>NC_140580.1:1181061622-1183469122 GCF_964204655.1 Triturus cristatus | reverse complement strand
AGCAGGGAAAGCAGAGGCTTTACAATAAGGCTGAAGTTCGGCAACCACTGTCGACAGAAGGAGGTGAGGCCGACCAGGGACCGCACTTGCTTCTGAGTTTTGGGGACAGGGGTTTCTAGGATGGTCTGAATTCGGTCAGGTGTAAGTTTCCTCCCGTCTTTGGATAGGAGGTGGCCTAGGTATGTTACTTGGGGTTGGCAGAATTGTAACTTCTTCCTGGAGACCTTGTGACCGTTCTCCGCAAGGAAGTGGAGGAGGTGAATGGTGGCTGTGACTGCAAGTGGAGTGGTGTCGGCCGCCAAAAGAATGTCATCGACGTACTGTATTAACACAACTCCATCTGGTAGTTGGACTGCATCTAGTTGTCTCTTGAGGGCTTGGCTATAAATGCTGGGGCTCTCAGTGTAGCCTTGGGGTGCCCTACAGAATCTGTATGAACGGGCTTTTAAGGTGAAGCCGAACAGGTAGCGGCTGTCTGGGTGGATGGGGATGGAAAAGAATGCGTTTTTGAGATCAATAACGGTAAAGGTGGTGGCAGTGGACGGAATCAGGGTGAGGATGGTGGTGATGTCCGAGACCACGGGGTACTGAGGTATGACTACTTTGTTAACCTCTCGCAAGTCAACAATGAAGCGGTATGCTTTCTCATCTCCCTCGCCTTGCTTCTTAACAATGGGCAGGATAGGGCTGTTGCAAACATTACTGACTACTTCTTCTACCACTCCTGCATCGACTAGGGACTGGATGATTTCTACCAAGGGCTTCTCGCCTTCGGGCGATATCCAATACTGTGGAAGTTTTGGGAGCATCGCGTCCGGTCGGACAGTTATGTGTACGGGGTCGATCACCATGCGTCCTACGTCCGAGCCTGTTTTTGCCCATAGGTGTGAGGGTAACGTGTCGAGTAGGGACAAGTCAGCATTGGTTATGGAGAACATACGTTGTGTGAGACAAGACCTGAACAGATCCGGGTTATCGTGCAGGATGACTCGCACTCCGTCTGGGGAACATCTGATGGTAGCTCGGAAATGTTTTAGCAAATCAAGTCCCATAATAGCATCGGGGGTGTTGGAGGAGAGCAGGAATGTCGTGTCAGTGGTGTTATCTTCTAAGTCAAAGGAGATTGGTGCTGACAAGGGGTTAGTGGAGGGCGTTCCATCGAAGCCTATTGAGGTTACGTGTGAGCCAGAGAAGGGTGCCCTAGGAATCAGTCGTTTAGATAACGCACTACGTGTCGCCCCAGTATCTACCAGAAATGGAGACTTTGTGCCCAAGACCTTAGCAGTGACGTAAGGGCCTTGCTGGTCAACACGGAGTTCGACTGGATCCCTCCCTTGCCCCTGGCGGTCCTATGCAAAGTCATGGGTGTTTTCGTAGTCGGACTGCTGGCACTGGTTCTGTCGGGGGCGATCAAAGGCGTTTGGTCTGCCTGGCCTATCGTTGGCGGTGTCGTTCGTGTACCCTCGTCCCTGTCCTCTACTTCTGGGGTCATATACTATGTCTCTGGTGTCTCTATTTTTGTTCATTTCCAGAAGGACCGGGCACTGGGATTTCCAGTGTCCGAACCCTCTACAGAACGCACATTGGTTCCCGTCTAAGTCTCTTCGTCCAGTGTAGGGTGCAGGTGTATGGTCTCTAGGGGGTAGCTTTCTAGGGGCGGTTGGTTGGTAATTTCCTTTAGGGGGCTCCCTTCCTATGGTCACCCCTTGCAACTGTGCTATCATTACCCTCTCCTTCAGTTCCTTTTTCTTTTTCTCGGACGCCCTATCGTTCTCATTCTTTTGATGTTCATAGTATTGGGCCATCTGGAGGATAGCAGCGGGTTTGGAGGCTGCCCAACTACTCTCGCTGGTCTGTAGCTTCTGGGAGACTTCTTGTGACAGACCCTTCACATAATTCTGGACAAAGAGGTGATGTCCGGTTGCGGTGGTCATGTCCTGGCCACTATAATCGGAAAACACTGTCTCGAATCGAGAGAAGTATTCAGACACATCCTCCTGGGGTTTCTGGCGACAAGCCGTCACTATTGACCAGTCTACCTTTCTTTCTGGGATTAGAGTCTTCAATTTCTGTACGATCTTGTCTGGGAGTTCCAATATGGCTTTTAGGGGTTTTTGTCCAGGTTCTCGCTGCTTATCTATGGTATCGAGTTGTACCCAGGTATATCCGAACGGCTCAGCGTGGTCGACTTTCCGGATTTGCTTCCACACATCAGCCGGCAGACATAACCCGAAGAACAAATCGATATCCGCTAAAGTCATTATGGTTGAACCTAAGGCCGTACCTAGTTCGGTGTAGAAGGCCGTCGGGTTCTTTCTTAAGTCGGGTAGGGTTTTTCTAAAGGTCAAGATGTCTTGTCGGTCCCATGGCTGATAAACCCAGTAATATACAACCCTCCCCTTCGCATCTTGGTGGTTGATGTCGTCGTGTGTTCCCTGACCTCGTGGGGGGACCCAGTAGGGGGCGGCTTCTTTGATGGGCATCATGGTATCAGCCTTCCCTGCCTGGGGTTCAGTCGCTATGGGGGCCTCTGCTTTGGTTGTCTGTCTGTGTTCTCTAAGATGCCGGAAGACTTCGAGTGTACGAGTGAAGAGGTTCGTTACATCGCCCTCTCCTTCCTCCCCAATGTCTACCTTCCTATACAAGGTCGCTAAGCCTTCGGGACCTCTATCTTGGTACCTATCCTCATAGGCATTCAGGGTGTGATAACAAAGTCGTACGACAAAGTGTCGTCTGCGGTTGTCGGCATACGAGTTATACATGTCTGTTACATATTCCTCACTTTCTTCTCGTTCTACTAGTGTCCTTACTACCTTATCGATTCCGGCTTGTTCATCCTTTGTTAGTCGATTCATTCTGGCGGAATCTTTCTTTCTCATCTCCGGGTCATCTAACGTTATTGCTAACGTTGTGTTCAGTACAAGAGGCTCGGCCGGCGCGGAGGCCGTGAGGACCGAGGCCCTGGTACTGCTTTCACTTGCGTTTGGGGGTTGCGGGTGCTGTACTACAGGTTGGGAGGGAGCGTATGGAGGGGGCATGTAGATGATCGGGGGACCTAATAGCAATTTGTCATTCGCTCGTTGCTTGGAAGGTAACTCAGGGTAGAGCGTAGAGGAGGTCCTAACAGGGCACTGGCCTGATGTTTCAGACTCTTGTTTTAGTTTAGCTTCCTTTCTCTCCTTTATCTCTTCCTCTAACTTTCTAGCGGCAAGGTGAGCTGCCTTTCGTAATTCCCTTTCTGCTTTTACTTCCTCCCTCTTTTTCCGTTGTGTTGCTTCTTTGCGCCACATGCCGATACTGTCAAGCATAGTAGGCGTCGTTTTATTACTGCGTAGAGCTATTTTTAGTGCTTCTATTTTATGATCATCGAAGGATCCCATCAGTGGCCACTGACTTTCGGAGTCCTTCTTTGTATATTTATGCCATAGTTTGCTATAAGCTACAGCGACTAGTCCATATTTAGTAAACATGTCCTTATTAGGGGTGCCTTCCAGTGGAGCCGGATGGTTCATCTCTAATAAGCGGTCCGGGCAGAACCAACTACCAATCAGTGGGGAGAAGACAGGCATGACGGTTTACAACGGGGACAAAAGTCTGCACTACCTATCTTTTCACTGCTTGCAAAGAATAGACAGTATATCTCTATTCCTCGTTATTTGTAAGCAGAGAATACCTCCAAAGAACCAATATCGAACAACCAGTGTTCGGACAATCAATCAATCAATGGTGAGAAAGAGATAGGCACGACGGGTTACAACGGGGGACAAAAGTCCGCGTTACCTACCCTTCACTATCTGCAAAGATTAGACAGAATATTTCTATTCTACGTTATTTGCAAACAGAGAATATCTCAAGAAGTACTATTCTTCAAAACAATCAATATTCGGTCAATCAATCAGTGGGGAGGAAAAATAGGCGCGACAGATTACAATGGGGGACAAAAGTCCGCGCTACCTACCCTTCACTATCTGCAAAGGAAGAGAGAGTATTTCTACTCTTCTCCGTTTGTAGGCAGCGAATACCTCAAAAGGAACAATCAATAAGTAATACTAGTATTTTCAATCAATTAGTCAATCATTTAGCAATTCGTCGTATTTCACGACCTTACCCGGACCGCGTGGACAGTTTTCTCGTCTTCCGCCTCCAGCGCCCGATCGTCCTCTACTCTCCGTTATTGCTGCGGCACTCCTGATGGTTCCCAGTCAGGACCGTAGATCACTCGAGAGAGGTCTGCTCGGAACCAGTGAAGTTCGGATGATCGGCTGCCAGACGAGGGTCTATCAGGCAGGAGCTCTTCCCGATCGTTGCAGTCGTTCACTTTGTCGTCAGGACCTCTCCCACTGGATCCACGTGTCGCTGATGGGCCCCACGCTTGGGACGCCAATTGTTAAATGGTAGAGGCAGTTGCAGTCGATAACCTTTCAAGTATTGCCCGGCGGTAGTCGCCTCTTATACCATTCGAAAATTAACCAACAAAGAGGAAGGCGCCGGAGACTGGAAGGCAGGAAACAAAGTTTTATTCCGTCGGAGTGGAACACATCAGATCAGACAGCAAGGTATCGTCACGAGGTGCTCTAACTGCATCTCTGAGACCTGGTCTCTTATACACACGTTTATGACTTTATTGCAGGTTTATCATACATGGCACATTCTTGAGATCGCTTTGATACATGAAAGAACATCCTCAGAATCCCCGGCTCAGATCCGCTCCCACACATAGCTACAGTAGAAGTCCCCATCCCACCCACAGTAGGAGATGGCTATCACACAGCTGGACATTCCGCCAATTCCCGGGGGTGTGTGCCGGGTCTCAGGGGGAGGGAGGCCTTGATCTACTGTAATCCCTTTGATGTGGGGTGTTTTCCTTACAGTAGGGGCAATAAACTGCATCCGCAGGGCTAGGTGATGGCCTGGGATCGGTTCGGACAATCGGGCGCAGAGGAAGGGGGTTATCAAAGAGATGTATGACCATGTATGGGATGTCGGTCAGGCGTGGGATGTGGTTCCATGGCAGGGTCGCGCAGAAGGAGAGGGTTTATGGCCCATGTATGAGAGAGCGGGGGTGGCTGGCGCGCGGGGGGGGTGTTCGCAGCGCCAGGGGGATGCGCCGGCGATCGGCAATGAGCAGGGAGAGAGACCAGAGTGCCTGAAAATGGCTGCCGTGCGTTTTTCTGTGTGTCGCGCTGGGGAGAGACAAGATGGCGCAGATAATGTTCAGTTACGAGCTACATTTCCACAGTGTCATACAAAAGTAAACCATCATTGGGACACCCTCAGTGGGCAATCAGGCGTTGGGAGATGAGAGTGAGCACAACAGACACATGTGACACAAGCTGGAATGAACACCAACTAACACAGCATGAGACTGACACACAACACCACTACCCCCAGGGACCAGACATTGGGGTGACACAAGCATGCATGACACCTCCACTGTGATGACAAAGGCAGATGTCGTACAAACTGGGAAACCCACACATGTGTCCTGTGCCACAAACGTACATCACACATACACAAACACAAATCACTCAGCATGGCCCCTCATCCATGGACAAACGGGAGCTAGGGGACCATCTATGCAAACCTTCACATCAGTCCACCCTCAACACCACACACCCTGAACTGCAACAATGTGTATTTGTGAAGTCCACATGGACAGGTGACATTGCTCATACACCCAAGACAAACACAGGAATGTTGGGATGAACTAAGGTGCACAGACACATCACACAAGGACTGTTTACAACCCTGGGGAATGAGAGACATACTGCACAGTATGCGGTACATGGCCATGACCTCAAAGCTCATGTAACCTTCAGAATCCCTGCCACAGTCCCAGGACAATGCAGATGCCAAGGAGAAACACAAGGCACACATTCTGACACCTGCCAGCATCGCAGCCGTGAACCCGACAAGTGGGAGCAGTCACACACACATACAAATGTCTCAATCACTGAAAACTACCACCTAGGGACAACTACATGATATTGCGAACAAACAAGTGCCTTGAGGAACCCTGACTGTGTCCCATCTGTGTCTGACAACATCATCACCACTCAGAACTGACAAATCACAATGATGATGCACCAATTAACAGTAGTGTGTCATGCCCCACACATCTGGTAGCCCATTGGAAAAGTAGTGGGATGAACCCAGTACCACTCAGCAAGCATCAACAACAGGAACATATCAAGGGAACACTGTCTGTGTATGAACAGGGATGTGGACACACACACATGCTCATACAACACACACCATGGGCCCAGGCCATGTCACTGGACAACACACTAACTTGAGGGGACACAACTCCTGTGGGGGCCCAGCTGTGCCAAACATATTCACCGCAAGTCACACTCATGTCTGCAGCACACTTGGTCAGTCAGCCATTAGTTACCACACAATGAAGGCTCTGGTCACAACAGCCTGGGTACGTGAGTCTCCCCTAAGCCATCTGCACATACCCAAAACATATGTCTAGCAAGTTGCACAGAGGCCCCAGTTGCTCCTATTACAATGATGGACCACAGGGAGTACCTCACATCAACACATCAGTATGCAACATTGTAAACCAAGCATTACAGGTGCAAGGGCATGTAAAACAACATCAACATGATGTACAGCTAAATCGAGGTCACAGGGACAAAGAAAAAAGCTTTATTCAGCATATTAAAAGTGAAACGTCTGTCCTAACAAGAGGCCAATGGCCAGTCCATGTCCAAATGCCAAGGAGTGAACTAGAGTGACAAATTCAGTATATGAAAATTTAAACGTCTGTGCAAACAAAAGGCCAATGGCCCAACGAGCATCGCGCAGGAAATCTGGAAGCTAACACGGAAGGGCAAGCGGGAGGGGGGACCCCGATCGCAAGTTGTGCTACGACAGGAGATTCTAATTGCGTGATCCTTCCAGCCGCGGCGACGGTAGTGGTGCCTACGGCCTCGAGCGATAACATTGAAGGAGCTCAAGTGAGTAAAAGTGATACCAACGCCCCCTATGAGACTGACGACAGGGAGAATTCAGGTATGCCAACGCCTCCCGTAACCTTGAATCTAACACTAAATAGTAATAATGCAAACATATGCACAGAGCATGAAAATAACACTCCCTACTTAAATGACGCTGATGTAAATACACAGAAATCTAAAAAACCCTATCAGAAGCAAGCAGTATTAACACTGACCCCAGATTTTCAACCCCAATACGTAATTCAAAAACATCAACTTCAGGCACTTCAGACACCAAGCCCTGACCCGAATATAAATATCGAAAACACACTTGACCTGGAAATGAGGGAAACTAGGGAAATGAGGGAAACACTTAATACTGATGCTCATATGGACCCTGAAAAAGACCCCACTGATTTTTTCTCTTTCTCGGATGAAGCGGAATGGTCAGACAATTCAACATCATGCGAGCCGGATAAGAGTGCCAGCGGTGAGATAATACAAGCAACTAGCGCTAGACCTAAAACAATGGTAAAACGGGGGGAAAAAAAATACTTTAATGAGACAGACTTAGCTTGGGACTATACCCCTTCAAACCAACTCACTAGCCCCTCTTGCGAAGCTGATCCAATACAGCAATTAAAGCATTTAACACCAGGGGATATACCAGCTGAAACCCTCAACACAGTTTTGCAAGCAATAGCATCACATCGTGAAGAGACTTCTCAAGACGGTCGCAAGGCACAAGCTGCCCTTCGTAAAGTACAAGGGGTAGTTCGAAAATTGACCAAGACCTGCAGTACCTTTGGAGACCGCATGACAGAGCTTGAATCCAGAATAGTCTCTAATGAGGCAGAAATCACCAAAAAAAAGGAAATGACAGAACTACACGAAACCGAACTTGTAGATGTTAGATGGAAGCTGGAAGAATTTGAAAATCGCCAACGGAGAAATAACCTGCGCATTTTGGGGGTTCCCGAGAAAGCTGAGGGGGGGATATTCATTCATTTGTTGATAACCTTTTACGCGAATCATTGCCCGAACTCTCGCATTGGACCTGGAAAGTAGAGGTGCAACGCGCCCATCGGGTACCCTTCAATGTGAAATCAAAACCAGGATTATACCCCCGTGCCATCCTTGTATTTTTTGGCAATTTTCTGCTTCGTCAGGCTGTCTTCGAAAAAGCGAGGCCCGAGGCGAAACGCTCTGCAAACGGGATTACATATTTTGTACACCCAGATTTTTGCCATTCTACGGATGAAAGACGGTGGCGATTGCGTCAGCTAATTAAATCATTCCAAGATATTCAAGCACAAGCATTTTTGAATAACCCTGCACGGCTCAAAATAATCTATAATGGTCAAATCAACTTCTTTACCTCTGAGATAAAAGCAAAGGAATACTTAGAGGGCCTCAACAAAAAGCTTTAATATGCAATTATAATGAATAGTATGGAAACAGGGCCGTCAGAATAAGAGATATTGTATCTTAAATCTATGTTTCGGAGGGGGAAGGTGTGAAGTGGTGAGGGGGGATAAAAAATAATTTTTTTCAAAAAAAAAAAAAAAGTTGACTTAGCCCGGAATCAGTATCATAATACAGAGATGGATTGAAGAGATATAATGTAACGGGGGTCAGCTCTGATCAATTGATGCATGTTTATCATAACCAGACTCTTATAGAGTCTGTATGCCTCACATTGGGTGTAGGAGGGCTTGGGTTAGGGAGAGAAGGTTGGGGCTGGGAGGGCAAAGGGTCAAAATAAATAAAAGAATCAACTCCTATACGATGATGAATTTTAAAAAGAAAATTGCAATAACTAAACTAGTTATACTAGGAAAAATAGCACAAGAAAACCGAAACACCCTGGTAATACGAAAAGGGAAATCAGCAAAATTGCCTCGAATACATGTACGTAAGAGACCGATTTGTAAACTGTAATGGGGAGGATAACAATTTGTACATGGAATGTAGCAGGGCTGAATGACAGGAATAAACGTGCCCGCCTAGCCGAGAGTATTAAACAAAACTCTACTGATATTATCTGATTTCAAGAGACCCACCTCCCTTGGGAGAAAAGAGATCTATTAAAAATGTATGGCTATAACTTATTGGCCTGTACGTCTCAAACATCAAAAAACCGTGGGATAGCCATCATAGCTAAAACGCCTTTAGGAATAGCTACACGAAAGTCGGTAGATACCCAAGGGAGATGGGTCATTGTGAAGCTGGCACTGGGAATAACTATCTGCTCAGTGTATGGATCAAATCAAGACGACCCATCTATATTTGAACATTTGGAATTAGAATTAGCATCATGGCCAGGACCATTAGTATTCTCTGGTGATTTTAATATATCACTAGGGACGGCATTTAAGAAACAAACGCAACAAATATATATAGGACGTACACCAAGAGTATTTAAATCTATTTGTCAACTTAGGGATAGCTATGACCTTTTGGATATATGGAACCTAAAAAACCACTCTGATCCAGGCTACACATATTTTTCATACCCTCACAATAAATATGTTAAAATAGATTGCATATTAACTACAAGGGACCTATCTAACCAAGCTACAATCCTTAAATGTCCTAAAACAATCTCTGACCATAATTCCCTAATTCTCACAATCGATCTAATGGGATTCACCAGACAATATTCAAAATGGACTTTCGATAGGAAACTCCTTGTCAACAGAGATTATATAACTTACATCACCAAATGGGCTCAAGGATTTTTCGACGTAAACAGATACAGTGCTTCTAGGGGGGTGGTTTGGGACTGCCTTAAAGCTACCTTGAGGGGGGAAACAATCAGTTATGTGGCAAGAATTAAAAAACAACAAGATAAGGAACACTACCAACTGATGTTGAAGCTAGCTAGAGCAGAAGAGGAACATGCAGCGTCATTAGCCCGCCAGGAGGAGGGGAAGACTTCATTACGACAAATACTAAAAAACTGATCTTAATAAAGGGCTTACACAGAAAGCGGCAGAAACATACCAAACACATCAAAATAATATATATGAAAATGGTGAAAGGCCTGGGAAACATCTTGCTCTACGGACACGACAACATATTTCCTATAATACAATCACATCTATTAAATCAGAAGGTCATAACCATACCAAACCTGAAGAAATCGTCGAAATATTCCAACAATATTATCAAAAGCTGTAAAAAAGGATAACATAACTGCCTTAGACGAAATCGAAACATTCTGGAACAATTTTACAACTAATACAGGCTGGTATACTGCCATTGATTGTACAACAAAGGAAGACCTTGAGAAAGAAATTACTATCAAAGAATTACAAACTGCCCTGGCATCCCTAGCTTCAGGAAAGGCAGCAGGCCCGGATAGAATCCCACTAGAATTATATAAAATCCTAGGAAAACAAATTTTGCCATTACTTTTAGATCTTTTTGTTGGTATCCAATGGAGTGGAATCCAACCGGACTCCTGGAAAGAGAATAACATAATTATTTTTCATAAAAAAGGTAAACCCACAGATTCACCCTCATCGTACCGCCCAATCTCTCTGATTAACTCGGATTCAAAATTATACGCTAAGATCTTGGCTAATCGGCTTGGTGGGGTCATCGAGCATCTAGTGTCCCCCTGGCAGCGTGGCTTTATCCCCGGTAGAGGTACCACTGACCATGCTCGAAGGGTTATCTCGCTTTTCGATATTATGGCCGGCACGGGGGACTGGATGTCGATGATCCTACTAGATGCCGAAAAAGCCTTCGATCGGGTGTCGTGGGAATATTTATGGGGGGTTCTAATTCGGAACAACTTTGGACCTAATCTATTAAAAGCTATTAAGGCGATGTATTTAAATCCAACTGCAACACTCCAAATTATGGGTATTGAATCCGGAGGTATTAATATATCAAGAGGAACTAGGCAAGGGTGCCCCTGCTCCCCCCTTTTATTCGCTATGTACATTAACCCTCTAATTATGAAATTTCTTCAGAGTCAAATAATAGAGCCAGTAATAGTGGGTCCATACGAAACAAAAATACTTGCCTATGCTGATGACATAGCTGTACTAACATCAAACCTGTGTAAAGCCATGGTTGAAATAGAGGCAATCACGCAGCTATTCAGTAAATATTCCGGATATTCTCTCAATAAAGATAAGACGATTATTTTATGCATTAATAACCTAAATTATGCTGACCCAAGAAAAGCAGAAACAGCAACATATTTAGGGGTACAAATAAGCACAAAAATTCAAGATATCTGCAAACTAAATTACGATCCATTAGTGAGCATCATTGGAAAAGATCTAAAGCGTATAAATACCTTACACCTGTCTATTATCGGCAGAGGAAATTTTATAAAAATGAATATACTTCCTCGGTTATTATATCTATTTCGGGCTATTCCGCTATTGGTTGATGACTACATCATTAGAACTTTAGAATCACAAATCGCCAAGTTTATTTGGCAATATGGGAAAATCAGGAGGTCCCTGAATTATTTATCATTGCCCCAGGATAGGGGTGGGCTAGCAATCCCCAATATGACATTTTATCTATGGGCTGCGCTTCACCAACAAATGGCACCTCTCTTTAGTACCGCATCCGATTTTGAGTATATAGGGAATATAGAAATACCTTCTATATTTGAACTTTCAATCGGAAAGACGGCCAGAGGATTATTACTGAGCCAATTAGAGCCGAGCTATTTTAAAAAAACTAAATTTAAAATTATCAGTAGTGCAGGGAATACATGGAACAAAATATGTAAGCATATGGCAATTCCTAAAATGAGCAGATACTCTCCCTTATGGCACTCCTCAATACTATAGGCACAAGCCAATGATGCCTTAGCTAGAAAGTGGGAAAATAAAGGGATTATTACTGTATTGGACTTTCATGGCGAAGACTCCTCCGCCAGCTTTATAAGATTACAAGAGAGATTTGGGGTACCCAGAAAGGATTACCTTAAATTTATTCAAGTTAACACTATCTTGAAGCTAAAAATTCCTATGATTACACTGGGAAAAATCCCCTTACTAGAGATTATAAATAAACAAAGAACAAAGATCGGTATCATATATAATCTCCTACTTGAAAAACTGCCAGATGACCTAGAACGAACAGAGGTAACATGGGCCAGTAAATTAGCTAACCCAAATGTTGACATTGATAAATATTTGCTATTAACATCACGACTGCTTTTATCCTTGAACCTAAAGGCCCAGCTATATAAAATAATTTATAATCTGTATTATACCCCTGCTAAACTATACGCTTGGGGCAAAAGGACAACGGACGAATGCCCCAGATGTGGAAGTGGCCCAGCCACTTTAATACATATGTTTTATAACTGTGATAAATTAACCTTGCTTTAAAAAATGCTCTCAGAATTTTGGGAAGAGGTGTTTGGGCATAAAGTAGCTGAATCCCCTACTCTATTTAATCTTGGATATGACAATACTATCAAACTTAGCCAAGAAGAGGAGCCCTGTTTGTTCATTGGTACAGGAGTATATAGAATAATATTAGCGGCACACTGGAAAGATGTAGATCCACCGAGCTTTCAAATGTGGCTAACCCGTTTTTTGGGAATATACAATCAAGAAAAAGCTATTTATGCCACGAGAGGGAGGCATTCCAGAGCACGGGGCATTAAGATCTGGGCCCCAATAGAAACCTGGAGCATAACCATAAGAACGATTTAAAATAAAAAACATGCCAATTAAAATAGGTAGACGTGCGCTATGATTAAAATATCCATGTATAATCAATATAATGAATTGAATTGTATAAGCAATGTATTTTATATCTGTTAATTGATTTCTGTAACTCCTTCGTTTTCTTATTTTTTGTACTTTCTTGTGCTGGATAACAGATGTCTGTATATTTCAATACTGTAAGTGCTTCTTTTGGAGTTGAATAATAAAAAAATTTAAAAAAAGGTAAATGGCCAGTCCATATCCAAATGCCAAGGAGTGAACTAGAGTGACAACTGTCACACCTTGCTTGCCTGCACTGCTAAGGACCGGGGTCATCCCCTCGGAGGGGCATACATGGGGGCAGGCACCGCAGGGACAGGATCAGGGCGCAGCAGAAGGAGGCAGTGAAGAGGTGGTGGATGCAGGCGAGACACTTACAACTGCAGTGGAGCTGACTGAAGTGGTGGGTGCTGTCACAACTGTGGGGCACAAGTCAGATGGGGTGGGTGCCGGCACAACTCCAGGGGGCAGGTCAGATGGAGTGGATTGGCTCACCACTGCAGTGCCCAAGTCAGACGGGGTGGTCGTGGACTCCAAAGCTGTGCCTACATCCATGGGAGCGGAATGGGGACAGGTGAGGTCTGCAGGGCAGGGGGGGGGGGGACACGGTCCCCACATCAGTGGCACCAACTGTCTGACCAGGTGTGGAGGAGCAAGTGCTGGGGGGGATGGCCTTTGCATTTTGGGGATGGTGTATCTGTGTGTGGGGGAACCCGGGGCAGGGAGTGGCTGGGAACCTCTGGAGTGGTGGCCTGGGGGATGGAGGACGGAGACTTTGCCTTGGATCTGCGTGGTGGCGGGGGGTCTTGCTCTTCTTGCGCCGGGGGGACTTGCGGGTGGGCGTCTCGGTCTGACCGTGCCTGGGGGAGGGTGTCCGGGTGTGAGGGGCACTCCCTTCTGTGTGTGGGGACTTACTCTTCCCCTTGTAATCAGGATCTGCAGGGTCGGTGGGGAAGAGGCCAAGGTCACAGAGGAAGAGCTTCTGGGGGGATGGGGTTGCAGGTGAGGCAAGGGAAGGGGGCTGGGAGGGAGAGGTCTCGGAGGACTGTGGAGTGGTTGTGGATGACTGTGACGACCAGCCCCTGTGAGTGTGGAATCAGTCCCCCGCGCTTGCTTGTGTGCACATCTAGACCTTGGCTTGGGGGTTTCTGTGCTTGGGACAGGTAGGGTGCTAGGAATCGTGGGTGGTGTAGGGGTAGGAGGGGTGCGGGACTGTTGGAGGAGGGACACTGCTGCCGTCAGGGAGGAGGCCACGGACTGATTGGTCCTCTGTCGGGCAGACATGCCCGAGGAAATGCCCTCCATGAATGGCACCAGTTGTGTCAACAGACCTGTGTGTGCATGGAGGACCTTCAGCATCGACGTCTGCCCTACATGGATCTGTCGAAGTAAGTCCACAGACTCCTCATGGCAGCAGGGGACACAGGGGCAGGGGGTGTGGTGCCTGGCACAAAGGAGACGAACACAGGAGCCTACAGGGACCTCTGGGATGGGAGCCAATGGGAGGGAGGTGGTGGTGGTGGTGGGGGGGGGGAGACAGCCTCACTAGCTGGGGTTTGGTGGCTGCTGACACCCGCCTCCACAAGGGAGTCATCCTCAGAGCTGCTGTGGCCTTCAGCTGGGGGGGAATGGTGCTGACGACTCCTCTGTGTGGCTCTACTTGCCCTCCGTGCCACTGGGTCCACCCGACTCCTCTCCTGTCCCTGTAAGGCTCTGTGGCTCCTCCTGGTCCGTGGAGCTGTGGATGTATCTGGATAGGAATAGGAAGTAAGGAAGTAAGAGAACAACATCAGTCACCTGAACCGACTGCACACACCACAGTTGGTACATTACATCACAGGGCAATCCCTGGCATCATCAGCTGAACACAGCTCAAAGTGCCAACACTGTTTAGGATAAGACAATTGTCATTCTCAACATCAACCATGGCACACATATCCCTCCTTGACTTTCACACATATGTCCGCTGCATGTTGGATGCTAACACCCCAATGTGCCAACATGCACCATCCACACATTAGTTTTACATGCAAGTGAACATGTAGGAGAATGTCACTATACACACAGCACATCTCTTGCTACTGACTCAGTACAGGTGTCCAGTTGAAGGGATGGGCAGAGACTCATTTCACATGCTTGGGATGCATGCAAGCAACACACACTAAGATGTACTCATGTCCTGATGGGCAATGCCACAATGGGGTGCATGGTGCACACTTGAACACAATGCAGGCTCACTCATAGCAAGTTAAATGCCATGGCACTGGGATGCCCTGAAAGTCAGTCAACACTGTCTCCTGTCACAGGGGCAGGGCATCCAGACAACAACAATATGCACTGACTCACAATCCTAGCTCAGGGGTAAAGCTAACTCTGTAGATGACCGGCACACTTGCCCATCCCATGCAAACAACATATCCAGGACCCAGAAGACCCCACATCATGCAAATCATTCATATGAGTCTCAGCAAACACAAATCCCTGTACATTAACACATCACAGTCTGCCATGCATGTAACCCAGATGTATGAAGGACACAGTTGCATACACCATTGTGCGCTGTCAGATGATCACACACCTATATGTCACACAGGTCTTGTCTCTCACAGTCACATCTCAGATGTCATGCTGACACTCTGAATCATGGACACCCCAGTTGTACGTAGCAACAAGCCACACCCTTATGACACAGAGTCAGACACCTGAGGGCACATGTCACTAAGCACAACCTGCAATTTCATACACAGGAGTGGGATTACAGAGTGTTTCTGAATGCCCTTGAGGGGGCATGACTGGCCAGGACTAAGTGAAACAGTGTTTTGCCCCGGACAGTAGTCAGGTGGCTAAGCAAGTGTGACATACTTGATATACATACTCCTGATGCCCAAAAATTGGAGTCCCCTGCTGCATGGGTTTGTTTGGAATACCCCAGCCACATGTGGCGAGTCAGACCAGCAATTGGTACACATCTCAAGGGCACACACAGATACCATGTCAGATCTCAGGCATTGTGTAAACAATTGACCCACCCATGAAACACACAACAGATTCACGGGAACTGATGCTGACCGGTACCTGAAGCATAGCTGATTGCAGGGACACAGTGCCCTAGTGACACAAGCAACAGACTGGAGGGGCCACACCTGTGGAACAGATGAGGACGGTGCATCACACAAATGAGGGACCTGAGTTTGGGACTACAAGACCTACGTAATGTGGAAGTGTGACCAGGACAAAAGACTGCTATTTGCATGTCAGACATAGTACACAGATCAGACATGGACTCACCCCCTTCCTGTTGTTGTCTGGCCTTCAACTGCCTATCCAGGTCCAGGAAGACCACCGCCAGGATACGGAGCATGTGGGGAGTCAGGGTCCGGTGTCCACCCCTCCTGCGTGGAGGTGACAGCTTCAGCTGGACTCTAGCTATCCTCCGGCTCCAGCCCCGAAGGTCCTGCCACCTCTTCTGGCAGTTGCGGATCGGCACTTGTAGACCCCCACAGAACGAACAGCCCGGGCGATGGTCAGCCAGATCTCCTGCTTCTGGTGGGCATCAACCTGTGAGGAGGACAAAGTGAGAAGTACATTAACACACATTTGGATATACATGTCATCATCACAAAGGGAAATAAATTACACAGGTAGTGCAACCATGGGGAATGAAAACTCACATGCATGTCTGACATGTTAACAATGCGTGGATAGTTTAAGCTTGCAATAATGCACTTTAGCAGCAGGAAAACTATTCATTACATGTACCTACACACTTTGGGGGATGAAAGTAGTCAGTGAGAATGCTTGCCACTGGTGTACACACTGCTAGTACTGCTAGTCAGACAACATGCATAATTAGGAAATGCAGTGGACTGCCCACTCACCTGCTCCCCTGGTGTCCCATAGAGCTTTCTGTACTCTGGAAGGAGCCCGTCCAGCAGGGCCTGGTTCTCCTCCTCAGTGAAGGCTGGGGCCCTCTCCAGAGTACGTGCCATAGCAGGAGCCAGAGGATGCAGAGACAGCAGCAGTGGTAGCAGGGATGTGGTCCAGTAGCATGTAGTGCAGGCAAGTGAGCTCCCTGGGGGCCAGCCAGCCTTATATCTGTGCTGCAGAGGCAGACTCTGTGCCATGTGTCCTAAGTGATAGGTCCAACACGGTTCCATTCTATGAATCTGGCCAATCCATTCAAAACTACGACTCGTACACGCCTTCCACATCGTTCAAATCTTCCCCTTCATGGAACACTTGAAATTGCAACATTGTTGTAGGCATCCAACTGAATTTCCAGTGCATAACTCATACAAGTTTTGAATCCGCATCCGTCTCCATGACAGTCCTGAGCCAATGGGTGCGCCCGGCTCGTTCAACTGACTGTACAACGCGTATTTTGAAAATACACATGCACCCGTCTCCATACGATTCAATAGCCAAGGCGTACGCCTGTCTCGGACCATGCCTGCCCGACGCATATGCATGATAGTCACCCACGTCGGACCTCATTGCATTCAATGACAAAGCGTACGGTCATGAACCGTGCAATGCGTACGCATTGTCACCCGCGTCGGACCTCATTACATTCAATGACAAAGCGTACGCACGACTCGGTCATGAACCGTGCAATGCGTATGCATTGTCACCCGCGTCGGACCTCATTGCATTCAATGACAAAGCGTACGCACGGCTCGGTCATGAACCGTGCAATGCGTACGCATTGTCACCCGCATCGGACCTCATTGCATTCAATGACAAAGCGTACGCACGGCTCGGTCATGAACCGTGCAATGCGTAGGCATTGTCACCTGTGTCGGACCTCATTGCATTCAATGACAAAGCGTACGCACGGCTCGGACATGACCCGTGCAATGCGTACGCATTGTCACCCGCGTCGGACCTCATTAGTGTGACTATTATACGGATGCAACACAAATATACTGGCCATGGACACCTGCGCACACCTGCCACACTATAGCATTGGCCACACAGTGTCCCATGGCATGTAAGGCTGAATTCCCTGGGTGTTTGGGGGGCCACAGCAGTTTTTTTGGCTGGCACTTTGTGCAGCCACTCCCAGGCTGTGCACGTGTACATGAGGGCAGAATCCTTTGTGTGTTGTGCACATTACCACTGTGATGTGCAATTGGACAGTAATGGGCATGAGTCAAGGCCACAGTGTCAGGTTGGATATGTTTAAGACATGTCACATACACCCTGAGTCCTGGGGGTGATGGCATGTACGTCACAGTGAGACCTGTAGCTCCAATACTGATGTGCACCCACAGTCTGTGTGCATGTTGTGTCTCAGATGTGTCTGATCAGATGTTACCATCCATGTGGTATATGCATCAACCTTGATGGTGTGTGTGTCTAAGAGATGTACATGTGGGGCCGGCAGGAACAACAGTGGCCACTACCTGTGGGACTTACGCTTGCCTTGTGGTGTGTACGTGCTACGCCATGTCCATTGCTGTGTTTATGTAGCAATACAGGGAGCCTGGGTTTCTGCATGGCAAAGATCTGTGATGCCTGGGAGACATGAGGCCTCAATTGTCACTGGGGTGTGTTTTTTTAACGTTGCAGCAGCACATAGGTTGGGTGACACAGCCAGATGATTGGCCCATTGCACTACATGGGACTCATGTGGACATGTGGAATTGAGATGTGAGGTGGTGGTCTTGTAGGTGACATATGTGTCCATGCCCAACAGCACACACCTCGTGTGTCATGAACTAGCATGTTATAGTGATCGTGGTCATGGCCACATGGGTGGATGTACTGACAATCTTCCTTTGTGCATCTCTGTACTGCAGGGCACCAGCTGTCCATCATCTGTTCCCATACCTTGCAACCATGCAGGAACGTGACTGTATCAGACGGTACTACTTCACCAGGCCACTGATTGCGGAGTTGGCGGAGCAGTTGGCACCACATCTGCTACCTGGCCGGACATACCCTACAGCACTGACCCCAGAGGTGAAGGTGATGGCAGCCCTGCACTTCTTTGCTACCGGTACCTTCCAGTACACTGTGGCTACTGGTGGTATGTCGTAAACGATGTTTAGTCGGGTGCTACGCAATGTCTTTGAGGGGATGTTGAAATTCCTCGACCTGTATATCAAGTTCCCGAGCCCAAATGAACTCCCTGAAATTAAGGATCCCTTTTATTCACTGGGGAGGATGCCAAACGTCATTGGATATATTGATGGGACACATGTTGCCCTGATACCACCACAGTGTAGAACAATCGCAGGAGTATTACCCGTAAACCCAACTGAGATCTGGGTAGATACAATGTAAGTGCAACAATATCTCAGCAGGATATATTTAGATTATTTAGACTGGTATGTACAAGACATTACAAACAACAGCACAAAAAGAGGAGGCTTCAAGTAGTTCTTTTCAAGCGCCTATAGGCGTCATGTATTTAGAAGATCAAAGAAAGGATACAATGGTAGTTACTGCACTACAGCACTACGTCCGTGGCTCGCTTCGCTGCCGCTGATTTACTCCTGGCACCGGATTCACTCCTCCTCCCGCGCTCCATTAATCGGGCGCTGTCCCGCCCTCCTGCACCGCGGCACTAATTGACATTGCCTGCCACTACCCTACATCATAATTCAATTTTGACACCCCAGGGAATCCCTGGACCCCCGGTTTGCACCGCGATTCGCCGCCAGTAATTCACGGCCTTCCAGCTTTCGCCTCACCTCTTGAAGCCAGAGCACTCCACAACATAGGCATTCCAGGTCCTGATGATGATCCTAAATTGAGAGGATCGAAACGCCGTCGACCATTGTCCACCAGCACCAACTCCTCTGGCGCATGTCCATTCGGTTCACTAAATCAATGAAAAAAAGCAATTATACCATTGAATAATTTGTTGAGTGAACCGTTTAACTTGTATATATTGTATATTCTTCCGCGCCGCTTGCTGTGGTTTTCTCACGTTGTCACTAGCGCCGTTACCTCACCAGCACGAGCACTTTACACACGTTCTACACTAGGGTTGCCTTGGTATTGATAGCCTGTAGTGCAGTAACTACCATTGTATCCTTTCTTTGATCTTCTAAATACATGACGCCTATAGGCGCTTGAAAAGAACTACTTGAAGCCTCCTCTTTTTGTGCTGTTGCTTGTAATGTCTTGTACATACCAGTCTAAATAATCTAAATATATCCTGCTGAGATATTGTTGCACTTACCACCACAGGGGGGGGTATAATCAAAAGGGGGACAACAGAGCTAGTTATTTATCGAGGTCCTGTTTCCATGCTCCAAAGCAAGTAGATTAATATCAAAAAAGGGAAACAGTTCCTCTCTATGGGCCTGGGTAGAGGGTTACAATGACCTACTACACTATTACAAATGGTATCCGGGGGGATCTGCAAATCCAGATCGTAATGCCCTCACACACCTGTTAGGGTGTCATGCTTCATCATTGGGCGCTCCTCGTCGGACCGGCGCTGCAATGTCCGACGGGCCTGGTGGCATCTTTATCGGAGATCTTTTGATCTGTGAACGCCGTATGGTGAGTGCGGTGTGTGGGGCTATAAGAAAAACATTGTTTGGTGAAGGTGTAGATTGTGATTGTTAAAAAAGGCCCCTAACCTTTTTAGTTCACTTTATTAAATGGTCAAGGATGGGACTTTGTTAAAAACAGTGAGGCTACGTATGATAATTAAAGGTATTCTAGTAGCCATTGGTGGACTAAATCAGGTCAACATGTTTCGTGTCATGTGCTTCAAGGTCAAGCGACACTTCTTCAGGACCGGAATAATATGACCGCTTAGTTAACAGTCATGGGTGGTAAGTACCCTTTCAGAGGGGTAGAATCCTCAGCTTGGGGTTATCCTAAAGGCATTCGTCCTGTGTAGATAAGGCCAAGGAGAAAAGAAAGGGATATGGATACCATCAGAATTCATGACTGTGATCTAATCAGCTGAGACAGAAAACAGGATCTCATCCAGACAAAAGACAGTATATCATCCAGATTAGGCCAAATGAGGCCGGTATCTATTAATAACAAGGGGATAATAAAAGAACTAACGCTAGGAGAACAATTAAAAGAACATGGCATGAAAGAGTTCACAGCATGACATGACTAAAGTGACACAAATGTGGTAGGACCAAACAGTTACGGGGGGTAACGTTGTCAAGGACGAGAAAATAATCTTACCTCCTCTAGGTAGGGTGTGGAGCCTCATAGATGAGGGAAGACGACCCGACCAATTGAGCGGGTGTACTATATGACAGGGAGTAAAGGAGACATCAAGCCTACAACATGATACTGTCAGCGGAGAAATTGCTGAATAAAACATACATGTATATACTGATACAGGTAGAAAAACTGTTAGATTGTTCGATTCTAATATATATCATCAATAACCATTGTACAACAGTAATTTGAACAAAAAACTTTATCAACAAGTGTTCCCCTCAGAACATACTGATCTGTCGATAATGGGGGGTTATATAAAAAATAACATGCATGGTTGCAAAATTGTTCACTAACGGACAAGCGACGGCATCCCACAAACCCCTGGTGCCACATTCGTGCCAGCGTGAGTGGGAAGACCGGTGCATAGATAACTAAAGATCCAGTGAGGGAGGGGTGAGTGTAAAGCGGGTCCTGCTTGGTATCGACTGTGCGTGTCATGCCGGCGGGGTGAGAATTCACTGACCGTAATCGTGAAGTAGTATGACAACGTTATCGAAAACCCGGACTGGGCGTGATACCGGGGGGGGGTGTTGGTTTTGGCAGACTCGCCACGGACGGGTTAAAATTGAAGGCACTGGTGTGCCGTGCCAAGGAGAAAGTCAAGGTCTAGTTGTGCTCATATGATCCGGAGCCCGTAAATAATGGGAACCGAGGTTATGGCAGACTCGCCGCGGACGGGTTAAAAGTGAAGGCACTGGTGTGCCGTGCCAAGGAGAAAGTCTAGTTGTGCTCATATGATACGGAGCCCGTAAATAATGGGAACCGAGGATCTTAACGGACTTTCGTGAAATATAAAAACAGAGTTACGGTCTAAGGGTATGTGGCCGTGACCGTGCCGAGAAATAGCGGGCCGACATGCTGCGGCTAGGCTACATGCACTCGTGTCTCGGGGAGTGAAAGAGGGAAGCGGAGTCAGACTTACCCTGAACGAGACGTGGGCTCGTCTTAGAACCTACTCGTCTCCATCTCACCTTGGTGTTACCGTAGGCGGTAGGATCCGGGTTATGAACTTTCAACCGGCGATCTAAATCTCGTGAGATTTAGCCGCCATTTTGTCACAAGACGAGATGCCTGACCCTGAATGGAATCTAAGGTATCGATCACAGAGATTATAAGCAGGCGGAGACTGCTATTAAAGAGCAGTTGAAGCAACATATTCTTATTTGCAAAAGGGGTCCTGATAAAAACATGGTACATAGTTGTAGATATCAACGGTCTAGACCCCAGGGTCGTGTGGATTAACAAGTTATGATTGGAGCAGATGTTCAAATCTAATTAGACGTGGAAGATAAATTTTATCGTTTTGCTGTAGTATTGACTTCTGTCCAAGGAATATCATCATTAAGACCTTGTCTGTGTGTAGAAAGGCGGAAAATCCACCTTTGTTCAGTTTCGAAGAGTTTTTGACTGGACCAAGCAGGGTTATTTTCAAGTACTGTCCAGTGTAATTCATTAGCTCCATGTTGATTGGCAATGAAGTGGGTACTCATCTTTGTGGTGGTTCTCCCGCATCGTATATTACTCCGATGCTCCATGATCCTTGTTTTTACTGGACGTGTGGTCATGCCTATGTAACAAAGGTTGCATGGGCATGTGATCATGTAGACACAGTTCCTAGAGTTGCAGTTCGTGTGGTTTTTTTGCGTCCAAACTTTGCCTGCCTCTAGGGTGAGTTCTTTTGTTGCCTTAGTCAGGTTACATACTCCGCAATCTCCACATGGGTAGTGGCCCCTGACTGGAGTGGAACTCCAAAGGGTACCTTGAGCTGTTGTTTTAGTGGTTTTAGGGCGTGTGTGTACCAAGATGTCTCTGAGATTACTTGTACGTTTATTAGCAAACCTTGGTTTAGGTAAAGATAAAGTACCGGTGGTCAAGATCTTCCAATTTTTCGTGATGATTCTTTGTATTTTGTTGGATTCTGGTGTGTAAGTAGTAACACAGGTTATGATGTCCTCCGTCTCCTTCATTATTGGTTCTAACAATGCCTCCCGGTTGTTGTTGAGAGCTCTTTTGTTAGATTTGTTGATGATGGTGGTGGGATAGTTGCGTGCCTTTAGATGGTTGCTAAGGATGGAGGCCTCCTTTTTGTAGTCACTGGTCTTATCGCAGTTCCTGCGGAGGCGTAGGAACTGGCCAAAGGGGAGATTATCCCTGAGGGTCTTAGGGTGGTGACTTTCATACTGTAACAGACTATTCCGGTCCGTTGGTTTTCTGTAAGTGTGGGTCGATAGGGTCCCATTGTGCAATGTGATTGTCAAGTCCAGGAAATGTATTTCGGTTGGAGAAACTGATCTGGTGAATTTCAAATAGGGGTCCAAAGAATTCACCCAAGTGAAAAAGTTGTCACAAGTTTCTAGATCCCCTTACCACCACAGGCACATGAGCAGGCATACCGGAAAAGGAAGCACTACCATTCTATCAATGCTCTGGTGGTCTGTCTTGCTGACATGTCGATCACACGTGTGTGTGCACGGTTCCCTGGTTCGGTGCACAATGCCTACATTATGAGGAGTAGTCGCATTGCAACGCTGATGTCACAGATGCCAGCTCAGCGTGTGTGTAGGTGACTCCAGATACCCCAACATGCCGTGGTTGCTGACACCCCTCAGGAACCCTGTGACACCAGCCGAGCTGCGCTACAATGAGGCACATGGTCGGAGCAGGAGGGTGATTGAGCTGACATTCGGCCTCCTGAAAAGCAGCTTTCGCTGCCTGGACAAGACCGGAGGGGCCCTCCCATATGAGCCTGCAAAGGTGTGCAAAATAATACTGGTCTGCTGCATGCTACACAACATGGCGGTGCGGAAGGAGGTGCCTCTCATCCAGGATGACGACGACCTGTCATGCCTGGAGAACGGACGGGTGCGCAGGTCCAGTATATAAGGACTGGAAACACGGACGAACGCGCTTAGCGTTCTAGCTCCAAGCCCTGTTTCCGTCTTTGGCTCCCATTGCCTGACTTCCGTTCTGAGACTTCCTGTTTCCTGTCCCGGAGGCGTCGTAGTCCCGTATCGTTCATCTAGCGAGTAGAGAGAAAAGTTTCAGCGGCATTGTTGTGGGCGTTTGCGACGCCGTTGCAGTTCGTTTCACTTGTGCCTTGAGCTGCATGGTTTCCCGGTGTCACAAGATTCTCATCTCCGTGTTTCGCCGCTGCCACGAATTTCCTGCTGCACCGTGGATCCACTCACATCCCCATCACCTGAGTGAGTGTATCTGCGCCATTCCGTCGTTGCAGAATCCACTTTAACCTAGTTCCTTGGTTGGTTCCCTGTCTTGTGTTCTTTGTCTGCTCTTAGGCAGCACCCCTATCTTCCCCTTATTCTGGTTTATGTTAGTTAGTCCTTATCCTTCCCTATGCTTGCGGGTCAAGTTTGTTGAAGTAGAGTTGGAGGAGCTCGTTCTTCCGCGCTGTCTCCTGGTAGTTTACTGCTAGCATGGTTCTGTCGCCCCTTGGGCAAAAGGGATATCTAGCGTGAACCACCGTGCCACAAACTCTTCAGCGACAGAAGAAAACGGTAACAGCGCTGTGCGCTGCTTTATTTTGTTCTCATTTGGACGGTAAAGAGGGGGACGTAATTTGTGATGTTTCTTTCCTAGGATTACAAATCACTGTCGTAATGCAGCACTAAGCCACACAACAACTCCACCCTTCTTAGGAGAACCTTTCCAAAGAACATGTGAGTTTAGCGGAGTGGGAAGAGGGACAATACATACATTTAGGAAGAATTAGTAATAATCCTCTGCTGTTTGTGATATAGAATGTTCCAGAGTGAAGCCATCTATTAATCCTGGTCGACATTCGAAGTGCCTAAACTTTGCGGAGTGTTGCCCCATCCTGTTCCACATCAGAAGTACCTGTGCTTTGGTAGGCAATAATACAGAATGTATTTCCTGTAGATATGAGGGGGCTCCACTCTTTATGTTACAGCGGAGTGTTGCCATCTCTCGAAGTCCTCTTCAACCATCCATAAACCGGACCCCCTCCTTCCCTTGTTTTGTTTCCCTGTTTTCCCCTGTTGAGTCATCCGACACTCTAGTGTTTGATAGAGTCGGAGAACCACAGGGGAAGATTGAGGCATACTCTACTGGTTCCTGACGCTCCTGCAGAAAGACCTCAGATTCCTTACACGACCAACCTCCGGCACCTGTGGAGGATCCCGGCCTGGGACAAGATGCCAGTGATGATGAAGATGATGGTGACGTCCGCTCCCAGCTCATCAACAACTTCTTCACCTGAATGTGAGTTTCCAGGGTTGTTGTGTGAATGTATGGAGGTAGCCTGGAATATGTTGAGCCAGCTCTGTTGCTGTCTGAGTGTGTCTGTGTGCCACTTGACTAGATGAGTGCCGTGATGTGTCCATTCAGCTGGTGTGTACTCCACAATAGGGTAGTACTGCTAACTAGTATTTGTGTAGGTGTTTTGCAACATGTTTTGTGCATGTGTATTGCATTTCTCTCCTGATCTTCTGTGCTTTTGACTGTATCTTGTCTGTCCTTCCAAGGGGACTTTGCTTGTTGTGTGGTCAACACTGACCCCCAACACCCAGAAGCCAACACCAGTGTGGAAGTTGACAATTCCCATCAACTGATGTACCCCACATCCCTGGACATCCATTCTCCAACACATTGTGAGCGTGTGTCCACTGTTACGTAGAATTACCGTGCAACTAGTGTGGAATAAACGTGTTGCTGATGTGTAATGAACCTGTGCTACGCTTTGTTATGTGCGTTGTCTGTCTTCCCACATCTGAGTGACATCTGCTTACCTCACCTGTGGACTTGTTACCACTGACTGGGCTTGGTGTTGTGTCTGTGCATGCCAATGTGTTTCAGGTCAACATCATTGTGTGTGATGAGTAACATGGCCAAGATGAGTATGTTTTGTGTTGCCATAGTGGTGTGTCTCTCTCTCACATGTGTCACATCCCCATGACTCACCTTACGTTGGTCACATTGTTGCAGTATTTGGCATGCACTGTGTTGTGTAGCAGATCGACATCTCCCTGAACATGACAAGTTGGAATCACAACAGAGGCAAGTATGGTGTACTGGTGAGTTTATTTACAAACATGTGTGAGGGAAGTGCACAGGATGGTGGGTGCTGTACAGTGGTTTTGGAATCCAAAGTTAACATTGGAGTTGGAAGTGGTGGTAGATGAAATGTCCAGAGTAAAGTCCACAGTCATTGCGATTGGACAAGGTGAATGGGTTGCGCACAAAGAACAGGTTTGGAGGCCCTGGGGGATGTGCTGGGACATCTGCCTCTCACATGTCCTTCTTCAGACGATCCCTCTTCTTCTGGGGGGGTGGGAACCTCATGTGCAGGCCTCTGCGGTGCAGGGGACTCTCTGCCAGAGTCCTCCTCCCTCCCTGTGGCGCTGGCAGATGGTGTTGCGACAGATGTTGTGGGCACACAGGGGGGGTGTGGACAGGTTGGTGTTGATCTGGCGGAGGCATTGTAGTATGTCCCGATGCACCGCAGTGATGTCATCCCACTTGGCCTCTATGCGGGCATGGTGGGCGACCTGCTCGTGTTACATGTCCTTGAGGATCCCCACTACCTGGCAAAATCCTCCGGTGCTATCCTGGTATGCATCTAAGATGCGTGCCAATTGGGGGTCATCATGCAGTCCAGACCCCTCTGCAAGGCGCGCCCTGTGCCTCTCACCCCTCCCAGCACCCCTCTCTAAATGGGCAGGACCAGCGGCGGTACGCACAGGTGACACTGGGACCCCTTGGGTGGTGCTGCTGGTGGTGTTGGCTGTAGCTTCCGGGGGGTCCTGTGTCCCTGTGCTGTGGGTGTTGATTGTCCTTGGTCTGTCCGTGTTGGCGGGGGTGCCCTGTCGGTGTTGAGATGCTGGAGGCGTGGGTACAGGGTGGGCAGATGTTGATGCTGCTGCATGATGGCTCACACCGGAGGGGCCAGGTTGGTCGTCGTCATCCGAAGAGGACAGTGAGAGAGTAAGACCAGAGAGCTCAGTGTCCACCAGAGTCTGGGACTGGGTATCCTCATTATTTGGTGGTGGGTGCCCAGCACCACCTGTGTTTGGAAGAGACACACAATGTGATTTATGTTTCTACATGCATCGTTGGTTCACAAACATGACATTTTCTACTTTTCAAACAGATGCCTGCCTGTACACTGCTTTTTCCCAGCTTGTCACAGACAGAGTTTGTTATTGTTGTTGGCCATTTCCCAGCATGGCCTTGTGTTCTCCACAACAGAGCCCAGTGTCAGACATCTTGTCAGTCCCTTCCCACTCCCTGTGAGGCGAGTATGTTTCAGTTTGATCTTGCTGGGCCATGTGGGTGGGTGTAGGTTGTCTGTGACTGCGACTCCCATCATACTCTTGACTAAACCCCCCCTTCCCAGCATGCCCATACTTCCTCCCTCTTGACTCTGCTTCCCTGTGAGGGGATGTGACAGCAATGGAAAGATGGCTGACTGTGAAATCCTGGTGTTTGTTTGGCTACAAGTCCCAAGTGAACCCCTGTGCTTCACACAGCAGCACCCAGTACGGGGTATTTTTTGCTGATATTTCAATGAGGTGTGTGTCAATGCATTGTACCCGGTGAGTTGTGTGGAGTTTGTGTTGAGGGGGGTGTCTCCCCATGCTGAGTAGTCTGGTCAGGGCTGTCAGTTCTCCTTCCTATCATGAAACGTGCTTCCATTGTAGGGCGTGCAAGTTGTCTTTCATGATGTCAGTCAGTGGTGTCCTGCTTGTGATTTGCACACAAGCCCTAGCAGGGCCTTGTGCTCCCCACAGCAGGACCCAGTGTCAGCCATCTTGTCAGTCATTTTCCACTCCCTGTGATGTGGAGATGTTTCAGAGTGGTCTTGATAGGCCAATTAGGAGGGTGTGCATTATCTGTGACTACAGGCCCCATCATGCTTTTGGCTACACTCACTTCACCTGCATCCCCACTATTCCTTCCTGACAGTCAGCTGCACTGTGAGGTGGTGCGTTTGTGGTGGCAAACTGTCTGGCAGGGTGTATTTGGCTTAGTGCCACTGGCTTGCTCTATTTGTTGGTAGGTTGGTGCATGTCATGACACAGTCCCCAGTCTCTATGAGATGGCAGGTATTGTGTTTGTGTGACTGGCATACACATCTTAGACTGATTATCTATTAATTAGTGTAGCTTTGCTTGCGGTGCATGGTTTCACTTTCCCCTTGCCACACAATCTTGGGTATGTTGTTTGTGTACTCACCAGGCTCTGGGATGTGTGTTAGGCCAAGGACGCTCTCTGGTGGTAGGATGTCCCGCACCTTCTCCTCCCAGGTCCTGAAGTAGACTGGTTTGGCAGGAGGGCCACTGCCGGTGCACTGACTCAGGGCGTGATCTTTTTCGATGAGTTTCTTGACCCTCCTGCGCATGTCATACCACCTGTTCTGGATGTCGTACTTTGTGCGCCTTGCTGGTGCTTGTGGGTTCACCTTGTCCACAATCCTTGCCCACATCTTGGTTTTCTGTGAGATGGGGGTCCTTTGAACCAATGTACCAAACAAATGTGGCTCTACTCTGATGATCTCGTCTACCAGCACTTTCTGTGAACTTTGGATTCTTCTTCGGAGGCATGGTGATGGGTGGTGGTGGTGAGTGATGTGTGTGTGTGTGAGGGTGCAAGTGATGGTGGGTTGGTGTTGGTTTTGCTGTGTGTATGTGTGTGTGATTTTGTATGAGGTGCTGATGGTGTGTTAGTTGTGTGATGGGTGAGTTGTGAGTGTGTTTGTGGTTGCTGTGTACTGCTGTTTGCTGCTGGCTGTGTCTCCTGTTTGCAAGGGATGATGGTAGTGATTGTGGTCCTTTATATAGTTGGAGTTGTGGGTGTGTCTTTGTCCCATGTTTTTTTTGTGGTATTTTATTGGCTTTGTCATTGCTTGTTTGGTCCTTTTTTTGTCTTTTTTCCTTTGTGTTTTGTAGGCATGAAGGAGACGTTCATGTGACGGAAACGGACGCTGCTGTTGTCTCGTGCGGGCTTCTCCGCCTCGTTCACGCTGCCTGTCTTCTGTGTTTGGTACGCGGCGGTCTCTATTGCTTGTGTGCCCGGTTGTCTGTGCGTGTCGGTCGTGCGGCTTGGGCTCCGTGCGAGTCGGTCTGGTTTTACACGCATTGCATCGTACTGCGCTAATTGTACAACGCGGTCGGTCGGGTTCGTTCTGGGTTTGTGTCGGTCGTTGAAAATCGCGTCGGTTCACTATTTTCCCTATGGCTCGGTCATATGGCTTGTATTCCGTACGTGTCAGTTGTAATTCACACACGTTGCATCGTACTGCACGGGTCGTACGGCGCTGGTCCGTGTCAGTCGGTATTCGGTCCGGGTCCATGTCGGTCTGTTCATTTTGCGGCCGGAATCTGAATCGGCCCCTAAATGTTAAAAAGCATATAGCAAAAAGCATATAATGTTTAAAAGTTAACTTTAGAAAATATAAGGGAATGAGAATGATGATTATTTTGGTGTTGTTTTTAACCTATGTTGAGCATTAAACAGACGAGTTGAACATAAAAAGGTTTGTTACAGTGACCTATTTGGTGGTGGTCTTATAGTTTCAGTATTATTTAATGAATAGTTATACACAAGAATAAAATGATTACATATTTAGTAAAGTATGATAGTTTGATATTATAGAGTGTAGTTATTATTATGGTATTAAGTTTGAGCTGATTTGGGAGAGTTACTGCCATTTGAGGAATGTTTTGACATTGGATTTTAACCTCATCGCTGCTCATGACGGAACCACTCCGTCATGAGCCACGGGCGCCGTGTGCTCATGACGGAGTGGTTCTGCCATGCTGCGGCCGTTGGCGGCCGCTCCCCCCACGCGGTGCTGATTCCCCGCCTGTGCGGGCGATTAGCGCGAGTGGGCGGAGTCGTGACGGAACCACTCCGTCGTGAGCACAGCTCGCCCGTGACTCATGACGGCGTGGTTCCGTCATGAGCATGGCGGCGCCGCGCTGCCCCCAAACCCCCCCAGCGCTGCGGCGGAATTCGTGCCGCGGCGAAGGGGTTAAGTAGAATATTTACTGCACATCCATTTGTTATTATTTATATGGTAAATAGTATATAACTAATTAACAAAAGTGACTTTTGAAATATATTAGTGAATGACAGAGGTGCTTTTTTGTTGCCACTTCTAATCTATGTGGAGGACTAAGCATATGCTTAATATAAAGAGCATATGATGTTGAATTAGTTGGTGGTGGTCCTTTCCTTGTAGGATTACCGTAAGCAAAGGTATGTTTAAAAAATATAATGCTAATTAAAGGCCTAACAAAGCATTATGGTTCAATAATTTAGAGTGTAGTGAATTTTCTAGTATTAGCCCCCAGCTGAGCTAGTAGAGCCACTGCCTCTTTAGGAATTTTTTTTTATTGGATACTACAATATTTACTGCAGTAATAAATGATGTCCCATAGTGCTTTGGAGGGTTTTATTAGTTGTTAATGTATGTTTGGATAAAACTGTGCGTGTTTTTTTTTTGATGGATGGGACCACCACTGAATAGTTTAGCATTATGTGCTCTTTGTTTTTAAGGGATCTTCTTAGTCGTCTACGTAAGTTATGGAGTACCCCTAACTCATAATATGTGTCACTGCTTACTGTATTTTTAGTTTTAATTTTGCAATATGACTATGTGCATTTTAACCTGTACATTTAAATTAACTTGTTTTGCTAAAGGTATGGGGTATAGTATGCAAACTTTAGAATTATCTGAACTATAAAGATTAGCTAAGTGTACTTTATTCGAATAGTTGTAGGTATTTAAGAAATGAGCCTAATTTAGTTTGCAGAAGTGTTGTATAATGACTTACCTCTGCAATTGTTCCGCAAACAGTCATTAGTGTTTTTAGGCTTGCTTCTTTAATAGCCTTTATTGGCAATGCTGGAGGTGCTGGTGGCTGGAATATTTTTTTCGCTTCTATTACCATGAAATCTAATATTGCCATTGCAGGAATTTTGGTTATTTTTGTTTGCTTTGTTATAATTGTATTGTTTTTGATAATAATGTTCCGAATTAGTAAACCATTTGTTTCCTTTGTTTGAGTGTAAAAATCTTCATGGGAACAAGTTGCTTTTATTGTCCCTGTTGCATCAGCTAATGCCATATGGTGTAGTACTTTGTTGTCTTGTTTTGCAGTTTTGTTATACGCATTTGGTGAACATTTCACGTTTATTCTGATAGGCTTTTGATAAGGTTTGTTTTCTTCTGTTGGCTTGTTAATTATTTCTTGAATAGTAAGCATCTGAAATGAGAAAAATAATTAATCGTATTTTAAATTGCTACCCATAATGCTTTGTGATCACTATAGTAGCATTCTAATGTTCCAAAGCCTTGCAATACTTAATTTGTGTATATGTGATCAAATAATGTTTGGTAGTTTGTTGTGTACGTGTTTATAATTTGTTTGCATTGTAATTGTATGTCCATAAATTCTAGAAGTTGTGCACTTTTTGGGCATTTTGTTTTTAAATCTACGTTAAAATCTCCCATAATGATATATTTATAATTTGGGTAGAAGTGGGTTGTTTTGTATTGTCTGCAATAGTGTTTGTATTAGTATATGTGGTGGTTTGTACAATATTACAACTAGGTAGTTGGTATTATTAATATGTAGTGTAAAATTTATAATGTCAATCCCTTGTTGTGTTTCATAAATAGGTAGAATGAAAAGCTCCTTTTTGTAGTAAAGTAAAATTCCATGGTTTGTTTGTTGCTTATGGTATTTATCAAATATCATATGATGATATTGCCCAATAAAAAAGTTATTTTGTGTTGCTTTTCTAGTAGTGTTTATTTCTGTTAAGCAAATAATGTCAGCTTTCATAAGGTTTTTATCTGATATCATTGATTTTGAAGTGAACTTATATTTATGTGATAATATTTAAATGTGTGCTGTATGTTTCTATTTGTGGTACCGATATTTCTAGTATATGTGTTCTTAATCTGTGCATTTCTTCCTTGACTTTGGGATGTACTATAATTTTGTGTTCATTAAAGTTTTGTATGTATATGTTTGATATAGATTTTGCTCTGCTTAAAGCTACATAATGCAAGTGATGTTTTTTACTGTTATTAAAGCGTATATAAAGTGGTCTATAGTTTCACCTTGTGTCCTATGTATAGTTCTTGCAGATGCTTGCCTAATGGAAATTGTTTGCGTATAATTGATATCAATTTTATAGTGAATTGAAAATGTCTTGATATAGGATGCATGGGTGTCCATGTTGCTGAAATATGTGAGTGATATAAGTGTTTGTTTTGTTCTCGTGTAATTTTTCCAATTGTTTTATTATCAAATGCAATCTAAACGATAACTGGTGTATTATTAATACTTTCATCTAACTCGACTAAACCTGAAGCTCCATTAGTTAACCCATCATTAACATCAACATTACAAGTGAAATCATAGCGTAGTTTTAAAGCTATGTGTAATGTGTGGGCAAGTCCCGTTGTTTTAGTTGGATCTTTTGGTAATTGTTTGCAAGATCTGAACTAACGGTATCTTTTGCTATTGTAGTGAAAACTGGATATTGCTGGCTATGTTGTGATAAAACTTTATTGTTAATGTCATTTACTTTATTGTTAGTTGACATTATATATGGTATTATTTTGCTCTTACTGTCATCTGGTTTTTTTCACGTTGCTTTATGTCTGAAATATCTGTGGGTGTGTTTCCCCTCTCTTAATCTGTTTAGTAATTCTGCAAATTGAAGGCGATTTTGCTGGTGCATTATTTTCGTTAGTTCAAATAGTTTAAAATGTACTACCCATAAGTTAGTACTTAGAGGTCCATTTGAATGTTTTCCATTTTCAAATATATAGCTGTCGAAAACTGGCTTTAATTGATATAAGTCCCCAATAGCTAAAATTGAAATGCCTCCAAAAGGTTGGTTAGATGCTTTTATTTCCTATAGCCTGTTATGAATAAAATTGAACTTATTTCTTCCAACCATAGAAATCTCATCAATTATTAGCACTTTAACATGCATTAGTTGACTTTGCAGAGCAGTTCTGTGTTCATGAGTAAGCGGTTTATAATTCAAACTTTGTGACACAGGTATTTTGAAAGTGCTATGCAGAGTTTTTCCATTAATATTATGTGCTGCTTTGCCTGTTGGAGCTTTAAGTAATATATACATATTGTCTGGATTTTCACCAGCTTTGGTATTGTAATAACGTAGTAATGTTTGATAAAGTGCAGTAATGAGAAAGCTCTTTCCAACTCCTGCACCACCAGTGCAAAATATATAGCATGGTGTTTCTTTAGTTTTTATCCAGTGTAAATTATGGTAAACAAAATTTAGTTGTTCCTATGTTAAATTATGCATGACATTACAGTATTTTTCATCTGGCAAGATAGAATTAGTAGGGCTTTCTTCTTGAATAATGCTTCTAATACCTAAAACTAATGACAAGTCATATAATCTGCTGTTCAGTATTTTGGGCCTCAGTGCATGCTATATCAGATGGTATTATTATTGGTGATAGTGGAGGTATAATTACTATTTCATTGTTGCTATTACAAGTATAATCTGTAAAAATGTCATTACTTTTATTATATTCATTATGATGCCCATCTACAATGTTCTTAACTTGCATATATCTTTCGTAGTATGTGTTATCTAACATTATTTTGCTTTCTTCCCTCCATTGATAGTGAAGCATCAACAATTCTCTATAATAATTTTCAGAGTCTGTGTTTTTGTTAAATATGCAGTAACGTATAATTTTTCTTCATGTGCGTTTACTTAAGGTATAGTTTGTGTCTATGTGTATATTTTCTACCTCTTGGTTTATGTTGTTTATTTCAAGTTCTTCCTCATCTGAGCTATAAAAATTTGTTTGAGTGAGTAAATTGTCACTGTGGTTGTTATCCTTTCTCAATGTTCTTTTAGGAATATAATTATAAGTAGACACACAATCAGCTAATGTACATTGTTCTAATGCTTTTGGCCGTTTGCAATATTTTACTACTATATTTTCACATTGAATCTTGTAATGAATTTATAGTATCTACATCTCTCATTAAATAAGTCCTTTTTTCTGGAGGGCTAGTATTAATAAATACAAATGACCGAGAACTTTTCCGTAATGGAATTTGAAGAAGGAGGTACGCTGCTTCCTGAGCACTTATTTCTGTGCAGTTTAGGAATTTGTTTCCTATGTGTTTAAGTTGTTCTTTTACATTAGTATTGTAATTTACTTATTTTGCTCATTCCTCTTTGTGATTTACTGATATTGATATTATGTAGACAGCACAAGCATCCAATGTAAACTGTAAGTCAATGTTTGATCTCCAAGCTTGTAAAATAATAGAATTATAGTTATTAGTAAAGCATTCTGCTGGTGCTCTCTGTTTTTTCTATTATTGATCTTATACATGTAATATATTGCCCATTATCCAAATGTATTACTTCTAAGAATTGTGAAAAATCTAGTGTATTAAATTCAGGACTATTCATAGCTTCATGAATTGATTTAATGTTTTCTGGTAACTGTTTATCTGTTTCGTCACGTGGTAAAGATTCTAGTATTATAGTGTGTGGCATTGGATATTTAGGATATTGATATTTGCATGTCTGTTTGTTTTTTCTTCTGCAATTTTTGGTGTGTGCATGCCTTAATATAGGTATTAAAGGCTCTAATTGTGGCTCTTGTGATTTACTACATGTAATATATTTATCAATAAATTGAATTACTTCTTCTATATTTGTTACCCCATATTGTGGTGCATTTTCAATCCAAAACAACGCATGTATATGTGGGGAACCTCTCTGTTTAAATTCTACCCTGTTTAAGTAGTCAATTTTCCAGTGGGATTATTTTTGTGCATTAGAATGCAATCAAAATAATTTTCTAACTTGATAGTCAAAATGCCTCGCACATGTAATTGGATTTTGTTAAATTAATTTACACTTTGTTTCCCAAGGCATTATTTGAAACTCTTCTTCTGTGCATTCATTTACTCGTAATAGTACATTTATTAAATTGTGCAATTTTGTTTCTGCTGAAGATAAAGTGAGGAAAAATGTTGGTATTCCAAGTTGCCTTATCATAGCAATGAGATCTTTTTTGCAATTTTCCCAATACGGTGGGGAACTGCGGATAGTTTTTAGTATTTTGTAACCTTCATTGTACTGTAAGACGTTTTCTAAATTATATTTTATGTCTTTTGCGGTAATACATTTCCCATCGGTAAAATGTTTTCTTAGCGATATGTTCATCTTACCTTGTATTAGTTTAATGTGCAATTTTTTTTGTTTAAAGAAAATATTAGTGATAGATGTTTCTACTCTTCTGTAATAGCTCCTTAATTCCCATTGACATATTGCACTATAATGTACAGGTAAGTGTCTATCATTATTGTTCAGTCTTCGCTCGCCACTAAAAATTGTTGAAAAAGCAAAAAATTCAGAATCTTTATCTTCGTATAAACTTCTTGGTGTGTTATGTTCAGCAGGTGCTAAACTTAAGATACCAACACTGTCAGTGATAATAGTTTCATTTGTTAACATAGTACCTAAACTTCCTGCTTCCAAGTATCTGATGATCCATTTGTTTCTGATGTTTCACTGCAATTGTTTATTTGAGGTGGTATATACTCCCAATCTGGATTTACTGTGACTCCATATTCGTTGAACATGTCACTACTGTTTGCTAGCCATACTGCTGCTTGCTTGACTTTATTCGGTCTAACATTTTCAAAATGTGTATATGATTTATAAGCTAACTTCCTTTTTAGTTTTACAGGAATTGTCATAGTGTCATTAATTTGCCTTGGTAAAATGGTAACTGTTGTCATAACATCTGCAGGTACATTAACAACAGGACCTAATAATGATTTCTGAAATCCACGTGGCAATGTTCTAATTTGTAGAAATTGAATTCTTGTTGAAACTAATCTTTCTTCCAAATTATGTAAGTGTAATTACATTGGGACATTTGGAAACTTCATTCCATTTATAGAAGAACATGGTGGTATTTTATCTTTAATAATGTGTTTATAGCAAGTGATACATATATAGTTAGTTTTGCTTTCGCTAATGTTACATTGCATAAACCTTTGATGTGTGCACATAGTACGGGTATTTTTTAAGGATTGTTTATGCCATTATTGATTGCAAATAGTGCAAATGTATTCTGGACCATATAATATTTCCTTACGGAATTTTCTAATGATTTTATGTTTTCTTTGTGTGTTTGTATGTGTCTAATATTGATAACTGCATTGTGTAGGTTATGCGGTACACTTTAGTTTGCTGGATATTATTTGTTCTGTTCTAAGAATAGTGCATGTTCTTTTTTGTGCGTTTGATAACAAATTACTCTCTACATTATTAAGTTGTTTTTTATAGTGATTTGTTTGCACTATAGATATTGTTGTTGATGACAGACGTAAATCATTACTGTTATCGTCACCAGTATTATTTTCTATTTTCTGTAGCAGGGATAACTGTATTACTAACTGTATTTATAGATACTTTTTTTTTTGTACATATAGTTTTTTTCTAAGTGCATTTTGGAGTGATTTTTTCCCCTATTGTACTTATATCTATTGGAGTTAATTCAAATGCGACATATTCCTCATTTGGAACTTTTATACTGTTTGCAAGTTGTTAAATATATTCCACTAGTCCTTCAAAGGTAAGTATTTCAATAGTAATGCATGTTCCATTAGGGTGAGGCATCCCTTTGTTATTTCTGCTATGGGAATCAAATACAAAGTATGTTTGTATATTTTTGAAAATTGAAATACCATATACATTCATACAAAGTAGTATGCCAGAATGCCTATTTATAGTTAAATTTAATGCAGTTGTATTATGTGGATATAAGGGATCAATACAATGTAGAATGTCACCATAATAAGGTTTTTTCAGTGTTAGCGAATATATGTTGTTATTGTGCTGTATACGTTTAGGTAATTCATCTGGATGCATAAGTGTTCCTTTATTAACCCCTTGTATGCCCATGACAAGCTGGACTCGTCATGGAGCACAGTCGCGCTGTGCCCATGACGAGTCCAGCTCGTCATGAGGCATACCCTTGGGAATCCCTCTGGTGCGGGCACCAGAGGGATTCCCTTTCGTGCAAAATAGCCTCGGGAGCTCCCCAGCACCCGAGCCCCCTCCCCCTTTCACTGCAATGACGATCGTCGCGCACGTCGCGCCGACGTCATTACAGTGAAAGTGAAACTGAAATGAGCCAAGAGGCTCATTTCAGGTTTCACTTTGTACGTGCTCAGGGGGCTATCTCAGCCCCCTGAGCACGTACAAAGACAGGAGAGGTATCGTTGGAAAGGGGAGTACCCCAGTGGATCCCTGCTTGGGGATCGCCACAGGAGGGCGATCGCGGGTACTTGGGCCTCCCACACGAGTGAGGCACCGTTTTTATCGGGAGACCCGGGGGAACGCTGGGTGGTAGGAAATTTGTGTCAGCCCGGTGATGCCTCAACTTTCCCACACAAAAATGTGTGAAAAAGGTGATGTTTTCAGCTAAATTTGAGGTTTGCAGGGCATTCTGGGTAAGGAAACGTTGGGGGATCCACGCAAGCCATACCTCCCTGGAATCCCCCGGGTGTCTAGTTTTCAGAAATGTGTGGGTTTGGTAGGTTCCCCTAGGTGGCTGCTGAGCACCGGGCCAAAAACCCAGGTGACCCCCCCCTTGCAAAACCAGGTCGTTTTGAGGTAGGCAATTTTCATGTCGCCTTAATACGTTTTGGGCCCTTGCCTGTCGCGGGTACTTGGGCCTCCCACACGAGTGAGGCACCGTTTTTATCGGGAGACCCGGGGAAACGCTGGGTGGTAGGAAATTTGTGTCAGCCCGGTGATGCCTCAACTTTCCCACACAAAAATGTGTGAAAAAGGTGATGTTTTCATCTAAATTTGAGGTTTGCAGGGCATTCTGGGTAAGGAAACGTTGGGGGATCCACGCAAGCCATACCTCCCTGGAATCCCCCGGGTGTCTAGTTTTCAGAAATGTGTGGGTTTGGTAGGTTCCCCTAGGTGGCCGCTGAGCACCGGGCCAAAAACCCAGGTGACCCCCCTTGCAAAACCAGGTCGTTTTGAGGTAGGCAATTATCATGTCGCCTCAATACACTTTGGGCCCTTGCCTGTCGCGGGTACTTGGGCCTCCCACAAGAGTGAGGCACCGTTTTTATCGGGAGACCCGGGGGAACACTGGGTGGTAGGAAATTTGTGTCAGCCCGGTGAAGACTCAACTTTCCCACACAAAAATGTGTGAAAAAGGTGATTTTTTTCAGCTAAATTTGAGGTTTGCAGGGCATTCTGGGTAAGGAAACGTTGGGGGATCCACGCAAGCCATACCTCCCTAAAATCCCCCGGGTGTCTAGTTTTCAGAAATGTGTGGGTTTGGTAGGTTCCCCTAGGTGGCCGCCGAGCACCGGGCAAAAAACCCAGGTGACCCCCCTTGCAAAACCAGGTCGTTTTGAGGTAGGCAATTTTCATGTCGCCTCAATACGTTTTGGGGCCTTGCCTGTCGCGGGTACTTGGGCCTCCCACACGAGTGAGGCACCGTTTTTATCGGGAGACCCGGGGGAACGCTGGGTGGTAGGAAATTTGTGTCAGCCCGGTGATGCCACAACTTTCCCACACAAAAATGTGTGAAAAAGGTGATTTTTTCAGCTAAATTTGAGGTTTGCAGGGCATTCTGGGTAAGGAAACGTGGGGGGATCCACACAAGCCATACCTCCCTGGAATCCCCCGGGTGTCTAGTTTTCAGAAATGTGTGGGGTTGGTAGGTTCCCCTAGGTGGCCGCTGAGCACCGGGCCAAAAACCCAGGTGACCCCCCTTGCAAAACCAGGTCGTTTTGAGGTAGGCAATTTTCATGTCGCCTCAATACGTTTTGGGGCCTTGCCTGTCGCGGGTCCTTGGGCCTCCCACACACGTGAGGCACCGTTTTTATCGGGAGACTCGGGGGAACGCTGGGTGGTAGGAAATTCGTGTCAGCCCGGTGATGCCTCAACTTTCCCACACAAAAATGTGTGAAAAATGTGATTTTTTCAGCTAAAATTGAGGTTTGCACGGGGATTCTGGGTAAGGAAACGTTGGGGGATCCACGCAAGCCATGCCTCCCTGGAAGCACACGGGTGTCTAGTTTTCAAAAATGTATAGGTTTGCTAGGTTTCCCAAGGTGCCCGCAGAGCTAGGGTTAAAAAACTACAGCTAGACATTTTGCCAAAAAAGGGTCATTTTTCACTGCGAAATTGAGGTGTGACCACGTTGCGTTTTGCACCGTTTCCTGTCGCGGGCACTAGGCCGACCCACACAAGTGAGGTACCGTTTTTCTCGTAACACTTTGGGGAACGCGGGGTGGGTGGAAATTTGTGGATCCACGCAGATTCCGGAACTTTCCACCACAGAAATGTGTGGAAAATGTGTTTTTTTTGTCAATTTTTTAGGTTTGCAAGGGATTCTGGGTTACAGACCCTGGTGGGAGGCAATGAAGTCACCCCATCCTGGATTCCCCTGGGTTTCTAGTTTTCAAAAATGTATAGGTTTGCTAGGTTTCCCAAGGTGCCCGCAGAGCTAGGGTTCAAAAACTACAGCTAGACATTTTGCCAAAAAAGGGTCATTTTTCACTGCGAAATTGAGGTGTGACCACGTTGCGTTTTGCGCCGTTTCCTGTCGCGGGCACTAGGCCGACGCACACAAGTGAGGTACCGTTTTTCTCGTAAGACTTTTGGGAACGCGGGGTGGGTGGAAATTTGTGGATCCACGCAGTTTCCGGAACTTTCCACCACAGAAATGTGGGGAAAATGTGTTTTTTTTGTCAATTTTTTAGGTTTGCAAGGGATTCTGGGTAACAGACCCTGGTGGGAGGCCATCAAGTCACCCCATCCTGGATTCCCCTGGGTGTCTAGTTTTCAAAAATGTATAGGTTTGCTAGGTTTCCCATGGTGCCCGTAGAGCTAGGGTTCAAAAACTAGAGCTAGGCACTTTGCCAAAAAGGGGTAAATTTTCACTGCGATATTGAGTTGTGACCACGTTGCGTTTTGCGCCGTTTCCTGTCGCGGGCACTAGGCCGACCCACACAAGTGAGGTACCGTTTTTCTCGTAAGACTTTGGGGAACGCAAGGTGGGTGGAAATTTGTGGATCCATGCAGATTCCGAAACTTTCCACCACAGAAATGTGTGGAAAATGTGTTTTTTTTGGTCAATTTTTTAGGTTTGCAAGGGATTCTGGGTAACAGACCCTGGTGGGAGGCAGTCAAGTCACCCCATCCTGGATTCCCCTGGGTGTCTAGTTTTCACAAATGTATAGGTTTGCTAGGTTTCCCAAGGTGCTCGCAGAGCTAGGGTTCAAAAACTACAGCTAGACATTTTGCCAAAAAAGGGTCATTTTTCACTGCGAAATTGAGGTGTGACCACGTTGCGTTTTGCCTACCCACACAAGTGAGGTACCATTTTTATCGGGAGACTTAGGGTAATTCAGTTTTGTAAAGGAACTGTTATTATCTATTGACTTTCGATGCATTTCTGCCTTCCAAATGAAAGATATTGTGTAAAAAAGAAGTCATTCTAAAAAATGACTGATAATTCTCATGCTAGTATGAGTATCCCCAATTTCAGAAATGTGCAAATATCTACTGTTTCTAAACTCTATATTTTGTTCCCATTTCAGAAATACATAGGTGTCTTTCATACCGATTTTTCCATGTACACATTTTTACAGAATAATTACTATATACCCGGTACATAATAAAAAACCATTGCAAGTTGCTGCTCAGTTTTTGGCTCTGGGTTCGTCGGGTTCTTGGTGAACCTACAAGTCCTATATATCCCCACAACCAGTAATGTCCAGCGGATGTAATGGTATATTGCTTTCAAAGAGCTGTCATAATTAGAAGAAGTTACAGGTGAAAACGTTAACACAAAAGGCTTTTTTTTCAACTAATTTTTAATTTATCCTATATTTAACTGTTAGTTTCTATGAAAAAACCTTGATGGATCTACACAAATGACCCCTTGCTGAATTCAGAATTTTGTCTTCTTCTCGAAAATGTATAGCTGTCCAGGATCCATTGTTGCTTTTGTACCCATTTCTGCCATTAACTGGAAGGAGGTCAAAAGCACAAAAAATAGCAAAATTAGGCTATGTCCCAGAAAAATGCCAAAACTGTGTAAAAAATGTTGTGTTTCTGACAAAAGTCTGGTATCCCCGAAAAGCTGGGAAAATGGTGATTCCAACCCCACAAACCCTTTTTTGATAACATTTGCAGGGAAAAACCCAGATGCTTTCATTTGCAGCCTGTTTTTCCAATTTTTCCGAAAAAAACCAAACTTTTGCTGTATTTTGGCTAATTTCTGTGACCCCTCTGGGAGAATCCACAAACCCTGAGTACCTTTAGAATCCGCATGATTTTGGAAGAAAAGGACGCAAATTTGGCATGGATACCTTATGTGGTCAGAAAGTTACAGGGGTCTAAGCGCGCACTACCCCAAATAGCCAAAAAAGGGCATGGCACAGGAGGGGAAAAGGCCTGGCAGCGAAGGGGTTAATGGAATGCACTTCTGTATATAAAGCATCTCCAAGTTTCATAATATAATGTAAATCATTTGAATCCCATGTATTAACAGATTCATAGATGTTATGTATAATTGCAAAAGTACTATTCGGTAGGCATTGTCTTTCTTGTGAATTGCTATTAAATATTTGATGGCCTTGATGCTAACTAGCTTGTAAAATTTCATTCACAGTGTATGTATAGGTTTGTATGGGATAGGTGTTATATACTGTTTATGTTTATTTCTTGCGTTTTGAAAGAGATGTGTATTTGTAGTAAATGTGCTGATGTTTTTGTGTGTGAAATGTTTTTGAAAATGTTTTCTTACCTTTTTGTTTATCTGCGTTTTGTTGAACAAAGGAATCTGTATGGAAGTAAAAGAAAGTGTTATTGAGATGTTAATGTGATGGTAAGAGATAATGAGCAAGTATTAATTTACAGTGCCCCAGTCCCTCCAGCCTTTAAGATAGAGATAGTTGGTGTTTTATTATGCTTATTAAATAATCTGTGATCACGTAAATAGGTATAATGTATAATATTTTTCTAAAATAAAGAAATGCTATGTTACTTACTTTGAAAGGCTTGAAGAGCTGAAATTGTGTGTAAATAATAAAAAATTTGCATAAATTGTGTCAATAAACTAATTCCAACTTCTGCGTGGCTTTTTTGATAATAAGGAGGCTAAGGCCCTGCAGTTTTTAAGAGACAGACAGGTAGTATTTATTTTGTTTGGTAAAACACTTTGTGATAATGTAAATAGGTATAAGGTATAACCATTTATTTTTCCAAAAATACCATGTTACCAGTTGTATAAGGCTTGAAGGGCCAGGTAGTGTTAGTAACAGTAAAGAGCTGTTATACAAAATGGGCAAGTGTTCGCTTAAGTTGTTTTTGTCCTATTTCTGCAAAAGTAGCATTAACAGGTAGAATCTTATTTTTCCTATTAGATGTTTTAAAAGTATCATAAATTGTTGAAAGAAACTATTTAACTATTTTCAACTTTGTGTGCTTATGTAATAATGAATAAACATTTATTAGGGGCACCCTAGCCTTGTATGCTTTTAAGATATTGACAGGCAGCATTATATTGATTTGTAAAATAAATATTTTTTATGTTTGAATTGCTCTAATTTTTAATTATGTAAAAAAATGCATATATAATATGTTACTGTTGTTAAAGGCTGGAAGGGCAAAGATAGTGTCAGTTAACCTACATTTTTGCTTTAAAATTTGTTTTTATGAGGTGGGAAACTATTGGGCTAGTATTCTTTTTTATGATGTGCACTAAAATAGCCTACTTTTTGTGAACGGAACAAATATTAGCTTGTGTGTTGTTTTAAGATAATGAGCATGGATTTAGTGACAGTGGCCCAAGGCTCTCCAGTATTTGAAAGTTAGATAGATAGTTTTGTTTTCACATAAAAGTATTTTCTTAAGGTGAATACTATCCTTAACGCACAACTGCGTTTGTGTATATCTACTTTAGATTGATATTGTGTTGCCATCTCCGACATCGGTGGTTCATTTTTAAGTTCTGTTCTTGCCCCCTACTACCCTTTGGTCTACGCCCTGACGAAGGTGGGGCCCCCCTGTGGGTCCTATACCGAAACGCGCGTTGGTGCCTGATTTGTCGACCTCTCTTTTTCTAGAGTATCTCCTAGTTTGTCCTGGATGATACATTAGTTATACCATCCATCTGAGCACCAACGGATAGTTTGCTCCATCTTTGACCTGAATTGTTTGTTTTGAATGTAGTCTGGAATGATTGAATGTGTGCATGAATTAGATTCTCGTGTGGGGCACTAAACTATGTTTCTTGATTTATATATATATATATATATATATATATATGTATGTAGGTCTTTTTTTGATTAAATGTTGAATATTTATGTATGTATTAACCGTATTGTCTTTTGTAAAAATTGAAAATAATTATTCAACCAAAAAAAAAAAAAATATGAGAGATATATTTTTATCCACAGCTTTTGTTGGGAGATTTATGGCATTTAATCTGTCCATTCTTTTCCTGTTTAGTCTGGTCTGTTATCAGGGACCTATTTTTTAGGCCCTAACATATATCATTTGGACTGGTATTGTTTCCTTCTTTAGTAATCACAAAGACCACAGGGCCACACCCCCTCCCACCACACACTAGCACACCCCATGAAGGCACATGCCATGTGCCACTCCTGTGCACCCCATGCACAACAAGAAGCCAGGTCAATACACACCCTGCACCACACAACAAACAACCAGGGAGACAGACACTGCAGGAGTGGCTGCATAGGAACACACAGCACAGTAGCATGGGGCCAGGGAAACACAGACACCACCACACTCGGGTGAAAAAAATAAGTACAAGCATCAAATGAACACATACAAGGAGCAAACATCCAAATGGATACACAGCCTGCATAGTCACACATACATACCACAGACTGACACAAAGACACATACACACCCCACATGCCAACAGCAATGGAGCACAACAAATAGGAAAACCAAAGTGGGCTGCACACAAATGGAAGGCCATGGAGACATACAACAAGCATGTGCACATCACATGCAAGACAAGGAACAGAGAACAACAACCTCAGACCATCAAAGCACACATGGCTGGTACAGTCAGTGAGGTCAAACCTCACAGTGCAATAACACAGGGAGACAGCAAGGCAAGCCATGTTTAGGCACGAGGATGAAAGGAAGGCCCTGAAGTCAAACTGTGAACAGCCGCACATCTACACATCTATACAACTACTTCATAGGAGTACACCAGCAGCACTACACACTGGGCACATTGACACACTCCATGACTGACAAACACCAGTAGGAATCTACACACCAGCAGCACACAACACCAGTGTCAAACACACTGAAGGCTGGCAATACTTGCTAGGCAATAAACATTCAATCACACACCCTGGGGGTAGCCACAATCATAACAAACACACACACACACACAGGAACGCCACAACAAATGTCTGCATAAAAACAACACACAAACACATAACCCAACAGAAACACACACACAACCACAAGACCACACATATCCTGTGCAGCTAAACTGTGGAAAGGCAATGGGAGCACAGACACAACAGGAGTGCACAAAACCATCACTCAGGAACAATGCACAGACAACATACCACAACACACACAAGAAGTGCACCATCACAGAACAACACAACCACATCAAACAAACAGATGCACAGGCAAAAAAAAAAAAAGTCACATAGCAAACACAGCAGGGGATGCACACCAGGCAATGACAAGGCAGGATAAGTTACTTACCTGTAATCCTAGTTCTCTTCCAGGGGTATACTCATCAAAGTCATAAGCACTGAATTATCTCTGCCCACGTGCGGGAACCCGGAGCATCATACAAAAAAATACATATATATCTGTTTTAGAAAGAGTACATAGTATTAAATAAACACACACATATACATGTATAACATAAAAATTTGCAGCCCCATACATATCCAATAGACTAAGAAGCCAAAGTTACATGGATTTCTCTAGTATGAAAATAACACATATACATATAATGTAAGAGAAGGACATGCACAGTAATAGCATTCCGAAATAACCTTTTATCTTCATAAACCTAATAGCCCCGGAGTGGCCTCGCCAGTGGAGGTTTCCGCACCTCCTTCAACTATCGGAAGTGTCACACAGGAGTTTGCCATGCCGCCCGGATCTCCTATCCAAACAGGTAGGGAGAGTATTCCACCCCAATCTGTCCACCCTCCGGTTGACAGCATGGCTCCTGAAGTCATACAATATGGACACCTACAATTGAATCCAGACTGTATGGCTATTCTCAAAGAAGCTAAAAGACGTTCCACGAGGAGATCGTATGCCTTCAAGTGTAAGCGTTTCTTCCTATGGTGTGTGGACAATGGACATGATCCCTTTCGGGGTCAGGAACAGGTGATTTTATCCTACTTGTTGCATTTGGCTAGATCTGGTCTTCAGTTCGCTTCTATCAAAGTCCACCTTGCAGCTATCACAGCCTATAGGAAGTCCCCCATCCAGACTTCTTTGTTTAGGATTCCTGTGGTAAAGGATTTTCTTGAGGGCTTGAGAAAGGTTTACCCATCAGTCATGTCTCCCTCTCCTCCATGGGAGCTTAACTAACATTGTGTTAACGAAGTTGATGGGGGGCCCTTTCGAGCCTATTCATAAAGCTTCCTTGCAGCATTTAACACGAAAAGCCACTTTCCTGGTGGCTATTACATCTGCTCGCAGGGTGAGTGAGATCCAGGCACTCTGTTGTAAAGAACCTTACACTGTGTTTCACGCCAACAGAGTAGTTCTCAGAACACATCCTAGTTTTTTGCCTAAAGTAGTCTTGGACTTTCATATTAACCAGACTATCACTTTACCTACCTTTTTTCCGAATCCTTCGAATCCTCTGGAAAGATCTCTACACTCCCTAGATCTCAAGAGGGTTCTGAAGTTTTACTTAGACAAAACAAAGACACTGAGGAAATCAGAACGTTTATTAACTATGGTCCTGTTAACACAGGTTCTGCAGCCTCCAAAAGATCCATCATGAGATGGATAGTTTCTTGTATTATACTGTCATACCAATTGGCCAACAAATCCCTTTCGGGGAAACCTAAGGCTCATTCCACTAGAGGAAAAGCTTCTACCACAGCTCTCCTGAGGAATGTCCCCATGGCAGAGATTTGTAAAGCAGCTACATGGCGATCAGTTCACACGTTTACTCGCCACTACTGTTTAGATGCTGACACGCAGGCATATGCTCAGGTTGGGCAAGCCTCGCTGAGAAACTTGTTTGCTAATACCATTTAACATGTGTATGTCAATTTTGTTTGCTGTTTTTTGGTTGTCCACGAGGAAGTGGGTATGGGCTTGCTACTGTATTCAGTGCTTATGACTATTGATGAGTATCCCCTGGAAGAGAAGGATAAGTTACTTACCTGTAATCCTAGTTCTCTTCCAGGGGTATACTCATCAAAGTCATAGGCAACCCTCCCGTCTCCCCCGACGAGCATTAACAGTTTATACGGTATTGTTACATCTTAGATGCAGGTTCCTACAGGTTTCTTATACCGTACAAAAGAACTGACCTAACTGTCACCTGTGGTTAGTGATGGGAGCAGAGGGCTCCTAGAGGTCTCAGGGTCTCTGAGGCCTTAAAGGCGAGGTGCCAGTTTCCTTTTCTGTGCAAGGATGTTATTTATTTATGCAGCCTTTTTTAGGCTTATTGCCTGCCATTACCTGTTTTCCTTTATGAAAATAAAAGGTTATTGCAGAATGCTATTACTGTGCATGTCCTTCTCTTACATTATATGTTTATGGGTTATTTTCATACTAGAGAAATACATGTAACTTTGGCTTCTTAGCCTATTGGATATGTGTGGGGCTGCATATTTTTATGTTATACATGTATATGTGTGTGTTAATTTAATACTATGTACTCCTTTTCTAAAACATATACATATATATGTATTTTTTTGTATATGCTCCGGGTTCCCGCATGTGGGCGGAGATAATTCAGTGCTTATGACTATTGAGGATTATCCCCTTGAAGAGAAACATATACACACACACACAGCACTACATGCACAACAAGCAGTATGTGCACACCAAGCACACCAGCCACACACAGACATCAGTGACAGAACAGCAACCCACACAACACCATACAGCACAAAGACAACAGCACACCCAGGAAGTGAAGCAATAACACAGCCAACACACATACATCCAACAACACCAAAAGATGCACAAGTCTGGGACACAAAGGTGGAAAAAACTTGACCAGAGGACTGGGCAGCACACACAGTTGAACTGCATAGGAGCAACCATGACTGCCAAACAGCACCAGAACATCACATACAACCCATTGGGGAATATGCCCTGAGTGACACATTGACCCTCGCCAAAGAACTGCACCACAAAGCACAGTGTCACAAATTAAGTGATGGGAGGCACACACACATGTAAACCAAGGGAACAGCTGATACCAAAGTGAAGTGTGCTGCAGGTCAGTAGGGGACATGGTAGGAGTGTACCATAAACAAAGAGAGGGAGTGCAGACCCACAATGGGTAGGCATCTGAAGCACAGATAGGGGATGGTATGACAACACACACAACATGCCACACTGGAGGCAAGAAGGCACCATGTGACAGGAATGCATGAGAAAACACAACCACAATGGCAGTGTGGAACAGCAGGTCTGCACAGTCCCCACAAACAGTAACAAGACACATGGATGTGCAACAAAACACAACACTGATTTGCCAGACACACACTCTGCATACTTACAATTGACAAAAACAACAAGTAGGAGTCAGCCAGAACTGCAAGGACACACCAACACACTGTACAGTGCACAACATACAACTCACACATGTGAATACAACCACATCCACAGGGCTGAACAATCAAAACAAGAGGCAAACATATCCTGGGTGTCACGTGCAGTTGACAATGCAGGGACATGCACACATCAACACTCCCCACACACTCACCCCCTCCACACTGCACACTACCTGACCATTCAAGGGCACACATGGAAAGTAAGCCATGGGACTAGGATGACTGGCCATCACAAGATGACCACACACATACACCACTGGGCACACATAAAGGAAGAATACACATACATAATAGCCCTGGCCAGCCTGCCTGCAATACTGTGTGCAGAAACCCACTCTGTGCCCCCCAACCTGACATGTGTATAATATAGCCAACATGAACAAATTAAGTAAATGACAACTGCTTCCCATTGAAAATTGACACCATTGCCCCCACAAGTATCTGGGTCAGGAAGAACTGAAGACCCTGTCACCCCTGAAACAAGCATTGGCATAGCCAATAGGTCTCGCCTTTGGGACCTTATAAGTGTTTAGTTATGCAGCACAATATCCTTGGTGCAACAACATTAACTGTTGCATGGTGAAACACTTATAAGGTCCCAAAGGCGAGACCTATTTGCTATGCCAATGTTTGTTTGTTTTTTACTCAGTAAATAAAAAAGAAAAAGTAGCACATACGTTTTTTTTATAAAAAGATTTGTGACACCGATGTGTGGACAAAATACCGAGGGTGCAGAGGGAGCACCACAAAGAATCACAAGAATACTGAGGGCGGGGTGGGGAAGCAACTAGAATGGCATGGGTGGTGGAAACAATACACAGGACGGTGTGAAACCTAACATGGGCGAGGGAGGTAAGAGGAACGCCAGCAGGGAGAAAGAGAAGCACATGGGCTAGGGAGAGGAACATGGAGCTGTTGTAGGGGGAACCCATGGGTGAGAAGACAACATGAGGGAGAAGCACACAAGGGCGAGCACAAAATGGAGGGTGACAAGGGAGAAGCAGAGGGACAAGAAAGAGTAACACTGAATGCGCAGAGGGTGGAATAGAAGTGCGCAAGGAACACTGCTGGTAAACATGCATTCTCTTGGAGTGCTCAAACAAAAAAAGTAGTGCTTCAAATGTCAACAGTGGAAGGACACAAGTATGGTATCCATCAACCCAGCATTCAACAGCGCCAGCAGCGTGGGCCTAAGAAAGCTTTTGCCACCTGTAATTATGATTTTTTTAAATCAAATTAATGGGTGTGTGTGGGGGGGGGGGTTGTTTTTTATTACCATTGTTGCACATTCAGTTAAGACACAATTTGAGCAACCGGGAAAGGGGACCCCCTTTCCTCAACAATTTCACTAGGTAGCATGTTCCATTCAGCAGATCTGCATGTGTGGGTCATGACATGCTGTGGTCTAATGTGCAATAGTGAAGAACATATATATACCCCTTCTATATCTCTCCAGAGTACAAGGAAGGATGCAGTGAGCTAGATTCACCAAGCTCTGTGAGTAGGGCCGAGTGTGTGGCTTGCTTCTGTACACTGCTCATACAATGGAATATTGTGAGATAATAAGCATTGGCATAGCCAATAGGTCTCGCTTTTGGGACCTTATAAGTGTTTAGCCATGGTGCATATTATTTTGGTGCTGTCCCGCCAGGGCATGAATAGCTACACAATGCGGTCACGAACCAGTCTGGAGAAAAACAAAGATAGCTCAAGCAACTGGATGATCATGAATGCTAAACAATGACCTAATATTTGTTTGATGACAAAGGAGTTACACCTGGCACTCTGGAAAAAACGGGCACGAAATAGTTGCGTTTCAGATAAATAATAAGTAATTTAGCCTGCCAGGTCTCTAGTTTACTACTCTGAAATAAAGCACGAATCCCAATGAGATATAACTATGCCTAAAGGTACAGCTTAAAACAAAATGCAATGACACAGCCAACGCTGGTGCCGTGTTGTTCTGCTTGGGTTTTCGGATCAGATAGAACCCGCTCATCAGAGCCTCTCTAACCCAGCCAGAACGTTACCCTCTCCCTAGGGCCTATTCACAACAAGTAACCACAGATATATACCACCTAAGGACAGGGAATTCCTACTATATATATATATATATATATATATATATATATATATATATATATATATATATATATATATATCTAGACCTCTTACAATACAAGTGGCGGCCTCGCGATCCCAGACGGACCCAGGACTTCCTACCCAGACGGCAGCCTCAGCCTCGCGGTCCCAGACGGACCCAGGACTTCCTACCCAGACGGCAGCCTCAGCCTCGCGGTCCCAGACGGACCCAGGACTTCCTACCCAGACGGCAGCCTCAGCCTCGCGGTCCCAGACGGACCCAGGACTTCCTACCCAGACGGCAGCCTCAGCCTCGCGGTCCCAGACGGACCCAGGACTTCCTACCCAGACGGCAGCCTCAGCCTCACGGTCCCAGACGGACCCAGGACTTCCTACCCAGACGGCAGCCTTAACCTCACGGTCCCAGACGGACCCAGGACTTCCTACCCAGACGGCAGCCTCAGCCTCACGGTCCCAGACGGACCCAGGACTTCCTACCCAGACGGCAGCCTCAGCCTCGCGGTCCCAGACGGACCCAGGACTTCCTACCCAGACGGCAGCCTCAGCCTCGCGGTCCCAGACGGACCCAGGACTTCCTACCCAGACGGCAGCCTCAGCCTCGCGGTCCCAGACGGACCCAGGACTTCCTACCCAGACGGCAGCCTCAGCCTCACGGTCCCAGACGGACCCAGGACTTCCTACCCAGACGGCAGCCTTAGCCTCACGGTCCCAGACGGACCCAGGACTTCCTACCCAGACGGCAGCCTCAGCCTCACGGTCCCAGACGGACCCAGGACTTCCTACCCAGACGGCAGCCTCAGCCTCACGGTCCCAGACGGACCCAGGACTTCCTACCCAGACGGCAGCCTCAGCCTCGCGGTCCCAGACGGACCCAGGACTTCCTACCCAGACGGCAGCCTCAGCACAAGTTCATCCTATGATTACCATAACATACAACAAGGGACTATTTATCAGATCACACAAGAACTGCCAGTTTGAGCACAACCTGTTCTCTGGTTCGAGGGGCTCCTCTCTCCCTTATTCAGATACCACTTACCTGATCAGGGTTAACATCTGTTCATGTCAAGTCACAGCTGACTAGAAGAATAGGCTACCCTCTTATACAAGAACACGCAGCACATGTTGATTCACTACAAACTGGGTACTTTATTATTCATTACATACGCAATCACATAACATTACTATGTAACACATAACCTGCAAAGAAAAGTGAAAGATTATGTTGTACACTCTAATAAGAAAGGGGTCGACATCACCTTAGTCGTGTGTAGCCTGCACTCAATGGTCATCTAGGTTCCCTTCTCGTCTGTGCCTCGGCTCGTCTGGAAGTCACACCTCCGCAGTCACGGATCTGTTCCCTCCTCCCTTCTCCGAGTCACTGGGACCTCTTCCTCATCGGCTACTCTCTCCTCTCTGGCTATTCCGCCTTCAAGTTTTTCGTCTGTCTTCCCTGGAATAAGTAGTAGCTTTACTGCTAACGGCTAGATGCCGCCTACGGGCTGAAGTAAGTGCACCGTATCTGCCTCAGACTTTCACTAATATAGAGGTGCATTTCCTCATGGAAAATTCCGGCCCGTAACCTGCCGCCCACCAAATTCTTGTACCTCCCCGTACCAAGGACACGTTCCCAGCCGGCCGGACTGATGTAGTGTCTTCGGCATGAAGAAAAATACAATCCTTCGATAAGGGCTGGCCTGAACCGGTTCTCTCCAAGCGAATAACACCTCATAACTAAAACATCACCCTTAACCTAGAAGCATCTCAAGCTGCCGGAGCAGAAAGAAAGATGGAGTCTCTCCCGTTTGAGGCCTACCAGGCCTGAATTCAGCACGGCTCCATGAAATACCCTCACTACAGGACAGGTTATCCCTAATACTAACGAATCTATCCCCTAGGCTATGTGTGCAAGCCCTGATCTATGGGGAAGAACACAGGATCATGTCGAAGTGCCTAGTAAATAGGCTCCATTCACTACTCTAACCCTTAGACTTGGATGGTAAGAGACTGAAGTCACAAAAATCACCCGTCAACACAATAGGGCCGGGAAAATCGAGCAGTATATTTCACCCTTGACTTCAGTCTATTATACATTCATTAAACAGAACTAACATCTGTGGAAGAATAATATGAAACAAAGCTAACTGATCTATGTCTAGTACCAAATGTGCAGAATTGAAGTAGTGAAGGAATACACTGAATAAAGCAACAGATAGAAATCAAAACAGCGATGGTAATCAGAATACCTCCTAATATTTGACGTAACAGATATAAATCAGGTAACCAATTAAAGAGCCAGTCAAACCAGCCCTGGTCAATGTGTTTTCTAACTTCTTCTGTCAAGTCATGTAGCTTATCGATGTGAGCGCGAATGGATTGTGTATGATCAGACAAGTTAAAACAACAAAGACCCTCAAAATCAGAACAATCGTGTCCATGTTTAAGCAAAAGATAATCAATGGCCGCTCGATTTTGCAAGATGGCTCTGCGTTCACCCTGGGCGTCTAACAGCATGTCAGACAGGACTGTAGAAGTATGATTAATGGATTTTACCATCCAGCAGGCCATTTTCCCAATAGATTTGGCATTATAAACCGCCAAAGCAGGAACACCAATAATTGAAATAGCCAGGCTAAGGTATTCAGACTTGGAATATAAATGCAAAGACGAGTCACAATCCTCCTGTAACATCACTGTATCTCGAATCACACGAGAATTGCCATTCGGATGTGACGAGAACATCAGTAAACTGAGTCTCGTAATGGCACAAGGGCCTCCAGAAATATTTGCGGGGACATATGGCCAGGAAGTATTACCACATGAGAAAAGCCATCCAGCAGGTAGTAACATCATGCGATAATGACTGGGGGTAACTACCAAACTCTTGCAAGTCATATCGTTTTGGACAGAAGCACATGTTTTCGGTGTCCTTTGAAAGCACAAAGTTCGCTCATGCAGGGTAAAGGAAGTAGCACCTTTCAATTTTAGACGCAGACATTCAGAAATTGCACTAGGATTACACGTAAGGAAAAAACATAAATCTCCTTGTGTGATATTATAGGTAACTATTTGGGACTGGATGGGGGGTATCTGGTCTGGTAGTTCAGTACATAAGGGGCAATACGCATGGGTGGCAAAATCGCCCAGAAGAACATTGGGGCGAGCCTTTGAAATGTTGAAAATATGAGTCAAAGTTTCTAGCGAAGCAGGGACAGCAACCAGGCAGGTCGCCAAGATGTCGTGTACAGATCTCATCGGCATCAAACAGAAGTGAGGGGCATCAGTCACCCTTTTCGCCAGTGAGGTCCAAAAGTTCGATGACGAATCCCACGCAGCGAAGGAGCGCGACACTCGGGTGCGTAAATCATCCCGGGTTGACGGGATCCCTCCTCTCTCGTCGAACCAACCCGAAAATAGTCCGACGCCGACACATCCTGCAGCAACAGTCCAAAGAATGATCTGAAAGAGAATCAAATACAGGCATTATTCATTCTCGTAAGTAACATTTGTCAGCCGGGACCGCTTCCCAGCTATCTTTCCCTGGTCTCATAACTAAAATGGTATTGTCATGACCGGTGGCGATGACCTCTGCATGTTCAGGGGGATTCTTAGGCGACTGCACCCAAACCCTGGCCCCAGGGTTGTCTGTGGAGCCAAAACCTTTCTGGCCTCGTACAGTTAGCAAAGTTGGGGCAGTGCCTTTTACCATCTCACCGCTGAAGACAGGCATTATGAGTAATTGAGCCACTCGGTCAGTTTGATGTATCAGTAAGTCAGCCTCACTGCTATTCAGCAGGAGCACCTTAATCTCTCCCTGATAATCACTGTCAATGATCCCTCCAAGCACTTGAATGCCTTTTACAGCCAGCCCCGATCTAGGGGCGATTAATCCAAAATTCCCGGGTGGTATATGAACACCAACACCGGTCGCGATGATGACCCGATCTTTACCTTTTATAACGGTGTCATCCATGGCATGCAAGTCTAAACCTGCCGACCCTGGGGTCGCTCTACATGGAGCCAAAGCTCCGGGAGTAATTTCCCAGTACATCACAGTCTCTCTGATTTCATTTTGCTGAGCATTAACATTCGGAGGAAACAAACGCATAAGTGGAGATTCAGCATTTAGAAAAGGACGATTATTCAAAATTAATAGCGCTTGGGGCAAAAAGTCTCGCCAATTCTTATACTTGTCATCTGTCAATTTACGCAGTTGCTCCTTCAGCAGACCATTCAATCTCTCCACAAGACCCGAGGCCTGCGGATAATATGGGATATGAAATACCCAGTCAATATTGTTTTCCACACAGAATTCCTGTACCAATCTTCCACGAAAATGGGATGCATTATCAGATTGAATTTGGAATGGCACACCATAATACATCATAATCAATTCCAATGTTTTAATGGTATTCAATTGGGTAGCTTGCTTACAGGGAAGGGCTACCAACAGGCCACTGTATGTATCAACAATAGTGCAAACATATTGACAATTCCTACTCATGGGAAGTGGACCGATGTAATCAATCTGCCAAATTTGAGCGGGCAGTTTCCCGCGATGTAAATGACCTTTAACAATTTGGGGCACTTTGCGCTGTCTGATATGCTGACAAATGGGACAATGTAAAATAACATTTTTGATTAAATCTAGGGGAATATAAATTCCTCGATCAGCAGCCCACCTGCTAGTGGCTTTCTCTCCAAAATGTCCTGCCTTCTGGTGGGCCCATTTCGCCAATCCCGCAATATCAGAATCTTGCCTGTCCACCACTGCCTCAGCAATTTTAGATTTCTCATCTGCAATGTTATGAAAAAATTTGTCAAGAGAATCTATCGGGGTGTGAGCATCCACATGGAAGATTGTAACAGTACTCTGTGGGAGCATCTCCCAAATCTCCTGCCATAATTCTTTTCCCCACAATTCTTTTGAATGCAATTTCCAATTATGGGAATGCCAAGTCGGTAACCAAACTGCCAGTCCATTGGCAGTAGACCAAGAATCGGTGAAAATATGACATGTGCCAGGTAACTCTTGTTTCAGAACTTGATAAACAGCATAAAGTTCAGCAAATTGACTGCTCTTACCTTCACCAGTTGTGCTCAGCAGTTTTTGTGTGACCGGATTATAGGACACCGCTTTCCAGTGCCGTTTCGTCCCTATGAACCTTGCTGAACCATCCGTAAACCAGACATGGTTTTTGTCCTCTGCGGACAAATCATCAAAAGGTCTACCCCACTTGACAGGAGACTCCTGTACTAAAGGTACGGAACATTCACTCTCAGTCTCAGTCGATGGCGCTCGCGCCACCTGCTCATGTAAAGATGCAACTCCTTTTTGTCCCACACGTGCCCTGTCTTGTATATACCATTTCCATTTAATCACACTCGCCTCTTGAGCATGTCCAATTCGGTGAGTTTTCGGCGAACTCATAATCCACTGCATGATAGGAATTTCAGGTCGCAAAATTATATCATGTCCCAAAGTCAGTTGCTCGGTATCCACCAGAGCCCAATAACATGCAAGTAACTGTTTCTCAAAAGGTGTATAACGCTCACCAGCATCAGGTAACTTTTTGGTCCAGAAACCCAACGGCACTCTACTCCTGCCTTGCTTCTGCCACAAACTCCAATTCGCATAAAGGCCCTGTACAGACACATTCAAATCCACCTCACCATCACGTACGGGCCATAAATTCAAAGCATGCTGAATTGCCTCTTTTGCTAGGTTGAACGCATCTTGCTGTGGTTTATCCCATTCAAATGCATTCTTTTTACGAGTGACACGGTACAAGGGGGCCAATATTTGACTCAAATGAGGAATATGCTGACGCCAAAAACCAAACAAACCAATGAAGCTTTGGGCTTCTTTCCTATTCCTCGGAACTGCAAAATCAAGGATTTTCTGTTTAACCTGAGGGATCACTTCACGGTGCCCTTCATGCCAATTAATACCCAAAAATTTTACAGCCTGGGACGGGCCTTGTAATTTATCCGGATTCATTTCCCAACCTTTCTCACGCAGGCACTCAATGACTCTGTCCAATTGGGTCTGAACTTCCTCTTGTGTTTCGCCTTGGATCAAAACATCATCAATATAATGACACATCTGAATTTGTGGATGAACCGGTACCTCAGCCAAATGCTCTGCCACCAGCCGGTGACATATCGTAGGACTATGCACATAGCCCTGAGGAAGACTTCTAAACGTCATCTGACGCCCATTCCATGTAAAACTGAACTGTTCCTGACACTCAGGGGCAATCGGAATCGAAAAGAAAGCATTAGCAATATCAATGGATGCATACCATGTACCTGGATGTTTTTGGATTCTTTCAATTAGAGTAATGACATCCGGTACTGCAACGGTCAACGAGGGTGTGTGTTTGTTCAATTCTCGATAATCAACAGTCATACGCCAAGAATTATCACTCTTACGTACAGGCCAAACAGGATTATTCCAAGCAGAAGTAACTGGGGTTATAACACCTGCATCCACCAACTCCTGAATAGTGGTACTAATCTCCTCATGACCACCTGGAATACGATACTGCTTCTGACAAACCACTTTTGTCGCCTGAGGAACTTTTATGGGGGGCATTCTTAAACGACCAACCCGTATAGGCCTGGACGATATATAATGCGTAGTTCCAAATTGGTAACATCCATCATCTAAATGCAAAGTCATTCCTTTCAAAATATCAATTCCAATTATGAATTCTAAGAGTGGCACCACTAGTACAGAGTATTCTTTTCTAGGGATTCTACCTATTCTCATTTCAAGTAAAGTTTGAACGGCAGGAGTTTCCTTTCCACCCAATCCGGTAATTGTAAAAGGCTGACCTGTAAACTTCTTTGATTTTCCATGAATAAGAGTGGCCTCCGCTCCTGTATCTACCAATGCTCGGGCCCTTTGGATATTACGATGTCTCCAATAAATATCAATATCTACATAGGGTCTATTATCTCTGTGAGCCCATCTGTGTACAGGAGCTTGACCTATTTCCTAGTCATGCTTACTGCATTCTGTGTACCAGGATAAATCAGGATAAAGACTCTCACGTTTCTTAGGTATCGGTGCCTCCTGTTCATATCCATTCCCAGTACGAAATGGATTCGTGTCTTCTACATTGCACTGCTGGTTTCGATCGGCCAAACTATGACGATCCTCTCTCCTCCTCAACTCAGGGGATTGATCCCTATCATCTCTACGTCTGCTGTAAACATAATCATTTCTCCCCCTTTCTCTTTCCTCCTCTCGCTCTCTGTCTCTCTCACGACGGGGGGACATATCACGTACATAACGTCGATCATCACGACGAACAGAGCGCCCACGGCGGTCGTCATCACCACTACCGTCAGAACCACCACGATCACACTCAGTCGTCCGAACACGCCGGGCACCCTCCTTCCGATCCAAGCCACGTTTGCGAAACAACTCCCACAAACGAGCAGTAGTCTCACCGTCAATGTCCTCCCTCCGCACACCATCGGCCAGAAGACCAGAAAAGATATCACGTCTAGTAAGTTTATTGTCACCAGGAGTACGAGTGTCAGGCCGGGACTGACGTTCAGGTTTAAACCACTCACCCAACTCACCGAGTTGGCGTACCGATTCCAGTACCGTAGATAACACGTTACCAGTCTGATTAATCAATAAAGTCATCATGACCTGCTTATAGGCAACAAGGGAAGAACGAATGATACGATTCCGCACAGAAGATGTCAACAAACCATCAAGCAACCTGTCAGCAGTACCCAGAAAAATTGCCGTTTTCATCACCTCCTCTTTGAGACGTTGTGCAGCGTCGCGCAAAGTATACCACGGTTTGTCATTCACAGGCCAATCAGACTCAGTAGGATACTTTTGATTACAACCCTCAGTCGCCAATTGAAGTAAAGAAATTTGACCACCACCATTATAGTTACGAAAATGATCCTGTACAGTAGAATCCGAACTCAAGGAACAAAACTTCAAACAATCGCCATTATCTAACATAATGCCAGCAGCGCCCAGTTCATAAAGGCGCACCATCCATGTGAGCAAGGTCTCACCAGCTCGCTGCCGAAATCGCTGCAAAATATCACTAATTTCTTGTTGAGTAAAGTCCTCTAAAGAGTCTAAAGAAATACCCTGCGGAGCAGCAGGAGACTGCTGCAACTTCCGACGAAAAACTGGATGCGCCGAGACCGCGGGATGAGCATCACAAGGAGCTCGACCAGTACACGTAGAGGAACAATCAGTGGAAGAAGCATCGACCCCGCTCGAAGGACGAGCGCAATCACGGGGTGCACCATCAGAGGCGCAAGAAGCAGATTTGCAAGCACGGCCGGAGCGAGAGGACTCGCGCTTGGCAGACTCCTCACCCGAGGAAGGAGAATCACTCGAGTTCCAGATATTACCATCCCATTCATCAGGATTCCAATCTATTCCGGCTTTCGCCACGACCAGACGCACCTTTCGCGTCGAAACCCGACCACGCCGATTCTTGTATTTATAACGAGCAATTCGCACAGCCGCCCTCTCGGCAATAGTTTGGTACGTCTCAAGTTTGTCAGCAAGCAACTTATTTTGACACCGTAACAAAGTATGAGCATTCTGAATCTCAACAAAGTTCGCTTCCAGATCCTTATGCAAGTTCTGCAACTTCAACAACCTCTCATGGAGAAGCCTGTACGCAGACAGAACAATCCAACCTCTGCGCCCTAAAATGGAAAGCTCATCACCCTTAGATACCGGCGCCTTCTGTAAACAAGTAATCACATTAGCCGGCTCCGCCAGCTCCAAAAAAGAATTCGAATTCTCACTCAAACCAGTAGAATCAGCCCACTCACGAGCTAAGGCTTCATAAGGCGTTGAATCCCATCCGGGAATATCAACGGGCAACTTAAAAGTAGATTTAGATTTTCTAGAAAACATCGTGAAAAAGAAAAAAGAAAAGAAAGAAAAAGAAAAGAAAGAGGAAGAAAAACTATACACACAATTATACCACAAATAATATACAAACAAAACCACGCACACGCCGAAAGCAAACACGAGACAACACGACGCACACAGGTTTCGAAAACGGTTCGTGACGCCAAATGTTCTGTTTGGGTTTTCGGATCAGATAGAACCCGCTCATCAGAGCCTCTCTAACCCAGCCAGAACGTTACCCTCTCCCTAGGGCCTATTCACAACAAGTAACCACAGATATATACCACCTAAGGACAGGGAATTCCTACTATATATATATATTTCTGGTATGGCAGGGCACAGAAGAGTCAGCATTAAAATTTATTGAATCTATCAACATCAATGATCTAAACCTTAATTTTACCGCCAACATCAGCAAAACCAATGTAGTGTTTCTTGATGTTGAACTTGTTGTTAACCAAGATAAATTAGATACCAGACTCCACAGAAAACCCACGGCAGGGAATGCTATTCTCCATGCAAAAAGCGCACATCCAAAACACTTAGTGCAAAGCATTCCCTATGGGGAGTTACTGCGAATCAAACGTATCTGCAGTAACACCAACGATCTTGAAACAGCACAAATGCAATGTTTGACTAGATTCAGAGAGAGAGGTTACAGTAAAACTTGTCTGACTAAAGCTCTAAATAAAAGCAACTTGAAAACAAGGGATAATTTGCTTAAGCCAAAAGACAAAGACAGTAAAACAGATATTTCAGACAGTAAATTCAGATTTATCTTGGAATACAACCAACAAGAGTCAAAAGTACGTAAAATCATCAATAAGAATTGGTATCTAATCAAACAGGATCCAATTATAGGGGATACAATCCCCAAAAAACCTTCTATAACTTACAGAAGGAATACCTCAATGAAAGACACCTTGGTGGACAACGATCCTTGTGGCCTTACAGCCAAGGGATCGTGGCTAGCCCAAAGGACAGGATTTTACAAATGTAAAACATGTAGGGCTTGTCAATTTGGGGTAACAACCACCGAATATGCAACTCCTTTCGGTGGACCAAACAAACACATTACCAAGGCCCTCAATTGCAAAACCGAATTTGTCATTTATGTGTTGGAATGTCCTTGCAAGTTAAAATACATTGGCAGTACCATCTTGCAAGGACACAAGCGTATACTCCAACACATAAGAGCCATCAAAAATCATGACCAGGCATATCCGGTGGCCCGTCATTTTCAAGAACAACATGACGGAGATCCAAAGGATCTTAAATATTTTCTAATAGACTCAGTCCCCAAAAACAAACGAGGAGGTAACAGGGAAAGAACCCTACGTATCCTGGAAATGAATTACATTCTAAATTTAGATACCAAACAACCGAATGGACTCAACAGCTCTGATGAACTGCATGCTAGTTTATAAGATTAACTAATACGGTCCGCCAGCATTGACACCAAACAAATAATTGAAGATGCTCCACACATAGACAACATGTAACATATCAAGCGAATTAGACCCCAGTGACCAAAATATTGGACATGAGAACCATTATTTAAATTACCGTCACTACCCCAACCATTTTAGCTACTAACATTTCCCTCTCTATGTGAATTGTTTTTAACCACTTTTTTTAGATTAAATTTTAGGCACTCAGCACTTTTTAGTACCAACACTTAGGTTTTAGACACTTATGGGTGTTTTTATTTAATAAACACAGCAAAAGTCAATTTGATTAGCAAGTAAAGACACCTGGCATTGCTTAGAATACAGCCTCCAACTAAGGTGCATGAATTACCAACGTTCCGGCACAAAAAAATATCCTTTAAGAACATTGGCAAAAGCAAACCGTCATATGCAAATGATAAAAGGCAAATCATTTATCCAGTCCAACCGACACTCAGTACAAATTCCAATATAATGGATAAAATGAGTATTTTAGGCGGAATGAATAAATAAGGATTTATCCTGAAATGTTAACTTTTTTATGCATAAATCATTTTGTCATGTAAAGTGACGCATTTTATTTATCATGCATAACCTTGACGGACTTTTATTAATAGGATGTATTTTAAACATAAAATTGTGTTTTAATTGCAGTTTTTTAATATTTAACTATTTATTTATTTATTTATTTATATAATTGCAAATTTGTACACATTGCCTTGCACCTTATGTTTATCATCAAAAGAGACTGTAACCTCAATTTAAACGATTTTAAATTGTGACAATCATCCACAAGCAATGTACATTGGTGCCATTTACAAGCCTTTAACTATTGTTATCAAAGAGTGCAAGATACTAGCACAAATGTAACACATAAAGTTAATGTGGGTAAAAAACACTAAAAAAAACTAAGCAAAAAGAAAAAAAGTGTGTATCCTATAAAAAGCATTTCCATTTGCACAGGCGCGTCATGTGATCAAGTCCCCAGGGAGGGACGAAACGCGTAATGGCTGCCGCTCCTGTTGTGTGAACTTCTCAAATAAACTGAGCGGTATTACAAAAGGATTCTGTGGTCCGTGCTCTTTGTTTCCAGTATCCAGACGGAAGGAAATGTGGAAAAGGAGTTATTAAGGTGATATATATATATATATATATATATATATATATATATATATATATATCTAGACCTCTTACAATACAAGTGGTGGCCTCGCCAGACGGACCCAGGACTTCCTACCCAGACGGCAGCCTCAGCCTCGCGGTCCCAGACGGACCCAGGACTTCCTACCCAGACGGCAGCCTCAGCCTCGCGGTCCCAGACGGACCCAGGACTTCCTACCCAGACGGCAGCCTCAGCCTCGCGGTCCCAGACGGACCCAGGACTTCCTACCCAGACGGCAGCCTCAGCCTCGCGGTCCCAGACGGACCCAGGACTTCCTACCCAGACGGCAGCCTCAGCCTCACGGTCCCAGACGGACCCAGGACTTCCTACCCAGACGGCAGCCTTAGCCTCACGGTCCCAGACGGACCCAGGACTTCCTACCCAGACGGCAGCCTCCGCCTCACGGTCCCAGACGGACCCAGGACTTCCTACCCAGACGGCAGCCTCAGCCTCACGGTCCCAGACGGACCCAGGACTTCCTACCCAGACGGCAGCCTCAGCCTCGCGGTCCCAGACGGACCCAGGACTTCCTACCCAGACGGCAGCCTCAGCACAAGTTCATCCTATGATTACCATAACATACAACAAGGGACTATTTATCAGATCACACAAGAACTGCCAGTTTGAGCACAACCTGTTCTCTGGTTCGAGGGGCTCCTCTCTCCCTTATTCAGTTACCACTTACCTGATCAGGGTTAACATCTGTTCATGTCAAGTCACAGCTGACTAGAAGAATAGGCTACCCTCTTATACAAGAACACGCAGCACATGTTGATTCACTACAAACTGGGTACTTTATTATTCATTACATACGCAATCACATAACATTACTATGTAACACATAACCTGCAAAGAAAAGTGAAAGATTAGGTTGTACACTCTAATAAGAAAGGGGTCGACATCACCTTAGTCGTGTGTAGCCTGCACTCAATGGTCATCTAGGTTCCCTTCTCGTCTGTGCCTCGGCTCGTCTGGAAGTCACACCTCCGCAGTCACGGATCTGTTCCCTCCTCCCTTCTCCGAGTCACTGGGACCTCTTCCTCATCGGCTACTCTCTCCTCTCTGGCTATTCCGCCTTCAAGTTTTTCGTCTGTCTTCCCTGGAATAAGTGGTAGCTTTACTGCTAACGGCTAGATGCCGCCTACGGGCTGAAGTAAGTGCACCGTATCTGCCTCAGACTTTCACTAATATAGAGGTGCATTTCCTCATGGAAAATTCCGGCCCGTAACCTGCCGCCCACCAAATTCTTGTACCTCCCCGTACCAAGGACACGTTCCCAGCCGGCCGGCCTGATGTAGTGTCTTCGGCATGAAGAAAAATACAATCCTTCGATAAGGGCTGGCCTGAACCGGTTCTCTCCAAGCGAATAACACCTCATAACTAAAACATCACCCTTAACCTAGAAGCATCTCAAGCTGCCGGAGCAGAAAGAAAGATGGAGTCTCTCCCGTTTGAGGCCTACCAGGCCTGAATTCAGCACGGCTCCATGAAATACCCTCACTACAGGACAGGTTATCCCTAATACTAACAAATCTATCCCCTAGGCTATGTGTGCAAGCCCTGATCTATGGGGAAGAACACAGGATCATGTCGAAGTGCCTAGTAAATAGGCTCCATTCACTACTCTAACCCTTAGACTTGGATGGTAAGAGACTGAAGTCACAAAAATCACCCGTCAACACAATAGGGCCGGGAAAATCGAGCAGTACACGTGTGTCAGTTTTTTTTTTCAGCAGAATGGGATGGGCCGGACAGGCAAACAAGGACAGGGGAAGTGGGTGTATGCGGATAAAGTGACAGAATGCAATGGTGAGACACCACAGGCAGTGAAGAGAGACATGAGATGCTGAGACAGGGACAACAGATGCTTCAGAGAACTATAAGAGGGATGGGTAGAGAGAGAGAGGATGGAGCTGCAGCGAGTAAAGAGCGAGTGAGAGATACCTGGCAAGTTGAGGTAAGAGAGTAAGGCACTTCAGGGACGAGAGGAGGTTTGAGACTGGACCGTGTGGCATTGAACAAGAGTGAGCAATGCATATGCGTGGTGCTTGGCAAGTTTAGACTGGAGAGAAAGAATTCAGGGAAGATAATGAGAGGCTATAGAGACAGACAAAAGGCGGGTGGGGGAAAGAGTGAGAAACAGAAAAGGAAGACATAACAGGGTGAGACAATACAGTCTGCAGTGGAGAAAGTATGAGAGGCTGGCAGGCTGAGACAGTAAAGAAAGACCTTTAACAGGAAAGGGTAGAGTACAGGGGGAAAAGGCGAGAGAGTCACAGAGTGAGATGTGATACCTGTCAAAGAAGAGAAAGATGCCTCATGGAAGAGAGCGGGATCCAGAGACAGTCTTCAGGGGGAAAAGGTGAGAGAGATGGGATACCTATGGAGAGAAAAAAACCCTTGCATATGAGCGGGTGGGGGCCAAAGACCAGGGGGAGAAGGTAAGAGGGATGGGATATGCAGCAAAATAAGACAGAAGAGACATACACTTCACAAAAGCACTTCTTTGTGCATGTATTGTAAACGGAGTTGCTATTGTCCATGGGCATACTTTAAACCAAAGTGATAAAATGCATTGCCGCGCGGCCGGCCCCGTAAAAGTGATGCGGCCACGCGACCATGATAGTGAAAGTCGCCAGATGTCGCAAGAAGCTGCAGCAGCCAGCGGGAGGACCTGGACGCGCTCTGTGGTGGGGGAGGAGCACATGATCGAGCGATAGCTTTGAAATAAAAGTAAGTACAATTTTATTAACGATTAAAGTAAAAACGGGTTCTTTAGAAGTGAAAAGAAACGTGCCTGAAACATGAAACTAACTGTAAAAGTTGAAGAACTACATAATAATAACAAGCATCAGTAACCGTGCTCTCACCGTCTGGGGCGAGAAAAATGCAGAAACGAGTGGAGATATGCCTGGGAAGCGAACAAGGTCTAAAGCAGCGTCTTGCTGTCAGTAACATTGACAAGGGACTGACAGGCAACTCAAGAGTCACGCAGGAGGGTGAAGGCGGTCCTTAAGAGCAACGATCATTTTGAAAGAAGAGCATCTTCTCTTGTGCTCGGAGGTTCTGTTCTGCTGAAAACATTAAAAGCAAGCACTTCTTTGTGCATGTATTGTAAACGGAGGTGCTATTGTCCATGGGCATACTTTAAACCAAAGTGCTAAAAAGCATTGGCCGCGCGGCCGGCCCCGTAAAATTATTGTAAACGGAGTAGCTATTGTCCATGGACATACTTTAAACCAAAGTGCTAAAAAACATTGGCCGCGCGGCCGGCCCCGTAAAAGTGACGCGGCCGCGTGGCCATGAAAGTGAAAGTGGCCAGATGGCGCCAGGAGCAGCAGCAGCCAGCGGGAGGAGCTGGACGCGCTCTGTGGTGGGGAAGGAGCACATGATCGAGCGTGTGGAATGGCTTTACAGAAAGCATATGGCACGTGCGCACGTGCGTGCACGCAAGCTTGAGGCCAAGCAAAGCTTGCGGTAGCTGGATGCGCTCTGTGGTGGGGGAGGGGGAGGAGCACATGATCGAGAGATGTGTGGAATGGCTTTACAGAAAGCCATATGGCGCATGCGCACGCATGCGAGCACGCAAGCTTGAGGCCAAGAAAAGCTTGTGGTAGCACTTTCAAAAGCCACTAACTAAATGTCTCGCAGAGCAACGCATGCGCTGGCTCAGGCAAGACCTAACAAATTGGGTAAGTGAGCCCAAACATTGACTATGTTGAAGTGGCACACAGACCATGGTGCACAGTAAACCATATACACACAGCAAAATAACTTTATTCAGTAAGGACACTGACAAAATAGACAACAGGAGCAACTGTCTTTATTCACACATTGCACAGATAGGCACCATGAGAAGAGAAGAGCAAGGCACAAAATGCAGAGCATGTCCATGAGAAGCTGCACAGGCAAGGGCAAAACAGCAGTGAACAACAAGGCCAGTGGCCAGGGGAAAGTGCAGAGTAGGTCCATGAGAAGCTGCACAGGCAAGGGCAAAACAGCAGTAAACAACAAGGCCAGTGGCCAGGGCAGAGTGCAGAGTAGGTCCATGAGAAGCTGTACAGCCAAGGTCAAAACAGCAGTGAACAACAAGGCCAGTGGCCAGGGCAGAGTGCAGAGTAGGTCCATGAGAAGCTGCACAGGCAAGGGCAAAACAACAGTGAACAACAAGGCCAGTGGCCAGGGCAGAGTGCAGAGTATGTCCAGGAGAAGCTGCACAGGCAAGGGCAAAACAGCAGTGAACAACAAGGCCAGTGGCCAGGGCAGAGTGCAGAGTATGTCCATGAGAAGCTGCACAGGGAATGTGTGCGACTGTACCTTTCCATGGTCAGCAACACAGTCAGTGGGTAACGATGTGCAGTACAGGCCTATGTGTGTGAGAGACAGGTGTGTGAGTGTGACTAACACTCAGACTTGGCTGTCAGGTGGACTGGGAGCTGGCTGTGTCTCGGGGACTGTCGGGGCACTTGACCGGGGAGAGACCGGAACAGCTGAGGTAGAGCGATCAGTGGCTTGGCAAGCTGGAGGGCTCCTTGGACCAGGTGGTGTAGTGGCACGTGGAGGTGGAGTCATGCAGACGGGAGACACGGTGTGGCTGGGAGATTGTGGAGGGGTGTCTTTCCACTTCTTGGGGATCCTAAATGGCTTGACTGACTGTGGATCAATGGGAAGTGGTGTGGGCACAACAGACACACTCGCCACCAAAGCTGCATCAGGTGCAGACGCTGGCACCCCCTCTGGTGATGTGCTGGACCCAGCGGAACGCTTTGCCTGGCTTTGCCTCTGCCCTCCCTTCCCCTGTTTACTAGGTGTCACCCCTACAGTACCCTCCTTCCCCTGCTTCACTGGGCTTGGAATAGGAGTCGAGGTGGTGGGTGAATTAGCCTTGGAGCCCTTCCTAGGTGTACCCTTGGCATGCACCACCTCCTCGGTGGGCACAGACCCTGTATGCTTCTCTTTGCGAGATGCTTTAGGGGCAGGAGAGTCCTTGGATGGGGAAGCCTCTTAGGAATGTGTGCCTGAGGTCTGCTGCTTTGCTTTTTGTCCCCTTGTGTCGCCTGACAGGCTTTTCTCTCTGCGCTCTGGGGTGGCTTTGGTCTTCTGTGGGGATGGTGTCTGCGCCCGGGACCGCTTGGGTTGCTGCTGCTGTGTGCTTCGTATGCTATATCGTGACTTTGATGTATGTGGACTGTGGTCACTATCGTCAGATGTGGCCACTGCCAGGGGGGTGGACAAAGGGACCAGAGCTGGACTGTGAGTATGTGCCTGTTGAAGGGCAGACGTCACTGTTGAGGACATAGCCTGGACAGTCCCGTGCAACCCACCCACGTCTGAATGTATGCCCTCCATGAAAGCAACCGCCTGGGCCAATTTTTTGTCGTGGTCAATGAAGGCATCGAGGAGAGCTGTTTGGCCTACACACAGCTGGCGCAAAAGGTCCACAGACTCAGCACTGATGGCAGCAGAGGGGACTGGGGCAGGAGCAGCAGTGCCAGGGGTGAAGGACACTCTTCCCCTCTTACTGAGGCAGACACGGGCAGCACCAAAGGAAGTGGCTGGGAGGGTGGGCACTGGCCGCTGTGTGGTGGAAGACGATGCAGAGTCCCTCTTCCCTGTGCTCGCCAACATGGATGCATGCCCGCTGGCATAAGATGATGTGCTGCTTTGCGTCCCCCGCTGGTGTCCGTCTCCTGTCCCTCCGTGACCACAGGAGATGCTGCATGACAGAGAGAGATGTAGGGTCAGGTCAGTGGCAGCAACAGAACAAACATATGCAAGCAATGCATAACAAAAGATGACCAAATCTACATGTTGCACACCACCCTGTGCAATCACATCGTACCAACTCACTATATAGACTCAAACAGTGCGTGGAAACGCAGGCAAAAGTGAGCCATGTGATGACCACACAGCATTACACCCTGCCTGTGGCTCTGTTCAACCAGACACACAACTAGCTCTGAGCACACCTAGGGACATGATGGGGGAACACTACTTGTTGCCAATGACCGATCTGGATGGAACAGGAGGGGACAACGCAGACACAAGCTACAACATGACAGTCCACAATGGCCATTAGCCCATGCCACCCACCATGTTGTACTTTGGGGACAAAGGACTGGTGCACATTGTTTTCAGATGTCTAGGCCTCCCCAATCTGAGTGCATGCAATGGACGCATTGATGAAGGCACAGTCAGATCGGGCACACTGCCGTTCCCTCCCATGGGATTCCCAAGACTACCCCAATGCAGAAGAAACCTGAAGAGCACAACTCAGAATGCAATGGGAATGCACAGCATCCAAATCACCGTTGTCAGTGAAGGTAGGGCAAATGCATGCCACAGGCACCCAGGCCAACAGCCACTTACATGCCACTGCATCACACTACCAACATCACATAGGCCAGCGCTGGCACAGGCTCTGCACACATGTACCTACTCCCAGCCAAAGCCAGACTCCTCAAATGCTCACCCCTGGCTTGCTGCTGATGCTCCTTCAAACGTGCATCCAGCTCAGGCTGTGTCACCGCCAAGATGCGCCCCATTAGTGGTGTCATGCTGCGCCGTGTCAAACGCCCAGTGCGAGGAATCTGCCCCAAGGTCATCTCTGCCACGTTCTTTACCAGCCGGCTGATGTCGTCGCACCTCTTGTGGCAGTGGGTGCGCTGTTGGTTTGAGACCCTCAGAGCTTGCACCTTCACTGCAATGGCCCTCCACACAGCCTTACACTGGTGTACCTTGAGCTGCAGGCATGGGAGACAAGAGGGGGAAATGATCAGTGACACAGTGTTATGTACCGACATCTATCAGTATAGCAGCAAGATACAAACTCATCACATATTCAACAATATGTCTATCAGAGACTAGAGTACATCTCACATGGTACATCTGCATGGGAAAAGCTGATGTAAAAGCATGCAGGTGTGAGGGGGAACACAATCCCTGCACATCGCACACACATGCAGGATGCCAGCACTGAAACACCTATGTAGCCTGCCCACATCTCCAGTCCATTGTTGGGTTGAGCAACACATACATCACATATCAACCTGTGTTTGGGGGTAGACTCACTATGTCCAAGACTGCGCAACCCTCAATGTCCTTGCGCTGTGAATAGATGACTGTCATGGATGTCACATTGAGGGACATGATCTCACATATCCAAAATCCTCTTCACAGGGCCGGTCGTGTGCAATCTACAGTGCTGAGATGGCCCATAGCTGGAGTGCCAAGTGAAAAGACTGATGTAATACTCTGTAAGTGAAGTGATGTGTCCTTGTCTTTGTGGGCGGGGACTCTGCTGGCCAGCTGGGCTCACACTGAGATGGACCACAGGGGCACACACAGCCATTCAGCCAAGCAATCACTGTCCTGACTCCTGCATGAACAACCTTCTACGTCACTGTATGGCTGACAACACAACATAGGCCACTCATACATACATGTGCAGGCAGGCAAACCTGCGGCATTGGCTACACACACCATCCCCCTGGAGACAGCATGTCAGGCAGTGCATGACACAACCCCACACTCTCAGGCACATACTGCATCAGTCCAACTACATGTGTGCCCCCCCTGCCCTACCCCTCCCCACTGTTGAGGACTTACCATGACATTTGGGGCACCATATAGCCTTGGGTACTGTGTGACCACCTCGTGCACCAGGACCTCCAGATCCTCGCTCGTGAAGGGAATGGCACGGATCTTCTCTGTCCTTGCCATCACTGTGGACATGAGACAACTGCGGTGGAATTGGGTGGTGAGGGGTCTCAGGCAGCAGTCCCTGGAGGCAGCAGCAGGTGAGGGGTCTCAGGCAGCAGTCCCTGGAGGCAGCAACAGGCTCTGGGAGCAGTGGAAATGTGAGGCTCACTCCCACATATATATAGCCCCCTGGGGTCGTTTCAAAGGTGCCAAGCTGCAGCAATTGGTGGTCCAGGTCTGCCTCTTTCAAATGCATCCAATGACCGCCTCCCAGGTGGTGGAGCACACCTACCGCGATCTTCAAAATTGCATCATGCCACCGCAATCAAAGTTCCCATTGGCTCCCAGGCAAGCTCCATGGCGGTGACAAACCGCAGGGGCCCGGTGTGCGCTAGCGCAATGGTGCATCTTTCAAATGCATCCAATGACTGCCTCCGCGGTGGCGGAGCACGCCTACTGCGATCTTCAAAATTGCATTAAGCCACCGCTATCAAGGTTCCCATTGGCTCCAGGGCAAGCTCCATGGCGATGACACACCGCAGGGGCCAGGTGTGCGCTACCGCAATTTTGGCGGCGGAGCATGCCAACCGCCATTTCCACATGTCTCCATGCCTATCACTACCGCACTTGTGTGAATGGGGGTGCTGGTGACACACCGCTGGGGCCAGGCGGTAGCTACCGCGATATGGGAGCCATACAATGGCAATGGCCATCTGGCAAACATCAACAGTGCACAGTACCCATATGGTCAATGGCACATCATTGTGCACACTATGCCAATGTCCATTTACTCCACTGGTGACTACACATGCCATGTTTGTGTGTGATTTCGTAGATTGGCCTGTACTCACTCACATGTCACTTATGAATTTGATGGTCGTGTAGGCAGGACAGTGTTGTTCTGGACTCTACAATGTGTGCACTTCAATGTGTTGAGGTGCAGTGACAATCACAGCAATGCTCGTCTCAATGAATGATGATCTATTTGGCATGGCCTCATGTCTGCTCATGCACACATTCGTCATCCCTGCGCCGACTGTGGTCGTGTGGTGGATGTTTGCCAGGTTGAAATGACGCATGAAGGTGTGACAGGTACAGCAGCTAGGTAGGAGACAGTGGGGTTGATTTGTTACACATATGCTGGATGCTACACTCCCTATGTGCATTCACATTGACCAAGGTGGTGTTTGAGGTACTTGTTTTGTGTAAGTTGACAGGTGTGCCCTTTGTGTAGATGAAGGTGTCCCTACATGTAAGCTGGTCTGTTACTCAATACTGATGGCAGTCATTGTTGTCGTTGTGTCATCCAGAACGTGAGATGCTGTGCCCATCCTCATGATGTATTGCATTGACGTGTCCACTTGCATCTCAAATAGGAGGAGGCCAAATCTGATTCGTCACTTCACGGTGCTGGAGGGCATGGAGGATGTGGCGATCATCCAGAAATGCCGTCTGGATAGAGCCACCCTAAAAACCCTTTGTGATCTGTTGGAGCCCCACCTGCAGCCTCGCCGGACATATCCAACAGCTTTCACACTTACGTATAAGGGGATGGCGGCTCTGCATTTTTTTGCCACTGGATTGTTCCAACAGACAGTGGCCAGCACTGGTGGGATGTCACAACCGATGTTCAGCACGGTGCTGCGTGATATACTGTCCGCCATGATAATATAGAAGGACAGATACATCCATTTCCCCAGGGGTGCTGAATTGCCAGCTGTGACGGGAGACTTCTATCCCCTTGGACACATCCCCAATGTTGTTGGTGCCATTGATTGCACCCATGTCGGGCTTGTGCCACCACAGGCAAGTGAGCACATTTACAAGAATCACAAACATTACCACTCCATAAATGTGCAAGTGGTGTGCCTGGCAGATATGATCATCTCCCACATGTGTGCCAAATTCCCAGGCTCTGCCCATGACTCCTACATCCTGCAGAACAGCATTGTGCCCCAGCTGATGGCTAATCTGCTTCCCTAGCGTGCATGAATTGTGGGTGAGTATGCCTAGTTGTATAGCGTGCTGGGTGTGTGACCTGCTGCCCTCTGCTGCAGCGACATTGCAATGTCTATTTGTGTTTGTCATACCTATGTGACTCTGCATATACCAACCGTCCCTGGTTGCTGAGCCCACTGCGGAATCCCAGGACCCCGGCACACGTCCACTACAATGAGGCACATGGGAGGACACGTTGTGTGGTGTAGCGTACTTTTGGTCTGCTCAAGTCACGTTTCCGCTGCCTGGACAAGACCGAAGGTGCACTAACATACTCGCCCAGGAAGATGTGTCAGATTGTAGTGGCATGCTGCATGCTCCACAACCTAGCCATTCGCGAGGAGATTCCCCTGCTCCTGGATGATGGTGAGGACCCAAGTCCCCAGCGTGCAAACCAACCCATATCCAGGGCTGAGGACAGTGGAGAGGAGGAAGGTGTTGACCTGCGTCAACAGCTCTTCACCCGCTACTTCACTTGAAGGTGGGTGACAATGTACAACATACCCATTGTCTGCTGATATTGCTGTTGTCGTGAAGGGGTATATGAGAATTATAACAGCAGCCAGTTGTAGACTCAGCAGTGGTTGGCAATGTTTCTGGGACAGGTCATTTGGGAACATCTACAGGACGTGTATGTTGACACTTGTTGCCCATTGTGACGTGTGCATGTTGGGTTATCCTGATGGTAAGTGTTGTGTGAGGTCTGTGATGCCACACCCAGACCAGTGAATGTTGTTCTGCTGTGTTTCCCTAGTTGCCTTCAACTTCTCCTTGCCTACATACAGCCCATACTCCTGGTGCATTGTGATCATGTTGAAGACTGTACATCCTGCAATAAATTCGCAGCAGACATGACAACATGTGTGTAAGGATATTTTATTTGCAATGGTGACATGTGAGGGGGGTGTACATTTCTAATTGAGGTGGTGGTGGAGCAGTGAGTTGACAGTCATGGTAAATTAGATAATTGAGTACTAACCACATTGATTTGGTGACCCAGTCCAACAGACAGATGCCATTCGCAAGGCAGTGTGGGGAAGGACAGTCCAAAAAGTCAATGCAGTGCTGAAGAGGGTTGCCATCATGGCTGGCTCCGTGACTGGCATCTGGCAGATGCTTTGCCTCCAGATACTCCCAGGGTCTTCTTAGGACAGCCCCTTCGTCGTTTGACAGGGGGGGCCCTGCTGCAGGGCCAGTGGGGTCTGAGGACTCACTCCTCTCTGTGGGAGGATGGTGAACTGTCATCCTGCAGCCGACCAGAGGGAGGTGGAGGTGTTGGTTGTGGCGCAGGCCTGTCCCTCAGTACCGCCACTTGTTGGCCCAAGAGGTCAACTATTTGTCCCATGCGGGTGTCGATGGACCTCATCAGAAGGATGAGCTTGTGCAACAGTTCGTCCGATCAGCCCGTTCGTCCCTGGGCCTGTTCGTATGCGCCAAGGACTCTGGTAATGTGTTCCAGGGATTGGGTCCCATCCTCCTGGTGTCTGTGGGTGACCCTGCCCTTCCCACCTACCCTGCTGCCACAGGCCTGTTGCCTCACCTCTGTGGGCACCCACATCCTCTCCCTGCCCTCCTCCGTCGGTGGGGTGGGGTGGTCATCCTCTGGGACAGGGAGGGTGTTGCAGGCAGCACTGGTGGGGGTGGTGGTGGCCGCACAGGCCGTAACAGCAGGGGTCTGCAGTGAAGTCGTTATTGCCGAGGATATGGTGGGGTGGGGGGGGGGGACGATGGGGTCCTGGGACCTGTTGCTCCCTGGCACACCAGATGGGCTGGCTTTGAGCTCATGGTCCGTGGAATCCTGGGAGTCAACATCCGAGAGTCCATGTACCAGGGTGGAGACTGGCTCTGCAGGTTGCTGGTGTTGTCCTCTGCAGTGACTTCTTGGTCACCTGTAGATCAGATGGGAAATGGTCATTGTAGCGCACCCCACAAGCTTTGTGTCATTCACTTTTTGTACAAGCTTTGTGTCATTCACTTTTTGTACACTGCATAATTGACTGATCATCACATTGTTTACTATGTGCACTACTGTGCTTCCTGACATGATGCAGTGGTACATGCATTACTTGTCCATGGTGTGAGGCATACCATGCGACCCGTGCATAATTCAGGATTACAGGGACCTGTTGCCATCTAGGGACTGGCACAACATGTTTTTCATGGAGGACTCTTTGTTGATTTGTCTGACCTGGCACGCGTCACATCTGGCCATGGACTGGCCATTGCAATCTCCTGCATACCTTTGTCCTGTCATGTGCATCTTGATTTGTACCACCACACATGCTTTCGTATTTTTCGAATGGTCCTTGTTGCACTTGCCCCATGGCGATGCACATGTCAATAGGTGCTGTGCATGATTGTGCCCAGACTTTCTTCTACATGTGCATATTTTTGCAATGAGAGGGCTGGTGTTGTCATATGGCACCATTTCTTTTGTGACGAATATGTGGGTGCACGTACTGGCTACTTACCTGTAATGTGCTCACATTTGGCTTTGTTATGTGACACATCTGTGTGTGCGTGGTGGAGGCTTACATCCTGCTCAGTGGGGTCACAAGACAGAATAATATGTCTACCAACCTGTAAGTTTGTTTGGTGTACTGCAATGGCTTCAACTGCTTCTGGGTGGGGGAGTGCTCCATCCTGCTCAGGTGTGGGACAGGGGGCATGGTGGGAGTGGTAGTGCAGGCTTCTCACCCACAAACACCCTCACTGTGAAGATGGCTGCCTACCTGTAAGTTTGATGAGGGTAATGTAATGACTGACACTTGCTTCTGGGTGGGGTAGGGGGAGGGCTCCATCTTGCTTAGGTGTGGGACAGGGGGCATGGTGGGAGTAGTGGTACAGACCTCCCACCCACAAACACCCTCACTGTGAAGTTGGCTGCCTACCTGTAAGTTTGTTTGGTGCACTGCAATGGCTTCCAACTGCTTCTGGGTTGGGTGGAGGGAGGGCTCCATACTGCTCAGGCGTGGGGCAGGGGGCATGGTGGGAGTGGTAGTGCAGGCCTCCCACCCACAAACACCCTCACTTTGAAGAAGGCTGCCTACCTGTAAGTTTGATGAGGGTAATGTAATGGCGGACACTTGCTTCTGGGTGGGGTAGGGGGAGGGCTCCATCTTGCTTAGGTGTGGGACAGGGGGCATGGTGGGAGTAGTGGTACAGACCTCCCACCCACAAACACCCTCACTGTGAAGTTGGCTGCCTACCTGTAAGTTTGTTTGGTGCACTGCAATGGCTTCCAACTGCTTCTGGGTGGGGTGGAGGGAGGGCTCCATACTGCTCAGGCGTGGGACAGGGGGCATGGTGGGAGTGGGAGTGGTAGTGCAGGCCTCCCACCCACAAACACCCTCGCTGTGAAGATGGCTGCCTACCTGTAAGTTTGATGAGGGTAATGTAATGGCTGACACTTGCTTCTGGGTGGGGTGGGGGGAGGGCTCCATCTTGCTCAGGTGTGGGACAGGGGGCATGGTGGGAGTAGTGGTACATGCCTCCCACCCACAACCACCCTCCCAGGGAAGATGGCTACCTACCTGTAAGTTTGTTTGGTGTAGTGCAATGGCTTCCAACTGCTTCTGGGTGGAGGGAGGGCTCCATCCTACTCGGGTGTGGGACAGGGGGCATGGTGGGAGTGGTAGTGCAGGCCTCCCATCCACAAACTCCCTCCCAGGGAAGATGGCTACCTAACTGTAAGTTTGATGAGGGTAATGTAATGGCTGACACTTGCTTCTAGGTGGGGTGGGGGGAGGGCTCCATTTTGCTGATGTTGTGGGACAAGGGGGCCTGGTGGGAGTTGTAGTGCTGTCTGCCTGTACACATGCCTCCATGGTATTGTTGGCAGCTACATTTGGGGTGAATTGGAGTGGGTGAATGTTGGATCTGTGAGAAATGTTGTGTGAGTGTGTGGTGAAGATGGATGGAATTTGTCCTAGGTGGTGTAGCTTTGTAGTTGTGCAAGACAGTACATATCAGTGTGGTGGTAGTCATTTGTTTGTACTTTCCAGCCTCCCCTCCCCCGGCTACTCCTGTGAGACTCTCTGGATGCAGTATGGCAAGCACCTTCTCCTCCCATGGTGTAAATGGTTTTGGTGGAATGGGAGGGCCACCGCCAGTCCTCTCAGCCAGCTCACGGTTCTTGCTTCTCCTCTCTTTGACAACCCTCTTCAGATCATGCCACCGCTTCATGATCTCCTTTTTGGATCTTGGGGTGGTCCCTACTGCATTGACCCTTTGGACTATCCTTGCCCACATTTGTGTCCTTGTGGCCAATGGTGTCTGTTGGACCAGGCTGCCAAACAGTTGTGGTTCCACTCTGACTATCTCATTTACCATGACTGTCAACTCACTCTTAGTGAATTTGGGCATTTTATGTGTTGACATGGTGTGTGGTGTGCAAAGTGGTTGTGGGTGCAGGGGTGTGAGTGGTGGTTGTGGTTGTGATGGGTAGGGTGTGTGATGTGCAGGGGGTTAGTGGTGCAGGTGTGGAAGTGGTGGTGGTGCTGTGTGTGGTGTGGCTAGTGATGTTGTGTTCTTTGCCTCTCCTTTAAGCTGGGGTGTGTGTCCCTTCTCTCCTAGAGTATTGCAAAGGATTGTGGTCAGGGAAGGGGCTGGTTGTATACTCAGCTATGTCGGTGTGTCCAAATGGGGCATTGCTGTCAGGTGTGGTGTGTGTGTTGTCCTGGGAATTGTATTTTGTGTATTTGGCTAATTTGCTGTGTGCACTTTTTAGCCTTATTGTGGGTTTTTTGCTTCGTCTACCATATTTTTCATGGATTGTCCGCAGCGGTGGCTGTGCTGCAGCTCTTCCTCTGGCTCTCCCATTCATCCCATTGTGCGACCGCGGTGGTCGGAAACAGCGGTACGTACCGCGGGACCGTCTGGGATATCCTAATTTCCCGTGCGGTGTCTCCGCTATGCTTGCGGCGGGTTGGTGTTTTTCCGCCACGGACGGATTTTGGCAATCACCGCCCGCTACGGGCGGTTTCTCTTGGCCCTGTTCCGCCGCAGTCTGTGTTTTTAGGCGGATGATCCTGATTTGGCCACCGGTTTTTCCATGGTACCGGCGGGTGGTTGTTTTCTGCTTCCATGGCGGTCGGGGTGGTTTTTCGACCTCCATCCTAATAGGCCCCTTAATCTCCCTGAGCCTAACAAAAATAAATGTGTTCTCATGTAACAAATTTAGTGCTTATGTAAAGCGCTCTGATACCCGATGTGTCGAGTCTAGTTTGCGCTATATAAAAAAATCTACTAAAAGTAAATATAATAAACAGTTCCGTCACCAGTGATATGTAGACAAAGGCTGCAAACCCGGCTTGTGCTTGGCTTTGTGCATAAACAGTTTTAGAAATACAGTTTGCTTTTAGTGTTTACAGAATTTTGAATAAGTGGTGGCAGATAGACATAAAGATATAAAGAGGGAAAACCGAATGGAAAACTAAACACAGATGAGCAATATAGAAAGTTGTTTATAGAGACCGCGAGAGCGAGATATGGACAGTGAGATAGGGATGGATACGAAAAAGCTAGAGAAGGGCAGTGAGATAGGCTATATAAATAAGTGAAGAGAAATAGTGGAACGCGGAGATATAAAGAGATAAAGAAGGAAAATGCTACTTACCAGTATGCATCTATTCTTGGCATGCAGAGCTGCAGAATCGTATACTTGTGCATAGATCGCCATCTGGTGTTGGGCTCGGATGTTTGCACTTTGTTTTGGTCTTAAAAGAAGTCTTTGTAGTCACAAGGTAGGTGACTCCTCCCTAGGACGATAGTGCACATGGGCATCGACTCCATCCTTAGATTGTTTTTGCCATGAAGGGTTATGATGGAGTAGTAAGAAGTAGAAAGAGATGTCCATGTGTAATGTATCTAAGTAAGATATTGCTGGAACAGATAGAGGTATCCGGGGAGATGGGTGGGCATATATTAATCTGCAGCTCTACATGCCAAGAACAGATGCATACTGGTAGGTAGTATTTTCCAGTCGAGGCATATGAGCTGCAGATCGTATACTTGTGCATAGACTATACAGCAGTTACGTCCTCAGCGGTAGCTACCTGTATCTGTTGAGGTGGTTTGGAAAAGTGTTCTTAATACAGCCTGGCCCACACTAGCTTGTTGTTTTGCTTGCACATCTACACAACATAATTTTGTGAAAGTGTGTGGTGTAGCCCAAGTTGCTGCTTTGTAGATGTGAATGTTCCCTAAGAATGCCATAGAAGCCCCTAGTTTGCATGCGGAATGAGCTCTAGGGGGAATGGTTAATGTGCGTTTGGCTTTGATATAGCATATCTGGATGCATTTAACAATCCACCTTGCAATTCCTGTTTTTGAGATGGGATTGCCTTTATGGAGGTGGGGAGAAAGCCACAAAGAGTTATTTGGTCTTTCTAAAGGATTTTGTCCTTTCAATGTAGTAAAGTATTGCTCTTTCAACGTCTAACGTGTGAAAAGCTTGTTCTGCCACTGAGTCTGGTTGAGGGAAAAACACTGGAAGTTCAACAGACTGGTTGAGATGGAAGGCAGATACGACTTTGGGTAAACATTTAGGGTTAGTCCTAAGAACCAAATTGTTATGATGGATTTGTAAAAATAGTTCTTGTGTGGTTAATGCCTGGAGTTCACCAACTCTGCTGATAGATGTGATAGCGACCAGAAAAGCTCCTTTCATAGTGAAGAACTGTAGTTCGCATTTGTGGAGAGATTCAAAAGGGGGACCCATGAGTCTGGTAAGGACCAGTTCCACATTAGAGATGGCGGAACTCTGGGTGGAAATATTCTTTTAAGTCCTTCCATAAAAGCTTTGATAGCGGGCACTCGAAACAAAGACAAGTGTCGTCTGTTTTGGAGGTAGGATGCTATGGCAGCTAGATGTACCTTAATAGATGTATATGCTAGGTTACATTGTTGTAGATGCAATAAGTAGCAGATAATGTTCTGAATAGAAGCCTCTAGTGGATTGATTTTGTTGTTTGTGCAATAAATGGCTAATCTTTTCCATTTTGCTGCATAGCATGCCCTGGTGGTAGGACGTCTAGCTTCTTTAATGACGTTCATACAGTCTGGCGGGAGATTGAGGTAGTCAAACTCTAAGACTTCAGGTGCCAGATCGCACGGTTGAGTTGATTGGGATCTGGATGTCTTATCTCTTCTCCATGGTTCTGAGTGAGAAGCTTGGGTGAGAGGCGTAGCTTTTGGCGAAGAACTACTGATAGTTCCAATAGGGTTGTGAACCACAGTTCTCGGGCCCATGTTGGAGCAACCAGAATCATTGTGAGGGAATGCTGTTTGAGTTTCCGAACCACTAACAGAATGAGTGGGAGAGGCGGAAAAGCGTAAGCAAATTTGTCTGACCAGTTCATCCATAGCGCATTGCCTTTAGAGAATGGGTGTGGATACCTGGACGCGAAGGTTGGGCATTTTGCGTTTTGGTGTGTAGCAAACAGATCTATTTCTGTGTGGCCCCACATGTGAAAGAATGAAAGAAGAACTTTAGGATGAAGTTACCATTCGTGGTTCTGCTGTGTTTGACGACTGAGCAGATCTGCGATTTGATTGTGTACCCCTGGGAGGTGTTCTGCAAGGAGATATATTTGTTTGCGGAATGGCCCATCTCCATATGCTTTGAGCTAGGTGTGAAAGCCGCAGAGAACGTGTCCTCCCCCCGCGTTTCTGTATGTAGTACATTGTCGTCATGTTGTATGTACGGACCAGGACAGCTTTGCCTAGGAGGTGGAGTTGAAAACTTTTTAACGCTAGGAAGATTGCTAACAATTCCAGGTAGTTTATGTGGAATTTTCTTCGTTGGGGGGTCCATATTACCTGAATGGTATTTGAAGATGAGCTCCCCAGCTGGTGAGCGATGCGTCTGCTGTTAGCACAGTCTGTGTAACTGGGATGAGGAACGGCCGCCCTTTGGAAAGGTTTTGAGTATTCTACCACTGCAGAGAGCGGTGGGTGCGGTTGTCCACCAACACCGGATCTGTCAGCTGACCTTGAGCCTGGTTCCACTGGCGTGCCAAACACTCCTGTAAGGGACGCATCTGGAGTCTTGCATAAAGGACGAGGAGACTACAGGAGGCCATCATCCCGATTAGCTGCATGAACACGCGAGCTGGTAGTGAGTGTTGAAGCTGACATTTTTGGATTAGAGTCTGTATGGCAGTTATTCGGACTGGATTGGGATATGCTAGAGCTTTTGAAGTGTCTATTGTAGCCCCTAGGTATTGTTGTATGCTGGACGGTTGGAGATGGGATTTGGCGAGGTTTACTGTGAATGTGAAGCAGTTGAATGATCTTGTGCATGTGTGTTGCACACAGCTGCTGTGTGAATCGGCTTTTATGAGCCAGTCGTCCAGATAAGGGAAGACATGAATGTGCTGTCTCCTTAAGTGGGCTGCAACTACTGCGAGGCACTTGGTGAAGACTCTGGGTGCTGTAGTGACCCCGAACGGGAGGACTTTGAATTGGTAGTGTTAATCATCTACCACAAACCTGAGATTGTTCCTGTGAGCGGGCTGAATGGGAATATGGAAGTAGGCGTCCTTTAGATCGAGGGTGGAGAGAAAGTCGCCCTGTTGAAGTAGTGGGAGCACCTGTTGGAGAGTGACCATGTGGAAGTGGTCTGACTGAATGTAGAGGTTTAGCGAGCTGAGGTCCAGTATGGGCCTGAGAGAGCTGTCCTTTTTTGGAATTAGGAACTAGAGGGAGTAAACCCTGTGCCTTAATGACTGGTTCTATTGCATGTTTTTTTAATAGAGAGAGAACCTCTTGTTTGAGAAGTGTTAGATGTTCCAAGAACATGGGATGCTGTCTGGGAGGAATGTTTGGGGGGGTGGGGGGGGGGGAGTAGAAGTGAGTTCCAGGCAATAACCATACTGGATAATTTGTCTTACCCACTTCTCTGTTGAGATGATCGCCAGACAGGTAGGAACTGCAAGAGACGTACCCTGACAGGAGTGGGATGATCAGGGGGGGAAGTCACTGTTCAGTGGTAGAGGTGTGGCTATTGTTGCCACAACCTCTTCCCTTATTATTGCTGCCTCTGTAGCCCCCACAAAAGTATCCTTTGGAGGATGTTTGATTGGGGCTCTTGTAGGAGATAGAGGGATGTTCTGAACCCATGGTTTTGGAGCCGGCTCTGTAGAAGGAGCGGAAAAAACAGCCTCTAGGGGAAGAGAACTGTAAGGCCCCCATAGACCTAGCAGTCTCGGTAGCCTTCTTCATCTTTTCTAGGGATGTGTCAACTGCGGGTCCGAAAAGATGTTAGTGTTAATTGCGCAAGATGCGGTATCAGTCGCATCGAACGCACATTTTATTGAAGTGTTCGTACTCAATTTGCCCTCTTGGATAAGGTCTTTGGCTTTTTGTTTGTATTGGTCAGGAAGGTGTTCCATGAGCTTTTCAAGCTCGTCGTAGTGAGCTCTGTCATACCTGGCCAATAAAGCTTGTGTATTGGCGATCGTCAATGGTTTGCAGCCTGCGACGCAATACGTTTACCGGATGCGTCAATTAATTTAGATTCCTGATCGGGAGGGGGGGTGTCGCCTGTACTCTGAGTTTGCCCGCTTGCGTCCATTAGTTACCACCAGGGAATCCAAGGTAATCTGACTTTAAGTATAAATTGGGTCATTGGGGGCTGCTTTGTATTTTTTATCCACCCTGGGGTTGAGAACCCTGGCTCTGACTGGGTCCTTAAAGACTTTTGGGGCATATTTTAGCAAGCCTTTTAACATTGGCAGGGTGCATGTTGACTTTTGCGAGGGTGCAAAATCTTCATCTAAAATCTAAAATCTTCATCTAAGGGGTCGGAATGTAAGGGGACCCCGTGGTATTGAGCAACCCTGTTGATTAGTTGCGCGAACCCAGTGTTGTCATCTAGTGGTGACGGCTTGGATGGATAGAGATCCGGATCATTATGTGGGTCGGGATCTGTATTGTAGTCACCCCAAGGGTCGACGTCATGGGGATGGTATATGAATCGTGATCATCCCCCTATGGATCTATATCCCCACCCGTGTCATCGTCAGTATCTGATGTTTGAGGTGTATCTATAGGTTGTGGGGAGTGTGGTGGAGAAATCAATAGATGTGGATTAACTGGAGGAGGAGAAGGAGGTGGGGGAAGTATTAGTGCCCATGTCCTGTCTTTTAAGAGGTATTGCAGGTTTTTCTGAAGTGTCCAGTTTCCTCTTTTTTGGAGGCTTGGTGACTAGTTTGCTGGTGTTTGGATCAATAAACAAAGTTTTTTGATTTGGATCCGCAAAATCAAGAGTAGGTTGCGTGGGCAAAATGTCTTTGTTCGGTGCCAAAGATTTTGGGTCCGAACCTTGTTTGGACGGAGTCTGGGAGGCTTTCCGTGGGGTTTTAGACTCTTTAGGTTTTTGCGGCTCCAATACTTTTTTCGGCTCCGACGATTTTTTGGAGTCAGAAGCTTGTTTCGGCTCGGAAGATTTCTACAGGTTCGAGTGTTTGTCCTCGGTATTCTTCGACACCGAGGGCTTCGGCGTTGAGGCTGTCTTTGGCACCGATGAAGTCCTTGACTTGTTGCTTCGGTGCCACCGAGGACATTCCGGCACCGGAAAGGGGTTGACTCAAGCCCCAGTGGGAAGGCTTATGTTTGGGATTCATAGCCGGGCCCGAGGGCGGGGCGTCTGAAACATGTTGCCGGTGTCGACCCGAGCCAGAGGGCGAGGGTGTTACCGGGGCCTTTGGATTGTTTTTTCGGAGAGAGGTTTCGGTACTCACAGACCGCTGAGCCGGGGTGACTGTCTCCTCTTCGGCATCGGATTAGTTGGCCTCGGAGATATATAGACATCTTCCTCATCACCTGATTGTTCCGGCTGGAGATTGGGGTCTGCACCGAAGATGTCCGGAATCGAGCTGGTTCCCCGAGACATTTTGTGAAGTCGAGCCCGACGATCACGGATGGTTTTCTTCGACCTGAACGATGCACAGTCCTTGCAGTTTTTCTCTTCGTGCTCCGGGGAGAGGCAGAGATTGCAAACCTGGTGCAAGTATGCGTATGGGAAGTTAGCACCACACCCGGGGCATTTTTTGAAAGGAGTCCTTTCCATTGACTGCAGGCGTGGTCGGGGCAGAGAGGCCCAATGGCCCACGATGAAGATGGAGGTCGAGAAGTTTGCTTTAACCCCTTCGCTGCAAGGCCTCCCCCCCCCCCCCCCCCCCCCCCTTCCCTGTGCTAAGCCTTTTTTGGGCTATTTGGAGTAGTGCGCGCTTAGGCCCCTGTAATGTTTTGACCACATAAGGTATCCACGCAAAATTTGCGTCCTTTTCTTGCAACATCATGGGGATTCTAAAGGTAGCCAGGGTTTGTGGATACCCCTGGAGGGGTTCCAGAAATTAGCCGAAATACAGCATTTTTTTTTGGGAGAGGAGGGAAAATGGGAAAAACGGGCTGCAAATGAAACGTCTGGGTTTTTCTCTGCAAATGGTATCAAAAAAGGGTTTGTGGGGCTGAAATAATCATTTTCACAACTTTTAGGGAATGACAGATCAGAAAACCAACATTTTTTACACAGTTTTGGCATTTTTCTGGGACATAGCCTATTTTTTGTGCTTTCAACCTCCTTCCAGTTAATGGCAGAAATGGGTCTGAAAGCAATAATGGATCCTTGAAAGCTATACATTTTTGAGAAGTAGACAAAATTCTGAATTCAGCAAGGGGTCAAAAATGTGTGGGTTTGGTAGGTTTCCCTAGATGGCCGCCGAGCACCGGGCCAAAAACCCAGGTGACCCCCCTTGCAAAACCAGGTGGTTTTGAGATAGGCAATTTTGATGTCGCCTCACTACGTTTTGGGCCCTTGCCTATCGCGGGTACTTGGGCCTCCCACACAAGTGAGGCACCATTTTTACCGGGAGACCTGGGGGAACGCTGGGTGGTGGTAAATTTGTGTGAGCCCGGTGATGCCACAACTTTACCACACAAAAATGTGTGAAAAAAGTGATTTTTTCAGCTAAAATTGAGGTTTGCAGGGGATTCTGGGTACGAAAACGTTGGGGGATCAACCCAAGCCATACCTCCCTGGAAGCCCCCGGGTGTCTAGTTTTCAGAAATGTGTGGGTTTGGTAGGTTATCCTAGCTGGCCGCCAAGCACGGGGCCAAAAACCCAGATGACCCCCCATGTGACAGACATTTTGAGGTTTGCAGGACATTGTGGATAAAATAACTTTTTGGAATTCACAAGAGAGACATCACCATGAACTCCAATGGGTTTACGACAATATCTACAGTTGGTGGGTTATTCTTACATGGAAAGTACACCTTGGAAGAGAAACTAAAAAGACAAATATTCCTGCACAACCATCTATTCCTCAAACACACACACATACTGGTTGGATTTGGCATGAGGGCGAGTGATGGTTCAGTATATTAAATTTTATTAACAAGAGATTTCACAAAAATGAAATGCACTGTCAATAATTAAATGGACAAAAAACCGAACCAATGACTCGCAGCTCGTGAGCTGTAAAGCCACTGCAAGGCACCAACCGCTTTACAGGTCATTCACACACCTTTCATACGTGATACACACCAGACCATTCACACCACCAGGCACAAAAACACACATTACAACATTCACAAAAAGGGACAAGGTACACCCTGCTTCAGAAAGACAAATATTACTGCACAGCCATCTAATGCTCATGCACACACACATACTGGTTGGATTTGGCACGAGGGTGAGTGATGGTTCAGTATGTGCAATTGTATAAGCAAGTGATGTCACAAAAATGAAATGCACTGTTAATAAATGAAAGGGCGAAAAACTGAACCACTGACTCACAGCTCGTGAGCTGTAAAGCCACTACAAGGCACCAATCTCTTTACAGGCCATTCATACACCTTTCATATGTGTGACACATACAAAACCATTCACACCGCCAGCCGTGGGCCCATCACATTACAACACTCACACCAGCAGACAGCGCCATTCAAGGGCCCATCACTTTCACACGCCCACATTCCTGACACAGCAACCACACAAGCTGATGGATTGCGTGGAGTGGCACTCAGCTAGCAGTGTGTGTAGTTACCATCAGCAAGGCACTACTCACACACAGCCAGCCGAGCGCCAGTCCATGCACACCGCTAGCCAAACACCAGTCCACGCACACCACCAGTCAAGCACCAGTCCAGGCACACCACCAGCCAAGCGCCAGTCCACGCACACCACCAGTCAAGCACCAGTCCAGGCACACCGCCAGCCAAGCGCCAGTCCACGCACACCGCCAGCCAAGCACCAGTCCACGCACACCGCCAGCCAAGCGCCAGTCCAAGCACACCGCCAGCCAAGCGCATACAAAAACAATATGCCCCCTAGCAGCGATTGCTGCCCAAGGATTAACTCCCATTTCATTTTTATGAATGAGTCCCTGGTGTCTAGTGGGGTTTTCTGGGGCAGAAGGCCCAATAGAAATGCCGATCTGCCCCCCAATACACATTTTTTTTAAAATTGCCCCCTGGAAGCGACCCTTGCCCAAGGGGTCGCTTTCATTTTTATTTAAAATAATTCCCTGGTGTCTAGTGGGGGTTTGGCAAAAAACGGGACGATCTGCCCCCGGGGGGCAGAATTCCCATTACAAAATAAAATGGCCCCCGGAAGTGACCCTTGCCCAAGGGGTCACTGCCATCATATTTTTAAAATATACCCTGGTGTCTAGTGGGGGTTTCTGCCCCCCCTGGGGGCAGAAAAGCCCAAAGAAATGTGGCGATCTGCCCCCAGGGAAGGCAGAATATCAAAATAAACAAAATTGCCCCCCGGGAAGCGTCCCTTACCCAAGGGGTCGCTTCCCTTACAATTCACTATGAATCCCTGGGTCTAGTGGGCTTTCCTGCCCCCCCTGGAACCAGAAACGGCTGAAGAAAAGCCTGATCTGCCCCCATGGGGGGCAGAAAAGTCTTAATTTTAAAAGGGCCCCCTAGGAAGCGACCCTTGCCTAAGGGGTCGCTTCCTTTTCCAAAAAAACCCATCCCTGGTGTCTAGTGGGGTATTCCTGCTCCGCGATCGCGACGCTGTGCGCGATCGTGAAGCAGGAATGCCCTGCATTGAGACATCAGGGGAGAGGAAATACTCTTTCCTCTCCACGGATGCCTCAAGGCATCGTAAAATGGCCCCCCCACCCCACCGGAGGCAAAACACCTACCTCCTTGCTGGACGCGCTGGAAAGAAATGATTTCCAGCGTGTCCAGAGCTTCCTGATGACGTTGGCGCGCGCTGACGTCATGCGGAAGCGTGGGGGGGCTCGGGGGTGGCAGCGGAAACTCTTCCGCTGCCAACCCCCCAATTGGAGCAAAAATCGAGCCCCGGGGGGGAGAGAGCGCCAGCGCTTCCCCCAGGAGCTGTGCTCATGACGGAGGGGATCCGTCATAAGCACAGCCCAACTGGTGCTCATGACGGAACCAATCCAAACCCTAGATCTAATCCTGTGGGCCGAAGGGGGCCGCGCGGGCCCGCTGAGCGTGCAGATCCGGAGCAGGGGAGGCGGCTCCAATCGTTAAAACATGTAACCTCGAGCGACGCGAGTTTAACTCTTCCCTGTCCGGTTTCACTCTTTAGTCTCTGACACAGAAGCAGCTCTGAATGGGGAAGGGAGGCTGCGTGTGTGGTGCATTGGCGGCGTTGGCGAGCATGCGGGGCTGAAATCTGGGCAAAGGAAGCAGTGTGTCCGCGGCAGTGCGCTCCGAAGCCCGGGCGCGGAATTCAAGGATAAGGGATAAAGGAGCTGCGTCCGGCCCGGGGGATCCGGTCTTGGAGCCGTGGAGCAGAGGCCGCCGAAATCAGGGAGAAAGGACCAGTGAAAGGGACTGGTGCCCAGCGCGCCCCTTGCGTCTCCTTCTGCCCCTCCTCAGCTGGGGTGGGAGGGCCCGTTTCCCCAGCAGCACCCAGGAGCCTGGTTTGGGTTGCATATTAGATCACAATAATGGCGGCTGGCCCGAACTATCCTGCACCCCGAGCCGAGAGTGGAGAACGCCGCTGACAAGGTGAGCTGCGCACTGCCCATCCCGGTGTGGATTCCTGCTCCTCTCCGTAAGTACCAGAGGTCCCGGAGGAGCGCGCTTGTTGTAGCACCCCGGTTGTACAGATTGCGTGAGTGGCCAGTTTTCAGCCTGCGAGGTGGGCCTGTAGGGGGATTCATACCCCGATCACTGCACCAATGCTGAGGTGAAGTGGCACATTGCTAACCTGGATCACATATACTACTGAGCCCATGATCCTGGCCGGTGCGGGGGTGACTGCTACGGCCTGCGGGGTGCGGAGGGATACTCTCGCGCTGTGAGTTATATTTCATTCAACAACGCGTCTTCACTCCCGTGGTGGATTCAGTAGAAAAGTCTGCACTATTGAATTTTGGCCACTATCCTGCTACTGTAGAGGGCATTGACATTGGGACTCTTTTAATCCTGGCTCTGGCTGTGCTGTGGCCCCCATTACGGCGTTGAAACACAATCGGATTTCAATCTCCTGTTCAAAGGGCAAGGTCGAGGATAAGGTCGTGGTGTGCATATAGCCGGTTCAAGAACTCCGACAATCCTGCTCTTACAATGTGAGACAGCTGGCGTTCGTAATAAAGCTTGGCATTTGCAGATAAGACCGGGCTGCTGACTGCTGGCTTCTGTTTGCTGGCTGGTTGTCGAGTACTACATAATCAAGGATAAGCAGGAAAAGGAAAAGTTGAATTCCTTTTTTATCGATAGACTTTGTTTAAAAAATTCCGGAAAGTGGAATTTTATATAGTGCTAACTCGTCGGAATCAGGCTGGGCAGCACGTGAAGGGCATCTGAGCCCTACAACTTCTCACAGCCATCCTTCAGCCCACCGAGCGCCGTGAGGGAAACGGCCGGCCACGCAACTCGGACTTCATTTCCCAGGTGCCCCAGTGGCAGAGGTGCACCTGGGACGTCGCAGCCTGCGCCCGGAGGCGCCTACAAACACCGGAACGCCTCCTGTCCCGTGGGACGCGCACGGGGTGCGCCCAGGGGTAAGGGCGGGCCCTTTGTGGTCCTCAGAGGCCTGAAGACACTGGAGTGGACTGGGCCATAGACTCGGGTCTCTTAGCGCCGGACTTCATTCGTAAAGTGAGACTTTGTTTGTTTTATCCTGCTATTTGTGTATAGTGCTACTTTTTGCCTATTAACCTAACCATACTTGTATATAATGTCTAAATCGAAAGTTGATAAACCCGCTCCTGTGCTAGGGACTATGGATAATTATTTGGTGAAAAAAGTAAACCAAATAAATAATGATCATAGGGCCTCCTTGGGATTGGGGAGCACATTAGTGGTACAGGAAGATATGCCCCTGCTAGTGGCCGACATAGATGGGGGCACTAACCTGGACATTAGAGATAGGGCTGAGATACCGGTTGTTGCCCAGGTGCATGCAGAGTCACAGGAAGACCTGCCGGATACCTCAATTGAGGAAATAGTGGAGGTACCACCAGCCCCAGGGCCGGTGCGATCCTGTAGGAAAGCACAAATAAAACGGGGTGGGAAGCATAATAAAAAAAGACTAGACCCAACTCAGCCAGTTTGCAATGGCTTAAGATCCTCTACACCCGGCAGAAACAATGAGGGTGATGTTAATCTAAATTTTGAGCAATTTGCTCTATTGATTAACACTTTGGAAGTGAAGATAGAGGCTAAACTAGAGGAGATGTTAAGACCCTTGACAACTAAGCTTGACACTTTGGCATTGCAAATAGATAGACTAGGTGGTTTGTTAACTACACACTTGGCATCAGCTACCACGGTTAGAGCGAAGGTTGTGGAAAAGGGGCAGGAATCTATGATAGGGAATGCACAGCAGATTCCTCAGCAAGTTGCTGTAGCAGTATCTGTTCCTCCTCTGACACCAGCCATACCTGCTCTGCCTACACATCCCACAATAGCTCCGGAGGGTAGACCTGATCTCAGCCACATAAGGAAAAGCCGCTATCTTAATCTCCCAACTGATTGTGCACCATATGTGGCGGTGCTGACAAATGTTCCATCTTGTGATGACCACTCAGCTATATTATATGGGGAAGCGCCTCATTGAAAAATAAAACAGTTGCATGGCTTAGCAAAAACTGTGGTTTTCCTATTGCATATTCGGACCAAATAATAGCAGTAAGAAGGTTGAATTGGGTTGGTCCGTCTAGAAAAACAAGCAGTGGGGACTGTATTGTTGTCAATTTTAAGCATCCCCAACATGTGGCAACAGTTTTACTAAGAGCATCCTCACTAATGTGCAATATGAATAGTATATGTGTTCGCCCACTGGGCTATTTTTATGCACACTTGAGTAAAGACCCGCCTCCTCAAAGGAAAATTAGGCCAGCAAATCCAACTCAGACCCCTGCCTTGGATGCACCATACGTGTACAATGTTGTCAATCAACGTGGGTATGGGCCTTCTGTAGAAACACAGAAAAGATTTAAATTTGTTGGCCATTGTAGTAACGGGTTTAATGTGGATATACAGAATAGATATGATGTTCTGTCTGGCTTGGAGGCGTGCGACTGACGTGAGGCGCCTGTGGGTCAGGGTAATGTAATACCAGCTGAGACGGCACCCATTGAGATCACACAGGCTAAAGCAAGCTGTAATAATGTTATTTCCTGGAACATTGCGGGGCTGGCATCAAAGATGGCGGATGACAATTGGATTATGTATATTAAGCAATTTATGATCATCTGCTTGCAGGAGACCTGGTCAGTGGAATGTGACTTTTTCCTTGAAGGGTACAAGGCCTTTTATGTTCCTGCAATAGCATCAAGTAGAGGCAGGCCTAAGGGGGGATTGGTGACTTTTATTTCCGTCACACTCTCTTGTAAAATTCGTAGAATTTTAACAGCAGACTCTGGATTTATGGGTTTAGTACTGAATGGAGAAAATTGTCTGGCTGGTTTGGTGAATTTTTATAATGCTGTCAATGTTAACACAGGTCCTAACCAAATATCTGCACTAAATGTATTTATTAATTCTTCATTGAGGGAATGCCTCCATAACCTTATGATTATGGGAGATTTTAATGTTCATCCTTGCGGCGACCCCCTGTCGAAATGTTTAATGGATCTGCAGTGTGACCGCCTCGGCGGTTTGCATTGGGAACATACGACGGAAGGGGAACTTTTTAATGATCTACTGAGCAGTCTAGATCTTTCTTTGGCTATGGCACTGATGGATCCCACAAATGCTTTGATACCCCAACTTTTAAAGGTCATGGGAGGGGTACTTTCATTGACTATGTGTTACTCTCTTTGCCTATGCAGTCTTTTGTGGACTCTTTTACCATCGAACAAAGTGAATTCAGTGATCATAACCCACTTACTGTTCATTTGAAGGGTCCCTGGATAATTAAGGAAGACCGGAAATGTATCACTGGCAGGTTGAGCACAACCGATGGGAGACGGCGTCTTAGATGGTCAATGATTACTCCTGACCCATTATACAAAAATATTAGGGATAACTGCACGGAGGATATTAAGAACTGCACTCAAGAAGGGGCAGACCCGAATCAGGTTCTTAGTGCTTTTCAAAGCTTGTCGGAGAAGGTGTCTGACCTGATGATGGTCCCAGTAAAGAACACAGAGAATGAGGGACCGAGATGGTTCAATCACGTTTGTTCCAAGGCGGCACGTAATCTAAGGATAGCCTTGGCAGCCAATCCTAGAATAAAAGCGAATGTAAAGTTGTGTCGCAAAGAATACAAGTCTGCCATCGCCCTACGCAGAGTGGAGGCCTGGGATGAGATTCTTGACCCCTCTACTTTAAAATGTAGCTCTAGATTCTGGGCGGTAGTAAAAAAAACATTTTTGGTCCAGGACCCGGGTGATGGCCTAGAATGCTGCATTACAAAGGAAGAGTGGGAATCACATTTTAAACAATTGTACAGTTGTGTGGTGACTGAAAATGTTAACTTGCTCCCTGGCAATAGTGGTGGAACCATCACGTTTGATAGAGGCGAGGTTATGGAGGGCATAGAGGGACTCACAGCCAGGAAAGCTCCTGGCCCTGATGGGATCCCACCAGACTTATACAAGTCTGAACCTAGCTTTTGGGCACCCATTTTAGAGTCGGTCTTTAACGCAGCTGCTGAAATTGGCTGTCCCCTATCATGGGGAGTCTCAACGATTGTCCCTGTTTTTAAGAAGGGGGATAGGGGCAGTCCTCTTTGTTACAGGCCAATTTCATTAATAGACTCTATGGTGAAAGTAGTGGGGAGAATTCTGCTGCAGAGATTGTCAAACTGGGCGTTGGAAAATAACATCATGTCCATCTCCCAGTATGGCTTCTGCAGTGGACGTTCTACTATAACCCAGTGCCTTAATCTTTTCTTAATACTAAGTAAATACACTGTTGTTCAGAAGGGCACTGTCCATCTCGCCTTCATGGATCTGTCATCAGCCTTCGACTGTGTCAACAGGGGAAGGCTGTGGCAGTCCATGAGGGAGAAGGGTGTGGACAGTGGGATTGTTAATTTTCTGGTAGACCTACACAGTAACACTAGTGCAAATGTTAGGTATTCGTCGGATCTGTGTACCACTGGAAACTTTGATATCAAGAAGGGTGTGCGCCAAGGTTGTATTCTCTTTTTAATTTTTATATTAATGAGTTAGATACCGTTTTGCAGAAGGTACAGGCCGACTGTCCTAGAGTTGGTAGGTGGGGTATTCCTGTTCTTTTATACGCTGATGATGCGGTTTTAATCTCTAGAACCGAGAAGGGTCTCCAAGCTTTATTAAATGCTTTTAAATCGTTCATGACAGAAAGAGACCTAATGGTCAACAATTCCAAATCATTTATTATGCAAGTTGGCCTACAGCCAAGAAGGAACTTTGTATTTAAATTGGATGATGTATCTATCCCCATTTCGAAATCGTTCTCGTATCTCGGGGTTCTATTTGATATCAAACTAAGTTGGGGCCCCCACCTGGCCAAAAAGAAAGGGGAACTGGCAAGGGTTAACGCTACAATTTTTAACTTTGCATCGAAATTGGGGAAGAAGCCCAACAATGCCATGATGAAACTCTACAATGCAAAATCAGTGGCAACTGCTGTTTATGGCAGTGAATTATGGGGCTATGTGACTGGAGAACAGATAAAGGTGGCTGAAAATGCCTTTATGAAGCGTCTTCTATGTGTTCCAATTGGTACATCTAATTTGGCAGTACATGAAGAATTGGGGGCACAATATTTATGTGACATTTTTTCCCTGCGCCCTTTGACCTGCTGGGTAAAACTGTGGCTGAACCAGGACATTCCATTAACCCACTTGATTGTGAGAGATCTTGTGTCCCATGATAAGGCAATGTGCACCCCCTGGCTAAAATATCTGAAATCCTGTTTCTCTCGACTTGGCTGTCTGGAGTTGTTTGAAAATCCAAGCGGGATTTTAAAAGGGGATGTGGAGACAATTAAGCCTTCTTTTTATATGGGGAGAAAGGTTCAACGAGAAGGAGAGGAGCTCCTGAAACCCAGTATCAGGAAATAGGTCATGTTAAAAACATGCGAGACAATGGAGCCATATTTGACGGGCTCACTTAGTTCCCACGAGAAGTTCCTGCTGTCAAGGTTCAGGTTAAATATCTTTCATCATCTGTTAATTAGACCTAAAACAGATATTTTTAACAAGGCTGCAGCTCCCTGTGGCTGTGACGGAAAGTCTCCACAGGACATGCTGCATTTTATATTTGTATGTAAATTTTATGAATACCCGCGCAAACGCTATCTGGTTGCTCTTTTAAAGAAACTTAATTTTAACCAGATCAGACCAGCACTAATGTATTTACAACTTTTGAACAGTGACAGTGTTCTCCATGTAACTGAATTCTTAAAACTGTCTGTTAAATTGAGAACCTGTATGGACCAATGAGGTTGCCTCCTTACTGTTTGATTGCCTCATCTACCTCAGGATCCTATTATATGGACTATACTATACTTTGCGCTATTTGCACTTTACTGATTATGAATTCATTGTACGGTATTGGAGAAATCCTTTTAACATTTGTTTTTAACTGTGATGTTTATATGTATACTTTTATGGTTTGAATCAAAACCAAAATAAAGTCTAGGAAGCTTGTAAGCTTGAAGCTGTCCCCCAGCCCCCCCCCCCTGCTGTTGCTAGCAGTGCAGCACAGACGTTCATCCTTCAAGGGTCCCTAAACTTTGCCATATAAGCAAGTTCGTAGCATATGCGGGTGGACAAGTGTCAGTGGCATGCTCCAACACTAGAGCAGAGTTCCTATGTGCGGTAACAAGATGAGGTGGCAAAACAAATAGAGCTGAGGATGGAATACCGGTGTGAATAAAAAACAAAGTAAATACCTTACATTTTTAAAATTGGAATAAAATAGGTGCAGAATTAAAAAAACTATAAACTAAGGTACGCATATTTAGAGGTGAGTAATGAACATGGAGAGTTCAGTATCTTTTTCATTTTAAAGATTGATTCAAGTTACACTGCGGCATAAGGCAAATCATATTACTCGTTTGTGGAGGGTGGGGGGATTGGTTCCACGCTCACAAGTAATATCACCTGCTTGTCTTTGCACACTGATGCTAGCTATGCAGCTCAGCCTTTCACCTTTCAGGTTCGCTAGATTTTGCTGCAGGGCAAGCAATTTTAGGTGTGTATGGGCATAGGCTGGGTGCACGCTCACACGTTAGTAAAGAGCACCTGCCTGGGTATGTCCGCGGAGGTTACCAGTGAGGCTCAGCCTTTTATCATTGAGGGTCGCTATACATTGCAAAAAAATTAAAATGATCAGGTGTGTGTGGGCCGGTTCTATAGCACGCCCCCACATGTGTTTGAAATGCATTAACACCTTGCTTCTAAAAGAGGACCAAGTGAAGCCGCCAACAAGTCTGGAGTGGTGTGAAGCGTTCCGATAGTTAGTAAATGTGTTTGAATGGGACTCTGCAGTGGCACAATAAAGAGAAAAGCCGCTTCCTTCTAAAGATCGTTATCATAGAAAGGGATGTAAATGTGGCTTTGATCAACTTGCACATATGGGGGCTGTTTAAACAACAGGCTGGCACGTTTCTTACACAGAAACAAATGTTGTACGACAGTTTCCATTCCGTTTGCGCTGTAACAGTTTTATTTGTAAAACATTTGACGAAATACTCTCCCCACACTGCTTCCTTTTTAGACCCACTCTTTAAACCTCCATGCTAACATTTAAGCAGGCAAAGTGTAGCATTGTGGAGGTGGGGGGCAGGGCCTTTCTATTGAACGGACATCATTGGCAGTGTTCATCTAAGCAGAGCACGCTCTGGAGCTATTCCACGGCCTTATCTCTTGTTATACCAACTTTGCAGCCGGCCCGAGGGACACCAATGTGGATGTCAAGACTTCCCCGGCAGGAGGGCGGTAAACTTTAAAAATTAAAGCAGTGCTCAAACGTTTGGGAATGACTGTATATATGCTTTATGCTTAAACTGCTTCATAAACACCATTTTTTATGTTCATAAAATATTGCATAACCACTTGCAGATAAATAGAAAGACATGGAGAGAAAAAACGAGTGAGACATAGTAAGACAGAAAGAAGTGTAGATAGATACGGAAGCATAAACAGGGATAGAGAGAGATAGAGCGAGACAAGGTTAGTGAGACAGGTTTTATAGATAACTGTATAGAGATAGTGAAAGGATGGAGATATAGAGCAAGACAATAAAACACAGACACGGTGAAAAACAAAGACGCTGAGAGGAACATGACATAAGATAGAAAGACATAGATTGAGGGACGGATAAAAAAACACAGGGAAAAGAAGAGGCCACAGAAGAGAGAGATGTTAATAGAGAGTGTTAACAGTTACACCAAAACGCACAGCGGCTAGATACGGCAAGTGCTAGGAGAGAGCGCTTCTCCACACTGTGTGTGCACAGGCAAATTGTATTTCAAGTTTGTGGAGGGTGGGGGCGGGGGTGGGGAGGGGTTTGGATTGGTTGCACGCTCAGAGGTAACATCACCTGCTTGTCTTTTCCCACTGATGCTAGCTATGCAGCGCACCCTTTCACTGTTCAGGGTTGCTATATTTTGCTGCAGGGCAAGTGATTTTAGGTGTGTATGGGTGCACGCTCACAGGTTAGTAAAGAGCACCTGCCTGGGTATGTCCGCGGAGGTTACCAGTGAGGCTCAGCATTTTATCATTTAGGGTCGCTATAATGTGCACAGAAAAAAAAATTATCAGGTGTGCGTGGGCAGCTTCTATAGCACGCCCCCACATAACTGAACATATCCTGCCTCTGTCACCCTGCTGTTGCTAGTAGTGCAGCGCAGACGTTCGTCCTTCAAGGGTCGCTAAACTTTGCCGTATAAGCAAGTTTGTAGCATATGTGGGTGGGCAAGTGTCTGTGGCACGCTCCAACTTTAGGGCACAGTACCTATTTGCGGTAACAAGAGGATGCAGCAAAACAAATAGAGCTGTGACCACAAAGCCTTTCATCTTTCAGGGTCGCTACACACTACGGTATAAGGCAAATTGTATTACGTGTTTGTGGAGGGTGTGGGGGACGGGGGGGGTTGGTTGCCCGCGCACAAGTAACTTCACCGGCTTGTGTTCTCCCACTGATGCTATCTATGCCAACTTTGCGGTATGAGCAAGTTCGGAGCATATGCGGGTGGGCAAGTGTCTGTGGCACGCTCCAAGACTAGGGCACAGTACCTATTGAACCCACAGAACCTCCTCAATACTGCTTCCTTTTTAGACCCACTCTTTAAACCTCCATGCTAACATTTACACAGGCATAATGTAGCATTGTGGCGGTCGGGAGTAGGGCCTTTCTATTGAATGGAAGTCATTGGCAGGCTTAATCTGTATCCTCAGAGACGAGCACAATAAGAAGTCCGGAGATGAATTGGAACAGATGAGCTTAAAATACATCTATATACTAAAATACATGCTAGCAGATACTTTTGACAAAGGAAAAATATTTTCAGTGCAGCTGCAAGAAAGTTTATGAGCGTACATCTTTAATTTGTGAACCAAAAAAAGGTAATTCCAAAATCACGTTGGCATGACAGCTAAGGAACATGCAAGGGGGATTAGTAAAGAGCCTCCTCCTTCTAGTGAGGTGACCGGGCCCGCTTCCTACACAAACAAGGGAGGGCGAGGGTGAGACAGGCAGGTGAGAGAGAGAGTAGAGAAATGTAAACAAGCCCGCGCGGCCACGCTAATTGGAAACAGATGGCCCCTGCGTGTTGTTGCTCGCTCCCGCAAGGTGGATGCCACCACAAGCACGAGTGGTTGAAAAGTGCAGGCTGCGCTAGGCTCGACCTAAAAATAGGGGGAGATATAAATCTTTTAACCTACAACTACCTAAAGGAGTTGTCCCCCAATATGCAGAGGGTTCTGATACCACAAAATGGTTCCCTGCTTTTGAGAGAGCTTGTGTAGCTAGGGAGGTAGAGAAGCAGCATCAGGGCTCTCTCTTATGGGAACTGTTCTCAGGAAAAAAGTTTTGGATATGCCCCTGACATTGAATGAGGCAGATGCTAAGCCCTATTAGTATTACTTTATTTGATTTGGTTTAAATCATAAAAAGAGTGGCTTAACCGCTAAAACACATAAAATTCATAAGCAAAGAACAAATTAATTAATAATTCTCGTTTAAAATTTATGATAAAAGCTTTTTTTTTTTTTAAAAACACAGAGTGCAGTTAGTTCCTTTGGACTTGTAATAGGGAGTCTAACTATAGGTTATATAGTTTTTATGCAGTCTTCGGGCTAATTGTCTCAACTTTTTCACTTTACATGCTTTGCCAGTTCTAGTTCTCAGTATCTCTTTTCTAATTCGTTTGCAGCTAGACTCAAGAACTTTAATGCTTTGCATGCCAATTGTACACTTGACTCTCCTAAACATTTTATTACGGCAGATCTGCAGGTCCTTATCTGTTCTTTTTTCATTAATGGCCGCAAAAGTTCTATCCGTTTGGATAGTAGTGTCGGACAAATACAAAGTAAGTGGAGCAGTGATTCGTCTCCTTGTCCGCAAAGGCGGCAGTCCGTTGACGGCCAGGTCAGTTTCCATTTTGGGATTAGATCTTTGGTTGAGTATACTCTCAGTCTCAGTAAGATCAGTTGCTGCTTCATTCGATTTGCAAAATGTTCCGAGAGGTACGATTGTGGCTTTAACGTTTTGTATGTTGGTAACACAATTTTCATCGTCAATGAGGCTTTGTCCTGTTCATAGGATATTTTTTTTTTTAAAACATCTTTTTATTGAACAAACAAAAGGCAGTGGCATACAAGCGTACATTTTCTTCCCGCAAGTTACATTGTTGGTCACAAGTTATAGCAGTTGTTGAACAGTGTAGCATCACTATTATGCTGTCTCGTTTCTGGGATTGCAAGGCATTACTTGTTCTTCTAGGGAGGGGGCCAGTGGGGGCTCACATATGTTCCCCCGGTAAACATTCCATTTAGTCCATAGCTGTATCCATTTTCGAGGACATCCACGGGCCACATACACCGTTTTCTCCCTTGCCATACACCAGTCCATGTCCTGCTTCCAGGCACTGATCTTTGGCGGCGTTGTCGCTCCCCAGTGCCTGGCTATGTTCCTTTTCGCCACCATCTGCCCCAGCGTCACCCAGATCCTACCTTTAGTGTTAAGGTCCGTGGGCTCCCAGATATTTAGAATACATCTTTTAACCTCAGTTCATAGGATATTTGATTAGTTGTTTTGTTGACTATTTGTTTAAACTCCAGATAAGATGGTATTGTGTGCCAGGCTTCCTCGAACTTTAAGGCCTCAATCGATTGCTTTAAGAATGAATAAACTGAATTACTCAGTCTGGATTGCCTTTCGACCTCCAGCCAGCAATAGTGTGCCAGAGACTCTTCTTCTGCTGCCCGCATTCTCCAATAATATTTAACCAGCGCTCCTTGTCTTGACATAATTAGTTTTTTAGCCCAAATTCTAGTCTGATCCGGGCTTGAGAAATATGTCGCTGAATTTTAAATAGATTTTTAAAGAGACTGATTTGGGCGATGTTCAGAGTTATTGCATCCTTTGTGTTTAGGAGTTCTGAACCGTAAGAAATTGAAGGTAAAAATGTTGCTGCCACGACCTTTAATAAATAGGTCGAACAGTCACAGAGGTTTTTTTTGCAAGGTTAAAAATTAAATGCAAATAATAGCAGTTTGGCTTTTGTTTTCCGCTGTTCTTGGTATTGTTTGTAATTAAGGTAGCGATCTAAAATTACTCCCAGGTATTTATATGTTCCTTCCTGGTCCAAGCAGTTGCCGTTGATGTCCAAGTGAGTTTTTTGTTGTGTGGCTTCGAAAAACACATGACCTTTATTTTTTTAAAGTTTATGTGTAATTGTTTTGAAGCTGTGAATTCTATTAGTTTGTTTAGCAAACGTTGGAGGCCATGAGGCGTTTGGGATAGCAGCACAATATCATTGGCGTATTGCAGACTTGCTAGATGCTAAGACCTATGAACTCATGGAGGGTACCCTGATTGAGGGCTTTGGTTTTACTACATTAGAGTATAGAATAAGGTTCGGGAGACCCAAAAAACCCAGTCAGTCCTGGGTCGAATTTGTCGACTTTTCAGTAAAAACACTAGCTGGTTGGTTAATAGGTAACAGCGTGAAAGACTATGAAGGGCCTTACAATTTAATTTTGAAGGAGCATCTTTTAAATAATTGTTACAATGAGAAGTTACATCAGCATCTGGTAGACCTAGATCCACATTCTATTCTAGAGTAGGGGGAGAAGGCAGACCACTGGGTCAAAACTGGGGTGACCCAAACTACCACTGATGGGGGATACCAAAAGAAGGAGGCCAAAAAGGCCCTCCAAGGGAAAGAGGGTAATCCTAAAAACAAAGTCTTAAATCAGGCTCAAAAACATCTGCTCAGGAGGGTGGGCCCCCAGACTCTTCACAGCCAAAGGGTAAGTACCAGGGTAAGACCTAGGATCCCAAGATGGCTTGGTGTCAGGACTGTATGTCCTTGGGGCACCAAACTGGAGACCCTGGCTGTAAAAACAAGAAAAATGCCTCTAGTCCTTCTGCAGTAAATGCAGTGGCCAATCTCTAGATGGGATCTCAGGACGACCTTGACCATTTCAGAGAGCTCATTGAGGCGACTCTCGCTGGGGATGTGGACTTAGCCAACTTACCTGTCTGGCCCACTAACATGCAAAAAACAGACAGCATCCTGTTGTTAATGGGGTTAGGGTGGAAGGATCAAGAGACTGGTGCGAGTGTCCTCATGGTGACTCAGAATCTAGTGTCCCCCCCATCAGTACATGCCTAGAAGGCCCCATCCAGTCACCAACGTTGACAATGTGACAACATCCCATGGCGATGGTGTCCTTTGACTGGGCGGTTTGCTGGCAAAAAAAGAGGTAGCAGCCTCCCCGACACTACCAACTTAATGTTTGCTTGGTAACGATTTGTAGACCGGACCACGGTCTGAGGCAGAACTAAGGATCCATGTCAGAATCCTTGGAATCACACACTGGGCGTGTGCAAAAACTCAAGAACAGAGCAGAGCTCAGAGTGAAGAAGAGGTGCTGGAGTCTGGAAGAATGGCCCAGTCCTCCAAGAGAAGATGCAGAAGACTGGTGAACCAGCTTCTGAACAGACATCCAACCTATCTCCTCAGGGAGAAGAAGTCAGCCCCAAAGAGAACTGAGCCACAAGAGATGGAGCCTTACTAGGCTAAGCTCTTGGGCCCAGGGGACCCTCTAGGAAAGTTCTGTGCCAAGGACAGAAGACCTGTTTCACTCTAGAAAGCCTGATACAGCAAGCTGCTACATAGGAAAATTGTGATGTTAGTGGTTTCCACAAAACCAATTGGGAGGAGTGGATCCTTTACAGTGAGGCCAGAGACCCAAAACCCGGTGTCACTCGGCGAGTGGTAATGGCTCAAATGTTTAGCAAATTCTCCTCATGTTGGCCCACGATATCCCACTAGCTGGACACCTTGGTCAGAACAAAACGTGGAGTAGGTTTGTCGTCCACTTCTACTGGCCAGGGATGCAGCAGAAGGTGAAGAAGTACTGCAACTCCTCCCTCACCTGTCAAGCCAGTGGCAAGACAGGTTGGAACACAAAGCCCACTTAATCACACTCCCAGTGGTTGGGGTTCCCTTTCAAAGGGTAGGGATCAACATCGTTGGTCTCCTTGACCCTCTCACAGCATCAGGGAACAGATATATTCTGGTGGTAGTGGATCTTGCCACCAGGTATCCGGAGGTTATTCCCCTTTGCACTACCAATGCCCCTGCAGTGGCTAGGGCCCTCATTGCGGTCTTCACAAAGTTGGGCTTTCCTAAGGAGGTGTCAGACAGAGGAACCAATTTCATTTCTGGCACCTATAAAACATGTGGAATAAGTGTGGAGTGACTTGTAAGTTCACTACCCACAGTGTAATGGCCTTGTTGAGAGTTTCAAAAAGACCATGAAAGTTATGATTGGTGGACTCCCTCAAATGCTCCAAAGGTGATTGGGTGTTTTACTGCCATGCCTGATTTTTGCCTACAGAGAAGTGCTACATAAGGGAGTGGGCTTCTCCCCATTTGAACGTCTGTTTGGTCTTCCTGTCAGGGGACCGGGACCATTGTGCCTTGTGAAGGAAGGATGGAGAAGCCTCTCCTCGAACATAAACGGGAAACAGTGGACTGTGTACTTGGCCTCTGCTGGCCAATTACATGGTAAAATGCAAACCAAAACCTTGAGGCTAGCCAGGAGCTCCAGCAGCAATGATATGACCAAAAGGCTGCTATTGTGGAGTTCCAACCAGGGCAGAAGGTATGGTTGTTGGAGTCTGTGGCTCCTAGGGCCCCCCCAAGATAAGTGGAGTGGACCCTATTCCATTCTGGAAAAGAAAAGGGGAGGTCACCTACTCAGTGGAAATTGGCTCTTGCAGGAACCCCAAGAGAGTCATCCATGTAAATCGCCTTAAAACCTATTACAACAGGCAGATGTGACCATGCTCATGGTTGCAGATGAGGATTAGGAAGCAGAGAGTGGACCTCTCGTCGAAAAACCCCAAACATAGGTCAGTAGGAGTTTGTCTTGTCAGACACCCTCACTGCCCAACAGCAGACTGATTGCAGGCATGTCCTTAATTAGTTTGAAGAGCGGTTCTCTTTGACCCCTGGTTAGACTAGCTGCTGTATTAATGGCATAGACACTGGTAAAGCCTACCTGTCAAAACCAAAATTTACACGAAGTCTGATCACATGAAAGAGAACATCAAAGCTGAAGCAAGCAAGATGCTGGTATTGGGAGTCATAGAGCCATTGGAAAGCCCCTAGGCTAGCCCAGTCATCTTAGTACCCAAACATCATACCCAGGGTGGTAAGAATGAAATGAGGTTTTTTGTGGCTATAGGAGTCTCAATGCTGTGACCAAGACCGATGCACAACCAATTACTTGGGCAAACAAATTGAGTGACAGCTTGGGAGCAGCCGAATATCAGTGTACCTTTGATATCACATCAAGATACTGGCAGGGAGGCCTAACTGCACGAGCCACTTTTCAGAGGTTCGTGAATAAAGTATTGGCTGGCTTTGAATCCTATAGTGCAGCTTATCTTTATGATATTGCGGTCTTTAGCACCACCTGGTGAGATCATCTGATCCACCTCGGAAAAGTATTGGATTCTCTGCTCAAGGTAGGCATTACTATCAAGTCAAGCAAGTGCCATTTAGGACAGGGAAAGATTGTATACCTGGAACACCTTTGGGGAGGAGGCCAGGTTCAACCATTACAGCCCAAGATCCAGACTATTCTGAACTGGGTGGCTTCAACAACCCAGACTCAAGTCAGGGTCTTCCTTGGCTTGACTGGGTACTACCGGAGGTTTGTGAAGTATTATGCACAATGGTGTCCCATCTCACAGAACTGACCTCCCCAAAAATATCCAAATAGGAAAACAGGACGGTGGGCTGTTAAAAGGCTTTTGACACTCTGAAGGAGGCGATGTGATCTTCACCTGTCCTGAAAGCTCCAAATTATGCCAAGAAATTCATTGTGCAAACCGACACCTCTGACCATGGCATAGGAGCGGTCCTAGCCCAAATAAATGATGAAGGTCGAGACCAGCCTGTGGCTTTCATCGGTAGAAAGATACTCCCCAGGGAACAGCATTGGAGTGCCATTGAAAGGGAAGCCTTTGCTGTGGTCTGGTCCCTGAAGAAGCTGAGGCCATACCTGTTTGGCTCTTACTTAAGTGTTCAAACCAACCATAGGCCTCTCAGATGGTTAATGCAGATGAATGGCGAGAACCCCAAACTGCTCAGGGGGTCCATATCCCTACAAGGATTTGATTCTGAAGTTGACACCGACCCAGGACTGCCCATACCAATGCAGATGGACTTTCCAGGTTCTTCCACTTAGACGATGAACACTCACTAGTGGAAGGGTAGTCTCATCCTCTTTCGTTTGGGAGGAGGTCATGTAGGAAAGTACCTTTTATGACATGGTTAGCCCCCCACACTTGTTGCCTGATGTCTGATGTAATTCCAAACTGTAAGTGCACTGGGCCCCTGCTAATCAGTTTCGCAGTACCAGATCTCTTTCCTTAAAACTGTACCACGAATGGCACAACTCCTGCCTCCCCTGTAAGGCTTGGTAAATGGTATTCCTGGTACTCAGGGCATGGGCACAGAAGAAGACCCCCAAGGGACCCCCTCATCCGAATCAGGCAGTGCTGCAATCACAGGCTGCATGTCCAGGTGCAGGACAAAGCAAGCGTTGACATGGCACACAGCCCTATGTGCCATGCCACCCATACACTACATAACATATAGGCAAGTCACCCCTACTGAAGGCATTTAGCCCTAGAGAAGGGTGCACTATATCCTATGTGTGGACATATCAACATAAGCTGATATGCCCCTACAATATCCAGTCCATTCTGGGTGTTGTAAGTGAACAGGGAAGCCATAACAAGGACATGGGCTGGATACTTGTAAACACAAGTTTCTTAGCTCCATGAAGGTTCACTGATTTCTAAGATGTTTGGTACCAAACATCTGGTCTTAATAAATCCTTGCTGATGCCAGTATTGGAATTATTAATACATTCACCCAGGATACCCTGCTAGAGGGTCCCCTGAAGCCTACCAAACACTAGTGTTGTCCCTGTCTAATTTAATCCAGCCTGCCATCACCAGACATGAGCTCTCTGGATCCAGAGACGATGCCTGCTCTGGGAAGAGGTGAGCACACCTTCCCCCCTGCAGGATCTGCCTTGGCGGAAGCGGGAACTTCAAAGGACATGTCACCTTTGAACCCTGCCCTCAGCACTCTGCTATTCAAAGCAGATGGCGACCCCCCCAGTCCTGCTCCACATTTTGCGGGAGAACAAGGGGGACAATTAGGTAAAGTAGGAGGTGGATCTACCTTCACTCGGTACCACCCCTCAGGTGGGACTGGTGAGGTAGACCCCACTTTCCACTATCTTCCATATTGAAGTTGGGGCTAGTGGCCTATTAGAAGTCTGGGTATGCCCACCCCCATGTGGGGTGGGCTTAAAGAGGGTGAAGGTGCCCTACAGGCAGGAAGCCCATTGGCTACTATCTGGCCCTCCCTAAAACCCCTAAATTCAGTATGTAGGTGGCTCCCCAAGAACCTCACTTCAGATTCGATGGACACAAGAACACAATGGAAATAGACTGCTGCACTTTAAGAACTGAGACCCGATGCAGAAGAAACTGGCACAAACCCCCACCGCTGCAAGGACTCAACTATTGCAACCTGCTGTCTCTCATGAAACCTGCGAGGCCTCCAAGAAACTCCAGAGCCCTCCATCCTTTTGTAAATTGCCTAGAACCTCCCTTTGGGCTATAGTCCCTAGTATCCGGTAAAGAAACCACTATGGTTGAGGACCAATACACTCCATGTCGATGTGACTCATCACAGAAAGAAACGTTGCAGCATCCCAGGCCTGCTGGTTCACCAGTGTGGTGCAACTGACCCCTGCACGCCTACATCAACTCAAGGGATCCTCTCATGCCAACGACTGATGCTGGAAACAGACATATTCCTGAGAGCCTGTATCCTCTTGCCAGAGGCGTTAACAGTGTAAAGCGGCAACGTTGGCACAACCACCTCTTCCGTGACGGTCTGCTCTGCAACCCACCTGTAGACCAACCGTTGCCTGTAACTTCGACGACAGCACCCACAACCTCTGGTACTCCTGCTTCAGGTACGACTCGTCTGCCTTCTGCATCTGATTCTTGGGCCCACAAAGACATTCATCCTGCCAGTGAAGACGACCTCTGACCTTCTACAGGACCATGTTTAACCAAACCTTCTTAGCTGAGTCCTCCTACCGGCGATGGTAACATAGAGTGGTCCACCACTATCAAAAACACACCATCCCCCTGCAACCACGACTGCTGTGTTGGTGTTCTCAATCCATTGGCTTCCAGTGACCTGCTGCCAGTGACGGTGTTGGTGGTCTACTGAACTCCATTGAAGCTATACACTTCCATTGCTTTCCCCGCCAACCACGATGGTAACTATCTGACAGTATCTAGTGCCGAGTGCCTAGACACTGAAAGTACTGCATACTTTGAACAGCACTGCATTTACTTCATTTATTGCGATGACCAAAAGAATACAAAGTATTTATTTGAGTGTTGAACCTGCATAAAATATATTTCCGATTTGAAGTCTTGCTTCTCAACATATATAAAGAATCTTTCTATTTCTTTTTACAAAATTGATCTCGGATGTATTCTCTAGTGTGTGTCTCATTTATTGCCTCAGAGTACAACAAATGCTTAACACTGTCCTCTGGTAAGCCTAACTGCTCGCCCACACTACCACTAAGAGAGTTAGTATAATCTACTTTTTGCCACTATCTTCCTGTGGGGATACCTCGCACTCTCAACGTAGTGTACTTCATTTTAGTTAACTGTACAGAAAGGCAGTATCTTACACTCTCCATGACAGGAAGTCACACAGGTGTTAGCCCAAAAGCTGAGCTTCAAAGGGGAAGCCATCGTGGTAGGGCACTTGAAAGAGGGGCATCTCTTTTGTTTAGATAGACAGGCGAGCACTCGGGAAAGAGAGGGGAAACCAGTTATCAAACCTGTTTTTCTGGGGCGTGTTACCCCCTTGGCAGTCACACCTCTGGGTTGGGATAGGGAGCTCTAGTCGCCAAGAGTAGGGTTCCACCATGTTGGAAGTGGGCAGAATGGAGAATTCTGGGATAGCCAGATGCTACACTTCACAGGAAGTGCTAATCAGGAGGGAGGGAACCCAGTAGCATATTTTCTGCTTGGAGTTCGCATTCTTGTTGGTCTCTTGGAAAAAAGTCACTATTTTCAGATTCAATCTCAACCACTTCTGGTTCTTTTCTGATTGACTCTGATCTTTCATTCTCCAAATGTCTTCTTTTGCAGGTTCACCTCACTGCCTTAGGGCACTTATGTTCTCGATGCACTCTTTTGACTTTTGTATCACACTTATGCCTTCTGCTGAGCCTTCTTCCCTCACAGTTGAACTTGTACTTTGAGCAGCGTCTCTACTCACCGTGAATTATTTCTTTCCCTTGGGAATTTTAGAGATATGAACTGTCAACTGGTGTTTATAAACTGAACCAGAGACTGTTTCTTCCTGCTTCTTGTGACTTTGCAACGGTTCTTTACTCTGATTCTCAAGTTGAAATTGGCTACTAGTACCTTCATGAAGTCCTTCACTCTCACCAGCTTCACCAACTTCTTGCCCCCTCTGGATCCACACTGCGAACTTGACTTGGTTGTTGTCGCCACCTCTTTATCCACCGTCTTCACTCTTCTCGTGGGGTCTGCATAGATCCACTGCCAGATTCCAGAAAAAAATAACAACAGAGTTAGAACAAGCACCAGTTGATGTGGACCCTTCCATCTCGGCTCAAGTAGCTTTTGCAAACATGGTTCACTACCTGGTTGTAGATAATGACACTGAGTTTCTTTTGTCAGTGCTGTTGTCAAACTCACTTGATGAGACACATTTCACCAAATAAGCAAGACCTTTGCACTAATCTAATACATTATCATCAGTAATTAACACTAGTGCTGCTATAGGGATGTACGCTGCTCTTAAAGCTCTTCCCATCAAAACGTCTTGGAGTGAAATACTAGTCTTTTTAGTTGGAGTGCTTCTAATGCTCACGAGAACAAGGAGGAAGAGCATCTGGCCACTTAAGATTTGTGGAGGCAGTTTGGCAAGTTTGTTTTTGATGGTGCCATTCATTTTTTCAACAACTCCAGATGACTGGACGATAACTACAGTGGAACGTTTGTTCAAATTAGAGAGCAGTACACAATAACTTTAGGATCTAGTTCTGAAAATGAGTTCCACAATCTGTTTCAATAACGTATGGCAAGCTGAATTGTGGCATTAACTCTCTCAAACAGAGTTTAGCCACTGTCATACTCCCACTTCTCTAGGTAAGATAAACTTCCACCCTTTTAGAAAACAAGCAATCACAAGAATATATTTAAGCCCATTACAAAAAAGGCATTTCAAAGAAGTCTGCTTTGAAGTCTAGTAAATAGGACTTCTGATCTGCCTATATGACTCATGACACCTAATGTTTTCTTTCACTTTCAAGAGGAACATCTTTGATATCTGTTCTCGTCTTGGCACACAATTCTGTCACAATAACACAATCTTGGCCAGGGTTTTTATCATCATCTTCGCCATGGTGTCTGAAACAGATAGCAGTGTTGCAGGTTTCATGGTACAGTACCTCTTAATCAAGATATATTCAGCAGCCCTTCTAATCTGCTCATATCTTGTGAGGCGACTGTCAAATGTTGAGTTCTGGTACACATCAACAAAATTTCAAATTAATTGGAAACAAACACAATGAGTGTACTGTATGACACATAACAATCCCTTCAATCTGTTCTATGGCAAGCAACAGCTGCAACTGCCTTTCAGACAGCCATGAAGAGCTACAGCAACTGGATCTAATGCAGCTGAAAAGTAAGCTACAGGTTTCATCAGCCCTCTTTATTTTTGGGCCAACATGGGCAATGCACACCCACTCTTCTTGAGGCAAAAGAGATGCAGTTTTTCTCATAATCAGACATTCCGAGGGCAGATGTGCTACGGAGATATTCACTTAATTCTCACACGACCATCATGCATTTGTCATCAAATGGTACCATATCTTTAATATCACCACAAGTAAACCTTATTAAGGACTTTCCAGCCAGGGTAAAATTTGGAATCCACTGATGACAGTAGACTACTATTTCCAAAAACATAATCCGTCCTCTTAGTGGTCGGAGGATTCATCTTCAGGATTGCAGAAACATTTCTGTTTTACAGTACTGCAAACATTTTGTATAACTGTGAGGAGGACAGCGCCGCGGCGGACCGGAAGTGGGAGATGAACGGGCCACATCCGTCAATACCCGAAGCAGGCAGCATTCTAGTGTCGCTGACGAAGGCGGAAGAGCGCCACACAAAAGGAACGGGAGACAGTGAGGCGTGCGACCTCGGAGGAAGAGAGACTGAGGATGGCGAGAATGGAAAGACGGAGAACGGCGAAGGCGGAGAGGCTGGAGAAGGCGAAGGCGGAGAGGCTGGAGAAGGCGAAGGCAGAGGAAGGCGGAGAGAAGCGGAGAAGAAGGACTCAGCAAAGCACACTGCGTCCATACACGGCGGCTGAGAGAGGGAGAAGACGCCCCGGGTCCCAACGCCACGGCCCTGGAGACGGGCCATGGCTTAAGGCGAGTACCCCCCAGGGGAACGTTCTGGTGGGGGTGGTGGGAAGGCCCGGGGAGGTAGGGCACTTGGGTGAGGTTAAATTAAAAGCCTACATCCCCTCAACCCCTCCTGCACGTATGCACAGGTGACGGTAGCATAGACCACACATATGCCTCAAGGACGGCTATTGACCCCGACATGTTTTCTTTCTTTTCCTCCCCTGCTCGCCGCATAACGAGAGAGGAATACAGAGGACTACGGATCTAAAGGACCAGACCCTGGACATTGAGGAGAGAAGCCACCTCCTACATCCTTTGTGTTGTTTTTTTTGTAACTTTTCCCTTGGACGTTGTACCTATAAAGCCCCAACGCTCCATGTTCTTTTGTGAACACCAATAAATCACTTACTGCACACCACGGTATTCCGTGGTCCCTTAGGCGCCTCTGGCAGCCCTCGCAGCTACAAAGTGGTGTCAGAAGTGGGATAACCACCTAGGGTGTCGATTCATGACACAGCCCGTGCCTGCGACCGTGGAGAGCATCATAAACCAGCTAGCGGAAGGACAATGGCACCTGCAATTGGTGCTCGAACAGCAGGTCCAAACCACCCAGAAGGATAGGGAAGCACTGCAAGATGCCCTAAAGGATCAAGCCACACGGCTCGCCACCAACCAGCAAGTTCAGGACACGGCTATACTCCGGCTTACGGACGCCATAGTAAGCACCAGAGTGCGTCCCAATGTCCCTGGGTCAGTTCTACAAAAGTTTCAGGAAGGGGAAGACCCTGATTATTTTTTATTAATTTTGAAAGAGTGGCAACCATGGCTGCATGGCCACAGGAGAGGTGGAGCCAGTATATTGCCCCTCTCTTATCGGGCGAACTCCAAGCAGCCTATCAGGCCGCCAACCCTGCCGGCACAACCGCCTATGAGGAAGTGAAAAGAACCATACTCGAACGATTAGGGTGCGACCAGGAGTACTACAGAAACAAGTTTAGGAAAGAAAAATGGGTTTCTGGGGATAACCTGTGTGCCCTATATTACAGACTGAAGGACTTGGGAAACCGATGGTTAACTCCCCACGTTTCTAGCATGGAAGATGTCACAGAAAAAGTTATCCTGGAAAAATTCCTGGATGCCTTACCAGCGACTACCCGTTCATGGGTAAAACAGCATCCCAACCTGACATCCACAACAGCAGTGGAGTTAGCGTGTGCTTTTCACCGATCACCCGAATTCAGGGCTGGTATACCATGAACCCCCTTTATAAACCCAAGAAACACACCCAGACCCGATACATAACCCCAGGCAACACCTCGCGTGTTTTCCAAACCCTTACACCCCAACCTCGGTCCAGGAGGACAAGGTCCGCAATGTTATCACTGTGGTGAGTGGAGACATACAGCCCGACAATGTCCCTACCGTACCCCAGCACCTGAGCCAATGGAGGTGGGTTACTCCTGGGGATGGATCTTCGTTACCGGAAAGGATCCCCAACAGTATAGGAAAGACATCCTCCTGAACGAGAAGAAACAGGCTTTCTTTGATACCGGGTGTCATGTAACAGTAGTAGACAAAGCCTTGATACCCCAACCACAAATCAGAGAGAACGAATGTGTACACGTCACAAGTGTACACGGGGACACGAAAGCTTACCCCGTAGCAGAGGTCCTGTTAGATGTATCTAGCGACCCACAAGTACGAAAGGTGGGTGTTATACCCTCACTGCCTGAGGCGGTCATCATTGGCACCGACCACCCCAGGTTTAGCCACTACCTGGACGAGACAAAAAGGACGGAATTGACTTGGTTACATGAGGCCTTTTTTGTGACAGCGACGTGGAAAGCACAGCAGGGAAAGATAGGAAGAGCAAGAACGAGAGACGGAGAGAAAAAAAAGCAATACCAGCAGGCATCCCATCATGCTTTTTCTCTCTCCATTACAGACCCAGTCGAAGCAGCCCCTATTAGTTTCCGTTCAGCCCAGAGGTAAGACAAGACCCTTGTCCATGCCTGAGAACAGGTACAGGAATCAGAACCAGACTAGGTAGGACCCTATTTTTTTCTAAAAAGGGGGTTGTTGTATAGGTCTGTGAAGGGGGAAAACACCCTAACACCCAGTTACTTGTACCCCTTCCTTTCCGTGAACATGTATTACACCTGGCACGAAACTAAACAGGGGGGGGGGGGGGGGGCTACGGGAAAGAAAACACGTTTCTGTATCTCCTGAATAGGTTCTACTGGCCAGGGGTGTATAAAGACGTGGCAAAACACTGCGCAGCCTGTGTGAGATGTCAGTACACGAGTCCCGAAGGGATGAAGAAGGCCCCCCTGTTTCCCTTGCCTATCATAGACATCCCCTTCAAATGTGTTGGTATGGATCTGATATGTCCACTACCGCCCTCAGCCAGAGGCCATAAGTACATTCTAGTCATTGTGGACTACGCAAGCAGGTATACTGAGGCTTTTCCCTTATCCACCGTGACCACCCCTGCCATAGCCAGGGCCATGGTGACTTTGTTCTCCCGGGTGGGGTTCCCATCAGAAATACTGACCGACCAAGGGACCCCTTTCATGTCCTGTGTAATGGCCCAGGTATGTGAGATATTGGGTTTTTGTCAAATTCGAACGTCAGTCTACCACCCCCAAACTGATGGCCTTGTAGAGCGTTATAACAAAACTATCAAACACCTGCTACGCAAGGTCATCTCAGAAACTGGGAGGGATTGGGACCAAAAGCTACCCCTGATCCTCTTTGCAATAAGAACCCATGAGCAAAGGTCGACGGGCTATTCTCCATTCGAACTGCTGTTCGGGAGAAAACCAAGAACACTGTTAGACATGGCGGCAGAACAATGGGAAAGGGAGGATGAAGAGGGACAACCCCTGACGAAATATGCGGCTGACCTGAAGTGAGCAGTCACCAGAATCTGGGGTATAGTACACGAGAACATCGAAAGAGCCCAAACCACATAAAAACGCTATTACGATCGAAATAGTCAGTTGAGGGAATTCGCTCCTGGGGAGAAGGTGCTTCTCTTACTCCCATCTTCCTGAGACTAAACTATTAATGAAATGGCATGGGCCCTATGTGATAGAGAAAAAAATAACCCACGTCACTTATAGCGTTCTCCAACCACCGCGGGCTGGGGGCAAACAGATTTATCATGTAAATCTTCTAAAGAAATGGGAAGAACCTGTTTTTCCCGCTGGAAAAAGAGAACCAGCGTTTCTTGTGAGTACCGAGAGACCCTTGGAGATCTCCACCGCGGATGTTCAAGGAACCACAGACGAAAAAGCCCCAACCGGAGACATCCCAACACCGGAGCAACAGTCTGAGTTGTTTGCCATGTTGGAAACCTTCCCTGGCCTTTTTCCCTCCACACCCGGGTTGACCTCTTTGGTTCAGCACAACATCATATCCCTCGACCCGACCATCGTAAAACAGAAGCCATACCGCATTCCAGCAGCAAGAAGGGAGGCCGTAGAGAAAGAAGGAACAGTCATTTTACAGGCTCAACTCAGAGCCTTCCACAAGTAATTGGTACTCCCCAATCGTGATCGTGGCGAAACCAGACGGAAGTCTACGGTTCTGTATCGACTTTCGCCAGGTGAATAACATCACCAAATTCGATTCCTATCCAATGCCAAGAATAGATGAGCTAATTGAGCGGTTGGGAAGTGCCAAAAACATGTCAACCCTTGACCTAACCAAGGGTTATTGGCAGATACCACTAACCCCTCAAGCCAGAGAAAAGACGGCCTTTGCAACCCCCTCAGGCCTTTATCAGTTTAAGGTGCTCCCTTTCGGCCTATATGGGGCACCGGCAACGTTTCAGCGGCTAATGGACCGTTTGCTGAGACCCCATGCAGGTTACGCTGCCGCCTACTTGGATGACATAGTCGTCTTTAGCCCAACCTGGACTGAGCATTTGAGACATTTGGCTGCTGTGTTTTCAGCCATACAAGATGCCGGTCTCAGGATAAATCCAAAGAAGTCGCTATTGGTTACCGATTCCATTCAATACCTCGGGTATACCATACAAAAAGGACTCATTAAACCCCAAATGCAAAAAATCGAAGCCATCAAAACCCTCCCCGAACCCAAAACAAAACGTGACATACGCTCCTTCCTTGGGTTCATTGGCTACTATAGACAGTTTATCCCGAATTTCTCATCCTTAGCCAGTCCCCTGACCGATTACCTGACCAAGTCCTACTCATCCCGAATAACAAACTGGAATGCCATCCACGAAAACAGTTTTCAGTCCCTGAAACAGGCCATCTGCACAGCACCTGCATTACACTGCCCTGATTTTCACAAACAGTTCATTCTCCAAACCGACGCCTCTGGTCTGGGTCTCGGTGCCGTGCTATATCAGCCTAATGTAAATGGTGATCTAAAGCCTCTTCTTTATATCAGTCGAAAGCTATTCCCTAGGGAGGTACACTACTCCACTATAGAAAAGGAGTGTTTGGTCATCAAATGGGTGGTGGAGGCCCTCCAATATTATCTATTGGGACGTTTGTTCACCATACTCACTGACCATGCCCCACTTACGTGGCTTGTGAAACACAAAGATTCTAACCAGCGCATCCTCAGGTGGTTTTTAGCCCTGCAACCCTTTTCTTTCCAGACGGTACACGTTTCAGGGTCCCGGCAAGTCTGTGCAGATTACATATCCAGGAACCCCTCCACTGAATGGCCCCATCGTCCATTCCTAAGAGGGGAGATCTGTGAGGAGGACAGCGCCGCGGCGGACCGGAAGTGGGAGACGAATGGGCCACATCCGTCAATACCGGAAGCAGGCAGCAGTCTAGTGTCTGCCCAAGCGAGGAGGGAGGAGCCGCTGACAAAGGCGGAAGAGCGCCACACAAAAGGAACGGGAGACGGGAGTGAGGTGCGTGACCTCGGAGGAAGAGAGACTGAGGACGGCGAGAACGGAAAGACGGAGAACGGCGAAGGCGGAGAGGCTGGAGAAGATGAAGGTGGAGAGGCTGGAGAAGGCGAAGGCAGAGGAAGGCGAAGGCGGACAGAAGCGGAGAAGGAGTCAGCGAAGTACCTGGAGACGGGCCGTGGCTTAAGGCGAGTACCCCTCAGGGGAACATTCTGGTCGGGGTGGTGGGAAAGCACAGGGAGGTAGGGCACTTGGGTGAGGTTGAATTAAAAGCCTACATCCCGCAGAACCCCTCCTGCACGTATGCACAGGTGACGGTAGCATAGACCAGACATATGCCTCAAGGACGGCTATTGACCCCGACCTGTTTTCTTTCTTTTCCTCCCCTGCCCGCCGCATAATGAGAGAGGAATACAAAGGACTCCGGATCCAAAGGACCAGGCCCTGGACATTGAGGAGAGAAGCCATTTCCTACATCCTTTGTGTTGTTTTCTTTTTTTTTACTTTTTTCATGGACGTTGTACCTATAAAGCCCCAACGCTCCACGTTCTTTTGTGAACACCAATAAATCACGTACTGCACACCACGGTGTTCTGTGGTCCCTTAGGCCCTCCTGGCAGCCCTCGCGGCTACAATAACATACTCCAGTTTCTGTACTCTAACGCAGTTTCGTGGTGGGGGGGGGGGTGTTTTTGATCTTCACCTGTTTTCACTCTTCAGCGTGCGGAGTAAGCTGGAACCTATTATGTGGTATCCGCATGGTGCCTTTCACAAGGTTGAGATTGTTTTGTCAGAGAAATGTGTGGAATGTACAGTTCTGTCTCGGGGTCAAAACACAGAGGTTCAGCTGGCTTCCATCTTGATTACAACCGGTATTTTCAGCCATGGTTTTGCAATAAATGAAGGGAGGGGTATTTATCGAAGTCTCTCTCCATGTTAGTAAAAGGTATCAAAGGCAGGAAATCTTGGCGCTGATATAGAAGCTCGTCCATGGGGTGGACGCATCGTCACAGGGCATCTTCAGTAGTTCCCGATCAAGACTTCCGGCTGACCATCAAGGGCTTCCCGGTCGAGCTGACCAGAATGATAAGTGAATCTCACTCGGTGAGGTGTTTCCTTTTTTACTTTATGTATATATTTCATGAGTTTCTTTGCTCCATGTATATATTTCATATGTTTCTTTGCTTTGTGCATATGTTATCCGCAGTTGACTTTTTTTTTTTTTATATTTGGGAATCTGCATTAACCAATATATTTTGCCTTCCTCCTAAAAGTGTTGAATAAATGCACTTGTTTAATTTTAAATGCACCTGAATCGGTTTCCTTGCTTCACACTGAGTGTTATGAGTACTTTTTCTACGTGTGTCATTTAAAGATGCAGCAGTATATTTGCCTCATCTTAAGAGTGCTGAGTTTAATTGTGTCCTATTGTTTCAAATCAGAAGCAATACATTTTGGCGTAGTCGGCAGGATTAGAAAATTAAAGGGGCAAAATATTTTCCAAAAAGACGAAGGCAGATTCCCAGATGCCAACTGAGATACCTGGGTGGGAAGTAGCACACAAGTGTGCGAATTGTGCTGGGCTAAGTGAAAACTGGAATGCATGTGTGGCTGACACTGAGCCAGAACAAGTAATCGCCTGTTTAGAGAAAGTGCCTATTGAGAAAGGCTGGATCCTCTCATGTGCTGATCGTAAAATGTGTGAAAAATGTGTTCAGTTACATAAGGAACACGAGCAAATGGAAAAACAGCTTGTGGAAGCCAAGAATACTTCCATGATGCTAACTTGTCAAAATGAGTTATTGCAAGTTGGAAACTTGACTGTAGCTGAGAAAGCTGCCGTATATGTAGCACAATGTAAATATGAGAAAAGGAGGGTAAAGGTTAATAGGAAAAAAGTGCATTTAGCCATTGAGAAAGTAGGAATTGACTGGGATCCAGAAACATGGGATGGGAATATTTGGGAGTCTTCAGAATTTTCAGACTCTGGGGGAGAGTGTAGCCAAGCTACCAGCCAGGGTGAGTCAGAAGATCGGAAGGTTGTTCATGCACAGCCCATATTTCAACAGAAGATAAAGGGTGGTCCAAATTATCCACAGGGGGTTGCGATAGACTGCATGGAGGATTTTATTCAGCAAGAGAATAATTATATTTTAGACAGATTCCGACAGAGGCGCGGGGAGGCTTTGCTTATGTGGACGGTACAACATTTTGAAATGGAAGCCTCTGGGGTGATGTTAGACCACAGAGGCGCAGTTAAATTTTGTATACAGAGTACTGATCCTACTGTACAGGAACAGTTCAGGAATTATAGAGACAATAATCAAATCAGCCTGCTACAATTAACAGTTGCTGGGTGCGACTACATGTACCCAACAGAGTCAGACTGGCCAGTAAATGAAAAACCTTGATTCACATCGAGAGATGCCATGCAGAGACTTAAAGAGGAAGCAATGAGAACTGCTACTTTCCTGGGTAATGCACGAGTTAATGGATGGGCTGTTGACAGTGTCAGTGCGAAATAAAATAATCCATTCAGCTCCCCTAAGCCTACAAACAGGTGATAATGATCCTGCTAATTAACCAGACTGGCAATAATTTGGCGAAGGTGACTGATGCAGACTATCAAGGTGAGATCAAAGTTATCTTACTGAACAGTGGTGACACTGATTTGGTAACACAAATGGGAGACAGAATTGCTCAAAAAGTAATTATTCCAGTGTATGGAGGGTGTAAGGAGGGGCAATGAACGGAGGAGACAGTAGGACGTTTCAATGCAGGTTTTATTTTGCCTATATATCTTTTTCTTGCAATACACCAGTCTGTTTAGGTGGGGATAATGCCTCTTATCCTCCTCTGTGTTCAGAACTGGGCTTGTGGTCGCCGGCTTACAGAAGAATGCTTCTTCTTCCCCTTTTTCTTGTTACGCCAGTGGCAGTTCCTCCTGGTGCGTCCCCTCTCCCCCGGTTCAGGTCCTCTTGGTGGGCTTGGGTTTAGGGAGAAAGAGAGAGAAAAAAAAATATGGAGTCCGTGAGGTTCCGGGAATTTCAATAAATGAAGGGGAAAAGCAGTGAGGGATCACCGCTGCAGTGGCCCACAAAACTAGGCGAGTGATAGTGCAGGGAGTCCAGGGTTGATGCGGGATGTCGGGAAGAGCATTAAACAGCAGGCTTCCTCCCCACCCACCCGGTAACGAGCTCCCGTACCTGTTGAAGCCACGCTCCAGGAGGAGCGTTGCTCGGCACAGCACCGTCTCGGAGGCCTCCTGGCTATCTTGTCGGTACTACCTTCGTGGTGGATGAACACAGTAAGGCCCGGTCTCTCCCTCTCGTGCTTCTCAGCTCCTTCGGCTCCTCGACTCTCCAACACGCCCGATGCTTCCGGATTCCTCCTCTTCCTCGGGCGAGTCTCCCTGTAATTGCCAGCTCCCATCGATGTCATCCTGACGTCTCTCTTCTCCGGGCTCCCACTTCCACTTAAAGGGACCATGTTCAATATACTTCGGGTCCTCCTCCTGCAGGTTGTTCCCGGAATGGTGATGTTCTTCTGGCCGATGAGACAAAAAGGGACTCATTTGGTGAGATTCCTCCCACCCTGCTCCCTGTTCTTTCGGAGGGTCCCGCGCGGCGGTGACACCGCGACACACCCTCTCCCCAGGATTCTCACGTTCGGGGAGAGGCAATACTGTTGACAAGAAGTCCGCATTCCCGTTGGCAGAACCCAGTCTATTGTATTCACAAAAAGGGGGGGGGACCAGGAGCTAGTTAATGGTCCAGTGCCTATGCTCCAAGAAGTCAATAGGGTAATTACTAGAAGGCACTGTTCCAGGGTCGGTATGGTTGAAGGTCAACCAAGACCAGGCCTCAACAAGAGGCCAACAAAGAAAGAGAGATAGATCTATGGGTTAGAGGTCTAGGGTGGGGTACTCAGGATGGGGGGAGACAACACAGGTGTCTCTTGTTGCCCTCACACACCCCGAGGGATGTCATGCTTCATCATCGGGCGGTGCTCCTCGTCGGGCCGGCGGTGCAATGCCCTACGGGTCCCCCGAAGGGTCTCTTTAGCGGAGATCTTTTAGAGAGCTGCCGATGGGTGCATGCGGGTATGCGGAGGGGGAGTACCGGGGTCAGTGGTGAGGGTAGTGTGTGCAAGGATAAAAATACCTAAGGGTTACTTGGGAAGCTATTTTAATAAGAAGGTACCCTTGGTACAATAAAAATCGTGAAAAGAATGTTACTTGTCAAGACGTAATGTGTCTGTAGTAACTGGAAATACAGGTCAAATGGTCGACATGTTTCGCGCCTTTTAGTGGTCAGAATGATCCATGGCGTTTCATCAGGACCAGTAGAAGTGAAAAGTGTGGGGAGAGGTGCCCAGACTATGTGTAGTGGGGGGGGTAAATTATCACCCTCTCACTCGGCAACAGGGGGGGAGTGCAGTGTCTCCTAAACAGGTAGTGTGTGAAAAAAGGAGTCTGTTGTGCCCCCTTTGCAATGGACCTAGACCAAAAAGAAGGATAAAAAAATAAAAGGAAAAAATGGAGAGGTTAAAATACATATGCGGACATGCCTTGTCCATCTGCATATGTAAACAGCAATTCGAGAAATCACACATTGTAATGAGACAGTCATAGTATCATACATCTGGAGGCCCAGGCTACTCTCAAGTTTATAGGAGAAACGGGCAGGCGTGGGTGTAGTCCCATGTCAGTCAGAGATGGGTTACGGGTCCCGGTGGCAATCACAGAACCCAGCTAGAGGTTCGCTGGGTAAACTGCTGTGCCCTGCGGGGCCCAGAAACCTCCACTCGGCTGTGCAGCGGGCTCACCTGGCGTGTTGTCCACCGGGCCAGTCAAAAAAAACACGTGTATTGCTAAGTTAACAATATTACTGAGTTCATAGGTTCAACACGAGTAAAGTGCACAACGAGTGGTCTTACCTATAACAAGAGTTGAAATTACTCCATGAGTTAAAAAGCGGCGTAGGAGGCCCACACCATCTAGGGCTGAAAGTCGGTAAGAATAGGTATCAGCAGGGAGTACCCAGGTGGGTAAAGGAGACAAAAGTGGAGCGTTAGGTTTACTTACATCATTCTCCGATGTGGAGCAGGGTAGTAACTTACGTAGTGAGTTGGGTAGATAGATCGCCTCGAGGATTACTCACGGGTTGCTCAGGTGACGGCACTGGAAACCTGCCCGGTCCAGACGCCTGCTCGGAGGTAACTGACTTCGCCTGGCCCATGGTATTTAAAGAGTGGGACCCGTGACTGAAGGAGGTGCCTACTTCCGGTGTTAATGAGACGATGGGTCATGTGAGACCGGAGCTGCGCATGCGTGGTGCAACCTAGGGTTCCAGTGTTCTCTTGCGCATGCGTGTTCAGATTTTTATGCGCATGCGTGGTGTATGGGGAAAGTGGTACTACGCGCATGCGGGCCGTGAGGTACTTTCGGTGTATTGTTACCGGAGTAGTAGACTAAGACAAGTGGGGGTGCCTAGGCTAAAAACGTGTGTCACTGTTAGCCTCAGGCGGGGCTATCCGGCTTGATGCCAAGTTCGAGGATATGACGGAGTGGGTGCTAACTTGCAAGCGTGCCCCTAAGAAGTAAAGGTGTGATACTTCCATCGTCTCCCGGATATGTTTAGGATATAGCAGTGTCGTTACTAAATCGGTACAACTTAAGACAAGGGCAGGGAGGTACACCTAAGAGCTGTCTAGACGAGGGTTGGTCTACCACTCGTTGCCTGCTCCTCCAGGCGCGTTCTTAGACGGAGGGACGGATGTAAGATGGAGTGCACATAACAGATGCATACAGATATGACCGTATTACAGCTCGGTCCATGGGATATCATCGTTGAGCCCCTGAGTGTCTGTGTGCAGGCGGTGCACCCAGCGTTGTTCACGTCTAAAGAGTGATTCACTAGTCCAGTTAGTATTGGATTCCAAGATGGTCCATTGGATCGCTTCACAGGGGTGCCCTTTTTCCAGAAAGTGGTTCGTCAACTTAGTGGCTGTGCGGGCTCGCCTAATGGTACTCTTGTGTTCACTGATCCTCGTTTTGATGGATCTGGTGGTCATACCCACATAGTAGAGTTCGCATGGGCACGAGATCAAGTATACACAGTTAGTGGTATTACAGTTCGTATGCCTCCGTTGTTCCCATTTTAGCTCACCAATTTGCAAGACTTTCGTGTGTCGTGTTGAGGTGCAGGCACTACATGAGCCGCACGGGTAATGCCCCTTCACTGCTGGGAGGTCCCAGAGGGTGTTCTCTTTCCTCACTTGTTTTTGACGTGGCCGTGTGTTAATCAATTGGTCTCTTAAATTTGTGGTTCTTTTAAAGGCAAAACGAGGTGCTGGGATGTTTAGTGCATCGCTATTTATGATTTTCCAATTACGGTTGATAATTCTTTTGATTTTGTTAGAGAGAGGGGTGAAGGTTGTGACGCACGTGATTACGTTATTGGTATCGGCCTCTCTTGTTTCCAGGAGGCCCTCACGGGTGTTGTTCCTAGCCCGTTTTTTAGCTTGGTTGATCACCTTAACTGGATAGTGCCTCTCTGTCAGGTTTTCAGATAAGGTGTTGGCTTGTCTTTCAAAATCCTGTAGTTTGCTGCAATTGCCTCTGATCCTGAGAAACTGGCCATAGGGTAAATTTTCCCGTAGAGCTTTTGGGTGGTGGCTCTTGAAACTCAAGAGACTGTTGCAGTCTGTCTCTTTTTTGTACGTACTGGTGTGAAGTATCCCATTTTCCAGTTGGATAGATAAATCCAGGAAAGGAATTTTCTCTTCACTGGAAGTCATAGTGAAGCGTAAATGGGGGTCCCGATTGTTAATCCACTCAAAGAATTCCAGTGTCTCGGATGCCTGTCCTCTCCAAAGGACCAGCACATCGTCTATGTACCGTTTCCAAGTGACAAGGTGTCGGTGAAACGGATTGGAGTCTGTGAAGATGTGGTTGGTCTCAAAGTGTGACATGTACAATCCAGCCAGGCTCGGCGCAAAGGTGCTACCCATGCTGGTGCCTTGTACCTGGTGGTAGATGGTCGTTTTGTACATAAAATAGTTGTTGGTGAGAGCAAGGGCAATGAGAGCCGAGATGAAGCTTGCCGGTGTCGACGTTGGGAGTTCCGAATTTTGTAACAAGTTGCTCACCACTTCAATGGTTGCCTCCTGCGGTATATTCGTATAGAGTGCTTCCACGTCCAGTGTGAGCAGTAGGTTGATTTCCTCGGTGTTTTCATCATTGATGGTTCGGATGAGGTTGAGCACATCTCTGGTGTCTTCGAGGTAAGCTGGTGTAGCCTGGACCAAAGGTCGCAGAAAGAAGTCGCTGAACTGGCTTAAAGGTTCCAGGAGGGAGCCTATCCCGGATACGATCGGACGGCCTGGGCACGGGGTCACCCCCTTATGGATCTTAGGTAGAAGATAGAAGTAGGGCATCTTTGGAGATGGATTCACCAGAAAGGCTGCTTCTTTAGACGTAATCCATCCTTCTGTTGCTGCTTCATTAACCAAGGTTCTGATCTGACTTAATAGTCTTGAAGTTGGATCGGTCTCCAGAATCTCATAGTACTCAGTGTTGTTAAGTTGGCGCAGGCACTCCTTCTCATAGTCCTGTATGTCAAGGATCACTGTGGCGCCCCCTTTGTCCGCCGGTTTTATTACGATGGAATCATCATTCTGAAGAGTGGAAACCGCTCTCCGTAGTTTATTGGGAAAATTGTTGTAAGACTTAGGAGGTTCTAATCGATTGACCTCCTTGAGAACAGCTTTCTCGAAAGTGAGGACCTCGTGTGGAACCATACCAGAAGTGGGGGTGAATTTCGACGGGGGTCTCAGGCCAGTGTCGTCCTCAGTCTGTGTTTGGTTGTTTTTAAAGAAGGCCCTCAGTCTAACTTTGCGAAACAGTTGGTGTAGTTCCTCATTAGTTCTGAAGTTGTCCTCCTGTGGAGTAGGGACAAACCCGAGTCCTAATTCCAAGGCTGTGGTTTCATCGGAGTTCAAAGGTCTCGAAGACAGGTTGACGATCAGTTTTTTTGTTGGTGTTGTGCCATGCTTCTCGTTGTTCTCTGTTGGTTGTCCGGATCTTGCCAATGGACCTGCTTGTGTCCTCTTCTTCTTCCTCTGCCTCTGCCCCTGCCTCTGTTCTGAAAAGGAGGAGGAGGGTTGTGGAGGAATGGTTGCTGAAAACCCTGTTGTAGTGGGTTATATGGAGGGTACCACATGGGTCCGTGTTGTGGAAATGATTGGGGTGGAAAACCGTAGAAAGGTGGTGGCCCCAGTGGTGGTGGTAATAGGCCCTGTGGGTTGGAGCGACGGCCCCAGCTGTGATTACTTGAGTTGCTACCTGAGGAGCGGCCTGACTGGTTAGACGTAGATGATCCATCGTCAGAGATATTGTCGGTTTCTGTTGGTTGGAAGTCCTCTTTCGTATAGGGATAAATCTTTTCCCTGTCAAATCTCTTCAGATCCTTCTGAAGTTTGTTTATCTTTTGGTTTAGAAGGTAGTCTCGGTGGTCAGAGATTTCAGAGTTTATTTCTGCTAGACGAGTTTTATATGCAGAAAGGCTAATGCTGGTTTTGAGACCATTCTCTGCTATATTAATCTTAACAATCAAAGCATCCGATAGACGTTTTGCGGTGCTGATAATCAAAATGATCCAATCCCGGGTGCATTTCCATGCAATTTGGCTCCATTCGCGTCTGAATATTAGGTCTTCCAGAAAGATCCTCGGTGCCGTACGGACCACCCAGTCTATGTCTTGCATCAAACATATATGGCTGAAGGGACAGAAACCAACGCAGAATGCAAGGGTTATGCCCTTTGTTTCTGCTCGTCCACTGGAGCGGGCACGGTCCGTATACAGTGTGAAGGGGCTGCCGCCCAGGTAATATTTGAGTTTATCGCCCATTTTACTGCCAAACACTCTTTCTATGGTGGGATATTTCTCTTCCTGGGGAACAGCCTTCTACTTATGAAGAGTGGGAGATGTTCTATACCAGAGGACGAGACTTGTGATAAAACAGCACCTATCCCAGCCTCGGAAGCATCTGTATGTAAGATGAAGGGTTTAAAAACATTCAGGGAAGGCTAGTACCGGGCTGGTGGTGATGGCATCTTTCAGCTGATTAAAGGCTTTCAACATTTCTTCAGAGGGTTGTGTTAAGGTCTGGGACTTCACGCTTTTTCGGAGTACATATGTGAGTGGGGCTGCTATCATGGAGTATTGGGGAATAAACCGCCGGTAGTATCCTAGCAGTCCCAGGAAGGCCCTGACTTCTCTCTTTGTAGTGGGAAACGGGGTGTCTCTAATCGCCTTCACTTTTTCCTTTTGTGGCGCGGTTACCCCCTCGCCCAGGACATACCCGAGGTAGTTAACAGAATGAAACCCCATCCGGGAGTTTTTTGAGTTGATGTGGAGTCCGGCGTCTCGGAGGGACCGCAGAACCAATTGGAGGCGTCTCAAATGCTCTTCCCATGTTGGACTGAACACCACTATATCATCTAGATACGCAGATGAAAAAGCCTGGTGTTCCCAGAGCACCGCGTTCATCAGACGCTGGAAAGCTGCTGGTGCCCCCGTGAAGACCGAAGGGAAGAACATTAAATCCGTACAGTCCGTCCGGTGTTACAAAAGTGTCTTCTCTTTGTCACTCTCTCGGAGGGGGACTTGCCAATAACCTTTAGTTAGGTCAAACGTGGTGATATATCGTGAGGTTCCTATTTTCTCTACCAATTCATCGATTCTAGGGATAGGGTAGGAATCGAATTTTGAGATTGCATTGAGATGTCTGAAATCCATACAAATGCGGATGGAACCATCAGGTTTAGGGACTAACACGATTGGGGAAGACCACTCGCTTTTGGTGGGGTGTATAACACCCATTTCCTACATGTTCTTGACCTCTTGTACCGCTTGCCTCCTTGCGGCAGGGATACGATAGGGTCGCTGCTTCACTTTTTGCCCTGGGAGTGTGGTTATGGTGTGGCTTAGGAGAGAGGTTTGCCCTGGACTGTCTAAAAAGAGGGTAGAGAAGGAGCGTAACAACGTGTCTAATGTTGGTCTCTCTGTGGGACTCAGGTCAGTTTATGATCAATCGGTCTAAGGTACAAGACGTGTCTGTTGACACAGCAATATTGGCTGATCAGGGGGGAGGGCCCAGGCATTTCTTTAGTATATTAATATGATACGTCTGCACCCGCGACGGTCGTATTTGTACCCTATAGCTGGTTTTTCCCCACCGTAGCTACCACTTTATACGGGCCCATCCACTCAACCTTATACTTACTCGAGCTGGAGGGCAACAGTACCAGGACCCAGTCACCCTCTGACAATCTCCTCCATTTCTTGACCTTGTCGTAGTGGTATTTTTGCTTTTGTTGTTTCAGTTCTAGGTGTGAGTAGGCGAGGTCCCCGAGTTTCCCTATTCTGGTTTTCAGGTTGGAGGTATATTCCAAAAAGCCCCTTATCTGGGTGGAGAAGTGTGGCTCAATGATTAGAGCGGCAGACCCTGATGCAGAGGTCTAGCCCGGGACCAGGGTTCAATTCCCCGCCTCGGTGGGACTTGGGCTCAATAATTCCACGGACCTGATAATTCTCGCCTCGGTGCCTATTCCAATCATGGAGTCCCACTCTGTAACTCTGGGCAATAGCTTGCTTAATCTCCACAACGGCCCCCACAACGCTAAGGATGCCTGGCCTCCACCTTCGGGGTGCCCAGGAGTGGACGCCTCACAAGGAAAGCCAGGATGGGTTCCACAGCGGTATTTGTACAAGCGCCTTGAGACCCTTGCAGGTGAGTAGTGCGCTATACAAGTATCACATTTACATTTACCTCGTCTGCTTCCTCTTTCTCCAACGCCTCCTTTGTCAACTCCAGGAGAGACCTGGGTTGTCTCCCGTAGAGCATTTCAAATGAGGAGCACCCCAAGCTACTCTGTACCTGACCCCGGATCACATACAATGCCAACGGTAATAACTGATCCCATTCGGGCCCTTCGCTGCTCAACATTTTCTTCAGAGTTTGTTTCAGTCCCGTTATACTGCTCCACCAGACCGTCAGTCTGGAGATGGTACACTGATGCTCTGATTTGTTTTATGTTAAGGGTTTTGCAGACTTCCTTCATGAGGCGTGAAACAAACGGAGTACCCTGGTCTGTTAGGATCTCGCGTGGGAACCCGACTCTGGTGAACAATTCAACTAATTTCTCCGCAATATTAGTGGTGGTAGGAGATCTCGGGAAAAGTTTCAGGGTATCTCATTGTATAGTCCACAATAACTAGTGCATATAGATGGCCTCTCCGGGTTTTTGGAAGCGGGCCGATGAGATCCATGCCTACACGTTCAAATGGGGTCCCCAGAATGGGCAAGGGTTGAAGGGGTACCGGGGAGGGCGTTAGAGGTTGCGTTTTTGAATCGTTCATTTGAGTGAATTTGAACTTCCTGTCCAAGAGCCAGGATTCAGAGGTTATAAGGGCTGGATATTGGGACTCTGGGTGACTACCTATCTCTATTCTGTCATTCGTTCGTAGTACTGTCGATATAAACAGTCAAAGAAAGTCCGGGTTGTCAGTACCGATTATAAGTTCCTCTGGTAGGTCTGGTAAAACCCCAACCATGACTTGATGTGAAGTACCCCCTTTTGGAGTGATGGTGACAATGGCTATAGGGTAGGGTTTTACGTCCCCATGGACGCATCGTATGTGTACTAAGTTATCAGCCTTCATTTGAGCGTGGTTTATTAGGTCTTTCTGGACAACGGATTGTCTACAGCCCGAATCTAGTAACACATTTACGACCCTCCCATCCACTTCTACACTTACGTAGAAGGCTGTTCCCATTTCAGCAGTAAATAGGACCGATCGTGTTATGTATTCGACCTCCATGGGCTCTTCTTGTGATCTTTTTCGTGGACATAACATAGCTATATGCCCCCACTTGCCACATTCAAAGCACTGGGGGCCCTTGTGCGGCGCGGCCTCAGGCTTTGGAACACGGGATCTTGTGGGTTTAGGCGGAGTCTTATAGTGGTTTCTCTCAGTTTTGCCTGCTGAAGGATGATGAGACTTTTCTGGTTCCCAAAGTTGTACTCTGGTTTTTTTTTTTTTAAATAACTTTTTATTAACAACAAAATATGCAGCATTACATTGGTCATGACACATGTATAGCACCGAAATAGACGGAATACAGGTTGGGTATATGAGAGAGTGAGCACTGCATTAAGGACAGCCATGTCAACGTCCCCCCCAATCACGGCACCTTATAGAGGTGTTTCTCGACCCCGGTAAGGTACAAGGGAACCCCCCACCCATCATCTCGGCTAGGTTGCTCCAGGGTTTTTTTTTTGCTGAGTTTTATATAGCGCAAACTTGACCAGAATCGGGTATCAGAGCGCTTTACATAGCACCAGTTACGTTACATGAGAACACGCATTCATTTTAGTTAGGCAAGGGAGATTAAGTGATTTGCCTAGAATCACAGGATGTTCAGCGTCATTGCCAAGACTCGTACCCAGTTCCCCAGATTCGAGGTCAACCGCCCTAGCCGTTAGGCCAACTCCTCTCCCACGGGTTGTGCACGAGAAAAGGTGGTCACCATTTCTGCTGCCTGGGTGGTGGTCAGGTGTGAATGTTGTCTAAGCCATCGTTGAGTATTGTAAGGGCGGGCTTCTAAGAACTGCTCCAAATAAATGCGGTCCATGATTTCCTCTTTACTGCTTTCATGGGGCTTGAGCCATTTGTCTGCTGCGGCTTTCAGTCTAAAGAAGAGAGTCTTTGGGCTTTCGCCGGGGGGCCCTTCTCCTTCCGGAAGCGAACCCGGAATGCCTCCGCATCTAGGCCCAGGTGGTCGAGAATTATAGCCTTGATTTCAATGTCGGGCGCATTCCCATCACTGTTGGCGACTTGGTAGGCCGCCAGGGCTTCTCCGGTCAATAGAGGCACTACAAAAAAAAAAAAAAGGCCACTTCTCCACAGATCATGCACAGGCCCTGGCTGCCCTTTCAAAATTGAGCAAGAACGTGTCCGGGTCTTCCCCCAGCACATATTTCTGTAGGGCTACTGCCGATGGACCAGTAGGGTTTGGATGTCTCCCCTCCCGGGTCCTCAGCGAAGTTTGGTCGGCTGCTAACTTCTGTAGCTCCTCCATTATGCCCGTCTCAATGGAGGGGTTGCCTGCATTCCCCACTAAGTGTAAGGAGGGGCAATGAATGGAGGAGACAGTAGGACGTTTCAATGCAGGTTTTATTTTGCCATATATCTTTTTCTTGCAATACTCCAGTCTGTTTAGGTGGGGATAATGCCTCTTATTCTCCTCCGTGTTCGGAAACCCACCCACCCGGTAACGCGCTCTCGAACCTGTTGAAGCCATGCTCCTCCTGGAGCGTGGCTCGGCGCAGCACCGTCTCGGAGGCCTCCTGGTTCTCTCGTCGGTACTACCTTCATGGTGGATGAACACAGTAGGGCCCCGTCTCTCCCTCTTGTGCTTCTCGGCTCCTCGACTCTCCAACACGCCCGATGCTTCCGGATTCCTCCTCTTACTCAGGCGAGTATCCCTCTAATAGCCAGCTCCTGTCGATGTCATCCTGACGTCTCTTTTCTCCGGACTCCCGCTTCCACTTAAAGGGACCATGTTCAATATACTTCGGGTCCTCCTCCTGCAGGTTGTTCCCGGAATGGTGGTGGTGTTCTTCTGGCTGAGGAGACAGAAAGGGACTCATTTGGTGAGATTCCTCCCACCCTGCCCCGTTCTTTCGGAGGGTCCCGCGTGGAGGTGACACCGCGACAGAGGGATAGTTAAGAATGGGACTGCCCCAACCCTCATCACCGTGCGAAGGGAAGGAGGGTTTGACTCCAACGATAAGAACTCAGGGGACAAGGAGCGGGTAAGAATCTCCACATAGTCCCCCTCCGACCAGGTAGAAATTATTGCAACAGCGAAAGATAATGTTCTGTTAATCATGAAACCAGGGGAAGAGAAATGTGAACATGTGCCTGCTACTTGCAAGAATGAATAATACCGGTTTGTTCTCTGTTCTTCTAGATCACAGCAAGGCATGTTTGTGCTCTACTTGTGCTCGCTGGACTGTGTTTGGTTGTATTCGATTGGGGCCGGGAGGGACTGGGAGCCCCTAACTCTGAAGTAACAAGCCAACAGTGCAGACTGACATTGCTGAATCGACATGAAAATGTGTGGGTGCAGGGTTCTCAACAGGTCATAGTTTCGCATGACAAACATGAAGCGCACCATGGATTTTATTTCCACGCGGCTAGTAGCTATACCTACCCCTGTCAATGTACTGCTCCAGTCATTCAAGGCCACAAGTGCAGACAGTCATTCAAGGCCACAAGTGCAGATGGAGTAGTGGAAGAAAATAATGCGAGAACTCACATATCACTCTGAGTTCTGCTGGTCTTGTCCAGAAGCTACTGACAATACTTGGGGCAATTGAACTCAAGTGATTACGTACAATCAGGGATGTGGAATTCCTATAGCCCGACGCCCAGGACATATTGTTTGGGGTCAAGGGCAACAAGTTTTAATGTGCATTTTGTCCTTGGGACAAGCAGGCCCAACCCCCTGCAGCACAAACCCTTTGGCTGCCAGTTTGCAGTTCCCCATGAAGGATCAGGGAAGGGCACTGCCTGCAGTTGAGTTAATATTTGTGTACATATCTTAATGCTGTTCAAACTTGTATTTATGGTTCATTCATTGAAAGCCTTTATTATTAGAATGAGCGCTCTCAGTAAATGTAAGTTCTGACTGCACTACTGACAGTGGTTCCAGTATAAAAATGTGTACAAACGGTTTCAACGTTTAGCAATATGAGGCTATGCATAATGCTCCCAGAATGCTTTCTGATTAGATGCAAATATTTGCAGAAGCTTGAAAGCAAGATTAATGATTTTTTCAATACAAAATGTTACTAAAAAATGAAAGTAGGAAACATTTTTTTTTGCTAAGCTACTGTAAAATTTCAGGTACCATTTCTTTGCAGCATCATTTAGTAAAATGTGTTGATGCATGCTAGTATTTCCCCCAAATATTCATATTAGAATACCAGTGTAACCAGTTTCAATAAGATTTTGGGAAAGGTAAAAATAAGCATTGGTAAAGCCAATAGGTCTGAAATGGTTGTCAGCTTTTTAGTTTTGGCAATGCGTGACTTGTGTTGGCATGGTTTTTGTAAAACCTTATTGATGTGAGAGCTGCCGCACCCTCACCATTATAACAGACATTGGCAAATGCAAAAATTGTTTCTGGCCTCAAAAAGCCCACACTGCCACATTAGTTACTGGCACTGAACAAAACTAATTTGGAGAGAGAGAGAGAGAGAGAGTTAATAAACACAAAATGTCAGGGTTAACGCCAGACCAAATTAGGGGCCCAATTATTAAAGAAAGTCTCAAAAGTGCACCCGTGGTATATGTCCTTGCATTAAGGGCGGCAATATGGCTTTAGTGAATTCACAAGAATTTACATCAGTAGGGCAAGAGATAGTACTCCTAGAAAATATTTGTGTGTAGATTTGCTCATGCGAAAACCTGAGTGTTTGCAAGATTATTTTCCCTCCAACCACTTTTTTCCCATTTCTGGAAGAAGGTTTACTTCTGCCATTGTCAGGAGTAAATTTCCAACATTTCTCAGTATAGGAAAAGATTAGAGAAGAGTTGTTGAAAACCCTTACAAACATGCAAGTTAGTAGGTGTGCACAAACTCAAAAGGACATTCCAACCCTTGAACTACCTTCAGTCCCAGTATGTAGATCTGCGGAAACGTAGAAACATAAAGGGATTGCTAGTATTCAAACACTACTATGGTTTGAGCCCTGGCATAATCAGAGAGGCTATATAAGAGCTCTTATATAATGAGATTGCTGCCATAATTTGTAGCCGCACAACATGGCACCAATGGGACAAGTGGATTTTGTTACAGGACAAGTAGATTTATGAAGCAACCTGCCCCATGGACAAGTAGATATTTTAATAAATTCCACACCCCTGGTACAATGTCACTGTGGGGGACGTCTGTTATAACTTAACCTGTGATCCAGCTAACATTAGTAAATGTGCGCAAATGCGACTTGAAGAAACTAATTCAAAGAGGACTTGGGAACAACAAACTGTATGTAGAAGCTGAAATGAGAGTTTATGTGAAATGTGCATAATAGTATGTCATGTAAGGATGTAGTATCTGCTGCCAGTGATATCAAGCATGTTAAATTGCCTATAGGGTGGTTATTTTCTTGTGGTAATGTTACATATACATATATTACAGCGAATATAAACCGGTGGACTGTGAGCCTTTACGCGGTTAGGACTTATGATCTTTCCAATGAATCCAGCATTGCATGTCTGGAATACAAGGGAAACTGTTCAGCTCAATGAACATTGTGACTCTGAAGTTCATTTATTATATAGGTCAGAATATAAAAGTTAACTGCTTCCATAGTAGAAGTTCCAGACTTAACGATTTATAATTCTGTGACTATTAATGAATTAGCATGTTTGATGGTCAAGAACAATCAATCGCACGGTTGTTGCTATAGGAAAATTATTATAACTGACTCCATATTTTGTGCTCTCACGCGGTTGCGGGAAGGGGATGTTTAGGCTGTTTTCACTCTTCACAGTGCAGAGTGAGCTGGAACGTGTGTGGGATGTGTGCTTGGTGCCTTTCACAGGGTTGAGATTGTTATTGCCAGAGAAATGTGTGGAATTTACATCTCTGTCTCGGAGTCAAAACACAGTGGTTCGACCAACTTCCATCTTGACCTTGACACAGACCAGTACGGTCAGCCTTGGCTTTGCAATAGATGAAGGGAGGGGGAATTTTTAAAAGTGTTTCTCCGTGTTGGTAAAAGGTATTAAAGGCGGGAAATATTGGCGCTGAATTAGAAGCTCACCCGTGGGGTGGACGCATTGTCACGAGGCATCTTCAGTAGTTCCCGATCAAGACTTTTGGCTAACCGTCAAGGGCTTCCCAGTCGAGCTGACCAGAATGAGGAGTGAACCTCGCTCGGTGAGGCGTTCCCTTTATTTACATTATGTATATATTTCATGAGTTTCTTTGCTCCATGTGTATATTTCATATGTTTCTTTGTTTTGTGCATAGGTTACCCGCAGTTGAATCTTTTTGATAATTTTGGGAATCTGCATTAACCAATATATTTTGCCTTCCTCTTAAAAATGTTGAATTAATAAATGCACGCGTTTCATTTTAATTGCACCTGAATCTGTTTCCTTGCCTCATACCTTGAGTGCGGAGTTCCTTTTCTACGTGTGTAATTTAAAGGTGCAGCAGTACATTTGCCTCATCTTGAGAGTGCCGAGTTTAATTGTGTCCTATTGTTTCAAATCAGAAGCAACACATGCCTCTAGTAGGTCATCTGTATACTGAATTAGCAATGAGTTACAGGGTAGCTACAAACTTCTCAAATCTTTCTTTAGGATCCGACAAAACAATTTCAGTATACCCATGGGATTTAACACCAAACAGGACTATATTTTGGAACCGAAATAGGAAATATATGGACTATCCCCATGCAGAGGAAAGGAAATAATGCTTGGCTTAAGTCAATGATTGTATACCATTCTGAATCTGCAGGAATCTGAAACAATATTAGAGTAGAGCAGTTAGCATCAGTAACAATCAAAAATGATTCAAGATGGCCATTCTCCTCACCATCTACATATAGGAAACTCTTGTCTACTTCAGGACCGTAACAAGTATGCAATCCTCCTCCAGCCTCAGGCATCACTGTAAACTAGTCTCTGGTGTAAACAGAGGAAACTATTAATCAGGATCATCGGATTCTGTTGGTACCCTAAATCATATGGCATCTTGTTTCTCATGTTCTGCTCCAAATCTGGAGCTATAGTCATATTCGTATGAAACTGCCCTTGGTTTTGCACATTCTGCATTGATCTCTATTGGGCTAGTGCACCAAACCGTGTCTGTATTTGATTTGCGTTTCACTGCATCTGAGGAACAAAATCGTTCTGGATTTTATCTGGATTCTGTCTACACTCGCGTTTCCAGTATCCAATTTTTCTGCAGACATGACAAGCAGTGCTCTGCTTTAGCAAATCTATGTTTACATTCACTTCAGAGTCTTCACCATCTAATTTTTCATTCCCACTCCCTGCATTACTTGCGTCCCATTCATTCCAGAGTTCTCAGATTACAAAAAATCTGAATCAAAACTCATTGTCTGAGTCTTGTTTATTTGAATTTACCTTGCCTGCGCAATCATCAGCTTCTCCTTGATCTATTTCTGCTCCCCGTCAAAACAATCACTACAGTATCTGGCATACTTCAGGATCTTGTCAATAATTTTAGACTGCCAACACATCACAGTGTTGAATATGAGAAAACAAAACTCTAAACGCAAACCTAAAACGAAAGTCAATATACAAAATCCACAAACACTTTTTTTCGGGCTCTTGAACTCCTTTATACTTACTATAAATCTGGATAAGCCTTTCATAAGCATGCACTGCCTCGTTCAGGTCTTGTGTAGCTTTATTTTCCAGCTGGAGCATTGTTAAATGGAACTCTAGCTGGTTCTTCAGTCGGCCAAGCAACAACAGCCTTGCTCTCTGTCTAAAAATCACTAGAAACAACCCATTCAAATAATGTATCCAAATAAATCTAAAGCATCGCCGAAATTGTCACGAACCTAAGAACTTTCCTATATCACGTGTCAGGTTCCTCTCTCAATTTTGGAAAATTTGTCTTAAAGGCATAGAGATCACCCCTAGTTCAAGGCACAAGCATGTAATTACCTCCTTGTACTTCCCTTAAAGGAAGTTCTGGGACTGCTTCAGGTTCTAAAATCACTCACAACCTTCTTTGCTTTCTTCCCTGTCCCAGTATTTTTAGTACCAGTTTTCTTTTTCAAATGCGATTTATATTTCTTCAAGACTCTTCCATCCTAAATGCGCTTGACCAAATCTTTGTGAGCTTGAAAAACTGTAAGACCTAGTTCTGCTATTTCTGTTTCACACAAAATCCATTATATTATTCCTCTGTACATTTTTTGACTAGCTTATATTGCTTAAATCTACCCCACATTCTACAGCTAAATCTTCAAGTTTATGTGCTTCATTTGTACACCCCACTGCTTCTCTGATCAGGTATTTCATTTCTTCCACATTCTATGATACTATGCTATATAAATCAATAGTTCCCTGCAAAATATCTCCAAATTCAAGCTTTAAGAGTGCAATATTAACCTCGTGCTCTAGGAAAAGAAGTAGGCACAGCAGCAGGCATAGCAACAGAGACACTGTTTCTACTAGTACCAAATAAAGCCATCAATGTACTCTCAGGTGGAGCACTTACACTTGCAGTTATACTTGCACTTGCAAGCCCTGACATTCCCAGTGCACTCATACCGTACACCTCCTGCACCAATATTGTTGCATTAACTAGCGCTCGGGCATAGTTCTACATGGTTTGGCTTTCCTACCCATGGGTGCCTGAACTTAGTTAATAACAACAACTCTTCAGCGTGAGCGTACAGGCTGTTGTAGTCCCACACAGCCCCCTTAACATACTTGTTGGTGTGGTGTCTGTGCTTTCTGGGTTACTACGCAGTGGTATTTCAAACCCAATTTTGTTCTTTAGAATAACAGGTACATGAACTGCACTGAGTAAATACACTTAATATTTAAAAGTGTTTATTTCAATCGCATCCTGGTACTTAGTACATGAGTAATAGCTACATAGAATATAATTAAAACAGCACTAATGCATGTTTCTAACATCGAAAATATTATGAACATTTCTAACATGATTAGAATGCTCCTTGGCAATCTGACATCCTAAAGATTATTTCTATGTGCTACACTATGAGAGCATGGAGTGGTTAGCCTCTAAAGTTCCATGGGATTCAGCACACTGCATACCTGTTCACAGCAAGGAAGCGGTGGTTATCAGACTTTGGATGAGAGAGTGTTCCTCTGAAAGGAAAACATGCATCAGCTGGTCTCAGCTCCTCTCTGTATTGGCTCGGTCTCAGCTCTCAGCATTGGAATGGATGCTGCAGCAGGACAGCAGTTTGACAGGATCTCTTGTGATAGCCTGGGAGGAGAACTCCCTGAATCAGTGGTCACTTTGTGGGGTTTTTAAAGGGTTGACCACTGACTTTTACCCTACATTACGGGACTTTCCACTTAGTTCAAGACATAACCCGTACAAGCCAGTATGACAAAAAAGTATGCACTGTTTATAAAAGATGAACAATTGAAAAAAAATCATAAAAACTGTTAAGACAATGAATAGTAAATATACAACAGGCTATACTTCTTCATAAATAGATAACTCAATAATATACAATCCAAGGTGTTATGTCATTGAACTTCTTGTTGTAAGTTAATGTTTGATAATATTCACCACCCTAAAATGAATTCTGTAGCAAGTTGTTAAACTAGGAGATACGCCATTCTATGCGATTTGACATTAAGAGAATGTAAAACAAGTAACAAGAACTTTCTCCTGGGCAATTCATAAAAAGAATAGAATGTCAAATGCAAGGTTGATTGCTCTGAGGTTTTTTTTTACAGGGATAACAACAAATTCTAGAAAGTTCTGAAAGACCGAACAGGCAGAGTGCCCATCCCAATGGACCTGACTGTCCAGGCAGTAGTATTTGGTGAATGTGTACAATGAAGCCCAAGTTGCAGCCTGACACGTGTCTAGGACTGGCCCTACGTGTGCTAGCACAGTGGCCGCAGCCTTTGCTCTGGTGGAATGAGCATGCAAGCCCTCTGGGGTTTGTTTCTTGATCAATGCATAATAGATCTTAATTAGGGCTCCTGGTTTTATGGTATTTTTTTTTGTTGCCATTTCCGTCTGTATTTATCCATATTTATTTTTTGCTCATTTTATTTATTTCGGGTTTTGTGGACAAATGAAGCTGATCACTATTATCCGAGGTGGACGGTGCGCTTCGGAATTTGCGCGTTTTTTTTCTACACTGTATGCACGACATGAGCAGTTCTCGCCAGCCCTCATAGCGGAGTTCCTTAGAGATATTCCCCCCCCAGACGCTTAGCGACCAGATGAGAGACCAATTAGATGCCCCGATCACGGCTGACGAACTAAGCACGGCGCTTGTGGCGCTGCAACCAGGACGGGCCCCTGGCCCTAATGGATTCCCTGCGGAATCCCTCTGGTCTCACATGTCCTACCTCTGCCTCCACCTGCTTGAGGTGATGCAAGAGGCACTTGAACTGCGCCAGATACCCCAGGACTGGCGACAGGCCGAGCTCGCTCTCTTCCTGAAGCCTGGTCGTCCACCAGAAGAACTGTCCTCATACAGGCCCCCCTCTCATTAACATTGAGCCTAAATTATTGGGTAAAGTCCTGGCCGATTGCCTACGCACCTGCATATTAGAGTTAATTCACCCCGATCAAGCTGGCTTTATGCCGCATCGTGCCACCAGACACAACATTCGCCGGGTCCACAATGCCATGGTGATGGCTCCAAAGTTGAGGCGTCCTGCAGCTATACTACTTACTGATATCGACAAGGCCTTTGACTCCCTTAGTTGGGAGTACCTTTTCCAGCTTCCCGAAGTCATCGGCTTCGGGACGCAGTTCCTCGCGTATGCGTGATTATTGTACACGAACCCCACTTACACTGTGCGCATCACGGGCCATACCTCGGCCACATTCTCTATCAGACGGGGTACGTGGAAGGGCTGCCCCCTATCCCCACTCTTATTTGCCTTAAAAGTGGAACCCTTGGCGGCTTGCGTGTTCCGGGGATTCGAGTGGCCAGGGTCGCACTCCGACCACATTTCGTTGTATGTGTATGATGACCTCTTTTTCATGACAGACCTGTGGATCTCGGGACCATGGATCCTACAGATTCTATGAGTTTTTCGGGGAGACCACGGGGCTCCATACCAATCCCACCAAATCTTATTACCGGTGTGTGGCACTCAGGGCATGGGAACATGGGCTGCTCAGGTGACCCATGCAACCGGGCGCTTCCGATACTTGGGTGTGTTTATGACACCTTGCCCACAGACATCATGGGCATACAATATCAATCCCCTTCTCACTAGTCTCGGAGATGAGACGACTATATGGTCCTCCCTCCCGCTGTCATTGTATGGCTGCTCTGCGATCTTTAAGATGGTCTCTCTGCCTAGATTGCTATATCGGCTGCAATACTTTCCATTCCACATACCACTATCCTGGTTTGCGAATATCAACCCTATTCAACACAAATTCCTATGGAATGGCGGGGCGGTCCGGGAGGTGCTTCAGACTTGTGCACAATCGACTTACAGCGGGGGTATTGCAGGAGCAGACGTATTTTCCTTTTACACCGCCTCCCACTTACTGATCATAAACGACTGGTGGTACTGTTCGCCACTGGATCCGGCATTTGCATTGGAACATGCGGCATTTGAGGGTGCCTCTCTTCTACATTTATTATATAGTGCGCAGACCCTGGACTCCCTACCCCATGCCTGTGAGACAGTAATTCGGCTATGGCGCGACGTCGTTAATCAAATGGGGTGGCGGGGTCGACTGACTCAAGCGACCCCCCTTTGGCAAGGGACTCAGCTGCGCCAAGTTGCGGCCCTGACGGGTTTCCGCAAGTGGGATCTGGTGGGCATATCCATGTTGGGTGATAATATGAAAGGGACAACATTAAAGTCCTTCCAGCAGTTACAGACGGAATTCCAGCTGCACAAGTCAGTTTTATAAATCTCATACTGCGGCATGCACTGACTCCTATGATCCTTACCCTAGACAGCTTGCCCAAGTTTCATTCCCTTGAGAGTAGTCTCCTCATGGGGCACCTGGGTGCCCATAAAATTAGGCAGGTCTATCAGACCCTAACAACGCATTCCAACACACCACTACTGAGGACCAAAAGGATGTGGCTAGACGACATACCTGATTTAACTGATGACGACTGGCCGAGGCCCTAGCTAGACCCCGGGGCACGGCAGTGTCCTCCCGATATCGCCTTATCCAATTTAAGTATATACATCGGGCATACTATACAAGACTCCGGTTATGGAAGATGAGGGCTATCCAATCTTCTCAATGTCTCCGCTGTGAAATGAGGGTACCTTCATTCATACAGTGTGGCGCTGTACAGCTCTCCAAGCCTTCTGACACAGTCTCTGGCTGAGGTATTAGCTTGGGACCTCCCCTATGACCCAAAATTGTTCCTGGTATCAATCAATCAATCAGGGATGTATAAAGCGCGCTACTCACCTGTGAGGGTCTCAAGCTGCTGGAGGGGGGAGCTACTACACAGTACGGATAGGATAGGGGAGAATAGGTACAAGCAGCACTTGCTCATCCTGTCCCTCACTATCGCCAAGCGGACATCCCCCAGGAATGGAAGGGGGTCCCCCCCAACGTTGGGGAAATGGAGGCGCAGAACAGGCAGTTTTCCAGGCGCGCGGCTACCCCTGGAAACATAGGAAAATATGGTCCCGTTGGGCTACATACCAGGGTATCGACCCTCCCTTCTCAGACCCCCTGATGGATGGGGCTACTGGCACTCCCCTGACCTTCCCGAGCCGCACATCACGTACTATTATTGCATGCATGAATACCCCCCCTACACTTCCTTAAATGTGTGGGTTTTGGATCTGTCCGCGACAAAGTAAAGCCCCGACTCTGGCGCTTTACTTTGTCGACTTGTAGCGTACTCGCTTTCATCCTACTCGTTATTTGCAGCTTCAGTTGCTGGTACTCACCTCATTTAACTTCTGGGATTGACTCACCCCCATTTCAGACGGGACGGAATTACAACCGCCATTGAGAGTCGCAATTTGACTTGTGTCCATTAGCCCTGAAGAAGTTGTGGGTTCATACCCTGACGAAACACGTGTTGGCTGGGCACCTGATCACCGAATAAATCCATAACAGAAGGAAAACCCCATGTGACCACTGCTTCATTTGTTTGATTTATATACAGTAACGCATACTGTTGATATTATAACGTGTGCACAGATCATTTGTATTACCTGCTGTCAGACTTCGGTCGCCTTAGGGGGTTTAGGGTTTTCCCCCTATCTGTAGCACCGTATGATTTGACTTGACACTAACGTTTATACTGATAGAGATCAGGGTGTATATAATATTCCCACTACCACGGATAGAGTAATCTCACAGTTACACGCACATGCATACATCATACGCTAGGGCCCATTTCACTAACATACGCTCAAATACTCTACCAGCAATAAACCTGTGGAAAGAAAACACTCCTAAACACCCTGCATCTATATCGAGGCCGATAAGACCTGGTTTTGTGACTGTCCTTAAGTATAGTCTATACAATATATACAATAATAATCAATAACGCAAACCCAATAATTGACAAAAATGAATATCCAACACCATGTTTAAAATTATATTGCTTTATCTAAAATTAGTCAAGAAAATCAATCAGAGTAAATCATTTCTCATAGTTACCTATTCTAGCTAAATGTCAGAACGGGTCAAGACAAGTCTCTCGGTAAAAGTCTCTCAAGACGAAGTCCCGTCAGCATCAATCCTCAGCAACGCAAGTTCATCACGCAGCAAAGGCAAAATGGTAAGTGGCAAAAGGGGTGGGGAGAACCCTCTCTAAGCTAACAGTTTTTATAATAAATTGAACAAAGGAAAGATACATTGGAACATAGGAAAAATCATAATGTCCGCCGGACTTGCTGAGCAGAGCGAGAAGGAAAGGATGTAACATTGCTACATTTATGAATCTCCGCTCAGGAAAAATACACATAGCGAAAACTACGGAACAGGAACCAAGAAAATAAAACATGTATCACATTAATCCGGCTTCTCCTCGGCTATCGAGCCACAGTTCAGAGTTTCCCTCTAAGGCTCCTTTGTTTTTCAAGACTGCCAAGGACACTTTCACTTCTCTTGGAGAACTCCCAAAAAACTGCTGCTGTCCTTATGGAAAGTTTCTCGACAAGGACCATGGTCAGTTAGCTTCAAAACCATTTCCAGCAGGGGTCTCCCTCGTCTCAGTTTTCACATATTCACTCGAGGCCAGGCTCACAAAATCAGCCATCATGGACTAGGCCTCCATAGGCCACAATAGACCATCTCAATTAAAAGAAATAAAAACAACGTTACTACAGCATAATGATTAAACAGTGTTAACCCCACTAATACCCTTATGTGTATGCATTTATCTAGCACTTGCAACATAGAAAGCATTAATTCAAAAGCGTTTTGTGCTCAAAAATAAACAGCACATAGCAACGTTTAAACATGAAAACGCATTTAACACACGCGTTATTATCAGTCAGCACATTTAAGCACATTCACGTGTAACTCTTTCTTGTTAATACAAACGGATTGATTAATATAAACACACTTGCACAAGACAAATAATTAATTATTAATAAATTAATACAACAAATAGACATGCCAGAGCTTCAAAAGCCCCAGAATTTTCAAACTGAAAACTCTGCTCCAGCAATCCCCCCTTTGGTGATTTTATCACCAAATAAACCCAAAAAAAAAAATTCGTGAAAATTTTGTCCCATTTTAGGAGAAATCAGAAATGTCTTTTCCCCTTTACACAACATTAAACACCAGTCACTCTTTCATCATCCCTTTTTGTCTCTAAGTAAACACTCTCCCTCAATTCTTCTAATTCAATTTCTTGAGGTTCTCTCTTCAACCTCTTATTTTTCTTTTCTTTATTCAATTTCTTCCTCCCTCCCCTGTTTTTACAACACACACACACCAATCTTATTATTAATAAAGCCACAATTATACAAGACAAGGGAAACAATATTCTACCTATAATAGTACTACCTATCTTTGCAATAAAATCCTTAACAGCTATCATTTTATTAGCTATTTTAGTCCACAAACTCTCAGCTTCAAGTGGTACTAATTCTTCATGCAAATCAGTAATATTTTTGATATAGACCTTTAGGTCTCTGCTTTCGTCTGGAATGTAAGTGCAACAATGTTGAACTTTCAGCATTCCACAGACTCCACCCTCCTTGGCCAATAGAATATCAAGGGCAAGTCGATTTTGCATAGACATGGCACGTACGGCACTTAATTCCGTATTTACCAAAAGAAACCCTCCAGCGGTATTTGTCGATAAGCGATCAACCACTGTGGACAGTTTCCGAATTCCATAAGCATTCAAAGAAATTCCCACTGCTGGAATCAAAACCCCAAAAATATCACCCACTATTTCAGACCAAGTTTCTCTCTTAAAACGCATTAGTAAGTTAACATCTTCTACATCTGCTACTTTATCTATATGAAAAATCTTTGGAAAAACTAGGCCCACATAACACGTGCCATACCAATGGTCAGGCAACTTGTAATAAGCCTTATTCCCACAAACATAATATACTCCTGGAAAAATCGTATCTTCTCCACCTCTGAAACCCCAACCTGTTGCAATGAAGTATGTATCATGGCACTCACTAGTCCCAACAAAATATGTATCATATTGAGATTTCTTTCTTGTAATACAAAGTTTACCCTTCTGTGGTGCATCTAGAGCTAAAGTTGGACTAGCCCCATTCTACAACTCTTTTCCCATCTCAATGTCCCAAATTGTCTCACTCACTTTATATTTTCCTGCTTTCTCATGCATGTTCAATCTCCTTTCTTCTACCATATCCAGGAAAGCTTTCTCCTCTCCTTTCAAACTGCAAGTTAAATTATTCTTAAAAATGTAATCTAATGTTAATCCTTTTTCTTCAATAAAAATCTCACCAAAAGTGTTAGCTTCTTTAGCTGGATTCAGCTCTTTGTTCATTGGCAAGTGCCCAAAAATACTATCTCTGTTAGACATCTTATAATCTACTTTCCCTAACAAATAAAAAACACTACTTAAAATACTACAGGAAATACCATATGTAGCTGGTAAATGATGATAAGTAACACCCTCTGAGACGGATGCAGGTAATTGCATACAGACGTAGCAATCCCTTACTTCCATTGTCTTCACATATTCATATAACAGTTTCGAAAAAACATTACTAGAAAAGTTATTAATTGACCTATCTTTGTGTGTGTAAGCATTACTAATTCTAATCGGAACTATTTTTTGTGAATTCTTCTCTACATTTGTCACATTTTCTATATGCATTCCAAACTCTACTTTAAAAGTAACTAATAAAACTAAAACACCCCATAGAAGCATTAATAATCCAGTACAACAGCAGCACATCCTACACCACCTCTTAACCCCTTCGGTGCTCATGACGGAACGGTTCCGTCATGAGCCACGGTTGAGCTGTGCTCATGACGGAACCGTTCCGTCATGACCACGCCCGCGCAAGAAACCGTCAGCACAGCGGCGGAATTTGCGCAGCATGGAAGGGGTTAAAGAAGGCACATCTATTTCTATTATCCTCTATGTTAGCCATTTTAATTTAGCCTCTACTACTCCACTACTGTTTGAACTTCTTCAATTCTTCAGCAATTCTTCAGCTTTCAGTTTATCCAAATGATCTCTTTGTTCACTTAATCCAAGTGAATCCTTCTTTCACTCAGTTTGGATACTTGTCATTCTTCACTTCAATTTCTTCAACATCAAATTGTATCAGATCTCCAACATCAAAATCCTCAGTACTCGACTCTTCTCCAATATCAGTCAAAAGTACTTTCAGAATTTCACCAGTATCTTCCTCAACCACTTCTCTCAAGATCTCTTCCGGATTATCTCGAGTCACTGCTTCTTCTTTTCCTCCTTCAGACAGTGCCACATAAGACCATTCCGGTGATCTGTACTTTTGGTTGGGTCTTCTTACTCTTTTTATTTCCACTGGTTCGTTTGACTCCTTTGATTCTTCTCCTTCAGCTTTTGAACTTTGACTCGAAACTTCATTCACTTGTTCAGCTTTCGATGTATTTGCTCTTATCACTTTGTATCTCAGCCTCTTAACTCTGTTGTTAGGCCAACGGTCTCCTCTTAACACCTTTTTCGGCTTTATTTCTTTATTATTTCTTTCTCCAATCCAAGTTCTCTTTCTCAGAACTCGACCCTCTGTTTGTTCATCTTCATCATCTGTTTCAAGTGCCTCTTGTTTCCGTTTTCCAGCAGCCTTCTTTTTCTCCACAGACTTTTTCACCACTGTTTGAGACTTCCCTACTCCTGTCCCTCCTCGGGTCTCCGACACGCAATCTTCTTGCTGTCTACTTGTCCCTTCACCTGACTCATCAAGAATGTTCCCTACACCTCCTCGGGGGTCTTCCGCAATCTGTCCCTCTCTATCTTTCTCTGACCCTACTTCTTCAAGTATAATCTCAAGTGGTTCTTCAATCTCCTCTTCTGATTCAGGAGTAATCTCTGTGTGATTTCTCTTTTCTTTTCTTTTTCCTTCACTGCTGTTTGAAACTTCAGGCTCTTTTACAGAATTTGATCTCCTCTCTGATACTCGCAGTGGTTCATTCGAAGCTCTTCCTACTTCTTTCCCCACTGATTCTGTATCTTCATCATCGCTGGAATCTGACTCTTCAAAATACTCTTTACCAGTCCGTTCTTTTGGGTTTGGAACTCTCAGAGTATGACTTGCATGTACCCAGTGCTTCACTCCAGCACACTTTACTGCAGTCGTCGTAGTCAGAATAACTTGTCTTGGCCTTCCCCACCTTGGAATCAAGCAATTTCTTCTCCTGTGAACTTTTATCCTCACCCAGTCTCCTGGACTCAGATCATGGGCTTGCTTCTTCTCAAGTGTGGTAGCTTCTTCTCCAACCTGGTGAAACACAGAATGAACTGCGTCAGCCAGGCCTTTACAGTAATCCAAAATCATGTCATCAGTTATTGTCACCAATTTATTGACAGGCACGAATGCATGGCGCATAGCACGTCCCATGATTATCTCGTGCGGACTCAAACCAGTAGTTCTATCTGGAGTAGATCTCATAGTCATCAGAACTAGAGGCAAAACATCTGGCCATTTCATGCCAGTGGCTAAGCACATTTTTCCAATCCTGTTCTTGATTGTGCCATTAATCTGCTCAACCACACCAGAAGCCTCTGGTCGATATGCACAATGTAGCTTCTGCTGTATTGTCAATGCTTCACAAATCAAACCCATGAGCTCATTTTGAAAATGTCTATCTCTATCAGACTCAACTGTTACTGGAAACCCGTACCTAGGAATCAACTCCCTTAACAGTAACTTTGCCACTGTTAATCCATCATTTCTTCTAGTCGGGTAAGCTTCCACCCACCTTGAAAACAAACAGACTACCACTAGAACATACCTCAGTCTGTTTACTTGGGGCATTTCAATGAAATCGATCTGCATTCTTGTAAAAGGACCTCCTTCCCTGCCTATTGTTCCCAGACTCACCACTGTCTTTTTCCCAGTGTTAAATTGCTGACAAACTAAACACCTCTGACAGATGCTTTCTGCAATTGTCCTGAACTTTGCATTGTACCAGGTCTGCTTGAACGACCTAACCATCGCGTCCCTCCCCAAATGTCCCTGGCCATGATACATCCTTGCCATTGACGACAAGATGGAGTTGGGCATTACTGGTCTGCCATCTCTGTAGACCCAAACATGGTCTGTTTCTCTTGGAGCACATCCTGCCTTAATCCAATCTCTTTTCTCTTCCTCTCCTGCCTCATCTTGCAACTGTTTCACTTCATCCCAGGTCTCTAGGACATTAGTAAACATCACAGATAGAAAAGACATTTCTCTTTCTCTGTCCCTGTTAATGGACTGATTCGTTTTGGCACAGTATTGCGCAACATCGTTGGCATATCTGTTTCCAACCGTTATAAAATCCTCCCCTGGACCATGGGCAGCACATTTTACAACTGCTAACTCCTTAGGCAGCTGTATCGCCTCAAGAAATTTACCAATCATTTCAGCATTCTTTATTGGAGTTCCACTCGATGTCAAGAAACCTCTTTGTAGCCAAAGTTGGCCAAAATCATGCACCACTCCAAATCCATACTGACTATCAGTCAACACAGTCGTCCTCAAATCTTTCCCAATTTCGCAAGCTTTTGTCAATGCTATCAATTCAGCAACTTGCGCAGATTTCACTCCTTTCAATGGTGATGCTTCCATGACCTCTGAAACTTTGCATACCGCATATGCTGCACATAGCACACCATCATCATTTCTCAGACATGATCCATCCACAAACAACACATGATCACTCTCATTCAAGGGTAAATCCCTTATGTCTGGTCTCGGTTTTGTACAGTACTCAAGCACATCCAAACAATCATGATCATCTTCCATTTTCACACCCACATTTTCAATGTCTGGCAAAAGCGTCGCTGGATTCACATTCACACATCTCTCGAGAGTCACATTTGATGCTCCCAGAATCACTTTTTCATATTTGGTCAAACGACTATGTGACATGTACTGAGTTGTGCTTCTTGTCAAAAGAATTGCCACATTGTGAGGTACGAATACCCTTACAGGATATCCCATTATGATTCCTTCACTCTGTTCCAGACTTCTGCATGTTGCAGCCACAGATTTCAGACAACCTGGTAAACCCACAGCTACAGGGTCAAGTGTCGATGAGAAGTACGCAATAGGCCTTCTCAGTAATCCATGTTTCTGAATTAACACTGAAAGTGCACATCCATTTCTCTCACTGCAGTACAGCTCAAATTCTTTCTCATAGTCAGGCATACCCAAAGCTGGAGCCTCACACATTTTACTTTTGAGCTCTTCAAATGCTGCCATTTGTTCTGCATCCAGATCCAATGGATCTGTCATCTCACTTTTTGTCAGTTTAATCAGTGGCTTTGCTATCAGGGAAAAATTAATTATCCACTGACGACAATAACCCACCATACCCAGGAATATTCTCACTTCTCTCTGGGTCTTTGGAGCTTTCATTTCTCTGATTATTCTGATCCTGTCAGTAGTCACTTTTCTCAGACCCTTTTCAATATTGTGTCCAAGATAATGAACCTCTTTCTTGCAAAATTGCAATTTGGCTGGAGATACCTTTAACCCTCCATCTGCCAGATGATTCAGTAAAGCTATGGTATCTACTTCACAAGCTTCACGTGTCTTTGATGCCACCAGTAGGTCATCAATGTACTGCACTAGCACTGAACTCTCGGGCATGATCAAACTCTCCAACGATTTCTTCAATAACTGATTAAATATCGAAGGACTCTCCGTATACCCCTGTGGGATTCGACACCATGCTAAGATACGCTGGCCAAACCTAAATGCAAAAATCGGCTGGCTATCATGATGCAATGGAATTGAAAAGAACGCATGACACAAATCAATCACTGTATACCACTCAGCATCATGTGGAATTTGATACAGGATCACTGATGGATTTGGCACAATAGGACAACATGCTACCACAATTTGATTAACTTTTCTCAAATCCTGTACGATCCTAAATTTCCCATTGGGCTTTTTTAGTCCCATTATCGGTGAATTACACGGACTACTCAGTAGTTCTCTCAGGACTCCTTGCTGAATCATTTTCTCAATTATAGGAGTTATCCCTTCAATTATTTCTGGTGTCATTTTGTATTGAGGAATGTTAGGATATGTAATTCCCTCTTTTACTGCAATTTTCACTGGATCTACATTATTCATCAATCCCACATCCTCTCCAGTAAAATCCCAAACTGTCCTTTTCACTGTGTCTCTCAGCTCTTGAGGCAAATCCTCCGGATTAAATACAGCAAATGCACCAATTAACTCACTTTCTCTATTTTCTAGAGTCACTCGGTACAAAGCATCTTCATCTGGTGTCTCAAAGGCTATTCCATCCGGTGTACAAAAAATTGTGCAGTTCATCTTACACAACAAGTCCCTACCCAATAGGTTCACTGGACTCGTGTCACAGACAATGAATCTATGCATGTCTGAAAATTTCCCTATCTGTACTCTTACAGGTTCAGTAAGACGTGTTTTGATCTGTGTATTGGCTACACCAACTACTTGGATTGCTTCATCCGAGAGAGGAAGATTTCTAACATCTGTTGACCTGACAGTTGATCTTGTCGCACCTGTGTCTACCAAAAAAGTAACACTCTCCTCATTTATTTTCCCATCCACAAATGGTCCTGCCTGGTCTATTTCTAGAGTTGCACCAAGTATGCACTCTTCTTCCTCTCCTCGGCACCGTCAATAATCACCCTCAGACTCACTCCCTTCACTCTTTAACAAGTACTGCTGTACTTTGTTAGAACGTCTTGGTTTGTTTACCTGCTCATCATTGTAGAATCCTGAATCCTGATTATACTTTTGTAACCCTCTATTCTGCGGCAAGGGCGGTTTTGGCTCTTGACTCTGGTGTCTCACAACTTTCTGTTGTTGCTGTTGTTGATTATTTCCTTCGTTCTGGTTCTGCACCTGTTGATTTAAAGGTTTACTCTCATTACTCACTAATGGTGGATTAGGACACTGATCTCCAATGCCCCAATTGGCCACAGTTGTGACAAGGGAACTTTTTCTTCGCTTCCTCAAGACTTCCTTTTCCTTTTCCTGCATATCTGGGTCTATTTCCTGCATTATTTCCTGGATTATTCGCCTGTTCCACTAACTGTGCTTCCTGTCTCTCTGCAACTTTCACTTGTGCCCACATTGCTTTCTCTTTCAGCTTTCTTTGTTTTGCTTCAATTTCATCACTGAAGTATTTTGCATGTCTCAGGATCTCATCTACTTTTTTACTCTGCCAATCCACTGTGTGCTCACGAATTCTCTCACCAATTTCAGGTCTAAGGCCATATACAAATCTGTATACAAAGTGACTCAAATCTTTGTCACCCAGGTGTTCATCTCCACTGAATTGTTTAAATGCTAGTATCAGCCTCTCGTAAAAAGCATGAACAGATTCTTTCGCTTCCTGTTGTGTTCGATCTATCTTTACCCAGTCTGTCTCTTTTGCAGGTACTTTACTCTTCAGGTATACCATCACCTGATCATACTTTCTCATTACCTCTGGATCTGGTGCCCCTGTTCTTGAGTCTCTTGGATATTCCTCAGTAGGCCAACTCACAACTATTTTACACTCAGTCCACAAGTCTGCTGGAACAATTATATCAAACAGACTATTCAGGTCAACCCACAGCACTTTTGACAATTTCACAAACCTATCTACCTGCCTATACCACTCGACGGGCTTTTCTCTCAATCGAGGGAAATCATTCGTAAATGATAAAATATCCTGTCTGGTCCATGGAACATGTACATATCCTCCTCCAGGTATTTCTCTCATAGGATAATTATCCACTGGTTTCTCCTTTTCTCTCACTGGAAATGCTGAATAAGTTGTTCTATCTTCAGTCTCATCTCTTTTCTTATACCACCTATCCTTCCACTTTTCAACATCACCCCATCTTCGCAATAATGCTACCATTTCCTTAATCTGTCCTGTTCTACCAGTAGCATTCAAATTTTCAATGTCCTTCTCTATAAAATCCATCCTGTAAGTTCTTTGTAAAGCTTTCACTTTATCAATGTCAACTCCTTGTTCATTTGCTATTGCTCTTAGCCTGTCATGTGTATTCCTTGCTCTCCAGGTAACACTCTTGCACATAAACATTAGTTCACCATCATGATGACTCTTCAGAATCTCTGTTGGAACAGTCCCTGTGACAAGCTCTTCTAGTTCTACACGTAACTTAGCTACATCAATTACTTGTGAATCTTTATCCTTTTTCTGTAGAACCTTCATCCAATCGTTCAAATCATCAACTGTTATTTCAGCAGTTTTTCTCACTGGAACCACTCTCTTTTGCGGTTCTAAAATTGGCATCCCTGAACAACTAGCTTCACTAGCATCCAATATTTCACTACATGTGTCATGTCTTGATTGTCTCAGGTCATTTCTTTCTCCTCTTTTGCCTGAATCTCCTGAAGGACCAACTGAATTTGTCAGATTATTCCCAACATATGGAATCACCAGTCCATTCTCACCTGCTCTCTGTTTGTCAAACACAGGCATAACTGGACCTATTGTTACAGGCACCGTAACAGCTTCTAGATTCTTCGTTAACTCCCTAATCTTCTCAGTCAACTCTGTTGTAGTTCTGGCTAATTGTCTGGCATTCTTATCAAGGTAATGATCACTCCTTACCTCAGGTGTCTCATTTTCTTTCTCACTAACACAAACTGTATCTCTTATCGGAGAAACAACTGGTGTACTTTTGTCCGGTTCTGGTCTATATGGAGGTGGTCTTTTGTAAATCATGTCATTCAAGACCTCATCCTCATACTCATTAACTCCATATTTTCTTATTTCTGACTCAGGAACCCTTTCTGCTCCTCCTTCAACTATTCTCATCGGATATAATCCCTCTGACATACTAACATCTCGCCACCTTTTCATTCGATCATGATGAGTTTCACGATCATGTCTCCTCCCAAACATGTACCTATAGTACCCTCCTGATCTTTGTTTCTCTCTCTCATGTACTTCTTCTTCCCATTCCACTAAAGCCTCGAACTGTGTAGGTCCCGGCTTCGGGTCAAGACATAACATCTTTTCCCGTAAATTTCTCAACACGGCCAGATTAAATGAACCATGTTCTGGAAATGCTAGAACACCATCTTCTTTAGTATACCTAACCCAATTCTCCAACCATATACAAGTATGAAACCCATGTCTCGCAGCCATGAAGGATGCAGGTGTTTTCGGTGGAGGTAACAACTCACCCTCTCTTGTTTTAACATCTTTATCCTTGCTAAACCACTTTTTAACTCTACCAAAAAATGTTTTTTTCTTCTTCTCTTCTTGATAATACATTTTATCGTTTACAAAGAACTCTCTACTCTTTCCGTATTATAAATATACAATACGAATTTTCAACCAATTGCAGCACGACTCACACTAACGCACCAATCCTGGAACGTCTACGTCACTAAATAGCTCTTCCAATCCTTGCGCGGCTCACACTAACGCACCAATCCTAGCGCGAGCACTATTCTGATCTACCACCAATCAGAGCGCGGTCTTTCTGACGTCAACAGTCGCTGCAGTTTGTCTCTTGTCTTCTGTCACTCGTCTACCCCTCCTTTACAAAATCTTTTCAGTAGACTTCGTATCAAAATTTCTACAAAATCTATTAGTTACAACATAAAAACATCTCCATTGTCTGCTTCGCTAACCACAGAATAGTAAAAAGAGTCTATTTCATAAGAAACCTTTCATTGACACAGTAGCACTTCTTCTACTCTGCCCTACTAACATACATTCATTAACTGTTTCCTCTAGGACTTGTCCAAAGAGTCTTACAATCAACTAAATGTACAAACATTCACGCACATTCATACAAAGGAAATATAGTACATACGCACAGAATCCTGCTTCCCGAGAACAGACAATCTGCTCCACTACAGAATTATAACACACATTAACTAAGCAAGCTTTCTTTGCCCAGTTCTTCAAATAAGCTCAGAGAATACCTATTACTCCTCCCGCGATAAGCTTTAACGGAAATCTTTACGGATCCCTGGGACTTAAGACCAGAGTTTCACAGATCACCTTCACTATCATTCACACTCCTTATATACCAGAAATATCTAATAGTAACATACGACGATGTCACTGATTCCGAACCCAGACAATGTGACGCGCAACTTCAATTGTCACACGTTATTCCTTACAATTCCGTCTTTCCCGAGAGCAGCATATACTTCCCTCTGCCCTACTACGGAACTGCTACAGCTTCCAAGTTCCAGAAGCACTACATATAACTCAACATTACGACTCCAACATATAGTATTAGTACATATACCAACATGAACCAATAATCAATAATCAATAAAACAATCTTATCTAATCAAGACAATCATCAAAACCATCAATCTCTGCTACCAGGAAATTGATAGAGATCAGGGTGTATATAATATTCCCACTACCACGGATAGAGTAATCTCACAGTTACACGCACATGCATACATCATACGCTAGGGCCCATTTCACTAACATACGCTCAAATACTCTACCAGCAATAAACCTGTGGAAAGAAAACACTCCTAAACACCCTGCATCTATATCGAGGCCGATAAGACCTGGTTTTGTGACTGTCCTTAAGTATAGTCTATACAATATATACAATAATAATCAATAACGCAAACCCAATAATTGACAAAAATGAATATCCAACACCATGTTTAAAATTATATTGCTTTATCTAAAATTAGTCAAGAAAATCAATCAGAGTAAATCATTTCTCATAGTTACCTATTCTAGCTAAATGTCAGAACGGGTCAAGACAAGTCTCTCGGTAAAAGTCTCTCAAGACGAAGTCCCGTCAGCATCAATCCTCAGCAACGCAAGTTCATCACGCAGCAAAGGCAAAATGGTAAGTGGCAAAAGGGGTGGGGAGAACCCTCTCTAAGCTAACAGTTTTTATAATAAATTGAACAAAGGAAAGATACATTGGAACATAGGAAAAATCATAATGTCCGCCGGACTTGCTGAGCAGAGCGAGAAGGAAAGGATGTAACATTGCTACATTTATGAATCTCCGCTCAGGAAAAATACACATAGCGAAAACTACGGAACAGGAACCAAGAAAATAAAACATGTATCACATTAATCCGGCTTCTCCTCGGCTATCGAGCCACAGTTCAGAGTTTCCCTCTAAGGCTCCTTTGTTTTTCAAGACTGCCAAGGACACTTTCACTTCTCTTGGAGAACTCCCAAAAAACTGCTGCTGTCCTCATGGAAAGTTTCTCGACAAGGACCATGGTCAGTTAGCTTCAAAACCATTTCCAGCAGGGGTCTCCCTCGTCTCAGTTTTCACATATTCACTCGAGGCCAGGCTCACAAAATCAGCCATCATGGACTAGGCCTCCATAGGCCACAATAGACCATCTCAATTAAAAGAAATAAAAACAACGTTACTACAGCATAATGATTAAACAGTGTTAACCCCACTAATACCCTTATGTGTATGCATTTATCTAGCACTTGCAACATAGAAAGCATTAATTCAAAAGCGTTTTGTGCTAAAAAATAAACAGCACATAGCAACGTTTAAACATGAAAACGCATTTAACACACGCGTTATTATCAGTCAGCACATTTAAGCACATTCACGTGTAACTCTTTCTTGTTAAAACAAACGGATTGATTAATATAAACACACTTGCACAAGACAAATAATTAATTATTAATAAATTAATACAACAAATAGACATGCCAGAGCTTCAAAAGCCCCAGAATTTTCAAACTGAAAACTCTGCTCCAGCAATACGCAGAGGCGCCATCGCATACCGCATCACTTCTAACCCCTCCCAAAAATTTTTATATGAAAATATGCAAATTTCCAATCCAATCCAAACAGCTTTATTCGACAAAAGTCATAAAAGCGAGACAAAACAAGTACAGGTACAAAATACACAAATAATTTAACAAGAATCAGTGTAAAAGCGAAACTACTTAAAATATTTACAAGTTTTAAAAAGCATATAATAAAAAGATCATTGGGTAAAACATACCAGAGGTCTGACTTTACTATCTGATACTCTTAGCTCTTATAATCCATGCCCACCCCAGAAATTTGGCAACCCCCACAACAATTACCGGGTCAGTGCAAGTGCGAAGGAGCCTTCCTGCTTCAACACTCTGTCTAGTGCCCAATAATAGGCAAACGGGTTTCAACCACACACGCCTCGGGGCCGAGTAAGCAGGGCATACAAAAAACATATGGGCTAATGTTTCCACCTGGGATTTGCAAAAGGGACATAAATTACTTTTCTGGGGTTCCCACTGGGCTACAAATGAATTTAAGGGCAACGCTCCCACCCGCATCTGGAAAAACAATTTCCTATCAAGAACTTTGGTTACAAGATCCCAAAAGTGTTCTAGCCTAGGGACGAGTTTGATGTTCATAAATTCGTCCGAAAGCGAAAAGGGTTTAGTGGCAGAGAGTACCTTTGTGTTTACCAGCTCCCAGTATTTCTCCTTCAAGAGAGCTTTAGATGGAAAAATAGCTGCTGTAGGGTTATCCCAAAGTTCGCTCAACACCAAAGCCTCAAGGGATTTTCTAGTTTCGTTAAGCCAAGCAATCTTCCGGGAGCCCACCATCGCCAATATGTCAAGAAAACCCTCTGCATACTCTGCCAACGCCGGAGTGGTCCATAGGCGACGCCAATAAAGGATAGGTCGAAGCCTGGCTACATCAGCTATAGAGTTCTTCCCAAGGTCATACCTTAGGGGGACTAAAGGTGTGCTCTGCGGGAGGGAGGTGATACTGCGCAAGAACTTGTTTTCCGAGATGGTTAAGGAAGACAGGTTCTCGTACCCCCACAGTTCCGCACCATAAAGTGCCGAGCTCACCGCTTTGGCACTATAGACCTGTAACACGGGTCTAATGGGCTTCGAAGGAGACTTTTTGAATTCAGCAGCTAGTACACCAGCTAACTGCCTGTGTTTTAGAGTAGTCAGATCTCTCTGTAACTTCCATGCAAAGTTATTTTGAATATTAACTCCAAGATAATTAAAAGCCTGCACTTGTTCTAGTGGATTGTTAAACAAAACAAATTGATTTTTAAAAGATTTGTGAGGCCTGAATGTCATAAGCTTGGTTTTTTTAATATTGACCTCCAGGCCACGATCAACACAAAAGGACTCAAAAATATTTAATGAACGCTGAAGGCCGCCAGGTGTCTTAGCAATTAAAAGTGTGTCGTCAGCGAACATTAAAATTGGGACCTTAGTGTTGCCAAGAACGGGAGCGTCAACGTGTGCTTCCAAAAGTCGATCCGCTATGTCATTAATATATAGGGAAAATAAAGTGGGGGCCATTGCACAGCCTTGCCTGACACCTCTCTGGACCGGAAAATCCTCGGTCAACATGCCCTGGCCGCCCCATCTGATTCTAGCCAAATTATCTTCATGAAGCCTCTGGATTAGGGACAACAATCCGCCATGAAGCCCCAAATCTTTTAGAGTCTGCCACAGTTTTGAACGAGGGACTAAATCAAAGGCGGCCCTTAGATCCACGAACACTGCATACAAATTTCCCTTACCCAAGACCACAGTCTTCCAATAGAGAAGAGTAAAACGGAAGACTTGGTCAACAGTGCTAATGTGCTGGCGGAATCCGGCTTGAAATGGGGATAAAATATTATTTGACGCAATCCAGAGATGAACACGATTTAAAATCAGTCTACCAGTGATCTTTTGAATCGCATCAATCAAACTGATAGGCCGATAATTCTCAGGAAGCGAACGGTCACCCTTTTTGTACACCGGAATTATTTCCGCGGCTTTCCAAGAGCATGGAATTGGAGCTCCATGGGCCAACGCGTTAGCAATCAGCTGTATATACCTCCCCCATTTTAGCTTGTCATACAGAAAGACATCCGCAGGAACACCATCAGGTCCGGGAGCCTTACCAGATGCCACTCCCACCAGTGCCAGATCAACCTCAGAAATAGAAAAGTTATCTTCTGGATTAAACAACTGGGGGGACCCATAGCTATCAGAAGGATCGGTAGGAGAAGCATACTGCGGTTTGAAATAGTCCACCCACTTCTCATGTGAAACATTATTTTGGGGACACTCAGACTGTGCACCAGAACCCCACTTTACAATACTCCAGAATAATTTACTATCATTCCGGAGACTAGCTTCAAGGAGGTCCTCCCACTTTTTGCCATCCCATTGGCGTTTAGCTTTAGCGACACAGCTCTTGTAAACGATTCTCCTATGCCGTACCAGGCTAACATCGCCACCCTTCAGGGCAGACCCAAGCGATAGCCTTGCCTCCCTGCATTCTCTATTATACCAAGAGGCTTGTTGGTTAGCGCCTCTTGGTCCTGGTCTCACTTTTGTGAAGAAATAGGATTTCAGTTTTGCAAATAAACTATCGTGCACTGATGTTACATCCCTCAGGTTCCCCTCAGCGGCTAAAACTGACTCAATAGCAATGATGGAGCCATTCACCTCCTCTATGATCTTTGATAGGGTGGTAGGGTTCCCCATAAGTCCGGACCATCTCAGACGACGCATATCGTTGGATGGCACCACAGCGGAAGGGGGCGATACCCTGGCCTCAGCAGGACCACCGTACACCTTCCACCATTTATGTGATAAACAGAGGGGGTTATGATCACTCTCTGGAAGGGACACTATTTCCATGTCAACGAGGGAGTGCCATAATTTCATATCAGCCAGGATGTAATCAATTCGACTCCTGCTCAGCCCATTATTAAATGTACAGGCGCCCTCGCGGTCGCCTGGCATCCTACCATTCAGAGCCCTCAGGCCCCTTTCCATGCAAAGGGAATTAATCTGAATGGCGACATCTGAGCATCTTGGTATAGGGGACAACTCCAGGGGGGGAATACCCCAGCAAAACTCTTCACTGTCCTGAAGGTCCCACTTATTATCAACAAGAGGTTCGAATGATGTATTAAAGTCACCTGCAACGATGACGAAGGTGTCAGCTGAGTAAAGGTCAAACAGGCGAAGTAAGTCATCAATGACCGAAGATTTTGCACCTCTAGAACCCCTAACGTAGACATTATATATGTCGATTGTACCCAATAATCCAAGGTCTAACCTCAACAGTTGGATATCACTGCTTCCCGTATGGGGAAGCTTAGTTGTCAGACTCAATTCGCTTCTTAACCAGATAGTTAAACCCCCTGATGGACGCCCGTGGGATCCCTTGGTTGCCGGAATGTGAAAATTTAAGTAGCCCATACAAAAGCGTGGTTCAAGAAGCCAAGTCTCCTGGAATATACAAATGTCCATTGTGTTAATAAAAGCTACCCAATCAGGAATAGCTAGCTTGGAATTCAAACCAGCAATGTTCCAAGAGCAAAGAGAGCCAACAGCCAAAGAAGGACCGTCGATATCAGGAATAGTGAATTGCGAATCCACTGTAGAGTTACTGGCGGATGGGTCAAACCCCTGACAAGATTCCGGAACAAAGACAAAATGACTGCTACTCAAAGTTGTAACCACTTGGTTGGCAAATATAGGACAGGGGTCAATGCAAGGGTTAGCCATAATGGACTCCTGGTGCTCAGTGACCCTCACCCTCTCGCCCCTGTCCCAAAAGCCAACACCCCCCTCACTGTGTAGTCAGTCATTGGTATCCAGGGATGAACCATCTAAATCCCTATCGCTACAGAGGCCTCGCTTCAACCCCCCTAGATCATGCGAGAGATAGCTTCGCAGTTGAATGGAAGAACCCTCTGGGGGACAAGTTCTAAACTTAAGTGCTAGAAGATTTTCAGCAAGGTAATTGCTTTTAAGAGTTAATTCGATGCAATCAACAAAAGCACTGGGTGAAGAAAATCTCGTAGCTCTGGAGATATCCTCCCTAATAACTGAACGACAGCCCCTCACATGTCTCAACCAGTGGATTGCCTTGTTGGTCAGCGACTCAGGGGACTCTGTGCCGCCCTTAGGTAGCAATTTGGGGACATTGGTCATGTAGATTATGTTGGAGGAATCTACGACGTGGCCCTTGGGTTGGACATTATGATCGCTCCGCCCGACCCGGGACCCCTGGTCAAAGGTGTCATGGTCACTTCTCGCACCCGGCCTCTTTGGGTGACTTGTTCTGCCCAGCAAAGAACATTTGGTGTTATCAGGTAAGCTAACCAAAATGTGGTTCGTATTGGCCTTGACTACATTACTATAAGTGGCATAACCCTTAGGGCGAGGGTTAAAAAGGCCTGTCCTATCAGTCTGAGTTCCTAAGGGATTATCTGGAGCAAGAGAGGGGTTAGGTAAAGTAGTGGCAGGGGCATGGTGTGGGACAACAGAACACAACCCTGCTTTGTTAGTCAGGGATTCTATCACTAATTTCAAAGCGCTGACTTCATCTCTCAACAGGTTAACCGTTTTTATAAGATCTAATAAGGGGTTAACAGATGAGTCGATAGAATTGCCTAAGGGGATAGCAGGGGAATGCGACAAAGATTCACATGGGACCCCACTGGCGACAACCTGTTCGTTCATCAAGGGAGAAAACCTATTAAAACAAGGAACAGCAGGAACACTGCTCTGAGTATCAACTGAATCACACAATAGAGTATTGTCCCCAACATTCGAACCCTCGAGCACATCCACTTTGCTAACCCCCTTAGCAACTCTTGCAGTAGGCTTACAACGGAACATTTCCGGCACAATAGGTGTTGGCATAGAGTTAACATGTCCAGAGTCAGCAGAAGATTGGACAATGACCAGGCCATCATCCGTCGATGACTGGTCGGAACCAAGGATGGCTTCGCACTCCCCCACTAGAACACCAATACGTGACAAAGTCCCCTCCGGGTCGGGCTGTTTGCCAGCACGTCGAGGCTTCCTGATTTTCCGGACTTTAGGCAAGGAACCATTACCCCCTGTTCCCCCAGAGCTCTCAGCTAGCTTTCTCTTGCCCATTCAGGAAGCAGTAACAGCAGCGATAGAAATGGCAAGGGAGCACACCAGCAAGCGAACACCACACAGAGTATTGGATCACCTTATGTTAGAGAGCCGCTCCTCATAGGTGTTGCAGAATACAGCCAAGGGGGGTGGCCCAGCCCGGCCTACTCCGGCCCCTGACGGCCACAGACGGCCCGCCCTTGCCCGGGCTTGGCCCGGCGCACGCCCGCGCGCGTCCCGCGATGCGGGAGGCGCGAGGAAGATGAAATAGATCCCCGGTCACAGGGGGCGGTGACGAGGCAGTAGGGCAGGGCTCACGGGCTTGTGGGGCATGCAGTCCGTGATAGGCTGGCTCCGCTGGTTCCCCGGTGCAACGCTGCGTCTCCCGGGAAGCGGGAGGCGCGAGGAAGATGAAATAGATCCCCGGTCACAGGGGGCGGTGACGAGGCAGTAGGGCAGGGCTCACGGGCTTGTGGGGCATGCAGTCCGTGATAGGCTGGCTCCGCTGGTTCCCCGGTGCAACGCTGCGTCTCCCGGGAAGCGGGAGGCGCGAGGAAGATGAAATAGATCCCCGGTCACAGGGGGCGGTGACGAGGCAGTAGGGCAGGGCTCACGGGCTTGTGGGGCATGCAGTCCGTGATAGGCTGGCTCCGCTGGTTCCCCGGTGCAACGCTGATTACCTGGCGGCGGGCGGCACTGGGACACAGAGACAGGCAGGGCCAGGGGGAGATAGAACTAGAAATAATTAATAATTATATTAAGGTGTGGCAATTGCGAGAGAGGGCCTCTCGTTGTCACGGTCTCAGCCTCTGGGTTCAGTATCAACCTTGTGCATATCTACTGCTGTTAAAGCCTCTTTACTAAAAGCCCTTTCTTTTATAACCCCCTTATCTATCAATCCACACATCTATTGGCCTGGCAGAAGGCATTTAGAATTACTCAAAAAGCAACCCAATTTCCGTTTTTATCCACATTTTAAAATAAATACAGACAAGAAAATGGATGTTTTCGATCTGCATTTATCTGTAAAAATCAGTAAAATCAGAAAACAAGGAGCCTTAATCTTAATGCAGAGCACAATCCTTTGGAAAATGGTTTGTTTCTACACGGCCTACTTTTTTTTGCCTGATACATACTTCATGAAGAGTTGATCGTCCACCTGGAACGGTTGTGTGCAGTTAAGGTAGAGCGACAATGCTATTTTTAAGTCCAGACGGTGGAGTCTCTCCTCTTCCTTAGAGGGATGAGGCAGAGCGTAAAAAGTAGCCAAGGTGATGGACTGACTTATGAGGAACAGGGTGATTACCTTTAGCAAGAAGGATGCTCAAGTCCGAAATTTATGGAAGCTGAGAAGACAGCGCCTGCAGTTCACCGACCCTCCGGGCAGATGTAATTGCCACCAGAAAAGCTGTCTTGATGGTGATGAGCCTAAGAGGGCAGTTATGAGGCATCTCAAAGGGAGCACACACTAGGAGAGTAAGAATCAAACTTTGGTCCCAGTGAGGCATAACGAAGGGAGCTGGAGGAAACAGGTGCTGAAGATCTTTAAGAAACCTATTTCCAATAGGGGACTTGAAAAGGGGGGACCGATCTGGCAGCTGCAGAAAAGCGGAGCTAGCAGGCAAATAACTATTCAACTTGCCCAATGCAGAGCCCTGCTGGGCCAGGGTCAGAATAAACAAAAGATCTTGGGAAAGGGGTGCAGGTAAAGGGTCAACATGCTTGGCTGTACACCATGCCACAAACACGCTCCAAACAGCCAGCATATACAGTCTTGATGGAGGGACGCCAAGCTGACAAAATAACATTACAGACCTCCGGCTGAAGGTCAAAAGCTAGCAACTATCGGCACTCAAGCTCCGCGCATAAAGGCGGAGCATTGACAGGTTTGGGTGGAGAACCCTCCCCTGCTGCTTTGACAGGAGATCCTTCAGAAGGGGCAGCCTAATCGAAGGACCCATGGAGCAGCTCAACAGCTTGGGAGATCAGAATCACAGAGCCCAGTCTGGTGCAGCGGCGGCCTGCTCAGATAAGCGCAGAGGGGCGGTAGGGCAGGGCATGGCGCGGCGGGGGAGCCGACGGACGATAGAATATGTCTAATTAAATAAATAATACCTATTCCATAAGCTTCCTCCCCCTGCCGCTCCTTGCCCTGTCTTGCCCCACCGCGCTTACCTGAGCCAGCCACTGCTGGTCTAGAGCAACAAGCAGGACTTTGGAATGGTTGACCCTGATCTTCTTGAGAACTCTGGGCAGATGTGGTATTGGTGGAAAGGATTACAGAAGCCTGGAACTCCACTCATGATAAAAAACGACTCCGAACGAGAGCCACCTTGGAAACTCGAGCATGCAAAACTGCTGACATTTCGAGTTCTCAGCTGTGATAAAACCGATCTAACCAAGGCTCTCCCCAAGGCATCTTTGGCTAAGTTCATCCGCTCTGGCGTTGAGAGAGAGGTTTTGAACCATCAGGAAAATGCCCTGATGTTCCAGCCATTTCTAAAGTTACAGGGCCTCATGACCAAGTGTCCACAAACCCATCCTGCCCTGTTTGTTGTAGTACTACATGGTGGTGGTGTTGTCCATGAACACCTGCACTAGCCTTTACATAATGAAGGATAGAAAGGCTTTCAAAACCAACTGAATCACTTGGCACTCCAACAGGCCTATGTGGAGTCTGGATTCCACTGAAGACCAGTCCTCTGATGTCCAATTCTCCCAGATGGCTGCTCCAGCTCAGACGTGAACTGTCTGTCGCTACCGTCAGATCTGTTTGGGGAAGGGAGAGGTGGGTCTGTCAAAGACCCAATCTCAGTTCGTTAGCCACCACTGCAGATGCCGTCTGAGATCTGGACCATATTAGAGAGATTTCCTTGATGCTGCTCCCACTGGACCTTCGTGTCCCAAAGCTGATCTCATATATGCTAATGGGCATGCATCACAAACAGGATACAGGAGGGCATGAGGCCCAGCAGGCTCAGTCAGTCTCACCAAAATCCAGATTAGAGACAAACATCAATATCATAGCTTGAATATCCTGGACTCGCTGCTCGGGAGGACAACCCCGAAACTGCACTGAATCCACGGTTCAGATGAAAAAGAGTCTGAGAAGGGATCAGGTGTGTCTTCGGTATGTTGATAGTGAATCCCAGCAAGTACAGGAAGTACGCTGTAGTCTGGAGGTGGGAGGTGACGGCCTGGGGCAAGGCCGCCTTCAACAGCCAGTCATTGAGCTAAGGGAAGACTGGCACCCCTGATCTCCGCAGATGAGCTGCAACCACTGCTATCAGCTTGGTGAACACCCGATGGGCATTGGTAAGAGTAAAAGTGAGCATAGCAAACTGAAAGTGCTTGTGGCCCATCATGAACCGCAGGTAACGTCTGTGGGAAGGCAGGACGGGGATATGGAATTATGCATCCTGCAAGTCCAACGCGACTACCCAGTCTCCCGGGTCCAGGTCAGACAGGACTTGGGCAAGTGTGAGCATTCTGAAATTCAGCTTTTTTAGGAAGAAATGGAAAGGGCACAGATCTAAAACAAGAAGTGGCCTCCCTCCTTTTTGGGCACCAGAAAGTGGCGGGGATAACAACCAAATCCTACTTCTGATGCTGGCACCCTCTCTATGGCTCCCTTGGCCAAGCGGGCCACCACTTCCTGTCAGATTAGTGAGATCTGGTCCTTTGTCCAAAGGGGTTGCTCCCTTTGTGGCTACCCCTCCACACATGACTTGCGCCAAACTGACAATCTGGAGAACCGACCGGTCAGAGATTATCGACCTCCAGTAGTGTAGGTTATGCTGTATTCTGCCTCCCACTGGGTGCCCATGATGAGGACAAACTAAAGGGGCTTGGAGGCTGCAGCTGCCGAGGGGGGCAGGGGGCGGGAACTGGCCCGACCTGTCTACCTGACCCATGAGGCCTCGTCCTCGCGAACGCAAATATTGAGAAATCTGCTGACCGTGGTGACTAGGCAGTTAGAGATGAGTCTGAAAATCCCTTCCATGGCCAAGTAGTAAGCACTATATAAAACTTTGTGAACAATGGCAGGCAGACATAGGGCTATTAGAGGTAGAGGATTGGCAATCTGCACTTATGTCTCTGAGAGAGGCAGCCATTCCTCTTAAATCCAGACTTATCCAATTGAAGGTACTGCGCAGATGGTATTTCACAGGGGCCACACTTATTAAGATCGGGCGCAGAGAAGATGCACTTTGCCTGCAGCAGTGTCTTGAGGAGGCCACCCTGTACCACACTCTATGGGATTGCTCACACATAAAGGTTCTCTGGAATGGAGCCACACAACACATGCACAGGGCTATTGGGAAGGATATCCAACTGACAGAGATTGGGGCTTCAGAATATTTGAGGCAACAGACCTCACTGTTGTGGAACAGCAATGGGTCACCCTGTGTTAGGTGCCATGCTTCGTGTACCTTGATAAACCTACATCTCCCAGAATGCACTGAGAGAAGTGCTGGTTGTGTGCTGTCCCATGCTGCTTTGGGCGTGGTCATGTTACTAGGAGGGTATTATGCCTTCAGCTCCTGTACCCCAGTGCTTGGCTTTCCTTCGGCTGAACCTTGCCCTTTTCCGGATTACCCTTGGTGGATCTTTTATCCTGATTTTGGAAGCGGAGCTACCAGTGTAGCGAAAAAACTCTAGACTCAGATAGCTGGGAGTCTCAGGGTGTGGAAGTTTGTTCCTTCTGCTTTGCCCGTCTTCATTTTTTATCAGCGCAAGAACGCTCTGAACCTTGTCACAGCTGTTTTCCTTCAGCGCGGAAAGCGCTGTCAATCATCAGACACACCAGCGCGAGGACGCGCTGAGCTTCAGTGCCCGCTGACTTCTCCAGCACTATCACTCCCCTCCTTCCCTTCCAGCGCGAGGATGCGCTGTGTCTGCCTTTTAGTTTCATTTATTTTGTGGAATCCAAGTATTACCGATCTAGCGCAGGAGCACTCGAATACAATTTTGGCAAAAGCACGAAGTCGCGCTATATTTTTGTTTTTGCTGTCACACGAGGTCGACAAGCTTCTACAGTCCTTTAGTGTACTAAGGACTTGATCAGTACACGCTGTTATCAGAATCTGCAACATTGGTTTTCACTGCCAAAGAACTATACCTCAAGTCAAGGGCAGACGTATGCCCCTGTAGTATTTTTGTTTTCTTTGAGAGTTGGACTGCTGAAAGACTGCCCACTGGCCATTATTTTTCCTCTTTTACGTTTAACCAAGAGACCATCTTATGGGACTTAACAAGCATTGAGCCAAGTAAGTTTGGGAGAGTACACAACCTGTATTTCTTGTTCTAGTCTTGTGTGTTGCAACTTCCCAAGACACCTGTTCCTTGTATCATTTATGTTTTTGTATCTCCTTGTCATTTCTTCTGTAGGACTCCAGGGTTTATCAGGCTGGTCATTTTCCCTGTTGGTCGCGACGGAAGATCTCTCTGGTTGTCCTTCTTGGTTTCTTTGTTCTCTGGAGGTATTTGCGTCCCCTTAGTGTGTTTTACATTGCACCGGGGTTGCTATATCTCTGGAGAGAGGAGGGGCTCACTCTCCGCTCCTGGGGAACCAGTACTTCTGCCAAGGGGAATCAGTCTCCCCGCGACACCCTGCGTTATACACTGGTGAAACATGCAATTGCTATGAATTGGTGTGCAACTGAGGTGCCGGCCGCGGGAGGATGGGCTAAGGAGTTGGATAAATGCATGACAGGTTGCGCCAAGAAGTGGGGGAAAATGGAACATTTACTGGGAGGTGATATGCACCTCTCTCACTGTGGAGATTGAGTTGCGAGAACAACGACGGAAAGGACATTGATGAGCAGGTTTATGGGGGTGGACCAATATACGACAATTGCAATTGGAACCATATGCAAAGGTGTTTTATATGATATTGATACTGTATTAACAGTGACCGCTCAGTTCTATAAAATAATTAAAAAAATTATATACAAACTCCTGTGCCCAGGCCTTTTGGAGCAGTGTTGAAATTGGCCCACAGTCATCCGACAGGGGAACATATTGAGGCAAAAACAAAACATCAACAAAACATTTTGCAGAGATTTTTCTGACCAGGAGTCTTTGCAGGGACCTCTAGATACTGCCAGCAGTGCCTTTATTGTCAGGGTACAAGTGGTCATGCTCACCGAGGACCCTCAATGCCCCTATATTCCTTTGCAGACGTAACAAGTGGCTGAGACACCTGTCAAAGGAATATGGGGAAAACAGGAAAAAGGGGTAAGAGAAAACCAGAACATGATTCCCTCATCACATTAAACCATCTTAAATGCTGGTTCCATCTTAGGAATTCAACCAGGTAGCCTTGGTGAATTTGAGTGATTATCGAATAGCAGTAGGTAGACAAATAATATGAGGCTTGGCCTTCGTAATGAAGGAATAAGCTGTAACCAGCTCCAGTCAGACCAGGATACCAGAAGAGAGGTAGTAAGGATCAAAACAATAAGTAAATAGAGGTAAGCAGGCCTCGACTAATTCACTCGACTGCTCGCATTTGCGAGTTAGATTAATTCAGGACGAGCTATTTTTAGATCCTATTCGCCTTTACTGGCGAGTAGGAATACAAACTGACACTTGACCTCTGCCTCTGAAAACAGGGGAAATGTGACAAGATAGCAAGATTTAAAGGCATCTTTATTGCTCAAAAAGTAAATGAGCAATAAAAATGCTTTTAAATCTTGTTAACATGTCACATTTACTCAGCTTTCAGATTAGAGGTCAAGTGCATTTCAGTTGGGTCGAGGAGATTTTGTAGGTTACTAGACCTGCAGGTCTAGTGCATTTTAATGATTTTTCGAGCCCTGGTAAGGAGCCAGACACAAGGACTAATAGATAATCAAGGGAAACCAGAAAGAGAGCAGGTTCTAGATTGGTGAAGGTAAAGCTCAGCAACAGGTTTCTACAGTAGGCGCTCTTGACAGTGTCCTCAGACCACTAACCAAGAATGATGTCTGGTCATATCTGGACTTGCAGGTGCTCTAGGGGTTTATTTTCCCATTTCTCAACATATTGTCACGGCTCCCGCTTATCCTCAGGATCAGGTTGAAGCTCTATAGGGTCCACCTCTCGACAGCCCCAAGTCCGGATGGAATAGATCCCCTCGGACTAGTGGGATGGTTGAGCGAGGGAAGGAAAGGGTAGGAACTGCAGGGAGGGAGACCTAGGAGTAAACAAGAAAGAAAACAGCTTTACAATGAGGTTCCACTCCTAGTTATTCCTGTCTGTCAATGAACAACATACGGAAGGGATTCTTGCATTACATATACAGTTATAGCTACCTGTAAAAGAAAACAATGATGACTTTACACGGGGTGAGACAGGAGGGAAATCACAAGGTAACGGCTTGAGCTTGTTATGAGGGAAAAAGCAGAGTTAGCCTCCACAAACAACACCAGAACTCAACAGCCACTCCGATTGTAGGTTATCAACAGGAAGGACCTCTATGCGCATACCTTCAATAGAATCGTGCCAGTCCCCTACTAAACTTTGACCGTTTAGCCCTGGATACCCCCAACTGATCTCCCCTGTAAATGAAAAGAGAACATAGAGCCCATGGTTAACTGTACATCCAGAGAGTCTCCTTTAGAAAATTCTCAGTCGATATGCACCACAATGGACAAGCTCTATTCAATGTGCGTTCAATGGATGGATATGGCAGCAACCCAAAACATCTTTATCAGTTCTAAAAAGTCCAATAATCACTCAGGATACTTCTCCTGCGATTGCCTCATAACTGTTAGTAATCCCCAAATACCTGCCACTACGAAATACCATACTGCCCTTATCCGGGCGAAGAGGGTTCTCGCTGTATCCCCACTACGAGAGGACTGTGGCACTGGAATCGTATCACGGAAAGGCTTTCTCCCACATGAGACCACCGGAAATTGGCACGCGTCTCGCCAACGGGAGAAAGCGAAGAGCCTCGCTGCTCCTCACAACGAGAGAACTATGGCAATGCAAGCGTATCAGGAATAGGCTTTCTCCCGCATGAGACCACCAAAGTTAGCGTGTGTCTCTCCAACGGGAGAAAGCAAAGTGCCAGCCTTTCCATCCCGCATGAGACCACCTCTGCAAGCATGCGTCTCACCAATGGGAGGAACACGGTGTAAAATCCCGGTACACACCACTGTCTGCCAGGAATAGGAAATCAGGATGGTGCGCGTGCGCACCCTTACCGTCCAGCTCTCCGACTCAAAGAAAACTCCAAGAATAATCGGCGGGGGGGGGGGGGGGGGGGGGGGGGGGAAGACCGGCTGGGAACTACATTCTCCGTCCGCACCGACAATGCACATACGGACGTACTTTGGTAATTGATGGAAATCCTTCTAAATCGCATAGGTCTCGTGTCTATTTGCGCTTCGGGTTTTTATGTCTGTGTAGTTTCTTGAGGCTTCTCTTTTGCAGACAGCCACCGGACTCAATTTGTTTTGTAAAATGGATACTTCTGACCCCAGATTCCTCACCTTAGAATACTACCCAGTCTCCATATTGGATACAGAAACCTTTTCCAACTCAATGCCCCTGCTACTAGTTGGCTTAGTGCAGGTCAACACTGATTTCACACTGCTCAGGAAAAAGAGGAGCAGAGCCACATGTGAGCGCCACCCCTGTGAGCAGATGCCAGTCCCTTTCTTTCCACTGCTTCCAACGCAAATTAGCAGATCTGCTCTCAACTTTGAACCTTATCAAATAGTTTCTAAAAGATTTCACAAATGTGCTAGTGAACGATGTCCCCATCAACAATGAAGGGTTTCAAGGCGTGCTGCAACTGCAGGAAGCAAGTGTCAGTTACGGACCCGTTAGAGGTGTGTCCTTGCAGTCCGGGATCAGGATACATCTCTAAGCAGTGCGATAAGTGCTCCCTCATGCCCCTGTAGCTGATCCAAAACAGAGGCGAAGAAGTATGTTGCCGTATGAAACCACGACCTTCGTGTAGATGCCGCCCACACTCCAAGTCGTTAGCTCAGACTCTGTCTTGAGAACATTCCAGCGACCACTCAACTTCACACTCGAAGTCCTTTGGTAAATCAAGGTCCAAGTGTAACAATAAGAAACAGAAGCAACTTGGACCCATCATGCCACTCTGACTCCAAGGAGAAGGTAAGTGGGTATCACAATGTCAGTCACACACCTTCGATGTTTCCGGCCACAGAACCGATGTCTCAGCTGGTCCCTACGCATCCCAAATTTCATGGGCCATCGACAACAGTAGATTGAGGCCTTCGAGGAGGACATGCTGCAAAATTTCATTGCGCTTACAGCTACATCTGACACGTTTTTGGGCCCCATTGAACTGCAGGTGTCTCTAGTTAGGTTACAGCAGGTGGGTCCATCTCAGGCACTGCCTCTTGAGACCCCAATCCCAACTCATCTTTAATGGTTCATCCAGATAGGAAATCAAAGAGAACTGAAAATTTTGATAAGCGCACATTTCCTTCCACCAGTCTACCACTGCGATCAGTCAATGTTGTTTGCTTACTGGGCCGTTGCACACATGCCTCTTAGGACATAGCCCGCAAGATCTTGCTGGCATTCCCAAAAGACAATAGGGCCTCTTTGGCTCAGACGATCCATGATGGGGAGGAAGCTGCCAAATAAGTTATCTGCACAGGCCTGGATACTATGACCTACTTGAGAAAGGCAGTAGTTACCAGTGTATTTTTTCATTGACACGCATGGATGCGTTCCGCAGTATTCTCCAGCAAACTACAGGGTTCCCTCTGGGATACTCCGACGTATCCCGTTGTCTGTCGATTCTCACCCCCACCCCTGTGCCTCGCCCCACCGCTCTTACCTGTGCCAGCAGTGCCTGGATCCTGCATTTATTTACAAATGTGTCCACGTTTCCAACACAACAGTTTTTCATCACATTTAAATCACACCTAACCAGACTATTCTGGGCGGGAAAGCACCCCACATTGAAATGGACCACCTTAATCAGACTGTCCCGAGATGGTAGTCTAGAAGTCCTGGATGTTGAGCTAAATTATTATTGTGCCCAGACTCTATTAGTTTACTTTTGGTATCATCCCAGCCAGACACTGCTGCGTGTTGTAGTTGAAAAAGACATATCTGTGCCTACACCATTAAATATGGCCATGCATGCACGCACGCACACACACACAACACATTTGCCTATAGTCATAGACACAGTTGAAATGTACATGAACCAGGCTGTGTATTTTAGGGCAGATAGGATATTGTTTCATTTACTTGCCTGTGAAGCCACTTGCTAGCACCCCTATCCTGGAACCAACAATGAACCCGAGAGCATGCAAGTAACTACAGATACCGGTCTACGTGAAAATTGGAGACCGCTACAAAGTTAAGTTTCTTAAATCACATTTGTGTACTCTGACACTCAGTCGCCACTATATTCCTATATTACAGGCTAAACCTAAATACCGGTATCATGCTTAGCTTACTCCCATAAGAGCCAGAAGAACAGCTGTAGCTCACCCACATAGTATCAGTGCCTAGCTCCAAACTGGTATCTTGTAAATACTGGTCCGGCCCTCTAATTACATTTTGCTGTATGCAGACACAGGGGAATGCATTACAAATTTTTGAAAAAAGTATACCACAGCTCACTGGGACTCAATATATTGAAACCCAGACAAAATAGCAGCTATGGCCAATTTGACAATGAACAAGGCTATTTTTCTCAGTTAACATGGCTTAGCAAACAAGTAGGACAGTACTGGACAAAGTATTTAGAGAATTATCTCGGAAGATATCAAGGGAAATTGGACCTTATAGGGCCTAATGAGCTTTATGATAGAAATCCCGAAACTACATTGGAAATTTGTGGCTGTAGTGCTGCTGCTGGCTTGAAGGGTTGCCACGAGACGAGGAGGGGACCCTCACCAAAAATGTCTGAATGGCTAAAAGACCGGATTTATTGTAATCAAAACTGTGAACTATATGCTAAACTGCAGTTTATCACTTAGAGACCTAGGGATAGAAGGAACCACTATGAACCTACTTAACTAACAGAGAAGTACCATGCCCTAACAAATGCACTGCTGTACCCGTGCTAAGCGACAAACAGGGAGAAGTGATAGATGGCGCAACATGAACTAAAGTAATGACAAGTTAAGTTTAGTCCAGCATCTGCTCTCTCGGAATTCTACCCAATTTCTGAAGAAGATTCTCTTGAGGAGTTGCTGAAATGTAAATCCGGCTCCCCTGAACACCCCAAATTCTCAGATTAGCTGGCCTTACTGTAAATCATATTCTCAACGGGATGTGGAACATCTCTTTAAAATCCGGTATCTTTCATGCTATATTGAAGCAGGTGTTCCTATTGCTGCTGTTAAAGAAGCCCAATTCGGATCCCGGGGTGCTCAGCATATTTAGGCCCATCTCATTGCTGCCTGCACCAGCAAAGATATCGCCAACTTACATCCTTTGTTGAAGCTAGTCATTTGCTTCACAACACTCAATCTAGCTTTTGTGCAGGTTACAGTACAGAGACCACTTCATTGAGGTGTCTGAGACTGTCAGAGAAACTTTGGATTGTGGTGATGGTGATGTTAGCCCTGTTGGCAGCATTCAACATGGTGGGTCAGTCCACCTTGTTTAATAGATTAAGCCTTTTTGGCTTTCAGGGCAAGGTGCTGTCCAGGATTCGATATTTTTTGAAAGAGCGCTCTCAGCGGACTTTCTTCTCCCGTTCTCATCTTCTACCAAACCCCTCGTTTGTGGGGTGTTGCAGGGCTCTGCCTCAGTCCGCTGCTCTTCAACCTTTACCTGGCTACCCTTATTGAGACCTGGGGAGTGAAAGTTGCTTCCTATGCAGATGAAATACACAACTGCTGTTCTTGTTTACAGAATAGCCAAAGCAGCTTTTCTCAATTTTAAGGAGAGCCTAAAAGCCATCCCCAATTGGATGGATGCCAACTTTTTTAAACTGAACGTGGACAAAACAGAGGTGCTCTTCCTCAGCCAGATGGCTCCTCCCCCCTCCAGCCTGTGGTGGCCAACCAAACTGAACTACCGCTTCAGCCAGAAATTTGGGAATCATGTTTTATTTCGACCTTTCCTTTGCTTTTCAAATCAGACAGATCTCGTCCTGCTTTCCGAAGCTAAGATCAGTCAGGAAGCTATTGTATCTGCTTCCTGAAGAAACCCGTAAAGCTGTAATACATGCTCTTGTAACACTGAGTTTGGATTTCGCCAACAGCCTTTATCCGAGTCTACCTGCCTACCTGACTTAGGGTTCAACTCATACAGAATGCGGCGGCCAGGCTGATCTCACGGGTCCCCTTCAGTCAACACATCTCACCTCATTTGAGGCAGCTTCATTGGCTTCAAGTTGCCCGGAGGGTTGAGTTTAAGGCCCCGACACAGGTGTTCAGAGCCATTGTGGGCAAATGCCCTGGATACCTGTGAAAAAGACTCGGCCGGTACCAACAGGAGAGATCCCTGAGATCTACCCACCTTTGACTCAGATTCTGCGGTTTGCCAAGGTAGGTTGGGGTGGCAAGTCTTTTTCGGTACTGACAATCAGGCTTTGGAATACCTTTCCTATCCATCTTTGCATGACAAAATCCGAGCACTGTTTCAGGAAGGAGCTAAAAACCTGGCTATTCAATCAAGCTTAGATTTGAATAACCGGTCCTGTTCTTCAGTCTCTGCTTTTGAGCAATGGGACGCCTCTGCCGAGGCAGCTGCGCACTTTACAAATAACTCTGATTAAGGGGGGCGTGGCACAATTAGAATACCACAAGGAAAATTGTAATGCAAAGTGTTTTGCATTACTGTATGCTTGTAGCAGCTTGAAGAAAGTTACAAATAAAGTTTTCTTTTTTAAATACAATTGTTGCAGGTTTTCAAGATGATGCCTGTGAACTGAAATAGAAGATTCTGCATTAATACTCCCCACTAAATTAGTTTTATAGATTGTTGGACCGTAGGGTAATTAAGATGTGAGGCACAATCCAGTCTTCTATATTTTTGTTATAAACCAGGACTCTCTAGACATTCTCTTATTTTCCACTGATGTCTCCATTTTTCTATTTCCTATTCATTCCTCTATCTTTCCTTTTGCTATCTCTGCATCCCGCTTTCTCTCCCATCCTTCACTCTTGCTCTGCTAATCTCTCATTTTTCACTTCCTTCCCACTCACTCTTTCCTCTTACTTTATATTTTCCCTCTTCTGTCTTTCTCATTCGCCCTTTGCCGCCTTACTCTCTCAATCTTTTGGCTTTTTTAGCTTTTAATTTTCTTCCTCTTTTCTTCTATCCCTCCAACTGTCTGTTCCTCTCTGCTCCTCTTACCACTCGTCTCCATTACAAACTTTCCATCTTTCTAATTATTTTGTCTCTCTTCTCCCATCACATCCCTCCCATTCCTCCTGTCTTAGTCACCTTCCCTCTAACATGGTCCTTTGTACCTTTTGTGTTTTTATGCCGATTGTAGCCCTCCCTCTCTCCTCCAATCTTGCACTTATTTTTCGGTTCTACTCTCACATTCCATCCTCCTCTTATATGCCTCATATATCTTCCAACTCCTCTGCCTCCTCTGTGTCTCTTTTCCATTCATCTCAAGAAGACTATTTCTCTCAAGCACTTTTTTTCTTGCAAGAGTATTTTCATAACTACTTCTTATAACCAGCGTTTCTCCTAGCCCAAAGACCATGGTGCAATCTGAGGAACCCTTTTTTTTTCTCCTTATAGAAAACAAAATATGTTTGTGCTTGATGGTGCAGAAGCGGCTAAAAAACACCTGTTTAAGCAACCATCACTCAATAAGACCAACAATATAACTAGGCTGTCTAGTTTTAGGTTTAAACCTATAATAACTGATAAAACCCCACCAAAAGGGAAATAGCCCTCACCAGTGTAAACATATAAACACTGAAAAAACACCTGCATAACCACAAACTAAATGCCAAAGAAAGAAAAAGGAGAGTGAAAGAGTATTTTTTTTCTTCCTGAAGGGGCCAATACAATGTAACCTTGTTATACGAGCTAGCAGCAAGAAAGACTGGGCTAAAATTAATCCGCTTGAGTTTTGTTGTTTAAGGATGTCACTAAAATATTGTTTCTTCTTCCTTTTGCTTTTTTCAGTTTTGTGGTCTTTGGTCTAAAGATGCAGGGTTTAGAAGCATGTTTTAGGTCTTGTTTAAATCATTTTATAAACTGTAGAGAATCAGGAAATATCAAAATCATATTTGATATTTTAGCTGTGTTTGATTCATTCACTGATAGGTAAAATGGCTGGTTTCATAAAAAAACTTTCTCAATATGAGCCATCACATTTACCCACAGAGAATGGGTAAAAACCCTTGATATATCAGCCCCCAGTTTCTAGTGAGTCAGTATTGATAGTAGGTGAATTGCCAACACCTCAGGCTGTAAACATTCAATGCAAGGAATAGGGACAAGTATATGTGAAAAGAGCGCTATCACCAAGCATCTGGGATAGTGGTAAAAACTTAACAGGATGGAACATGGAACGCAGTGTCACTTGGAATGCTGCTGCAAAAAAGGCTCTTTCCAAGTTCAACAAAGATTGGAGTGAAATTGTTTGTATTTGCAGTGATTCAGCTACGAATATGAAAAACTTGTGTGATGACCTGTCAAAATCGATACTTGAGCTGAAGTGCTTCCCTGTAAGAGATCCTCACCACTTATTAGATGGTCTGCTAAAAGGATCTTTACAATCTTCAGAGTTATTGAAGAATGCTATTGGCTTTTTCATCAATTCTGGTGCACTGTCTTTTTATGCACGGAAACTAAAATGCAAATATTTCTCATTTTGTGCTTTGTGTGGCATCAAAGAAAGAGTCATCCCAACTGGTTCACTTAGCTGATGGTTCTCAGTCCAAGGGGCTGTGAAAGCTATATTATCCATGTGGCAACAGTTTACAGAATTTTTGCTGATTGATGATGCCAAAGGCAAGAAATGTGAGGATCTTTGGTCGCATATTGCTAGTGGTGTGAAAAAAGTACGCTCTACTGCATCTTAGATTTTTACAGGAAAACATAACTCCTTGAGAGTAGGCTGGGTGACACCTTTAGTGGCTTTGGCACTGCAACATGTTCTATGTTAGAGTGCTTGCAACTTGGTAAACAAAGCAATGTTGAAGAGCAATTCAGGGACTTTTATTTTACAATGTATGAGAAATTGCTTGCAATTATGCATAGAAATGTCCCTTCAACAACAACAGCATTTAAAGTCAATGAAACCTCAGAGTGGTACTCTGTACAAATTCTAGATCCCTTCAGTAAAGGGAATTTTCTCTGTAGTTTTAAAAGCACTGCTTCCTTTTGACCACTACAATAAGTCCTTGGGAATAAGAGCTCAGTTCAACGCAAATGTTGCAGAACCTGCCCAAAAAACTTCAAGTGCACCAGTATTGGCATGGAAAGCTATGTCAGTGGCTAGAGTTAGCAAATTGTGTACTGGCTGTTTTGATGTTGCTCGTCTCAAGTGCCAATGTTGAGAGGGCCTTTTCACAGAAAAAAGTTTACATGGGAAGGAAAAAGCGAGCGTACATGACCAAAGACTCACTGAAGAAGTATTGTATGGTGTACTACAATAAGTTTGATTTGCAAAAATGTATTTGGACCTCATATACACTGTACGTACATTATATATATATATATATATACCATGCATTATCAGTGTAGAAAGCAAGCAATAATAAAAGCAAAACGTTCCATAAACATCAGAAAGACACTGTTTCTGTTGATTTTAATGGCGTGAAAATGTGTGACCACTGATAACCACTGTTTTTTTAAGGCATGGAAATCACTTGAAGACTCTGAAAAACCCCCACCAGAATTTACCAAAAATAGAAACTGAAAACAGGAAAGCATAAATATAACTGTCATTAGAGATAACTATTTTAAAAAGCTACTTGAAGTCTTCAAATTATTCATTCACTAGGATAAAGAATATACCTGAAAAGAATTGCACACTGCTGCTCTTTGGTACATAATTAACTTATACAGACCTGTTCATTATTTTAGGCCCAGGATATCAACTGTCTCCAGCATTACAGTGCTCACTTTGGCTGGTAATAGGATATCAAGCATGGGGCAAATCACACTTTTTTCCTCCGTCCAGACCACACAATTGCCAGAAATGCTTCGCCCCACATGCGGATTTTGCTCACCTCTCGCGGACATGTCCTAAACTGCAGGCTTATTGGGAACAGGTGCACAGTACATTAGGAACCATGATAGACCTAACCCTTATTCCTATAACGGAGGTGGCTTTACTAGGCTACACTGTCAACTTCCCCAGAAAGTTCAGACGATTTGCGGCCCTCGGACTACAGCTGGCCAAGCGAGAAGTCGCTATACTGTGGGGCCGTAAGTCGGTTCCCACTCCACAGAGTTGATTACGCAGCCTCGCCTACTGCAACATTAACTGCGAGGTTTATGCAAGCACTGTGCCCAGCTCGTCCCGCCCTAAAGATATATGGGGCCCCTACCGATCATATGTTGAGACCCTACGGCGGACCACAAATGTCCAACTGGAGATAGGCATAGTACCAGAGGGTGTGGGTTGACGGGGCTCCACCTGTGGCAATATACTGGAATACGGGGCTTCACATTTATATGTATCATCTATGCGATGGTTGGATGCTTCTGCGGGGTGGTCTCGGATATAAGCATAATGCAGTTGTAGAATGGGGAGTACAGGATGATCGGGGGGCAAATATGGAGAATGTGATAATGTCTTGCAATGTCTGCTTTTCAGATGCCTATTGCCTTGTGGAACATACAGTGCTGCAATCTGCTGTTGCTATTACTTGTTCATGATGCTGTATATGGCGGTGAACCATCATCTCTGTATATTTTGATATGTGACGAAAATGGGAAATAAAGTTTTCAACAAAAAAACACACACACTTGTTAGGCCTCGCCTAGCGACGCAGCGCAGCTGCTCGCTAGCAAGATCTATTGTCGTCGACTTGACTTTGGAAGGGGACAGGAGATGTGCACTTTCCCCTTGGACAGGCGATGTGCACGCTTACGGCGTCTTTTTGCGCTTCGGCCCAGACAGCCGATGTGCACGCGCAAGGCTTGCAGCGTTACCACAACGCGCGCTTTCGCTCCCACACGTGGATGCTTTCGCTTTCCCTCTTGATCATTCCCTCCCTGTCTCCATCGAGATGTGCGTGCGTGGACAGCATATGTGCACGCGTACGATTTCCCTGTTCCTCGCTCCCTCCCTACCTCCATCAGGCCCCTTCTGTTGCGGACCTGCCCACATGCAGCTGGGCTCCGGTGCAGTTACTGCGTTATGTAGGGTAAGTGTTGGCTTGTTTATTCTATAAGCGCAATTATTGTGTGTGCAAGGCCAGCATGCTGCGTGTGGCAGCACGAGATTACACTGCGACCGATGTGCAGTAGGTAATCGGCACTAAAGTGCAATGCATGATCTAATACAATGACTGTGACCCGGCAGTCAGCTGCTGAAATACTAGGGCCTTCCTCTGAGATAAGACACCTCTCGTCAAACATAAATTCCACTATCGGGCGCACTGCCGCCGTCTGGTGCTGGCCAGACAAGGGTATCAGCAGACAAGTGACTTCATGCAGCGCATCGCTGACACAGTGTCCAACGGGGGAGAAATTGTTACCACAAAAAAACACATTCTGTCCTGGTTACTCAAACATGAGCGAGTGCTGAAGCTTCTCGTTATGATCGCGTGTGCAAATAACTCTGCTGTTACAGAAGTCTATCACAACTAATCTGATTCCCGTTTTTTTCGTGTTTAGAGCAGTGTACAAAGACGCCGAATTGTACCTCCTGGATTCCCCCTTTGGCTACTTAGACATGTTCACCCCAAAAAATAAATATTTGAAAGGTACCTTCTCTGCGCTTCTTGCTTTGCTCTGCATTTACAGTGTGCGCTGCTTCTGCTGCATGTGGAATAGTTATCAGTACACAGCGCGTGTTGTATGGGAGGTACATGTGTGGCAGGGGCACTGGAAGCAGGTGTGCGGAGGGTGCAGCTACTCCCTATGTGTCCTTGATGGAGATGTAATGGAGAAATAACAATGACGAGGTCTTTATTAGCCTAGAAGCATTTACTGTGCCTTTAAGTTCAAACTGTTTCATAGCAGCAGGCAACTTCGACCGCCAAAGTGGTATTAATTATTTTAACGTGGAGAGCTGTGTTTCCTATTCCTTTGTCTGATTGAAAATTTGGAGTATTTTGCCATTGCAACTAGTGACAGTGTTGCTGGGGTGCATGTGGATGAAGAAGGCCACAGTATTCTAGCGCTTTTCCAACACAACTGTAAAGAAAGACGTGCTTGATTTACAAAGTAAAGCACAACTATCTTGAAATATGCATCACCAGCGTGGAAAGTACATTCAAGGCTCACAAGTAAGGGGACGTCGATGGGGGGCACCCACACTCTGAAAATTGTTCCAGCACCACTTCGAGGTGGATGGGTTCCTTGTACAGTGCACAGACCTGGGGTCAGTTAAAGATTGGGGGGGGAGACAGCACTGCCATACTCGGGCCCTGCCACACCTGTGGTTCCTCCTTCATTTAGAAATGGGGAACCGCTGGGTTTTCAACGGCAGAGCATGTGCTCCTCTGCCAGAAGCCTAGTATCTAGCAAGGACCACTGGGTTGCAGTGATAGGCGCCCACCAGCTTTAGAACAGGGCTACTTTTACTGATTTTCCCTGTCGTGTGCCTGTCTTCCAAACCATGACGTACCCATAGAGAGAACACACGCAAAGGTTTTGACACACAGAGGGAAAACTCCTTGCATTTCAGGTCATTGCTTTTTAGCAGTTTGTTTGAAAAACCAAAAATGATTCCCGAGTTGGCTAAAAAAAACATTTATCTCTACCCGCAGGGCACTTAGTACATGCACTGTAGGTACAGAGATCCCCACTAGACAGAGATATCTAATTAGGGTGGGTGGTCCTCCATACGAAACAGAGCTGAAGGCTTCTATTTGGAGCTGGTGGTCACATATAAAAACAAGCATTTGCAATGCAATAAGTCTCGCATTTGCGAGAGTTTGAGCTATTGACATTGTAAATGACAACGCCTTTTATTTCTGTGTTTTGAAAACTTGCAAACGGTGTAAACACACACTTTGTACTTACAGAAGCAAGGCTGTCAGTAAAAGAGGCGCAGTTACTGCCAGCCTTGCTTCTCGTAAGCAAGGACTATAAACACCGCTTGCACGTGTTCAAAACACAAATAAAAAGCATTGTCATTTACAATGCCAATAGCTCAAACTCTCGCAATGCGAGACCTATTGCATTGCAAATGGTTGTTTCCGTTTAGTGAACGGGGTAGTACCGCGAGTGTGGTGGTGGACGTCGAGTTCTTGCCTAACTCACTGCTCTCAGCAGCGCCTCATTGCGCATGGGCAGAAGTTAGCTAATTATGCACAACCCTAGAATATAAGAGCGGTGATGCAGCCACCAGTGCTAAAATGTGTCACTACCACCCGCGATGCAGTGTTCTTGGCAGGGAAGCCTCACACATCACTCCCTTACCTAAACTTCGTAACTATGAGCCTCTCACACCTTTCAAGAGACTTCCACCTCACACATTGCTCCCGGAGCCTTCCACCTCCCACTCCTGCATGTGGCTCACACTCCTACCACCTCACACATTCCTCCCGGAGCCTTCCACCTCCCACTCCTGCATGTGGCTCACTCCTACCACAGCCTCCCACCTTTCAAGAGACTTCCACCTCACACATTGCTCCCGGAACCTTCCACCTCACACTCCTGCATGTGGCTCACACTCCTACCACAGCCTCACACCTTTCAAGAGACTTCCACCTCACACATTGCTCCCGGAACCTTCCACCTCCCACTCCTGCATGTGGCTCACACTCCTACCACCTCTCACACCTTTCAAGAGACTTCCACCTCACACATTGCTCCCGGATCCTCCCATCTCCCACTCCTGCATGTGGCTCACACTCCTACCACAGCCTCCCACACCTTTCAAGAGACTTCCACCTCACACATTGCTCCTGGAGCCTCCCATCTCCCACATGTTGCTCACACCTCACACTCCTACCAGGGCCCCCGCCCTCACACACTTAAACGCCTCACATTCCAGCCCAAGCCTCCTGCATCACTCATACTTCTGCCCGGGGCTCTCACCTTTCAGGGGACTTCCACCTCACATTGCTGCCCAAGCCTCCCTCTCACTCTCCTACCAGAAGCCCCCAGCCTCACACACCTTCACGAGCCTCAAACTCCCGCCAAGCCTTCTGACTCCCTCACACTCCGCCCGAGCCTCCCTTCTCACACCACTACCAGATCCCCCTGCCTCGCCCACCCCACCTGAGCCTCCCGCCTTACCGATCTCGAGCTCTCTTTCGTTCCCGCGCCATCCTCGTGCGCTCTGCGCATGCGCACTATGGCTCTTGCGCTCTTCCCATAGTCTTGTTATATTTAGTTCGCCGCGCGCCTCCAAACTCCTCGCGCTCTCCGCGCTACTGGGCTGTCCGCGAACCCCTAAACGCACTCGGCTGGGCCCTTAGGTGCCTCCTGGCCTCTCCTTGAGCTCCTTCCGCACATGCGGGAGTCCTAGCCTATCCGTGAGCCCCTAACGCTGTACGCTTGGCCCTCGCGCTCCTTCTGGCCTATCCGTGAGTTCCTCACGCACCTCCTGGCCTATCCGTGCGCTTCTCATGCTCTCCTTGTAGTTCCCCGCGCGCTCCATCTTCGGTCCGCGCGCTCCCTCTGAAGCCCACGTTTGGGATTTCCAGTTCTCGCGCCTCCTCTTGGTCTGGCTTTTTTCCCTTTTCGCGGCCCCAGCGGTGACAGCCGAGGCCGGCACGAGCAGTAACTGTCGCCCCTGGTTTCCCCGCGCAGGCTGTCGCGGCCGTTAACGCTTGAGTGTCTGTTCCCTGAGGGCAGAAAGTCCGTTTGCCTCCTCATGTTTCTTCGGATTTCCTGCAGGCCCGCGGGTGAGGTGAGTCAGAAGGCCCGTGTCTTGTATTTCTGCTCCCGTTGGCCCCTCGCGTCCTTTCTGGCACCTCCAGCTTTGGACGGTCCTTGGTGTCGGCGCCTGACCGAGCATTCGGGGGCCCTAGAAATGAACCCTTCCGTTCCCGGGAGTTGACTTCCCACCTGGGAGCTCCACCAGCGCACCTGTCAACAGTTATAGGTACAAGGGTGACCAGAATTTTAAAGCCAAAAACCAGGACAATTCCCAAAAATAGAAGGACTACAATTTGACTTCAACCTAGGGCACAGAATGACTGTACTCCTTAGCAGAGAATTACAAAAGAGGCAGTAAAGAACATACATAAAATGCAATTTTTAGAGTCTGTAAGTATGCCTGTTAATTACATTTTCTTATAACCGCTGCTAACGATCCCTGCTTTGCAAAACATAAAAAGAAACCTCCCACCGTTTTCAGTCCACCCTTTCTAACAAGCATTTGCAATGCAATAGGTCTCGCATTTACGCGAGTTATTGACATTGCAAATAACAATGCCTATTGGCATTGTCATTTACAATGCCAATAGCTTTAACTCGTGTAACTGCGAGACCTATTGCATTGCAAATGCTTGTTTTTTATTCCAAGCATGTTCAGATTATAAATATTCTGATTAATATTCAAGGGAAAGGAAGGGTTCAAGCAACGCCATTATCTATCCTCTCGCATTCGGGCACGTGTAAATAAAGCTCTGTGTGTTATTTGCGACCGTTGTTTTTATGTTTTATTCTACTTTATGTATGTACACCTAGTTGGACCTAATACATGCAGGTGATCACGGCACCACATTACCTAAACGAAGTCTTCATATCTGCAATACATCCAAACATGTTACTGGCTAGGGAGCCCCTTTCTCTTCTTTTACCCCCTGCCAGCTCAACTCTCTGATGTTTCTAAAGAATCTATCAAGGTCCCCGGTCCCATCCGAATACAACATTAGGTTGAACCAAAACAAAACATTTTTAAAATAGGAAAACACATGCAAAGAAACAATTGTTTTTGCAAACTACAACAGCAAGCATTTGGTAACGACATCCCCTGTCCAAGCAGACATCTGTCAAATGATCAGAGGTCGATGTGACTGCAGAAACTACAGATAAAAAATACTCGTGTTTTAAATTAAGCCCAGGGAGAGATCACCGGGAGACAAAATGCGAATTTTAAAAGCAGAATAAAGGCAATTTAGATACACTTACCCGGCAGCCTGCAGTCAGTCCACAGGTGCAAGGATTTCAAAACACCTCTGTGGCAGGTCTCTAAGGCGCGCCCCAACAGACATGTCTGTTTCTGCGAGCTTGCCTGCCTGTTTGTGCGCACACACGTGTGTGTGCCTGCTTGTTGTTGTTTTTTTGCCACACAGGGCAGCGTAGATGGGAATAGCGCTGGTAATTTGCCGTTCGGGGCAAAACGTGGAGAGAGAAACAATCAGAAAATTGGGTGAAGGGGGGAGAAATTTGGGCAACTGCTCGGCTAATTGACTCTGAAAGGAGAAATTAAAAAAACGACAGATATGCAGTTTGCAGGACTGTGGCTTCTGATTCAAATGGATGCATTATTAGGGATGTGGGCACGAGGACAGCCCGGGCACTGAGTCCCCGCCCCAGCGCCCCCATGCTCCGGGTGGCACCAGCGGAGTAATTTATACCAGTTCTGGGTTTTTGGGCGGGGTGGAGGCAGTGCCAGGTCCGAAGGGGCTGGGCATTGTTGGGTGGAGAACAAGATAGGGAGAGAGAGCTCGTTAGTTCCAGCCTGAAATTAAAACAAGCGATAACATTTCTGATAAAGAAGCGAGATCAGCCTGCAAGATCCAGCCGGTCTGAGGAGCAAAGGGGGGGAGGTGGAAGCAGTCGCGGTCGAATAACAACAAGAGCGCACTGAAGCAGAAACATCAAAGCGGCCGAGAAAGTGAAAGACAACGAGTGCTTTCAGGCTGCCAAATGGTGCGCGCGCCCGGCACACATGCACAGTAGTTGGCGGCCTGAAAGCAGGTACGAGCGCCACAGAACACACTCGCCAAATGAGCAAAACGTAAAAAATAAGGTGGAGACGACGGAACATTTCACTTTGTAGAATATTGTGACATTTATTTAAACTTTGAACAAACTTTTTGAATCATTGCTTTTGCATGTGTTTAAATGATTTTACAAAATAAAGTGTTTTCATAATTTCATAAGTACGACCTGATATTTTTGACACTTGGTAGTGTGTTTAAGAGCTTAATGTCAGTCAGTAAATAACTGCAATAATGGCGCTTGCACAGTAAATGAGAGAGGCTAGTAAAGAAACGTTCTTACTATAGCTCAGATCTCGAATGTACAACCCGCTGCATGACTTTGGAGGATACACCTAGGGAAGACTTGATGTGGACTTTTTTATACATAATGCACAAGAATTTATAAAAACAAGGAGATCTTAGACTGGGAACGTTGCAGTGCGCTATGGGCAGAAGATCGTAGTCTGTCTTTTTCAGTCCAAACAGCTGCATTATAGGCATATTGGAACTAACCAAAAGGGTCTCTGCTAATTTGTTGTAAAGGTCTTGCGTATTACTGTTACAACTGTGATGAAAATACATTATCCTCTCCGTAATGTATCTCTAAAATCATGGATGTTAATGGGGAGGCGTCCAGGCCAGACGCTGGTTCACCTGCATGCATTTACGTTTTTTAACAATAGTGCTTTGTCCTTTAAACCCCTCTGAAGTGCAGACTTTTGAACATGCTTTTAAGCTGAATGCCTTGCCTGCCCGAGGCATGTTTTGCTCACAGGGACGTGTTTTTTAGTGAAATATACGAGTTGTTAGAAATAAATGTACCTTTGTAGTAGAGGTGTGTAACGTAACGGTGTACTCCTTCTTTAAAAGCTTTATATAGAAGTGTAAAATGGTGTTGTATTGTAATAACAAATAAATCTTCTATAAGGAGATATCGAGCGTTTTTATGACCTGGGTCATTGGAGATGGGGGAATATGTTATGGAACACAATGCCACGTGCTGCGTGCAGTTCCGGGGAGGAGATGTATTTTAGACATATGCACTATGCTCCATCCAGGTTTAGAAAATCTTTTTCCAGATCACAGCCAGTATGCTAAACGATGGTTTGTTGTGCCTGCCCTCTGCAGACGTCACTACCCGCAGCTAAACCGCCTCCATGTTTACTCCTTAAATGGACTTCAATTAAGAAGGACCATTGCTCATGACAACCAAGCGTCTCTCATGGAGGTGGTAATTCGCCCAGGAGACCCCACGTAGTCTCCTCTGAAGCCGAGAAATTTTCGCATTTTACAGCTCCTTCAATCTTGGGGCAGGAGTGCGCATCTGATTGCTGGGAGCCAAAAACAAGCGCGCACTGAAGCTGACGGAGTGGGAGGGGGAGTGGGGGCGGGCACGCAGGCTGCCAAATGGTGCGATGAATCACGGCTAAAGTGAAAGCAAACAAGTGGTTGCAGGACTCCAAATGGTGCGCGCGCCCGGACGGGTCACATGCACTGTAGTTGGAGGCCTGCAAAGCCACTGTTTGCACTTCCAAAACGCGCTTACTATAAGTCTCGCCAGAGCAGCGCTAAAGCGCTGGTCAGGCGAGACCTAAAAACTGGGATATTTCCTGAAATCTGCAGGGGCAGCTGGTGAAAAACCGGGACTGTCCAGGCAAATCCAGGACGCCTGGTCACCCTATTTGTAGGAGCAAAATCCTCCGCTACTGAGCCATTCCGCCTCGCAGCAATGCTGGAAGCATTTATTGATTGCCCGCACAGCAAATGGTCTGCCAGTGTTATTGGATGCTTTTTGGGGTTTTATGGAAGATTTGGATTCTAAGGTAAACCCCCCCCCCCCCCCCTTTTTTTTTTTTGCCGGGATTAGGTCCTTCCCCCTGCCTCTTCCGAAAATAAGCTTCTGAGGGCACATTTCAAGGTGGTGGGCAGGAACTCGCCACAGGAATCGGGCCTCCACCCGCTGCAGAGTCGGGGAATGCAATTCTGCATTTTTAATGCTATATGATTACAAACTTAATATTTTATTAATTTAGAGTTGCTGTCTTCTTTAGGAATATTTTTTTTTCCTTTCTACTGAAGCTTCAGCCATGTCCGGGGGGATTTTTTGTTTTTTACTAACTATGCTATTTCTAGTATCATGTTTGCATGAGTATATTCAAGTAAGTACAATATTATACCTTGTGGGTTAAATTTTAGATTTTTACCTTTCCATTTCTAGTATCCTGTTTGCATGACTATATTCAAGTAAGGACACTTTTACAACTAATGGTTTGCCAATGCCACCATGCTTCTTTAGAGGACTTGGGCTGTGTACTTGCTCTTCAGACGGGAGTTTAGAGAAGTTTGGTAATAGCTTGTTAGAAAGGTGACATGTTGTTTTGCCCTTTACCTTCTTGCATGCCCTTTAATCCCATGCGATGTCTTCTATTTTAGTTTTCTATTTTTTTGGCTTTTTATAGTTTCACCTTTTCATTCTTTCATATCATTTTCTCCACACGGTCAAGATTTCCTTTGATGGCATTTAGATTTGTTGGGGTAGAAATCATGAGAGCTTTCAGTGATTAAAACTGTGACCTGAATTAGGGGAGAGTAAGTTCTTCAACCTATTTAAATGGGGAAATGTTATCATTTCTTTGGTCGCTTATTGTTAATATTTTTTTGATAAAACATATTAGCATTTGTAAAATAGTAAGGAAGAAACAAAGGTTTACGGACAAATGATTGTGGTCAATATAAGTTGTAGATATCTTTGATGCACCACTTCTTTCGGCACCCCTGCGACCCATACGTCTATCCCAATCCATTATAAACACTGCCCTGTTGATAACTGCCTCAATTCAGGCCAATCTCCACAGACCATCCGTTGCCCTCTGACCCATCTCCTATCCCAGAAGGGTCCATCTGAATTCCTCCATAGTGACCCCACTCCCTCCAGATTTTACCATGTTTGTGGGATCTCCCCCGAGCGCGATATATTGGGCACTGTAAACTTATGAAGTGATCCATATTCCTCTTCCACCTCTAAAGATGGGCCTTCTGCACTTTTCCATACTTGTAAAATATCACTCTCAACAACCGCCAAGCCACAGCAGGGCTCTCATATCGATTACCATCCCCGTCTGCTGCAATGTAGAGCAGTACAAGTTTAGGTTCCCTGGGGAGAGTTCAGCTTAGAACCGCCGCCAGGTGTGACAGAGCCCCTTTCCAGAACACCACAAGTCTACACATTGCCATGTGGTGTGTAAAAAGTCCCCTCATTAGGCAGAACACTGGAGGCAAAGTGGTGTGGCGACCACCCACATCCTAGCTCTGGGGAAGTAGACTCCATGTAGATATTTAAGGAAGGCTGCGTGAAAACTGTTGCAGTGTAGGATTTACAATGGGATTTCAAAGCCTCCTGCCAAGCGTCCTCTGCAATTGGGCCTAGGCCACGTTCCTAGGCTTCATGTAATCGCATATAGCAGTCCAGGATATTAATTACATATACTTGAAATTGTACGTTTGGAGGGGGGGGGGGGGTTGGTTAGAGGTTGATCTTGGCTTCTAGAGGGCTGTAATCTGGGAGCACCTTTAGATTATGGGTGTAGTGCAAGAGTGTTCCTACGATGTAGGTAGCAATACATATGGAGACGGTGAAGGCAGTCCTCTTTTAAAAAGTCAGTGAAAGATGATGCATTTCCCAAGCAGGAGTGTGGAATTTAATAATCTACTTATCAATGTGGCAAGTTGCTTCATACATATATTTATCCTGTAACATAATCCACTTATACCTTTTGTGCCATGTAATGCGATGGCAAATTATGGCAGCAATCTCATTATATAAGAGCTGTGATGTAGCCACCCTGATTATGCCAGGGCCCATACCACTGTAGGGTTTGAATACTAGCCATTCCCTTATTTTGCCATATTTCCGCAGATCTACATACTGGGGCTGAAGGTTGTGGTAAGCAATAGTTCCAGGGTTGGAATGCACTTTTGAGTCTATTCAAACCTACTAACTTGCATGTTTTTAAGGGTTTTCACCAACTCGTCTCTAATCATTTCCCATAATGAGAAAAATTGAACAATTACTCCTGACAGTGGCAGACGTAAAACTTTTTCTAGGGCTGGAAAAAAGGTGGTTATAGAGAAAGTGAACTTGCAAACACTCAACAGATTTTTGCATAAGCAAATCTACACATGCATATTTGCTCAAGCTTAAATGCAGTTTGGAGTATTATTTCTTGGCCTACTTCTGTAAATTCTTGTGAGTTCTCAAAAGTTGAAAATCTGACCTTAATGCAAGGACATAAAACATGGGTGCACTTTTGAGACTTTTATTAATAACTGGGCCCCTAATTAGGTCTGGCGTTACCCATGACCTTTTGTGTTTATTAAAATTCTGTCCCACTCTCTGTATAGGCTGGCTTCACTGAGAGGGACCGTATTCTGCTCTTTCACAAGAAGCATATCGGCACACAAAGTAGTTTTGGCCAGTTCCATGAACCACTGTGGCAATGAGTGCTTTTTGAGACCAAAAACAAGTTTTGTTTTTGCCAATGTTTTTTATAATGGTGAGGGCCCAGCAAGTCCAACACCAATGTTTTGCAAAAACCATGCCAAAACAAGACACCTTGACAAAATCAAAAGGCTAACCACAAATTTCAGACCCACTGGCTTTGCCAATGCTTGTTCATATTTGTTTCCCATAATCGTATTGAAACTGGTTACACTGATTTTTCGTTATGAATATTTTTGGAAAATGCTAGCATACATAAACACATTTTACTAAATGATGCTGCAAAAAAAGGGTACCTAAAATTTTACAGTAGTTTAGCGAACTGTTTTTTTCCTATTTGCATTTTTTTGTGAATATTTTATTTTGAAAACGAAGAATCGTCAATCTTGCTTTCAAGCTTCTGCAAATATTTGCATCTAACCAGTGAGCATTCTGGGAGCATTATGTATAGCCTCATATTGCTAAACATTGAAAACTTTTGAACACATTTTTATACTGGTACCAGTCAGTAGTGCAGTCTGAGCTTACAACATTTACTTAGAGCACTCACTCTAATAATAAAGGATTTGCATTAATGAACCATAAATACAAGATTGAATAGCTATAACACATGGATGCAGATATTACCTCAACTGCAGACAATGCCCTTCTCTGGTCAACAATGTGGTACTGTAAACTGGCAAACAAAGTGTTTTTGCTGTGGGGGGTTGGGCCTACTTGTCACAAGGAAGAAATATAGATGAAAACGTGCTGCCCTTGAATCCAAACAATATGTCCTGGGCTTCGGGCTATAGGAAATCCACATCCCTTCCTGAGTGAAGACTCACCCAGGTCTCTAAGTTCCATTCCAAACTGTGAACACAACTTTCATGGCTGGGGAAGAGCTAGTGTAGTCGAGCCTCTATATATCTTGTGGCAGATTTAAGTTCCCTGTATAGCCCATCTTTTGGATTGGTATGTTGGGTCATTGAATCGGTTGAACCACTATGCATTAATGACGATTCATGGGGTCTGGTGATCCCACTAAAAGTTCTGCGGCATGGCATTAAACCAGGCAAACAATGAGGTGGGGACAGGATATGGAAAGTGCTGGGGTTGATCGAGAATGCTTGTTAGGACCACCATTTTAAAGATCGCTGATCTGCCTATAAAGGAGAGGGGAAGGGAGGACTGAAACCCGATGTCCCTGTTCAATCTATCCAACAGGGGTTGTAAATTTTTCTCTGTAGTTGTTCAGAACCCCTCTGTAAAAAACATACCCCAAGATATTTGAATCCGTCACTCAGTACCTGGATGTCTCCTGTCCACGCGATTGGGGAGTAAGAGGAGCCAGTCACATATATGGAGGACTTTGCCATGTTAAGTCTCAGTCCTGTGAAATCACCAAATATACACAGGATTTGGAGAATCCAGGGAGCCAACCATTCTTGTTCATCCAAAAAAACAAGGACGTCATCTGCTTATAGCGCAACAGTGTCTGCGATGGCCACAGCCTGTTCAAACCACTTTCCCTCTGCATGTATCTGAAGCAAAGGTTTGAGAGGTTCTGTGGCCAGCGCAAAGAAAAGACAAAGGGCAACCCTGTTGAGTCCCTCAATAAAGAGAGAGAAGCCCCATGTACCAAAGGGACAGGGTGTTACTCAGTCAAAGAAGATAAATTCCCTTAGGTAACCAAATAAAAAAACTGTTCAACCAATTATCTCAAATATACAGCAAACCATTCATATCAATCCTACAAAAAAAACATACACCTATATTTGCAATGCCACAAGACAACCACTGACTAATAATGGAATGCCACACATATTTTATTAAAGAAATGTTAGCCATTAAAAAAAATTCATTATACAGAATTCATAAATCTTCATATTATAAAAAAACATATATCAGTATAAAATTTCATGTATTGCATAGACAGCATATACATTTTCAAGAGGTAGATGCAAAAATTCATCAAGTATCAAAAACAAATATTATTTCACATATAGTACATACACTATATCCATGTATTGAAAACAATTAAAACATTTATGGTCTAAAAGAAGAAGAGAGACACAGAAAGCCAATACGACAGCACACTTATTAATGGTTTGTGGACTAATCCAGGTAAGAAAACTCAAATGCCAGACATGTATGCAGTCCAAGTGTTTTGATCACAATGACTGGCTGGTACACTGGATTTAGTTTATCCCAAGCATCAATGTGTTTCGGTGGTGTTCGCAGAGTAATGGCCACCTTTAGCAAGAAAAATATAATGGGCCTCTCCTTTTAGAATCTTCAAATACCTATGTATAAATAAACGGCCATTACTAGCTATAGACATAGCACTAAAGTTATCAGTTCCTTAATTTCTCTCAATGTTAGGAACTCCCACAGTGAAGATACGTAAAGCGACCGTGTATTGTCACATCGCCAAAGCAGTGTGTTGTGGCACTAACCAATATAAATGGTGCAGACACCAAATCACCAAAATGTGACCGCTCTCATACATGTTTGCCTGTTATTGACGCCTCACATAGCCGTTGTGTCCCCCACACTGTTCAATTCTACCAACCCAATTATGCCTTAAGCCCATTCATTCATGCATATATACCAGCTCACTACCAGTATTCTATTTTATATATCAAGATTGCAACTCACCCAAGCAACTGTGGCGAATAGCTCAAAGGCGTGAATAGTCCTTGTAGGGAAAATGGTCCACCTTTTACTATAGGGATACCATCATTTCAATTGAAATATCTCGCTGTGAATGTTCTGTATTTTTAAGAAATATATAAACAATAGGGAAATATATTAAGACTACCCGACCTTCTATGTCAGGACTGTTACCCAATTGTTAGAATTACAGTTTGTAATAAATACAAAGTTTACAAAGTATGCGCGGCTGTAAGCTCACCCAATATGTTACTTGACGATTACCCCAAGAAACATCACATTGCAATCATTGTCATTTGACTACTAAGAAGAAAACTGAGCATGAATCACACTATAACCGGACCTATTCAATTGTGCCCAGGATTCCAGGTCAATCTGTTTACACTGTCCCTCATTATGAGTGGTAATTCCAGGATTTCAAACCGCGGGACCAACAATCTCCGAAAGCATTTAGATCCTGGATAAACAATATAAGATAAATATTTTGGGTAGTGGTGGAGCAGGTAAAACAAAATTATGTATACCTTCTCTATTTTGCATGAAAATACTAATTACGTAATCATTCTAAATATTAATCTGTATTAACTGTTTGAAGTGTTATTAACCAACCCGTGCACCTTAATAAACACACTATTCATGTGGGACTAAAATGCTAATTGCATGGCTATTAATTCTAAATATTAACTGTGGTACTAAACGTAGGATGTGTTGAAATAGAGAATTGCATGATTTATGTTGCTTTTGTAATGGTTTGTGCTCCTGGTATTGCGGAATGGTGAGTATTATTGCTTTAAATGTTGCTATAAGCTAGGCCAATACTAATATATATTGGGATTAGCGTGGGTTTAAACATTTGAATCTTAATTTCTGTGTACTTTTATGTTTGTTTTTGCTTAAGTTGGCATTCAGGCCAATTGGGCCGCAGTATCCAAAATGGAGTTCGGAAGTGGCCACCGTCATTTGAGCGCGATGTCTACTGCGCAGACTCTGATGGCTCTGAAGATCTCCAGACGACCTCCAACCGTGAAACTACGTGTTCCTTGTCAAGGATAGGAACGTGGAGGATTGCCATGACCCAACCAGTGTGAATGACTGAAAATACAATAATGACCTGTACCCGGAGGTCTACATGTTGTTACTTCGGAACTTTCGCTTGAGAACCCAAGCAAAACTTACAATTTGGGGAATGTCGTACTCTGTCCGATGGGAAGAAAACCCTCTTGAGAAAGTCACCACTTCTTGCAAATTCAGGGGGATTCAGCCAATCAGGACAAGCCTGCTTTAAATTTTGTTGCAGATTTGTTATAGAAGTAAGGGGGAAATGTATAAAAGCAGGGGTATTTAGTAGAGAAAAAGTTCGGTACCGTATTTTCCCATTGGTGACTGTTGGTGTGGAGTTCGAATTGAAAGCGCGATTGCCTGGTCCCTTGACTACCTGTGGGACTGTATTGTGCTGAGCGAACAAACTTTTCCTTGACTCATTTGGGTTTTTTTTTTTTTTTTTTTTTTGAAACCGTTTATTGCAATCTCAAGAATATACAAGTATGGGCCTACAACCTTTCGGCCGGCCGCTAGAATGACAGGAGCATATGACATACGTACAAAAACACTTGGCGTTGCAAAGGAGCAAAATAGGAGGTACCAGCGTCGTGGGCCACATCACTCTGACCCCACAATACGGTTTCATTTTATACAAACAACACAAAAACCACACCCGCAAGGCAACCTGCAATCGAAAGTAACAGCACGTGCTCCCCGAATGGGGGACCCCAGCCATCCACAGGAGTCTAAAGAGGGGAAGGGGAACAAATCGAGGACTGGGGGAATTCCGTGCTCAGGGCTAGGGAAAGGAGTCAACTAAGGGGACGGGGCTGGTGAGGCCGCAGGCAGCAGTGGTGGCGCGCAGATACCCCCGCGGTAGGCGTTCCAAGGGCCCCATACTTTCACCCATGCCCCAGGCTTACCCCTCGCCACATACACCACCTTTTCTCGGAACATGCACCAATCCATGTGTTCTTTCCAGGCCGACACCGCCGGGGGCCTCTGGGATCCCCACAGTTGAGCAATGTCACGCTTAGCTATCATATATCCCAGAGTCACCCATCGCGTCTGCGGAACCGAGTAGTCAGTTGGTTCCCACACATTCAGCAGGCATCTCCTCGCTTCAGGCAGCAGCTCGACATGCGTAACCACTCGCAGGACCTCATGCACACCACGCCAGAATCGCTCCACCTTCGGGCATTCCCACAAAATATGCAAAAAAGTCGCCAAAGCACCACACCCACGCTTACACAACCCATCCTCAGCATAGCCCATACGCAGAAGCCTTGGCCCCGTCATGTAAACCCGATGGAGTATCTTAAGCTGGACGAAGCGAAGGCGAGCCGGTATGGCCACCTCCTTCGGAGAGGCCACCGCGGAAATCCAGTCTTCGTCGTCCAACTCCAGCCCGTCGGCAACCCAAGCCTCGCGGAGGCCAGTCAGCAGGCCCGAGCGGTCATTAATCAGTTTTTTGTAAATAAGGGATATCGTGCTGTCCGGAACGTGGCCATCCAGCACTCTATCCTCCAGGGGGGAAGACTCCGGAGGCGACGTCCGGGAAGACTGAGCCCAGTGCGTGACGGACCTGCAAGTACCGAAAGTATTCACTGCCCTGCAGCTGAAACTCCGTCTGCAGCGCCTCGAATGTTTTAAATCCCCCTCTCGTCCAGAGGTCCCCCACTTTACTGATGCCGATCGTGTCCCACTTCTCGAAGCCCTTCGAGGTCCACAGGGAGCCCAACCTCTCAGACGCGTACAACGGTGATGCCCGGGTCAAACGGTCCTTCCACCCCATAGCTGCGTTAGCCGCGTGCCATACTCGTACCATGACACGCGTAGGTCCCGTCAGGCGGGGGCCGGGCGCGCCAGAGTAGAGCGCTCGATTATAGTCGCCACCAGGTAGGAGCATCTTGTCCATTTCAAATGCCGGGTTTAAGGCGGGCCCGTAAAGGCCATGATTAATTGCAGCTAGCTGGGAGGCCCAGTAATACCGTTTAATATCCGGGAGGGCAATCCCCCCCGTCGTACCATGGGAGCGTCAACTTCGCCAGGGCAATACGCGGCCTCCCGTCCCAGAACAGGCGGCGCTGTAGACTCTCCACCTCACGGAAGTAGCGCGCCGGGACTAAATCCATAGTGTTCTGGAGAGCGTACAGGAAGCGTGGCAACGACATCATCTTAAACAATGCCGCCCGGCCGAGCGGCGAAAGCGGCAGGCGCTGCCAGCGCGCGACGTCCTCCTTCAAGCGCTGGAGGGGGGGAAGCAAATTCCGCTCGTAGCGGGCCTCTGGGTCCAGAGTAATGTAAACCCCCAGGTACCGAAACCCCTGTGAGGCAATCTGACTCATTTGGGTTTTAACCTGCGTCTGACTGAACGATTTTACCAGAAGGGATTTTGATTTATGCAGGGTTGACTGGTTTCTGGAAATGGTCGCCGATGTCAAAATTTAGATATAATTGTATGCAAATTTATGCCAAAAGATATTCACTGAAATTTCTGATATGATTAAAATTCTGACTACGCCAATGAACGTGATTTAATTAGATAAAACGAAACATTTATTGACTAAACGAGTCCGTGATTTTTTTTAAAATAAGGTATTGATTAAACCGAAAGGTTCCGAAGCTTTAAATGTGTTTTAGCTGGTTCCAAATCACCATCAACCAGTCCAACTAATTGGTCCGTCGACCAAGTGGTGGAGTGCCTTGATGTTAAAGTTAGGATTCTATAGGTGCAGATTTATATAATGTAAAGATTTTCCTCCAATAGGTAACAAGGTACCCCCACATGTCCAGCGTTTCTTTCCTCCTGTGTGCAGATTCAAGTGAGACGTATGAGTGTTGGTGTTATGGGCACCACCAATGAATGCGTGTGTGAATGAGTAAGGGTGATGACGGATCTGTGACGCAGGGAGGATATGTAGATTTGCCCTTTCCCGCTGGAGCAGTAGCTAGGGGCTGCTACCAACATTCCCTATTTCACAAATGGTGTAAAGGTCAGGGCAGTGCCGCATACTCAAACAAAAGAGGTACCAAAGCTGTTCCTTAGAGCTAATGAGACGGACCAAAAAGTGTACAGGTGACCGATGTGAGTAACACTAAGTCGGATATAGGAGCCCTCATACAACCGTCTTGGTGTCGTGAATCACGCACCCATCGGGATGTAAAGCGTCATCATCGGGCTGCTCCTACGTCGAGCCGGCTGGTGCAATACTCGACGGGCTCTTTTAAGGAGCGCTCTTGTGGAGATCTTTTTATCCGGACAGCCGTTAGGTGATTGAGGGTAGAGGGCTCTATTGTAATGTAGATGAAAAAAATGTGTTGTATGAAAATGTTAAAATAGGTAGGGGAGTGCCATCTCAATCAGTTTATTATGAGGCCTCCTTACCTAATTAAAATTGTGTGAGGTGGAGTGTGGATGCCTAGAATTATGTGCTAGGTTGTCAACACTGCCTCATCTAGGGTCAACATGTTTCTCGCCCTGTCTGAGAATTACTCTGGCGATTCATCAGGACCTATTATATTCTATCTACATGTGAGCTGTACAACAAGTTTATAAACAGCATTCTTATGGATATTACCTGCAACTCGGTCTACCTGTGGGAAAGAAGACCAAGGTGATTAAAGAATGCTAAACACAGTATATTGTGATTATAAGGTGCGTCTCGTAAGCTAAAAATGTGCAACTGTAGTGACGGTGCACGCTAAGCGTGGTGATAAAAAACACACCAAAGCCATGTGATGTGAACACTCCACAATGTGTCATTGGGTTCCAAACAATCTTATAAAACATAACAAGAACGTGCTGTGTGCACTTACCCTATCGGATTCATAGGTTAGCGCGCTGCAGTTCCTGGTAGAAGACGCAAGGAGTTCCTTGCGTTCTGTAATTGTATATTGACAGGGTTGCTAGCAGAATGGCATAGTGAACGGTAAAACTCCAGGGTAGTATAGACCCCTTCTCTTAATTTAACACATATAAAATAACAACATATCTGTAACTCCCCACATCTGGCCGTTGAGAGTAGTGCACAAAAACAAAGATTAGATGAAATGTGGAACCTAATCTTGGCGAAATCTGGAACCCTTTATCTGGTAGTGAATCAAGTCAGAAAAACTTTTTACTAAAAACTATTCCCCTGCAAAGTCATTTCACCTAAGCTTATCCATGTAGTATATATATCGGACAAGGCAAAGTGATAGCCCGCCTACTTGGCTATCACTTTGCCTTGTCCGATATATGTACTACATGGATAAGCTTAGGTGAAATGACTTTGCAGGGGAATAGTTTTTAGTAACCTCTGCGACCCAGCCGCCGCTGGGCCGCCCGGATCACCCCTCCCACGACCTCCTCCAGCACTAGAGCGACCCAGCCGCTGCTGGGCCGCCTGGATCTCCCCTCCTGCCGCCTCGCCTGTCTCGCCTGCCCCCGGGCTGAGGCCGCCGCCCAGAGCTCCCGCCGCTGACTCCCTGCGGCCCCGCCCACCTCCATCCCATTCGCCGACCCCGCCACCCAGCTGACCCGCCCTCCCAGGCTACTCACTTATGACGCCCCCTCAGCGACCGCGCAGCGGACGCGCGCAGCGGGAGCACCGATTGAGCACCGAAGGTGCGCCAAAGGTAAGCCCGTCTGCGCCCGTCCGCGCCTGGACCGCGCCCAGCGCAAGACCCCCTGGCCCCCGCAGACGCCCGCCCTCCCGCCGGACCTACGACGCCGCCTCCCTCAACGCACTCAACACCGGCCGAATCCCGGTATGCTACCGAGCCACCCCGAGACGCACCCACGGACCCTTCAGCTGCCACGCCTGCAAGTTCACCTGCATCCGGACCTGCCCTGCACCAGCACCCGCCAAGCCGAACACCAGCAGCAACCACCTCAAGTGCACCCTGCTCAACACCCGCTCCACCCACAGACACGCCGTCCAACTCTGGAACCTCCTCGACACCACATCTCCTGACGTTGCCTTCCTCACGGAAACCTGGATGAACGCCTCCTCAGCGCCCGACATCACCATCGCCATCCCAGAGGGATACAAGATCATCCGGAGGGACCGCGCCAACCAGACCAGAGGAGGAGGCATCGCCATCATCCACAGGAACACCATCCGCATCACGACCAACACTGACGACACCCTGACAACCGCCGAACACCTACACTTCCAGATCCACACCGACCCCAAGACCACCCTCAGAGGCACCCTGATCTACCGACCACCGTGACCACGCACACCATTCAGCGAAGACATCGCAGACGTCATCAGCCCGCACGCCCTCCCCTCCGCTGACTACATCCTCCTCGGGGACCTCAACTTCCACCTGGAGAACAACAACGACCGCAACACCACCACCCTGCTTGACAACCTCGCCAACCTCGGACTCAAGCAGCTGGTGTCCACCCCCACCCACCTCGCCGGACACACACTCGACGCAGTCTTCTCATCCAGCAAAGACATCGCCTTCAGCCACGCCACTGGACTCCACTGGACGGACCACAGCTGCGTCCACTTCAGCTTCAAAAAGAACACGACCCACCACCACCAGCAACAGGTCGCTCGAAGAAGCTGGAACAAGATCACAGCCGACCAGCTCGCCGCTTCCCTGAGCCAGCACCCTCCCGCCAGCTCAGCGAACCCCAGCCAGGCCGCCGGCAACCTCACGAAGTGGATCAACAACTGCGCGGACGAACTCGCCCCACTGAGGACCCCGCCCAGCAGACCCGGCAGCAAGAAGGCCCCATGGTTCACCGACGAACTCAAGAGCTCCAAGAAGAACTGCCGAGCCCTCGAGAAAGCCTGGAGAAGGGAGCCAACACCGGACAACATGACCACCCTCAAGCTCGCCACCCGGAAGCACCATCAACTGATCCACGCCACCAAGAAAACAGCATTCAAGGACCGGCTGGACAACAACGCACACAACTGCAAGGAACTCTTCAAGATCGTGAAAGAGCTCTCCAACCCCAACGCCGGAAACAACGACATCACCCCATCGCAAGACCTCTGCAACTCCCTCGCCTCCTACTTCCACAACAAGATCGCTGACATACACAACAGCTTCAGCACACACACAACGCTCCCCACGACCGCACCAACGCCTCCCACCACCACCCTCAGCGCCTGGACCCCGATCAACACAGAAGACACCATCCGCACTATGAACTCTATCCACTCCGGATCTCTGACCGACCCCTGCCCTCACCACGTCTTCAACAAGGCCGACACTGTCATCGCACCCCACCTGCGGGACATCATCAACACCTCCTTCGACACCGCCACCTTCCCTGAGAGCTGGAAGCACGCCGAACTCAGCGCTCTACTAAAGAAACCAACATCGGACCCCACCGAACTCAAGAATTACCGCCCCATCTCGCTCCTCCCGTTTCCAGCCAAAGTCATCGAGAAGACCGTCAACAAGCAGCTGGCCGCCTTCCTCGAGACGAATGGATCCCTCGACCCCTCACAGTCTGGCTTCCGAGCCAACCACAGCACCGAGACCGCCCTCATCGCTGCCACCGATGACATCCGAGCCCTGCTGGACAACGGAGAAACAGCGGCCCTCATCCTCCTAGACCTCTCCGCGGCATTCGACACTGTCTGCCACCGCACCCTAGTGCAGCGCCTCAGCAACGTCGGAGTCCAGGAGAAGGCACTGGAATGGATCATCTCCTTCCTCGACGGAAGAACACAGAGAGTCCGCCTACCATCGTACAAGTCAGAGGCCACCGAAGTCATCTGCGGCGTCCCTCAAGGATCCTCGCTCAGCCCCACCCTCTTCAACGTCTACATGAGCCCCCTCGCGGACATCGCACGCCAACACAACCTCAACATCATCTCCTACGCTGACGACACCCAGCTGATCCTCTCCCTGACCAACGACCCCGCCGCCGCCAGAGCCAACCTTCACGAAGGGATGAAAGACGTAGCCGAGTGGATGACGACCAGCCGCCTGAAACTGAACTCTGACAAGACGGAAGTCCTCATCCTGGGCTCCTCGCCCTCCGCCTGGGACGACTCCTGGTGGCCACCCGCCCTGGGCACCGTACCCAAACCGACAGACCACGCACGCAACCTAGGCTTCATCCTGGACTCCTCCCTCTCCATGACCAGACAAGTCAACGCCGTCTCCTCGTCGTGCTTCAACATCCTGCGCATGCTACGGAAGATCTTCCGGTGGATCCCCACCGAGACCAGGAAGACGGTCACCCAGGCCCTCGTCACCAGCCGTCTGGACTACGGCAACGCCCTCTACGCCGGAACCACCGCCAAGCTCCAGAAGAGACTCCAGCGGATCCAGAACGCCTCAGCCAGACTCCTCCTCGACATCCCCCGACGCAGCCACATCTCCGGACATCTGAGAGACCTGCACTGGCTCCCCGTCAACAAGAGAATCACCTTCCGTCTCCTCACCCACACACACAAAGCCCTACACGACCAAGGACCGAGCTACCTCAACAACCGCCTCAACTTCTACGCTCCCAAACGCCATCTCCGATCAACCAGCCACGCCCTCGCCGCCGTCCCCCGCATCCGAAGAGCGACAACAGGAGGAAGGTCCTTCTCCTACCTGGCCGCCAAGACCTGGAACTCCCTCCCGACCGACCTGCGCCTGACCCAAGACCACCTCTCCTTCAGGAAGAAGCTCAAGACCTGGCTGTTCGAGCAGTAGAGGCACCCCCCCAATGCGCCTTGAGACCCTCCGGGTGAGTAGTGCGCCTTATAAATGTCTTTGATTGATAAGCCGCAGTACAGATTAGACATACCATCTGTCATCACAGGCGCCCCAACCTACACTTACTCTGCCCTGAAGAAGCCCATGCTTGGGCGAAACGCGTTGCCTGTATTGAACCTCATCAACATCATGAATAAAACACAACTCTAGAAATACAAGCAACAATGTGGACTCACTTTTTACCTAATTCTTGTTGTACATACTCAATTTACGCTTTAAAGCATATTGCCTCTCATACCCCTGTGCCAAATTCCTTAATTTATGGTCATATAGCAGCTGGCCATCTGAGGCGGGCAATATCTAAACACTTCACTGTGACTTGTCTTGGAGGTGCGGTATTCTGCAACCCGGCTGCTAGTTTCTTGTATTAGATTAGTTCCTGTCACATGTTTAAAAAGAAACAAGCCATATGCCTGTTGGTTTATGGTGGCCATTTTGGAATGAAGTTTCTACTCCTATAGAGATACGATTAATACTATGTGTGGACACCTAAAATGTCTACATGCCAATTGATTCCATTTAAAGTGACATTTTTTAATATAAAACCAATATGAATCTTAATCTCATATCTATTATTTGCACACTGATATAACATTATTGACAAACAGCTTTTTAAAAATGTATTAGTTAAAAAGGTTAGAACGAATCGTGGAATTAATATCCTTGTGAATGAACATGGTCCAACCTCCTACATTCTTGTCACGTGTTTCAAGAAGGACCAGCCATTTGCCCAACGTTTCATGGTGGCCTTTTTGGAGTGGAGTAGTTAATCCTAAATAGGCACAATTAATATTATATATGGACCCCCAGAGTGTCTACAGTCTCATTCATTAAATATAAAGGATGACACCCTTTATGTGAAAAGTAAAACTTTGCTATATGAAATAGGAATGCGGGTATATTCACATATCTTTTGTTTATAAACAAATCTAGCATTATTAAAAAAAAATGTTTTAGTTGTTAGAGAAAACATAACGAATCACAGGAAGCGAACTATTACAATTTTAGGATCTTAAAAAGGCCTTGGGGGCTGGATACTGATTACAAAAATGTGTTCCATTCTTCCCTAGTGTTAAATCCATTTCTAACCATATTCAGATGTGAAATATACCAATGCTCTCTGTTTTCTCTTTTCATCTAAATTGCATCCACGTTTGTTACCCACTATTTTCTCCAAAATAAACCACCGAAAATCTAGATGGCTATGTTTAGTCTTGATGAAATGCTCAACTAGCAGTGCATTGGTTTTATTTGTCCTCAGAGCTGACTTATGTTCCGTTCTCAGTTTGCGTCCAGTCTCTCCTACATATCTTAGTCCGCAAGGACATAATAGGATATAAATAATGTTGCTGATGCTACAGTTGTTGAGGCTTTTAGATACTATTTTAGCCTTGTGATATTCAAACGTTTTGCTAACCATATACTGGTCGCAAATGGCTCAGTTCCCCATTTATCAAGGGTGGACTGTTGAGTTCTTGTAGTTTCTCTAAATTCGAATTGCGTCTGAAGGTAAAAATGGGTTTATTTAATTGAGTCTTCCCATTCATTAATATCTCAATTTTTGTTAATGATGTTCCTAATTTGGTTACTCACATTGGATAATTATTTATTTATAAAGTTTTATATAGCGTAAACAAGATCCCGAGCAATAACGGAGCGCTTTACAATATGATGGGAGGAAGGACAAAAGCAATATCTATAACAATATCCATAAGAGGAAGGGAGAGAAAGAAAATACAGTGCAAAATACAACTAGGAGGGTAATACAATAAACAGGTGTAGGCAGGCAGCAAGGGTGAGACACAGTGTACAATAAGAGGGAGCTGTATCAAATGAAAAAAAGTCAGCAGGTGCAATGTCAACGGGCCCGTGAGTCTATCCCTATTAGGGTATGAATTTGTTCATTAAGAATCTTTTGGCTTCCACTTTAAACGCCGTCAATGAGGAGATTCTGCGAACTGCCGGTGGGAGAGAGTTTCAAATCTTAGAGGCAGCTCCGGTGAAAGCTTGGTGACAACTTCTCTTTTTATTAAGGATGAGTGGTTTCAGGAGGAGTGTAGAGACGCTTCTTGAAGCTCTTACGCCACAGGATAGTTTACGTTTTTGCGCAAGGTACGTAGGAGTGTTAAGGTGTAGGGCTTTGTGTGTAAGAACAGCAGTCTTTAATTGAATTCGTGATTCGAAGGGCAACCAATTGAGGGATTTTAGGCCTGGGTATATATGATCTTTTGGCTTGGTATCTGTAACCAGTCTAGCAGCTGAGTTAAGTGAAGCCCTTAGTGGAGCCAGAGCGTATTTGGGAAGGCCACAGAGGATAGCACTGCCGTAATCTTAACCTCGGCAAGACAAGCGCTTGGACCACTTGCTTGAAATCATTTAGAGGAAGGAAAGGTTTGATATTTCTGAGAGATCTCATCAAGTGGTTAGCTCCTTTGCATACATTGCTGATATGACCTTTCATGTTCAGATGCTTGTCCGTGGTGATACCGAGAGACTTGGCTGCGTCAACGATGAGGGGTGTACAGTTAAAAGCAGTGAGGTGACTCAGCCAGAGGTCTAGCTTTGGGATGAGGTTCGGAGGGGAGATGAGCAACAATTCAGATTTAGTAGTGATGAGCAGTAGATGATTCTTTGTTAACCAGTTTTGAGTAAACATTAGGGTAGTATTGAGTGAGATGATTTCAGAGGATGAGATTTTCAGATATTATTGCGTGTCGTCCGCATACATGTGGAAGAGAATGTCCATGGAATTGAGAGAATGTGCAAGAGGTTCCAAGAAAAGGTCGAAGAGGATAGGAGACAGAGCAGATCCTTGGGGGAACCCCATGAGTACAGGAGAGAGAGTGGTTTGTCTTGACTTTTTGAGTTCTGTGATGAAGGAAGGATGAGAACCATTGTAACACCTGATCAGAAAAACCCATTCTATTTTGCAGGATGGATAGGAGGTTGTCATGATTAACCGTGTCAAATGCGGAGGAAAGGTCAAGGAGGATCAGGAGGCAGGATTCATTTTGGTCGAGCATTATTAAAATGTTCTCAAAAACGTGAGTGAGAGCCGATTTGGTGCTATGCCACTTCCTAAAGCCCGATTGATGCTGGTCTAGGAGTTGGTAATTCTAGTCCATGTGGGGATCATTGCATTCTTGATTTCTTTGAAGATAGAAGGGGGCAGCGGGTCGCTGAAGTGGTTGGAAGGGTTGATATTCTGAAGAATCTTGAAGATATCATATTCACTAAATGTGGTAAAGGTGCCCCATGATGCATTGTTCTTGGAATTTGTGGAGGTCGATATACTCCTTACAAAGGAGTCAATGGGTGAGGCAGCAATGGAAGAAGGTAGTAGAGCCTTCTTAGAGGCGAGTTCAATGGAGATGATTCTTGATTTCTCAGTGAAGAAGGCGGCAAGATCATTGCAAGAGGGTGGGTTGCCACCAGGATCTGATTGGTTAGACCCAACGACTGATTCTTGTTTGACTAATTCGAAGAGTTTCTTGGGGCGGTTTGCCCCTTGATCCAGTTGGTGTCTGAAGTAAGTCACCTTAGCACTCTTGATTTGTTTGTTGTATCGGCTCCTGGCGTCTCGAAGGAGTTTTAGTTGGTCCGAGGAGGGATTGACTCGCCATGACCGCTCAAATGCCCTAAGGTTGTGGCGTTCTGAGTTTAAGTTTTCGTTATACCAAGGTTTGGATATTTTTGTTGAGGCATTTTTTTTGTTGGAGTGGAGCAATATTCTCCATGATGTTGGAGATGGTTGAATTGTAGGCATCTGTGAGTGATTGTACCTCAACTATGTCAGCTTGGAAGGAGAGGGCAAATTTACAATGGGCAGCTAGTTCATCAGAGTTTATTGCTCTTATGTCCCTTTTCCAAATCTTAGATTTTAGTGGTTAATCCTTCCTCATCAATACCTCCCTGTTGATATAAAAGAGGATGCAGTGGTGGTCGGAACAGTCACAAGGGGTAATGGAATCTATGGAGATAGACTGCTCTTTAGAAATAATGAGGTCTAACGTTTCTCCTTTGTTTTGAGTTGGACACAGTGCTGAGTCAGATCTTGAACAATTAAGAAAGATTCAATGCAAGATACAGCGGGGTTGTTGGGGTTAGACCAATGAAGGTTGAAATCACCAAGGAAGATTTGGGACACCGCTGAGTCGACATTACTAGAGATGATTTCCATTAGCTGCTCAGTGAAAGGGAGATTGTCACCCGGGGGGGGGGGGGGGGGGGATGGTGGTAAAAGGTGTGAAATTTGCAAACCCGTAGCTTCATACTTGAAATAGTGAGACCGAGGTATTCACAAGAGGCAGACGTCGAAGAATCTAAGTGAGAAACCGAAAGTGTGTTTCTGTGAATACATGCTAGTCCCCCACCCAGTTTCAGAACTCTGTCAAGCCTAATTATGTCATGAGTGGGGGGTACTAGGAGGTCTAAGATAGGAGTGGAAGCTGGATTTAGCCAAGTTTCAGTGAGGATGATAATGTCTAAATCATTGTGTTGGATGAGGTCGAAGATATCGGTGGCGTGTTTACTGGCTGACCTGCAATTAAGTAGTACACATTTAAGACTGGGTGGATTTGGGGGGGGGGGGGGAGACGTCTGGGTGACGTTCACACAGGTGAGGTTGTCAGTATTGCTGCATCTAAGATTGCAATGGGGTTCTCTGTACGGGTTAGAAAGGATGGAAGGAATTTGTCTTGGAGGGTCGAGGTTAGGTTCGGACAAAATCGTGCTAGAGTTGTGAGAGTCATGTGGATCAGTGGTCGAAGGGTGGGACTCCGATCCACTATGACAAGCGTTGGCGTTGAGCAGTGGGATAGATTCCGGGGTGGAGGGAGCTATAGGCTGAACCATGTGATCAGTAGTCCTAGAGGCCTCTCTAGGCCAGTTCGCAAAAGTGAGGAGAGAAATGATCATAGGGAAGAGATCATTTGAGGGGGCTTTCAGCTCATGTAGTTCGGAGGAGAGAAGGTGTAGCTGTAGAGATATATCATCAAGGCGCGCAGTCAAGTCAGGGTGTTGGGCGAGGGGAGGAAGAAGTGGGGGAAAAGCGATCAGCGATAAGGAACCTTGGAGAAGGCTTGCGGGGGCGATCGAAGCCCAGACTCAAGTCTAGTGTGAGGCAGAGTTATAGGGTAGGGGAGGGGGACATTATCTGAAATAAGAGAGGACTGTTAGACTAGATCTGAAATAAGAGAGGACTGTAAGACTAGAGGGAACAACTCCGCTCTAGAGTCTTCCTGTGTCGAATAGACAATAGGAGATGAGATTGAGGCCATTGGGACTCGAGGTAGCAACTCCGCTCTAGAGTCGTCAAGTGTCAAGCTGATAGAAGGTGAGGAAGATGAGGCCATTGGGGCTTGTGAGGAGGATCGATGCCCAGACTCAAATCTAGTATAAGGCAGAGTTATAGGGTTGGTGAGAGGGACAATGTCTGTTACATGGGAGGACTGTAAGACTTGAGGGAGTATCTCCGCTCGGGAGTCCTCGTGTGTCGAACTGACAGTCAATGAGGAGATAGAGGCCATAGCTCCGTCATCTAGTTGAGGAGGCGAACTAATGAGTTGAAGGGATCCGACTGGGGACACGGTGGCTATGTGATTATCCAGCTGAGGTGTGGGGTATCGGGAGAGTGGAGTACTCCTGACAGTTAAAGAGGGTGTTCTAGTGAGTTGAGGTAATCCGACTGGGGACATGGAGGCTATGGACTCAGTAGGAGGAGGTGAGGGGTTTAGGGAGAGTGGGGTACTCATTGTTGTTAAAGGAAGATTTATATTCAAGCCCGGCGGAGACGTGGTGGTTGAGATAGGGTCAGAGGAGTCGCCGTACACCGCTTTCCTGAGAGTTGGGTAAATATTCGCTATCTTTGCTAGGTTGATGTTAGAGCCTTAGATTAGGATGATACCATTATCACAATGACTATTTTATCGTTTTTTGTTTCTTTCTTGTCTTTCTTGAACATGCTGTCTCTATTGTAAAATCTTGCTCTCTTGAATGAGTGGTTAATCAACTCTGTGTTCAAGGGAGTTTTTTCACCCCCTTTTTTTCTTAAAGCAGGCTGCACATGATTTTCTTGTAACATCACTAATTTTCTACATGGGGCAACACTGTTGTCATCATATTACATATAGCTGCATCCTAATTAGTCACGTTATACATGGACTATTGGTATATTTGCCTTGATAGTCCATCTACAGGCCATGTTTTGCACATTTCAAGAATGTTAATGTTTTCAACCGTTTCTGGGCCACAGATGTTTTTGAATGCTGTCGTTCAACAAGGTATTTAGTCACGTGCCTGGCTCTTAGTGCACTACTAGACACCTTGAGTGTATCAGTGCACACTGGGTTCCTACTCGGCTATGAGGTTTCTGTCCCAATGTTAGTCACAACCACTGAGGCCCAATTCACCCCTGGGTTGTTCTATTCATGTGTCCATGTAGAACGAGTCTACCTAGATTGTCGTTGTTGTGTTAGGAGGTTACTAATCAACCTCTGTCGGATGTGTGAAAATCCGGACCCACCTTTCCCCACGGTGTGAGGCCCTGGAGCCCATCACTATTTCAAGTCTGTCCGCGATTAAGCTACATATCTACAAGTAAGTATTCTCTGCACCTTTGAGGGTGGCTACCCAACCTCCAAATTTCTGACGTTCGGTGGGACATATGCCTAATGTGAATTCTTTTTTGTCCTCTCAGACCTAGGAGCCTTGGGGCCCATCGTTTCCTAACCATTAGTATGATTGGTATTACTCAACTAATGCACATTATTTGATTGTCTTTAGGTGCTCTTCTTTCACACCCTTTTGGTCCTGATGAAGACCCCAGGATAAGGATTAAATTACCTTGATTGTATATAGAGGTCGAAACGTCAACAGTCTTATGTTATTTAGCAAGCATAGACGACCGAGATTAATTATCTCTGGCTACAATTTTCTATGTTTGTTGTATTAATTTGCAGTCATTAGGCTGGATAGGTTTCAGCTGTATCCGATGTATATATTGCACGTTGCCTTTCAGATTGGCCTCCGTATCCTTACCGAGCCAGACGCCTTTACAAGTTGATTGTGACTAAGCTGGCCGATAATGGTGGGGCTATCGTAGTACAGAACACCCCGGACTACAAGACCGAGATCTACTCCCAATTGAAAGATGGTGTCAGCTACACACGGCTTAATGCGGACCCTACCAAAGTTCTGTTTTTTTGTCCGATCCGAGTTCAATTACCTCAACCAGAAGCAACCTCACCTACCCACCATCTACACCTTACCCAAGGTGCACAAAATCCTGGAGCATCCGCCAGGACAACCCATTGTGTCCGGATGTGGATCCTTGCTTGAACCCCTCTGCAAATTTGTAGATTTCTTTTTAAAACCTTTGGTGGAATCTACTAGATTGTATCCCCGTGATACAATGGAAGTCATCAACCTTATTGATAGTATGCCATTCGACCCGGATTCCCAGCTATTGGTTACTATGGACATCGTCTCTCTGTACACCAGCATCTTGCAGCGGCCTTACCTGGAAGTCATCAGGAGAGCACTGGATAGGAGACCACTCCCAGAATTAATCACAACTGAGTTCATTATCCAACTCTTAGAAATAACAATAATTAAAAAACAAATTGTATTCCAAGGTGAGTATCATCTGCAGACCAAGGGTGTGGCCATAGGCGCCTGCTTTGCTCCAGATCTGGCGATCCTCTACATGGGTAACTTTGAGGATGAGTTCATCTACAGCCCGACCAATCCATTCAAGGACAACGTTACGTATTGGAAACGGTGCATAGACGATGTGCTGCTCATTTGGACAGGCAGCCCAAAAGAGTTAAAAAAAAAAAAAATCTTTGAGTGGATCAATGCAAATTCCTATGACATTAAGTTCACCATTCATTGGAATCAATATACTATCGACTTTCAAGACATGTCTATCAAAGTTGAGAATAAGTTGCTGTACACGACATTGTACAGAAAACCTACTGAAAGGAACACGTTGCTGCGATATCACCCGAGGGGTCTGCGTGATAACCTACCCTTCGGCCAGTTCCTTAGGATCAGGAGGAATTGTTCCGATAAGGATGACTACTTCAGGGAATCTGATGATCTCATCAACTGACTTGTGGAACGTGGCCACCCCCAAAGGATGGTTAAACGTGCTAGTAAGAGAGCATGGTTTAACCCAGCTAATACCCAAGCAACGCCCATCGGACGCCTTTGACAGGAAATATGCGTTACAACATACAATACTCGCAGCAATGAAATAAAACTAATGATCAACAAACATTGGAAACTACTCTGCAGTGATCTGGAGATACCAAACCCACCAATGCATTCCTTCAAAAAAGGCAAGAATATTAGAGACTTTGTGGTCAGATCATTCCTGGAAGTATCTCCCCAACCCGCAATTAAATCAATGTGGCACCTGCCAGAGATTGTTGGCCATTTCAAATGTGGTCACTGCAAAGCCTGTAAATTGACCATTGAAACAAAACCGTTCTGTTAAACACACAGTGGACTTACAGGTACATACCAACTGTAACACCACAGACGTGATCTACACCATTCTTTGCCCGTGCGAAAAGATCTATATAAGCCAGACACAACAGAAGATGAAGGCACAGATCTTAGAGCACTGCAGTAGGATCAGGTGTGGCACTGTGGGGGCACCTTTGGTAGATCATGTTTAGGGACTGGGACACCAAGCCAAGTGGGTGGCACTAGAAAAGGTTACCCTGGGTATTAGAGGTGGCAATTTGAATTCTGTCCTTAATGTCCAGGAGTGCAAATGGATGCACACAGTGGACACGGTCCATAATGGCCTGAATGAACTGGACGCTACAAATGCACAATTATAATGTTTGGGCAATGAATAGCTATTTGTAACCACTGTTGTGCATTTCGTGCTTTGGTCATTTGTTCATAACGGTAATGTTACGGCGGGCCAACATTTCTGCCCAAATTGTGACAACACTGAGCCTTATCGTAATTTACCATTTAACACCAATGTGTATTCGGCTTGTTCTATGCACGACACTGAGCGAAAATGCAAACCCTTTCTTGATAATGTATTTTGCATATACTATGTTTATTTTCTACAGCCATCAATATGTAGGCATTGTCCCCAGCGCTGCTTGCGAAAATTGTAACTGATGGACTGGGCCCACATCATACGCAACAGGAACGGCACCCATCGCCTCTGTACTCTATCCAGCAACTAACATAGAAAATGTGTAAGAAATTTTGGGACTGCAGGCCGGCTTAAAAAGCTGCTGAAAAGTTGAGTATTACATTTATGTATGTCTTAGACACTGTCATGATCCTGTTTTTGAAACGTTTTTTGGAACATTGTTAAAATTATAATTTGCACGTGAGGTTTCCTTCCTTGACCTACTAAATCCAATCACCACTAGGCTAACTTCATCATTTTGCCCCTGAGGTGAAACGCTTCAATCAGGGATATTTTTTGATTTTCCATAGAAACGATTTGACATTCCAAATAAATGAAGGGCATTATTCAGCCGATTCTGACATTTTTAGGTCTCGCCTGAGACAGCGCTTTAGCGCTGCTCTCGCGAGAGCTTTTGTAAAAGGGGAATCTGGAAGTGCAAACTAGTGCTTTTCAGGCCTCCAAATACAGTGCATGTGCGCCGGGCGCGCGCACCATTTGGCAGCCTGAAAAGCACTGCCTGATCACGTTCACGGCCGCTTTGATGTCCTCAGTGAGCCGCGCGGCCACTGAGGACATCAAAGCGGCCGCGCACACCATTTGCCACCCACTTCCTGCTTGTTTTTTTCTGTCGGAAGCAGCCTTGTTTATGTGACCTTTCATCAAGTTATCTGCTTGTATGTCAGTTATCTGCCTATGTGGGTTGTTATCAGTTTTCAGGTCAGTTGTCTGCCTTCAACCGCCCTCGATTGACATGCAGATGACTTACAAACAGCATACCAGGGTCAGCATGCTACCTCGGCAAGCTGACATTTGGGATAGGGAGAGCTCATTTCAGGCGTTTGATGTCGGTGTTCCTGAAAGATAAACTCCAGAAGGGGGCGTGGTGTTGCCAAAGGCTCTTTGATGACCCCATGCCGTAGTCACGCCTAATTGGCACCTCTCAACCAGAAACTCTTTAGCAGCACGCAGCGCCTGACACATTCCCCCAAAACACTTGAATCTGCGCATGATGACTTCCAGATTGGTGCATGGTTTTTAGCATTCTTCAGCATTTAAAGGCAGCAGAACTTCCGCTTCCGAGGATTATCTGAAGTACGGTGTATATATCCTATCCGGACAGTTTCATGTGTGCCTATTTTATGTGCAAACGGTTATGTTATCGCATGAGGTAGTCCAGACTATAGGATGCAGAGGAGTTACTGTTATGCGTGTTGTTAGTGCTGTGCTGCACCTTTTCTGCTGGAATGAGAGAAACTCTGTCTGCTCCATGACACATTTGTACTTCCTATGTCTACATAAGATAAACCAGCACCCATTCTGTACTCGTATTACCTGAATCGCGCCTCCTTTTCCTATTTTATAATCTTGAATGCACCAGTAATTTGTTAATATCTAACTTTCACCGCGAGAACCTATAAGTAGTTTGACCTATTTTCATGCTTCTCTCATTCCTTATGTAATTTACTTAGCTCTATTGTAAAGCGCTCTGACACCTCTGGGTAAAGATTGCGCTATATAACAAGCATTTGCAATGCAATAGGTCTCGCAGTTACGCGAGTTTGAGCTATTGACATTGTAAATAACAATGCCTTTTATTTATGTTTTTAAAAAGAAAACAAAAATAAAAGGCATTGTTATTTGCAATGTCAATAGCTCAAACTCGCGTTATGCGAGGCCTATTGCATTGCAAATGCTTGTTAACTCTGGCCTCCCTCTGTAGGCCTCCGTAGCCTTACCGAGCCAGGTACAGTTACATAATGTGCTAGCATCTAGCGACTTCTCCCTACGCACACATCGCGTGCACTTAGCTCATTACGTATTTATCTCTGCCGTGGCAACGGGCCCGGCTGTTATTCATTCTCCCCTAGACGGATGGGACAGACCGGTACGTCCTTTCGGTGGGTGCTCTGATCTTAGGGTTTTTCCGATTAATAGATTGGCATTTGTACCCCTTTTTAGATTCAATTGTACTATTTGAAAAATATCCCGATATATGGGACACAATTTCTTTAGGTATGTAGAGCTGTGACCACGTTCTCTTCACTGACGGGCTGTGATCTATGTGTGCTCTTTTATACATTAATTGTGTTTTCAGTCCAAGGCACGAGGGAAGAATATCTTGATTGTACACGCACCACAGTGTTCAAGGGGGTTTTGTCGCCCCTCTTTTTCTTAAAGCACCCCGCTCGTGATTTTCTTGTAACATCACAATTTTTCTACATGGGGCAACGCTGGTGTCATCATATTGCATATAGTTGCATCCTAATTAATCACGTTATACGTGGCCTATTGGTATGTTTGCCTTGATAGTCCCTTTACAGGCCATGTTTTCACATTTCAAGCATCTTAACGTTTTTGACCGCTGCTAAGCCATGGATGTTTTTGAATGCTGTTGTTCAACAAGGGTGTCAGGGTTCACAAGAGGTTTCCTCCTCGTGACCCTACTGTAGCTATTGTCTCTGCCCCCCAATCCCCCCGACAAGACCTGGGGTCCCGCTATGGCTGGAGCTGGTGATTATGCAGGCGGCATTGGATTTTCAACATGGCTGCCAGTGAGTCCGCTGTTCAGCATTCTAGTCTTTCCTAGAACCCTCAGCTGTGGTGAAGCGCGCACCAACATTCTATGGCGCACTTCACCAGAGATTCAACCACTGCAACAGCTTACCTGCTTCTCTCGTCGTGTGAGTTTGTCAGGGTAGCAGCGTTGGAAAGCGTTTAGATTCAGCGGTTTCCCTTCACTCCTGAAGATAAGGTTAGTGAGTCTTAGTCGAGCATGCCCAGAAGCTCGAAGCTGTCGAGTTCTACGCATGACGCTTGGAATTAGTGTTCCTGAGGGAGTTAGCGTCTCATGTTTTTTCCCCTATTGAGACACTGGTTAAGGTATTTAAGCGCATGCCCGACTTTCGTTTCAATTGAGTTTAGTGCATTACGCTTCTAGAGTGGCATTTCTGAGGTTGAGGGAGTTGTGAGAAATGTTCGACATTACTAGAGTGAGCTATCTATATTCTAGTTGCACACTTGTCCCTACAGATAAATTCAGTATTATTCACTGAATAATCGTTTGGAGTAGAGACTCCAGTTAGAGGGTCTGTCAGCTCTTCATTGCGGGCGCGTATGTTTCCTCGCGCAGCATTGAATCGTTGACTAGTTAATCATAGATAGTGATTGGGAGAGGTTTACAACACCTAGTGCTAAGACCTGAACTTAAGGTCTCGTAGGACTTCAGCATTCTTTACTAGGCTATACCCAAGTATAATTACTCGATTATAAATACAGAGTCTTGAAGAAAGACCTCAAGTGAGTTTAAGACTATGAATAGAAGCAAAACATAAGTATCGTACAAACTACTAAGAAGTAAATATAAACTGTGCACTTACCTTATGTTTCTCTGTGAAAAGTAGTGTATTGAGAATCTTTAAATTCAGCCTGCAAGAAAGAAAAGAGTTAAATTCTTCTCCAATTATCTGCATTATCACATCATTAGAGAAAGTTATAGAAGAAAGGCTTGAGTCCATGGTATTCCTGGTAAGATAAGTTACCCTACATATAATGCATTGTTCAAAGTTACAAAGTGATATTTAAAACTGCAATTGTTTTTAGCACACACCAAGAAGAAAGAAGACAACGAAACAGAACAGAATACTAATCGGGCTGTCTCTTCTCTAATTCCCAATCCCCTTTCCCCCCTTGGTACTCACCTGGAAGGAGTGATAAATTAACTGCAGGGACATCCTGAGAGGGACATAGGGAACGAGGCTTCATTCTGCTCCTGTGTTAACTGGAGTTCCAAAAACTTGTTCCTGACAGAGTGAAGTGCCCACGTTGGTACTAACACCCGAGCACAATGGCTGGGGGTTTTGATTTTAAAAAATGTAGGTGACATACTGGGAAATATTCAAAGAGACTTAGAAGCAGTCAGAGAGGAAAATAAACTCCTGAGGCAGGAAATAATCAGTTGTAAAATGAGAATCAGTTTCGGAGGCCAGTCAGAAAACCACAACATTTGAAACCCAAAGACTCAACACAAGTCCTATGTCCTTTGCTCTTACCCAAGTTATTCATTCACTATCACCTGTAATACCCCCTAGCACCCCCAGAGCGATTCAATGGGGACCCGCAAAAAGCGCAAATCTTTTTGACTCAGTGCTCCCTTCACTTAACCCCTTCGCTGCAGCGGGAATTCCGCCGCAGCGCTGGGGGGTGCGGGGGGCAGCGCGGTGGCGCTGTGCACATGACGGAGCCACTCCGTCATGAGCCACGGTTGAGCTGTGCTCATGACGGAGCGTTTCCGTCATGACTCCGCCCAGTTGCGTTGTCCCCCCGCACAGGCGGGGAAACAGCGCCGCGTAGGCGGAGCGGCCGCCAACGGTCGTGGCATGACGGAACCGCTCCGTCATGAGCACACGGCAACCGTGGCTCATGACGGAGCGGTTCCGTCATGAGCGGGGAAGGGGTTAATGTGCTGCCCTACGATTTTCCCTGGTGCTCAATCCCGTGTGGCGTTCGTCTTGTCCTACCTAAGTGGGAACGCTCCCTGCTGGTCCATGCCCTTTGTGACTAAAGACGACCCTATCTTCTATAACTTCAAAGACTTCAAGAAGGAGTTCCTTCGCATTTTTGACAGGAGAAAAGCATCGCAGGCTACGGACAATGAGCTGCTAGAGCTGAGACAAGGTAACCGAGACCTGGTAACTTACCTGGCCCAGTTTAACAAGCTTGTGGTGGAAACAGACTGGCCGGAAAATAAGAGGGCAGCAGTGTTCTACCGAGGGCTGCAAGAAGAACTAAAAGATGCTCTATCTCAAATTCCTAACCGTCCTACAGAGATCTCGACCTTGGTGGACTTAGTTTTAGAGAGAGATTTTCGGCAGAACAAACGAAGAGGAGAAAGGAAAAGAGAGTTTCGATCGAGTGTTCCCCCATTTCGACCGAATCAAGCCAAAAACCCTGCGGGTTACTGAAAATTCAGCTGGGGTTGAACCCATGCAAATCGGTGCCATCTGAGGTCCCTTGTCCAATGAAAGAAGGAAAACTTGCAGCACCACCAGTAAATGGAGTTGGACTGGTGTATGCAAGCAAGGAAACAACTCCAATGAATCATCAATTAGCAAATACTTTGCAAGTTTCTTCACCCCATGTGATTTTGGCCTTAACGTTAAAATTTCGAAACGTGGTTTTGGAAGACATAACGGTCATGATTGACTCGGGAGCTACTGGGAACTTCCTGTGACCAGAAATTTGCTATCCACATAGGACTGCAAGCATTCAAGAAAGTAAGTTGGTGAGAGCAGTAGACGGTACAGACTTAACTTCTGGCCCCATAACCAGTCATACTGAACCTGTGCAAATGATTACTAGAGAAGATTATCACAAAGTTTTACAGTTCAACTTAATCGATGCGCCACAATTCCAGCTGATTCTAGGACTTCCATGGCTAACAGAGCACAACCCATCCATTGATTGGGGAGCGCGAACTGTAAAATTGAATTCAGAATACTGCAAAAAACATAGTTTTACGGACAAAGAAATCCAGTCAGAACCTAGTGTAGCCGCGAAGCTATGTGAGAACGGAGTGTCAGTATGTGTGATACAAACAGAAATTTCAGAAGAATTCCAAGATTTTGCAGACGTGTTCAATGAGTTTGCGGCGGAGAAGCTGCCACCGCACAGTTCCTATGATTGCAAGATAGACTTGGAACCAGGGCGAACCTACCTCCAACTGATTCATCAGACCATCACAGTCTCCAGTCTCTTCCCCCCCCCCCCCCCCTTTTCTTCGTGCCAAAGAAGGGGGGGGATCTCAGGACTTGTATAGACTATAGAGCGATCAACAGAATAACAATTAAAAATTATAACCCACTCCTTATATCGGTACTTATAGACCAAGTGAAGGAAGCGAAAATCTATACTAAATTAGGCTTTTGTGGGGCCTACCACTTAATCAGACTCCGGGAAGGTGATGAATGGAAAACAGCCTTCAGGACCAAATACGGCCTCTATGGATACAAGGTGATGCCTTACGGACTATGTAATGCACCAGCGTCGTTCCAATATTTCATCAATGACGCATTAAGTGATTTTATTCACTTGATTTTATCATGTTGTTATTTGAAAGACTTAATTTCGTATCATGTCAAATTGATTTCCACTGTGACCGCACTTTTTTGTACTTTCTACTACCCCGGTCCAGTGGCATTTTGGGTTACCCCATTGTTGCATAACTACCCACAAGGGTATCCAGCTTTCTAGCAAAACGAGCTCAGGATCCTGGGACTCCTCACATCCATCACCCGCAACCCAAATGGAGTTAGAATCACTGAAACTCCAAACTGACAACTTATCTCAAAGCATTCAAAACGCTCTTCTAGAAGTGACGAGCATTTTACACCTCACAGAAGACTCTGTCAAAAATCAAGCTCATTTACAAAGCAGTACTCAATGTACAAAGCAAGCCAAATCGTCCAGCCGTGTCACTGTCAAAGAGGCAATATCGCCTCTCTAACAACTTAAGTATTTATGGGAAAATGAAACATTAGCCTTACTACTATCCTACGAGTCTACACCGAGTCCTCTAGTCTCCCCTGCAAGGGAGGCGAAAACAAAATTGGACGGTCACAATCAATGTAAATAAAACTTCCATACTCAAAAATAGAAAGTTAAACATAAATGACCCGAAGAGAGTTTCGCAAACCAGCTTTAATCATGACTCAAATCCTGGGAACTCCTTGAAACCGCTCCTAGGCCAACTACTCCACTGCCTATCAGCAGTGAAGCATGCCTCTGACATCGCCAAACTCATTTTGAGCCAAGAAGTAGACGTGGTGATCCTAACGGAATCATGGCTCACCGAAACATCGTTGCCTTGGAGCTATTAGTTACCCCAAATTACAGCATTGTGAGACGAGACTAGATGGACAAATTAAAAAGGGAGATATCGCTTGCATTCACCGCTCCGATCTCTCTGTTATGCAATTACACTCCAATCAACTCTAATCCTGCAAATATCTTGCACTTTCCATAAGAAACAAAGCAAATCAACTATGAATTTTACATACCTTTTAACAACCCTGGTAAAAATGGCCCTTTCATAAACCACCTAATGGAAATCATCACTGCAAACTCTTCCCCCCCAATCCAATGATATATTCCTGTGGGGACTTCAATCTGCACTGGGATGATCTTAACGATAATCAGGTTAATATCTTTGAAGAATTCCTTGCGGGGGGCATGGCCAAGATGGCGTGGTGAGTGGTCAACTGTCCCGCGGGCTCCCGGACCCCTTAGCCCCTAAGCCGGGTTTATTAGCAGAATCTCCCCCTGTTCTGAAGGGGAATTGACGACGGAGGCTGCAGAGGGCGGACGAGTGGCGTTCCGAAGCCTGAGATCCCTGGGGAACACCTACGGCGCCCAGCGGTTCTGAGGACAGATCGAGCGGGGAGGAGACGGAGCAGCTCCGGATTAACGGCTACGCGAGTTCCCGAGCCCATAAGTGCGGCCTACCATCGCGCGGCAGCGAGGCCTGAGGCTGGCTGTGGAGGATCGCGGATGGACCTGCGGGGTGCGGCGCCGGCTGGAGACGACCGGAGGGGACATTCAGCCTCTGGGCATGCGTTGCTCACCCGCGCATGGCCGGAGACGACGTGGACAAGGGAAGCGACACGGTCCGTGACGGACGCCTGGGTGGCTGCGGAGACGAGCTGAGGCACCTGCAGGGGAGTGGTACCAGGCGCTGCGCTCGGCGAGAGGAGCACGGAGGAGTAGCGACGGTCGGCGCCCCTGGTAGGCACGGAAGCTCTCCTGGCGGGCAGAGGGAGGAGCGGAGGACTGACTGAGCCGCGGTCCTCGGTGCACCTCTGGACCTTCGGGAGCGGAGCAACTGGGGCCCAGAGAAAACGGCGACGGAGGGGGCGGGGCTCTAGCTCACGGCTTGGGGTAGGGTGCCCACGCAGCGAAGGAGCAGTGGTGGCGGGACCCGGTGGGGCTCCCATGAGCGCGTTAAGGTCTCTGAGGCCTGCGGCATGACTGGAGAGAGGGGCTATTGAAAGGGGCAGCCTAGCGCCTACCGAAGACAGCGGGGGTGTGGGACCCCTCCCCCGGAGGCTGAGGAGTGGCGGGGAGCCCGCGGCCCACGACAACGGGGGGCCAGGAGCACGTGGAGGGCGCAGAGGCCTATACCTGCCCCAGTGGCTGAGAGCGGACACCAGCGGGTAACGATACAGTGGCGCCACGCACGGGGGGGCCCAGAGCCGGCCGTGGACAGGCCAGAGCAGAGTTGGGGGCCCTTACCGCGGCAGTGAGCGAGCGTACGCTGGTCCGAGTGGCCGGGGCCTGGAGCGACTCCTGTTGTCTGGCGCAAGGAGCCACCGAGGAACGGAGGTGAGAGCTGCGGAGGGTGGCGAACGTGGAGACTGCCTGAGGGGCCGGGTGGCGATAGCAGCGGACAGAGGTCCTTGCAGAGTGCTGGTGGCGCCGACGGCTCCGGCAAACTTACGTCCCCATAGAAATGGCAGGCAACAAAGGAGGGAAGAAGGGGGAACGCACTCTCCCCGAGCTACTGGGCAGGCACCAACAGAGAGTGGATAGGGGGCAGCCGTCGTCCTGCTCCTCCGGGGGATCGCAGGAGGCTGGCGGTGGGGAGCCTCCGGTCACCAGGTCCTTTATGGAGTCCCTCTTTGGTTCCCTCAGGGAAGATTTCCAACCCTTGAAAAAAGAGGTGGCCAGTGAAGTGCGGGAGATGCGGCGGGAGGTGGATGGCCTGGGAGAGCGTGTGGCTACAGTGGAAGTTGCAGGCCAGAGGAGAGATGAAGAGTTCGAACAATTACAGCAAGAAGTGCTGCGCCTCAGGGACCAGCAGATAGACCTCCAGGCGCATGCCGAGGACCTCGAAAACAGATCTCGGCGAAACAACGTCTGGGTTCCGGGAATTCCGTCCAAAGAAGAAGGGGCCGACGCAGCGAGTTATCTACGGGACCTGTTTCGGGAGGTCTTGGGAGAACCGGAGGACTTCCCCTTCCGGATCGACCAAGCGCACAGAGTGGGGCCGCAGCGAATGGCGTCGGCGCCGCCCCCGGATATTCTGCCCTTTCTCCCGGCTTTCCTCTTAAGGAACGCATCCTAGCGGAAGCGCGGAAGAGGCAGCCCTTGACCTTCCGAGGATACCCGGTTGCCCTTTATCAAGACTTATCTGCCATCACGCTTCAGAAATTTAAAAAATTCAAAATCGCTACTGACTTTCTGAGAGAACATTGAACGCCCTACGCATGGGGTCACCCCTTTCGCCTCATATTCCGGTGGAACGGCGCTATGCACCAACTACGCTCCCTGCAGGAGACATGCGGAGTCCTGGGCATCACAGCGACGGAGGATGACGCGCCTACGTCGCGAAGGAGGCGCTCAGGGAGAGATGGCTGGCAGCGGGTGTCCAGGAGACGGTCCCACGAACGCTCTTTGAGGCCGGACTCGCCCACCATCAGGGCCAGCATGGCAGACGCAGTGCTGGAAGTGGCCGGGAGCACCGGCTCCGGAGACGTAGCACTGACAGCGTAAGAACGCTCCAGGGGGAGATCACCACAGCCAACTTTATATCGCAGGTTTGGGGGCTGGGGGGGATGGGGGTTGGCTGGGAGGGGATGGTGGCTGGACGTCCACTTGAATACTCTACCAGAGACTTGTTCCCTTGGGGACTTGACTTGGACTGGGATGAACCAAGGTTTGGGGCTGGGGAGGGGAGGGGCGGAGAAGGGGGTCCTAGAGTTGTTGGCACGTTGCCGGTGGGTGGGTTGGCGGGTAGTTCGGGGGTGCTCTCAGGTGGGTTGGGGGAGGGAGGGGGACGGAGGGTGGCCTAGGGGTAGGGTGGGAGAGCGGGGGGGAACCAGGGAGGAGTCATCCAGTGCGTGCTCGAGGTTCCGGCCGCGACAGCGGCACTCATGACACGAACCATAGGTCTGCTAAAGGCCAGCGCGGTCCTACCCGTCCTTTCACATGCCGCCCACAACCCTTAAAATTGTGACGCTTAATGTCAGGGGCCTCAACAACCCGGTTAAGCGGCGCGCTGTACTGTCCCTGTTAGAAAGCACTCAGTCACCTTTTACCCCGGGACTGCCATAGACTACGCTCACACACATTCCCGACACAATTCTTCTCGTCCTGCAGCACTAAAACGGTGGGGGTAGCGATCCTGGTGGCCCGGCACTTTCGAGGGGAGGTCCTCCACAAACGGTCGGAACAGAAGGGCAGGCTATTGGTCTATAGGTTCAGAGTGGCGGGTCTCTCCTTCACAGTTGGGTCCCTTTACAGCCCGAATGACAGGCAGGAACGCTTTCTTAGCTCGGCCCTGGGGGAGGTCATTGCTACACAGGACAGGCACATTATTATTGGAGGCGATTTCAATATGGTCTTTGACTCAGCTCTCGACAGATCCGCACATCGCTCACCGCAGACCGGGGAGTTCTCGGCGGGGTGCAAGGCACAGCTGGTTGATATGGACCTACATGACCTCTGGCGACGCCTGCACCCTGCTGACAGGGACTATTCTTATTACTCTCACGCCCACAAAACTTACGCGTGGCTTGACCACTTTTTGGTCACAGGGCCGGTGTGCACCCTGGCCACGGCAGCGGAAATGGGGGTGGTTTCACTGTCGGATCACGCTCCGGTCACGGCCACGCTTTGCTTATCGCCGATTTCTTGCCCCCCTAGGGTCTGGCGTCTCCGGGACACCTTACTACACAGGCGGGAGGTGGTCGCGCATGTTACGAAAGCGATACGCGAATACCTGTCCCACAACGAGGACTCCGAAACATCCTGGGCGACCCAATGGGCTGCTTTTAAAAGCGGTGCTCCGGGGGGAATTTATCGCTATTTCCTCAGCGGACAATAAAGACAGACGGCATAAGCGAGAGGAACTCACTCAGAGGGTCCGAGAATTGGAGCAAATGCACCGCAGGACAGGGGCTCCCCGGATCTGGCGGCAGCTCAAGGAAGCGAGAAAGCTTCTGACGGCTTTGGACATGGATCGCGCGGAATACGCAGCGTTGCGCCTAAGACACGCCTATTACACAGGGGGAACAGGTGCGGCCAGCTGCTGGCGAGTAAGCTACGGGTGGCGTGACAGAAACAGTTGGTGCGAACGATCTCCGACCCCGTGGGATCGATGGCTACGGAGGACGCCCACATAGCGGAGCTCTTTCGCAGGTTCTATGCCGACCTATACGCCGGGGATCCCCCGGATGAACTCGCAACGAAGAGGTATCTGGACTCGGTCTCCCTCCCATCCTTGACACCTTCGCAAGCAGAGGTTCTTGACAAAGATATACGGGTCGAAGAAGTTATATCTGCTATAGCTAACCTTAAACATGGCAAATCCCCAGGGCCGGAAAACTATACGTCTCTTCTATAAGACGTTTTGTACCTCGCTAGCTCCGATCCTCACGCGCCTTTTCAATACCTTCGCCAAACCGGGTGCCATTCCGCCGGACCTGTGCGGGCGTCTCTCGTGGTTATCCCCCAAACCAGGGAAGGACAAAACGCAGTGCGGCTCTTACAGGCCGATCTCTCTTTTAAATATAGACCTCGAGCTGTACACCGGGATCCTGGCGGCACGCTTGGCCCCCCATTTGCCGGGACTGATAGACCCGGATCAGTCAGGCTTCGTCCCGGGAAGGCAAACAGTGGACAACACCAAAAGGATTACTCATCTCATAGAAAAGGCATTGCGGATTCCGGGGAGAGAATGCTGCTATCGGTGGACGCGGAGAAGGCGTTTGACCGAGTTCATTGGCCTTATCTGGAACAGGTGTTATTGAAGGTAGGGATGGGAGACAAATTCCGATGCATGATTTTCAATTGCTACAGGTCCCCGACAGCAGTGGTGCGGGTGAACGGGTATTCTTCTCAGTTTTAGCATTGAAAGAGGCACGAGGCAGGGATGCCCGCTGTCGCCTCTCCTCTTCGCCTTATACATGGAGCCTTTTGCGCAGCGGATCCGCAGCAATCCGGCAGTGCGGGGGTGAGGTTTGGCGGCTTTCATCATGCCGTTAGCTTATACACTGATGACGTTATACTGTCATTGGAGGATCCGCTTCATGCCCTTCTGGCCTGTATAGGGGAGTTGACCTCCTTTGCGGAGGTCGCGGGCTTCAAGATGAACATGGGGAAGTCGGTGGCCTTGGATGTTTCCCTCTCGCCTGCAGCCAGAACCCTTTTACAAAACCGTGTTCCGATAGTCTGGTCGACGGACCCGGTGCCCCGCAAACCTATATGCATCCTTTATCACCAGAGTGCCTCTGCGGGTTTGGGACGCTACGAACACTGCGCACGGCCTGACGACATTCCCTTCGCCACTGACGCCCCTGGTGGATAATCCGGACTTCACCCCAGGACTGGAAGGGGGAGCGTTTGATCATTGGCGCAAGGCAGGATGTAGGGCTTTGTGCCATGTGTATGGTTCGGGAGGAGTCATTCCCTCATAAGTGACCTTTATCAGTTTCTCCAAACGCCCTCTTCGCACTTCTATAACCCAGGGAGGGAGCGCTGGGAGAGGGAATTGGGTAGGTCCCTGAGCCATGAAGAATGGGAACAGATAGCTTATAGAGCCAGACACTCGGCATATCACACGGGCCTCACTGAAACCCTTACTAAAGTCTCTACATATTGGTACTACACCCCGGAACGTGTCCACGACATGGATCATAGTAAAGACGCCACCTGTTGGAGGGGATGCGGACGGGTTGGTACACTGACGCATGTCTTATGGGACTGTCCCCTCCTCGACACCTATTGGCAAGAGGTGATAGACAATGCAGACTCTAGTTTTGATACCGAACTGCCACACCTCCCAGCCTATATCTTATTAGGCCTCCCGAACAGACTGATGTATCCATTGAAATCCCGCAGGGGTAGGCAGATAGCCATTGCGCTGGGGTCGGCCATACAGAACATTCATATATACTGGCGTTCTCCCACACTCCCCACGGTCACAGGCTGGCTCCACAGATTATGGCATGTGCTCGGAATGGAGAAAATGTCGTTGACAGTAGCAGGGGACGCGGAGAGGTTCCTCGACATATGGCAGCCATTCCAGTCCTTACTGGTCACAGAATTCAGAGAACTGACCTGCCCGAGATATCTTCGACTCTTACGGCTCACCAAATCGGAAGACTTGGCCTCCTAAATGAGCCTGAGGCGAGGATGACTGGGAGAGGACAAAAGGGGAAAATGGGATTGATCGGAGGTGCGCACTGGACGAGGGGAGGGCTAGGGGATGGGGGCGGTTGTGAGTTGGGGTTCCGGGAGGGGGATTCCGGGGCTAAGTATCGAGGCGATTTGAAGACCTGATTGACGGTTTATAGTTGCGGAGCCTTACGCCTAGTACGGAACTTTGGCCGCCAGGTAGTGGCACACTTCTGTGGCCTGTGGCCTATGGTCCGCTCGTATATGGTGTACTTAGAGCATGTGTTGCATCGAGCGGATGGTTTACCAGCATCAGCCTCCAATAGACAGGGTTTTTTTCCGCCCTTTCCAGTTTGAGACGCGGCCGGCCCCGAGGGGTTGTAGGCGGCATGCTGTGTTAAGTATGATCTGTCCGCAATAATCTCGCTGGGGCTTTTGACATGCTGATATCTATGTGCAGTAACCCGCCGGCCCGCAGGGTTGTAGGCGAGGGGTGCCGATACCGTTGATGATACTCTGTTAATAATAAAAAAGATTTAAACTTAAAGAATTCCTTGCCAAACAGTCACTCAAGCCTGCACTCCCCAAACTCACATTAAAGGATCTACACTAGACAGGAACATCTCAAAGGAAAGGGCAGTCAATTGAATCTCAATTTCTCCATGCGATTAGTCAGACCACCATATTATTACCTTTCAAATTCCAGGCGTAATAAAGAAAATAGCTACATAATCTGTCAAACCAAAATGATAGATTAGGGATACAAAAGGCTTATTCTATGAGAAACTGGCTGCAGGTTGCGAGAAGGACCTTCCCCCGCCCTCTAATTTAACAAATGTCAGCAAACTTATGGTCCACTACAATGCAACGATGTTAGATATAATCGATTCATTAGCTCCTTTAAAACTGAGAAGAATCACAGATAGAGACAAAATTTCTTGGTTTAGCGGATCCCTAAATGAGGAAAGGAGAAATCCGCGAGTAACCTAAGAGAAATGGAGACAACACCCATCATCCCCCCTGAATAAACTGCTAAGGAAGACCAGAAACGCATACAACAAAAGCATTCTCAAATCAAAAAAATTATTCTTTAGAATGAAACTGGAGAACGCTCAAAATAGACCGCGTAAACTCATTGAAATGGTAAAACTACAGCCAAATAAATCTGCCAAATCTTCTAAAGAAGCTGCTAAACCCCTAATAAGCTGTGAGGAATTCTCATCTTTAAAGACAAAGTCAGTTCATTGGTAAATGAGCTTGGAACAGCTGCTATCAACCTACCTCCCCTGATGGCTTCGATGAATCAACACACTCCTGTCAAGCAGTGTCAAAATATGAAGCTCGATGGTCTACCTTCATTTTATATGACGACAACGGCATCTCCAAAATCCATTTGTCCACAAAACAAAATAACCACTTCATTGATCCTCTCCCTTCGAAATGCTCAACGACAACCAACCAATTTGTCATCCTCATCTGGACAGTGATAATCAACGCCTCTTTGTCTCAAATTTCCATACGAGACTGCAAGGCAAGTTATCTCCATTATAAAAAAGTCAATTAACTCCGCTGACCCAAATAATTTCAGGCCAGTATCCAATATTCCCCTATTAGGGAAAGTGCTAGAAAAATATGTGCATCAACAACTGAGCCAACACATCTCTAAATTTAATCTGTTAAATGGCTGCCAATCTGGTTTCGGACCAGACCATAGTACGGCAACTACAATACTTCATATAGTGGATGACGTCATACAAGCACTAGACCAAAACAAAACCAGTCTCTTAATTCTTCTGGACCTTTTGTCTACGTTCAACACTGTAATCCATGATAAACTGCTTGATCAACTTTGGAACAGATGGGATTGTCTGGAACCATTCTCAAATGGTTTAAATATTTTTGGGAGAAAAGAACGCAAAGATTTTTAGTAAATCAAATTCTATCATCGCCGTCCCCTGTTATGATTGGAGTACCACAAGACTCAACTCTTTCACCAACTCTATTTAACGTCTACATGGAGACACTGGCTGAAATACTTCATCACGCCAACATCTCTTTCCATCTATATGCAGATGAGACACAGATTTACATTAAAATGTTGTCACTGGACTAGATCAAGACAATGAATGAAGCACTAAAGATGACCATTCAATGGCTAACAAGTAACTAGCTTAAACTAAATGCGCAAAAAACAGAATTCTTTCAAATATCTCCCTAAAAGCTCTTCTGATATAAAGGAATGGACCAAATTGATCACTGCGCTTAACTGCACCCTGATTTTGATGAACTCAACCAAATCTCTAGGAATCACGCTGGACAAGAACCAGAACATGCAAACCCACATCAACTCGGCTAAAATGGCAGTTTTCACCTAAGCTGTCTTAGAAAAATGAAACCATTCTTAGAAACATCAGACCACAAAATGGCAGTTCAGGCTTTGGTCATCTCGAGGATCAAATACGAAGTACAATTCTATCTGGTCTGCCAAGATCTCGACAGCTCTGTTAAAAGCCTGTCTCAACGTAGCCGCAAGACTCCTAACAGGCTCTAGAAAATGTGATCACATCTCTTTTCACTTAAAGGCTCTGAACTGGTTACCTTACGAAGCCAGAATACAACTCAAACTGGCTTGTATCACACACAAGGCGTTACACTCTGAAACACCTTTGTATCTCGCTCAGAAATTTGTGATATCTGGAGGAGGCAGGTAGTCCCGGAGCGCAAAAGATCTTGTTCCGAAACCGCCGATATTCCAGAAGAAGAAAAAATACAACAGAGCTTTCTCAGGTGCCGCATATAGAATCTGGAATTTGCTACCGCCAAACATTAGAAGAATACCTTTCTTGTCAAGAAGAAAGCTAAGATTTACTTATGGGTAAATTACTTTCCATATCTCCCTACAGAGCAGCATCCTAATCTTTTAATTATTGATCATGAACCATTCCCTGCAGGTATATAATCCGCTAGCCCCTCAAGACTTCCAAAATTAAGCTCATTGGGATCTGTACAATGTCTTTCTGAGACCCCTACCACATAACATACAGAGACAGATGCTCAGCTTAACATGTTAATTTGAGTACTTTGTTTTTGGTGTTCAGTTGCTTGTAAAAACTGTAATAGGACGTATTCTTTCGGGTTCAGATATTTTTTGTAAGCGCACATATCTTTCCTTGACCACTGATTGTAATGTTTACACTTGTGAGTTTGTTATGATGCTTGCTACTGTCATAATTGAGACCACTATATCACTGGTAAGCGCTCTGACACCCTATTGGGTCACGTTCACGCTATATAAAACACAACTTAAATAAATAGTAGGTTAGGCAGATCATGCTGATAATCATTATTTTTGTAAAGGGCAGGCTTATATTTATGAATTCAAGATACAGTCTCAGTCCATTGATCTCAAGCCCATGTTACCAGTTAACTGGAACATGGCCTTGTGTGAGTATTGGTGATGTGCTTTTTGTAGTATCTTCGTCAGTGAGTGCAGGATGTAGGGCATCGGCTCTGCTTGAACCATAGGAAATGGTGTAGATATGGGCTGATCCCAAAGTACTGTTTGGGGGCCATGTGCACATGATGTGAGCGCAAGGCGCTCAGTGTTACATCTAAGCAGAAGTTTACATGATTGAGGCTAGTTGGCCACGCTCCTAAGCTTGAAGAAAGGCCTGTTCAGTATAAAAAAATCCACAAAAGCTTCATATAAACAACCATAGTAGTTTTGTGTTTTTATAGAGGGCACTCTTGGTGCACCGCTCCAGGTCTGGAACAGGTGCTGGTCTTTGGAACTACTGTGGACAGGCCTAGGTCTCACCCCTTCAACGTGGCTAACAGAACAGTCAAGATACCAGTTTCATATACTATTGGACCACTTAAGGAAGGGGTGCTGACCGGTTTATCAGGCAGGGGATCTTCCCATCCCAACAAAAGTTCATGAGTATTTTGATGCCAAAATACTGCCTATTCGTTCATGACAAAATTCCAAAGTTCAAATGCAAGCAATATCGAAAGTCCTTATGTCTTTTTGAACATTTTTCATTGCCATAGCTGTTGTCCTCGCCTGTTTGGACCACCGGGCTGCTGACGCCAGCTCACCGGTTTGGGAGGCACGAGGGACTACGTTTCCCTACACCACTTGCGGCGCGCACGCCGCTGATGCCAAAGAGAGCGCTGGGGAGGCCTTTAAACAGCGCCCAGGGCTCCCGCAGCAAGGGCGGGCCCATCTGCGGCCGGACAGGGCAGGGCCACCCCCTTTGGATCAAGAGAAGCAGCAATTGTGAAATTTGGTAAGAGAAAATATTTTGTTTACCTGTCACCGAAGACTATCATACTGATTAACAATGGGCAAAAGGAAATTATCACTAAAGGGAAAAGTGCCCTTAAAGAGGGCACCAATTACCAAACACCTGAAGAAGGCTGTGGGGCTCATCAATAGTGAAATCGTTCACGTCGAGGAGCAATTGGCAGCTACACAAACAGCACTTGATGCTGCCTTAAAAGAGCCTCCACTTGAAGGTGGGAAGGCTCCCGTTACAAATGTGACTAATTTGGGAAACACAGGGGAGGAGATTGAGCTGTCTATAGAAATTATCTCTGCAAACGAAAATGACCATAAAATGCCTAATCCATGCGTACTAAATACACCTTTGGAGATTTCAGTTCTAGCGGATGACACGCTCCCAATATACCCTCCAGCAAAAAAAAAAAAAAAGAAGCCTTGCAAATTGTAAACAGCCCTGCGGAGAAGTTACCATCAAAGATCAAAACTAAACCTCAACCTAAACAAAAAAAGGTCGAAAATAATCCAGGGATGACAAGGGGGGAAAATAACCCCACTAATCAAAAGCCACAAGACCTTGAGACATTATTTAAAAGTCATCATGGCAAATTGGACAGTATAGAAAGACGCTTAATGTCAGAAAGTAAACTAATACAGAAAGACATGGACTTTTTAACGGAAATGGTTATTGAAATCTTACCCTCCAAATCTACGAATAAGGTTACCAGTACCATTAAGCCAACTAAGGTAGTCCCTAACCCAACGGAAAGCGTCAGAGAAAATAGAGGCCAAATTACTAATTGCCCTATTAATCAAAGAGGGAACATTACTGCTGTGACCGTAAAGGATGCCTTGACATCACAAATCTCACCCGGTCTAATGTCATATAAAGATGATATCCCACCCTCTACAAGGGTGCTGCAAAATTTACAATTACCCAGGTCAATCAGAACCACAGAAGACTATAATAACACCCAGGGGCCAATAAATCTTACCCCACAGGCGACTCCATACGTTATCATTTTAAACAATGTTTCCAAACCAGCGGTAAACCAGAAGGAAACATATGAGTCTCTGAAAAATCAAGTAGTTCATTGGTTTTCTGTAAACGCCAATGTTGGGGTGAATACTTTGCAACAGGCCATCATCATGTTAAGGAGAGTGAACTGGGTGGACAAATCTAGAAAATCATGTCGGGGGGGATTGTATAGTTGTAAACTTTCGAAGTTGTGATTTCGTGGGTGATTTGCTGAATGCTTTATGGAACGATGACGAGGGCATTGCCCTGATAATGGTAACCATATAATCGCTGTCCCACTGGGATACTTTTATAGGCCTAGTCATAGCAATGCCCACGCAAACATGAGTCATCGCTTACCACAATCCATACCACTGCACAATAGATATGCAGCATTGAGAAGATGCAGTGAAATAGATTGACTTAGAAAGGACTTGGCCGGGTCACCTGTCATGAAAATGGATTATCAGTCAATAACTTTATTTCAGCCACTAGGACCATAAAAGTACATTGTTACAAAGGCATGACAAACATTAAAAGAAATAAAAAGTATGTACGCTCACAATCGTGTATCTACAGTCACGCAGATTTTAAAATGGAATCCTCCAGTTTTCTTAAAATCCATTAAAAAGCAACCAATTAGGTTAATGACAGACTAAAATGTTCACATTTAAAAACGATGAGTGAAACAGAAAGCTGAGGCAAGGTTCCCTGGTTGCTGAACCCTGTTGGGACCTTTTACAATTTCATTACATAGTACATCCCAGAATGTTACTTTAGGAAACCCATAGTGCCACATAGTGTTTAAAAAACGTGAAACGGCTAATACGATTGGAGGGTGGGTATCGTATTTTAAGACTCTGTAGGCCTCTAAGCAACGCCCAAACCTAGGTTTCTACATATTTGAATTAACCTGCGTTTGCGAGGCAGGTGGTATGCAGGGCAGAAAAACAATACATGGATTTCAGACTCTACCCTGTAATTGCACGCAGGACAATCTTCCATGTTCTTTATGGCCCATTTATGAGTATGGCACATTGGTGGAAGGTTCCCTAGTCTAAATTGCATATACAATTTCCTGGCCAGTGGGGGATAGATCACATCCAGGAAATATTATTTTTTATATACTTCCTTTACTTGTAGGAACTCTGCTGTCATCCGACCGCCGGTAATACTTTCCTGTAGGGACATTAAATTGGATTGTCTATAGTGTTGCACTAGATCCAGCCTGTATATCAGTGGGCATGATGTCTCAGGGATTTTCCAGAGGTCCTTCCTGCCTAGCCTAGCAAAGAGATCCCTTATATGGCAAAGCCACGGTATTTTCTTAGTAGTTGGAATAGACCAGATTTCCTTGAGCTCAGCTTTATAGAAGGATAACTCCGAAGTCGCCCACACCCGGCGCCAGAATGTAATAGGCCTAAGGGTAATCTCTTCTTCGATAGGCCTCATGCCCAAGTCCATGCGGAGAGGACCTAGGGGGGTACTACAAGGAAGGCCCAATAGCTACCTCATGAAGTTGTTCTCCACTTTCATGAGATTAGAGGAAGAGCAATGCCCCCACAGTTCTGCCCCATAAAGAGTGGCCCCCCTTGCTTGGGATTTATATATTTCCACAACAGGGGTAGCTGGCCTAAATGTAGAGGTTCTGTTCAATTTCATAATCCCACCCACAATCTGAGTTAACCTAAGTCTTGCCTTAGCCATCTGGGACCCCCACTCAAAGTGCTCTGATAGAGTAATACCCAAATATCCTCACCCTTTCCAAGAGTGTGCCATTTAAGGAAGGATTTGGACGAGTGGTTTTGGGGGGATTGAAGAACATATATTTGGTCTTAGTTAAGGTTGATCTCCAAGCCCCTCGTATTACAAAACTACGCAAAGCCATCAAGAGTGCGTTGTATACCCGTTGGCGATTTGGACAGTAGCAGGGTATCATCCACAATCATCAGCGCAGGAACCTTCCCTGAGATTAGCTTAGGGGCATGATTATCCTTGATGTTATTAAGGTGGTCTATGAGCCCATTGATATATAAACAAAATAGAGTAGGGGTGAGAACGCATCCCTGGCGTACCCCCTTTTTGACGGGAAAACGTGCAGAGAGTTCCCCATGTTTTCCACATCTTACTTGTGCATAGTTCCCTGAATGGAGCTTCAATAGCACATTGAGGAGGTACTGTAGAATCCTAAAGTCACCTAGTACTTTCCCGAGTTTCTCCCTGGGTACAAGGTCAAAGGCAGACTTCAGATCAACAAATATAAGATAGAGGCTACCACCCTCTATGGTCACCGTTTTCCAGAAGAGTAGTTGAAGTCTATCCAACCCCGTAAGCGGTCCAAAAGGACCCGGCCCATCAGTTTTTGGGTGATGTTAATTAAACTGATGGGTCTATAATTTGAGGGTAGAAGAGGGCAGCCTTTTTTAAATATGGGAACTATCTCTGCCCCTGCGCCAGGTGTCGGGGGGGGGGTCCATGCCCTTCATGATAGCATTAAATAGGGCACACAGATAAGGGACCCAAATTTGGGTTCCTTCCGGAAAAGGTCCCCAGGAAGTTTATCTAAACCTGGCGCTTTATTACAATGCAGATTGTTAATAGCACTTCCCACTTCACTCATGGTGATCTCCCACATCCCTTCCTGTTGGAACTCCAAGGCTGAGCTCTGGGAGCTGTTGGTAACACCTATGCCATTCTCCCCGTCATACAATGACCCAAAATGCGTCTCCCAGACTTCAGGCGCTATGTTAGGCTCTATGGCAGGTCGTCCTTCCCTGTCCCCTGAACTTACTATTGCCCAGAACGATTTCAAATCTCTGTCGTTCAGGGCTGTCCTAAGGGCTTCCCACCTATCTAATTCCCAGTTTTTGTTATCCTTCTGGATGGTCCCCTTATAGCTAGCCCTGGCAAGTTTAATTTGTGGCCTGTCCTTCGCCTTCACCGCATCCAGTAGATCCTGTTTGGCTTTACGACCATTAACGTTAAACCAGGAGCATTTGAGACGTTTGTTTTCTCTCTGTTGCGACACTGGGTAGAATATTTCAATCAATTTTGCAGTTAACTGCTCGTGTATTTTGCATGCCTTGTCTTGACCCCATTTACGAACCTCCGCCTGTCCTACCTCCCACATTTCAGTTAACATAGGTAATGCTAGCTGGTAAACTTTAGCCAGCTTTGAGGGGGAGTGCTGGATATGGCTCCATCTAACTCTCCTTCTGTTATTAGCTAACGTTAATGCGCTGATCTCAGTTGTAGTAAGGGGTGACGGGTTGGATGTACCCAGGTTCCATATTTTCAGGATCACTATCAGGACATTGTGGTCACTGTCCTGTCTCTGCTGGACATAGAAGTTGGAGACCTTTTCCCAGGATCTGGTTTCAACCAGGATGTCGTCAAGCAAAGAGTCCTGCCCTTCTCTGTTAAATGTAAACTGGCCCGGATGATCGGATTTAGTCCTCCCATTACATGCCCTCAATGAGAGGCCCAAAGTAAGTGAGTGGAGTTGCAGAGCTAATGATCAATCAATCAAGAACATTTATAAAGCGCGCTACTCACCCGCGAGGGTCCCAAGGCGCTAGGGGGGGGGGGGACGGGATGCCGCTGCTGCTCGAAGAGCCAGGTCTTGAGGTGCTGAGGAGAGATGGTCTTGGGTCAGTCGTAGGAGGCTGGCGGAGCGGAGCTGGCGGGTAGGTGTGTAGAACGTGAGGTAGATGTTGAGGTATTCGGGGCCCATGTCGTGGAGAGCTTTGTGTGCGTGGGTGAGGAGTCTGAACGTGATCCTCTCGCTGACGGGGAGCCAGTGCAGGTCTCTCAGGTGAGCAGAGATGTGGCTGTGTCGAGGAATGTCCAGGATGAGGCGTGCCGATGCGTTCTGTATGCACTGAAGTCTTTTCTGTAGTTTGGCGGTGGTCCCAGCGTATAGGGCGTTCCCGTAGTCCAGTCGTCTGGTGACGAGGGCCTGGGTGACTGTCTTCCTGGTTCCAGTGGGGATCCAACGGAAGATCTTTCTGAGCATGCGGAGGGTGTTGAAGCAGGAAGATGTAACGTGTTGACTTGCTTGGTCATCGTGAGGTAGGAGTCAAGGATGAAGCCCAGGTTGCGTGCGTGGTCCGTGGGCTTGGGGGCGGTGCCCAGAGCCAGGGGCCACCAGGAGTCGTCCCAGGCGGAGGGGGATGGTCCGAGGATGAGGACTTCCGTCTTGTCTGAGTTCAGCTTCAGACGGCTGAGCTTCATCCATTCCGCGACGTCTTTCATTCCTTCCTGGAAGCTGGCTCTGGCGGTGGCGGGGTCGTTGGTGAGGGAGAGGATCAGTTGGGTGTCGTCGGCGTAGGAGATGATGTTGAGGTTGTGTTTGCATCCGATGGCTGCGAGGGGGCTCATGTAGACATTGAAGAGGGTAGGGCTGAGCGAGGATCCTTAGGGTACGCCGCAGATGATCTTGGTGGCCGCTGCGCGGAAGGGCGGTAGACGACCTCTCTGAGTTCTGTCGGAGACAAAGGAGGTGATCTATTCCAGGGCCTTTCCTTAGATCCGGTGTGGTGGAGGCGGGTTGTCAGGGTGCGGTGGCAGACTGTGTCGAATGCGACCGACAGGTTGAGGAGGATGAGGGCGGCAGTTTCACCGGTGTCAAGCAGGGTCCTGATGTCGTTGGTGGCTGCGATGAGGGCGGTCTCGGTGCTGTGGTTTGCTCGGAATCCGGACTGCGATGGGTCAAGGAAGCTGTTCGTCTCGAGGAAGGTGGTCAGCTGTTTGTTGACGGTTTTCTCGATGACTTTTGCGGGGAAGGGGAGGAGCGAGATGGGACGGAAGTTCTTGAGATCTGTGGGGTCCGCGGTGGGTTTCTTCAGGAGGGCGCTGATCACCGCATGCTTCCAGCTCTCCGGGAATGTGGCGGATGCGAAAGAGTTTTTAATTATGTCCCGGAGTTGGGGTGCGATGATGGAGTTGGCTTTGTTAAAGATGTGGTGTGGGCAGGGGTCGGCTGGGGAGCCGGAGTGGATGGTGTTCATCATGTGGGTGGTGTCATCCGTGCTGACGGGGTCCCAGGTGCATAGGGTGGTGGTGGGGGGCGTTGGTTCGGTGGATGGGTGCGTAGTCTGAGCACCGAAGCTTGCGTGTATATCGGCGATCTTGCGGTGGAAGAACGTGGCGAGTGAGTCGCAGAGGTCTTGCGATGGCGTGATGTTGTTGTTGCTGGCGCCGGGGTTGGAGAGCTCTTTGACGATGCTGAAGAGTTCCTTGCTGTTGTGGGCATTGTTGTCCAGTCGGTCCCTGAAAGATGTTCTTTTGGTGGTGCGGATCAGCTGGTGGTGTTTGCGGATGGCGTTCTTGAGGGCTGTCATGTTTTCTGTTGATTGGTCGTGGCGCCAGGCTTTTTCGAGGGTACGGCAGGATTTCTTGGGAGTCTTTGAGATCGTCGGTGAACCATGCAGCTTTCTTGCTGTCGGGAATGCTTGGAGGGATCTTCAGTGGTGCAAGGGCGTCGGCGCAGTTGGTGATCCACTGTGTGAGGTTGCGGGCTGCTTTGTTGGGGTCTGTAGTGTTGTCGAGGTGGTTTTGGCTCAGGGAGGAGGTGAGCTGGTCGGTGGTGATCTTGCTCCAGCATCTACGGGGAGCTTGTTGCGGGCGGTGGTGTGTCGTGGTTTTCCTGAAGTTGAAGTGGACGCAGCTGTGATCGGTCCAGTGAAGTCCGGTGGAGTGGCTGAAGGAGATGTGGTTGCTGGAGGAGAAGATGGGGTCAAGCGTGTGGCCGGCGTAGTGGGTGGGGGTGTTGACCAGTTGCTTGAGTCAGAGGTTGGCAAGGTAGCAGGGTGGTGGTGTTGTTGTCCTTGGTATTCTCCAGGTGGAAGTTGAGGTCCCCTAGGAGGATGTAGTTGGAGGAGGCGAGGGCGAGCGGGCTGATGCAGTCTGCGATGGCTTCGCTGAATTGTGTGTGTGGTCCTGGGGGTCTGTAGATGAGAGTACCTTTGAGGGTGGTCTTGGGGTCGGTGTGTATCTGGAAGTGAAGGAGCTCGGCGGCGGTGTGGGTGTCGTCGGTGTTGGTCGTGATGCGGATGGTGTTTCTGTAGACAATGGCGATGCCGCCTCCAGTTTGGTTGACGCGGTCCCTCCGGGTGATCTTATAGCCGTCCGGATGGCTATGGCGATGTCGGGTGCTGAGGAGGCGTTCATCGAGGAAGGCGACGTCCGGCACTGTTGTGTCGAGGAGGTCCCAGAGTTCGACGGCATGCTTGTGGACGGAGCGGGTGTTGAGCAGGATGCACTTGAGGTGGTTGTTGTTGGCGCCCGTTCTGGCGGGCGCGGTGCAGGTTCGGAGGCAGGTGAATTTTCAGGCTTGACAGGTGAAAGGTCCGTGGGTGCGCTTCGGGGTGGCTTGGTAGCAGTCGGGTGGTCGTCCGGTGTTGAGTGCGTTGAGGGCGGCAAAGTCGTATCTCAGTCGGGTACCCCGGCTCTGGTGGGGACCAGGGGTTCGCGCCTGGACTGCGCCCAGCGCCAGGACGGGCGCAGACGGGCCTGCCTTAGGCCCGCCAGCGGCGCGCCAGCGGCGCGTCCGCTGTGCGGCCTCCATATGAGGGGCTGTGGGAGGGAGGAGCAGCTGGGAGGCGGGAGCGGGGTGGCGAATGGGGCAGCGGGGGGCAGGGCCGCAGAGACACAGCGTCGGGAAAAAGGAAACAGAAAGCAAAAACGGGGGGCAGGGGGGCGAGGTTTAGAAAAGGGCACAACAGTGGCCAGTGGCGGAAAAATACAATCAAGGCAGCAGGTGAATAAAACAGCAGGTGAATAAAACAGAGACGCAACAGTGACGGCGAAAGGGACAGCAGAGGGCGGGGCCGTGGGGACGCTGCGGCGGGAAAATGCGGGCGGGGGACAGGAACAAAGGGCACAAGTGAACCAAGTACAGCACGGAAGTCAAGCGGGGGGCAGGGGGCACAAAGGGGACAAAAGTGAGCAGAAGTGGGCAACAGTAAATCAGGGTCAGCAAGACAAAATAAGATGGCAACAAGTCAGGGGGCAGGAACGGAGGAGACAGAAGCAGTCAGGGCAACTTACAGCAAGAGCAGTGGCAGCGGGACAGCGTCACAGGGAGGACCGTGTGGCGGCTGAGGGGGGTGACCTACCTGGTGTACAGGGTCAAGGGTCCATACTTTGATCGGAGTAATCTGTGGGTCAGGTATTGACCAATGCAGATCTTCTTCTGTGGGCGCAGAGAGATTTGGATCGGTAAGTGGCTCAAATTGACAATTAAAGTCACCTCCTACGATCCACAAGATCGCTTGATCCAAGGTTAGTTTAAAACGCACCAAGTGGGCTATGACGACAGATTCCTATCTGTTGTTCACGGGTCTAGAGTACACATTAATTAAGGCAATTTTGTCTTAGTGGGAAATGTCAGCAAAACACATTGAATGTCGTTGGTGGGAGATGCCATCTGCTCGGCTCTACAGCCAAGGTGTGTACCTACCCAGATAGTTAATCCACCGGATGGTCTCCCCCTCCTCTCGTAGTGGCCATGATGTAAAAAAAAAAGCAAAACCCACCCTCTGGAATTCTTCCCTCGCCCAGGTCTCTTGAAATATACATATATCCTGGTTATCCACAAAACACCCCCATTCTGGGCAGGGCAGTTTGATTTTGATTCCTGCCAGGTTCCAGGACAAGATCTGCAAGCCGCCACCCTGTGCTCTTATCCCACTCAGTACCTCCGAGGCAGTGGCATGGGGGGGTGGAAGATCACCTAGTTGGGCCCAGGGATGACTGTCGGGTACCCCGCCAGGTTCACCTTCTCTATTTATACCCATCAGAGGAAGTGAGGTTGAAGCATCAGAGACCCTACTCAGTTGTGTCCTGACTCTTAGCGGGCTGATCCGCTGGGCATTGTCCGAGCTACTATCCCCGACTGGTCGGCTCCCACTACGCTCTACTTCTGCTCTTTGGACCAGTCACAGTATTTCAGGAATATTCCTATCCGGGGACCCCTTCCCCATTCAGTCTACCTCCTCCTGACTTTCAAATCTGTTATTCACCGGGATGTTAAATATGGGGCGCCTATTAAATGTGTCCAAGCTTCCCTGGATTATACTATTAATAATAGTGTGGTAGATGTAGATGTTAACATGATTGCACAAAAGGTGGTAAATCCTATGGATGGTACCCTGCATAGTAATGAGGGTGTTGATGATACTTGTAATCTGGTGGCGAACTTAGAGCTTGATGATTTAACTGTACCATCTCAAAAAGGTGATTTGGATAAACATGATCAGCAACATTGAACACACTCCTACTGGTAACACGAGGAAAGCTGGCCCTAGTATACACCAAAGTGAATCACTAAACCTCATAACATGGAATGTTGCAGGGATCAAAAATAAAATTAACGATGTGGTTGGCTGAAAACGCTAGATGTTCTACTCCAAGAAACTTGGTGCACTGAACCTTTTTTTGTAAATGGCTACCAAACTGTCTGTTCTAATGCCAGCCCATCCAGGACGGGACGATCTAAAGGAGGTCTAGCTACACTAATTGCTACCACATCGCCCCTTATTTTAAAGAAAATGTTTATCTCACCTGAATATTATCAGTTCTTGCTTTTGCACTCAAAAGGAAAGCAGGTCATCATCGTAATAAACTTCTATAATAATGTATTTGAACAATTAAAGAGTAAAGTTATTGGGCTACTTGAAATCTATCTGGATCACTTCCTGGAGGGGTAGTTGGCGACTATGTACTAATATGGGCAGGGGACTTTAATTGTGTTTAATGCATTTATGAAGCAGGAGAGCCCTGCGGATATAGTGACCATCTAGGAGATGGGATTCCCCATGTCTCCCATGACTTATATGGGGAATCCATTAATAATGCGGTGCATAAAAATGATCTAGTGATCCTGGAACCCACCACTGGAGAAGGGGAAACTAATATACAAACTTTCGTCGGCGCAAGGTCATCCATCTTCAAATATAGACCATCTTATTGTATCAGCAAACTGCAGCGAATTGGTATAAAAAGTGCTGATTAACATCAGCCTACTTAGTGACCATCATCCCTTATTAGTGTCATTAAGATTAAATCTGACCCAAAAAGAACAGGGTAAGAGATTGGAAAATTACATTGTTACGCAGGGGAATTATGGAGTGTCAATAAAATGGTCAGGAATGAACCCCGTTATATTCATGGCAAACCTTAAAGAAAAAATACAAAGGGATCTAGAAATCTGCCCGGATAGTTCTGCCCCGAGCCTGGCGATTAGAATTGCTTTTAATAATATTACAACTGAAATTGCCAGCGACTAGTAAAAGACAGAAGGTTTGTGACCTTAACCCTAGATGATTTAACCACGAATGTTCAAAGTTGAATGGGGAATTGAAATTGGCCTTAAAGCAAATGCCAAGAGATAGCGCAAGGATTTGCAGTTTGAGGAAAACCTATAAAAATACCCTGAAAGAAAGAAAAAAAGAGATCCGTGAAGGGGCATGGGAGAAACTAATCCAGGCTGCAGAGATGAAAGCAGTTAACCGTCCCTTTTTTAAAGAGAATACAACAGTAAATATTGATACTGTGGTACCCTGGAAGATTGGTTTGCCCATTTTGAAGACCTTTTTAACCCAGACGGTGTAAAAATAAGTGAGAATAGAAAAAGAAATTTTATATTGGTAGAACCCGTCAAATCTTCACCAATATCACCAGAAGAGATTAAATTAGCTTTACAAAAAAGTGTGAATGGTAAAGCTGCAGGCGCAGACGGGGTACCCATAGATGTTTTTAAGTATAAAATGGACTTCTGGATTCCAATTTTAATGAATGTTTTTAACGCTACTATTGGGGGCTTTTTACCTGCTACCTGGGTCGAAAGTATCGTACTGATCTTCAAAAAAAAGGGAATAGAGGGAAGGCCAACTGCTACCGCCCAATATCTCTTCTTGACTCCACGTCAAAATTGATGGACCGCATAATGCGGGAAAGACTTTAAAATTGGGCCAGTGAGAAAAAAAATATTGACTGATGCGCAGTATGGATTCAGAAGAGGTATTGGGACGGTAGAACAATGTTTACATTTAGAGTTAATAATAGGGAAGTATACTTTAGCAAAGGAAGGGGCGCTACACCTCTGTTTTGTTGACCTTACTAGCGCTTTCGATTTAGTCAACCATTGTAAATTATGGCAAACATTGAAAGGGCTAGGGGCCCCCTCTGATATACTTATCTCAGATCTACACCCTCTTAACATCCAGGGTACGGTTTGGAAAGAAGGGGGAATGTAGACCTAACTTTAGGGTAATGTGTGGCATCAGACAGGGTTGTGTATTAGCGCCCCTTCTGTTCTCCCTTTATGTTAACATCGTAGACCCCTTTTTACAAAATCTTAGTGCAGATGCCCCGAAAGTTGGGACCCACCCCACGCCCGTACTGCTCTATGCAGACGACGCTGTCCTAATATCAAGGACAGCGAACGGCCTACAAAACCTCATAGAAAAATGTGTCCTGTACATGACTGATATAGATTTGAAATTAAACCTAAAGAAAACCTTTGTAATGACATGTGGGATCAACAGGTCTAAAAGCAAACATCACATAGGTGGAGTTGTAATCAATAGAGTCTCATCTTTTTCTTACTTAAGGATGCTTTTTAATAAGAATGGTACATGGAATACCCATATCGAATTATGCAAAATGAAATTAGAGAGCATTTTTAGATTTTCAGCGAAAATAGGTAATAAATCCATCCGATAAATCTTAGCACTTTACCGGAGCAAATGTATTTCAGGGGTGTGTTATTGAGCTGCAAATTTGGGGGAGATCTAACATCGTATCCCTACAGATCCAAGAAAATAAGTTCTTAAAAAGATTGTTGGCAGTCCCTAGTGCGACCAAAAACTACATAATTCATAAAGAACTATCAGCCCCGTATATTAGTGATATAATAAATATTGCCGGTCTCACCTTTTGGCACGGTGTTTGGACAACGGACAAAACAAAATTCACAAAAGAATTAATTATGGACTGTTTAGCCCTCGATCTAAGTAGGTAGATACCATGGCTAGAGTACATTCACAATCATTTAAAATACTGTAAAGTTGACATTGATAGGAAAGATCCCCTCTCTATACAGGAGTTTAGTAAAAAGTAACTTAAGTTGAAATCCTTAAAAATAACGGAAAAGGAAAGGGAACGGTCTGTAGCCAAAAACATAGCGTCATTTCATATTGTGAATGACCGCTCGTGAGGGGCCTACAGCCATATTTAATATTGGTGAGAAACGTACAACAGAGATTTTACCTTACAAGGTTAAGGATGGGTACTCTACACTATTTAGTTGCTTTCCCCAGAGTGGAAACATGGTGTCAAAAACTGCCCATGTGACGGACAATCTATACAATCCGCAATGCACTTTATTCTTTTTTGTAGTTTTTATAAGGGTATCCGGAAATCAGTTTTAAAAACCCTCTTTCTATCTAACATGCTTTTCAACTACAAATATGCTTTTAACTTTGTTGTCTAGAAAATGTGAAACTCATAAATTCTGTAACTCGTTTTTATAAAACTTGTAGTTAGGAAAACAAAAGATTACTCCCATCTGGATGCATTGACATTGAACACCTAGATGACTATCCCTAGTACTGTTTTTAATTATGTACTCTTTGTTAAGATGTGAAACTCTGCACTTTAGGTATCACTATGCACCTTTTTGCACCAGCACTTTACCCCCCCAAGATTGGATGTAATGTCCCCTAATTAGCCCATCATGCTTTATTTCTTTTAGCCCTCTAAGCGAGCTGTGAGAAGTTGGCCTGGTATATGATGCTCACTAGTTAAAGTGATCACCTTGTACCATGCCAAGCAACCCTTATGGTGTGGTTGTAAGTCAACCTTTTCGGACTAGCTGCCCTAGTGGTAGCGTAGGCTAAGCAGTCTTTGAGGCTAAACTCGTGAAGCGTGTTAAGCCAGCTGTTTTACCAAATGTAACCCCCTTTTATACCAATGAAAGGACACCACACAGATATATATTCAAAATATATATGTATTTATTTCTCAAAGTAACCCCTAGTCTCTTTATGAGCACAGGAGCACTAATCGTCAAACAAGATTACAGTAGAATACACAGAAGTTGCACTTTATATGGATAGGCCCTGGTGGCCGCTCGAACCATATACTAAAATAGTGGTATAAGTACCACGAACAGAAAAGGGAAAAGGCCTAGGGCCTCTAGAATCGCTGGGCCTACAAGGAGCTAACTTCAGTTAGTGACCAGGAGGTCCACAGGTGGCGTGTGCAGAGCAAATAGTCACACGCGTGCTCCCAAAGGTTTCAATGGGTGCGTAAAAAGTACAAAGTTACTGCAAAGAGGATCTTCCGGATGGACTAGGAACTCAAGATTTGGAACACAAGCACTAGAGATGTAATACTACACTTGGGCACAGGAGTGCCAGCTTTACCTCACCCACAGGAAGCGGGTGCATAGGCCTCGAAGTGCGTCGGGTTTCTTCTATCTGTTCCGTGGAGCCTGTGGACAAAGATGCTGCAGGCGGTCGGTCCGGGAGAGATGCGGTGGATCCAAGAGTGGATCGGAGATGTTGAAGACCTGTAAGCAGAGGGGACTGTGTTCACAGTCACTAGCCAGTGACCAGCGTGGCACCAGGTGGGTACCAGGCAATGTCGGGTGCAAACAGGAAGAAAGGTGTAGCTTGTCTCTGCAGCCACGTGGTCCCTGGAGGTCGACGACGTCCAGGAGTCGGTTCACGAGCTGTCCCACGCAGGCTCTCGCTGTCGGCGGTGTCGGCGACTTGATCGAAGCAAACAAGCCTTGGCAAAAGCAATTGTTGTGGAGAACAAGATAAGCTGATGGTTCTGACCAGCAAGGTCAGAGGGACTGCTCCTTTGGAGGGGAGCAAGGGCCAGTCTGGAGCAACCAGACCAGCGGTGTATTTCTTGAAGTTCGTCGCCAAGATGGCCACTAGCCAGCGGGCCAGCAACCGGTTAGGCGCGTCGAGTGGCAAAATGCCGAAGGGCCCCACGCAGATCGTGGAGATGCTGGAGGGCTCACCTTTGGTGCAGATGCTGCTCGAGGGTTGGGCTTCTCAGATCCCAAAGCACAACTTGGAGGGAGCCTCGGTTGTTGCACTTGTCAGCTTGTCGTGGTCGTTTCAAGATGGCTGGCTCCACGTGTCTCGGTGCCTCCACGGGTCTCCTCTTTTCAGGGACTGTGGATCGGGCGGTGAGAGGTCTGGAGGTCCAGGTCTTGTCAGTCTCTGGGCTCGGGCTCCGGCGGGAGGCGGCGGCAAAGCAGACGTTGATTCGCTGGATGGTGCTTGCGTTAGCAAGGTGGTCACTCCCTGACCACAGGGGAGATTTCCTTCAGTCTTCTGTGCAGCAGAATGTCGAAGTTCCCGTCTTCTTCTTAGTTTCAAGTTGATTCCAGGATGTCTGAAGTCTTAGGACACAGCTCCTACCTTTAAGTGGATTCTAGGGGCCGGACTACCTGCTAGGTCCCTCCCTATGGGTGGGACCAGGAAGGGGGGTGGTTACACCCCCAATCCTTTGTCCAGCTCGCCCCAGGCCCGGGACTGGTGTGCCCCAGGACCGGTTTGAACTGGCATATGCACCGAGGCTCCTTGTGAGCCACAGGCATGTCTGGTTTCTTTCAAGCCCTACCTGACCAATACACAAAATCCTGTCTGGGGTGGTGCATGCACCTCCCCTGGCAGGAAACCTTTTGTCCACACCTCCCAAGCTGGAAGGACTCCCAGCAGCAGGAGGGCAGACTTGTGTCTGTGGTGGCAGTATCCATTTTGTGGAGCTGAGGCTATGTCTGATTTTACCCGGGTTTCAGGTACTGTACATGTCGTGTCCCTCTAGAAGGGTGGAATGCTAACCCCGTCGCCAGAATTGGCGAGGGGTTAGTATTCCAATTCGTATGACACCTTACTCGACATGTTTTGATAAAGCCAAACCAAAGATAGCATTTAACCGCGAGGTTCATAATGCACTTAAGAGTATATGGTATGACGATATCTGGAAACAGTAGAAGGAAGTTGTTCCAACCACTGCAGACAGGCTCAGCTCATGCCAGAGCACCATCTCACATGGAACCAAGCACTCTGCCTTCAGGATTGTTAAGCCTGCCATAGGAGTGACTTATAGGTTACCAGGTGTCCCATTTAAGGTTAGGTATAGGTATACTACACCTAAGTAAGAGGTGATTACACCAACTTACCCCAGCTGAGTGATCAGCCAGTTGTGTCAGATTGTTAGGCCAAGCCTGGGGTGGCATAATACATGCTTCAGCCCCTGGCGGCCTTGGGTACACCAATGCCCTGGGTACCTAGTGTACACTGGTACAGGGGCTGACAGGGTGATCCACTTCCAATTGGTTATGCACCTAGGGTGCATAGTTTTAATTTAGTAGAGAGAACAGCAGGCTGGGGGTTTGATTGGCAGGCCCACAGCCTCAATATGTCAAAAACCAGTGAAGCAAAAAGCAAAAATTTGGGGTGACCATAGGATAGCAGACCCTACTCTCCTACACGAGCTTAATGACTTTTCCATGGATTTTAAATATCCTATAAATGTATTTTAAATCTTTTTTCTGTATTTGAATGAATTAGAAATACCAATGTAAATATAGTAATGTTTTTATAATAGTATGCTTTTATGGTGAGATTTGTTGCACCGAATAAAGCTGATTTTAATTTGATTTGAATATTTCATTTTCCAACACAACTTGATTTGTAGAATTTTTCTTTTTATTCACGGACTGTTCTCCTGTAAACTGTCAAGGAAGTAATTGTTCTCCAAATCAAATAAGAAATCCAAGCAGCAAGTTGATGGCTGCAGCAATATTGTAACATTGTTGCCTGGAAATGACGCCATGGTACAAAAGAAAGTTATATCCGATAATCTAATATGGCTGCCTCTGTCTTGAAACAACATGATAGTTCAAGAATTACTTTTATATGTAGTTTTGTGCTCATGGTGTTGTCATGCATTCTTCACAGCTACGAACCCTTAAAACAGGCAGTGTTGGCACCCTGTGAACACTGCCATCCTTTCCTTGAATAAAATAGGTGTGAGTAAATTTGAAATATTGTGCCCCTAGAGCCATATATGGTATACCATGCCTCCTGACAGCCCTGCCTTCCCCAAAGGCCGCTGTCTCAACAGAAGAGATCCTGGTTTCTTATGATGCCTGAAATAAAATTCAGATACGAAAGATTAGAAGCTGTTCCCCTAATTGCTCATCAGGCCAAACCCTTCCAATCTACCAGGTATTGCAGATATTTTCTCATAATTCATGCCTCTAAAATCCTATTCACAATTGGCATTCATTTGAACCAGCACAGGACTTGGAGCAAACTTGCAGAAACAAAGATACATGGAATATCGGATGAATCTTTATTGACCAAGGCAGGTTCAATCTTACAGTAACATAATTCACAATCTGTTTCATTGGAAATGGACCTACAACCTTGAGTTGCAACTTAAATAATTTTCTCAAATGCTGATTTTTCTGCGTCTCGTATATAATATTTCAGAACGTTGGACTTCACGTCCAATCAGCACAGAAATTGTAACTTATTTTCACTTTCTCCAAGGCTTCCTTTGCTGAGATCTGAACTTGAGTGAACTCAGTTAAGAGTTTTTGCTTCAAAGAAACTGGTGTAGATAAGGGCTGATCTGAAAGTACTATTCGGGGATGTGGCCTTACATACAAGGTAAAGATGACATTCCAGTATACAAATGTTCAGGATCGTTGTATGGTACTTCTGCTAACCACAATCTCTTACTCTAGTCATCATCTTGTTGGAATGCTTGAGATCTCAAGTGCATATTGATTAATCCTCTCAGTCCGAGTAGTCTGTCTGAGGGTGATAAGTGGCGGACAGATTGACTTCCATTTCTAATTTCTTCGGCAGGGCAGCCTAGAATCTTGAAGTAAATTAAGAACCTCTGTCAATGATCAGAACCTGTGGAATATCCTGTAATCAAATAATGTGTAAATACCTGTGCTGGTTCTTCAGAAGTGTCAGGATTCACAGGTCTTGATTGACCAAGTCTGAAGACAATCTGCTTTGCCTCTCAGAATATAGCTCTGCCCGTGTGTGCATGAACAAAAATAGCAGCACTAAACCCTAGAGGGGAGGGAGAATGGGAGCGAGAGAAAAGAGACAGGGGAGTGTTGTGATCTCTCATGCACACATCTTTCATGGTTTTAAAAAGTGAGTGCCTAGATGTATACTGAAGGTATGAAAAACAAACAACAAATGAGTATGATTCATGAAGGATGAACTTACCTTGAAAAAGAAGAGATTTGTGACAATCCTTACCTGTTTCGTAAAGGGGGGTACAGGAAACCTAAGCCACAGTCAAAAGTAAGTCAATACCTTCACCTGTAAAATTCCGGGTTTAAAGTGAACCTGGAAATCAGGGAAAAGTGGGAGAACAGAAACCGGAACCAGTATTGAATCGTAATTCAGAGTCAAGTCAGAGTTCAGGCAACCGGTCAACAACAAAACCAAATCGTAATCCAGACACAAGTCAGTGTTCAGGCAAAAGGGTCAAGGAAACATAAATGGGAAACAAAAACAACAGTGAGGGACGCAACTACAGTGAACAAACTGTAGGGACATTGAGGGAGCCAATACAACACGTAAAGTTTCCAGGCACCTTTCTAAGCAAAATGGACTGCCTATAAGGCCCAGCTGTCACTTATTATCTGAAAGCCTCTCTGCTTGACCTTCACAGGTGGTATCCTGATGTTCTAGCTCCCATAGACCATGTTCCCACAACCTTATAGGCTTTCTAATACAGATTCTTTGCAGACCATTCCTGAAAACAAATCCCTGTTTCCACATAACCCCGTAACTCAGGACATCCCCCTTCCCCTCTTGGTGCTATTTGTGAGGGAACATTTGACGAATGGAAGGTACTAATCTAGGAATGTGGTAAATGTGTAAGATTTCCATAAGCATTCTGCTGGTCCATATTTCTTCCAAGCCACCATGAAGTGCAATTGACCCTTAACCCTCCTAGAATGAATGATAGCATTAAACTAAGAAGACCCATCCTTGATGATTGGCACAGGGATAGCAGTAGTTTTACATTTGGCAGGTTTAACTCTAGAATTGAGGAATATTGGATGTATTTACGAACTATTTGGAAGCTCTAATGCTACTGCACTTTTCCAACCACACAAGATGCCAACAAATGTCTCACAAATCTAGGTCAAACTTGGGGTGAAAAAGTCAGGAAATGGGTAGTCAACTAAACCCTAATCCCTTTATTTCTAATTGGGATTCTTATGTTGATGATACTCAGCAAATCGTTTCTAATCAGCCTTTGCTTGCTGCAGATGTAGTATGGTGTTGTCCTGTAGCGCAGAAATGTCAGATAGGAGAGCTGTAATAGATGGAACTGAGGTGACCTCTATGCTCTCCGTAAAAAGCTGAGGTTGAAAGCCATAGGAAGATGCGTCCGTCTCCACAATAAGTGGCGAGTTTTGATCAGTGTGCCTCTGGAGACCGGGTGAAATAAAATTCGACTTCCTTACCTGCCGTGAGGGGAACGGCCATCAAAACCACAACCCCTAGCATTCCCAGCCCCGGGCGCTTGCCGGTGATGGTGTCCGGCAGCGCCTGGGACGTACAAAAGACCCGCAGGTGCCCCGCAGCGCGGGACGCGCCTCTGGAGACCGGGTGAAATAACATTCGATTTCCTTACCTGCCGTGAGGGGAACGGCCATCGTGGGGGAGAAGACCTTGTAGAGCAGCAACACTGCCGCCGTGAGGGGAACGGCCATCAAAACCACAACCCCCAGCATTGCCACGGATCATATCCACATGCAGGTAGATCAGGGTGGTTCGGCGATGCTGATTATGCTCGATCTGTCTGCGGAATTCAATACTGTTCTTCCAATACGTAAGGTTCAACGCTTGCGGGAAGTGGGTATTTCTGGAAAGGCCCTGCAGCTTCTCCACTCCTTTATGACAGGGAGAATGAACATAATCGGCTGCGGAGGTTTCAGAGCTAAGGCTTTTAGCCTACCATGCGTGGTTCCCCAGGGCTCATCGCTAAGCCCCACCCTCTTTAATATTTACGTGACCCCTCTGGCTGAGTTGGTGAGATCTTGTGGGTTCCAGATGATTTCTTATGTGGACGACACGCAAATCATTGTTTCCATCTCTAATAATATGCAACTGGTCGCAGACAAATGTAACCACTGCATGGCAAGCACTATTGGCTGGAGGAAGAACAATGCCCTTAAGATTAATGCAGATAAAACGAGATTCTAGTCTTTGGTCCGCAGAATTCTATCTGGTCGAACGCCGAGTGACCGGCAGACTGTGGTCCTCTCCCGGTCCCAGGTAGGACAGCTAAAAACATGGGGGCCACTTTTGACGAGGGTCTGACTTTTGATTCTCAGGTCAGCTGCACTGTTGGCAACGGTTTCTACATCCTGAAAACTCGTAGAAAGGTGCATCCGTATATTACATTTGAATTGCATTGTATTATTGCACTAGTCACTTCCCGGCTTGATTACTGCAATGCGTTGTACCTCAGCATCAATGTGGCCTCCCTGAACAAGCTTCACATCGTTCAGAATGCGGTGGCCAGGCCGATCCTTAATATTCCTAAGCATCAATCAGCAAGGGAGGGGGTCCGCGCTCTGCATTGGCTGCCCATTAAGAAGCGCATCTCCTTCAAAGTCCTAAGTATGGTCTATAGGACCTTGCACAGCAAAGTCTCACCGCAGCTGAAAACTATGTTCCAATGGTACACCCCGGAAGGACCCTGAGATTCTCATCCCATCAAAAACTGATCTCTCCTAAATTTCGCAGGGTCAGATGGGGCGGACGCTTCTTCTCTGTGGCGGCAGCTGAACTCTGGAACACCCTGCTCACCTCTATCTCTAATGCGGAATCTTTTCCGGTGCTCAGAAAGCTGCTGAAGGCATGGCTTTTTTCAACTAAGTTGGCATATCTGTGCCTTTCTTTTTCCTCTCTGTCTGCCTAGCGCCTTGACACCCACGGTAATTAGTGCACTTTATACATTGTTATCCTATCCTGTTCTCTACAGTCCTCTCTCCCCTGCTGTACTCCACCCAAACACTGCTGGGCGTCTCTGCACTCCACTGTTCCCTGCTCTCCTCTGTCGGAGCTCTGCTGGGCTTTTTGCACTCCTTTGTCCAGTGCTGTCCTCCGCAACAGGTCTGTTGTGCTTGACTGCACTCTTCTCTTTCCTCTGGTCTCCTCCGCTACAGCTCTATTGTGTTCCTCTGCACTCCTGCTCATTGCTGTCCTCTCCTGTCCTTCATTACTCCTTTTGTGTGCTTATCTGAAGTCCTCTGTCCCCTGTTCTCCACCGCCACAGCTCTGTTGTGCTTCCCAACACTCCTCCGCTCTCCTCCACACCTGTGCTGGGCTCCTTTGCACTCCTCTGTCCACTCGCTCTTCTGCCACAGGCCTGTTGTGCTTCTCTGCACTCCTCTGTCCCCCGCTTTTCTTTGCCACAGCGCTTTTCTGCTTCTCTGCACTGTTGTTCATTCCTATCATCTACCGTTCTCCATCACAACTTTCTTGTGCTTTTTGGCAGTCCTCTGTCCCGTGCTCTCCTCCACTACAGCTCTGCTGGGTTTCTTTGCACTCCTTTGTCCCCTGCTTTCCACTGCCACAGCTCTGTTGTGCTTCTCTGAACTGCTCTGCTCGCCTCTGCCACAGCTCTGTTGTGCTTCTCTGCACTCCTCTGTCCCCCGCTTTTCTCTGCCACAGCGCTGTTCTGCTTCTCTGCACTGTTGTTCATTCCTATCATCTACCGTTCTCCATCACAACTTTCTTGTGCTTTTTGGCAGTCCTCTGTCCCCTGCTCTCCTCCACTACAGCTCTGCTGGGTTTCTTTGCACTCCTTTGTCCCCTGCTTTCCACTGCCACAGCTCTGTTGTGCTTCTCTGAACTCCTCTGACCTCTGCTCGCCTCTGCCACAGCTCTGTTGTGCTTCTCTGCACTCCTCTGTCCCCTGCTCTCCTCCCCCACAACTCGGTCTCCTTTATTTTTCTCTGGCCCCTGTTCTACTCAGCCACAGCTCTGTTGGGCTTTGTTCTTCTCGGTCCCCTGCTCTTCTCTGCCACAGCTCTGGTATAAGTATAAAGAAGCTTATTAAGCACTTGAATGCCATACGGCTTCTTGGCGCTGGAGTGTGTAAAGTCAAAGGGAAGAGGAACAGGTCGCTACTGATTGTTAAACAACTGAAACTTCAGGGCCTTCCTAAATGAGGGAAAATTCTGTTGAAGTCGCATAGCCACTGGTAACTTATTCCATAGTTTAATTGCACAGCTGGCAAATGAGCGACCGCCCCATCTTGCCAGTCTGTATCTGGGGGTGCACATGAGGCCATAGCTGGTCGAGCGCAGGTCATGTGAGGGAGTGTAGGGCCTAAACCTATCCCTCCCATCAGTTGCACCCCCACCAAACCGTGCCCTGTGCACCAGACAGAGCGCCTTAAACTCAATTCTCTGCTGGACTGGAAGCCAGTGAAGTGACCTTCTTCCCTTGGAAGTGGGATGGCCTCTAGTTAAATTTAAAATAACACGAACAGCAGCGTCAGTGACTGGATCTTGCAGACCTGGTGCTTGTCAATACACAGAAACCTAGCATTGCAATAGTCCAATCCGGACATAAAGAGAGCAGCCATTACCGTCTTCTGCAGCGCCTGAGGAATGAAAGGAAAGATTTTTCGCAGCGTTTTGAGCAGAAGAAAACAGGAAGAGGTTAGACTGTTGACCTAGGCTGACATGTTCAACTTATCGTCAAAAATCACCCCAACGTTCCTTACCTTAGTAACCGGTCGAGGACACTGCCCGGCCTCAGGTGGCCACCACAGAGTACTCCACAGAGGGGAGCCCCTACCAAATTCCATAACTTTTGTCTTCTCGGTGTTTATCTTTAGGAAGTTCTGGCGCATCCATTCCATAACATCCTTTAGACAGGCATGGAATCTGGCCGCTGCTAACTCTGGTCTGTCAAATACTGATATCATCAATTGCGATCATCAGCATAGGACACAAGGGTAAAGCCATGTTTCCTGACTACTCTAGCCAATGGCCTAACATACACATTGAAAAGGGTAGGGAAGAGGGCTGAGCCTTGTGGGACGCCGCAAGGAAGGGTAAAATTCCCCGATTGTAAGCCCGCCCAATTCAGGCTCTGCTTTCTGTTGTCCAAAAACGAGGAAAGGAGGGCCAGGGCCCGCTCAGTAATCCATACCTCTTTTAGTCGCTGTACCAATACCGCATGATTCACGGTATCGAAAGCGGCAGACAGGTTGAGGAGGACAAGAATTGCCCTCCCTCCTCCATCAACTGCTGCCCGAATTCCCTCAGCTGCCGTAATAAGGGCCGACTCAGTGGAGTGTTTTGGCCGGAAACCATGCCGGGACCGGTCAAGCAGGCCATGTATGTCTAGGTAGTCAGTTAGACTTATATTTATAGCTCTTTCCATTACTTTAGCTACCAAAGGTAGGCCCGAAATAGGTCGGTAGTTTTTAAAATCTGCCGGCTCCAATGAGGCTTTCTTGAGAAGAGGCCTAATGCTGGCCATCTTCCAGACAGCCGGATAGGTCCCATCAGCCAGAACTTGATTGATCAAGGACGTGAGGGTAGAACCGATCCTTTCCGCCGCCAAAAGCATGGTTAGCGGGGGACAGGGATTGGTAGCTGATCCTGATTTAATAGATCTTAAAATATCTATTACCAGCTCCTTAGACAAGGGACCAAAGGAAGTGAGACTACACAGTAGGTTCTCCTCCTCACACGGTGTCTGCTGCTTATCTAAAACAGATATTAGATTTGATGAGGTAGCCAGGTCATAATAAATTGTCTGCACCTTGTTTTGAAAGAAGACTGCCAACTGATCACAAAAGGCCTGATCGGGACTGAACAAATTGGCCTGCTGGGGTTTGGCCCGAAAAGACACAGATTAAAAAAGTTCTTTGGCAGAGTTGCCAGCGTCCAAAATTTTTCGGGTGAAATAAGCTTTTTTTGTAATCAAGATGGCCTGTTTATAATTATTCAGGGCACCATTATAGGCTGCCTTGCTGACCCTACTATAATCAAATCTCCATTTTTGCTCGTGCCTTCTCCAGTCTACTTTTAGCTTTTTAAGCTCTGGTCCATACCAAGGGGCACCTGGTGGACGTCTATTAAGTGTGGCCATCTGTACAGGGACGACACAATTAATTGCTCCCAGGATCCAGTCATTAAACTGAGTTGCTTCCACCTCGTTGTTGCTATCTAGAATTGGAGGGGAATGGTCCAGGGCTGCCGTTAGGTCAGCACAGGTTATCTTATTCCATCGCCTAAATGAGATCTTAGTAGGTTTGTGGGGAGCACCCCCTGCCGTTGACTTAACCCTAACCTCAAAAAACACTGCTCTATGGTCAGTCCAGGGGAGAAGTTCTGCCCTACAGAATAAGAGGTCGGGATGGCTAGAGAACAGTCTATCTAAGGAATGGCCTCCACTATGTGCAGGGTCAGAAACCAGTTGATGCAGGCCGAAGGCTTCCAGACAGTCTAGGACTCCTTAGTTCTTCTCTGCCACAGCTCTGCTGGGCTCCTTTGCTCTCCTCTGTCCCCTGCTCTTCTCAGCCTCAGATCTGGTGGGCTCCTCAGTCCCCTTCTCTTCTCCACTACAGCTATGTTGGGCTCCTTTGTTCTCCTCTATCCCCTGCTTTCCTCCATCACGGCTCTGTTGTGCTTCTCTGTACTCCTCTGTCCGCTGCTCTCCTTCACCACAGCTCTATTGGGCTCTTCTGTCCCCCGCTGTCCTCTCCCACAGCTCTTGTGGGCTCCTTTGTTCTCCTCTGTCTCCTACATCACAGCTCTGTTGAGCTAGTTGTTCTCCTCTGTCTCCTGCTCTCCTCTATCACAGCTTTGTTGGGCTCCTTTGTTCTCCTCTGTCTCCTGCTCTCCTCTGTCACAGCTCTGTTGGGCTCCTTTGTTCTTCTCTGACCCCTGCTCTCCTCCACCACATCTCTGTTTGGCTCCTTTGCTCTCAGCTGTCCACTGCTCTCCTCAGCCACAGCTCTGTTGGGCTCCTTTGCTCTGCTCTGTCCCCTGCTGTCCTCACCAAACAGCTCTTTTGGGCTCCTTTGCTCTCAACTGTCCACTGCTCTCCTCCGCCACAGCTCTGTTGGGCTTTGTTCTTCTCTGTCTCCTGCTTCCCTCACACACAGCTCTGTTGGGCTCCTTTGTTCTTCTCTGTTTCCTGCTCTCCTCCACCACATCTCTGTGTGGCTCCTTTGTTCTCAACTGTCCACTGCTCTCCTCAGCCACAGCTCTGTTGGGCCCCTTTGCTCTGCTCTGTCCCCTGCTGTCCTCTGCCACAGCTCTGTTGGGCTCCTTTGCCCTGCTCTGTCCCCTGCTGTCCTCCGCCACAGCTCTGTTGGGCCCCTTTGCTCTCCTCTGTCCCCTGCTCTCCTCCGCCACAGCTCTGTTGAGCTCTTCTGTCCCTTGCTCTTCTCCACCACAGCTCCTTTGTTCTCTGTCCCTTGCTTTCCTCCATCACAGCTCTGTTGTGCTTCTCTGTACTCCTCTGTCCGCTGCTCTCCTTCACCACAGCTCTATTGGGCTCTTCTGTCCACTGCTCTCCTTCCCCACAGCTCTTTTGGGCTCCTTTGTTCTCTTCTCTCTCCTACATCAGAGCTCTGTTGAGCTAGTTTGTTCTCCTCTGTCTCCTGCTCTCCTCTGTCACAGCTCTGTTGGGCTCCTTTGTTCTTCTTTGTCCCCTGCTCTCCTCCACCACATCTGTTTGGCTCCTTTGCTCTCAACTGTCTACTGCTCTTTTCCCCCACAGCTCTTGTGGGCTCCTTTGTTCTCCTCGGTCTCCTCCATCACAGCTCTGTTGTGCTTCTCTGTACTCCTCTGTCCACTGCTCTCCTCCCCCACAGCTCTTGTGGGCTCCTTTGTTCTCCTCTGTCTCCTACATCACGGCTCTGTTGAGCTAGTTTGTTCTCCTCTGTCTCCTGCTCTCCTCTGTCACAGCTCTGTTAGGCTCCTTTGTTCTTCTCAGTCTCCTGATTCCCTCCCCCACAGCTCTTTTGGGCTCATTTGTTCTCTTCTGTCCCCTGCTGTCCTGCACCACAGCTCTATTGTGCTTTTCTGCACTCCTCTGTCCCCTGCTTTCTTCCACCACAGGTCTGTTGGACTCCTATGTCCCATGCTCTCCAGCCCCATAGCTCTTGTGGACTCCTGTGGTCTCCTCTGTCTCTTGGTGTCCTCGGTCACAGCTCCGTTCGGCTCCTTTGCTCTCCTCTGTCCCCTGCTGTCTTGCACCACAGCTCTGATGGGCTCCTATGTCCCCTGCTCAACTCCACCATAGCTCTGTTAGGTTCCTTTGTTCTTGTCTGTCCCCTGCTCTCCTCTCCACCACAGTTCTGTTGGGCTTTGGTCTTCTCCGTCCACTGCTCTCCTCCGCCACATCTCCATTGGGCTCCTTTGCTCTCCTCTGTTCCCTCCTAATTGTAACCCACTCCCCACCGCCAGCTTCTATTTCGGTGCTTCCCGGCTCCTCCGTTCCCTGTCTCCCCCGGCGCTCTTCCAAGCCTTTCCTCCTCTCTTCACCGATATATCCCTCCCCTCTGCCTGCACAGCCCTCCTCCCTCCCCTCTGCCTGCACAGCCCTCCTCTCCCCTCTGCCTGCACAGCCCTCCTCTCCCCAGAAGCATCTCTCCCCTCTGCCTGCACAGCCCTCCTATCCCCAGCAGCATCTCTCCCCTCTGCCTGCACAGCCCTCCTCTCCCCTCTGCCTGCACAGCCCTCCTCTCTGCCTGCACAGCCCTCCTCTCCCCAGCAGCATCTCTCCCCTCTGCCTGCGTAGCCCTCCTCTCCCCAGCAGCATCTCTCCCCTCTGCCTGCACAGCCCTCCTTCCTCCCCTCTGCCTGCACAACTCTACTCTCCACCTGCACAGCCCTCCTCTCCCCAGCAGCATCTCTCCCCTCTGCTTGCACAGCCCTCCTCTCCCCAACAGCATCTCTCCCCTCTGCCTGCACACCCCTCCTCTCCCCTCTGCCTGCAGAGCCCTCCTCTCCCCTCTGTCTACACAGCCTTCCTCTCCCCAGCAGCATCTCTCCCTGCACAGCCCTCATCTCCCCAGCAGCATCTCTCCCCTCTGCCTGCACAGCCCTCCTCTCCTCAGCAGCATCTCTCCCCTCTGCCTGCACAGTCCTCCTCTCCCCTCTGCCTGCACAACCCTCCGCTCCCCAGCAGCATCTCTCCCCTCTGCCTGCACAACCCTCCTCTCCCCTCTGCCTGCACAACCCTCCTCTCCCCTCTGCCTGCACAGCCCTCCTCCCACCCATCTGCCTGCACAGCCCTCATTTCCCCTCTGCCTGCACAGCCCTCCTCTCCCCAGCAGCATCTCTCCCCTCTGCCTGCACAGCCCTTCTCCCTCCGCTCTGCGTGCACAGCCCTCCTCTCCCCAGCAGCATCTCTCCCCTCTGCCTGCACAGCCCTCCTTCCTCCCCTCTGCCTGCACAGCCCTCCTCTCCCCTCTGCCTGCACAACCCTCCTCTTCTGCACAACTTTCCTCTCCCCAGCAGCATCTCTCCGCTCTTCCTGCATAGCCCTCCTCTCCCCAGCAGCATCTCTCCCCTCTGCCTGCACAGCCCTCCTCTCCCCAGCAGCATCTCTCCCCTCTGCCTGCACAGCCCTCCTTCCTCCCCTCTGCCTGCACAGCCCTCCTCTCCCCTCTGCCTGCACAGCCCTCCTCTTCTGCACAGCCCTCCTCTCCCCAGCAGCACCTCTCCGCTCTTCCTGCACAGCCCTCCTCTCCCCAGCAGCATCTCTCCCCTCTGCTTGCACAGCCCTCCTCTCCCCAGCAGCATCTCTCCCCTCTGCCTGCAGAGCTCTGCTCTCTCCTCTGCCTGCAGAGCCCTCCTCTCCCCTCTGCCTGCACAGCCCTCCTCTCCCCACCAGCATCTCTCCCTGCACAGCCCTCCTCTCCCCAGCAGCATCTCTCCCCTCTGCCTGCACAGCCCTCCTCTCCCCTCTGCCTGCACAACCCTCCTATCCCCAGCAGCATCTCTTCCATCTGCCTGCACAATCCTCCTCTCCCCAGCAGCATCTCTCCCTGCACAGCCCTCCTCTCCCCAGCAGCATCTCTCCCCTCTGCCTGCTCAGCCCTCCTCTCCCCTCTGCCTGCACAGCCCTCTTCTCCCCAGAAGCATCTCTGCCATCTGCCTGCACAGCCCTCCTCTCCCCAGCAGCATCTCCCTTCTGCCTGCACATCCCTCCTCTCCCCTCTGCCTGCACAGCCCTCCTCTCCCCTTTGCCTGCACAGCCCTCCTCTCCCCTCTGCCTGCACAGCCCTCCTCTCCCCTCTGCCTGCACAGCCCTCTTCTCCCCAGCAGCATCCCTCCCATCTGCCTGCACAGCCCTCCTCTCCCCAGCAGCATCTCTCCCCTCTGCCTGCAGAGCCCTCCTCTCCCCTCTGCCTTCACAGCCCTCCTCTCCCCAGCAGCATCTCCCCCTGGACAGCCCTCCTCTTCCCAGCAGCATCTCTCCCCTCTGCCTGCACAGCCCTCCTCTCCCCTCTGCCTGCACAACCCTCCTATCCCCAGCAGCATCTCTCCCCTCTGCCTGCACAGCCCTCCCCCCTCCCCTCTGCCTGCACAGCCCTCCTCTCCCCAGCAGCATCTCTCCCATCTGCCTGCACAGCCCTCCTCTCCCCAGCAGCATCTCTCCCCTCTGCCTGCTCAGCCCTCCTCTCCCCTCTGCCTGCACAGCCCTCTTCTCCCCAGCAGCATCTCTCCCATCTGCCTGCACAGCCCTCCTCTCCCCAGCAGAATCTCCCCCCTCTGCCTGCACAGCCCTCCTCTCCCCTCTGCCTGCACAGCCCTCATTTCCCCACTGCCTGGACAGCCCTCCTCTCCCCACCAGCATCTCTCCCCTCTGCCTGCACAGCCCTCCTCTCCCCTCTACCTGCACAGCCCTCCTCTCCCCAGCAGCATCTCTCCCCTCTGCCTGCACAGCCCTCCTCTCCCCTCTGCCTGCACAGCCCTCCTCCCTCCCCTCTGCATGCACAGCACTCCTCGACCCCTCTGCCTACACAGCCCTCCTCTCCCCAGCAGCACCTCTCCCCTCTGCCTGCACAGCCCTCCTCTACCCTCTGCCTGCACAACCCTCCTCCCTCCCCTCTGCCTGCACTGCCCTCCTCTCCCCTCTGCCTGCACACCCCTTCTCTCCCCAGAAGCATCTCTCCCCTCAGCCTGCACAGCCCTCCACTCCCCTCTGCCTGCACATACCTCCTCTCCCCTCTGCCTGCACAATCCTCCTCTCCCCAGCAGCATCTCTCCCTGCACAGCCCTCCTCTCCCCAGCAGCATCTCTCCCCTCTGCCTGCACAGCCCTCCTCTCCCCTCTGCCTGCACAGCACTCTTCTCCCCAGCAGCATCTCTCCGCTCTTCCTGCACAGCACTCCTCTCCCCAGCAGCATCACTCCCCTCTGCCTGCACAGCCCTGCTCTCCCCTCTGCCTGCAGAGCCCTCCTCTCCCCTCTGCCTGCACAGCCCTCCTCTCCCCAGCAGCATCTCTCCCTGCACAGCCCTCCTCTCCCCAGCAGCATCTCTCCCCTCTGCCTGCACAGCCCTCCTCTCCCCTCTGCCTGCACAACCCTCCTCTCCCCAGCAGCATCTCTCCCCTCTGCCTGCACAGCCCTCCTCCCTCCCCTCTGCCTGCACAGCCCTCCTCCCTCCCCTCTGCCTGCACAGCCCTCCTCTCCCCAGCAGCATCTCCCCTCTGCCTGCACAGCCCTCCTCTCCCCTCTGCCTGCACAGCCCTCCTCTCCCCTCTGCCTGCACAGCCCTCCTCTCCCCTCTGCCTGCTCAGCCCTCCTCTCCCCTCTGCCTGCACAGCCCTCTTCTTCCCAGCAGCATCTCTCCCATCTGCCTGCACAGCCCTCCTCTCCCCAGCAGCATCTCTCCCCTCTGCCTGCAGAGCCCTCCTCTCCCCTCTGCCTACACAGCCCTCTTCTCCCCAGCAGCATCTCTCCCTGGATAGCCCTCCTCTCCCCAGCAGCATCTCTCCCCTCTACCTGCACAGCCCTCCTCTCCCCTCTGCCTGCACAACCCTCCTGTCCCCAGCAGCATCTCTTCCATCTGCCTGCACAGCCCTCCTCTCCCCAGCAGCATCTCTCCCCTCTGCCTGCTCAGCCCTCCTCTCCCCTCTGCCTGCACAGCCCTCTTCTCCCCAGCAGCATCTCTGCCATCTGCCTGCACAGCCCTCCTCTCCCCAGCAGCATCTCCCCTCTGCCTGCACAGCCCTCCTCGCCCCTCTGCCTGCACAGCCCTCCTCGCCCCTCTGCCTGCACAGCCCTCCTCTCCCCTCTGCCTGCACAGCCCTCCTCCCCCCTCTGCCTGCACAGCCCTCTTCTCCCCAGCAGCATCTCTCCCATCTGCCTGCACAGCCCTCCTCTCCCCAGCAGCATCTCTACCCTCTGCCTGCAGTGCCCTCCTCTCCCCTCTGCCTTCACAGCCCTCCTCTCCCCAGCAGCATCTCTCCCTGCACAACCCTCCTCTCCCCAGCAGCATCTCTCCCCTCTGCCTGCACAGCCCTCCTCCCTCCCCTCTGCCTGCACAGCCCTCCTTCCTCCCCTCTGCCTGCACAGCCCTCCTCTCCCCAGCAGCATCTCTCCTCTGCCTGCACAGCCCTCCTCTCCCCTCTGCCTGCACAGCCCTCCTCTCCCCTCTGCCTGCACAGCCCTCCTCTCCCCTCTGCCTGCTCAGCCCTCCTCTCCCCTCTGCCTGCACAGCCCTCTTCTTCCCAGCAGCATCTCTCCCATCTGCCTGCACAGCCCTCCTCTCCCCAGCAGCATCTCTCCCCTCTGCCTGCACAGCCCTCCCCCCTCCCCTCTGCCTGCACAGCCCTCCTCTCCCCAGCAGCATCTCTCCCATCTGCCTGCACAGCCCTCCTCTCCCCAGCAGCATCTCTCCCCTCTGCCTGCTCAGCCCTCCTCTCCCCTCTGCCTGCACAGCCCTCTTCTCCCCAGCAGCATCTCTCCCATCTGCCTGCACAGCCCTCCTCTCCCCAGCAGAATCTCCCCCCTCTGCCTGCACAGCCCTCCTCTCCCCTCTGCCTGCACAGCCCTCCTCTCCCCTCTGCCTGCACAGCCCTCCTTTCCCCACTGCCTGGACAGCCCTCCTCTCCCCACCAGCATCTCTCCCCTCTGCCTGCACAGCCCTCCTCTCCCCTCTACCTGCACAGCCCTCCTCTCCCCAGCAGCATCTCTCCCCTCTGCCTGCACAGCCCTCCTCTCCCCTCTGCCTGCACAGCCCTCCTCCCTCCCCTCTGCATGCACAGCACTCCTCGACCCCTCTGCCTACACAGCCCTCCTCTCCCCAGCAGCACCTCTCCCCTCTGCCTGCACAGCCCTCCTCTCCCCTCTGCCTGCACAACCCACCTCCCTCCCCTCTGCCTGCACTGCCCTCCTCTCCCCTCTGCCTGCACACCCCTTCTCTCCCCAGAAGCATCTCTCCCCTCTGCCTGCACAGCCCTCCTCTCCCCTCTGCCTGCACAATCCTCCTCTCCCCTCTGCCTGCACAGCCCTCTTCTCCCCAGCAGCATCTCTCCGCTCTTCCTGCACAGCACTCCTCTCCCCAGCAGCATCACTCCCCTCTGCCTGCACAGCCCTGCTCTCCCCTCTGCCTGCAGAGCCCTCCTCTCCCCTCTGCCTGCACAGCCCTCCTCTCCCCAGCAGCATCTCTCCCTGCACAGCCCTCCTCTCCCCAGCAGCATCTCTCCCCTCTGCCTGCACAGCCCTCCTCTCCCCTCTGCCTGCACAACCCTCCTCTCCCCAGCAGCATCTCTCCCCTCTGCCTGCACAGCCCTCCTCCCTCCCCTCTGCCTGCACAGCCCTCCTCTCCCCAGCAGCATCTCCCCTCTGCCTGCACAGCCCTCCTCTCCCCTCTGCCTGCACAGCCCTCCTCTCCCCTCTGCCTGCTCAGCCCTCCTCTCCCCTCTGCCTGCACAGCCCTCTTCTCCCCAGCAGCATCTCTCCCATCTGCCTGCACAGCCCTCCTCTCCCCAGCAGCATCTCTCCCCTCTGCCTGCAGAGCCCTCCTCTCCCCTCTGCCTACACAGCCCTCCTCTCCCCAGCAGCATCTCTCCCTGGATAGCCCTCCTCTCCCCAGCAGCATCTCTCCCCTCTACCTGCACAGCCCTCCTCTCCCCTCTGCCTGCACAACCCTCCTATCCCCAGCAGCATCTCTCCCCTCTGCCTGCAGAGCCCTCCTCCCTTCCCTCTGCCTGCACAGCCCTCCTCTCCCCAGCAGCGCCTCTCCCATCTGCCTGCACAGCCCTCCTCTCCCCAGCAGCATCTCTCCCCTCTGCCTGCTCAGCCCTCCTCTCCCCTCTGCCTGCACAGCCCTCTTCTCCCCAGCAGCATCTCTCCCATCTGCCTGCACATCCCTCCTCTCCCCAGCAGCATCTCTCCCCTCTGCCTGCACAGCCCTCCTCTCCCCTCTGCCAGCACAGCCCTCCTCTCCCTTCTGCCTGCACAGCCCTCCTCTCCCCTCTGCTTGCACAGCCCTCCTCCCTCCCCTCTGCCTGTACAGCCCTCCTTTCCCCTCTGCCTGCACAGCCCTTCTCTCCCCAGCAGCATCTCTCCCCTCTGCCTGCACAACCCTCCTCTCCCCTCTGCCTGCACAGCCCTCCTCCCTCCCCTCTGCATGCACAGCACTCCTCGACCCCTCTGCCTACACAGCCCTCCTCTCCCCAGCAGCACCTCTCCCCTCTGCCTGCACAGCCCTCCTCTCCCCTCTGCCTGCACAACCCTCCTCCCTCCCCTCTGCCTGCACAACCCTCCTCCCTCCCCTCTGCCTGCACTGCCCTCCTCTCCCCTCTGCCTGCACACCCCTTCTCTCCCCAGAAGCATCTCTCCCCTCAGCCTGCACAGCCCTCCTCTCCCCTCTGCCTGCACAGCCCTCCTCTCCCCTCTGCCTGCACAATCCTCCTCTCCCCTCTGCCTGCACAGCCCTCTTCTCCCCAGCAGCATCTCTCCGCTCTTCCTGCACAGCACTCCTCTCCCCAGCAGCATCTCTCCCCTCTGCCTGCACAGCCCTGCTCTCCCCTGTGCCTGCAGAGCCCTCCTCTCCCCTCTGCCTGCACAGCCCCCTCTCCCCAGCAGCATCTCTCCCTGCACAGCCCTCCTCTCTCCAGCAGCATCTCTCCCCTCTGCCTGCACAGCCCTCCTCTCCCCTCTGCCTGCACAACCCTCCTCTCCCCAGCAGCATCTCTCCCCCTCTGCCTGCACAGCCCTCCTCCCTCCCCTCTGCCTGAACAGCCCTCTTCTCCCCAGCAGCATCTCTCCCCTCTGCCTGCACAGCCCTCCTCTCCCCAGCAGCATCTCTCCCCTCTGCCTGCACAGCCCTCCTCTCCCTTCTGCCTGCACAGCCCTCTTCTCCCCAGCAGCATCTCTCCCCTCTGCCTGCACAGCCCTCCTCCGTCCCCTCTGCCTGCACTGTCCTCCTTTCCCTTCTGCCTGCACAGCCCTCCTCTCCCCAGCAGCATCTCTCCCCTCTGCCTGCACAGCCCTCCTCCCTCCCCTCTGCATGCACAATCCTCCTCTCCCCTCTGCCTGCACAGCCCTCCTCTCCCCAGCAGCATCTCTCCCCTCTGCCTGCACAGCCCTCCTCTCTGCCTGCACAGCCCTCCTCCCTCCCCTCTGCCTGCACAGCCCTCCTCTCCCCTCTGCCTGCACAGCCCTCTTCTCCCCAGCAGCATCTCTCCGCTCTTCCTGCACAGCACTCCTCTCCCAAGCAGCATCACTCCCCTCTGCCTGCACAGCCCTTCTCTCCCCAGCAGCATCTCTCCCCTCTGCCTGCACAGCCCTCCTCTCTGCCTGCACATCTCTCCTCTCCCCAGCAGCATCTCTCCCCTCTCCCTGCACAGCTCTCCTCCCTCCCCTCTGCCTGCACAGCCCTTCTCTCCCCTCTGCCTGCACAGCCCTTCTCTCCCCAGCAGCATCTCTCCCCTCTGCCTGCACAGGCCTCCTCTCTGCCTGCACAGCCCTCCTCTCCCCAGCAGCATCTCTCCCGTCTCCCTGCACAGCCCTCCTCCCTCCCCTCTGCCTGCACAGCCCTCCTCTCCCCTCTCCCTGCACAGTCCTCCTCTCCCCAGCAGCATCTCTCCCCTCTGCCTGCACAGCCCTCCTCTACCCAGCAGCATCTCTCCCCTCTGCCTGAACAGCCCTCCTCTCCCCTCTGCCTGCTCAACCCTCATCTCCCCAGCAGCATCTCTCCCCTCTGCCTGCACAGCCCTCCTCTCCCCAGCAGCATCTCTCCCCTCTGCCTGCACAGCCCTCCTCTCCCCAGCAGCATCTCTCCCCTCTGCCTGCACAGCCCTCCTCCCTCCCCTCTGCCTGCACAGCCCTCCTTTCCCCTCTGCCTGCACAGCCCTTCTCTCCTCAGCAGCATCTCTCCCCTCTGCCTGCACAGCCCTCCTTCCTCCCCTCTGCCTGCACAGCCCTCCTTCCTCCCCTCTGCCTGCACAGCCCTCCTTCCTCCCCTCTGCCTGCACAACCCTCCTCTCCCTCTGCCTGCACAGCCCTCCTCTCCCCAGCAGCATTTATCCGCTCTTCCTACACAGCCCTCCTCTCCCCAGCAGCATCTCTCCCCTCTGCCTGCACAGCCCTCCTCCCTCCCCTCTGCCTGCACAGCCCTCCTCTCCCCAGCAGCATCTCTCCCATCTGCCTGCACAGCCCACCTCTCCCCAGCAGCATCTCTCCCCTCTGCCTGCACAGCCCTCCTCTCCCCTCTGCCTGCACAACCCTCTTCTCCCCAGCAGCATCTCTCCCCTCTGCCTGCACAGCCCTCCTCCCTCCCCTCTGCCTGCACAGCCCTCCTTTCCCCTCTGCCCGCACAGCCCTCCTCTCCCCTCTCCCTGCACAGTCCTCCTCTCCCCAGCAGCATCTCTCCCCTCTGCCTGCACAGCCCTCCTCTCCCCTCTGCCTGCACAGCCCTCCCCTCCCCAGCAGCATCTCTCCCCTCTGCCTGCACAGCCCTCCTCTACCCAGCAGCATCTCTCCCCTCTGCCTGAACAGCCCTCCTCTCCCCTCTGCCTGCTCAACCCTCATCTCCCCAGCAGCATCTCTCCCCTCTGCCTGCACAGCCCTCCTCTCCCCAGCAGCATCTCTCCCCTCTGCCTGCACAGCCCTCCTTTCCCCAGCAGCATCTCTCCCCTCTGCCTGCACAACCCTCCTCTCCCCTCTGCCTGCACAGCCCTCCTCCCTCCCCTCTGCATGCACAGCACTCCTCGACCCCTCTGCCTACACAGCCCTCCTCTCCCCAGCAGCACCTCTCCCCTCTGCCTGCACAGCCCTCCTCTCCCCTCTGCCTGCACAACCCTCCTCCCTCCCCTCTGCCTGCACAACCCTCCTCCCTCCCCTCTGCCTGCACTGCCCTCCTCTCCCCTCTGCCTGCACACCCCTTCTCTCCCCAGAAGCATCTCTCCCCTCAGCCTGCACAGCCCTCCTCTCCCCTCTGCCTGCACAGCCCTCCTCTCCCCTCTGCCTGCACAATCCTCCTCTCCCCTCTACCTGCACAGCCCTCTTCTCCCCAGCAGCATCTCTCCGCTCTTCCTGCACAGCACTCCTCTCCCCAGCAGCATCTCTCCCCTCTGCCTGCACAGCCCTGCTCTCCCCTGTGCCTGCAGAGCCCTCCTCTCCCCTCTGCCTGCACAGCCCCCTCTCCCCAGCAGCATCTCTCCCTGCACAGCCCTCCTCTCTCCAGCAGCATCTCTCCCCTCTGCCTGCACAGCCCTCCTCTCCCCTCTGCCTGCACAACCCTCCTCTCCCCAGCAGCATCTCCCCCTCTGCCTGCACAGCCCTCCTCCCTCCCCTCTGCCTGAACAGCCCTCTTCTCCCCAGCAGCATCTCTCCCCTCTGCCTGCACAGCCCTCCTCTCCCCAGCAGCATCTCTCCCCTCTGCCTGCACAGCCCTCCTCTCCCCTCTGCCTGCACAGCCCTCCTCTCCCCTCTGCCTGCACAGCCCTCTTCTCCCCAGCAGCATCTCTCCCCTCTGCCTGCACAGCCCTCCTCCGTCCCCTCTGCCTGCACTGTCCTCCTTTCCCTTCTGCCTGCACAGCCCTCCTCTCCCCAGCAGCATCCCTCCCCTCTGCCTGCACAGCCCTCCTCCCTCCCCTCTGCATGCACAATCCTCCTCTCCCCTCTGCCTGCACAGCCCTCCTCTCCCCAGCAGCATCTCTCCCCTCTGCCTGCACAGCCCTCCTCTCTGCCTGCACAGCCCTCCTCCCTCCCCTCTGCCTGCACAGCCCTCCTCTCCCCTCTGCCTGCACAGCCCTCTTCTCCCCAGCAGCATCTCTCCGCTCTTCCTGCACAGCACTCCTCTCCCAAGCAGCATCACTCCCCTCTGCCTGCACAGCCCTTCTCTCCCCAGCAGCATCTCTCCCCTCTGCCTGCACAGCCCTCCTCTCTGCCTGCACATCTCTCCTCTCCCCAGCAGCATCTCTCCCCTCTCCCTGCACAGCTCTCCTCCCTCCCCTCTGCCTGCACAGCCCTTCTCTCCCCTCTGCCTGCACAGCCCTTCTCTCCCCAGCAGCATCTCTCCCCTCTGCCTGCACAGGCCTCCTCTCTGCCTGCACAGCCCTCCTCTCCCCAGCAGCATCTCTCCCGTCTCCCTGCACAGCCCTCCTCCCTCCCCTCTGCCTGCACAGCCCTCCTCTCCCCTCTCCCTGCACAGTCCTCCTCTCCCCAGCAGCATCTCTCCCCTCTGCCTGCACAGCCCTCCTCTACCCAGCAGCATCTCTCCCCTCTGCCTGAACAGCCCTCCTCTCCCCTCTGCCTGCTCAACCCTCATCTCCCCAGCAGCATCTCTCCCCTCTGCCTGCACAGCCCTCCTCTCCCCAGCAGCATCTCTCCCCTCTGCCTGCACAGCCCTCCTCTCCCCAGCAGCATCTCTCCCCTCTGCCTGCACAGCCCTCCTCCCTCCCCTCTGCCTGCACAGCCCTCCTTTCCCCTCTGCCTGCACAGCCCTTCTCTCCTCAGCAGCATCTCTCCCCTCTGCCTGCACAGCCCTCCTTCCTCCCCTCTGCCTGCACAGCCCTCCTTCCTCCCCTCTGCCTGCACAGCCCTCCTTCCTCCCCTCTGCCTGCACAACCCTCCTCTCCCTCTGCCTGCACAGCCCTCCTCTCCCCAGCAGCATTTATCCGCTCTTCCTACACAGCCCTCCTCTCCCCAGCAGCATCTCTCCCCTCTGCCTGCACAGCCCTCCTCCCTCCCCTCTGCCTGCACAGCCCTCCTCTCCCCAGCAGCATCTCTCCCATCTGCCTGCACAGCCCACCTCTCCCCAGCAGCATCTCTCCCCTCTGCCTGCACAGCCCTCCTCTCCCCTCTGCCTGCACAACCCTCTTCTCCCCAGCAGCATCTCTCCCCTCTGCCTGCACAGCCCTCCTCCCTCCCCTCTGCCTGCACAGCCCTCCTTTCCCCTCTGCCCGCACAGCCCTCCTCTCCCCTCTCCCTGCACAGTCCTCCTCTCCCCAGCAGCATCTCTCCCCTCTGCCTGCACAGCCCTCCTCTCCCCTCTGCCTGCACAGCCCTCCCCTCCCCAGCAGCATCTCTCCCCTCTGCCTGCACAGCCCTCCTCTACCCAGCAGCATCTCTCCCCTCTGCCTGAACAGCCCTCCTCTCCCCTCTGCCTGCTCAACCCTCATCTCCCCAGCAGCATCTCTCCCCTCTGCCTGCACAGCCCTCCTCTCCCCAGCAGCATCTCTCCCCTCTGCCTGCACAGCCCTCCTTTCCCCAGCAGCATCTCTCCCCTCTGCCTGCACAGCCCTCCTTTCCCCTCTGCCTGTACAGCCCTCCTCTCCTCAGCAGCATCTCTCCCCTCTGCCTGCACAGCCCTCCTCCCTCCCCTCGGCCTGAACAGCCCTCCTCTCCCCAGCAGCATCTCTCCCCTCTGCCTGCACAACCCTCCTTCCTCCCCTCTGCCTGCACAGCCCTCCTTCCTCCCCTCTGCCTGCACAACCCTCCTCTCCCCTCTGCCTGCACAGCCCTCCTCTCCCCAGCAGCATCTCTCCCCTCTGCTTGCACAGCCCTCCTCTCCCCAGCAGCATCTCTCCCCTCTGCCTGCACAGCCCTCCTCCCTCCCCTCTGCCTGCACAGCCCTCCTCTCCCCAGCAGCATCTCTCCCATCTGCCTGCACAGCCCTCCTCTCCCCTCTGCCTGCACAGCCCTCCTCTCCCCGGCAGCATCTCTCCCTGCACAGCCCTCCTCTCCCCAGCAGCATCTCTCCCCTCTGCCTGCACAGCCCTCCTCTACCCAGCAGCATCTCTCCCCTCTGCCTGAACAGCCCTCCTCTCCCCTCTGCCTGCTCAACCCTCATCTCCCCAGCAGCATCTCTCCCCTCTGCCTGCACAGCCCTCCTCCCTCCCCTCTGCCTGCACAGCCCTCTTTTCCCCTCTGCCTGCACAGCCCTCCTCTCCTCAGCAGCATCTCTCCCCTCTGCCTGCACAGCCCTCGTCCCTCCCCTCGGCCTGCACAGCCCTCCTCTCCCCAGCAGCATCTCTCCCCTCTGCCTGCACAGCCCTCCTTCCTCCCCTCTGCCTGCACAACCCTCCTCTCCCCTCTGCCTGCACAGCCCTCCTCTCCCCAGCAGCATCTCTCCCCTCTGCTTGCACAGCCCTCCTCTCCCCAGCAGCATCTCTCCCCTCTGCCTGCACAGCCCTCCTCCCTCCCCTCTGCCTGCACAGCCCTCCTCTCCCCAGCAGCATCTCTCCCATCTGCCTGCACAGCCCTCCTCTCCCCAGCAGCATCTCTTCCCCTCTGCCTGCACAGCCCTCCTCTCTCCTCTGACTGCACAACCCTCTTCTCCCCAGCAGCATCTCCCCTCTGCCTGCACAGCCCTCCTCCCTCCCCTCTGCCTGCACAGCCCTCCTTTCCCCTCTGACTGCACAGCCCTCCTTTCCCCAGCAGCATCTCTCCCCTCTACCTGCACAGCCCTCCTCTCCCCAGCAGCATCTCTCCCCTCTACCTGCACAGCCCTCCTCTCCCCAGCAGCATCTCTCCCCTCTGCCTGCACAGCCCTCCTCTCCCCTCTGACTGCACAGCCCTCCTTTCCCCAGCAGCATCTCCCCCCTCTACCTGCCCAGCCCTCCTCTCCCCAGCAGCATCTCTCCCCTCTGTCTGCACAGCCCTCCTCTCCCCTCTGCCTGCACAGCCCTCCTCTCCCCAGTCCTCCCGCCCCACCCCATCTGCCTGTACACCCCCCCCCCCCCTCCTTAACCGCCTGCACTAGGTCCTCCGGGCCTGCAGTAGGCGCTGTGCACCTCCTCGTTGTTGCCACCGCTCCGCCGTGTTGTTTTGGTGCGGAGAGATCTCGCCTGCACAACAAAGCACAGCTCCGCCGTGAGGACTGCCTGGGGGAACTCTGGGCCCCGGAGCCTCTGATCGGACCCGCTTGTGCTGAGGTGAGCAGCGTGGGGGGAGCAGGGGGTGCGGGTGCACATGATGGGTGCTGTAGTAGGGCGCTCCTACACCGCCGGAGCTGCGCCTGGCTCCCTTCATGGCTTTACAGACACTGTTTACAGTCCGGGGCTTGCGTGTGACGGCAGTGCATGCTGGGTCTTGTGGTCTTAGCCTGTTTCCAGCACAGCCCTTGTTTGTAGCGATGAGGTCTGCCTGGCGCCCGCCGTCTTGCACAGGTGTACTTTCCTGTAGGGGTCGGGCGTAGGTGCGGGTTCCTGCAGAGGACTTTAGAATGGGGTGGTTGGGGGTACTGTACCCTGTCATGCGTAGGCTCCCTACCGTCTCATGCCAAGGTGTGTGTGTTTTCTAGTGTTTGAAACACAGGTGTGCTGGGAGCACAGCCCGGGTGTAGGCTCCTGTAGTGTTTGATACTCGGGTGTGCTGGGAACACAGCCCGGGTGTAGGCTCCTGTAGTGTTTCATATCATACACAGGTGTGCAGGGAGCACAGCCCAGGTTTTGGGTTTTGGGTTCTGTGTTATTTGCTACACTCGTGTGTAGGGAGCACAGCCCAGTGTAGGCTCCTGTAGTGTTTCATACACAGGTGTGCTGGGAGCACAGCCCGGTTGTAGGCTCCTGTAGTGTTTGATACTCAGGTGTGCAGGGAGCGCAGCCCAGGTGTAAGCTCCTGTAGTGTTTGATACTCAGGTGTGCAGGGAGCGCAGCCCAGGTGTAGGCTCCTGTAGTGTTTGATACTCAGGTGTGCTGGGAGCACAGCCCGGGTGTAAGCTCCTGTAGTGTTTGATACATCAGTGTGTAGGGAGCACAGCCCAGTGTAGGCTCCTGTAGTGTTTGACACTCGGGTGCGCTGGGAGCACAGCCCGGGTGTAGGCTCCTGTAGTGTTTGATACATCAGTGTGTAGGGAGCACAGCCCAGTGTAGGTTGCTGTAGCGTTTGATACTCAGGTGTGCAGGGAGCGCAGCCCAGGTGTAGGCTCCTGTAGTGTTTGATACACAGGTGTGCTGGGAGCACAGCCCGGGTGTAAGCTCCTGTAGTGTTTGATACATCAGTGTGTAGGGAGCACAGCCCAGTGTAGGCTCCTGTAGTGTTTGATATTCAGGTGTGCAGGGAGCGCAGCCCAGGTGCAGGCTCCTGTAGTGTTTGATACTCTGGTGTGCAGGGAGCGCAGCCCAGGTGTAGACTCCTGTAGTGTTTGATACTCGGGTGCGCTGGGAGCACAGCCCGGGTGTAAGCTCCTGTAGTGTTTGATACATCAGTGTGTAGGGAGCACAGCCCAGTGTAGGCTCCTGTAGTGTTTGACACTCGGGTGCGCTGGGAGCACAGCCCGGGTGTAGGCTCCTGTAGTGTTTGATACATCAGTGTGTAGGGAGCACAGCCCAGTGTAGGTTACTGTAGCGTTTGATACTCAGGTGTGCAGGGAGCGCAGCCCGGGTGTAGGCTCCTGTAGTGTTTGATACTCAGGTGTGCAGGGAGCGCAGCCCAGGTGTAGACTCCTGTAGTGTTTGATACATCGGTGTGCTGGGAGCACAGCCCGGGTGTAGGCTCCTGTAGTGTTTGATACATCGGTGTGCTGGGAGAACAGCACGGGTGTAGGCTCCTGTAGTGTTTGATACTCAGGTGTGCAGGGACCACAGCCCGGGTGTAGGCTCCTGTAGAGTTTGATACTCAAGTGTGCAGGGAGCGCAGCCCGGGTGTAGGCTCCTGTAGTGTTTGATACACAGGTGTGCAGGGAGCACAGCCCGGGTGTAGGCTCCTGTAGTGTTTGATACATCGGTGTGCTGGGAGCACAGCCCGGGTGTAGGCTCCTGTAGTGTTTGATACTCAGGTGTGCAGGGAGCGCAGCCCAGGTGTAGGCTCCTGTAGTGTTTGATACATCGGTGTGCTGGGAGTGCAGTCCAGGTGTAGGCTCCTGTAGTGTTTGATACACAGGTGTACAGGGAGCACAGCCCGGGTGTAGGCTCCTGTAGTGTTTGATACTCAGGTGTGAGGGAGCGCAGCCCAGTGTAGGCTCCTGTAGTGTTTGATACATTAGTGTGCAGGGAGCGCAACCCAGGTGTAGGCTCCTGTAGTGTTTGATACATCAGTGTGCAGGGAGCGCAGCCTAGGTGTAGGCTCCTGTAGTGTTTCATACACAGGTGTGCTGGGAGCACAGCCCAGGTGTAGGCTCCTGTAGTGTTTGATATTCAGGTGTGCAGGGAGCGCAGCCCAGGTGCAGGCTCCTGTAGTGTTTGATACTCTGGTGTGCAGGGAGCGCAGCCCAGGTGTAGGCTCCTGTAGTGTTTGATACTCGGGTGCGCTGGGAGCACAGCCCGGGTGTAAGCTCCTGTAGTGTTTGATACATCAGTGTGCAGGGAGCACAGCCCGGGTGTATGCTCCTGTAGTGTTTGATACATCAGTGTGCATGGAGCGCAGCCCGGGTGTAGGCTCCTGTAGTGTTTCATACACAGGTGTGCTGGGAGCACAGCCCGGGTGTAGGCTCCTGTAGTGTTTGATAAATCGGTGTGCTCTGAGCGCAGCCCAGGTGTAGGCTCCTGTAGTGTTTGATACTCAGGTGTGCTGGGAGCACAGCCCGGGCGTAGGCTCCTGTAGTGTTTGATACTCAGGTGTGCTGGGACCATGGCCCAGGTGTAGGCTCCTGTAGTGTTTGATACTCAGGTGTGCTGGGAGCACAGCCAGAGTGTAGGCTCCTGTAGTGTTTTATACACAGGTGTGCTGGGAGCACAGCCCGGGTGTAGGCTCCTGTAGTGTTTGATGCATCAGTGTGTAGGGAGCACAGCCCAGGTGTAGGCTCCTGTAGTGTTTGATACTCAGGTGTGCTGGGAGCACAGCCCGGGTGTAGGCTCCTGTAGTGTTTGATACATCAGTGTGTAGGGAGCACAGCCCAGGTGTAGGCTCCTGTAGTGTTTGATACTCAGGTGTGCTGGGAGCACAGCCCGAGTGTATGCTCCTGTAGTGTTTGATACACAGGTGTGCTGGGAGCACAGCCCGGGTGTAGGCTCCTGTAGTGTTTGATACATCAGTGTGTAGGGAGCACAGCCCAGGTGTAGGTTCCTGTAGCGTGTGATACACAAGGGTGTAGGGAGCACAGCCCAGTGTAGGTTACTGTAGCATTTGATACTCAGGTGTGCAGGGTCCACAGCCCAGGTGTAGGCTCATGTAGTGTTTGATACATTGGTGTGTAGGGAGCACAGCCCACTGTAGGTTGCTGTAGTGTTTGATACTCAGTTGTGCAGGGAGCGCAGCCCAGGTGTAGGTTCCTGTAGCGTGTCATACACAAGGGTGTAGGGAGTACAACCCATTGTAGGTTCCTGTAGTGTTTGATACTCACGTGTGTGAGGGGTGCAGCTTGGATGTAGGTTCTGTAGTATTTGATACACAGGTGTGCTGGGAGCGAAGTCCAAGTGTAGGTTCCTCCAGTGTTTGGCACGCAGGTGTGCTGGCAGTGCGTGTCCTGTAGTGGTTGTTACTAGGTGTGCAGCCCAGGTATAGCTTTCTATGCTGCTTTGCACCACCAAGCCTTTCCTGCGGTCAGTAACTTGGGTTGTGAGGGGGAGGACGAGAGCAGCTCTCTCATTCTTTGCTCTATTTTCAGGTTTGCTTTATAACGACGATTGAAGATGTTTAATCAGCACCATCCTCATCTCCCGCACCCTCCACCGCCTCCTCAGCACCCCCAGCAGCACTTCCACCAGCACATAATGCAGCTGCAACAACTGCTGCAGCAGCAGCAGCAACAGCAACGCCCGCGTCCCATCCCTCACGGAGGAAGGTAAGTCTACGCACTTGCTGCACTCCATCACATCTACTTCCGATGGAGGGTGGTTTTCCAGTATTGTATCTGTTATAGATTCACATGCTTGAATCTTCCCCTTCGTCATGGTGGGAGTCTCACTGTAACAGTAATAAGAGCAGTGTGTCAATTCACGTTGATTTAAGACACCCAAACTTCAGCCAATCAGAGCAGAGGCCCTGGAGTACTCATCCCCTGCAGAGCCACCATACCTCAGATTTCTTACCGCACGTCGTGTCTTAGGGAGTCTTTCTGAGCTCTGCTCATTCACAGTGTTTCACTGTTACCCTTTTGACCTGCAGTCTCCAGTTCATCTCTTCACCTCATATCGTCATCTGAGGTAGAGTTGGTTAGTGTGTTTAGCTGTGCTTTCACTCAGAATGTCTGAGTCTAAAAAAGGGCTTTTTAGGCCCTGCAAGACATGTTGAAAATCTAGACTTTTCTCTGAAGAGCCACAAAAAGAATGGCTGTATTGCTTTTTTCCGGATTAGAGACCCATGGAATGCAAGTACTGTCATACTTTTTCCATAAAAACCCTCAAAAGATTGAGAGCATAGATTGCTTCTGTGGCAACAGAAAAAGAAGGCTGCCAAGGACTTAGGCTCTGAGAATGAGGAGAGAGCTCATACCGCCTCTCGATAAAGAAAGGAGGGAGAAGTGTCCTCTTCTCACAGAGACAGTAAAAAAAAATCTAGGTCTCAAAGCAAAGAAGACTCTGAGGAAAAAAGATCAAAAAAGGAGCTGTTGGGCTCTTTCTCTCATCAAAGATTTGCTTCAGTACCTCCATCGGTTCCTTCTACCCCCTTCAAGGAGTCCTCTTCAAAAAAAGACCGCCCATGAACGAAGCACTCACTGTCTACAGCCACTGTTTCCAGGTAGGAGTAGTAAATGCGTGGACCCGGAAACATCCAAGCCTACGCAGTGCACAGCTAAGTCCCTAAGGTTTCGTATGTATTTATTTCATATCTTACATTTTTCATAAATATAATGAAATATTCACAACTGTTTATTTTGAGATTCTGTATTTCTTATTTCCATATTTATATGATTATGTAGAAAACAACAATCAATGTTGCATAACAAAACATTAAATCAATTGACTTTTTGCCATAAATTGTTTAACAAAAACAGCCTTTGTACATCAAATGTTTGTTCAACTTGAAGTTTCAAAATGCGATCCAATGCATTTCGGGTTTGAAAAAACCCTTCTTCAGGGGTACATGCAATGTGGTATTGACGATTTGAAGATTGGAAAAGCAACTTCAAGCAACCTCCGTTTGGAACTACAAGAACAGAAATATGAATTTTTGTCAGTTCTCTGTGTACTCTGTATAAGAATACATGTTTAAAATAGGATTTGCACACAACATGCTATACCATGAAGTGCATACTGGTGTGAATGGGCAATTATATGTTTGTTGAGTAAACACTTGTGCCGGAAATTAGGAAACAGAAACAACTCTTCACATGTGAGATCTCCCACTAGAAGTGCTTGTAATGTGAAGTTGACACGCCAATGTGATCTAAAAAATACATGACAATCTTACCGCGTCTTGATATAAGAGCGCGATGCCCTCTATTTGCCTGAATGTGTGCAAGGTAATAAAAAAGGTAATCAAAAAGCTAAAAAAAAACACGAAACAATCAGTCACCATTGACACCAAGCGGCGTGTAACTAAAAAAGAAATCCACGTTCTGTGAATCAGAACGGTTCTTACCGTGCTGTATAAGTTTGTGCCACGTGTCTGCAAACAAAGATAACTGTATTAAATCCCAAACTTCAAAATAGAGACCAAGATGCTGTCCGTGCGGTATGAAAATCAGGTTACAAACTCTGGGACGCTCACCCTTTAGTTCTCTTCCAGGGGATCCTCATCAATAGTCATAAGCATTAGAATATTCCCGCCCATGTGCGGGATCCCGGAAACAGTATATTATATGTGCCCCACATATATATATCCATACATATATACCTATATGTATACACAAGCAATTGCAGCCCATAACACCCTAGAGCTGAACCATGCTGTAAGGAATTTCCACTCTACATAAGAAAATAGCATTATAAACATTATAACTTGTTTGGAAACTGTTTTAATGCTTAGAAAACAGCAGAAATTCTTAGAAAACACTGAAAGCATAGGAAGCTCCCAGGCTGCATTGCAAATACCCAGTCTAAAAAGACTGAAAAGCTAACTAATAGCTGCATAGCAAAAAACTGACACCGTGCCTTTAAGGCACACCTGACCCCCACCTTCCCATCATGCCTCAGGGGTGGCAGTTAGGTCAGTTGTTCTTTCCGGCTCCTTCTGGAAGGATCCTGGCAACAGAGCTCCACTTTTTTCTGAGTTTGTCAGAAAATATTGTCTGTTTTTCAACAGTTTTTTCCCTTACTAAGACGTTTTACATCTAAGTCAGTAAGAGGCTGTCTTTTTTAGGCAGTTTTGGGCATTTTTTCCAACTTGAAATGCCTTCTCTTTTCGATCCTTGCCCTGCTTGTGGCAAGAAGAAGGCCAGGTCTGTATCCTGTGTCTACCGGAGGAGCATGATTCCAAGACATGTACTCACTGCCAGAGCCTGTCCAAGAGAACTTTGAAGGACAGAGAGCGAATTCGCATTTATGGCCTGGCACAACCATCCAGAGGCCGATCTCCTGTGAGGAAGGGCTCCAAGAGGCCTAGAGATACATCTAGGAGCAAGTCCTCTCGTCCTTCCGCCTCAGCGTCGGGATCGGCGCTGAGGAAAGATGTTCCGGTAGGTCGTGTTTCCAAGAAGAGACTTTCGACAGCGGGCTCGCCGTCGAGAGCAGGTACGTCGTCGAAGTCCAGACCGCCATCGCCAACTCGGCGACGATCGGCGTCGAGATCTAGAGCCTCTCCGCCGTCGTCAACCCGGCGACGATCGGCGTCGAGAGACACCACCCCTCCGCCGTCGTCAACCCGGCGACGATCGGCGTCGAGGAGCAGGGAACCTCCGCCGTCGTCAACCAGGCGACGATCGGCGTCGAGGAGCATGGACCCTCCGCCGTCGTCAACCAGGCGACGACCGGCGTCGAGGAGTGTCACCCCTCCGTCGTCGAGGGCACGATCCCTTCGTCGTCGAGGCTCCATCAGCGTCCGACGTCGAGAGAGCAGGATCCTCCGCCGTCGTCATCCAGACAGCGTTCGGCATCGAGGTTGGCATCCGCGTCGACGTCGAGAGTGGCAGAATCTCCGCCGGCGTCCCCACGGCGTTCGGCGTCGAGGGAGAGAGGGCCTCCGTCGCCGGCTTCACATCGCCGTTCGACGTCGAGGCGGCATTCTTCGCCCACTGAACATGGCCGCCGGTCCACATCGAGGCGTCGTTCGACGTCGAGAGAAGAGTCCCGGCGAGAAAGAAGGCGACGCCACGGATCGACGTCAAGACCACGCTCGACGTCGAGACAGGCCTCGGACAGGTCGGTGGTCCTGGTGACAGAGTCGGCGTTGCGCCATTCCTCCTCTCACTCAGGGGCATCTCCACGACCGGCAATTCCATGAGAGCCTGCCAGTCAAACCCCGTAGGTCTTCCCCCTCAGACTCAAGGGACCATTTCTCTGTCGCCCAGATGGCTGCTGCCAGCCCATCATTGGCAGGACTCAGGGGCTACAAGGAGGCTGCGGGAATACGTCAGTCAAGTGCATGACTCTCCGCTGCAACGGATGGTGGCGGCTGTGGACAGAGCTAGTCCCCCCAGGCCAGCACTTCAGAAGTCGCCGGACAGCAGGCGACGCAGATCGCGCTCCCCCAGGCGGGAGGGGCGTTCATCCGGATCACGGGCTCGTGATCATCGCCGGGAGCGGAGGTCTCCATCATCGTCCTCTTCCTCGTCCACCAGGTCCTCCATCAGGGACTATTCACCCACGCTCTCGGGCAGCCCAGTGTCCAGGGTCTCGCCCATAGACGACATCAACACCTACCAGGAGGTGCTGCAGCGGGGAGCGCAGAAGCTGGGGATTGAGATGTCAGTCCCCCAAGTCACCACGTCGGTGATTTTTGAAACACTTCACCAGAAGTCTGCCTCTCGTCCACTGCTGCCTTTGGTCACAGGAATCATGGAACCAGTCATGGACACCTTCCTCACCCCGGCGACCGTCAAAGCGGTTCCGGCTCGTATCCTCAAAAAATACAAGCCAGCTACCTCTGACCCTGTCTTTGTGAAGATGGACCCGCCTGCGGACTCCGTAATAGTGGCGGCTGCAAGAAAGGGTCAGACGGCGTCGGCCTCCTCTTCCGTTCCTCCAGATAAGGAGAGCAGAACCTAGGACTCCAGGGGACGCAGGGCCTGCTCTTCCGTGGCGGCTTCCCTCAAAATCTCCAGCGCGGCGGCACTTTTGGGCAGATACGATAGGGCTCTCTGGGACTCGATGGAGCGATTCAAGTCCAAGCTCCCCAAGGAGGACCAAAAGGACTTTGAGGAGATTGTTACTGAAGGGGCTCTGGTGGCTAATCAGTCGATTAGCACGGCGGCGGATGGTGCGCTACTCTCAGCCCATTCTTACACACCCGGCGTGTGCGCCAGGAGGTCGTCCTGGTTGCGGCTGACAGGGCTCAAGCCAGACGCACAGCAACGGATTTTAAACCTCCCGTTCTCTGGCAACTCCCTCTTCGGCACTCACACAGATGAGGAGATGGGGCGCATGAAAACTGAACTAGACACCCTCAAAGCTGTGGGTTTGGAGAAGAAAAAGGAATTCAAGCGCCGTTTTCGACCCACCCAACGCAAGGGGCCTCAACAGAGGGTTCAAACCCCTCAGTGGTCTCAGAGTAAACCCCAAGGAAAATCGCAGTTTCGAGGCGGAAAATCCGGCAGGGGCAGAGGTGGACACCAGCAGCAGTCCTCCACTACCACAAGAGGAGGAAAGTCATGAGCTGTGGCTTCCTCTACGACCGTTGCCCACTCCAGTGGGAGGAAGTGCGTCACGACATCTAGCAGAGTGGGACAGCATCACAAAAGATCGCTGGGTGCTGAATATACTGCGAAATGGATATGCGCTATGTTTTCGAGCGCATCCGAAAGACATCCCGCCAAAAAGGTCCCGTCCTCACCACTTAAAACTGCTCCAAAAGGAGGTGAGGGCCCTTCTGCAAAAACAGGCCATAGAAAAAGTTCCTCCTTCGCAGGTCGGAAAAGGAGTGTACTCCCGGTACTTCCTTGTGCCCAAAAAAGATCAAGAGCACAAGTTTCGGCCGATTCTGGACCTTCGTCTCCTAAACAAAGTCATCGTCAAGGAGAAGTTCCGTATGTTGGCGCTTCACCAAATATGTCCACATCTGCAAGTCGGGGATTGGATGTGTTCGGTGGACCTCCAAGATGCGTACTTTCACATTGCAATCGCAAAACATCACCGCAGGTACCTGCGGTTTGTGGTTGGAAGCAAGCATTATCAGTACAAAGTCCTTCCATTCGGACTCAAGTCGGCTCCACGAGTCTTCACCAAATGTATGGCAGTGGTGGCGGCCTGCCTACACAAGCAGGGTCTCTTCGTCTACCCTTACTTAGACGACTGGTTGCTGAAGGCTCCATCCCAGCAGCAGGTGAAGAAAGACTTCCAGACCTGTCTGAGACAGTTGCACGCTCTCGGCCTTCACGTCAACATGGCAAAGTCCGTGCAGCAGCCCACTCAGTCCATCCACTACCTTGGCTCCGTTCTGGACACAAGCGTGGGAAAAGCGTATCCTTCGCGGGAGAGACTGTCTTCAATGAAGAGGAAATGCAGGCTTATGCAGCAGATGCAGAGGCCGTCAGCCCGGCAGGTAGCATCTCTGCTGGGATCCATGGCGTCCTGCATTTTTCTCATTCCCAACGCCAGACTGCGAATGAGACCTTTGCAGCAAGCTCTGGAGGACCAATGGGATCAGTCCACAGGCCGTTGGGGAGATCGAATCTCTCTCTCCCAGGTGGCGAAATCTTCCCTTGCATGGTGGACTCGTCAGGACAATCTGTTGGTGGGAGTCCCGTTTCACCACCCACTTCCGGTGCAATCGGTGGTGACAGATGCATCGCTGCAAGGTTGGGGGGCCCACATGGGGTGCCTCAAAATACAGGGTCGGTGGTCTACAAAAGAACAGGGCTACCACATAAATATGCTAGAACTTCGGGCAGTCCACCTTGCTCTAAAGGCGTTCCTCCCAGCAATCAAGGCCGACTCAGTCCTGGTGCAGACCCACAACACCACGACCATGTTTTACTTGAACAAACAGGGCGGGACTCGGTCACGCCCCCTCTCCCTGGAGGCACAGGCGATCTGGCACTGGCTGCTGGCCCGGAACCTCTCGGTAGTGGCAGTGCACCTTCCGGGGGAGTTGAATATCAAGGCAGACGCACTCAGCAGGCACTTCGAAGATCAGCCCGACTGGGTGCTGCACGAAGACGTGGTGGCAGACCTGTTCCGTTGTTGGGGTCGTCCAGAAATCGATCTGTTTGCAGACGACGAAAATTCAAAATGCCACGCCTTCGCGTCCAGATTCCACCGTCCAGGGACCAGGGGGAATGCTCTTTTGATGGACTGGTCAGGGACATGTGCCTACGCCTTTCCGCCCCTGCCTCTAATTCCGAAGGTGGTATCCAAGCTGCTCAGATCCGACATGAAGATGATCCTCATAGCTCCGGACTGGCCGCGCCAGTGGTGGTACCCGGACCTTCTCCATCTCTCAGTGCGACCTCACAGGCGACTGCCTTGCAGGCCGGACCTGCTGTCCAAGATGGGCGGGAGGATTCTACATCCCAACCTTCCCTCACTGATCTTAACAGCATGGCTCCTGAGTGTAGGAAGGTGGATATCTGACTATGGTTACCCCCAACTTTTTGCCTAGTGTCTAGCTGGTTTTTCGACTTAGTTGGCCTGAGATCCTGCCATTCAGGGTCTCAGGCTGTCTGCTCTCTCTTTAAAATGGACTCCATGTACCCTAGGTACATTCCCAATTGGTAAGGATCACCTTATTGGACCCTGTACAGTGTACCCTAGGTACCCAGGGCATAGGTGTACCCTAGGCCTCCCAGGGGCTGCAGCATGTATTATGCCACCCCTGGTCTGGCCTTCCAATCAGACACAACTGGCTGATCACTCAGCTGGGGCAAGGTCGTGTAATCACCCCTTGCTTAGATATAGTATGCCTATATCTACCCTTATATATAGACACATGTGTACCTATCAGTCACTCCTATGGCAGGCCTTAACAATCCTGGAGGCAGAGTGCTTGGTAACATGTGAGATGGTGCTCTAGCATGAGCTGAGCCTGTCTGCAGCTTTCGGAACCATGTCCTTATAGCTGTTCTATGATATAGCCTACCATATACTCTTAAAGTGCCTTATAATCTTAAACGGTTATGGTAACTATGGTTTGGCTTTATCAAAACATGTCGTGTAAGGTGTCTAACACTTTGGAATAATACCCCCATACCATTTCTGGTGATGAGGATATTATCCCTCCCTTCTAGAGGGAGAGACATGTTAAAATCCTACTTTGCTGTTTATCTCTAACCAAAGCCTCAGCATCACAAAATGGATGCTGCTGCCACAGACACAAGTCTGACCTCCTGCTGCTGGGAGTGATCCCAGCCAGGGAGGCCTGGACAATAGGTTTCCTGCTTGGGGAGGTGCTAGCACCTCCCCAGACAGCCTTTAGTGTATTGGGGCAGGGTGGGCTGAAAGGAATGAGACATGCCTGGGGCACACAAGGTGTTCCTTGCATAGTCCAGTTCAAACCGGCGCTGGGGCACTCCAGCCCCAGCTCTGGCGCGAAACTGGACAAAGGGAAGTGGGTGTAACCACCCCCTCCCAGGTCCCACCCATAAGGCGTGACCTAGCAGGTATCCCAGCCCCCCAGATTAGTATAAGAGTGGGAGTTGGGCCTCAAGACTTTGGATTATCCTGAACCTGCAAAACTGAACAGAAACTCTGGACCTTCGACATTCGACGAAAGAAGAAGACTGAAGAATCTCCCTTGTAGCCAAGGAGTGGCTACCCTGTGCAAACAGGCACCATCAAGAGACTACCCTTTGCTTTGCGACCGTTCTACGAGGAACCGACTGCAGAGCCCGACCAGAGCCTTGACTTCCAGACTTCTCCGACCCTCATCTGCAGCAGAGCTGAGATCCGTGGAGGCGACGAGCGACGTGGGACCGGCTACCTGGGAAAAGTGGCTAGTAACTTACAGCGCAGCTTCTGAGGTACCCTCGAAGTTGTGCACCGGGGATTGAGAAGCCCCAACCCCAAGCACCATCTGCACCGAAGATCAGCCCCCCACACTCCACGAGTCCTGCGTGGGGCCCTTCAGCATTTTCCTGCTTGCCGCGTCTGTCCGGTTGCTTGCCCGCTGGCTAGTGGCCTCTGTGACGACGCACCCTGAAATCTTCTGCGCTGGTTTGGCTCCTCCAGACTGGCTCCCGCTTCTCTGCAAAGAAGAAGCACCCCAGACCTTCCTGGTCTGCACCAGAAGCAAGTCCTTTGTTCTTCGTGGGTTCCGCTTGCCAAGGCTTGGTGAGTCCTAGTCCAACTTCGACGCCGCCGACAGCAAGAGCCTTCGTGGGACAGCTCGCCTCCTGGTCCTGGTCGTCCTCGACGCTTCCTGGTCCTCCTGGCTGCAGCGACAAGCTTCACCTTCACCTGCAACTCTTCACGACATCGCCTGGTTCCTTCCTGGTTCCACGTGGTCACTGGCTAGTGACCTTGACTCTGTCCCCTCTGCTTGCAGGTTTCTTCTCTTCTTGATCCCAGCCTTGGGATCCACCGGACACTCTCCCCTGACTGCCTGTCAGCATCTTTCTTCAGGCATCCATAGGAGTCGACGACGAAAACGACGCATCTTCACCCCTATGCACCCGCAGCCTGTGGGCTAGGTAACTTGGGTACTCCGGTGCTCATCAGGATAGTGACTATCCTAGTGTCTAGTTTTCAAGTCTCAACTTCCTAGCTACTCCGGAAGTGTCCTAAATCTATCTATTTCTAAACTGTAACATTGCTATTGACTTTTACGCATTACGCGTGAGTGTTTCCACTCTGCACACGAATCCCGTGGGCCTCCCACTTCCTAACTAACGCTAGTGTAGTGTAGCCCCAGCGATTCCCTAGGCCTAGGCCTATTCTATTTCCGTGACAGTGGTTCTTATACCACTTACTTAGTATATGGTTTGCGTGGCCCCTAGGGCCTAACTGTATTACTTACCTGTGTGACTTACTGTATGCATTAATAAGACTGTGTTGTACTTACCTCTAATCTCATAAAGAGTGCTGAGGGTTTGCTTAGAATAAATACACTTTATTTTATATATATATCTGTTGTGGTGTCCTTTCATTTGGTATTCAAGGGATTATATATGGTATCACAGCTTGCTTCACATGCCATTCAGAGTTTAGCCTAAGACTGCTCTTGTCCATGCTACCACTAGGATAGCTGGTCTATAAGGTTGACTTTACAACCAATCACCACAAGGGTATTTGGACTGATATAAGGTGTACACTATAACTAGTGACATCATACATCAGGCCAACTTCTCACACTGAGGTCCTGCAATACGGACATTTAGGTCTACCACCTGACTGCATGCATATTCTCAAAGAAGCGAAGCGACCCTCCACGAGAGCGTCTTATGCGTTTAAGTGGAAGAGGTTCTTCATTTGGTGTAGGGAGAATCACCTTGATCCTACAAAGGGGCAGGAGGACGTCATCCTTCCGTACCTCCTTCACTTAGCTAGATCAGGCTTGAAGTATGCATCCATCAGGGTCCATTTGTCTGCCATTACGGCTTACAGGAGGTCTCCCAGTCAACCTTCCTTTTTCCAGATGCAGGTGGTCAAGGACTTCTTGCAGGGGTTGAAGAAAGTTTACCCCCCTGTTCGAAACCCTTCTCCTCCGTGGGAGTTGAACTTAGTGTTGTCCAAGTTGATGGGCCCACCTTTTGAGCCGATCCACAGAGCTTCCTTACAGCATCTGTCGTGGAAGGCCGCTTCTCTGGTAGTCATTACATCGGCACGCAGAGTAAGCGAAATCCAGGCTCTCTGTACTAAAGAGCCGTACATAGTTTTTCACCAGCACAAAGTGGTCTTAAGGGCACATCCATCTTTTCTTCCTAAGGTAGTGTCTGATTTTCATATTAATCAGTCCATTTCTCTGCCATCCTTCTTCCCGAATCCAGCGACCCCGGCTGAGCGGTCGCTCCACTCCTTAGACCTCAAGAGGGTACTTAAATTATCCAGTATTAGGGGTGTGTCTTTCATAGATTCACATGCCTGAATCATTCCCCGTCGTCGAGACGGGAGCCTCCGGTACATAAAAAAGTAATGTCCTATAGACATACATAGAGAAAAATAGGCCTAAGTGTAGGAAGGTGGATATCTGACTATGGTTACCCCCAACTTTTTGCCTAGTGTCTAGCTGGTTTTTCGACTTAGTTGGCCTGAGATCCTGCCATTCAGGGTCTCAGGCTGTCTGCTCTCTCTGTAAAATGGACTCCATGTACCCTAGGTACATAACCAATTGGTAAGGATCACCTTATTGGACCCTGTACAGTGTACCCTAGGTACCCAGGGCATAGGTGTACCCTAGGCCTCCCAGGGGCTGCAGCATGTATTATGCCACCCCTGGTCTGGCCTTCCAATCAGACACAACTGGCTGATCACTCAGCTGGGGCAAGGTCGTGTAATCACCCCTTGCTTAGGTGTAGTATTCCTATACCTACCTTATATATAGACACATGTGTACCTATCAGTCACTCCTATGGCAGGCCTTAACAATCCTGGAGGCAGAGTGCTTGGTAACATGTGAGATGGTGCTCTAGCATGAGCTGAGCCTGTCTGCAGCTTTCGGAACCGTGTCCTTATAGCTGTTCTATGATATAGCCTACCATATACTCTTAAAGTGCCTTATAATCTTAAACGGTTATGGTAACTATGGTTGGGCTGTATCAAAACATGTCGTGTAAGGTGTCTAACACTTTGGAATAATACCCCCATACCATTTCTGGTGATGAGGATATTATTCCCCCCTTCTAGAGGGAGAGACATGTTAAAATCATACTTTGCTGTTTATCTCTAACCAAAGCCTCAGCATCACAAAATGGATGCTGCTGCCACAGACACAAGTCTGACCTCCTGCTGCTGGGAGTGATCCCAGCCAGGGAGGCCTGGACAATAGGTTTCCTGCTTGGGGAGGTGCTAGCACCTCCCCAGACAGCCTTTAGTGTATTGGGGCAGGGTGGGCTGAAAGGAATGAGACATGCCTGGGGCACACAAGGTGTTCCTTGCATAGTCCAGTTCAAACCGGCGCTGGGGCACTCCAGCCCCAGCTCTGGCGCGAAACTGGACAAAGGGAAGTGGGTGTAACCACCCCCTCCCAGGTCCCACCCATAAGGCGTGACCTAGCAGGTATCCCAGCCCCCCAGATTAGTATAAGAGTGGGAGTTGGGCCTCAAGACTTTAGATTATCCTGAACCTGCAAAACTGAACAGAAACTCTGGACCTTCGACATTCGACGAAAGAAGAAGACTGAAGAATCTCCCTTGTAGCCAAGGAGTGGCTACCCTGTGCAAACAGGCACCATCAAGTGACTACCCTTTGCTTTGTGAAACGTTCGACGAGGAACCGATTGCAGAGCCCGACCAGAGCCTTGATTTCCAGACTTCTCCGACCCTCATCCACATCTGCAGCAGAGCTGAGATCCGTGGAGGCGACGAGCGACGTGGGACCGGCTACCTGGGAAAAGTGGCTAGTAACTTACAGCGCAGCTTCTGAGGTACCCTCGAAGTTGTGCACCGGGGATTGAGAAGCCCCAACCCCAAGCACCATCTGCACCGAAGACCAGCCCCCCACACTCCACGAGTCCTGCGTGGGGCCCTTCAGCATTTTCCTGCTTGCCGCGTCTGTCCGGTTGCTTGCCCGCTGGCTAGTGGCCTCTGTGACGACGCTCCCTGAAATCTTCTGCGCTGGTTTGGCTCCTCCAGACTGGCTCCCGCTTCTCTGCAAAGAAGAAGCACCCCAGACCTTCCTGGTCTGCACCAGAAGCAAGTCCTTTGTTCTTCGTGGGTTCCGCTTGCCAAGGCTTGGTGAGTCCTAGTCCAACTTCGACGCCGCCGACAGCAAGAGCCTTCGTGGGACAGCTCGCCTCCTGGTCCTGGTCGTCCTCGACGCTTCCTGGTCCTCCTGGCTGCAGCGACAAGCTTCACCTTCTCCTGCAACTCTTCACGACATCGCCTGGTTCCTTCCTGGTTCCACGTGGTCACTGGCTAGTGACCTTGACTCTGTCCCCTCTGCTTGCAGGTTTCTTCTCTTCTTGATCCCAGGCTTGGGATCCACCGGACACTCTCTCCTGACTGCCTGTCAGCATCTTTCTTCAGGCATCCATAGGAGTCGACGACGAAAACGACGCATCTTCACCCCTATGCACCCGCAGCCTGTGGGCTAGGTAACTTGGGTACTCCGGTGCTCATCAGGATAGTGACTATCCTAGTGTCTAGTTTTCAAGTCTCAACTTCCTAGCTACTCCGGAAGTGTCCTAAATCTACCGTTTTCTAAACTGTACTATTGCTAGTGACTTTTACGCATTACGCGTGAGTGTTTCCACTCTGCACACGAATCCCGTGGGCCTCCCACTTCCTAACTAACGCTAGTGTAGTGTAGCCCCAGCGATTCCCTAGGCCTAGGCCTATTCTATTTCCGTGACAGTGGTTCTTATACCACTTATTTAGTATATGGTTTGCGTGGCCCCTAGGGCCTAACTGTATTACTTACCTGTGTGACTTACTGTATGCATTAATAAGACTGTGTTGTACTTACCTCTAAACTCATAAAGAGTGCTGAGGGTTTGCTTAGAATAAATACACTTTATTTTATATATATATCTGTTGTGGTGTCCTTTCATTTGGTATTCAAGGGATTATATATGGTATCACAGCTGGCTTCACATGCCATTCAGAGTTTAGCCTAAGACTGCTCTTGTCCATGCTACCACTAGGATAGCTGGTCTATAAGGTTGACTTTACAACCAATCACCATAAGGGTATTTGGACTGATATAAGGTGTACACTATAACTAGTGACATCATACATCAGGCCAACTTCTCACACTAAGGGCCTCCCCTTAGCAGCCTATCCTAGTCCTTATGTAAAAAGGACCAAACTCTTAGAGTCAGCCAATCAGCTATTACCTCCCTCTAGAACCTTCCTGGCAGGAGCCTCAGTCCCTCAGATTTTCTACCGCACGTTGTGCTAGGGAGTCTCCAGCCTGAGTACTCCTCAGGATTTCTTTCAAACCAGATTGTTCACTTTTTTGGTGACTTTCTACTTCAAGAATTGAACGCAGACCACTTCAGGCCTCTTGTTACTGCAGTGAGTGTTTATTTCTTCTACAACTCCTGGCATGTCTGAATCCCAGAAGAAAGCCCTTTTCAGGGCTTGCTCTTCATGTGGGAAGAAGAGGCTTCATGTGGACGACAAGCATGACCTCTGCCTGTACTGCCTTTATCCGGACCACGTCCCTAAGGACTGTAAAATCTGTAGGTCTTTCCCTCACAAGACCTTGAGAGACAGAGAGGGTCGTCTGCTTATCTGGCTGGACAGGCTCAAGGGCAGGGAGAGTGTGGTATCCTCAGAGGCGAGTTTTTCCGGAGCCTCTGAAGTCTCCCTGAAGAGGCCGAGAGTGACGTCTCCTGGCCCCTCAGACGCTCCTCCTATGAAGACACACAAGAAGTCTTCAGAGGCAAGATCTTCAAAATCCTCAGTGTCTGGCAAGGACTCTCTGACTTTTAAGAAGCCTTCCCTGTCGGCCAGCAAAATTGCGACACCTTCCTCAGCGCAAAAAAGGGCGCCAGGTCATGTCTTCACAGCGACGACGACCGTGTCCACAACGACAGCGTCGTCAGTCTTCTCGTCGCCGACGACCACCCCTTCATCGTCGTCAGCAGGTACTCCTATTTCGTCTATTATACTGTTAAAACCGTCGTCGGCGTCTAAGTCATCGTCGACGACGAAGATTGTCCCGTCGACGACGACATCGTCGATGAGGAGTCCACCGTCGACGGAAGAGTCGACGACGAGGGCGTCGACGACGAAGGCATCGACGACGAAGGCATCGTCGACGAAGATGTCGACGTCGAAGGCATCGACGACGAAGATGTCGACGTCGAAGGCATCGACGACGAAGGCGTCGACGCCTTCGTCGTCGACGACAAATGAATCGTCGAGCGCATCGTCGACGAAGACATCGTCGACGAGGAGAGTATCGTCGACGGAGACGCCGTCGGCGAAGACCATGCCGTCGACGACGGTATCGTCGACGGGAAAGTCGTCGTCGTCCATGGGGAAATCCGAACTGGTAGGAATGTCAGCACGGAAGACAGCAGGGGTTCCTGTAGAGGTATCGGCATCTGGCAAACTGACCAGACCACAGATTACACCGGAAACGACGTCTCCAAGTAAGGTGCAAACCAATTTGCCTATGGAGATTCTTCAGAGTGAGGAGTCGGAAGAAGAGCTCTTTGATCAGGCTACTTCCCCTTCTGAGCTGTACGTCAAATGTCAAAGCACGGACGAGGAACAGGAGGAGATGACCGGGCAGGAACGCCCCGTCCAGGAACAGGTTCGCACGGAGGTCACCCCGATGGTATGTCTTCCCCTGTCGATCGTTAATGATCTCAAATACCTTATCCGGGACTACAAGCAACGTTTCCCGGAGTCGCCAGCACTGGACACAGGGGGCCCAGTGCCTACTGCAATTCCATCAACGACAGCCCCAAAGCAATCACGACCAGCGACTCAGGTCTGCCGCGAGAAACCGCCACCTCAGGTGAGGGTGTCATCGGATGAGGAGCCTGAGGAGATGGAAGAGGGGGAGGTCCAGGAAGACCAGACGGACCAGGATGAGGAGGAGGAGTATGTGGCATCCTCCCCACCTTCCCCACAACCGCGCCAAGCTGATTCACCACCAGTGGATATTGGCGGTTTTCATAAGATAGTTGAACGACCAGCGACGCGGTTTCATATGGTCATGGAATCAACGGAGACTGAGTGCTTCTTGCATGACTTTAAGGAGCAGACGAAGAAGACGACGAAGTCAATCCCTATCATTGACTTTCTCTGGGACCAGGGAAAGAAATTAATGCTGACGCCGGCTTCTGTGCCTGCGGTTGTTCCACGCCTGGACAAAAAGTACAAAGCTCCATCCTCGGCACCGGCTTGCCTTAATGGACACCCGAAACCGGATTCGGTCGTGACCCAAGCGGCCCAGAAAAATTCTCGTAATCCTTCCTCTCCTCTGTCAGCCCCACCGGACAAGGAAGGCAGAAAATTGGACACAATTGGCAAAAGGTTTTCGACCACTTCGGCAATGACCATCAAGGTGGCCAACTCCATAGCCCTGTTAGGGCGTTATAACCGCCAACTTTGGGAGGATATAGCCCCATATTTAGCAGAGCTGCCAAGCGCAGTTCAGGAGGAGGTCAAGGCACTACTTTCGGAGGGCCAAACCTCGGCGGCCGAGATCATTGACTGTGCCATAGACGTGGCCATGACGGGCTTTCGTCAACTGGCTGGGGCTGCAGTCCTGCGCCGGCAGGGATGGCTGAAGGCAACATCGTTCAGGCAGGAAGTGCAGACGAAGGTACTGGACATGCCCTTCGACGGTCAACATCTTTTCGGGGACAAAATTGATGAGGCGCTCCAAGCTATCAAGAAGGACACTGACACAGCTAGAGCGCTTGGAACCTTGCAGGCAAGGAACCAGTCCTTTCGGGGCAACAAATCTAGAGGCCAGTCCTCCTACAGAGGATCCTACCAGAATAGGTCTTCGTATTCCTTCCAGAATAAGACCCAGTACCAGCAGAAGCAGCAACAAGGTCGGCAGTCTTCGTATGGAAGATCCAACTTCAAGGGTAAGAACCAAAAGAGGGGCACCGGCGGACGCCAGTGACCAGTTACTCCAGCCAGTCCACATACCATCTCCCTCATTAAAAATTGGAGGAAAATTGACCCATTTCCTGGAAAATTGGCGCCTCATCACCACGGATCGCTGGGTACTCCAACTCCTAAGATTCGGCCATTCCCTAGAATTTACCACCATCCCACCTGCAACCCCTCCCCGCAGGTTCCCACACAAACATCTGCGACTGCTTCTCCGGGAAATATCGGAGATGTTGAAGAAAGGAGCGATCGAGCGGGTTCCATCGGCTCAGAGGGAGAAAGGATTCTATTCCCGCTTCTTTCTGATACGCAAGAAAGAAAAGAAGTGGAGGCCCATTCTAGATCTCAGGGCACTCAACTCTTTCCTGAAGAGTCAGTCGTTCAGGATGGTGACGCTCCAAGAAATTCTAGGCATTCTAGAAAAAGGAGATTTCATGACATCCTTGGATCTTCAGGATGCCTACTATCACATCCCGATACTCAGGAGGCACAGGAAGTTTCTACGTTTCGAGGTGGCAGGACAGCACTACCAATTCAAGGTCCTGCCGTTTGGCCTCAAATCCGCTCCGCGGATTTTCACCAAGTGCCTTTCTCCTGTGGCAGCTTTCCTGCGTCAAATGGGTCACCAAGTCTTCCCCTACCTCGACGACTGGCTGGTAAAGGCACCCACAGCTGCAGGCGCAACCAAATCCTCCAACGCCTGTACCAATCTTTTCCAACATCTAGGATTGACTCTCAATCTTCAGAAATCCTATATGTCCCCAACAAAAGCATCACCTTCCTCGGGGCGACCTTGAATACGGAATGTGCGAGGGCATTTCCTTCAGAAGAAAGAAAAAACAAGATAATATGGCTGGCCACGGCGGTGGCATCAAGGAAGTCCCCAAGAGTTCGCACCTTCAAATCACTCCTGGGAATGATGTCTTCTTGTATACTCCTCATCCCTCACTGCAGGCTTCGGATGCGTCCATTGCAAGAAGCCCTCACGAACCAGTGGACTCAGAGTACGGGTTCGTTCGAAAACATTGTGAGGATAACACCGCGAATATCCAAAAGCCTCGAATGGTGGAAAGATTACAGGAATCTGTCTATGGGACTGCCGTTTCTGCTTCCAGCAGCGCCACTTGTGATCACCACCGATGCATCTCTGGCGGGCTGGGGAGCTGTCCTTCAGGACCTCAGAGTGAGTGTCAAATGGTCAGATCAGGAGCAACATCTCCATATCAATCTTCTGGAGTTGAGGGCTGTGTATCTAGCGCTGCAAGCCTTTTTACCACGCATCCAGAACTCCCAGGTGCTCGTCAGAACGGACAACACCACGACGATGCACTACCTGAACAAACCGGGAGGAACGCGTTCGCTCACTCTATCTCGCGAATCGCAAAAGATCTGGAACTGGCTTGTTCTCCATGGGATCACTCTCAGAGCGGACTATGTCCCGGGCAAGGACAACACCATTGCAGACGCCCTGAGCAGACAGAAATCCCTCTCCCACGAATGGGAGCTCGACGAGAATTCGCTAACACACGTATTCTCAGAATGGGGAGTCCCAGGAATCGACCTGTTTGCCACCAGGGAGAACGCCAAATGCCCAAGCTACGCAAGCTGGCATCCCCAACCAGGGTCGCTCGGAAATGCCTTTTCCATAGGCTGGTTCAGCGTATTTGCGTACGCTTTTCCGCCGTTCCCGATGATTTCCAGGGTCCTCAGGAAGATGAAGGCGGAGCCTTGTACCCTGATCCTAATTGCCCCGTTCTGGCCGAGGCAGCACTGGTTCTCGGACCTTCATCGCCTCTCCATCAGGACACCGATTCGTCTAGAACAGCACCCGAACCTGCTGACGATGTCCAACGGGCAGGTGCAGTTCCCGAACCTGCAATCGCTCAGGTTATCGGCCTGGCTCCTGAGCACAGAGAGTTCTGCCATCTAAACATCCCGCAGGACTGCAGGGACGTGCTAGCAAAAGCGAGGGCGGACAGTACCAACAAGACCTACTCTCTCAAATGGAAGCGCTTCTGCGTCTGGTGTTTAGAGAAAGGCCTGAGACCACTCCATATCACACCTGAACAGATATTGCCATATCTACTACACTTGGCACAGTCGGGATTGGCGCATGCATCCATAAAGGTGCATCTGGCGGCAATTTCACGTTTTACCAGGACTTACAAAGGCCCGTCTCTCTGGTCCAGTAGGCTTATCAAACAGTTCCTCAAGGGGCTATATAGGTCCTTCCCAAGACCTCGACGGGTCCCACCGACGTGGCACCTCAACTTGGTCCTCCACCAACTCATGAAGCACCCTTTTGAGCCCATTCACCGAGCTTCCATCAAGTACATCTCATGGAAAACGGCTCTGTTGCTCGCTCTAACATCGGCCAGGAGAGTCAGCGAGCTGCAAGCTCTCTCCATTCAGGAACCCTTCATGCAGTTCAAGCAGGACAGGGTGGTGCTGAGGACAAATCCCAAGTTCATACCGAAAGTGCCTTCAGACTTTCACCTCAACGAGCCAGTGGTTCTACGTTCCTTCTTTGCAAACCCTACCACGGCAGCAGAAAGGACACTCCACTCTCTGGATCTCAAAAGGTGTCTTAAGTTTTACATAGACAAAACAGAGCTTCAGGAAGTCATCACAACTATTTGTGGCCTACAGTAGGCCAGGGTTGGGTATGCCTCTAACAAAGCAGAGCATCTCAAGGTGGATCTCTTCAGCAATAGCATTCTGCCATGACGGGGCCGGACGGCCTTTGAGAGACAGGGTGGAAGCTTATTCCACCAGAGCGATGTCCACATCAGCAGCGCTGTTTGCTGGAGTGCCGATTTTGGACATCTGTAGAGCGGCGACGTGGAAGTCACTGCACACCTTCTCCAGACACTACTGCCTTGATGCCGAACTTACGAAGGATGCGGCAGTGGGCCAGGCGGTGCTTCGCCATCTATTCCAGTGAGGTGAGCCTTCCAACATCCCGCCATCCTGGTATGCACATTCTTTACTGATTTACTGTTTTGACGTATGCCTATGTTTCAAACTGATATGATAATAGGTGTATTATCTCAAATATCTATATGGCATGTTACATCAGAAATGTGCATAATGTATTGCTAACTACTCTGATTCAGGCATGTGAATCTATGAAAGACACCCCTAATACTGGATAAGAAACGCGTTACTTACCTGTAACAGCAGTTATCCAGTATTGGTGTCTTTCATAGATTCACATGCAACCCTCCCGCCTCCCCTGGAAGAACTCACGTCTCTCTCTAACTTTATTACGCCTACCTAGCTTGGTGCGTACGAAAATCTGAGGGACTGAGGCTCCTGCCAGGAAGGTTCTAGAGGGAGGTGATAGCTGATTGGCTGACTCTAAGAGTTTGGTCCTTTTTACATAAGGACTAGGATAGGCTGCTAAGGGGAGGCCCTTAGGCCTATTTTTCTCTATGTATGTCTATAGGACATTACTTTTTTATGTACCGGAGGCTCCCGTCTCGACGACGGGGAATGATTCAGGCATGTGAATCTATGAAAGACACCAATACTGGATAACTGCGGTTACAGGTAAGTAACGCGTTTCTTCTACCTGGCAAGTACCAGAGGCATTAGGAAGACGGATCAACTGTTTGTCAACTATGGCGCCATGAGAACAGGCTTCCCGGCAGCTAAGCGATCCATTTCCAGATGGATTGTTTCCTGCATTTCCCTAGCCTACCAGCTGGCGAAAAGGCCCTTACCTTTGGCCCCTAAGGCTCATTCTACTAGGGGGAAAGCGGCCACAGTAGCTTTCTTGCATGACGTTCCAATGGCGGAGATCTGCAAGGCGGCCACTTGGAAATCGGTTCACACCTTTACCAGGCACTACTGCCTCGAATCCGATTCCAGGGCGGATGCCCAAGTAGGCCAAGCCTCCTTGAGGAACCTGTTTGGGTAGCGGGGTCTATCTAAGCATGCTGTTCCTTCTCTGTTTTTTCTTTCCTTTGCCCGCAGTGGGATGAGGTGAGGCTCGCTATTCTATTCTAATGCTTATGACTATTGATGAGGATCCCCTGGAAGAGAAGGATTAGTTACTTACCTGTAATCCTAGTTCTCTTCCAGGGGTATCCTCATCAAAGTCATAAGCAACCCTCCCGCCTCCCCTGGCAAAGGTGTGATAGTTTTCAGAGGTTATTATTTCTTTGTGCCATGACTTTTCAGTCCCCGCAAAGACAACAACTGACCTAACTGCCACCCCTGAGGCATGATGGGAAGGTGGGGGTCAGGTGTGCCTTAAAGGCACGGTGTCAGTTTTTTGCTATGCAGCTATTAGTTAGCTCTTCAGTCTTTTTAGACTGGGTATTTGCAATGCAGCCTGGGAGCTTCCTATGCTTTCAGTGTTTTCTAAGAATTTCTGCTGTTTTCTAAGCATTAAAACAGTTTCCAAACAAGTTATAATGTTGTTTCTCATGTTTATAATGCTATTTTCTTATGTATAGTGGAAATTCCTTACAGCATGGTTCAGCTCTAGGGTGTTATGGGCTGCAATTGCTTGTTTATACATATAGGTATATATGTATGGATATATATATGTGGGGCACATATAATATACTGTTTCCCGGATCCCGCACATGGGCGGGAATATTCTAATGCTTATGACTTTGATGAGGATACCCCTGGAAGAGAACTAGGATTACAGGTAAGTAACTAATCCTTCTAAGTGCTTTCTTAATACCATCTGATTTGGTTTCCTTTTTTTGGTTCTTGGATGAATTTCTCAACTATGAAACCTTCTGTGTCTGTCATTATAATGCATACTCTCTTGTTTTTTCTGTATCGGAATTCATATACGATTGCCCATGTCTCTTGCTCTTATCAACCTTGAGAAAGTCCTAGGTGTGGCAGCCACTTGGGGCTGTTCAGTGTCAAATCAGGCACTGTCTTTCTGTTCCAGAACTACAATTAGTTGCATGATACCCTGTACTGGGGGGCTCCTTAGAGGACCCCCCAATACCTACCTGTGTAGCCCTACAGGGTCTGCTTGCCAGCCTGCACTGCTGTAGACCCTAGGCAGTGTCCTGCTGATGAGCTTAACTCTGGCAGGGGAAGCTGAACAAAGGATTTCATGCGACCACCTCTCCTTTAGAATTAGTAAGGTTGGGGGTGCTTCCGAGCTCCTCCATACTGCTTTGAAGGGCGCATTTGGTGTCCTCCATGCATAAACCAGTTTTGCCCAGGTTGGGAACCTTTTGGCTCCCGCTCTGGCGCAAAACTTCCCAAAGGATAGGGGAGTGTCAACCCCCTGTCCAGATCCTCCCTAGGGAGATGCCCAGAGCTCCTCCAGGTGGCCACTTAATTCTGCCATGTTGAATCTTGGCCCTTGTGAGCATCTGACTGGCTAGGCAGATTACAGAAGCGGGCAACGGCGGACACACTGACCGCACTTCCGCTGTTGTGTTCCCTTAGTATGATGATCAATAGTCAATTAGGTTTGGTGTGTACAGACTACTCCAGCACCTGCCGTTGTATGGTGCTAACTGCAACACAGAGAGATACTGAGCCCAAGAGTGGATTGGTGCACCACCTTTTATATGTGAAGAAATTTGTTTTCAAAAAGTATCACAGTCTTTTGGAAGTTGTCTTTAGACAGTCTTTTATTGTGAAAATCCAAATGTAGAAAATTGTCAGCCAACGCGTTTCGTTCATAGCAATGAACTTCTTCAGGGCTGTAAATTTCAATATAGAGTACATAAATATGTGTATACAAACAAGCACTTATAGAATACATGAGACAATACTTAGGTGACATAGAGGTGAGTTTTGAAAAGGGGGAGCAGTGAGGTTGGGGTTGATGTGTCTGAGTTTGGAGAGTGGTCAGAGAAAAGAGAGAAGTGAGGTAAAGGGAGGGGAAAGGAAATGAAGTAAGTATTGTGGTTACAAAGTTAGTATAGTTATTAAGTAACTTGGGAGCCTAATGGTAAAATGGTTAAGCTACATCCGTGCTCGGGTTATAGACATAGTATATTAAAAAAAATATATATAAAAGGAGCTTGATGAATACATACAGTTTATTTACAATTGCAACAAGGATGTTTACTATGTACGGTCTTTTTACAAAAAAGAGGGACGTTTTTGTCCCCAATGATTATACCTTGAGAATAATGTCTGGCTAGACTCAAAAGCATGCCCCAACCTACAGTTACCCACCCACTGGCTTGGTACGGAGTGCCACGTTTGGCGGGCAGTTCAATGTTAGTGAGTAGTTAGGGTGGGCTCGCGAGGGGTGAGAGAGGAGGAACTGGTCTACTTGTGGTGTATGCTAGTATTAGATGCAGTACATACCATAAGTATACGTGGCGTCTGGGTTGTGGTGATCATTAACAGAGCAGCTGCGAGGGCCTACTTGATAAGGGCTAGTGTGCTGCAAAATCTGGTGAGGAAAAACATCATATTAGTGTTGTATCGTTTTTTGTGCAGTGACGAGCAGGGTAGTTCAAGAGCGCGCCGGTGTTGGATCTGGATCTAAGAGGGAGTGGTGGCCTAGGTAAACTAAGGGCCCTATTGGGAAAGTGGGTTATGAGCGTGTGGCCTGATGGGAGTAAAAGAGGGCTATGTCTGCTAGTGTGATCCTACTTGATGACCTAACAATGTTTATGGGCGGTCCTTTTAAAAGATTAACAATCCTCATTTAAGACTGTACGTATGTTTTAAAGCTTGTGGACTACGGACTTCGAATTCACACACGTTGGTGTAAAAAGTGAAGGCACATGAACCGTGTGAACGGGGTGATCTTAATAAAGCCGGAAAGTTGCCTTAAAGTATGTGATACAAGGCGGTAGCTGGCCATAATAGGTGTGGGGCGGGAGATGTGAGGGTACGGGAAAGGGTAACAGATAATGATAATTAACTTGTGAAGCGCGGTTTGGTAAGGCGCGTAGTGAGCCTGATACGCGAAGCCATAAGGAGCGGGTATAGATCCAACAGAATACAGGCGCTAACTGACGGTAAATGGCGGCCGGTTGGCAAGTCAGTTTTCAGTTTCAACTTTATTCGACAATTCTGTCATAATAGCTTGTAAAAAAACACCTAGCACCAATTTTACAGTACGAACATGATAAAAAATGAGACAATAAATACAATTATTTACATAATAATAAGACTTGTAAAAAGATATTAAATGAGAGATATTTGTCGAATGATACTTAAAAGGTCTGGGTACAAACCTTCAGACCAATACTGTGATATAAAATACAATACGAGCTATAAAATGCCTCTGCATCCCCAAAATTCTCAACTGAAAACAGCTATCTCTTAGGATGTGGGTAGATGTTGTTTTAATGCCTTGGCTCGAATGGACGATGCCCAACCTAAAAACTTGGCCAAAGCTATAGCAATATGGGGGGACGCGTCTGATCGGAGCACTCTAAGTGCTTCCTCGTGCTTTCTAAAACCCAGTAATCTACATATAGGGATAACCCATGCCCTTCGAGGTCCAGTATAGATAGGGCAGAAAAACAGGAGATGACTTAAAGATTCCTTGTTGTCTGGACACCATGGGCATTCTTCTTTTGAGGATCCGGCCCAGCTACTTGTAAACGACCTTAGTGGGAGGGTGCCAGCCCTCAACTGGAAATATAATTTCCTATCGTGGGGTTTCGTAATCACATCCCAGTATTTTTCTAGTGCCGGTCTTTGCTTGAGTTCTAAAAATTGGCCTGTTAGGTGCCTTGTGGATCTACTCATGCAAGCCTCTGCCATTACCCAATCCCAATACATATTCTTCAGGGGTTTTTTAATGGGAAAACTGCATTTTGGGGCTCATTCCACAATTCGCTGAGACCCATCTTCACAAGAAGCGATCTAATCTCTTTTAGCCAAGGGATTTTGTGGAAGGTATCGGCTACCATTACATCCTTGAGACCGTTGGTGTATTGTTCTAGCTCTTCTGTGCACCAAAGTCTTCGCCAATATAATAGTGGTCGTAGCTTTGCAAAATCGTTTACGGCCTTCCTACCCGAATCCAACCGAAGAGGGTGCATTGGGGTACTCACTGGGACACCAACCACTTTACGTAGGAATGAATTCTCTACCACAGTCAGTTGGTTCAGATTTGCGAATCCCCATAGCTCTGCTCCATAAAGAACATAGCTCAAAACCTTTAGCCCATAGATTTCTAACACCGGAGCAACGGGCTTCGTGCAAAAGGTTTTAAGCTTCCCTAGAAGCACCCCCACCTGTTGTTTAAATTTAAGAGTAGTCAAACTGAGTTGATATTTCCAGCCCATGTCCTTCTGTAAAGATACGCCCAGATATGTGAAGGCATTAACTTGCTCAAGCAAAACATTGTTCATGCTAATTTTGCCCCTGAATGATCTATGTTCGTTGAATGACATGAATTTAGTCTTCCCCGTATTTATTTCTAGGCCACGGATTCTACAGAACTCTTCAAACCTCTCTAGAGTTTTCTGTAGACCACTGGGTGTCTTTGAGATTAATAGGGTATCGTCCGCAAACATGAGGACAGGAATATGAACTCCTGATAGTACTGGGTCCGTCGGAGGGGACTTGGGCCAGGAAATCGGCCACCCCGTTGACGAAGAGCGAGAACAGGGTGGGTGCCAGCACACAGCCCTGCCTCACTCCCCTGGCAACGGGAAAGATCTCCGTGACCTCGCCCCTTGCTCCCCCCGCACCCAAGTGTGGTTGTCCTCATGTAAGCGGACGATTAAGGACAACCGCTCCAAAGGCATGCCCAAATCGCCTAGTACCTGCCACAACTTGCAGCGTGGTACAGTATCGAACGCTGCCTTCAGGTCTACGAATACTGCATATAATGCTCCCCTGCCCAATAAAACAGTCTTCCAGTAAATTGTCACAAAACGGAATACCTGATCTATTGTACTGGTAAGGGGGTGGAACCCTGCCTGCAAAGGGGTAAGTATATGGTGTTCGTCTATCCATGACTGGACTTTCTGCAGAATCAACCGCCCTACGACCTTTTGAATGGAATCTATAAGGCTGATCGGCCTGTAATTGCCTGCCACCGATTTGTCGCCCTTTTTGTAGACAGGTATTATTTCCGCACCCTTCCATGAGGGCGGGATTGGAGCACCACATGCGACTGTGTTAGCGATAATTTGTATGTAACTACACCACAGCGATTTATTATTCAAAAACACATCAGCGGGTACACAATCAGACCCCGCGGCTCTACCAGGTGTCACTGTATCTAGTACCCTAGTCACATCCTTGAGTAAATACCCACTTATTAAAGGGTTTGTCATTAAGGGGTCTACTATCTAGTTTGTCTGGTGGTAATGCGTACTGGGGTTTAAAGTACTCCACCCACTGTTCCTGGGCAACATTATTCTGAGGGGGATCTTGGCATCCACCCTTTGCCCATTTTGAGTTTATCCCAGAATGCTTTCGGGTTTTTATCCACCCCCACCCACCTCGCCGGACACACGCTCGACGCTGTCCAGCAAGGACATCGTCTTCAGCCACGCCACCGGACTCCACTGGACGGACCACAGTTGCATCCACTTCACCTTCAGAAGATCCACGATCCACCACCACCAGCAACAGGTTGCTCGTAGAAACTGGAACAAGATCACAGCAGACCAGCTCGCCGCTTCCCTGAGCCAGCACCCTCCCACCAGCTCAGCGAACCCCAGCCAGGCCGCCGACAACCTCACGAAGTGGATCAGCAACTGCGCAGATGACCTCGCCCCACTGAGGACCCCGCCTAGCAGACCCGGCAGCAAGAAGGCTCCATGGTTCACCGACGAACTCAAGAGCTCCAAGAAGAACTGCCGAGCCCTCGAGAAAGCCTGGAGAAGGGAGCCAACACCGGACAACATGACCAACCTCAAGCTCGCCACCCGGAAGCACCATCAACTGATCCACGCCACCAAGAAAACAGCATTCAAGGACCGGCTGGACAACAACGCACACAACCGCAAGGAACTTTTCAACATCGTGAAAGAGCTCTCCAACCCCAACGCCGGAAACAACGACATCACCCCGTCGCAAGACCTCTGCAACTCCCTCGCCTCCTACTTCCACAACAAGATCGCGGACATACACAACAGCTTCAACACACAAACAACGCTCCCAACGACCGCACCAACACCCCTCACCACCACCCCCAGCGCCTGGACCCAGATCAACACAGAAGACACCATCTGCACGATGAACTCTATCCACTCCGGATCTCCGACCGACCCCTGCCCCCACCACGTCTTCAACAAGGCCGACGCTGTCATCGCACCCCACCTGCGGGACATCATCAACACCTCCTTCGACACCGCCACCTTCCCTGAGAGCTGGAAACACGCCGAACTCAGCGCTCTACTAAAGAAACCAACAGCGGACCCCACCGAACTCAAGAATTACCGCCCCATCTCGCTCCTCCCGTTTCCAGCCAAAGTAATCGAGAAGACCGTCAACAAACAGCTGGCCGCCTTCCTCGAGACGAATGGATCCCTCGACCCCTCACAGTCTGGCTTCCGAGCCAACCATAGCACCGAGACCGCCCTCATCGCTGCCACCGATGACATCCGAGCCCTGCTGGACAACGGTGAGACAGCGTCCCTCATCCTCCTAGACCTCTCCGCGGCGTTCGACACTGTTTGCCACCGCACCCTAGTGCAGCGCCTCAGCAACATCGGAATCCAGGAGAAGGCACTGGAATGGATCATCTCCTTCCTCGCTGGAAGGACACAGAGAGTTCGCCTACCACCGTTCAGATCTGCAGCCACGGAAGTCATCTGCGGCGTTCCCCAGGGATCCTCGCTCAGCCCCACCCTCTTCAACGTCTACATGAGCCCCCTTGCGGCCATCGCACGCCAACACAACCTCAACATCATCTCCTACGCCGACGACACCCAGCTGATCCTCTCCCTGACCAACGACCCAGCCGCCGCCAGAACAAACCTCCACGAAGGGATGAAAGACGTAGCCGAGTGGATGACGACCAGCCGCCTGAAACTGAACTCAGACAAGACGGAAGTCCTCATCCTGGGCTCCTCGCCCTCCGCCTGGGACGACTCATGGTGGCCCCCCGCCCTGGGCACCGCACCCAAACCGACAGACCACGCACGCAACCTGGGCTTCATCCTGGACTCCTCCCTCTCCATGACCAGACAAGTCAACGCCGTCTCCGCGTCCTGCTTCAACATCCTGCGCATGCTACGGAAGATCTTCCGGTGGATCCCCACCGAGACTAGGAAGACGGTCACCCAGGCCCTCGTCACCAGCCGACTGGACTACGGCAACGCCCTCTACGCCGGAACCACCGCCAAGCTCCAGAAGAGACTCCAGCGGATCCAGAACGCCTCAGCCAGACTCATCCTCGACATCCCCCGACGCAACCACATCTCCGGACATCTGAGAGACCTGCACTGGCTCCCCGTCAACAAGAGAATCACCTTCCGTCTCCTCACCCACGCACACAAAGCCCTACACGACCGAGGCCCGAGCTACCTCAACAACCGCCTCAACTTCTACGCTCCCAAACGCCACCTTCGATCGACCAACCACGCCTTCGCCGCCGTCCCCCGCATCCGAAGAGCGACAACAGGAGGAAGGTCCTTCTCCTACCTGGCCGCCAAGACCTGGAACACCCTCCCGACCGACCTTCGCCTGACCCAAGACCACCTCTCCTTCAGGAAGAAACTCAAGACCTGGCTGTTCGAGCAGTAGCGGCACCTCACCCCCCCCCCAAGCGCCTTGAGACCCTCCGGGTGAGTAGCGCGCTCTATAAATGCCTTGATTGATTGATTGATTGATCCTTACACGCTTCCAGTAAATCGCCAAAGCTATCCTGTTCCCACTGTTTTAAGCGGCTCCGACAGCTTTCCTATAGTTGTTCCTTGCCAAACGTACTCTATCCCGTCTCTATTTCGTAGTGCAGTACCCAACTCAACCCTAGCCTGGCGGCAATCCTCATTGTACCACCTATGGGGTTTTCTTATGTTCGGTTTCCCAGACCTACCATACTTGAGAAAATAAGACTTCAGGCGACTAAAGAGGGCTATTTGCTCCTCCATCACCATCGTCTTCCATTCCTGGCTATCATCTTTGATACTCAGTGTACCCATGGTTATACTTAATTCCTGTTCCATTTTGGCCACTATCTCTGGGTGAACAACTATGTGATTCCACTTAAGGTGGCGCATGTCATTACTAACCACGACATCATGGTTTGCCATGGTATCCCTGATGGGGATTGCCTTACAAAACACCCCTGCCAAAGTCATTATAAGTGGATTGTGGTCACTTTCGACTCGGTTAACTACAGCCATGTCGATAAGATACTGCCACAAATATAGACTAACCAGCCAATAATCTATACGACATGACGATGACCCATTATCAAAGGTTACATCCCCGGACCTATCAGAAAGGGTACGGCCATTGGCCGCCCTCAACTGCAGGCCCATACAAAGACCCTTTAAATGGATGGCCGCCTCCGTCCATCTTTTTATCGGTGGGATTTCGAGGGTAGGTATTCCCCATTTGCGGTCCTCCTCTTCCGTTAGGCTCCCATCATCGGGTCCCATTGGCTCAAACGTAGTATTGAAATCTCCCCCGATTAATAGCCAGATTCCACTAGGCAATGATTCTAACAAAAGTTCCAGTGCTATCACCACCTCAGAGCGACACCCTCCAGGAAGACCACGTGCATAGATGTTATATATATCTACTCGTATCCCAGACCCCATCTTCATTCTTACAGCTAAGATATCACTACTTGCTGTAGGTAGCTGGGATACGGTACAGGCCAACGCCTGCCTAACCCAAATTACCAAACCACCCGCTGGCCGTCCCCTATCTTTCTTCTCTGCGGGGATATAGAAGTTCAGGTAGCCCTGGCGAAAAACATGATCCTCTGCCCACGTCTCCTGGAACAGACAAATATCATGACCCTCGATAAAATCAGCCCACTCTTCCTGTGATGTCTTGGAGCTTAAACCAGCAATATTCCAGGACAGCAAGGACAGATTACTCGAAGTGGGAGAAATGGAAGAAGGAGGGTTTTCTGTGATAACCACACGGTCCATAGTATGGGACCGGGCTATACTCTTGTTTATCCCTGGTTCTATTAGGGAATCCAGCTCAACCACCATGGTGTTAGGCGGTGGGTTAACATTCCCAGCCTCAAGATCTAACAGAGCATAGGATACCAGTGTTCCCCCTAAAGTTTGGTCGCAAGAACCAGTTGAAAGATCTTTTTGGGAACCCCTATCTATCCCTATGCCCTCCATTGTGGATATACTTCGGCCATCCGTATTTCCAGCCTGTACCTGGGGCAGGTGGCGTCAGTCACATTCCTCTAGCCCTGAAAGAGCATCGTACATATTCCTAGTTTCTAAGCCCCATAAATTTCCTGTGGCCCCCCCCCCCACTCCTGGACGATCATGCGCTAAGGATATATTCCCCTCTGGATAAAAATAATCAAGGGGAACAACGTTTATTTGGAGCCTGGGCCTTTCCTGCACCCACCCACATATGTGTGCTACAGCTCTGGTATCCTTGAAGTTGATTATTATGCAATCACCCCTCACCGATTTTTCCCTACCCCCTACCCACTCAACCCTTCGGGCAAATAAAATCTCCGCCACTGCTGTAGGGGCGAGCGAGCGATTAGCATTCAACCACTGAATGCACTTTCTTTTCAAGGCAGTATAATCCTCCCATTGAACCGGTCGTAAAACTGGTACCCCCACTAGTATTACCACGTATGGTGCACATGCCAGGGGGAGGTTGATACGTGATAAGATTTTCCGCTGTCGATCTCTGGGGGGTGTGGTGTTTGTCTCGGGAAGGTTCGTAATTGCGTTAGTGATACCATGTCCCTTCCCCCTTAGACATTGTTGGGATGCTGAGATACTTCTAGTTGACACGGGGCCACTATCCTGCCCCTGATGATCTAAATGGGATGCCTGGGAATGGCCATTACCGGACAATCCTTCTTCTCCAGGGGAAGCTGGGATCGTCCCAGCTGCGGGTTCTATCGTTCCTCTCCCCTGCTTTTCTATCCCCTTCTCTAACCCCTTTGCTCCTAAAATAGCGGACCCTCTTCCCTGGACCCTCGCTACTTCAGCCTCAAGGATGCTCAACCTAATATTTATTTCATCCAACCTGTCATATATGGGGGCACAGGATTTAATAAACAGATTTTCCATTTTGGCCCACATGTCCTCTCCCCAGCTGGGTGATGTCTCTTCCCCGAAGCCTAAAGGGGCGGTCGGTCTCGCCTCTTGGGGGGGCAACTTCAGGGATTGTTTTCGCTGGGGGACCATTATCGTCCATTTCCGGGTTGGGCTTCTTCGCCTTAGCCTTCCTTCCCTTTTGTTGTACATCTGTCCGTTTCCTCTTTGTGTCTGTTGTTAGGCTATTTTTTATAGGGACGGGTTTTACACTACGGGTATGTGTGCATCTCTGCATAGGCTCAGACAAAGTGCTACTGTCCACGGGATTAGTTGTTAAAACCCTCTTAGCGCTCCCTCCAAATTGAATAAACTAGGCACAGATGTTGTACTAGCATGTCCTCGGGTAACGTCGTCCACAGTATTCAAGGGAACAGCAGGGGTATCATAGGGGGACTTTGCCTGCACTAGATTACCCAGAGAAGACCTATCAAATGTGGGGTCCATAGAGAGTCTCTTTTCCGTCATAACTATTTCTCTCTCCAGTGCCGATGATGCACATGTAATGAACTGGTCTAAGGTGCCCAACACAGAACCTCCAATGGGCTTCTTCTGATTGGCCATAGTCTAGTGTGCATACAAGCAAAATGGGGGATGCCGTAATATACAAATAACAATAACAATACGGGAAGTGGCCCAGTGCACAACTATGGCCTTACACACCAACAGTTCCCAGCAGTAAGGTACTAACCTTGTTCAGCACTCCACAGAGGGGTGCCCCGTCCCGTCCTCCTACCGGTCTCCAACGGGCACAAACGGGCCCGACCTTCGCCCGGGCGCCGCCCGCGTGCGTCCCGCGCTGCGGAAGACCTGTGGATGTTTTAAGCCCCCCCGGCGCTGCCAGATGACATCCGAGGCAAGCGCCAGAGGTGGCCTGCTGGGAAAGGTAGTTTCCTGGCCGTTCCCCTCACGGCGGTTCGAATTCCTAGTAAGGAGCTGCTTCTGCCCCCTCAAGCCGTTCCCCTCACGGCGACGATCAGGCAAGTATGTGGCAAGAAATTATAATTCCACTAGCTGGCGCGTCCCGCGCTGCGGAAGACCTGTGGTTGTTTTAAACCCCCCTGGCGCTGCCAGATGACATCCGAGGCAAGCGCCAGAGGTGGCCTGCTGGGAAAGGTAGTTTCCTGGCCGTTCCCCTCACGGCGGTTCGAATTCCTAGTAAGGAGCTGCTTCTGCCCCCTCAAGCCGTTCCCCTCACGGCGACGATCAGGCAAGTATGTGGCAAGAAATTATAATTCCACTAGCTGGCACGTCCCGCGCTGCGGAAGACCTGTGGATGTTTTAAACCCCCCCCGGCGCTGCCAGATGACATCCGAGGCAAGTGCCAGAGGTGGCCTGCTGGGAAAGGTAGTTTCCTGGCCGTTCCCCTCACGGCGGTTCGAATTCCTAGTAAGGAGCTGCTTCTGCCCCCTCAAGCCTTTCCCCTCACGGTGACGATCAGGCAAGTATGTGGCAAGAAATTATAATTCCACTAGCTGGTGACATCCGAGGCAAGCGCCAGAGGTGGTCTGCTGGGAAAGGTAGTTTCCTGGCCGTTCCCCTCACGGCGGTTCGAATTCCTAGTAAGGAGCTGCTTCTGCCCCGTCAAGCCGTTCCCCTCACGGCGACGATCAGGCAAGTATGTGGCAAGAAATTATAATTCCACTAGCTGGCGCGTATGCAAGTCAAAACAGTTGAGATGTAGGAACGAAGTCAGTAACCAACGCTGATAAAACGGAAAATCGGGACCTGTCTGTATGCAAGGTGTATGGCCATAGTGCGTTAGTAAAGGCATTTGGCACTGCACAGGATATAGTATTGTGGGTGGCATGTGCATGAAGTAGGGGCCGCCGGGTGTGTGATATCACAGAGAGCGCGGTGAAAAGAGTGCAGCTGCATACATTGGCGGCAAAGTGCAAGAGCAGTAGCACTGCACAGAGATTTGTATCGCGGGTGTCATGCGTGTGGGGTCGGGCCGACAAGTGTGTGGCATATAAGATTAAAATAAGCATGGTGCATCTAATATGTGCGCGATGGGCTGAAATAATATAAAAGTTAGAATGGCATAAACGCGAGCAGAAAGCAACAAGCAGAGATAAACAGACGGCCTATGCTACGGATAGATTTGTGCCAGTAAGCATGCCGGAAATAAAAGCATATCGTTGCCGTGAGAGAGTGAGTGATAAGTTGACAAAGAAAAAATGGAGAGAAAGAAGTAATAAAAGACGATCAGATCTGTCGGCGGTGAAAGGCCAAACATGGAAAAACATAACATGGTTCTGTGTAGGCAGAGCAGGCATTGGACGTATCTGTACGGACGAGTGAAGAGCAGCCATCACCTCTGATGGATATTGTGATCTGGCGAGTGGCGGAGAGGCGATTTAAATACAATGAAAAAAACGCTGGGAATACCGAGAGACGTGCAACCGAGCACGTAGGGAGACGCGCACTGATAGGAGGGATAAACTGATGAATCCGTATCCTCTGTGTGGTCTATTGATACTGTGGTGGCAGTGTCAGCACAAGTTTCGCATACTTACGAGTAAAAGCCAAAAAATACATGACAGTGTCTGCACCTGCATGTGCTAATGGCAAGGCAGCTGCATGGATCATAGTAAAATTTGAGCAAGGAGATTAAAATAAAGATAGAAGGTGTAAGTAAGTACAAAAGTATAAATAGTCTTGGTAGATGTTTCTGAGGAGAAAACAAATACGTTGCAGAATATATATGTTCGAGGCATGTGGGCTGCTGAATTCATATCTGTGCATAGATCGCCGCCTAGTGTTGGGTCCGGATGTTTGCACGTTGTTGTCCCGGAAGAGTCTTCGAAGTATCCCGAGATAGGTGACTCCTCCCCTGGACTACAGTGCGCATGGGCATCCTCTCCATCCTCAGATTGTTTTTTTCCGCCATTGGGTTCGGATGTGCTTATCTTGACTCAAGTTAGGAAAATCTAGTTTCAGGCCAAAAGGCCTTTAGTTTTCGACGGTACTGTTTCCGGTCGGTATCAACAGTTTACAGACTAGTTTCGCGATTTTAACAACTTCTCGGATCCATTCAATCCGACCATCGACCGAACTTCGACGATGGAATCGAGGACCCCATTCAAGCGGTGTCCTGTTTGCCACGCCAAATACCCCCATATCGACGTCCACCCGGTGTGTAACAAATGCCTCTCACCGGATCATGACGAATCAAAATGCATGGCCTGTGCCCGATTCCGATCCAAGAAGACTCTACGGAATCGACGAGCCGCGCGACTGGAAGCGCAGCAAGCGGCCCCGGCCAACATCTTCAGCACCGAGGACGAAGATGTCGATAGCGTGGAAAATACACCCTCCAGCCCCACTTCCGAACACGGTTCCCGATCGGAAGATGTCGAAGAAGAGCTTTTTCACAGGGAAGAAGCCGACGATGAGGTAGGAGACTACGATGAGGCCTTAGGGGCCGAAGAAGGTAGCTCCAGGGAGGAGCAAGGCCTACCGTCCAAATGGAGGATATCCCAATGGGTCAGTCGACGGCTCCGGTTGAGGGATCGCCTTCGGGCCTTACCCAAGACCAATCCCGCAGTTCCTCGGCCCCGCCCTCTGGCCCGGCCACGGACATTCAGCAAGAGCCATTGTCACCTAAAAAGACTGGTTTCCCTACCGCGAAACCGAAACCACTCATCGCACCGGTTCAACAGAAACCGAAAGTGAAACTGACACTGGTCGGCTCGAGGACCACCACACCTTCGACGCCAGCCAAACCCGTCGGCTCCGACCGCACCAAACGGGACTTCGGTGCCGAACTCGCTGCAGCCGATGTTGGCGCCGACCCAAAAACGAAATCTATCGGTACCGTCAAAGCGCCAAGGCCCCCGGCACCGAAAACATCGGCACCAGCCATCAAGGTGAAAATGGCCACTGCATCGCTATCCACCGCATCGCTATCCACCTCGAAGGCAGCGACTAAGGTACATTCATCGACGCCGCCGTCGGCTCCTACCCCTCCTCGGCTCGATGACCCGGTGACTTCGAAGAAGTCCACGCCTGCCGATACGGAACCTATCGGCGCCAAAGATCCATCGGCGTTCCAGGTGCAACAAGTGGCAGCGTCCTTGAAACGCATCAGGGAAAAGGCAGCCCTCCAGACCTCGTCGGGCTCCGAACCGAAACGGGCACAGAAGGCACCTTCGGCACCGGCCAACATCACCTTTGGTCTGCCGCCATCCACGGCGCCGAAAATGTTCGAAATCAGAACCCGCGTCACACAGACAAGGTCCCCATCTACCGAACACTCGACTACTGGGACATCGCCGTCCCACTTCATCGACGCCGACACCGGCAGGCTTATGCTCCAAAAGCGGAAGATCACTTCAGGGCACGCTTTGGACTCTTATAGGATCCCGCTAAAACAGAAAATGCCGGCGGAATCGGAACCAGTTCTTTATGAACGCATCCACACCTCTTACACAGATCCATCATTCTCTCCAACGCACTCCGACACGGATGCAGTGGAGGACTACATGGGTGACGACACCACCTACCCCGAAGACATGGACCCTGAGGGCCAGCAAGACCCTGATCAAGTCTGGGATGACCCCGTAGAGCCTGGTGCCGCCCTGGATACACAGGACACGCAGCTTTATGGCGCAAAAACGTCCCCCACAGAGGACACTGCTGCATTCAACGCCCTCATTGAACGTGCTGCAGCCAATCATGGAGTGCAACTCCACTCAGACACTATCGAGGATGACTTCTTGGTGGACACTTTCGCATCCTCCGAGAGGACTGTAAAAACTCTGCCCATGTTAAAAGGTGTCCTAAAGCCAGCAAAGGACATTTTCAAAGAAACCACCAGGGCACGGGTCATAAACCCCAGGATCGAGAAAAAATACAAACCCGTACCTGGGGACCCCACGTACATTAGGAGCCAGTTGCCTCTGGACTCCATTGTAGTTGCCAATGCTCGCAAACGAGCACACTCGCAGACAACTGGTGATGCTCCTCCCCCGGACAAAGAGTCCAAGGTTCTAGAAACCTCCGGCAAACGGATTGCAGCCCAGGCAGCAAACATATGGCGCATCGCCAATACACAGGCCCTCCTAGCTCGCTACGACCGTTCACACTATGACACATTAGAGACCCTACTCCAACACCTGCCAGATGAGTACAAAGAGGCAGCGGAGCTCCTCATCAGGGAGGGACAACTGCTCACAAACGCATCCATCAAGTGTGCACTGGATGCCGCAGACACAGCTGCAAGGGCAATAAACACTAGCGTCATGCTACGACGACACGCCTGGTTACGAATCTTCGGATTCAAACCTGAAGTCCAAAATAACATCCTCAATCAGCCGGTCAACCCCGACTACTTATTTGGACCGGAGGTTGACACCACCTTAGAAAAGATGAAAAAAAGACACGGACACTGCGAAGTCAATGGGGGCTCTGCAAACGCAGACTTTTCGTAGTGGCTCCTTTCGTCGCCCCGGAAATAGAGGTGCAGGTAGAGGACAGGGGGCACAACAAACCTACAATAAAGGGGGCACACAGGGTTCCTACGATAAAAACACCCGAGGTGGATATCGTGGCTCCAGCACCAAGGGCAGAGGACGTGGTTACGGCAATACCAGGTCCTCCCCCAAGAACAAACAGTGACGCCCTCTCCCTTCCCCCCGACCACATAACACCTGTCGGGGGGAGACTCCAGCGGTTCCTGTCCACGTGGAATTCCATCACCACAGACAGGTGGGTCAAAGATGTTATCCAACACGGTTACTGTCTCGAATTAACCGCCACTCCACCCACCATACCGCCAAGGCACCGTCCTATGTCCTCAGAGCACTTAGCGTTATTACAGCAAGAGGTGCTAAGTATGCTGCAAAAAGGCGCAATAGAGGTCGTGCCCGTACACCAGCAGGGAACAGGGGTATACTCTCTGTACTTCTTAATACCAAAAAAGGACGGGTCACTCAGACCTATTCTAGACCTGAGACCTCTCAACCACTACATTCTCTCGGAGCATTTTCACATGCTCACCCTGCAGCAGGTTCTCCCACTCCTCAGACAGGGAGATTTCCTAGCCACGCTAGACCTCAAAGATGCGTATTTCCACATACCCATACACCCGTCACACAGAAAATATCTCCGGTTCACCATTCAGGGTCAGCACTATCAATTCAAAGTCCTCCCCTTCGGAGTAACAACAGCACCCAGAGTTTTCACAAAGTGCCTAGCTACCGTGGCTGCACATCTACGGAGGCAACACATTCACGTCTACCCTTACCTGGACGATTGGCTTGTTCAGGCAAAGTCAGCCCAGCAATGTGCCAGCCACATGTCCCGCACCATTCAGCTCCTTCACAGTCTGGGATTCTCACTAAATTACCCAAAATCACATCTCCAACCCGCACACGTACAACAGTACCTAGGTGCGACCATAAACACTCTGGCAGCCACAGCTCAGCCAAATTTAGTGAGGATCAGCAGCATGCAAATGCTGATTTCCAAGTTCAAACCCCAACACTCCCTTCCTGCGCGAGTGTTCATGCAGTTGATAGGCATGATGGCCTCCTGCATTTTCATAGTCCCACACGCGAGACTACATATGCGCCCGCTTCAGGAGTGCTTAGCACGTCAGTGGAATCAGGCTCAAGGACAGTTGAAAGACCTAGTGTTGGTGAGCGGTCGGGCATACAACTCTCTGCATTGGTGGAATCCACAAAACCTTTGCAAGGGCCGACCGTTCCAAGAGCCTGTTCCCCAAATAATACTGACAGCGGACGCGTCTCTCCAGGGATGGGGAGCTCATGTACTCAATTACACAGTGCAGGGACTATGGACAACACAACAAAAGAAGATGCACATCAACCTTCTGGAATTGTTGGCAATCTTCCTAGCCATGAAGGCATTCAAAGTACATCTGTGCAACAAGGTCGTGTTGATCCGGACGGACAACATGACTGCCATGTACTACATACAGAAGCAGGGAGGAACACACTCTCCACAGTTGTCTCATCTGGCTCAGAGCACGTGAAAGTGGGCCATTCAGAGGAACATATTCCTCATGGCGGAACACCTCCCAGGCAAGGACAACCAGATGGCGGATCTGCTCAGCAGACACAGCCACCAAATGCACGAGTGGGAGTTACATCCATCAGTACTCCAACCGTACTTCCAGCAGTGGGGTCATCCAGAGATAGACCTATTCGCGACAAGCGAAAACGCAAAATGCCAAAGCTTTGCCGCCAGGTTCCCACATCCACAGTCGCAGGGCAATGCGATATGGATGAACTGGTCCGGCAGATTTGCGTACGCTTTTCCCCCAGCGCCATTGATACCGCTGGTGGCACGCAAACTGCGACAGCACTCACTGACACTCATCCTGGTTGCTTCAACATGGGCACGCCAGCCATGGTACACAACCTTTCTGGAACTTTCCGTGGTGCCGCATCAAAGGCTGCGGATCAAACCCGCGCTTTTGACGCAGAACCATGGAGAAATTCAGCACCCAGATCCGCAACAGCTGAACCTGGCAATCTGGCTCCTGAAATCCTAGAGTTTGGCTACCTAAACCTGCCACCTGACTGTATGGAGATCATTAAGGAGGCCAGGAGACCCACTACCAGGGCTTGCTATGCAGCTAAATGGAAGAGGTTTGTCATTTATTGCAACAACAATGACATTAACCCGCTAGACGCATCCATTCAAAATATAATCTGTTACCTCTTACACCTATACCGATGCAATCTGGCATACACCTCAATACGTGTCCATTTGACCGCAATAGCAGCCTATCTCCAGAACAGGCAGCACCTCTCTTTATTCAGAGTGCCTGCCATCAAAGCTTTCTTGGAGGGACTTAAACGAGTAATTCCCCCAAGACACCCACCAGCACCGGTGTGGAACCTCAACTTGGTCCTCACCCGACTGATGGGTCCACCCTTCGAACCTCTCCACTCATGTGAGATTCAATTCCTCACCTGGAAAGTAGCTTTCCTAGTGGCAATCACTTCGTTAAGAAGAGTAAGTGAACTCCAGGCACTAACCATTCAAGAGCCATTCATACAGGTTCACGCAAACAGGGTCGTACTACGTACCAACCCCAAATTCATGCCCAAAGTAATATCGCAGTTCCACATGAATCAAACTATTGAACTGCCTGTTTTCTTTCAAAATCCACAGAATGTAGCAGAGAGAATGCTCCATACACTAGATGTAAAGAGAGCCCTCATGTACTATATAGACAGAACTAAGGTCTTTAGGAAGACAAAACAACTTTTCGTTGCATTTTCTCCACAGCACAAGGGCAACGCCATTTCCAAAGCAGGTATAGCCAGATGGATCGTTAAATGTATTCAAATTTGCTATCAAAAGGCTAAACGCACATTAACAATTCCCCCACGAGCCCACTCAACACGTAAGTTAGTGGCGTCCATGGCTTTCCTGGGAAACATTCCTTTACAGGAAATATGTAGAGCAGCCACATGGTTCACTATACATACATTTACCAAACACTACTGTGTAGATGTACACTCAAAACAGCAGGCAGCTGTAGGACAGGCTGTTCTCAAAACCCTTTTTCAGACCGCTGCAGCTGGCACTGGTAGCCGCCGCTAATCGGAGGTACTGCTATGTATTCTATGCACAGATATGAATTCAGCAGCCCACATGCCTCGAACTGAATATGCTACTTACCAGTATGCATCTGTTCTTGGCATGTAGGGCTGCTGACATTCATATCGCCCATCCTCCTCCCCGGCGCCTGTAGCAGCTGCAGCTCTCAGAATTACTGTATAGCATGGTCATCACTTTCTGTATCTACTCCATCACTGCCACAATGGCGAAAAACAATCTGAGGATGGAGAGGATGCCCATGCGCACTGTAGTCCAGGGGAGGAGTCACCTATCTCGGGATACTTCGAAGACTCTTCCAGGACAACAACGTGCAAACATCCGGACCCAACACTAGGCGGCGATCTATGCACAGATATGAATGTCAGCAGCCCTACATGCCAAGAACAGATGCATACTGGTAAGTAGCATATTCAATATATAATAACATATCAATAAGATGAATATATCTGGTAACCAAATAGATCCACAAGTAATGAATGGTGAGCAAACGGGATGATGTTCAGCGCAAGTCAGTTACGTCTACATGGGAATTTGCCAACGATCCTAAGTAGAGGTGGGACTGGCAGGGGTTAAAAAGGACTAGGTGGTAAGACTTCCTGGCAAAGTTAGAGGTCATCTGAAAAAGTGGTGGGAAGCGTCAGATAAGAGATGAGATGCAGGTAACAGAACAAATGTATATGAGACTAATGCCCCAGCGAGATGGTCTTGAGCCTGAGTAGTAGTCTGTAGGGGTGTTTGTCAAAGAAACTAGTGAAACTCATGATCCGTGTTATGTCCCCGCTTCACTGCATCTAGTCTGCATATCCACTTTGCTTCAGTCCTTCGTAGTATGAGTTCCCTGTTTCCACCCCGGTTACAGAGTGGGATGTGATCGATACCAAAGAAACTGAATTTGATGGGTCCCGTAGCGGTAGTGTTCAGTCATTGGGTACCTATCGTCGTTATTGATGAGTGCCCTGCGATGTTCTTGGATCCTGGTCTTCAGATTGCGAACTGTGCTGCCCACGTATATGATACCGCATGGGCTCTCGAGTATGTAGATGACGAACTGAGTCTTGCAGGTTATGTGATGTGATTTATGCGTGTAGTCGGAGTTGTGGTTATATTCCTTGCGTTTGTTCTGACCCAGGCAGCAGACATTACAATTCGTGCAAGTAAAGAAACCTGCAGGCGGTTGTGGCAACCAAGTGTGTGTGCTTGCTCTACTGGTGGTGACATAACTGGGGCAAAGGAAGTTTCTCAAAGTGCGTCCTCTTCAGAAGATCAGCGAGAGGTGGTCAGTCATGAGGTGTCGTAGCGAAGGGATTTCAACCAGTAGGTGCCAGTGTTTTCTGAAGGCCCTGAATATCCGATTGCTGTGGGCTGTGTATTCTGTGAAAAAGGCTATTCTGTTGCTGTGATGTTGTATTTTGCCCGTCTCTTGTGTGGTTTTGTCGGCAAGTGTGTCCGCTCTAGATAGGGCAAGTACTCTTTGTTCTGCTCTGTCTATCACCTTTTGGTCATAGCCCCTTGCTCTAAAGCGTTCCTTAATGTCTGTGATGTTCTTTTTGAATCCCACCTCTTCGCTACATGTGCGTCTCGTCCTCACCATATCTCCGTATGGAATATTTGAGAAAACTGATTTGGCGTGTGCGCTGTCAGAGTGTAGTATGCTGTTACAGGAGGTGAGTTTACGGTGTAGTGAACTGTGAACCACCCCGTCTTTCATAAAGAAGTTAATGTCCAAGAATTCTATGTGATCTTGGTGGTGTTGCATTGTAAGTTGGACATTATATGGGTTGTCATTGAGGTTTTGCAGATATTCATGTAGTAGTAGCTCTGTGCCTGACCATAGGCAGATTTAATAGTCTGTGTACCTCCCCCAGTATATGATGTATTTAGTCCAGGGGAGGCACTTCTGGCCCAGGCATGCTCCTTCTCGTACCAGCCCATGAAGAGTCCCGCGTACGAAGGAGCGAATCTTGAACCCATAGCAGTCCCCTGTAGTTGGTGGAACCATTTGTCATCATGCTTAAAGAAATTACTCAGAATCAGTGCTTTAAATGGAAAAAAATAAGTGCAGGTACGCACCAAAAATAAGCAGTGGATTGGGGGTGGAGTAAGGTCGGGTCAATGGGCGGGGCTATGTTTTTTACCTTTCTAAGCTTTGTGTGCAAAAAATATGCATGCATTTGAAAAATGTCTAACTATTTACATAGTACTTTCCTAAGTTTTTGGTTATTTAACTAATGTTCATCACTAAATGACACACTGACGAATCAGTACTAGCGAGGCAGTTTATTTAAAAAGCTTAAATCCATTGATTCAATCTAGAGGGCAGGGATTTTGTTTCATGCAAATCCCTTTCATTTAAATTGTTGATGGGCGAAGATTTTCGGGCGTTTAAAACAGTGGGCATGCTAACAAGCTGCATGCCCTTCACTCACGCCGATTAGGTTTTATGGATACCGTCCGACCCCCTCTAAAGACACCCTGCAGCGATACTCCACCTTTCACTCCTGGCACACGCAGCTCTGTGTTCTACTGAAGACGAGCTGCTGGGCTGGCGCTTTTGAACCAGCGCAGCCCAGACTTCAGATCCATTTGAAAGGTGCTGTAACCCATTGCAGGCCGTGCAGAAAGGGCTTCCAAGTATGAGCTCAGGAGGGCCTCACCAACCGCATCAAAACTGGGCCGTTATGAGTACCGGTACTCTCCTTTTCCAAGGAAAGGTGACGGTACTCAAGGGGAGAAAATATAAAAGTGCCGGTACTCAGTACCGGTGAGTAGCGGCCCATTTAAAGCACTGCTCAGAATGAGATTTATTACGTTCATTAGCATGTTGTAGGCATTATGGTCTGCCCCTTCTGTGTCCAAGTAATGACGTGTGGCCAGCATGCCAAAATGTTTGTGTATGCATGTGTAAAGTCCCACCACATCTACGGTCACAAATCCGAGCTCTTCTGACCATGTGAATCCTTCTAACTTGGCTAGTATGTCTTTACTGTCTCTCAAGTATGATGGTAAGTTGGTGACATGTTTTTGTAACGTGAGGTCCACAAATTCAGACAATCTCTCAGTTGGGGACCCTATGCCTGAAATGATCGGTCTGCCAGGGGGGAAGTGGCCCCCTTTGTGTATCTTAGGGAGAATGTAAATTCACGGGAACCGAGCATTGTCTACATGCAGGTATCTGTACTCATCCGTTGTGAGTAAGCACTCCTCCTTCCATTCTGTGAGTCTGGTGTTAATGGTAGTTTGTAATGCATAGATGGGATTGTGTTGGATGGGTTTGTAGCATTGTTGGTTGTTTAACTGCTGTGTGATTTCCCCCATATAGTCCTGCAAGTTCATGACCACCACATTTCCCCCCTTGTTTGCCTCCCTGATTACAATGTTAGGGTAACTTCGTAATCTCTTTAGTGCTTCTCTTTCCTCCCGTGGTAGGTTTGAAGTGGGGTGGGATGTGTATTTGTCGGGGACTGCGAGTTTTCGAAGCTCTTCAGTAACAAGATGACCAAATTTGTCTATGTTGGCATGGCATCCCCCTGGTGGGGTGAACTTAGATTTGCATTTTAGACCTGTGTCTCTATTGTAATTTTCGTGAATATCTAGGTCATCTAGGATACTTTGCATTTCAGGTGTAACATCATTATCAATTGCCAAAAGTGTTTGTACTCCCCGTATGTCCCCAATAGTACGATCTGTTTTAGTGGTGGGAGCAGCATACATGACAGGTCTAAGTGGTTGCTGAGAGAAAAAATCTTTTAATTTCAATGTTCTCAGAAATTTATACAAATCAATGTGTACATTTACTAGGTCCCCATATTGGGTGGGACAAAAGCCTAACCCCATTTTCAATACATTACATTCATATTTGTCAAGAGGCCTGCATGACAGGTTGATGATCTGTAACTCTGAATTCTGTAGAGGTGCAAAATTTAGACCACTGGCTCCCCCGTGGTGGGAGCACTAGTCTGCTCTGAGGTGCTGTCTGTTACTTGTTCTTTTTGGGGCATAGGGACATTGCGTGGCTTTCTGTTCTTCCTCCCTGTCCTCCAGCCTCTCCTTGTTTTCTTGTGCTCTTTTTTTCCTGTCTCTCGCCTATTCGTAATCTTTCCAGTTCCCTCTGGAAGCCGGAAATACCCTTCTCTAAAGAGATTGTGGTCTGCGTTGTACTGAAGGTGGTGCTTTCATTTGAGGACAGTGAGCTGCTGCTCGCGGATTTGGTTTCCAAGCTTTCTTCTCTACTTCTTTTTCTGTCATCATTATTAGTGAGGTTGCCATATTTCCTGGCAAATGTGTAAATCCGACCATCCCTGTAATCATGGTCATCTCTTCTTATCTTTCCCATTTTTTTATCTCGAAGATATTGTTGGTGCTCCTCAATTACTTTAAGGATGGCATAATTTTTCTCGACTAGATCTTTGCAGTCTATAGATTCAATCTGTTTTTCTATCTCATCTATTTCTGCCTGTAGTTTCTGGCCTTTCTCACTAGCATGTTTAACCAAAATGTTCATCATAGTAAATGAGGCTCCCCTAGGGTTGTGCTCCCATACCTCCAAAAGGCTCCCACTGAGATCCTCAAATGTTGGCAAAAAGAGAATTCTGAGGCCCCGTGGGATTTTGTCATTTTCCATGTCCATATACTGCTGGAGGGTCATGCTGTCCAACCAGCGGGCTAGTTCTTGTTTCTTGACTTTTTCCAATTTGACAAATAATGATCGTAATCCAGTATTGCGTTGTTCGGTGGGTGGTGCGGTCTCCGCCGCACTGAGCCCCTTGCCGAAAAGGTCCTGTGCCATCTCTTCTCTTCTGTCGATTAGTTTAGGCATTATCTTCTTGGGATACGCAGGTGTGCTGGTCGGTCCAAATGATTCAAGCAGATTACAGAGGCGGACAACGGCGGACACACTGACCACACTTCCCCTGTTGTGTTCCCTTAGTATGATGATCAATAGTCAATTAGGTTTGGTGTGCACAGGCTACTCCAGCACCTGCCGTTGTTTGGTGCTAACTGCAACGCAGAGAGATACTGAGCCCAAGAGTGGAGTGGTGCACCACTTTTTATATGTGAAGAAAGTTGTTTTCAATAAGTATCACAGACTGTGATACTTATTGAAAACATCTGACTGGCTAGGCCAGCTGAGTAGCCTCCCTGACCCCTGCCCCCGATAGATGGGTCACCGCAGAAGAGTTCCTCACCCCTTTTAGGGTTAAGTAAGGGCTCCTCTGAGGGTGGTTCCTTAGATGCGTCCGGGCAACCTCTGAAATGACAGACTCCCTTTCTTCCTAAGATTGTCTAAAGACTCTTCTGCTGGTGGGCCCAGGAACTCTGTTGTTTCTTCGAGCCATGACTAAAGACAAGACTGCTCCTGGTGGGAAGACTCCTGCTGCAACTTTGCCTCCATGCTCTTCAAGTTTCTGCAATTTTGTGGCCGTGCATCCTGCGAGTCAGCAAGGACTCCGCCTGCATCCAAGCAAGAAGGAATCTCCCTTGGAGTGAAGGAGTTACTTCCCCACACCCAAGGCACCTCTGTATCGATCACTGGTTTGCTGATCCTGTCATCCGATGGAGAGTACCCGGCAACACAGGCAGTGGTTTATTGGTTCTCCAGAGACCTGACCAGTCTACCTTGCAACTTAGGCGACTGTAAGCCCTTTCCGGCCGGTGTGAACCGCCTCAGCAGAACAGACACCACCATCATGTTTTATCTGCTAAAACAGGATGGGATGAGATCTCAGGCCCTCTCAACCCAAGCACAACAAATATGTGAGTGGCTGGTAGCCAACGGATTCCTAATAAAGGTAGAGGATGTACCAGGTGTCCAAAGCGAGTGGGCTGACTCCCTCAGCACGGACACCAAGTAATGTGACGAGTGGGAGCTCAACCAGAAACAATTACAAAAGGTTTTCCAGTCTTGGGGGTTTCCAACTCTCGATTTATTCGCTACATTCCTCAACAAAAATGCAATCTCGTTGTCAACAGATTTCCTCAGTCAGGTTCTTGGGGTAACGCCTTCCACTTCTCATTGGAGGGAATGTTTGCTTATGTGTTCCTCTCATCCCGAAGATTCTACAGAAGCTGAAACAAGAGCCATGCTGGCTCCTCCTCATCGCCCTGGCATGGGTGAGGCGATACTGGTTCATCGAGCTGCTTCGCCTATCAGAGTGCTTTTCCGTTCAGTTCTGGCGGACAGGGTCTCCTTTCCATGAACCATGGCCAAGTGGTTCATCCTCAGATTCACACTCTCCATTTCTTGGCCTGGCTCCTCACCTCACCGAATTTGGAGCTCTGACCATTTCTGATGAATGCATGTCGATCCTTCTGAAAGCTAAAGCTTCTGCTGCACTCAAGTACTACTTGGCAACATGGATGATGTTCTGTTCATGGTGTGCTTCACAATCTTGCCATCCTTTCTCCTCAACACTCGAACAGATTCTACCCTATCTTCTTCATCTCGCCAAATCAGACCTTACACATTCATCCATTAAGGTACACCTAGCGTCAATCTCCAGATACAGACTGCGTCTGGCCAGTTGTCCTTCTGGTCTTAATAGACCTTTCATAAAAACTCCTTCATGGGCCTATTCAGAGCCTACCTGCCTATAAAGCCTTCTCCAGTGCTCTGGTAGTTGAACACAGACGTATCGCAATTCATGAGGTCTCCATTAGAGTCTGTTCACAAATGCAAATTGAAATTCCTTTCATGGAAGGTGGCATTTCTATTAGCCATTACATCTGCTAGGCGTATTAGTGAGATTCAGGCTTTCACCACAACAGAGCCTTACCTACCGTTCCTTGAGGACAGAGTAGACCTGCACACCATCCTTCTTTCATTCCCAAAGTGCAATTAACATTTCATCTCAATGAACCAGTGATTCTGCCTTCATTTTTTCCCAATCCTCCTTCGCCTGCAGAGAGAGCTTTACATTCGCTGGATATAAAGCGTTGTTTGAAATTCTACTTGCAAAGGACAAAAACTTTCTGTAAATCTACTCTGTTGCTCATTTCCTTCTCTGCTCTCAAAAAAGGTCAAGCCTTAATCGCTGGGTCTTCTCAACGATAGTCTTCTGTCATGAGAAGGCTGGACATCCGCTAGCTGCAACGGTGAAGGCGCGGAAGGTAGCAGCGTCCTCAGCCCTGTTCGCAGGAGTAGCTTTCCGTGATATCGGCAGGGCGGTGACATGGGCGAACGCCCATACCTTCACAAAGCATTACTGCCTGGATGCCTGGAGCAAGGTGGATGTGGCAATTGGTCAGGCTGTCCTGCGAAGACGATTCGCATAAGGTATGCAGCTGTTAAACTCAAATTTCTCTATGTTATAATGTTGGGTAGTTTTTCACAATTTGTTGTCCTTTTATTACAATTGATTAATGCAATGCTATGTCTCTACTGATTTTGTGCAATTTCAATGTCTTTGATTCGACTAAACGTATTTAAGTTTGAGTCTCATGGTGGGATGGTTCACTTTATCCACTGCCATTAGTCTTCGGAAACTGCCAACTACTCTCATTCAAGTACTTGAATCTATAAAAGATACAATACTGGAGAAGAAACCAGTTACTTGCCTGTACACTGTGGTTCTCCAGTATTGATATCTTTTATAGATTCACAAGCGACCCTCTCTCCTCCCAGTTCAGGCTCACCAATTGCATACCTCTATTATTTTCTTCACACATGTGCTTGAAAATGGTGGCTCTGCAGGGGATGAGTACTCCAGGGCCTCTGCTTTGATTGGCTGAAGTTTGGGTGTATTAAATCAATGTGAATTGGCTACGAACTGCTATTGTTTTTTCAATGGAGTTTAATGCTAATGCTTTAGCACTGCTTTTGTTACTGTTACCGTGGGACTCCCACCATGATGACGGGGAAGATTCAAGCATGTAGATCTATAAAAGACATCAATACTGGAGAACCACAGTGTAAAGGTAAGTAACTAGTTTCTTACTCAGCAGTGGTGTCGCATCCGGGGGTTGTTTGGGGTGTGACACCCCTTAAAATGAATGCATTCATGGCTTTGCAGTTGGATCAGTGGGCCCTTAGTTGGGATTGTTACCTCTGTGTCATGTTTTCTCACTGTGAGCCAAGAATGAAAGACAAAACAGTAAGCTTTGATGTAAACAAGAGAAAAAGAGACCGAGATTCCATCTGGTGGCTGATTTTAAAAATATGAAATCAAACCTTTCTTCTCTGCTTGTCCAAACTGTGTGATCCTAGGCACATATATGTTATTTCACAGATTCTCCTTTTTTCTTTATTGTCACATGTGAGCCCACTTTAAAATATTTGAGATCATGTTGTGCGCTCTTCAAGCACCTCTTATATTTCATGTAATAGACTCTAATGTTGCTCCATCTATGATAAGAATCTCGGCCATGGTCAGGATTCACGCGAGTACTAGCTTACCTCTTAGCTTCTAATGACATTGTCGTTCGGGGACAAGCCTTTAACGTTTCTAAAAACGATCACTTTTCAGAAATGTCTCTCCATGCAGCGATGCAAACTGATGTACTAATGTGAAACGCTTCTCCCTGTTGAAAGAAATACGATGAACGAGGTGTATTGTGTCTCCCGGATTTTAACGAATGATGTATTTATTGTATATGTTTTTTTTATTTGAAGTCAAATCGAATAAAGTGAATCTTGACACTTTTTTTAATTCCTCATATGTTTACATTATGTTTCTTTCATGATATAAATGGCAAATGTTTTTGTGGATCGGCTCATGCACATACTCTTCAAGGCAAGCCAGAACCATTGCTCGGCTCTCCCTACTAATTTGGCTGTGCACTCGCCTCTACTTGCTACTCAGGCTGAGTAAATGGGCTGTCAGTCGTTTACGAGGATTAGAAACATGGGGCCAGTTGCACAAAGAGTAGGAAGAGCGATGACCAAACAGCAAATTTATCCGAATCGCTATTTGGAAATCCTTATGTATGAAACTTTTTGTTTCTTACTTGCGATTCCTAGTGGGTTGCAAATCGACCTACTTCCTGAATATTAATGAGGTAGGTCACAGTTTGCGACCCATTAGGAATGCTGCCATCACAGGGGTGGTGGCCTACTGAGGTCAGCACACCACTATGTCTGTGATTGCTTTAGTTTTTTTTCTGTTGAAATGCAACCCATTTTCCTTAAAGGAAAACGGGATGCGTATTAACAATAACAAAATTTAACGTTTTGTTTGAATTTTTTAAGACCAGACTGTGGTCTGTGGGACCACTGCCTGTTCTTTAATTTGTATTCCTATATTCAGAAAGGGACCCCTTCCAAATTTGCAAATGCATTATGCCCAACTTTGAGTTGGTGGTAAAACATCATTTTACGACCTAATTTGGGTCACAAAACCTGGATATACAACACTGGAAATTGCAATATGGAATGGACGCCCTAAACACACCCCTTCCAAATAGATATTTCTATACCCAAACAGTGATTCTGGAGGATCGCAGTTTGATGTTTGTACATTTGGAAAGCATTGGTACTGCGAATCGGGCCGTTTTCTACAGCAAAAATGCTTCATACATGTGGGCCATCAGGACTTTTTGTAGCAGAGATGAAGAAGCGGGGGTACAATGAAGATCTATTTAAAATAAGTGATCCCAGGGCAGGGACTCCAAGCCTTTGTATTGTACATGGCCATAGTCATACGTTCCCAGGGAGTACTACCACACCCAAGTTGAAAGGGCAGGTATGACACCTCTGAAATGCATTCTTGGTTTGGTAGTTAGGTTTCGGGGCCCAGAGTCGAGTCCGCTATGTACATGTGGTGTTGGGATGAATGCTTGGAAGTAGTCGTAAGCAGCGGCAGTCACTTGGGGTACCATTCCAACATACTCTTTTTAACACACTGTCCCTCTAGACGGAGGCCCACCTAATGCAAATCAGTACTGATCCTATTCTTCATGGAAACAGTCCATCCTGAGCCATGGTCTTCTTACTCCACCCTGCAGTCCACTGCTTTTTTAGATGAGAAATGTGAAATCACACCCTCCAAAGCTCACTGATTAAGCCACACCTCTGTGACTCAGTGGGATCCGGGCTACACTATTTTCGCACTTCACGCCCCTAGAGGATGGCAAGTCGCCAGGACACCATCACCACCCTTCTGAAAACCGTGTTCTATCCACGAAGGGTAGTAAGTCACCAGGACACCGACTGTACAATGTTCCAGCCCATCCTATCCTCCACAGAGCTGAGCGATTAGTCACCTGGACACCGGCTGTGCTCTCTTTGCACTTCATCCTATCCTTCACGGAGGGCGGTAAGTCACCAGGTCACTGGCTGCCTGCCTCGGCACCCCACCCTGTCCTCCACGGAGTGGGACTGTAAGTCACCAGGACACTGGCTGCCCACCTCTACACCCCACCCTGTCCTCCAAGGAGCGGGACAGTAAGCCACCAGGTCATAGGCTGCCGCCTAACTCTACATGACACCCTTCTGCTTTTGTTTATTTATTAGGTTCCAGCATGGGGTAACTCTTCAGAAAAATCCTGTACATTAGGCCAAGAGTGCATTCTGGTTCACGAGACAAAAGATGTTTTGCGTGGAATTACGATTCTCTGCATGCCGTTGTAAAGCCGGGCCCTTTCCTGACCCCTCTTCTCCTCTGCATGCCTTTGTAATGCTGGCCACTTTGCTGACCATTCCTCATCTTCTCTGCATGCCTTTGTAAAGCTGGCCCCTTTCCTGACCATTCCTCTTCTTCTCTGCATGCCTTTGTAAAGCTGGGCCCTTTCCTGACGATTCCTCTTCTTCTCTGCATGCCTTTGTAAAGCTGGGCCCTTTCCTGACCATTCCTCTTCTCTGCATGCCTTTGTAAAGCTGGGCCCTTTCCTGACCATTCCTCTTCTCTGCATGCCTTTGTAAAGCTGGCCCCTTTCCTGACCAGTCCTCTTCTCCTCTGCATGCCTTTGTAAAGCTGGGCCCTTTCCTGACCAGTCCTCTTCTCCTCTGCATGCCTCTGTAAAGCTGCCCCTTTCCTGACCATTCCTCTTCTTCTCTGCATGCCTTTGTAAAGCTGGGCCCTTTCCTGACCATTCCTCCTCTTCTCTGCATGCCTTTGTAAAGCTGGGCCCTTTCCTGACCATTCCTCCTCTTCTCTGCATGCCTTTGTAAAGCTGGCCCCTTTCCTGACCATTCCTCTTCTCTGCATGCCTTTGTAAAGCTGGCCCCTTTCCTGACCAGTCCTCTTCTCCTCTGCATGCCTTTGTAAAGCTGGGCCCTTTCCTGACCATTCCTCTTCTCTTCTGCATGCCTCTGTAAAGCTGCCCCTTTCCTGACCATTCCTCTTCTCTGCATGCCTTTGTAAAGTTGGGCCCTTTCCTGACCATTCCTCTTCTCTGCATGCCTTTGTAAAGCTGGCCCCTTTCCTGACCAGTCCTCTTCTCCTCTGCATGCCTCTGTAAAGCTGCCCCTTTCCTGACCATTCCTCTTCTCTGCATGCCTTTGTAAAGTTGGGCCCTTTCCTGACCATTCCTCTTCTTCTCTGCATGCCTTTGTAAAGCTGCCCCTTTCCTGACCATTCCTCTTCTCTGCATGCCTTTGTAAAGCTGGCCCCTTTCCTGACCAGTCCTCTTCTCTTCTGCATGCCTCTGTAAAGCTGCCCCTTTCCTGACCATTCCTCTTCTTCTCTGCATGCCTTTGTAAAGCTGGGACCTTTCCTGACCATTCCTCTTCTTCTCTGCATGCCTTTGTAAAGCTGCCCCTTTCCTGACCATTCCTCTTCTCTGCATGCCTTTGTAAAGCTGTTCCCTTTCCTGACCATTCCTCTTCTTCTCTGCATGCCTTTGTAAAGCTGTTCCCTTTCCTGACCATTCCTCTTCTTCTCTGCATGCCTTTGTAAAGCTGGACCCTTTCCTGACCACTTCTCTTCTGACCTGCTGTGTTTGTTCTTCATTGGAGGGGCTGCTCCTTTAAACAAGTGTTTCATTCGACAGAGCAGACCCTCTTGAAGTGAGCTGGACTCCTGCTACCTCTCACTGATGGTGGGAGGGAAATCTACTCCAATGGAGAGGAGACAGTTCTCCCTTCTCCCCAGTAGGAGACCACTGACCGGCTGTTCCAAGTCTCTTCTGTAACTCATATGGTGTTCCTCTGGTGCCCATGGGTGGGCGTCTCTGGTACGGGAATGGTGGCTTTTGATGTGGGTGCTGCGCATGGCGGGTCTATAGTTTGGTCACCTTGGAAGCTGTCCCTGTTGACTGGGAGCTCCCAATCCCTCCCAGGCCCATTGCTGTGCTTTTGGCTGTCAATCAACTCGATGTCAGTGGCTGCTCCAATTAGAGTCCCTCTAAATCCTGCTTTTGATCAGGCCTCACTGGCCTGAAATATGATTCCTGCTACACTGAGCCTCCAAAAATAAGTCAAAAGGACATGATACACTTCCTCTGGATAGGAGGAGGTAGAGGAGGGTTGTGCCTTCCTCAAACCTGTAACTATGAAATCATTTGGACTTCGATGAGACCCTTCACACCAGTTTGAGAAAAGACGGTTGTTAAGGCCAGGACTGTGGCTGGTTTCTGTCTGCCATACGGGCTGGGACAAACCCTGGATCGTGGAAGAACCTTTGCTAAAGGGAGTGACGAGTAAAAGAAGATCTGACCCTCCCAGAGGCAAGAGGAACAGGCCCCTGACTGGTAACAAGATCATGGCAAGGCTCAGCTGACTTAAGTTCTCTCTGGAGGTTTCCTCTGAGGAGTGTTCTGCCCACACATAGGGAGATATTTGTGATCCTGTAGCTGTCACCAATGCAGCAAATGCCATCATCTGCAGTATGCTGCAACCAGCACCAGGGGCCGTAGTACATAAAGTGCCCCCGGGGTATTACAGAAGATGCCGCAGACGCTTGTACGGCCCCTTCTCCAGTATTAGGGTGTCTTTCATAGATTCACATGCTTGAATATTCCCCGTCGTCGGAGTGGGAGTCCCACGGTAAATAAAATAGCAATATATATAGCAAAATATATACATAAATAATCACATAATTAGCGTTATACAGGTGTAAAAACACCCATAGTGTACCTATATGAGAAACTCCATAGGAATACAATGGAGAGAGACAAAAGACTTTTGTAGTCTATCTCTGTCATTATGTAAGTCCGAACTCCAGCCAATCAGGAGTCAGCCCCTCTCTAGAACCTTCTCCTCAGAGCCTCTCACCTCAGATTTTCTACCGCACGTCGTGTGACAGGGAGTCTCCCTGAGCTCTGCTCAGTTTTTGTCAGTCAGGATGTCTTCTAGTAAGAAATCTTTGTTTAGACCATGTTCTTCGTGTGGAAAACTGCGTTTATTTTCTGAGGACCCACACAGTAAGTGTATTTACTGTTTATACCCAGACCATGAAGTGGCAAAATGTAAATTTTGTAGAACCTTTTCTACAAAAACTTTAAAGGACAGAGAAGGCCGCCTGTTATTATGGCTACAGAGACTGAAGGATAAGGATAACCCACTCTCTGATGTTGAAAGTCTTCTTTCTGGCCGTTCTCAACCAGCCTCTAAGCGCAGTAGTGTGCAGGAGTTACCATCTCCTTTCCTCAAGAAAAAGAAACTATCTTTGACTCTGACAGCTGCCACTTCTGCTGTCTCACCTACTGCTTTGTCGCCTAAGGGACACTGTTCTCAGGCTGCTGAGGCGTCTACTTCCCATTCCTCAGGGAAAAGATTGTCCGCCTCGTCGACGATACTCCCGACGACGAGATCTGCTGTTTCTAGCTCGTTGACGGTGACTCTGACGACGACATCAGCTGCTTCGTCGTCGACGAGCGTTCTGTCGACGTTATCCTCGTCGACGATTACCATCAGTACCGCGAGGGCGGTGACTTCTATTTTGCCCATTACTTCATCGTCGACGAAGAAGGTAAAGGTTCCGTCGACGAAGATTGTGTCGTCGACGAAGACGTCGTCGAGCTCGTCGACGCCCACTCCGTCGACGAAGAAAAAGAAGATCCCGTCGACGACACTGTCGACGGTGGTTCCGTCGACGAAAGCCTTGTCGACGGCTCCGTCGGCAGCGGCCCCGTCGACGGTGGCTGTCGACGGCGGCCCCGTCGACGGCGGCTCCGTCGACGGCGGATCCGTCGACATCGATTTTGTTGCCACAGACTCTGTCGACGATAGTTCCGTCGACCATCATTCCGTCGACGACGGCTCCGTCGACGAGGGCCTCTCCAAAGGCGTCTGCAGAACATACCATGCAGCAGTCGACGGCAGGAACATTTGTAAAGATAAGAGAAAGCAGCGTTTCGTCTGCCCAGAAGACAAGGAGGGAACAACTACCTCAGCTAACTTCAGCGTTGGTTTCATCTTTAACTGGGGTTTCTTGGACACCATTACCTCCTAGTGTTGGCCTGGATAGCCAGGAAGACAATATTCCTGTGGGAGATGCACAGCCTCCCTCACCATTATTCGCTACGGATTCTGATCAGGAGTCCGAGGGGTTACCGGAGTCTTTTGGAACGGCACAAAGCCCGTCCGACTTAGTTATTAAATGCCAGGATGTCAGCAGTGAGGATGAAGATCCAGTTTACATACAGCAGGTCCCTCCGAAGCATAAAACGGCGACTCTTCCTTTGTCGCTCATAACTAATCTCCAACGCATGTTGGACGACTACAACCAACGGTTCCCTCTATCCCCTCAACGTTCAGAGGTTCCGTCAGCCCCGGTGATTCCGGCAAATATTCCACCGGTACCTATTGTAAATCCGGTTCTTCAGATGCCGTCTGCACCTCCAAGACAGGTTCCAGAAAGGTTGTTGCCTCACTATGAGCCTGTAGAGGAAGGCCCTCAGGACACAGAAGAGGGTGAAATCCCAGATGATGATGGGGATGTGGATGACAATGACGATGATATGGCGGAGTGGGACAATTACCAGGCACAAACACCATCCCCCTCACAGATAGTAACAGGGGATTCACCTCCAGTGGACATAGCCAATTTTCACCAACTGATGGAAAGGGCAGCACACCGTTTTAAACTAACAACGGAGCGCAGAGAGGAAGATTGCTTCCTTTATGATTTCAAGAATCAACCTTATAAACAGACGCATGCTATTCCCATTGTGGAGTTTATTTGGGAAGAAGGCAAGAAATTAATGCAGACACCGAATACCTTGCCAGCACAGGTGCCTCGATTAGAAAAGAAATATAAGGCTTCAAGCAGGATTGGTATTGCCTCAGAGTGAGGTTCAGACTGCTGCCAATGAGACAACCGATGGTCTAACAGGGATTAACAACCCAACAACCCCATCTGGTGCCAGAGTATCCATAGAGGGGGAGAAAATTACTGAAATGATGATCCCAGCTGGTTCGTCTGAGCTTGAATCTGGAGATTTCTATTCAGTTTCAGAGAATTCAATCTCCTCTTCTGAGGAGCTAGCCGTCCAGTGCGCAAAGCAAATGACATTTGAACATGAATTTGAGTCCGATGCGGACGAAGCAAATGCTAGCGCCGAGTATGAGGAGGGGGATACTCCAGTTACAGTCAGGGATGTCTCTGAGGCATCTATGATGGAGGGTCATATTGACATTCAAAATGCTCAGGATGTGCAAGCCGGGGACATTACTCTTGCAACTATTTACCAGACGATCCTGAGTCATATGGACAAAACGGCATTAGAGAGTCAAAAAATACAAAATTCATGTCGTAAATTACAAGGCTCAATAAGAAGGCTGGTGAAAGTACAGTCGGATTTTGGAGAGCGTTTTACGGAGGCTGAGACTAGGATCTCTAATATTGAAGATGAACTGATTAAACAAAAATCGGTCACCGAAACTTTGAATAGCAATAAGGAGGATGTATTGTGGAAAATGGCCGAAATGGAAAATCGCTCTCGGCGGAATAACTTGAGATTAATGCAAGTTCCGGAGGGTAAGGAAGGGCAGGACCCACGGAAATTCGTAATAGATCTTTTTCAGAAGGCGTTTCCGAAACTAAATAAATGGGACTGGGAGCGCGAAATCGAAAGAGCTCATAGATTTCCGTTCAAAATTCAATCACGCCCTGGTCAGAATCCACCTAGACCAAGGCCACTTCTTGTTGCTTTCAACAGCTTCCGAGCTAGAGAAGATGCTTTTCAGCAAACTCGGCCCAATACTCATGCAATGGCTGAAGGATTCACTTTTTTTTTTACACCGGATTTTTCAAAGTACACAATGGACGTTCGATGGCAGCTGCGACAGCTAGTGGACTTATTTAAAAAAAAGGGCGCCCAGGCGTATGTTATGAATCCGGCCAAACTGAAAGTGATATATAACGACAAGTCAAGATTCTTTACCAATGTAAATTCAGCCAAGGAATATTTACAAGTATTGAAGGATCCTTAATTTATGTATAAGTATTGTAAATTTTTGTGACTCTCTGGTAACTTGTGTTTAACCAAATGCCTAATATTTGACTAAGTGATTAGTTTAGAAACCATAGGATACTGGATACTGGGTAGGGAGGCCTGTGTAGCTTTCTCTTTCTTTTTTCTTTTTGGATTGCCGTGGGTGTCAGCAGCGATGGGATCACGCTCACATCCATCCATAGGACTGTGTCCTAAAGCCCGACATCAGGGATGGGAGGGTTGGCCCTTGCAGAGGCTGTGGGATGGTTTGGGGTCTGGGAGGGGCAAGGGTCACTGGGTAAGGTGTAAGGTTTGGGTAGGGTGGGGGAGCAATGGAAAAAAAAAATTCATGACAGTAACAAGGGAGAGTGTTGGCGTTGAAAAGGTTATGTTTGTTTTACTTATTAATAGCCAAGGTATAAAACTGCTCAATTACTGGTTAAGTAATGTTAATGGCTATCCTTTGATTTGGAGGAAAATAAAAAAACAAAAAATATAATAAAAAGTTAGCATGAAACGTAGTATTAAGATTTGTTCATTTAATGTTTCAGGGCTTAACTGTAGCAATAAAAGACGTAGAATAGCTGCAGAAATACGATATATTTGTCCCGATATTGTATGCCTACAAGAGACACATTTATCTTGGGACAGAAGGACATTGGTAACAGATTTGGGGTATACGTTGATGGTTGCTTCTCAACAAACTAATAATACCAGAGGGGTTATGATTCTTTCTAGAATTGGATATTGCACGATGATTCGTAAATTAGCGGATAAATGGGGTAGATGGGCTTTATTAGAAATTATAGTCTCGGGAATGGCTCTTACCATCTGTACAATTTATGGCTCCAATTTAGATGAGGCTGAAGTTTTGCAACAATTAAATATTGAACTTGCTGATTGGAAAACTCCGTTAATTTTATGTGGAGATCTTAATATTAATCTGAATACTGGTGAGCTAATGGCTGGTTTAGAACATTATAATGGACGTAAACCACGCGTATTTAAGGCTCTATATGATTTAGTAATTGATCATGGGTTGATTGACGTATGGAGTAAATGGCATTCTACTCTCCCGGGATACACTTTTTATTCCGCACCTCATAAGAAATTTGTTCGGTTAGACTACTTTTTTACGTCCTTAACTATACAACATCAAACTAAGATACAAATCTTTCCTAGAGTCACCTCGGATCATTCCCCCTTATTATTGGAATGCTCTGTCTTAGGGGACTATAGAGGTATAAGGAGTTTTTCATTTGATAGGAAGCTCTGCTTAGACGAACAATATAGAATTTATATGAGGGGATGGATGACAGAATTTTTTAAAATTAATCTAGGTACCGCTCATATTTCAATACTTTGGGACACTTTCAAGGCTTGTTTTAGAGGAGAAGCTATAAGTTTTGGTTTATACAACCAAAATAAATTACGGTCTCACATGGGGGAGCTTTATGAATCATTAAAGGTTGCAGAAGTAGAGCTTGCTAAAGCAATAAAAAGATTAGACAACATATCACAGGTTTCTATAGCCGAAGCAAAAATTGCACAATGCAAGGCGAAGATAACTGGGGTTTGGGCGGAAGAAAATGCTCGGAAATACTTAATAAATAAAAGACATATTCATGAATATGGTGAAGCTATAGGTCGCTCATTAGCGTTAAGATTAAAAATGAAAACAAGTTCTCGACTGATTCCCAAACTACAAGATCAATTCGGGATAGTACAAGAATCACCAACGGCTATACTAGATATTTTTCATCAATTCTATTCTGACCTCTATACTCAACAATCAAAGTCTAATATAATTCAAATCCCGGATGTGGGTATAATAAATCAATTAACTGAAACGGAGGCAGAAGCCCTGGATAGCCCTTTTACTATGGCAGAATTAGAGACTGCAGTTAAGAACATTCCGAATAGTAAAGCTGCCGGTCCAGACTGCATCCCGGGGGAAGTTTATAAATGTTTTTTTGAGTCAATGAAGCCTGTGATGCTAGAAACATTTAGGATGGCACAAAAGGGAATGGCCCCAAAAACTTGGAATGAAGCATCCATAGTAGTGTTTAGTAAAAAGGGGAAACCACCAGAGCTACCTGGCTCGTATCGACCAATATCCCTACTTAATTGCGACAGTAAGCTGTACTCAAAGATGATATCGAATCGTTTATCCAAAGTTATCTCGTCACTAGTCACAACTTCCCAACACGGTTTTATACCTAAAAGAGGAACGGTTTCTCATATTAATAAGGTTATTACCCTATTTGATATTGCAGAAACCGAAAAGAGAGACTTGGCATTGATACTGCTCGATGCAGAAAAAGCTTTTGACCGGGTAGAATGGGATTATTTATGGGAAGTGATGAGAAGAATGGGATTTGGGAAAGCTATTTTAACCGCAATTCAAGTCCTGTATAAAACTCCTAATGCGAGAATTGCTGCTATGGGTCTTAAATCTGATAAGATTAATATTACTAGAGGGACACGACAAGGGTGCCCTTGTTCACCTTTACTTTTTGCACTGTATATCCATCCCTTTATTATTAGCATACAAAACTCGCATCATATTAAACCGTTTGTAGCTTCAGGTATCCCTCATTCAGTATTTGCATATGCAGATGACATTGCAATAACGACAACTGATCCCAGGGAATCAATAGTGGAGATTGAATCTTTAGCTAGAATTTTTGGAGCTATATCAGGGTATAAACTAAACTCTGCTAAAACCCAAATATTATGTACAAAAAGCATACAGTTTAACGAATCGCGTGTAATAGAAGAGGTTACGTATTTAGGTATTAAGATTAGAACTCAAATGTCAGAGATAACTGATAGTAATTGGAAAGAAATTACACTCCAAATCAAGCAATCATTAGATAGATGGAGCCGACTTCAACTATCAATAGTTGGCAGAGGAAATATTATTAAGATGAGTGTTCTTGCCAAGATATTATATCTATTTCGTAGTATTCCACTTGAATTTTCTCATAAACAGATACAGCAATTACAAACTAGTTGTGGAAAATTCTTCTGGGCTCCTGGTAAGATTCGAAGAGGTATGAAATGGTTAACTCTTCGAGAAGAAAGAGGTGGACGAAATCTGCCTGACTTTTTATATTACTATTATGTTTGCTTTCTGCAGAAAATGAGTTATATTTTGACTGGCGATCCCCCAAAAAATGAGGCGGAAGCTCCTTCTATTTTCTTTTTGATGTTGGGAGAGCATGCTAAAGGCTGTTTATTAAAGGAACTGGAAGGTCATTACTACAAGCATACTCGCTTCAAGGTATTGGTTTCAGCGTTTAGAGTGTGGAGAAATATTAAGAAATTGATTAATTTTGGTAAAATTTCATATTACACACCTTTCGATGCGGATAAAATACTCCCCTCAGTTTTCTGGGACAATAACGCGAAAATGTGGGTCAAAAAGGGGATCTCCAAAATTGGTGATTTATATGACACTAAAGCAATATTTTTAACATATGCCAAGCTGATAGAGAAATATCAGCTTTCCCAATCCTCATTTTTCAAATATCTCCAACTTCGAGACTTCTGTTTTAAAAATCAGATAGCGGCATCTCCCAATAATATACTAGAAGGGATTCGCCTTCAAAAGAGGATTGCTTCACTTTATCAAGCTTTGATGGAATATAGAAATGATGATTTACACAAATAAAATCAGTACTGGATAGAACAGTTGGGAGATCCTCAAATTGATATATCTGAATCTTTAAAATTGTCAAAAGAAATTTGTCTTGCCGCTAATCTAAAAGCTCAAGTTTATAAGACCCTGTTTAGGTTATATTATACTCCTAAACGCATGGCAAGTTGGGGAAACAAATATGATGGAAAATGTTTTCGCTGTGGGGACCCGGACGCTGATATTGCGCATATTTTTTTTTATTGTATAAAACTTTCCGATTTTTTTAAGGGAATTGAATCATTTATATCGTTGCTACTAGCATGTCCATTTAAAATTTCACCTACACTTATGTTACTGGGTACAGAGGATAAAACGGATAGTTATTTGCTAGATTATAAGTATTTTTTATTTCTCGCAATGACTGTGGCACGGTTATGTATTGCTTCAGAATGGTTATCTCCAGACGCTCCTACTTTTGGTATTTGGAGATCAAAGCTCTATCGTATTTATGAAATTGAATGGAATTTATATGCATTGAGGGGAGCTAGGAAAAAACGCATTGGTTTATTAATTTGGGGATCGTTAACAAATTTTTTAGAGAATGGTTGAAGTCGGAGATACGTGATACGAGATTTATTTATTAAGGAATAATGTTCTTTTCTTCTTTGTATTCTTTCAATTAATTAATGATACTTTTCCACTGCCAAAATATGTATGTGATGTACGAATTTAAATGCACTGTCATGAATAATAAAAATAAATAAAAAAAAAAAAAAAAAAAAATATAAGGCACCAATAGGAACCCCAGCATGCCTCACGAGTCAGGCTAAACCTGAGTCAGTCGTTACGCAGGCAGCGCAACGCAAGGCGAAAAATCCTGCGTCTACTATCACCACACCTCCGGATCGTGACGGACGTCGGATGGATGCCATAGGGCGTAAATTCTCTTCTATGGCCTCTACTGTGGTTAGAGCAGCTAATGCCTTGGCCATCTTGGGACGATATGACAGACAAGTATGGGCTGATATTTCGGATGTGGTTCAGGAGTTGCCAGAGCCATCTAAGGTGGAGGCAATGAAGTTGCTCCAAGAGGGAGAAGCGGCATCGGCGGAAATAATCGATTGTGCAGTAGACATCGCCTGCATGGGGTTCCGTCAGCTTGCCGGAGCGGCTGTTCTGCGTAGGCAAGGATGGTTAAGATCGACATCCTTTCGTCGGGAGGTACAGTCCATGATCCTTAACATGGCGTATGACGGCGAGGCGTTATTTGGAAGCCACGTCGATGAAGCTCTACAGTCCATAAAGAAGGATACTGAGACAGCTAGATCGTTAGGAAACCTTCAATTTCAAAGGAGCATTTTTCGTGGTGCACGCGGACGCGGCACCTCCTCAAGTTTTCGAAGGGACAATAAACAATACAAACCTTACAATCAAGGATCCAACCGTTACTCTTATGGCCAGCAACAGCAAGCATCACGACAGCAAACCTCCAAGTCATATAGAGGAAAATCCTCATACAGAGGAACCGCGTCAAAGAGACAGTGACTCTTACCAGACGGACAAGGTTGGAGGTCGAATCTCTCTGTTCTTTTCCCAATGGTCCTCCATCTCAAGGGACCGTTGGGTTTTGGACATTGTAAAAAGGGGACACCAAATTCCCTCCTCCCACACCACCCTCCGGACCGCCACCAGCTCACATGAAAGAACTGTTGCATCAAGTTCGACTTTTAAGGCAAAAAGGAGCTATAGAATTGGTGCCAGTGTCTCAAAAGGGAAAAGGTTTTTATTCCCGGTTCTTTCTGATCACAAAGAAAAACGGAGAGTGGAGGCCCATCCTCGATCTAAGGGCACTAAAGAACAAGTTACTTACCTTCGGTAACGCTTTTTCTGGTGGATACAGTATCTGCCTGTGGATTCCTCACCTTGTGAATATCCCCTGCGCCAGCATTCCACGGAACTTTTCTTCCCCAGCATTCCACGTCGACGTGGGCGACGTCACAATACATCGGCTCCGCACGCGACTCCGTGCGACGTCATCGGAGCCATAAGAAGCCCACGTCGGCGTGATGACGTCAGTTCCACCCATTTTTTCCGTGCCTTCGAGGCGAACAGGTGAACCAACGACAATCCCAAGTATACACAGTATATAGAAAAACCAATACATATACATAGCATACAAAACAAAGGAATGCTAATCAAACAAGCATTACCTACAAATGTACAAGAGAAAATATAAGCATTTCAAACAAGACCAATTTCATGGTATACAAAAGGTGGACAACGGGGAGGCGGGTGGGTTGGTGAGGAATCCACAGGCAGATACTGTATCCACCAGAAAAAGCGTTACCGAAGGTAAGTAACTTGTTCTTCTGATGGATACATCTGCCAGTGGATTCCTCACCTTGTGAATAGATTCCCACAGCAGTCCCCACTCCCGGAGGAGGGTGTCCACCTTCCTATACCAGAAAGTCTTGCAAGACAGAGCGCGCGAAGTGGCCCTCCCTCCTCATCTCAGAGTCCAAGCAATAATGCTTTGCGAAAGTATGGAGGGAGGCCCAAGTCGCGGCCTTACAAATATCTGCCACAGGAACACCCCGGGCCAGAGCAGATGTTGAAGACTTAGCTCTAGTAGAGTGAGCACGAATACCCTCAGGAGGAGTCTTACCAGCCAAGGCGTAGCAGATCTTGATGGTCAGTATAATCCACCTTGACAGCGTGCGCTTGTGCACCGCTCTACCTTTAGAACGACCAACGTAGCCAATAAAAAGCTGGTCATCAACACGAAAGTCCTTGGTCCTGTCCAAATAAAAACTCATAGCCCTCTTCGGGTCAAGGCGATGGAGTCTTTCTTCTTCTTTGGAAGGATGAGGGGGTGGATAAAAAACAGGGAGGGTAATAGACTGCCCCAAATGGAAAGGAGTAACAACTTTTGGCAGGAAAGCAGCCCTGGTCCTGAGAACCATCCTTTCAGCATGCAAGGTAAGAAAAGGAGGTTTGGAACTAAGAGCTTGAAGCTCACTTACCCTCCTTGCCGAGGTTATGGCTACAAGAAAGACCACCTTAAAGGACAACAGCCTCAAAGGACAATTATGAAGAGGCTCAAATGGGGACCCCATTAAAAAGGTTAAGACAAGATTAAGGTCCCACTGAGGCATTACAAATGGAGTGGGAGGAAACATGTTTGTAAGGCCCTTGATGAACCTCAGAACAACCGGAGATTTAAATAACGAAGGTTGATCTGGAAGGCACAGAAATGCCGACAAGGCCGAAAGGTAGCCCTTAACCGTGGCCACCGCACAGCCCTGCTGAGCCAAGGAAAGAGCAAACTGAAGCACATCAGAAAGATGAGCCTTTAAAGGGTCAATGGACCTCTCTCCACACCACTTTACAAACTTAGACCACCTGTAGGAGTATATGGACTTGGTGGAGTGTCGCCTGGCCGATAAAATAACGTCCACCACATCAGGTGGGAGAGAGAAGGAACTCAGGTTGCCCCGTTCAATCTCCAGGCATGAAGGTGTAAGCTCTGGAGGTGGGGGTGTAGAACCTGCCCCTCCGACTGCGAGAGGAGGTCTGCCCTCAGAGGGAGACGGAGCGGAGGGCACGAGGAGAGGTGGAGAAGATCTGTGTACCACACCCTTCTTGGCCAGTCCGGGGCGACCAATATGACTTGGGCCCGGTCTTGGCGAATCTTCCTCAGAACCCGAGGAATCAAGGGTATGGGAGGAAACGCGTAAAGGAGTCGTGAGCTCCAACTCAACTGAAACGCGTCCCCCAACGCCCCCTGCATCGGATACTGGAGACTGCAGAATGACGGGCAGTGCGCGTTTTCTCGGGTGGCAAACAGGTCCACCCAAGGAGTCCCCCACGTCCGAAAGACGTGACGAACCACCTCCGGATGGAGCCTCCACTCGTGGTCGGCGGAGAACTGCCGACTGAGACTGTCCGCACGCACGTTCAGCACCCCGGCCAGATGATTTGCCATCAGACAAATCCGATGGTCCTGAGCCCAGGACCACAGCCGCAGGGCCTCTCTGCAGAGACAAAGAGACCCTACCCCTCCCTGTTTGTTTATATACCACATCGCGGTCGTGTTGTCCGTCAGGACTTGAACTGACTGACCGCGAAGGGAAGGGAGAAAAGCCTTGAGTGCCAAACGAATCGCCCGCAATTCCAGAAGGTTGATATGAAACAACCTCTCCTCTGGAGACCAAAGACCCTTGATCTCCAGATCCCCCAGATGAGCCCCCCACCCTAGGGTGGAGGCATCCGTTATCACTGTGGCCACCGATGGAGGTAGATGGAAAGGCTTTCCTTGGGACAGATTGCCCTCCACGCTCCACCAAGACAGATCCGCTGCAGCTTCTCCGGAGATCTTGATCGACTCCCCGAGATCCCCGTTGTGCTGATACCACTGCTTGCGGAGGCACCACTGGAGCGCCCTCATGTGCCAGCGTGCATGGTTGACCAACAGAATGCAGGAAGCGAATAGACCGAGCAGGCGAAGGACCTTCAGAACTGGAACAACCGCTCCACTGTGGAATAAAGGGACCATCTCCTGAATGTCGAGAATCCTTTGAGGAGGAGGGAATGCTCGACACACAGTAGTGTCCAGTACTGCCCCTATAAACAGGTTGCGTTGAGAGGGCACCAGGTGAGACTTGGGCACATTGATCGAAAAACCCAAGTCGAATAACAGCTGAGTTGTCACCTGCAGATGACGCTGCACCATCTCTGGGGACTCTGCCTTCAGAAGCCAGTCGTCCAGGTAGGGGAAAACCGGAATCCCCGACCTCCTGAGATGAGCAGCCACCACTGCCATCACCTTTGTGAAGACTCGAGGTGCAGTAGTAAGACCAAACGGGAGGACCGCAAACTGATAATGCTGCGACCCAACCGTAAAACGGAGATACTTCCTGTGCGACTTCAGGATTGGGACATGGAAGTACGCGTCCTGCAAGTCGAGCGACACCATCCAGTCTCCTTGCCGCAACGCTTGAAGAACCTGCGCAAGGGTCAGCATCTTGAACTTCTCCTGTTTCAGGTAAAAATTCAAGATTCTGAGGTCCAGAATCGGACGCAATCTGCCGTCCTTCTTGGGGATCAGGAAATACCGGGAGTAGCATCCCTGACCCCTTTCCTGCTCCGGAACCACCTCTATTGCGCCCTTCTGAAACAAAGCTTGAACTTCTTTCTGCAGGAGAAGCAGGTGGTCCTCCGAGCAATAACCTTGGCAAGGAGGGTAAGGGGGAGGAAACTCCCGAAAGGGAAGGGCGTACCCAGTCTCTACGAGGTTCAAAACCCAAAGGTCGGTTGTAACAGATTTCCAACCCCGTAGAAAGTAGGACACCCGACCCCCCACAGGTCTTACATGATCCGGGATGGGGGATCTAGGGCTGCTTCCCTGAAGCGTCATTTGGAGCAGAGGAGGAGGAGGAGGAAGAAGAGGGGTTACGACCAGAACCTCTCCGACCCCTTTGCTTCCCTCTATAGGAACGATAGAGGGGATTTTGCTGCTGTTGTTGCTGCTGTTGTTGTGGCTGTCGGAAGGAGCGAAAGGATGACCTTCCGAATCCCCTAGCCTTACGGAAAGTTGAACCTCTCACAGGAACCTGCAGACCCAAGGACTTCGCCGTTAACCTACTGTCCTTAAAACGTTGAAGAGCAGAATCTGCCTTCTCCCCAAACAACTTTTGTCCATCAAAGGGCAGATCCACCAGCGTGGCCTGGACATCTGCAGAAAACCCTGAGGAACGGAGCCAAGCTTGTCTCCTTGCGGCAATGGACGACCCCATAATCCTCGCCACAGAGTCCGCCGTATCCAGCCCAGACTGGATCACCTGCCTGGCAGCTGCCTGAGTGTCCGCCACAACCTCCATGAAGGACGACTTATCCCCCTCAGGTAACTTAGGGGCCAGAGTTTTTATAGAGTCCATCAGGGCATGAACATAACGCCCCAGCAAGCACGTAGCATTTGATGACTTCAACGCCATACTTCCTGAGGAGAAAGACTTTTTGGCCGCCTGATCAACTTTCTTTGACTCCCTATCAGCAGGAGATTGGGGGAAAGCACCCGAAGCATGTTTAGAACATGAAGCCTGCACCACTAGGCTCTCCGGAGAAGGATGCGCAGATAAAAAATCCGGGTCTCCTGGCGCAACCCTGTATCTCCTTGCCACCTGCCTGCAAACTGCTGGAGCTGATAGAGGCTTCTTCCACACCTCCAACACTGGTTCCAAGAGAGCCTCATTGAAAGGTAGCAAAGGCTCCGAAGCCGACGTCGGGGAGTGCAACACCTCTGTGAGCAGATTGGACTTGTACTCCACAGAGGGCAGCTGCAGATCTAACAACTCCGCAGCCTTCTTGATCACAACATGGTAGGGCGCCAATTCCTGTGGTGGAGAAGACCTTGAAGAAGCATGCTCCCACTCCGGGGTGGTATCCAAACCACTTGCTACCTCTATACCTCCAAACTCATCCGAAGAAGAGTCGACCTCACCTTCTTCCACCTCAGCACGAAATCTTTCCTCCTCCAAAACCCTTTGGGCCTCACGCCTTGATCGATTCCGGGGAGCCGGCGTCGTCGACGTCGTACGCGGCGTCGGTGGAGCCAAAGGCATCGGCGTCGGAGGCGCCACAGGTGGAGTCGACGGCGCCGGATGCGGCGTCGATGGAGCCGGCCTCGGCGTCAAAGAAGGCTCCGAAGATTGACCATCCATCCGAGGTCGAGCCGGATTCCCAACCGGCGCCGGAAACTGCCAAGAAGGCGCCATCGGCATAAAAGGCAGAAAAGGAGCCTGAGCGTATTGCTGCGGCACTCCCAGAGAAAATGCCATCGGACCCACGGGACCTGCTGGTGCTCCGGATGGGAAGGATGCTCTCTGAAAAATGCCATACATGGCATTCAGAAATCCCGAAGGATCCGTACCTGGAGCCGGGAATTGGGGATAAGGAACTGCCCCTGTATCCTCCTGTGGAGCCACCGGCGTCGGCTCCTCCGAATCCTCCACCGGAACAGCGGAGTCATCAGGCACCGGGACAGACTCTTCCTGCTCCTGCTCCACATCAGATTCCACCCGACCCGGAGTCGAAGCCTTGGACGGCGCCGGCGACGGCGTCGGGGAACGAGCCAGAGTCCGCTTCGGAGAGGGAGACTTCGAAGACTTATCCGGAGAAGGCGAAGGAGACAAGACCTTGCTCTGACGTCGACGAGGCGAAGCCGACCTCGACCTCTTAGACTTCGAGGACCGACGCCGAGAAGAATGCTTCCTCTTCTTATGGTGCTTCTTCGACTTCGACGACCTCGAAGTCGAAGACTCCCGCCTGGACTTCTCCTTTTTCCTCCCTCTCTTCTCCTCACCGATCTTCTTCATGAAGAGTTTGGTCTTCCTCTCCTTCAGTGCTTTAGGATTCATGCTCCTACAGCACCCGCACTCATCCACATCATGATCAGAGGAGAGACACCATAAACAATTCTGATGCGGATCCGTCATGGACATCAGGCCTCCGCACTCCCTACAGGGCTTAAAGCCCGACTTCCTCGTCGAAGACATACCGATTTTAACAAGAATACACCACTAGACTACAAAGTATCTAGAGAGCACTGGGAAAAAACCGTTGCGCGTCGACGGCGCGGAAAAAAGGGAACTGACGTCATCACGCCGACGTGGGCTTCTTATGGCTCCGATGACGTCGCACGGAGTCGCGTGCGGAGCCGATGTATTGTGACGTCGCCCACGTCGACGTGGAATGCTGGGGAAGAAAAGTTCCGTGGAATGCTGGCGCAGGGGATATTCACAAGGTGAGGAATCCACTGGCAGATGTATCCATCAGAACAAATATATAAAGAGCCAATCCTTCCGTATGATGACGCTAGTAGACATCTTGCGCTTACTCTTGCAGGAAGATTTTCTGGCAACGATAGATCTCCAGGATGCCTATTTTCATATCCCTATATTACAGCGGCATCGGAAGTTCCTGCGTTTTCAAGTGGGTCAACACGATTACCAATTCAAAGTGTTACCATTTGGCCTGCGCTCGGCCCCTCGAGTGTTCACGAAGGTACTAGCTCCAGTAATAGCGTTTTTGCGACTCCAGGGAGTGCAAATATTTCCATACCTGGACGATTTTCTCCTGAAATCTCAGTCAAGCACTCACCTGCGACAACACACTCTTCTGTGCCAGGACGTGTTTCGCTCATTAGGTCTGTCCGTAAATGCAGAAAAATCCCAACTTCATCCGTACCAACAAAGAGATTTTCTGGGAGCAACTCTGGAAACTGTATCAGCAAAGGCGTTTCTCTCCCAGGAGCGTTTACAAAAGATGCTGCGACTGGTGTCTCTGATCAGATCAAAAGAGTCAGTTTCTGTGAGACTGTTAAAATCGTTTCTGGGAATGGCGTCATCATCCATTGCCTTGATCCCTCATTGCCGACTGAGGACACGTCCTATCCAGGAAGCTCTGGATGCTCAGTGGCGTCAGGTAACGGGATCTTTCCACGACATGATATGTGTCACAGATCAAATGAAGTCAGCACTCGCATGGTGGACAATTCCAGCCAACTTGACGGAAGGCATGTCATTTCTGTCGGTGCCGCCGGACAGGACAATCACGACAGACGCCTCATTGGAGGGATGGGGCGCACATTTGGAGGATCTCTCTGTGAAGGGAAGATGGTCAACACATCAAAGATCTTGCCACATCAACAAGTTGGAGCTGATGGCGATTTTTCTGGCTCTAAAATCATTTCTACCTTTGCTCCAAGGAGAGTCAGTGCTAATACAGACAGACAACACAACCTGTATGCACTATGTGAACAAACAGGGCGGAACAAAATCCCCAAGTCTCTCCAGGTTAGCTCAAAGAATTTGGGACTGGTCTCTCAGTCATCATATCATGATTACGGCAGTACATCTACCAGGATTATCCAATGTCCTAGCGGATTCCCTGAGCAGGTCCTCCTCGTCGACCCACGAGTGGGAGTTACACCAACCCACTCTAGAGAGGATATTCCAACTATGGGGTCGTCCGCAACTGGATCTCTTTGCTACGCCGGAGAACCGGAAATGCCGAAATTACGCAAGCTGGCATCCCCACAAGAAGTCGCAGGGGAATGCCCTTTTGATAAACTGGTGCAATCTATTTGCGTACGCCTTTCCTCCAATACCCCTCATACCTCGGGGTATTTGGAAGTTGAGGAGACAACCTTGCCACCTGATTCTAATAGCCCCGCGCTGGCCACGACAAGCGTGGTTCTCAGAACTGCTCCTGCTGTCCCAATGCCAACCAATCCTCCTGCAACATCGGACGGATCTGCTCACAATGAGCGAAGGGAGAATTTGTCATCCAAATCCCTCCTCACTGAGCTTATTGGCCTGGAACCTGAACACCATGAGTTCGCCCACCTAGACATCCTGCAGGATTGTAGGGATATTTTGGCCCAAGCAAGAGCACCCTCTACAGTCAGGACGTACAAATTCAAATGGAAAAGATTCTGCCACTGGTGTGCTGCTAACGGAGTCCATCCGATACATTCCACGGCAGAGCAATTGCTACCATTCTTCTTGCACCTAGCTAGTTCTGGACTGTCTCATGCAACCTTACGGGTTTTTCTAGCAGCTATTTCCCGATTCCGGCAAGATGGATCAAGTTCCCTTTGTTCCTCAAGAATAATCCGCAATTCTTTAAAGGCTTATTCCGAAAATTTCCGCCAGTTCGGCGTCCTCCTCCGTTGTGGCACCTCAACGTTGTGTTAGCGCAATTGATGAGACCACCGTTCGAGCCCATTCACAAGGCCGACCTAAAATATCTAACTTGGAAAGTAGCCCTACTTCTGGCACTAACGTCTTCACGTCGTGTCAGTGACATTCATGCTTTTACCATCAAACCTCCTTTCCTGCAGTTCAAACCGGATGCTGTAGTGTTACGCACCAATCCATCATTTCTACCCAAGGTGCCTACTGACTTTCATATTAATACACCAGTAATATTAAAGACCTTTTTTGCCAATCCTCAGACACCCGCAGAGCAAAGATTGCATTCTTTGGACGTGAAGCGGTGTCTAAAGTTCTACATCAGTAAGACAGCTTCGTTCCGAAAATCCGATCAACTTTTTATAGCATATGGACGCTGTCATAAAGGACGTCAGGTTACTAAACCAACGATTGCACGCTGGATCTCGGCAGCTATTGTCTTCTGCCACCAAAGGGCAAATAAACCTCTGCAGTCTCCAGTGAGGGCACACTCCACTAGGGCAGTATCATCATCTACTGCCTTATTTGCTGGAGTATCTTTGCAACACATCTGCAGAGCAGCTACGTGGTCGACCAGACACACGTTTACTAAGCACTACTGCTTGGCAACTTTAAGCGAGGAGGATGCTGCAGTGGGACAGGCAGTGCTGCGCAATCTTTTTAAGTAAGGTGAGCCTCTTCCTCCCACCTCCATATTGTTTCCATTTATATATTATGCATTTACAATGTTACAGTTGTTCAATACTGTTTTTATGCATAAGAAGATTGATTATCTTTATAATTTTGAATCTATTTTGGCATGGAAACAATGGTGATTGTTACTGCTAGCTATTCTATATTCAAGCATGTGAATCTATGAAAGACACCCTAATACTGGAGAAGAACAATTGTTACTTACCTGTAAACAGGTGGTTCTCCAGTATTGGTGTCTTTCATAGATTCACATGCGACCCTCCCTCCTCCCTTCAGAGGCTCTCTTCTCCTCATACACTCTACAGTCATTCTTGTGCTACGAAAATCTGAGGTGAGAGGCTCTGAGGAGAAGGTTCTAGAGAGGGGCTGACGCCTGATTGGCTGGAGTTCGGACTTACATAATGACAGAGATAGACTACAAAAGTCTTTTGTCTCTCTCCATTGTATTCCTATGGAGTTTCTCATATAGGTACACTATGGGTGTTTTTACACCTGTATAACGCTAATTATGTGATTATTTATGTATATATTTTGCTATATATATTGCTATTTTATTTACCGTGGGACTCCCACTCCGACGACGGGGAATATTCAAGCATGTGAATCTATGAAAGACACCAATACTGGAGAACCACCTGTTTACAGGTAAGTAACAATTGTTCTTCTGTAATACTGATGCACATAAAACGCCAGCAATATCTTCAAGGGGGCGTCCCCTCATTTGCATGGGGGCGTGCTCAACGCAAATAAGGGAATCCCTTTGCCTCTCGCCTGCTCCGTACTATCGACGCGAGTCAAAGAAGCCCTCAGGAGGCGCACTGACAGTGCGCCAGACCTCTGCAGGGGGTAAAGGGGGTCCTATTGACCCCCCCAGATATCCCCTTTAAAAGTGCAGGTGGGTGGCCGCCGGCACAGTCAAACAAGGAGCAGCTGTAAAGCAGCCGCTCTGTATTTTACGTGAATGCGCTGCCCCCAGTGCAGCACATTCACCAAAATATGGTGCATTTTCCTTCATTGCACTGGGCACACCGTTTTAAAGGAGCCCCCGGCGCAATGGAGGAAAATGCGCCACATGTGTAATTCGGCCCCTGGACATCTCTTGACTTCACACACCCCATTGTGGTGGTGGTGGGTCCTGGTGTCTTCCACTGGTCATGTTGATTCTAATGTTGGAACCCTCCTCCTAGCTTGGATGTGTCCTAAATGATGTTTGAGGATCTAATTAGTGCCTGCCCTAAATGATCAGTTCTCAGTTTGGAATGTTGAAGCCTAGAGGGCTAGTGATGCTTCTGTTAAAGTTTGGCAACAAGCAGAGGTGGATGCTGGTCCACGTCCAGTGAATGCCCTCCTAACATTGTATGGACTTCAGGTGTCCAGTTGGATCCTAAACGTGTCTGGGCATCAAGGCACTAAACCCATCTGGCCTTGGTTACCCAACCTGGTGCACATTCTGTGGATACTTAAACAGGAGATAATGGCGCTTTTGGTATTTTTATTTATGCACATTTGTAAAATGAATCTTTTGATTGGTTGTATTGCTTTTCCAAGCAGTAAAACCCAACAATCAAGGCAGCTCCATAAATAGTGCTGCCCAGGACATATAAAATCGAGCAGAGCATGTCGACCACAGTGTTAAATCTGAATCATCACTATTAAAGCACTCTGGGTCCTTTGTCTTGGGGCATAATGTTTTTCGAATTTCTTTGTGCTTTGTGGCCGTTTTGGACGATTGTTGGCTGTATGAGTTCAAATCCACAGACTTGTCCACTCTCTTGGGTGCTTAGAAACCGTCAAAACCACTTTAAAGCATAGCTTACTCCTTATCTACATTTAATAAAGGTATTTGTATAATGCTGACAAATCACTGGTGAGATATGTAAAGTTAACCGAGAAAGGTAAAACTAATGTACCAGTCTAGTTAGGATCCCAGTGGGGTTTGAAAGAAGGCTATTGAGTGGTCACCTAGTGCAGCTAAATTAACCAATGGGATAGCGTAAAAACAAAGCTTTGGATACATTGTCCTAACGATGGTCATCTTCTTTGTCCTGAACCCACCATGGTAGCGTGCTGTACCTGCGGTTGTTTAGTTTGTTTCAGATTTTTCTAGAAATCAATGTTTTATTATTTGTATTTTTGCAGGGTGATACCTCCACCACAGCAGCTTCCTGCACCACAGCAGCCTCCACCTCAACAGCAGCAGCCGCAAATGATGACCTTGGGGGCATCGAGTCGTGCAAGCATTTTGAGTCCCAACCCAATGCTGCAGCAAGCTCTGTTTATGCAACACATGCAAGGTACTGCCAGTTGTATGTTTGTCCTTGGGTCAAGTTGAATTTTAAAGAAATGTCTTCTAAACCAAGCAAGACGCTTCCAGAGCAGTGTATATGGGGCAAGCAAGATCTTCCAGAGCAGTGTGTCTGGGGCAATCAAGATCTTCCAGAGCAGTGTGTCTGGGGCAAGCAAGCCCCTTCCAGAGCAGAGTGTCTGGGGTACGCAAGACCCTTCCATAGCAGTGTGTCTGAGCTAATAAAGACCCTTCCAGAGCAGAGTGTCTGAGCCAAGCGAGACCCTTCCAGAGCAGTGTGTCTGGGGCAAGCAAGACCCTTCCATAGCAGAGTGTCTGAGCCGAGCGAGACTCTTCCAGAGCAGAGTGTCTGAGCCGAGCGAGACTCTTCCAGAGCAGAGTGTCTGAGCCGAGCGAGACTCTTCCAGAGCAGAGTGTCTGAGCCGAGCGAGACTCTTCCAGAGCAGAGTGTCTGAGCCGAGCGAGACTCTTCCAGAGCAGAGTGTCTGAGCCGAGCGAGACTCTTCCAGAGCAGAGTGTCTGAGCCGAGCGAGACTCTTCCAGAGCAGAGTGTCTGAGCCGAGCGAGACTCTTCCAGAGCAGAGTGTCTGAGCCGAGCGAGACTCTTCCAGAGCAGAGTGTCTGAGCCGAGCGAGACTCTTCCAGAGCAGAGTGTCTGAGCCGAGCGAGACTCTTCCAGAGCAGAGTGTCTGAGCCGAGCGAGACTCTTCCAGAGCAGAGTGTCTGAGCCGAGCGAGACTCTTCCAGAGCAGAGTGTCTGAGCCAAGCGAGACCCTTCCACAGCGGGGTGTCTGGGGCAAGCAAGACCCTTCCAGAGCAGGGTGTCTGGGACACGCTTGACCCTTCCAGAGCAGTATGTCTGGGACACGCTTGACCCTTCCAGAGCAGTGTGTCTGGGGCAAGCAAGACCCTTCCAGAGCGGTGTGTCTGGGCCAAGCAAGACCTGTCCATAGCAGTGTGTCTGAGCCAAGCAAGACCCTTCCAGAGCAGTGTGTCTGAGCCAAACAAACCCTTCTGGACCAGAGTGACTGGGGTAAGAGAGAGTTCCCTGGAGAGAAATGCCTTCTAGGGCTTGAAGCTTTAGAGACCAGTGTCGTCTTCGGTGCGTCCTGTCGGGTAAGAGAGGTGTTCAGCAACTAGAGACAGTTTGGTCTACAAAGAGCACTCGAGGACTCGTCACAGACCCCGCCCAACCAATCTCTCGACATTCCGCCCACATGATATCCTTACATACCCCAAAATCGATTATGCGAACGTAATTCTAGGTCGACCCCCAATAGGATAGACACTCATGGGACACAGAGGTGCCTTACCCCTACGACGCTACATACCCTCGCTGATATCATTGGTTGTGCCTGTTCATGCCTCCCCCCCCCCCCCATAGTTTAGGCCTTCGTTTTGCCCTAGTTTCTGTGCCATATCTGGAACCTGAGACACCGGGGTATACACCTCATATCAAGTTTGCACGTGGGTCATGCTCTTCGATGACGTATCACGGATATATGCAGATGATGTGTACCACTATTGAATGTACAATCTGTTATAACTATCTGAATGATCTATACGATGTACAATGTGTCTAATGTAAAAATGGCAATAAAAAAAAAGTTAAAAAAAAAGAGCACTCGAGGACTCTCTTTACATGCTGCCTTTAGAGAGCAGTATGCTCTTGAGGGCTGGAAAGGATCGTTGGCTAGATGAATCCTCCGTCATGGCGACCCGACCATGTCCTTGAGACACGAAGGACATGATAAAAAAACTGCCAATAGGCAGGAACCCGAACACATTTTAAATTGCACAACGTTTCATTTTGAAACATTTTTGAAGAGAGAAAACGCAGCTTTTTCTAAATTATTCAAAAAAATTTAGTTTGCAAACGAGTGTCAGAAATTGTTTGGCTGGTGCAAAATCATGTTTTTTTTAATCGTAGTCTAGAATTCTTAAGTGCTTCTGTCGCACACTGGGCATCAAAGTGTGCCAATAACCTCAGAGGTAATGGCGAGACAGTCCTAGTGTCTGTAAGAGCTTCAAGCGGGACATGGTGCCAGAGGTACCGTCTGATGGAGAGGCCTTTGTGCCTGCTCCTCCATAGAAGGCAGAATCTGTGGTCTGTTGGCCGGTTCATTTCTTGGTAGAGCAAGCATCCCGGAACATGCTGGCGCCTTGACGTTAGTTGTGTCTTTGTAATTGGTAGAAATTATTTGACTTGACTCTACATTTTTGTATGATTGTTAAACTTTTTTTTGTTTTAATGATCTCGTTTAGGTAGGAAACTTTCCATTCTTTTCAGGTGGACTCGTCTCACCTTTTCAACCTCCTCGCTGTTTTATTAAGCGTTCTTCCTTTAACCGAAAAATATTCTGGAAAGAGACACTTTTTGTGCGCTTTCTTTTAGGGATTTTATTCCATTTGTGGTTATTAGCGTTATCAAGAGGTGAAAGGTAGCAGTCTGAAGGAGCTCTCCTGGGTGCCAGGCTGAGTGTTCTCACAACCCTGTATCTTAGGCTCCCAGCTCAGCTGAAAGGTCATGTTCTCCTCTGCATTGGAGCTTCTGGGACCCCGGTGCCATCGAGACAGGCTAATTAAAAGGCAGGTGCCATCCTAGTAATTCCTGCACTTTTTTGGGGTCAAACAATTTGACATTCAGTTATATCAGCCTTATATGCCTTTCTGTAGCCTCCAGGAGCTCCCAGTCACAGTGGTATAGGATATTACTACTGGGCTCAGTATTATAGTTCTTTTTTTTTTTTAATTCATTTTATTAAAGTTTTGATAGAAACCTTACAATCATATAACCATCCACATATCGCCAGCACAGCCTGGCCTATCCCAGCAATACCTCAAACCCATGCTTACGAGTGCTTGAACTAGCATGTCAAAACATTTGACCAGGAGATGCCTTCTCCACTTGACCCCTCTCCCCTCATGTCCACTGCTGCTTGCCGGTGAGGCTTTAGGTCAGTGTCTCATACCCTTCACCTTATCTTTGGTTGCTCAGGCTTTACGCCAGTGTCTTGTACCGGTCACCTTATCTTGGGATGCTCGCCACCCTCCCCTCATGTCCACTGCCCTTGCCGGTGAAAGTTTAGGTCAGTGTCTTGTACCCTTCACCTTATCTTGAGTTGCTCTCCACCCTCCCTGAGTGCCCACTGACGCTTGCCGAGAGGCTTTAAGTCAGTGTATTTTACCCTTCACCTTATCTTGGGTTGCTCTCCACCCTCCCCGAGTGTCCACTGCCGCTTGCCAGTTAGGCTTTAGGTCAGTGTCTTGTACCCTTCACCTTATCTTGGGCTAGCTCTCCACCCTCCCCGAGTGTCCACTGCCCTTGCCGGTGAGGCTTTAGGTCAGTGTCTTGTACCCTTCACCTTATCTTGGGCTAGCTCTCCACCCTCCCCGAGTGTCCACTGCCCTTGCCGGTGAGGCTTCACATCAGTGTCTTGTACCCTTCACCTTATCTTGGGCTAGCTCTCCACCCTCCCCTCATGTCCACTGCCCTTGCCAGTGATGCTTTAGGTCAGTGTCTTGTACCCATCACCTTATCTTGGGTTGTCCTCCACTCTCCCTGAGTGTCCACTGCCGCTTACTGGTGAGGCTTTAGGTCAGTGTCTTGTACCCTTAGCCTCTCCTCCCCCAGGCTCTTCACCTTATCTTGGGTTTCTCTCCCCCCTCTCCGAGTGCCCCCTTCCTGAGAGTCGGAGCCCGGTAGGCCTTGATGTTCTCTCCATTGAGCACTGCTTTCGTTGTACTTGTGGGGGTGATCCAGCGGGTTACCATCAACAGACAACTGATACTCACCTTGGACCCATAAACACACTCACTCTGTCAAGTAAACCGCTAGGCTGGGGTTTTTATAGGTTTTCCCACTTGTTCAGGATTAGTCTATAATATCTTTACTAACCCTTCACAGATCAAAAAGTTATTTCCTCTGGTCGATGGACCATTAGTTGAACTAATTGATGGTGATAATGACATAAAACTTAACTTACCTATACTTTTATTAAAATGTAATAACCACAGACTCTTTTAAGGTTTAAAAAAACTTTATCTAAAATTTTAGAGCATGTGAACCATTTCAAAAATATAGTACATTCGCCTTCACTCATTAGGAGAGAAAATTCAATTAATCATCAAACACATACTTCGAACACTTGCAATGACTTATGCTCAGAAAGGGAGAGGACAGAGAGAAAAGAACATCTGAAAATAATATTTACCAAGAACGGTGTGAAAATCAATCCCCTGGCCAAAGGGCTGGTAAGGGTCCCCCGGGATAGTTCAGGCGACAAAGACTTCAGGACAGGATAGTTGACCTCTCCAATACCGACGATTTCGCCGCACCCCTCCTTGAGATTCTTCCGCAAGTCGTCTTCTAACCCCAATTAAATTAAGATAGAAAGTTCTGCATTCGGTTTCTTCCTCAGCATCTCACAGCATCTCTCTCCGCATCAGCATCACCCGCTACACAAACAGCATCTCCCCTCTACAGCTTTCAGGAATTTGCGCTCTAACTAACTAAAGTTACCTTGCCTTTAAGACAAATTATCAATATCCTTGGGAGCAACAGTAGTTGACCCAAGGGCAGGCTGAGTTTGAAGCATCCTGACTCTACATCTCCCACGCTTTTCGAATTCTACGTCATGTACGTGGTACTCCATCTAGAGCATGATAGTGATTCTGAGTGGAGAAAATATCCCTCCTTAATCCCTTGAGTAGTTTCAAATCAGCAGTTGTCCAGTGGTCAACGCCACCTCAGAGGCAGCTCCCCACTTTAGTAGAAGCAGTGGAGAAGGATGCCAGACTGTTGGCAGCCACAACCCCTCAGCCGAGGTCCACTGTCCTCATGGCGCGGAGCTGTAGAGCCAAAGAGCTGTGTGGGGTTCTTTGGATCAGTTTCTGGACCTTACCAGGGATCAGGGAAGCAAGGAACGTAGAGCGTTCATTCTGGAAGTAGTGGAAAAGGGGCTGAGTCTCTCAACATCATGAGAGCACTGCAAGTTACGCAGTTCATCGGTTTACCATCCACTAGCCATACATAGAACATTGTGTCTCAGCTGACACCACTCATAGCATAACAAATGACGCTTGTTCTTACCATTCAGAAACTATTTTCGCTATGCTCCCACCATTTTTTAGGTCTCGTCTATGCAGCGCGCGTGCGCTGCATAGGAGGGCCTTTATCCGTCGCTCTGCTCATTTTCAAGCACACGCTCGGGTTTGTGGTGATATCCACCTTGCGGGAGCGAGAAGCGGCTCGCCACAAGCACGAGTGCAGTGCTTGAAAATGAGCAGACTGCGCACGCACGTTGCTTTAACTTTTGAGGCCGCGCTTGTCTACAACTTTCCATGGTCACGCGACTTTCAAAGATCCTAATGCACTTTGCCACCCGTGATCCACCCCTTGCCCCTATGATAACACTTCAACCGTCGTCATTATTTCAGAAACGCAGTAGAGGGATGCGGTTCCGTGTTGTTCACGCCCAGTTCGCGACGACTTTTCTCAACCCTTTGCGCATTAGATCACTAATGACGGTTTCGCATATTATTTCGGTAATTTTTCTCTCACTTTTTTTAAACCTAATGTGAAAAAGAAAGCTGTATTTCTTGACAAGGGTCGTCGAAATTGTAAAGTTGGGTTTTTTAATAAGACTTCTTAAAAATTCTCGCTACTTGCCATGGACGACCCGGTCTCTGTGATCAGTGGAACTCCTTGAATTAATCTGTAGACAATCACCCTATTCAATGGTACCCACCCACCCACTCACCCAAACCCACCCAAATCCACCTTATTATCTACTCACATGGAGTTTTTCTCCACACCGGACTGAAAACCGTTCCTCCTGCTGTGCTTTCCGTGAGTGTGCAGAGTCGGTCCGAGCTTGAAGTTTCTGTTTCCATTTACTCGCCAAAGACGTGAATCAGAAATTGAAAGCAGCTTGGTCGTAGTTGCCGCTGTTCTTTCTGGGTCTGTCACTCACTCACGATGGCCGTACCCGACCCTAACTGCTGTTGCACGGCACTCCCCAGCAACCGAAGTACTATTTCCTCGTGCAAGGGTTGTTTCCATGCAAATCACCAAACTGTTGCCAGTCCTGGCCCGGGCCAGCTGCGTTCGCCACGAGTAGGAAGAGGAGGCGGCGCGAACGAGGAGTTTGTAAGTTGACCAGGTACGGGCGGGAAGCGCAGGCCTCTGCTGTTGTGGTGCCGCCTCTATCAACCTTGTAAAGTCCGTCCAGGGAATGACTGCACAGCCCCGTGAGCTCCTTGAAAAGCACCCCAACGGATAGCACGGCAGTCCCCTTGGAGGGTAGAGGTAGGGGTGGTCAAATCGAGAAATTCATAGGAATGGTCGTGCCATGGTTATGGCTTGACTCTGCGAATCATAGCCATACCTGGCATGTATGTAGTTTGATTATATATGAATTTCACAGTTTTGGAACGCTTCTACATGAGGCTTTCAGTGCTTTATATGTAACACACTATCGAGAGTAAAATAAAGCATTCATATTTATATAAGGGAGTGCATTTTAGAACGTAACCCCTTGCAATTTAGGGGTCATGAAGGAAAAGTAAAACTGATGCATTACTACTAAAAGTTCTTATGCAGCATCATAATTTTTTTTTTTCTTATTTGATCATTCTGTCAACATTAGTAAAGGGACCGATTGTAGGAGAGTAGGATCTGCACTTATGTTGCTCCCACTTTTTTTCTGATGTTAACACTGGTTTCTGGCTATAGTCTGGCTGGGTCCCTGCTAATCAGGGCCCCAGTCTCTCTGTTCTCTCTAAACGACTTGGTGTGCATATTAGATGCACTAGTGATTGGATACTGTGGTACCTTATGAGCCCCTAGTATATGGTACCTTAGTTACCTAGGGCATAGGTACTCCACAGGCCTACCAGGGGCTGAAGCATGTATTATGCCACCCATGGGAAGCAGACTAAATCTGACACCACAGGCCTGCTACTGCAGCCTGGGTGAGGTAGTGTTCGCACTCCTCACAGAGGTATAGGTTTCTATATCTCACCATACACACACATATAAACCTATAAGCCACCCCTATGGCAGGCCCTATCAATCCTGAGGGCAGGGTGCTTGGTTTACAATGTGAGGGGGTGCCTCAGCATGAGCAGGGCCCCTCTACAGCTGGCAGATTCTATTCTCTGTGGCTGTTTGTGGATGCGGTTAAACCATATACTCTTAAGTGCATTAAAATGCTAACTTTGGAATGACTGCATAAAAACATGTCGTGTTTGGTGTCAAACAACTTGAAATCATACCCCCACATCAGTCCATGATGTGGGAGCATGATCCCACCCTTCTAGAGGGGATGACATGTGTCTACTGTGGCAACACGGTAGAAATCTGAAAGACCCCTGGCATCACAAAATGGATGCCACCAGCACAGACACTGGGCTGCCCTCCTGCTGCTGACCGAAACTCACAGTGGAGGAAGCCCAACAAAAGGCATCCTGTCACAGGGAGGTGTCATCACCTTCCAGACAGGATTTAGTGTATTGGAGCTGGGTGGGTGCACTTCTAGAGTGCTTTGAAGTCCTGCACTGGGGGAGCAGTAGGCTCCTCTGTGCATATGCCAGCTCAAACCGGTTCAGGGGCTACCTGTCCCTGCTCTGGCGCGAAACTGGACAAAGGGAAGTGGGTGTAACCACCCCCTACCCTGACCCTCCTAGAGGAGTGGTCATATAGCTAGTCCCTCCCCTATCGTCTGTATAAGATAGCAAACCTTGCCATTGCAAAGCAGATAACCCTGGATGACGCTCTTCAAAGAAGAATCGTTGCCCTTCGACGTTCCACTACCTTTGGAAGACAGAATAATCTCCGTTGGAGTCAAGGAGTGACTCCCCTGCTTGGCAGGCACCAGAAACTCTAATCAACGGTCGCAAACTTTCCCACTCCCGCCGGAGTTCGAAGTCCCTGCAGCCCCAGAAGTGGATTTCCTGACTTCTCAACGGCCATTGTGAGTCCCCAGCAGAGCTGAGGCGAGTGGACCCCACGATTGACGAGGAACTGCAATACCTGGGAACCGTGCACTATTGTGGAGTGCAACCCCTTCACGAAGTTCTGCGAACTTGTGCTTTGGACCATTTGTCGCCGAAGCCTCCAGCAGGTTGTGCAGCAAAAATCAGAGGCCTACCCCGTCCCGAGTGACCGTGGGCTCCTGTGAAGCATTGCCTCAAGAGGCGTCTTCGCGATCCCTTGCCCGTTGGCATGTGGGTCCCCTGAAGATTTTCTTATCGACTCAAAGGGCCCCCCTGGTTGCTCCAGGCCTGCCCCCACTCACCCTCGCTGGGTGAGACCCTCAGACCTTGCTGGTCTGCAACGCTGACCTTCTTCGATTTCCACGAGACTTGCTGTTGCCAAGGCTTGTTGGCTCCAATCCGGTTGCCGACACCTCAGTAAGCTGCAGACGTCGTGGGACACTCCGAATCCAGCTGCTGGTCATCGTCGACCCTTCTTGGACCTCGTCAGCGAAGAGTCAAAACACCCTTGATCACCTGAAATCACCCGACTTCCGTGGGCAACCAGCTTCCTGGCCCCCGGTCACTGGCAAGTGACTGTGAACACTGTCCCTTCAATTTTCATGCCATCTGCATCTCAAATCCACCCTTGGATTCCACCGGGCACTTCTTCAGTCGACGCAAGCAGCAAGTCTTCTTTGGTCTCCATAGAAAACAGCGACGCGACCCGACACCAAAAGACACCTATGCACCCGGCTTCCCTGGGTGAGGCAACTCGTGCACTCCGGTGCCCTAGTGTGTGTTGGCCCTCGAATTACTTACCTTGTAAGTGGCTTGCTTGTAGACTTCTTCGAAGTACCCTAGAACTTTAAAATTCAAACCGCAACTTGCTTCATTATAATCTATAGGGAACCCGCGGCTGTGTTCACACACTGCATGCGTCTCCCATGGGTCGATTACTTACCTGCTTTCACTGCATTAGTGAAGCCCCAGCGATTCTACAGGCCCTAGGCCTTGTCATTCTGCAAGTCGACTTTCCTAACCCTCTTTTTTAGTATATGGTTGGTACGCCCCTAGAGCCCCAGCCATATTTGTGCTTAACTTATTGTGAAACGTTGATATTTGAATGTGTTCCTGGCTTCTAATCTCATAAAGAGATTAGTAGTGTGTGTCTAGAAATAAATACATATATATTTGATATATATACCTGTGTGGTGTCCTTTCATTTGGTAATTCAAGAGATTATAAGGTAAAACAAGCTGCTTTACATTCCTCAGAGACTTAGCCTGAAGGCTGCTCTCCACAGCTACCACTAGGATAGCTTTCTTTAAAAGGTTGTCTTAAACCTATATTCCATAAGAGTCGAATTGGACTGGTGCAAGGTGGCCACTATAACTAGTGACCAGCATATGGCAGGCCAACTTCTCACACCGATGAAGGTGAAGCAGTGACCTGTGTTGCAGAGTTTGTGGGACAGACCGTTAGTCCTAAACAGGCAAGGGCCTACGCCCCCTCGAAGAGATGGTTACCCAACTTCATTTGATAGCTCTGTATAAGCAAAGGTTTTCCCTTCCTACTATCGGAGTATAGATGAGATTGAGCTACCCATTTATTCAGAAAGATGCACAGAGGAACGAAATGTAAATCTATTCAGGGACAAGAGGCATCCGAGAACCCATGGCAAGTGCCATAGACCATTGGAGAGTGCAGGCAGTGCCCAACCCCCTAATAAAGTTCCAAGTGTCCCCTCCTTATAACCTTCTTTTCACATACCCACGCCTGTCCAACTACTCATTCCCCACTGACTTTACCACTCGCTCTACCTAAAACAAATAAGCATTGGCATAGCCAATAGGTCTTGCCTTTGGGACCTTATAAGTGTTTAGTCATGCAACAGTTGATTTTGTTGCACCAAGGATATTGTGCTGGATAACTAAACACTTATAAGGTCCCAAAGGCGAGACATGTTGGCTATGCCAATGCTTGTTGTTTGTTTATTTTTGATCTCCGGCATTTGACGTGTGGAGTGGCTCTAGTCTGTGGATGTTACCCCGGCTTGATATGCTCTGCCATAAACCAGGGAATCATTTTTTGTTTTTATATTGCCATATACAACACTTTGATGAGCCTGTTGTAATTGTGTGCAATGGCTTTGAGCAAGTGCACGCATTTCAAATATGGGATGCAAAACTTAATGTGATATTTTCTTACTTGTATCTAAAACGAGAAGATGCATGGGAGATCATGTTTGTGTAGTGCACTGCAGCAGCCTTTGCATAGGAAGGGCAGATGCCAAGGGGCCTGGCTCTGGTCTACATGCACCGCCGTGGATGCAGGGAGGTGCAGGCAGAGCGATGGTGCTCGTGCTATTGCGGATTGAGCAGCTCAGCTAGACCAGCTTTAGACCAATGCACCTTACTGTGCCTGAAGAGGAGGGGAAGCCAGAAGAGCGCAGTGACACTAAGCATCCAGAGTGGGGCCATCTCTTTCAACCCGCTTACGTCCCTAAGTTGGCAGAACACAGGGCTGGGCAATGATGGCTGTCCTGAAGGGATAGAAGTTCTAAGTTTAATACTGTAGATATCCTACGTAAACAAGAGGTCAACACCTCTCTAATAAGTGTTACATTCCAATCTTTTGAGAACACAAATGGAGGTGATGGCGCTAGGGCACAAACACTGGGTCAAGCAATGCAACCCTGAATCTGCAAACCTAGAATCTTATGCTCGTGCAACAGAGATAGACATGCTATCCATGAAACAAAGATGGCTTTGAAGGTACGAACCACTGGAGGTCCAGAGAATGGTCTGAGAGATGTCCCAAAGATTAAATCACTAATCAAAGAGTTCTCTTCCAGGGGATCCTCATCAATAGTCATAAGCACTGAATATTCCCGCCCATGTGCGGGGACCCCGGAAATAATAAAAATTATATATGATAAAAACATATATATACAGCTCTGTATATGTATAAACATATATTATTTCTTCCAAGCCAATGCAGCCCCCATAGTAGGCTAGACAATGTAGATATAAATATCTAATAAAACACCATAGGTATAATAATACACCTAAATCTCCTTTTTTTTTTTTAATGAGGTACAACTCACGATAAAGAAAAGAGAACACTGTGCCAAACACAGATCCACAAAACATTGTTAGCCTGCAGGCTGCATTGTAATACAATACCATAGAGACTGAAAACCTTGTACAGGTAAAAAACGGTCACAGTGCCTTTAAGGCAGCCCTGATTCCAATATCCCATCATGCCTCCGGGGTGACAGTTAGGTCAGTTGTTCTTTCCGGCTCCTTCAGTCAGGACCCTGGAATTCAGCTCTCTTCATTTTAGGCTTCTAGTCAAGAATTGCTGTTTTCTAGTGAATTTTTTTGCTTCATCTTAATATTACCTCTGGTGAAGCATATTTCCTGTTTTTTCTGACCAGATTTCAGAACTTTTTTCTGTCAGAAAAATGCCTTCCTTGTTTGTGCCCTGTCCATCCTGTGGCAAAAAGAAGGCGTCTTCAGATAATCATGATGTGTGTATCATCTGTCTACCGGACACACATTCTCCTGCTTCCTGTCGTCATTGTAAGGACCTTTCAAAGAGGACTTTGAAAGAAAGGGAGAGGATTAGGCTTGATGGCCTTTCTGAGATGCGGTCGACGTCAAAGCAGTTGATCCCTGTGTGTTCTCAATCGGCGTCGGGCTCGGCGTCGAAGACTCCAGCGGCGGGATCGTCGTTGAGAGGTGAGGAGGCCAGGGAGAGTCACGCTTCCAAAAGAAAATCAACGTTGATACAGGATCCGGCGGCGAAACGACGTCGTTCGGCGTCGAGAGCTTTGCCGTCGAGAAAACATCGATCGACATCGAAGGAGGAACATCCTCATTCGACGTCGAAGTCAACAGCTAGACGTAAGTCGACGTTGAGGGAAAGACACAGAAGGTCGACGTCGAAATCTACATCGACGTCGAAACGAAGATCGACGTCAAAAGAACATGAGCGATCATCGACGTCGAGACCTGAATCGCCGTCGAGAGAGAGGCGATCGTCGTCGAAGGCATTGCTGACGTCGAGACGAAGATCGTCGTCGGACCATGGGTCGACGTCTAGGCGGACGCCTCCGTCGGGATCGACGTCGAGGCAGGCGCCTCCGTCGTCAAAGGTGTCCATGACGTCGGCGAAGATGCAGACGTCGAGGCGAAGTTCCCCGTTGGGTTCTAGGCCTCCGTCCAGGATAAGCCCTCCGTCGATGACAAGGCTCTCGACATCGAGGCAGGACTCATCGCCGGTTATCCACTCGGCGTCGGAAGTCCAAATCTCCGGTGATAGGCCTATCGCCGTCGAGACAGTCCTCTGCGGTGGGGTATCGGGAAACGTCAAAGCCCCAATCGATGTCCAGGTCGGCGTCGAGACGCAAGTCTCCGCATAGGGTGAAATATACTTCGGATGTGGCATCGGAGCATGGTTCAGCCTCTGGGTCTCCGCCTATTTCAATTTCACCATCGGCCTCAGCAGGATCAGGATCTCCTCTGTCTCCTTCGAGATCCAGATCACCAGAAGTGGTAAATACATCTCCAGTTCCTATTTCACCAGTAGAGCATCCTAATCCACCGAGTCCTCAATTGAGAGCATCGCCGACTCCACTGAGGCAAGAAGAGGTTCATCCTCCGGGACAAAGCCCCACCAGAGTGCTGCCTCAGTCCACACCACGTAGACCTTCCATTGCAGATGCAGTAAGCATTTCCTTAGCCAGATTGAGGAATCTGACGCAGCCTAGGAGACCAGCAAGTTCCCACTCTCGGAGGAGAGAGTATGAACAACGCTCACCTTCGCCCAGGAGACGATCGAGGTCCACCTCTCGCAGAAGAGAGTCAGTGCGATCTGACAGAAGACGGCGTAGGTCTCCTACATCCTCTTCTTCAAGTCAGTCTTCCAAAAGAGATTACTCTCCCACGCTTTCAGATACGCCTCCATCTCGAGTTTCTCCAGTGGATGACATCAGCACTTTTCAAGATGTGTTGTGCAGGGGAGCGACAAAATTGAACATTCCAATGCCTGTCCAAGAGACAACCTCCTCTGTCATCTTTGAGACCCTTCATGAAAGAACGGCGTCTCGTCCACTGTTGCCTCTGGTCCCTGGTTTGCTTAAACCAGTGATGGACGTCTTCCTCACGCCGGCTACCATCAAGTCTGCCCCGGCGTGTGTACTTAAAAAATATCGCCCCGCTCCGGAGGATCCTCTATTTCTCAAGGCGGACCCTCCACCGGACTCTGTGATTACTGCGGCTGCCAGGTAAGTCCACTCTGTGGCTTTATCATCCACAGTGCCGCCGGACAAGGAAAGCAAGACGCAAGACTCTTGGGGAATAAGAGTATGCGAATCGGCTGCCTCCAGTTTGAAAGTTGCCAGTGCCTCAGCGCTCTTGGGGCGCTACGACAGATCACTCTGGGATTCTCTTCAAAGATTCATAGAAAAACTTCCTCAGGAGGATAGAAAGGACTTTGAAGAGATCTTACAGGAGGGCTGTCTGGTCTCTAATCGGGTCATAAGTGTGGCAGCGGATGGAGCAACGTTGGCAGCTCACTCATACGCCCATGGTATTTCAGCCAGAAGATCCTCTTGGCTGAGATTGACGGCCCTTAAACCTGAGGCACAAGCCAGAATTCTCAATCTGCCTTTTTCTGGGAGTTCGCTTTTTGGTTCACATACGGATGACGAGATGGCTCGTATGAAATCGGAACTCGAGACCATGAAAGCCGTGGGGCTAGAGAAACGGAAGGAGTTCCGTCGTCGTAGGGGAACTGACAGGCGTAATTTCCAACAGAGGGTTCAAACCCCTCACTGGCAGAAAAACCAAGACCAGCAAGGGCAGAAAAAGCCACAATTCCAGTCCCGCAGATCAACTAGAGGACGAGGAAACAACCGCCAGTCCAACAGCGGAAACAAGGCTCAAGGCAAACAATGAGCAATCGCTTCCTCCAATACTGTCCACAGCTCCGGTGGGAGGAAGTATTTCGCGACATCTCCGAGAGTGGCAAAACATCACCAAAGACAAGTGGGTTCTAACTATACTGCAACATGGATACTCGCTTCGTTTCCGGAGTCCTCCTCCATCGATCCACCCAGTGCATTTGTCTCAACTCAAAACGCTAAGAGAAGAGGTGGCAACCCTTCTGCTCAAATCGGCCATAGAAAGGGTTCCGTGGGCGCAGAGAGGGAGAGGAGTCTACTCCAGATATTTTCTAATTCAGAAAAGAAGTGCAAAAACAGAGTTCAGACCTATCTTGGACTTGCGAGCACTCAACAAACATATCAAAAGAGAGAAGTTTCGTATGCTTGCACTTCACCAAATATATCCCCATCTCCGTCGAGGCGATTGGATGTGTTCGCTGGACCTGCAAGACGCGTTTTTTCACATTCCCATCTGCCAGCGTCATCGGAAATTCCTGAGATTTGTGGTAGGAACCTCCCACTTCCAGTTCAAGGTTCTTCCTTTTGGACTGAAGTCAGCGCCTCGAGTGTTCACAAAGTGCATGGCGGTGGTAGCTGCTGCCCTGAGGCGTGCAGGAGTATTCGTCTATCCCTACCTAGACGACTGGTTGCTAAAAGGTCCATCGCCTCAGACTGTAAGTTCACAGCTGACACGCTGCCTGAATCGGTGTCACCGATTGTGCCTTCAAGTGAATTACAAAAAATCCACCTTCACACCAACGCAAAGGATACACTACCTGGGAGCAATTATAAACTCCGAAATAGGAAAAGGGTTTCCTTCGGAGGAGAGACAATTATCCCTCGCTCAGAAAGGCAGGCATGTTATAGTCAACAGTTTGTCAACAGCGCGACAGATATCATCCCTGCTAGGGGCCATGGCATCTTGCATATTCCTAGTGCCCAACGCCAGGTTGCGGATGCGTCCTCTCCAACAGGATCTAGAGGACAAATGGGACCAAAAGACCCCTCTGTGGGAGGACAAAGTATGTCTTTCGTCAACGGCCAGACAGTCGATCAAGTGGTGGTTGAAGCCGAGGAATCTGCAGGTGGGAGTTCCTTTCCATCAGGAACCTCCATCGCAAACATTGATCACCGACGCATCGCTACAAGGTTGGGGTGCGCATCTGGGGACTACAAACTCAGGGGCTTTGGTCCAGCAGCGAACAGCTGTACCACATCAACATCCTAGAGCTCAGGGCAGTCCATCTCGCCCTCAAGGCGTTCCTACCCTCAATCAGGACGAGTTCCATTTTAGTACAAACGGACAACACCACCATAATGTACTATATAAACAAACAGGGAGGTACTCGTTCCAGGACACTCTCGCTGGAGGCTCAATCCCTGTGGCACTGGATTCTGGCAAGGAACATTTTCCATAAAGGCGGTGCACCTGCCAGGCGAGCTCAACTTTCAAGCGGACGCACTCAGTCTGCATTTTCAAGATCCAGAGGACTGGATCCTCAACGACGAAGTGCTAGAGGACATTTTCGAGGAGTGGGGCCGTCCACAAATAGACCTCTTCGCGGACGAAAGCAACTCAAAATGCCGAGGCTTCGCCTCAAGATACCATCGACCAGGATCTCTGGGGAATGCCCTTTTGATCGACTGGTCAATGACATTTGTGTACGCTTTTCCTCCTCTTCCGTTAATCCCGAAAGTGGTGACCAAGCTGCAACACTCTGCCACCAAGATGATCCTAATAGCACCGGACTGGCCGAGGCCGTGGTGGTACCCAGATCTCCTTCATCTGTCAATCCGGCCGCACATCGTCTGCCGTGCAGACCGGACTTGCTAACCAAGATGCAGGGGAGGATTTAACATCCCAACCTTCCCTCGCTGAGCTTAACTGCATGGCTCCTGAAGTCCTACAGTATGGCCATCTAAACCTTCCCCAGGAATGCATGACCATATTGAAGGAAGCTAGGAGGCCTTCTACAAGACATTCATATTCCTGTAAGTGGAAGAGATTTTATGTATGGTGTATTCAAAATCAGTATAACCCTACGAAATTTCAAGAGGAAGTGATTTTACCTTATCTACTTCACTTAGCCAGAGGGGGTTTGAAATTTTCTTCCATCAAAGTGCACCTGGCGGCCATTACGGCCTATAGTCTCAGCAGTCATTTTTTTAAATTCAAGTGGTAAAATATTTTTTGCAGGGACTCAAAAAGGGTTACCCCCCAGTACGGCCTCCCTCACCTCCTTGGGAGCTGAACATGGTTCCCTCAAAACTTATGAGTCCACCTTTCAAAACCATACATAAGGCTACATTACAACACCTTACGTGGAAAGCAGCCTTCTTGGTAGCTATCACCTCAGCACGTAGGGTGAGTGAAATACAGGCCCTATGTTCAAAGGAACCCTACACGGCTTTTCATCTTAATAGAGTGGTGATGAGGACTCATCCTTCTTTTTTACCAAAGGTGGTGTCTGATTTTCATGTAAATCAGACTATCTCGCTGCCAACTTTCTTTCCTAACCCTTCCTCGCCAGCTGAAAGGGCTTTGCATTCTTTGGATGTTAAGCGAGTTCTTAAATTCTACCTAGATAGAACTAAGGCTGTCAGAAAGTCTGACCAATTGTTTGTAAACTATGGTGCTGTCCGTACAGGTTTTGCAGCATCTAAACGTTCTATTGCCAGATGGATTGTGTCAAGCATTAAATTGGCTTACCAACTAGCTCAGAAACTGTTGTGGCCTCTACCTAAGGCACATTCCACTAGAGGGAAAGCGGCTACTGCTGCGTTTCTCAATAATGTCCCACTCTCCGAGATCTGTAAAGCAGCTACTTGGAGATCGGTCCATACCTTCACAAGACATTATTGTCTGGACTCGGACACCAGAGCAGACACTCAAGTAGGACAAGCCTCCTTGAGGAATCTGTTCAACAACTGATTTTGGGCTTGCTATTCTATTCAGTGCTTATGACTATTGATGAGGATCCCCTGGAAGAGAAGGATAAGTTACTTACCTGTAATCCTAGTTCTCTTCCAGGGGTATCCTCATCAAAGTCATAAGCAACCCACCCGCCTCCCCAGGCAAATGAGAGGATTGTATTATTAAATAGGGAAGAAGTATATCTTTGTGTCTAGACCTACGGGTCCCGCAAAGAACAACTGACCTAACTGTCACCCCTGAGGCATGATGGGATATTGGAATCAGGGCTGCCTTAAAGGCACGGTGCCAGTTTTTTACCTGTACAAGGTTTTCAGTCTCTATGGTATTGTATTACAATGCAGCCTGCAGGCTAACAATGTTTTGTGGATCTGTGTTTGGCACAGTGTTCTCTTTTCTTTATCATGAGTTGTACCTCATTAAAAAAAAAAAAAAGGAGATTTAGGTGTATTATTATACCTATGGTGTTTTATTAGATATTTATATCTACATTGTCTAGCCTACTATGGGGGCTGCATTGGCTTGGAAAAAATAATATATGTTTATACATATACAGAGCTGTATACATATGTGTTTTTCATATATAATTTTTATTATTTCCGGGGTCCCCGCACATGGGCGGGAATATTCAGTGCTTATGACTTTGATGAGGATACCCCTGGAAGAGAACTAGGATTACAGGTAAGTAACTTATCCTTACAATCTGGTTACAAGTAGAGCAGGCCTGAAGGCCGGTCAAGGTGGGGGGGGGGGGGGGGGGAGGGGAGTCTTTGAATCCACCTCCAGGGCTCTGAGCATTCAATTAGTGGCATCCCAGATGCACGGATGGCTTTCAAGAAATGATACCCATGCACCAATACCATCACCTCCCACAATGCACGAAACAATAGACAATTTATAGTTACAAAGCATTTATTTCACCATGTCAGTTTTATTGCTAAGCACATGAAAAGAAGCCACACAGAATATGATTAGTATGGCACCAAGTCACGTGGCCAAAAATGAGAATAATATAAATATTTCTAAGCTAGCAAGAAAGGTATCGACCTATTAATCTAACACCCCAGCACCTATTTCTATGTGCTATTATATAAGAGCATGAACGAGATTAACTTTCTTGAATTCGTTGGGAGAATACATTCTGAATACCTCTTTTCAGTGAAGTGCTGTGATTTTCAAAAGGGCTGGAAGTTAGTGTTCTTTAAAAAAAAAACACTTGACAGCTGTGCTCAGCTCTTCTTCTCAATGCGTTATTAGCATTCAGCATTGGACCGGAGACTGTAGCAGCATGTCAGTCTGATAGGTTCTGTCATGGTAATCTTGGGCAGCATCTGGTGTGATAATCTGAGGCGAACACCTCTCCGATTTGAGGGTTTTTATAGTAAACCAACCCTTTCAAGCATACTGTTGACAGCGAGTACACCTTCGACAATGGTCATACCGTCGACGACGTCGACCATGAGATTGATCATGCTGTCGATGGAGTCGACCATACAGTCGACGACTGTGAGAAGTTGGCCTGATGTATGATGTCACTAGTTATAGTGTACACCTTATATCAGTCGATATACCCTTATGGTGATTGGTTGTAAAGTCAACCTTATAGACCAGCTATCCTAGTGGTAGCATGGACAAGAGCAGTCTTAGGCTAAACTCTGAATGGCATGTGAAGCCAGCTGTGATACCATATATAATCCCTTGAATACCAAATGAAAGGACACCACAACAGATATATATATAAAATAAAGTGTATTTATTTTAAGCAAACCCTCAGCACTCTTTATGAGATTAGAGGTAAGTACAACACAGTCTTATTAATGCATACAGTAAGTCACACAGGTAAGTAATACAGTTAGGCCCTAGGGGCCACGCAAACCATATACTAAGTAAGTGGTATAAGAACCACTGTCACGGAAATAGAATAGGCCTAGGCCTAGGGAATCGCTGGGGGTACACTACACTAGCGTTAGTTAGGAAGTGGGAGGCCCACGGGATTCGTGTGCAGAGTGGAAACACTCACGCGTAATGCGTAAAAGTCAATAGCAATAGTACAGTTTAGAAAACGGTAGATTTAGGACACTTCCGGAGTAGCTAGGAAGTTGAGACTGGAAAACTAGACACTAGGATAGTCACTATCCTGATGAGCACCGGAGTACCCAAGTTACCTAGCCCACAGGCTGCGGGTGCATAGGGGTGAAGATGCGTCGTTTTCGTCGTCGACTCCTATGGATGCCTGAAGAAAGATGCTTACAGGCAGTCAGTGAAGAGTGTCCGGTGGATCCCAAGGCTGGGATCAAGAAGAGAAAAAACCTGCAAGCAGAAGGGACAGAGTCACGGTCACTAGCCAGTGACCACGTGGAACCAGGAAGGAACCAGGCGATGTCGTGAAGAGTTGCAGGTGAAGGTGAAGCTTGTCGCTGCAGCCAGGAGGACCAGGAAGCGTCGAGGACGACCAGGACCAGGAGGCGAGCTGTCCCACGAAGGCTCTTGCTGTTGGCGGCGTCGAAGTTGGACTAGGACTCACCAAGCCTTGGCAAGCGGAACCCACGAAGAACGAAGGACTTGCTTCTGGTGCAGACCAGGAAGGTCTGGGGTGCTTCTTCTTTGCAGAGAAGCGGGAGCCAGTCTGGAGGAGCCAAACCAGCGCAGAAGATTTCAGGGTGCGTCGTCACAGAGGCCACTAGCCAGCGGGCAAGCAACCGGACAGACGCGGCAAGCAGGAAAATGCTGAAGGGCCCCACGCAGGACTCGTGGAGTGTGGGGGGCTGATCTTCGGTGCAGATGGTGCTTGGGGTTGGGGCTTCTCAATCCCCGGTGCACAACTTCGAGGGTACCTCAGAAGCTGCGCTGTAAGTTACTAGCCACTTTTCCCAGGTAGCCGGTCCCACGTCGCTCGTCGCCTCCACGGATCTCAGCTCTGCTGCAGATGTGGATGAGGGTCGGAGAAGTCTGGAAGTCAAGGCTCTGGTCGGGCTCTGCAGTCGGTTCCTCGTAGAACGGTCGCAAAGCAAAGGGTAGTCTCTTGATGGTGCCTGTTTGCACAGGGTAGCCACTCCTGGGCTACAAGGGAGATTCTTCAGTCTTCTTCTTTCGTCGAATGTCGAAGGTCCAGAGTTTCTGTTCAGTTTTGCAGGTTCAGGATAATCTAAAGTCTTGAGGCCCAACTCCCACTCTTATACTAATCTGGGGGGCTGGGATACCTGCTAGGTCACGCCTTATGGGTGGGACCTGGGAGGGGGTGGTTACACCCACTTCCCTTTGTCCAGTTTCGCGCCAGAGCTGGGGCTGGAGTGCCCCAGCGCCGGTTTGAACTTGACTATGCAAGGAGCACCTTGTGTGCCCCAGGCATGTCTCATTCCTTTCAGCCCACCCTGCCCCAATACACTAAAGGCTGTCTGGGGAGGTGCTAGCACCTCCCCAAGCAGGAAACCTATTGTCCAGGCCTCCCTGGCTGGGATCACTCCCAGCTGCAGGAGGTCAGACTTGTCGTGGCAGCAGCATCCATTTTGTGATGCTGAGGCTTTGGTCAGAGGCTAACAGTTGAAGTATGATTTTAACATGTCTTTCCCTCTAGAAGGGGGGAATAATATTCTCATGTCCAGAAATGGCATGGGGGTATTATTCCCTAGTGTTAGACACCTTACACGACATGTTTTGATAAAGCCAAACCATAGTTACCATAACCATCTAAGATTATAAGGCACTTTAAGAGTATATGGTAGGCTATATCATAGAACAGCTATAAGGACAAGGTTCCGAAAGCTGCAGACAGGCTCAGCTCATGCTAGAGCACCATCTCACATGTTACCAAGCACTCTGCCTCCAGGATTGTCAAGGCCTGCCATAGGAGTGACTGATAGGTACACATGTGTCTATATGTAAGTTAGGTATAGGAATACTACACCTAAGCAAGGGGTGATTACACGACCTTGCTCCAGCTGAGTGATCAGCCAGTTGTGTCAAAATGGGAGGCCAGGCCAGGGGTGGCATAATACATGCTGCAGCCCCTGGTAGGCCTAGGGTACACCTATGCCCTGGGTACCTAGGGTACACTGTACAGGGGCCAATAAGGTGATCCTATCCAAATGGGTTATGCACCTAAAGTACATAGTATTAATTTAGAGAGAGAACAGCAGGGCTGTGGGTCTGATTAGCAGGCCCACAGCCACATCTAAGTCGAAAACCAGTAAAGCAAAAGCAAAAAGTGGGGGTGAACATAGAAAGCAGACCCTACTCTCCTACACAACCCCCCCCCCCCCAAACTTAGGGACATTAAACTAACCTTGACCAGTTGAGTCTTCATGTTCTAAGTGGAAATATCTGGAGAGTCCATCTGCATTGGCATGGTCAGTCCCAGGTCTATGTTCCACTGTGAAGTCCATCCCCTGTAGGGAAATGGACCACCTAAGAAGTTTGGGATTTTCACCCTTCATCTGATTTAGCCACAAGAGGGGCTTATGGTCTGTCTGAATCTTGAAGTGAGTGCCAAACAAGTATGGCCTCAGCTTCTTCAGGGCCCAAACCACAGCAAAGGCCTCCCTCTCAATAGCTGACCAACGTTTCTCTCTAGGGGTCAGCCTTCTACTTATAAAAGCAATGGGCTGGTCTTGACCATCTACATTCAGTTGTGAAAGAACAGCTCCCACACCTAACTCAGAAGCATCTGTCTGGACAATGAACTCTTTGGAGTAGTCTGGACTTTTCAGAATAGGTGCACTGCACATGGCCTGCTTCAGGTCATCAAATGCTTTTTGACAGCTTACTGTCCACTGAACTTTCTTTGGCATCTTCTTGGAGGTCAAGTCATTAAGTGGTGTCACTATGGACCCATAGTTCTTAACAAACTTTCTGTAGTACCCAGTCAGGCCCAAGAAAGCTCTGACCTGAGTCTGGGTAGTTGGAGGAGCCCAGTCCTTTATGGTCTGGATCTTGCTCTCCAGTGGTTGAACCTGACCCCCACCAACTAGGTGGCCCAGGTATACAACCTTGCTCTGCCCTATCTGGCACTTAGTGGCCTTGATAGTGAGGCCTGCCTTTTGCAGGGCCTCTAAAACATTCCTCAGGTGGACCAGGTGATCCTCCCAGGTGGAGCTAAAGACAGCAATATCATCAAGATAAGCTGCACAATAATCATCCAACCCAGTAAGGACTTGATTCACCAGCCTTTGGAAAGTGGCAGGTGCATTCTTCAAACCAAAGGGCATTACCACAAATTGATAATGTCCTCCTGGGGTCGAGAAAGCAGTTTTGGCCTTTGCACTCTCAGCTAGTCTGATTTGCCAGTAGCCTGCTGTTAGGTCAAATGTGCTCAAAAACTTAGCAGCTGCCAGTCTGTCAATGAGCTCATCTGCCCTAGGTATTGGGTGGGCATCTGTCCTAGTGACAGCATTGAGACCTCTGTAATCCACGCAAAACCTCATCTCTCTCTTACCATCTTGGGTGTGAGGTTTTGGCACAAGGACTACAGGACTAGCCCAAGGGCTCTCTGAAGGTTCAATGACTCCCAGCTCCAACATCTTTTGTACCTCAACTTTTATGCAGTCCCTGACATGGTCAGGTTGCCTGTAGATTTTACTCTTCACAGGCAGACTGTCACCAGTGTCCACCTCATGGGTGCACCAGTTTGTCTGACTTGGGGTCAGAGAGAACATATGTCTGTAGGATTGCAGAACTTGTCTGCAGTCCTGTTGCTGATGGACAGTGAGGCTGTCAGAAAAGACCACACCATCAACTGAGCCATCATCAGGGTTCTGAGTCAACAGGTCTGGGAGAGGGTCACTCTCTTCCTCCTGCCCCTCATCTGTAGCCATGAGTAGCCCCATGTCTGCCCTGTCAACATATGCCTTCAATCTGTTGACATGAAGCACCCTGTGGGGGCTTCTGGGAGTCCCAAGGTCCACCAAGTAGGTGACTTCTCCCTTTTTCTCAACAATAGTGTGGGGTCCAGACCATTTGTCTTGGAGTGCTGCTGGGGCCACTGGCTCCAACACCCACACTTTCTGTCCTGGCTGGTAAACAGTCAGTACAGCCTTTTGGTCATGCCAAGCTTTTTGGAGTTCTTGGCTTGCCTCAAGGTTTTTAGAAGCCTTCTTCATATACTCTGCCATCCTGGAGCGGAGACCAAGTACATAATCCACTATGTCTAGTTTGGGTTGTCTGAGAGGTCTCTCCCATCCTTCCTTCACCAAACACAGGGGTCCTCTTACAGGGTGCCCAAACAAAAGCTCAAAAGGGCTGTAGCCAACCCCCTTTTGTGGGACCTCTCTGTAAGCAAACAGAAGGCAGGGTAAAAGGATGTCCCATCTTCGCCTAAGCTTGTCTGGTAATCCTTTTATCATTCCCTTTAGGGTCTTGTTGAATCTCTCAACAAGCCCATTGCACTGTGGGTGATAGGGTGTGGTGAACTTATAGTTGACACCACACTCCTTCCACATTGCAGTCAAGTATCCTGACATAAAGTTGGTACCTCTGTCAGAAATGACCTCCTTTGGAAAGCCCACTCTGGAGAATACTCCAAGCAGGGCCCTTGCCACAACAGGAGCTGTTGTGGTCCTCAGGGGAATTGCTTCTGGGTACCTGGTGGCATGGTCCACTATCACCAGTATGAATCTGTGCCCAGATGCTGTTTGTGGGTCCATTGGTCCTACAATATCTATGCCCACTCTTTCAAAGGGGACCCCCACCACAGGTAGTGGTATGAGGGGGGCCTTTGTGGTGCCACCTGATTTGCCACTGGCTTGGCAGGTGACACAGGAGCGACAAAACTCCTTAGTATCTTCTGACATATGGGGCCAGTGAAAGTGAGGGACAAGCCTGTCCCAAGTCTTGTTCTGGCCTAAATGTCCTGCAAGGGGAATATCATGGGCCAAGGTTAGAAGGAAGCCTCTGAACTTCAGTGGTATGACCAACCTCCTGGATGCACCAGGCTTGGGGTCTCTAGCCTCTGAATACAGTAGCCCTTCATCCCAATACACTCTATGGGTACCTTGAGCATTCCCTGCAGCCTCAGCAGCAGCCAGCTGTCTGAGGGGTTCAAGAGAGGGGCAGTCTAATTGAGCCTGCCTCAGATCTGCCCTGGAAGGTCCCCCTGTCCCAAGAAACTCAACCTGATCAGGTTCAAGTTCTTCTAGGACAGTTCCTTCAGGGCTCTCAGAATCATCCTCCTGGGAGGGCTGATCCACCACCTGAGGCAGGGGGAAGGCACAGCCTTAACCCTACTGCTCTTTCTCTTGGGTTGTGACTGGTCCATAGTTTCAGGATCCAGCACTTGTTCAGTGTTGCACTTTTTGGCCTGTGACCTGGTCACAGCAAGGACATGTGCATCTATCCCCAGCATTTCTGCATGGGTCCTATACTCCACTTCAGACCAAACTGAAGTTTCAAGATCATTGCCCAGTAAACACTCTACAGGAAGGTCTGAACTAACAACAACTTTCTTGAGGCCAGTTACCCCTCCCCAGGAGAAGTTAACAATAGCCACACTATGGGAGGTAGTGGCATTGCTAGCGTTGGTCACTAGGTAATTCTCACCTAGTATGATCTGTCCAGGGTCCACAAAAGCAGGTGTCACCATTGTGACACTAGCTCCAGTGTCCCTGTAGGCCTGAGCCATTCTTTGGTTGATAAAAGGTGTCTGTCTGTACTTGCCCAGGTTACTGGGGCCTACAGTAGAGGACAAAGCTAAGTCCCCATCACAGATCAGAACAGCCTGAGTAGGTACTCTGACTAGGCCAGAATCCTCCTCAGTTCCCAGGGTTAACCCTACTACACCCTTTTGCTGGGAACCACCACTTACAGCTGAACTAGGGGGTACAGTTGCCTTAGGGGCAATGGTGGCTGGGGGCTTATCCTTTTTGGTGCACTCACTAAACCAATGTGAGTTGGACTTACAATAGTTGCACCATGGTTTCTTTTGGCCATCTTTCTTCTTATCCTTTTTGGAACCACCCTCCCCCTGAGCCTTTTGGGGGCCTGGTGAAGACTTCTGGTCTTTTTGTTTCTGCTCATTACCCTTCTGGTCTGCCTTTTTCTGATCACCGCCCTGGTTCTGGTTTTTCTGCTTAACTCTAGTCCTGACCCATCTATCTGCCTTCTTTCCCAATTCTTGGGGAGAAGTCAGATCAGAATCAATCAGGTGTTGATGCAATAGCTGGTTTTGACAGTTGTTAAGTATTTGCTCTCTCATGATCAAATTATACAATCCTGTATAGTCCTTAACCTTACTTCCCATTAGCCAGCCTTCCAGAGCCTTAGTGGTACAATCTACAAAGTCAGTCCAGTCCTGAGTCTGTGTCTTCTGGGTATCCCTGAACAACAACCTGTATTGTTCAGTGGTTAGGCCAAACCCATCAATCAGAGCACTCTTCAGGACAGTGTAATTATCTGCATCCTCATCACTAACTGTGAGGAGCTTGTCTCTTCCTTTCTCAGAGAAGGAGAGCCACAAGATAGCTGCCCACTGACTTTGGGGTACCTGCTGTACTTTGCAAGCTCTCTCCAAAGCAGTTATCCATTTGTGGATGTCATCCCCACACTTGTAGGGAGGGACAATCTTGCTCAGGTTTCTATTGTCATAGTGCCTGTCTCTATCTCTAGGAATGTTGCTGCCACCAGTGGGTTCTAACCCACTTAACTTTTGCTCTCTAGCCAGAGCAAGCTTCTCTTTGGCAAGGGCAAGTTCTTCCCTCTGAATCCTCAGATTAGCCTCCCTCATTCTGGCTGCATGCTCCTTTCTCTCAGGTGAAGTCATTCCCCTGTGAGAGGAAGCATTAGAGATGCTAGAGACATGGGAGTGGATGGATTCCCTTGAAGGGGATCTGTCCCTCCTGCTTCTCTGTGAAAGCCTACTTGGGGGTCTGTATGGGGGGACCCCATGCAAACTCCCATGTAAACTTAGGTTAGCCTGGCTAAGTCTCCTTACTTGGCTCTGGCTGTCTACCTCCCCATCTGAAGCCCCATCTGACTCCTCTGTGGTGGGTAGACCCTCCTCTGTGCCTAGGGCACCTGCCTGAGATGCCCTATGAGCATCATACTCCTCTAGGAGTTGTCTTAACTGAAGGAGGGTAGGGTTTGCACCCTGTTTTATTCCTCTGGAGGTACACAAGTGTCTCATCTCCTGGAATGTTAAGGTATCATATCTAGAGGGGATCTTTTGCAGACCTGATCCTCCTGAGAGAGCATCTACTTGATCTACTCTCAGAGACATGATCTAGTGAGGGTGTGGTGTGTGCACCTACCTATACTAGTTGTATCTACTAAACCTCTCTAGTAGTTGTAGTCAGGGTGTGTTACTCCCTTCAACCTACAACTACAAAGTCCAGTAGGACTTAAGTATAATAATCTATGTTATATGTACCTAGACAATATCTGTGTGATCTTTCAATTTAGTATCTCAAGATTACAATGGTATTACAACAGCAAGCTCAAATCCCAACCGCTGCTCACCAATGTGAGAAGTTGGCCTGATGTATGATGTCACTAGTTATAGTGTACACCTTATATCAGTCCAAATACCCTTATGGTGATTGGTTGTAAAGTCAACCTTATAGACCAGCTATCCTAGTGGTAGCATGGACAAGAGCAGTCTTAGGCTAAACTCTGAATGGCATGTGAAGCCAGCTGTGATACCATATATAATCCCTTGAATACCAAATGAAAGGACACCACAACAGATATATATATAAAATAAAGTGTATTTATTCTAAGCAAACCCTCAGCACTCTTTATGAGATTAGAGGTAAGTACAACACAGTCTTATTAATGCATACAGTAAGTCACACAGGTAAGTAATACAGTTAGGCCCTAGGGGCCACGCAAACCATATACTAAGTAAGTGGTATAAGAACCACTGTCACGGAAATAGAATAGGCCTAGGCCTAGGGAATCGCTGGGGCTACACTACACTAGCGTTAGTTAGGAAGTGGGAGGCCCACGGGATTCGTGTGCAGAGTGGAAACACTCACGCGTAATGCGTAAAAGTCAATAGCAATAGTACAGTTTAGAAAACGGTAGATTTAGGACACTTCCGGAGTAGCTAGGAAGTTGAGACTGGAAAACTAGACACTAGGATAGTCACTATCCTGATGAGCACCGGAGTACCCAAGTTACCTAGCCCACAGGCTGCGGGTGCATAGGGGTGAAGATGCGTCGTTTTCGTCGTCGACTCCTATGGATGCCTGAAGAAAGATGCTGACAGGCAGTCAGTGAAGAGTGTCCGGTGGATCCCAAGGCTGGGCTCAAGAAGAGAAAAAACCTGCAAGCAGAAGGGAGAGAGTCAAGGTCACTAGCCAGTGACCACGTGGAACCAGGAAGGAACCAGGCGATGTCGTGAAGAGTTGCAGGTGAAGGTGAAGCTTGTCGCTGCAGCCAGGAGGACCAGGAAGCGTCGAGGACGACCAGGACCAGGAGGCGAGCTGTCTCACGAAGGCTCTTGCTGTTGGCGGCGTCGAAGTTGGACTAGGACTCACCAAGCCTTGGCAAGCGGAACCCACGAAGAACGAAGGACTTGCTTCTGGTGCAGACCAGGAAGGTCTGGGGTGCTTCTTCTTTGCAGAGAAGCGGGAGCCAGTCTGGAGGAGCCAAACCAGCGCAGAAGATTTCAGGGTGCGTCGTCACAGAGGCCACTAGCCAGCGGGCAAGCAACCGGACAGACGCGGCAAGCAGGAAAATGCTGAAGGGCCCCACGCAGGACTCGTGGAGTGTGGGGGGCTGATCTTCGGTGCAGATGGTGCTTGGGGTTGGGGCTTCTCAATCCCCGGTGCACAACTTCGAGGGTACCTCAGAAGCTACGCTGTAAGTTACTAGCCACTTTTCCCAGGTAGCCGGTCCCACGTCGCTCGTCGCCTCCACGGATCTCAGCTCTGCTGCAGATGTGGATGAGGGTCGGAGAAGTCTGGAAGTCAAGGCTCTGGTCGGGCTCTGCAGTTGGTTCCTCGTAGAACGGTCGCAAAGCAAAGGGTAGTCTCTTGATGGTGCCTGTTTGCACAGGGTAGCCACTCCTGGGCTACAAGGGAGATTCTTCAGTCTTCTTCTTTCGTCGAATGTCGAAGGTCCAGAGTTTCTGTTCAGTTTTGCAGGTTCAGGATAATCTAAAGTCTTGAGGCCCAACTCCCACTCTTATACTAATCTGGGGGGCTGGGATACCTGCTAGGTCACGCCTTATGTGTGGGACCTGGGAGGGGGTGGTTACACCCACTTCCCTTTGTCCAGTTTCGCGCCAGAGCTGGGGCTGGAGTGCCCCAGCGCCGGTTTGAACTTGACTATGCAAGGAGCACCTTGTGTGCCCCAGGCATGTCTCATTCCTTTCAGCCCTCCCTGCCCCAATACACTAAAGGCTGTCTGGGGAGGTGCTAGCACCTCCCCAAGCAGGAAACCTATTGTCCAGGCCTCCCTGGCTGGGATCACTCCCAGCTGCAGGAGGTCAGACTTGTCGTGGCAGCAGCATCCATTTTGTGATGCTGAGGCTTTGGTCAGAGGCTAACAGTTGAAGTATGATTTTAACATGTCTTTCCCTCTAGAAGGGGGGAATAATATTCTCATGTCCAGAAATGGCATGGGGGTATTATTCCCTAGTGTTAGACACCTTACACGACATGTTTTGATAAAGCCAAACCATAGTTACCATAACCGTCTAAGATTATAAGGCACTTTAAGAGTATATGGTAGGCTATATCATAGAACAGCTATAAGGACAAGGTTCCGAAAGCTGCAGACAGGCTCAGCTCATGCTAGAGCACCATCTCACATGTTACCAAGCACTCTGCCTCCAGGATTGTCAAGGCCTGCCATAGGAGTGACTGATAGGTACACATGTGTCTATATGTAAGTTAGGTATAGGAATACTACACCTAAGCAAGGGGTGATTACACGACCTTGCTCCAGCTGAGTGATCAGCCAGTTGTGTCAAAATGGGAGGCCAGGCCAGGGGTGGCATAATACATGCTGCAGCCCCTGGTAGGCCTAGGGTACACCTATGCCCTGGGTACCTAGGGTACACTGTACATGGGCCAATAAGGTGATCCTATCCAAATGGGTTATGCACCTAAAGTACATAGTATTAATTTAGAGAGAGAACAGCAGGGCTGTGGGTCTGATTAGCAGGCCCACAGCCACATCTAAGTCGAAAACCAGTAAAGCAAAAGCAAAAAGTGGGGGTGAACATAGAAAGCAGACCCTACTCTCCTACAACGACCATATACCGTCAACGATGATGATCATTCTGTCAACAGCGATGACCATACCGCCAACGCCCATACCGTAGATGGCCATATAGTCGACGGCGATGACCATACCGTCGACCACCATACAGTCTACGATGATGACCATACCGTCAATGGTATCACCATTGGGAACCACAAAGCCAATTGAAAAAATTGGGAGGAAATGTTATGTTCGAGGCATATGAGCTGCAGATCACACACTTTGCATTAGTAGATCGCCATCTGGTGTTGGGCTCGGATGCTTGCACCTTGTTGTCTTGGAAGAAGTCTTTGTTGTCACGAGATAGGTGACTCCTCCCTTGGAAGATACTGCGCATGGGCATCGACTCCATCCTCAGATTGTTTTTTTCCGCCATTGGGTTCGGATGCAACTTTTGCGCACCGGTTCGAAACTTTGTTTTCAAACTTTTTCGACGCACAATACTTTCTATAACTCTTCAAATTGACTTCGAAACATCGAAATCTTCGACCCGCCTTTAATCGGTTCGATTCCAGTCGTTGACGCGGGCCACTTGGCCTCTCAACGCCGTTAAGGCCTACGGCTCATGGAAAGAACGCCATTTAAAAAATGCCCCCAGTGTGGAGCGAAGTTCCCACACAGTGACCATCATAAGGTCTGTAACCTGTGTCTCTCGCCAGAACACGAGTCCAGCTGCCAAGCCTGGCCTCTTTTCGATTGAAGAAGACCATTCGAGATCGTCGGGCTCGACATCACATCATGGCGCAGAGATCCGCTCCGGAACCAGTGGACATCTTCGACGAAGGCCCAGATGTCCCAGAAGAAGATTCTGACGATCTACAAATCGTGTCAGAGGCAGAAGACTCAGACGACCCCATCACTCCTGGGCAACGAGTGAGTACTACTGCCCCTACCCCAACCCCACCAAAACAGAAGGCACTGGTCAAGACTTCGTCTGTTGACCCCAGTCGTGACCTGATAACACGCTTCAGAAGCCCCGCCTTCGGGCCTGGCTACGAAGAAGAAAGACCAGCCTTCCAGTAGTACAGGACCGAGCAAACCGCATGTAATAGTCCCACCGGCGCCTTCGATACCGAAGCCAAAATAACATTCGCTCCAAAATGCACGACGAAGGACAAACCGGCCTCGAACACCTCGAGGCCGATAGATAAACCGGCTTTGAATACTTCCAAACCTGAAGATCATTCTTCGGCACCGGAACCAAAAAACAAGCCAAAGGATTCTACCACACCTCCTAAGGCGAAAGAGCACAAAACACAGCCTCGCTCGGAACCGAAAAAATCGGCGCCGAAAGCAGTTATCGAGGAAGAGGAACTTTTTCATCCGGATCCTGTCGATCCCAAACCGAAAAAGATTTCCATTAACCCCAGAACAGGACATGTTACAGCTGTGCCATGCAAGAACAGGAAGTCAGACACAGCACATACCCTTCCAGTGCCTGTCAAGAAGGACTGTGCCACTTCACCTATGCCTCCCTAGTCTCCTGTCCTTCCTTCTAATCCCCTTCCTCTCCCTAAACCTGTTACACCACCTCTACCTGTAACTTCTCCACCACATACACCACCACAAGATGATGATAATGATGACTTAGGGGGAGACCCTAATGATCTGTTCACATATCCAGACTACATACCACAAGACGATTGGGATTACAACGACCCAATAGATCCACCAGACAGCCCAAGCCCCCAACCATACCTAACAAAACCATCTCCCCCAGACGATAATATTGGTTTTGGATAACTCATTAATAGGGCTGCTGTTTTTCACGGTGTGCACATGCACTCAGACACAACAGAGGAGGACTTTCTTTTAGATACCTTTGAACAGTCCCAGAAAACTGTACAAATACTACCAATGCTTAAAGGGGTCATTAAACATGCCCCTGAAATATTCAAAGATCCTGTACGAGCTAGGATTCTTAATCCTAGAATCGATAAAAAAATAAAGACCTGCCCCTGATGACCCTGCGAACATTAAAGGAGAGCTGTCTTTGGATCCACTAGTGGTTTCCTACGCTAGGAAGCGTGCCAATTCACAAAGCTCCGGGGATGCACCACCCCCGGATAAAGAGTCCAAATTATTAGATGCATCAAGCAAAAGGGTAGCTGCCAGGCGGCCAATGACTGGCGCATAGCCAACACTCAAGCACTGCTGGCTAGATATGATAGGGTCCATTACGACCAGCTGGAGACCCTATTACAGCAGTTGCCTGACCAATATAAAACTCAAGCAAATGACCTAATTCAAGAGGGCAAATTAATAGGCACTGCCTCCATTAAATGCGCCCTTGACGCAGCCGACACTGCCTCTAACTCTATTAACACTAGTGTTCTGCTCAGACGGCATGCCTGGTTACGCATTTCAGGCTTCAAGCCAGAGGTCCAGACAGCCATCCTAAATCAGCCGTTCAACCAAGAACAACTTTTTGGACTGGCTGTGGACACTGCCCTCGAGAAAATGAAGAAAGACACAGAGAGTGCAAAGTCCATGGGAGCACTGCAGTCTCCACACACACGTGGCTCCTTTCGGCACTCCTTTTATAGAGGAGACTCCAAAAACATAGGTGCAGACACGTCCTCTTCGTTCAAAAATACCACTCAAACATCCCCCAACAGAGGATATTTTAGAGGAGGATACCGGGGGAATAATAATAATACCAAAGGGAGAGGCCGAGGTAACAACACCACTCGCGCCTCCCCAGCTAATAAAAGCTGACTTCCCTCCACTCCCCCCAGACCATTCCACTCTGGTCGGGGGAAGATTATCACAGTTCCTACCTGTCTGGAACTCCATCACAACAGACAAGTGGGTATCCAGTATGGTTACTGCCTGGAACTCACAGATACCCTCCCAAACATACCACCCAAGCAGCACCCAATGTCCACAGAACATCTTACACTTTTAAAACAAAAACCTTTCTCTCACTGCTTCAAAAGCAAGCCATAGAGCCAGTCCCCTTACCACATCAGGGAACAGGGGTTTACCCAAGTTACCTAGCCCACAGGCTGCGGGTGCATAGGGGTGAAGATGCGTCGTTTTCGTCGTCGACTCCTATGGATGCCTGAAGAAAGATGCTGACAGGCAGTCAGTGAAGAGTGTCCGGTGGATCCCAAGGCTGGGATCAAGAAGAGAAGAAACCTGCAAGCAGAAGGGACAGAGTCAAGGTCACTAGCCAGTGACCACGTGGAACCAGGAAGGAACCAGGCGATGTCGTGAAGATTGCAGGTGAAGGTGAAGCTTGTCGCTGCAGCCAGGAGGACCAGGAAGCGTCGAGGACGACCAGGACCAGGAGGCGAGCTGTCCCACGAAGGCTCTTGCTGTCGGCGGCGTCGAAGTTGGACTAGGACTCACCAAGCCTTGGCAAGCGGAACCCACGAAGAACGGAGGACTTGCTTCTGGTGCAGACCAGGAAGGTCTGGGGTGCTTCTTCTTTGCAGAGAAGCGGGAGCCAGTCTGGAGGAGCCAAACCAGCGCAGAAGATTTCAGGGAGCGTCGTCACAAAGGCCACCAGCCAGCGGGCAAGCAACCGGACAGACGCGGCAAGCAGGAAAATGCAGAAGGGCCCCACGCAGGACTCGTGGAGTGTGGGGGGCTGATCTTCGGTGCAGATGGTGCTTGGGGTTGGGGCTTCTCAATCCCCGGTGCACAACTTCGAGTGTGCCTCAGAAGCTGCGCTTTAAGTTACTAGCCACTTTTTCCAGGTAGCCGGTCCCACGTCGCTCGTCGCCTCCACGGATCTCAGCTTTGCTGTGGATGTGGATCAGGGTCGGAGAAGTCTGGAAGTCAAGGCTCTGGTCGGGCTCTGCAGTCGGTTCCTCGTAGAACGTGGGCAAAGCAAAGGGTAGTCTCTTGATGGTGCCTGTTTGCACAGGGTAGCCACTCCTTGGCTACAAGGGAGATTCTTCAGTCTTCTTCTTTCGTTGAATGTCGAAGGTCCAGAGTTTCTGTTCAAGTTTGCAGGTTCAGGATAATCTAAAGTCTTGAGGCCCAACTCCCACTCTTATACTAATCTGGGGGGCTGGGATACCTGCTAGGTCACGCCTTATGGGTGGGACCTGGGAGGGGGTGGTTACACCCACTTCCCTTTGTCCAGTTTCGCGCCAGAGCTGGGGCTGGAGTGCCCCAGCGCCGGTTTGAACTGGACTATGCAAGGAACACCTTGTGTGCCCCAGGCATGTCTCATTCCTTTCAGCCCACCCTGCCCCAATACACTAAAGGCTGTCTGGGGAGGTGCTAGCACCTCCCCAAGCAGGAAACCTATTGTCCAGGCCTCCCTGGCTGGGATCACTCCCAGCTGCAGGAGGTCAGACTTGTGTCGTGGCAGCAGCATCCATTTTGTGATGCTGAGGCTTTGGTCAGAGGCTAACAGTTGAAGTATGATTTTAACATGTCTTTCCCTCTAGAAGGGGGGAATAATATTCTCATGTCCAGAAATGGCATGGGGGTATTCTTCCACAGTGTTAGACACCTTACACGACATGTTTTGATAAAGCCAAACCATAGTTACCATAACCGTCTAAGATTATAAGGCACTTTAAGAGTATATGGTAGGCTATATCATAGAACAGCTATAAGGACTTGGTTCCGAAAGCTGCAGACAGGCTCAGCTCATGCTAGAGCACCATCTCACATGTTACCAAGCACTCTGCCTCCAGGATTGTTAAGGCCTGCCATAGGAGTGACTGATAGGTACACATGTGTCTATATGTAAGTTAGGTATAGGAATACTACACCTAAGCAAGGGGTGATTACACGACCTTGCCCCAGCTGAGTGATCAGCCAGTTGTGTCAAAATGGAAGGCCAGGCCAGGGGTGGCATAATACATGCTGCAGCCCCTGGTAGGCCTAGGGTACACCTATGCCCTGGGTACCTAGGGTACACTGTACAGGGGCCAATAAGGTGATCCTATCCAAATGGGTTATGCACCTAAATTACATTGTATTAATTTAGAGAGAGAACAGCAGGGCTGTGGGTCTGATTAGCAGGCCCACAGCCACATCTAAGTCGAAAACCAGTAAAGCAAAAGCAAAAAGTGGGGGTGAACATAGAAAGCAGACCCTACTCTCCTACAGTATGCATCTGTTCTTGGCATGTAGGGCTGCTGACATTCATATCGCCCACCCTCCTCCCCGGCGCCTGTAGCAGCTGCAGCTCTCAGAATTACTGTATAGCATGGTCATCACTTTCTGTATCTACTCCCATCACTGCCACAATGGCGAAAAACAATCTGAGGATGGAGAGGATGCCCATGCGCACTGTAGTCCAGGGGAGGAGTCACCTATCTCGGGATACTTCGAAGACTCTTCCAGGACAACAACGTGCAAACATCCGGACCCAACACTAGGCGGCGATCTATGCACAGATATGAATGTCAGCAGCCCTACATGCCAAGAACAGATGCATACTGGTAAGTAGCATATTCAATATTACACTTTTTCAAATGCAAATTGAAGCAATTGTCCAATTTGGCTTTCTCTATAGGCTGTAAAACATTAATATCTTAAGTGCTTCTCCAGTCCTTCCTGACGAAAGGCATTCATCAACACTTAAGAAGATCTATTGTAAAGAAGCGCTCCTGGATCCCCGTAAGTGGGCGGGTCTATTCAGTGCTTCTGTTTGCAATGGAGATTCCCAAGATAAAACCATGATAACAGGTAAGAAACTATTCCTTCCTTTCACCTTCCCTTTCTTTGTGTGAAAAAGCTGGTAAAATTGACTTCCTGCAATGCTTGTTAAAACTAAATGATATCTGCTATATAATGTAATTTTTGCATGTGGGACTTCCCACACCCAACAGAACCCCTTAAACAGAATACCTCCCATACATTTTTCAAAACCTTTGTGTTTAGTTGCAAGGATACCTCAAAAGCACTGGCCACCAAGGTATGCCACAGACAAACATCCAGAAGAACTCAGTAGACTACATTCTTCACCTACATCCAACACAGCAGATATACATCAATGGAAACAAATTGTAACCCACAGCTAATTTTGCCACAAAAACCTATACTCAACACAGTAACACTATTTAAGTCAAGATGTGTTGGATTTGCAAATGTTTGCTAATTTTCCACATGTGTATTTGTGATCATTAAAAGATGAAGAAATTCATTGGTGCCTTTACGTACCCCAAGGAAATCCTAGCAGAGTTTTTGTGACTTAGTATTTAGTGATGCTTTTCTTCTGCAGGTAGCATGCGTGGATTTGCACTAGGGCCTTCACCTGCCATGCCGCAGTTCTTCACCCACTCAAGACATTCCGTTATGAGAACCCCTCCCATTGGAATCTCAATGAAACCCCCGCGATTGGGCTTTCCAGGCATGTCCTTTCAGCAATAAAATCGGATGTTTTACAAGGTAAGAGACACTTCATTCCCATGATGGCCGTAACATCTCATGGAACAGTAGGCGCGTGTGTGTCGCTCCTTGTTAATATGACTTCATTAAACACACAATATTCCAAGTCTGGTCTTCCTTCTGGGCAAACATTTCTGGTCCTCAAACAGCCATGCACTTCTTTCACCATGAGTGATACTGGCTCTGTTTTTGATGGTGAAATACTGCATGTGAATCTAGAGTGGGCTCAAGCTTCAAAAGTAGTGCTAAAGGAATGTAAATGCTTTCCTCTTTCTGTTGCTGAGAAACAGAATGAAGAATCAATGGACTTAGGGAGATGAAGAGGAAGACCATATCTAAATGGTTAGATCTCTTGGGGGGGGGGGGGGGGGGGGGGGGGGTGGCCAAAATGGCGACTGCAGCAGACATGTAATTTGGAGCTCTGTGCTGGGCCCACTATGTATCCCACATTCATCCACCACATCCCAGCCATCTAGAGCCCATATACCCGCCTGCATGTCGTGTCTGACCGGGGGGGATCACCAACAACAGCCTTCATAGGAGTGGAGGCACTCAACCAAGCTCTTTGCTGATCGCGCAGTCTGACCTGGTGCGGCGGCCCAGCTGGGGGCCTGGAGCTCTGGCTCACACAGGGCTCGTTCGGCACTCTGGACCACCTTCCCGCTTCCGGATGCTGGTGGGCGCCCAGAGTCGGAGGGGCCTCTACCTGCGACGGCTGTGTTGAGTGAGGGCTGTACGAGTATCACCCCTCGCTGCTGGGGGAGCGAAGTGAGCCTGGTCGGCCCCCTCCCCCGAGCTGAGTGTCCTGCCCTGCAATCCTGACGATTGAACCTATCACTAACTGAGGGATCCAGCGCCAATGCCCGGTGACTCAATCTTAGGAGGGCACAGATTCTCCGGGTGCGTCCCCCTCCCCTCTCTCATTGGAGCTCAGGGCTTGTGCTGCTGGGTGAGGGTGGAGAATCTTGCTGCACTTACATGGGGCCCTCGACTGGACCGAATGGCCATCTAGTAGTGGAGTGACTGTGCTGCCTGTCAGACCTGGACAACTGCCCTGGCTGGTGCAAACACGTGACCCCAAAGGGGGGTTACTGCACCATTAATGCGGAGGGTTCACTATTGTTTATATTGCTCTGGGAGATCTGTCTCGGCTGGGTGACCGTCGACTTCGCCCTTGAGCCTACTGACTTCTGTGTGCCACCCAGTAAAGATGGTGAAGCCATAGGGCGCCAGGCCACAGTTTACGGTAAGCGACAAAGTGGAGATGGACCGGGCGCGGATTGAAAAGACTCTTGGCAGCCTTCAACACCTTGAGAAGACTCTTCAGGTCCACTCTACACAATTCGACATGGTGCTTCAGGCCATCATGGACACTAAGACTTCCTTGGAAACTAGCATAGACTCTGTTTCTGTGGAGGTTAATCTGCTGCAAGCTGACTACCTCAAGTTGGCAGAACGAGTGGGTGAAACCGAGTCCACCTTCGCAGTTGTAAAACCATCAGTGCAAGAACTGCAGGAGCTTCTGAAACAGGTGGAAGCCGAAGTCGCACCCTTACATCGCAGGGGGGAAGATGACAAGGGCAGATCTCAATAACATTCACCTAATGGACTTTCCATAACGCTCGTAGGACCCTAACGTAGAGCTGTTCTTGGAAGACTGGCTAGTGAAGAATGTCCTAGATGGCAAGGCACCTAACGTTTTCTCCACTGAATGTGCGCATCGCACACTGGGTCAATCCCCCTTAGCTCCTCCACACCCTATCCTAGCACAGCACCTCAACTACAGAGACGAAAACCTGCTTTTAGAACGCTTTCGCACCAAGGGCCCTTGGTCCCATGAAAATGCTCGGATCACGGCATACCCTGATTTCACCATTGAGGTGCAATGCCGTAGCAGATCGTACTCTTAAGTCAAGCAACGTCTTCGGGAGCTGGACCTCAAAAATGCTCTTCTGTTTCCCACTAAGTTTCATGTAATTGACGGCGACAGGACTCACATCTTCCACTTGCTGGAGGATGTGTGGACATGGCTCGACGCGAAGGACATGCTGCACTCAACTTCTCCGAAGCATGCTGACGGCGGCTGGATAGTACCCAAGCCCAGACGTCGCCTTCCCAGGGCACAATCGACCAAAGATCAGCTGGCTGAGGAACCGTCCCGGGGGGTGGCAGAGGTCTCCTTCCACGGTACGATCTGCTCTGCTCCCTTCTGGGATGAGAACTCATCGGAGTTGGGTTCAGACTCGGGTGGCTCACTTCCTCAGTTAGTTGGAGATGAACAGGGCCCAAAGGTCACTCCTCAATCAGCTGATGATCTGTAAGTGTGACACCACTGCCTGATGAGGAAAATGTCCTGCATTGGGTGACCTATTCACAGGAATAGTTGCCAGTCTGAGGGTGAGACACAATGTGCATGGGACTGTGGGGTACTCCTATGCAAAGGGCCCACGCCACGGACTCACCAAACACTATCTCTCTTATACTGGGGCCGAGCTAGGCCCTTAACCCTGGCGCCACGTCACCCCAAGGTTCCCAAGTGGACTCCATTCTTGACAGTCTGTTTGCTTTTCGTTCTTTTCTTAACACTGTCACTAGTGTATAGCTTGGGGATGATTTTTTGGATGGGCCCTGCCAGGGCAACTGCCCCTGGTGGAATTGAGGTTTCACTTGTTGTGGTTTAACTAGATGCTCTGAAAGAGTTCCTAAAAGTACTTGTTGCCTTCTTGCTTGTCACATATAAGTATAGGACTTACCTAGACTCCATGGGATGGTTTTTGGGGTGGGCAGGGATGTCTCACACTTTTACCTTTTGCTTTGCACTGTGACCACCATGGCAGACACACTGGTCGATGCCTGTTTCCACCAATATCACATCATCACCAGGAACGTGAGTGGTGTGGCAGCTCCATCAAAACGCTATTGCATCCATGCCTGCCTTAAGCGGAGTCCTGTACACATAGCTATTCTCCAGGAAACACACCTTAATGTCACAGTTACAAAAGCTTTTAGCTAAATGGAGAGGCACTTCATCGTCCTCCTTAGCTCGTGGGGTACTAATATGGATAGCACCAGGAGTACCTTACATTGTGAATACACTGAAGGTGGACGCCGGGGGTCGATTTGTGATTCTGGAAGGCCAACTAGATGGTGCACATCTTACACTGGCTGCGATCTATGCCCCCAAAACACAGCAGGGGGAGTTTCTCGACTCTCTCACACTTGCGCTCTTTGGGGATCCGTCTTTCCCTGGACTCTGGGGTGGGGATTTAAACTGCATCCTGGATGTGGTCCTTGATCACTTCTCATCCAGGGGATACTCATCAATAGTCATAATCTATGAATAATCCCCGCCCATGTGCGGGATCCCGGAGCATATAGAAAATACATATATATACATATATATGCATATGTGAGAACATATACATGCAGCCTAAAATGTTTCAAACATGGCAAAAATGCTGAAATTACATAGGTTTGCATTGTAGTACCCCTAACCCATAAGGAAAAAAGGAAGCACTAAACCAATTGTCGTACAACAATGCTTTATTGTCATCAAGCAAACTTGTAATTCCAGGTATTTGCCTGTAGGCTGCAGCAGAGTATCAAGAAACAAAGAAAAACTGACACCTTGCCTTTAAGTCATTAGAGTAGGGGGACCATGCCTTAAAGACCTGTAGGAAACCCCCTGCTCCCATGATGCACCACAGGTGACAGTTAGGTCAGTTATTTTTGACGGTGCACTCTATGAGGATCCTGGAGCTTGAGCTCTTCAGTTTTTTGACTGAACGTGATTTTTTCTTCCGATTTTCTCAGAAAACTCTACATTTTCTGACTCCTAAAGGCTTATTCTGCTGGTTTGTTGGTTTACAGCTAATTTTTTCCAGTCAGAATGCCTGCCTTATTCAAGAAATGCCCTTCCTGTGGCAATAAGATGGCACTGGCAGATCCACACTCTGTGTGTATTGTGTGCCTTCCATCCTCACACCATCCTGACCAGTGCCCCCACTGCCAGAAATTTTCCAGGCGGACTATGCGTGACAGAGAGCGCATAAAGCTTCATGCACAGCTGGAGAAGGAAAGAAGCCGTCATGGAGGCGACCATGGAGTCTTCAAACCATCTTCTACTGCCAAACAACACTGAAAATGGCGACATACCACCTCTCCTGAGTACAGGAAGAAGAAGGTTCCAGGAGATTCGAAGTCGCCGTCGAAAAGACCCAGACATTCTTCGGCGTCAAGAGACGAATCACCATCTTGACGTCGAGATTCTCCGCCGCATACAAGTAAGTCGGCATCGAGGCACAGCGCTTCGGGCTCGAAGGCTGTTGGTCCTATGAGACCTAGAAAGTCTCCGTTGACGTCGAGGCTTCCGTCGACGTCGAGACACTCTCCGCCGTCCTCGAGGTGGTCGGCGTCGAGAGTTACGACGGCGAACATCTCGCCGCAAGTGGGCTTGTCAACTTCGAGAGCTTCGTCGAAGTCCCATCACTCAGCGTCAAGAAGATCATCGCTGACTCGACGTCATGGGAGGTCGATGTCGAGATCACCAGGCCGCCAGCGAAGGTCGATGCCGAGATCGCCAGGCCGACGGCGAAGGTCGACGTTGAGGTCTCCGCATCGCCGTAGGCAATCGACGTCGAGACCACCATCGAGAGCGGAACGGCGTTCCCAGAGCCAATCGACGCCGATGGTGACGAAGACTTCATCAACGTCGAGGGATAAAACTGCAGCGGCCAAGGAGGAGAGCCGGCATGAAGTGATGTCCAGGTCCAGATCATCATCTGGTAACCAGTCATCATCCCCAGGACTGCATATCGTGCAAATTTCTCCGGAAAAATCTCCTAAAGCTGCCGGAAAGTACGGTCTCTCGCCTCGCTAGCTGGAAGATGTGGGTACAGGGGACTGCAGAAGTCTGGGCTCGGACTACTCTTGCACTTATTCGCCCTCTAGGATCTCCCCGCGGAGAAGCAAGTCTCCTCCCAGTAGACCAAGATCGCCTTCCACACGCCGATCACGGTCCAGATATCGTTCGTCTCCTCCCAGAAGACCAAGATCACCTTCTAGACATTGATCAAGGTCCAGGGTTCATCACAGCTCACATCACGACCGTCCCCACAAGAGACGACGCACAAGATCGCCCACATGGTCTTCCTCCACGAGGTCCTCGGTCCGGGACTATTCTCCGACCTTCTCCTCGACTCCTCCATCGCGGGTGTCTCTCATCGATAACATCGCCACATTCTCTGATGTCCTAGGTAGGAGTGGGCAGAAACTGACCATCATGTTGCACACCCCTGTGGTTCCCACATCGATCATCTTTGACACCTTACACCATCGCACAGCTCCCAGACCACTGCTTCATTTGGTGACAGGACTCTTGGAACCAGCTATGGCCACATTCCTCACCCCGGCTACGGTGAGCTCCGTGCCTTCCAGGATCGCCAAAAAGTATAAGGCCCCAGCCGAGGATCCCTTATTCCTCAGAGCTGATCTACTAGCGGACTCGGTTATTGTGGCGGCTGCCATGAGGTCGCACTCGGTGTCTGTGTCATCTTCTGTCCCCCCAGAGAAGGACAGTAAGCAGATGGACTCCTATGGCAGGAGAATGTGTAATACATCGGCTTCGTACATGAAAGTTGCAAGTGCCTCAGCCCTTCTCGGGCGATATGTCTGATCTCTTTGGGACTCTCTCTCAAGGTTCACTGAAAAGCTCCCTAAAGAGGACCGGCAGGACTTCAACAAAATTCTTCTTGAAGGTGGGCTTGTAGCCAATCAAATCATAAGTGCGGCAGCAGATGCTTCAGATCTCGCCGCTCATGGTTACTCCCATGGCGTCTGTTCTAGGCGCTCAGCCTGGCTGCGACTAACAGGCCTTAAGCCTGATGCGCTGAAGAAGATTTTAAACCTACCTTTTAACGGCTCTTCCTTGTTCGGGGCTCACGCCGATGACGAAATGAATAAAATGAAGACAGAAATGGATAGCGTCAAGGCTGTTGGGCTGGAGAAGCGCAAAGAATATCGGAAGCGCTTTCGTCAGGGCGACAAACGTTCCTTTCAGCAGAGGGTTCAAACCCCTCAATGGTCCTTCCAGAACGAACAGAGACCCCAATTCCAGCAGAGGGGTCGTGGCAGAGGAAGAGGGAACGCCAAGCAGCTGCAGTCCACCTCGAAGCAGCCTCCCAAACAGTGAGGCTTTACTTCCTCCGCGCCCGTTCGCCACTCCGGTAGGAGGGAATATAGGTTTTCACCTGGAAGAGTGGGAAACCATAACAAGAGACAAATGGGTGCTGAATATTGTGCAGCATGGTTACTTGCTAAGGTGTAAGTCTCCGCCTCTGCAAGTGCCCCCGCAATTGAAGCACCTTCCTCAACTTCAAAATCGACGAAGTGCTATTCTCCTCTCCAAGAGGGCCATAGAGGAAGTCCCACCTCTCCAAAGAAACCAGGGGGTATACTCTCGCTACTTTCTAGTTCAAAAGCGAGGAGTAACCAAAGAGTACAAACCTATCCTCGACCTGCTCCTGCTGAACAGGTTTATCTGAAAGGAAAAATTCAGAATGCTAGTCTTGCATCAAATCTTTCCGCACCTTCACCAGGGAGACTGGATGTGTGCTATCGACCAGCAGGACGCCTACTTCCACATTCCTGTCTCAGTGAAACATCGCAAATTCCTCAGGTTTCAGGTCTCTCGTCACCACTACCAGTACCAAGTGCTTCCGTTAGGCCTCAAATCCGCCCCACGCACATTCTCCAAGTGCATGGCAATGGTGGCTGCCTTCCTCCGGGAGCGGAAGATCTTCGTCTATCCTTATCTAGACGACTGTCTCCTGAAAAGTTCCACACCTGCGCTACTCCAGAGCCATCTCTCGTACTGCCTCAACGTGCTGCAGTCCTTGGGGTTGCAAGTCAACTACAAGAAGTCGGTCCTCAACCCCACTCAACGGATACACTATCTGGGCGCCTTCCTGGACTCCGTAGAGGAAAGCGTGTGTCCTTCGGAGGAGAGGTTATCATCAATGCTTCTTAAGTGCCAAACTCTTCTCGACACTGCACTTCCCACAGCCAGGCAAGTGTCTTCACTGCTGGGATCGATGGCCTTGTGCATCTACATTGTACCCAATGCACGCCTACACATGCGTCCTTTACAACAGGCGCTAGAGGATCAATGGTCTCAGAGGTCAGGTCGCTGGGAAGATCGTATCTCTCTCGACCAAGCTGCCAGGGACTCCATCAAATGGTGGAGGAAACGGTCTCACCTGCTGCAAGAATTCCTTTTTCATCAGATGCCTCCAACACAGACAGTGGTCACAGATGCCTCAATGCAAGGCTGGGGGGCTCATATGGACCAGCTTCAGGTACAAGGTCTCTGGTCCGAGACAGAAAGGAGTTATCACATCAACTTCTTGGAACTACGGGCGGTCCATCTGGCGCTCAAATCCCTGTACCCGTCTCTTCAATCCAGCCACATTCAGATTCAGACAGACAATACAACAACTATGTTCTATCTCAACAAGCAAGGAGGCACCAGGTCACGAGCCCTGTCTCTTGAAGCCCAATCCATTTGGCATTGGCTGCTGGCGAGAGGCCTTTCAATCATCGCAGGAACGCTGAACGTGCAGGCAGACGGCCTCAGCAGAGACTTCATAGAAGTGCACGACTGGGTGCTCAATGACGACGTCGCCCAGGAGGTCTTCCGGCAATGGGGAGTGCCGGACATCGATCTGTTCGCAGACGTGGCAAACAAGAAATGCCCCGTCTTCGCCTCCAGGTTCCCCCAGCAGGGATCACGGGGGAATGCACTTTTGATCAGCTGGTCGCAGACATTGCTGTACGCTTTTCCTCCTCTCCCTCTCATCCCGGCGGTCATACAGAAGTTCTACAGGACCAACACCAGAATGATTCTGATAGCACCGAAGTGGCCACGCCAGGGGTGGTACCCGGATCTCCTTCAACTGTCAGAGGTTCCACATCGGAGGTTGCCCTGCCTCCCGAACTTATTGACCAAGAACCAGGGGAGAGTGTTCCATCCCAACCTCCCCTCCCTCCGCTTGACTGCATAGCTCCTGAAGTCATCCAGTACAAACATCTAGATCTTTTTCTGACGGCCTCACCTGCCAAATGGTTTTTTGTCTTTATGGGGCCATGTGTTTGGCTTAACTTGACTTAAGCCAAGGTGTCAGTTTTTCTTTGTTTCTTGATACTCTGCTGCAGCCTACAGGCAAATACCTGCAATTCCAAGTTTGCTTGATGGCAATAAAGCATTGTTGTAAGACAATTGGTTTAGTGCTTCCTTTTTAGGTCTCGCCTGGCATAGGCTGCACGCATGCGCAGTCTCGCTGGCGAGATTTAATGAGATGTGGGTATTTTCTTTAAGGGGCATTAAGCCCTGATCCTCTTTTCCATTGGCTGGCGTCACCATTTATGCTAAACGGTGGCCAGCCATTGGAAAAGAGGTGTCCGTGATGTATTTGCTTGGCTTTCTGAGCCGTCCCATTCGGGCGGCCTCCCCTGCTTTGCGTTCGTCGCAAAACGTTTCTTATCTTTATGGGGCCAAACACATGGCCCCAGAAAGACAAGAAACCATTTGGCAGGCGAGGCCGGCAGAAAAAGCCGAGCAAATACATCCTGGCTTAATGGCATCCGCTTGGCTTCTAGGCGTGGTGTTTACTGGGGGCAGGAGTTCCCTCTGGCAGCGGGAGGCAGCTGGCAGCAGAAGGAAGCAAGTTGCGGGCACCAATAAGTATATAAATCACATCAACAAAGAGCTGTTCCTTGTACTGGGGGCCAGGGATACAATCCCTTTCATGGATTACTTAAGCGAAGCAGGTTTTGAGGGCTGGATTACTGGGGTACAATCTTTATCCTGAGTCTCGCAGAGCACACCTACCCTGATCTCCTGACAGGTATCGTAAGAGCCACTAAACAATCAGATCGGGTCTTGTCCGAGTTCAGACTCCAATATCCATGGTCTCCACAGAATCACTCCCCCGTGTAATCTCAACAATGGTGTCAATATTTAAAGCAAGCCCCAAGGCGATGTCACCGGTAGAGGTTTGCCCCCGTGATCTTTTTACTGCAGGAGTATGTGAAACGGCCCCCTCTGCTGTTGTCAGGGAGTAGAGAAACAAAGTGTGCCCCCGTAATGTCACAGGTGCCCCGGCCGCCACAATCTCGGACCAGGTGCGGTTACTACTAGAAAACCCCTTCCCGGTTGCTACAAGACGGTAATAGGGCTTCCCACCGTCGACGTGAAAAAGGAGGGCCGTTCCACCCCCCAACCTCCGGCTTATGCTTCGCAGCTACCAGGGCCTCGGACGCCTCCTTGGTAATAACAGGACTCCCGGTCCAGGGGAAAACACCGCTTCGCAGTTCCCTCTGGCGGCACTGTGTGGGGGAAGGTGCAGTTCCTCAGGGAAGGGGAGAGCACTCCTCACTCTCCCGCTGCGGACGACCTGCTGAGCGAAATTTTAAAGTCGTTTACACCAAGCAGTAAATCGAAGCGGCAAGTCTGTGTGCCCCAGAGTACAGGGGGAGATTAATAGCTGAGATGCGGCGAAACGTGTTTTTAGCAGGAAATATTTTTCGCACTATATTAATCAGACTGACTTATGCATTTTTTTCTCAGTTTCTTATGCAGGGCCCATGTGAATGTCGAGGTTGCCAACACAAAGCACAATACAAAAACGTTAGTTATTGCATTTACGAAATGTAGGTTTCTGAGCTAACATTGAAAAAAGGTTTAGAGGCAATAAGAAGACTAAAGTAGCATCCGCTCACACAAGGTATCATCCTGGGCAGGTTCTGGGAAAGGGGAAATTTGCTTTTCCTCTTCTAAAAATAAACAAGCATTTGCAATGCAATAGGTCTCGCATTTACGCGAGTTTGAGCTATAAACATTGGAAATGACAATGCCTTTTATTTATCTTTTAAAAACATAAATAAAAGGCATTGCCATTTGCAATGTTAATAGCTCAAACTCTTGTAAATGCGAGACCTATTGCATTTTTAATGCTTGTTTCCTTATGGGTTAGGGGTACTACAATGCAAACCTATGTAATTTCAGCATTTTTGCCATGTTTGAAAAATTTTAGGCTGCATGTATATGTTCTCACATATGCATATATATGTATATATATGTATTTTCTATATGCTCCGGGATCCCGCACATGGGCGGGGATTATTCATAGATTATGACTTGGATGAGTATACCCCTGGATGAGAACTAGGATTACAGGTAAGTAACTAATCCTCCCCCCTCCCCCCACCCCCAACCCATCCCCTCTGAGCAGCTGCTACTAGGCGTACTGCTCAGCACCTCAGTCAATGGTTAACATGAATGCGTCTTCAGAATATATGGCGGCTCCCACACCCATTGGACCGCGAGTACTCCTTTTACTCACAAATGCACGACGTGCACACCAGAATTGACCTTTTTTTATGCACGGCCCAACTTGATGCCCAGATGGCCGGGGCGTAATTCCTTGCATGCACCCGGTCTGATCACTTCCCATTGCTGCTGACCTTGTGATAGGAACGTCAGCGTCCAGTTATACCCACTTGGTGACTACAAGTGGAGGCTGTGAGAAAGTGGGTTTCTGTTGCAGTAAACACGCCACCTTTTTCTTTTTTTGTTGCCAGACTACTGATGCTCTTTGACTTAGTGTGCCCTGGGCTCCTGCCAATCAGGTGCCCAGGGCCAGTGTTCCTTCCTGAGAAGTGCCTAACAGCCTAAACCCAATTGGCATCTCTGGCCACATGTCAGCCCCTGGTAAATGGTACACTAGGTACCCAGGGCCTTGTGACCAGAGAAGACCCCTAAGGGCTGCAGCACTTATTGTGCCACCCTTAGAGGCCCTGTACCCTGACACACACACACTGCCTTTGCAGGCTGAGTGTCTTGGTGCAGAACTAAAGAGAGAGTCGACATGGCACACATCCCTGTGTGCCATGACCACAATACACACTGCCCTGGCATACCTTAGTCACCCCTCTAGCTGGGTGCCCTATGCCAGTGGTGTGGGTACAGGTGCATGAGCCCTGTGCCCCTACAGTACCCAGGTCCATTCCTGGGCACTGTAAGTGCAGTGCTGCCATTAAGAGTATATGGTGCTGGGAGGTCGTCAACACGAACTCCACAGCACCATGATGGCAACACTGAAGACTGAGAAGTTTGGTATCAAACTTCTCAGCACATTAAACCCACACTGATGCCAGTGTGGGATTTAATGTACAATGCACAACAGAGGGCAACTTGGAGTTGCCCCCTGAACCTAACCTACAATCCACATCTTGTCTGAAGGGCTGCCTAGGCTGCCACACAGCAGACATGTTGCTGGACCCCTGGGTAGAGAGCCAGCCGCTCTCCTGGTCCTGCAACAATGCACATCCTGGGTGAGGTGCTAGGTCTCCTCCCCCAGGATGGGCAGGGGAAGCTTCAAAGGCATGCCGCTTTTGTGAGCTTCTCCAGGCCACTTGCTGTACTCAGTAACTGGCCCCCACCAGTTCTGACCCCCACTCTGGCAGGAAGGAAATGGAGTGTGTTATCCTCTGCCAACCCCAGCCCTTAGGTGGGAGAGGCAAGGTGAAGCACATCTCCTGGCTCTCGCCATCTTGAAGATGGAGAGCCCTGCCCAATCAGGATTAGGCTACTGTCCCCCTCCCACAGGAGAGTGGCAGGATAGGGGGTGTGTTCGAGGCATGTGGGCTGCTGAATTCATATCTGTGCATAGATCGCCGCCTAGTGTTGGGTCCGGATGTTTGCACGTTGTTGTCCTGGAAGAGTCTTCGAAGTATCCTGAGATAGGTGACTCCTCCCCTGGACCACAGTGCGCATGGGCATCCTCTCCATCCTCAGATTGTTTTTTTCCGCCATTGGGTTCGGATGTGCTTATCTTGACTCAAGTTAGGAAAATTTAGTTTTCAGGCCAAAAGGCCACTAGTTTTCGTCGGTACAGTTCCCGATCGGTATCGACAGTTTACAAGCTAGTTTAGTGATTTTAACAACTTTTCGGATCCATTAAATCCGACCATCGACCGAACTTCGACGATGGAATCGAGGACCCCATTCAAGCGGTGTCCTGTTTGCCACGCCAAATACCCTCATATCGACGTCCACCCGGTGTGCAACAAATGCCTCTCACCAGATCATGACGAATCGAAATGCATGGCCTGTGCCCGATTCAGATCCAAAAAGACTCTCAGGAATCGACGAGCCGCGCGACTGGAAGCGCAGCAAGCGGCACCGGCCCCAACCAACATCTTCAGCACCGAGGACGAAGATGCCGAAAGCGTGGAAAATATACCCTCCAGCCCCACTTCCGAACACGGTTCCAGATCGGAAGACGTAGATGAAAAGCTTTTTCACAGGGAAGAAGCCGACGATGAGGTAGGAGACTACGATGAGGCCTTAGGGGCCGAAGAAGGTAGCTCTGGTGAGGAACAGGGCCTACCCGTCCAAATGGAGGATATCCCAGTGCGTCAGTCGACGGCTCCGGTCGAGGGATCGCCTCCGGGCCTTACCCAAGACCAATCCAGCAGTTCTTCGGCCCCGCCCTCTGGCCCGGCCACAGACATACAGAGAGAGCCATTATTACCTAAAAAGACTGGTTTCCCTTCCACGAAACCGAAACCAATCGTCGCACCGGTTCAACAGAAACCGAAAGTGAAACTGACACTGGTCGGCTCGAGGCCCACCACACCTTCGACGCCAGCCAAACCCGTCGGCACCGACCGCACCAAAAGGGACTTCGGTACCGAACTCGCTGCAGCCGATCTCAGCGCCGACCCGAAAAGAAAAGCCATCGGCACCGCCAAAGCGCCTCGGCCCCCAGCACCGAAGCAGTCGGCACCGGCCACCAAGGTGAAAATGGCCACTGCATCACTATCCACCTCGAAAGCAGCGACTACGATCCATTCATCGACGCCGTCGACGGCTACTACCTCTCCTCGGCTCGATGACCCGGTGCCTTCGAAGAAGTCCACACCTGCCTCTACGGAACCATCGGCGTTCCAGGTGCGACAAGTGGCAGCGTCCTTGCAACGCATCAGAGAAAAGGCAGCCCTCCAGACCTCCTCGGGCTCCGAACCGAAAAAGGCACAGAAGGCACCTTCGGCACCGGCCAATATCACTCTTGGTTTACCGCCACCCACGGCGCCGAAAATGTTCGAGATCAGAACACGGGTTACCCAGACAAGGTCCCCATCTACCGAACACTCTCCTACTGGGACATCACCGTCCCACTTCATCGACGCCGACACTGGCAGGCTCATGCTCCGAAAGCGGAAGATCACTTCCGGACAGTCTTTGGACTCCTATAGGATCCTGCTAAAGCAAAAGATGCCGGCGGAATCGGAACCAGTTCTCTAAGAACAAATCCACACCTCTTACACAGATCCACAGTCGTTCTCCCCGACGCACTCCGACACACATGCAGTGGAGGACTACATGGGTGACGACACCACCTACCCCGGGGACATGGACCCTGAGGGCCAGCAAGACCCCGATCAAGTCTGGGATGACCCTGTAGACCCAGGTGCCACTCTGGATACACAGGACACGCAACTTTATGGCGCAAAAACGTCCCCCACAGAGGACACTGCTGCATTCAACGCCCTCATCGAACGTGCCGCAGCCAATCATGGAGTGCAACTCCACTCCGACACTATAGAGGACGATTTCTTGGTGGACACTTTCGCATCCTCAGAGAGGACTGTAAAGACTCTGCCCATGTTGAAAGGTGTCCTCAAACCAGCAAAGGACATTTTCAAAGAAACCACCAGGGCAAGGGTAATAAACCCCAGGATCGAGAAAAAGTATAAACCCGCACCTGGGGACCCCACGTACATTAGAAGCCAGTTGCCTCTGGACTCCATCGTAGTTGCCAATGCTCGCAAACGGGCACACTCGCAGACGACTGGTGATGCTCCTCCCCCGGACAAAGAGTCCAAGGTCCTAGAAACCTCTGGCAAAAGGATTGCAGCCCAGGCAGCAAACATATGGCGCATTGCCAATACACAGGCGCTCCTAGCTCGCTACGACCGCTCACACTATGACACGTTAGAGACCCTACTCCAACACCTACCAGACGAGTATAAAGAGGCAGCAGAGCTCCTCATCAGGGAGGGACAACTTCTCACAAACGCCTCCATCAAGTGTGCACTAGATGCCGCAGACACTGCTGCAAGGGCAATAAACACCAGCGTCATGCTACGACAACACGCCTGGTTACGGATCTCCGGATTCAAACCTGAGGTCCAAAATAACATCCTCAATCAGCCGGTCAACCCCGACTACTTATTTGGACTGGAGGTTGACACCACCTTAGAAAAGATAAAAAAAGACACGGACACTGCGAAGTCAATAGGGGCTCTGCAAACGCAGACATTTCGTAGTGGCTCCTTTCGTCGCCCCGGAAATAGAGGTGCAGGTAGAGGACAGGGGGCACAGCAAAACTACAATAAAGGGGGCACACAAAGTTCCTACGATAAAAACACCCGAGGTAGATATCGTGGCTCCAGCACCAAAGGCAGAGGACGTGGTTACGGCAATACCAGGTCCTCCCCCAAAAACAAACAGTGACGCCCTCTCCCTTCCCCCCGACCACATAACACCTGTCGGGGGAAGGCTCCAGCGGTTCCTGTCCATGTGGAATACCATAACCACGGACAGGTGGGTCAAAGATGTTATCCAACACGGTTACTGTCTCGAATTAACCTCCACTCCACCCACCATACCGCCAAAGCAACGTCCTATGTCCTCAGAGCACTTAACGTTATTACAGCAGGAAGTGCTAAGTATGCTGCAAAAAGGCGCAATAGAGGTCGTGCCCATCAACCAACAGGGAACAGGGGTGTACTCTCTGTACTTCTTAATACCAAAAAAGGACGGGTCACTCAGACCCATCCTAGACCTCAGACCCCTCAACCACTACATTCTCTCAGAGCATTTCCACATGCTCACCCTACAGCAGGTTCTCCCGCTGCTCAGACAGGGAGACTTCCTAGCCACACTAGACCTCAAAGATGCGTATTTCCACATACCCATACACCCGTCACACCGAAAATATCTCAGGTTCACTATCCAGGGGCAGCACTACCAATTCAAAGTCCTCCCCTTCGGTGTGACAACAGCACCCAGAGTTTTCACAAAGTGCCTAGCTACAGTAGCTGCACATCTACGGAGACAACACATCCACGTCTACCCTTACCTGGACGACTGGCTTGTTCAAGCTACGTCAGCCCAGCAATGTGCCAGCCACATGTCCCGCACCATTCACCTTCTTCACAGTCTGGGATTCTCACTAAATTACCCAAAATCACATCTCCAACCCGCACATGTACAACAGTACCTAGGTGCGACCATAGACACTCTGGCAGCCACAGCTCAGCCAAATTTAGTGAGGATCAACAGCTCAGCCAAATTTAGTGAGGATCAACAGCATGCAAATGCTGATCTCAAAGTTCAAACCTCAACACTCCCTTCCTGCGCGAGTGTTCATGCAGTTGATAGGCATGATGGCCTCCTGCGTTTTCATAGTCCCGCACGCGAGACTACATATGTGCCCGCTCCAGGAGTGCTTAGCACGTCAATGGAATCAGGCTCACGGGCAACTAAAAGACCTAGTGTTGGTGAGCTTTTCTTACTCTTTGCTCTTTTCTCCATAGAAACATCCTTATGCACTCTTTAGGAGTAGCCCTTTACCCAGGAGATGTTTGTTAATTTTCTGCATTTTAATGAAAATAATTTGTTTCCTAAACACATGGTTCACTACGAATTTTTGAACTGTCTTGATAAGTTATGATCCTTAATTTTTCTAACATGTATATCTCCCTGTAGTGGTTTTTAACGACTTTTGTTTGGTTTTATGTGTAACTTTTCAATGACAATAAGTAATCCCATTGACGATGTATGTACTCATTTACCATAAGTAATTATTGGGGTTCGATGGTTATAATGCAGAACCTTACATTTAAATCTTTTTGTCATATTCTTGGCGTTTGGGGTCTAACTTTGGATCTGTCACACAAATTTCCTTTGATATTTGGGTGCGTGCGGTCGGTCACGGTGTCTGACGCTTTTCACGCTATTTGATTACATGAGACATCATGTATACTTTGTGTTTTTCTACAATATATCCTTATTGTTTTTGTAGCCCTGAAGAAGTCGTGGGTCTTACACCCGGACGAAACACGTGTTGGCTGGGCAACGGAATCACATTAAACCAAGAGAAAAAATAAGAAACGTTCTGGATTTCTGTATTTTGTGTTTTCACTGCTGCTCTTACCATTACTTTCTGTATGGATACAGTACTTATTCTTAACGTGTGCATAGGCATTCTATGTTATTTCCTATTTTAGACTTCGGTCTACTGGAGGGGTTCAGGGTTTGTTTTCCCCTCGTCCTATTTGCACCGTTCTAATCTTTAGCTCCAAACTTTGACGTAGACACTGTGGGCGCCATCGCATACCGTAATTTCCAAAACCCTGCTCTTGTATTACTATATAGACAGGACTAAACACTTTAGGAAGACAAAACAACTTTTCGTTGCCTTTTCTCCACAACACAAAGGCAATGCCATCTCCAAAGCAGGTATAGCCAGATGGATCGTTAAATGTATTCAAATTTGCTATCAAAAGGCTAAACGCACATTAACGATTCCCCCACGAGCCCACTCAACACGTAAGTTAGGGGCATCCATGGCTTTCCTGGGAAACATTCTTTTACAGGATATATGTAGAGCAGCCACATGGTCCACTATACATACATTTACCAAACACTATTGTGTAGATGTACACTCAAAACAGCAGGCAGCTGTAGGACAGGCTGTTCTCAAAACTCTTTTTCAGACCGCTGCAGCTGGCACTGGTAGCCGCCGCTAAGAGGAGGTACTGCTATGTATTCTATGCACAGATATGAATTCAGCAGCCCACATGCCTCGAACTGAATATGCTACTTACCAGTATGCATCTGTTCTTGGCATGTAGGGCTGCTGACATTCATAACGCCCACCCACCTCCCCGGCGCCTGTAGCAGCTGCAGCTCTCAGAATTACTGTATAGCATGGTCATCACTTTCTGTATCTACTCCATCACTACCACAATGGCGAAAAACAATCTGAGGATGGAGAGGATGCCCATGCGCACTGTGGTCCAGGGGAGGAGTCACCTATCTCAGGATACTTCGAAGACTCTTCCAGGACAACAACGTGCAAACATCCGGACCCAACACTAGGCGGCAATCTATGCACAGATATGAATGTCAGCAGCCCTACATGCCAAGAACAGATGCATACTGGTAAGTAGCATATTCAACCCACCCCAAGGAATGGACCCATTGGTCCCTGCCCTTTACCTACCTGTAACGCCCCTAAATTTAGTATTTAGGGGCACCCTGAACCTTCCTTCCTCAGATCCAGATTCTGAAAAAAGCAAGAAGATTAAGAAACAAGAAGACCTGCCGTGCAGCTGCTAACCAGAGGAAGACACCAACTGGTTTGGCCCCAGCCCTACAGGCCTGTCGACCCTCGAACCTGCTCCTGCTAAAAACCCCGGCGTCTCCAGTGGTCAGCAACCTCAAAAACCCAGGAAGACCTGACTGCCTTGTGAGTCTAACTAACTGGGACTCCCACGAGCAGTGGTACTGCTCAAAGCAAGTAACAAGCCCCTGGCATCAGCCAGTAACCGCGGCTCCTGCACACTCTGCACCCGCCAAGCCTGTCCTGTGCCGGAGTGGACAAAGACCCCGAGGACGTCCCCCCGGCGACTGTCCTGACGACGCCTGCAGCCTCAGAACCAGGGACCTCCCCCCAACCGCGATCAACAGAGGGTAGGATTTCCCGACACCAAAGGGCACCCCTGCATCCGGTGTCCTGCGGCCCCCTGTGCCTAACTCCTGGGTGCCTGCCTATCCTCCAACTACCCAACGTACCTCTCGAAGTGATGGTCGCACCTGAAGACTCTTCGTCCCTAGGATAACATTGGGCCTAACTCACTCTGCACCTGTGCCGCTGAGGGTGTAACAACTGTACTTACTTGACCCTGGGAGACCCCTGAGTCTATGCCCAGAACCTTAACTCTGCCAGTCGAGTACTTACCCAAAAGCTGATAACTCACTTTTCTTCCATAGGGTAACATTGACTGGTTCCACTTGGAAATTATTCAAAGTGTTGAGTTTTGAAACTCTAAAATATTCATCTAAAATCAGCCAAATAACGAAAACGAATTAACTCACCTTCTATCAGGAGAGATCCCAGTGCTGGATCTTGGTGCCCAAATTAATTACACAACCATACTTACCGCTAACTTGATTTTTCTGCATAGGATAACATTGCCTGGTTTTTGCCAGAAATTCATCTAAGTTTTGAATTTTGAAACTTACAAATATTCCTTAAAAATCGCCTGTATAACAAAAACGCATTCTTCCAACGGTTTACAGGAGATGCATCAGTGCTGGATCCAGGATCCAACACTGAGTTAGAAAAAGTAACGATAACCCTACTTACCTGCTATGTGAATTTCCGTCCATAGGATAACATTGGTGATTCTATGTGAAAAAGTTTGTCAGCTTTTAAAATACAATAATATTCCTTAAATATCACAACTGTAACCAAAACGTATTTACTTACCTGTTTCCAGGAACTGTCCCAGGACGCAATCTAGAATCCAGTCCCGAGGTTAGAAAAGTAATCCTAAAAGTAATCTATTGCATTTACTTAGAAATTCCCATTGAGCTCAAGGTATAATTGTGTTTGAATTGTGTTGTCTATTGCAACAACTGTATCTATTGCATTCGAAAGTCTATTGCCTATTGAAAAGTATTTAGCTAAAGCATCTCATTCTGAGAAAGTATATTTTGATACCTAGTGTTGGTTCTAAAATAAAACAACCATATATGTTGTATATAAACCATTGGCCTAGAGTTCCGTTCTTGAGTGTGTGAGACCATTTTCTGACTGAGTGTGTACAACAAATGCTTTACACTGTCCTCTGATACTGCCTTACTGCTCGACCAAGCAACCACTTTAGAGAGTCAGGTAATATCTAACTTTAACCTCTGCCAAACCTCTGGGGACTGTGGACTCTGTACACACTGTACCTATTTGGGAACAGTATATACGGAGCCACTTTCTTACAGAGGCTTTTCGTGCAGATCTAGCCCAATGCATGGATCGATACTTTGCACTCAACACAGGCATGCTATATCACGGGCAGTTGAGTGGGATGGCCATAAGGGGGTGGTGCGCAGCCTCTGTCTATTGGCTTCCTGGGGAATACATAAACGTTTATTGAGGGACCTTTCGAACATTGAATGTGGCGTTCGTTCCCTAGAAATACGGGGGTCCAACCACACGGCCCGGCCGATCAGCTTTACCAGCTGCGCAAGCAGCACAATGAAGTCAAGGGGACCATAAGCAAACCTGATTACAGGCAGCGCGCAGTCCTGCAGCCTGCATGCTTGGGGAGATTGCTAGCTTGGCTTGTACGCCAAGATCAAGAGCTTGTTTCCTTCGATGCCATTTGTTCTGCTGGTAACTGGCTGCTTACCTCGCAGCTGGACATCAACGGGCCCTTCCACAATTTATTACCGGGAGCTTTATGCTGCCCCAGTCCCTCCACCCGTGAACCGCACGCATGAATTCTTTGGCCCTCTCTTGCTGACACGGCTGAATGCCTTACAGCGGGCCGAGCTGGATGAACCATTGCAACTTGAGGAGGTACGCATAGCCATGTCTCAGATCGCTCCTAACAAGACCTCGGGCACTGATGGCTTACCGGTTGAGTATTAAACCACCTTCCTCACCCAAACCACTCAACGCATTCTTAATGTGTTTAACAAGGCTAAGGAGCGGGATCGCCTACCACACTCACTTTGTGAGGCCCTGATTATGGTTCTGCCCATACCCGGCAGAGACCCGTTGAAGTTCGTTCAAACCACCTCCTCTCCCTGTTTAATCTGGATTGTAAAATCCTGGGTAGGATATTGGCGGACCATCTCCTTCCCTCCCCTCAGTTGCTGGTTGACACTGACCAATCTGGTTTCATACCAGGACTCGCACATTTTTTAATATTCACCATCTTCTGCACCTCCTGCACAACCCCCCAGCAGATGCTTTTGCCCAGGTCATGGTGTCATTCAACACTCTGAGCTGGGATTTTTATACTTCGTCCTCACTCACATAGGGTTTGGACCAGGATTCTTGGGCTGGACGTGCATCCCCTATGGGGGCCCTATGGCACGAGTAAAGACAGTGAGGTTCAACCTCTAGAGGGGTACGAGACAGGGTTGCCTGTTATCTCCTCTCATCTTTGCGCTAGCCATGGAGCCCCCGGCCTGTCCACCTTGCCAGCGGACGGCAGACTGGAGCATCCATGAACTTGACGTGTACCACATGATAGCGTTCCATTCTGACGATGCCTTCGTGTACCTGCAGGAGGTGGAGTCTTTGCTTCCAGGCCTTATGCATTCTGTGGATGGCTTTGGTTTGATCTCTGGTTTATGCATGAGCAGCCATGAATCGTGCATGTTTCTCCTAGTGAGGACCGGGCGGAACCCCCCGGGACTCGTTTGCAGTGGTGTCCACACTTTCAAATACTGGCGCTCGCTCCCCTTTACCCCATACGGTCGAGTAGCAATTTCTAAAATGTTAGTTCTTCCCCGATTGATGTACTTTCTTGTGTTGCTCTGACGCTGTGGCGAACTCTGGGACCCATTTAAAACTTACCTGCAGCCCCTTGCTGTAGCTCTGGCTGCTCCTGGACCCATTTTCTCCCGCCGTCGCCTTGCTGAAATCGCGGCCGCCGAGTGGAGAGAACTACATACCCCAGCCTCCCCTGCTCCGGTGGGCCAATCAGGTGACGTTATTCACGCGCCCGGAGGCGCTTTAAATTTCTGCATACCTCCGGGGGAGCGGGTGTTGCTCTGACGCTGTGGCGAACTCTGGGTCCCATTTAAAACTTACCTGCAGCCCCTTGCTGTAGCTCTGGCTGCTCCTGGACCCATTTTCTCCCGCCGTCGCCTTGCTGAAATCGCGGCCGCCGAGTGGAGAGAACTACATACCCCAGCCTCCCCTGCTCCGGTGGGCCAATCAGGTGACGTTATTCACGCGCCCGGAGGCGCTTTAAATTTCTGCATACCTCCGGGGGAGCGGGTGTTGCTCTGACGCTGTGGCGAACTCTGGGTCCCATTTAAAACTTACCTGCAGCCCCTTGCTGTAGCTCTGGCTGCTCCTGGACCCATTTTCTCCCGCCGTCGCCTTGCTGAAATCGCGGCCGCCGAGTGGAGAGAACTACATACCCCAGCCTCCCCTGCTCCGGTGGGCCAATCAGGTGACGTTATTCACGCGCCCGGAGGCGCTTTAAATTTCTGCATACCTCCCGCGTCGCGGGACAGCGCGCGGGCGGCGCCGGGCTAAGCCCGGGCCCTCTGTGGCCCTCAGAGGCTCGAGGAGACTGGACTGGGCCTATTTATTTATCGATTGTGTTAAAATATCTTTTATTTTTTGTATTATATATTTTTTTTTTTTTTTTTGGTGTGCACATTCTCCTTGTGATTAGGAACCCTTCGTCACTCTCTCTCAAATATTTCATCTTCTTTTAATTTTAACATATATTTATTGTATTCTTTTGGGGTTATAGTACTTTGTTATATAAAGATGTCAGCCAAAAAACTACGGTCCGGGAGAGTAATAGGGGATAGGGTCTGTATAATGTCAAAACCCATTTCCCCTAGCAACAGATCTTCTAGTAATTTGCTACTAAAGGGTCAGTCCCTGCTGCCTCAATTTTGGGAGAAGACGGTATCTAGTAGGGGGAAAAAAGATCAGTCAGACATCCCTCCTCCTGAAGATCCCCTCCTACCGCCATCTGATAGGTCAGGAAATATTGGGGATGTTTCTGTTTATCCTAAGACTGGACAGCAAACCAATGCGCCTGCCGTTTCTGCAGAGTTTCCCCTTGCTGACCCCATTGGAGGTCCACAATTAATGACGGACAGTAAGGGAGTTTCTCAGTTGTCAAGTATTGACCTGGAGCTCTGTGGTCGATACTTAGCTGACGGTCCTTTGAATTTACCTGAAGTGATTAAACCCCCGACTGGTGTTTCTTCCTCTGGTCTCTTTCTTTTTAGTAGTACCCCTTCTCTAAAATTGCCAGATATTTTTTCTCAGTCTAATTTTTCCATGAGTCCACTGCTTAATTTATCTGACACTGGTCATAAGGGTCTACTCGGTTATGATAAAGTGGAAAAACCGATTTCTGAATCCTTGATTGCATTGGAACATTTGCTGGCATCCATCCTACAGTTATTGAGTAAATTTGTGGGAAGTTCCGATTGCATTCTGGAATCAGTCACCCAGATACTAAAAGCCTTCGTGTTAAAAGCTCAGGAAAAGGTTCCTGATGTTGTTTCTAAAGTAAGCCCTCTGGGGCATGAGTTTGGTAGTGTGCTCTTAAATGAAAATGTAAACTCAGTTCAAAATAAGCCCCCTGTAGCTCCCATTTTACCTGTATCTAATTGCGCAAAGCTTTGCGACCTTGAAATTGAAGAAGAAATCATTGAGGTTGCTGCCCCAAATCTTGAAAGAGAACTATTTTCAATCTTTTTACCTGAATCAAAGGGATCAGGGGGGGTTGAAAAGGGAAAAATTAGAAAACAAAGAAAGAATCTAGGAAAAAAGAGGAAACCAATCCGTAGATTCAGAAAGAAAAAGCAGAAACAAATCATTTTTGAGGATTCCCAGGTCTTAGACTCTAAGTTCCAAATGACGGGAGAATTAATGTGTAAGGAGGTGGTTTCCCATTCTTCTGATATCTTAAAGTTCTCAGTCCCGGGCACAGAAATTATTTCTGATTGCCCTGGGAATGGTCCCCCATCGGATGTAGGGAGATGGGCAACTCCCCTGCCCGAGGTAGAATCGCCTGGGCGGTCTGTAGCTCTTGATCCTTTTGCCCCCGTTTTTCCTGCTTTGGATGTGGGAGAGGTACGGCCCCAGCATTTGCCCTCAAAAATTCCTGAAGTCTATGTAGATACATTTACAGTAGATTTTTTACCCTTATTTGATTCAGACTTATCCCTAAATAGAGCATGGCTACTCAAATATTTTAAGGATATTGAGAGCCTAAAATTGATTCAATCTAATGATATTGATTTAGTCTCTATATTGGGAACAGCGTCCGCTCCCTTTGTTAGGGTAAAATTCTATTCTAAACTTATATTAAACCTTATTCTACAACAGGCCGAGAGTTTTCAGTGTAGGGGAATTGATGTTTTACCTGTTCTCCCCTTTGGGAGAAATTGTTTCCCTCCAAATAGACTTTCTCAGCAGGGCAATGGTCAAGATACTCTCTTTTCCCTATATGATGAATTAAAGATTTCTGTTTCAAAAAATACACGCCGGGTGACTCAGGTAAAGCCAGTTTCGCTTACCCAGAATATTCCCCCAAACAATGAAAATTCTCAGTGGAATTGGTTGCCTGGGGTTTTGTCTACTAAAACTTTAGACAATCCTAAGCTTTTTCAACATCTTTAGCAATAGTTTAAAAGTAATCTCTTGGAATGCTGCTGGTATTCATAATAATGCTGAGAAATTACAGTATTTATTCTCTATGAAAGCTAGCATTATTTGCCTCCAAGAGACCTGGTGTTCTAGTAGTTTATATGCAGGAAAAGACTATTTTGTCCTCGAGGCAAGGGCATTACCTTCAAAGAAAGGGCATGCAAAAGGTGGTCTTGCGTGCCTCTTGTCAAATAGATTGAAATGGAATTTTACACATTATGTTGATCCAAAGAATCTCTTTCAGGCAGTGACCCTCTGCCCGCAATCAAGTTGGGGTACCAATACTTCATTAGTAATAATAAATGTATATATTCCCCCGGATGAATGTTTTAATATTTTATTGAAGCAAGTCTTTTCATACATTAACCAGCTAAAAGAGCTAGATCCTTCCCCCCATGTACTGTTAGTTGGCGATTTTAATTGTAAGGTTTCCAACACTAGTTTAGAGTTATTCAGAAATAAATGTAAAGAAGAAGCCTACCTTATCCCTCAGATTCTCTTCCCTAATAAAATTAAAACTAATAAAAGAGGGAAGTTGTTATTGGAAGAACTTTCTGCAACTGAGGGGATAATAGTGAATGGTAGGCTTCCCTCCGATTTTCCTGCTAACTATACTCATAGATCCCCCTTCAGTCAGTCAATCTTGGATTATGTAATTATTGACTATGATGTCTTTTCTTTAGTAAAAGATCTGGTAGTCTTACCGACATTATTCAGTGATCACAACGTGATCATTATAGATTTGTCTTTATTTTTTCCAAATTCTGACTCATGGCATCTTAATAGCGATATATTTAATTTTCATAAGAATACCGGAAGATGTTTCTGGAATTTTAAAGCCAGGAAGGGCCTGAAGTGTATTTTAGGAAAAACTATCTCAGAATTGATCTATTGGCAGGGTTCTGAACTGACTCATTTCGAGGATTTTATGAAGGAGGTTATTCGTGTTGCTAATAGATCCTTCTTTTCCAAAAAGAGGAGCTTTGTTCCCAGTTCGCTGATCCCTTTAAATAAGGCAATAAACAGGTTAGTGCGGGAACAATTTCTGTGTAGATCTACTGAATTAAAAAACAAAATATATTTGTTAAAAAGAAGGAGAAGTCGCATCAAGAAGAAACTTAAAAAGGAAAAAGAGGATTCTCTTTGGATCAGATTAAGGGAGGCGGTTGTTCATGGCAATACTAGAAAATTTTGGTCTCTCATCGGAGAGGGTTGTGGAGCTAGAGTCAGCCCTCATCCTATTCCTATTGCCGAATCATTATGGGTGTCGTTTATCTCCGCCCTTTATGCTGGGAATGGCGTAACATTTGAAGGTGAGTGCTCCTTAGAAGCTCCGAGAGATGCTGAGCTTTCTATTGAAGCCCCTTCAGAGAAAACCATTGAAATGGCTATTAAGGATATGCGTTCCTCTGGAGCTATGGGGCCCGATGAACTTCCCATTTCGATACTAAAGTTAGATCCTGTTCTGTGGAGTAAAATCCTCTTTCCTTTATTTAGTGCTTGCTTTTCAAGTAAGACTGTGCCATCCTCTTGGAAGGGGAGCATTTTGGTGCCCCTGTTCAAGAAGGGCGATAGGAATAATCCAATGAACTATCGTCAGATAGCTCTCCTTGATGCTATTGGAAAAGTCTTTTCCAAATGCCTTCTAGCTTTAATCACTGATTGGGTTGAGGCGAATCAGATTTTGCCTCTTGAACAAACGGGCTTCTGCAAAGGGCATAGTACTTTGGATAACCTTACAGCCCTGCAGGTTATCCTGGACAAATACGTAAGAGTTCGGGGTGGAGGAGTCTATGCGGCTTTTATTGATTTCTCTACAGCATTCGACAAAGTGGATCGTCCTGTGCTGTGGAGAAAGCTAGCTATATTAGGTATGCCCCCCCTTCTATTAGACCTAGTACGATCTCTACATTCGGACACTTGGTGTCGAGTGTTACAGGGTGGAGAAAGGGGACTCTCGTGTGCTATTCCCTCCACTAATGGTTTAAAACAAGGTTGTCTTCTGGCTCCTCTGTTGTTCTCCCTGTATATTGCTGATCTTCCAAACTCGCTCGCATCTTGTGTTGGTATAGCCCCGGTAGTGGGGGGTTATACTATAGCCTGCCTTTTATATGCTGACGATATTTTAATTTTAGATTTAACTCCTAAAGGCTTAGCTAATCGTCTGCAGGCTTTACATGATTTTGCTGAGTCCCACTTTTTGAAGATAAATGCCTCAAAAAGTAAAATTATGTGCATCACAGGGAGGAAAAAATCCAAATCTGAGAATTATGGTTGGTCAGTAGGTGGGCAGAAATTAGAAGTGGTTAAATCATATACCTTTTTAGGAAGAATTGTTTCAGCAAACCTGAGCGAGAGGCAACACATTGATAACAACTCTCGTAAAGCCCTGTCTCAAGGCAAAAGCTTGAGTTCTCTTTATTCCGCTACAGGGAGAAGACATTTTGCTCTTTTATTAGAGGTTTATAAGGCAAAAATCCCCTCAACCCTCCTATACGGAATAGAATTGATGGATTTAAAACACTGGGGCTTCCTTCATATGATTGAAGGAAAATTATTAAGGTCTTTAACCACCCTGAATTCAGCTTGCTCTACAGCTGCTCTTAGACTAGAATTTGGTCTGCGTAGCAGTTGGGTACAGGGCCTGTCTGCATTAGTACGTTGGGTCGCCAGCCTTGCCAGAGGAGAAATGGGGACTTTGAGATCCCTTCTCAAGAGTGAATTATTGGGAAGTTTTAAAGAGCACTCTCAAATTGTTAAGAATTTCAGAAAGGCAGTGGCACTTCTTGAATTAGATGAGAGTTCTATTTTTATTATTCCTTCTTCCCAACTAAAATCTCTTTTGAAGCAGGCTTCCTGGTCTCTTTGCTTCAGGAGGGATAAAGAATCCATGATAGCTAAGAAGCGAAGTGCCCTACTGTGTAATACTTACTCTAGGAAGTTTGTTCAACCTTATGTATTTTGGAATTTAACACATGGTATTCGGAGATTTTGGTTTCTTTTGAGGCAAGATTTATTGCCGCTTAATTCCCTCTTGGCTAAATGGTATGGGTCTTCCCCCCTATGTAATCTCTGTAATATGTCAGTACAGGATCGTACTCATGTATTGTTTATTTGTCCTGCATTACGTTTACTTCGTTTAAGGTGGTTAAAATCAATTTGTCTACAATTAGGAATCCTTGATGCGAATTCCTTTTTAAAAGCTTTATATACCCCTCCCAATGAAATGTTTTGCTTCAATATTTTTAACTTTTTTAAAGGTTTTTTAGATATTTATTGATGAAATGAGGAGGATTGTGTCATAGTATGCCCTTTTCGATGGAGAATGTGGTAATTGTTTATTTTTTCTTTTTATGATGGAATATGTATATGTATTTTGTATATTTTGTTTGTGTGGCCCTCTTTGTAGTGCCAAAACATAATAAATAAATTGAATTAAATTGAATGTACTTTCTTTGCAGTCCTTCCCCTTGTGCTCCCAGGAAATTCTTTTGTGAACTACATGGCCACTTCTAGAACGGACATGGAGTTTGTGCCGCGCCAGGGTGCATTGTCTACCTTCCAATGCGGTCTCACTGAGGGGGGGCTCGGAGCATCTTCTCTCGAGCTCTGCTACGCGGCCGCGCCAGGGTGCATTGTCTACATTCCAATGCGGTCTCACTGAAGGGGGACTCGGAGCATCTTATCTCAAGCTCTGCTACGCTGCCGCGCCAGGGTGCATTGTCTACCTTCAAATGCGGTCTCACTGAGGGGGGGCTCGGAGCATCTTCTCTCGAGCTCTGCTACGCGGCCGCGCCAGGGTGCATTGTCTACATTCCAATGCGGTCTCACTGAAGGGGGACTCGGAGCATCTTATCTCAAGCTTTGCTAAGCGGCCGCGCCAGGGTGCATTGTCTACATTCCAATGCGGTCTCACTGAGGGGGAGCTCGGAGCATCTTATCTCGAGCTCTGCTACGCGGCCGCGCCAGGGTGCAATGTCTACATTCCAATGCGGTCTCACTTCTAGACCCAAGCTTTCATAACCTAGACACCAATCTAAGCCCCGGGAAAGGTCTCTCACACCCAGGGGCTGTTCTGTGTATCACAGTTCTAGAAGAAAGTCTCACTCTTGAATGGCTCGAACCTCCATGTCCAACACATCCTACTCTTTAAGTATTTTTTTTTTTAATTCTTAGGTTTTACTTGCCTTTCTTGATTGATTTTGCTACCTTCCAGAATGTCTCCTGTCAATGATGTTAACACATTCCAGAATAGTTACATCCTGATGCGTCCTCCGCCTACTATGATCTTTTATTTCTGGAAAGCTTCAGCACAGGAGTATTTCTAGACCAATGTTGTTGTTAATTCCAGATCTCTCAGATCTACCACTGAAGCCTCGTACTGTGAAAGCAGCTCCACCGCGTCTGCACACTCTAGTTCAGGATCCTTGCTCAACCTGCCTTGAAGATTGTCTTTGTTGCCAAAACATCACTTCTGAAAGCTCCTTCCTCTCCAATTGCGCTGGTTATAGAAAGCAAAAAGGTGAATTAGGCAGCAAGAAATCTCTGTGGTATTCCAGCATCCTCCATATAGGCATACAGGGCTACCTCACTGCTAGTAAGGGAGGATAGAGACTCCTTGGCAGGTAGTTTAAGACATTCCTAGAGATAGGAACTGATTTTCAAGGAGTTCTCAGTGACAGCATAATGGTCTCCACCCATTTGATTAGTGTTGCTGTGGACCTGGTTGTTGAAGGTTACTGACGCAGATGCATCATGTCGAGATCTTCTTGGATCCGTTTAGCGGGTCTATTGCTGCAGCACATAAGTGTGACCTCAACTTTCAATTCTCTGTGCTGAGAAGACTCGGCTCATGACATCAGAAGCTGGCCCCTTCGCAGAAGTTGCCGTTAAAAAAAGAAAGAGCAAAAATATCACTTGAGGACACAGTAACATTGGTGCCTACAATGAGCTCCGAACCCACACCTGAGGCCGCTTTTAAAGTAAAGATGTCTTTCCAGAGGAAGATCAAGTTAACAGGCAGCAAGGAGCTAATTAGGAGCTCTGTTTTCACCCTCTTCGATCAGATACTAGGGTAGGAGCCACAATCTCCAAACATCCTCAAGAGTGGCTAAGATTATAGTCATTAAGGTGCTAAATATTCTGCAACTTGGCCATTCGCTCAGGTTCAAGCCTCAACCGCTGTCAGGTTCTCCGAAGAAATAACCTCAATGCCAGTAGGACACGTTTTAGAACGAGGTAGCCAACGGAACAGAAAAATGAGCAGCGGAGAAGGTCGCCCACTCCCAGTAATGAAAGGGACTCTATTTTCTTTCTGTTTTGATTTAAAAACATGGAGCTAAGCAGGAATTCAGACCCATTCTTGACTAGAAAACAGCAAACTGGTGGATAAGAAAGGAAAGATTCAGAATGTTGGCTTTGTATAGAATTTCCACATCCCAAAATATCTAAAAAATCAAAAAGGCAAAGTGGGCACCTGCCACTACCAATAGAAAATTGGTAAATGTTTGGTCTCAAGTCAAGTACAGGGACCTTTTTTCGTAAGGCATGGCATTCACAGCAGTGCATCTAAGAAGGAACTGATTTTGATTCACCTGCACTTAGACCGACAAGATTATTGTGGACTCTGCAGCGAATCTTCAACATATCCAGAGGATGGACACGATCCTTCAGTGCCGGTATTTACAAGTCAACCTTGTTAAATCCATGTCAGTTTTAGTCCAAATTATCCACTGCCAGCGAGTGGTGTTGGCCACAAAAATGTAAAGACATTTTTTTTACGTGGATAGACTGTCTTCTATCCTTCAGAAATATTGTTGTCCTCAAAAGATTAAGCATCCAACAGCACACCAAATACCATCTCTACTAGTATCAGTGGCCTTGGTGGTTCTTCTGGTTCTATATGCGCGCCTCCGCATGGTTCCTCTTTCAGCACTGGCTAGTGGACCCGGGTGCCAATGCTCCAGCAAGTGGGAAGACCGCTCACTCTCACCCACATTGCAGTCGTCTCCTTTTCTAGGTTGTCATCCCAAAGAATGTGCTCCAAGGGGTTCCTTCCTATTAGGCAAGCCCGGCACATCCACTAGTGACCCATGCTTGCCTGTGGGATGCGTGAGTCTTATTCCAGTCAATGTAACATGGTTAATAGTTTTTTATTATATAAATCTTGTTGGAACTCAGTAATGTTCTCCTGGCTCCTAAGTCGATTCTCCCAGACTTCATGACGATTTCCCTGAAGGTGCAAATAAACAAGACACCCACATCGAATTTGCTTCTGCACCAAACACGTAACACCATTGCAGTGCACTGCCTGAAAAAGGTAAACCCTGATCAGGACCGCTCTCACAGGAGGCAGAAAGAATGAGCTTGTGGCTCTTTGCTGGAAGCCTTTTGATTAAAGTGATTCCCCTACAAGAAATTCAGAGTGTCAGCAAGTTACACTAGAAAAATAACAAAGGGAGCTTTATCGACAAAGTGCTTCCCAAGCGCTTTTTAGTACTGGGCTTCTCAGACACAGACCTGATTACAGTGGCACAAAGGGCCCAGCTCCTGAACTTTGCCTCAAGGAAATGTGAATAAGGTTCTCTTTGCAATTCCCTTTTGCTCATCTGGTCACGGTAGCGCTTTCCATCTTTCCTCCCATTCTTCTAATTCCATCACTATTGTCGAAGTCAAGAGCTTTCAAAGCAGCTCTAATTCTGTTTGGCCCAAAGAGGCGGGGGCACTGGGGGCTCTCATAAATACCACAGTTGTTTCTAGAACCATGCAAACCAAACCTTCTCGCCAGCTAAACAAGTCCATTGCTTCAGCCAAATCTCATGTGATAGAATTCGGCAGCACAGCTTCTGAAATCAGACCATGGATGCATTTGGATTCCCCACATTTTCACATCGACGTCTTGAAATTAAAAGAAGGCAATAGGCTTGTGACTAGTTCCTAATACACCTACAAATGGAAAATATTTCGTCTGTGGTGTCAACAAACTAACCACATTTCCATTTTATGGCAAGAAGAGGTGATCCTACCTTACTTGTTCCATCAGTTCAAGTCTAAACTGCGACTTAGTCGGCGGCTCGCGATACCTGCTTACAGAATAGCACAGTAGGAGCCATCCTTCCTCAAAGTGCCAGGAGCTAAGAACGTTCTTAAAGGATTAAAGGTTTTTCCTCAAATGCGAATGCCTGTATCATCATCGCATCCCAATGTATTACTCTCCAAATGAATGGACCTTCCTTCGGAGCCAATCACAGAGGTTCATTGCAGCATCTATCCTGGAACACGGCCTTCTTCATAGCTTCCGTTTCTGCCCGACGTGTTAGTGAGAGTCAGGCATACTCTGTTATCGAACCCTGTACACTTTCCCAGTCCAGAAGGTTAATAATGAAAATACACCCTTTGTTTTTATCCAAGGGCCTTTCAGAATTCCTTGTAACTCAAACCATTACCCTACCAATATTTTTGAGTAAAACTACCTCGCCATCTGAAAGCTCTCTGCGTTGATTATATGCTAGGAGAGTGTTACATCTTGATCTGGCGAAAACTAAATACATTTGGAAGTTTAATCAGCTTCAGCTTATTTTGTCCCAGTCCTCACAAATCTAGTGACCTCAAAATCTATTTTTCATTGAATTTTATCTTGCATCCCTTTCTGATAACTGTTTTCGAATAAATCTCCACCCCTGAAGCCTAAAGCTTATTCCAGATTGCATAATATTCCTTAAGCGAAAATTTATAAAGCAGTCCCTTGGAAATCAGTCCATACACTCAAAAGACAGTCATTTCTCGACAATGACACAAGAGCTACATCTGTTTTGGGTCAAGTCTTACTCTTAACATGATACTTGTTAAAATCTTCTTCAGGGGTGTTTTTAATCTTTTCCCGACATTTTATCCTGTGTCCCGGAGCAGGTATGTATGGGATTGGTTTGCTTACTGTCTTATTCTATCGCTTATGACTATCCGTGAAGTTGAGACAATACTGAAGAATTGCTTATTTGCCTGCGTTCCTCATTCTGCATCTTGAGCACGTGGGCTAAAGCTCAAAAGCTCCTTTACAACTGAAGATGTTTAGAAATGACCACATTCGAAGAGATCTTTAACAGAAAACTGTGAAAAATTGGGCTGAAAAACATCTGCAGTGTCCCAAGGTCTTACAAGCCCAAAAACAAGAACTGACTCTGAAGTGAAACTGCCAATATAAGGCATCATAGCATTGGAAGCCTCAGGAGTTCATGTTTGTAACTCTAACATACCTCATGTTGTCCTTACCTGTAGGCACGGTTGAAAAGTACAGGAAACATCTGCCCATTGGTAGCCATTAGAGGGCGCTCCACAGCTCAGATGATACAGGTGTTTGCGCCGGTCTGTACAGGCGCTCCACAGCTCGGATGATGCAGGTGTTTGCGCCGGTCTGTACAGGCGCTCCACAGCTCAGATGATGCAGGTGTTTGCAGCGGTCTGTCCAGGCGCTCCACGGCTCAGATGATGCAGGTGTTTGCACCGGTCTGTACAGGCGCTCCATAGCTCAGATGATGCAGGTGTTTGCGCTGGTCTGTACAGACGCTCCACAGCTCGGATGATGCAGGTGTTTGCGCCGGTCTGTACAGGCGCTCCACAGCTCAGATGATGCAGGTGTTTGCAGCGGTCTGTCCAGGCGCTCCACAGCTCAGATGATGCAGGTGTTTGCGCCGGTCTGTACAGGCGCTCCACAGCTCGGATGATGCAGGTGTTTGCGCCAGTCTGTACAGGCGCTCCACAGCTCGGATGATGCAGGTGTTTGCAGCGGTCTGTCCAGGCGCTCCACAGCTCGGATGATGCAGGTGTTTGCACCGGTCTGTCCAGGCGCTCCACAGCTCGGATGATGCAGGTGTTTGCGCTGGTCTGTACAGGCGCTTCACAGCTCGGATGATGCAGGTGTTTGCGCCGGTCTGCACAGGCGCTCCACAGCTCGGATGATGCAGGTGTTTGCGCCGGTCTGTCCAGGCGCTCCACAGCTCGGATGATGCAGGTGTTTGCGCCGGTCTGTACAGGCGCTCCACAGCTCAGATGATGCAGGTGTTTGCAGCGGTCTGTCCAGGCGCTCCACAGCTCAGATGATACAGCTGTTTGCGCCGGTCTGTACAGGCGCTCCACAGCTCGGATGATGCAGGTGTTTGCGCCGGTCTGTACAGGCGCTCCACAGCTCGGATGATGCAGGTGTTTGCAGCGGTCTGTACAGACGCTCCACAGCTCGGATGATGCAGGTGTTTGCATCGGTCTGTCCAGGCGCTCCACAGCTCGGATGATGCAGGTGTTTGCGCTGGTCTGTACAGGCGCTCCACAGCTCAGATGATGCAGGTGTTTGCGCCGGTCTGTACAGGCGCTCCACAGCTCGGATGATGCAGGTGTTTGCAGCGGTCTGTCCAGGCGCTCCACAGCTCGGATGATGCAGGTGTTTGCACCGGTCTGTACAGGCTCTCCACAGCTCGGATGATGCAGGTGTTTGCGCCGGCCTGTACAGGCGCTCCACAGCTCGGATGATGCAGGTGTTTGTGCCGGTCTATACAGGCGCTCCACAGCTCAGATGATGCAGGTGTTTGCAGCGGTCTGTACAGGCGCTCCACAGCTTAGATGATGCAGGTCTGTGGTTTCAGTGCTTTGGCATCACCCCATGCAGCGAGGGATGGCTTCAATGGACATCACTACAATGTAGAGCCCAGAATGGAAGTGCCCATTTCTTCCCTTTTCTCCTACAACGGATTGTATTTTAGGTAGACAGGATGCTTATGTTAAAACTATTTTTTTTCTTTTCTTGTTTATTGTCAATGTTTTTTAATATGCTTTGTGGCAATAAAAAGATTTGCACTCCATCCTCTGACAATGCATGATCTGCTATGGGGGAGTGTTATTTAATTAATAGTGGTGTAAAGGTAACTTAAATGAAAACAAGAGGGGCATTTCCCCCCCCCCCCCCCCCCCCCCCCGCTCTTCCAGCCACCTATATCACCTAATGTAATGTCCTGCAATGTAGCAATGTAGTGGCAGCGGATGTCATCCCAGGGCGTGTAGATATGCGGAACATTGTATGCTTTTCTACTTTTCTAAGTTACTAAAAGTCCTTGCCAATAGAGATGACTTCCCTCTGGCCTGAAGTCGGCTCGCAGGCTTTCTCACAATGTATGGCAATTCTTCTAGCCCTGCAGACGCTGGAATCACTGAGGTGAGCAGTCTTCTAGCTTGTCATCCCATGAGAAGTGTATTCATGTACTGTATCTGGGCCGACTGGCTTGTCAACTCTTCCCAGCAAAGGAATACTTAAGGATTTGCAGATGACGTTAGAATTTCTTTTCAATCTTTGATTTGTCATCATAATGTAAAGTAATCAACATTACAGCCAGCATTATGAGAATAACTGGGAAAGGAAAAGTGTCTGGTTGGAAAGAGAGTTTTCTTTCTATTTGAACGAAGGGCCACCGACTACGACTGACCATGTCTGGGACAAGTGCCTTCTCCTCTGGGTTCCATCATGTCCTGCATCGGTCTAGTCTCAGACACCAGGTTGCATATGAGGCGTTTGAAGGAGTACCCAGGGAACCAATCATGTCAGAGGTCGGGGGTTTGGATGACTGAGAGCAGGTGTTTGTGAAGGCGTTTCAGTAATTCGATCATGGCTCAGGGAGACCGACTCTGCTTGATGGAGAGCCTTTTATTCTTTCTGTAAGTTCTCCAACACTTACAAGGATGCTTTGCTGGTTTCAGGGTACGATACAGGGCGAGCAGAAGGAGACAAGTGGTGGCCAGGATAAGGTTTGGGCGGCACATACTACCCTCCTTAACCAGCATTTTCACCATCGAAGACCCCATTGTCACTTGTCCATCTACCGCTCTTTTGGTAAATCTACAGCTGTTGGGTTTGTATGCTGCTCCTGACTGGAAACAAATGACTATCGACCCCTATGGTGCAGTGCGCCTGCTGTGCAGTTTCATTGTTGCCAACATCTCTCGATTGGCGGTTCCAGTGTCTGCAGGACTGCTCACCTCAGTGAATCCAGTGTCTGCAGGAGTGTTCACCTCCGTGAATCCAGTGTCTTCAGGACTGTTCACCTCAGTGATTCCAGTATCTGCAGGAGTGTTCACCTCAGTGAATCCAGTGTCTGCAGGACTGCTCACCTCAGTGAATCCAGTGTCTGCAGGAGTGTTCACCTCAGTGAATCCAGTGTCTGCAGGACTGTTCACCTCAGTGATTCCAGTCTCTGCAGGGTGGTTCACCTCTGTGATTCCAGTGTCTGCAGGACGGCTCACCTCAGTGAATCCTATGTCTGCAGGACGGTTCACCGCCGTGATTCCAGTGTCTGCAGGACGGTTCACCTCTGTGATTCCAGTGTCTGCAGGACGGCTCACCTCAGTGAATCCTATGTCTGCAGGACGGTTCACCGCCGTGATTCCAGTGTCTGCAGGACGATTCACCGCCGTGATTCCAGTGTCTGCAGGACTGCTCACCTCAGTGAATCCAGTGTCTGCAGGAGTGTCCACCTCAGTGAATCCAGTGTCTTCAGGACTGTTCACCTCAGTGATTCCAGTGTCTGCAAATCTCTTCACCTCCGTGATTCCACTGTCTGCAGGAGTGTTGAGCTCAGTGATTCCAGTGTCTGCAGGACGGCTCACCTCAGTGAATCCTATGTCTGCAGGACGGTTCACCGCCGTGATTCCAGTGTCTGCAGGACGGCTCACCTCAGTGAATCCTATGTCTCCAGGACGGTTCACCGCCGTGATTCCAGTGTCTGCAGGACAGTTCACCTCTGTGATTCCAGTGTCTGCAGGACGGCTCACCTCAGTGAATCCTATGTCTGCAGGACGGTTCACCGCCGTGATTCCAGTGTCTGCAGGACGGTTCACCGCCGTGATTCCAGTGTCTGCAGGACGGTTCACCTCAGTGAATCCAGTGTCTGCAGGACTGTTCACCTCAGTGATTCCAGTGTCTGCAGGACAGTTCACCTCTGTGATTCCAGTGTCTGCAGGACAGTTCACCTCTGTGATTCCAGTGTCTGCAGGACAGTTCACCACCGTGATTCCAGTGTCTGCAGGACGGTTCACCTCCGTGATTCCAGTGTCTGCAGGACTGCTCACCTCAGTGAATCCAGTGTCTGCAGGACTGTTCACCTGAGTGATTCCAGTGTCTGCAGGACAGTTCACCTCAGTGAATCCAGTGTCTGCAGGACTGTTCACCTCAGTGATTCCAGTGTCTGCAGGACAGTTCACCTCTGTGATTCCAGTGTCTGCAGGACAGTTCACCCCCGTGATTCCAGTATCTGCAGGACGGTTCACCTCAGTGATTCTAGTATCTGCAGGACGGTTTACCTCTGTGAATCCAGTATCTGCAGGACGGTTCACCTCTGTGATTCCAGTGTCTGCAAGACTCTTCACCTCCGTGATTCCAGTGTCTGCAGGACTGCTCACCTCAGTGAATCCAGTGTGTGCAGGACGGTTCACCTCAGTGATTCCAGTGTCTGCAGGACGGTTCACCTCAGTGATTCAAGTGTCTGCAGGACTGTTCACCTCAGTGATTCCAGTGTCTGCAGGACTGCTCACCTCAGTGAATCCAGTGTCTGCAGGACTGTTCACCTCAGTGATTCCAGTGTCTGCAGGACGGTTCACCTCAGTGAATCCAGTGTCTTCAGGACTGTTCACCTCAGTGATTCCAGTATCTGCAGGAGTGTTCACCTCAGTGAATCCAGTGTCTGCAGGAGTGTTCACCTCAGTGAATCCAGTGTCTGCAGGAGTGTTGAGCTCAGTGATTCCAGTCTCTGCAGGGTGGTTTACCTCTGTGAGTCCAGTGTCTGCAGGACGGCTCACCTCAGTGATTCCAGTGTCTGCAGGACAGTTCATGTTGGACCTGGCCCTTTTGGGAGGTTCACCCCTAAACTTTTTGCATTTATCCTGGCCTTTTTCCCTATGTAGTGTTAGTAGTTTTAGGCCTCTAGGCACTTAAGCACTGTGTCCCAGTGTAAAGTGCGTGTGCTCTGTGTTACATGTAGTGAGACTGGCCTGCCCTCCCATAGGAATGCATGGGGGATATGTGTGTCCATGGTAGTTCCTGACGTGAGAGGAGTGCAGGGGCGAGTTTGGTATATGCGAACTCGTGAGAATAAATGCTGCGCAATGGTGTGCGCAGATTTATGGTTACTGGTGGAGAAGTGCCACTTCTAGAAGTTGGCATGTCTGTGTTCTGTGTGATGTGAATTGCCTGTCTGGCTTGTGATTGACAGGAGCTGAGAGGGCTGGGGAATTCCAGGAGCCAGGGTGAGTCTGCCCGGTGGTGAATGGAGAGATCTGCATGTAGATGGGAGGGAGGAGTTGCACCTGGGACCTTAATAGGGCTGGGCCTTTCCTTCACAATGCTGGCTCCACCTCCTGTGGTGCGTCTGATGTCCCTGGCCTGTCCTGTGAATAGAGAGGGGAGCTGGGCAAAGCAAAGTGCTCCTGAACCAGTTGTATCTGGTTCTCCCCTTGCCCTACAGTTGTTGAGACAAAGGAAAATGTAGTATAAAAGAAGGGGCTGTGACCCCATTAAAATGTTCTTGACTTGAAACTACCAGGGGCCTGCTGCTGCTGGGGCTCAGGGGAGGGATTGCCTCCCTGGGCCCTGCCCAGCCCCTGGATGCCTGGAGGACTTCTTCCTGGGACCCTTCTGCTTGGCCTCTTTGTTTCCGGGACCCTACAAGGACTTTGCCTACACTTGGGCGCCCTGGGACTTATTCTGTTTTCCAGGGCCCAGGACCTCTTTCTGACTCTAACGCCCTGGGAGCGCTTTATTTTAGTTTTCCCCTTGAGAAGGGGGAATGCGTGGGTTCTGGGCAGCGCTGAGCTGCCGCCTTTGTCCCCAGAGGGAATCCCCAGCGTAGGGTTTCCCCCGTAATGACTGCCGAGCGGGAGCCCACCCCGCTGGTCGATCGTGTTGGCGGGTGCCCACCCCGCATATTAATTTTGATTAGGAGGGAGCCCACCCCTCATTGTCCACCTATGCTTTGGTTTCGCTGCGGGTGCCCACCCCGCGTTCTTGATGATGTGGCCGCGTTATGGCTGCACACTGTAGTTAATGGAAGGCGGGTGTCCACCCCGCGTTCCAGCGCCGCGGCACGAGCCGCCAGAGGGATCTGTCCGGGCCGCTGCCCAGCGCGACCCGGAAGAGGAACAAGGCTCTGCGTCCCGTGGTCGGGGCTTCCGCGAAGGAGGAGGAGGGAAGCCCCGCGAGTAAGAAGGGATCGCTGCTGATGTGCAGAAGCCAAGAAGAGGCTGCCCCCGCCATACACCGAGAGCGAGAGAGTCCCCGAGGAGCGGGGGCTCTCCAGTGCATGCCACGAGGGGGAAGTCCCGAGACCCGCCGGAGGAGCTGGTGCGGAGGGGGCGCGAGGCACATTGTCGGTGCCTGCCCCTCCGCGCTGGGTAGAAGGAGTCGCCAGGAGAGCCGGTGAGTGGAGCTGGCTGGGGGGAGCAAAAGTCCAGGCACCGCGCCAGTGCCTTTCTCCAGAGCAGCCCCGCTTTGCAGAGGGCTGCTCCAACGTTGACCTCCTGATCCTTCGGGCCCAGAGGGGCCCATGATTTTCCCCCGCAGTTGCTCCAACCTCGGGGCATATCTCATTTTTTTAAAACGCCAGTGCGCGCCCCAGTGCTCAGGGCCAGTTCTTCTTTAGTGGCGCATAGTTGTTTCAACGAGCCCGTGCGCTCCAGGGGGACATTATTATCCTAGAGCCCCAAATGGCTCCAACGCTCGGGGCCATATGTCTTTACGGAGCCAGTGCACTCCAGATGAGCAGATTATTTTGAGAGCCCAGGTGGCTCCAACGTTTGGCCCCTTTTGTTTTAAGGGCTACTGCAAGTCCATGCCGCATTTGAGTATTTACAGCTGCCCAGCAAGTAGTGGGCAGCTGCATCGTTTAGGCGCACCATTCTCTTGGGGTCTTGTATAGTCAGGAGTCAGATGCGCTCCTTTGCCCCACACTTTTCCAGCTGCCCAGCAAGTAGTAGGCAGCTTCCACGTTTAGGTTAGTGCAGTGGCGCACCCTTGACTTTCGTTGCCTAGGCAGCAACCCTGACTCTTGGGACCTAGGGCATTTGAGCCCTGTTTGAGATGGCCAGTTGGCCAGGGGGGGATTGTTATAGTTATAGGGCGCCAGGCTCTACTGTGATTCTTGGGTGCTAGGAAATGTAATGTATGTAGAATGATTTATGCACCTGTGTTGATACCTCTAAATGTGCGTTATGATTATGACGTTGGTTTGCATATAATGGTTTATGCTAGTGAGAGTTATTCCCTAATATGAGTTATGCTTAGGAGGTTAGGGTCTAATGTGTTTAGACTTGTGAGAGAATTGTATAATGTGGTTATACTGCTGAGGTTGGCGTACAATGCGTTTGGCGCCTGATGTAAGAGTGAGCCTAATGTAGTTGATGTTACAGGCTGATGCTAAGTGCAGTGATTACCAGTAGTACTGGTTGTGTTCTTTGTTTATGCTAAATTCTACCTTTACTCAATTCACTTTGTGATGGTTCGGACAGTGGTCCATGTGGCCCTGTCATGTGTACATAATCCCTTGTAAATATTGCCTAGTGCCAGTTGGCACAGTGTATAATATGTGCATACCATTCTAATGTGTTATGATAATACAAAGGCTATTTGTTATATATAACCTTGTGTGGAGTTTCTTTTGTGGTGGGCCTGGGATGTTGTTGCTGGGTGCGTGCGCAAATGCTTTACACATTGCCTCCGGGATAGGCCTGACTGCTCGTGCCAAGCTACCAAGGGGGTGAGCAGAGGTTATCTTTGGCGTGTAACTTCCTTGCCCTGACTAGAGTGGTGGTTTCTGCCTGGCTTTGGCGTACGCCTTAGCCAGCCAGAAATCCCATTTCTAACAGTTCACCTCCGTGATTCTAGTGTCTGCAGAACGGTTCACCTCCGTGATTCCAGTGTCTGCAGGACTGTTCACCTCCGTGATTCTAGTATCTGCAGGACGGTTCACCTCAGTGAATCCAGTATCTGCAGGACGGTTCATATCTGTGATTCCAGTGTCTGCAAGACTTTTCACCTCCGTGATTCCAGTGTCTGCAGGACTGCTCACCTCAGTGAATCCAGTGTCTGCAGGACGGTTCATCTCCGTGATTCCAGTGTCTGCAGGAAGGTTCATCTCTGTGATTCCAGTGTCTGCAGGACGGTTCACCTCTGGGATTCCAGTGTCTGCAAGACTCTTCACCTCAGTGATTCCAGTGTCTGCAGGACTGCTCACCTCAGTGAATCCAGTGTCTGCAGGACGGTTCACCTCCGTGATTCCAGTGTCTGCAGGACTGCTCACCTCAGTGAATCAAGTGTCTGCAGGACTGTTCACCTCAGTGAATCCAGTGTCTGCAAGACTGTTCACCTCAGTGATTCCAGTGTCTGCAGGACAGTTCACCTCTGTGATTCCAGTGTCTGCAGGACAGTTCACCTCTGTGATTCCAGTATCTGGAGGACGGTTCACCTCCGTGATTCCAGTATCTGCAGGACGGTTCACCTCCGTGATTCCAGTATCTGCAGGACGGTTCACCTCTGTGAATCCAGTGTCTGCCGGACTGTTCACCTCCGTGATTCCAGTATCTGCAGGACGGTTCACCTCAGTGAATCCAGTGTCTGCAGGACGGTTCACCTCAGTGATTCCAGTGTCTGCAGGCCGTTCACCTCAGTGATTCCAGTGTCTGCAGGACGGTTCACCTCAGTGATTCCAGTGTCTGCAGGACGGTTCACTTCCGTGATTCCAGTGTCTGCAGGACTCTTCATCTCAGTGACTCCAGTGTCTGCAGGACGGTTCATCTCAGTGATTCCAGTGTCTGCAGGACGGTTCATCTCAGTGATTCCAGTGTCTGCAGGGTGGTTCACCTCAGTGATTCCAGTGTCTGCAGGAGTGTTCACCTCAGTGATTCCAGTATCTGCAGTGCTCTTCACCTCAGTGATTCCAGTGTCTGCAGGAGTGTTCACCTCAGTGATTCCAGTATCTGCAGGAGTGTTCACCTCAGTGAATCCAGTGTCGGGTGTTTCACCTCAGTGATTCCATTCAGGAGTGTTCACCCTAGTGATTCCAGTATCTGCAGGGCTCTTCACCTCAGTGTTTCCAGTGTCTGCAGGAGTGTTCACCTCAGTGATTCCAGTATCTGCAGGGCTCTTCACCTCAGTGATTCCAGTGTCTGCAGGACGGTTCACCTCTGTGATTCCAGTGTCTGCAGAACGGTTCACCTCTGTGATTCCAGTATCTGCAGGACGGTTCACCTCTGTGATTCCAGTATCTGCAGGACGGTTCACCTCCGTGATTCCACTGTCTGCAGGACGGTTCACCTCTGTGATTCCAGTATCTGCAGGACGGTTCACCGCCGTGATTCCAGTGTCAGCAGGGTGGTTCACCTCCGTGATTCCAGTGTCTGCAAGAGTGTTGAGCTCAGTGATTCCAGTATCTGCAGGACGGTTCACCTCCGTGATTCCAGTGTCTGCAGGACTGCTCACCTCAGTGAATCCAGTGTCTGCAGGACGGTTCACCTTAGTGAATCCAGTATCTGCAGGACTGTTCACCTCCGTGATTCCAGTGTCTGCAAGAGTGTTGAGCTCAGTGATTCCAGTGTCAGCAGGACAGTTCACCTCCGTGATTCCAGTGTCTGCAGGGTGGTTCACCTCCGTGATTCCAGTGTCTGCAGGACGGTTCACCTCTGTGATTCCAGTGTCTGCAGGACGGTTCACCTCCATAGTCCAATTGAGTCACACGAGCGGCTTTAAAATGTGAATGTGATTGTTGTAGTCTGTTCTTGTTGAGGACAACAACAGAGCAGTCTTTTTTTATAGTAGAGAATTCAAAATAACCTCCATACGTTTCCAGGTTTGCATTGCCTTTGCTCACAAATTCTTGCTTTGTTGACAGTTCAAGCTTCCAGACCATCTTGAAGGAAGTGAAATGTTTTCCCATAAGATCATTATATGCTTTCAAACAGGATAGATTCAGCTTATGGGTAATCCGCCAGCATGTGAATCGTTCAAATGCCAAGTTAGAAATGGAACTGCCTTATTTTCTTAGCTTTCCTCTATCAAGCTACTTTTTTTTTATCATTGTTCCTCATGTGCTGACATTGAAAGTAGATACATTCTCGTCTCTGCGCTTTAAGAGGGTGCTGAAATCTCCTTAGTGAATGTCTATGCGCCTAACGCAGATGACCAGATGTTCTTAAGAAAAATGCAGGAGGTGTTTACGCCCTATGTGGGGCTACCCTTCTTGTGGGTGGGGGACTTGAACTGTGTACCGGATAGTGCCCTGGACAGGACCCCCCCACAACTCCAACCTAGGCTGGGGATGAGCGTGGCATGGACAGAAATTATTAATAATTTGGATTGTATGGTTCTCTTCCAGGGGATCCTCATCAATAGTCATAATTTTGAAAACTAATGGGGCGCGCCGCTCAGCTCCTACCCTGAAAGTCTCGGGGGGGGGGGGGATTCGTCAAGCGGGGGCCGAGAAAAAAGGTGGGCCCCAAAACGCGTTTTCCCCATGCATTTTCCCATAGGACCTTTAGTCGAAGGTACAGCCCGAACGGCTGAAGAGAATTACTTGAAATTTGGCAGAGAGGTAGTCCTCAGGTCAGGGATGTGCCTTTTGCATATATGGAGTCAATCTGTTCAGTAGTTCCTGAGAAAATTGCAGTTAAAAGCACATACATATCTATAGGCGCGCACCGTGCGCGCACCCTTACGTGCGCGAGCGTAACTCTGATTGGTTGTTACATGTCAGTCAACGTTCGAATTGGTCGAAATCAGGAAGTGTTGGCCGCCATTTTGTTTGTTTTCAGTGCGAGAGTGGAAAAGGAAGGTGGCGAACGTGAAAAGGGGGCAGGGTAGAGAGTTCCTGACCCCCTAGCCTTGGTTAGGGGGTCCCTGAATGACCCCGAAGGCAGAAAAAAACATTTACATTTTTTGTTTTTAAATCGCGGAGGTGCGCGCACGGTGAAAAACCATTAAAAAAAAACAACTTTTTTAATACGTCGTTTATTGAAAAATAAATATATATAAAAAATTATAATGCATACATAACTTAGCATTTAAAAAACCGTACAAATTCACTGAAAAAAACATAGGTTTCACACACGTTATAGTTAGGAATTCGCGTTTAAAAAACCTTGCAAATTCACTTAAAAAACCATAGGTTTCACACATGTTATAGTTGGGTGGATATTTCACTCGTAAAAAACCAATGACATTCCCCCGTTATAGTTAGTTGAGATAACTATAACTCGTGCGACCGCCACTCTATCACAAGGATGATGTCATCAGTGATGTCATGAGTGATGCCACTGACCATGTCATGAGTGATGTAATATGTGATGTCATGAGCAGAGGATTGCGGGCGCGCGAGTTATAGATATCTCAACTAACTATAACGGGGGAATTTCATTGTTTTTTTACGACTGAAATATCCACCTAACTATAACATGTGCGAAACCTATGGTTTTTTAACCCCTTCGCTGCTGCGGACATTCCGCTGCAGCGCTGGGGGGGGGCAGGGGGGCAGCGCGGCGGGCCTGTGCTCATGACGGAGCCGCTCCGTCATGAGCCACAGTTGAGCTGTGCTCATGACGGAACGGTTCCGTCATGACTCCGCCCATTTGCGTTGTCCCCTCGCACAGGCGGGGAAACAGCGCCGCGCAGGCGGAGCGGCCGCCAACAGGATTGTCATGACGGAACCGTTCCGTCATGAGCACACGCCAACCGTGGCTCATGACGGAACGGTTCACGGAGCCGCTCCGTCATGAGCCACAGTTGAGCTGTGCTCATGACGGAACGGTTCCGTCATGACTCCGCCCATTTGCGTTGTCCCCTCGCACAGGCGGGGAAACGGCGCCGCGCAGGCGGAGCGGCCGCCAACAGGATTGTCATGACGGAACCGTTCCGTCATGAGCACACGCCAACCGTGGCTCATGACGGAACGGTTCCGTCATGAGCAGGGAAGGGGTTAAGATATATATATATATATATATATATATATATATATATATATATATATATATATAATAAAAAAGCAAATGCAGCCTTTCATAAGTAGAGCTTGTGAGAAGTTGGCCTGATATATGATGTCACTAATTCTAGTGTACACCTTGTATCAGTCCAAACAACCCTTATGGTGATTGGTTGTAAAGTCAACCTTATAGACCAGCTATCCTAGTGGTAGCATGGACAAGAGCAGTCTTAGGCTAAACTCTGAATGGCATGTGAAGCCAGCTGTTATACCATATGTAATCCCTGAATACCAAATGAAAGGACACCACAACAGATATATATAAAAATAGAATGTATTTATTCTAGTCAAACCCTCAGCACTCTTTATGAGATTCGAGGTAAGTACCACACAGTCTTATTTAAGCATACATTAAGTCACACAGGTAAGTAATACAGTTAGGCCCTAGGGGCCACGCAAACATATACTAAGTAAGTGATTTAAGAACCACTGTCACGAACACAGGATAGGCCTAGGCCTAGGGAATCGCTGGGGCTACACTATACTACCAAAGGTTAGGAAGTGGGAGGCCCACAGGATTCAGGTGCAGAGTGGAAACACTCACGCGTAATGCGTAAAAGTCGATAGAAATAGTAGTTATTAGAAATTAACAGTTTAAGGACACTTCTGGAATAGCTAGGAGTTCGAGACTTGGAAACTAGATCCTAGGATAGTCAATACCCTTGTGAGCACCAGAGTACTCAAGTTACCTAGCCCACGGGCTGCGGGTGCATAGGTGTGAACTTGCGTCGCGTTTCGTCGTTGACTCCTATGGATGCCTGAAGGAAAGTTGCTGACAGGCAGTCAGTGAAGAGTGTCCGGTGGATCCCAAGGATGGAATCAAGAAGGAAGGACACCTGCAAGCAGAAGGGACAGAGTCTAGGTCATCAGCCAGGAGCCGGGAAGGAACCAGGAAGGAACCAGGCGATGTCCTGCAGATGCAGGTGAAGAGGTGAAGCTTGTCGCAGCAGCCACGGGTACCAGGAGGCGTCGAGGACGACCAGGAGGCGAGCTGTCCCACAAAGGCTCTTGCTGTCGGCGGCGTCGATGTCGAGTTAGGACCCAACAAGCCTTGGCAAGCGGAACCCACGCAGAATGGAGGACTTGCTTCTGGTGCAGACCAGGAAGGTCTGGGGTGCTTCTCTTTCACAGAGGAGTGAGTGCCAGTCTGGAGGAGCCGGACCAGCAAGATGAAAACAAAGGTTCGTCGTCGCTGAGGTCACTAGCCAACGGGCCAGCAACCGGACAACACGTCGAGCAACTCGGGTGCAGAAGGGCCCCACTCAGAACACGTGAAGTGTGGGGAGCTGATCTTCTTTGCAGATGGTGCTTGGGATGGGGGCTTCTCAATTCCCCAAGCACAGCCTCGAGGAAGCCTCAGAAGTCGCGCTAGTCAGTTACTAGCCACTTTATCCAAGTCGCCGGTCCCACGTCCCTCGTCGCCTCCACGGGTCTCAGCTTTGCTGCAGATGTGGATCTGGGTCAGAGGTGTCTGGAAGTCTCGGCGCTGGTCAGTCTCTGCAGTTGTCCCTCGTAGGATCGGTCGCAAAGCAAGCAGCGGTCGCTGGATGGTGCCTGGTTGCCCAGGGTGGTCACTCCTTGGCCACAAGGGAGATTCTTCAGTCTTCTTCCTGAGGTCGAATGTCGAAGGTCCAGAGTTTCTGTTCAAGTTGCAGATTCAGGATAATCTAATTCTGCAGGGCTCAGCTACCTACTGATATACTGGGCTGGGCTACCTGCAAGGTCCCTCCTATGGGTGGGACCAGGAAGGGGGGTGGCTACACCCCCTTTCCTTTGTCCAGTTTCACGCCAGAGCTGGGGCTGGAGTGCCCCAGCACCGGTTTGAACTGGACTATGCATGGAGCACCTTGTGTGCCCCAGGCATGTCTCATTCCTCTCAGCCCTCCCTGCCCCAATACACTAAAGTCTGTCTGGGGAGGTGCTAGCACCTCCCCAAGCAGGAAAACTATTGTCCAGGCCTCCCTGGCTGGGAGGGCTCCCAGCTGCAGGAGGTCACACTTGTGTCTGTGGCAGCAGCATCCATTTTGTGATGCTGAGGGTTTGGTCAGAGTTAAACAACAAAGTAGGATTTTAACATGTCTCTCCCTCTAGAAGGGAGGAATAATATCCTCATCACCAGAAATGGTATGGGGGTATTATTCCAAAGTGTTAGACACCTTACACGACATGTTTTGATAAAGCCAAACCATAGTTACCATAACCGTTTAAGATTATAAGGCACTTTAAGAGTATATGGTAGGCGATATCATAGAACAGCCATAAGGACATGGTTCCAAAAGCTGCAGACAGGCTCAGCTCATGCTAGAGCACGATCTCACATGTTACCAAGCACTCTGCCTCCAGGATTGTTAAGGCCTGCCATAGGAGTGGCTCACAGATACACATGTGTCTATTTTAAGGGTAGATATAGGTATACTATATCTAAGCAAGGGGTGATTACACGACCTTGCCCCAGCTGAGTGATCAGCCTGTTGTGTCTGATTGGAAGGCCCGGCCAGGTGTGGCATAATACATGCTGCAGCCCCTGGGAGGCCTAGGGTACACCTATGCCCTGGGTACCTAGGGTAAACTGTACAGGGTCCAATAAGGTGATCCTTACCAATTGGGTATGTACCTAGGGTACATGGAGTCCATTTTAAAGAGAGAGCAGACAGCCTGAGACCCTGAATGGCAGGATCTCAGGCCAACTAAGACGAAAAACCAGCTAGACACTGTGAGAAGTTGGCCTGATGTATGATGTCACTAGTTATAGTGTACACCTTATATCAGTCCAAATACCCTTATGTTGATTGGTTGTAAAGTCAACCTTATAGACCAGCTATCCTAGTGGTAGCATGGACAAGAGCAGTCTTAGGCTAAACTCTGAATGGCATGTGAAGCCAGCTGTGATACCATATATAATCCCTTGAATACCAAATGAAAGGACACCACAACAGATATATATATAAAATAAAGTGTATTTATTCTAAGCAAACCCTCAGCACTCTTTATGAGATTAGAGGTAAGTACAACACAGTCTTATTAATGCATACAGTAAGTCACACAGGTAAGTAATACAGTTAGGCCCTAGGGGCCACGCAAACCATATACTAAGTAAGTGGTATAAGAACCACTGTCACGGAAATAGAATAGGCCTAGGCCTAGGGAATCGCTGGGGCTACACTACACTAGCGTTAGTTAGGAAGTGGGAGGCCCACGGGATTCGTGTGCAGAGTGGAAACACTCACGCGTAATGCGTAAAAGTCAATAGCAATAGTACAGTTTAGAAAACGGTAGATTTAGGACACTTCCGGAGTAGCTAGGAAGTTGAGACTGGAAAACTAGACACTAGGATAGTCACTATCCTGATGAGCACCGGAGTACCCAAGTTACCTAGCCCACAGGCTGCGGGTGCATAGGGGTGAAGATGTGTCGTTTTCGTCGTCGACTCCTATGGATGCCTGAAGAAAGATGCTGACAGGCAGTCAGGGAAGAGTGTCCGGTGGATCCCAAGGCTGGGATCAAGAAGAGAAGACACCTGCAAGCAGAAGGGACAGAGTCAAGGTCACTAGCCAGGGACCACGTGGAACCAGGAAGGAACCAGGCGATGTCGTGAAGAGTTGCAGGTGAAGGTGAAGCTTGTCGCTGCAGCCAGGAGGACCAGGAAGCGTCGAGGACGACCAGGACCAGGAGGCGAGCTGTCCCACGAAGGCTCTTGCTGTCGGCGGCGTCGAAGTTGGACTAGGACTCACCAAGCCTTGGCAAGCGGAACCCACGAAGAACGAAGGACTTGCTTCTGGTGCAGACCAGGAAGGTCTGGGGTGCTTCTTCTTTGCAGAGAAGCGGGAGCCAGTCTGCAGGAGCCAAACCAGCGCAGAAGATTTCAGGGTGCGTCATCACAGAGGCCACTAGCCAGCGGGCAAGCAACCGGACAGACGCGGCAAGCAGGAAAATGCTGAATGGCCCCACGCAGGACTCGTGGAGTGTGGGGGGCTGATCTTCGGTGCAGATGGTGCTTGGGGTTGGGGCTTCTCAATCCCCGGTGCACAACTTCGAGGGTACCTCAGAAGCTGCGCTGTAAGTTACTAGCCACTTTTCCCAGGTAGCTGGTCCCACGTCGCTCGTCGCCTCCACGGATCTCAGCTCTGCTGCAGATGTGGATGAGGGTCGGAGAAGTCTGGAAGTCAAGGCTCTGGTCGGGCTCTGCAGTCGGTTCCTCGTAGAACGGTCGCAAAGCAAAGGGTAGTCTCTTGATGGTGCCTGTTTGCACAGGGTAGCCACTCCTTGGCTACAAGGGAGATTCTTCAGTCTTCTTCTTTCGTCGAATGTCGAAGGTCCAGAGTTTCTGTTCAGTTTTGCAGGTTCAGGATAATCTAAAGTCTTGAGGCCCAACTCCCACTCTTATACTAATCTGGGGGGCTGGGATACCTGCTAGGTCACGCCTTATGGGTGGGACCTGGGAGGGGGTGGTTACACCCACTTCCCTTTGTCCAGTTTCGCGGCAGAGCTGGGGCTGGAGTGCCCCAGCGCCGGTTTGAACTGGACTATGCAAGGAACACCTTGTGTGCCCCAGGCATGTCTCATTCCTTTCAGCCCACCCTGCCCCAATACACTAAAGGCTGTCTGGGGAGGTGCTAGCACCTCCCCAAGCAGGAAACCTATTGTCCAGGCCTCCCTGGCTGGGATCACTCCCAGCAGCAGGAGGTCAGACTTGTGTCTGTGGCAGCAGCATCCATTTTGTGATGCTGAGGATTTGGTTAGAGATAAACAGCAAAGTAGGATTTTAACATGTCTCTCCCTCTAGAAGGGAGGAATAATATCCTCATCACCAGAAATGGTATGGGGGTATTATTCCAAAGTGTTAGACACCTTACACGACATGTTTTGATAAAGCCAAACCATAGTTACCATAACCGTTTAAGATTATAAGGCACTTTAAGAGTATATGGTAGGCTATATCATAGAACAGCTATAAGGACATGGTTCCGAAAGCTGCAGACAGGCTCAGCTCATGCTAGAGCACCATCTCACATGTTACCAAGCACTCTGCCTCCAGGATTGTTAAGGCCTGCCATAGGAGTGACTGATAGGTACACATGTGTCTATATATAAGGGTCGATATAGGCATACTATATCTAAGCAAGGGGTGATTACACAACCTTGCCCCAGCTGAGTGATCAGCCAGTTGTGTCTGATTGGAAGGCCAGACCAGGGGTGGCATAATACATGTTGCAGCCCCTGGGAGGCCTAGGGTACACCTATGCCCTGGGTACCTAGGGTACACTGTACAGGGTCCAATAAGGTGATCCCTACCAATTGGTTATGTACCTAGGGTACATGGAGTCCATTTTACAGAGAGAGCAGACAGCCTGAGACCCTGAATGGCAGGATCTCAGGCCAACTAAGTCGAAAAACCAGCTAGACACTAGGCAAAAAGTTGGGGGTAACCATAGTCAGATATCCACCTTCCTACAGACACTAGGCAAAAAAGTTGGGGGTAACCATAGTCAGATATTCACCTTCCTACAGAGCTGAATAATGCTGTAAGGACTCCCCTGTATATAATCAATAATATAACCAATATAAATAATATATCATAAAAAACAGGGAAGAAACAAAAGCAAATCATGTTTGAACACTGTTTTAATGCTTTGCATTAGCACAAACACCTCAGATAGGACTGCAAGCATTGTCAGCTCACAGGCTGCATTGCAGAAAACCACAGCCTAGGAAGGATAGAAAGCTAACTCTTAGCAACATAGAAAAACTGTCACCGTGCCTGTAAGGCAGCCATGACCCCTAGTTTCCCATCATGCCTCAGGGCTGACAGTTAGGTCAGTTGTTCTTTCTGGCTCCTTCAATCAGGACCCTGGTTACACAGCTCCACTCTTTTCTGGTTTTATTCAGAAATAATCTACCTTTTTCAGAAAGATTTTATCTTACTTCGACGTCTTTCATCCAGTCAAGTAAGGTGTTTGCTTTTTCTGACTTTTTTGGCATTTTTTACCACTCAGAAGGCCATCCCTTTTTGATCCCTGCCCTTTTTGTGGAAAAAAGAAGGCCAGGTTAGACTCTCACTCAGTCTGTATTCTTTGCCTGCCTAAAGACCATGTCCCCAAGACTTGCCCTCATTGCCAATCTCCCTCAAAAAGAACTTTAAAGGACAGAGAGCGGATACGTCTTTATGGATTAGCAGAAAAGGCTTCCAGAGGCAGGTCTCGGGTAAGAAAAGGCTCCAAGAGGCCCAGGTTCTCTTCTAGACCCTCAGCGTCGGGCTCGGCGCTGAGAAAACAGCCACCGGAGGGACATACATCGAAGAAAAGACCGTCGACGGCGGGCTCGCCGTCGAGAGAACGCAGGCATGAAGGTACGTCACTGCATTCGTCGTCGAGAATTCGACAGCCTCCGCAGTTGTCAACCCGGCGACGATCGGCGTCGAGGAGTTCCAGTCCACCGCCAGTATCAAAGCGACGATTGGCTTCGAAGAGCCAAAGCCTTCTGCCGTCCTCAACCCGGCGACGATCGGCAGCAGACCTCCATCGACGTCGGTTAGGCGTTCGACGTCGAGAGCTGATAATCCTCCGTCGCCGTCACATAGACGACGTTCGACGTCAAGGGGAGAGAATTCTCTGCCATCGCAGACCAGGCGGAAATCGGCGTCGAGAACGAGAAGTCCTCCGCCGTCATCCCGGTGACGTTCGCCGTCAGAGACCAGAAGCCCTCTGCCGACGTCATTCCAACGTCGCTCGGAGTCGAGAGCTAGCAGCCCTCCGCCGTCGTCATCCCACCGACGATCGGCGTCCAGGAGAGGAAGTCCTTCGGCGCCGTCGAGTCCACATTGCTCGACGTCGAGACGAAGAAGTATTCTGCCGTCGTCAAGGCGCTATTCGCCGTCGAGACATTCGACGCCTAAGAAACCACAGTCGACGCCGAGACCACTCCCAGAACCTGGTCGAGCCTTGACGACTAGAAGAAGATCTCGATCGGTGTCGAGGAGGGCTCCGTCGCAGCGGGATATACGCTCGACGTCGAGACCACCATCGCATAGATCTGACGAAGGTTCAGTAGTCTTAGTGACTGAATCAGCATCGAGACACTCTTCTTCTCATTCCTCGAGACGTCCACATTCTCCATCTGCGTCTCCAGAACATGCGAGGACATCGCAACAGAGATCCCGGTCGCATCAGAGGACCTCTCCTTCTATACATCTGTCTCCAAGATGGCTTTTACCAGTACATCACTGGAGTAAGACTCCGGTGGGAGCATCGAGAAGGGAGGAAGAATACACAAGCCCTGTCCACAGATCCTCTCTTCAAAGATAAGTACAGGAGGTGGATAGATCGCCATCGCCAGTACGCCACCACCGTGAAGGAAGATCTAAGGAACGCAGGCCTTCTACGTCACATCACCACAGAAGGAGGTCTCCCTCATGGTCATCTTTCTCCACCCACTCCTCTAAGAGGGACTGTTAGACCTGGCACCTTGGCGTGAGTCGCCCTTCCACTTTTTCTTCCGGTGTGCCTCATGTTTTTGCTGGTGTTAGCTGCTCAGAGCACTGTGCCACTGCCAACCAGTCCCACAGTGCAAGTGCTCCCTGTATAAAATGTATATGTTGGTTGGATTCCATGATTAGCTTATTTGGTTTACTATCAGACCCCAGTAAAGTGCACCAGGAGTGCCCAGGGCTTGTAAATCCAAATGCTGCTAGTGGGCTTGCAGCACTGGTTGTGCCACCCACAGAAGCAGCGTTGTAAAATGTGCCTAAGGTCTGCCATTGCAGAACCTGCGTGCAGTCTGGTACTGTCATGCTGACTGGGCAAGTGCACCCACTTGCCAGTCCCTAAACCTTCCCTTTACTTCATGTGAGTCACCCCTGTGGTAGGCCCAAGGGCAGGGTGCATTGTAAGCATAAGGTAGGACAAGCCCTGATGTGTGTGGCATGTCCTAATAGTGAATTACAGCCATTTTCGTTTTTCACTATTGCAAGGCTACCTGTTCTCATAGGCCAGAATGGGCTGTTAGAATTGTTACATTCTATGATCCTAACAGACCCAGGGAACATGGTAGAAATTCGAGTTTAGTATGCCTGAACTCAGAATAATAAAATACATCTTTTAGTAAAGTTTATTTTAATAGTCTGGGTTTGCAAATACCACTTTTAGAAAGCTGGTATTTGCCTAACCATTTCAGCCCGCCTCTGCTATGATGTGTATCTGCTGTCTGGTTTCTGTGAGTGACAGGGCTGGGGAATTCCAGAGGGCAGGGCTAGGTAGCCTGGTGGTGAATAGAGAGATTGACATCCAGATGGGTGGGAGGAGTGCACCTGGACTGTGCTCTGCCACCACAAGGCTGGCTCCACCTCCTGTGGAGCGGCTGATGTCTCTGCCCTGCACGGAAAGTCAGAGACATGTCAACAAAGTGCTCAGGAACTGGTTCTGGTTGGGCAAAGGCCCCTCTACCCCAGAGGAACAAAGGAATTAGGGGTATAAGAAATTAGATCCTGCTTGACAGAAGAACCTCTGCCTGAGGAGAAGGAACTGGGAAAGCTGTAAGGAGGAGTACTGTCCCTGATCTGGGGGATTGGCCTGCAGTGGTTGTCTTGCTGCTGAAGGAGAGGAGAAAGACTACAAAAGACTTTATTTCAACTTGTGCTTAAAAAGATCTCCAAGGGCCTGAGTAGAGCTGGCCTCCTGTTAAGAAGTCCCAGGAAAAAAAGGACTTCACCCCCAGCTTCCCCCTGAACTCTGCTGTGTGAGTTCTGCCTTCCTAGAGTGCTGGAACCAGTTGTGTGGCCTCTGGGAACTGTGCCTGCTGTTGGGAAGCTGGCGAAGAAGGAAGAAACCAAAGTTCTCCACTTTCACGCACAGCCGGCTTAGCGAGAAAATTTCAGTCACACCGCTCGTTAGCGTGCAGAATTTTATCGCTGAGGAAATCATCGCAGAGCCTGCTGCCGCTGAGCCGGATCAGCGCTGGAAAAATCGTCGCCCCGCTCGTTAGCGGGACGAATTTGATTGCTGCGGACATCACCGCAGAGCAAGCCAAGATCCCCGCTCCGCCTGTTAGCGGGAAGAATTCTATCGCTGCGAACTTCTTCGCAGAGCCTGCCGCTGCTGTGTGAAATCGTCGCTGAATAGCCAAAATCATCGCCCCGCTCGTTAGCGTGAGGAATTTAATCGCTGCGAAAATCGTTGCAGTCCCAACCAAGATAACCACTTGTAAAAATTGTCTCCCCGCTCGTTAGCGGGCCGAATTTTGTTGCATCGTGCCTTAGCGAGTAAATTTCCACCGGATAAGCTACTCCTTGATTTTCAACGCTGGAGCGTCGCTAGGAACTTTTTATCGCATCACATGGTACTGTGGGTTAAAACGGACGCTAAGGGGAAGGATTTTGTCGCTAACCTAAGAACTCTTTCTGAAATCATATTCTTGAACTGTGTATGTCATTTTTGTCGTTATTTGGTCTTGTGCTAAGTCTTTATATAAAAAATCACTCTTTTTGATATAAATCTAGTGTGGTGTCCATTTGAGGTGTTGTCACTGAGTTACTGTATGTGGTCACAAATGCTTAACCTATAACGCACTGAGATAAGCCTTGTCTGCTCGCGCCAAGCTTCCATGGAGGGTGAGTATGGGTTGTTTTAGGAGTGTAACCCCTTACCCTGACTGGAGGAGAGGGTCCCTGCTTGTCACAAGTATCTACCTGTGCCAACCCGAGTTCCCAATTCTAACAGAGACTATTCGCCTACTCTATCGGACAGCCCTCAGTCGCGAGTGTCTCTGATAGATGACATTAACACCTATCATGATGTGCTGCAGAGAGGGGCTCAGAAACTGAACATTGCAATGTCCACCCCTCAGGTCGCAACGACAGTGATCTTGAAAGAAAAATTTCGCATGCTGGCGCTTCATCAAATATGTCCGCATCTGCAAGAAGGGGACTGGATGTGTTCAGTGGATCTCCAGGATGCGTATTTCCACATTTCTGTAACTCCCCGTCATCGCAAATGCCTGCGATTCGTGGTCGGCAACAGTTACTACCAGTTCAGAGTGTTGCCCTTCAGACTAAAATCTGCCCCACGAGTCTTTACCAAGTGCATGGCGGTGGTAGCGGCAGTTTTACACAGACGAGGTCTGTTCGTATAGCCATACTTGGACGATTGGCTCTTGAAAGGGCCATCTCCTCAGCAGGTAAATATCGATTTCCAAGTGTGCCTAACTCTACTTCGCAGGCTAGGCCTGCATGTGAATATGGAAAAGTCAGTTCGCCAGCCTACACAGGTGATCCATTACCTGGGCTCCGTCCTAGATACAAACCTAGGAAAAGCGTTTCCTTCGGAACAGAGACTTTTATCAATTCGGCAGAAGTGCCAAGTTCTTCTCCAGATCAATCGCCCGACGGTCCCGCAAGTAGCGTCCCTATTGGGATCAATGGCTTCTTGCATATTCCTCATTCCCAACGCCAGGCTGAGGATGAGACCTCTACAGCAGGAACTGGAGGACAAGTGGCACCAGGCAACCGGTTTCTGGGAAGACCAGATTGTACTTTCACAAGCAGCAAAAGCATCTGTTCTGTGGTGGACTCGTCCACGGAACCTCGTACTGGGAGTCCCCTTCCATCAACCTGTTCCTACCCAGTCCTTGGTAACGGATGCATCGCTGTAAGGATGTGGGGCGCACATGGATTGCCTACAAATGCAGGGGCGGTGGTCCGTCAATGAACAATCCTACCACATAAACATGTTAGAGCTGCATGCAGTCCATCTAGCCCTGAAAGCTTTTCATCCCTTGATCATGTCCAACTCAGTCCTCATCCAAACAGACAACACGACCACCATGTATTACCTCAACAAACAGGGTGGTACGCGCTCTCGCCTTCTCTCCCTGGAGGCTCAAAAGATATGGCATTGGCTTCTAGCCCGAGGCCTTTCCGTCACAGCGGTGCACCTTCCAGGAGAGCGAAATGTGCGAGCGGACGCACTCAGCTGGCACTTCGAAGATCAGCCAGACTGGGTGCTAAACGACAAAGTAGTGGCAGAAATGTTCCATCAGTGGGGTCAGCCTTCCATAGATCTCTTTGCAGACGATCTAAACAATAAATGCCACGCCACGTCCTGGGACGAAGGGGAATGCTCTTTTGATGGATTGGTCCGGAATATTTGCACACGCCTTTCCTCCCCTGCCTCTGATTCCGAAGGTGGTGTCCAAGCTCATCCGGTCCAAAATGTCAATGATCCTCATAGCCCCGGACTGGCCTCGACAATGGTGGTACCCGGACCTATTACAGCTGTCGGTGCACCCCCACAAGAGGCTCCCTTGCAGGTCGTATCTACTGACCAAGATGGACGGGAAGATCCTACATCCCAACCTTCCCTCACTGAACTTGGCAGCATGGCACCTGAGGTCCTGCAATATGGACATTTGACCTTACCGCAGGACTGTATGCATATACTAAAGGAAGCAAAGAGACCTTCCACAAGGGCTTCGTATTCCTTTAAGTGGAAGCGGTTCTACCTGTGGTGCACTCGTAATAACTTTAATCCAACCACAGGTCAGGAGGAGGTTATTCTTCCTTACCTCCTGTACTTAGCTAAATCAGGGTTGAAGTATTCATCGATGAGAGTACATTTAGCGGCTATTACGGCCTATAGAAAGTCTCCAAGCCAGCCTTCCTTCTTTCAACTACAGGTGGTCAAGGATTTCCTACAGGGGTTGAAGAAAGTGTATCCCCCTGTTCGGCCTCCTTCTCCTCCTTGGGAGTTGAATCTGGTCCTCTCTAAGTTGATGGGTCCTCCTTTTGAGCCCATCCATAAAGCTACGCTGCAGCATTTGACATGGAAGACCGCTTTCTTATTCGCGATTACCTCAGCGCGAACGGTAAGCGTAATCTAAGCACTTTCTTCCAAAGAGCCATATACTATCTTTCACCACAACAGAGTAGTATTAAGGACTTGCCCTGCTTTTCTTCAGAAAGTTGTATCTGATTTTCATATTAATCAGGCAATTTCTTTGCCGTCCTTTTTTCCCAATCCTGCAACTCCTGCGGAAAGGTCACTCCATTCCTTAGACCTTAAGAGAGTGCTTAAATTCTACCTAGAGGGAACTAAGGTCATAAGAAAATCAGACCAATTGTTTTTAAATTATGGTTCCATGAGGACAGGTTTTCCAGCTACCAAGAGATCCATTTCCAGATGGATAGTGTCTTGTATAAAATTGGCCTACCAGCTGGCAAATAATCCCCTATTGTTGTCACCTAAAGCACACTCCACTAGGGGAAAAGCAGCTACAGTAGCTTTCTTGCATGATGTTCCGATGGCAGAAATGTGCAAGGCAGCAACCTGGAGATCTGTGCATACTTTCACAAGGCATTATTGTCTTGAATCCGACTCCAGGGCAGATACTCAAGTAGGCCAGATAACAGAAATGTCTGAATTGTCAAGTTTAGTTGTCTGAGCTTGATTGTTAACTATTATTTTCCTTTGCCTGCAGTGGATGAGGTGAGGCTCGCTATTCTATTCTATTCTAGTGCTTATGACTATTGATGAGGATCCCCTGGAAGAGAAGGATTAGTTACTTACCTGTAATCCTAGTTCTCTTCCAGGGGTATCCTCATCAAAGTCATAAGCAACCCTCCCGTCTCCCCGGGCAAAGGATCCTTATTTTTAAAGGAATTGTCAACTCTTTGTGTTATAGCTTTGTGTCACTGCAAAGAACAACTGACCTAACTGTCACCCCTGAGGCATGATGGGAAGCTAGGGGTCATGGCTGCCTTAAAGACACGGTGCCAGTTTTTCTATGTTGCTAAGAGTTAGCTTTCTAGCCTTTCTAGGCTGTGGTTTTCTGCAATGCAGCCTGTGAGCTGACAATGCTTTCAGTCCTATCTGAGGTGTTTGTGCTAATGCAAAGCATTAAAACAGTGTTCAAACATGATTTGCTTTTGTTTCTTCCCTGATTTTTATGATATATTATGTATATTGGTTATAATATTGATTATATACAGGGGAGTCCTTACAGCATTATTCAGCTCCACTTATGAAAGGCTGCATTTGCTTTTTTATTATATATATATATATATATATATATATATATATTACCTACTGGCGGTCGCCAGTAGGTAGTTATAGTTAGGACCACGTTTCCATAGGAAATCCGCAACATTCTATTTTGAATAACTTTGGCGCCGGTCGACGAATCCTCGCGAATTTTTCAAAATAGGTGGGGCGCTACGCTCCGCTCCTACCCTGAAAGTCTCGGGGGGATTCGTCAAGCGGGGGCTGAGATAAAAGGGGGTCCCAAAACGCGTTTTTCCCATGCATTTTTCCATAGGACCTTTAGACAGGGCTACAGCCCGAACGGCTGAACAGAATTACTAGAAATTTGGCAGAGAGGTAGTCCTCAGGTCAAGGAAGTGCCTTTTGTAGGTTTGGTGTAAATCTGTTCAGTAGATTCTGAGAAAATAGCCTTTAAATCAATATATATATCTGAGCCAGCTTACGGTGTGCTTACGGTACACTTACCGTACGCGTACGGTGGTGTGCGCGAGCGCGATTCTGATTGGCTCTTAGATCTTAGTAAACATTCGAATCGGCCGAAACCAGGAAGCGGCGGCCGCCATTTTCTCTCTCGCACTGAGAGTGATGTTTAAAATATAAAGCACAAAAACATGTAAAGGGGCTGTTTAGACAGCTCCCACACACATAGCCATGTTGAGGGAGTCCCCAAAGATCCCCCAAGGCCAAAAACGGAATTTTTATTTTTTCGGTAATTTCGCCGATTACGCTTACCGTACGCGTACGTTAAAAAATTATAATAAAAAAAAAATTATCCACACTCTCCCCACCCCGTGTGCAATTGGTGCCCGAAGGGCACCAATTGTGCATGGCTTATAACATATACGAAAAATTAAAATATTACCTTTCAAAACGAAGTGCATCATATGTCCTCCATGTGCGCACGGTGCGCGAAGCGCATCGTGCGTACATGGCCCATCTAGCGTAACGTGGGCACGCGGTGCGCGTAGCGCACCGCGTGCCCACCGTCCCCAAAGATCCCCCAAGGCCAAAAACGGAGTTTTTATTTTTTCGGTAATTTCGCCGATTACGCTTACTGTACGCGTACGTTAAAAAATTATAATAAAAAAAAAATTATCCACACTCTCCCCACCCCGTGTGCAATTGGTGCCCAAAGGGCACCATTTGTGCATGGCTTATAACATATACGAAAAATTAAAATATTACCTTTCAAAACGAAGTGCATCATATGTCCTCCATGTGCGCACGGTGCGCGAAGCGCATCGTGCGTACATGGCCCATCTAGCGTAACGTGGGCACGCGGTGCGCGTAGCGCACCGCGTGCCCACCGTGCGTGCACGGCACTAACTGCGTAAAGTGGGCGCGCGGTGCGCGAAGCGCACCGTGCGCGCACGGAACGAACTGCGTTAAGTGGGCGCGCACGCCACGAATGGCGTAAAGTAACTTAGCATTTAAAAAAACGTACAAATTCACTGAAAAAACCATAGGTTTCACACACGTTATAGTTAGGAATTAGCATTTAAAAAACCTTGCAAATTCACTGAAAAAACCATAGGTTTCACACGTTATAGTTAGCGGAAATTTTACTGATAAAAAAGCAATGAAATTCCCCCGTTATAGTTAGTGCAGGCAACTATAACTCACGCGACCGCAATCTTCTGCTGATGACATATGTGTCTTTATGAAAAAAAGATATTTGTAATATATGTATAGCTAAAAATGTATGGAAGAAGACATGGGCAAATAAGTGTCTAAATACAGTATTAGCATCAGCAGAGGATTGCGGTCGCGTGAGTTATAGTTGCCTGCACTAACTATAACGGGGGAATTTCATTGCTTTTTTATCAGTAAAATTTCCGCTAACTATAACATGTGTGAAACCTATGGTTTTTTCAGTGAATTTGCAAGGTTTTTTAAATGCTAATTCCTAACTATAACGTGTGTGAAACCTATGGTTTTTTCAGTGAAAATATATATATATATATATATATATATATATATATATATATATATATATTCACTGAAAAAACCATAGGTTTCACACACGTTATAGTTAGGAAATAGCATTTAAAAAACCTTGCTAATTCACTGAAAAAACCATAGGTTTCACACATGTTATAGTTAGCTGGACATTTTACTGATAAAAAACCAATGAAATTCCCCCGTTATAGTTACTGTAGGCAACTATAACTCACGCGACCGTAATCCTCTGCTGATGCTAATACTGTATTTAGACACTTATTTGCCCATGTCTTCTTCCATTAAATTTTAGCTATACATATATTACAAATATTTTTTTTTCATAAAGACACATATGTCATCAGCAGAGGATTACGGTCGCGTGAGTTATAGTTGCCTACAGTAACTATAACGGGGGAATTTCATTGGTTTTTTATCAGTAAAATGTCCAGCTAACTATAACATGTGTGAAACCTATGGTTTTTTCAGTGAATTAGCAAGGTTTTTTAAATGCTATTTCCTAACTATAACGTGTGTGAAACCTATGGTTTTTTCAGTGAATTTGTACGGTTTTTTAAATGCTAAGTTACTTTACGCCATTTGTGGCGTGCGCGCCCACTTAACGCAGTTCGTTCCGTGCACGGTTTTTATCAACTTTAATAAGCCCTGTACATTTGGTGGCCTTCGGCCACCAAAAGCACAGGGGGTGAGGTCAATGTGGATAGTGTTTTTTTTATTTCGATTTTATAATTTCATGTTGCCAAAATTACGTTTTTTTTCTCTATTAATAAGCCCTGCACATATGGTGGCCTGCGGCCACCAAAAGCACAGGGGGTGGGGTAAGTGTGGATAGTGTTTTTTTTATTTTTATTTTTTTACCGTAAGCGTACGGTAAGCGTACGGTAAGCGTACGGTAAGCGTACCCCGCGAAATTGCCGAAAAAAAAATAAAACCGTTTTTGCTCTTGGGGGATGTTTGGGGACTCCCTCAACATGACTATGTGGGAGGGAGTTGTCAAAACAGCCCCGTAACATGTTTTTGGCCATCATGTTTGATAAACAACACTCAGTGCGAGAGACAAAATGGCGGACGCCGCTTCCTGGTTTCGGCCGATTCGAATGTTTACTAAGATCTAAGAGCCAATCAGAATCGCGCTCGCGCACGCCACCGTACGCTTACGGTAAGCGTACCGTAAGCGTACCGTAAGCGGGCTCAGATATATATATTGATTTAAAGGCTATTTTCTCAGAATCTACTGAACAGATTTACACCAAACCTACAAAAGGCACTTCCTTGACCTAGGGACTACCTCTTTGCCAAATTTCTAGTAATTCTGTTCAGCCGTTCGGTCTGTAGCTCGTTCTAAAGGTCCTATGGAAAAATGCATGGGAAAAACGCGTTTTGGGACCCCCCTTTTATCTCAGCCCCCGCTTGACGAATCCCCCCGAGACTTTCAGGGTAGGAGCGGAGCGTAGCGCCCCACCTATTTTGAGAAATTCGCGAGGATTCGTCGACCGGCGCCAAAGTTATTCAAAATAGAATGTTGAGGTTTTCCTATGGAAAAGGGGTCCTAACTATAACTACCTACTGGCGACCGCCAGTAGGTAATATATATACATATCGAACAGGAAAGTCTTTAGGTTAAAGACGAAAAGCCACACCGATCCAGTACTTTCAATAAATCCTTTATTCACGGGCACAAAAGACGCGTTTCGAGCTATCCAGCTCTTGGTCACATATATATATATATATATATATATATATAACATTTTCGTTCACCCAGGCTTGTCGAACACTTTGCGGCTGCTTCCAATGGCGGGGGGTGAACCGCAACTGTTACACAACAACTTCGAAAAATGTGGAGCACTCTCGGGAGTATATGGTGGTTTTCTTGCGCAAATGCATTTCGGCGTGAGCCTTCTTCAGTGCGTGAAACCATTTCAATTAGGTGCAGCTTGCGTTTTTCTTTTAATTATTCATCATGTTCCCTATTGGTGGAGTTTGGACCAATTATGAGGCGGCACTCACATGTATAGACAATATGTATGGCAATCAGGAAAGGCATCGGTGTCCCATAATGCAATGTTCTTATACCATCTGATTCCACATTGATGTATTATTTTAATTGCCATTCCCTCTTTGCTGAGTATTGTGATGCCTCTGTTGTCACTCACATCCGCTCGCTGCATCTGTCTTCCTCGCCTACTGCTGGTCGTTTTCACGGTGTCCCGTAGGTATCCCTCATATGGTAGGTAACCTTGGACTTGGATAGCCCACATCCTCTTCGGTAGCCGGGAGCCGCTAGCAGTGGTTCTGACTCGCCAACACAAACAACATTTTCGTTCACCCAGGCTTGTCGAACACTTGGCGGGTGCTTCCAATGGCGGGGGGTATATATAGATGCATATATGTTTATCACATATATGATTGTGTTTCTGGGGTCTCGCGCAAAGGCCGGAATATTCTAGTGCTTATGACTTTGATGAGGAAATCTCCTTTGCATTAAAATAGCATATGCAGTGTAAACTGGCCATAGGCCTGAAAAAGCATTGTACATTTAGTAGCACATCCACCTCATTTGAAAACACCCAAACTTCAGTCAATGAGGTGTAAGCGTAAGGTCTTCTACTCCCCCTAGAGTACACCATAGCTCAGATTTCTACTACACATGTGTGAGGGAGTCCCCTGACAGCTATGCTATGACCTTTCAGTGGACCGTAAATGTGTTACTTTCATGATCTGCCTTGGATTTGAACCAGCCCTATTTTCACCACTGAAGTACTGTTTGTTGTTTTTAGGGAAATTGTGTTGCATTCTGGGCCAGCCAGATCTTTTTACTTGATAACTGTCCCCATGGCTGACAGAGAAAATAAATCTCTTTTCAAAGCTTGTTCGACTTCTGGTCTTATGAAGATTTACATTGTTGATCCTTATTTTCAATGTGTTTATTGCCTTCATCCAAATCATCTCAATATGACATTTGTAGGAATTTTCCAACTAAGACTCTTAAAGACAAAGAAAGGATGTTGACATTATATCTGATGGCATCAGATGGATGCTCTGTCGACAGTGACTTTGCTGTTGTTGACTGTGGTCACTACACCATCGGTGGCAGCACCGTCTATTCCGCTACTGTGGACGGTGGAGACTGTGCCCTCAACATCTACACCGTAGACGACATTGAATTACGTTTTGCAATTTCTGCTCTCACATTGCCACCATCTGATCAAGAAAAGGAGGCAAGTAACTATGATTCGTAAACTGCATAGAGCCCAACACAGCTGAATGTAAAATATATCCCAGATTTTGTGGAGGACATAGAAGAAAACAAATAATATTCACACTTTGATTGCCTACAGAATTATATTTCTCATACCTCAAGGTCTTACATACCACCTAGACAATACAGGCAGCCTGAAGTAGTTCAAGTGCCCACAGCCTTTTAATCAGCATTATAACAAATTATGGAAACTTTCCAAATGGTATTGCCACAATAGCCAGCTTACAATCGACAACATCTACCAGCTAATCCCCCTCCGCAACAGTCATCACTGCCATCTCCACCACCTCCCATGAGAAACATCACCCAGAGTTTTTCAAAGATCACTGGTCCCACCAAGGCCCGAAGACATGGATGATGATTAATCCAATCACTCCATATTTTCTCATGTGGATGGAAAAGAGGATTAACCTCCTCAAGATGATATGGCTGGCGCTATATTGACCCCAAGGGAAGGAGACGACGCACGTGTTCCACAGGATCAGACATATGATATTTCAAGATTTCATTTTCTAATGGAAAGAGATGCAAATAAGTTCAGTCTACCACTAAAGTCCACAGATCAACAATGCTTCCTTTATGATTTTAAGGAGCAATAACGGAATCTGGTAAGAGCAATACCTGTTTTTGATTTTATTGGTCATAAAGCCTCAAGTTAATGAATACTCTGGCTATGGTTCCGGTGGTGATACCCCACCTGGAGAAGAAGTATAGTGCTCCAGAAACCGCTCCAGCGTGCCTCACCGGGCTTACTAGGTAAAATACAATTACCACTTCAGCGACTCATAGAAGATCCAATTACGCCATCATATAGTCTGCCAGAACGAGATAGTAGACATATAGACTTTTTAGGTAAACAAATCTCATCTGTTTCAGCCAACCTCTATCAAGTCAGCCAATGCTTTGGCAGACTTAGGGTGTTATGATGGCCAGATGAGGCATGATACTGCACCATTGCTTGAACTTAACCCCGAGGATAAGAGTGAGGTAGCAAGAGCTATTCATAAAGAAGGAGAACTCAATCTTCATTCATTATTGATGCTTCAGTGGATGTCTCCAATACAGGTTGTCGTCCGCTTGCAGGAGGAACAGTGTTAAGAAGGCAAGGTTGGCTAAAGTCCACAGCCGTCTGTCCTGAGGTGCATCAAAGATTTTGAACATGCCATCAAGGGCCTTACTCTTTTCAGAAAACAACTTCCGGGTCCTAAAACAGATACAGCTATTGCTAAGGCTTTGGGTCTACTGCAGTATCACAGCTTAAGAGCTTGGGATTTTCGTGCCTCACAAAGATCACACAGTTTTAGGGGAAGAATCGACCAATTTGAAAGTCAACTGTCATTTTATCCTCAAAAATAATCCAGACATGATCAAGGCTACTCCTATAACTGTAGTCAAAGGCAGCCCTACTGCAGATCATCAGGAAGAAAGAGAACTGCTCCTCAATCATGCACCAATGACAGCCAGAAGAGAGCTCGACTCTCTGCCTTTGCCCCCTTTTCCATCTCCTACACTACCGTTGGGAGGGAGAATTTCCATGTGTGCTTCCGTTTGGGCTTCTATAACATCGGACAAATTGGTGAGGCAAATTGTTCGTTCCGGCCTACATTGGTGTTCATGCAGTGACCCCCTGTGAATTCACCCAAGAAAGAGCTTCATCTACATTTGAAGGAGCTTCAACAGGAAATTATCTTACACCTCCGCAAAGGGTCTATAGAGATTGTCCCCAAATCACAGAGAAAGCAAGAGTTTTACTCCAGTTTCTTTCTGATCAAAAAGAAAACGGGTCGTAGGGACCAGTTCTGGATCTCAGGCAACTGCAGAAGCAATGTTTCCAGATAGTTACCCTCCAGGAAGTCCTCCTGATGATGCAGGGATAATTTATGACTTACCGGGATGTTCTGGATGTGTATTTCCAAATACCCATTGAGCAAAGAGACAGAAAATATCTCTGATTCCTGTTAGTGGGACAATATTATCTATTCAAGGCGCTTTTCTTTTGGGCTCAAATCAGCTTCTCAAATTTTTACCAAATGCCTCGCTCACACTCTTGTCTTCCTCAGGCGAGAAGTTCATTCGTTGTTACCTTACCTCGACGACTGGCTCGTCAAGGCACCATCAAAGGATGATGCAAGAAGATCTATGACGGCCTGCATCAACCTGTTCAAGAAACTAGGCCTCACGTCCAACTGAGAAAAATGTTAATTGGAGCCCCAAACAAAAAATCGAGTTCCTGGGTGCATTACTCGACAAGCAAGTGGGAAAGTATTTTCCATCGCAGGAGAGGGAGAGGAAGTTGCAAATTGTGGCAAGTAACATCGATAACAGTGAGACAATACAAATCTCCACTGGGCTTAATAACGTCCTCCATAGGCCTTTTCATTTTTTGCTGGCTCTGCAGGAGGCCTGTTCAGTAGGAGCTAGGCTTGCAATGGAAGCAAGTCGAAGAGTCTTGGGAGAATGCAGTACAAGTTACAAGGAGGCTGAAACAGACATTCTTGTGGTGGATGCTTCCAAAAATCTGAACGCAGGACTGTCTTTTCTACCTGTATCAAACAGGATGATACTTACAACAGATGCATCAATGGATGGATGAGGATCTCATCTGCAGGAACTTTCAACCAGAGACCTATTGTCAGATATGGAAATGGCACTGTACATCATTGTGTTGGAACTCCGCACCATACGTCTAGACCTGCAATCATTCTTTCCCAGGCTAATAGATCAACCAGTCAAAGTCAGTGCGGGCAACACAACCTCCATGTTTTATGTAGCGAAGCAAGGAGGAACACAGTCCCGATCCCTCTCAGAAAAGGCTCAATTGCTGTGGAATTGGGTCATTTCTCACAAGATCGACACCAGGCATGTGAATCTATGAAAGATACCCCAATCATGGATAAGAAAATAAGTTACTTACCTGTAACTACGGTTATCCAGTATTGGTATCTTTCATAGATTCACAGGCATCCACCCCCCTCCCTGTAGAGGCTGTTTCCATATTGGTCAATAAGATACTCACTTCTCATTTGTGCTGCGAAAATCTAAGGGAAACTGTCTCTGCTAGGAGAGTTCTAGAGGATGCTAGCAGCTGATTGGATGCATTCAACATTTAGTCCTTTTTTAAAAAGGACATAGATAGGCTATGTTAGACATCGCTCAGGGCCATTATATCCTATGGCATTATTTAAATACTGCTTGATTATGTTACTGTGGGACTCCCATCTCTGCAACAGGGAATGATTCAGGCATGTGAATCTATGAACGATACTAACATTGGATAACCGTAGTTACAGATAAGTATCATTTTCTTATTACTTTGGCCAGTCCATCACCAGAATTGTTGCCAAAATCTTGGCCTCCATATCAATGACAGTGATTTGGCACTATGAACCTGGGATGTCGGAGGGACGTTCCAGCATAAGAACACTGGCAGTGTGAGCCTCTCAAAGCTCCAAAGGGAGACTTCCCTGTTCTATAGCCCACTCATAGACATCCAATAATAGTTGCGCCAGCAGAGTGGCTAAACAATACAAGAACTCTGCCGGGAAATCATTAGGCCCCCTGGATTTGCTATTTGATAGCTGATGAATTGTTACTGATATTTTATTTACAGTTATGGGTTTGTCTAATTGTGACATGTCTGTAGCAGACAATCTGGTTATGTATACAGAAAGTAAGTACTCAAGTGGGTTTAGAATTGATTGTTGATATAAGTCGCAATAGTACTATGCAAATGTAGGTTCCTCTCTCATTCTCAATATGATTTATGTCCCTACATGCAAGCCAATGTCACCTTGGTCATATAATCGTTGTACAATTTTAGATGGAATATATTGTGCATATTGTGTATTCAGACCAGCGTTAATCCCACCAGATGCTAAGAATTGACAGTACTTCCTTATCTTCTCACCATAGCCAGATCTGGGTTTCACATCTCTTTATTAAGGGACATCTTGCAGCTTTTGCTGCCAATTGGAAATGTCCTTCACAAACCTTTTTCCAAAGAGTGACTGTGGAGGAAGATTTCCTATAGGGCAGCAGTTCTCAACCTTTTGACTTTTGTGGACCCCAACTTAACCATTACTGGAACCCAGGGACCCCCACTGACTCATTAATAGAATCCAGGGACCACAATGAGTCATTACTTGAAGCCGGGGACCCAGTCCTAAGCAATTTTGATGGTTTGAACTTCAAATCAATACAAGAAATACAGAAACAAGCATTATTCAAGTTCAAGGCATGTGGGCTGCTGAATTCATATCTGTGCATAGATCGCCGCCTAGTGTTGGGTCCGGATGTTTGCACGTTGTTGTCCTGGAAGAGTCTTCGAAGTATCCTTGGATAGGTGACTCCTCCCCTGGACTACAGTGCGCATGGGCATCCTCTCCATCCTCAGATTGTTTTTTTCCGCCATTGGGTTCGGATGTGCTATCTTAACTCCAGTTAGGAAAAAACTTTGTCGAGGCCAAAAGGCCTTTAGTTTGCGTCGGTACTGTTCACTCGATCGGTTTCGACTCTACCTGTTAGCTTACTAACTTTAGAACCAACTTTTCGCTTTCAACCTGACCATCGACGACACCGACGATGGAGTCGAGGACACCATTCAAGAGGTGCCCGGTATGCAATGCGAAATATCCCCATATCGACGTCCACCCGGTGTGCAACAAATGCTTGTCGCCGGACCACGACGAATCGACATGCATGGCCTGTGCCCGGTTCCGTTCCAAGAAGACTCTACGGAATCGACGAGCAGCGAGACTCGAAGCGCAGCACGCGGCACCGGCCCCGGCAGACATCTTCAACGCCGAAGATGTCGAAGAATTGGAAAACCTACCCTCCAGTCCCGTTTCCGAACATGACTCCGGTTCGGACGACGTTGACGAATCACTCTTTCGCAGAGATGAAGACAACACCGAGGTAGGAGACGGCGATGAGGCCTTAGGGGCCGAAGAGAGTAGCTCCAATGACGAGCAAGGCCTACCCGTTCAGACTGACGAGAGCCCAGTGCCACAGTCTATGGCTCCGGTCGAGGGATCGCCTTCGGGCCTTACCCGAGACCTATCCCGCAGTTCTTCGGGCCCGGCCTCGGACGTTCAGCGGCAGCCATTATTACCTAAACCGGCTGGTTTCCCTTCTACCAAACCGAAACTGAATGCTGCACTGGTACAAATGAAACCGAAACCGAAACCGGCGCTAGTCGGATCGAGGCCTTCCACACCTTCGACGCCAGCGACACGCGTCGGCACCGAGCGCAACAAACGAGACTTCGGTGCCGAACTTGAAGCGGCCGACGTCGGAGTCGGCATACGGAAAAAGGCCCTCGGTGCCATCAAACCTGCTCGGCTCGCGGCGCCGACGCCATCGACTCCTAAACCAAAGGTCATACTGCCTGCTGCATCTCACGTCGCTTCCACGGCATCACCAAAGCCTCATGCATCGAAAACATCGACGGCCATTTCCGCCCCTCGACCCGATGACCCACCGGCGCCGAAAAAGTCCCCGGCCGCCTCTACACAAAGCAGCAAAACCCAAACGGTCCTCCAGGACACATCGGGCTCCGGCCCACTAAAAGCTCAAGCAGCCTCTTCGGCGCCAGCCAACATAACTTTTGGCCGGCCGCCATCCACGGTCCCGAAAATGTTCCAACTCAGGACACGGGTCACCCACACCACGGTTACACCTGCTGAGACGTCTCCGTCACATTACATCGACGCCAACACCGGCAGGATGATTATCCATGAACGGAGGATAACTTCGGAGCCACCTTTGGACCCTTTCAGGATCCCACTAAAAAGAAAGCTGCCTGTGGACTCAGAACCTGTGCTTTGCGAATCTTTCGACTCGCCCTACCAGGATCCACTATCATTCTCTCCCACACACTCCGACACGGATGCGTTGGCAGACTATATGGATGACCAAGTCCCTTACCACGGAGACATGGACCCTGATGACCAACAGGACCCTGATCAAACTTGGGGCGACCCTGCAGACCCCAGTGCACCTCTAGATGCACAGGACCCACAACTCTATTGAGCGAAAACATCTCCCACACCACAGAGGACACTGCAGCGTTCAACGCTCTTATTGAACGTGCTGCGAATAATCATGGAGTGCAGCTTCACTCTGACACCGTGGAGGACGACTTCCTTATGGACACTTTCGCTTCCTCAGAAAGGCATGTAAAGACTCTGCCCATGTTGAAAGGTGTCCTCAAACCAGCCAAGGACATCTTCAAGGAACCCACCAGGGCAAGGGTGATAAACCCCAGGATCGACAAAAAGTCGTTGAACGCTGCAGTGTCCTCTGTGGGAGATGTTTTCGCTCCATAGAGTTGTGGGTCCTGTGCATCTAGAGGTGCACTGGGGTCTGCAGGGTCGCCCCAAGTTTGATCAGGGTCCTGTTGGTCATCAGGATCCATGTCTCCGTGGTAAGGGACTTGGTCATCCATATAGTCTGCCAACGCATCCGTGTCGGAGTGTGTGGGAGAGAATGAAACTACTCCAACATCTCCCTGACCCGTTCAAAGAAGGTGCAGAAATTCTTATCAGAGAGGGACAGCTACTCACAAATGCTTCCATCAAGTGTGCACTAGATGCTGCAGACACGGCTGCCAGGGCCATAAACACAAGCGTCATGCTGCGACGACATGCCTGGTTGCGAATCTCCGGGTTCAAACCTGAGGTGCAAAATAATATACTAAACCAACCTGTCAACCCCGACTATTTATTCGGGCCGGAGGTTGACACAGCCCTTGAGAAAATAAAAAAGGACACGGACACTGCAAAGTCCATGGGGGCTCTCCAGACTCAGTCCTTTCGGAGCAGCTCCTTTCGTCGCCCCGGAAATAGAGGAGCAGGTAGAGGACAGGGGTCACAGCAGACATACAACAAGGGCAATACCCAAACCACCTACGATAAAAACACCCGGGGTGGATATCGTGGCTCCAGTACAAAGGGCAGAGGACGCGGCTACGGCAACACCAGGTCCTCCCCCAAGAACAAGCAGTGACGCCCTCTCCCTTCCTCCCGACCACATAACACCTGTCGGGGGAAGGCTACAAAGGTTCCTGTCCACGTGGAACTCCATCACCACGGACAGGTGGGTCAAAGATATTGTCAAATACGGTTACTGTCTAGAGCTAACCTCCACTCCACCCACAATACCTCCAAGAAACCGTCCTATGTCCTCAGAGCACTTAACGCTCTTACAGCAAGAGGTGCAAAGTATGCTTCTAAAAGGCGCTATAGAGGTCGTACCCGTCCACGAGCAGGGTACGGGAGTGTACTCCCTCTACTTTTTAATACCGAAAAAGGACGGGTCACTCAGACCTATACTAGACCTAAGACCCCTGAACCGGTACATTCTTTCCGAGCACTTTCACATGCTCACTCTCCAGCAAGTCCTTCCGCTTCTCAAGCAGGGAGACTTCCTGGCCACACTGGACCTCAAGGATGCGTATTTCCACATACCCATTCACCCCTCACACAAAAAATACCTCAGGTTCACTGTTCAGGGACAGCACTATCAATTCAAAGTCCTGCCCTTCGGCGTGACAACAGCACCCAGGGTTTTCACAAAGTGCCTAGCTACTGTGGCGGCACATCTACGGAGGCAGCACATACACGTCTACCCCTACCTGGACGACTGGCTCGTTCAAGCGAAGTCAGCCCAGCAATGTGCCAGCCACATGTCCCGCACCATTCACCTCCTTCACAGTTTGGGATTCTCACTAAATTACCCAAAATCCCATCTCCAGCCCGCACACGTACAACAGTACCTGGGTGCGACTATAGACACTCTGGCGGCCACAGCTCAGCCAAATTTAGTGAGGATCAACAGCATGCAAATGCTGATTTCCAAGTTCAAACCCCAACACTCCCTTCCTGCGCGAGTGTTCATGCAGTTGATAGGCATGATGGCCTCCTGCATTTTCATAGTCCCGCACGCGAGATTACATATGCGCCCGCTTCAGGAGTGCTTAGCACGTCAGTGGAATCAGGCTCAAGGACAGTTGAAAGACCTAGTGTTGGTGAGCGGTCGGGCATACAACTCTCTGCATTGGTGGAATCCACAAAACCTTTGCAAGGGCCGACCGTTCCAAGAGCCTGTTCCACAAATAGTACTAACAGCGGATGCGTCTCTCCAGGGATGGGGAGCTCATGTACTCCACTACACAGTGCAGGGACTATGGACGACACAACAGAAGAAAATGCACATCAACCTTCTGGAACTGATGGCAATCTTCCTGGCCATGAAGGCATTCAAAGTACATCTGTGCAACAAGGTCGTGTTGATGCGGACGGACAACATGACCGCAATGTACTACATACAGAAGCAGGGAGGAACGCACTCTCCACAGTTGTCTCATCTGGCTCAGAGCATGTGGAAGTGGGCCATTCAGAGGAACATGTTCCTCATGGCGGAACACCTCCCCGGCAAGGACAACCAGATGGCGGATCTGCTCAGCAGACACAGCCACCAGATGCACGAGTGGGAGTTACACCCATCAGTACTCCAGCCGTACTTCCAGCAGTGGGGTCATCCAGAGATAGACCTGTTCGCCACAAGCGAAAACGCAAAATGCCAAAGCTTTGCCGCCAGGTTCCCACATCCGCAGTCGCAGGGCAATGCGATATGGATGAACTGGTCCGGCAGATTTGCGTACGCTTTTCTCCCAGCGCCGTTGATACCGCTGGTGGCTCGCTAACTCAGACAACACTCCCTGACACTCGTCCTAGTTGCTCCTACGTGGGCACGCCAGCCATGGTACACCACCTTCCTCGAACTTTCCGTGGTGCCGCATCAAAGGCTGCGGATCAAACCCGCGCATTTGACGCAGAACCATGGAGAGATTCAGCACCCAGATCCGCAACAGCTGAACCTGGCAATCTGGCTCCTGAAGTCCTAGAGTTTGGCTACCTCAACCTGCCACCTGACTGTATGGACATCATCAAGGAGGCCAGGAGACCCACTACAAGAGCTTGCTATGCAGCCAAATGGAAAAGGTTCGTCATTTATTGCGGTAATAATGACATTAACCCGCTGGACGCATCCATCCAAAACATCATTTGTTACCTCCTACACCTATACCGATGCAATCTGGCGTACACCTCTATACGTGTCCATTTGACCGCAATATCAGCCTATCTACAAACCAGGCAGCACCTCTCTCTATTCAGAGTGCCTGCCATCAAAGCATTCTTGGAAGGACTCAAACGAGTCATTCCACCAAGCCACCCACCGGCTCCAATGTGGAACCTCAACCTGGTCCTCACACGCCTGATGGGTCCACCCTTTGAACCTCTCCACTCATGCGAGATTCAATTCCTCACCTGGAAAGTAGCTTTCCTGGTAGCGATCACTTCTTTAAGAAGAGTTAGTGAACTCCAGGCACTAAGAGTTCAAGAGCCATTTATACAGGTTCATGCCAACAGGGTCGTACTACGTACCAACCCCAAATTCATGCCCAAGGTAATATCGCAGTTCCACATGAATCAAACTATTGAACTGCCCGTTTTCTTCCAAAACCCACAAACTGTCGCGGAAAGGGCACTCCACACACTAGATGTCAAAAGGGCCCTCATGTATTACATCGACAGGACTAAACCCTTTAGGAAGACAAAACAACTGTTCGTTGCCTTTGCCCCACACCACAAAGGTAACGCCATCTCCAAAGCAGGGATAGCCAGATGGATAGTTAAGTGTATCCAAATTTGTTATCAAAAGGCAAAAGGCACATTAACTATTCCCCCACGAGCCCACTCAACACATAAGTTAGGGGCCTCCATGGCTTTTCTAGGAAATATTCCCCTGCATGATATATGTAGAGCAGCCACCTGGTCCACTACACATACATTTACCAAACACTATTGTGTAGATGTGCAATTAAAACAGCAGGCAGCTGTAGGACAGGCTGTTCTCAAAACCCTTTTTCAGACCGCTGCAGCTGGCACTGGTAGCCGCCGCTAATAGAGGGCACTGCTATATATTCTATGCACAGATATGAATTCAGCAGCCCACATGCCTCGAACTGAATATGCTACTTACCAGTATGCATCTGTTCTTGGCATGTAGGGTTGCTGACATTCATATCGCCCTCCCTCCTCCCCGGCGCCTGTAGCAGCTGCAGCTCTCAGAATTACTGTAAGCATGGTCATCACTTTCTGTATCTACTCCATCACTGCCACAATGGCGAAAAACAATCTGAGGATGGAGAGGATGCCCATGCGCACTGTAGTCCAGGGGAGGAGTCACCTATCCAAGGATACTTTGAAGACTCTTCCAGGACAACAACGTGCAAACATCCGGACCCAACACTAGGCGGCGATCTATGCACAGATATGAATGTCAGCAGCCCTACATGCCAAGAACAGATGCATACTGGTAAGTAGCATATTCAATACACAAAGAACAAAATATTATGTTCGAGGCATGTGGGCTGCTGAATTCATATCTGTGCATAGATCGCCGCCTAGTGTTGGGTCCGGATGTTTGCACGTTGTTGTCCTGGAAGAGTCTTCGAAGTATCCCGAGATAGGTGACTCCTCCCCTGGACTACAGTGCGCATGGGCATCCTCTCCATCCTCAGATTGTTTTTTTCCGCCATTGGGTTCGGATGTGCTTATCTTGACTCAAGTTAGGAAAATCTAGTTTCAGGCCAAAAGGCCTTTAGTTTTCGACGGTACTGTTTCCCATCGGTATCAACAGTTTACAGACTAGTTTCGCGATTTTAACAACTTCTCGGATCCATTCAATCCGACCATCGACCGCACTTCGACGATGGAATCGAGGACCCCATTCAAGCGCTGTCCTGTTTGCCACGCCAAATACCCCCATATCGACGTCCACCCGGTGTGTAACAAATGCCTCTCACCGGATCATGACGAATCAAAATGCATGGCCTGTGCCCGATTCCGATCCAAGAAGACTTTACGGAATCGACGAGCCGCGCGACTGGAAGCGCAGCAAGCGGCACCGGCCCCGGCCAACATCTTCAGCACCGAGGACGAAGATGTCGAAAGCGTGGAAAATACACCCTCCAGCCCCACTTCCGAACACGGTTCCCGATCGGAAGATGTCGAAGAAGAGCTTTTTCACAGGGAAGAAGCCGACGATGAGGTAGGAGACTACGATGAGGCCTTAGGGGCCGAAGAAGGTAGCTCCGGTGAGGAGCAAGGCCTACCCGTCCAAATGGAGGATATCCCAATGGGTCAGTCGACGGCTCCGGTCGAGGGATCGCCTTCGGGCCTTACCCAAGACCAATCCCGCAGTTCCTCGGCCCCGCCCTCTGGCCCGGCCACGGACATTCAGCAAGAGCCATTGTCACCTAAAAAGACTGGTTTCCCTACCACGAAACCGAAACCACTCATCGCACCGGTTCAACAGAAACTGAAAGTGAAACTGACACTGGTCGGCTCGAGGACCACCACACCTTCGACGCCAGCCAAACCCGTCGGCTCCGACCGCACCAAACGGGACTTCGGTGCCGAACTCGCTGCAGCCGATGTCGGCGCCGACCCAAGAAGGAAATCTATTGGTACCGTCAAAGCGCCAAGGCCCCCGGCACCGAAAACATCGGCACCAGCCATCAAGGTGAAAATGGCCACTGCATCGCTATCCACCTCGAAGGCAGCGACTAAGGTACATTCATCGACGCCGTCGTCGGCTCCTACCCCTCCTCGGCTCGATGGCCCGGTGACTTCGAAGAAGTCCACGCTGAACCTATCGGCGCCAAAGAACCATCGGCGTTCCAGGTGCAACAAGTGGCAGCGTCCTTGAAACGCATCAGGGAAAAGGCAGCCCTCCAGACCTCGTCGGGCTCCGAACCGAAATGGGCACAGAAGGCACCTTCGGCACCGGCCAACATCACCTTTGGTCTGCCGCCATCCACGGCGCCGAAAATGTTCGAAATCAGAACCCGCGTCACACAGACAAGGTCCCCATCTACCGAACACTCGACTACTGGGACATCGCCGTCCCACTTCATCGACGCCGACACCGGCAGGCTTATGCTCCAAAAGCGGAAGATCACTTCAGGGCACGCTTTGGACTCTTATAGGATCCCGCTAAAACAAAAAATGCCGGCGGAATCGGAACCAGTTCTTTATGAACGCATCCACACCTCTTACACAGATCCATCATTCTCTCCAACGCACTCCGACACGGATGCAGTGGAGGACTACATGGGTGACGACACCACCTACCCCGAAGACATGGACCCTGAGGGCCAGCAAGACCCTGATCAAGTCTGGGATGACCCCGTAGAGCCTGGTGCCGCCCTGGATACACAGGACACGCAACTTTATGGCGCAAAAACGTCCCCCACAGAGGACACTGCTGCATTCAACGCCCTCATTGAACGTGCCGCAGCCAATCATGGAGTGCAACTCCACTCAGACACTATCGAGGATGACTTCTTGGTGGACACTTTCGCATCCTCCGGGAGGACTGTAAAAACTCTGCCCATGTTAAAGGGTGTCCTAAAGCCAGCAAAGGACATTTTCAAAGAAACCACCAGGGCACGGGTCATAAACCCCAGGATCGAGAAAAAATACAAACCCGCACCTGGGGACCCCACGTACATTAGGAGCCAGTTGCCTCTGGACTCCATTGTAGTTGCCAATGCTCGCAAACGAGCACACTCGCAGACAACTGGTGATGCTCCTCCCCCGGACAAAGAGTCCAAGGTTCTAGAAACCTCCGGCAAACGGATTGCAGCCCAGGCAGCAAACATATGGCGCATCGCCAATACACAGGCCCTCCTAGCTCGCTACGACCGTTCACACTATGACACATTAGAGACCCTACTCCAACACCTGCCAGATGAGTACAAAGAGGCAGCGGAGCTCCTCATCAGGGAGGGACAACTGCTCACAAACGCATCCATCAAGTGTGCACTGGATGCCGCAGACACAGCTGCAAGGGCAATAAACACTAGCGTGATGCTACGACGACACGCCTGGTTACGAATCTCCGGATTCAAACCTGAAGTCCAAAATAACATCCTCAATCAGCCGGTCAACCCCGACTACTTATTTGGACCGGAGGTTGATACCACCTTAGAAAAGATAAAAAAAGACACGGACACTGCGAAGTCAATGGGGGCTCTGCAAACGCAGACTTTTCGTAGTGGCTCCTTTCGTCGCCCCGGAAATAGAGGTGCAGGTAGAGGACAGGGGGCACAACAAACCTACAATAAAGGGGGCACACAGGGTTCCTACGATAAAAACACCCGAGGTGGATATCGTGGCTCCAGCACCAAGGGCAGAGGACGTGGTTACGGCAATACCAGGTCCTCCCCCAAGAACAAACAGTGACGCCCTCTCCCTTCCCCCCGACCACATAACACCTGTCGGGGGGAGACTCCAGCGGTTCCTGTCCACGTGGAATTCCATCACCACAGACAGGTGGGTCAAAGATGTTATCCAACACGGTTACTGTCTCGAATTAACCGCCACTCCACCCACCATACCGCCAAGGCACCGTCCTATGTCCTCAGAGCACTTAGCGTTATTACAGCAGGAGGTGCTAAGTATGCTGCAAAAAGGTGCAATAGAGGTCGTGCCCGTACACCAGCAGGGAACAGGGGTATACTCTCTGTACTTCTTAATACCAAAAAAGGACGGGTCACTCAGACCTATTCTAGACCTGAGACCTCTCAACCACTACATTCTCTCGGAGCATTTTCACATGCTCACCCTGCAGCAGGTTCTCCCACTCCTCATACAGGGAGATTTCCTAGCCACGCTAGACCTCAAAGATGCGTATTTCCACATACCCATACACCCGTCACACAGAAAATATCTCCGGTTCACCATTCAGGGTCAGCACTATCAATTCAAAGTCCTCCCCTTCGGAGTAACAACAGCACCCAGAGTTTTCACAAAGTGCCTAGCTACCAAGGCTGCACATCTACGGAGGCAACATATTCACGTCTACCCTTACCTGGACGACTGGCTTGTTCAGGCAAAGTCAGCCCAGCAATGTGCCAGCCACATGTCCCGCACCATTCAGCTCCTTCACAGTCTGGGATTCTCACTAAATTACCCAAAATCACATCTCCAACCCGCACACGTACAACAGTACCTAGGTACGACCATAAACACTCTGGCAGCCACAGCTCAGCCAAATTTAGTGAGGATCAGCAGCATGCAAATGCTGATTTCCAAGTTCAAACCCCAACACTCCCTTCCTGCGCGAGTGTTCATGCAGTTGATAGGCATGATGGCCTCCTGCATTTTCATAGTCCCACACGCGAGACTACATATGCGCCCGTTTCAGGAGTGCTTAGCACGTCAGTGGAATCAGGCTCAAGGACAGTTGAAAGACCTAGTGTTGGTGAGCGGTCGGGCATACAACTCTCTGCATTGGTGGAATCCACAAAACCTTTGCAAGGGCCGACCGTTCCAAGAGCCTGTTCCCCAAATAATACTGACAGCGGACGCGTCTCTCCAGGGATGGGGAGCTCATGTACTCAATTACACAGTGCAGGGACTATGGACAACACAACAAAAGAAGATGCACATCAACCTTCTGGAATTGTTGGCAATCTTCCTAGCCATGAAGGCATTCAAAGTACATCTGTGCAACAAGGTCGTGTTGATCCGGACGGACAACATGACCGCAATGTACTACATACAGAAGCAGGGAGGAACACACTCTCCACAGTTGTCTCATCTGGCTCAGAGCATGTGGAAGTGGGCCATTCAGAGGAACATATTCCTCATGGCGGAACACCTCCCAGGCAAGGACAACCAGATGGCGGATCTGCTCAGCAGACACAGCCACCAAATGCACGAGTGGGAGTTACACCCATCAGTACTCCAACCGTACTTCCAGCAGTGGGGTCATCCAGAGATAGACCTATTCGCGACAAGCGAAAACGCAAAATGCCAAAGCTTTGCCGCCAGGTTCCCACATCCACAGTCGCAGGGCAATGCGATATGGATGTACTGGTCCGGCAGATTTGCGTACGCTTTTCCCCCAGCGCCATTGATACCGCTGGTGGCACGCAAACTGCGACAGCACTCACTGACACTCATCCTGGTTGCTCCAACATGGGCATGCCAGCCATGGTACACAACCTTTCTGGAACTTTCCGTGGTGCCGCATCAAAGGCTGCGGATCAAACCCGCGCTTTTGACGCAGAACCATGGAGAAATTCAGCACCCAGATCCGCAACAGCTGAACCTGGCAATCTGGCTCCTGAGATCCTAGAGTTTGGCTACCTAAACCTGCCACCTGACTGTATGGAGATCATTAAGGAGGCCAGGAGACCCACTACCAGGGCTTGCTATGCAGCTAAATGAAAGAGGTTTGTCATTTACTGCAACAACAATGACATTAACCCGCTAGACGCATCCATTCAAAATATAATCTGTTACCTCTTACACCTATACCGATGCAATCTGGCATACACCTCAATACGTGTCCATTTGACCGCAATAGCAGCCTATCTCCAGAACAGGCAGCACCTCTCTTTATTCAGAGTGCCTGCCATCAAAGCTTTCTTGGAGGGACTTAAACGAGTAATTCCCCCAAGACACCCACCAGCACCGGTGTGGAACCTCAACTTGGTCCTCACCCGACTGATGGGTCCACCCTTCGAACCTCTCCACTCATGTGAGATTCAATTCCTCACCTGGAAAGTAGCTTTCCTAGTGGCAATCACTTCGTTAAGAAGAGTTAGTGAACTCCACGCACTAACCATTCAAGAGCCATTCATACAGGTTCACGCAAACAGGGTCGTACTACGTACCAACCCCAAATTCATGCCCAAAGTAATATCGCAGTTCCACATGAATCAAACTATTGAACTGCCTGTTTTCTTTCAAAATCCACAGAATGTAGCAGAGAGAATGCTCCATACACTAGATGTAAAGAGAGCCCTCATGTACTATATAGACAGAACTAAGGTCTTTAGGAAGACAAAACAACTTTTCGTTGCATTTTCTCCACAGCACAAGGGCAACGCCATTTCCAAAGCAGGTATAGCCAGATGGATCGTTAAATGTATTCAAATTTGCTATCAAAAGGCTAAACGCACATTAACGATTCCCCCACGAGCCCACTCAACACGTAAGTTAGTGGCGTCCATGGCTTTCCTGGGAAACATTCCTTTACAGGAAATATGTAGAGCAGCCACATGGTTCACTATACATACATTTACCAAACACTACTGTGTAGATGTACACTCAAAACAGCAGGCAGCTGTAGGACAGGCTGTTCTCAAAACCCTTTTTCAGACCGCTGCAGCTTGCACTGGTAGCCGCCGCTAATCGGAGGTACTGCTATGTATTCTATGCACAGATATGAATTCAGCAGCCCACATGCCTCGAACTGAATATGCTACTTACCAGTATGCATCTGTTCTTGGCATGTAGGGCTGCTGACATTCATATCGCCCACCCTCCTCCCCGGCGCCTGTAGCAGCTGCAGCTCTCAGAATTACTGTATAGCATGGTCATCACTTTCTGTATCTACTCCATCACTGCCACAATGGCGAAAAACAATCTGAGGATGGAGAGGATGCCCATGCGCACTGTAGTCCAGGGGAGGAGTCACCTATCTCGGGATACTTCGAAGACTCTTCCAGGACAACAACGTGCAAACATCCGGACCCAACACTAGGCGGCGATCTATGCACAGATATGAATGTCAGCAGCCCTACATGCCAAGAAACTGGTAAGTAGCATATTCAATTTAATTCACTAACCGATCTAAAAATAATTCTGATTCAAAAGAGAAAATTGGAGCTTTTCTAAATTCAGTTGTGGCTACCCATCGTCCATAGTTATATTCTGTTTGTGCACATGCACTGTTATGTTATTTTAAGTCTTGCTATAGCGCGCAACTCATCCCCGAAGAGACATCTCTGCTCTGAATCTGCAGGTAGGTGTGGTAGAGACTGCAGTAAAACAACCAGGTCTTAAGGTGTGTTTTTTTAATTCAGCTAGACTTGGGCGCATGTGAGTGAACAGAGGAAGTTTGTTCCAGTGGAGTGGACCCAGATAGGAAAGGCTCGGCCTCAGTATTTAGGGGTGCAAAACCATCGGGGGCATAGAAGAGATTGGTTGCTTGATCGCAGGTTTCTGCTTGGAACGTACGAGTTGAGTATATTCTGGAGGTAATTTGAGCCTGGTCCTGACAGAGATTTGTTTGTCAGTCAGAGCAATTTAAACAGTGCTCTCTTACGAATGAGGAGCCAGTGTAGTGCTCGAAGTATGGGGGCTGACGAGGTTCTTGAATGCAAGTTGTTTACCATACATGCGGCAGTGTTTTGGATGAATTGTAGTTTTGCCAGAAGAGATTAATTGGAGGCAAGGAACAGGGCATTGCCATAATCGAGGCGACTGATGACTAGAGCAGACACAAAGTGTCAAAACAGGTGCCACATGTGGAGGCAATCTGGTCTTGCATTGATCAATTAATCAATCGGGTTTGTTAAGCGCAGCTACTCACCCAAAAGGGTCTCAAGGCACTGATGGCAGGGGGTGCGCAGCTCCAGGCAGTTCTTGGTGATTCGTAGAAGAGCCAGGTCTTGAGTTCCCTCGTGCATTTGTAGAGGGTTGGCGTCTGTCGGAGGTGGAGAAGGAGGGTGTTTCATGCCTTGGCCGCGAAGAAAGAGAAGGAATGACCTCCTGTTCTGGTCTTCTTGATGTGCTGCATCGTAGCCAGGGAGAGTTGGGCTGAGCAGAGGGATCTTTGGGGTGCGTGGAACAAGAGGTGGTGGTTTAGTACGGCAGGTCCGGTGTTTTGGAGGACTTTGTGGGCGTGATTGAGGAGCTTGAAGGTGATTCTCTTATCGACGGGGAGCCAATGTAGTTTCCGCAGGTGTTCGGTGATGTGGCTGTGGAGCGGTAGGTTGAGTACTAGTCTGACGGAGGCGTTCTGGAGTTTTTGGGTGAGGTTCTGGTTGATCCCGGTGTAGAGTGCGTTGCGGTAGTCCAGTCTGCTGCTGATGAGGGCATGGGTGACGGGTTTCCTGTGTTTGAGGGGAATCCAGTTGAAGGTCTTTAGTAGGAGACAGAGGGTGTGGAAACTGAAATCAAAATGGACCCCCAGATCAACGATGTCTCTTCTTTCTGAGACCAGGATGATTCCGAGGTTGCATGCGTGGTCAGTGGGGGAGGGTGGGTTCCCTAGGGCTGGGGGGGGGCACCAGGTATTGTTCCAGATGTCTGGGTGTGGGCCCATGATAAGTACTTCAGTTTTGTTTAGTTGTAGGCAGTTGTTCTTCATCCACCTGGCGACTGCTCACATTCCTTCTTAAAAGTTGTGTTTGGAGATGTTGGGTTTGTTGGATAGGGATAGGATGAGCTGGGTGTCGTCTGCGTAGGAAACAATGTTGAGTCCGTGGGATCTGACAGTGGGTGCGAGCGGGGCCATGTAGACGTTGAACAGGGTGGGGCTGATGGAGGATCCTTGAGGAACTCTGCAGGTGGTCGGTGTGGGATCCGAGAGGAAGGGTGGGAGTCGGACCCGTTGCGGTCTGTTGGATAGGGAAGAGCGGATCCAGTCGAGAGCCATGTTCCGGATTCCTGCATCGTGAAGTCTGCGGGCTAGGGTGCGGTGACAGACTGTGTCGAAGGCTGCAGAGAGGTCCAGGAGGATGAGGGCCACAGTCTGTCCTCTGAGGAGGGAGCAGGTGTCATCTGTTGCAGCAAGAAGGGTGGTTCTCTTCCAGGGGATCCTCATCAATAGTCCTAAGCACTGAATATTCCCGCCCATGTGCGGGGACCCCGGAAATAATAAAAATTATATATGAAAAACACATATATATATATATACAGCTCTGTATATGTATAAACACATATATTATTTTTTCCAAACCAATGCAGCCCCCATAGTAGGCTAGACAATGTAATAATAATGAATGTAAACATTCCCAGATAGATATAACTATCTAAATAAACACCATAGGGATACAAATGCACCTGAAAACTTTTTTTGTTTTTTTTTAATGAGACAAATCTCATGAGAAAGAAAAAAACACTGTGCCAAACACAGATAAAAAACATTGTTAGCCTGCAGGCTGCATTGTAATTCAATACCATAGAGACTGAAAAGCCTTGTACAGTTAAAAACTGACACCGTGCCTTTAAGGCAGCCCTGATCCCAAGATCCCATCATGCCTCAGGGGTGACAGTTGGGTCAATTGTTCTTTCCTGCTTCTTCAGTCAGGACCCTAGAATTCAGCTCTCTTCTTTTTTTTTTTTTTTTGACTTTCTAGTCAAGAACTTACCAATTTTTGGTGATTTTTTTTTTTTTTGCTTCATTCGAAATATTCTCCTGTTTGGTGAAGCATTTACTGACTTTCCTGACAGAGTTTTAACTTTTTTCTGTCAAAAAATGCCTTCCTTGTTCATGGCCTGTCCATCCTGTGGTAAAAAGAAGGCTACTTCGGATACACATGATGTGTGTATCATTTGTCTACCTGACACACATTTTCCTGCTTCCTGTCGTCATTGTAAAAACCTTTCAAAGAGGACTTTGAAAGAAAGGGAGAGGATTAGGCTTGATGGCCTTTCTGAGATGCGGTCGACGTCAAAGCAGTTGATCCCCGTTTGTTCTCCATCGGCGTCGGGCTTGGCGTCGAAGACTCCAGTGGCGGGATCGTCGTTGAGAGGTGAGGAGACAAGGGAGAGTCATGCTTCCAAAAGAAAATCAGCGTCGAAGCAGGATTCAGCGGCAAAACGCAGACGTTCTTCGTCGAAAGCATCGCCGTCGAAGAAGCATCGATCAGCGTCTAGAGAAAAGCATCACCGTTCGGTGTCAAAGTCGACATCTAGACGGAAGTCGACGTCGAGGGAAAGGTACAGACGGTCGCCGTCAAAATCAGCAGCGACGTCGAGACGAAGATAGACGTCGAAAGAACACAGGCGATCGTCGTTGGAGGCATCCTCAACGTCGAGGCCCAGATCGCCGTCGAGAGAAAGGCGCAGGCGATAGTCGTCAAAGACATTGATGACGTCGAGGAGAAGATCGCCGTCGGAGCATGGATCGACGTTGAGGCGGACGCCTCCGTTGGGATCGACGTCGAGGCAGGCGCCTCCGTCGTCAAAAGTTTCCATGACGCCAAAACAACCCTCCACGGCGAGGATACAGACGTCGAGGCGAAGTTCCCCGTCGGGTTCTAGGCCTCCGTCCAGGATAAGCCCTCCGTCGACGACAAGGCTCTCGACGTCGAGGCATGACTCATCGCCGGTTGTCCATTCGGCGTCGAAGTCCAGATCTCCGGCGATAGGCTTATCGCCGTCGAGACAGTCCTCCGCTGTGGAGCTTCAGGAGAGGTCAGCGTCCAGACGGAAGTCTCCGCATAGAGAGAAGTCAGATCATCGATATACACCTGATGTGACATCGGAGCATGGTTCAGCCTCTAGGTCTCCGCCTATTTCCATTTCACCATCGGCCTCACCAGGATCAGGATCTCCTGTGTCTCCTTCAAGATGCAGATCACCAGAAGTAATACATTCTTCTCCAGCTCCTCTTTCCCCAGTAGACCATCCTCGACCAACAAGTCCTCAATTGAGAGCGTCACCGACACTCCAAAGGCAGAATGAGGGACATCTTCCGGACAAAGCCCCAACAGAGTCCTACCTCAATCCATACCACCACGTATGCCTGCTATGGCACATGCAGTGAGCATTTCCTTGGCTAGATTGAGGAACCTTGCCCAACCAAGGAGACCAGCAAGTTTCCATTCTCGGGAAAGAGAGTATGAACGACGTCCTCGTTCACGTTCGCCCAGGAGAAGATCGAGATCCATCTCTTGCAGAAGAGAGTCGGTGCGATCGGAGAAACGAAGGCGTAGGTCTCCTACATCCTCTTCATCCAGTCGTTCTTCCAAGAGAAATTACCCCCCCACACTGTCAGATACGCCTCCATCTCGAGTTTCTCCAGTGGATGACATCAGCACATTTCAAGACGTTTTGTGCAGGGGAGCGGCAAAGTTGAACATTCCTATGCCTGTTCAGGAAACAACTTCCTCAGTCATCTTTGAGACCCTTCATGAAAGAACGGCGACTCGTCCACTGTTGCCTCTGGTCCCTGGGTTGCTTAAGCCAGTGATGGACGTCTTCCTCACGCCGGCTACCATCAAGTCGAATCCTTAAAAAATATCGTCCCGCTCCGGAGGATCCTCTGTTTCTCAAGGCGGATCCTCCTCCTGATTCTGTAATCATGGCGGCCGCTAGGAAAACTCACTCAGTGGCGTTGTCGTCTACAGTCCCTCCGGACAAAGAGAGCAAAACTCAAGACTCTTGGGGTAGAAGAGTATGCGGATCGGCCTCTTCCAGCTTAAAGGTTGCCAGTGCCTCAGCGCTCTTGGGGCGCTACGGCAGAGCGCTTTGGGATTCTCTCCAAAGATTCGTAGACAGACTTGCTCAGGAGGATAGGAAGGATTTTGAGGAGATCCTACAGGAAGGCAGTTTGGTTTCCAATCAGGTAATAAGTGCGGGAGCAGACGGAGCTACTCTGGTAGCTCACTCCTACGCCCATGGTATTTCAGCCAGAAGATCCTCTTGGCTGAGGTTAACGGCTCTTAAACCTGAGGCTCAAGCTAGGATTCTCAACCTACCTTTTTCTGGAGCTTCTCTTTTTGGTTCACACACCGACGACCAGATGGCTCGTATGAAATCAGAGCTCTAGACCATGAAGGCTGTGGGTCTGGAGAAGAGGAAGGAGTTTCGTCGTCGTAGGGGATCTGACAGACGTACTTTCCAGCAGAGGATTCAAACCCCTCACTGGCAAAAGAATCTAGACCAGCAAGGGCAGAAAAAACAGCAATTCCAGTCTCATAGATCATCTAGAGGATGAGGGAATAGCCGCCAATCCAACAGCGGTAGCAACGCTCAAGGCAAACAATGAGCAATCGGTTCCTCCAACAACGTCCACCTCTCCAGTGGGGGGGAAGTATTTCGCGACATCTTCAAGAGTGGCAAAACATCACCAAAGACAAGTGGGTTCTAACTATACTGCGGCATGGATACTCTCTTCGTTTCCGGAGTCCTCCTCCCTCAATCCACCCAGTGCATTCGAATCATCAGCTCAAGATGCTACGAGAAGAGGTGGCGACCCTTCTTCTCAAATCGGCCATAGAAAGGGTTCCGAGAGCGCAGAGAGGGAGAGGAGTCTACTCCAGATACTTTTTAATACAGAAAAGAAGTACAAAAACAGAGTTCAGACCTATCTTGGATTTACGAACACTTAACAAACATATCAAAAAGGAGAAGTTTTGCATGTTAGCACTCCACCAAATATATCCACATCTCCGCCGAGGCGATTGGATGTGTTCGCTGGACCTACAAGACGCGTACTTTCATATACCCATCTGCCAACGTCATCGGAAATTCCTCAGGTTTGTGGTTGGAACCTCCCACTACCAGTTAAAGGTTCTGCCATTTGGCCTGAAATCAGCACCTCAAGTGTTCACAAAGTGCATGGCGGTGGTAGCTGCTGCTCTGAGGCGCGCAGGAGTCTTCGTCTATCCCTATCTAGACGATTGGTTACTAAAAGGTCCATCGCCCCAGTCTGTACGCTCTCAGCTGACTCGCTGCCTGGATCTGTGTCATCGATTGGGGCTTCAGATGAATTACAAGAAATCCACCTTCACACCAACGCAAAGGATACACTACCTAGGAGCAATTATAGATTCCGAAGTAGGAAAAGTGTTTCCTTCGGAGGAGAGACAGTTATCCCTCGCTCAAAAAGGCAAACGTGTCATGGTCAACAATCTGTCTACAGCGCGACAGATATCATCCCTGCTAGGGGCCATGGCATCTTGCATATTCCTAGTGCCCAACGCCAAGTTACGAATGCGTCCTCTCCAACAGGATCTGGAGGACAAATGGGACCAAAAGACTTCTCTTTGGGAGGACAAAGTGTGTCTTTCGACAACGGCCAGGCAGTCGATCAAGTGGTGGATGAGACCGATCAATCTACAGGTGGGAATTCCTTTCCATCAGGAACCTCCATCGCAAACATTGATCACCGACGCATCACTCCAAGGTTGGGGCGCACATCTGGGGACTCTACAGACCCAGGGGCTCTGGTCCAGCAGCGAGCAACTATATCATATCAACATGCTAGAGCTCAGGGCAGTCCAGCTCGCCCTCAAGGCTTTCCTGCCCTCAATCAGGACGAGTTCCATTTTAGTACAAACGGACAACACCACCACGATGTACTACCTAAACAAGCAGGGAGGTACTCGTTCCAGGACTCTCTCGCTGGAAGCTCAATCCCTATGGCACTGGATCCTGGCAAGGAACATTTCCATAACGGCGGTACACCTGCCAGGCGAGCTCAACGTTCAAGCGGACTCACTCAGACGGCACTTTCAAGATCCAGAGGACTGGGTCCTCAACAATGAGGTGCTAGAGGACATTTTCGAGGAGTGGGGCCGTCCGCAAATAGACCTCTTCGCGGACGAAAGCAACACAAAATGCCGAGGCTTCGCCTCAAGGTACTATCGACCAGGGTCAATGGGGAAAGCCCTTTGGATCGACTGGTCAATGACATTTGTTTACGTTTTTCCTCCTCTTCCGCTAATCCCGAAAGTGGTTGTAGGAGAGTAGGGTCTGCTTTCTATGTTCACCCCCACTTTTTGCTTTTGCTTTACTGGTTTTCGACTTAGACGTGGCTGTGGGCCTGCTAATCAGACCCACAGCCCTGCTGTTCTCTCTTTAAATTGATACTATGTACTTTAGGTGCATAACCCATTTGGATAGGATCACCTTATTGGCCCCTGTACAGTGTACCTTAGGTACCCAGGGCATAGGTGTACCCTAGGCCTACCAGGGGCTGCAGCATGTATTATGCCACCCCTGGCCTGGCCTTCCATTATGACACAACTGGCTGATCACTCAGCTCGGGCAAGGTCGTGTAATCACTCCTTGCTTAGGTGTAGTATTCCTATACCTAACTTGCGTATAGACACATGTGTACCTATCAGCCACTCCTATGGCAGGCCTTAACAATCCTGGAGGCAGAGTGCTTGGTAACATGTGAGATGGTGCTCTAGCATGAGCTGAGCCTGTCTGCAGCTTTCGGAACCATGTCCTTATAGCTGCTCTATGATATAGCCTACCATATACTCTTAAAGTGCCTTATAATCTTAAACGGTTATGGTAACTATGGTTTGGCTTTATCAAAACATGTCGTGTAAGGTGTCTAACACTTTGGAATAATACCCCCATCCCATTTCTGGGGATGAGGATATTATCCCTCCCTTCTAGAGGGAGAAGACATGTTGTAACCTACTTACCCGGTTAAAGTTAACCAGAGCCCCAGCATCACAAAATGGATGCTGCTGCCACAGACACGAGTCTGACCTCCTGCTGCTGGGAGTGATCCCGGCAAGGGAGGCTTGACCAATAGGTTTCCTGCTTGGGGAGGTGTTAGCACCTCCCCGACAGACTTTAGTGTATTGGGGCAGGGAGGGCTGAAAGGAATGAGACATGCCTGGGGCACACAAGGTGTCCCATGCATAGTCCAGTTCAAACCAGTGCTGGGGCACTCCAGCCCCAGTCCTGGCGCGAAACTGGACAAAGGGAAGGGGGTGTAACCACCTCCCTCCCAGGTACCACCCATAAGGCGTGACCTAGCAGGTAACCCAGCCCCCCAGATTAGTATAAGAGTGGTAGCTGGGCCCCAGGAGATTAGATTATCCTGAACCTGCAACTTGAACAGAAACTCTGGACCTTCGACATTCGACGAAAGAAGAAGACTGAAGAATCTCCCTTGTGGCCAAGGAGTGGCTACCCTGTGCAAACAGGCATCATCAAGAGACTTACCCTTTGCTTTGCTGAAGTTCTACGAGGGACCGACTGCAGAGCCCGACCAGAGCCTTTACTTCCAGACTTCTCCGACCCTGATCCACATCCACAGCCGAGCTGAGATCCGTGGAGGCGACGAGAGACGTGGGACCGGCTACCTGGGAAAAGTGGCGAGTATCTTCCAGCGCAGCTTCTGAGGCACCCTCGAAGTTGTGCACCGGGGATTGAGAAGCCCCAACCCCAAGCACCATCTGCACCGAAGATTAGCCCCCCACACTCCACGAGTCCTGCGTGGGGCCCTTCTGCATTTTCCTGCTTGCCGCGTCTGTCCGGTTGCTTGCCCGTTGGCTAGCGGCCTTTGTGACGACACACCTTGAAATCTTCACTGCTGGTTTGGCTCCTCCAGACTGGCTCCCGCTTCTTTGCAAAAGAGAAGCACCCCAGACCTTCCTGGTCTGCACCAGAAGCAAGTCCTCTGTTCTTCGTGGGTTCCGCTTGCCAAGGCTTGGTGAGTCCTAGTTCGACTTCGACGCCGCCGACAGCAAGAGCCTTCGTGGGACAGCTCGCCTCCTGGTCCTGGTCGTCCTCGACGTCTCCTGGTACCCGTGGCTGCAGCGACAAGCTTCACCTTTCACCTGCAATCTTCACGACATCACCTGGTTCCTTCCTGGTTCCACGTGGTCACTGGCTAGTGACCTTGACTCTGTCCCTTCTGCTTGCAGGTATCCTCTCTTCTTGATCCCAGCCTTGGGATCCACCGGACACTCTTCACTGACTGCCTGTCAGCAACTTTCCTTCAGGCACCCATAGAAGTCCACGACGAAACCCGACGCAAGTTCACACCTATGCACCCGCAGCCCGTGGGCTAGGTAACTTGGGTACTTCGGTGCTCACAAGGGTAGTGACTATCCTAGGGTCTAGTTTCAGAGTCTCGACTCTCTAGCTGCTTCAGAAGTGTCCTTAAACTGTTAATTTCTAACTGCTAGTAATTCTATCGACTTTTACGCATTACGCGAGAGTGTTTCCACTCTGCACCTGAATCCCGTGGGCCTCCCACTTCCTAACCGTTGCTAGTGTAGTGTAGCCCCAGCGATTCCCTATCCCTAGGCCTATCCTATTTCCGTGACAGTGGTCCTTATACCACTTCTTTAGTATATGGTTTGCGTGGCCCCTAGGGCCTAACTGTATTACTTACCTGTGTGACTTAATGTATGCTTGAATAAGACTGTGTTGTACTTACCTCTAATCTCATAAAGAGTGCTGAGGGTTTGACTAGAATAAATACATTCTGTTTTTATATATATCTGTTGTGGTGTCCTTTCATTTGGTATTCAACGCAACGCAAAATGCCGAGGCTTCGCCTTAAGATACCATCGACCAGGATCTCTGGGGAATGCCCTTTTGATCGACTGGTCAATGACATTTGTGTACGCTTTTCCTCCTCTTCCGATAATCCCGAAAGTGGTGACCAAGCTGCAACACTCAGCCACCAAGATGATCTTGATAGCACCGGACTGGCCGAGGCAGTGGTGGTACCCAGATCTCCTTCACCTATCGATCCGCCCGCACAAGCGACTGCCGTGCAGGCCGGACTTGCTAACCAAGTTGCAGGGGAGGATTTACCATCCCAACCTTCCCTCGCTGAGCTTAACAGCTTAACAGCATGGCTCCTGAGGTCCTCCAGTATGGCCATTTAAACCTCCCTCAGGAATGTATGACCATATTGAAGGAAGCTAGGAGGCCTTCTACAAGACACTCATATTCCTGTAAGTGGAAGAGATTTTACATATGGTGTATTCAAAATCATTATAACCCTACGAAATGTCAAGAGGAAGTGATTTTACCTTATCCTCTTCATTTAGCCAGGGTGGGATTTAAATTTTCCTCCATCAAAGTGCACCTGGCGGCCATTACGGCCTATAGGCGCTCTCCCTCTCAGCATTCATTCTTTAAACTACAAGTGGTGAAAGATTTTTTGCAGGGGCTCAAAAAGGTTTACCCCCCAATAAGGCCTCCCTCGCCTCCTTGGGAGCTGAACCTAGTTCTCTCAAAGCTTATGAGTCCTCCTTTCGAACCCATACATAAGGCTACATTACAGCACCTTACGTATAAAGCAGCCTTCTTGGTAGCGATTACCTCAGCACATAGGGTGAGTGAAATTCAAGCCCTTCGCTCAAAGGAACCCTACACGGTTTTTCACCTTAATCAATCAATCAAAGACATTTATAAAGCGTACTACTCACCCGGAGGGTCTCAAGGCGCTTGGGGGGGGGGGGGGGGGGGTGCCGCTGCTGCTCGAACAGCCAGGTCTTGAGCTTCTTCCTGAAGGAGAGGTGGTCTTGGGTCAGGCGCAGGTCGGTCGGGAAGGAGTTCCAGGTCTTGGCGGCCAGGTAGGAGAAGGCCCTTCCTCCTGTTGTCGCTCTTCGGATGCGGGGGTCGTGTAGGGCTTTGTGTGCGTGGGTGAGGAGACGGAAGGTGATTCTCTTGTTGACGGGGAGCCAGTGCAGGTCTCTCAGATGTCCGGAGATGTGGCTGCTTCGGGGGATGTCGAGGATGAGTCTGGCTGAGGCGTTCTGTATCCGCTGGAGTCTCTTCTGGAGCTTGGCGGTGGTTCCGGCGTAGAGGGCGTTGCCGTAGTCCAGTCGGCTGGTGATGAGGGCCTGGGTGACCGTCTTCCTGGTCTCAGTGGGGATCCACCGGAAGATCTTCCGTAGCATGCGCAGGATGTTGAAACAGGACGAGGAGACGGCGTTGACTTGTCTGGTCATGGAGAGGGAGGAGTCCAGGATGAAGCCCAGGTTGCGTGCGTGGTCTGTCGGTTTGGGTGCGGTGCCCAGGGCGGGGGGCCACCAGGAGTCGTCCCAGGCGGAGGGCGAGGAGCCCAGGATGAGGACTTCCGTCTTGTCTGAGTTCAGTTTCAGGCGGCTGGTCGTCATCCACTCGGCTACGTCTTTCATCCCTTCGTGGAGGTTGGCTCTGGCGGCGGCGGGGTCGTTGGTCAGGGAGAGGATCAGCTGGGTGTCGTCGGCATAGGAAATGATGTTGAGGTTGTGTTGGCGTGCGATGGCCGCAAGGGGGCTCATGTAGACGTTGAAGAGGGTGGGGCTGAGCGAGGATCCTTGAGGGACGCCGCAGATGACTTCGGTGGCCTCTGACTTGTACGGTGGTAGGCGGACTCTCCGTGTCCTTCCGTCGAGGAAGGAGATGATCCATTCCAGTGCCTTCTCCTGGATTCCGACGTTGCTGAGGCGCTGCACTAGGGTGCGGTGGCAGACAGTGTCGAATGCTGCGGAGAGGTCTAGGAGGATGAGGGCCGCTGTTTCTCCGTTGTCCAGCAGGGCTCGGATGTCATCGGTGGCAGCGATGAGGGCGGTCTCGGTGCTGTGGTTGGCTCGGAAGCCAGACTGTGAGGGGTCGAGGGATCCATTTGTCTCGAGGAATGCGGCCAGCTGCTTGTTGACGGTCTTCTCGATGACTTTGGCTGGAAACGGGAGGAGCGAGATGGGGCGGTAATTCTTGAGTTCGGTGGGGTCCGCTGTTGGTTTCTTTAGTAGAGCGCTGAGTTCGGCGTGCTTCCAGCTCTCAGGGAAGGTGGCGGTGTCGAAGGAGGTGTTGATGATGTCCCGCAGGTGGGGTGCGATGACAGCGTCGGCCTTGTTGAATACGTGGTGAGGGCAGGGGTCGGTCGGAGATCCGGAGTGGATAGAGTTCATCGTGCGGATGGTGTCTTCTGTGTTGATCGGGGTCCAGGCGCTGAGGGTGGTGGTGGGGGGCGTTGGTGCGGTCGTGGGGGACCTTAATAGAGTGGTTATGAGGACTCATCCATCTTTTTTACCTAAAGTGGTGTCCGATTTTCATGTAAATCAGACTATCTTGCTACCAACATTCTTTCCCAGCCCTTCCTCGCCAGCTGAGAGGGCGTTACATTCTTTGGATATTAAGCGAGTTCTCAAATTCTACCTCGACAGATCAAAGGCTATCAGAAAGTCTGACCAATTGTTTGTAAACTATGGTGCTGTCCGTACAGGTTTTGCAGCATCTAAACGTTCTATTGCCAGATGGATTGTGTCAAGCATTAAATTAGCTTGCCAACTGGCTCAAAAACCATTGTGGCCTCTACCTAAAGCACATTCCACAAGAGGAAAAGCGGCTACTGCTGCGTTTCTCAATAATGTCCCACTCTCCGAGATCTGTAAAGCAGCTACTTGGAGATCTGTCCATACATTCACGAGGCATTATTGTCTGGACTCGGACACCAGAGCAGACACTCAAGTAGGGCAAGCCTCCTTGAGGAATCTGTTCAACAACTGACGATCTCGGTTGTTGTCTTCATTTTTAGTGCAGTTTCTCATTTGCCTGCAGGTGGAAGGTGGGCTTGCTATACTATTCAGTGCTTATGACTATTGATGAGGATCCCCTGGAAGAGAAGGATAAGTTACTTACCTGTAATCCTAGTTCTCTTCCAGGGGTATCCTCATCAAAGTCATAAGCAACCCACCCGCCTACCCAGGCAAATGAGAGGATTATATTATTAAATATGAAAGAAGTATATCTTTGTGTTTAGACCTACGGGTCCCGCAAAGAACAACTGACCCAACCGTCACCCCTGAGGCATGATGGGATATTGGAATCAGGGCTGCCTTTAAGGCACGGTGCCAGTTTTTACCTGTACAAGGCTTTTCAGTCTCTATGGTATTGTATTGCAATGCAGCCTGCAGGCTAACAATGTTTTTTTTTGATCTGTGTTTGGCACAGTGTTTTCTTTTCTTTCTCATGAGTTTTGTCTCATTAAAAAAGGAAAAGAGCTTTAGGTGCATTTGTATACCTATGGTGTTTATTTGGATATTTATATCTACATTGTCTAGCCTACTATGGGTGCTGCATTGATTTGGAAAAAATAATATATGTGTTTATACATATACAGGGCTTTATATATATATGTGTTTTTCATATATAATTTTTATTATTTCCGGGGTCCCCGCACATGGGCGGGAATATTCAGTGCTTATGACTTTGATGAGGATACCCCTGGAAGAGAACTAGGATTACAGGTAAGTAACATCCTTTCGGTGCTGTGGTTTTTCCTGATGCCGGAATGGAAGGAGTCGAGGATGTTGTTTTCTTCTATAAAGGATGCGAGCTGGCTGTTGATGGCTTTTTTGATGACTTTTGCCGGGTACAGGAGTAAGGAGATCGATCTGAAGTTTTTGAGGTTGGTGGGGTCCGCCGAGGTGTTTTTCAGGAGAGGGTTGATCACGGCATGTTTCCAGTCGTCGGGGAAGGAGGCAGTCTCTAAGAAGTGGTTGATGATTCGTCAGAGCTCGGGCGATGATGTCAGCGGCTCTGTGGTAGATGTGGTGGGGGCAGGGGTCCTTGGGGGGCCTCGGAGTTGGTAGACTTCATAGTCTTCAGGGTGTCTTCGATGGTGAGGGCGGTCCAGCTGTCAAGTGTGGGCTGCGTGGAGTAGGGAATGGTGAGTGTAGGTTCTGCATGTAGGTTGTCGGTGTGAAAGTTGTCATAGACAGTTTTGATTTTGTAATGGATGAAGGAACCGAGTCTGTCGCAGAGGTCCTGGGAGGGGGGAATGTTGGTCATCTCACTGTTAAGTTAAGCGAACTCCTTCCTCTTGTTTGCGTGGGTGGATATTCTGTCCTGGAGTACTTTCTTCGTGGTGTATTTGATGAGGTTGTGGTGGGCGGCGGTGGCTGCTTTGAAGTTGTGGTTTTGGAGTCTTTTCATGGCGTCTACAGGTTCGTCTAGTATCTCGGAGTTTGGTGTAGAACCAGCTGGCTCTCTTGGTGTGTGGGTTGGCAGTTTTCTTGAGGGAGGCGATGGTTTTGGCGCAGTCTGTGATCCAATTGTGCAGGGTTCGGGCGGCAGTGGTTGGGTCGTCGTCCGTGGTGGTGGGAACGGACTTGCTGAGGGAGGCGGTGAGCTGGTCGTCGGAGATCTTGTTCCAATTCCTGCGCTGGGGCTGATGTGGACGTTTGCGGGTGGTGATACTTTTGAAGGTGAAGTGGATGCAACAATGGTCCGTCCATGGGAGTTCGGAGGTGTGGCTGAAGTTAGTGGAGTTTCCTGCTGTGAAGATGGGGTCGAGGGTGTGTCCTGCTGAGTGTGTGGGTTCTAGTATGTTCTGTTTGAGTCCGATGTTGAGGAGGTTGTCCAGGAGGGAGGTGGAGTTGGGGTCTTGGAGGTTTTCGAGGTGGAAATTGAGGTCTCCCAGCAAGGCGTGGTTGTCGGAGGTGATGGCTTGAGGGGTGATGGAGTCGGAGATACTTGCGCAGGGTCCAGGGGGTTTGTAGATGAGGGTGCCTCAGAGGGTGGTTGTCAGGTTGGTCTATATCTTGAAGTGAAGGTGTTCCATCAGGTCTTTGGACCATCGTTGTGGGTTCTCAGTCGGAGGTTGGATTTGTGGGCGATGGTGATGCCTCCTCCGGGGCGGGTGGGGCATTCCTTCTGGGTGATCTTGTAGCCTTCGGGAATGACGATCGCAATGTCAGGGCCCGAGTCGGCATTCATCCAGGTTTCTGTGAGAAAGACGATGTCGGGGTTGGTACTCTCGAGGAGGTCCCAGATTTCCGTGGCGTGTCTGTGGAGGGATTGGATGTTGAGGATGCATTGCAGGGTTTGGGGTGCGGTGGAGTTGTGGCGGGAAGTTTGAGGAAGGTCCTGGGTCTCGGTGTAGGTGAAGGAGTGGCGACAGTGGTGGCAGGTGAAGGGTCGGTGGCTGTTAATAGGTGAAGAACGCTTGCAGTTGTTGTCTTGGCTAGAGTTGAGTGCGTAGAGGGCTGAGGAGCTCTAGTGCTGGTGGGTTGGAGGACCAGGGTCCCTGGCGCTGGTCGCGATCAGGTCATGGACGGGCGCAGACGGGCTTGCCTTTGGCGCACCAGTCACCATTAAGTAGGGGTTGGGCCGCTGGGGCAGCAGCAGCGGAAGAGAAGGAAAGAAGGGAAAAGAAGATGGAAGAAGAAAGATGAACAAGGAAAAAGGCAAATAGTAAAAAGACAATGAGGATGCAAAAAAGCAAAAAGGAAGAAAGTCAGAGAGACAGAAGGCAGGTAGAGGCAGCAGGACAACAGGTGAGGCGAGGCACAGGGGACTCGAACACCATCCAGGCAGCGCTTGAGGCAGGGCACTTACAGCAGAGCTGTGCAAGGGGGGAGCAGTTTCCTGACCAAGAGATCAGGGGTCTTGCTAGCGGATCATCTAAAGGTATGCGCAGGTTATTTTATGGTTCTATTTAGCAAAGAGGCGGGCCCAGTTCTGCCAGCCACCAATCCTCCATCAAGAAACTCTGAGCTTTGCTAACCAATGGAATTTCTGTCTTACCCCCGTTGAGTTGAAGACGGTTGAGGGACATCCAGATGGCAATCTCCTTCATACAGGTGAAGAATCTCTGTTTGACAATCTCGATATCCTGCCCAAAGGAAAGGACCAATTGAGTGCCATCTGCATATGAAAATGGCTCTAAGACCAAAGGATTAAATTAGTCAGGCTAAGGGAGTTACATAGATATTAAAAAGTGTAGGGCTTAAGAAAGAGCCCTGAGGAATGTCTTTATTCAGGGGGATGGTCCTGGAATGGATTGTACCCATGAAATCTGTTTGGGCCCTGTCTTTGAGGTAGTTTACCAGCCAGTCCAAGGCTGATCCCTGAATGCCTATCTGCTGAAGACACTGCACCAGGATTGAATGCGAGATGGTATCAAGTGCTGCTAATAGATCAAGAAGAACCAGCATGGCTGATTGTCGATCGTCTAGAGATAGCCTAATGGTGTCTACTACTGCAAGTATAGCAGTCTCGGTGCTGTGGGATGGTCTGAAGCCTGACTGAGAGATGTCCAGCAGACTATTGCTCTTAAAATAGGCTGTGAGCTCTTTGTTGACATGGGTCTCCAGGATCTTTCCCGGCAGGGGGAGGAGAGATATGGGACAGTAATTCGTAGTGTCGCCGGTTGGTTTCTTCAAGATGGGTGTTACCTGAGGTGCTTTCCAATGTCTCTGGACCGTGGCTAGGGTCAGAGATTGATTACATAATGCAGTAATGGTGGACGCAAGAAGTGGGGCAAGGAGTATGAAAATTGTTTGGGGCAGGGATCGGCTGGGGACTCTGATATTGCTTTTTTTCCTAGTAAGTCCATCATCTGTGTTTAGATAAAAATAGGCTCAAAACTATCAAGTGCCGCTGAATTGGAGTGATGTGCTATAACAATGGATGAGTTGGTTGTGGATTGAAAACTATTGTAGATAATGTCAATTTTAGTTTGTGAGTGAGTAGCCAGAATGTTGCAGAATGTTTGGGAGGCTGGAGTGTCAAAGGAACATTCCTGTGGTTTGACAAAGGTTTTTACGATTTTAAATAGTGCCTTAGAGGCAAAGGAGTTAGTTGCCTGCCATGGTCTATTTTATGAACAATATGTACTGGGCAATGCTGACTGGTGTAGCCATGTTTCTGTGCTTCATCACAGAAACATGGCTACACCAGTCAGCATTGCCCAGTATCCCTATAGCATTCCCAGTAAACTACAAATTAATAAGGCAAGACAGGAAACTCAAACCAGGAGGAGGAATAGCTGCAGCCTTCAGGGACTCCCTTAGAGTCAAAATACTTGACTCTCTACTCACTGACGGGGTTGAACTGATTATATTTAAATTATATCCCCCCCCCCCCCCCCCACCCACCCCCACGTCAACTCCTGGAATGGTGGTCTTATCTGTCGCCCTCCAGAACAAAAAAAGGTTTTCAGCCTCAACCAACAGAGAAACGAGCACCCAACGTACTAGCTACACAGGACTACCTTTTGACTGGAGACTTTAACTACCACGCCGATGTTACCACTGACCCCTTCTGTAGGAATTTGGGAGCTTCTCACCTCAACACAACCAAATTCCTACAGAAGGTTTGGGAATCAACCTAGCATTGCAATAAATGCATTTGAGCGTGTAGGGAAAATGTTGTGTTTTGTTGGGTGACCCAGGTGTGGAGGGGAGGACATAGTAAAGGCATTGTGTACCTGTATATGTGAGGGAGGGCTGTCCTCCTTGTTTTGTAATGCTGTAGATTCAGTGCTAGAGCATGTGAACCTGCATTTCTGGCAAGCAAAAAACCTTCAAAGGTGATAGGGAATTGGGGGATGCAATGTGAGTAGTTGGATCTAAGGTTTGTTAAATCTTTATTATTATAGTGTTATGTGGATAGTGGGGTGGTACCCATGGGGGTGAAGATGCAGGGTGCTTGGCGACGATCTGGTGCGGAGGGGTGCAGATAAGCTTGCCGTTGGCGCGTTGGTAGTGCTCCTGCTGCTCGGGTCCGCTGCCCGTCTGCGCCAGGCTTGTAAATTATGCAAGCCACGCTCACGAGGCCGAGCCGTGTCGAACCGGAGAGCTTGGGAGAAAACTTGAAAAAACTGAGGGAATTTACAGGTAACAATTTAAGTTGCAGCTATTATTATGAGTTGGTTATTTGGGGAAATGTTAAAATGCTAATATGTTAAAATACGGCGCAAGCGGGTTATGTGAAAATAATATGTTGTAAGTTAGCAGAAGAAGTTAAAAATCACGTGCCTTAGGAAAGTGCTTTTCTGTGGCACTGCACCCACAAATCAATCTGAGGGTACCAACTTAATTTTTAGCCTTTAATTTCAAATTTACAGACCATTTTAATGTTTTGAGAATATATTTTGCTTCATTTTTTAATATTTAATTTATTAATCTGTTAACATTATTTAATTTCCTGAGGAGTTGCGGACCCCCTGAGTAGGCATCACAGACCCCCCAGGGTCTTTAGACCTCAGGTTAAGAAACACTGCTATAGGATATTCAAAAGGTCTTTCCTCCTGTTAGAAATCCTTCTCCATTTTTGGAACTTAACATAGTCCTCTCTAAGCTGAACCAATACATAAGTCATACTTGCAGCATATAACTTTGAAGGTTGCTTTCCTAACAGCTGTTGTTCAGTTGGAACAAAGTGGTGATGGGATTCCTTCCAGTTTCCTGTATGAAGTAGTAGCAGATTTGCATGACAATGAGATTATTTGGTACAAACTTTATTCCTGAATCCATCTTTTCCAGAAGATCCTTTCACACATTGAATTTCAAGGGTTTGAAATTCTATCTAGAAGAGAACTAAGGATATCAGGGAGTGCCTGGCTGACTGAACAAAGAATGTGTTGGTTTCATAAAACCCAGGATCTCAATATGAGCAAACTAACCTACCTGCCACTAGAGAGGATGACAGGATATTGGAAGACTGTGATTCCTTAAAGGAGAAGTGTCAGTTTCTTTCCTGTCTGTGGGTTTTGCAACTTTTCTCCCTAGATTGCCCTGATTTTTACGGTCTTTTTTTTTTTTTAGTTCAGTGACGTTTTTTCAGAGTACATTTGATTTATTTATTTTAAATAAAATATGGAAAATTTGGGCAATATAGCCTTCTTTCTGGATATTTAACTACTTTGGTTAATTTTCAAATTGAGTTGTGTGTGCATGTGCGCGTACTCCGGGATCCTACACGTGGTACGGGCAATTCAATGATTATGGCTTTATTGAGGATTAAACTGGAAGAGAGCTAGGATTACAGTTAAGAAATTTTTCCTTCCTCGTTATTAGTAATAAGCACTGAATAGTCTCTCCCACGCGCGGGATCCAGAAGCACTTTACATTTATGTATAACCAACATTGTATCATAGTATCGTATATATATGTTTGCTGCCTAAAGAAAGGCTAAAAATGTCCACAATTCAGTGAATTTGCATTTTAAGATGAAGGAAATTTCATATAAATGTGTCACTAATAAAATCTTTCACAAACCTTTTTAAAAGGAAAAAGTAAAGGGAATATGAGATATTGTTAGCCAATAGGCTGCAAGACAAATCAAAGTAGAGGAATCTAGCACTGTGCATTTCAGAACCTCACAATACACCCTGTATCCCATCGTGCCTCACAGGTGACAGCTAGGTCAATTTATTTTCCGGTTCCCAGAGACAGGATCCTAGGGCACTGATCTGCCTTTTTTGCTTAAAAATATTAGAAAATCTTTCCAAAATCTTTCTTTTGTCAGTCATTCGATATTTTTCTGCACTACAGTTAGCTCTTTTTCTGACAGAAAATACATTATTTTCTTGTCAAGAATGCCTTCACTTTTTGTTAAGTGCCCTTCCTGTGGAAAGAAGAGAGCCCAGACAGATCCTCACTGACTGTATTGTTTGCCGTCTGGAAAATCACGAGCTAGAGATATACCCAGGTCAGACTTTTTCCAGAAGGACTCTCAGGTCAGAGAAAAATTCGGAATGCATGGCCTCCAAAAGAGAAGGCAAGATACACCAGCTGGGGCACCAAAGGCCTTTGGGAAGTTCAGCTTTCTTCCAAAGAGCCCTCCTCTCAGTCCACAGATTCTCAGAGATAAATATCCAGAAAGAGACATTATCAAAGGAAGAGGAGATGCTCCCAATCGACGTCTTCGCTGTCAACAGACATGCCATCAAAGACGCCGTCGAGACATCACTCGATGTCAAAGCACCCTCGCTGTCGATAGGCCATCAGCTCTTGCCATCTAAACATATTTTGACATTGAAAACACTGTCAACCTCGAAAGACAAACATGTGATGTTGCTGCATACAACGCAGTCTTTACCAGCAAATTCACTATCTGCCACTGAGTCTAGACTTCGCTCTACATCATAGCATAATCAACCTTAAATATATACCCACGCTGGCTTCACATACACCTGACTCTGAGTACTCCCGCAGTTATTCATGATTGCAGATCACACCTGAAACTTAGATTTCAAGTACTTCATCTCCCAGGAGATCAACATTAGCTCATTTTTCTCCAGGCACACCATCTGCACCACAGACTCCCCCACAACACCTGCAGGGTCCCTGAGAAGTTCACAACTTCTCTACATAGATCTCCGCAAAGATCTAGGAGTCTAAGACATCGCCATTCTAGATCTATAACTAGATCTAAGAGAACATCAAAAACCAGATCGACTTCCCGGCACTCCAGAAGATCAAGCAGGAGGTCAAGATCTTGGCACAGAAGAAGACCTCCATCTCTGGCCAAACAATGATTGCTTTCTACCCCCTTCTCGGTCTGTCACTTCGGCAGGGGAACTATTGTCAAGCATCTGGAAGAGTGGCATTTAATAACAGACTAATGGGTCTTGAATATTGTTCTAAATGAATATTCTCTTTGAAGGCCCCTCCTCCGGTTCCACCGCCAAAACATTAGGATATCACAAAGACCTACTGCAGAAGGAAGTGGACAATCTATTGCATAAACATGCTGTGGAGGAAGTTCCTCACCACCATAGAGGATAATCAATTTATTCCCAGTAATTTGTGGTGTGATAAAAAAGGATAAAAACAAGAATTCAGACTCATTCTCAATCTTTAAATGCTAAACAAGCACATAAAGAATTCAAAATGTTGGCATTACTTAAGATCTATCCTCAAGTACACCAAGGAGCGGATGTGTTTAATAGACCTTCAAGATGTTTTCTTTCAGATCCGGATAATAGCAAAACATTGAAACTTTCTTCGATTCATAATAGGCTTGAAACATTACCAATACACAGTCCTACCTTACGGGCCAAAATCATCTCCTCGAACATTTGCAAAAAGTATGGCAGTCATTGCAGCTCATCTAAGGAGACAAAAAAGCTTTGTCTATCCATACCTAGATGACTAGCTAATAAAAGGTATGTCATCAACGGAGATATTTGAGCACTTCCAAATATGTCTCAAAACACTAAGCAATTTGGGTCTCTAGTAAATCTCAGAAAGTCTATAAGTTTACCCAGTTCACAAAACACAATACCTCGGAGCAATACTGAATTTACAGTCTTCTAAGTGTATCGGTCAGAGGAGAGGTTATCATTAATCGGTCTCCAGTGTCACAATATCCTACACACTCTTCATCCAACGGCGTGGCTGATTTCATCCCTAGTAGGTTTGATGGCATATTGCATTTTTCGGGTTCCTCATGCAAGACTTCACATGAGGCCCTTGCAACAAAGCCTAGAGGACTTGTGGAATCTGTTCTCGAACCACAGGGAAAAGTATCTAACCCTCTAACAGTGTGCTATTCAATCCCTTCCTTTGTGGAAACAATCAGAGAATCTCTTGATAGGAATACCGTTCCATCAGTATCTTCCAGTTCAGAAATTCATACAGATGCATCTCTATAGGGATGGTAAGCTCCTATATGACACTTACAAACCCAAGAGGTGTGGGCGTACAAAGTACAGACATATATCTGTCTTCTAGAATTGAGAGCTGTTTATCTGGCTCTGAAGTCTTTTCTTCCATCTATTAAAACAAACGTCCTTCTTGTTCAGACAGACAAAACAACAATGTATTATCTTAAGCAGGTAGGTACTATCTTGAGACATCTTTCTCTTGAACTCGAACCATATGGAAATGGTTAATAGCTAGACATTTAATTATAACAGCTGTCCACCTTCCAGGTTTTCAGAACGTACAAGCAAATTAATTCAGGCGAATATTTCAAGAAAACCACAACTGGGTTCTACATGACGAGGTCGTGCAAGATGTTTTTCAAGGCTGGGGCTATCCACAAATCGATTTGTTTTTGGACGCACACAACATAAAAATGCCAAGACTACGCATCCAGATTCTACCAAACAGGGTCAAAGGGGAATTCCTTTTAGATAGACTGGTTATTGAAAATTCTGCACACATTTCTCCTTAACCCTTTCAGACTGACAGTTCTCATCAAATTCTACAGGTCCAAAAGCAGGATGATAATGATAGCACTGGAATGGCCTTGTCAGTGGTGGTTCACGGATCTTCTGCATACATCAGAGCAACAACACTAGAGATTGCCATGCAGACATGATTTCCTGTACAAGTTTGGGGGCCAGATTCTGCTACCCAAACTTCCATTACTGAACTTGACTGCTTGGCTCCTGAATTCCCCCAATATGGTCATCTAGTTCTTTGACAAGAATGTATGGATATTTTAAGAGAGGCTAAAAGACCTTCAATGAGAAAAGCATATGCCTTTAAGTGGAAGGCGTTTTGCTTATGGTGCATCCAGAACAGCCACAATCCATCCTTGTGTCAGGAAGAAGGTATTATTCCCTATCTACTTCATCTGGTAAGGTCTAGCTCCCAATTTACTTCTATTAAAGTACATCTTATAGTTCATCTATAGAAAAGCTCCATCGCAAACCTCTTTCTTTAAAATACCTGTAATTAAAGACTTCTTAGAAGGGATTAAGAAGGTATTTCCTCTAATTAAGTCATGTCTCCTGCCCCGGAACTTATCATAGTCCTATCTGAATTACTGCCGGTGTCCCGCCCCCCCACACTCCCCTTGAACACATTCATAAATCCCCTTTATAACACCTTACATGGAAAGCGGCTTTCTCCGTGCACGTACAGTGAGTGGAATTCAAGCGTCATGTGCTATTGAACCATGCACAGTAATAGATTTGTAAGAATAACTCATCACAGTTTTCTTCCTAAGGTGGTTCCAAAATTCCATATTAATCAAACCATTACATTACCTACCCTTTTGCCCTGATCCATCAACTTGAGAAGAGAAATCTCGGCATTCCCTCGATTTAAAAAGAGTCCTGAAATTCTATCTAGACAAAACTAAAGATTTAAGAAATCAGAAAATCATGCCACCTTTTCATTATTTATGGTCCAGTAAGAACAGGTTTACCATCACCCAAACATTCAGTTCTAGATAGATAGTCTCCTGTAGATTTCTTTCATACCAACTAGCTATTGCCTGCCTCCCATTCCCTGCAAAGATCTTTGAAAAGATCATGAATATTCAGCTGTCAAATTACATCCATCACAATAATCTACTGGATGATACCCAATTTGGGTTTAGACAGGGACACGGAACAGAGACGGCACTGCTGAGAGCAGCAGATGAGATTAGGTCTACAATAGATAAGGGAGGAGCCGCAGTTCTCGTGCTCCTGGACTTATCTGCGGCCTTCGACACGGTCGATCACGCCACCTTGATCGACCGTGTCGAAGCCATAGGAATCACATGCAAAGCAAAAAACCTCTTGGCCTCATTCCTGTCGAACCGTCCACAAACAGTGAAATTAGGCAAGTTCACATCCCAGACCTTCTTGCCATGTGGAGTACCTCAGGGATCCTCGCTAAGTCCGACACTATTTAATATCTATGTGTCGGACCTGGCGAGGGTCATAAAATCCTGTGGAATCTCCCTCACTACCTATGCTGACGATACCCAATTGGTATTATCGATACATAATGACGGAATCTCAGTAGCAGCCAATTTCCAAATGGGAATGAAAGCAATAAGCTCCTGGATGTCATCCAACTGTCTTAAACTCAACTCCGATAAGACAGAAGTGATGACATTCGGGAGGCTTCAACCCACCTGGTCCCCTCAATGGTGGCCTCACCAGATGGGACAACCGCCAGAACCTGTGACGAAGGTACGCAATTTGGGCGTTATCTTCGATAACAAATTGACATTCCGGCAACACGTCAATGCTGTGGTTTCTTCTTCCTTCCACGTACTAAAAAGGATAAAAAAACTAATCCCATACCTTCCGTCACATGCAGGTAAAACCTTGGTCAGTACATTAGTATTCTCCAAAACTGATTACTGCAATGCATTGTTACTCAATACACAACAAAAGGTTCTTAATAAACTGCAAACTGTCCAAAACGCTGCCGCTAGAACACTGCTATCAATCCCGAGATTTGCATCAGTCTCCCCCTACATCAGACAATTACATTGGCTACCGGTGAGGAGCCGCATCAAGTTTAAGGCTTTATGCATTGCATATAAGGCCATTCACGATCAAGGACCCTTATTCTTAAGAAAAGCCTTCCGACGGCTCGAACATACTAGAACTCTGCGGTCATCCGCAGCGCACCTACTCATGGTACCCCGTACAAGAAGGGCCAACTGGGGCGACAAACGCTTTGCTGTTGCCACGGCCAAAATGTGGAACACCCTTCCTCTAAACATTAAGATCGCTCCGACACTTCTTAACTTCAGAAAGCAACTAAAGACATGGTTGTTCCCTGCCTAATTCCCCTCCCCCCCCCTCCTCCGGAGAGTCCTGCAACTACAGCGCCGAGACACCCTAAGGGTATTTGCGCGCTCTAAAAATCGCATGAAATAAATAAATAAATAAATAAATGCCCCCTAACTGGTTAGACCTGAAGTACATTCCACACAGGAAAAATCTGCAACTACTGTTCTACAGTTCTTAGAAATGTTCCCATTTCAGAAATATGTAAAGCTACTACATTTGATCTGTTCATACCTTTACTAGACACTACTGTCTACATTTAGACTCCAGAGTTGATACTCAAGTAGAGCAGGCTTCTTTGAGGAACCTTTTTGGTGACTGTTGGAATGGTTTTTATATCTTGTCTGCCTGTTTGTGGGATGGGCTTCTATTCTATGCAGTGCTTATGACTACCGATGAGGATCCCGTGGAAGAGAAGGAAAAGTTACTCGCCTGTAATCCTAATTCTCTTACTGGGGAATCCTCATCAAAGTCATAAGCAACCCTCCCACTTCCCAGGACAGAAACTATTACATCTCTCCACAATTGTTTCACCTAGGATTATTTATTTCCAGAAGAATGATCTGACCTACCTATCGCCTGTGAAGCATGGGATACAGAGGGTGCTGTGAGGTTCCTGAAGGCACAGTGCCAGTTTTTTATTTACCATGTTTTGCATTGCAGCCTATTGGCTAACAATGACTCGTATTCCCTTTTCTTTTTTCATTTAAAAAGGTTTGTGAAGGATTTTCTATGGTCACTTTTTTGAAGTGATGCATTTCTATGTAATTGGCTTCCTTTTAAAATGAGAATGCAATGAAATCTGGCTATTTTAGCCTTTCTTTAGGCTGCAAACATATCTGTAAGGTACTATGGTCCAAAGTTAGTTATACATGTATGTATAATTTTAAAAGTGCTCCGGTATCCACGTGGATTCCCCTGGAAGAGAACTAGGATTATAGGTGAGTAACATTTCCTTCTGCATCGTAGGATCTTCAGAGATAATCATACACATGTGAATAGTCTCCCCCTTGTGTACGTTCACAAGCACTTTATATTTTTTATCAAAGCTTCTACAGAACATATTGAATTTTAAAATGCAGAGAAAGGTGTCCGCCTAATGCAACAGGTTCCTAATTATGTATGTTATACTTTAAAAGGTTACTCAATTCTCAAAATGTAATTAAAAACAACACTGCATGTGGCCCATGCCTCTGAAGTGAACGGACATGCATTGCCTTTGGCTCGCGCTAAGGCACTTGAATTTGGGCTCCAGAGCGGTCTGACCGGAATAAGGACCGCTCATCTGCAGTTACCAAGAGGGGCTCTGGCTGCTGGTCTGATGAAGACGTCCATTTGCCTGATTACAAAGTCTGTGACACACACTCCTCCCAGCATCTGATCTACACTCGAGATGGTGGCAGTTTCTTAGCGGTTTGTGAAGGTGCCAATTATGGGAGTTGTGTTGGCTGTCTGCTGTGACTCTGACGCAACATGGTCCTTTGAAGACCCCAGTGATCTTCCGGCCATTGGTGATGCAGACCAGGGATTTGAGAACCCAGCCTGTGTCGGGGAGTGCCCCAGGATCATCTCCAGGAGGAATAGTAGACACGATGGAACAGTTGCGACTGCAGATTGGCACAGACTGGGTAAGAGCTTCCAACTTCCTATTTGTGCCCCTCCATCGTTTTGGAAGATGATGTGAAGTACCCGCAGACTTTATGATACTATGTTAAAGAACAACAGGCAGTGGTGCCCTGTGGAAGCCAGATATAGCATGCACGGGGGCCGGGGGGATGTAGGTTCTTCAATAAATATTCCCCATCTGCCACTAAGTCTAGACTTGGCTAGATCACATTCAGCCTTTAATATATCACCACGCTGGCTTCAGAGTTTATCACACTGGAGTGTGTCACCTAGCTTCTCCACGCTTGCTTTGGAGTTTATCACACTGGAGTGTGTCACCTAGCTTCACCACGCTGGCTTTGGAGTTTATCACACTGGAGTGTGTCACCTAGCTTCACCACGCTGGCTTTGGAGTTTATCACACTGGAGTGTGTCACCTAGCTTCACCACGCTGGCTTCGGAGTTTATCGCACCGGAGTGTGTCACCTAGCTTCACCACGCTGGCTTCGGAGTTTATCACACTGGAGTTTATCACACTGGAGTGTGTCACCACTGGAGTGTGTCACCTAGCTTCACTATGCTGGCTTCAGAGTTTATCACACTGGAGTGTGTCACGTGGCTTCACCCACAATCTGAGAGTGCACAGATGGTACAACCCCTGGTTCTTCATCCGTCATCAATCTTTCCAACATGTGCCCCCAGATCGCGAAGTCACATCCTCATCAGTGTGGACCAGGTGGAGTCGTCGCTCCTCCAGTCCAATAATCCTGCGACCTAACCCAAGACCCCACTCAGGGCACGGATCTGTCCTAGTCTTTAGGGTCAGAACCAGGCTTGCTTCGGCTACAGAATCCTCTGCTCCTTCCGCAGAGGGAGAGAGCGGGGATGTAGCAAGCATGGAGATGTGTGAGACAGCATTACAAATGGCTAGTGCTACTGCCTTGTTAGAACACTACAGTGGAGAGATCTGGGACACCTTCAAACACTTTATGTTGACCTACTTAAAAACTGCGGGCAGGAATTGAAGGAGGAGTTTGTGAAGGATTCTTGGTATCGAATAGATGATTTGTTCTGCAGTTGATCGGGCAGAGCTAGCTGGAATGGCTGCAGCCATCTTGCCATGGTATTGCTTTAAGACCATGATCCTTGCTCAGGCTTGCGTCTCTGACTCTGGACACTCCGCTGAAAATTCGAAATCTGCCATTATCAGGTTCTTCCCTCTTTAGAAGTCACATTGGGGAAGAGATGGTAAGAAAGGAAAATGAAGCTGAGGCTCTGAATGCCTTCGGACTGACAGACAAAAGAAAATACTGCACGTCACCCTACAGACAAAGGGACCAATATATAACTTTTGTCAGCGAGTTGAATCAATCAACCAATCGATCAGGGGTTTGTAAAGCGGGGCTACTTACCTGTGAGTTCAATCCCTTTGCTCACCCTACCACCATCAGGGGCAGCAGCGGCGTCAAACTTCTACCTGTCAATGATGAGTTGTCCCAGACACAAATCTTTGCAGCCATAAATCACAAATACAGCAAGCAGCAAGAAGCCCACCATCAGACAAGAGGCTATGATCTCTATGATGAAGAACCAGGACTGCGAGTAGGGAACTATGTTTATATTTTGAGTTCAGTTGTATTTTTTTAGGAGTGTCCCTGTTTCATCCTGTTACATTTTTTACCTGGACCGCGGAGCTTTCTTGCCCTCAGTGCTGTGTAAGGGATGGAGTTGCAGCACTTTTGGGTGAAGTTAGTGTTACATTTCATGGACTTTGGATTTCTCCTTCAGGCTCATGGGTGGCTGGTGACCCAGTGACACTGCTTGAGTCATGCTGGGGGGCATCAGGCAGTGGGCCTGGTGACCCAGTGACACGGCTTGAGTCATGCTGGGGGCATCAGGCAGTGGGCCTGGTGACCCAGTGACACGGCTTGAGTCATGCTGGGGAGCATCAGGCAGTGGGCCTGGTGGCCCAGTGACACGGCTTGAGTCATGCTGGGGGCATCAGGCAGTGGGCAAAATAAGGGCATAGCTGAGACTGTGAAACAAGCTTCTAATATCCCCAAAGCGGTAACCCCAGTACTTACTGCTATGCCGAATGCCTTGCCAGCTTCAGAATCTAATGGCATGGCCCAGGGGTTAACTGTTGTACCTAATGCAACTAGGCTGGTCCCCGTCGAAAAATCTCCTATCTTAAAACAAGGGTTGACCACAACTCATACTGCTGCCCCAATGGGTACTCAGCAAACTAAGAAGAAGTCATTATGTGTAAACCGCCCCCCAGATTTAATTCCTTTTGTGGTTATTTTAACAGGGGTTCCTGAACTTGGTCCAAATGCTAAATAATCTGATGGGGATTTAAAAAATAAGGTTTTATATTGGCTCAGGAAAAATAGAAGGCTACCCCCAGGGACAAATACGGAGGTTATTGGTGTAAGGAGAGTACATTGGATAGGGCACAGCACCAAGGATCTCGAGGGTGATTGTGTAATTGTCAACCTCAGAGATACATGGGCTGTTAAATATATATGCAGGAAACCTAGATTTGGCCGTCTGGGGGATATTCAGTCTATTGATCTACATTATTTTTATCCCCATTCAAATAATGACCATCCCTATGGGCCAAAGACCCCTGCCTGGGGACCAGCGTTTGGGTCATATAGACCAGAGGGGTACCTCATGCTGCACATTTTCCACATTTCTTCCCATTAATGAACCGGTTTGAGCCACTCACGGGCTTAGAGGGGGTGGATTGACTTTCTATGATGATTTCCACTCCTAGAGGGGTGGAGGATGAACATATAGACAATGTTAATGTTAATTTATTAAGTTTGGATAGGTTTGATCTGGTGAATGTTGTGACCCCTTGGGAAATGTCGGATAGAAACGAAATTATGCCTCTTAATGAGTCAATTGTTAAATTACTATCCAACAGTGAATATCTGTCTGACGGTGACCAACTTAATAAGGGGTCTGTTTGTAAGTTAAACCCCAACTCTACTTTAGATCCATCAGGAGGGGAAAACCCAACTAATTGCAAAGGCATTGTGGTATCCTGCATTGAAGAAACTAGCCTTGCAAAGGAGACAATAATGAGTGAGTGTGATGTATTCAAACTGTCGGGAAAAGGGCAACTGGGTGGAGGGGGGATCCTGGGGATGGAAGATAATTTTCGCATGATATCCTGGAATGTAGCTGGTCTTTCACGGAGATTGGATGACCCAGTTTGGCTGAAATATATTAAATCTTTTGATATGGTATGCCTCCAGGAGACCTGGAGTACTGGAGATCCAACTTTGGATGGTTTTCAATTGTTGAATGTTCATGCAGAACCCTCACAAGCAGGGAGAGCAAAGGGGGTGCTTCTCACAGCTATCTCTGTAAAATGTAACCAAATTCAGGTGGTTGGGCTGGTTGAATCTGTTTGGTACCAGTTACTTATTATTAGGGGCTTGTTTTCTGTCCCCTTACTTCTGATAAACTGGTATTATAACATATTTGACCAACATAACATTCTAGTCATAGATAAACTACAGGAGGAAATTGTTGAGATAACAAATAAGGTTTTTCCCCTTTTTATTGTTTGGATGGGTGATTTTAACTGCTTATTGTGCTTGAGTCGTGCTGGGGGCATCAGGCAGTGGGCCTGGTGGCCCAGTGACACGGCTTGAGTCATGCTGGGGGCATCAGGCAGTGTGCCTTGTGGCCCAGTGACACTGTTTGAGTCATGCTGGGGGGCATCAGGCAGTGGCCCTGGTGGCCCAGTGACACTGCTTGAGTCATGCTGGGGGGCATCAGGCAGTGGCCCTGGTGGCCCAGTGACACTGCTTGAGTCATGCTGGGGGCATCAGGCAGTGGGCCTGGTGGCCCAGTGACACGGCTTGAGTCATGCTGGGGGGCATCAGGCAGTGGGCCTGGTGGCCCAGTGACACTGGTTGAGTCATGCTGGGGGCATCAGGCAGTGGGCCTGGTGGCCCAGTGACACGGCTTGAGTCATGCTGGGGAGCATCAGGCAGTGGGCCTGGTGACCCAGTGACACGGCTTGAGTCATGCTGGGGGCATCAAGCAGTGGGCCTAGTGGCCCATTGACACTGCTTGAGTCATGCTGGGGGCATCAGGCAGTGGGCCTGGTGACCCAGTGACACGGCTTGAGTCATGCTGGGGGGCATCAGGCAGTGGGCCTGGTGGCCCTTTGACACTGCTTGAGTCATGCTGGGGGCATCAGGCAGTGGGCCTGGTGGCCCAGTGACACTGCTTGAGTCATGCTGGGGGCATCAGGCAGTGGGCCTGGTGGCCCAGTGACACTGCTGGAGTCATGCTGTGGGGGGCATCAGGCAGTGGGCCTGGTGGCCCAGTGACACTGCTTGAGTCATGCTGGGGGCATCAGGCAGTGGGCCTGGTGGCCCTTTGACACTGCTTGAGTCATGCTGGGGGCATCAGGCAGTGGGCCTGGTGGCCCAGTGACACTGCTTGAGTCATGCTGGGGGCATCAGGCAGTGGGCCTGGTGGCCCAGTGACACTGCTGGAGTCATGCTGTGGGGGGCATCAGGCAGTGGGCCTGGTGGCCCAGTGACACTGCTGGAGTCATGCTGGGGGCATCAGGCAGTGGGTCTGGTTGCCACTTCCTGACTGAATCTCTATTGCCTTTCTCTGAGGGCCTTTGGACAGAGTCTAAAGGGTGAACTGGATCAGTTGCGGTACCCTGCTGCGGCGGGGGCAATGGCTCTGCAGGCGCTTGCAGGTGTGGATTTGGAGAACGTCTTCCAGATTGAGGATGTGAGAGTGAAGGTGCAAAATATAAACCTTTATCATGAGCCTATTGTCATTTCTGGGGACAGTCCCCATAGGTTCGTTTGGACAGAAATCAGGAAGCGTCTTCCAAGGTTTTCCATGGCCTCTCGAAGCCACAGGGAGATTAGTGCCAATTAACCTTTTTTTTTTTTTTTTTTTTTTTTTTTTTACAAAGAAGGAACAGTTCCAAGTGTTGCAAGAAAACCTTGAGGCACCCTTTCAGGGTCGGTGATACTCACTCCTTTAGTATATTTCTGTGATTACTTTTCAGAGGGTGTTCTATGCTAGAAGTGCATGCTCCTTCTTGGCATAGCATTGAACTGGACAGCAGATCTTCTCAGTAGTCCGCAACACAACAATGGGATTATCACAGCACCCCGAGCTGGATTCTGATGGCGAACCTGCGGACGAGGAACACAGCACAGGGCCCGTGATCATGAAGACAGTCATTCTGCAACTCCAAAGTCTCAGATGATCCTAGTCTGATTGGCATCATTTTACTGAACATATGTCCCTTTGTCTATGTTTGCTTAGTGAAGGGGCAGAGGCAGAGGGTTGGGCTGAAGATTCAGATGACTGATTACCAAAAAAGCATTGGCAAATTTAATTATTAGCAAATCTGCTCTAGCACGTAAGTGCACTTCTTTTTAGGTGGATATCCACATGTGGTCTGGTGAAAAATGTAGTCACTCAAAGTGCAAGAGAGCCAGTGGTTGAAGTGTGCTGACCGATTGTCCCAGGCTGGATGCTCTCATGAGCAGAAGCAAAATGTGACTGACATTTCAACATACAAATTCATGAAAAAGGTTGATCAAAAGCATATCTATGTATTTATTTTTTGTTTGTGTTTTTTTGTATTTATTACATGAAGCTGGTGACTCAGCTAACGCTGTCTTTAGGCCACTCTTAATACGAACGCAAAACTGTAATAGGAAATTGGCGCACCCGTTCAGGCCCTGAACCGCCCATTTTTAGGAGCCCGTGCACATGTGGTCAGGCCATATGCAGTCATTCACAGTGCGATAGAGCCAATGGCTGAGATTGGTGGACTTCTTGCCCCATACTATATGTTGGATTGGGTGGAAGACACTTGAATAGACCAATGGCTGAAGAGGGCTGACTCAACGTCCCTCTCTGTATGTATGTGCATGTATATGCATTTTGTGTTATTAGAAATGTCTGAAAGAAAGTTAAAGCTGTTGGGCAAGACCTAAAAAGTACTTTAATCCATACACAGCTAAATACTATGAATAAAACTACAATTATGTAAAAAAAAAATAGAGCTGTCCAGAAAAGGGCTAGTTAACCCTGTAAAACTTCTATTCCCATGGTTTGTCATGGAGGGTAACTAACTTCAAATACATTTCCTAATATGGCCATCTGTGATATACCATGTAGCAAATTAAATGGCTACAGGCATTTATGGGTGGATTGTTACGGCACTGTGTAAAGGGCTGTTGCCGCTAGCATATGCCTTTACATTGAATAATTATTGGCTATTGCCTTTGTCGTAACTTTTCATAAAAACAGATCAGATCTATGGCTTTGGACAGCATGTTACCCAAAGGACCAATCAGGCGTATGTATTCCCTTTATTATTGGTTTGTCACCATAACCTACTTAGGCCTGTATTGAGAATGATCTTTCCCACCAGTCAGACATCAGACAAACAGTCATACAATTACACATATGTACAACATCACAGTTGGCAAACAATATAGAACCCCTCATATCAGAGGATAACAAGGCTCATCACAGTGCAAACCTTCTACCCACAGACTTAGTCCGTGGGGGTAACTAGCACTAAAACCTCTGCCTCAGATGGTAATCTGTAAGCCTCCATGTAACAAAACACCTGTGTACTGGCTTTAACATTTCCTAATAATGATTCACTCTTAAAATTCTATTGTTTTTTGTAAAAAATAAGCCCGGCCTGTTGCCTTTGTCAGAATTTTTCATAATAAACAGATGAGACCCACAGGCCTTTGACTGTTTGTATCTTTGAGCATAGGTCGTGATTGGTGCATGAACACCCTGAGGTATTTCGCCAGCTTTTGAATATTGGCATTGTTGACCCCCTGAGGCATTGCTCCCGCCTTTGTGGATTGCCTGTTTGCCCCAGAACCTGGGGAACACTTAACCCCTGCAGTATCTCACCATCCTTTGAATCTATGTACCATTGTCCACAGATCTCGAAGGAGGTACATATACTGCTTATGGTATCTCACCATCCTTTGAATGTCGGTACCATTGTCCACATATCTTGAAGGAGGTACATATACCTCTTATGGTATCTCACCATCCTTTGAATGTCTGTAACATTGTCCACAGATCTCGAAGGAGGTACATATACTGCTTATGGTATCTCACCATCCTTTAAATGTCGGTACCATTGTCCACATATCTCGAAGGATGTACATATACCCCCTGCAGTATCTCACCATCCTTTGAATGTCGGCACCATTGTCCACAGATCTCAAAGGAGGTACATATACCCCTTGCAGTATCTCACCATCCTTTGAATGTCGGTACCATTGTCCACAGATCTCGAAGGAGGTACATATACCCCTTGCATTATCTCACCATCCTTTGAATGTCGGTACCATTGTCCACAGGTCTCGAAGGAGGTACATATACCCCTTGCATTATCTCACCATTTTTTGAATGTCGGTACCATTGTCCACAGATCTCGAAGGAGGTACATATACCCCTTGCAGTATCTCACCATCCTTTGAATGTCGGTACCATTGTCCACAGTTCTCGAAGGAGGTACATACACCCCTTGAGGTATCTCGCCAGTCCTTACATGTTGGTACCATTGACAAAATATCTCTGGAACCTCTGATCCTTCCCCCAAGGTATCTCGCCAGCCCTTGGATGTTAGTACTTTTGAAATTGATCTGGGAGGGCACATCTTTTTGGAGTGTCTCACCATTCTTTGAATTTTGGTTCATAAATGGATCAAACATTCACTTCCAACTCTGGTACAGGGATGATACTCCTTTGGGTGCAAGTTGTCCTCAGACATATCGCTTTGAATGTATATAGATAAGTGGTATTTGTGTAGCTCAAACCCAGCCAAAATAGACAGCAGAGTTCTGCTTAGAGTCATAGTCACGCATACAGTCAACGAGTGACAGTAGAGGTAGCTGGTTACCGCATTCTTCCTTCATTGTGAAATAGTGTTCTTGTAGGAAATGTGTCTACAGCTCTTTCCTAAATAGGAGCAACGTTGCCTTGTTTTTCATTTTTACACTTCTTAGTTTCCAGTCTGATGGTCGTTTCCCGGTGAGCTTGCCAAGAGCCTTCAGAGATGTTGAGCTTGTCCGCAACATAAGTGGGGGTGCTGTTGATGATGGCTTTGTAAATGATGCAGCTCGTTGTAAAGATGGTGCAGGCCTGCAGGAGGAGCCAGTGGAGTTCCATCAGGATGGGGGTGACGTGATCATATTTCTTCCAGACCAGGATAAGACGTGCTGCGGCATATAGGATGCCCTAAGGACTGCCAGGGCGTGGTCTGGGAGGCCATTTAGCAGGATTTTACCATCAATCACATGAAAGAGTATAAGGGCTTGAACAAAAGTCCTAAAGATGCTTTGAAGAGGGCTGGTACTAGGCCATCTTTGTTTTTTGGCAATCTGTTCCTTGAGTCAGAAGTTGCAGTCCACTGTGAATTTAAGTGACTCCGCATTCAGTAAAGCTGGGGGTTCAAATCCATGAAGGTTAATGTCATTGAGCTGTGTTTGTACTATTTCTTGCTTGTTGTTCATCACAAATAATGGAAATGTTGAAAAGCTAGATTGCTTCTCGTTCAATATAAAATCTTACATAGAATATACTACAATGAAGAGAAATTACACAAGATGGGCAGGGTAGAGAAATCATACTGCCTTAAATGTAGGAACGTTAAGGGTAACTTCTTTCACACAGCATGGACTTGCCCCCTATACAGGTCTATTGGAGGGCAGTCTTTGAGGAGCTGGATGCGATTATGGGAGTACCGTTGCAGTCGGACCCTGGTTTTGTCCTCGAGGAAATACCAAACGGTGTTGATGTCAACATGGTTCAGCTGCTTTTCGGCTCTTTCGGTCTGGTGGTGGCCATGCGCGATGTGGCTAGACTTTGTGGTGCAGAAGAGGTCCCCACGGTACAAGAGTGGAGGAGGGGGGTGAATCTCTGTATGGCTGCTGGACATACCACATACAATAGCAGGGGATACCCCCGAAAGTTTAGTAAAATATGGGGTCCTTGGAGGCGCTACTATGGGCCGGACTTGTTAGAAGACACACACAAACTGGTGTCATCAACAAATGTATATGCTGACACCACCACACACTGAAGAAACCATCAGATTTGAATCCAATAGGTTGTCAGTGCACTTGGGCCAGGATAGAGAAATGGGATTCGCAGAATTTCTATACTATTTACTGACTATAAATGGACACATTGGAGCCAATGTAACGCTGTCTTTGACGAATGTACTTTACACAACTGTAGTTATTGTTACAGGGCCGTCTTTAGCACTGGTAGCGCCCTGTGCGACAATGTTGGTTGGGGCCCCCCACAGACTCCCTCACTACCACCCTTTAATAGTGCCCCCTCATGTCTCCATAGCCACTCTCTCTCAGATGTATTTAATTAGTTATATAGTGGCTCCTATAGCAGTGTAGGGTGTCAGAGCACTTTACATCACACACACAAAACACCAAGACAATCAATCATATGTGTGTAAATCCTTGTATAGGAAATGTTACATAAGCCAGAAGACTACAAGTTGAGTCGCATGTCATCCGTATTGGTAGACAGAATAGTTTTAGTGCCTGGTCTGGAGAAGCACAGACTCAGAATTTAAAACATAATCCCATGGTTGGGGGGGGGTTACATTTAATAATAGGGTTTTTTGTTACTGAAATGACCCATTTCTGATGGATACATCTGCCAGTGGATTCCTCACCTTGTGAATATCCCCTGTGCCAGCATTCCATGGAATTTTTTCCCCAGCTCTCTACGCCGACGTGGACGTCATAATACCTCGGCTCCGCTCACGACTCCGTATGACGTCACCGGTGCCATAAGAGACCCACGTCCGCGTGATGACGTCAGTTCCCTTTTTTCCACGCCGTCGACGCGTAACGGTTTTCCAGCACTCTCCTGCTACTTTGTTGTCTTGCAGTGGGTTACTGTTTCTGGATTTATCATGTCTTCGACGAGGAAGTCCGGTTTCAAACCTTGTATGGAGTGTGGGGGCACATTTCCATCACTGACCCCCACGAAGACTGTTTGTGGTGCCTTTCTTCAGACCATGGTGTGGATGACTGCTCATGTTGCTGAAAGATGAATCCCAAGTCCCTGAAAGAGAGGGAAGCTAAACTCTTCATAGCCAAGGCAAAAAAGGAAAAGAGAGGTAGGAAGGAGAAGTCGAAGCCGGAGTCGTCGACTTCGCACTCTTCGAAGTCGAGGAGATCCAGAAAGAAAAGAAAGCATAGCTCTCGGCGCCGATCGTCGAAGAGTAAGGCGTCGAGGTCGCCGTCGCCTCGGCGTCGGAGTAAGGAATTCATTTCTCCTTCGCCTTCCCCTTCTCCTTGTATGTCTCCGGAAAAGACACCTTCGCCCAGATTGACTCCGGCGCAGTCACCGGCGCCAGTGGAGTCTCCAGCTTCCGACGCCGAGCCGGAGCAGGTGGAAGATCTTTCTCCAGTGCCAGCTGAACCTGCGACTCCAGTTGAGGATACTTCGGCTCCGACTCCTGCTACTCCTCGACTGGATTCAGGGTCGAACTCATACCCGCATTTTCCGACTCCGGGTGCGGATCCGACGCATTTCCTCAATGCCATGTATGGGATTTTCCAAAGAGCTGCCTTCCCATCCGGCGCACCTTCTGGTCCCGTGGGTCCAATGGCGTATACTTTGGGTGTGCCGCAACATTATGCTCAGGCACCTTTTATGCCCTTCTTGCCGATGGCTCCTTCATGGCAGTTCCCGGCGCTGTCTGGAGATCCATCCTCCCGACCTCGACTGGATCGTTTGCCTTCTTCGGAGCCTCCCTCGACGCTGGCGCCGACTCCATCTGCGCCTTCTCCGGCGCCACCGACTCCACGTTCGGTGCCGCCAACTCCGTGTACGGCGCCACCGACGCCGTGCCCTCGGATCCGTTCTCGGAGAGAGGCTCAGAGGATTAAGGAGGATGTACGGTATAGGGAGGAAGTGGAGGAAGGTGAAGTTGGTGATTCCACTGATGAGTTTGAGGGCATTCAGGATGCAAGTGGACTTGATACTTCTCCAGAATGGGAGCATTCTTCTGCCAGATCTTCTCCTCCACAAGAGTTGGCTCCTTATCATTTACTCGTCAGGAAGGCTGCAGAGTTGTTGGACTTACAGTTGCCCTTTGCAGAGTACAAGCCAAACCTTTTAACTGAAGTCCTTCATTCACCATCTGCAATTGTTGAGCCCTTGTGCCCTTCAATGAGGCTATTTTAGAGCCTGTTATGGACGTTTGGCGCAAGCCACTTTCTTCACCTGCAGTCTCCAGAGAGCCTTGTAGTGCAAGCTTCCTGCTCGAATCTTCAGGTGCCTTCCCACAAGCACCAGCTGATAGGGATTCTAAAAAGATCGAACAATCAGCTAAAAAGGTATTTTCATCTGGAAGCATGGCGCTTAAGTCGACTAATGCCACTTGTTTATTGGGGCGCTATGTTCATGCTTTGATGGACTCGGTGAAGCAGTTAGCCCCTAAACTGCCTGAAGAGGAGAAAGCCTCTTTTATGGAGGTTGCTGGGGACACTCAAGCTGCCGCCAGGCAAGTTATTCAGTCGGGCCTAGATACGGATGATTCTGTGGCTCGAATTATGGGGTCTTCAATTGCCACTAGAAGGCAGGCTTGGCTTCCTTCTTCCGGCTTTTCTGCTGATGTTCAGGCCACTCTAGTCACCTTGCCTTTCGATGGGGAATAGCTTTTTGGGGAAAAAGCTGATTCCGCCTTGCAGAGATTTAAAGATAGCAGGGTTACTGCGAAATCTTTGGGCTTGTAGACACAGGCTAGGGGATTTGGCTTCAGGAAGTATAGAGGATTTGGGAAGTCATCCTTTCGTTCCTTCCGTCAGCCTCAGCAACAGCAGCAACAACAGCAGCAAAATCCTCTCTATAGATCATATAGAGGAAGACAAGGGGGCCGGAGAGGTTCTGGTTGCAATCCCTCCTCATCTTCAGCCTCCTCTGCTCCCAATTAAGCTTCAGGGAAGCAGCCCTAGATCCCCCATCCTAGATCATGTGAGACCTGTGGGGGGTCGGGTGTCCCTCTTTCTGCGGGGTTGGAAATCGGTCACGACGGACCTTTGGGTTTTAAACCTTGTAGAAAATGGGTACACCCTTCCCTTTCGGGAGTATCCTCCCCTTACCCTCCTTGCCAAGGTTTTTGCTCAGAGGACCATCTGCTTCTTCTGCAGAAGGAGGTTCTTGCATTGCTTCAAAAAGGTGCGATAGAGGTGGTTCCAGAGCAGGAAAGGGGTCAGGGATGCTACTCCCGGTATTTCCTGATTCCCAAAAAGGACGGCAGATTGCGTCCAATCCTGGACCTCAGAGTCTTGAATTTTTACCTGAAACAGGAGAAATTCAAGATGCTAACCCTTGCACAGGCTCTTCAAGCAATGCAGCAAGGAGACTGGATGGTGTTGATCGACTTGAAGGATGCGTATTTCCACATCCCAATCCTGAAGTCGCACAGGAAGTATCTCCGTTTTACGGTTGGGTCGCAACACTACCAGTTTGCGGTCCTCCTGTTTGGTCTTACTATTGCACCTCGAGTCTTCACAAAGATGATGGCAGTGGTGGTTGCTCATCTCAGGAGGTCGGGGATTCCGGTCTTTCCCTACCTGGACGACTGGCTTCTGAAAGCAGAGTCTCCAGAGATGGTGCAACATCATCTGCATGTAACATCTCAGCTGTTATTCGACTTTGGTTTTTCGATCAATGTGCCCAAATCTTACCTGGTGCCCTCTCAACGCAACCTGTTCATAGGGGCGGTACTGGACACTACTGTGTGTCGAGCATTTCCTCCTCCTCAAAGAATTCTCGACATTCAGGAAATGATCCCTTTATTCCACAATGGAGCAGTTGTTCCAGTTCTGAAGGTCCTTCGCCTGCTCGGTCTGTTCGCCTCCTGCATTCTGTTGGTCAACCATGCACGCTGGCACATGAGGGCACTCCAGTGGTGCCTCCGCATGCAGTGGTATCAGCACAATGGAAATCTCAGGGAGTCGATCAGGATCTCCAGAGAGGCTGCAGCGGATCTGTCTTGGTGGAGCGTGGGGGGCAATCTGTCTCAAGGAAAGCCCTTTCATCTTCCTCCATCGGTGGCCACAGTGATAACGGATGCCTCCACCTTAGGGTGGGGTGCTCATCTGGGGGATCTGGAGATCAAGGGTCTTTGGTCTCCAGAAGAGAGATTGTCTCATATCAATCTTCTGAAATTGCGGGCGATACGTTTGGCGCTCAAGGCCTTTCTCCCTTCCCTTCGCGGTCAGTCGGTTCAAGTCCTGATGGACAACACTACCGCGATGTGGTAAGTCAACAAGCAGGGAGGAGTAGGGTCTTACTGTCTCTGCAGAGAGGCGTTGCGGCTCTGGTCCTGGGCTCAGGATTATCGGATTTGCTTGATGGTGAATAATCTGGGCGGGGTGCTGAACGTACGTGCCGACAGCCTTAGTCGACACTTCTCCGCCGACCACAAGTGGAGGCTCCATACGGAGGTTGTTCTTCACGTCTTTCGGACGTGGGGAACTCCTCGGGTGGATCTGTTTGCCACTCGAGCATTGCCCGCCATTCTGCAGTCTCCAGTTTCCGATGCAGGGGGCGTTGGGGGACACGTTTCAGTTGAGTTGGGGCTCCCATCTCCTTTACGCGTTTCCTCCCATTTTTTGTTTAAACATTTTTTTTATTATTTTCGTACCAACATCCCAATACAATTCCCACAAGAGCCCCAGCACCCCACCGAAGAGCGTTACATACGACATTTCAACTGTGTATACATGGGAAAGGTTACCCTTCCCGCTTGGGCACCCCCCTCCCACTCCCTCCCGCAACCCATGTCAGTGCGCCCCCGTCTGCCTATCCTCCCCCAGATGCGGCCCACCCTATTACTATGACTCGTGCAGGGGTATTCAAACCTATCTCTGGCAGCTTGGGCTTTCCCCCAGCTTCAGCCGCTTCGGATGCGTCCTCCCACCATCGTGACCCCCCTCCTACTCTTCGCTTATCGCTTCCTCCTGTCGGTCAGGTATGCTCCCTTCCCCTCCACCGTCAGACACCAGCCCCTGAAGTTCAACCACCAATGGCTCCCATGCACGGGCCGTCGCTAATGCCTTGTCGTCGTTCCTCCTATGCGCTAATTGCAAACGAAGTGTGCCCTCCGCGCCTGCCCATTTTGCAAACGCCGTCCTCCACCTCAGAAAGCTAGGTCCCACCCTTGACTTCCAATGCATGGTTAGCTCCCTCTTGGCCATAATCAACCCTAAGTCATAGAACTTACTAGTAACCTTCGTACGGCGGGTGTGGGGGAACCAAAGCAACAGGCAGGCCCCCATCTCCGAAGCAATGGTGCGCTCTGTCACTTGATTCAAGCAGTCTATGACGTCCTCCCAGTAACTACCCAACTCCGCGCATGACCAAAACATATGACGAAAATCAGCCCCATCTCCCCCACAGCGCGGGCACTGAGAATGCGTGCCCCCAAAATATTGCAATATCTTAACTGGCGTCAGGTAAGCCCTGTGCAGTGTAAAAAACTGAACTAGCTGAAACCGGGCATTACGCGTTCCCTTCCAGGCCCGCCGCACCAGCGTTGACCATGTCGACTCGGGGATGGGCTTCCCAAGGTCCGCTTCCCATTTAACCTTCAACGTGTCCAGGGGCAGCAAGCGCTCCATCGACAGCCTTCGATAGAGGCAGGTAATAGCCTTGGACGTTCCCGCGGCCATGACCACATATTGGCAGCCCGCGGCGACCGGCGGTTCCGAGAGCCCCACATTCCAATGCTTCTGGAGGCCCGCTACGAGGGCAGCATGAAGTAAATAGTCTCCCCGTGGGAGCCCATAAGAATCCTGCAGGTCCTGGAAGGGCAAAAGCACCCCCTCCCTAAATAAGTCGCCCACCACTTGTATGCCAAGATCCTCCCACGCGGCCAGTCCCGACCAATCGCCCCCATGCGGGAGCGCCGTGCACATACCCAGGGGGATCTCCGGGGCATAAGGGTGGACTATGGCGGCCCTCCTCTGACACCGGTTCCAGCACAGCCTGAGGGTGCGTTCCTCCAGAGTGAGCTGGGCGAGGTCCATCCGCTGTTGGAGGACTATGAAAGCGAGCACATGGCGAGGAATTAACCTGCCCTGCGGGCCCTGCGGGCCTCTATACTCCCTTGCCACCGCCTGTGTGAGCCATTGTAGCTGTGCTGCCAGGTAATACCACTCGAAGTCCGGGACCGCCAGGCCCCCCTCTGCTCTTGGCCGCCGCAATGTGGTCAAAGCCACCCGCCGCCTACCCAAGCCCCATATGAAGCCCGTGGATAGCGCACGAAGCCGCTCAAAAAATTATGCCGGTATCCATATGGGCAATGTACGAAAGAAGTACAGGAGGCGCGGCAGCGCCACCATCTTCAACAGCGCTACTCGCCCAGCACTGGATAGTGGGAGCGTGCTCCAGAAATCTATGCTGCCACGCAAGCCCCGGATTGCTCTGCCAACGTTCCCTTCCAGCAAATCAAGCTGGGTGTGGTAGATATTAACCCCCAGATATCGCAGACAATTGTCCTCCCAACGTATCACTCCCAACGATTGGGGAGCCTGTCCATTAGGCAACAACGGGAACAAGCATGTCTTGCCCCAGTTTACTTTGAGCCCCGACAGGCGACCAAAGACATCCAGCAAGGCGGTCGCTCCGTGCAGTGCGCCATCTGCATCTGCCAAAAACATCAGCAGATCGTCCGCATAAAGGGATATATAGTGGGCCTCCCCCCTTAGCCATAACCCAGCATAGGAGCATCCCAATCGGGCATGAGCCGCCAGTGGCTCAATGGCCAAGGCGAACAGCAATGGGGGCGTTTCCTCCCATACCCTTGATTTCTCGGGTTCTGAGGAAGATTCGCCAAGACTGGGCCCAAGTTATTTTGGTCGCCCCGGATTGGCCAAGAAGGGTGTGGTACACAGATCTACTTCACTTTTCATCGCACCCTCCGCTCTGTCTCCCGCTCAGGGCAGACCTCCTCTCGCAGTCGGAGGGGCAGGTTCTACACCCCCACCTCCAGAGCCTGCACCTTCATGCCTGGAGATTGAACGGGGCAACCTGAGTTCTTTCTCTCTTCCGCCTGATGTGGTGTGTAGGAGAGTAGGGTCTGCTTTCTATGTTCACCCCCACTTTTTGCTTTTGCTTTACTGGTTTACGACTTAGATGTGGCTGTGGGCCTGCTAATCAGACCCACAGCCCTGCTGTTCTCTCTCTAAATTAATACTATGTACTTTAGGTGCATAACCCATTTGGATAGGATCACCTTATTGGCCCCTGTACAGTGTACCCTAGGTACCCAGGGCATAGGTGTACCCTAGGCCTACCAGGGGCTGCAGCATGTATTGTGCCACCCCTGGCCTGGCCTTCCATTTTGACACAACTGGCTGATCACTCAGCTGGGGCAAGGTCGTGTAATCACCCCTTGCTTAGGTGTAGTATTCCTATACCTAACTTACATATAGACACATGTGTACCTATCAGTCACTCCTATGGCAGGCCTTGACAATCCTGGAGGCAGAGTGCTTGGTAACATGTGAGATGGTGCTCTAGCATGAGCTGAGCCTGTCTGCAGCTTTCGGAACCTTGTCCTTATAGCTGTTCTATGATATAGCCTACCATATACTCTTAAAGTGCCTTATAATCTTAGACGGTTATGGTAACTATGGTTTGGCTTTATCAAAACATGTCGTGTAAGGTGTCTAACACTTTGGAATAATACCCCCATCCCATTTCTGGGGATGAGGATATTATCTCTCCCTTCTAGAGGGAGAAGACATGTTAAAATCATACTTCAACTGTTAGCCTCTGACCAAAGCCTCAGCATCACAAAATGGATGATGCTGCCACGACACAAGTCTGACCTCCTGCTGCTGGGAGTGATCCCAGCCAGGGAGGCCTGGACAATAGGTTTCCTGCTTGGGGAGGTGCTAGCACCTCCCCAGACAGCCTTTAGTGTATTGGGGCAGGGTGGGCTGAAAGGAATGAGACATGCCTGGGGCACACAAGGTGTTCCTGGCATAGTCCAGTTCAAACCGGCGCTGGGGCACTCCAGCCCCAGCTCTGGCGCGAAACTGGACAAAGGGAAGTGGGTGTAACCACCCCCTCCCAGGTCCCACCCATAAGGCGTGACCTAGCAGGTATCCCAGCCCCCCAGATTAGTATAAGAGTGGGAGTTGGGCCTCAAGAGATTAGATTATCCTGAACCTGCAAAACTGAACAGAAACTCTGGACCTTCGACATTCGACGAAAGAAGAAGACTGAAGAATCTCCCTTGTAGCCAAGGAGTGGCTACCCTGTGCAAACAGGCACCATCAAGAGACTACCCTTTGCTTTGTGAAACGTTCGACGAGGAACCGACTGCAGAGCCCGACCAGAGCCTTGATTTCCAGACTTCTCCGACCCTCATCCACATCTGCAGCAGAGCTGAGATCCGTGGAGGCGACGAGCGACGTGGGACCGGCTACCTGGGAAAAGTGGCTAGTAACTTACAGCGCAGCTTCTGAGGTACCCTCGAAGTTGTGCACCGGGGATTGAGAAGCCCCAACCCCAAGCACCATCTGCACCGAAGACCAGCCCCCCACACTCCACGAGTCCTGCGTGGGGCCCTTCAGCATTTTCCTGCTTGCCGCGTCTGTCCGGTTGCTTGCCCGCTGGCTAGTGGCCTCTGTGAGGACGCTCCCTGAAATCTTCTGCGCTGGTTTGGCTCCTCCAGACTGGCTCCCGCTTCTCTGCAAAGAAGAAGCACCCCAGACCTTCCTGGTCTGCACCAGAAGCAAGTCCCTTGTTCTTCGTGGGTTCCGCTTGCCAAGGCTTGGTGAGTCCTAGTCCAACTTCGACGCCGCCGACAGCAAGAGCCTTCGTGGGACAGCTCGCCTCCTGGTCCTGGACGTCCTCGACGCTTCCTGGTCCTCCTGGCTGCAGCGACAAGCTTCACCTTCACCTGCAACTCTTCACGACATCGCCTGGTTCCTTCCTGGTTCCACGTGGTCACTGGCTAGTGACCTTGACTCTGGCCCTTCTGCTTGCAGGTTTCTTCTCTTCTTGATCCCAGCCTTGGGATCCACCGTACACTCTTCACTGACTGCCTGTCAGCATCTTTCTTCAGGCATCCATAGGAGTCGACGACGAAAACGACGCATCTTCACCCCTATGCACCCGCAGCCTGTGGGCTAGGTAACTTGGGTACTCCGGTGCTCATCAGGATAGTGACTATCCTAGTGTCTAGTTTTCAAGTCTCAACTTCCTAGCTACTCCGGAAGTGTCCTAAATCTATCTATTTCTAAACTGTAACATTGCTATTGACTTTTACGCATTACGCGTGAGTGTTTCCACTCTGCACACGAATCCCGTGGGCCTCCCACTTCCTAACTAACGCTAGTGTAGTGTAGCCCCAGCGATTCCCTAGGCCTAGGCCTATTCTATTTCCGTGACAGTGGTTCTTATACCACTTATTTAGTATATGGTTTGCGTGGCCCCTAGGGCCTAACTGTATTACTTACCTGTGTGACTTACTGTATGCATTAATAAGACTGTGTTGTACTTACCTCTAAACTCATAAAGAGTGCTGAGGGTTTGCTTAGAATAAATACACTTTATTTTATATATATATCTGTTGTGGTGTCCTTTCATTTGGTATTCAAGGGATTATATATGGTATCACAGCTGGCTTCACATGCCATTCAGAGTTTAGCCTAAGACTGCTCTTGTCCATGCTACCACTAGGATAGCTGGTCTATAAGGTTGACTTTACAACCAATCACCATAAGGGTATTTGGACTGATATAAGGTGTACACTATAACTAGTGACATCATACATCAGGCCAACTTCTCACATTGGTGAGCAGCGGTTGGGATCTGAGCTTGCTGTTGTAATACCATTGTAATCTTGAGATACTAAATTGAAAGATCACACAGATATTGTCTAGGTACATATAACATAGATTATTATACTTAAGTCCTACTGGACTTTGTAGTTGTAGGTTGAAGGGAATAACACACCCTGACTACAACTACTAGAGAGGTTTAGTAGATACAACTAGTGTAGGTAGGTGCACACACCACACCCTCACTAGATCATGCCTCTGGGAGGAGATCAAGTAGATGCTCTCTCAGGAGGGGCAGGTCTGCAGAAGACCCCCTCTAGGTATGATACCTTAACATTCCAGGAGATGAGACAATTGTGTTCCTCCAGAGGAATAAAACAGGGTGCAAACCCTACCCTCCTTCAGTTAAGACAACTCCTAGAGGAGTATGATGCTCAGAGGGCATCTCAGGAAGGTGCCCTAGGCACAGAGGAGGGTCTACCCACCACAGAGGAGTCAGATGGGGCTTCAGATGGGGAGGTAGACAGCCAGAGCCAAGTAAGGAGACTTAGCCAGGCTAACTTAAGTTTACATGGGAGTTTGCATGGGGTCCCCCCATACAGACCCACAAGTAGACATTCACAGAGAAACAGGAAGGACAGATCCCCTTCAGGGGAATCCATCCACTCCCATGTCTCTTAACATCTCTAATGCTTCCTCTCACAGGGGAATGACTTCACCTGAGAGAAAGGAGCATGCAGCCAGAATGAGGGAGGCTAATCTGAGGATTCAGAGGGAAGAACTTGCCCTTGCCAAAGAGAAGCTTGCTCTGGCTAGAGAACAAAAGTTAAGTGGGTTAGAACCCACTGGTGGCAGCAACATTCCTAGAGATAGAGACAGGCACTATGATAATAGAAACCTGAGCAAGATTGTCCCTCCCTACAAGTGTGGGGATGACATCCACAAATGGATAACTGCTTTGGAGAGAGCTTGCAAAGTACAGCAGGTACCCCAAAGTCAGTGGGCAGCTATCTTGTGGCTCTCCTTCTCTGAGAAAGGAAGAGACAAGCTCCTCACAGTTAGTGATGAGGATGCAGATAATTACACTGTCCTGAAGAGTGCTCTGATTGATGGGTTTGGCCTAACCACTGAACAGTACAGGTTGTTGTTCAGGGATACCCAGAAGACACAGACTCAGGACTGGACTGACTTTGTAGATTGTGCCACTAAGGCTCTGGAAGGCTGGCTAATGGGAAGTAAGGTTAAGGACTATACAGGATTGTATAATTTGATCATGAGAGAACAAATACTTAACAACTGTCAAAACCAGCTATTGCATCAACACCTGATTGATTCTGATCTGACTTCTCCCCAAGAATTGGGAAAGAAGGCAGATAGATGGGTCAGGACTAGAGTTAAGCAGAAAAACCAGAACCAGGGCGGTGATCAGAAAAAGGCAGACCAGAAGGGTAATGAGCAGAAACAAAAAGACCAGAAGTCTTCACCAGGCCCCCAAAAGGCTCAGGGGGAGGGTGGTTCCAAAAAGGATAAGAAGAAAGAAGGCCAAAAGAAACCATGGTGCAACTATTGTAAGTCTACCTCACATTGGTTTAGTGAGTGCACCAAAAAGGATAAGCCCCCAACCACCATTGCCCCTAAGGCAACTGTACCCCCTAGTTCAGCTGTAAGTGGTGGTTCCCAGCAAAAGGGTGTAGTAGGGTTAACCCTGGGAACTGAGGAGGATTCTGGCCTAGTCAGAGTACCTACTCAGGCTGTCCTGATCTGTGATGGGGACTTAGCTTTGTCCTCTACTGTAGGCCCCAGTAACCTGGGCAAGTACAGACAGACACCTTTTATCAACCAAAGAATGGCTCAGGCCTACAGGGACACTGGGGCTAGTGTCACAATGGTGACACCTGCTTTTGTGGACCCTGGACAGATCATACTAGGTGAGAATTACCTAGTGACCAACGCTAGCAATGCCACTACCTCCCATAGTGTGGCTATTGTTAACTTCTCCTGGGGAGGGGTAACTGGCCTCAAGAAAGTTGTTGTTAGTTCAGACCTTCCTGTAGAGTGTTTACTGGGCAATGATCTTGAAACTTCAGTTTAGTCTGAAGTGGAGTATAGGACCCATGCAGAAATGCTGGGGATAGATGCACATGTCCTTGCTGTGACCAGGTCACAGGCCAAAAAGTGCAACACTGAACAAGTGCTGGATCCTGAAACTATGGACCAGTCACAATCCAAGAGAAAGAGCAGTAGGGTTAAGGCTGTGCCTTCCCCCCTGCCTCAGGTGGTGGATCAGCCCTCCCAGGAGGATGATTCTGAGAGCCCTGAAGGAACTGTCCTAGAAGAACTTGAACCTGATCAGGTTGAGTTTCTTGGGACAGGGGGACCTTCCAGGGCAGATCTGAGGCAGGCTCAATTAGACTGCCCCTCTCTTGAACCCCTCAGACAGCTGGCTGCTGCTGAGGCTGCAGGGAATGCTCAAGGTACCCATAGAGTGTATTGGGATGAAGGGCTACTGTACTCAGAGGCTAGAGACCCCAAGCCTGGTGCATCCAGGAGGTTGGTCATACCACTGAAGTTCAGGGGCTTCCTTCTAACCTTGGCCCATGATATTCCCCTTGCAGGACATTTAGGTCAGAACAAGACTTGGGACAGGCTTGTCCCTCACTTTCACTGGCCCCATATGTCAGAAGATACTAAGGAGTTTTGTCGCTCCTGTGTCACCTGCCAAGCCAGTGGCAAATCAGGTGGCACCACAAAGGCCCCCCTCATACCACTACCTGTGGTGGGGGTCCCCTTTGAAAGAGTGGGCATAGATATTGTAGGACCAATGGACCCACAAACAGCATCTGGGCACAGATTCATACTGGTGATAGTGGACCATGCCACCAGGTACCCAGAAGCAATTCCCCTGAGGACCACAACAGCTCCTGTTGTGGCAAGGGCCCTGCTTGGAGTATTCTCCAGAGTGGGCTTTCCAAAGGAGGTCATTTCTGACAGAGGTGCCAACTTTATGTCAGGATACTTGACTGCAATGTGGAAGGAGTGTGGTGTTAACTATAAGTTCACCACACCCTATCACCCACAGTGCAATGGGCTTGTTGAGAGATTCAACAAGACCCTAAAGGGAATGATAAAAGGATTACCAGACAAGCTTAGGCGAAGATGGGACATCCTTTTACCCTGCCTTCTGTTTGCTTACAGAGAGGTCCCACAAAAGGGGGTTGGCTACAGCCCTTTTGAGCTTTTGTTTGGGCATCCTGTAAGAGGACCCCTGTGTTTGGTGAAGGAAGGATGGGAGAGACCTCTCAGACAACCCAAACTAGACATAGTGGATTATGTACTTGGTCTCCGCTCCAGGATGGCAGAGTATATGAAGAAGGCTTCTAAAAACCTTGAGGCAAGCCAAGAACTCCAAAAAGCTTGGCATGACCAAAAGGCTGTACTGACTGTTTACCAGCCAGGGCAGAAAGTGTGGGTGTTGGAGCCAGTGGCCCCAGCAGCACTCCAAGACAAATGGTCTGGACCCCACACTATTGTTGAGAAAAAGGGAGAAGTCACCTACTTGGTGGACCTTGGGACTCCCAGAAGCCCCCACAGGGTGCTTCATGTCAACAGATTGAAGGCATATGTTGACAGGGCAGACATGGGGCTACTCATGGCTACAGATGAGGGGCAGGAGGAAGAGAGTGACCCTCTCCCAGACCTGTTGACTCAGAACCCTGATGATGGCTCAGTTGATGGTGTGGTCTTTTCTGACAGCCTCACTGTCCATCAGCAACAGGACTGCAGACAAGTTCTGCAGTCCTACAGACATATGTTCTCTCTGACCCCAAGTCAGACAAACTGGTGCACCCATGAGGTGGACACTGGTGACAGTCTGCCTGTGAAGAGTAAAATCTACAGGCAACCTGACCATGTCAGGGACTGCATAAAAGTTGAGGTACAAAAGATGTTGGAGCTGGGAGTCATTGAACCTTCAGAGAGCCCTTGGGCTAGTCCTGTAGTCCTTGTGCCAAAACCTCACACCCAAGATGGTAAGAGAGAGATGAGGTTTTGCGTGGATTACAGAGGTCTCAATGCTGTCACTAGGACAGATGCCCACCCAATACCTAGGGCAGATGAGCTCATTGACAGACTGGCAGCTGCTAAGTTTTTGAGCACATTTGACCTAACAGCAGGCTACTGGCAAATCAGACTAGCTGAGAGTGCAAAGGCCAAAACTGCTTTCTCGACCCCAGGAGGACATTATCAATTTGTGGTAATGCCCTTTGGTCTGAAGAATGCACCTGCCACTTTCCAAAGGCTGGTGAATCAAGTCCTTACTGGGTTGGATGATTATTGTGCAGCTTATCTTGATGATATTGCTGTCTTTAGCTCCACCTGGGAGGATCACCTGGTCCACCTGAGGAATGTTTTAGAGGCCCTGCAAAAGGCAGGCCTCACTATCAAGGCCACTAAGTGCCAGATAGGGCAGAGCAAGGTTGTATACCTGGGCCACCTAGTTGGTGGGGGTCAGGTTCAACCACTGGAGAGCAAGATCCAGACCATAAAGGACTGGGCTCCTCCAACTACCCAGACTCAGGTCAGAGCTTTCTTGGGCCTGTCTGGGTACTACAGAAAGTTTGTTAAGAACTATGGGTCCATAGTGACACCACTTAATGACTTGACCTCCAAGAAGATGCCAAAGAAAGTTCAGTGGACAGTAAGCTGTCAAAAAGCATTTGATGACCTGAAGCAGGCCATGTGCAGTGCACCTATTCTGAAAAGTCCAGACTACTCCAAAGAGTTCATTGTCCAGACAGATGCTTCTGAGTTAGGTGTGGGAGCTGTTCTTTCACAATTGAATGTAGATGGTCAAGACCAGCCCATTGCTTTTATAAGTAGAAGGCTGACCCCTAGAGAGAAACGTTGGTCAGCTATTGAGAGGGAGGCCTTTGCTGTGGTTTGGGCCCTGAAGAAGCTGAGGCCATACTTGTTTGGCACTCACTTCAAGATTCAGACAGACCATAAGCCCCTCTTGTGGCTAAATCAGATGAAGGGTGAAAATCCCAAACTTCTTAGGTGGTCCATTTCCCTACAGGGGATGGACTTCACAGTGGAACATAGACCTGGGACTGACCATGCCAATGCAGATGGACTCTCCAGATATTTCCACTTAGAACATGAAGACTCAACTGGTCAAGGTTAGTTTAATGTCCCTAAGTTTGGGGGGGGGGGTTGTGTAGGAGAGTAGGGTCTGCTTTCTATGTTCACCCCCACTTTTTGCTTTTGCTTTACTGGTTTACGACTTAGATGTGGCTGTGGGCCTGCTAATCAGACCCACAGCCCTGCTGTTCTCTCTCTAAATTAATACTATGTACTTTAGGTGCATAACCCATTTGGATAGGATCACCTTATTGGCCCCTGTACAGTGTACCCTAGGTACCCAGGGCATAGGTGTACCCTAGGCCTACCAGGGGCTGCAGCATGTATTGTGCCACCCCTGGCCTGGCCTTCCATTTTGACACAACTGGCTGATCACTCCGCTGGGGCAAGGTCGTGTAATCACCCCTTGCTTAGGTGTAGTATTCCTATACCTAACTTACATATAGACACATGTGTACCTATCAGTCACTCCTATGGCAGGCCTTGACAATCCTGGAGGCAGAGTGCTTGGTAACATGTGAGATGGTGCTCTAGCATGAGCTGAGCCTGTCTGCAGCTTTCGGAACCTTGTCCTTATAGCTGTTCTATGATATAGCCTACCATATACTCTTAAAGTGCCTTATAATCTTAGACGGTTATGGTAACTATGGTTTGGCTTTATCAAAACATGTCGTGTAAGGTGTCTAACACTCGGGAATAATACCCCCATGCCATTTCTGGACATGAGAATATTATTCCCCCCTTCTAGAGGGAAAGACATGTTAAAATCATACTTCAACTGTTAGCCTCTGACCAAAGCCTCAGCATCACAAAATGGATGCTGCTGCCACGACACAAGTCTGACCTCCTGCTGCTGGGAGTGATCCCAGCCAGGGAGGCCTGGACAATAGGTTTCCTGCTTGGGGAGGTGCTAGCACCTCCCCAGACAGCCTTTAGTGTATTGGGGCAGGGTGGGCTGAAAGGAATGAGACATGCCTGGGGCACACAAGGTGTTCCTGGCATAGTCCAGTTCAAACCGGCGCTGGGGCACTCCAGCCCCAGCTCTGGCGCGAAACAGGACAAAGGGAAGTGGGTGTAACCACCCCCTCCCAGGTCCCACCCATAAGGCGTGACCTAGCAGGTATCCCAGCCCCCCAGATTAGTATAAGAGTGGGAGTTGGGCCTCAAGAGATTAGATTATCCTGAACCTGCAAAACTGAACAGAAACTCTGGACCTTCGACATTCGACGAAAGAAGAAGACTGAAGAATCTCCCTTGTAGCCAAGGAGTGGCTACCCTGTGCAAACAGGCACCATCAAGAGACTACCCTTTGCTTTGTGAAACGTTCGACGAGGAACCGACTGCAGAGCCCGACCAGAGCCTTGATTTCCAGACTTCTCCGACCCTCATCCACATCTGCAGCAGAGCTGAGATCCGTGGAGGCGACGAGCGACGTGGGACCGGCTACCTGGGAAAAGTGGCTAGTAACTTACAGCGCAGCTTCTGAGGTACCCTCGAAGTTGTGCACCGGGGATTGAGAAGCCCCAACCCCAAGCACCATCTGCACCGAAGACCAGCCCCCCACACTCCACGAGTCCTGCGTGGGGCCCTTCAGCATTTTCCTGCTTGCCGCGTCTGTCCGGTTGCTTGCCCGCTGGCTAGTGGCCTCTGTGACGACGCTCCCTGAAATCTTCTGCGCTGGTTTGGCTCCTCCAGACTGGCTCCCGCTTCTCTGCAAAGAAGAAGCACCCCAGACCTTCCTGATCTGCACCAGAAGCAAGTCCCTTGTTCTTCGTGGGTTCCGCTTGCCAAGGCTTGGTGAGTCCTAGTCCAACTTCGACGCCGCCGACAGCAAGAGCCTTCGTGGGACAGCTCGCCTCCTGGTCCTGGACGTCCTCGACGCTTCCTGGTCCTCCTGGCTGCAGCGACAAGCTTCACCTTCACCTGCAACTCTTCACGACATCGCCTGGTTCCTTCCTGGTTCCACGTGGTCACTGGCTAGTGACCTTGACTCTGGCCCTTCTGCTTGCAGGTTTCTTCTCTTCTTGATCCCAGCCTTGGGATCCACCGGACACTCTTCACTGACTGCCTGTCAGCATCTTTCTTCAGGCATCCATAGGAGTCGACGACGAAAACGACGCATCTTCACCCCTATGCACCCGCAGCCTGTGGGCTAGGTAACTTGGGTACTCCGGTGCTCATCAGGATAGTGACTATCCTAGTGTCTAGTTTTCAAGTCTCACCTTCCTAGCTACTCCGGAAGTGTCCTAAATCTATCTATTTCTAAACTGTAACATTGCTATTGACTTTTACGCATTACGCGTGAGTGTTTCCACTCTGCACACGAATCCCGTGGGCCTCCCACTTCCTAACTAACGCTAGTGTAGTGTAGCCCCAGCGATTCCCTAGGCCTAGGCCTATTCTATTTCCGTGACAGTGGTTCTTATACCACTTATTTAGTATATGGTTTGCGTGGCCCCTAGGGCCTAACTGTATTACTTACCTGTGTGACTTACTGTATGCATTAATAAGACTGTGTTGTACTTACCTCTAAACTCATAAAGAGTGCTGAGGGTTTCCTTAGAATAAATACACTTTATTTTATATATATATCTGTTGTGGTGTCCTTTCATTTGGTATTCAAGGGATTATATATGGTATCACAGCTGGCTTCACATGCCATTCAGAGTTTAGCCTAAGACTGCTCTTGTCCATGCTACCACTAGGATAGCTGGTCTATAAGGTTGACTTTACAACCAATCACCATAAGGGTATTTGGACTGATATAAGGTGTACACTATAACTAGTGACATCATACATCAGGCCAACTTCTCACATGGTGGATGTTATTTTATCGGCCAGGCGACACTCAACCAAGTCAATTTACTCCTACAGGTGGTCTAAATTTGTAAAATGGTGTGGAGAGAGATCCATTGACCCTTTAAAGGCCCATCTTTCCGATGTGCTTCAGTTTGCACTTTCCTTGGCTCAGCAGGGTTGTGCTGTGGCCACGGTTAAGGGCTATTTATCAGCCTTGTCGGCTTTTCTGTGTCTTCCAGATCAGCCATCATTATTTAAATCTCCTATTGTATTAAGATTTATCAAAGGTCTTACTAACAGGTTTCCACCTACTCCTTTTGTAATGCCGCAGTGGGACCTTAATCTTGTTTTAACTTTTTTGATGGGGTCTCCTTTTGAGCCCCTTCATAGTTGTCCTTTGAGACTGTTGTCCTTTAAGACGGTCTTTCTTATAGCCATAACCTCGGCAAGGAGGGTGAGTGAGCTTCAAGCTCTTAGTTCAAAACCCCCATTTTTATCCTTACATGCTGAAAGGATGGTTCTTAGGACCAGGGCTGCTTTCCTACCTAAGGTAGTTACTCCCTTTCATCTGGGGCAGTCCGTTACTCTCCCTGTGTTTTATCCACCTCCTCATCCTTCCAAGGAGGAGGAAAGACTTCACCGATTGGACCCTAAAAGGGCTGTGAGCTTTTATTTGGACAGAACGATGGACTTTCGGTTGGATGATCAGCTCTTCGTGGGCTATATTGGACAATCTAAAGGCAAAGCAGTGCACAAGCGCACTCTGTCCAGATGGATCATCCTAGCCATCAAGATCTGCTACGCCCTTGCTGGTAAGGTTCCTCCTGAGGGTATTAGGGCTCATTCAACTAGAACTAAATCGTCTACCTCTGCTTTGGCCAGGGGTGTTCCGGTGGCAGACATTTGTAAAGCCGCGACTTGGGCCTCCCTCCATACTTTCGCAAAGCATTTTTGATTGGACTCTGAGATGAGGAGGGAGGGCCATTTTGCGCGCTCTGTCTTGCAGGACTTTTTGTTATAGGAAGGTGGACACCCTCCTCCAGGAGTGGGACTGCTGTGGGAATCTATTCACAAGGTGAGGAATCCACTGGTAGATGTATCCATCAGAAGAACAAGTTACTTACCTTCGGTAACGCTGTTTCTGGTGGATACAGTATCTGCCTGTGGATTCCTCACTGGCCCACCCGCCTCCCCGTTGTCCACCTTTGTATACCTTAAAGGATGCCTTGCTTGAAAGGTTGTTTTTTCTGGTACATGTGAGAAGTTGGCCTGATATGTAGTGCTCACTATTCTAGTGATCACTGTGTATCATTCCAAACGACCCTTATTGATGATTGGTTGTAAGTCAACCTTTTAGACCAGCTATCCTAGTAGCGTGGATACGAGCAGTCTTAGGCTAAACTCTAGAGGGCGTGTTAAGCCAGCTGTTTACCATCACATATACCCCTTGAACACCAAGTGAAAGGACACCACACAAGTTGTTATGAAAATAAAAGGGTATTTATTTATAACAAGACTACCCTGGCTCTTTATGAGTCAGGGAGCTAAGCACACTACAAAACTCTTAGGAAAATACTTCAGTTGCACAATTTACACAAATGCCCGAGGGGCACGAGAAACCATCTACACTAACAGTGAAATGCGAATGGTTAGAGTCTGGAGGTACTGATTCCGGAGTGTTCCGATCAGTGGGACTAAACGAAAAAGGAACTGGACACTTGTAGAGCGAACCTGCGATGGAGCACCGAGATGCTCGATTTACCTAGCCCGGAGGCTGCGGCTGCGTGAAGTTCGTCAAGATGTCGGGAGTCCTCGTGTAGTCTCAGGAGCCTGAAAGAAGAAGTTGCTGGCAGGCGACCAGTGACGATGTTCAGAGCGATCCAAGCCTGGATCGGTGATGAAGGAAAACCTGAAAGCAGAGGGGACTCAGTTCTCAACCGCTAGCCAGCGATCGTGTGGGTACCAGGAGGGTACCGGCTGAAGTCACCTCGACCAGGTGAGTGGGTGACGTCGGACTCGGCTGTTCCTCAGACCAGGAGGCGCGGCGGCGACCAGGATGGAGGGCGAGCTGTCCCACGCAGGTGTCTGCTGTCGATGCTGGGCCCAGGAAGGGGCAGCGGATCTTGGCAGTGGCCACCCAAGCGGGGGAGTCAAGATGGCGTCGGGAGTGGACCAGGAGGGTCCGGGGTACTCCTCTGTTGAAGGGGAGCAAGTGCCAGTCTGGAGCAACCAGACTAGTGATGAAAAATAATCTTGGAGCGTCGTGAAGAGGGCCACAAGCCGGTCGGCAAGTGGTCGGACAACGCGGTGAACAGCAAGGAGCGGAAGGGCCCCCACGCAGATCTCGTGGATGCTGGGGAGACAGACTTCGATGCTGGAGCTGCTCAGGGTTTAGGGCTTCTCAAACCCTAGGTGCACTCACTCGAGGGTCCCTCGGTGGGCGTGCTAGATAAGCGTCGTGCAGGTTCTGAAGATAGCCGGTCCCGCAGGTCTCGTCACACCTACGACTCTCAGCTGAGCTGATGAGGGAGGTAAAAGGTCAGAGATGGCAGGGAACTCTGGTCTCGTCGAGCTGGGCAGTCTTGATCCGTAGGAGAGACTTACAGCAAACCGCAAGCGCTTAGTTGGTGCCTGCTGGTGCAGGGTGGCTACTCCTTAGCCACAAGGGAGAGTCTTCAGAAATAGTCAAGAGTTCCTTTCGTGGAAAGTGGTTCGTGATTCGGAGGTATCCGATTATCTGATTATCCAATTTGGGAAGGGGACTCGCTCCGACCTTTATCCTAAGAAAAAGGGGTTGGCCCGTGACTAGGTTCTACCTATGGGTGGAGCCAGGAGGGGGTGGTTACACCCCTATCCTTTGTCCGGCTTCGCGCCAGCTCAGGGGCTGGTGTGCCCCCGAAACTGGTTTGAGCCGGGCTATGCACAGTGAGCACCGGGGTGCCACTGGCAATCACCTTCCTTTCAGCCCTGCCTACCTGGGATACACAAACCCTGTCTGGGACGGTGCTAACACCGCCCTCGACAGGAAACCCTTTGTCCAAACTCCCTTCGCTGGAAGGTCCCCCAGCAGCAGGAGGTCAGACTTGTGTCTGGTGGCAGCATCCATTTTGTGATGCTGAGGCTTGAGTCAACTTTAACCGGGGTTCAGGGTTACTTCCATGTCGTGCCCCTCTAGAAGGGGGGAATGCTAACCCCGTCGCCAGAACTAGCGAGGGGTTCGTATTCCAATTCGTATGACACCTTACGCGACATGTGTAGGTGATGCGATGCCAAAGTTAGCAAATAGTTGGCCCGCGTCACCATGGAACGGCTATTAGGACTTGGTTCCGCAAGCCGTCGACGGGCTCGGCTCGCGCCAGAGCACCATCCCACATGACTCCCCGCACTCTGCCTTCAGGATTGATAAGGCCTGCCATAGGAGTGACTGATAGGAATCCATGTGTCCATTTTAGGGTTAGGTGTAGGAATACTACACCTACAGCAACGGGTGATTACACCACGTGGCCCCAGCTGTCGTGCAGCCAGTTGTGTCATATTTGGGCGGCCATTCCAGGGGTGGCATAATACATGCTGCAGCCCCTGGTAGGCCCTGGGTACACCGATGCCCTGGATACCTGTGGTATGCTGAGACAGGGACTGACAAGGCGGCCCAGTTCCAATTAGTGGATGCACCTAACGTACATGTGTGTTAATTTCGAGAGAGAACAGCTAGGCTGTGGGTCTGATTGGCAGGCCCACAGCCGGAGAAAGTCGTAAACCAATGAAGCAAAAGCAAAAAATCTGGGTGATCATAGGATTGCAGACCCTACTCTCCTACATGACCCCCCCCCAAACTTTGGGACAATAAGCTAACCTTGACCAGGTGAGTCTTCTTGCTCTAAGTGGAAATACCTGGAGAGCCCATCTGCATTGCCATGATCAGTGCCAGGTCTATGCTCCACTGTGAAGTCCATCCCCTGTAGGGAAATGGACCACCTAAGTAGTTTGGGGTTTTCACCCTTCATTTGATTTAGCCACAAGAGGGGCTTATGGTCGGTCTGAATCTTGAAGTGAGTGCCAAACAAGTATGGCCTCAACTTCTTCAGGGCCCAAACCACAGCAAAGGCCTCCCTCTCAATAGCTGACCAATTCTTCTCTCTGGGGGTCAGCCTCCTGCTAATAAAAGCTATGGGCTGGTCATGACCATCAAAATTCAGTTGCGATAGAACAGCTCCCACACCCAGCTCCGAAGCGTCTGTTTGGACAATGAATGGTTTGGAGTAGTCTGGACTCTTTAGGATAGGTGCTGTGCACATGGCCTGCTTTAGGTCATCGAATGCCTTCTGACAGCTTGCTGTCCACTGAACTTTTTTTGGCATCTTTTTACTTGTCAGGTCGTTTAGCGGGGTCACAATGGATCCATAATTTCTGACAAATTTCCGGTAATAACCAGTCAGGCCCAAGAAAGCTCGAACCTGAGTCTGGGTGGTTGGAGGAGCCCAGTCCTGTATGGCCTGTATTTTGCTCTCCAACGGTTGAACCTGACCCCCTCCTACAAGGTGGCCCAGATATACAACCTGTGTCTGCCCTATCTGGCACTTGGTGGCCTTGATAGTGAGGCCTGCCTTCTGCAGGGCCTCTAACACTTTCCTCAGGTGGACCAGGTGATCTTCCCAGGTGGAGCTAAAGACAGCGATATCGTCCAGATACGCCGCACAGAAGTCGTCCAACCCAGTGAGAACTTGATTCACCAGCCTTTGGAAGGTGGCAGGTGCATTTTTCAAACCAAAGGGCATTACCACGAACTGATAATGCCCACCCGGGGTAGAAAATGCTGTTTTGGGCTTGGCCTCCTCAGCTAACCTGATTTGCCAATACCCAGCTGTCAGGTCAAACGTACTTAAGTAGTTGGCCGAGGCCAACCGGTCGATAAGTTCGTCTGCTCTTGGTATCGGGTGGGCGTCAGTCTTAGTGACTGCATTGAGACCTCTGTAGTCCACGCAGAACCTCATCTCTTTCTTACCGCCCTGGGTGTGAGGTTTCGGCATGAGCACTACGGGACTAGCCCAGGGGCTGTCCGAGGGTTCAATGACTCCCAGCTCCAACATTTTCTGCACCTCTGTCTTGATGCAGTCTCTGACGTGATCAGGTTGCCGATAGATTTTACTCTTTACGGGTAGACTGTCCCCAGTGTCGACCTCGTGGGTACACCAATTGGTCTGACTGGGTGTCAGAGAGAACATATGTCGAAAGGATTGAAGAACCTGTTTACAATCCTTTTGTTGATGCCCAGAGAGGCTGCCACAAAAGACAACACCATCTACTGATCCATCGTCAGGGTTCTGAGAGAGCAGGTCCGGGAGAGGGTCACTCTCCTCCTCCTGTCCCTCATCTGTGGCCATGAGCAAGCCCATGCCCTCCCTGTCGACATATGCCTTGAGCCTGTTTACATGGAGCACCCTGTGGGGGCTCCGGGGAGTTCCCAGGTCTACCAGGTAGGTGACCTCTCCCTTTTGCTCAATGATCGTGTGGGGCCCAGACCATTTGTCTTTGAGTGCTGCTGGGGCCACTGGCTCCAGCACCCACACCTTCTGTCCAGGCTGGTACACAGTCAGGACAGCCTTTTGGTCGTGCCAAGCTTTCTGTAATTCTTGGCTCGCCTCAAGGTTTTTAGACGCCTTTTCCATGTACTCCGCCATCCGCGAGCGGAGACCGAGCACATAGTCCACAATGTTTGATGCCGGCTTTCTGAGAGGTCTCTCCCATCCTTCCTTTACCAAACAAAGGGGTCCCCTTACAGGATATCCGAACAGAAGCTCGAAAGGGCTGTAGCCAACCCCCTTCTGCGGGACCTCTCTGTAGGCGAACAAGAGGCAGGGTATCAGGACATCCCATCTCCGCCGAAGCTTTTCAGGTAGTCCGTGAATCATCCCTTTTAGGGTCCGGTTGAATCTCTCAACCAGCCCATTGCATTGTGGGTGATAGGGTGTGGTGAACTTGTAGTTGACACCACATTCCTTCCACATAGCAGTCAGATATCCCGACATGAAGTTTGCACCTCTGTCTGAGACGACCTCCTTAGGGAAGCCCACTCTGGAGAACACTCCAAGTAGGGCCCGTGCCACCACAGGTGCTGTAGTGGTCCTAAGGGGAATAGCTTCAGGATACCTGGTGGCGTGGTCCACCACCACCAGTATAAACTTGTGCCCTGATGCTGTCTGGGGTTCCATTGGTCCGACAATGTCGATCCCCACTCGCTCAAAGGGTACCCCCACCACTGGTAGTGGTATCAGGGGGGCCTTTGTCGTGCCACCTGACTTACCACTGGCTTGGCAAGTGACACAGGAGCGGCAAAACTCCTTCGTATCCTCGGACATGTGGGGCCAGTGAAAGTGTGGAACAATTCTGTCCCAAGTCTTATTCTGGCCTAAGTGACCTGCAAGGGGAATCTCGTGGGCCAAGGTGAGAAGGAAACCTCTCAGAGACAAGGGGATGACCAGCCTCCTGGTCGCACCAGGTTTGGGGTCTCTTGCCTCAGAGTACAGGAGTCCATCGTCCCAGTACACTTTGTGGGTACCTGTGGCGTTCCCTGCAGCCTCAGCAGCAGCCTGCTGTCTGAGGGGTTCAAGTGAGGGGCAGTCTAACTGTGCCTTCCCCAGGTCTTCCCTGGAGGGTCCCCCTGAGCCCAGAAACTCAACCTGACCAGGTTCAAGCTCTTGCGGCTCAGTTTCCCTCAGTTCCTTAAGGTCAGCCTCCTCGGAGACTTGATCCACAACCTGGGGCAAGGGGGAAGGCGAAGCCTTACCCTTACTGCTCCTTTTCTTGGAAGGTGTCTGGTCCGTTCTTCCAGGATCCAGCACCTGTTCAGTGGGGCATCTTTTGGCCTGTGACCTGGTCACAGCAAGGACATGTGCTGGCAAGCCTAACATCTCCATGTGAGTCCTCTGCTCCACTTCTGACCATTGTGACGTTTCCAAATCATTGCCCAACAGACATTCTACGGGGAGGTCTGAACTAACCACAACCTTTTTCGGGCCACTTACCCCTCCCCAGGAGAAATCAACAACTGCCATACTGTGATTGGTAGTGACGTTGCTGGCATTGGTCACTAGGTAATTGGTACCTAGCATGATCTGTCCAGGGTCCACGAAGTTAGGCGTCACCATGGTGACACTGGCACACGTGTCCCTGTAGGCCTGAGCCACTTTTCCATTGATCAAAGGTGTCTGTCTGTATTTGCCCAAAGTATTGGGACTGGCATCAGGGGACATATCCATATCCCCTGTACAGACAAGGACGGCCTGAGTGAGCGTGCCGACTAAGTCGTCACTCCCCTCGGTTCCCAAGGTTAACCCAACTAATGCCTTGGGAGGCGCACTACCACTGCTGACTGTACTAGGGGGCGCAGGTGCCTTAGGGGCTGCAGTGGTAGGAGTTTGCCCTCCTTTCTTGGTGCACTCACTAAACCAGTGAGTCTTACTTTTACAGTATTGGCACCACCTTTTTGACTGGCCTTCTTGAGTCTTCTTCTTCTGTGAAGCCTGACCCCCACCCTCTTTGGTTTGTTGGGGACCTGTCGAAGACTTCTGGTCATTTTGTTCGTTCTTGTTACCCTTTTGGTCTGCCTTCTTCTGACCACCCTGGTTCTGATTCTGGTTCTGCTTGACCCTTGTTCTGACCCATCTGTCTGCCTTCTTTCCCAATTCTTGGGGAGAGGTCAGATCCGAGTCGACAAGGTGCTGATGCAACAATTGGTTCTGACAGTTGTTTAAAATCTGTTCTCGCATGATAAGATTGTACAATCCTGTGTAATCAGTAACCTTGCTACCCAGCAACCAGCCTTCCAAAGCCTTAGTGGCACAATCAACAAAGTCAGTCCAATCCTGAGACTGAATTTTCTGGGTGTCCCGGAACAGCACCCGGTACTGTTCCGTGGTTAAGCCGAACCCATCAATCAGTGTGTTCTTCAGGACTTGGTAGTTGTTAGCATCCTCAGCTCTAGTAGTGAGGAGCTTGTCCCTTCCTTTACCTTCAAAGGAAAGCCACAGTATAGCTGCCCACTGACTTGGGGGGACGCACTGGACAGTGCAGGCCCTCTCCAAAGCAGTTATCCACTTGTGGATGTCGTCCCCTTGTTTAAAGGGGGGCACTATTTTACTCAGGTGTCTAGTGTCTATACCCCTGTCTTTCTCTCTATTGAGACTGCTGCCACCAGTGGGATCTAACCCACTTAATTTCTGCTCTCGGGCCAGGGCAAGTCTTTCTTTGGCGAGGGCAAGTTCTTCCCGCTCGATCCTCAGATTGACTTCCCGCATCTTCGCTTCATGCTCCCTCCTCTGAGGGGAAGTCATTCCTCTCTGAGAGGATGCCTGAGAGACATGTGTATGAACCGATCTGCCGGAGCCTCTGGAGAGAGACCTAGCTCGTCCGTTCCCAAGGTTAAGCCTGCTTGAGCGTGGGCCCGGGGCTCCCCCAGTTCCATTCTCATGCCTGCTTAAGTTGGTCCTTGTAAGCCTGCCGACTACCGCTGGACCTTTGTCTGCCTCGTCTCCCGATAACTCGTCCTCGTCCTCCTCCTCTGTGTGGAGGTCGAGGTCGGGGTCACCGAGGGTTCCCTCTAAGGGAGGCATGTTCCCATCTGCACTGGGGGGACCTGTGTTAGAGGACCTCCTAGCATCGTACGCCTCTAAGAGACCTATCAGAATTGCGATGGTAGGGTTAGAACCCTGGTTTAGCTTCCTGGAGGCACATAGTTGTCGCATCTCCTTGAAGCTAAGGGTTGCATATCGTGACACGACCTGTGGAGGGTCACTGACCACTAAGGGAGTCTGCGAGGACTCTCCGTGGACCGACATGCTTGTCTAGTGCGGTGTAAGTGTTGCACCTACCTACACTATGTGTTTACCTACTGATCCCTTGCTAGGAGTTGTAGTCAGGGTGTGCTAAGCCCTGTTACACTACAACAGCCGGTTCAGTAGAACTCGGAGTATTCTAAGTTAAGTTATATGTACCTGGGTACTTATGTGATCTTTCACTGCGATATTCTTAGGATACGTGTGTGGTAAAACAACAGCAAGCTCAAATCCCAACCGCTGCCACCAATGTGAGAAGTTGGCCTGATATGTAGTGCTCACTATTCTAGTGATCACTGTGTATCATTCCAAACGACCCTTATTGATGATTGGTTGTAAGTCAACCTTTTAGACCAGCTATCCTAGTAGCGTGGATACGAGCAGTCTTAGGCTAAACTCTAGAGGGCGTGTTAAGCCAGCTGTTTACCATCACATATACCCCTTGAACACCAAGTGAAAGGACACCACACAAGTTGTTATGAAAATAAAAGGGTATTTATTTATAACAAGACTACCCTGGCTCTTTATGAGTCAGGGAGCTAAGCACACTACAAAACTCTTAGGAAAATACTTCAGTTGCACAATTTACACAAATGCCCGAGGGGCACGAGAAACCATCTACACTAACAGTGAAATGCGAATGGTTAGAGTCTGGAGGTACTGATTCCGGAGTGTTCCGATCAGTGGGACTAAACGAAAAAGGAACTGGACACTTGTAGAGCGAACCTGCGATGGAGCACCGAGATGCTCGATTTACCTAGCCCGGAGGCTGCGGCTGCGTGAAGTTCGTCAAGATGTCGGGAGTCCTCGTGTAGTCTCAGGAGCCTGAAAGAAGAAGTTGCTGGCAGGCGACCAGTGACGATGTTCAGAGCGATCCAAGCCTGGATCGGTGATGAAGGAAAACCTGAAAGCAGAGGGGACTCAGTTCTCAACCGCTAGCCAGCGATCGTGTGGGTACCAGGAGGGTACCGGCTGAAGTCACCTCGACCAGGTGAGTGGGTGACGTCGGACTCGGCTGTTCCTCAGACCAGGAGGCGCGGCGGCGACCAGGATGGAGGGCGAGCTGTCCCACGCAGGTGTCTGCTGTCGATGCTGGGCCCAGGAAGGGGCAGCGGATCTTGGCAGTGGCCACCCAAGCGGGGGAGTCAAGATGGCGTCGGGAGTGGACCAGGAGGGTCCGGGGTACTCCTCTGTTGAAGGGGAGCAAGTGCCAGTCTGGAGCAACCAGACTAGTGATGAAAAATAATCTTGGAGCGTCGTGAAGAGGGCCACAAGCCGGTCGGCAAGTGGTCGGACAACGCGGTGAACAGCAAGGAGCGGAAGGGCCCCCACGCAGATCTCGTGGATGCTGGGGAGACAGACTTCGATGCTGGAGCTGCTCAGGGTTTAGGGCTTCTCAAACCCTAGGTGCACTCACTCGAGGGTCCCTCGGTGGGCGTGCTAGATAAGCGTCGTGCAGGTTCTGAAGATAGCCGGTCCCGCAGGTCTCGTCACACCTACGACTCTCAGCTGAGCTGATGAGGGAGGTAAAAGGTCAGAGATGGCAGGGAACTCGGGTCTCGTCGAGCTGGGCAGTCTTGATCCGTAGGAGAGACTTACAGCAAACCGCAAGCGCTTAGTTGGTGCCTGCTGGTGCAGGGTGGCTACTCCTTAGCCACAAGGGAGAGTCTTCAGAAATAGTCAAGAGTTCCTTTCGTGGAAAGTGGTTCGTGATTCGGAGGTATCCGATTATCTGATTATCCAATTTGGGAAGGGGACTCGCTCCGACCTTTATCCTAAGAAAAAGGGGTTGGCCCGTGACTAGGTTCTACCTATGGGTGGAGCCAGGAGGGGGTGGTTACACCCCTATCCTTTGTCCGGCTTCGCGCCAGCTCAGGGGCTGGTGTGCCCCCGAAACTGGTTTGAGCCGGGCTATGCACAGTGAGCACCGGGGTGCCACTGGCAATCACCTTCCTTTCAGCCCTGCCTACCTGGGATACACAAACCCTGTCTGGGACGGTGCTAACACCGCCCTCGACAGGAAACCCTTTGTCCAAACTCCCTTCGCTGGAAGGTCCCCCAGCAGCAGGAGGTCAGACTTGTGTCTGGTGGCAGCATCCATTTTGTGATGCTGAGGCTTGAGTCAACTTTAACCGGGGTTCAGGGTTACTTCCATGTCGTGCCCCTCTAGAAGGGGGGAATGCTAACCCCGTCGCCAGAACTAGCGAGGGGTTCGTATTCCAATTCGTATGACACCTTACGCGACATGTGTAGGTGATGCGATGCCAAAGTTAGCAAATAGTTGGCCCGCGTCACCATGGAACGGCTATTAGGACTTGGTTCCGCAAGCCGTCGACGGGCTCGGCTCGCGCCAGAGCACCATCCCACATGACTCCCCGCACTCTGCCTTCAGGATTGATAAGGCCTGCCATAGGAGTGACTGATAGGAATCCATGTGTCCATTTTAGGGTTAGGTGTAGGAATACTACACCTACAGCAACGGGTGATTACACCACGTGGCCCCAGCTGTCGTGCAGCCAGTTGTGTCATATTTGGGCGGCCATTCCAGGGGTGGCATAATACATGCTGCAGCCCCTGGTAGGCCCTGGGTACACCGATGCCCTGGATACCTGTGGTATGCTGAGACAGGGACTGACAAGGCGGCCCAGTTCCAATTAGTGGATGCACCTAACGTACATGTGTGTTAATTTCGAGAGAGAACAGCTAGGCTGTGGGTCTGATTGGCAGGCCCACAGCCGGAGAAAGTCGTAAACCAATGAAGCAAAAGCAAAAAATCTGGGTGATCATAGGATTGCAGACCCTACTCTCCTACAGTACACTTATAGGAAATGCTTTTGGTCCTTAGCTTTCCTTTTTGTATATGTACTATGTATATTTGTTTCAATGTTGTATACTGTGTATACTTTGAATCTGTTGTCGGTCCACCTGTTCGCCTCGGAGGCACTCAAAAAATGGGTGGAACTGACGTCATCACGCCGACGTGGCTCTCTTATGGCTCCGGTGACGTCATACGGAGTCGCGAGCGGAGCCGAGGTATTATGACGTCCACATCGGCGTAGAGAGCTGGGGAACAAATTCCGTGGAATGCTGGCGCAGGGGATATTCACAAGGTGAGGAATCCACAGCAGATACTCTATCCACCAGAAAAAGCGTTACCGAAGGTAAGTAACTTGTTCTTTTGCAACATTAGGTCAAAGAAAGACTGGGAAAAAATCATAATTCTCTAATCTATAGCTTGCAGTTTGCATGCAGCTCTTTGATTACTGTTTTGAGCTCACTGTTCCATGTTAGGATTTTAACATCTACACTGCTAGTAACAAAAGGATCTCTCTGACAAAAGCAGTGACCTATTTAAATTATATGCACTTTGTGATCTGCGTGGTACACTTTCTTTGCGGCAGACATCTTGACCCAATGTGCTACCATAAAATGAGTTAAAACTTCCACTAGACAAAACTCCTTCTCCAGGAAGAACAATAATCACCGGAGTTATCCTGACATGTTTATTGTAGTATGAAAATTGCCGGGGTCCTGCAATGCAGCAGCAGGTGCTTTTAAAACCATAAAATACTTCCAGACACGGCGCCCCTTCGAAGAGTCAGCACCCAGTGTGGTGCCACCGGTCGCACCGCCCTAGAGCCGGCCCTGTATTGTTATAAAGATTGTATGTTTGTTACCTAAAACATGCAAATATAATATTTAAAAAAAAAAACAATAATGGGAAATTTGTCTTGGGGTGAGCTTCAGGTAGTAGCTGCAGATTCAGGTCTGGCTGTTGTGCAGGCGGTGTTTGAGGCGTTTATTGTCTAATGCAGAGGCAACTTTCTGAGGGGTCGTGCAGCATTGGCATATTGGTGAATCATGATCCTGTTATCTGTGAGTAGAGCCGTAAGAGGCTCCATGTAGAGGTTTAAGATGACCGGACACAGTATAGAACCCTGGGGACTTCACAGGTGATAGGATCTTTTGGGACCTGGAAGTGACTAAGTGAACAGGGGTCATCTTCATCTGTGGTGAAGAGGACGTTCCCTGTAATGTATAAGATAGTGGTGGCCGTGCTGTAGCATGGTCTTAAGCCAGATGGTAGTTATGAAGGCTGCTTTTTCAATGACCTTGCTGATAAATGGTAGGTAACGTCATTATGGTATTATCTAGGTTTCTTTGGAATTGGGAGCATTGGTCTGTCTTGAGAGCTTCTAGTGATGGTGTTCAGGGGGTGAAAGGTTCTCGCAAGAGAGCTTGGATGAGGATAAGATCTCATCTTTGTAAGAAGTAGCTTTTAGCAAGTTGAGTACGCAGGTGAGATCTGATCTTGAACGATGACCTTTGAAGGATTCTATGAGAAAAGGTGGCCATAAGAGGGTGTAACGGAATTCCAGCAATTTCACGTAACAAGCGTAATGCTGGATATTATACAGGATTACGCTGGTGTTATGAAACTTGTCTGGGCCTACCATTGACACGGACTATCACTGTCTTGATGGTCAGTCATATCCACTTTTCTTTTGGAATCTCATTGGCCTCATTTTACTGAGACTTGTCTGCAGCACTGTAGGTCGCATGTTCAAATCCGAACAAGAATGACTTTGCCCTTGACCTCTGCCTTTCATCCTTATATGGTTGATAAAATTAGTATCGGTCACTCTGATAAAGTTAATGTGACTATTAATAAACGCTATGCAAAAAAGCTCATTTTGAGTAGTGCTTTACCATACATAATTGCTTATGACAAAGAATATTTTACACTGTAAGCATTTAGGCCATGATGTTACCGTGTGAGTTGATGCGTTTGCATACTGAAACATTTCCTATTTCTTGTTTGGTTTGTAGGATTATCAGCAAGGCTATGAGAGGAAGCGTGAGTTAGAACCAGGGTCTTCTTCACAGGCAACAGGGAGTGGCGTGAAACCCATGGAAAAGACTGAATTGGATGTCCCAAAAGCAGCATCGGAAGCAGAGCAGGGTGCCATCTCCCCAGCCGGTAATTAATTATCTGCTAGCCCGCTATGTGGCACGGACTCTGTGTATTGCTGCTTACTTTGTTCATTTGTTGACCCTTTCCAGTATAAGCTTGTTTTGGGAATTTTAGAAGCCAGATACTGTGTGATACAGACATCTTTCTTCCTGTGTGTATCTTTTCCTCTAAACCTCTTACCAAACATTAGTGACCGGCCATTGTGTAACACTGGGCTCTTTTATCCTGTGTGTATCTGTGAATACACTTCAACTTAAATCAAAACAAGCTTTTCTTGCAGCCTGTTTTATTAGTAACTAGCGAGCCCGTTATGACGTGTTCGTGTTTTTTGTAATTATCTCAGGGGTAGGAGGGGTGAGAATGAGTGAGTAAAGGGTAGCTGAAACAAAGCAGTCATGTGACCTTGCAAGGCAATGGAGACCATAGAGGGCATTATTGATTTACTGTGCATTGTATTGTAAACCACAAAACGCTTACTATACAGATGCACTCCAGTGCCTTGGAGTGCAGTTGATGGCATCTGGCGCTTTACAGTGACCAACCATTGATTTGAAACAAGCCCTTCCTGCAGCCTGTTTTATTAGTAACCATCAAGCTCGTTATAATGTGTTCTTGTTTTTTGTAACTTTTTTAGGCGTGGGAAGGGGCGTGAGAATAAGTGAGTGAAGGGCATCTCAAATGAAGCAGTCACGTGACCTTGCAAGGCAATGGCGACCATGGAGGGAATTGCTGACTTACTTGCTCTCTCTCTCCCAACAAATGTTCTCCTGGTAATTGAAAAGTATGCTGTGGTTGAAAGACACGATGAGAATATGATTTACAGGCCTGTTCCAATACGCTTGGAGAAGCACAAGGCAAGCAGCCATGGGGAAGTGGGAGGGAGCAAGTGACAGCGGGAGGAGGGTGATTAGGGGCCGGGATAAGAAAAAATGCAGAGTGGAGGAGAGCAATTTCACGACGGTCTGAGAAGCAGAAGGCGAGCAGACACTGGGGCGCAGGATAGAGAAAGTGACAGCGGAAGAACGGTAATTGAGGAACGGGACAAGAAATGAGGGAAGAACGTAATTTACAGGCCTATTTATAGAAATGGTGCGGCGCTCGGAGCTAGTGAAAACACGATTGCTCCTGAGGTGGGCTCTTAAACAAAGAAAAAAGAAGTTCCTGAAATGGTCATTAAATGGGAGGAAAGTATAGTAATTGGTCCCTGCTCTCGGGGAGGGGTAAACAGAGGAAGAGGCATGACGCATGCATGCCATGAACAAATGGGGAGAAAGATTAGGAGAGCAACGATGGAGCCAGCAAATGGGAAACCTATGAGCAGGCTGAAGCCTACAAAGTATATACAACATGTCTCTTTTGAGACCGCGCATGCGCTGTGTTAGACCTGGCAACTTGGCGTGAGTTTCCCTTCCACTTTTTGAGGGTGTGCTTCGATTGTTTTGCTGGTGTTGTCCGCTCAGGGCGCCGTGCCACGGCTTATCCGTGCCGCAGCGCAAGTGCTCCCTAGATAAAGTGTGCATAATTGATATACCTGATTGGTTTATTGGATTCACTGTCAGTCCCCAGTAAAGTGCACCCAGCGTGCCAGGGCTTGTGAATGCCAATGCCGCTAGTGGGCTGCAGCGCTGGTTGCGCCACCCACAACAGCGGCCATGTAAACTGTGTCCTGGGTCTGCCACTGCAGACCCCGCGGGCAGTCCCGTACTGTCCCGCCGGCTGGGCCAAGTGCCCACACTTGCCAGCCTCCAGAACCTTCCCTTAGCCTCATGTTAGTCACCCCTATGGTAGGCCCGCGGGCAGGGTGCGTTGTAGGTGTAAGGTAGGACAAGCCCTGGTTGTGTGGCCTGTCCTAGTAGTGAATTACCGCCATATTCGTAGTTCACTATTGCAAGGCTACCTGTTCCCATTAGGCCAGACGAGCTGCTGGAATTATTACACCCTATAATCCCAGCAGGCTCAGGGAACATGGTAGAGAGAGATGTTTCGTATGCCTGACCTCGGAATGATAAAATACTTCTTGTAGCCAAGTTTATTTTACTATCCTGGGTTTGTAAATACGACTTTTAGAAAGTCAGTATTTACTCGCTTAATCATTTCAGCCGCCTCTGCTGTGCGTGTATCTGACTGTCTGGGCTATGTGAGTGACAGGGCTGGGGGGATGACAGGTAGCGAATGGTAGGAGAACACCTTGGTGGGAGGTGGGGGTGCCCCTTGGACTCTGAATAGGGCAGTGCTCCACTACCACAATGCTGGCTCCGCCCCCTGGGGAGCGACTGATGACTCAGCCTGCACCTGGCCCCGGACGGGCGAAGCGCTGTCCACAAGGTGCTCCTGAAAGTACTTGTCCCCTGAATGCCGGCTCCACCTCCTGTGGAGCGGCTGATGTGCCTGCCCCTCACAGTGAAAGCAGAAGTCAGAGTACCCCCAACAAAGTGCTCAGGACTGAGAACGGTTATGCGAAGGCCCCCCTGGCCTGAAAGAACAAAAGAAATGTGGTATAAAAGTAGGAGCCCTGCTCCTTGCAAATCAGAATCCTGTTTACCACAAAGAACCTCTGCCCGACTAGGAGGAGAAGACGACGCTGGAAGGACTGGCCTGCTGCTTGCCTTGCTGAGAAAGGAGAGGAAAAAGACTTGCTGAAAAGACTTTGCTGCTTTGTGCTTGAACATTCTCCAAGAGCTTGATCTGAGCTTGCCCCCTGAACTGAACCCCAGGACCAGTGGGTTCTCTGTGCTTTTGCTCGTCCTCCAATTCGAGCCGTGTGTGCATCCCGCTGGAAAGAGACTGCGCCCCTCAGCGCCCCCTCCTAGGGCCGTGACACTCAGGAGCTTGCCTGCCGCAACCCCGTGAGAGCCCCGCTCCGTTCGGAGCCGCTCTCTGTCCCCGGGCTAGGTTGCCTGCGCCCCTGTCACCGCCTGCCACTGGAGCGCGCTGAAAGCGCTGTCACCCCTCCCGCCGGAATCCTTCCGACGATCGTGATCTTTGCCGGGTCACCAGCTGCACGGACCGTGCCCTGTGACCCCGCTTCGTTATCCTCGGAACACCCCGGGCCACGCCGCCCCCACTGTGGAGACCCCCCCCTGCACCGCCGTGCTAAGGGTCGCTGGCCACGCCTGCCTACCTGCCCACACCCGCTGATTGAGGACCCAAGAACACTTCCCCAAGCTGAGCGTCGCACCGACCCGTGCCGACTCTCCCCACACGTTCTTAAGAATTCCAGTATCGGGCTCGGGGCCCGCAACGCCTTATTTCCCCATCCGCAGGAGCCGATTTTCTGTAAGTACTGGAACCACAAGTAACATTTGCGAGAGACTGCAAAGTATCCCTTTGAAACCGCGAACAAAGAATATTTGCCTGCTTTACGATCTGGTGGCATAAAGAAAAACGTTACTGGTCTTGTATTAAGTCTGCCTATTTATTTTTATATAAAGAAGCGTATTTTCACATACCTAAGCCTGGTGTCCGTTTCTGGGGGAGATTAAGGTATTTACTGTGTGTGTGATTATAATTGCTTAACCAACAACGCCTGAAGAATCGCCTTGGCTGCTCACGCCACGCACCTAGAGGGTGAGCAAGGGTCATTCCAAAAGGGGTTATCCTTTGCCCTGACGTGGAGGAGAGGGTCCCTGCTTGACACAAGGACATCCTTGCGCCAATCAGAGATCCCCGAGTCTAACACACTGTCTTGAGCCGAGACCTAAAAATACTGAGTTGGGGAGAGCAGTTTCACGATGATCGGAGAAGCACAGGGCAAGCATACACGGAGGCATGGTATAGAGAAAGCGACAGCGAGTAGGGTTATTGGGGTACAGGGTAAGACGCTAGATAAGAATATTGTTCACATGCCTGTTTACAGAAACGGTGCGGCACTCGGAGCGAATAAAAACACAATCACTCCTGAGGTGGGCTCTTAAACAAAGAAAAAAGAAGTTCCTGAAATGGTCATTAAACGGGATGAGTGGATAGATAGTAGTAATTGGTCCTTGTTCTGGGGGAGGACTAAACAGAGGAAGAGGCATGACGCATACATGCAGTGGACAAAAGAGAAGAATGTTTAGGAGAGCGACGATAGAGCCAGCAAATGGGAAGCCTATGAGTGGGCTGAAACCCATAAAGAATATACAACATGTCAAGAGAGCACATGCGCTGGCTAGGACCGAGCCCTAAAACTTCGGAACAAACAACTCCCAGAAGTAGACATTCATTAGGAGGTAGGAAATGATTCTCTAAAATCACCTCCTCCACCCCTTTACCTATTACTTTGGGGGGGGGGGGGTGGACAACAATTACTAAAGACATCTGGGTGCTAAAGATTGTATCTAATGAACACTTTCAAGGCCATTACACAGCAAGTCCCTCTAAACTGTCTACAAAACACCAACTTACTACGCTGAAGAATGAAACGTCGATCCTTCTGCCAAAACAAGCTATAAAGCTTTTACCCACACCGACAGATAGTTCAGGGAGTTTACTCCAGGTATTTTATAATGCAAAAGAAAGGGACCAAAAAAGAATACAGATTGATATCAGACAGACAGTTCACAAACAAATTCATATTGATGGAAAAATTCTGAATGCTCACCCTACATCAAATGTTTCCATATGTAAGGCAGTACGACTGGATGTGAGGAATAGATCCTCAGGACGCATACTTTCACATTCCAGTAGCATCTCTACACAGAAAATACTTAATATTGAGGATCGAAAATAATCACTACCAATACCCAGGCCTGCCTTTCGGTCTGAAATCAGGTCCTTGCATGTTTTCAAAATGCATGGCAGTCACATCCGCCTATTTAAAGAAGAAGGGTATTTTCACTTACCCCAGTCTGGATGCCTGGCTACCTGGCTACTGAAAGCCATCACTCATCAGAAAGTGAGACAGGATTTTCTTGAAACCCCTGATTTTCTTTAAAAGCAAGTTCCTCTGGTCAGCATACAAACGTCAACTCCCACGCCGCCTCAAAAAGTGACTCCTCTGGAGGCGACAATAGACCCAAGAATAGGAAAATGTTTACTTCAGAGGAGACTGTGTTATCTATTTAAGACACGTCAACTTTTGTGCAACAACATCAATCCTTCAGCAGGACAAATATTCTCTGTTATGTGTTCTGTGGCTTCTTGTATTTACATTGTCCCAGACTCAAGCTTGCACAAGACTTCTCCAACAATACTAGAAGACCACAGGTGCAAGAAGAAGAAGACTTGGGAAGGCAAATTGATACTAACCACAAACTTGAAACCATATTGAACATGATGCAACAGTCAGAATCCTCTACAGGGAGATCCTTTGCAGAAACAGGCTTCCCACAGACAGTATTCACTGATGCATACCTATCAGAATGGGGAGCTCATCTGCATCACCTATTGGTTCAGGTACAATGGGCAGAACTCTAAAAACCATACCACATAAATCAGTTGGAGCGAGATCCATTCATCTAGCTCTAAAAGCCTGTCTCCCATGGAACCACAATTCTGATGTAAACGGACACCACCACATGAACTACAAAAACTAGCAGAGAGGTGCACGGTCAAGACGTCTGTCCACGAAAGTGTTGTCAATTTGGATTTGAACTCTAGCTGGGATGTGCCCTAAAAAGCAGTCCACATCCTAATGACTGAATCAGCTGTCTGATGTTCTCAGTCGTTGTTACAAAAAGAATCACAAATGGGGCCAGGATTACAATGCCTTCGATAACATGGTCGAAGAGTGGGAAAAAACCTTCGATATACCTCTTTGCAATGATACAAAATACTGATCATTGACATCCAGGCTCCCAGAACGGCGAGGCAATGGCCTCTATAAACCATGAATCGCCTCTGTAATATTAGACTGAGTAAGACCGTAGCAAAACAAATTCTAATAGCCACATAGTGGCCAAGGCAGTGGTGGTACAAAGACCTTCTCCAGATGTCAGCCTGATGCTACAGGAAGCTTCTTTGCAGAAACAACTGCTATCCGGGCTTCAGGAGTAAATTCAACGCCTGAACCTAACATCATTGAATTTTGCAGCATGGGTCTTGAGGTCAGAGAATATAAACATTTGAATCTTCCTCCAAACATGCATGGAAATGTTAAAAGCGGTGCCTCAACAACAGACAGGATCTGATTCACTGTCAGAAGACATCATTAGCTACTGCAGTCAAAGCTGCAGTTTTTATAGGTAAAGTTTCGTCCAGCAGCTTTAGCCGCCCACAGAAAATCCCAAACCAAATGTCGTTTTTCAAACTCCCATTTATTAAGGATCTTGGAGGAACTCGGCAACGTTTTCCTACCAGTCAAACAACCTTCTTCTCCTTTGGAGTTATATCTTGCTTTATTGAAATTAATAAACCCTACATCTGAACCTATGAATAAGGCTACATTACAGCATCTTTCCTGGAAAACATCCTTTTCGGTAGTCATCACCTGTGCGGAGAGAGTTAGAAAATTCCCGGCCTTATGTTCTGTAGAACCCGACACAATTTTTCATTCGAATAGGGCAGTAATGAGGACAGATCATTCTTTCTTTTCGAAGTGTGTCTCTGATTTTCATATTCAACTGTGCAATTACACTTCCCACATTCTGTACCAATTCATGTACTCTTACCAGTGTTTTCTCCATTTCTTAGGCATTAGAAGGGTTCTTCATTTCTATCTAGATGAAATTAAAGATCAGAGAAAGTTGAAAGAACTATTTATAAATTATATGCAAATTAGTCGCAATATTAGCTTTATTAGGCAAACGGAGAGTGGCGAAGACCTGGAAGAAGGGACCCTTCCCGATACTTGTAGACTGGTTGAGGGAGGCTGCATTCAGTGGCAAAACTGCATGTAACTATGCAGAGCTGCAGGTCCCATAGGCCAGACCAAGACATATCTGTGGAGGCCTGAGGAATACTTTGATGGTGGTCCGGGGTAGTGGGTCCCTCAGGCATGCATGTTTTACCAATCTGATGCTCTGGAGTTGAGTTGTAAATACCATGCTGGAAATATGAATGGATTGCTTTTTATTGCTCTTTATCATATTGTGTAGTGTCCCTCTCCATGACCTCCCCCGCTGGGTCAGCCTGATGATACATATATAGGCCTACTGGGGATGCTCCCAGGACAGTATTGCGTCTGTGGTCTTCTACTGTTTATTGCCGTGCCATGCAGTGTTTGATGGAACTGCCTCTTTACCCACGCTTCTTTCAATTGTGTTGATTGTAATAACTAAAAGTTTCATAAAAAATATATGTAAAAAACTATTTATAAATTATGAACATGTCAGAGTATTTTAACCAACTTTTAAACACGTAATTGCTAGTTGGATAGCTACTTGCATTACCATGTGTTATAACTGAGCAGGTAAGCTCCTTCAAGGGACACTAAAAACACACTACTGGGGGGAAACACCACCTCAGCATAGCTTAGAAATGTTCCTACTGCTCATCTCTGCAAGGCAGCAACATGGACGTCAGTACACACTTTCGGTACACACTTTTGCCTAGATTCAGTCACGCAAGTAGATGCTAGGCTAGGTCAGTAAACACCTTGAACATATTTAAGTAATGAATGACTATGCTATGCTTAGCTCCAGAAATTATTTTCTCCTGACCATCAGCCACTTTTTTCTATAATTATAGTTAGTTTGCTACTCTATTCCATCATGTTACACTATCAGTGAAGATCCTAGGATGCAGAAGAAAAAGTCACTTACTTGTAGTCCTAGTTCTGCACCATATGAATCTTGGTCGAGCCATACACGACCAGCCTGTCTCGCCGGCTAGATAAGGTTGTGCATTGGAAAATATCCAAAACATTTTATCCGTAAAAAATAACTAACTGTGAGGCAACTGCCAGTGCTATGCGTCATCTGTAGGCAAGGCTCCTGGAGAGGGACAGGGTCCTACTTTCATGGCTTTAAACATAGGTCTGTCAAGTGTTTCCTTTAAGTTACACACCTTCAACCCTTTTTTGCAACTAATATGTTGCAGTGCTGTCTTGAAATGGAAGTGATGTTTTTCTTAATACTAACGACTACATAAAGCAAAACACATAATCTCCTCTGATTAGGGTTGCCACCTTTCCCAGAGTCATTTGTTCATCAGGGATATGATACTTAAATAGGAATTTATGTGAAATCCTCTATTTATTTCTAACACGGTTTGTCTCTGTTTACTTTAAATATGAAGCAGAGATCATTTAGGCATCTCTAGATCACCTGATAAGGAGAATAAATACCGACTTAAGTGATTTCCCTAATTTTGTTTACCAGCCTGAACAGTAAAATACTTCTCAAGTCAGTAAAGAACTGGGCAAGTGCCAACCCCTATGTCTGATAGGCCTCTGAAGGGTACTAATCATCTGATGGGCAAATGGATACTGGCACAGTTTTCATATCATTTATTTGATTTATTTATTTGAAAAGTTTTATATAGCGCTGGCTAGACCCGGAGGCATCAGATCGCTTAACATGAGGATGAGCATTGTTTCAGAGCATAGTTACAAGTTACATAGTTATACAAGTTACACAGTTTCAGAGCATAGTTACAACTTGCTGGAGCGTAGGTACATGCGTTAAAAACATATACATAAGGGAAAAAGCAGGTAAGGTGAGAGATTCAGGGCAGAGGGGATAGGAGCAGGGGAGGTAGACAAAGAATGAAAAGGGAAGAGATGGGGAGGGTGAAAGAAACACAACCGGGAGACAAGGGAAAACAGTGTCCAACTTCCGGTGTGCTGTGATCCCAGTGGAAATGGTGTCATTCCCTTACCTCCGTTTTGTGTGGCTCCCTTTATGCTGTGGACTCTCTCAGATGTGTCCCTGAGACTCCAGGGCATACAAACTGGATCCCTCCCCAACAAGGGGAGAAGGAGTGCTTTGGTAAATAGCACATGGTTACAGAAGTTAGAGTTGTAAAAGTCAGATAAGGAAGAAACAAGTCCCCAGGAGAGGAAAGAGAGAAGGGGGGAGGGGCAGGGGGCTGGGGAAACCCAGTTGCGTTACATAAGCACTTTGGATTACATGAGTTACATACGAGATACAAACAGAGAAAAAATTGAAAATGTACAAGTTGTAAAGTCACTCAAGGAGGAGATACAAACGGAAAGCTCTAACATAACATAGCAATGGTAGTAAGTTCAAAGGTCTACTACATATACTAGTGGTTAGAGTTCTATATATACAACTAGTAAGTTCACCCAGGATTACATTTTAACAGCGATTAGGCTTGGACAATTATATATTACATATATATATATATTTATGAGTTACAGGAGCATGGCTCAGGCATAGGGAAAAAAACAGGCAAGGGGAGAGAAATTCAGGGGAGAGAGGAAAGGAATAAGGGAGGTAGAAAGAGTGAGGGAGGTAGGAGGTAGGGGACGGGGTGAAGAGTGATGGGATCTGTTTTGTCCATGCCGGAGCCTTGGGCCCCCCCTCCCTGACCCACCGCATTGCAGGGCCCGCTCCTTGAAGACAACCTGGGGCAAGCCCATAAAGCCACCATCTTGAGTGCGAAAGCCACCATCTTGAGTGCGACAAGCTGCGGGGAAGATCGTTCCAGGGAGAACATAGTCTAATGTCTCAAAATAAATTACATTACACACATAAATATAGGCTAACAGGAATAAATGCACATACTTAAATGATAAGAGAGAGGCAATAAAACACACCTCAGTAGTCTGTTCTGAAAATGCAGCGCCTTTGGAAAAATAACAACATCTTCGTTCATAAAGTGGTCTTAGATCAAGATGATTTGAAGCAAATCTCCGTCAACAATGGCACAACAAAATGCTGCCATAACAATCCTCCCACCCGCACTCCACACTCACCGCCTCCTGCTGCATGAGTCCCGTGAGGTGAGCGCAGGGGGCACTACAGCACGTAACCGGCCGCTCTGGCCCGCATCACCCGGTCAGCAGTCTCTGCCCCCACACCATAGTCAGTTCTGTGCTCTCTACTCAGAAAGGGCCTCACCACAGAATCCGCCCGCCTGGGCCCCCGGGCTGTTCTCTGTGGTTCCTAACCGGCCAACAGCTCCTTGTCCTCCCTCACTTCTGCACAGATGTCCACACATTTATTGAGTTTTATAAAGTGCGAACATGACCCTTTCGGGTATCGGGGCACTGTACATCTGGAAAGCAAAAAGGTAAACAGATAGGAGTATACAATTGTGAAAGAGTAACAACATCAATATAAGCACGTAAGTTGGCATTCTTAGCGTCTGGATTCGGAGTGGTCATTTAAATAATGTGTAGGGCATCCTAGAAAAAGTAACAATGGGTATGTAGTAGGACTAGAGAGTCTTGTGGAAGAGCAGGCCATTTAGGTTAAAGTCTGAGAAGGATGCATCTTCATTGGGGAAGGAATGTGTTCATTAGTGGTTGCTTTACTTTTCGTTTGAAGAGGGCAGTTGAGGGGTTGGATCTGGTCTCAGGAGGAAGAGACTTACACATTTTGGAGGGGATTCCAGAGAAGAAACACTTGTAGATTTTTTTTTTTTTAATTTGTAGGGCTTCAGTCGAAGGGAGCCTGTGCTTCGTAAAGTTCTATTCTCGCCTGATAGGACGAGTTTCTACAGTATTGTATTTTTTATAGATTCACATGCTTGAATTTCCCTGTCGTCATGGTGGGAGTCTCACGGTAACAGTAAAATAGCAGTATTTAAGCTTAACATCCAATTCCCATAGAAATTCAATAGCCTGTGGCAACCTGCCGTCATTGTTTTAAAACATCCAAACTTCAGCCAATCAGAGTATAGACGATAGGGTCTCCCTTCCCTGCAGGGCCACCATAACTCAGATTGATTACCGCATGTAGTGTGTTAGGGAGTCTCCCTGAGCTCTGCACAGTCACAGTGTTTCTACTGTTACCCTTTTGAACTTCCAGCTTGCAGTTCATTTCTTCGGATTACTACAAACACTTTTCAGAGCCTGCAAGGTCACATCGTGCATGATACGTCAGTATCCTCCTATGCTGCTGCTACTGAAAGAATGATCCTTTGTCAAATATTACCATGCTTCCCGGTACACAACCTGTGGATTCGCCACAAGATGATTTTGATGGTTTCCATATCCTTAGGGAACGAGCGACCAAACGCTTCCAATACCAAATAGACAATCGGTTTGTTCTCTTTATGATTTTAAATAGAAAAGTTGTGAGACCTATTCCAATTGTTGATATATTCGAGAGGAATTACAATCATGGAAAACCCTGTCCCTCAAAACCCCACCTAACCGGCAAGGAGATGTTCTCAACTATGCCCGATGCTACTGTACGGGCTGCCAATTTGGGGCAGGTATAAATACCAGATGTGGTCAGATATTGCCACATACATAAAATTTCTGCCGGAAGACAAAAAGGGCAGAAACAAAAAAGATTCTGTCCGTCGTGAAACGGTCTCATCAGAAAACATACCTTGCGCTAGAGATATCGCTTCAATAGGTTTCCCACAACTGGCAGTGTCAGTGGTCCTTAGATGCCAAGGTTCATTCCACGCCACAACATTTAGAACCTGGGGTGCAAATATATCTAATATTTTTACTTTACCATGGCGACGCTCTGTTTGGCAAGCATGTTGACGACGCCTTGCAAGCAGTGAAGACTGAATTTTACAATTTCAAAAGAAGCACCCTTTAGAGGGACGGGTGAAAGAGACACTTATATGTATCAAGGAGGATACCAGAGGTAACAGACTTAGCAACCCTCTCAGTAGCCCTTAGAGTAGCTTACCTACAATGACCACGATCTTTTGCTGCTTATGCCATCCTGTTGGAGAAACAATCCCAAAATGTTGTCATCTGTGGCCAGGTGTTCGAGCGCACCCAGATTTCGCCCACAACTCCTCCAAAACGAGGGCACCCACCTCATCTGCTTCAGAAGGGAGTGGTAGCTACGCTAACCAAAGGTTCCATAGAGAATGACCCACATTCTCAGCAAGGAACAGGTTTCTATTCTCGGTTTTTCCTAAAAGACACAAAAACAGAGGAGTGGCGATCCATCATAGACCTACAGAAATTAAACTAGTATTTACGGAAAAAATACTGTTACATGGTCACCCTCTCCGACACCACATGACAGCTCTGAATTTATAAGGTATATACTTCCACATTCCCACCCACACATCAAAGTTCTCCCATTTAGCTTCAAATCAGCTCCCTGCATGTTTACGTACTGCCTAGCCCTGTGGCAACTTTTTTCAGGAAGGACAGTCATCAGGTATTCCCCTACTACAACTGATTGATAAAAGCATCAACGGCATTTCAAGCGTCCAAGGCCACAGCGGCTTGCCTAAAGTTGTTTCATAAACTAGCTCTCCTTGTGAATTATCAAAGATCATCAACTCCTCCATCCAAGAAGATACTGTTCTTGGACCACAAGACTAGATACTGTCCAAGGCAAAGACTTTCTATCCCAAGACGAGCAACACAATTTCTAGGAACTGCCTCTCAAACAAAAAAAAGAATTCAGTGTGTCTGTTCACTTAGCTTCTGGGCATCATGTCCTCAGCAATCAATATGATCTCTCTTGCACGCCTGAAAATGAGCGCCTTACAGGAACAGATACAAAACAAAAGATTCAAACAAAAGAATCGTTCAAGGGCCTGGTGATCTTCATACAGGTACGATGGAAGCTCTAGGCTGGTGGTCCCAGACCTCCCACCTGTCAGAGGGCCTCACGTTCTTACCTCAAATACCTCACTTTGGAATGACTATGGGTGCCCCCCTGGGGAGCTGGGGGGTGCTCATCTACAGAACTTGCAAATTCAAATAAAGTGGTCTCCATTCCAAAAGAGCATACATATCAATCGCCTGAAGCTCAAAGCCATCTAAATCAGTCTCCAAGCTTTCCTGCCAATGATAGCAGAGTCTTCGGTGTTAGTTCGCATGGACATTACCAAAGCATCCAACAAAACATCCTCCACATATGGACGTTTGATCAGTCGGCGCTAAATATGACCTTCTCGTTCTGGGGCAAACCAGCTCTAGATCTCTTTGTAACAAACGAAACCCCCAAATGCCAATTCTATGCAAGTTGGCATCCACATCCAGAATCATGGGGCAATGACTTTCAACAGATTGTCTTGGGTTTATGCATACCTTTTCACCTGATAACTTTAATATCAAAGGTTCTCAGCTAGAGGAAAACGGAATGGTGTCATCTCATCCGGAGAGCTCCCAAGTTGCCCATGCAGCATTGGTTCACAGAGCTTCTCCTGCTATTGGAATACAACCACATTCCCCTTCCAACATTGCGTAAATCTTTCACGATGAACAAAGGCCAGGTCCTTCATCCTGACTCAACTTCTTTACTCCTATGCGCACGGCTCCTAAATTCCATGAATTCGGGGTACTCGATGTTCCTCAGGACTGCAGGTGTAGTCTCTCCAAGTCCAGGCGGAAGCCATGATAAAGACATGTAAACTCTTTTGGAAACGTTTCTGCCTATGGCGCCAGAAATTAAACCTACATCCTCTACTAGCATAATCTGGCAGATAACTACTTATCTCCCTTCGCTAGCTCAGTTATGGTTGGTACATGCGTCTGTTAAGGTACGGCTTGCAGCAATATCAAGCTATAGATGCACATCACATTTTCTCTCTTTCTGCTCTTGCAGAATCATTAATCAGGGCATGAAAGAATTGCTCAGAGTTTTTTCCTCCAGTAAGGGCTCCTTCCCCAGACTAACACCTGAACATAGTCTGTCTCAACTCATGAAGAGTTCATTCGAACCCATTCACAGAGCAAACCTCACATTCCTCACATGGAAGGTTACCTTGTTACTATCAATCAATCAATCAATCAGGGGATTATAAAGCGCGCTACTCACCCGTGAGGGTCTCAAGGCGCTGGGGGGCAGCTCTGGATTAGTCGAAGAGCCAGGTCTTGAGGTCCTTCCTGAACGTGTGCAGGGTTGGGGAGCGTCTGATGTTCACGGGGAGCTCGTTCCAGGTCTTGGCTGCGATGTAGGAGAAGGCTCTCCTGCCTGTTCTGTTTCTGAGGATGCGGGGGACCTCTGCCAGGGTGAGGTCGGTGGAGCGGAGGTTTCTCTTGGGTACATGGAAGGATACTTTCTCGTTGAGGTATTTGGGTCCGATGTTGTTGAGGGATTTGTAGGCGTGGGTGAGGAGTTTGAAGGTGACCCTCTTCTCGATGGGTAGCCAGTGGAGGTCTCGTAGGTGTTGGGTCATGTGTTCGTGACGCGGTGTCCCGAGGACGAGTCTGGCAGCGGCGTTCTGGATGGTTTCGAGTTTGTGTAGTAGAGCTCTATTGATTCCGGCGTATAGGGCGTTGCCGTAGTCCAGTCTGCTGGTTATGAGCGCGTGGGTGACGTTCTTTCTGCACTCACTCTGACCAGGAGGGAAGAAGAGATACAGGCTTTCTCAACTCGAGAACCTTCTTGTGCCTCGGTAACTTAGTACTTCTCAGAACCAATCCATAGATTTATTCCCAAGGATCCTTCGGATTTTGCCTCAATTAACCCATAATATTTCAGACTTTTTTCCCGAATCCAACATCACCACCTGAGGTCTATTCATACGCTAGGTATCAAATGATCTTCAAAATGTACTTGCATTACGCTAAACAACCCATGAGAACTGACAAACTGTTGGACTCAAATGGACACACTCGTAAGGGTGCTCCAGTCACAATGGCAACCATCGCTCGATGAATTTCAGCTGCAATCCAGTTCTGCCTCTCAAAGGCTTGCGAGACCCTCACAAAGAAAACCAGGGTGCACTCAACTAGGGCAGTTTCCACCACAACTACTTTGTTTACAGAAGTGCCAATGAAGAAGATATGTCATGCTTTAACTTGGAAGTGTGCATATAATTCATGCAGCATTATTACCTGGAATCGACACAGTACAGTGATGAAGTGGTTGGACAGGTTGCACTACACCACTTATTTCAATAAGGGAAGCCTCTTTTGGTTTCATGTGTCAGCTTATGTATTTATGCAAATTTTAATGTATGGTATGTTAATATATTAATTTATTACATTGCGTCTTAATAAGTTATATATATACTTTCTACCCACCATCCGGTATTTGCACTAATATAATAAGATATACAAATACAGTAACCGCTTGCTATTCTGATTCGGGCATGTGAATATGTAGGAAAGTAGGTTCTGCTTTTATGGTTACCCCCACTTTTTGCCTGGTGTGATGCTGTTTCTGACTTGTCTGACTGGGATCCTGATAACCAGGACCCCAGTCTCTGTGCTTTCTCCCCTAAATTGGCTATGCTAAGTACTTGGGTACATCCTAGATTGGACACTGGTGTACCCTTATAAGTCCCTAGTATATAATACCAAGGTGCCCAGGGCATAGGTACACCAGGGGCCTCCCATGGGCTGAAGCATGTATTATGCCACCCATGAGAGACCACTCACATTGTAACTACAGGACTGCCATTGCAGCCTGTGTAAGCTGGTGCTAGCACCACTTCCGACAGTTATGAGTTTGCTTATATCTGAGGTCACTGCACTTAAAACGTATGTCACCCCTGAAGCAGGCCTTTCAATCCTAAAGGCAGGTTGCTCGGTTCTAAGTGTGAGGGTGTCCCTGAATGAGCGGGACACCCCTACAACCTCCAGATTCCATTCTGCCAGGTTGTAAGTGTATCAGCCATTACGATATATAGAGTGGCCATACGTCATTACGCGATGACCATCTCTAAACTGGCTGGAACTAACCCAGTCATGTTTGGTATCAAACATGTTGGAATCATACCCACACCTTAAACTGTATGGGAGGTATGATTCCATGCACTGTAAAGCTCATCCGGAGGTGCTCCCGATACCATTCCTTCAGAACTGGACAGCAAATTGGGGCTGCTGCCGACTAGACATGTTTCTGCCCTCCTGCTGCTGAGCCAAGCTCGAGCAAGGGAAGGCAGAACAATAGATAGCCTGTCAAAGGGAGGTGTGATCACCTCCCAGACAGGGTGTAGTGTATTGGGGCAGGGGCGGGGTGCTTGCCAGCGCCACTGAGACTGCTTACATGGCACATTTGGTGTCCTCGTTGCATACTCCAGTTCAAACTAATTCAGGGAGCTGTTGGCTCCCGCTCTGGCGCAAAACTGGACAAAGGATGTGGGAGTATACTCCCCACTGTCCAGCCCCCCCCCCCCTTGGGAAGGGACCCCTGAATCGTCTTAACCCTTTCCTTAGGGTATTTAAGGGCTTACCTGTGGGTGGGTTCTTGGATTCGTCGTGGGATACAATTCCGATTCAACTCTGCGTCCTCTTCTACCGTCTGGACACTCTGACCGAGTCGGACTGACCATGTCGGACTGACCGCATCGAACTTTGTTTTAGGAACGAGACTGCAACCGTGAAGACTCCAACTGCTCCAGGTCTCCACGTCCTGCAAGTCTGCTGCAACCTCAGTGTCTGTGCTCCATACAGATCCCTCACAGGGCCTGTGGACATTCAAGACAACTGAAGGGGTCTCCCTTGGAGCGAAGGAGTCACTCCCCTGCCGTCACTGCAACGTACCTAACCGGTTTGCTGATCCTGGGCTCCTACGGTCTCCCACATGTTCAGTAACACAGGCAGTGGCGTAACGAAACTTGAGGGGGTCCCCTGCAAAGCACATGGAGGGCCCCCCCCCCCCGGCGATTCGGCCCACCACCTACCTACCACTTTGACCTACCACCCAGAAATCTAGTATATTTTGATTTGAAACCTCCAACATTTAAATGAAATGCCTCTATATTGTCTTTCTCTAAGTTCTAATGAGAAAATGGGAAATACTCTTAGCATACAAGCTATGCCATTTGTAACATTATTGTCAAAAGCAGATTATTTAACTGAGACAGCAATCCGAACAATGCCAAGGGGCGATCCTATTGTCTCGGTGACTGCCTATGGCTGCAGAACAAAGAACAACTATGAATGGCCTGAAATAGAATTGACATTAATGGATAATAACTTGAAACTTTGAAAGACAAACCCAAACCTGCAATTCCATAAAAGCTCGACTGACCATATACATGAGAAGTACACAAGATATATCTCAGTATCCTGCGAAAGTCAAGAGAAATAGACTGGTGAATTATCTGCATGCCACACACTAGCGACTGTCAAGGGTTGTGCATGATAATAACGTGAACTGTGGAAGCAATTTCAATTTCTACCATCAGGTCTTTATTAGTAAGCAATGCAAAGCAGGCAGGCAAACAAGGCTGAGGAAGAAAACTGTGTTTGGATACACTTATTGCAGACAAGTGCAAGCAACACCATAAATAACACTGCATGTAGAATAAAAACAAACCATATCAGCAAGTACCTAATGACAATCTATACAAACTGTAGTTAGTAAAGCAAAAGAAAAATTGCAAATATTTTCAAAGTGCAGAATAAAGCAATCAACAGTCCAGCAATATATAAAAATCAAGCATGTTTTGTAAAACAATCGACTTTCTTCTTGCATCACGGTGAAAATACTTTCAAAGTGCATGGTAAAAACAAGTCCAGCAGTATGCAAAAATGAAGCCAGGTTACTCAAACAATTCCCCGTTTGGTGTGTGCATAAAGGCACATATATTTCAAAGTAACTGGTAAACAATAACAACTACAGCACCATACAATAATCAAACCAGTTTAGACTAACAATTCCCTTTTAGAATGCTCAAATATTTCAAAGTGACTAGCAAAACAGTAACAAGTACAGTAGGCAGCAGCATACAAAAATCAAGCCAATTTAGTCAACGAATGCCTTTTGGTTTGTGCATGAAGGTGCAAATATTTCAAACTTACTGGTAAAACAACAAGTACAGCAAGCTCCAGCATACATAAATCAAACCTATTTAGTCAGACGAATTCCCCCTTTGTTTGTGGATCAAGGCATAAATATTTAAAAGTGCCTGGTAAAGGAATTAACAATTTAGCAGCTTAAACATCAAACCCGTCCAGTTAAACAATGCCCCTTTTATCTGTGCATAAAGGTGCAAATATTTCAACGCGAGTGGTAAAAACAAAAGCAAGTTTAGCAGCATGAACATTAAACCAGTCTCGACTAAGTATGCCCCTTTAGTTTGTGCATAAAGGCACAAATAAGTGACCGGCAAAACAATAACAAACTCAGCAGCAAAATAAACAAGGCTGTTTACTCAAATGATGCTCCTTTTGTCTGTGCAAAATAAAGTGTCCAGGGGGTGCATATAGTCAGGTTCAACTGAATACATTTCTTCTTGCCTCTATAAACGTATGTTAAGAAGATTGAGGTAGCCTTTATATAAGCAAACAATATTTAAATTATGATTTACTGGCAGAATACCATATTACTTACTGCTTCCTCTTGTGATTCAAAGGACAGATACATTTAGAAAAACAGACTATGAGCAGGAACAGTAATTGCAGGATCCTGATGAAATTAATTGCAGAGTTTGAAGGCTGCTACAGCAGAAAACCAATACTTAAAGAGTGGATACAAGGCTGAAGACTGCTTACACCAGGAAGCGTGACTGGCAAATTAGACTGGTGGCTGACGGCTACTACTGCTTGGTTCACTGAATTGGAGAGATGTACTTGACTGAAAGAATGTTTGCCTATTTTCCTTTCTTCGTGCAAACTCTTCTGCTAGAGCTTTCACATTTAATTTTTTGCCAGGTCACTCTCAATGCTTAAAGTTGCAAGCCCCGACAGCCTTTCCTGCGTCATTGTGCTTCGGAGATAGTTCTTGATTAATTTTAACTTTGAAAATGACCTTTCTGTACTGGCTACAGTAACTGGAATTGTAAGAAAAAGTTTCAGTGCTGTTGCAACATCCAAAACACTGGGCAGAATTGCATGGTTTCGGAAAAATAAAAGGTCAGCCAGATCCTTTATTGTACCACCGGAGATTAGTTGTATTTGTCCTTTCAACACTGCTTTGAACGCGATGAGTTGTTGTGGAAACTCTAGGTACAAGTCTTTTTCATGATGAGCTGCCAGGGTCATTGCTGCTTCAAACAACTCCTCCTCACTAGTTCTGAGGATTTCTGTTGGCATCATGAAATGAAAGCATGGGATTATGGTGTTCATACCAGCAAATCGAGCTTTTATCTGATTTTCAGCAATATCTATGTTAGCATAAAACACAGACACCTTAAAAAAAAAATCAGGATTCTTTTTTTTTTTTTTGCAGAGTTTTATATAGCGCGAACTTGACCCGAATCCAATCCGGTATCAGAACGCTTTACATAGCACCAGTTACGTTACATTAGGACACACATTCATTCTTTGGTAGGCACGGGGAGATTAAGTGATTTGTCCAGAATCACAGGATGTTCAGCGTCATTACCGAGACTCAAACCCAGTTCCCCAGGTCCGAAGTCGAGCGCCCTAGCCGTTAGGCCAACTCATCTCCCCTATCCCAAGGATTGCACAGCCTTGTCTTCCGACTGTATCCCATAACGCTGACCGGGCATTATCTCTTGTCAAAGTGCAGTACTCAGGACTGGTTCCTCCCCAGATCCATCTCTGGAGATACGTCCTTGTCCAGAAGACCCTCTGCCCTTGGTGTTTTCGGACATGTTATTACCCTGTGGTCCTCGTTGAGGAGCTCGACCAACAGGCTCCATATTTTACAGAATTCCACATCCAAATCTTTGGTGCTGTACACAGACGGTCCATGACTCAAGAGTCGCCATGTCCACTATAACCACAATTCTAACCTTGGGATCTGGTCTTTCCCCACTACGCTGCTATTGTTGGCCTGGCTGGTACTAACAGTGCGGATGTTGTCTTCCTTCTCACAGGTGGGATGGGTTAGCTCTCCAAGGACCGCACAATCCAGGCTCTTTCCTCTTATCAGCCTGATGCCCTCTAGGATCCCATCCGGAAACGTGGATTGCCATGGGCAGCCCCACCATGTGTGTGATCCTCTCCTTACAACCCCTACAGCACCACTCAGACCTCCCGCTGTCTATGGTGTGTAGTTTGGTGTGTGTTTAGTGACATCTTCTTTCTTTCCCCTGGCTGTCTAGCGAAGTTATCTGCGCTGACATATTTCTCCTCCCATTGCTTTACCCTTCAAGTACTACCCATTTCATCCTCCGACTGCAGTTGGGAGGAACATTTGTACCCTGGGTCTGTGAATTAAGAAAGTGACACTAAATGTCTTGCAGATGTTGGAGTACGGGGGACATTCCAAACCACGCCCACGCCCATCAAGGTCCTTTTCTGACCTCAGGTAGGACCCAGTGCCGTATTTGCAAGTAGTGGAATCTTTCTGATTCTGGGATTCATGGTCCCTCCTCAGATCCTCAAATGATTTAATGGTTTTGCCAGTAAAGAAGACTTGTAGCCTGTAACACCGTCCTCTTTCCACATTTTAAATGTACCCCTATCTAGCCCTGGTGTAAAGTGTGCATTGCTAATGAAAGGGGTACATATGGACAAGTGGGGCCTCAGATCTCTTTTTATTGTGTGAGTGAAAAGCAAGGTAAGGAGGCTTTTTGCCCTAGCGAGTACCCCTACGGCTTACCATATACTCTTTATGATGCCCACAAACTATAATTTTCTCCCTTAATATCTGAGGAACACCCATCTCGTATGGCGTGGGCCAAACCCGAACACTTGTAGGGGTTAAATACTTTTCTAGCATCGAGGGATAACAATATAGTGTTCTTCCCGCTCCTTCGCGTTATATCAATGAGATATACTCCCTTCTTCGTATTATCCCTGCACCTACAGGCCGGATTAAAACCAGCTCCATCCACATGTATCGGCAACAGAAGCCTCCTCAACCAGCTAATTTGCCTGGATCCTGGACCTTCACCTTGGCATCTAGATAGAGGAACAATATGGGCTGCTATAAAGCACATAGCTTTGGGTTCTTATTTGTTTTGTGAAACAAAGAAATAGTGGCATCTCAGATCAACGGGCTAACTCCACCACCGTCCGAGAAGCCATTGGCCAATGTGATTATCTCTGTTTTTTTTTCAATCTTAAACATATGCCTGTTGGAGGGAGGCCCGCCGGGTAGTCGGGGAGACTATTCCGGCACTTTCCTACCGCAAAGTTATAGCCGAGCGCCGCTGAGAAGCCTCCTCGGGGGGGGGGTCCTTCTCCTATGATCGTACTAGGCCCAGTAACACCACCACACAGGACTCAATAGTAGTTGCGAGATTAGATTCTTTATCGGCAGTAATACGTGCAATATTTACAGAGGGATCGAGGGATCCTGTCAGAGTCTCAGTGTTCGTTCAAGAGGATGGGGTAGCGGGACAGTCTTAGTGCCAGCCAGGCACGGGAGGGCTCTGCGCCAGACCTTGGATGCTGGTCTCAGAGCGGCTCGGATGTGGAGAGCCGCGACGTCGTCTGCAGGGCTCGGATGGTAGTTCCGCTTAGGTCGAGCCGCGACGAGGTCAGCTGGGCTCTGGTGGTAAGGTTCAACAAGGTCGGGCCGCGACAGCGTCAGCAGGGCCCCAAAGGTTCGTGAAGGTCTTTAGGCACGGTGGAGCCGCGACGTCGTTAGCAGGGCTCAAGGGGTGGTTCAGGGTGAGTCTTCTTCGTAGGGTCAGCCGCGATCCGATCAGCAGGGCTCTCGACTCCAGGATACAACTACTGCCCTGTTGTCGGGTCGCCCCAGATATAGGACGGGGGCCCTTTGATGTCCGGACCCGTGCGCCCGGAGGGGGCGGAGAGGACGGGTAGGGGGCGGCCAGCCGCCCAGCAGGAGAGGCGCCAGGCCCCAGAGAGCTGTGGGGTGATCACACCCAGGTGTGGAGAGACGGTAGGGGGTCCCATCGATACTGCCCTCCGCCGAGAGTGGGAAGGGCTCACGTGGTATTCCCCGAGCCAGGGGTTGGCGTCTCGATGTCGGGCCTCGCTGGGACCGAGGCCGGGTAGAGCAGGGTCATACAGGTGGTCACGTGGAGTGACGTGCAATCCAAGATGGAGGGGCCCCGATGGGCATAAGACCTCGTGCGGCTTAGCGCGGGGAAACAGGACCACGCCACGAGGCCGGCTCCCACACGCGTCCCCCCCAGCTGTAGGCAGGGAGAGTCACCCATCTTCTTGGGGGTTCTCCTCGCCGAGGCGGAAGAATCGGGACAGGCCGTCAGCATTGGCGTGGTCGTTGCCGGGCCGGTGTTCAACAGTGAAGTCCATCCCTTGTAGCGAGATGGACCAGCGTAACAGCTTGGGGTTCTCGCCCCGCATTTGCATGAGCCACCGCAAGGGCCGGTGGTCAGTCTGGACCCTGAAGTGGGTACCGAAAAGGTAGGGCCGGAGCTTCTTGAGAGCCCATACCACAGCGAAGGCCTCCCGCTCGATGGTGCTCCACCTCTGTTCTCGCGGCAGCAGTCGGCGGCTGATAAAGGCCACCGGTCGGTCGAGGCCCTTGGCGTCCAGCTGGGAGAGGACTGCCCCGACCCCGTACTCCGAGGCATCGGTCTGGACTACAAATTCCTTGCTGTAGTCGGGGGCCTGTAGCACAGGGGCAGCGCACATGGCTGCTTTGAGAGTATCAAACGCGGTCTGGCAGCGGGGCGTCCAGTGCACCGCCTTGGGTTGTTTCTTTGAAGTGAGTTCCGTAAGGGGGCCCACAATGCTGCCGTAATCCTTTATGAAGCGTCGGTAGTAGCCTGCGAGGCCCAGGAATGCCCGGACAGCGGTTTGGGTGGCGGGGGGCTCCCACGCCTGGATGGCATCCACTTTTAACCGGAGGGGGGCCACCTGGCCACTCCCCACCTGATGGCCCAGATAGGTCACAGATCCTTGACTGATCTGGCACTTGCTGGCCTTAATTGTGAGGCCGGCTCTTTGGAGAGCGGCCAGGACTTCCCCAAGGTGTCCTAGGTGCGCGGCCCAGTGGTCGCTGAAGACAGCAATGTCATCGAGGTAGGCCGCGCTGAAGGCTTCGAGACCGGCCAGGACCTTATTTACCAGCCTCTGAAAGGTCACTGGGGCGTTCTTCATGCCGAAGGGCATCACCCGGAAGTGGTAGTGGCCGTCGGGGGTAGAGAAAGCTGATCGTTCTTGGGCGCCGGGAGTGAGCTTGATCTGCCAGTACCCAGCAGTGAGATCAAAGGTGCTTAGGTAGCGGGCGGCCCCTAAGCGATCAATCAGCTCATCGGCTCGTGGCAAAGGGTGGGCATCGGTCTTGGTAACTGCGTTCAGGCCCCGGTAGTCGACACAGAATCTGAGTTCGGGGGCCGTGCCGGGGGCGGCGGCCTTCGGCACCAAGACTACCGGGCTGGCCCACGGGCTGTCGGAAGGCTCGATGACTCCGAGGGCGAGCATCTTGGCGACCTCGGTCTTTATGCAGGCCCGGACTCGGTCAGGCACTCTATAAGCGCGGTGTCGTACAGGGGGGCTTTCCCCCGTGTCCACGTCGTGGACGCACCATGGGGTTACCCCGGGCGTGAGAGAAAAGAGGGCAGCGAAGGGTTGCAGTAGCTTCTGGCAATCATGGCGCTGTTCTGGTGTCAGGGTGGCGGAGAGGTGGACGCCCTCCAAGGAGCCGTCTTGGCTCGAGGACCCCAGGAGGTCTGGTAGGGGCTCGGAGTCACTTACACCCCCATTGTCGGTAGCCAGTAGTAGGCTTAGTTCAGTTCGGGCAAAATGGGGCTTGAGCCGGTTGGCGTGCAGGACCCTGAGGGGGTTCCTCGGAGACTCCATATCGAGCAGGTACGTGACGGGGCTCTTCCTTTCAACTATCTTGAAGGGCCCGGTCCACTTGTCCTGCAGGGCGCAGGGGTCCACGGGTGACATGACCCAGACTTGCTGGCCCGGCTCAAACTCGACGGCTGAGGCATTCTCGTCATACCAGCGTTTCATATCTTCTTGGCTGGCTTCAAGGTTGGCTTCTGCCAGGGCACGGAACTTTCGAGTCTGGTTCCGCAAGGTCAGGAGGTACCGGTAGACGTCGGGCGGGGCACTCTGGACGTTCGCCTCCCAACCCTCCTTGACCAGGCTGAGGGGCCCTCGAACGGGGTGCCCATACAACAGTTCGAAGGGGCTGAAGCCCAGGGACTTCTGTGGTACCTCCCGGTAGGCGAACAGGAGGCAGGGCAACAGGACATCCCATCTCCTCCTGAGGGGCTCTTCCAGGCCCTTGATCATCCCCTTCAGGGTTCGGTTGAACCGCTCGACCAGTCCGTTCCCCTGGGGGTGGTAAGGGGTGGTGAATTTATAGGTGACCCCACATTGTTGCCAGAGGGATCTCATGTACTTCGAGATAAAGTTCGTCCCCCTGTCGCTCACCACTTCTCGGGGGAATCCCACCCTGGAGAAGATGCCCATCAGGGCCCGGCCCACCACTGGAGCGGTCACAGTTCGGAGGGGAACAGCTTCTGGGTACCGGGTGGCGTGGTCGACCAGTACCAGGATGAAGCGGTGGCCCAGGGCGGTCCGGGGGTCGAGGGGCCCCACGATGTCTATCCCCACTCGTTCGAACGGGGTGTGGACGGCTGGAAATGGTTGCAGGGGGGCTTTCACGCGTTCCCCAGTCTTCCCGCTAGCTTGGCAGGTCGGGCAGGACCGGCAGTGCTGGTCCACGTCTCGTCTCATTCGGGGCCAATAGAAATGGGTCACGAGGCGGCTGTACGTCTTGTCCCGCCCGAGATGTCCGGCGAGGGGCACGTCATGTGCCAGGTTCAAGAGGAATTCTCGAAATCGGAGGGGGACCACCAGCACCCGGTTGGCCCCTAGTTCGGCGACTTTCTGCTCGCTATACAATAAGTCATTGTCCCAATAGACCCAGTGGGTTCCCGAGGGTGCCCCCTCGAGGGACGGGCAGCCCTTCTATTCTTGCTGGAATTGTTCACGGGTGGGGCCCCCGTCGTGGCGCCACTGGGCCAGCTCGGGGATCTCGCTGAGGGGAGCTGCCTCGTTGGAAGAAAGTTTGGAGGGCCCAGCCTCCTCGTCAGGTTCCTCCGGGTTGGAGGAGGTGGATGTTTCGGGGCCCGCCGGTTTGTCGGGGGCCGGGGCCGCAGCTGGCTGGACGGTCATGGACCGAGTGGTGGCGCAGGCCCACTCGGGTAGTCCTAGCATCCCCAGATGCTCTCGGCGCTCCACATGGGCCCAGGGGGAGCTCTCTATGTCGTTCCCCAGGAGGCAGTCCACCGGGGCGTCGTCGCGGACAGTCACTTTTAGGGTGCCGGACACTCCTCCCCACTCGAAGGGGATTCGGGCCATCCGGCACATGCTCTCGGTGTTGTCGGCGGTCCGGACAGGGCAGAGGACATGTGGTAGGATCTGTTCGGGGGTCACCAGATGGCAGCGGACAGCGGTCACACTGGCCCCAGTGTCCCGGAGGGCCTCGGCCCGTCGCCCATTGATGGTGACCCACTGTTGGTACTTCTGGGTGTTGCTTGGGATGGTGGCGCGGGGCACCATTTCTCGGGAGCCTAGGCATACAAGCGACATGGCGGCTGGTTCCCACTCGGGGGACCCGTCGTCGTGGTTCTCCTCCTCGTCCTCTCCCTCCCCCAGGGCTGCGGCGGCAATTTGTCGGGGAGGTGGCCCAGTGGTCCCGTTCCGTCGGTTCACGGGGCAAGCCGGGTCACTTGCATAATGGCCGGTCTGTTGGCATCCGAAGCAGGTTACTGTCGGTCGTGGTCCAGACCGGGCGGTCCCTCTTCGGCCCTGGGTCGGGGAAGCGGGGTTGGTTGTTTGCCCTCGTGGCGGACTTCTGGGCGGTCCAGCTGGGAATTCTCGACTGCGGTGGGACACCCCTCCTCCGCCGCGCTGGCGGGGAGGTCCCGTGGTGCTCTGCTGGTAGTCCCCCACGGGGTTCCGGGGGACCCGGGTGTTGACCCATCGGTCCGCTTCGGCGGCGAGCTTCCGGGGCTCGGTCAGTTTACTGTCCAGGAGGTGTTGCCTTAGTTCCACAAAGCAGTTGTTGGCGAGGTGCTCCCAGACAATGAGGTCGAATAGTTTGTTATATGATGTGACCTTGCTCCCTTTGATCCATCCCTCCAACGCTCGGCTGAAGAAGTCTACGTATTCGACCCATGTGGTACCGGGAATCTTCTTGCAGTCCCGGAAGCGTTGCCGGTACATCTCGGCCGACAGTCCGTAGCGTGTGAGTAGGGCCTCCTTCATGTGGTCGTACGAGGTCATCACTGCGTCGGGGAGTTGTAGCAGGGTATCCCGTCCCTCGCTGAGGAACCTCCCCCATAGGCCGGCGCCCCAATCCTTCCGGGGTACCCGATGGGAGGTCATGGCGACTTCGTACGCTCAGAACCATTGCTGGATGTCGTCATTTTTATAGTACTCCTTGACGACATCCTTGGGAATGTGAACCTTTGGCTCGGTCGGGGGCAGAGCGTCCCGGGCTCCGGGGTTGCTGGTCTCCCCAGCTTTAGCTTTTAGTTCAAGTTCTTTAAGGCTCCTCTCGTGCTCGAGGGTTAGCCGTCTCTCCTCTAGCTCCCGATGCCTTTTCTTCTCCTCGATTTCTTCTTGTAGTCGTAGTTGCTCCAGGGCTATCTTTTTCTCCGCCAGTAGGAGCTCACCGTCCAGCCGGAGTCGGGCAAGATCCATTTCGTGTGTCCGGGCCCTTTCCCGTTCTCGTATCTCTTCGGGGGAAAGGCTGGTGTCTGGGATGGTTCGCTCCCCGTTTGTCGGGCCGTGGTCGGCAGGTTTCCGTCCCGGGCCGAGGTCCCTTCGGCTCGGGGTGGAGGGGTCTCGGGTTCTGCCCAGGCTTTCAGGGCTTTCTGCATTTCCTCCTTGGTGCCCAATCCTGTGGTTGGGATCCCTTTGTCTTTGCAGAATTGTTTGAGTTCCTTGTGGGTGTATTCCTCCAGTTTCTCCAACTGGAAGGTTGCGGCCATGGTTGCTTCTTGGCCATCCATGGTTCCCTTTTTCTCCTCTCGTCTGGTCAGGTAGTGGTTGTGTTACTTGCTTGTACGATTGCGTTTGCTCGGATCCCGCCGCTGGCCACCAAATGTTGGAGGGAGGCCCGCCCGGTAGTCGGGGAGACTATTCCGGCACCTTCCTACCGCAAAGTTATAGCCGAGCGCCGCTGAGAAGCCTCCTCGGGGGGGTCCTTCTCCTATGATCGTACTAGGCCCAGTAACACCACCACACAGGACTCAATAGTAGTTGCGAGATTAGATTCTTTATCGGCAGTAATACGTGCAATATTTACAGAGGGATCGAGGGATCCTGTCAGAGTCTCAGTGTTCGTTCAAGAGGATGGGGTAGCGGGACAGTCTTAGTGCCAGCCAGGCACGGGAGGGCTCTGCGCCAGACCTTGGATGCTGGTCTCAGAGCGGCTCGGATGTGGAGAGCCGCGACGTCGTCTGCAGGGCTCGGATGGTAGTTCCGCTTAGGTCGAGCCGCGACGAGGTCAGCTGGGCTCTGGTGGTAAGGTTCAACAAGGTCGGGCCGCGACAGCGTCAGCAGGGCCCCAAAGGTTCGTGAAGGTCTTTAAGCACGGTGGAGCCGCGACGTCGTCAGCAGGGCTCAAGGGGTGGTTCAGGGTGAGTCTTCTTCGTAGGGTCAGCCGCGATCCGATCAGCAGGGCTCTCGACTCCAGGATACAACTACTGCCCTGTTGTCGGGTCGCCCCAGATATAGGACGGGGGCCCTTTGATGTCCGGACCCGTGCGCCCGGAGGGGGCGGAGAGGACGGGTAGGGGGCGGCCAGCCGCCCAGCAGGAGAGGCGCCAGGCCCCAGAGAGCTGTGGGGTGATCACACCCAGGTGTGGAGAGACGGTAGGGGGTCCCATCGATACTGCCCTCCGCCGAGAGTGGGAAGGGCTCACGTGGTATTCCCCGAGCCAGGGGTTGGCGTCTCGATGTCGGGCCTCGCTGGGACCGAGGCCGGGTAGAGCAGGGTCATAAAGGTGGTCACGTGGAGTGACGTGCAATCCAAGATGGAGGGGCCCCGATGGGCATGGGACCTCGTGCGGCTTAGCGCGGGGAAACAGGACCACGCCACGAGGCCGGCTCCCACAATGCCCAAAGAGGGTCAACACCTTAATGTGGCCTACACATGCTTGCAATTCAGATTTTAAATGTAAAAAACATTCACTGGTTTTAATAAAAAATAAAAAGCGTTTCAGTTGCGCCATACATTTTGTTGTTATTTGTGAAGTAGACAGTAATAAATCACCACCTAACAAAGCCCTCAAATCGCAGGCAGCTACAATGTCACTTTATAACGGCAACTTTAACAAGCAATGGCAAAGCCAATAGGTCTCGCCTATGCACGATCTATTGGCTTTGCCAATGATTATAAGACATTTTGCACAGAAGCTCATGCTGCTGTGCAACATGGCTTAAAGTCAAGAAAAAAAGCGTTATGACTCGTCCATTGTTGACCTCATCATATTGCTTTTTTAAAGCCATGTTACGCAGCACACATGCTACTGTGCAATTTGTTAAAAAATATGTGGGGGGAGAAACACAAGGGGGGAGGAAGCAGCAATAACGTATAGCTGGAGATGGGACTATGAGGAAAACAAAATGAGGAGGGAGGGAGTACCAGACGGGTGCAGGGAGAGTTGGAGGATGGAAGAACAATAGTACGTCATTCCCGTGGGGAGCAGCGGATGGGCACTAATTAAGCTGAATCATTCGGTGCTTGGTCTGTGCTCCACAGAAAGAAATGGAAGTGAAGCTTGGCCTGCGCTGGCCAATTATGAGCCTGCAAAGAATAGTGACACCAAAGTCAGTAAATGGTAAGCAATGGACGTGCTCCAAGCCCCTCATTGTAAACAATAGTGTCTCACAAGTGAGAGCGCATGCAGTGCCTGCGCTGTTGCAGGCTTGACCTAAACGGGGGAGGCGGCGGAATAAATCACCATATAATCTGGTACCTGCAGTGCAAGCAATATAGTCAATAATTAAAGTTTTCTTACAAAATAATATAAAAGTTCCCTTTGAATCAGCTTTGTCACAGAAGAGAAAGGACCTCTGTTTAGGTATAACTGAACAATATGCATAGACTTTGTGCAAGCACTCAACGCGAGTCGTCTCGTGAAGTGGGCTGCCCCACCGTCCCATGCTGTATGTTGTGTGTGGTGTGTGGGCGTAAAATGTGAATGACAAACATACCAATGGATGAAGCCTAGCGACCAAAATCCCTGTACATATGTATATCATGTATCGATTATTTGTAAGAACGGTACTCTGGGGAGATTGCTGCAAAAGCTGTCTCCAAGACCAGCCCAAAAACAAAGCTGCAAGTGTTTAACTGCATCTTGTTGTTTCAGAAGACACAACAGGCATGTGCTCGGAGCAGAGACTCGCCTGGAAATTGTCAGTTCACGTGTAACATATCACATACTCCCTCTATGTGAAGCCAACAGCAACCTCCTATCTTCGTCTTAAGTTGCTTCATGCTGCGGAAGGTGAACATAGAGGTGTTTCAAGGCTGCGGTGAGGCACTTTTTGAACATTTTTGTTGGGTTCTTTCGACACAACAACTTTTGACACTCGATGGAACAGTGCACCGTCACCAGCCACAACAATCACAGTGCGGCATAATAGAATTTTTATAAAAATGCGCTTTATACCACAATCAGGCATTTAGGCACTGTTGTTTTTTCCCAATTTATTGATACTCAATTCACTGACGTCAGAAGCATGCAGAGGCCTTGTCACCATTCAAACTCATGGCCTGCAGATCACAGCAGATGTCAGCAGCAAACATTGTTCTGTTGGTGAGACATTATGCGGTGTCTGGTTCCTTAGTTCTATCCTCAGCACAAAGCAGGACCTTTCATCTGTCCATATGTCTTTGGGCTTCGAGCTGAAGGCACCTGCAGCCCGTGAGTTTCCAGAACATCCTTGCAACATGCTGCAGCAACAATCGTTCTTTCTAAGAGACGTGGCCCTTCAAGCACTCGAAGGAGAGGTGTGCTTCCTAGCGGTTCTTGCTGTTATCCATAATGAATCAATGATTGGTTTGCAATATGCATGGCACTGTTTGCAAAGTGCATTGTTTATAGAAGCTCTAAATTGTTGTCAGTTACGGAATCTAGGCATAGTGAAATAAAGATTCACTCGAGATCACACAATTTGAAACCGGTTCAGACAAGCTGAGCCAGTGGAGAGGATGTGCACAAATCCAATGACTGCCGGTAACCAAAGGCCATGCTGCAGAAGGTTAATCTCACCAAATATGTGTCCTGGCATTAACTGTCCTCCAAAACAATGTGCCGGCTAAACCACAGCACCGCTCCATGCAGTCCACACACTGTGGACGCCCATCTCAGCTGTCATTGAATGTACATGCGAGCTCCAGGGTTAAATTAGATCCCAAAATCTGGCCCCAATGTATTCATTTCTATAGTTCCCCGAAGCCTCTTGACTTCCTCTGCTTGCAGTGTGTCACTGGGTTGCTTTGAGCCACCACCCACGGACCACTCCAGTGCGGCTGCCTCGGACAGACACAGACTCACTCACTCACTCACTCACTCACTCACCTGAGGAGGGCTGAGGGCGGCCTGGCCTGCAGCAATAATTTAAATTATGGTGTGGCCGGTGACGGACGTTCTGGGTCCCGACTCCCGGGACCTTCTTAGTCTCTGGTGTGGCTGGGACGGTCCTGGCCTGGGATCGGATGCCTCATGTCAAGTCACATGCACTTTGAATTGTGCTCCAGTCCGCAATGCGCATAACAATTGACCAGGCCAGCCTCACCCACCCTGAAGACTGCACAGACGCCAAGACAGTAAACTGCATGCCGTGCGCCCTCCATTTAATTGATGAGAGCCTCAGAGGCCCGGCCGGGGCCTTGCGCACTTGAACTTGTGCACCATTTTCAAGAGCCTCTGAGGCCCCGCCGGTGCTCGGCCCTGCGCACCATTTAATTTATTAAGGGGGGCGTACTGCGCAGTGCACACCATCATGATGAAGAGGCTTGCCCTTGCTAGGCTCCACTGCTGAGTCTGAGTGAGGGGGAACCCGCGGGGTCCCTGGAGCGCGGGCCCGCCGCAACGCGGGGGCTGCGTTGGCCTGTGTTACGCCCCAGAACACAGGCGGCGGTTCTATAGCCCCATCGAGGCCTGCACTGTCTTCAGACACGCCTGTGGCCAGTATCCCTCATCGGCACCGCTGGAACCGAGCCCCTGTGCGTCGCGTCAGCTGGCCGTTGCCTAGGCTGGCGACTCATTTCTCAAGTGATCTTTGGGTCCTTTTCAAGGGACATCTTTGATTCCGGTGGGCTCCCTTGAATGCTTGGGCATATGCCAACTCCCCTGCTTGTGGTGAGTCACTTGGACCTTGCTGGTCCTACCTCTGCACCTTTTTTGCTTGTCACGTTGTTTGCGGTTGCCAAGGCTTGTTGGTGCTCTCGACGGACACTGACTCTTCAGCTCTCGTCATCCGGCATAGGACAGATGGTGAACAGCTCCTGATCTTCCACAGCATCGCCTGGTCCACACAGCTGCAGCTCCAAGGTCATAATCTGCTCTCCTGCATCTCCCGACATCGGTGGGCATCCGTCTTCTGTGCCTCCTGGTCACTCCTGGGTGACATAGACTCTGTCTCCTCTGCTTGCAGGTACTTCTCAATGTGAATCCACCTTTGGGTTTCACCGGACACTTTATCTTCTTCACCAGCGTCATCTGAAGCCACTTCGCACTTATGCACCTGGCTTCCCTGGTGTAGGTATCCTATTTCCTAGGGTATCCACAACTAGGGTGGGTCTCCAGCCTTCTGTCTTCCATGGGGTTTCTTCTGGGTCCACTGAGAAAGGTCCTTCTTCTTGAAAACTGCCACCGTGACTTTCCTATTGACTTTCATTGAGTACACGGCTATGTTTCCACTCTGCACATAGCCTCGTTCTCGGGTACTTACCTCGGGTGGTTCCTTGGGTCTCCAGCTCTTCTGAGTCTTCTGTTATAAGTCCCGACTTCGGTTGCAGTTCTCATTTCACTTCTTTAGCATATGGTTTGGTCTCCCCCTGGAGACCACTTTGTATTTGTGCTTACTTACCTGTTTACATTTGAAGTATTGTGTGTAATTGTTTTGATTTCTCCGGGTAGAAGATATACCAATGTGTTAGTGAGTGTGTATAATAAATAGATCTATTTTTATAATTACACTGTGTGGTTCTTTTTCATCTAACCTACACAATATGATTAGTTCTGGTAAAACAAGCTGCTTAACACTCCTTCTGGAAAAAGTCTGAAGGCTGCTCTCCACAGCTACCACGTAAAGAGCTTTCTATGGTTGTCTAAAATCGCCGTAAGGGTTGTTTAGATTGGTGCAAGGTGCTTCCCTTAAATAAGTGTTCACCATATACTAAGCCAGACTCCTACGGCAGCAAAGCAAGTTGGATTCTCAAATGCATTCAGTTGTTGTGAGAAAGTGCCTCTATTGCATGGTTAGCCCTCCTCCCCCACCTTTTGCCTGGTTTTGATGTGGTTTCAAATGTAGTGCACAGGGTCCCTGTCAACCAGGTCCCTTTTGCCAGTGCTTCTTGCCTAAAAGCAAATCCCGAATTGGCACTCCTGCCCTCTATAAGTCCCTAGTAAATGGTACTCTTGAGTACCTAGGGCCTGGTAGCTGAAGAAGGTCTCCTTGGACCCTCTTCACTGGGACTGTGCCACTGCCTTTGCAGCTTGCATGCCCCTGTGAGGGAGAAAAGGACAAAGCCAACATTGTTTCCTGCCTGGGTGCCATGCCAACTAGCACTGCCTGAAGGCATAGGTAAATGGCCCCTCTAGCAGGCCTCACAGCCCTTAGGCAGGGTGCACTATTTTTATTTATTTATATAGTTTTATATAGCGCGACCGTGACCCTTGGGTATCAGAGCGCTTCACAATTACATGAGCTAAGTTGAATACGAATACAATATGAATGGCAGTACGATTTACAGCGCTATGAGGTATCTTAGGTATGCAACTATACAGTATTTAACAAGTAAACATACAATGACAAGATTAGGTTACCGTGTGTTGTCAGAAATCACATATATATTGTTATTTCCCTAATATGATTAACTTCAATTTTCCAATTCAAGCTATTGGAACTGCTTGTTGTACAAGGTGTACTGGGATTTCCCGATACACATGATCCGAAGCGTCTTTTTCTGAGCATTCTTCATCTGTGCGCCTCGATAAGAATAGAATCGTAGACGGTTATGTGATTATCTTTACAAATTCCGGAGGACTGTTGTGAAAGCATCTATATTACGGTGCTGTAATGAGCCGTCTTATTTACGAAAGGAACTTACTCATCAGGAAGATCTTCGCTTCCCTCTTGAATGGTGCTGTGTTAGGAATTTTCCTAATGTTTGGAGGGAGTGAGTTCCAAATTCTGGGGGCTGCTCCAGAGAAAGCTCTGTCATATGTTTTCTTCTTCCGGAAGATGGGTGGTCTCAGCAGCACCTCCTTAGCACTCCTGGCAGGTCTGTTTCCCCCCGATAGTTAAATTTTCTCGGCCAAATATTTTGGTGTTCCGTAGTGGAGCGCTTTGTGTGTAATACATGCCATTTTAAGTTGAATTCTGGCTTCGTAAGGTAACCAGTTTAATGCTTTCAGGTGTGGGGAAATGTGGTCAAATTTCCTCAAACCGGTTACAAGTCTTGCGGCTGCATTAAGACATGGTGGGGCATATCTGCCTGAGCAGATATGCCACTGCAATATTGGGGTCCATTTCATAATATTGTTAAGTGCCAGTAAATCCATAGAGAGTACATGAGCTGGAAACTCGACAACTCAAGTTCCACGGCACCATGATGGCTTCACTGAACACATGAGTGTTTGGTACCAAACAACTCCCCTTAATAAACCCACACTGATGACAGTTTGGGATTTATTGCACCATATACTCAGAGGGCACCCCTGTTGTGCTCTCTGACCGACTGACAGCAGCCAGCCACCACCAGACATGTTTCTGGACCCCTGGGCAGAGAGCCCCTAATCTGGGCCCAGAAACAATGCACTTCATGGGCGGAGGTGTCGTTCCTCCTCCCCGTGGATGGTCCAGTGCTCGAAGAGGGGACCTTCAAAGGCCTGCTGCCTTTGTAATGCTACCCCCTGGCCTCTGCTGCCAGCAGCAGATGGCAGCCCCTGCTCTCTGGGCCGCGAAACAATGCACTTTCTGGGCAGAGGTGTCATTCCTCCTCCCCCAGGATGGTCCAGTGCTCGAAGATGTTTCCTATGTCATGCGACCCCCGGCCTCTGCTGCTAGTAGTAGATGGCAGCCCCTGATTTACATCCCCACTTTGGGTTGGAGAACCGACGGGAAAAACTCAAAATTATAGTAGGTGTGCCCACATCTGCCAACTCCACCCCTAAGGTGGGCGAGACGAAGCACAAATTTCAGTCCCCGCCATCTTGAAGATGGGGCGATCCCTCCAATCAGGGCTAGATCTATGCTCCCCTCGTACAGGAAGGTGGCATAATAGAGGGTGTTGTCACCCCAGGTAAGGTGCCCATTGGCCCTACATGCTGCTCCCCGAAAACGCCTCCTAAATTTAGTTTTTAGGTGGGTCCCCCAGACCTGGTACTCAGATCTGCAACGACCTAAGAAGAAAGACGACGACCCTGCAGAGAAGACTGAAGACGACGACTGCCTTAGCTCCAGCTCTTCCGGCCTGTCTCCAGCTTCTATGAAGCTGCGACCTGTCTTGCAGCCAGCGACCTCTGAAACTCCTGGGAGGACTGCTGCCTTCGAAAGGGGCTCCAATCTTCCGTGGACACCTGACCTGTCCTGAAGAAATCTACTCCAAGGACTCCGAAATCAGGCGGATCTGTGTCTCCTGCCCACTCTGCACCCGACACCCATGGCCCAAGTCTGAGTGGTTCGCCTGTGCAGTAAAGTCTCCCCGCGATCCTGACCTTGTGTCCAGCGTTGGCTGATCTCTCCTGATGTCCACGACGGCGTCTACAGCGTGAAGCCAGAGGCTGCCCCTTACTGTGACCGGTGCCAGTAAGAAGACTCTGACGTCGAAAGGCACACGTACACCCGAAGCCCCTGGCCTTGGTGAGCTGAACAGACGGTGCCCCTACGACCCCCTACATCCCAACTTACCTCTGGTGTCGTTGGTCTTCCTCTTGCAACCTCCAGTGCCACACCTGCAGCATCTTTGCCATAAGAAGAATCCTCATTGGAACGCATTGGGTGCCCAATGTCGAAATGGCACTCTGGACCCGGCCGCCCCTGTGCCGCTGGTGGTATATGTTTGGTGCTGCTTTGTGGCCCTCTTGTGCTTAACCTAACCCCCAAAGCTTTGCTCCTGCAACCAATCTACTTACCTGCAAGCTGTGTGGCTCCAGGCGCCCCCTAGCTCCACTGGAAAGCATTGGGCCGGACTCCAATTGTGACCTCTGCACAAGGCTGCCCCAGTTTTGGTACTCACCAGACCCCTGGCCCGTGCTGACTTTTGGCTCCAAAGACTGGGATTGTAAGTGCAGTAATTACCTGTTTAACCGCGTTATTGTTTTCCCCATAGGATAACATTGGACTATGTTGAAAAGTTTGTTTTGATTTGTTCGTGAAAAGTATTTTTTATTAAAAATGTACTTTACCTTATTGCAAAGACCTAGGTCTTAAAATAAAATAAGAACAAAGTATACATTCTAAAATGTATCTGAATCGCCTTCTTGAGTCCTGTGTCAATTATCGATCACTGTTGTGCAACAAATGTCTTCCACTCTTGTGTGTGAGGCCTAAGGCTGCTCACCCACGCTACCACTAATAGAGCACTTTGGGTTTTACATTGAACCCTGTACACTCTGTGGAACCTCTGGACCCTGTGCACTGTATAACCACCTAGTGGTAATACCATATGCATAGCCAACTTCCTACAGATGTGTTACATTAAGGCATGGAGGGTGCTCTAAGCTCCTCCATGGGCACACTCTACTTGAAAAGATAGGGCTACTGTGGCCTTCTTAGGCCACCTCACCATAGCTGATATTTGTAAAGCAGCTGCTTGGTCATCCCTACATACTTTTATAAGCATTATTATCTGGACATCTTGGCCCATCAGCAAGCTCTGTTTGGCCAAGCTATGTTAAAGGCATCATTCCAGACATACGCATCATCCACACTAACCACCCAGCTCGGAGTGTACTCCTAAACCATGTGTGCACAGCATGACTATCTACACTTATACTTGCTATGAATGGGAAATGCTACTTACCCTGTAAGCATCTGTTCCTAGCGTGCAGTGATCTAGATTCACATGCTCCCACCCTTGCTCAACGAATGTGTGCCTCTTGCATGCCTTCTCACGTTTATTACACTTGCATTGCACTGTTCCACCCTATCTTTCTTTCGCACTCTATACAGCCTTCCACTCGCTGTGCGAAAAACTATTTAATATATAGTCATTGCCCATGTGTAGTGTACATAAAGAGAAGGCATCATAGCACATTCCGTGAATTGAGAAACTTCTTAGAAGAAAAACAACTTGCAAACACTACACGGCAGGAGTATGCTAAGCATTTGAATCTACAGTACTACACACTACAAACCAATGTTTGCAGGTATGTTGGTATATTTTCATCCAATCCGACAACACCCCCATATAGGGACTTAACTGCCAGGTAAGATACTTTCACTTTCATTCTGTGAAATCTGAGGTATGGTGGCCTCAGGGGGGGTGGTGTTCTCTATGTTCTCTTGACTGAATAAATGGGATATTCAAATGAGATGATTGCGCTATGTAACTGTTTTCAGCCATTCAGGCTCTGTTTAGGGTTGTTCTGCTATTTTAATGTTATTGTGGCACTCCAAACTCGAGTAGTGGGAACTATATAGACATGTCAATCTGTAAATAATACCAGCATTAGGGAACTGTAATTGCAGGTACATAAGTCTCCCTGTGTTTAAAATTTAAAATAAATCAGCCTTGTTTTATTTAGGAAAATAGACTCTTTGAGGTCATAATTTTCAGGGCAAAACTCCAGCCCTAGGTTGGTACTAAGCAGGTTATACTGTTCCATCGCAGAAGGAGGAATAGCACTACCAAATGTTAAATCCTAGTATCTGATAGAGACTACTAGTCGCAGATTTCTTAATGTAGAATTATCCCCAGGCGTGAGACTGGACCCGGAAAATGTTCTTGCCCCAGCATCTCTGTGCGGCAGGGGGCGGCACCACGCAACTCCCCCCGACGTCCTCCACGGGCGTGACATCGGCGAGGTCACATAAGCCCCACCCCGTCGCCAGTTTCCTTCTTTTCCGCGTGCCACGTGGATCCGGATCGTGTCCCTGGCCTGTTTTCAGGCCTTCTTTTCACGCTTTGCGTTTCCTTTTGGGAACAGTGTGCGAATGCCTTCGGGCTTCAAGACGTGCTCATCTTGCGCCTGCCAGATGTCGGCGACGGACCCTCACCCCATTTGTATGTGGTGTTTGGGTGAGCACCATGACTCCACGGACTGCGAGGCTTGTCAGCAGATGAAGCCGAAGTCCCGGCGGGAGCGCCGGTTGAAACTCCTTTCGGCCTGCATGTCCAGGTCGGCGTGGTCACCGCGTCCGTCCCCCGCGGAAGGGTTCAAGAACTGCCGCTTCCGTCTCTGACATCGTCCCTCTCGGAGGCCGCAAGGACGTTGCTTGCCCATTGGTAAGTGTTGCAACTTGTCGCTGAGGCCCGGTCCCCGCCCTGTGGGGGGTGCGGGTTCTCCGTGGGTTGTGCGGCCTCGCGCGTCGCCACCCTACCCGCCGTTTCCCGGCATGGGGGCGACCAGAGTCCAAATGGAGGCCTATGCTGCGGCCCTGAAGGCCTCCTTGGCTGAAGGCCTCCTTGGCTACTCCTCCTCTTCCTGGGACGTCCGCGGATACCTTGCCATGTGCGGGACCTTCTGCGTAGTCGCTGGCGGCTCCGGTCCTGACAGGTTCGGCTTTAGGTCTTGGAGATGTGGTGTCGTCGGGGTGCGGCCCTATGGGGTTCCCCCCTTCGGCTCACGGCGCCTCTGCCTCGCCGGAAACCCCATGGGGTCCCTGTGGTGTCATGGGAGGTTGTCGGGACTCGTGGCTCGTCCCCGAGTCCCCCTCGGTCCTCTGGGTAGGCGGCGGCCTTGTCCGAGGCCGAGCTGCCGCCACTCAGGCACCGGCAGTCGACGGCCCTGGTGCCGCCACAGGGGCTGGCTAGGGGCCGGGGCGCGTCCCCGGGTCCCCCTCGTCTCTCCACGCAGGCGGCTCCCTCGTCGGAAGTCGAGTCGGCACCTTTTCGGCGCCGTTCTTTAGCCGCCCCGGCTCCGATCCTGCCCCATTCTCCCGCTGCGCAGGTGGTGGTGGAGGTTGTCAACCTTTTCCCGTTCCGAGCTTGGCCTTTTCTTTCTCCGGTTGGGCTGGGGGATGGCCAGCTTAGCTTATAGCCGTCGCCCACGGAGGAATTGCTCTCCCCACCACGTTGCCCTACGGAGGCGAGTGCTGCCTTCGCCAGGGCTGTCTCCACGGCCATGGGAATTTTGTGCATGGGCGAGACGGCTGTACATTTCCCCCCGGATCATTTGCTTGAGGTTCTCCATCAGGGCTCTGGTGGACGGGAGCTGCTTCTTCCCTTCGAAGCTTTGCTCCATAATTCTCACTTGGGGGCCTGGGGGCGTCCTGCCACAGGGGACCCAGTGCCCCAGTCGCTCCTGCACCGCCACCGTCCTGCTCCGCATGATCCTGTCCGCCTTTCCTTCCACCCTTCTACCAGGGGCCCTCTTCTGCAGACTGCCTTTCCCTCCTTGCCATCGGTGTTGTCACCTCCGTCACGGGAGGCCCGGTGGTTAGATTCATGGGGGCGTAACATCTTCGCTTCCTCCAGTGCTGCCTTGCGGGCGCTCAACACGCTTTGTGTGTTGGCCAGAGCCACTTCCAGCTTGTGGGATTTCACTGAGTCCCTTCTGTCTTGTGCTTCTCAGGAGGGTGCCGGCGCTGATCTGCGGCACCGTGTGTTGGATGGCTGGGAGCTGGCCGCGTTTATTCTTCGCTCGGCTCTAGATGTCTCTGAGGCTCTTGGTCGCAATATGGCTTCTTCAGTAGCCCTCCGTCGCCATGCTTGGCTGAGGGATAGTGTTTTCCCTGAGAATGTTAGGGAGCGTCTGGTTGACCTCCCTTTCGATGGCACTCTTTTGTTTCACGCCCCTGCGGATTCTGCCATTCAGCGGTTCCTTGCGGGGCTTCATCCTCCTCCTCCCCTCCTCCTCAGTAAACCTGGATGTCGGTCCTCTGCTGTGTTTTGGGAGGTGTTCTCCCATTGTTTTCTGGGGTCTAGTGTTCGGTAGCCCCTGTTGTGTGTTCTGTGTGGATGGTGTGCCTTCAGGGTCCTTCGGTTGGCTCTTCGGTGCTGTTGGTTCAGCTCCCTTTTTAGGTCTCGCGCCTAGCGTTGAATTGCGTAGCACTGATCGCGCAGCGAGAGACCTCATGTAGGGGGTTCTGAAAACTGACCACACGCTCGTGCGTGTGCTTTTGTTTTCGTCCACTGCTATTGGCTTTTGCGTGCGTCTTTGTAAAAAAGGCAGCACGCCATGGGTGAAAGGCGTATGCATGTCCCAGCTTCTTTAGAAATGTAACCGCCCATTTCCCAGTGGTGTCTGTTACAGGCAGCAGCGACATCTGAGACCTAATACTAAACATGTGTTCCTAATTAGCACGCGTTTGCTTTGCTGCGGCGCTCCCTCGCCCCGCTCCTCTTTGTTTAACTCTCAGCGCGCCATACAACATTAAAACTACGCCTCTGCCTCATCTCGGTGCTTTCTTGTTTCTTTCTTGTTTACAAAGCGCTTGTTGGATATATGCTTTGGGATTCACATGTTGCTTTCAGTTTCACAAATCTTTGAATGTTAGTCTTTGATGTGTGCCTTCACAGAATGAGTTTTCTAACCCTCTGCTCCGCCTACTGATCTTATATCTTATGCCGTTTTCACTTACCGGGCCGCCTACTGATTATGTTGGAATCTAATGAACATTCCAGAGGGAATTATCAGAATGCGCTGCCCTCAGGCTCGTTATGTCCCCGCCCCTCTGCCCTGCTAACTCAGCCCTAAAATGATGTGCAGTTATCTCCCGATACCTATTCCCCCCCCCTTCCGTAACGCATTAGGTATTAGTTGTAAACGGCTCTCCCAGCTCCCCAGACGTGCAGCACATTAAACCTCTTTCGCTGAGAATTAATACCTTGTTAACGCCCCGTGCGGATCTGCTTCTCGGCGGGCTGCCTTGATTTTGTGTAACATCTTCCTTCTGTGCTTGATGTGGGACATTCATGCCTTGGGAGCTCGCACGGGGCTCAGAGAAGAGGCAGTGAGGCGAGTGTGTGACGCAGATAGAATGTGACAATTTGTCATATAAGTGCTGCCCTGGCACTCTCCTCCCAGCATCGTATGCAGTCTCCTCTCTTAGGCTGGGGTGAGAAGGACCCCTGGCTGCTCGCATCTGGATCACAGGCCCGAAGGGTCACTGGAAGTGACAGTAGACATGTTTAAGCCACACGGGCACCCATTTCGGAACGGAGAAAGTATTCTTTTCAGACAAGGTTTTGGGGGTACCTGTGCGTAGGGACAGTGGTGCGAAATTTAGTTTTACTTTCGCTCTCTCTTTCTGAAATATCTGCGTTTGAAAGTTTCAATAATTGTAACACTGTAGTAGTACCTCTGCTTTTTCCGTGGCTGCCGTTCAGAATGAATCTATTTAAATCTTTGTGTAAAAATAAGCTGCCTTATTCTACGAGTTGCCTGCTGCCCTTGAAATACAAATACTGGTTTAGCAGCCTTTGGATTCTGAATATGAACAGAAGATACGAATTTGGAAGAGCAGGATGAAAAATCCGTGATTGGCTAGCAGTCTGCATACAAAGGCTTTAAAAAACCGTTATAAAATGTGCGGTTCTTTTCCTGCTGAGGCGCAGTGTTGAGCTCCCTATGTGGTGGCACCAGGCGAAGATCTGGTTTTCTGCCCTTCTCTTCTATGCTGCTGCCACCCTCACGGTCTCAGCGGGCCACTCGTTTCACTTTTTGAGAACCCTGCAGCTCCCTGCCATGCTGCTGGCGTCTCTAGGGCCCAGCCTATCACCCCTTTGTGGTGTGGCCGCTGCCTCGTCATGTCTGCGGGCCACTCACTTGCAGAGAGCCCGGAGACTACTCTGCCGTGCTGAGCTGCTGAACAGTGTTTGTTAGTTCAGAAATATAGAGCCGCCCCTTTTTGTGTGTTTTGGATTGAAAGCATGTGAAGTACTTTCTAAGAGGCTTCATTGGCTCTTGCCTTTCACAAGTGCAGCTGTGGCCAGTGATAGGAGGTAAGTCTGCCTCGGACCTTTGTCACTCGTACTGCTACAAGGGCTGGGGTGACTTGCATTCAGCAGCTTCCTCGCTCCCCTAGTCTCCTAGCAGATCATAAAAATGGACCTTTTCTTTAATTTCCATTTGTGCACAAGCGGATGCCGCCAACAAATTGGAGTTTGCGTGAAACTCACTCCCACCCCTCTCCTCCTGCGCTCCCCCTTCTCTTCTGTAAAAACGTGCGCCTTTGGAGCTCTCCCGCACTATACTGCTTATTTTAAATGCTTTAGTCTGTGCTATTATTCGTGTGTCAAACTAGGGACCTATATGTTCATATCTCAGACCAGAATGTGCTAACGCATGCAAATAGGCTGTGTGCATGCCTTTCTTTACCTGCATTATCACATGGCCAGGCATATGCTTGCTTTTTAATGGACTTAAAAAAACAAGCATTTGCAATGCAATAGGTCTCGCATTTATGCGAGTTTGAGCTAGTGGCATTTTGAATGACAATGTCTTTTATTCATGTTTTGGTAAATAAAAGGCTTTGTCATTTACAATGCCAATAACTTAAACTCGCATAAAAGCGAGACCTATTGCATTGCAAATGCTTGTTTGACTTGTGGTTTTGGCTGTTGGTAAGCCCGTGTAGGTCCTGAGATTGGGCCTTCTGTGTCTTCTTTATTGGCTGCTTGGCAAGCCGTCTGCGGTTCTACCTAAGAGGTGTTCCCATATTTTCTTGGGACATAGCATGCCCTATGTGGGATGCTTGTAGCTATTACATAGCTCTGTCATGTGTTGGGGAGGTGTGGTCACCCTTTCGGGTTCCTTGCTCTCCTTGGCGTCACGGTATATCGCCGGTGCCGTCTCTTTGACAATTGTCTTGGCGCAGCTTGCGTTGCGCCCAGGTCTGTCCTTCTCCATGTTCGCTACGTCACTAGACCGGTCTGGCCGGCTGTCTGTGGCATCGTGTTGTGGTGATTCCGCCCTTCTGTCTGTCGTTTCGGCCTGGTCCTCTGTCTGGTGTTCCAGAGGGACTGGCTTTCCTAGGCTTTCTGTGTTCTGGTTGATGGCTTGGGCCCGTCCTCGTGTCTCTCTCTCTCTTTCTCTTCTGCCTGGTCCCACTTCTTTCGTGGGTCGGTATGTGTTTCTGGACCGGCCCCTCCTTTGGGGTGTGTCCTGGCCCTCCCTGGCCTCTGCCTTCGGCTTGCGCCTGGCTTGTTCTGGTGCACTGCTCCATGGTGTTGCTGGGCATGCCTGCTTGTTCTGGTCCACCATCGTGGCCTTTGATGTGTTCCCTTATGCCCCTGCCTCTGGTTCCGCTGGGCCTTTGTGCACCTGTACCTTTCTTCTTACGCCTGCGCTATTGGCGGTGGGGCCATTCCTGCCTTGTCCGCTGCTTGCGGCCGAGGTGTGTTCGGCTGTTTCCTATCACTGTGTGTGCTTCTTACGGCGGGCCCTGCCTCCGGTTCTACCTCTTCTCCCTGGGGTTCGAGGTAGTTCTTTTGTTCCTGAGGCTCTTCGGGCGATGTCTGCCCCTGTGGGGTGTTAGGGCAGTTCTCCCATAGTTGGGCTTGGGATCTCCTGGCCTTCCCTTCTGGTTCATGTGGCATGTCCCCTGCTGGGGCCCTGTGTTTCGCCTGTTGGGGAGGCTCTCTCGTAGACCCTTCTCCCTTCTGGGTATGGCTAGGGTATCTATTCTATGTTAAGGAATCTGCGGCTAGTAGTCTCTATCAGATGTACAAGTTACTTACCTCCGGTAACGATGTATATGGTAGAGACGATTCTAGCCGCAGATTCCTTCACGACCCGCCCTTCTTCCCCGTCCTGCGAGGACCCTCAGCTTGGTTTTCTGCACTCGCCTCCCTCCGGGTGGCTTGGCTTCTGTGGGTGTCCTCTTCGCTTTCTTCCGGTCAGGCTGTCCGGTTCTGCTTGATTGTTCCATCCCCCTTTTGAGCTCTCGCCTGGCTATCGCGTAAGCGATTGCTCAGCGAGTCTTATGTAGGGGCTTCAGAAAATGCTCCCAAAGGCTTCCCAGGCGGATCGGGTGGCGGTTATGCGCATTCCATTTGCCACCATCTACTATTTAGTAAGGGGCACAAGACCTTAGGAATGCGGTTTATGGCCAGTGCATGTGAGGCATTCAAGCGCGAAGCTGGCATCTGGCAACGGACTTGAAAGCAGCAGACTGCTTTCGCCAGCGCGCGCTCGGCCTCACTTCCTGCATCCCCTCTTACAACAATTAACTTTCTTTATAACTCACACCCCATATGCTCGTTCCCTCCCACCCTTCCTTTGATGTCCGCTGTTCTTGTGCACACTGCCGCACACTGCCGCACGCCGCATACTGCTGCGCATACTGCTGCATTACACACTGCTGCATTACACACTGCTGCATTACACACTGCTGCATTACACACTGCTGCACGCCACACACTGCTGCACGCCTCACACTGCTACACGCCTCACACTGCTGCACGCCACACACTGCTGCACGCCACACACTGCTGCACGCCACACACTGCTGCACGCCACACACTGCTGCACGCCTCACACTGCTGCATTACACACTGCTGCACGCCGCACACTGCTGCACGCCTCACACTGCTACACGAAACACTGCTGCACGCCTCACACTGCTGCACGCCTCACACTGCTGCGCGCCTCACACTGCTGCACGCCACACACTGCTGCATGCCACACACTGCTGCATGCCTCACACTGCTGCACGCCGCACACTGCTGCACGCCTCACACTGCTGCACGCCACACAATGCTGCACGCCGCACACTGCTACACGCCACACACTGCTGCACGCCGCACACTGCTGCACTCCACACACTGCTTTTATGCAAGTTTATGCCACTGACATTGTAAATGACAATGCCTTTTATTTGTTTGAAAACCAAAACATAAATAAAAGGCATTGTAATTTTACAATGCCAATAGCTCAAACTCTTATAAATGCGAGACCTATTGCATTGCAAATGCTTGTTTCTTTTGATACAGGGATGGTTGGTTTCTGCATGCCTTTGCTTCCCTCCAGCTGGTTTCTCTCCAGTGTAGGGGCCTTCTTTTGCTCTTTTTTCCCTCTGTTTGTTTGGAGTTTCTGATCCCCTTCTGGTATTCTGCGTTGGGGATTCTTTTGCCTGTCCTTGGCCTCCTGCTCCTTTCAGGGGATATGGCCCTCCTTGGCAGTGTAGTCTGGGGGTGGATTGCTGTTGCTCCTCTGTTCCGGGCTTGTGGCTCTTCACTGTGTGGTTTGTGGTTGCAGACTCTCTCTCTCTCCTTCTTTTACGACGCTTTCACATACTTGTGCCTCCAAGATGGCTATCGCCTTGGCTTGCACGGTTCCTCAGAGTGGTGCTCTGCTCTTTCCCTGCTATGGCTTCGCTGCTATGGCCTTCTGGTACCTTGGTGCCAACTGGTGCTGTTCCTCACCCTTTGTTTCTCTCCGTTTTGTTTCTCTGATTTTTTTTGCACACTTTTCCCATGCTCTCCTCAGTTTTGTTGTGATGGCTCCGGTTGTGGCGCGGAAAAGTTCTCCAAAGCAAACTGACGTTAGCGTACCGGGGTGGGGCTTATGTGACCTCGCAGACGTCACGCCCGCGGATGACGTCGGGGCGGAGTCGCATGGTGCCACCCTCCCGGCGCGCAGAGATGCTGTGGCAAGAAAATTTTCCGGGTCCAGTCTCACGCCTGGGGATAATTCTACGCTAAGGAATATGTGGCTAGAATCGTCTCTACCAGATACATCGTTACCGGAGGTGAGTAACTTGTGCACTATGCATATTTTGCACAATATTTGACCAGATTCAAAACAGTGCAATATCTGAATCCATATTATGAAAATGAAGTAATGGAGATTATGTTAAAGGATAGTAACATAAAGCTTATTTTGAGGTTAAGAAAATCACAGGAAAAAAGTACACTAAAGTAATTCAGTAATTTCTGAAAAGAAAGCCCAGTTTTATAAAAATTTCGCAATTCATACTTCAATGTGTCTCGCCTAGAGAGTTTTAAAAATCAAGATTAGTTTTTATAGAACAGTATTAGCTAAATGAAAATTAAATGCCTTCTCCAAAGTAACTTTGGTTTTTTTCAGCTGGAAATAAATGGAAGATTTGGGAAGAAGCATAGACAGCAATAAGGATGAATAAAAATTTGCTCCAATGGTCTTCCACTGTTATTTACCTTACTCAGTACGATTCCTCTTGAGCTGATATTCGACCAAAGGGAGTAAGAATCTAACTTAATTGAAAAATCTGTAATAAAAAAAGCAGGGAACTGGAAACAATATCTGATGACAGTCAAGCAAATAATTTTATTTCTCAAAATTTCCACTAATATTGTGTCATCAGAAAGATAGAGCAAAGTTAATGTATTTCCCTTTTCTGTACTAAGTGCCAAGTTTTTAAAAATCCAATTTTATTTCAAGAGGTTGATGTATTGTTCAACAATTTATTCAATTAAAATCCACCCAGAAAGCTCAATTGTTTTAGGTGTTAGGCCACCAAAGGCGCAAATTGGTCCCATATCATATAGGTCTGTCCTGGTTTATCCAGTCTTTAGTACTCCATAATTGAATATCTTTGAAGTATTCTTTCAATTCAAATTCCTCGAAATCTGATTGATATTTTGTTTGGGCTATTACTGTAGGAAGGTGGATATCTGACTATGGTTACCCCCAACTTTTTGCCTAGTGTCTAGCTGGTTTTTCGACTTAGTTGGCCTGAGATCCTGCCATTCAGGGTCTCAGGCTGTCTGCTCTCTCTTTAAAATGGACTCCATGTACCCTAGGTACATAACCAATTGGTAAGGATCACCTTATTGGACCCTGTACAGTGTACCCTAGGTACCCAGGGCATAGGTGTACCCTAGGCCTCCCAGGGGCTGCAGCATGTATTATGCCACCCCTGGTCTGGCCTTCCAATCAGACACAACTGGCTGATCACTCAGCTGGGGCAAGGTCGTGTAATCACCCCTTGCTTAGATATAGTATGCCTATATCTACCCTTATATATAGACACATGTGTACCTATCAGTCACTCCTATGGCAGGCCTTAACAATCCTGGAGGCAGAGTGCTTGGTAACATGTGAGATGGTGCTCTAGCATGAGCTGAGCCTGTCTGCAGCTTTCGGAACCATGTCCTTATAGCTGTTCTATGATATAGCCTACCATATACTCTTAAAGTGCCTTATAATCTTAAACGGTTATGGTAACTATGGTTTGGCTTTATCAAAACATGTCGTGTAAGGTGTCTAACACTTTGGAATAATACCCCCATACCATTTCTGGTGATGAGGATATTATTCCTCCCTTCTAGAGGGAGAGACATGTTAAAATCCTACTTTGCTGTTTAACTCTAACCAAAGCCTCAGCATCACAAAATGGATGCTGCTGCCACAGACACAAGTCTGACCTCCTGCTGCTGGGAGTGATCCCAGCCAGGGAGGCCTGGACAATAGGGTTCCTGCTTGGGGAGGTGCTAGCACCTCCCCAGACAGCCTTTAGTGTATTGGGGCAGGGTGGGCTGAAAGGAATGAGACATGCCTGGGGCACACAAGGTGTTCCTTGCATAGTCCAGTTCAAACCGGCGCTGGGGCACTCCAGCCCCAGCTCTGGCGCGAAACTGGACAAAGGGAAGTGGGTGTAACCACCCCCTCCCAGGTCCCACCCATAAGGCGTGACCTAGCAGGTATCCCAGCCCCCCAGATTAGTATAAGAGTGGGAGTTGGGCCTCAAGACTTTAGATTATCCTGAACCTGCAAAACTGAACAGAAACTCTGGACCTTCGACATTCGACGAAAGAAGAAGACTGAAGAATCTCCCTTGTAGCCAAGGAGTGGCTACCCTGTGCAAACAGGCACCATCAAGAGACTACCCTTTGCTTTGCCCACGTTCTACGAGGAACCGACTGCAGAGCCCGACCAGAGCCTTGACTTCCAGACTTCTCCGACCCTGATCCACATCCACAGCAAAGCTGAGATCCGTGGAGGCGACGAGCGACGTGGGACCGGCTACCTGGAAAAAGTGGCTAGTAACTTAAAGCACAGCTTCTGAGGCACCCTCGAAGTTGTGCACCGGGGATTGAGAAGCCCCAACCCCAAGCACCATCTGCACCGAAGATCAGCCCCCCACACTCCGCGAGTCCTGCGTGGGGCCCTTCTGCATTTTCCTGCTTGCCGCGTCTGTCCGGTTGCTTGCCCGCTGGCTGGTGGCCTTTGTGACGACGCTCCCTGAAATCTTCTGCGCTGGTTTGGCTCCTCCAGACTGGCTCCCGCTTCTCTGCAAAGAAGAAGCACCCCAGACCTTCCTGGTCTGCACCAGAAGCAAGTCCTCCGTTCTTCGTGGGTTCCGCTTGCCAAGGCTTGGTGAGTCCTAGTCCAACTTCGACGCCGCCGACAGCAAGAGCCTTCGTGGGACAGCTCGCCTCCTGGTCCTGGTCGTCCTCGACGCTTCCTGGTCCTCCTGGCTGCAGCGACAAGCTTCACCTTCACCTGCAATCTTCACGACATCGCCTGGTTCCTTCCTGGTTCCACGTGGTCACTGGCTAGTGACCTTGACTCTGTCCCTTCTGCTTGCAGGTTTCTTCTCTTCTTGATCCCAGCCTTGGGATCCACCGGACACTCTTCACTGACTGCCTGTCAGCATCTTTCTTCAGGCATCCATAGGAGTCGACGACGAAAACGACGCATCTTCACCCCTATGCACCCGCAGCCTGTGGGCTAGGTAACTTGGGTACTCCGGTGCTCATCAGGATAGTGACTATCCTAGTGTCTAGTTTTCAAGTCTCAACTTCCTAGCTACTCCGGAAGTGTCCTAAATCTACCGTTTTCTAAACTGTACTATTGCTATTGACTTTTACGCATTACGCGTGAGTGTTTCCACTCTGCACACGAATCCCGTGGGCCTCCCACTTCCTAACTAACGCTAGTGTAGTGTAGCCCCAGCGATTCCCTAGGCCTAGGCCTATTCTATTTCCGTGACAGTGGTTCTTATACCACTTACTTAGTATATGGTTTGCGTGGCCCCTAGGGCCTAACTGTATTACTTACCTGTGTGACTTAATGTATGCTTAAATAAGACTGTGTTGTACTTACCTCTAATCTCATAAAGAGTGCTGAGGGTTTGACTAGAATAAATACACTTTATTTTATATATATATCTGTTGTGGTGTCCTTTCATTTGGTATTCAAGGGATTATATATGGTATCACAGCTGGCTTCACATGCCATTCAGAGTTTAGCCTAAGACTGCTCTTGTCCATGCTACCACTAGGATAGCTGGTCTATAAGGTTGACTTTACAACCAATCACCATAAGGGGATTTGGACTGATATAAGGTGTACACTAGAACTAGTGACATCATACATCAGGCCAACTTCTCACAATTACCAATTCAGAGAATAGCCTGGAGATGCCAACATTTGATTTATACTTCAGTGCTGGCGGCACGCTCATTAATATTACACAATCGGAGGACCCAGTTCATGCCAGCATCCAAGGATTGGCTTAAGAAACTGTGCAGGTGATGGCAGTGTGAAGAATTCTGTACGAAGCAGGCTTGTCGAACTCAAAAGCACTATTGCATGTTATTATTTTAGCATCCATTAGTTTATGTCCTCTTATTTCTTGATATGTAGATGTGTCAGAATGATTTCATTAATGAATTATGTACTTGTGCGGTTTGAGAAGTAACATTAGGTTTTTTCACTTTGTGCACTTTAGTGATGTTTAGCTTGACTTGAGGCATAAGACAAAGTAGACCTATTGTATTCATTATTTTATCAAATTATGTATTTCTTGTAAATGTGCGTTACTATATTTATGTACGTCTAAATTTAAAAAAAGAAAGGTACAAAGCTTGTTTCTGATTTCACTTGACCTACTATGTACTTCTCAAGCTGTACTTCCTCGCTCATTACAATTGTTCTGCTTTTTCAGCTTTTCTTTTATGTTCTTTATGATATGATATATGATCTGTTTTTTAGAACCAGAAAACAAAGCGGAATCTACATGTGAAGATGGGCCGGAGCCCTTGGCGAAGAGGCTGAAGAGGTATTGGTTCTACTGATCACCATTTTCCTTCCAGCCCTGTGCTTTGCAGTGGTAGTGTAGCAAGAGATTGGGCGCCTCTCTTGGTTTGTGCGTTTTGTGTTCCTTATGTTAAACTGAAGGATTTCTCTGTGATAGATTTGTAAGTAGATGATCAGGGTATGTATAAGCTTCCCTCTATTCTCCCTAGTCATGAATACAACTTACAGTTTGGCTCTTGCTCTTCTGTGCGACAGTGTAGCCATCACCACCACATTTCTTCCCTGAAGTGGAAATGAATGTTCATGTTGTCAAAGGGCTAGTGCTGCCGTCTCCAACGTTCACTTCCCCACTGCAGTAAATCCTGCAGCCTCGGGACCCGAAAACTCAGCTTTTTGACAACTCTCTATAAAATGCAACACACGTCTGTCAATTGGTGATCAAAGGCCCTTCCAGCAGAGCTGTGGGAGCAGATGTAGCTTTTCACCATCACAAAGGTTTTATGAAAATCCCCATGGTCTATTCCAAGTATATCCAGGAAACCTTGTATATTTATTCATTCTCTCATTTCTGGTTTGTACCAACTGTTCTTGTCACAAGTGCTGGCCTTCCCTGTCTTGGCTAATCTGTGTCATCCTGATTTTATCTGCTGAGGCAGTCTGCTGAGTAATTGAGCTAGAAGAGCCTGTATTTATGCCCACGCTACTCTTTCTGCTCTATTTTCATTTTCCTTCCCTGGCCACTGCCTGCATCCTTCTGGCTTTTTAAAACAAGCTTGAGTTTGAGGCATGATAAAGAGTAGGTATGATCTGAGCTGCACCTGTTGGACATGCATATGTGGTACCTTTGGTGTTGCAGTTTCCAGGTGACAATTGTATAGCAACAGTTCCCAACCCTGTGTTATACATCATAGCTTAATAAACTTTTCTATTTCCCTTTTCCCTTGTCAACCACTTTGCTATGAAATATGTGATTGAAAAATAAATGTTCTGAAAATAGTTTCGTTTCTGCAACCACCCGCTGTTTTTTCTAAAAAGGTATCTCTGCAGTATATGTGGATGTTGATACACATGTTCTGCATACTTCTGCCATGTAGTATTGGGCTCGACGTTTGCAACTTGTTTCTCTTCGGAGAAGTCTTCACAGTTACAAGGTATAGTGACTCCTCTCTTAGCTGGCAGTACGCCTGGGCACCACCATCATTGTTAGATTATTTTCCACCATTGGGTTCAGACATGTACGGATTGGGCTCTGTGTCTGTTTCCTAATATCGCTTTCCGCTGGGACCAGTTGAGCACTCGACTCACATTTTATGGAAGAACTCTTAACAGATCCTCAATCCTGCTTCTTCTTCGTTGAACACGAAAACCAGACAGGTGTTGGTGCCTTTCTGCTGGGGCCTCAATCCTCTCTGGTACCCTGTCAACAAGAAAGCCAGGTCAGGAAAGCGCATTCTCCAATACTGCCCCCAGTGCCACTCTGATTTCCCCTGGGCATCCCACCATCAAGTCGGTAATCTTCGCCTTTCTGTGAGCACGACGACACCCCATGCCAGGCTTACCCCACCTTCAAGTCGCTTTTCAGTACCAACGCGAGTGGAGATAAGCCCATTGGCGCATGCAGAGACAGGGGGCTGTTGGCACCCCCAATATCTTGGGGGCACGCAGCACTGAGGTGGAGGAAGAAGCCTTTCCATCAGAGACCCAGCTGGTCCAGTACAGTTTGAAGGCAAGCTTACACTCTCAATCTGAGGAAGAACAGCAACAAAACCCCAAAGCTCCACAATCCTGGAAGACCTAGACTATGAGCATGGTAGGCACCAACCCATGGCCACACAGCAACCACGTGGACAGACAGATGACCACTCCAGTGTGCGTCTGGCGTAGATCCCAGAGGCTTAATAACAGTCTGCTAGTGCACCACTGCCTCCGGGTCATGGCCATCACCAACCAAATTCTTTGGAGAGTATGATGCTCCCCTCTCCAGCTACAGAAGCAGCGCCCCCCTTAAGAGCTGACAGTCTACTCTACTCTGGAACCAAACTTAACAGCAGCACCGAAACAGACCCTGTCACCGAAGCCACCCTTGCACGAAGCCGGCAGTGAAAACATCGGCACTAAATGCCTCCATGCTAAAGATCCCATTGACGCCACAGGAGAAGTTAGTTGCTTGTTAAAAGCATTTGTTTATGCACCCACAAACTAGCTGGCTGGGCAAAGCGGATATTGCAGCTGATGCTCCACTGCAGAGACATTTTAAAGCATGGGCAAAGTGGGCCACAGCTTTTCAGGGGGGGCCTTGTAGAGCCAGCACTGCTCTGGAGAGAGTCATGCCCTGATGATTGTGAATAATTCTTAAACAGATTGTTTTAAATAGCAATTTTCTTAAATGTTTTTTTTAAAAACATATTGTTCGAGGCTTATGAGCTGCAGATCACACACTTTTGCATAGATCGCCATCTGGTGTTGGGCCCGGATGTTTGCAGTTGTTTTTCCTGTTGGAAAGTCTTTGGAAGTCACAAGGTCGGTGACTCCTCCCTTGGTCCGTATTGCGCATGGGCTTCGGCTCCATCCTCAGATTGTTTTTTTCCGCCATCGGGCTCGGATGTAATCTTCGCGCTCCGGTTCCGAACATTCCAGTTCGACGATCCAGGGGTATACACATCAAAGTCATCAGCAACCCTCCCGCCTCCCCGGACGAGCAGTGGTAGTACGTTAATGTGGTGTTTGCATCTTATACTCAGGTTGCTTCAAGTTAGTAGACCGTAAAAAAGAACTGACCTAACTGTCACCTGTGGTGCATGATGGGAGCAGAGGGGCTCCTGGAGGTCTTAAAGCCACGGTGTCCAGGGTCTTGGAAGCCTTAAAGGCACTGTGCCAGTTTTTTACTGTACTAGTTGTCAGGAGTTTGCAGAGCATGGGTGAGTGACATATTCTTTCTTTTTTCCTGGTGCTTTTCTTGCTGATCCCAAACTTGGGCAAGAGGACATACCAAACACATCATTCTCGCCTACGCTTTGGTAGCAAATGGCTTCCAGAATTTCCTCGTAGAATAATGATGATGTCAGCGTGCCGTGCTAATGTGATGATTTCACCAGATGTGGGGTCGGGGGTGGCAGTGCGTCTGCTGCCATCCCCGTTAGAGGTATAAGTGTTGCAGCAGTGCTACCCCCGTGGATGGGTGCTTGGGCGTGATGGTCACTTTCTTAGCACCTAAAAAGCAGTGCTAAGGACGTGTCCAGCTCAACCATAGCACCCACGAGGTTAAAGTTACCAGGGACTCCCAACCTGATGATGATGAATGTTTGGTTTTATGACATTACTACATGTGGTTTTACCACACTAGTCTTTACATCGCATGTTTAACCACGCATACCATTACCACGCTTGTACATTCATTTATATTACAAGTACACACCACGCAAACACCTAGCACGCAGAGTTTACCAGGCATACCATTTCTCTCTCTTTGCTGTAAATGTACTGAACATGTTATAGAATGTAAATTAAACTTAGCGGTATGCAGCAATTTCTGTTCCGATCGTTCATCCTGCTGCAAAGTGCTCTATGTTCTATAAAAAGAAGCGTTCAACCGTGTACGCCCTCTAATATTCATTGAAAGCGGAAAGGGAATATTATTTTGCAGTCACTGTTAGTACTGTGGGGGTCTCCAGTCTATCCGTTCTCCATGTCTCCCAGAGTAAGTGAACTCAGACTTACCCTGCTTTGAAAAAGCAGGGCATTGAGGGTTGTGCAGCTAGCATGGTTTAGATTCTTACCTTCAATACTGTCTTGTCCTGAGTTGTATTGGCTGTCTGCAATCAAGAAGGTTCCAGTTGAGCTGTCAGCGCAGTCTCGGGACTGATCACTGGAAAGCGACACAAGACTTTGGTGTTCGCCTGCGTCAAGTCTCAGCTAAGTGTATGTAGCTCAGTCTTAAATATGTGAAAAACAAGCAATTGTCTTTCCATAACCTTGGTGTTGGCTATGTTTACTAAAAGCAGCTTTGCGGATCTTTTCCAACATTGTTTATGTTTATGTCTTTGTAACGCGCGCAGCTACTCAAGAGTGTCCCGGCGAGAGCCCAAGAGACAGCAGAGGGAAAGAGAAAAAACAAGCATTGAAAATGCAAAAGTTCTTGCCTTTGATTAAGTTAAAGGCATTTGCTTGCTAATGGTATTGTATAGCAAAGCAAATGGCTTTAACTTAATAAAAGACGAGACCTATTGCAGTTTCAATGCTTGTTTTAATTCTGTCCCTACAGCTGACCCGATGCACTTCCTTATTCTAATTCCAGAGCCCTCTCTTGCCATCATTGCGGCATACAATGGAAGGGCCTCTGAGAGATGCGGTCTCATGCTGGGCAATCTTCGGCATGAACATATCTGCTTCAACTAAAAGTTAAGCTCACTGCGCCTGTGGGTCGTGCAGCTGATGTACTAACGTATCCCACTGAAAATGCATGTTCGGGAGAGGTTGCAAAACCTCCTGCTTCATTAATATTCATGAAGCAGGAGGCATTTTGCAAACCCTTACACCTGGCTGCCAGCAGATGTATGGAAACCTGTGAGAGGCAGCTCCCTCCACCACATTTCATAGCCAATGCCCCGTAAAAAGACAGTTGCTGCTTTAAAATAAATGGGGATCTTGGGCATGCCGGAGCCCCTGGACCTCTGTCTGCTCCCCCATGCCACAAGGCCTCCGCCATAATGATGAGAAGGGAAGGTGTCCAGAGCGCATCCCTTATTACCCTAAGTACGATATCTGCCACGGATCTATTCGCCATCCGATTTGCCATCATAAGCCATTGATAGGTTGATTTCTGAATCACAATTGGATGTGAGAAGTCCCTTTCACCTCCTTCCCTAATGCAATTCATATGGGTAACAAAGGTGGATTTACAGGTAGAAAATCCCTGTGTCTCAGTGTTTTTTACACAGCTTTTTGAGGTTGGAACGTTTGATTTTGTAAAAGCATTTTGGGCCCAAAAAGCATTTATACATGAGACCCAAAGTCATAAAAGCTGCTGTGTGCCGGGTGCAGTGGCACACCAGACACTCTACAGACGGTACCTGCTCCTGCTCAGCTGGAGCAAGCCATTTCAAAAGGTAACAGTTTGGCTCAGATCACATAACAATTGGATGGAAAACCTTGAACTATTTCAAATTAATTAGGAATGCAAATGGAAACGACAGTAAAGACGTTTTGCTATTCTTGTGCATATCGCAGGCAATTTCCTGAAACCAGGAGTTGTTTTAAAACTTCACTCAGAATTCATAATAATGCCAGCCGTGTTGCATCTTCTTAAGGTCTGGTGTTTTAAACCTCTCACAGCCTGCTAGCGAGGTACATAAATATGTAACGTGCTATGCTGTTACGTAGAGCTGTTTCTTTATGGAAAGAAGTGCTTTTATTTTTATTTATTTCGTTATTTTAAAAGTTTTGTATAGCGCTGGCTAGACCTGGAGGCAGGGCCGGACTGGGAACCACAACCGGCCCTGGCAAAGTGCTCGGCAGCCCGGGGGGGGGGGAGGGGGAGTGGGGGTATGCCGCCAAGCTCTTTGCCAGGGCCTGTTTTCGGCAGATTTTGTTACAGGGCCGATTTTGCAGCGGATTGACCGGTGCCCGCTACGGCCAGTCCGGCCCTGCCTGGAGGTATCAGAGCGCTTTAAATAAGGTTCCACAGAAAAAATAAAATTACTTCCAGGGGATCCTCATCAAAGTCATAAGCATTAGAATATTCCCGCCCATGTGCGGGATCCCGGAAACAGTATATTATATGTGCCCCACATATATATATCCATACATATATACCTATATGTATACACAAGCAATTGCAGCCCATAACACCCTAGAGCTGAACCATGCTGTAAGGAATTTCCACTATACATAAGAAAATAGCATTATAAACATGAGAAACAACATTATAACTTGTTTGGAAACTGTTTTAATGCTTAGAAAACAGCAGAAATTCTTAGAAAACACTGAAAGCATAGGAAGCTCCCAGGCTGCATTGCAAATACCCAGTCTAAAAAGACTGAAAAGCTAACTAATAGCTGCATAGCAAAAAACTGACACCGTGCCTTTAAGGCACACCTGACCCCCACCTTCCCATCATGCCTCAGGGGTGGCAGTTAGGTCAGTTGTTCTTTCCGGCTCCTTCTGGAAGAATCCTGGCAACAGAGCTCCACTTTTTTCTGAGTTTGTCAGAAAATATTGTCTATTTTTCAACTGTTTTTTCCCTTACTTCGACGTTTTACATCTAAGTCAGTAAGAGGCTGTCTTTTTTAGGCAGTTTTGGGCATTTTTTCCAACTTGAAATGCCTTCTCTTTTCGATCCTTGCCCTGCTGGTGGCAAGAAGAAGGCCAGGACTGACTCTCATAGGGTCTGTATCCTGTGTCTACCGGAGGATCATGATTCCAAGACATGTACTCACTGCCAGAGCCTGTCCAAGAGAACTTTGAAGGACAGAGAGCGAATTCGCATTTATGGCCTGGCACAACCATCCAGAGGCCGATCTCCGTTGAGGAAGGGCTCCAAGAGGCCTAGAGATTCATCTAGGAGCAAGTCCTCTTGTCCTTCCACCTCAGCGTCGGGCTCGGCGCTGAGGAAAGATGTTCCGGTAGGTCGTGTTTCCAAGAAGAGACTTTCGACAGCGGGCTCGCCGTCGAGAGCAGGTACGTCGTCGACGTCGAAGTCCAGACCGCCATCGTCAACTCGGCGACGATCGGCGTCGAGATCTAGAGCCTCTCCGCCGTCGTCAACCCGGCGACGATCGGCGTCGAGAGACACCACCCCTCCGCCGTCGTCAACCCGGCGACGATCGGCGCCGAGGAGCAGGGAACCTCCGCCGTCGTCAACCAGGCGATGATCGGCGTCGAGGAGCAGAGAACCTCCACCGTCGCCAACCCAGCGGCGATCGGCGTCGAGGAGCAGGGAACCTCCGCCGTCGTCATCTCGACGACGATCGGCGTCGAGGAGCATGGACCCTCCGCCGTCGTCAACCAGGCGACGACCGGCGTCGAGGAGTGTCACCCCTCCGTCGTCGAGGGCACGATCCCCTCCGTCGTCGTCGAGGCTCCATCAGCGTTCGACGTCGAGACAGCAGGATTCTCCGCCGTCGTCATCCAGACGGCGTTCGGCGTTGAGGTTGGCATCCGCGTCGACGTCGAGAGTGGCAGCATCTCCGCCGGCGTCCCCACGGCGTTCGGCGTCGAGGGAGAGAGGGCCTCCGTCGTCGGCTTCACATCGCCGTTCGACGTCGAGGCGGCATTCTTCGCCCACTGAACATGGCCGCCGGTCCACATCGAGGAGTCGTTCGACGTCGAGAGAAGAGTCCCGGCGAGAAAGAAGGCGACGCCACGGATCGAAGTCAAGACCACGCTCGTCGTCGAGACAGGCCTCGGACAGGTCGGTGGTCCTGGTGACAGAGTCGGCGTGGCGCCATTCCTACTCTCACTCAGGGGCATCTCCACGACCGGCAATTCCACAAGAGCCTGCCGGCCAACCCCGTAGGTCTTCCCCTCAGACTCAAGGGACCATTTCTCTGTCGCCCAGATGGCTGCTGCCAGCACATCATTGGCAGGACTCAGGGGCTACAAGGAGGCTGCGGGAATACGTCAGTCAAGTGCATGACTCTCCGCTGCAACGGCTGGTGGCGGCTGTGGACAGAGCTAGTCCCCCCAGGCCAGCACGTCAGAAGTCGCCGGACAGCAGGCGACGCAGATCGCGCTCCCCCAGGCGGGAGGGGCGTTCATCTGGATCACGGGCTCGTGATCATCGCCGGGAGCGGAGGACTCCATCATCGTCCTCTTCCTCGTCCACCAGGTCCTCCATCAGGGACTATTCACCCACGCTATCGGGCAGCCCAGTGTCCAGGGTCTCGCCCATAGACGACATCAACACCTACCAGGAGGTGTTGCAGCGGGGAGCGCAGAAGCTGGGGATTGAGATGTCAGTCCCCCAAGTCACCACGTCGGTGATTTTTGAAACACTTCACCAGAAGTCTGCCTCTCGTCCACTGCTGCCTTTGGTCCCAGGAATCATGGAACCAGTCATGGACACCTTCCTCACCCCGGCGACCGTCAAAGCGGTTCCGGCTCGTATCCTCAAAAAATACAAGCCAGCTACCTCTGACCCCGTCTTTGTGAAGATGGACCCGCCTGCGGACTCCGTAATAGTGGCGGCTGCAAGAAAGGGTCAGACGGCGTCGGCCTCCTCTTCCGTTCCTCCAGATAAGGAGAGCAGAACCCAGGACTCCTGGGGACGCAGGGCGTGCTCTTCCGCGGCGGCGTCCCTCAAAATCTCCAGCGCGGCGGCGCTTTTGGGCAGATACGATAGGGCTCTCTGGGACTCGATGGAGCGATTCAAGTCCAAGCTCCCCAAGGAGGACCAAAAGGACTTTGAGGAGATTGTTACTGAAGAGGCTCTGGTGGCTAATCAGTCGATTAGCACAGCGGCGGATGGTGCGCTACTCTCAGCCCACTCTTACACACACGGCGTGTTTCGCCAGGAGGTCGTCCTTGTTGCGGCTGACAGGGCTCAAGCCAGACGCACAGCAACGGATTTTAAACCTCCCGTTCTCTGGCAACTCCCTCTTCGGCACTCACATGGATGGGGAGATGGGGCGCATGAAAACTGAGCTAGACACCCTCAAAGCTGTGGGCTTGGAGAAGAAAAAGGAATTCAAGCGCCGTTTTCGACCCACCCAACGCAAGGGGCCTCAACAGAGGGTTCAAACCCCTCAGTGGTCTCAGAGTAAACCCCAAGGAAAATCGCAGTTTCGAGGCGGAAAGTCCGGCAGGGGCAGAGGTGGACACCAGCAGCAGTCCTCCACTACCACAAGAGGAGGAAAGTCATGAGCTGTGGCTTCCTCTATGACCGTTGCCCACTCCAGTGGGAGGAAGTGCGTCACGACATCTAGCAGAGTGGGACAGCATCACAAAAGATCGCTGGGTGCTGAATATACTGCGAAATGGATATGCGCTACGTTTTCGAGCGCATCCGAAAGACATCCCACCAAAAAGGTCCCGTCCTCACCACTTAAAACTGCTCCAAAAGGAGGTGAGGGCCCTTCTGCAAAAACAGGCCATAGAAAAAGTTCCTCCTTCGCAGGTCGGAAAAGGAGTGTACTCCCGGTACTTCCTTGTGCCCAAAAAAGATCAAGAGCACAAGTTTCGGCCGATTCTGGACCTTCGTCTCCTAAACAAAGTCATCGTCAAGAAGAAGTTCCGTATGTTGGCGCTTCACCAAATATGTCCACATCTGCAAGTCGGGGATTGGATGTGTTCGGTGGACCTCCAAGATGCGTACTTTCACATTGCAATCGCGAAACATCACCGCAGGTACCTGCGGTTTGTGGTTGGAAGCAAGCATTATCAGTACAAAGTCCTTCCATTCGGACTCAAGTCGGCTCCACGAGTCTTCACCAAATGTATGGCAGTGGTGGCGGCCTGCCTACACAAGCAGGGTCTCTTCGTCTACCCTTACTTAGACGACTGGTTGCTGAAGGCTCCATCCCAGCAGCAGGTGAAGAAAGACTTCCAGACCTGTCTGAGACAGTTGCACGCTCTCGGCCTTCACGTCAACATGGCAAAGTCCGTGCAGCAGCCCACTCAGTCCATCCACTACCTTGGCTCCGTTCTGGACACAAGCGTGGGAAAAGCGTATCCTTCGGGGGAGAGACTGTCTTCAATGAAGAGGAAATGCAGGCTTATGCAGCAGATGCAGAGGCCGTCAGCCCGGCAGGTAGCATCTCTGCTGGGATCCATGGCGTCCTGCATTTTTCTCATTCCCAACGCCAGACTGCGAATGAGACCTTTGCAGCAAGCTCTGGAGGACCAATGGGATCAGTCCACAGGCCGTTGGGGAGATCGAATCTCTCTCTCCCAGGTGGCGAAATCTTCCCTTGCATGGTGGACTCGTCAGGACAATCTGTTGGTGGGAGTCCCGTTTCACCACCCACTTCCGGTGCAATCGGTGGTGACAGATGCATCGCTGCAAGGTTGGGGGGCCCACATGGGGTGCCTCCAAATACAAGGTCGGTGGTCTGCAAAAGAACAGGGCTACCACATAAATATGCTAGAACTTCGGGCAGTCCACCTTGCTCTAAAGGCGTTCCTCCCAGCAATCAAGGCCGACTCAGTCCTGGTGCAGACCGACAACACCACGACCATGTTTTACCTGAACAAACAGGGCGGGACTCGGTCACGCCCCCTCTCCCTGGAGGCACAGGCGATCTGGCACTGGCTGCTTGCCCGGAACCTCTCGGTAGTGGCAGTGCACCTTCCGGGGGAGTTGAACATCAAGGCAGACGCACTCAGCAGGCACTTCGAAGATCAGCCCGACTGGGTGCTGCACGACGACGTGGTGGCAGACCTGTTCCGTTTTTGGGGTCGTCCAGAAATCGATCTGTTTGCAGACGGCGAAAATTCAAAATGCCACGCCTTCGCGTCCAGATTCCACCGTCCAGGGACCAGGGGGAATGCTCTTTTGATGGACTGGTCAGGGACATTTGCCTACGCCTTTCCGCCCCTGCCTCTGATTCCGAAGGTGGTATCCAAGCTGCTCAGATCCGACATGAAGATGATCCTCATAGCTCCGGACTTGCCGCGCCAGTGGTGGTACCTGGACCTTCTCCATCTCTCAGTGCGACCTCACAGGCGACTGCCTTGCAGGCCGGACCTGCTGTCCAAGATGGGCGGGAGGATTCTACATCCCAACCTTCCCTCACTGAACTTAACAGCATGGCTCCTGAGGTCCTGCAATACGGACATTTAGGTCTACCACCTGACTGCAAGCACATTCTCAAAGAAGCGAAGCGACCCTCCACGAGAGCGTCTTATGCGTTTAAGTGGAAGAGGTTCTTCATTTGGTGTAGGGAGAATCACCTTGATCCTACAAAGGGGCAGGAGGACGTCATCCTTCCGTACCTCCTTCACTTAGCTAGATCAGGCTTGAAGTATGCATCCATCAGGGTCCATTTGTCTGCCATTACAGCTTACAGGAGGTCTCCCAGTCAACCTTCCTTTTTCCAGATGCAGGTGGTCAAGGACTTCTTGCAGGGGTTGAAGAAAGTTTACCCCCCTGTTCGAAACCCTTCTCCTCCGTGGGAGTTGAACTTAGTGTTGTCCAAGTTGATGGGCCCACCTTTTGAGCCGATCCACAGAGCTTCCTTACAGCATCTGTCGTGGAAGGCCGCTTTTCTGGTAGCCATTACATCGGCACGCAGAGTAAGCGAAATCCAGGCTCTCTGTACTAAAGAGCCGTACACAGTTTTTCACCAGCACAAAGTGGTCTTAAGGGCACATCCATCTTTTCTCCCTAAGGTAGTGTCTGATTTTCATATTAATCAGTCCATTTCTCTGCCATCCTTCTTCCCGAATCCAGCGACCCCGGCTGAGCGGTCGCTCCACTCCTTAGACCTCAAGAGGGTACTTAAATTCTACCTGGCAAGTACCAGAGGCATTAGGAAGACGGATCAGCTGTTTGTCAACTATGGCGCCATTAGAACAGGCTTCCCAGCAGCTAAACGATCCATTTCCAGATGGATTGTTTCCTGCATTACCCTAGCCTACCAGCTGGCGAAAAGGCCCTTACCTTTGGCCCCTAAGGCTCATTCTACTAGGGGGAAAGCGGCCACAGTTGCTTTCTTGCATGACGTTCCAATGGCAGAGATCTGCAAGGCGGCCACTTGGAAATCGGTTCACACCTTTACCAGGCACTACTGCCTCGAATCCGATTCCAGGGCGGATGCCCAAGTAGGCCAAGCCTCCTTGAGGAACCTGTTTGGGTAGCGGGGTCTATCTAAGCATACTGTTACTTCTCTGTTTTTTCTTTCCTTTGCCCGCAGGGGGATTAGGTGAGGCTCGCTATTCTATTCTAATGCTTATGACTATTGATGAGGATCCCCTGGAAGAGAAGGATTAGTTACTTACCTGTAATCCTAGTTCTCTTCCAGGGGTATCCTCATCAAAGTCATAAGCAACCCTCCCGCCTCCCCGGGCAAAGGTGTGATCGTTTTCAGAGGTTATTATTTCTTTGTGCCATGACTTTTCAGTCTCCGCAAAGAACAACTGACGTAACTGCCACCCCTGTGGCATGATGGGAAGGTGGGGGTCAGGTGTGCCTTAAAGGCACGGTGTCAGTTTTTTGCTATGCAGCTATTAGTTAGCTTTTCAATCTTTTTAGACTGGGTATTTGCAATGCAGCCTGGGAGCTTCCTATGCTTTCAGTGTTTTCTAAGAATTTCTGCTGTTTTCTAAGCATTAAAACAGTTTCCAAACAAGTTATAATGTTGTTTCTCATGTTTATAATGCTATTTACTTATGTATAGTGGATATTCCTTACAGCATGGTTCAACTCTAGGGTGTTATGGGCTGCAACTGCTTGTGTATACATTCTGATGGATACATCTGCCAGTGGATTCCTCACCTTGTGAATATCCCCTGCGCCAGCATTCCACGGAACTTTTCTTCCCCAGCATTCCACGTCGACGTGGGCGACGTCACAATACATCGGCTCCGCACGCGACTCCGTACGACGTCATCGGAGCCATAAGAAGCCCACGTCGGCGTGGTGACGTCAGTTCCCTTTTTTCCGCGCCGTCGACGCGCAACGGTTTTTTCCCAGTGCTCTCTAGATACTTTGTAATCTAGTGGTGTATTCTTGTTAAAATTGGTATGTCTTCGACGAGGAAGTCGGGCTTTAAGCCCTGTAGGGAGTGCGGAGGCCTGATGTCCATGACGGATCCGCATCAGAATTGTTTATGGTGTCTCTCCTCTGATCATGATGTGGATGAGTGCGGGTGCTGTAGGAGCATGAATCCTAAAGCACTGAAGGAGAGGAAGACCAAACTCTTCATGAAGAAGATCGGTGAGGAGAAGAGAGGGAGGAAGAAGGAGAAGTCCAGGCGGGAGTCTTCGACTTCGAGGTCGTCGAAGTCGAAGAAGCACCATAAGAAGAGGAAGCATTCTTCTCGGCGTCGGTCCTCGAAGTCTAAGAGGTCGAGGTCGGCTTCGCCTCGTCGACGCCAGAGCAAGGTCTTGTCTCCTTCGCCTTCTCCGGATAAGTCTTCGAAGTCTCCCTCTCCGAAGCGGACTCCGGCTCGTTCCCCGACGCCGTCGCCGGCGCCGTCCAAGGCTTCGACTCCGGGTCGGGTGGAATCTGATGTTGAGCAGGAGCAGGAAGAGTCTGTCCCGGTGCCTGATGGCTCCACGGTTCCGGTGGAGGATTCTGAGGAGCCGACGCCGGTGGCTCCACAGGAGGATACAGGGGCAGTTCCTTATCCCCAATTCCCGGCTCCAGGTACGGATCCTTCGGGGTTTCTGAATGCCATGTATGGCATTTTTCAGAGAGCATCCTTCCCATCCGGAGCACCAGCAGGTCCCGTGGGTCCGATGGCGTTTTCTCTGGGAGTGCCGCAGCAATACGCTCAGGCTCCTTTTCTGCCCTTTATGCCGATGGCGCCTTCTTGGCAGTTTCCGGCGCCGGTTGGGAATCCGGCTCGACCTCGGATGGATGGTCAATCTTCGGAGCCTTCTTTGACGCCGAGGCCGACTCCATCGACGCCGCATCCGGCGCCGCCGACTCCACCTGTAGCGCCTCCGACGCCGATGCCTTTGGCTCCACCGACGCCGCGTACGACGTCGACGACGCCGGCTCCCCGGAATCGATCGAGACGGGAGGCCCAAAGGGTTTTGGAGGAGGAAGGATTTCGGGCTGAGGTGGAAGAAGGTGAAGTCGACTCTTCTTCGGATGAGTTTGGAGGTATAGAGGTGGCAAGTGGTTTGGATACCACCCCGGAGTGGGAGCATGCTTCTGCGAGGTCTTCTCCACCACAGGAATTGGCGCCCTACCATGTTGTGATCAAGAAGGCCGCGGAGTTGTTGGATCTGCAGCTGCCCTCTGTGGAATACAAGTCTAATCTGCTCACGGAGGTGTTGCACTCCCCGACGTCGGCTTCGGAGCCTTTGCTTCCTTTCAATGAGGCTCTCTTGGAACCAGTGTTGGAGGTGTGGAAGAAGCCTCTGTCAGCTCCAGCAGTTTGCAGGAAGGTGGCAAGGAGATACAGGGTTGCGCCAGGAGACCCGGATTTTTTATCCACGCATCCTTCTCCGGAGAGCCTAGTGGTGCAGGCTTCATGTTCTAAACATGCTTCGGGTGCTTTCCCCCAATCTCCTGCTGATAGGGAGTCGAAGAAAGTTGATCAGGCGGCCAAAAAGTCTTTCTCCTCAGGAAGTATGGCGTTGAAGTCATCAAATGCTACGTGCTTGCTGGGGCGTTATGTTCATGCCCTGATGGACTCTATAAAAACTTTGGCCCCTAAGTTACCTGAGGGGGATAAGTCGTCCTTCATGGAGGTTGTGGCGGACACTCAGGCAGCTGCCAGGCAGGTGATCCAGTCGGGGCTGGATACGGCGGACTCTGTGGCGAGAATTATGGGGTCGTCCATTGCCGCAAGGAGACAAGCTTGGCTCCGTTCCTCAGGGTTTTCTGCGGATGTCCAGGCCACGCTGGTGGATCTGCCCTTTGATGGACAAAAGTTGTTTGGGGAGAAGGCAGATTCTGCCCTTCAACGTTTTAAGGACAGTAGGTTAACGGCGAAGTCCTTGGGTCTGCAGGTTCCTGTGAGAGGTTCAACTTTCCGTAAGGCTAGAGGATTCGGAAGGTCATCCTTTCGCTCCTTCCGACAGCCACAACAACAGCAGCAACAACAGCAGCAGAATCCCCTCTATCGCTCCTATAGAGGGAAGCAAAGGGGTCGGAGAGGTTCTGGTCGCAACCCCTCTTCTTCCTCCTCCTCCTCTGCTCCAAATGAGGCTTCAGGGAAGCAGCCCTAGATCCCCCATCCCGGATCATGTAAGACCTGTGGGGGGTCGGGTGTCCTACTTTCTACGGGGTTGGAAATCTGTTACAACCGACCTTTGGGTTTTGAACCTCGTAGAGACTGGGTACGCCCTTCCCTTTCGGGAGTTTCCTCCCCCTTACCCTCCTTGCCAAGGTTATTGCTCGGAGGACCACCTGCTTCTCCTGCAGAAAGAAGTTCAAGCTTTGTTTCAGAAGGGTGCAATAGAGGTGGTTCCGGAGCAGGAAAGGGGTCAGGGATGCTACTCCCGGTATTTCCTGATCCCCAAGAAGGACGGCAGATTGCGTCCGATTCTGGACCTCAGAATCTTGAATTTTTACCTGAAACAGGAGAAGTTCAAGATGCTGACCCTTGCGCAGGTTCTTCAAGCGTTGCAGCAAGGAGACTGGATGGTGTCGCTCGACTTGCAGGACGCGTACTTCCATGTCCCAATCCTGAAGTCGCACAGGAAGTATCTCCGTTTTACGGTTGGGTCGCAGCATTATCAGTTTGCGGTCCTCCCGTTTGGTCTTACTACTGCACCTCGAGTCTTCACAAAGGTGATGGCAGTGGTGGCTGCTCATCTCAGGAGGTCGGGGATTCCGGTTTTCCCCTACCTGGACGACTGGCTTCTGAAGGCAGAGTCCCCAGAGATGGTGCAGCGTCATCTGCAGGTGACAGCTCAGCTGTTGTTCGACTTGGGTTTTTCGATCAATGTGCCCAAGTCTCACCTGGTGCCCTCTCAACGCAACCTGTTTATAGGGGCAGTACTGGACACTACTGTGTGTCGAGCATTCCCTCCTCCTCAAAGGATTCTCGATATTCAGGAGATGGTCCCTTTATTCCACAGTGGAGCGGTTGTTCCAGTTCTGAAGGTCCTTCGCCTGCTCGGTCTGTTCGCTTCCTGCATTCTGTTGGTCAACCATGCACGCTGGCACATGAGGGCGCTCCAGTGGTGCCTCCGCAAGCAGTGGTATCAGCACAACGGGGATCTCGGGGAGTCGATCAAGATCTCCGGAGAAGCTGCAGCGGATCTGTCTTGGTGGAGCGTGGAGGGCAATCTGTCCCAAGGAAAGCCCTTCCATCTACCTCCATCGGTGGCCACAGTGATAACGGATGCCTCCACCCTAGGGTGGGGGGCTCATCTGGGGGATCTGGAGATCAAGGGTCTTTGGTCTCCAGAGGAAAGGTTGTTTCATATCAACCTTCTGGAGTTGCGGGCGATTCGTTTGGCTCTCAAGGCCTTTCTCCCTTCCCTTCGCGGTCAGTCAGTTCAAGTCCTGACGGACAACACGACCGCGATGTGGTATATAAACAAACAGGGAGGAGTAGGGTCTCTTTGTCTCTGCAGAGAGGCCCTGCGGCTGTGGTCCTGGGCTCAGGACCATCAGATTTGTCTGCTGGCAAATCATCTGGCCGGGGTGCTGAACGTGCGTGCGGACAGTCTCAGTCGGCAGTTCTCCGCCGACCACGAGTGGAGGCTCCATCCGGAGGTGGTTCGTCACGTCTTTCGGATGTGGGGGACTCCTTGGGTGGACCTGTTTGCCACCCGAGAGAACGCGCACTGCCCGTCATTCTGCAGTCTCCAGTATCCGATGCAGGGGGCGTTGGGGGACGCGTTCCAGTTGGGTTGGGGTTCACGACTCCTTTACGCGTTTCCTCCCATACCCTTGATTCCTCGGGTTCTGAGGAAGATTCGCCAAGACCGGGCCCAAGTCATTTTGGTCGCCCCGGACTGGCCAAGAAGGGTGTGGTATACAGATCTTCTCCACCTCTCCTCGTGCCCTCCGCTCCGTCTCCCTCTGAGGGCAGACCTCCTCTCGCAGTCGGAGGGGCAGGTTCTACACCCCCACCTCCAGAGCTTACACCTTCATGCCTGGAGATTGAACGGGGCAACCTGAGTTCATTCTCTCTCCCACCTGATGTGGTGGACGTTATTTTATCGGCCAGGCGACACTCCACCAAGTCCATATATTCCTACAGGTGGTTTAAGTTTGTAAAGTGGTGTGGAGAGAGGTTCGTTGACCCTTTAAAGGCTCATCTTTCTGATGTGCTACAGTTTGCTCTTTCCTTGGCTCAGCAGGGCTGTGCTGTGGCCACGGTCAAGGGCTACCTTTCGGCCTTATCGGCATTTCTGTGCCTTCCAGATCAACCTTCGTTGTTTAAATCTCCGGTTGTTCTGAGGTTCATCAAGGGCCTTACAAACATGTTTCCTCCTACTCCATTTGTAATGCCTCAGTGGGACCTTAATCTTGTCTTAACCTTTTTAATGGGGTCCCCGTTTGAGCCTCTTCATAATTGTCCTTTGAGGCTGTTGTCCTTTAAGGTGGTGTTTCTTGTAGCCATAACCTCGGCAAGGAGGGTGAGTGAGCTTCAAGCTCTTAGTTCCAAACCTCCTTTTCTTACCTTACATGCTGAAAGGATGGTTCTCAGGACCAGGGCTGCTTTCCTGCCAAAAGTTGTTACTCCTTTCCATTTGGGGCAGTCTATTACCCTCCCTGTTTTTTATCCACCCCCTCATCCTTCCAAGGAAGAAGAAAGACACCATCGCCTTGACCCGAAGAGGGCTATGAGTTTTTATTTGGATAGGACCAAGGACTTTCGTATGGATGACCAGCTTTTTATTGGCTACGTTGGTCGTTCTAAAGGTAGAGCGGTGCACAAGCGCACGCTGTCAAGATGGATTATACTGACCATCAAGATCTGCTACGCCCTGGCTGGTAAGACTCCTCCTGAGGGTATTCGTGCTCACTCTACTAGAGCTAAGTCTTCAACATCTGCTCTGGCCCGGGGTGTTCCTGTGGCAGATATTTGTAAAGCCGCGACTTGGGCCTCCCTCCATACTTTCGCAAAGCATTATTGCTTGGACTCTGAGATGAGGAGGGAGGGCCACTTCGCGCGCTCTGTCTTACAAGACTTTCTGGTATAGAAAGGTGGACACCCTCCTCCGGGAGTGGGGACTGCTGTGGGAATCTATTCACAAGGTGAGGAATCCACTGGCAGATGTATCCATCAGAAGAACAAGTTACTTACCTTCGGTAACGCTTTTTCTGGTGGATACAGTATCTGCCTGTGGATTCCTCACCAACCCACCCGCCTCCCCGTTGTCCACCTTTTTGTATACCGTGATTTAGGTCTTGTTTGAAATGCTTATATTTTCTTTTGTACATTTGTAGGAAATGCTTGTTTGATTAGCTTTCCCTTGTTTTGTATGCTATGTATATGTATTGGTTTTCTATATACTGTGTATACTTGGGTTTGTCGTTGGTTCACCTGTTCGCCTCGAAGGCACGGAAAAAATGGGTGGAACTGACGTCACCACGCCGACGTGGGCTTCTTATGGCTCCGATGACGTCGTACGGAGTCGCGTGCGGAGCCGATGTATTGTGACGTCGCCCACGTCGACGTGGAATGCTGGGGAAGAAAAGTTCCGTGGAATGCTGGCGCAGGGGATATTCACAAGGTGAGGAATCCACAGGCAGATACTGTATCCACCAGAAAAAGCGTTACCGAAGGTAAGTAACTTGTTCTATAGGTATATATGTATGGATATATATATGTGGGGCACATATAATATACTGTTTCCGGGATCCCGCACATGGGCGGGAATATTCTAATGCTTATGACTTTGATGAGGATACCCCTGGAAGAGAAATGGAGTTTAGAAGGGTAAGGGGGTGGGGTAAAGGGGTAGGAGTTAGATAGAATGGAGAGACGAAGGAGGGTCTGCCCAAAGTCCGGCTTGGTAGGTGACGACCGAGAGGGAAGTCCACAGTCCATCTCCTCTTTAGCTATCCGGTAGCTCCACCGGGCATCAGCCAAACAGCTAAGTCTCAGCGGGAAAACAATTAAAGAGCAAAGGCAGCGGCGGGGAAGAAACAAGACAAATGTCAGAAGTCCGGCTGGGTAGGTGACGGCCATGGCGGTTTGCCGGAGCCAATCTCCCCTATAGCTGTCGGTGCAGCTCCACCTTGTATGCGTTTCGGGTTCCACCAGAATAGAGAGAGGAACAGGAGGTGATCCAAAGTCAAGACTCGCGAGGGGTAGGGAGTAGGCAACCAGTAATACGAACATAGGAAAAACCCAACCCAACACCGAAGAAAAGTTTAAAAACCGAAGTGGCACTCATTAAAAGAGGTACAGGTTTCACTGCAGTAATTGTGTACAAGCAGGCTTGTTTTCTGCTGAGGGAATATTATACAGTGCTTTAAATAAACTATTTTACTTATGAAGGCAGAAAGGATGGGTTAACAAAAGGTCACTCTATTTCCATGCATGACAAAATCAAGAATTGCTGGTGTATAACATTTCAAATAGGATGGGCACAGATGTGTATACATTTCTTTTTGTTCCATATATGCTTTTTTATAACGCGATCCATCGCATAGTAAACTGCTAGAAAACGATGACATAAAATGTCACACAATTTAGGCCAATGCCCAGAGCCCCCCTCTCCAGCCCCGAGAATGGAGAGAGGGTATGGACCATGTGCACAGCAGGAGGAACCTATCTCTATTGCAAGGGGGTGCCTAGAAACGTTCCAGCGCATGGGGAAAATGGTGGTCCAGTAGGGGTTGTAAGTAAGAGGAGAGGTCTGGGACCAGAGTATATACACCGGGACAGTGGTATTTACAATAGGGAAGGCGCATCTTGTGTTCGAGGACGCCGGCGTGAGGGGTGCCGTAGAAGGGATCTTGAAAATAGAAGTTGACCACAAGAATTTTGGATTGCGACAACTACATTGAATACCCCTAGGGAGATATTGCTCACGCCGGAGGACCGTGTGGGTCGGAAATATCACTGCACGAAAATAAGCACTAATGGAAGCCGTTTGAGACTCGAAAAAGTTGCATGTATAATACATGAAGGCGACGAAACACGTGTTGGCATTGGGCTTTCTCGACCAGTCACACTTATTGACATTAAAGAACGATCAAGGAAAGAATTAAAGACCAAAGACTTGCATTATTGTTTGCACGGAGAGTGTATATTTTGAAAAATATGACTGTACTACTGTTATGTGATAATTGTGTTGTGTGCTAGGGAATTTGTGCAACTATGGGACCAGAGGTCTAAAGAGACTGGCATGGCACTTTGTTGCAGGTTCTCTGCGCGGACCCTCAAAGGGTGTGCTTTGTTTATGTTTGTGATGAAAATCTAATAAAATTGTTCTTATTAAAAAAGTCACATAATATGCCTTTAATGGCATTCCTTACCTGAGCATCTAGCTTTCTTTCTTTCTTTGGCTGTGTGGGTGAGTCAATCTAGAAGCATAGTCCCAGCTCACCCACCCATCGCTCCCTGCCATGACACATCAATTGCTGACACTGTGCTTATGGCAAGGCTTGAAGAGCTCCTTCTACCAAAATCAGCGACCGCTGTGAATTTGTATGTTTTAAACCAGCCATGGGCGCTGTCATAGCAGCCGAACACACACCACTGCTCATGTGAACTGCAGAAAGCAGCCAGTATTGACAAGCTTTGTATGAAGCAGGCTGCTGCCTTTCTGGACTGGATCCATGAAATATAACCACACAAAATAAAAACTGAAAAACACCTCAAGTGCACCCCTCAGAGTTCTCTTACATTGACAAATGAAACTAAAGTTGCAGAATGTGCATGTGATGATTAAGGATCCAGCCCAGCGCCTAGACACCACCTGCACCGCGCAAGGAGCTGTATAAATGCTGTCAAGTGAGGCGAGCAGACCACTCCTGAACCTTGGACTAGGGGGTGGGCTTCAGGACAGTAACAGTCCATATGGAAAGTCCTCAAGCTCTGAACACGTCTCCCTGCCCAACTCTACTGAGGTTTAGCTCCCCCAGCAGCCAGGCCGCTTGAACCCTCTGGGGTGCCACCACCCAGCTTCAAAGTATCCCCTTTGGAAGCACTGTTCTGTGCCAACGCTCCTACATGGCATCTCCCTACTGAAAGAACTCTTGCTATCTCAAGAGCAGGCCCCATACCAGCTGGGGGGCAGGTCCACACAAACAGCAAACTTTTATTACATGTGTTTTAGAAATGTCTGCAGATCGAGAAACAACTAGTAGTGTCTCTGAAGTAATCAAAAGGTATGACATAGCTCTTTATAAAACAAAGAACCAGGGATCACTACCAAACTGCAACCACCAGACAGGCACACCGCTTTCACGATGACACAGACTTGACTTTTCGTGAATAACCAATTGTTGTTGGACTGAGTCAACAGTCATGGGGAAGCAGTACGGCACATGAACTTTCAAAACTCCTTCGATTTCCCTCCATGACCAGCCCTTAAACACAGTCAGGTTTTTTCCCTCCAAAAATGCATTTTGTGCCATTTCATAGGAACAACAGAAAATGATGCATTGTGAGCAGCCAACTAGATAGATAGATAGATAGATGCACACACATCTGTTACCCGAACACGACAAATTCACAACTACATATGTGTTGTCTCCTGGCTCCACACAAATGAGAACACAGAATACTATCTCCCAACATTCAATGACAAAACTAACTTAACTGAGAATTGACAATTGTCTTCCAATAAAACCGGTCGGTTGCCTTTTTACTTCCACTAGCTCCTCCTCTGGTATCTGCATTATAGTATACCAATGACAATGGCTCAGCAGAGCATTGTCTTTCCCTGACTGTACTCGTGAGATGTAACTTTCATTAGAAATGTTCTATATTTGTAGAACACATGAAACCTGCCATGAAAACCTGTCGATAATATTTTAGCTGCAGTCTGGTTGTGACATCACTTCTCTACTGACATAACCTACAACCTTGAGTTGTATCATCACAATTCCTGCCAGAATCAGCAGACACAGAGAAACGCAACTTCATGGACAGAAAGCTTAACTGCCACTAAAATAATTAAAAATATGACCAGGCTTGTCAGACTCCTTTCTTGTATGCTGTCCGCTCTGAAACCCCAGTCCTTCGCTGGTTATGAGAAGTGTTTACTTACCAGCGAACAGTGATCTGTGTGCCAGTAACCCACACATTCTAAGACACAGAAGCAGTTTGGGTACAGGCTAACTGTACACTGGATGCAAGCATTAATTTGCGAGAAATTACTTACTTTTTTGTGTGTTTATTTTTATAGTAGGAATCCCTAATTTATTGTACATTATCTGAACCCCGAATATCTGATTGGGAAACGCAAGAGACCAAAGACTTAACCCGGGAGGAGTTTGTGAGCTTTTTTATACCCATGTGTTTTAAGAAATAAAATACCCATAAAAGTTAATACAAAGGATGTGTAGCAAACCAGGGCGGAGTTTATTGACCTTGTTAAAGGGACTCGGCCTTCAGTCGTGCTTGCAGCACCCTTCTGATTTATGGGAGAGGGCACAGTATAGAAAATATAATAGCGTGTGGCTTTTAAGTTTCTTTAGACTTGTATGAGGTATGAGCAGTGATGGTGTGTCCTAAGAAGACGCCAGGTGCATCACAGACTGGTATATTGTAACTCGACGGGGCTGAACTAGTTAAACTTTCTCCAGAACATGGTCTGAGTGCCTTTTTTGGGGTCTGTTGACTGTGCACTCGCAGAGGTGTCCTCCTAGGGGGCTCTTTGGATTTCGCGGTGAGGATTTTTAAGGTGATGTCCCAGAGAGCGGCCCTAAGGGTGGCATGGTTGGCAGTGATCGGGTGGACCGCAGTCTGAGGATGGTGGGGATAGGTTAGCTGTGCAATCGGCTGGCACAGGAATGTCACCAAGGTACAAGTTGAGTCCCTACCTCTATTTCTCCACTGCTCGGGTGCACTCAACCTCTCTCAAACAGCACGGGTGAGTGCTGTGATGACTGTGCCGCATAAAGTGCCTCGACGTCTATTCCGGCAGACAGCAGCGGCCCCACCCGTACCACTACGACAGGATCCGTCCCCTTCTGCTGGTTACAGGCCACCTTGCATGGCTGACCCCGGGGTGTCTGTTGACCCCAGGTCGCACTGAAGCTGGAGTTTGTAAAACATGGCTGACACGTTCAGGGCAGGTTTCCGACTGTATGTTCTTAACTCTGCATCCCTGCCTGTTGTATATCCAGCGCTTCATGGTCCGTGAACGAAGATTTACACATTATAAATACTTGTGATCAAGGGCTCCACTAGCAATCTCACTGGCAGTAATATTTATTCAAACCAGAACCATCATGGCAAAGGTCCGTCCGTTCCCCCCCCCCCAAAGTATGAATGCCCGCAAATAAATGCACACCACACAAGTTTATTCTTGGGAAAAAACTGCTGCAGGTTTATTACATACAACGTTATGTAATCTGGTGGGTTAGCTTACGGGCGATCCAAGGACAGGCAGCCTTCTCGCCACCTGCCCGCCTGATGAGCCTAGCAGCACTGTGGCGAACCACTTTGTACTGCACCTTCTGGTGATCCCCTTCCCGGATCACCTGACCACCCTAGGTCCATTATATTCACGCCCCATTCTGGCCGGAGCATAGCTAGGCAAGCCCCCAGTTGCTCAGGCCCACAATCGCCCGAAGGACTAACGGGGTGCCGACATAGATTCCGTGAACCTCCCATGAAGCTCCTGGGGTTCGGCTCTGGCACCCCTGTGTGCCGCGCAGAGGTACTGTTCTGTACCTGTATGCTTCCAGATCGCCCTTTAACTCCGCCGGGCAACGAAAAAGTGCTACATTTCAAAGTCCTAGCTATGCTTCCCACTGCCAACACGCTGGGTAAGCATTAGGGTGGGAGAGCTTGTGCGAAGCGTGGTGTCCGCGGCGCGTCCGGTGCACAAAGAGACAGAAAAGGGAGTGGGGGGACCTATGTACCCCTCACCCTGCCAGCGCACCGGACGTGATGCGGCACACCCACGACCTAATGGGGACTCCTCCCCTGGCCAACCCCCCCCCCCCTCTGGAGAAAAAGGGGGGGGAGAAAGATGGGGCGGTGGGAAGCCCAATGTCACTACAGGCCCGCCCTCTTGAGAGGCCCCCTGTGGTGGCCTCGGGCAGCCGCATAGCACCATCATGGCAAAGGTTCCCTCCCCCCCCAAAGCATGAGCGCCCGCAAATAAATACACACCACACAAGTTTATTCTTGGGAAAAAACTGCTGCAGGTTAATTACATACAACGTTATGTAATCTGGTGGGTTAGCTTACGGGCGATCCAAGGACAGGCAGTCTTCACGCCACCTGCCCGCCTGATGAGCCTAGCAGCACGGTGGCGAACCACTTTGTACTGCACCTTCTGGTGAGTCCCTTCACGGATCACCTGACCACCCTATGTCCATTATACTCACGCCCCATTCTGGGTGGAGCGTAGCTAGGCAAGCCCCCAGTTGCTCAGGCCCACAACCGCCCAAAGGACTAACGAGGCGCCGACATAGATTCCGTGAACCTCCCATGAGGCTCCTGGGGTTCGGCTCTGTCACCCCTGTGTGCCGCGAAGAGGTACCGTTCTGTACCCGTGCGCTTCCAGATCACCCTGTAACTCCGCCACAGCCCTGGAGGCGGCCAACCGTCGCCACTGGGGCCCCCCACCAACCGCTCTAGTCTATTACCTGCAACCCTTTTGTGCTAGCACCTCCTCAAAGTCTAACAAGAACAAGTCCATCCCCACTGGAGTGAGGTGTACCCCGTCAGCCTCGAAGTATCCTTTGACCCTTTCCTGAATCATTTCGTGTCTGATGAATCCCAGGCCCCTCTGCTTTGTGAACTTGTACATGGAGCTGTTCACCCGTCTCCTGGACCGCTCCACCGCCTCGCCAGACTTAGCCCCCTGCCAGTCCCTCCGTGGCACAATCTCTGACCACCAGAGCTCGCACTGACCTAAGTGCTTGCTCAGTTCCCCCAAGTCAGTCTTCATGGCATGCAGGAGCAAGGTCCTCCCAGAGGCAGTCAGATCATTGCTTCCCAGGTGGATCACCCAAAAATTAGGCGGGGCACCCAGCGCTGCTAGCGAGTGCTCCAGTCTGTTCATGAGGCTACTCCATCTCATCCCTGGAAAACCCAACCACTCAAACTTTGTCTGCGAGAATCGACGCGTCCAGTTCCTGATCGATGCCCAACGGGCCAAACGGGAGATGGCAGAGTGCCCAATGACCCACACATGTGACCCTGATGAAACAAAGAACACGTTTCAATTCAAAAAGTTTATTACCATAAACAATGTCATTGCACTTAAAACCACAAAACCATAAAACATGTGGCACACAACACTGCACATTACAGTACTATTTACATTAAGCAGGCCCCTTCAGGGGCGGATATATCGCTTATAACACTGTGACTCCCAGCGCCCTACTTTTTTAACACGTGCAGGTTCCAAACCTACTGTGAATGCAGTGGTGGCTGCCCCAATCCTGAAAGAGTGGCTTGAATATTTTGTATCTGCCTGGAGTAGGCCGGCCCTGGACAGGCAAGCACCCATTACAAGCTCCACCTGAAAGATGGATAGGGGAACTAAGTCTGTGTGTATCAATAAGTACCCAGGTGCTACTGGGCGAAATGGGACGTATTCCCGGACCCTGGCAACCGGGCAGTATCTGGGGTCTCCTAAAGGCAATAACTCAACCTCAACCCCATTCCCTGGCTGGTCCGTCTTCGACCTCCTGAGGTGGATGGTCAACTTATCCTCCAACCGAATATCCACTATGCCCAAAGTGTCTCCTGACCTATCTGCTTTGGACCGGGCAACTAACTCACTGATATGGAACTCTCCATAAAATGCTAAGCAGAAAGCAGCGGAAAAGAGGGACGCCACGGAGGGCGAGTGGGTGACTCGTCCCAGGACGTCCAGCATGGCCTGCAGGATGGGGAAGATGATGGGGGACCTGTTGTCTGGTACCTGGGGCTCGTCCCTGGCCCACCCCTTCAGTGCCGCCCTGATGACAAAGAACTTGGCTGGGTCCAGTCCTCCCCTAAGCTTGACATCGTGGCTGACCGTCGCTAAATGCCCACAAACCCATGCGTGGCACTTCCCTTGTTTTTTGGCCCATACCACAAACGCCTGTACCTTGCCCTCCATGGGTTCCCCGGACAGGCCCAAGGCATCGGCCACATTGTTGAAGGAGGTCATGCGTACCAGGTACCGTTTCCTCGTACCGGGGGCCAAAGCCTGTTCCCCCATGGCTCTCAACTGTTGTTCCACTCCAAGATCGTCCATAGGGTTGCCGAGAAGGGTGTCATCTCTGCTCTCGCCTGCGGCCAGGCCTCCCGGAAACGGAGCCACTGAAAACGAGAGAGAGCGTCAGCTGCCACTTTCTTGACCCCCTCAATGTGTATAGCCCTACACTCAAAGTTGCAGCGCAGGCTCCCTCTGGCGAGCTCCCTGAGAGAGCAGAGCACCAGCGGGCACTTGATAGTCTTCCCGTTGATGGCCTGTACGACCGCCATGTTGTCCGAGCAGAAAAGGACCTTTCTGTCCGACAAGATCGCGGGCCACAGGTGGAGGGATATGACAATGGGGAAAAGTTCCAAAACTGTGATTTTAGCAGTAATGCCGCGCTTGCGCCAGGCGTTGGGCCATTCCTGTGTGCACCACTTCTCGCCCAGGATTGCCCCAAAGCCCTCCCTCCCAGATGCATCCGTGAACAGGCTGAGCTCGGGACTGTCCGCCCAGGGGGACCTTCAGATGACCGTCCCATTGAAGTGTGACAGGAACTCCCCCCACATGACCAAGTCCTTCTTCAAGCCTGCCCCCAACTTAACCAGGTGGTGTTTTTTAGACACATTAGCTGTGGCCCTGGCTAATCTCCTGGCGAACACTCGCCCCACCGGGATGACTCTGGCTGCAAAATTGAGCTTGCCCAAGAGGCTTTGGATGACACACAAAGGAGCCTTGTCTTTCCCCAGCAGTGACTGGATGTCATGTCGCAAAGCCTGGACCTTCTCTGCAGGGAGCCTAGACACGCCCGCCACCGTATCCAGCTCAATGCCCAAAAAGGAGAGAACCTGCGCAGGACCCTCCGTCTTACCAGGTGCTAACAGCACCTCAAGGTGTCTTGCCAATTCCTGAAAGCATTGTAGCCCCCTGCTGCACTCCTGCGTACCCGCACCCCCAATGAAAAAAAAATCGTCCAGGTAGTGGGTCACCCCTTCTACGTTAAATCTCCCTGAGAGAGCCCACTGCAGGAATGAACTGAAGGCTTTGAAGTAGGCACACACCGCACACCCCATTGACATGCACTTGTCATAGAAGAATTTACCTTGCCACTTGAATCCAAGGAGGTGCTGGCTCTCAGGGTGGACAGGGAGAAGGCGGAAAGCGGACTCAATGTCAGCCTTGGCTAACCACGCTCCCCTGCCCGCCCTCCTGACCATGTCCACTGCCATGTCGAGCGAACAGTAAGAGACCGAGCAAGAGCCCTCCTGCAGCCAGTGGTTCACTGAATCCACCTCCGGGTAAGACAGGTGTTTGATCAACCTGAAAGCCCCTGGCTCCTTCTTAGGGACCACCCCCAAGGGAGAGACCACAAAGTTCGGAACAGGGGGTTGTAGGAAGGGGCCCGCCACCCTCCCCAGGGCCGCTTCCTTCTTTTTTTTTTAACTCTTTTTTATTAACAAACATCGGCAAAGCATACATTACAGAGGATCCGGCGAGTAGGTCATTACATGACACGTTGATAGAAAGATATACATATATTGTAGTAGCTGGGAACGTGATGGGGAGATGGGGTCTTCGTGATCATTGTTACAAGGTGGTGCACAAATTTCCCCTCTATAGCTATTCCATGGACCCCAAATTCGTGACCATTTCTTAGGGCATCCCCTCGCCAGAAATACGTTTTTTCTCTCTAAACATGCACCAGTCCAGGTGTCCCTCCCAATTCTCTAGGGTGGGCGGACGTGTCGCACCCCATAGCTGAGCAATATTGCGTTTGGCCACCATGAATCCCAAAGAGGCCCACTGAGTCTGCACGGTATTTAAATCTGTAGGCTCCCATATGTTTAGCAGGCATCTCCGCGCCTCCGGTCGCAGAGTGGTGCGCAATACCTTGCTGATGGTGTCATGTATTTGGCGCCAATACAAACTCATGTGTGTACACTCCCAGATAATGTGCATATAGGTGACCCCATGTGCACCAGTCTGGGCCCCGTTAAGTATGTTCTGTGAAGGATTTTTAATTGAACCAGCCGCAGACGTGCTGGAATAGCCACCACTCTGGGAGAGGATACCGCCAACTGCCAGTCCTCATCATCCATCTCTATCCCGTCTTGCACCCATTTGTCCCTTAGTGACTGGAGAGGATCTGCCATATGGTTGATCAGCTTTTTATATATTAGAGAGATCGTTTTCTCGGGGAGGTGGCCATCAAGGACCCTGTCTTCCAGCGGAGAAGCCTCCGGGGGGGGTGTCTCCTTGGGTAGCGAGGACTGGAGCGAGTGACAAACCTGCATATAACGGAAGTATTCCGCGTCTGCCAGCTCATATTCCGTTTGCAGTTCTTTGAATGACTTAATCTTACCCTTCCCCCACATATCTTTAATAGCTGAAATTCCGATAAGGTCCCACTTGTCGAAGCCCTTTGTTTTCTGAAGATCGCCCAGAGTCACACAAGGGGGTGGCTAAGGTCAACTTGTTCCTCCAGCCCAGAGAGCCTGTGGCGTTGTGCCAAATTTGGACTGAGTGTTTCGTGGGGCCCGTTAATCGAAATCTCTGGGGACGGGAATAAAGAGCTCTGTTGTAGTTCCCGCCTGGTAGGATCCACTTGTCCATGGCATAGCCCGGATCATCGACGCTACCGAAGGTTCCATGGTTTATGGCCGCTAACTGGGAGGCCCAATAATATTTCCTAATATCCGGGAGACTGATGCCTCCATCGTAACTAGTGTAGTGTTAGCTTGTTTAGTGCAATTTGAGGTTTCCCGTCCCGCAATAGGTCTCTTTGCAAGCCCTCAATGTCCCTGAAGTAGGATACTGGAATGACATCTAATGTGTTTTGCATAACATATATGAATCGTGGCAGGGCAATGATTTTAAAAAGGGCGGCCCTGCCCAGCAGTGAAATGGGAAGTTTCTTCCAATTTGCGATGTCACTTTTGAACCTCTGAAGGGGGAAGAGAAGGTTACGAGCATACCGAACTGAGGGGTCGAGGGAAATAAAGATCCCCAGATATTTGAACCTAATTTGTATCTTGCAATCTCGGGGAGGAACAGGAGGGTGCCCACTCAAAGTAAAAAGCAGGGATTTACCCCAATTAATGGAGAGTCCCGAGTACCTCCCGAAGGCTGCCAGAATGTCCAGCACCACAATCAAGGATTTCCGGGGGGAGGCTAAAGTAAGATATCGTCGGCGTATAGAGATATACGATCCTCCCACCCGAGGGACCACTTCAGCCCACGTACCATCGGGTCCCCTCGAATCCATGCAGCAAGGGGCTCCAAGACCAGGGAAAAGAGGAGGGGGGATAGTGGGCAGCCCTGACGCTTTCCACGACTAAGCGGGAATGAGGCTGACACCCTCCTGTTCACCACTACCTGCGCTAGTGGTGCGGAGTAAAGCAGGCGCACTCACTGGATAAACGCAGTCCCGAACCCAAACTTAACCAGAACTGCCCACAGGTAAGGCCACTCTACTGTATCAAATGTCATTGTAGCGTCCAATGATACAATCACCGCCGGCTCCTGAAGAGTGGGGGCTCTATCTATTACCCCGTGGAGTCTGCGAAGGTTAAGGGCGGTGTTTCTATGGGGCATAAAGCCCGATTGATCGGGGTGTATTAGGGTGGTGATCACTTTCATCAATCGATTAGCTAAAAGCTTGGCCAGAATTTTGGGCTCTGCGTTTAAAAGCGAAATAGGCCTGTATGAGGCGCAATCTGCTGCGACCTTTCCCTCTTTATGGATAGTGACGATGGTGGCCAGCCTCTGTTCCCGGAGTAGCATCCCTATCTCTCTAGATTCCTCAAACATTGATTTTAAGTAGTGGGCCAGCTTATCCGGCCTGAGTTTATAAAGCTCAATGGGGAGCCTGTTTGGGCCTAGCGCTTTTCCGGGGTTTACGGAGCGAATCGCCTGGGCGATCTCATCCGTTGTAAGGGGACTATCCATAAATGTTCGGTTGTCAGGGGAGAGGCAAGGAAGGTGAATGTCACGAAGCAGTTCCTGAGTGAGGGGATGTTGAAGTATATACTGCTTGGAAGTGCTCGGCAAATCTGTCCACTATCTCCTGCGGCTCTGTAATTAGGACGTCCCCCTCTACCCTAAGCTCCGGGAAAAGGTGGCTCGCCCACTCCTTTTTGTCCAGCCAGGCGATCAGTTTTCCGGCATTATCTCCCAGATCGTAAAGCCTGCCCTGTTGCTCCCTGCTAAGGGCCTTGGCCCTGTCTGTGACCAGCGCTTTGTAGGCGTGTTGCTTTAGGCTTAATAGATATTGTTTATCTGGTGTCACCCCCGCCTCCAGTTCGCCCTCGAGACTTATTAATTTCTGCCTCAAGTTCAATAACTGCTTTCTGCTTGTCCTTCTTGGAACCAGATATAAGAGATAACGCTTGCCCACGGATAACCGTCTTAAAAGCCTCCCATAAAGATTGGGCGGAGGTCACTGTACCCACGTTATTGGTGAAGTATTCGTCTATAGTCTTAAGGAGGTCTTTACGGATCTTAGGATTCTGCAGGTACCAGGGGCTAATCTGGGCAAGTCTCCCTGACGATCCTGGGCCCAGGAGAATTTGGATCCAAAGCAGGTAATGATCAGAGATGCCTCTAGCTAAATGACTAATGGCATGTATGTAGGTGGCCTGTGCGGTTGGCATAAGGCAGTAGTCCAGCCTAGAGAGGCTGTTGTTAGCTCCAGAGTGAAAGGTGTATTGCATCTGATCTGGATGATGAAGCCTCCAGCCATCAACCAGGCCCATGGCTTCCAGGAAGTCCGATAACCAGCAGGCCGCCCGCCCCAATTCCCAGGGAGGAAATCTATCCAACTCACCGGAGACAACTGCGTTAAAATCACCTCCGAGCATCAGAAGCCACTCAGGCACCATGAGCAGGACCGCGCCCAAGTCAGCAAACGTGGTGCACTAAAGGCCCGGGGGAACATAGATGGATATAAGAGTGAGTACTCCGCCCTCCCACAGCCCAGTGACACCGACATACCTGCCCGATCGTCTAACCATGTGGAGCGCACTGCTAGCGGGAATGTGGATTTTATCATTATGCCCACACCCCTGGACCCCGATGTGAATCCCGCATGCGCAATCATTCTATAGCCCCCCCTGTGCATTACTTTGCAAATGTTGACAATTAGGTGCGTTTCCTGCAATAGGACCACGTCCGGGGAATGCCTCTTTATATATTGAAAAACAATACTTCGCTTAATTTTGTCCCCTAATCCGTTCACATTCCAACTTAAAACTTTAACATCCTTATCACCCATAATCGTTGGTGTGGAGATATTCACGTCGACAATTCTCTGACTTTACATGTATATATTGGAGTGTGACACTTTGTTTGGTTGCATCCCCCCAACGTTTCTCGTTAGCACCCCTGCCTTTCTATCCCCATTCTCATCTGCATGACTATGGGCCCGTCCACAGCGCTCCGCAATTACTGATGCAATAATTCTGTCGCCCTTACGATCATGTACTGTGCCGATTATACACAAAAAATAAAAAACAAACCAACTCAATACCCATCCCAACAACCCCCCTCCCTGCTGCCCTGCATTTTGGGCTTAAAACTGCCCATCAAAAGAAAAATTGCAGAGTGCCTATCGCCCTAACAAAGTTCAAAGGTAGAAAAAAATAGCGGGAAAAGCAGCGGGCTGCTCACCCCGGCCCCAACCCGTTATTGTGTTACACCATCTATTGCTATCATAACTGAAAAAGCATGAGAAAGTTACTAGTCCCCTAAATGCGAAGCCCAGGTGCCCTTCCCTCCTCCCCCTCCCGGCCGCTCCACTGTACTCAATGAAAAGTTGCCTGCATGGAGATTCCATCAGCAGTGCGGCCGAATGTCTGCCGTGTCCCCCGTTCCACCATCTGCTGGGCTCTCTGTACCCCTATGTTCAATCCAGTCCGCGACTGCCTCCGGCTGGTCGGAGAACCACGCCTTTCCATCCGCCTCGCCCCGGAGGCGCGCCGAGAATAGCATGGATTATTTTAGACCTTTAGCTCTCGGGTCGTGCTTCACCGATAGGAATGACCTCCTTTGCCTCTGCACTCTTTGAGTAAAGTCCGGGAAGAAAGAAATGTCTGCATTTTCATATCGGAGGGGGGCACCAGCCCTGGAGTTTTGTAGAATAACGTCCCTGTCTCGGAAGTTTAAGACCCGAGCCAACATGGGCCGCGGGGGAGCACCCGGTCAGGGACGGCCGCCCGGGACCCTGTGAGCCCGCTCACTCTATTTGGTAAAAGTAGTGTTTGTTACTGGAGTATTTGGATGGCTTGGGGTTCGAGTCACCTGTATCAAACAAGTACGTGTCGTCATTTGAAGGGTGACTGACTACTCTTAAAAGTACAAGGGCCGCAGCGCAGGCCCGTCGCGCCCACGGTGCCCACCGAGCCGTGCCCACAGCGCGCGTGCTGCTTGCCCTGAACTAAAATGAGTGCTGGATATATTGTGGGTTCGCCCGTGATCGCCACTTCCCCTCTATTGCTTTTATGCCGTACTCTAAATGCACCACGGAGCATGGTGCTCCCCCCTTTCATCCAAACCCGAGCTTGGCACACTCAGGTGTAATTAGTGTCGGCGTGAATGAAGGGGGATGACTGAAAAGCTGCGAATGATCAACCGATCTGTACCCTGCTGGAAACAAAGGCGGCGCTCGCCATTCTTCACCGTCTGCTGGAGCCTGGAGTTAAGTACCACTAACAAGTTACACGGAGGGAGGCACACTGGCACACATAAAAATACCGCAAAGGCAGCCGTGTGTTTACTTTCACATTGCGCTTTCACTTTAAGTAAAAGCGCGATGCAAAAGTAAACACGCGGCTGTCTTTGCCAAAGCGGAATGCAAACAAAAGAGTGTCTCGCCGTGGTAAAAAATCAAATCCTGGTGGGCGTGGCCAAAAGGAGACAAGGCGGCAACAAGGAGGGACTAAGAAGCCTCCTTTACAATGAGAAGCCTACGTTTTGCATGCAGGATGAAGCCAGCCAATGAGAAAGATGGGCGGGCTTCAACTCCGCCTTCGAGAGCTTCGGAATCTGAATTGATTCCAAGAAGCTCTCGAATGCCGAGAGCAGCGCATGCGCTGCTTTCGACAGCTGAGACCCAATAAGAGCCAATAACACGAAACCATATCATTGAAAAAGGACGGTTTTTAGTTTCTTCCTAAATTGTGTAGAATTCTGCAGACTACGCAGATCAAGAGGGAGCAAGTTCCAAGCCATGGTCGCCAAGAAGGCCAAAGAGCTACCGCCCTTTCTCTTCAAGCGGAATCTGGGGACAGAAGCCAGTAGCATGTTAAAGGAACGCAAATGTCTGCTGGGGAAGTAGAACTGAAAGCGCTTCCTGAGGTAGAGGGGGCCGTATTCGTAAAGTGCGGCATGAATAGTTAACAGGACTTTATACATGACCCTTGCCTTCACCGGTAACCAGTGCAAGTTGCGCAGTTGTTGCCTAACGCTGGTGCATTTGGGGAGGTCAAGAAGCAGACGAGCAGTGGCATTTTGGACCACCTGAAATTTATCAATAAGATAGGCAGGAAGGCCCACGTGTAGTGCATTTGCATAATCAATGCGGGAGGAAAGCAAGCACATTTTGCAAGTTCTACTAGGCTGAATAATTTTAGCATCAGGTACCCCTTTACTACCAGCTCTGCTATTCACTTATTACTCGTGTAAGAAACTTCTTACACACGGCTGACCGTTTCTTAAACTCATGTTTAACACTAATGATTCCGGGAATCGAATTTTAATTTTAGCATCAGGTACCCCTTTACTACCAGCTCTGCTATTCACTTATTACTCGTGTAAGAAACTTCTTACACACGGCTGACCGTTTCTTAAACTCATGTTTAACACTAATGATTCCGGGAATCGAACTAACCTTTCTATTTCCAAGTCCTACTTCAAGTTACTGTGCTTCAAGCACTCTAAGTGGCAGGGGACTACCTGATAAACTCTCCGGTGGCAGCATTCTTATTCAAAATCTGATGTTGAAGGAAGGCTTTCTTCAAAGTTTGCAAGTTCTGTGGCTAAAGAAACAACATTAAGTCAAATGTGTAGAACCTCCATGATAACTGCATTTATGCTGAGTATAGGCCCAAGAATTGCAAGATTTACTGTAATGTTTCTGCAAAAACTCTAAAGGTCTGGGATGATCAGTAGTTGATCTACTTGAACAAGGCTCCTCCAAGAATTCCTTATAGCCTAGAAATGATTCTGTGAGCAGTGCTCAGTCTAGATCTTCTAAAAATGCACCCTTGGATAAGAGTGCAGTATATAAACTCATCAGTCACTCAGGTGGACATATCTAAACTACGATACCTTCAAAAGCAGCTTGAAAGAAGGATGTCTCGTGAGCAGCGATAAAACCGCTTAAAAAGTCATTTTCTTAAAGGAAGAAAAACAACTCAAATTCCCACCAAAAGCATTGTCGATGAAGGCGTTTTGGCACCTTCCTCATTGATTACCACCTTCTAGGCATCTTTTGCAGCTACCCCTCCAACAAACGTGCAACAGCCAACCTCTATGTTACTACCATCTCCAGCTCCACTTTCAACAGAGCTACAATCACAGCACCCACTTTCTGCTCAAACGCCGTTGTTATAATCCTGACGATGCTGCTGTTATAGATGGTAAGTGATGAAGACTTGCAGACAACGAGGAAGCCGCTAGGTCCTCCAGCAAGACTGGACTGGCCATATTTCTGTTGCACACCTTGACTAATACACTCTTCAGTGAGCTCCTGGCCTAATGTCTTGTAGCAGATACCAGCTCCGAGCCTTGACAGGCTGCGCATAAAGTACCAGGATGAGGATGATGAAGACCAGGACCCTGCCCGGCACTCCGATTACGAAGATGTTCTTGGTTAAGATGAATAACCTCAGCATGACCCAGCAGATGTACACTGGTGTTATAGGGTTCTGCTTTGGGTATCTCTATTGGTAATCAGAAGTTCCGAATTGCCCCACCTAAGTGCATGATCCCGGAACACTTATATCTGTACCTTTATTTTGAAAAGCAAATTTTGTCTTATTAAAATTCAAAAACTTTATGAAGGCTATTTTGGCCAATTTTCATTTATTTTTCTACAAAAAAAGCAGTTTAAATTTAAAATGTGACTAAAGAAAGAATAGTGAAAGTAAAAACAAATTGCCAACCCATTATTTTTTATTTTTTTAAGAAAGTGGAGAGAAAAGGGGCTCAATGCAGCCTAAAGAGACTGGGAAACAGATGCTTCACCTTTAAGGAAGCACACTCCACTAGTACCCCGTCATGCCCTGTCAAGGAGTTTTCCCCAGTTCTGTTTTTTGGTCTCCAGGCAACAGAATCGTAGAGTACCAAGCTTCGCCTTTTTGGCTTTTTTTGTGGAAAATCTTTCTAATTCTTTGCTTTAACTAATTCAGCTGAGGTCATATGGTATCAGAACGATTTATTTTCTGCTATTTTTCTTTCACTGCGAAATGGCATCTGTTTATGAAAGGCCCTTTGTGTGATAGGATGAGGGCACAGGCAGAATACATGACGTCCACTTGGTCTCTGTTCCTGAATACCATCATCTGGAGGATTGTCCCCACTGTGAGAAGATGTCAAGAAAGAACATCAAGGCTAGAGAGAAGATTTGCCTCCATGGACTTCATCAGGTAGGGCAGAGGTATTTGGAGTAGGGGGCTTCCACAGCCATTCTTTGCCCCCTTCTCTATGTACTCTTCCAAGAAGGAGATCTAAAGCGGCATGAAAAATGTCATTCCCAGTTGACATTGAGGACTGAGACAGTTGCCATATGTTAGCTGTTGAGAGGCGGATCGAGGCATTCAAAGCTCTTGATATCAAATTCTGGGAAACACTTGACGTTAAATTTACCATCGTTATGGACGTTAAGATATTCAGAATGACCTTTGACATTAAGTAGACTGAACCTGTCTGAAAAATCGGTTAGGACTCTTAAGAAGAGGTTTCCAACAACTTAGGATTCAGAGTATTCTTGTGCCCACCTTCCTTCTAGTGTTGTATTGCAGTGAGCATTTCATCGTCTGCATCGCCTCTTAGGTCCTTTCCCAGACATACGTTGCTTCCAGCCTCAGTGCCACCTGCACCACTGCCAACGTTTCCAAAGCAGCCTGTGGAGCTACTGGCACAATTTCACCATCCTCTTCTCTCGATAGAGTAGAATGGGCTACAGAGCGTGGAAGGAAGCTTTCCTCTCCATAGGGAATGATAGGCATCATTCCAGCCACACAGTGTTCCTGGCAAAGGTCCCCCTCCTGTCACAGACTCCGTACACCTCTATTTATCCAGTATTGGGGTATCTTTCATAGATTCACATGCCTGAATCATTCCCCGTCGCCGAGGCGGGAGTCTCGGTAGATAAAAAAAGTAGTGCCAAAAAATAATTAGTAGTAGTAGTAGGCCCAAAGAAAAAAGGCCCTAAGGCCTATATCTTAGAAGCCTATCTACTTCGTTATGTAAAATAACCCAAGAATTGGTAACAACCAATCAGACATCAGCACCCTTCTAGAACCCTCTCCGCAGAGCCAGCTCTCCTCAGATTTTCACCGCACGTCGTGTGGAAGGGAGTCTCCCTGAGTGCCTACTCAGTTTCTTCTTTCCTTCAGTAATGTCTGACAAAAAACCTTTGTTTAGAGTCCATGTAGACGACCAGCATGAGGAGTGTATTTACTGTCTGCATCCTAAGCATGTTGCTAAGGACTGTAGAATTTGCCGGACTTTCCCTCCCAAGACCTTAAGGGACAGAGAGGCAAGAGTATTGTTATGGTTGAAATCTTCCTCGGCTGAGGAGGATGACAGGGCCTCGACATCTAGCAAGAGGGCTAGATCTATTGATAGTTCTTCCAGTGAAGGGAGAAAACATCATAAGGCCTCTCATGTAACTTCTGACCATTCACAGAAGTCACAAGACTCTGAGAGATCCAAGAAGTCTTCAACTTCTAAAACCGTGAGTAAATCTCAGGTTAAGACTTTGTCAGTGGGATCATCATACACTATCTCTGTGACTTCTGCTGCTCCTCTGTCGACGGCTACAGTCTCCACTACTTCGATATCGTCACCTATCATGTCTCCTAAAACATCTAAGACTCCGTCGACAATTGCGTCGACGTCGAGCATGAAGGAAGTTCTCTCAACGACATCGTCGATGAGAACATCGACGACGAAGACCCCGTCTACGGCGGCGAAGACCCCGTCGACGACGAAGACCCTGTCGACGACGAAGACCCTGTCGACGGCGAACACCCCGTCGACGACGAAGACCCCGTCGACGACGAAAACCCCGTCGACGACGAAGACCCCGTCGACGACGACTATTCCGTCGACGGCGAAGACCTCGTCGACGACAATCCCGTCGACGATGACGATCCCGTCGACGGCGAAGACCTCGTCGACGACGCCAATCCCGTCGACGATGACAATCCCGTCGACGCCTCAGAAGGCAGCATATCCGTCGACGAGGGGAAGCCCGTCGACGAGAGGTTTCCTTAAAGTGATTCCACCAACTACTCATGTTACGCCTATTGCGTACACGCATATTCAGTTAAAAACTTTTCATAAACAGGATTACAGTAATATTTCTCCTTTGCTGCATTCGCATATCTTGGACTCTTATGCGGAAGGGGATGATTTTGAAGAGGAGGATGATGAGGGTCCTTTCGGATTAGCTCGGCACCCCTCGGAGTTACATATAAAGTGTCAAGAGGTGGATGAGGAAGAAGACTATCATGAGCATGCTTACCAGGAAGGCCTTGCTACACCAGTTTACAGGCATCCCTCAAGGGATTGGGATCGTAGAGAAACGAGTCATCTCCCGCCTACACTGATTCAAGATCTTCAGGCCATGCTGGCGGATTACCGCCAACGCTTTCCTCCACAACAACCTCTTCCTAATTTACAACCGACTGAAGAGTCACATACGGACATTCCAAATTCGCCGCTTCACCCTGCTGGTTCGGGGACACAATCGCACCATGATACCATTTCCTCTGATGAGGAAGATATCGAAGAAGGTGAAGTACCGGATAAAGACACCACTCTGGATCCTTGGGATGATTACATTATTCCCATGCCTTCTCCACCCATTCCTCAGCCATCGGATTCTCCTCCAGAGGATATAGGTGGCTTTCACAATTTAATGCAACGTGCCGCAGTCCGGTTTCAACTACCAGTCACTGTGGAGCATACGGATTGTTTCCTCCATGATTTTAAAGAGGAGCACAGGAAAATTACCAGAGCAATGCCCATCATCGATTTTATATGGAATGAGGGGTTAAAAATTATGAAGACACCTGCTTCCGTACCTGCGTGCTCCTCCAGAAACGCCTTCTTGTCTAATCGGTCATCCCCGACCAGATTCCGTTATATCGCAGGCTGCTCAACAAAAGTCCAACAATCCGGCTATGCCGATATCAACGCCGCCGGATAGGGAAGGGCGAAGATTGGATCTGATCGGAAAGAAGTTCTCTACTATGGCGGCAACTTCTATCAAAGCTGCAAACTCCTTGGCCATACTTGGTCGCTATGACCGCCAGATGTGGTCAGAATTCTCGGAATTTATAGACCTCATTCCTGAAGATCGTCAACAAGAGGCAAGGAAGATACTTCTAGAGGGAGAACGAGCCGCATCAGAGATCATAGACTGTGCTCTGGATATTGCAAATACCAACTTTAGGCAACTTGCAGGGGCTGCAGTCCTTAGGCGTCAAGGATGGCTTAAGGCAACATCTTTTAGGCCAGAGGTTCAAGCCAAAATCATTGATATGGCCTATGATGGAGAATCCTTGTTTGGGAAACATATAGACGAGGCCCTCCTAGCGATCAAGACCGATACGGATACAGCTAAGTCACTAGCTGTTCTCCAATACAAACGGGGATCTTTCCGTGGTGCAAGAGGACGAGGTTTTGTATCAAGGGGAAATTATCAAAGTCAGCAAAACAGACAATATCAATCTCAATATAGACAGCCTTATGGACGATCATCATACAGGCAATCTTCCTCGAATAGTTTCTCACGTCAGGGAGGAAGAAGGCGATCGAACAATCAGGGTCGCAACGCCAACAAGAAGCAATGATTTACGCTGGACGCCAGTCATCCCTCCTTCCCTTCCAGTGGGAGCAAAGATAACAACTTTTGCACACAATTGGGAGGAGATCACCTCGGATCGTTGGGTCATCGACCTAGTCAGAAACGGTCACACCCTGGAGTTCTTAAAACAACCTCCTACTGCCCCGCCCAGGGGTCCCCCTCCCCCTCGTCTTCACTTATTGTTCAAAGAAGCTTTAATAATGCTCCGCAAGAACGCAATAGAGAAGGTTCCTTCGCCCCAGAAGGGAACCGGGTTCTATTCTCGATTTTTCCTCATAAAGAAAAAGTCAGGGGAGTGGCGCCCAATTCTGGATCTCCGCAAGCTCAACAAGTTTCTAAAGAAGCAGAGTTTTCGGATGGTTACACTGGCCGAAGTTTTGAGCTGCCTGAACAAAGGGGATTTTATGGCTTCTCTAGACCTGGAGGACGCGTACTTCCACATTCCTATCCTTCCCAAGCATCGCAAGTACCTGCGATTTGTAGTGGCTGGCGTCCACTATCAGTTCAAAGTCCTTCCGTTTGGGCTGAAATCTGCTCCAAGAATTTTTACAAAGTGTCTCGCACCAGTAGCAGCGACTCTAAGGTCACAGGGAATACAAGTATTCCCGTACTTGGACGACTGGCTGCTCAAAGGCCCTTCGAAGCAGACTACCGTAGAGGCAGTTTCACCATGCCTAAGTCTATTCTCAAACTTAGGCCTCACTCTCAACAAAAGCAAATCTCAACTGCTCCCTCGTCAAAGGATTCAGTTTCTGGGAGCAATGCTGGGCACCAGACAATGCAAGGCATTCTTGTCAGAGGAACGTTAGCTTAGTTTACAAAAGCTAGCACTTTCAATCGCAAGAAGAAAGTCAGTTTCTGTCCGGAGGTTTGCGTCTCTTCTGGGGATGTATTCATCAACAATAAATCTTGTACCTTTAGCACGGCTCCGAATGAGACCTCTGCAGAAACAGTTACATCTACAATGGAAACAAGCCGTAGGGTCGTTCAACGACTCCATCATGATAACACCTCACATGATGGTCTCTATGCATTGGTGGTCACAGATGAAAAACCTGGCTCCGGGCCTTTCTTTTCTAACATCTCCTCCAGAATTCGTGGTAACAACAGACGCCTCCATGGAGGGGTGGGGAGGACATCTCCAAGATTTACAGATTCAGGGACGATGGTCCCAGGAATACCGCCAACAGCATATCAACAGATTGGAGCTTCGCGCCATTTTTCTCACTCTGCAAGCGTTCCTCCCATGGATTGCAGGGGCCTCAGAGCTGGTCCGGACGGACAACACGACCAGCATGTATTACGTCAACAAACAGGGAGGAACGAGGTCACTGTCCCTTTCGCAGGAAGCTCAGGAACTATGGGAATGGCTTACAACACACAAGATAACCTTACGAGCGGAGCACGTCAGGGGCCTTCACAACACGTTGGCCGACAACCTAAGCAGATCTCTGGCAGGCTGTCACGAATGGGAGATGGAGCAGAAGCAACTAGACGAAATTTTTCAATCATGGGGCAAGCCGGCACTGGATTTGTTTGCTACAAAGGAAAACAAGAAATGCCGCTATTACGCAAGCAGATTCCCTCAACAGGGATCAAGAGGAAATGCCCTGTCCCATGAGATGGTCAGGGCTTTGTGCGTACGCTTTTCCCCCGATACCACTAATTGCGAAAGTGATCCGCAAAGTGAAGATGGAACGTTGCCGCCTCATCCTGATTGCACCCCGTTGGCCAAGGCAATATTGGTTCCAGGAGCTGCTTCTTCTAGCTCACACCTCCATCCGTCTAATACCAACAATGACGATGTTGACAAGGGAAAGGGGTCAAATACTCCATCCAGATCCACAGTCGCTGCACTTGCACGCATGGCTCCTGATTTCCTAGAATACAAAGATCTAACCGTTTCACAGGAATGCCGTGAGATTCTATCTAAATCACGCGCGCAAAGTACTTTAAAAACTTATCGTTTAAAGTGGAAACGATTTTGTCATTGGTGCGAGGGGAAGGATGTCCATCCTTTACAAGCTCCAGTAGAACAAATCCTTCCTTATTTGTTATCCCTAGCCAAATCTGGGCTTGCATTCTCATCAATTAAAGTTCATCTTGCGGCTCTATCAAGATTCAGGAAGAGTACTTCTAAACCTTCGCTCTGTTCCTCTTCATTAATAAAACAATTTATGAAGGGGCTATTCCGTGTTTTTCCACCAATTCGTGCACCTCCTCCAGAGTGGGAGTTGAACACAGTTCTAGCTCAATTAATGAAAAGACCGTTTGAACCTATCCACAAGGCTGAGCTAAAATTTTTAACATGGAAGGTGGCTATTCTTTTGGCTCTTACATCGGCTCGAAGAGTCAGTGAGATTCAAGCGTTCACCATCTCAGAGCCCTTTTTGCAGTTCTCTAAAGATTTTGTTACTCTCAGGACAAATCCACGATTTATCCCTAAAGTTCCGACTCAGTTCCACTTAAATGAGCCAGTGAAACTAAAAGTTTTCTTTCCAAATCCAGCCACTCCATCTGAGCGAGCGTTACATTCACTGGATGTAAAACGTTGTCTGAAATTTTACTTGCAAAGGACTAAGGACATCAGGCGGTCCAATCAATTGCTCATAGCTTATGGTCAAGCTACACTTGGGTCTGCTGTGACTAAAGCGACTATAGCCAGATGGTTGGCTTCTACAATTCATTTTTGTCATGATAAAGCCAATTAACCGTTACAAAGGAAGGTAAAGGCGCATGCTACTAGAACTATGGCAGCATCTACTGCATTGTTCGCAGGAGTATCCTTGGAAAATATTTGTCGTGCTGCAACGTGGAGGAATGTTCACACATTCACGAAGCACTACTGTCTGCAATCTACTCTGCAGGAAGATACAGCGGTAGGACAAGCCGTACTTCAACATCTTTTAAACTAAGGTCAGATATATGTTTACTTTTTATGAGTGATTTCCTGAGTTGTGTGTATTTATGCTTTTTCAATTTGCTGTTTATAATTGCTATATTTTAAGCTACATTGTCTTTTCTTTGTGTAAGATACATGTTTGGATTTTAAGAGAGGACATCTTATGCCTTCTAGTTATCAAATTGCGGGCGTAATTGGGAGTGTATCAGCAATAGTCTCCCACCATCCGCAAACGACTGTATGCTTGGCATGTGAATCTATGAAAAATACCCCAATACTGGATAAGAAAACAAGTTACTTTCCTGTAACTACAGTTATCCAGTATTGGTATCTTTCATAGATTCACATGCACCCACCCTCCTCCCCGCAGAGTCAGTTCTCTATGTTTGGGATATGTGCTTCCCACTCGTGCTAGGAAAATCTGAGGAGAGCTGGCTCTGCTGAGAGGGTTCTAGAAGGGTGCTGATGTCTGATTGGTTGTTACCAATTCTTGGGTTATTTTACATATCGAAGTAGATAGGCTTCTAAGATATAGGCCTTAGGGCCTTTTTTCTTTGGGCCTACTACTACTACTACTACTAATTATTTTTTGGCACTACTTTTTTTATCTACCGAGACTCCCGCCTCGGCGACGGGGAATGATTCAGGCATGTGAATCTATGAAAGATACCAATACTGGATAACTGTAGTTACAGGTAAGCAACTTGTTTTCATCATCACCATCCTCTTCTCTCGATAGAGTAGAATGGGATACAGAACGTGGAAGGAAGCTTTCCCCGCCATAGGGCATGATAGGCATCATTCCAGCCACACAGTGTTCCTGGCAAAGGTCCCCCTCCTGTCACAGACTCCGTACACCTCTATATCGTCACCATCCTCTTCTCTCGATAGAGTAGAATGGGATACAGAGCATGGACGGAAGCTTTCCTCTCAATAGGGAACGATAGGCATCATTCCAGCCACACAGTGTTCCTGGCAAAGGTCCCCCTCCTGTCACAGACTCCGTACACCTCTAGGTCTTCAGCATCCTCTTCTCTCGATAGAGTAGTATGGGATACAGAACGTGGAAGGAAGCTTTCCTCTCCATAGGGAATGATAGGCATCATTCCAGCCACACAGTGTTCCTGGCAAAGGTCCCCCTCCTGTCACAGACTCCATACACCTCTATATCGTCACCATCCTCTTGTCTCTATAGAGTAGTATGGGATACATAGCGTGGAAGGAAGCTTTCCTCGCCATAGGGCATGATAGGCATCATTCCAGCTAGACAGTGTTCCTGGCAAAGGTCCCCCTCCTGTCACAGACTCCGTACACCTCTAGGTCTTCAGCGTCCTCTTCGTCTTATGGAAGATATTTTCCAACTGATTTGCCTTAATTACGTTTCATGAAGTTTTAATTACTGGGGCAGCAAAACTCAATATACCTTTGTAATTTTTGAGACACTGTCACATTTCTACAGCGAGGCCTTCACTTCCTCTTTTGGAACTGCCATGAGTCTTTAATCGAAATCAGCTTCAACCAAAGCATTGTCTTCTAGACTGCAAAAAAAATAAAACAAGGCCCTCTAACAGAGTCTTCTTTTATTAAGGGCTCATCCACAACCTGATTGTGCCATCATTCCTGCAGCAAAGAAATACTATTCTACTTCTTCCAGCATCTGCAGCTCACCCTGAAAAAAGAAACGAAACACGTGGATTCTGTTGAGGGGAGAATGTGTGGCATATATGCTCCTGATGTCAAAGCTACCAGAACAACAGCTTTACTTGGCAGTTGAGACAGATCCTTATGGGACTTGTAATATTTCAGGCCATCGAGGGGGTTCACAATATGGATAAAACAAGACCTAGGCTATAAGATACAGGCTCTTACAACACATTCTTGGTATTCGCCTGCAGACCAGCTCTCGTGTCAACATTGGCATTTGTAATGTGTATGTGCGAGGACTAAAAAGCGGACAGAGGTCCAGAACCGTGATGGCCCATGATGAATTATTAGATAACTCCTCAGGTACATCTTCTCTTGTAACGGCCGGGGACTTTAACACAACTTTCGAACCACTTGATCTAGATGACAACAATCTAACCATAGAGGCAGATGCTCTTTGGGGGATCCCAAGTCTAGAATTAGCACCTGTTAAAAGATGGACAGAAGCAGCCCTTCAACTCAAAGCTCTCCGCTTGGAAAGGGGTGTCGGGTCAGCTAATGGGAGAACCATATCCGACAGACAGGGGGCCAATACCTACAATAGTTTGAAATCATGCACGTCATATAGACTATCTTTTAACTGATCGGAAACTGTGGTCTGCTCTCATTGATATGGTAATAATTGAGAGAGTCGAGAGTGACCCCAATCTACTGAGCTTTGCAATTGAATTCCTGAATACCAGCAAGGGAACATTTCATAATACCCTGACCTCGACCAGAGACTTGTTAATCTCTAATGACACGAGACAAGTCAAGTGGACTAAGATAGTAGAGAAGCCAGATATATTATCCACCATAAGCAGAGATGTGTCATTCACAACAGCGGAACTAGAGGCGAATGCGCTAAATGTAGCAGCATGTTAAGTCATGAAAAAGATTCAGAACAAACTATTTGATAAACTTCTAACCCACTTTCTTAGACCCTCTCATATCAATGGCAATCCTCCCAAGTCACAGCAACATTGGTACTATAAAAATGCAGACAAGCACAAAAGCTCCTTGATGAGGCTATAAAGTCCAAAAACCCAATCTGCATCCAACAAGCGAGTAAATTGTATAAGACTGCCCAGGTGCAAAAAAAGATTGGGACGAAAATAGATGGTAGGACCTCAAATTAGCATGCTCTGTGAAAAACCTCCAACACTTTTGGCACTTAGTTAAATGGGAAAGGGGGGGAGGAGGCAACCAATGCCCCCGAAAAATGATATAGCCCCAGATGCATGGACTTAATACTTTGCTAGACAATATGCAAAGGAAGGTAAGCAGCAAAGCAAGCCTTTTTTAATTTCCTCGCACACCGTCGAATTGACCTTTGTACCTTCAGACATAAAGCTGCTCTTAGTGCAATCACAGGGAGGGAGAGCCCCTGGTCCTCCTAGCATTCTGGCTGAATTATTTTTACACAACAAGGTCACGTGGTCAAGGTACATTTTATAATTAGCAAATGCCATAGCTCATGGTGCCCCAATACCAGAATCCTAGTGGAGTGCTGAGATAATACCTATCTATAGGTCCTCGTCAGTAAACAATAGCCCTATAAGCCTAATAAATTCAATTCAAAAGGTGGTGGCTCGCTTAGTACTAGCAAAGGTTCAGGAATGGATCACAACCAGTGACACCCTGTCCCCTCTTGAGGCGGGCTTCTGAGCACGTTAGCACCGTTGACCAAGCTTTCCGCTAATATATGGCGGACTTTTGTGATAGGAAAGGGCAGTATGTATGCTGCCTTTGTTGATCTTAAGTGAGCCTTCGACTTCTCTGGATAGTGCTACAGGATCTGGGAAGGCCCTCGGACTTGCTATCCTTAATTGTTAGGCTTCATGAGGACAACTTCGCACAAGTCCGCTGGGGCCTGCAGGGCAACGTCACTGATCGTTTTCCGGTGGAAAAGGGTGTGTGCCAAGGGTGTGTTATGGCACCAACGTTATGTTCCCTCTTTTGAAATGGAGTCTCCCAATTTCTTGCTACTTATCCCTCAGACGCTCCGGTTCTATCAGGTACAAAGATTTCCATCCTATTATTTGTAGACAACACACTCATTATCTCTAAAACTCTGAGTGGTTTGCAGCGTGCAGTTTCCCGTTTTGAAGACTTCTGCAGCTTACGAGGGTTAGTATTCAATAATACCAAAACAAAATGTATGGTTTTTAACCCGCATCGATCCTTCAGGAGTACTATCAAGCTAGATGAGGAGCTCCTAGAACAGATAGATGTATTCCCCTACCTAGGAAATGCATTAGCAAAAACATTGAGCTGGAGGCCCCAAATAGAAATTATGGCTCTGAAACACAGTCAGTTAGCAGGTGCACTAACAAAAGAATTTAAGACTTCTCTGACAAATCCAGTCAGCCTGGTATTGCAGATCTATGACACTAAAGTAGTGAGTTCAGTCCTCTATGGTTCAGAACTCTGGGGTTTTGAGAACCTGACTCCTCTAGTTGCAGCAGAGAATACATTTTATCGAACTATCACTAGTCTCCTACAAATATGTTCCCCTTAAAACTCTGCTCAATGACCTAGGTTGAAAATCATTGGAAGATTTAGCAAGGTTTCACCCTATTTTATACTGGTGCAGAATATGGTCTACTCCTGAGTTGATAAATTATGCTGCCGCTCTTAGAGATGTCATTGAGGCCGACGCTCTTCTTTGATCAGTTGGCGCCTTGACATCAAGGGTGCATTGTCTAATATGGGAATGCGTCAACTAAGGGAGAATCCAAGGAGCGCTCAGTTCCCTACTAAAGACAAAATGAAAGAACATTATTGGAAAATGACTAAGATAAACAACCTTAGAGCAACTGAGAGTACGTCACTTACAGGGAGGTTTCTAGAATTCAAGCCTTTCCCCCGGTACGAGTCTTATTGGGACACAATATCAAAGCTGTTCGACAGGAAACCATATTTTCAATAATGTGTAGGTACCCTCCCTTTGAAATCTTATACATGCAAGTGGTCCCCCACTGCCAATAATAAATGCCCCAATTGCCCATACCAAACCGAAACGTATTCTCACGTTCTATTTACCTGCCCCCCTTTGCAGGGCCGCAAAAGAAATTGCTCAGACCAACCTGTAAGAACCTGGGCACCAGAGACAGTAGTGTTGCTGTGAAATTGTTGCGCTCAACCCATCTTTGAAATATGCTATTTCTGTTGCCAAAGTCCTTTGAAGGATGTGGATCGTAAGATCGAAAATCAAAGCCTTGTGCTCCGTATCCTTAGAAAATTGAATCGGAATTTAGCTGCTCTTATTGTGAACGATCGAGCTATGTTGAGATGTTGTTTATTCTCTTTCTTAGCCATGCTGCGTTGGTGCTCCATTCATATGTATATATGTTTATAAGATATTTTATGTTTTTAACTTTTTATATTTTACAATGCTTTTATGACATGTATCATCGAAATAAAGCTTTGATGATGATGACTGGAAATATGTCCTGTCCATTTAAGAACTACTGAAGGTCCCTCTACCCTTGATACTTTGTACTGTCAATTTGCTCCAACCACTCTGTTCTTTTTTCTGGCTCCTGCGAGAAGGATCCAAGAGCATGTGCAAGTTTTTATGCATCAATTATCCTTGAGACAAAATTCAATTTTCATTCAATGTCTTTAACAGCGGTCTGTCAAATGTATTATTTTTTCCCATATTTAGAGGGTTTTAATCTCAAAATCGGTTCTCTATTCGAGAAGTGTCCCTCCTGTGGCAGAAAGAAGGCCATCTCAGACCCCTATAAGGTGTGTGTTATGTAGCTTTCTCCATCTTACACGGGGAAAGTCTGCAATAATTGTCAAAAGATGTCCAAAAGAACTTTTAAACTTAATGGAATGATTGGAAACAGTAATGGGAAGAAAGGAAGAAGAGAAAGCAGTGTGAAAACCCAACATCTCAAGCGTCTCTACCTACAAAATTGTGCTCTGACAAGGAATCCCCAAGAGTGAGATTCTCAGATACAAAAAGAAACAAACACTGTTGATGTCATCACTTCAGGTCCCATTCAGAATCGTTGTCCAGATGATTGCCATCATTGGTGATTTCAACTCCTTTCCACCACAAGCATAGAGACAGATCAACAATCTCCACAGTGTGTTTCTTCTTTGACGTCAAGAACATCGGTGTCAGAGACAGGAAGACAGACACTAAAACATCATCATTGATCTCTGTCACTGTTGAATCGCCAATGGAGGGCTAACCCACCGATAACATCCAGACACATGTTCGACTTCGACAGTGCCGGTGATTCCTCAAAGCATTAACTCTTGACATCAAGGAAACAACATTGAGAGGATTTTCCAGGCGCCACAGTAGGTTCTCATCACTCTACTCTAAACACCCCATTAAGCGCTCTCTCTCAATGGTAGGTCTTTTGCTTTCACCAACCCCCTCTTCTGTAGGCTCTACAATGGCAAGGTTGATACCATTGCCAGCGACTTCTAAGATGAAACAAACATCTAGGACACCATCCAAAACTCAACAGAAAATAGGGCCTCCCCTGACACCAGACCCTCATCCTCAGCCTTTTAAACCAATACCTTCAATTTATATCTTTTGACAATTCTGTTTGGAAAATACTTTGTCTGCTATAATTATTTTCTCTGAGAATGGTATCAAAAACAACTTCTTTGTCACCAACTTCCACTTTGAAGTACGCACTAAAGAACAGTTCCTAGATCTCTATCAAGATCTTCATTCTCTGACACCGATGATAACCATGTGTCATACACACCAACATCACCGGCAGCATCCCAATCTCCGGCATTCCCTGTGGATGACATCATTACTTTCCATGGTGTCCTGGCGAGGGGTGCCACCAAGCTAAATAGTTTGTTTGAAGTATCTAAAAGCATCAGTCTTCCTTATGTTCAAGAGTCTTCAATCAAGAACTGTTCTAAAAACTCGGGCTCTCTTTGGTTCCAGGTTTTTTGGACATAAGACAAGAAAACACTGTAATGACCCCAAACTATAATCTATAATTGTCGCCTCAGTCAGATAGAGACACGCTTCAGCTGTGGGATCCGCTGCCCCTCCTGAGAAGAACAAAAAAATAGGATTTAGCAGGAAAAAAGGTATGTGGTACAGCTGCAATCCACCTTAAAAAAAGCTAGTGTCACTGCTCTTGTTCCTTATTAAAGGGGGATAATGGACTGTATGAAGTCGTTTGTAGATGACTTACCTAAACATCTCCAGCAAGACAATTTAAAGCAATTAGGTGATGGTTTACATGTTTTCAATCAAATGATTAGCTTGGCAGTGGACTTAGCATGCACCTCGTATCGCCACAGTGGCTTTCAGAAGATCTTCTTGACTTCACATAACTTTTTAAAAACCAAACGCTCAATTGAAACTCGCAAACCTCCTGTTTACCGGATTGTCTTTATTTGGTCAACATACAGATAATGAAATGAACTTTTTTTATATAGCTCTTTATTTTATTTTGGATTTATATATACATGTGCCAACTTATCTATTAAATAAGGATATACCATTAAACATGAATTAAGATACCAGAATTGAAGTTGTCATTATAGCTTTGATAGTTATATAGCTAAAAACTATAATTACAAACCATCAAATGTAACTAGACCGTAAATTATAATACATCATCACTGAATATGTCGCTGTGTATATGTTTGTCCTTTGCCTTTTAGTTACGCATATATTATCATCTTATATAATCAGTGCCAGTTCTTATAGCCTGGTTCATCAGACCCGCCCACATTGTGCCCTCAACTCATCTCCCTGGTTTGTTTGATATGTTCATTATGGTTGGGTACCACGAGATAGATTGTATCCTCAGTGGGCGTCTCATCCGTTTTGGCTTGTATCCCTTAGAGTATGGTGTCCCATTCTGTGACTGTCACTACCCCTGTCTCTGTAAAAGGGTTAGTACCTGGTTCTCCGCAGTCGTCCATCCCTGCAGATCCGGCAGCAATTTCTGGCTTGTGAGGACTGTAGCGGACTTCCACTGCATCACAATATTGTGTTTCCTGGCCACCAGGGAAAGAAATCCTGATCCATTTGTGGCTTTTTCGGTCTTCTAAACTTACCCAAGAAACAGGTCATCATGCAGTTCTCAAGGCTCCGTCCCATAATGTTCTGTAAAACACCCATCAGTGCTGGGTGCTGTCCAGTATTGTTGTATGACCGAGGAGTTCCACACCATATAGAAAACATCTGCGTCCTTGTTCTTGCATCTAGAGCAGGGATACACCCCCTCCCTCCGTATATATTTTTAGCTCTGCGAGCTTGGGAAAGGTAGGTATAGTGTAGTTAATTAAGCTGGGTATATTTAAATCTTTGATTTTTTGTGTGTGTGCATTCCAGGACATGTACCCCCCCTCTGTCCGGTATTTCCTCACCTACCTGTTGCTCCCATGTTGCTCTGAGTACAGTCTTAGAAAGGTAAAAAGTAGGGGACAGTGCTCTATGCATGCATGTCAATGTTTTGCACCGCATGCCATATGTGAGTAAAGTACATCGGGCGTCATATTTTAGGGGCTCGGCCTTGTCGATATTCCATATCTCTTTAATCACATCTACCAAGCATTTTATGCTAGGAATTGACCTAAATTTAAACCATAATTGTTTGGAGAAGTGTGGCTCAATGATTAGAGCGGCAGACCCTGATGCAGAGGTCTAGCCCGGGACCAGGGTTCAATTCCCCGCCTCGGCGGGTCTTGGGCTCAAAAATTCCACGGACCTGATAATTCTCGCCTCGGTGCCATTCCAATCATGGAGTCCCACTCTGCAACTCTGGGCAATAGCTTGCTTAATCTCCACAACGGCCCCCACAATGCTAAGGATGCCTGGCCTCCACCTTGGGGGTGCCCAGGAGTGGACGCCTCACAGGGAAAGCCAGGATGGGTTCCACAGCGGTATTCGTACCAGTGCCTTGAGACCCTTGCGGGTGAGTAGTGCGCTATACAAGTATCAAATTTACATTTACAAGGGTCTGGAACAGAACAATTCTGCCATCCCCAATCTAGGTTCCCAAGTACGAAAACGTTATTCTTTATCCAGAAAACGGGGTACACAATCATTTTGGCTTTTGCTACCCTGCCCAGGAGACAGAGTGGATGCCTGGTCCAGAACAGCATTGACCGCCTAGTTCCACAAACACATTTGTCTAGGTTACCAATCTTCACCTTATCATCCTTGTGGCATATCTAGACACCGAGTTGTTTAAAAGTTTTTCGTTCTCCTCTTTAAGAATCCTTAATGTAGGACAGGCATTTGGTGTTGGCCAGCCTCCGTAATGGAAACAAACAGAATTTACCCCAGTTCATTTTGAGGTCAGAGACGTACCCCAAATCTGACAATAACGGGATCAGCGGTGGGGGACTCTTATCTGGGTCCCTCGGGCAAAGCAATGCGCCATCTGGGTACCATACCTCAACGGATAGCTTGTCATGAATGTCAATACCCCACCCATTCGCATCCCTTAGTTCTTACCAGGCATGTTGGTGGCTCGTGCTCCACCTTGAACAGAATGGGTAACAACGAACATCCCTGTTTAGATCCCCTATGTACCTGCCATGTCTTCAAGTACACCTTGCCCATATGGGCCCTCGCCAGCAGTTGGGTATATAATAACTGTATCCAGTGCAGCAGGGTACCCGTCACTTCAGTCTTTCAAGGTATTTCTTAATAATAAAAATGGTTCAATCATATGTTTACTAAACCTATACATCCAAAAGAAATACATTGCATGCTGGCTTTTCATCTAATTATTCCTCATCTTCAACAGACTGACTGGATGTTCTTGGTAGACCTCACGTTTCAAGAAATCCACATCACAGAAACATTCTGTGATTTGTAGCAGTACAAGAATATTAATAGTATACTGGTCTTCGGTTTGGTCTAAAGTCTGCCAGACGAACCTTTTCTAAATGCACGACAGTGCTTGCTGCTCACTTGAGAAAACAAGGGATAAATATGTATCCGTAGATGATCGGCTTCTGAAAACACCGACCCAATGAAAGGTGAGACCAGACTTGAAACAAACTTGCAAACTATTGGGAAGTTTAGGTCTACTGATAAATTATCAGAAGCCTCAATTGCGCCCAATTCAAAGACTAGCCTATCTAGGTGCGAAGCCGCATATTATAAAACAAAGAGTGGGGGGAGAGAGTATTATCAATCTGTGAAGTGCAATACCCTGGTGCACGCAGTCAGGCAGTTTGACTGCAAAAGAGAGAATGTCGCTCCTGGGATCAATGGCTTTTTGCAATACCATTGTTCTGAATGCAAGATTACAGACAAGACCTCTCCAACAAGGTCTAGAATACCAATGGACTCATATGTACAAAAAATGGGTATACCATGTATCACTTTCAATTGCCGAGAAACAAGCTATAAACTTGAGGCGTGTCAGAAACTATCTATTGAAGGATTTCCTTTTGAAAAAGAAAAATCACAATAAAAAATGGCCACAGATGTTTCCCTTAGAGGACTGGGAGCCCATTTAGATCATCTCACCATCCAAGGCTGATTGACGAAAAAGGAAGACGTAACATGTAAATCTTTTGGAATTGAGAGCAATGCACCTAGCTCTCAAGGCATTCTTTCCATCTCTGAGCATATTTGACTTCAGTAAGCAGGGAAACACCTGACCCAGGGCGCTGTCATTGGAAGCACAAAGAACATGGCATTGGGCATTAGCAAGGAAAGTATCAATCGTAGCAGTGGACTTCCGAAGCAGATACTACAAAAAAAGTAATGAAAGGATGTTAGAAGACAAAGTTATCTGCAATATATTTAGGAAAGGGGGCACTCCCTCTAAAGACCTCTTTGATACAGCAGAAAACAAAAAATGCCAAGAGTTTGCATTAAGACGACCGGAAAGCTGGTCAAAAGACATTGCTCGTTTGATGACGTGGTCGCAAGATTTTCTGTATGCCTTTCCTCCCTCGATTCCTCTGGTAATCCTGAAATTGTCAACATCGCCAGGGAAGATGATCCTGAATGGAATGGTCAAGGCAGTGGGGTTAATGGATCTCCTGTCAATGTTCATCAAACCAAACCGGGGACTTCCACTCAAGCCCAGCCTGTTCTGGAGACTTCAGGGCCATACTTCACACCTGAACTTGACATCACTGAATTTGGCAGCTTGGCTTTTGAAGTCAGACAGTATGGTCATCTAGGATTACCACTTGCCCTTCTCATCCAGTGCGTTTCCACCCTAGTGCTGAGACTTTAATTTAATTTGCTATTTGCTGTACTTTGCATTTACGCTGCATAACTTTTTCTCGACAAAAGGTATACATGACAAATGTGTGTCTTTTTTGCCAACATTCTGGGGACTCTAAAGGTACCTAGTGTTTGTAGATTCCCCTAGAGGAAACTGAGAAAATAGTCAAAATATAGATACATTTGGTAATTTTGTGAAAAAGTGCTGTGCAAGAAAGTGCCTGTTCTAAAAATGGCCTCAACAAAAGGCTTGCTTTGCTAATATCAACATCTTTCCAGCTTTCAGGAACAAGCACTGCTATATACCAGAATTTTGGCATTTTCCAAGCGGTTGCCCAATATAACAAATTTTTGTGGTTACAACCTACTTGCAGTTTGTGATGGAAACAAGTGTGACACTTATGAGTGATCCCGGAGAGCTATATATTTTTGAAAAGCATACACAATTTTGCAGTCAAGAAGTTTTTTGTGTAGGTCCCTCAAGGTTTCCCAAATAAACTAACTGTAGAATTAAAAATAATGAAAATGTGTAGGAAAAAACCAGCCATGTGTGACAACGTTCCATCTATAACTTCTTGTCATGATGACCGATTTACAAAACCAATATACTGTTATGTCCGATACACCCTTCTGGTCGTGGCGATATATACGAATTGTAGGTTATCCGAGAACACGAGATGCCCAGAGCCAACAAGTGAGTTGTACCTTTCAATGATTTTTCGCTGTGTACCGAGTAAAGAGAATTTAGTACGGTGAAATATAAAGAGTGAACAATAGGTATGAAGGAAACCTATGTATTTCTGAAATGCACATAAGATACTGAGTTTTGAAGCATTGGTTATTTGTTTAACTCTGAATTTTTGGGTAACCATACATATGTGATTCAGAGGCCATTTTGCAAAATAGCTTATATTTGGAATCCAGAAATGCAGAGCAATCCAAAACCTAATAACAAGTGTACTACTATTCTATGTTCCCACTTTTTGTCCCGATAAAAACTGGACCTGTGTAGCTTGGCCAATGGCCTGCAACAAAAAACATCCAAAACACGACTTGGAGACATCACTTTTCACCCAGCAAAATCATTGTTTCTTTACAATGTGGGTAGCTGCAGATTTTGAGCACTAGCTTAGCCGCCACCCAGGGAAACCTACTGTACCCAGGCATTTCTGAAAGCTAGTTATACAGGGTAGTGTGACCTGTGTGGTGCTCACAAGGTTTTGTTTACCTAAAACAATATGCAAACCTCAAACATTGACTAAAAACTTGCATTTTCTTCAACATTTTTTAGAGAGAGAGTTACAGAATCTGCGGAGAGCCACATTTCCTACCATCCAGCATTACCACATGTCTCCTGATAAAAATGGTACCTCACTTGTGTGGGTGGGCCTCGTGCCCCAGGCAGGAAAGGGCTTTTTGGATAGGTGTGGATTTTAGGCCCTACATCAGGCACCCAAGGTACCAACCATTCTGATTTCTAACTGTGGATTGCTCACCTTTTGGATATTTCCCCAGGTATTAATTGGATCTGGGAAATCTTCAGCTGTACCACTGCATTCTAGTAGATAGCCTAGTGGCTCTGCTTCGTTGTCGTTCCTCGCTAGATGTGACGTGTGCGGGCATATATAGAGGCCACCCATGCGCACTGACATCAGTTCGTTTCTTGACACTTCTGCACCCGCAAAAGCAGACCAAACACATTGTTAAAGACCAATATGTAGATACCTAGATTGAGATCTTTTTATGTGAGGAGACCAGTTCATGGAACTGGGAGGTGGGAGGGTCTGTGAGGAATTTTCAGTTAGAGTTTGTACCAGAAAGAGTGGTACCGAAGGTAAGTAACTTATTCTTCTGATAGAGACTTCTCACTGCAGATGCTTCACATTTTGAATAGATACACAAGCAATACCTCCGACGTGGTGGATTTGGGAACTAGCTCAAACCTGGAAGTCCTTCACGACTAAGTGGGCAAAATGCCTATCTCGGGGATCTGACTATTCAGACAATAGTGCCTCGTGAACATATGGAGTGCACCCTTGTAGCAGCTGGACACATGACTAGAACAGGCAGCCCATGGGCCAGCACAGTGGTAGAATCCTTGGCTCTGGTAGAATGAACCTGCAAGCCAACTGTATGCTGCCTTTTGGTCAGTGAGTAGCAGATCTTAATCCAGAGCAGAACCCAGTGGAAGATGGTCCTTTACTGCACAGCTTTGCCTTTCTTCTCTCCTATGAACTCAGTAAGGAGCTGATCATCCACCCGGTGGGGACTGATATGATCGTTATAGAAGCTGAGAGCTCTTTTCGGATCCAACCTGTGTAGGGATTCCTCCATCTTAGAGGAACGAATGAGGTGAAGCAAAGAACACCAGAAGGGTTATGGTCTGAGCAACATGAAAAGGAATCATCATCTTCGGGAGGAAGGAGGCACAGGTCTGGAGGGCTAGCTTGTCTGGTTAAGGCGGGTCAACATTAAGGGCCTGTAACTTGCTGACCCGTCCCTTTGATATTATGGCAACAACTAAGACTGACTTGAAGGTAAGGAGCCTGAGAGGGCAACTGTGGAGGGACTAAAAAGGCATACACACGTGGAATGTTAGTCTTTTTGAGACGTACAGAAAGAAGGAGGAAACCCATATTGTAACCTCTTGAGGATATACATCACCACTGGTGATTTGAACATCTTAGGCTGGTCCAGCAACCAAACTACAAACCTTCGGACTGCTTGGCATGGAGTGGGTTGATTTGTTTAGAAGCGCACTAGGTCACAAAGTTATACCAACGGCAGGCATATACAGATTTAAATGACGGACGTCTGGCTTCCAAGAGGACATTAACTACTTCTGGTGGAATGTCGAAAGCACTCAACTGTTGCAGCTCAATCGCCAAGCATGGAGGTGCAGGTTGCGCCAGCCCAGGTGCAGGACTTGGCTCTGCTGGTGCAACAGGAGATCTTCCCGAAGGGGTAGTTGGATTGGAGGACATAATGTAGCATATATATTTGTAAAGCGCACTGTCACCCAAGGGTATCTCGGCACTGAATAACAGATGTTCTCTTCCAGGGGATCCTCATCAATAGTCATAAGCACTGAATATTCCCGCCCATGTGCGGGGACCCCGGAAATAATAAAATTATATATGAAAAACATATATATACAGCTCTGTATATGTATAAACATATATTATTTTTTCCAAGCAAATGCAGCCCCCATAGAAGGCTAGACAATGTAGACACAAATATCCAATAATCCACCATGGGTATAATAATAAACCTAAATCTCTTTTTTTTTTTAATGAGGTAAAAACTCATGATAAAGAAAAGAGAACACTGTGCAAAACACCGATCCACAAAACATTGTTAGCCTGCAGGCTGCATTGCAATACAATACCATAGAGACTGAAAAGCCTTGTACAGGTAAAAACTGGCACCGTGCCTTTAAGGCAGCCCTGACTCCAATATCCCATCATGCCTCAGGGGTGACAGTTGGGTCAGTTGTTCTTTCCATCTCCTTCAGTCAGGACCCTGGAATTCAGCTCTCTTCATTTTTGACTTTCCAGTCAAGAATTGTTACTTTTATAGTAATTTTTTTGGCTTCCTCTTGTTAAATTCTGTTGGGGAAGCGTATTTCCTGTGTTTTCTGACTAGATTTAACATTTTTTTCTGTCAGAAAAATGCCTTCTTCATTCATGCTGTAGGAGAGTAGGGTCTGCTTTCTATGTTCACCCCCACTTTTTGCTTTTGCTTCACTGGTTTTCGACTTAGATGTGGCTGTGGGCCTGCTAATCAGACCCACAACCCAGCTGTTCTCTCCCTAAATTGATACTATGTACTTTAGGTGCATAACCCAATTGGTAAGGATCACCTTATTGGCCCCTGTACAGCGTACCTTAGGTACCGACCGCATAGGTGTACCCTAGGCCTACCAGGGGCTGCAGCATGTATTATGCCACCCCTGGCCTGGCCTTCCATTATGACACAACTGGCTGATCACTCAGCTGGGGCAAAGTCGTGGTATCACCCCTTGCTTAGGTGTAGTATTCCTATACCTACCTTATATATAGACACATGTGTACCTATCAGCCACTCCTATGGCAGGCCTTAACAATCCTGGAGGCAGAGTGCTTGGTAACATGTGAGATGGTGCTCTAGCATGAGCTGAGCCTGTCTGCAGCTTTCGGAACCATGTCCTTATAGCTGTTCTATGATATAGCCTACCATATACTCTTAAAGTACCTTATAATCTTAAACGGTTATGGTAACTATGGTTTGGCTTTATCGAAACATGTCGTGTAAGGTGTCTAACACTTTGGAATAATACCCCCATCCCATTTCTGGGGATGAGGATATTATCCCTCCCTTCTAGAGGGAGAAGACATGTTGAAACCTACTTACCCGGTTAAAGTTAACCAGAGCCCCAGCATCACAAAATGGATGCTGCTGCCACAGACACAAGTCTGACCTCCTGCTGCTGGGAGACCTTCCAGCGAGGGAGGCTTGGACAATAGGTTTTGCAGCGTGAATCTTTCTGGATTCACTATGCTGTGCATTATTCCGCGATCTGGTGGTTGGGTCCGGATTCGTAGTCTTTCTTTTGTTTTTTTGTAGCCCAGGTGGGCGTCGATGTCCCACCATTTGGTGCACCTCTCGTGACGTCGTCGTGCTTCCTGCGGAAGTCCCACCTTTGGGGCGCCATCTTCAGATTCTTTTTTCCGCCGTTAGGTCTGGATCGTCATCGAGAAGCTCCAGAGTTTTAGACGAAGGAAGAAGGAAAATACGCGAGTTTCATTGAAGGAGAACTTTTAGAAGACTACAGAGAGAAAGGTATTACAGCCGGGACGACGAAGAAGGAGGGGATCCTCGAAATTCTTCGACGCACATAGGAAAATGCGCACTCAGAGGCTCTGAGCGCAATGGACAAGACACCATTTAAGTTCTGCCCTAACTGCCACCACAAGTACGCGCAGAAGGACCAACTTCCGGTCTGCAACCTATGCCTGCCGTTCGACCACGAGAGCAAGGACTGCAACGCCTGTTCTGCTTTCGCGCCGAAGACTCTCCGGGTGAGAGAAAGTCAGAGGAGAGCCAACTTCAGCATGGAAGGCAAGGGTAAGGCCCCGTCACTGTACGATCTGGGCCTCTCCACCGACGATGAGGACAACATCGCCGAGGGACCTGATGTCTTCACGGTCGCAGAGACCGATAAGAAAACGCCTGACGAGGTAAGAGACACGTCGAGTACAAAACCACCAAAAGGGCCCCGAAAATCGGATGGTGACTCTCGAAAAAATGAGTCAAAGTCCTCGAAGGAAACACCGGCGCCGAAAATTTCGACGTCCGCCAGTGGTTCAAAGGACAAAAGGCCGAGCGGATCCTTCGAGAAGGACTCCCAGGTGCCGAAGACCGCCGAGAGACAGAGTTCGTCGAAACAGACCCACGAGGTGGGACGTTCGGCGACGAAAGACAAGGCCGCGTCGACGCAAGCTCCGTCGAAGAGACCTGCGGTTGACGCCGAGCACATCTCAAGCATGGAAAAGAAAAAGATAAGGCTCGAGGCGGAGATGGAGAGCATCCTTCAGAGGAAGAAGGAGTTCGACGAAAGAATGAAACAATTCAAATTCCCAACGGTCCCGTCGACGGATGTCGTTGAGATCGAGGAAGAAGGAGATTTCGACGCCGAAGAGCAGTCGAGAGGTCCTGAAGAGGAGGAAGAAGGCCCCTACTATGAGGGAGAAGATGATGAAGAGGATCAGCAGTCGTTCTACGGCTCGGCGCCGTCGACGAGTCAGGAGCTGGAATGGCAGGACATCGACACCAAAAACCCCGAGGTGCTCGTGGACTCGTATCCTTCGAGGCCTTCGCCGCCTGACGACATCGGTGCGTACAACATGGTCGTCAAGAGCGCTGCAGCAGCCTTTGGTGTGAAATTGGACGAGGAGAAGCCGAAAGCAGACTTTCTACTCGAAACTCTGCTCCCCATCCAGACGAGGAGCCAGTTCCTCCCCATGCTCCAAAGCGTGATGAACCAAGGGAAGGAGGCGTTTAAGGACCCGGGAACATGCCGGCCCATCACACCCAGAATGGAAAAGAAGTACAAGCACTCCTCGCAGGATCCTCCTTACATCAAGGGATCGGTCACTGCAGATTCCATCATTGCTTCCACGGCCAGGAAAAGAGCCAATGTGCCGGCGACCTCGGGGCCACCTCCTGATAAGGAGAGCAGAAGGATGGACCTCACTGGAAGGAAGGTAGAAAGAAACGCCGCAATGCACTGGCGCATGGCAAACTCAAACGCGCTACTGAACAGACACCAGTACCAGCACTGGGATGAGATGGGGGAACTAGTCAAGCATCTCCCAGAAGAGTACCGTCAAAGGGCTTCCCATCTAGTGGAGGAAGGGAAGAATATCGCCAACTCATGCATCAAGACTGCATTGGACGGGGCGGAAACTTCGAGCAGACTGATGGCCATAGGGATCACTGAAAGGAGACAGGCTTGGCTCAGAATTTCTGGATTCAAGCAGGAAGTCCAGAATAACATACTGAACACCCCTTTCAACGGTGAAACGCTGTTCGGGGAAACTGTGGACGAAGCTCACCCAACTGAAAAAGGAAAATGAGACAGCAAGATCCATGGGGGCCCTGCAATTCAGAGGGATGCGAAGAGGCACCCCAAATCGGAGACCCTACGGAAGGGGTGGAAGCCAGCAGGGTACTTTGCACCAGACATTCCAGCACGGGCAGCAGGGTGACAGTTACAGCCAGCAGGGACAGCAGAAGCAGAACTGGCTGTACCAGCCTTGAGGCCAGTCCTTTCGAGGGAGGGGAAACAGACGTGGCCAAAGGAGGAGAGGGGGAGACCAACCCTCATCTAAGTGACTACACACACAAAAGGACGCTCACCCACAGCATACCCCGAAGGGTGAAGCGCAATGTAAGAACACCAAGGGGGTTACACAAAACAAGCGCCTACGAACATGCAACACCGGTGGGCGGAAGACTGGGCCTCTACCTACAACAATGGCAACAAATAACCTCACACAAATGGGTTCTCAACGTCATACAGCACGGATACTGCATAGAGTTAAAGAAAAGGCCTCCAAACAAGAAACCAAAGAGAAGACAGCGCTCGGGTCAAGAGCTCGCTCAACTCAGGGAGGAGACACTTCAACTAATGAAAAAGAGGACCATAGAACCAGTGCCATGCAGAGAAAGGAACAAGGGAGTGTACTCAAACTACTTCCTTGTACCAAAGGTGGACGAATCACTAAGACCCATCCTGGACCTAAGATTCCTAAATAAATTCATAAAGACGCAAAAATTCAAGATGACATCACAAGAAGTGCTACCCCAAATCCAAGGCGGAGACTTCATGTCCACCGTGGATCTCAAGGACGCCTACCTGCACATCCCAATGAACAGGCGACACAAAAACCTGTTAAGGTTCAACATCAACCAGGATCATTATCAGTTTACAACCCTGGCATTCGGTCTAAAGTCCGCCCCAAGGGTTTTCACAAAATGCCTTGCAGCAGTAGCAGCGTACCTACGAAGGGAAGGGATTCATGTGTATCCTTACCTAGACGACTGGCTAGTCAAAGCAAGCACTTGCGACAAGTGCGAGGAGCACGCAGAACGGGTGACAAGAACACTAACAAACCTGGGGTTCTCGATACACTGGGGTAAGTCATCGATAGAACCAGAACAGGTGAAGATCTTCCTGGGGGCGAAGATCAACACCATAGACGGAACGGTGATGCCCAGCGACAGGAGAACAATAGCCCTGCTGAACGAGACGCGTCTCTACCAGAAGGGGCGAGTTCTGACAGTGAGAACAGTGAGCAAGATCATGGGGATGATGGCGTCATGCATCCACCTAGTCCCCAATGTACGGCTTCACATGAGACCATTCCAAGAATGGCTGCAACAGCAATGGTCACAAGCAAGCGGGAGTTGGGAGGATCTAGTGGTTGTTACGCACGCAGTGCAGGAGGAGATAACATGGTGGAACAGGGAGAACTTAACTACAGGAAAGACCTTGAAACCACCAAACCCAACTGTGACCATTACCATGGACGCATCACAAATAGGATGGGGAGCACACATGAACAAACTCAGGGTGAGGGGTCTGTGGACTCCGGCAGATGCGGTCAGACACATCAATTACCTGGAATTGAAGACTGTCCTGCTAGCCCTGAAGGCCTTCCAGAAACAGCTATACAACCAGAAAGTGTTGATACAGACGGACAATACTACTACCATGTTCTATATCAACAAGCAGGGAGGGACACAATCGTTCCCCCTTTCCTCTCTGGCACAGGAGATTTGGAGATGGCTATCCCACTCAAGATAGAGTTGCTGGCCATACACCTACCAGGGAAGGACAATGTGGAGGCAGACTGGCTCAGCAGACAGACATCGGCATCCCACGAGTGGGAGCTCAATGGACAGGAAACGCAGAGGCTATTCCAAAGGTGGGGAACACCGACAATAGACCTGTTTGCAACACGCCTGAATGCAAAATGCCAAAACTTCGCATCCAGACAACCAGAACAGCAATCGCAAGGGAATGCTCTATGGATAAGTTGGTCAAAGACATTTGCCTACGCTTTTCCACCGATACCGCTGTTACACAGGGTGCTCGACAAGTGCAAGACCAGCAACATGACACTGATCCTAGTGGCACCACAGTGGGCAAGGCAGACATGGTTCTCTCAAATAGTGGAAATGGCACAAGGCACTCCTCACAAATTCATAAGAAGAAAGGACCTGCTCTCCATGCAGAACGGAGAGGTCCTGCACCCAGAGCCAGAGAGCCTCAGCCTGGCGGCATGGCTCCTGAAGACTTAGAGTTTGCGCACCTGAACCTACCTCCAAGCACTATGCGAGTGCTGCGGGAGGCAAGGAGACCTACAACACGAAAATGCTATGGGGAGAAATGGAAAAGGTTCACAATATGGTGCAGCAGAAATAAACTACTGAATAAAATGACAACAGAGTCAACGGTGCTTAGATATCTCACACACCTACTAAAAAGTAATCTATGCTCATCCTGCCTAAGGGTACACCTAGCGGCAATCGTAGCTTACACACGAGGGGAGAGAGGAGGAAGTCTCTTTACATCACAGGTAGTAAAGAGGTTCCTGGAGGGGGCGAAAAGAATTGCGTCACCAATGAGGATGCCGCCGCCGGCATGGAACCTCAACGTGGTCCTAACCGAGCTTATGAAGGTGCCGTTTGAGCCCATCCACAAGGCCACGCTGCAAATGCTGACAATGAAAACAGCCTTCCTCGTAGCGATAACCTCGCGGCGCAGAGTGAGCGAGCTGCAAGCACTGACACTGCAAGAGCCCTACATCCAGATACTCAAGGATAGGGTGGTTCTAAGAACGGACCCACACTTCATGCCTAAGGTGGTGTCGGCATTCTATATGAACCAGACAATTCAGATACCGAGTTTCTTTCAAAACCCCACGACAAGCGCAGAAAGGGCACTGCACACTCTAGACGCTAGAAGGGCAGTGATGCACTACATTGAGAGGAGAAGACATGTTGAAACCTACTTACCCGGTTAAAGTTAACCAGAGCCCCAGCATCACAAAATGGATGCTGCTGCCACACAAGTCTGACCTCCTGCTGCTGGGAGACCTTCCAGCGAGGGAGGCTTGGACAATAGGTTTCCTCCCTTGGGTGGTGCTAGCACCACCCCAGACAGGCCTTAGTGTATTGGGGCGGGGAGGAATGAAAGAAACTAGACACTGCCTGGGGCACACAAGGTGTCCCATGCATAGTCCAGTTCAAACCGGCGCTGGGGCACTCCAGCCCCAGCTCTGGCGCGAAACTGGACAAAGGAAAGGGGGTGTAGCCACTCCCCTTCCTGGTCTCACCCATAGGAGGGACCTTGCAGGTAGCCCAGCCCACTAGCCCAGTATATCAGTAGGTAGCTGAGCCCTGCTAAATTAGATTATCCTGAATCTGCAACTTGAACAGAAACTCTGGACCTTCGACATTCGTCCTCAGGAAGAAGACTGAAGAATCTCCCTTGTGGCCAAGGAGTGACCACCCTGGTCAACCAGGCACCATCCAGCGACTGCTGCTTGCTTTGCGACTGATCCTACGAGGGACGACTGCAGAGACTGACCAGCGCCGAGACTTCCAGACACCTCTGAACCAGATCCATCTCTACAGCAAAGCTGAGACCCTTGGAGGCGACGAGGGACGTGGGACCGTCTACTTGGGAAAAGTGGCTAGTAACTGACTAGCGCGACTTCTGAGGCTTCCTCGAGGCTGTGCTTGGGGAATTGAGAAGCCCCCATCCAGAGCACCATCTGCAAAGAAGATCAGCTCCCCACACTTCACGTGTTCTGCGTGGGGCCCTTCTGCACCTGAGTTGCTCGACGTGTTGTCTGGTTGCTGGCCCATTGGCTAGTGACCTCTGCGACGACGAACCTTTGATTTCACCTTGCTGGTCCGGCTCCTCCAGACTGGCACTCGCTCCTCTGTGAAAGAGAAGCACCCCAGACCTTCCTGGTCTGCACCAGAAGCAAGTCCTCCATTCTGCGTGGGTTCCGCTTGCCAAGGCTTGTTGGATCCTAACTCGACATCGACGCCGCCGACAGCAAGAGCCTTCGTGGGACAGCTCGCCTCCTGGTCCTGGTCATCCTCGACGCCTCCTGGTACCCGTGGCTGCTGCGACAAGCTTCACCTCTTCACCTGCATCTGCACGACATCGCCTGGTTCCTTCCTGGTTCCTTCCCGGCTCCTGGCTGGTGACCTAGACTCTGTCCCTTTTGCTTGCAGGTTCCTTCCTTCTTGATCCCATCCTTGGGATCCACCGGACACTCTTCACTGACTGCCTGTCAGCAACTTTCCTTCAGGCAGCCATAGAAGTCAACGACGAAACCCGGCGCAAGTTCACACCTATGCAACCGCAGCCCGTGGGCTAGGTAACTTGAGTACTTCGGTGCTCACAAGGGTATTGACTATCCTAGGGTCTAGTTTCCGAGTCTCAACTTTCTAGCTAAACCAGAAGTGTCCTAAAACTGTTAATTTCTAACTGCTAGTAATTCTATCGACTTTTACGCATTATGCGTGTGTTTCCACTCTGCACCTGAATCCCGTGGGCCTCCCACTTCCTAACCTTTGGTAGTATAGTGTAGCCCCAGCGATTCCCTAGGCCTAGGCCGATCCTGTGTTCGTGACAGTGGTTCTTATACCACTTACTTAGTATATGGTTTGCGTGGCCCCTAGGACCTAACTGTATTACTTACCTGTGTGACTTAATGTATGCTTAAATAAGACTGTGTTGTACTTACCTCGAATCTCATAAAGAGTGCTGAGGGTTTGACTAGAATAAATACATTCTATTTTTATATATATATCTGTTGTGGTGTCCTTTCATTTGGTATTCAAGTGATTACAAATGGTATAACAGCTGGCTTCACATGCCATACAGAGTTTAGCCTAAGACTGCTCTTGTCCATGCTACCACTAGGATAGCTGGTCTATAAGGTTGACTTTACAACCAATCACCATAAGGGTTGTTTGGACTGATACAGGGTGTACACTAGATTTAGTGACATCATATATCAGGCCAACCTCCCACATTGGTGAGCAGCGGTTGGGATCTGAGCTTGCTGTTGTAATACCATTGTAATCTTGAGATATTAAATTGAAAGATCACACAGATATTGTCTAGGTACATATAACATAGATTATAAATACTTAAGTCCTACTGGACTTAGTTGTTGAAGGTTGACGGGCTAGCACACCCTGACTACAACTACTAGAGAGGTTTAGTAGATACAACTAGTGTAGGTAGGTGCACACACCACACCCTCACTAGATCATGTCTCTGAGAGGAGATCAAGTTGATTCTCTCTCAGGAGGGGTAGATCCTAGAAAGATCCCCTCTAGATATGATACCCTAACTTTTCAGGAGATGAGACAACTGTGTACCTCCAGAAAGTTAAAACAGGGTTCAACCCCTACCCTCATTCAGCTAGTGGAGATCCTAGAGGAGTTTGATGCTCGTAGGGCCTCGCAGGCTAGTACCCTAGGTACAGGTGAGGGTCTACCCACTACAGATGAGTCAGATGGGACTTCAGAAGATGAGGTAGACAGCCAGGTCCAAGTTGGGAGACTTAGCCAGGCTAACTTAAGTCTAGATGGGAGTCTGACTGGGGTCCCCCCATTCAGACCCTCAAGTGGGCTTAACCAGAGAAGCAGGAGGGACAGATCCCCTTCAAGGGAATCTATCCACTCCCATGTCTCTAATAGCTCCAATGCCTCTTCTCACAGGGGAATGACTTCCTCCCAGAGAAAAGAGCATCAGGCCAGAATGAGGGAAGCCAATCTGAGGATTGAAAGGGAAGAACTTGCCTTTGCCAAGGAGAAGCTTGCTCTGGCCAGAGAGCAGAAGTTAAGTGGGTTAGATCCCACTGGTGGCAGCAATATCCGTAAGGATAGAGACAGGACCTATGATAATAGAAACCTGAGCAAGATTGTCCCTCCCTACAAGTGTGGGGATGACATCCACAAATGGATAACTGCTTTGGAGAGAGCCTGCAAAGTACAGCAGGTACCCCAAAGTCAGTGGGCAGCTATCTTGTGGCTCTCCTTCTCTGAGAAAGGTAGAGACAAGCTCCTCACAGTTAGTGATCAGGATGCTGACAATTACACTGTCCCGAAGAGTGCTCTGATTGATGGGTTTGGCCTAACCACTGAACAATACAGGTTGTTGTTCAGGGATACCCAGAAGACACAGACTCAGGACTGGACTGACTTTGTAGATTGTGCCACTAAGGCTCTGGAAGGCCGGTTATTGGGTAGTAAGGTTAAGGACTATACAGGATTGTATAATTTGATCATGAGAGAACAAATCCTTAATAACTGTCAAAACCAGCTGTTGCATCAACACTTGATTGACTCTGACCTAACTTCTCCCCAGGATTTGGGAAAGAAGGCAGATAGGTGGGTCAGGACTAGAGTTAAGCAGAAAAACCAGAACCAGGGCGGTGATCAGAAAAAGGCAGACCAGAAGAGTAATGATCAGAAACAAAAAGACCAGAAGTCTTCACCAGGCCCCCAAAAGGCTCAGGGGGAGGGTGGTCCCAAAAAGGATAAAAAGAAAGATGGCCAAAAGAAACCATGGTGCAACTATTGTAAGTCAAACTCACATTGGTTTAGTGAGTGCACCAAAAAGGATAAGCCCCCAGCCACCATTGCCCCTAAGGCAACTGTACCCCCTAGTCCAGCTGTAAGTGGTGGTTCCCAGCAAAAGGGTGTAGTAGGGTTAACCCTGGGAACTGAGGAGGGTCCTGGCCTAGTCAGGATACCTACTCGGGCTGTTCTGATCTGTGATGGGGACATAGCTTTGTCCTCTACTGTAGGCCCCAGTAACCTGGGCAAGTACAGACAGACTCCTTTAATCAATAATAGAATGTCTCAGGCCTACAGGGACACTGGGGCTAGTGTCACAATGGTGACACCTGCCTTTGAGGACCCTGGACAGATCATGCTAGGTGAGAATTACCTAGTGACCAACGCTAGCAATGCCACTACCTCCCATAGTGTGGCAATTGTTAACTTCTCCTGGGGAGGGGTAACTGGCCTCAAGAAAGTTGTGGTAAGTTCAGACCTTCCTGTAGAGTGTCTGTTGGGAAATGACCTTGAAATGTCAGTGTGGTCTGAAGTGGAGTATAGGACCCATGCAGAAATGCTGGGGATAGATGCACATGTCCTTGCTGTGACCAGGTCACAGGCCAAAAAGTGTAACACTGAACAGGTGCTGGATCCTGGGACAATGGACCAGACACAACCCAAGAGAAAGAGCAGTAGGGTAAAGGCTGTGCTTTCCCCCCTGCCTCGGGTGGTGGATCAGCCCTCACAGGAGGATGATTCTGAGAGCCCTGAAGGATCTGTCCTAGAAGAACTGGAACTGGAACCTGATCAGGTTGAGTTTCTTGGGACAGGGGGACCTTCAAGGGCAGATCTGAGGCAGGCTCAATTAGACTGCCCCTCTCTTGAACCCCTCAGACAGCAGGCTGCTGCTGAGGCTGCAGGGAATGCTCAAGGTACCCATAGAGTGTATTGGGATGAAGGGCCGCTGTACTCGGAGGCTAGAGACCCCAAGCCTGGTGCGTCCAGGAGGTTGGTCATACCCTTGAGTTTCAGAGGCTTCCTTCTTACCTTGGCCCATGATATTCCCCTTGGAGGACACTTAGGCCAGAATAAGACTTGGGACAGGCTTGTCCCTCACTTTCACTGGCGTCATATGTCAGAAGATACAAAGGAGTTTTGTCCCTCCTGTGTCACCTGCCAAGCCAGTGGCAAATCAGGTGGCACCACAAAGGCCCCCCTCATACCACTACCTGTGGTGGGGGTTCCCTTTGAGAGAGTGGGGATAGACATTGTAGGACCAATGGACCCCCCTACAGCATCTGGGCACAGATTTATACTGGTGATAGTGGACCATGCCACCAGGTATCCAGAAGCTATACCCCTGAGGACCACAACAGCACGTGTTGTGGCAAGAGCCCTGCTTGGAGTCTTCTCCAGAGTGGGTTTTCCAAAGGAGGTTGTGTCTGACAGAGTTGCCAACTTCATGTTAAGGGTACACCTAGCGGCAATCGTAGCTTACACACGAGGGGAGAGAGGAGGAAGTCTCTTTACATCACAGGTAGTAAAGAGGTTCCTGGAGGGGGCGAAAAGAATTGCGCCACCAATGAGGATGCCGCTGCCGGCATGGAACCTCAACGTGGTCCTAACCGAGCTTATGAAGGTGCCGTTTGAGCCCATCCACAAGGCCACGCTGCAAATGCTGACAATGAAAACAGCCTTCCTCGTAGCGATAACCTCGCGGCGCAGAGTGAGCGAGCTGCAAGCACTGACACTGCAAGAGCCCTACATCCAGATACACAAGGATAGGGTGGTTCTAAGAACGGACCCACACTTCATGCCTAAGGTGGTGTCGGCATTCCATATGAACCAGACAATTCAGATACCGAGTTTCTTTCAAAACCCCACGACAAGCGCAGAAAGGGCACTGCACACTCTAGACGCTAGAAGGGCAGTGATGCACTACATTGAGAGGAGAAGACCTGTTGAAACCTACTTACCCGGTTAAAGTTAACCAGAGCCCCAGCATCACAAAATGGATGCTGCTGCCACACAAGTCTGACCTCCTGCTGCTGGGAGACCTTCCAGCGAGGGAGGCTTGGACAATAGGTTTCCTCCCTTGGGTGGTGCTAGCACCACCCCAGACAGGCCTTAGTGTATTGGGGCGGGGAGGGATGAAAGAAACTAGACACTGCCTGGGGCACACAAGGTGTCCCATGCATAGTCCAGTTCAAACCGGCGCTGGGGCACTCCAGCCCCAGCTCTGGCGCGAAACTGGACAAAGGAAAGGGGGTGTAGCCACTCCCCTTCCTGGTCTCACCCATAGGAGGGACCTTGCAGGTAGCCCAGCCCACTAGCCCAGTATATCAGTAGGTAGCTGAGCCCTGCTAAATTAGATTATCCTGAATCTGCAACTTGAACAGAAACTCTGGACCTTCGACATTCGTCCTCAGGAAGAAGACTGAAGAATCTCCCTTGTGGCCAAGGAGTGACCACCCTGGTCAACCAGGCACCATCCAGCGACTGCTGCTTGCTTTGCGACTGATCCTACGAGGGACGACTGCAGAGACTGACCAGCGCCGAGACTTCCAGACACCTCTGAACCAGATCCATCTCTACAGCAAAGCTGAGACCCTTGGAGGCGACGAGGGACGTGGGACCGGCGACTTGGGAAAAGTGGCTAGTAACTGACTAGCGCGACTTCTGAGGCTTCCTCGAGGCTGTGCTTGGGGAATTGAGAAGCCCCCATCCAGAGCACCATCTGCAAAGAAGATCAGCTCCCCACACTTCACGTGTTCTGCGTGGGGCCCTTCTGCACCTGAGTTGCTCGACGTGTTGTCCGGTTGCTGGCCCATTGGCTAGTGACCTCTGCGACGACGAACCTTTGATTTCACCTTGCTGGTCCGGCTCCTCCAGACTGGCACTCGCTCCTCTGTGAAAGAGAAGCACCCCAGACCTTCCTGGTCTGCACCAGAAGCAAGTCCTCCATTCTGCGTGGGTTCCGCTTGCCAAGGCTTGTTGGATCCTAACTCGACATCGACGCCGCCGACAGCAAGAGCCTTCGTGGGACAGATCGCCTCCTGGTCCTGGTCATCCTCGACGCCTCCTGGTACCCGTGGCTGCTGCGACAAGCTTCACCTCTTCACCTGCATCTGCACGACATCGCCTGGTTCCTTCCTGGTTCCTTCCCGGCTCCTGGCTGGTGACCTAGACTCTGTCCCTTTTGCTTGCAGGTTCCTTCCTTCTTGATCCCATCCTTGGGATCCACCGGACACTCTTCACTGACTGCCTGTCAGCAACTTTCCTTCAGGCAGCCATAGAAGTCAACGACGAAACCCGGCGCAAGTTCACACCTATGCAACCGCAGCCCGTGGGCTAGGTAACTTGAGTACTTCGGTGCTCACAAGGGTATTGACTATCCTAGGGTCTAGTTTCCGAGTCTCAACTTTCTAGCTAAACCAGAAGTGTCCTAAAACTGTTAATTTCTAACTGCTAGTAATTCTATCGACTTTTACGCATTACGCGTGTGTTTCCACTCTGCACCTGAATCCCGTGGGCCTCCCACTTCCTAACCTTTGGTAGTATAGTGTAGCCCCAGCGATTCCCTAGGCCTAGGCCGATCCTGTGTTCGTGACAGTGGTTCTTATACCACTTACTTAGTATATGGTTTGCGTGGCCCCTAGGACCTAACTGTATTACTTACCTGTGTGACTTAATGTATGCTTAAATAAGACTGTGTTGTACTTACCTCGAATCTCATAAAGAGTGCTGAGGGTTTGACTAGAATAAATACATTCTATTTTTATATATATCTGTTGTGGTGTCCTTTCATTTGGTATTCAAGTGATTACAAATGGTATAACAGCTGGCTTCACATGCCATACAGAGTTTAGCCTAAGACTGCTCTTGTCCATGCTACCACTAGGATAGCTGGTCTATAAGGTTGACTTTACAACCAATCACCAAAAGGGTTGTTTGGACTGATACAGGGTGTACACTAGAATTAGTGACATCATATATCAGGCCAACCTCTCACATTGGTGAGCAGCGGTTGGGATCTGAGCTTGCTGTTTTAATACCATTGTAATCTTGAGATATTAAATTGAAAGATCACACAGATATTGTCTAGGTACATATAACATAGATTATAAATACTTAAGTCCTACTGGACTTAGTTGTTGAAGGTTGACGGGCTAGCACACCCTGACTACAACTACTAGAGAGGTTTAGTAGATACAACTAGTGTAGGTAGGTGCACACACCACACCCTCACTAGATCATGTCTCTGAGAGGAGATCAAGTTGATTCTCTCTCAGGTGGGGTAGATCCTAGAAAGATCCCCTCTAGATATGATACCCTAACTTTTCAGGAGATGAGACAACTGTGTACCTCCAGAAAGTTAAAACAGGGTTCAACCCCTACCCTCATTCAGCTAGTGGAGATCCTAGAGGAGTTTGATGCTCGTAGGGCCTCGCAGGCTAGTACCCTAGGTACAGGTGAGGGTCTACCCACTACAGATGAGTCAGATGGGACTTCAGAAGATGAGGTAGACAGCCAGGTCCAAGTTGGGAGACTTAGCCAGGCTAACTTAAGCCTAGATGGGAGTCTGACTGGGGTCCCCCCATTCAGACCCTCAAGTGGGCTTAACCAGAGAAGCAGGAGGGACAGATCCCCTTCAAGGGAATCTATCCACTCCCATGTCTCTAATAGCTCCAATGCCTCTTCTCACAGGGGAATAACTTCCCCCCAGAGAAAAGAGCATCAGGCCAGAATGAGGGAAGCCAATCTGAGGATTGAAAGGGAAGAACTTGCCTTTGCCAAGGAGAAGCTTGCTCTGGCCAGAGAGCAGAAGTTAAGTGGGTTAGATCCCACTGGTGGCAGCAATATCCCTAAGGATAGAGACAGGACCTATGATAATAGAAACCTGAGCAAGATTGTCCCTCCCTACAAGTGTGGGGATGACATCCACAAATGGATAACTGCTTTGGAGAGAGCCTGCAAAGTACAGCAGGTACCCCAAAGTCAGTGGGTAGCTATCTTGTGGCTCTCCTTCTCTGAGAAAGGTAGAGACAAGCTCCTCACAGTTAGTGATCAGGATGCTGACAATTACACTGTCCCGAAGAGTGCTCTGATTGATGGGTTTGGCCTAACCACTGAACAATACAGGTTGTTGTTCAGGGATACCCAGAAGACACAGACTCAGGACTGGACTGACTTTGTAGATTGTGCCACTAAGGCTCTGGAAGGCTGGTTATTGGGTAGTAAGGTTAAGGACTATACAGGATTGTATAATTTGATCATGAGAGAACAAATCCTTAATAACTGTCAAAACCAGCTGTTGCATCAACACTTGATTGACTCTGACCTAACTTCTCCCCAGGAATTGGGAAAGAAGGCAGATAGGTGGGTCAGGACTAGAGTTAAGCAGAAAAACCAGAACCAGGGCGGTGATCAGAAAAAGGCAGACCAGAAGGGTAATGATCAGAAACAAAAAGACCAGAAGTCTTCACCAGGCCCCCAAAAGGCTCAGGGGGAGGGTGGTCCCAAAAAGGATAAAAAGAAAGATGGCCAAAAGAAACCATGGTGCAACTATTGTAAGTCAAACTCACATTGGTTTAGTGAGTGCACCAAAAAGGATAAGCCCCCAGCCACCATTGCCCCTAATGCAACTGTACCCCCTAGTCCAGCTGTAAGTGGTGGTTCCCAGCAAAAGGGTGTAGTAGGGTTAACCCTGGGAACTGAGGAGGGTCCTGGCCTAGCCAGGATACCTACTCGGGCTGTTCTGATCTGTGATGGGGACATAGCTTTGTCCTCTACTGTAGGCCCCAGTAACCTGGGCAAGTACAGACAGACTCCTTTAATCAATAATAGAATGTCTCAGGCCTACAGGGACACTGGGGCTAGTGTCACAATGGTGACACCTGCCTTTGTGGACCCTGGACAGATCATGCTAGGTGAGAATTACCTAGTGACCAACGCTAGCAATGCCACTACCTCCCATAGTGTGGCAATTGTTAACTTCTCCTGGGGAGGGGTAACTGGCCTCAAGAAAGTTGTGGTAAGTTCAGACCTTCCTGTAGAGTGTCTGTTGGGAAATGACCTTGAAACGTCAGTGTGGTCTGAAGTGGAGTATAGGACCCATGCAGAAATGCTGGGGATAGATGCACATGTCCTTGCTGTGACCAGGTCACAGGCCAAAAAGTGTAACACTGAACAAGTGCTGGATCCTGGGACAATGGACCAGACACAACCCAAGAGAAAGAGCAGTAGGGTAAAGGCTGTGCCTTCCCCCCTGCCTCAGGTGGTGGATCAGCCCTCACAGGAGGATGATTCTGAGAGCCCTGAAGGATCTGTCCTAGAAGAACTGGAACTGGAACCTGATCAGGTTGAGTTTCTTGGGACAGGGGGACCTTCAAGGGCAGATCTGAGGCAGGCTCAATTAGACTGCCCCTCTCTTGAACCCCTCAGACAGCAGGCTGCTGCTGAGGCTGCAGGGAATGCTCAAGGTACCCATAGAGTGTATTGGGATGAAGGGCCGCTGTACTCAGAGGCTAGAGACCCCAAGCCTGGTGCGTCCAGGAGGTTGGTCATACCCTTGAGTTTCAGAGGCTTCCTTCTTACCTTGGCCCATGATATTCCCCTTGGAGGACACTTAGGCCAGAATAAGACTTGGGACAGGCTTGTCCCTCACTTTCACTGGCGTCATATGTCCGAAGATACAAAGGAGTTTTGTCCCTCCTGTGTCACCTGCCAAGCCAGTGGCAAATCAGGTGGCACCACAAAGGCCCCCCTCATACCACTACCTGTGGTGGGGGTTCCCTTTGAGAGAGTGGGGATAGACATTGTAGGACCAATGGACCCCCCTACAGCATCTGGGCACAGATTTATACTGGTGATAGTGGACCATGCCACCAGGTATCCAGAAGCTATACCCCTGAGGACCACAACAGCACGTGTTGTGGCAAGAGCCCTGCTTGGAGTCTTCTCCAGAGTGGGTTTTCCAAAGGAGGTTGTGTCTGACAGAGTTGCCAACTTCATGTTAGGATATTTGACTGCAATGTGGAAGGAGTGTGGTGTAAACTAAAAATTCACTACTCCCTATCACCCACAATGCAATGGGCTTGTTGAGAGATTCAACAAGACCCTAAAAGGGATGATAAAAGGTTTACCAGACAAGCTTAGGCGAAGATGGGACATCATTTTACCCTGCCTTCTGTTTGCTTACAGAGAGGTCCCACAAAAGGGGGTTGGCTACAGCCCTTTTGAGCTTTTGTTTGGGCATCCTGTAAGAGGAAGAGGACCCCTATGTTTAGTAAGGGAAGGATGGGAGAGACCTCTCAGACAACCCAAACTTGATATAGTGGATTATGTACTTGGTCTTCGCTCCAGGATGGCAGAGTATATGAAGAAGGCTTCTAAAAACCTTGAGGCAAGCCAAGAACTCCAAAAAGCTTGGCATGACCAAAAGGCTGTGCTGACTGTGTACCAGCCAGGGCAGAAAGTGTGGGTGTTGGAGCCAGTGGCCCCAGCAGCACTCCAAGACAAATGGTCTGGACCCCACACTATTGTTGAGCAAAAGGGAGAAGTCACCTACTTGGTGGACCTTGGGACTCCCAGAAGCCCCCACAGGGTGCTTCATGTCAACAGATTGAAGGCAAATGTTGACAGGGCAGACATGGGCTTACTCATGGCTACAGATGAGGGGCAGGAGGATGAGAGTGACCCTCTCCCAGACCTGTTGACTCAGAACCCTGTTGATGGCTCAGTTGATGGTTTGGTCTTTTCTGACAGCCTCACTGATCATCAGCAACAGGACTGCAGACAGGTTCTGCAATCCTACAGACATATGTTCTCTCTGACCCCAAGTCAGACAAACTGGTGTACCCATGAGGTGGACACTGGTGACAGTCTGCCTGTGAAGAGTAAAATCTACAGGCAACCTGACCATGTCAGGGACTGCATAAAGATTGAGGTACAAAAGATGTTGGAGCTGGGAGTCATTGAACCTTCAGAGAGCCCTTGGGCTAGTCCTGTAGTTCTTGTGCCAAAACCTCACACCCAAGATGGTAAGAGAGATGAGGTTTTGCGTGAATTACAGAGGTCTCAATGCTGTCACTAGGACAGATGCCCACCCAATACCTAGGGCAGATGAGCTCATTGACAGACTGGCAGCTGCCAAGTTTTTGAGCACATTTGACCTGACAGCAGGCTACTGGCAAATCAGACTAGCTGAGAATGCAAAGGCCAAAACTGCTTTCTCGACCCCAGGAGGACATTATCAATTTGTGGTAATGGCCTTTGGTTTGAAGAATGCACCTGCCACTTTCCAAAGGTTGGTGAATCAAGTCCTTACAGGCCTGGATGACTACTGTGCAGCTTATCTTGATGATATTGCTGTCTTTAGCTCCACCTGGGAGGATCACCTGGTCCACCTGAGGAATGTTTTAGAGGCCCTGCAAAAGGCAGGCCTCACTATCAAGGCCACTAAGTGCCAGATAGGGCAGAGCAAGGTTGTATACCTGGGCCACCTAGTTGGTGGGGGTCAGGTTCAACCACTGGAGAGCAAGATCCAGACCATAAAGGACTGGACTCCTCCAACTACCCAGACTCCGGTCAGAGCTTTCTTGGGCCTGACTGGGTACTACAGAACGTTTGTTAAGAATTATGGGTCCATTGTGACACCACTTAACGACTTGACCTCTAAGAAGATGCCAAAGAAAGTTCAGTGGACAGTGAGCTGTCAAAAAGCATTTGATGACCTGAAGCAGGCCATGTGCAGTGCACCTATTCTGAAAAGTCCAGACTACTCCAAAGAGTTGCTTCTGAGTTGGGTGTGGGAGCTGTTCTTTCACAACTGAATGTAGATGGTCAAGACCAGCCCATTGCTTTTATTAGTAGAAGGCTGACCCCTAGAGAGAAACGTTGGTCAGCTATTGAGAGGGAGGCCTTTGCTGTGATTTGGGCCCTGAAGAAGCTGAGGCCATACTTGTTTGGCACTCATTTCAAGATTCAGACAGACCATAAGCCCCTCTTGTGGCTAAATCAGATGAAGGGTGAAAATCCCAAACTTCTTAGGTGGTCCATTTCCCTACAGGGGATGGACTTCACAGTGTAACATAGACCTGGGACTGACCATGCCAATGCAGATGGACTCTCCAGATATTTCCACTTAGAACATGAAGACTCAACTGGTCAAGGTTAGTTTAATGTCCCTAAGTTTGGGGGGGGGGGGGGTTGTGTAGGAGAGTAGGGTCTGCTTTCTATGTTCACCCCCACTTTTTGCTTTTGCTTCACTGGTTTTCGACTTAGATGTGGCTGTGGGCCTGCTAATCAGACCCACAGTCCAGCTGTTTTCTCTCTAAATTGATACTATGTACTTTAGGTGCATAACCCAATTGGTTAGGGTCACCTTATTGGCCCCTGTACAGTGTACCTTAGGTACCCAGGGCATAGGTGTACCCTAGGCCTACCAGGGGCTGCAGCATGTATTATGCCACCCCTGGCCTGGCCTTCCATTATGACACAACTGGCTGATCACTCAGCTGGGGCAAGGTCGTGTAATCACCCCTTGCTTAGGTGTAGTATTCCTATACCTACCTTATATATAGACACGTGTACCTATCAGCCACTCCTATGGCAGGCCTTAACAATCCTGGAGGCAGAGTGCTTGGTAACATGTGAGATGGTGCTCTAGCATGAGCTGAGCCTGTCTGCAGCTTTCGGAACCATGTCCTTATAGCTGTTCTATGATATAGCCTACCATATACTCTTAAAGTACCTTATAATCTTAAACGGTTATGGTAACTATGGTTTGGCTTTATCCAAACATGTTGTGTAAGGTGTCTAACACTTTGGAATAATACCCCCATACCATTTCTGGCAATGAGGATATTATTCCTCCCTTCTAGAGGGAGAAGACATGTTGAAACCTACTTACCCGGTTAAAGTTAACCAGAGCCCCAGCATCACAAAATGGATGCTGCTGCCACAGACACAAGTCTGACCTCCTGCTGCTGGGAGACCTTCCAGCGAGGGAGGCTTGGACAATAGGTTTCCTGCCTTGGGAGGTGCTAGCACCACCCCAGACAGGCCTTAGTGTATTGGGGCAGGGAGGGATGAAAGAAATTAGACACTGCCTGGGGCACACAAGGTGTCCCATGCATTGTCCAGTTCAAACCGGCACTGGGGCACTCCAGCCCCAGCTCTGGCGTGAAACTGGACAAAGGAAAGGGGGTGTAGCCACTCCCCTTCCTGGTCCCACCCATAGGAGGGACCTTGCAGGTAGCCCAGCCCACTAGCCCAGTATATCAGTAGGTAGCTGAGCCCTGCTAAATTAGATTATCCTGAATCTGCAACTTGAACAAAAACTCTGGACCTTCGACATTCGACCTCAGGAAGAAGACTGAAGAATCTCCCTTGTGGCCAAGGAGTGACCACCCTGGGCAACCAGGCACCATTCAGCGACCGGTGCTTGCTTTGGGACTGATCCTACGAGGGACGACTGCAGAGACTGACCAGCGCCGAGACTTCCAGACACCTCTGAACCAGATCCACCTCTACAGCAAAGCTGAGACCCCTGGAGGCGACGAGGTACGTGGGACCGGCGACTTGGGAAAAGTGGCTAGTAACTGACTAGCGCGACTTCTGAGGCTTCCTCGAGGCTGTGCTTGGGGAATTGAGAAGCCCCCATCCCGAGCACCATCTGCAAAGAAGATCAGCTCCCCACACTTCACGTGTTCTGCGTGGGGGCCTTCTGCACCTGAGTTGCTCGACGTGTTGTCCGGTTGCTGGCCCGTTGGCTAGTGACCTCTGCGACGACGAACCTTTGATTTCACCTTGCTGGTCCGGCTCCTCCAGACTGGCACTCGCTCCTCTGTGAAAGAGAAGCACCCCAGACCTTCCTGGTCTGCACCAGAAGCAAGTCCTCCATTCTGCGTGGGTTCTGCTTGCCAAGGCTTGTTGGGTCCTATCTCGACATCTACGCCGCCGACAGCAAGAGCCTTCGTGGGACAGCTCGCCTCCTGGTCGTCCTCGACGCCTCCTGGTACCCATGGCTGCTGCGACAAGCTTCACCTCTTCACCTGCATCTGCACAACATCGCCTGGTTCCTTCCTGGTTCCTTCCCGGCTCCTGGCTGGTGACCTATACTCTGTCCCTTCTGCTTGCAGGTTCCTTCCTTCTTGATCCCATCCTTGGGATCCACCGGACACTCTTCACTGACTGCCTGTCAGCAACTTTCCTTCAGGCATCCATAGAGGTCAACGACGAAACCCGACGCAAGTTCACACCTATGCACCCGCAGCCCGTGGGCTAGGTAACTTGAGTACTTCGGTGCTCACAAGGGTATTGACTATCCTAGGGTCTAGTTTCCGAGTCTTGACTTTCTAGCTATACCAGAAGTGTCCTAAAACTGTTAATTTCTAACTTCTAGTAATTCTATCGACTTTTACGCATTACGCGTGAGTGTTTCCACTCTGCACCTGAATCCCGTGGGCCTCCCACTTCCTAACCTTTGGTAGTATAGTGTAGCCCCAGCGATTCCCTAGGCCTAGGCCTATCCTGTGTTCGTGACAGTGGTTCTTATACCACTTACTTAGTATATGGTTTGCGTGGCCCCTAGGGCCTAACTGTATTACTTACCTGTGTGACTTAATGTATGCTTAAATAAGACTGTGTTGTACTTACCTCGAATCTCATAAAGAGTGCTGAGGGTTTGACTAGAATAAATACATTCTATTTTTATATATATCTGTTGGTGTCCTTTCATTTGGTATTCAAGGGATTACAAATGGTATAACAGCTATCTTCACATGCCATACAGAGTTTAGCCTAAGACTGCTCTTGTCCATGCTACCACTAGGATAGCTGGTCTATAAGGTTGACTTTACAACCAATCACCATAAGGGTTGGTTGGACTGATAAAGGGTGTACACTAGAATTAGTGACATCATATATCAGGCTAACTTCTCACACATGCCTTGTCCATCCTGTGGCAAAAAGAAGGCCCCTTCAGACACACACGATGTGTGTATCGTCTGTCTACCGGATTCTCACTCTTCTGCATCCTGTCGTCACTGCAAGGACCTTTCAAAGAGGAATTTGAAGGAGAGAGAGAGAATTAGGCTTTATGGCCTTTCGGAGCGGTCGACGTCGAAGCAGCTGGTCCCTGTTTGTTCTCCATCGGCGTCGGGCTCGGCGTCGAAGACTCCGGCGGCGGGATCGTCGCTGAGAGGTGAGGAGTCCAGGGAGAGTCATGCTTCCAAAAGAAAGTCCACGTCGACACTCGATCCGGCGGCAAAGCGCATTTGTTCGTCTTCGGCAACTTCGACGTCAAGAAAACATCCTTCGGCGTCGAAGGAGAGTCATCACCGATCGACGCCAAGAAGACATCGTTCGACGTCAAAGAATAGACATCGCTCAACGTCGAAATCAACACCAAGAGAAAAGTGGACGTCGCATGAAGAGCGCAGGCGTTTGAACGTCGAAATCTACATTGACGTCGAGGCAAAGATCGTTGTCAAAAGATCAGGGAAGATCTTCGACGTCGAGACCTGATTCGCCGTCAAGAGAAAGGGGATCGTCTTCGAAAGTACTGACAACGTCGAGACACGGATCATCGTCGGAACACTCGACGTTGAGGCGGGTGCCTCCGTCGGAGTCGACGTCGAGGCAGGTGCCTCCGTCGGAATCGACGTCGAGGCAGGTGCCTCCATCGTCAAAGGTCTCCAAAACTTCGGAGAAGATAGTGACGTCAAGGAGAGATTCCCCGTTGGGTTCTAGGCCTCCGTCCAGGACAAGTCCTCCGTCGACGACAATGCTCTCGACGTCGAGGCAGGACACATCGCCGGTTATCCACTCGGCATTGAAGTCCAGATCTCCGGTGATAGGCCTATCACCGTCGAGACGGTCCTCCGCGGTGGGATACCAGGAAACGTCACACATTCGTTTGACTTTCAAACCAGTATCGAGACGCAAATCTCCACATAGATTGGTATATACCACATCGGAGCACGATTCATGTCGTCCTATTTCAATTTCACCTTCAGCCTCTGAAGGCTCGAGATCAAGATCCGGATCGCCAGAGGTGTTGGGTTTCTCTCCAACTCCTCCAGTGGAACATACTTCTCAAGAGGAGGACCATACTCTGACTCAGAGCCCCATCAGGGAAATACCTCAGGACACTTCGATGATTCAGGCAGTTAATGCTTCATTAACAAGATTGAGGGCTCTGGATCAACCATCACGACCAGCAAGATCCCATTCTCGAGGAAGAGAATTCCAACGGCGCTCACGTTCGCCCAGAAGGCGATCCAGGTCCACCTCTCGTAGAAGAGAGTCAATCAGATCGGGGAGAAGGCGGCGTAGGTCCCCCTCATCCTCTTCGTCAAGCCGTTCGTCCAGAAGGGATTATTCACCCACACTCTAGAGTATCGCCAGTGGACGACATCAGCACCTTCCAAGATGTGTTGTGCAGAGGAGCGACAAAATTGAACATTCCCATGCCTGTTCAAGAAACCACCTCCTCCGTCATCTTTGAGACCATTCATGAGCGAGCGGTGTCTCGTCCACTGTTGCCTTTAGTCCCTGGGTTGCTTAAACCGGTAATGGACATCTTCCTCACGCCAGCGACTATCAAATCTGCGCCGGCGCGAATTCTTAAAAAATATCGTCCGGCCCCTGAGGATCCTCTATTTCTCAAGGCGGACCCTCCACCGGATTCTGTAATCACTGCTGCTGCCAGAAAAACTCATTCAGTGGCTTTGTCATCCACAGTGCCGCCGGATAAGGAAAGTAAATCAAAAGACTCTTGGGGGAGAAGAGTATGTGGCATGGCGGCCTTCAGTCTGAAAGTGGCCAGTGCCTCAGCGCTTCTGGGGCGCTACGACAGATCGCTGTGGGACTCCCTTCAGAGATTTATAGAAAAAGTACCTTCCGAAGACAGAAAGGACTTTGAAGAGATCTTGCACGAGGGCAGCCTAGTTTCAAACCAGGTGATAAGCGCAGCAGCGGATGGAGCAACGTTGGCAGCCCACTCGTATGCTCATGGGATTTCCGCCAGAAGATCCTCTTGGCTAAGGCTGACGGCTCTGAAACCTGAAGCACAGGCAAGAATTTTGAATCTGCCTTTCACTGGTAGTTCACTTTTCGGTTCTCATGCGGATGACGAAATGGCTCGCATGAAGTCAGAACTCGAGACCATGAAAGCCTTGGGGCTAGAGAAACTAAAAGAATTCCCTCGTCATAGGGGAACCGACAGGCGTAGCTACCAACAGAGGGTTCAAACCCCTCACTGGCAGAAAAATCAAGGGCAGAAGAAGCAACAATTTCAGTCCCGCAGATCATCTAGGGGACGTGGAAATAACCGCCAGTCCAGCAGTGGAAACAAGGCTCAAGGAAAGCAATGAGAGACCACTTCCTCCAATGCCGTCCACCGCTCCGGTGGGAGGAAAAGACAAGTGGGTTCTAAATATACTGCGACATGGAAACTCGCTTCGTTTCCGGAGTCCCCCTCCCTCGATCCACCCTGTACAATCATCTCAACACCTCAAGATGCTAAGAGAAGAAGTGGCGACCCTTTTGCTCAAATCAGCAATAGAAAGAGTTCCCAGGGCGCAGAGAGGGAGAGGAGTCTACTCCAGATATTTTCTAAATCAAAAAAGAAATACAAAATCAGACTTACGAACACTCAACAAGCATATCAAAAGAGAAAAGTTTTGCATGCTTGCGCTTCACCAAATATATCCTCATCTCCGTCGAGGCGATTGGATGTGCTCGCTGGATCTCCAAAACTCGTACTTTCATATTCCCATCGTACAGAGTCATCGGAAATTTCTAAGGTTCGTAGTGGGGACCTCCCACTATCAGTTCAAGGTTCTACCATTTGGCCTGAAATCAGCTCCTCGAGTATTTACAAAATGCATGGCGGTAGTAGCGGCTGCACTGAGGTGCGCAGGAGTTTTCGTCTATCCCTATCCAGACGATTGGCTGATAAAAGGTCCATCGCCTCAGAGTGTACACTCACAGCTGGCACGCTGCCTGAATTTGTGTCACAGATTGGGACTCAGGGTGAACTTCAAGAAATCCACCTTCACACCAACACAAAGAATACACTACCTGGGTGCAACTATAGACTCCGCAGTAGGAAAAGTGTTTCCTTCAGAGGAGAGACGGTTATCCCTTATCCACAAAGGCAAGCAGATTATAACCAACAATCTGTCTACAGCACGAGAGATCTCGTCTCTGCTAGGGGCCATGGCATCTTGCATATTCCTGGTGCCCAATGCCAGATTGAGGATGTGTCCTCTCCCAACAAGATCTGGAGGAAAAATGGGACCAAAGGAATTCACTGTGGGAGGAAACAGTCTGTCTTTCCTCAGCGGCCAGGCAGTCAATCAAGTGGTGGTTGAAGCCACTCAATCTACAGGTGGGAATTCCTGTTCATCAACGCATCCCTGCAGGGTTGGGGTGCGCATTTGGGATCCTGCAGACCCAGGGGCTGTGGTCCAGCAGTGAACAGTTGTACCACATCAACATGCTGGAGCTCAGGGCAGTCCACCTAGCCCTCAAAGCGTTCCTACCCGCAATAAGGACGAGTCCCATTCTAGTACAAACGGACAATACCACCACAATGTACTACCTGAACAAACAGGGGGGTACTCGATCCAGGACCCTCTCGCTGGAGGCTCAGTCCCTGTGGTACTGGATCCTAGCAAGGAACATTTTGATAAAGGCGGTACACCTTCCAGGAGAGCTCAACGTCAAAGCGGACTTACTCAGTCGTCATTTTCAAGATCCAGAGGACTGGGTACTCAACAACGAGGTGCTAGACGACATCTTCGGGGAGTACCTAAAGCGCATTCCACAAGAGGGAAAGCGGCCACTCTCCGAGATCTGCAAAGCAGCCACTTGGAGATCTGTCCATACATTTACAAGGCATTATTGTCTGGACTCGGACACCAGAGCAGACACTCAAGTAGGACAAGCCTCCTTGAGGAATCTGTTCAATAACTGATTTTTCCATGTATAGTGCAGTTCTCATTTGCCTGCAGGTGGAAGGTGGGCTTGCTATTCTTTTCAGTGCTTATGACTATTGATGAGGATCCCCTGGAAGAGGAGGATAAGTTACTTACCTGTAATCCTAGTTCTCTTCCAGGGGTATCCTCATCAAAGTCATAAGCAATCCACCCGCCTCCCCAGGCAAATGAGAGGACTGTATTATTAAACATGGAAGAAGTATATCTTTGTGTTTAGGACTACGGTCCCGCAAAAAGAACAACTGACCCAACTGTCACCCCTGAGGCATGATGGGATATTGGAGTCTGGGCTGCCTTAAAGGCACGGTGCCAGTTTTTACCTGTACAAGGCTTTTCAGTCTCTATGGTATTGTATTGCAATACAGCCTGCAGGCTAACAATGTTTTGTGGATCGGTGTTTTGCACAGTGTTCTCTTTTCTTTATCATGTGTTTTTACCTCCATTAAAAAAAAAAGAAAAAAAAAGAGATTTAGGTGTATTATTATACCTATGGTGGATTATTGGATATTTGTGTCTACATTGTCTAGCCTTCTATGGGGGCTGCATTTGCTTGGAAAAAATAATATATGTTTATACATATACAGAGCTGTATATATATGTTTTTCATATATAATTTTATTATTTCCGGGGTCCCCACACATGGGCGTGAATATTCAGTGCTTATGACTTTGATGAGGATACCCCTGGAAGAGAACTAGGATTACAGGTAAGTAACTTATCCTTCATTGTTACCCAACTCAATGGTACTCATTTTATCGACCTAGGAGGGATTAAAGGCTGAGGGACCTGCCTGGATTAGAACCAGAGACCATGAGGTTGAACACAGTCCCCAACAGTGGCCGTGATAGTCCACTAATCCACCAGACCCGGCAGATGCTCATGTCCAGAAGTCGGGATACTATACTCTCAATGCCCAATCCAGAGCTACTAGAAAGTCTTGTGCCTGGTCAGTCCTGATCTTCTTCAGAACTTGGGGCAGAAGACGTATCGGTGGAAAGGCATATCGGAGTCCCGAGTTCCATTCTATGTGGCGAGAAACACCTTGTTAATTTCAACACGCAAAAGTACTGACATTGCGCATTCTCAGCAGTGGAAAAGGGATCGAGCCAGGGTTCTTCCCATTCACGGAAAAGACCGTGCAGCACCTTCATATGTAACTTTCATTTGTGATTCACAAGGGGTCAATGGCTTAATTTGTTCAAGAAACCCGGTGTGTGGTGTGTCGCCAGAAAAGTCCCTCAGAGACCTATCTACATCCACAGATGCAAAGCCACCTATCATAGGGTCCACAAGCCCACCACACCCGTCTTGTTGAAGTAGCATGTGGTGGAGGTGATGGTGTTGTGGGTGAGCATCTGCACCAGCTTCCCTGTGATAGAGGGCAGGAAGACTTTTAGTGCATGCGGATAGCTCTCAGTTCCGAAAGGTTGATATGGAGCTGAGTGTTCACTGGAGACTAGACAGCTCTGATGTCCACCTCTCTAAGAGGATCCTCCACCAACCTAGAGGCAGTGCATTGGTCACCTCAGTGAGCACTGATTGTGGTAAGGAGAGGGGGTCTGCTGAGCAAATTGCAGTCCTGCACCCACCACTGCATATCTTTTGCAGTTTCCCCTGAAATCTGGACCAAATTAGAATTATCCTTTTGTTGCTGTGCCCAAGGGGACTTCAGATTGCTTTGCAGAGCTTGCTTGACCAGCAGGATGCAGGCATGGCCATCAGTCCCAGCAGCCTCAGAGCCATCCTCACTGAGATCCCGGAGAGATGTTGAAACATCAGAATCATAGCCAGAATGTCCTAGACTCTCTTCTCCGTGGGATAGGCATGCACTGCACCGTGTCCAGAATGCCTCGTATAAAGGGTAGTGTCTGAGAAGACTTCAGGTGTGACTTTGTCAGATGATATTGAACCCCAACAATGTTAAGAAATTTGCTGTAGTCTGGAGTTGGGAGATGACTAGCTGGGGCGAGCCCGCCTTCAAAAGCGAATCTGAGGTAGGGGAAGACTGGGAATCCTGGCCCCTAAAGATTTACTGCAACCACCACCACCACTTTCGCGACCACCCGAGAGGCACTGGTAAGGCCAAAGGGGAGCACAACAAACTGAAAATGCTTATGGCCTACTGTGAAGCGCAGGTAACTCCTATGGGGCTGCAGGACTGGGCAATGGAAATAAGTGCCCAGCAGGTCCAATGCTACCGTCCAGTCTCCAGGGTAGACGGCTGACAAGACCTGGGCTAGGGTGACCATCTCGAACTTGCCCTTTTTCAGATAGGCATTGAGAGGGAGTGTAAGTCAAATATGCAATACCGGCCCCCAAACTTTTTCTACATCAGAAAGTACTGGGGATAACAATCCCGGCCGACTTCTGGCACTGGAACCCTCTCTCTGGCTTCTTTCGCCAAAAGAGCCTCGACTTCCTGCTACAGCACAGACAGATGGTCCTTCGTCAGGTGCGTGAGGCAGGGTTCAGAGAAAGATTATTATTTGGTGTCCCTAGACATCAGGGGCATTTTATATCTAGGGAAGTAGCCCAGTGAGACACTGAAGGGATCACAACAATGGGGTACTTGTTTGCATAGGGTATCCTGACCACATAGGAGATGCTGGTGGATGAATATCATTTCAAGCACACAAAGCACTGGTAATAGAAGTACGCAACTGTGGGAGATCACAGGCATGTAATCGAAGGCACATGAGCTGAAACACCCACTATACAGAATTGGGGATGGCAGCAGGTTAATTACCTGTTTTATAAAGAAATCTGGGAAATCTCAAGAGTTGCATTTGTCGGACTGAGAGACAAATGGGAATCAGGGCTCTGTGTGGTGTATGAGGATGGTGAGTTGTGGTTGGGACTTCAGTGCCAGTACAGGAGGCAGATGATGGTTCAGGTCAGTGGTGTTGGACGTGTGCAGCGGACAGGCTGAGTCGGTACTGATCCAAGGCTTGTCCATGGACCCATCTTGGGACTACTACCAGGCAGTCTTCCTCTCTTCTCTGCTGAGTGAAAGATTATGCTGGAAAAAAGCAGGGGTAAGATAGAGAAAGGAGAGGGGCAGAACAGAATTAACAAGGGGGGGTCAAAGATTAAGGGTTACCAAAGAAGTGAGGAGAAGAAATCTAGTGGAGTGATGATTCAGAGTAGGGCAAAATTAGGGGGGAGAGAAGTCAGAGCAGGCGTATAAGATAGAGGGAGGTTGTGCCTGTGGTGCAAGTGAGGTGCGCTTGTGATGGATGTGCGTGGTGGCCTCCTTGAACCATTAACAACTGTTTATAAGCTTGTATTCCCTGGGAGTTTAGGATTCCTCTTTTCTTTTCCTCCATCATGGGATATTGCTCCCATTTTATTTTGCTTGTTAGAAGGTTGAACCAACCGAACAGTTCGTTTTGTTATCATGGCTGACCTGTTGCCTATCTTGGAGTCCCTCTAAGCGCATGTGGTTTGTGTGGGGGCAAAAAATATCCTCGCAGATGATCCCCACACGCAGTTGGTTTATTGGCTTTTTTCTTGTCACGGTGCAAAGAGATGGGATTTCTGACCTCATTTTTTAACGAGGACCAAGAGCGATTGAGAATGATCAGGTATTTGTCGTTTAAAACAACCTTATAGGGAACACAAGTGTGCCTCTATAATGCGGACGGGGAAAGGCTATCAAGCTGTTATGTTTATTTCGACAAATTGGCTTTTCTAAGAAAAATGTGTTAGGTTGAGACTCTTCAGTGCAGATATCCCTTAAGCATAGTTAGGATTAGAGGTTCTCCAACTCTCCATTACCAATATCCATTTCTGAAAACCCTGTTTCAGAGTGTTGATCTGTCAGCAGCTGGAATGAACAGGGTGTTACATGTAGCTTCCCTACACTAGCAAACCTTTACACTTTGGTTATTTTGAATCGATAAAGGAAACACCAGGGGAATGGTAACAGGCATAAGTAAATAATGATCGTTTTGTTTTTTTCAGCTTAGAAGAAGAAGGCTGTGATGGAGAACCGTGTGTTGGTGTGAGCAAGGAGGAAGAGGAAACGACTTCCCCAGAAACAGGTGACCGCAATGTTGCATCTTCAGGAACTCATCCTTTTTCTTCTGGTGTCGAGAAGGGTATGCTCATTTGACCCCTAAGGCAGTGTCCATTTAAACAGTGAAGAGAGTACGTGCCATGACACAGAAGAAGCTGTTGCCCTTTGCCAGAGCTTGTGCCACCTTTGCTCACTTAGGAGGGTGTACCACTTTAGCCACTGAGGAAGATGTATCCTTTTGGCTATCAAGTAAGAAAACTGAGAAGGTGAGATAGTAGAGTGCTGCAGATCCAATGGGTGAGGAAATACCAAGCCTCTAGATAAGTGATATAATGGAATATAGCAGCATCCTGTAAATTGTGCAAACTCCCAATCACAAGCATCTCTGCACACATTTACAGATTTGTGGCCACACCTTCAGCCAGTTCCCTCTTTCTAACCACCTCCTTTGTTTGCAGAATAGAGAAATAAAGTCCCCAGAAACAATAAACCATACAAAGTCTAAGAGCCATATTTAGAGTTTGACAGGGTAGGGGGCATCCTCCAAAAAGTGGCAAATGTCCTGTCTGCCCTCTTTAATGGGCCATTGAGAGTGATGGACAAGACATCTGCCGCTTTTCGGTAGCTATGCCTCATACAACAAACTCTTGAAGACGTACGTTCACATAAACCAGGTGGCCAGTCACGTCCATCTATATAAAGATCACCATCATGGGATCTTCTTAAAAAAAGTTATAGAGAAGTAAACGGTAACCAGGTTGTAATAGCAGCTACATGACAAGACCTCAAAAGCCATGCAGTTCACAAGTTAAGGGTCTATAGTAACATCAGTTTCTAACGAGTCACACTCACATCATCTTAATCCAACCAACACTCATGGAAGGCAGAAGTGATATTTGAATGAGAGAATGCTGATGCGTGGATGATGGTGTGGTGGTTTTCCCACCCATCTAGAGGTCTCCGTAAATCGTTAAATGATAAAATCACTGTCAGTGCGACCTTCATCCCTTATATTTTTCCAGGCACCAAAACCATTTCCACCTGTAATTCTTTATCAAAAGTCTCTAATGTTAAGTCCTCCCTATGAAAATTTTTCAGACTATAAATTCCCAAAGGGACAGTAGAGGCCCTTGACATAGATGATGCTCTCTTGACTTCTATCGGCTAATATTTGAAATTTTGGTCCTCACATATTAAATTGTTTAAATACTTACGTAGACAGCGCAGTGCACCTTGAGCTTTGGCGTGGTATGAAGATCGTTATAATCTTTACCAAAGGTTCTTTTTACCTTCCAGCCATTAGCTTCGGAGACACTGCCTTCGGCAGACTAGACTTCTGGATATGGACCAGTGATAAAAGTTCCACATTCCAGATTGGCTTTCGTCAGGGGAGCTTTGATGAAGCTTTGGGCTCTACTTCCTCGGTTCAGGTCTGCATCCATGTATACACCTTGTTCTGCTCATGCATCCGTGGCGTTCCCACCACTCAGCATTTAGCCCCAGAAGCACACCCTTACTGTGAAACACGTTATTCTCTCAGATCATATGACCATTGTTTCTGCGACCGCTTGTGTGTAAGTCCCATGCTCAAACAACGTGCTGGTTTCAGCTAGCAACAAGGACTGAACAACAATGAAAAAAACATATTGTCTGATCTAAAGCCACACAAATCATGTAGATCAAGCGACACTTGAGCAAGTACCTCTTGAAAAGATCTAGGAGTTGCGTTACACACAAGTGGAAGTGTGAATATGTGTTGAGAATAAATGGGACAACCAAAGCACATATAGTTGTGCCACCCTCTTGCATAGGTAGGTGTCGTGCAGTTCCTGTCACCCTAAACTTTGGGGACACACATGTCCCAAATTTAGTGCCATTGAGGAGTGTTTTCTGAAAATTTGCGTTTACCTCCTACAAGTGCTCCACTTTTGTGCGTATATCTGGACCTTGAGCTTGATGCAATGTTGCAAAGAATGTAATCTGAACTAGTATTACTTGGGCTTAATTTGTAGTGCTTTCCTGCCCCTAATTCCTATAGAACGGGGTTGGCTGAACTATGTTGGTCCCCTAAAGAAGCCATTTGACCTCAATGGCCTTTCAGCTGACATGATAACACTATTGCTTTTCTCAAGGAAGAAATGTAATAGAGATTATGTAGAACTGCTCCCTAGGCACAAACATTGCTTGCTGGTTGAGCAGTTGTGATCTGTCGATCTAGCCAGGTCGCGGAAGCATATTTGAAATGGCTCTGACCCCGTAAAGAAAGCTCTAGGTTCATTCATTTTCACCGCAGTCTTTACAGTTACATCAGTGACCAAGAACAGGAGCGTCAGTCACCTGCAGTCACATCTTCTACTTGGACACTGGAATCAAAATATATTGTTCGAGGCATATGAGCTGCAGATCACACACTAGGATAGTAGATCGCCATCTGGTGTTGGGCTCGGATACTTGCACGTTGTTGTAGTCTTTGGAAGAAGTCTTTGTGGTCACGAGATAGGTGACTCCTCCATTGGACGATAGTGCGCATGGGCATCAACTCCATCGTTGGATTGTTTTTTTCCCCATTGGGTTCGGATGCAACTTTTCCGCTCCGGTTGGAAATCTCAATTTCAAGCTTCTCAAAGCGTAAATTTCCACAAAAACCATCGAAGCACCTTCATCTTCGACATCGATTTCATCGGCTCGATTCCGGACGTCGACACGAGCCGCTGGGCCTATCCACCCCGTAAGGCCTACGGCTCATGGAAAGGACGCCTTTCAAAAAATGCCCCCAGTATGGAGCAAAATTTCCACAAAGTGACCATCACAAAGTCTGCTACCTGTGTCTATCACCTGAACACGACGAGTCCAGCTGTCCAGCCTGTGCATCCTTTCGATCCCAAAACACCATTCGAGATCGAAGGGCTCGAAGACACATCATGGCACAGAGACCAGCTCCGGAACCAGAGGACATCTTTGATGAAGGCCCCGATGTCCCAGAAGAAGATTCCGAGGATCTCCAAATCATCTCCGAACCAGAGGACTCAGAAGACCACATCACTCCTGGGCAACATGTGAGTACTACTGCCCCTGCCCCTACCCCTCCAAAACCAAAGGCAGTGGTCAAGACTTCGCCTGTTGGCCCCAGTCGAGACCGAAAACATCCTTCAGAAGCCCCGCCTCCGGGCTCGGCTCCGAAGAAACAACACAAGCCTTCCGGTAGCTCGGGACTAAGCAAACCGCATGTCATTGTTTCTTCGGCACCGAAGCCAAAAGACCACTTGGCACCGAAATCGGCTCCGACGCCTTGGGCCCCGAAAACGCCAAGGCCCGTAGATAAACCGGCGCCGAAGGTTCCCAAGCCTAAAGATCCAGCTTTGGCTCTGAAATCTTCATCGGCACCGAAACAAACGGCTAAGGACTCTGATACACCTGCTAAAGCCAAAACCTACACGGATCAGCCAAAACCTAGCTCGGAACCGAAAAAATCGGCACCGTAAACTGTTCCAGAGGAACAAGAACTATTTCACCCAGATCCCATCGATCCAAGGCAGAAAAAGATTTATATTAACCCAAAGACTGGACATGTCACGGCTGTGCCATGTAAAAAACGGAAACTGGACACACCATCTGCTCCAGTTCCTGTACACAGGAAGGACTTTGCAACATCGCCTATGCCCCCTTCCTCTCCTATACTGCCTTCTAACCCACCTCCTCTGCCTACACCACCCTTACCTGTAACTTCTCCACCACATACACCACCTCCAGATGATGATGATGATGATGTTGACCTAGGGGGTGGGGGTGATCCTAATGACCCATTCACGGATCCAGATACCTCACCACCTGATGATTGGGCATTTCCTCTCCCAACAGACATGCCAGAACCGCAGCCATATCCCTCCAAACCATCTGCCCCAGATGATCACCTGGGGTTTGGACAGTTATTAAATGGAGCGGCACGTTACAATGCACTCCGACGCACCAGAGGAAGACTTCCTCTTAGATACTTTTGAACAATCTCAAAAGTCAGTACAAATACTACCAATGATCAAAGGAGGCATTAAGCACGCCCCCAAGGTATTTAAAGACCCGTCCGTGCCAGGGTTCTTAACCCTAGAATAGAAAAGAAATATAGGGGAGGAGCCTAGCGCGCAACCAAGATGGCCGCGTAGGTGCGAGGCTCCCGAGGACCTCCGTGACCTCCTACATAAATCCTGACAATATCCTGTCCTAGATGAGGGGACTGTGTTGGTGAGCCCGAGCTGAGGTGTCACCCGTTTTCCGCTTCCAAATTGGACCTCGGACACCGGCGGGAGCACCGAGTGAGGTTTGCGGCCTTCTCCACGCCGGCCCCCCGGATTGGAGTTGTGGGGCGATCCGGAGACAAAGTGATCAACAGCGGCGGGCAGGGCTGGGCGACTCGCGTACCCCGCACTTTCACTTTCGCTTTTGCACCCTCCTTGCTGCGTAGGCGAGGTTGGGTTGCGGGGCGGTGTGCGGTGGTGTGGCCTCGTTGGGGTGCCCTGCCGGCCCGCCGGCTGTGATCCGTCCTGCGGACCTGTGGTTGCCCCCCCCCGGAGCCCGTGAACTGGTTTGTCGGCCTTTTCCGAGGTGATTGGCACGATTTGGGGACTGAAACCATGTCCACAAAGCAAGATGGCGACCGGGCAAAGGTGAAATCGACCCGCCGTGGCGCAGCCCATCAGTCCAACAACATGGACCGCTACACCCTCCAGAAGGGATCTCCTGAGGTGCCGCGTAGGTCCCCTGAGGGCCCGACTGATGCTCCTGCTCTGCCCGCGGATCTGACCCTGCGAGATGTCATGGGCGCTATCGCCGAGATGAAGGCCTCGGTGGACCAGCGTTTTGACACACTGGCGCAGAAGATTGACTCGGTCCATGTGGATGTTGGCCTGGTGAGGGCCGATCTATCCAAGACCAACGACCGGGTCGATTCTTTGGTCCACGCCACCTCGGGCCTCACAACGGACATGGCGGCCCTCCAAAAGGAGGTGCGCCGGCTTGGCCAGGCGAGCGCCCTGATGGATCGTCGACTGGAGGATTCCGAGGGTCGGGCCCGGAGGAACAATGTCCGCATTGTCGGGGTGCCGGAGGGACGTGAGGAGGCGGCGGCGGACCTGTTTGTGGAGGACCTGATTCTCACCCATCTCCAGCCCCGGGGGCTGAGTAAATTCTTTGCGGTGGAACGTGCCCACAGGGTTCCCGGAGGAAGACCTAAGGCCGGAGCCCCTCCGAGGCCTCTCATTGCTCGGATTTTCAACTTTCGGGACAGAGACGCTATCCTGCAGACTTCTCGGCTACAAGGACCGGTCAGACTCGACAATATGGACGTAAACTTTTATCCTGATTTCACCCCAGCGGTCCAGAAGCAGAGACTGAGCTTTCTCGGAGTTAAACGTCGTCTACGGGACCTGAACCTCAAGTATGCGATGCTTTTTCCAGCTAAGTTGCGGGTGGAGGTGGATGGCCGCACGCACTTTTTCGATCGTCCCGAAGCGGCCGGGGACTGGTTGGACTCTTTGCCCGGGGATCGGGGCCGGGGGGGTGGGGGGGGGGCGCGGTTGGAGGGGAGGGCTCGCCGGATCAGGACTGAGGGACTAATAGTAGGCCTCGCTCTGGACAACATTATCGTCACCTTTGACTGTTCGTGTAAGTTCCCCTCCTGTGGAGGTAGTACGGGGTCTCCTGGGGGCTCTCCCTCCTCCTCTGGGGGACTAGTTAGTTTAATCATTTATGGGGCGACAGGCACACTGCACTTTGGGGGGGCTGTTTGGGCTCATGCAGGGGTGCAGGGAGGGGGGAGTTCTGTTGGGAGGGGTGGGTTGGGGTGGGGTGTTGTTTGTTTTTACCGCAAGGCAAACCCTTTATTGTATTGGTGCTTTTAAGGTGCTCTCAGGGGGACGAATGATGGCTTCTGTATGTGATGGGGGGTAGGGACCTGACTTTATTGTCTTGGAACGTTAATGGACTGGGGGATAGGATCAAGCGAGGTGTGGTCCTGCAGTATCTGAAACGAATTTCGCCAGATGTGGTCTTTCTGCAGGAGACACACCTTATTGGTAATTCCTTTTGTGCCATGAATCGGCGTGGTTATCGTTTGGTGGCCCACTCGGGCTTCACGTCGGGCTCACGGGGGGTGGGCATCATGGTGAAGAACTCGCTCCCGTTGGAAATAGACGAGGTGCGCCATGATGAGAGGGGACGCTACACTGTCTTAGTGGGGAGAATGGAGGGCAAAGTAGTTGTCTTTGTATCAGTGTACGTCCCACCGGGGTTACAGTCTACCACTTTTGCAGACCTGGGGCGCCTCCTTCTTGACCTTCCGGGGGGGCTTCTGGTGGTTGGGGGGGACTTCAATGCGGTGGTTTCTGGGACCGTGGATCGCCACCCCCCTAGGGACCTTCCCCGGGCGCAGGCGTGGCTGTCCGGCTTTCTAGATACACTGGGATTGGTGGACTGCTGGCGCTTAAAACATCCCACGCAGCTGCAGTACACTTTCCACTCGGGTGCCCATGGTAGCCTCTCTCGGCTTGATTATGTCCTTGTCCCCGCGGCCTATGTGGGGAGGGTAGGAGAGGTGCGCCATTTGGCGCGGGGTATTTCAGATCACTCCCCGCTCCTGTTGCACTTTGATGTCTTCCCGAGGGGGGAGGGCAGGGTAGCTCCAATCAACGCCTGGTACCTGCGCGACCCCACCATTCGCGCTGATTTGATTAAATCCTTGCAGCGGTATTTTGATGAGAATGTGGGGTCCGTCCCTTCGGCCATCTCCCTGTGGGAAGCCTTCAAGACAGTTCTTAGAGGGGAGGCCCTCTCCTTTATCTCCCATGCCCGGAGGCGCGAGCAGGAGGAGGTGACCCGGGTGGAGGCCGAAATTGCTGAATTGGAGGGTGATCTAGAGGGTGGGGTGACGGATGCTGCACTACATGTCCTACAACTTAAGCAGGCGGCCTACAGGGCCCTCGTCACGGAGGCGGCCAGGGGCCTCAGTAGGGAGCAACAGGGGCGACTGTATGATGTGGGTGATAAGGCTGGTAAACTGCTTGCGTGGTTGGATAAGAAGGAGAGAGCGAGTCGTGTGGTCCCGCTGATTGAGAGGATGGATGGTGTGCGTGTCACCGAGCCAGAAGACATTGTCTCTTGTTTCGCGGATTATTTCCGCGATGTGTATTCCCCGGTTTCTCCCTGCTCGGAGGAGGACTCCCATGCCCTGCTTAGGGATATCGCGCTGCCTTCCCTTTCGGTGGAGGACAGGGTGTCGTTAGATGCCGCTCCCACCTCCGACGAAATTGCCCTCGCCATACGCTCGGTCGCATCCGGCAAGGCCATGGGCCCGAACGGCATCCCTATCGAGTTGTATAAGCTGCGACCGGATGTACTGGCACCCCATCTCCGCGCGATGTTCCTGGCGGCCCACTCGCTGGGCTCCCTCCCGCCGGACCAGCGTCTGGCTACAATCGTGGTGATCCACAAGGAAGGGAGACCCCGGGACCGGGTTACATCCTATCGGCCCATTTCGCTCTTGAATGCGGAGCCCAAAATCCTCGCCAAGGTGCTAGCCAACCGGCTGGTCGGCGTGGTGGGCGATCTGGTCCACCAAGACCAGTCCGGCTTTATTCCCCATCGCAACACGGCCCTCAATCTGCGGCGCTTGCACGGGGTGCTCGCGCGAGTCCCGTTTGTGCGGGAGCCGGCCGTATTGGCGTCCTTAGACGCCACCATGGCGTTTGACACGCTCGAGTGGCCATACATTTGGGCGATGCTGGCGAAGTTTGGATTTGGCCCGGGGTTCATCAGCTGGGTCAAATTGTTGTATTCGGGCCCTTTGGCGCAGGTGGTGGTGAATGGAAGAGTATCGGTCCCATTCGAGCTGGGACGGGGCACGCGACAGGGCTGCCCCTTGTCGCCGCTCCTGTTCGCGCTGGCCTTGGAACCCCTGGCGGAGTGGCTGCGGTGGCACCCTTCCATCCGTGGTCTCCGTTGGACCCCCGAGTATGAGGACCGCGTGTCCCTATACGCTGACGATATCCTTTTGTACCTAGCCTCCCCGCGTAAATCACTGATTGTCCTGGTTGATGTTTTGCGCTCATTCGGCCGCAACTCAGGCCTTGTCATCAACTGGGCTAAATCATGTGTGTATGTGCTTTCCGGGGAGGCTCCCGTCCTCCCGCGGGGCTGTCCGATCCAGATTGCCTCTCAGGGGTTTCGGTACCTGGGGGTTTATATTACTCTGGACCCGGAGGCCCGCTACGAGCGGAATTTGCTTCCCCCCCTCCAGCGCTTGAAGGAGGACGTCGCGCGTTGGCGGCGCCTGCCGCTTTCGCCGCTCGGCCGGGCGGCATTGTTTAAGATGATGTCGTTGCCACGCTTCCTGTACGCTCTCCAGAACACTATGGATTTAGTCCCAGCGCGCTACTTCCGTGAGGTGGAGAGTCTACAGCGCCGCCTGTTCTGGGACGGGAGGCCGCGTATTGCCCTGGCGAAGTTGACGCTCCCATGGTACGACGGGGGGATTGCCCTCCCGGATATTAAACGGTATTACTGGGCCTCCCAGCTAGCTGCAATTAACCATGGCCTTTACGGGCCCGCCTTAAACCCGGCATTTGAAATGGACAAGATGCTCCTGCCTGGTGGCGACTATAATCGAGCGCTCTACTCTGGCGCGCCCGGCCCCCGCCTAACGGGACCTACGCGTGTCATGGTGCGAGTATGGCACGCGGCTAACGCAGCTATGGGGTGGAAGGACCGTTTGACCCGGGCATCACCGTTGTACGCGTCTGAGAGATTGGGCTCCCTGTGGACCTCGAAGGGCTTCGAGAAGTGGGACACGATAGGCATCAGTAAAGTGTGGGATCTCTGGACGAGGGGGGGATTTAAAACATTCGAGACGCTGCAGACGGAGTTTCAGCTGCAGGGCAGTGAATACTTTCGGTACTTGCAGGTCCGTCACGCACTGGGCTCCGTCTTCCCAGACGTCGCCTCCATCCCGGAGTCTTCCCCCCTGGAGGATAGGGTGCTGAACGGCCACGTTCCGGACAGCACGATCTCCCTTATTTACAAAAAATTGATTAATGACCGATCGGGCTTGCTGACTGGCCTCCGCGAGGCTTGGGTTGCCGATGGGCTGGAGTTGGACGACGAGGACTGGATTTCTGCGGTGGCCTCTCCGAAGGAGGTGGCCATACCGGCTCGCCTTCGCTTCGTCCAGCTTAAGATACTCCACCGGGTTTACATGACGGGGCCAAGGCTTCTGCGTATGGGTTATGCTGAGGATGGGTTGTGTAAGCGTGGGTGTGGTGCTTTGGCTACTTTTTTGCATATTTTGTGGGAATGCCCGAAGGTGGAGCGATTCTGGCGTGGTGTGCATGAGGTCCTGCGAGTGGTTACGCATGTCGCGCTGCTGCCTGAAGCGAGGAGATGCCTGCTGAATGTGTGGGAACCAACTGACTACTCGGTTCCGCAGACGCGATGGGTGACTCTGGGATATATGATTGCTATGCGTGACATTGCTCAACTGTGGGGATCCCAGAGGCCCCCGGCGGTGTCGGCCTGGAAAGAACACATGGATTGGTGCATGTTCCGAGAAAAGGTGGTGTATGTGGCGAGGGGTAAGCCTGGGGCATGGGTGAAAGTATGGGGCCCCTGGAACGCCTACCGCGGGGGTATCTGCGCGCCACCACTGCTGCCTGCTGCCTCACCAACCCCGTCCCCTTAGTTGACTCCTTTCCCCAGCCCCGGGCACAGAGTTCCCCCAGTCCTCGATCTGTTCCCCTTCCCCTCTTTAGACTCCTGTGGATGGCTGGGGTCCCCCATTCGGGGAGCACGTGCTGTTACTTTCGATTGCGGGTTGCCTTGCGGGTGTGATTTTTCGTGTTGTTTGTATAAAATGAAACCGTATTGTGGGGTCAGAGTGATGTGGCCCACGACGTTGATACCTCCTGATTCTGCTTCTCTGCAAGGCCAAGTGTTTTTGAACGTATGTCATATGCTCCTGTCATTCTAGCGGCCGGCCGGAAGGTTGTAGGCCCATACTTGTATATTCTTGAGATTGCAATAAACGGTTTAAAAAAAAAAAAAATAAATAAATATAGGCCTGCCCCTGAAGATCCTACTTACATCAAAGGACAGTTGCCTTTGGATTCTTTGGTCGTTTCCAATGCTAGGAAATGCTAGGAAACGCGCCAACTCCCAAACCACAGGAGATACACCACCCCCGACAAAGAATCCAAACTGCTAGAAGCTAATCATTGGCGTATTGCAAACACCCAAGCACTACTAGCACGATATGACAGGGCACACTACGACCAGTTAGAGAATCTCTTACAACATCTGCCTGAACAGTATAAAACCCAGGCAAATTACCTTATCCAAGAGGGAAAGCTTATGTTCCAGGCATATGAGCTGCAGATTACACACTTTTGCATAGATCGCCATCTGGTGTTGGGCCCGGATGTTTGCAGTTTGTTTTTCCTCTTGGAAAGTCTTTGGAAGTCACAAGGTCGGTGACTCCTCCTTTGGATCGTATTGCGCATGGGCTTCGGCTCCATCCTCAGATTGTTTTTTTCCGCCATCGGGCTCGGATGTGATCTTCGCGCTCCGGTTCCGAACAGTTTCCAGTTAGACGATCGATGCGCAATCCTCACCCCAATCGCTGTATTGTTTCGATCACGATCTCTTCAATCAATGCGCCTTCTCATCGACACAAACCTTCGGTTCCAGTCGTCGACGGCGGCCTTCGGGCCTACCCAGGCTCCGGTCCCGGATCATGGAAAGAACTCCATTCAAAAAGTGCCCTCAATGTGGGTCCAAATTTCCCCACACCGATCTTCATGTGATATTCAACCTTTGCCTCTCCCCGGAACACGAGGCTCGAGACTGTCCGGCCTGTAAGTCTTTCCGATCCAAAAAGACTATTCGGGACCGAAGAGCCAGAAGGAACATGGCACACTCCTCGACGTCCATTCCAGTCGTCATCTTCGGAGACGACATCGACGATCCGGAACATCATCGTACCGAAGAGGACCTTTCAGCGCTTCCGAGGCCGACGAGTCAGATGTGGAGGACATCACCCCGGCGCAGAGGGTCATGAGTACCAATCTGCCCCCTCCCACACCCGCGCCCACACCCAAAAATGCTTCGGTCACGCCTTCGCCTCCGGGCCTAGGCAAGACCAGAGACATTGCTTCACACACCCCACCTTCGGGCCCTGTGAAGAAGCCAAGTAAGCCTTCCGGCGGCTCGAGCCAGCCTGCCAGTGGTGCCGAGAAACACACTTCGGCACCGAAAAAGAAGACGGCCTCGACACCGAGCTCCGCACCGAAGCCCTCGGGGTCGAAACCCAGCTCTTCGGCACCGACGCCATCTTCGGTGCCGACCAAACCACACAAGGCCACCGACACTTCCAAGTCGAAGCACATCTCGGCGCCGACCAAGAGACCGGAGGGTCCCAAGCTGGGTTCTAAACAAACCGGCACGGAATAACCTAAAAATCATCGGCCCTGACACCTTCAACGCCGATGGACCAAATTACCTCACCAGAGTTATTTACACCGGATCCCTTGCAAAAAACTCTTACCAAGGATCCAAAAACTGGACATTTGACGCTCTCTACTAAGAAGAGACATTTGGAGAAGCCTGCTCCGCCTCCACCTCCAAAGAGGAAGGACTCTGCTACCTCCCCATTCAGAATACCTTCCCCTCCTCCCCCATCTCCTCCTCCTTCCCCACCTCCACCCTCTCCACCCCCACCTCATCGTTCTCCTACTCCATCTCCAGACGATGATGATCATGTGGACCCATATTATGATACAGGGGATGTGCCACAAGACTCCACCCCTACAGGATCTCCAGATCCATGGGACGATTACCATATACCAGATATCCCCAACGTCCCACAAGACGATATTTACCCCTCTAGACCATCTCCACCTGAAGATTCACTAGGGTTTAACCATCTTCTGAAAAGAGCAGCACATTATCATGGGGTGTACATGCATGATGACCCTGTGGAGGAAGATTTCCTCCTAGACACATTCGATACTACACAGAGATCCACCTCCATACTGCCCATGCTCAAAGGGGTGGTAAAGCATGCAGCAGAAGTTTTTAAAGACCCAGTGAGAGCCAGGGTCCTTAACCCACGTATCGAAAAGAAGTACAAATCTGCTCCCTCAGATCCCTCTTACATTAGAGGACCAGCGCCACTAGATTCCTTAGTGGTCTCTACTGCACGTAAAAGGGCAAACTCACAAGCGTCAGGCGATGCAACACCACCTGACAAGGAATCAAAATTGCTAGATGCTTCAGGCAAAGGCATAGCATCCCAGGCCACCAACATATGGCGTATAGCAAACACTCAGGCACTGCTGGCCAGATATGACAGAGCTCATTATGACGAATTAGAGAGCATAATGCAACATCTCCCTGAAAAATATAAAAGTAAAGTTGATTCAAGAGGGTAAAACAATCACGAACACCTCTATACGTTGTGCCCTAGACTCAGCAGACACAGCCTCCAGGGCCATTAACACCAGCGTCCTTCTCCGCCGTCATGCTTGGTTAAGAGTATCTGGGTTTAAACCAGAAGTACAAACCTCTATCCTTAACCATCCCTTTGACCAGGAACATCTATTCGGGCCAAAGGTGGATGAGGCCTTAGAAAAGATGAAAAAGGACCCGGATACCGCAAAATCCATGGGGGCCTTACAGTCTCACCCGCCCAGACGCTCTTTTCGCCGCTCATCCTTTCGGAGTGCATCCAGAGGCTACTCCTCAGACACAGCGTCCACATCGTACAAGTCCCCTACTCAGACCACCGTTACAAAAGGTTACCAAAGAGGCGGCTACAGGGGTAACAACAAGGGCAGAGGCAAAACAAACAACGCCCGTTATGCCACACCTACTACCCAATGACTTCCCCCCCCCGCTCCCCCCAGACCATTCCACTCCAGTCGGGGGCAGACTCACAAATTTCCTTCATGTGTGGGAGACCATCACCTCAGACATATGGGTGACCCAAATAATTCAGTCAGGAAACTGCCTGGAATTAACATCTACCCCCCCAAACATTCCACCCAGGCAACGCCCAATGTCACAAGAACATTCCACATTACTAAAGCAGGAGGTAAACTCCCTCCTACAAAAACAGGCAATAGAACACGTTCCTGTCAATCAACAAAATTTGGGGGTTTACTCCCTATATTTTCTAATACCAAAAAGGAACGAGACTCTACGACCTATTCTAGATCTCCGGCCCATAAATACATACATACACTCAGACCATTTTCACATGGTAACGCTTCAGCAGGTACTTCCGCTCCTCTCCCAGAACGACTTTCTCACCACACTGGACTTGAAAGACGCATACTTCCACATTCCAGTACATCATGCTCACAGAAAGTACCTCAGATTTGTAGTGGACGGACAACACTACCAATTCAAAGTGCTCCCGTTCGGAGTCACAACAGCACCACGGGTATTCACCAAGTGCCTAGCAGTGGTGGCGGCACACCTCAGAAGACAGCACATTCACGTCTTCCCATACAATGGAACCAGGCCCAGGGGCAACTGACAGATCTGGTGTTGGTAGACGGTCGCACCCATCGCTCTCTGCAGTGGTGGGACACCACAAACCTTTCCAAAGGTCGACCGTTCCTGGACCCGGTTCCCCAAATAATACTAACAACGGACGCATCGCTCTCCGGCTGGGGAGCTCATCTATTACACCTCACAGTGCAGGGCACATGGACGCCGCAACAAAAGTTTTGCAGCGTGAATCTTTCTGGATTCACTATGCTGTGCATTATTCCGCGATCTGGTGGTTGGGTCCGGATTCGTAGTCTTTCTTTTTTTTTTTTGTAGCCCAGGTGGGCGTCGACGTCCCACCATTTGGTGTACCTCTCGTGACGTCGGCGTGCTTCCTGTGGAAGTCCCACTTTTGGGGCGCCATCTTCAGATTCTTTTTTCCGCTGTTGGGTCTGGATCGTCAACGAGAAGCTCCAGAGTTTGAACGAAGAAAGAAGAAGAGCACGAGTTTCATCGAAGGGAAGTTAAGCGAAGACTACAGAGAGGAAGAACATAGAGCCGGGACGACGAAGAAGGAAGAGAACATCGAAATCTTCGACGTCCAACGGAGAATGCGCACTCAGGGACTCTGAGCGCAGAAATGGACAAAACACCGTTTAAATTCTGCCGTAACTGCCACCACAAATACGCGCAGAAGGACCAACATCCGGTCTGCAACCTTTCCCTGCCTATCGACCACGAAAGCAAGGACTGCAACGCCTGCTCCGCCTTCACAGCGAAGACCCTCCGGGTGAGAGAGAGGCAGAGAAGAGCCAACTTCAACATGAAAGGCAAGGGTAAGGCCCCGTCTCTGTACGACCTGGGCCTCTCCGACGATGAAGACAACATCGCCGAGGGACCTGATGACTTCACGGTCGCAGAGACCGATAAGAAAACGTCTGACAAGGTAGGAGAGACGTCGAGCACAAAAACCCCGAAAGGGCCCCGAAAACCAGACACTGACTCGAAAAAACCAGAGTCAAAGTCCTCGAAAGGAACACCGGCGCCGAAAATTTCGACGACCGCGAGTGGATCCAAGGACGAAAGGCCCAGCGGATCCTTTGAGAAGGACTCCCAGGTGCCGAAGGCCGCCGAAAACAAGGTTTGTCGAAACAGGCCCATGAGGTGGGGCGTTCGACTTCGAAAGTCAAGGCCGCGTCGACGCAGGCTCCGTCAAAAAGGCCAGCGCACGACGCCGATCATGCCTCCGAAATGGAGAAGAAAAAGAGAAGGCTCGAGGTAGAGATGGAGAGCATCCTAAAGAGGAAGAAGGAGTTCGATGAAAAGATGAAGAGATTCACAATCCCAGCGAAACCGGCGACGGTTCTCATCGAAGTCGAGGAGCCGGAAGAGTTCGACGCCGAAGAGCAGTCGAAAGCTCCCGAAGAAGGGGAAGAAGATCTCTATTATGAGGGAGAAGAGGAGGAGGAGCAGTCGATCTACGGCTCGGCACCGTCGACGACACAAGAGCTGGAATGGCAGGACCTCAACGCCGAAAACCCAGAAGAGCCCGTAGAGACATATCATTCGAGGCCTTCGCCGCCAGATGATATTGGGGCGTACATCATGGTCGGCAAAAGCGCAGCTGCAGCTTTTGGCGTGAAACTAGAGGAAGAGAAACCAAAGGCAGATTTTCTACTCGAAACACTGCTACCCATCCAAACTAGGAGCCAGTTCCTCCCCATGCTCCAAAGTGTGATGAACCAAGGGAAAGAGGCGTTCAAGGACCCAGCAACATGCCGATCCATCACGCCCAGAACAGAAAAGAAATACAAACACTCCTCACAGGACCCGCCATATATCAAGGGATCTGTCACTGCTGACGCCATTATTGCATCCACGGCCAGAAAAAGGGCCAATGTCCCGGCGACCTCGGGCTATCTCCTGACAAGGAGAGCAGAAGGATGGACCTCACTGGAAGGAAAATAGAGAGGAACGCCGCAATGCACTGGCGCATGGCGAACTCAAATGCGCTACTGAACAGGCACCAGTACCAACATTGGGACGAGATGGGGGAAATAATTAAACATCTTCCCGAACAATACCAACAGAGGGCTTCCCATCTAGTGGAAGAGGGGAAGAATATAGCTAACTCATGCCTTAAGACGGCATTAGACGGGGCAGAGACTTCAAGCAGACTGATGGCGATAGGAATCACTGAAAGGAGGCAGGCCTGGCTGGGAATTTCAGGATTCAAACAAGAGGTCCAGAATAATATACTGAATACCCCTTTCAACGGAGGGACACTGTTCGGGGCACCGGTGGATGAGAAGCTCACTCAACTCAAGAAAGAGAATGAGACGGCAAGGTCCATGGGGGCCCTGCAATTCAGGGGGATGCGAAGAGGTACCCCGACTCGGAGACCTTTCGGAAGGGGAGGTAACCAGCCGGGAACGTCTCACCAAAGTTTCCAGCAAGGCGAGAGCCACGGCCAACAGGGGCAGCAGAAACAAAACTGGCAGTACCAGCCTAGAGGACAGTCCTTTCGCGGTAGGGGGAACGGACGAGGACAAAGAAGAAGAGCGGGAGACCAACCCACCTCAAAGTGACTTTGCACGAAGAAGATGGCTCACCCACAATATACCTCCGAGGGTGGAGCACAAAAGGAACAAAATGGAGGGGGTACACAAACCAAACGCCCACGAGCATGCAACACCAGTAGGCGGAAGACTGAGGCTTTTCCTCCGGGAATGGCAAAAAATTACTACAGACAAATGGATACTCAACATCATTCAGTACGGATACTGCATAGAGTTGGAAAGGAGCCCTCCAAACAGAAAACCAAAAAGAAGGGAACACTCGAGACAGGAGCTAGCATAACTCGCAGAGGAGGCACTACAGCTGCTCCAAAAGGAGGCCGTAGAACCAGTACCTTTCAAGGAGAGGAACAAAGGAGTGTACTCAAACTACTTCCTGGTACCAAAGGTGGATGAAACACTAAGACCCATCCTGGATCTACGGTTCCTAAACAAGTGCGTAAGGACGCAAAAATTCAAAATGACGTCCCTATAAGAACTACTCCCACATATGGGAGACGGGGACTTCATGTCCACAGTGGATCTCAAGGACGCCTACCTGCACATGCCAATGAACAGGCAGCACAAAAAACTGTTAAGGTTCACAATCAACCAGGATCATTATCAGTTTACAACGCTGGCATTCGGTCTAAAGTCCGCCCCAAGGGTTTTCACAAAATGCCTTGCAGCAGTAGCAGCGTACCTACGAAGGGAAGGGATTCATGTGTATCCTTACCTAGACGACTGGCTAGTCAAAGCAAGCACTTGCGACAAGTGCGAGGAGCACGCAGAACGGGTGACAAGAACACTACCAATTCACAACCCTGGCATTCGGGCTGAAGTCCGCACCAAGGGTTTTCACAAAATGCCTTGCAGCGGCAGCAGCGTACCTGCGGAGGGAAGGGATTCATGTGTACCCTTACCTCGACGACTGGCTAATAAAAGGAAGTTCGCGCGAAAAATGCGAGGAACACGCACAGCGGGTCACAAGGACACTAATGAACCTGGGGTTCTCAATACACTGGGGGAAATCATCAATGAACCCAGAGCAGGTGAAGATATTCCTGGGGGCACAGATCAACACCAGAGACAGATCGGTGATGCCCAGCGAGTAGAGAACAATAGCCCTACTGAAGGAGACGCGCCTCTACCAGAAGGGGCAAACTCTGACAGTGAGAACAGCGAGCAAGATCATGGGGATGATGGCGTCATGCATTCACCTAGTCCCCAATGTACGGCTTCACATGAGACCGTTCCAGGAATGGCTGCAACAACAATGGTCACAAGCAAACGCAAGTTGGGAGGATCTAGTGGTTGTTACGCACGCAGTGCAAGAGGAGATAGCATGGTGGAACAGGGAGAACATAACTATAGGAAAGCCCTTGACACCACCAAGCCCAACTGTGACCATTACCACAGACGCATCCCAGATAGGATGGGGAGCGCACATGAACAAGCTCAGAGTGGGGGGTCTGTGGACTCCAGCAGATGCGGTCAGACACATCAACTACCTGGAATTGAAGACCGTACTGCTAGCCCTGAAGGCCTTCCAGAGGCAGCTATACAATCAAAAAGTGTTGATACAGACGGACAATACTACCACAATGTTCTACATCAACAAGCAGGGAGGAAATGAATCGTTTCCCCTTTCCACTCTGGCACAAGAGATTTGGAGATGGGCCATCCCACTCAAAATAGACCTGCTGGCGATACACCTACCAGGGAAGGACAATGTGGAAGCCGATTGGCTCAGCAGGCAGACCTCGGCATCCCACGAATGGGAGCTCAATGGACAGGAAATGCAAAGGCTATTCAAAAGGTGGGGTACACCGACAATAGACCTGTTTGCAACACACCTGAATGCAAAATGCCGAAACTTCGCTCCAGACAACCAGAAAAACAATCCCAGGGGAATGCCCTATGGATAAGTTGGTCAAGGACATTTGCATACGCTTTTCCACCAATACCACTGATACACAGGGTACTCGCTCTGGGTGTAGAACCTCTCCATTCTGCATGGAGAGCAAGTCCTTTCTTTTTGCGAATTTGTGTGGAGGTCCCTGTGCCATCTCCACTATTTGTGAGTACCATGTCTGTCTTGCCCACTGTGGTGCCACCAGGATCATTGTTATGTTGCTGGTCTTGCACTTGTTTGCGTTGGGTACCAGTTACTCTTTTCACGCTTCTGCTTCCCAGCTCCCAAAACACAGCAAAACGACCTCCTGAGGCCCCAAGACTGGGCAAGCACTCCGAGGCAGGTCAGAACTCCTTCAGCAGAGTTCCAGGGGAGCTGGTGGTGAAGTCCTTTTGTTCCTGGGACTTCTTAACAGGGAGCGAGCTCTTCTCAGGCCCTTGGACATCACTTTGGAACTAGGAAGGAACCTCTGCCAAGGAGAAAGCTGGAAGAAACTGAAGAGGAGAAGACTGCCTGCTTGCTGTTTTGCTTTGCTGCCAAGGAGAGGGGAAGGACTTTGCTGTGTCCCCTTCTTTTGATTCTGATCTCCAAGGGCCTGAGAAGAGCTGGCTCCCTGTCAAGAAGTCCCAGGAACAAAAGGACTTCACCACCAGCTCCCTTGGAACTCTGCTGAAGGAGTTCTGACCTGCCTCGGAGTGCTTGCCCAGTCTTGGGGCCTCAGGAGGTCGTTTTGCTGTGTTTTGGGAGCTGGGAAGCAGAAGCGTGAAAAGAGTAACTGGTACCCAACGCAAACAAGTGCAAGACCAGCAACATAACAATGATCCTGGTGGCACCACAGTGGGCAAGACAGACATGGTACTCACAAATAGTGGAGATGGCACAGGGACCACCACACGAATTCGCAAAAAGAAAGGACTTGCTCTCCATGCAGAATGGAGAGGTTCTACACCCAGAGCCAGAGAGCCTCGGACTGGCAGCTTGGCTCCTGAAGACATAGAGTTCGCACACCTTAAACTACCTCCTAGCACTATGCGAGTGCTGCGGGAGGCAAGGAGACCAACAACACGAAAATGTTATGGGGAAAAGTTGAAAAGGTTCACAATGTGGTGCAGCAAAAATAAACTGCAAAATAAATTGACATGGGAATCAATGGTGCTTAGATACCTCACACACCTTCTAAAGGCGAAACTATGCTCATCCTCTCTGAGGGTCCACCTAGCGGCGATCGTAGCTTACACACGAGGTGAGACAGGAGGAAGCTTCTTTACGTCACGGGTAGTAAAGAGATTCCTGGAAGGGGCAAAAAGAATAGCGCCACCAAAGAGGATGCCGCCTCCGGCATGGAACCTCAACATAATCCTGACGGAACTTATGAAGGCGCCCTTTGAGCCCCTTCACAAGGCCTCCCTTCAAATGCTAACAATGAAGACAGCCTTTCTGGTGGCAATAACCTCACTGCGCAGAGTAAGCGAACTGAAAGCGCTAATGCTGCAAGAGCCCTACATCCAGATACACAAGGACAGAGTCGTAATGAGAACGGACCCACACTTCATGCCAAAGGTGGTGTCAGCATTCCATATAAATCAAACTATTCAAATACCAAGTGTCTTTCAGAACCCAGCAACAAGCGCAGAAAGGGCACTGCACACTCTAGACGCTAGAAGGGCGGTGATGCACTACATCGAGAGGACCAAAGAACACAGGAAAACCAAGCAGTTTTTTGTGTCCTTCGCAACGAGCTTCCTGGGTAGACCAGTGACAAAAAGCACCATCGCACGATGGATCGCACTAACAATACAATTCTGCCACAAACAGGCGGGGCAAGAACTATCGGAGGGGCCACGGCCCACTCCACAAGGAAGAAGGGAGCAACAATTGCCTTTCTGGCAAATACACCCATTCAAGACATATGCCTGGCGGCAACATGGGCTTCGGTGCACACGTTCACCAATCAATCAATCAATCAAAGCATTTATATAGCGCACTACTCACCCAGAGGGTCTCAAGGCGCTAGGGGAGGGGGGTCCGCTACTGCTCGAACAGCCAGGTCTTGAGTTGCTTCCTGAAGGCGAGGTGGTCCTGGGTCAGGCGGAGGTGGGTAGGGAGGGAGTTCCACGTCCTGGCGGCGAGGAAGGAGAAGGACCGTCCCCCTGTGGTGGCTCTTCGGATGCGGGGGACGGTGGCGAGGGCGTGGCCGGTCGATCGAAGCTGGCGTTTGGGAGCGTAGAAGTTGAGGCGGCTGTTGAGGTATCCTGGGCCTTGGTTGTGTAGGGCTTTGTGTGCGTGGGTGAGTAGACGAAAGGTGATTCTCTTGGTGACCGGGAGCCAGTGCAGGTCTCTCAGGTGTCCGGAGATGTGGCTGCGATGGGGGATGTCCAGGATGAGTCGTGCTGAGGCGTTCTGGATCCGCTGAAGTCTTTTCTGGAGTTTGGCGGTGGTTCCGGCGTAGAGGGAGTTGCCGTAGTCCAGACGGCTGGTGACGAGGGCCTGGGTGACCGTCTTCCTGGTCTCGGTGGGAATCCACCGGAAGATCTTTCGTAGCATGCGCAGGATGTTGAAGCACGACGAGGAGACTGCGTTGACTTGTCTGGTTATGGAGAGGGTGGAGTCCAGGATGAAGCCCAGGTTGCATGCGTGGTCTGTTGGTTTGGGTGCGCTGCCTAGGGCAGGAGGCCACCAGGAGTCGTCCCAGGCGGAGGGTGAGGATCCCAGGATGAGGACTTCCGTCTTGTCCGAGTTCAGTTTCAGGCGGCTGTTCTTCATCCATTCGGCTACCTCTTTCATCCCTTCGTGGAGGTTGGCTCTGGCGGTGGCGGGGTCGTTGGTGAGGGAGAGAATCAGCTGGGTGTCGTCGGCGTAGGAGATGATGTTGAGGTTGTGCTGGCGTGCGATGTCTGCGAGGGGGCTCATGTACACGTTGAAGAGGGTTGGACTGAGCGAGGAGCCTTGAGGAACGCCGCAGATGACTTCGGTGGCTTCAGATCTGAACGGGGGGAGGCGGACTCTCTGTGTCCTTCCGGCGAGGAAGGAGATGATCCACTCCAGTGCCTTCTCCTGGATTCCGACGTTGCTGAGTCGCTGCACTAGTGTACGGTGTCGAAGGCCGCGGAGAGGTCTAGGAGGATAAGGGCCGCTGTTTCTCCGTTGTCAAGCAGAGCTCGGATGTCATCGGTGGCTGCGATCAGGGCGGTCTCGGTGCTGTGGTTGGCCCGGAAGCCAGACTGCGAGAGTTCGAGGGATCCGTTCGTCTCGAGGAAGGCGGCCAGCTGCTTGTTGACGGTCTTCTCGATGACTTTTGCAGGAAACGGGAGCAGCGAGATGGGGCGGTAGTTCTTGAGGTCGGTGGGGTCGGCTGATGGCTTCTTTAGTAGAGCGCTGAGTTCGGCGTGCTTCCAGCTCTCCGGGAAGGTAGCGGTGTCGAAGGAGATGTTGATGATGTCCCGCAGGTGGGGTGCGATGACAGCGTCGGCCTTGTTGAAGACGTGGTGAGGGCAGGGGTCGGTAGGAGATCCGGAGTGGATGGAGTTCATCGTGCGGACGGTGTCTTCGGTGCTGATCGGGGTCCAGGCGCGGAGGGTGGTGGTGGGGGGCGGTGGTTCGGTCGTGGCGTGCGTCGGTTGAGTGCTGAAGCTGTTGTGTATGTCCGCGATCTTGTTGTGGAAGTAGGAGGCGAGGGAGTTGCAGAGGTCTTGTGAAGGGGTGATGTCGTTGTTACCGGTGTTGGGGTTGGAGAGCTCTTTGACGATGTTGAAGAGTTCCTTGCTTTTGTGTGCGTTGTTGTCCAGTCGTTCCTTGAATGCGGTTTTCTTGGTGGCGTGGATGAGTTGGTTGTGTTTTCGGGTGGCGAGCTTGAGGGCAGTCATGTTGTCCGGTGTTGGGTCTCTGCGCCAGGTTCTCTCGAGGGCTCGGCAGTTCTTCTTGGAGCTCTTGAGTTCGTCGGTGAACCATGGGGCTTTCTTGCTACCGGGTCTGCTAGTCGGGGTCTTCAGAGGGGCGAGGTCGTCTGCGCAGTCGCTGATCCACTTCGTGAGGTTGGTGGGCGCTTGGCTGGGGTTCGTTGCGCTGGTGGGTGGGTTCTTGCTCAGGGCGGTCGCGAGCTGGTCGGCTGTTATCTTGTTCCAGCTTCTGCGTGCAACCTGTTGCTGGTGGTGGTGGATCGTGGTCCTTCTGAAGCTGAAGTGGACGCAGCTGTGGTCCGTCCAGTGGAGTCCGGTGGCGTGGCTGAAGGCGATGTCCTTGCTGGATGAGAAGACGGGGTCGAGTGTGTGTCCGGCGTAGTGGGTGGGGGTGGTGACCAGCTGCTTGAGTCCGAGGTTGGCGAGGTTGTCCAGCAGGGTGGTGGTGTTGCGGTCGTTGTTGTTCTCCAGGTGGAAGTTGAGGTCCCCGAGGAGGATGTAGTCAGCGGAGGGGAGGGCGTGCGGGCTGATGAAGTCGGCGATGTCTTCGCTGAATTGTGTGCGTGGTCCCGGGGGTCTGTAGATGAGGGTGCCTCTGAGGGTGGTCTTGGGGTCGGTGTGGATCTGGAAGTGCAGGTGCTCGGCGGGTGCGAGGGTGTCGTCGGTGTTGGTCGTGATGCGGATGGTGTTCCTGTGGATGATGGCGAGGCCTCCTCCGGTGTGGTTGATGCGGTCCCTTCGGATGATCTTGTAGCCGTCTGGGATGGCGATGGCAATGTCGGGCGTTGAGGAGGCGTTCATCCAGGTTTCCGTGAGGAAGGCGACGTCTGGGGCTGTGGTGTCGAGCAGGTTCCAGAGCTCGACGGCGTGTCTGTGGACGGAGCGGGTGTTGAGCAGGATGCATTTCAGGTGGCTGCTGCTGTTGCTCGTCTTGGTCTTGGTTGGTGCTGGAGTAGTGCAGGTCCGGATGCAGGTGAACTTGCAGGAGTTGCAGCAGAAGGGTCCGTGGGTGCGTCTCGGGGTGGCTCGGTAGCATCCTGGGCTTCGGCCGGCGTTGAGTGCGTTGAGGGTGGCGGCGTCGTACGTCCGGCGGGTGGGCTGGGGTCTGCGGGGGCCAGGGGTCCTGGCGCTGGGCGCGGTCCAGGCGTAGATGGGCTTACCTTTGGCGCACCTTCGGCGCTCAATCGGTGCTCCCGCTGCGCGCGTCCGCTGCGCGGTCGCTCTGGGGACGTCATAAGAAGGGAGCCGGTCGGGAGGGTCTGCGGGGAGGCGGGAGCGCGAGCCAATCGGCTGGTGGGGGGGCGGGGCCACGGGCTGGGGCGGCGGGAAAGCTGGAGCGGGCTTGGCGGCCCTCGGGTGGCTGGGGCTGCGGGAGGCTGGTGTGGGCTCGGCGGCCCTCGGGAGGCTGGGGCTGCGGGAGCAGGCACAGGCACAGGAGCGAGGGGGTGACCAGGCCGGCGCACTACTGCGTGGATATACAGATGAACAAGGAAGCACAAGTAGGACAGAAGGTGCTTCAACATATATTCAACGACCAACGCTCATCTTCCACCCAGCCGCCACAGAGATAACAAACCGCTACAAAATCTATGCACAGCATAGTGAATCCAGAAAGATTCACGCTGCAAAACGAATAGTTTCTTACCTGTCGGTGTAGTTTTGCAGCTTGAAGATCTTTCTGGATTCACTAGCGAACCCACCCACCTCCGCCAGGAAGATGAGGCAGGAGAAAAAGGGTGGAAGGACAAAGACTGAAATAACAAGATAATACTGAAAGGATATATATAAGGAAATTACTAAACGCCTAGGGTTTAAAAAAAAAAAACCAAGAGAGAGGAAGGGAAAAAAGAACCCGAAGATGGCGCCCCAAAGGTGGGACTTCGACGCCCACCTGGGCTAAAAAAAAAAAAAAAAAAAAAAAAAGAGAGACTACGAATCCGGACCCAACCACCAGATCGCGGAATAATGCACAGCATAGTGAATCCAGAAAGATCTTCAAGCTGCAAAACTACACCGACAGGTAAGAAACTATTCGTTACTCCATATCAAACATCTGGAGTTACTAGCAATGTTTCTAGCCGTGAAATCCTTTCAACCACGGATTTCAGGCAAGACAGTCCTCATTCGCACAGACAACATGACGGCCATGTATTATATTAAAAAACAAGGCAGCACACACTCTCCACAGCTCTCTCAATTAGCACAGAGCATATGGAGATGGGCAATTCCCCACAAAATCTTTCGCCTAGCTCAACATGTCCCAGGAGTCCAAAACACCGTGGCAGATCTGCTCAGCAGACAGACACAACAGATCCACGAGTGGGAACTTCACCCACAGGTTCTTCATCCGTTCTTTCAAATGTGGGGACATTCACAGATAGACCTCTTCGCCACCCACGAAAACACAAAATGCCCAAGCTTCGCCGCCAGATACCCACACCCATTGTCCAAAGGAAATGCGATATGGATGAACTGGTCAGGCAGATTTGCGTACGCTTTTCCGCCTCTCCCACTCATTCCATTAGTGGTGCGAAAGCTACAACAGCACTCCCTCACACTGATCCTAGTAGCTCCAACGTAGGCCAATCAACCGTGGCATACCACGCTGCTGGAACTCTCGGTAGTACCACAGCAAAAGCTACACCTCTCACCATGCCTCCTAACCCAGAACCATGGAGAGATCAGGCACCCGGACCCAGCGCAGCTCAACCTTGCGATCTGGCTCCTGAAATCCTAGAATTCGGGTACCTAAACCTTCCCCCTGACTGTATGAACGTCATCAGAGAAGCTAGACGCCCTACCACTAGAGCGTGCTACGCTGCCAAGTGGAAAAGATTTGTTGTTTATTGCCATAACAACACAATCAATCCTCTAGACGTGTCTATACAACACATCATATGCTACTTACTCCACCTACAAAGGTGTAATCTAGCCTATACCTCCATTCGGCTACACCTCGCAGCAATTGCAGCTTACTTACAAAACAGGCAGCACCTATCACTTTTCGGAGTACCTGCCATTAAAGCCTTCATGGAAGGCCTCAAAAGAATAATTCCCCCCGAGTACCACCCTCACCTGTGTGGAACTTAAATATCGTGCTCACAAGGCTGATGGGGCCTCCCTTCGAACCTTTGCATAAATGCGAACTGCAATTCCTCACATGGAAAACAGCTTTCCTTGTAGCCATCACTTCCCTTAGAAGGGTCAGTGAGATACAAGCACTTACCATTCAAGAACTTTTTCTTCAAATGCACCAGAACAAGGTTGTTCTCCGTACCAACCCAAAATTCCTACCTAAAGTCACTTCCCCTTTTCACCTAAACCAATCTGTAGAATTACCAGTATTTTTCTCGCAACCTCAGACCATTGCAGAAAGGGCTCTGCACACGCTAGATGTCAAACGAGCCTTACTTTACTATATCCAAAGAACACAACCTTTCAGAAAGACCAAACAACTGTTTGTCTCTTTCTCTCCACCACACAAGGGCAACCCCATCTCAAAATCAGGGATAGCTAGGTGGATTGTAAAATGCATCCAGATTTTCTACCACAAAGCAAAACGAACGCTTTCCGTTCCCCCTAAAGCCCATTCTACACGGAAGATAGGGGCTTCCATGACTTTTCTAGGGAACATCCCACTAGATGATATCTGCAAAGCAGCTACATGGTCAACACCGCACACTTTCACTAAACACTATTGTGTAGATGTGCAAACCAAGCAACAAGCTAGCGTGGGCCAGGCTGTACTAAAAACACTATTTCAAACCACTGCAACAGATACCGGTGGTCGCCACTAAGGTTGGGAACTGCTATATAGTCTTTGCAAAAGTGTGTAATCTGCAGCTCATATGCCTCGAACGGAATATGCTACTTACCAGTATGCATCTGTTCTTGGCATGTAGAGCTGCAGATCTACACACGCCCACCCGCCTCCCCGGCTACCTGTATCTGTTCCAGTCTATCTTATTTAGATACAACACACATGGGTTTCTTCACTGTTGTTACTACGCTCCATCTTTCCCTGCTGGCGAAAAACAATCTGAGGAAGGAGCCGAAGCCCATGCCCAATACGATCCAAAGGAGGAGTCACCGACCTCGTGACTTCCAAAGACTTTCCAAGAGGAAAAACAAACTGCAAACATCCGGGCCCAACACCAGATGGCGATCTATGCAAAAGTGTGTAGATCTGCAGCTCTACATGCCAAGAACAGATTCATACTGGTAAGTAGCATATTCCTTCAAATGCGTCAATTAAATGTGCGCTTGACACCGCAGACACCGCCTCTAGAGCAATTAACACCAGTGTGCTCCTTAGACGACATGCCTGGCTACGCATTTCAGGCTTTAAGCCAGAGGTACAAACTACCATACTTAGTCAGCCATTCAACCAGGAACAGCTATTTGGGCCAGCCGTATACACTGCCCTTGAAAAAATGAAAAAGGACACCGAGACTGCTAAGTCCATGGGAGCATTACAGTCTCCACAAGCATGTGGCTCCTTTCGGCGCTCCTTCTACAGAGGAGCCTCCAAAAATATGGGCGCAGACACCTCCTCTACATTCAAAGCCACTACACAAACATCCCCCAGTAGAGGATATTTTGGAGGCGGCTACAGAGGAAACCACAACAAGGGACGAGGTCGAGGTAATAACAACACTCGCACCTCCCCTGCCACAAAACAGTGACTTTCCTCCGCTCACAACACTACCAGTTCATAGTCCTTCCATTCGGGGTAACAACCGCGCCCAGAGTATTCACAAAATGTCTGGCAGTAGTAGCAGCACATCTCAGAAGACAACAAATTCATGTATTCCGGTATCTAGCCAGCTGGCTAATAAAAGCCAAGTCATTCAACAAATGTGTTATACACACTCACCAAACCATCCACATCTTACACAACTTGAGGTTCACAATCAACTATCCCAAGTCTCATCTCCAACCCTCTCATATTCACCAGTATCTAGGAGCCACCATAAACAACTCCACAGCCCTAGCATATCCCAGCCCAGCCAGGATAGCCAATATACAAGCTCTTATCACAAAATTTCAAATCCAACACTCTTTTCCAGCAAGAATGTTCATGCAACTCATAGGCATGATGGCGTCTTGCATTTTCATTGTGCCTTATGCAAGACTTCAAATGCGTCCCTTGCAAGAATGTCTAGCACGTCAGTGGAACCAGGCTCACGGACAACTCACACATCTGGTGTTGGTGGACAGCCGCACACATCGCTCTCTACAAAGCTGGAACATAAACTTGTCCAAAGGGAGGCCGTTCCTAGAGCCTCTTCCACAGATAGTGCTGACAACAGATGCATCACTCACAGGATGGGGAGCTCATCTCCTCTGACACACCACTCAGGGCAAATGGACCACTCAACAGAAAGTGCTCCATATCAATTACCTGGAACTGCTAGCAGTATTCCAAGCACTAAAATCATTCCAACTACATGTACAGAACAAAGCTGTCCTCATCCGGATGAAGAACATTACAGCCATTTATTACATACAAAAACAAGGAGGCACACATTCTATGCAGCTGTCCCAGCTCGCACAGAACATTTGGAGATGGGCCATTCTTCAGAACATATACCTACTTGCAGAACACCTTCCAGGGGTTCACAATCAAATTGCTGATCTGTTAAATCGACAAACACATCAGATCCACGAATGGGAACTACATCCCCAAGTCCTACTGCCCTTTTTCAAACAATGGGGCCAACCAGACATAGATCTGTTTGCCTCACACGAAGACGCAAAATGCCCACCCTTCGCCGCCAGGTTTCCCCACCCTAAGTCAAAGGGCAATGCGATATGGATGAACTGGTCAGGCAGATTTGCGTACGCTTTTCCGCCTCTCCCACTCATTCCATTAGTGGTACGCAAGCTCAGGCAGCAGTCTCTCAAACTGATCCTAGTAGCTCCCACATGGGCACGCCAGCCGTGGTTCACAACGCTACTGGAATTCTCTCTAGTTCCACACCAAAAACTGCATCTCTCCCCGTCCTTAATAACCCAGAACCATGGAGAGATCAGACACCCAGATCCAGGTCAACTGAAGTCCTAGAGTTCGGTTACCTTAACCTGCCACCAGACTGCATTATAAAAGAAGCCAGAAGACCTACCACTAGAGCTTGCTATGCTGCAAAATGGAAAAGATTTGCCATTTACTGCGCTAACAATGATATACACCCACTGGATGCATCCATCCAGAACATCATTTGCTACTTACTACACTTGCAAAGATGTAATTTAGCGTACTCATCCATACGTCTCCACCTAGCAGCATTAGCTGCCTACTTACAAAATAAACAACACTTGTCACTCTTTACAGTCCCTGCGATCAAAGCCTTCATGGAAGGACTTAAAAGAATTATTCCTCCCAGATTACCACCCTCTCCAGTGTGGAATCTAAATATTGTTCTCACTAGGCTCATGGGTCCCCCATTTGAACCTCTGCATAAATGCGAACTGCAGTTCCTTACATGGAAAGTGGCTTTCGTTATTGCTATCACATCCCTTAGACGGGTAAGTGAGATCCAGGCTTTAACCATACAAGAACCATTCTTACAATTACACCGCAGCAAAGTGGTTCTTAGGACAAATCTGAAATTCCTTCCAAAAGTCATATCTCCTTTTCATCTTAACCAATCAGTAGAGTTACCAGTGTTCTTCCCAAACCCAGACTCTGTAGCTGAAAAAGCTCTTCATACCTTAGATGTTAAAAGAGCCCTTCTTTACTACATTGACAGAACCAAATCATTCCGCAAAACAATTGTTTGTAGCTTTCTCTCCACCACATAAGGGCAACCCCATTTCCAAATGTGGGATAGCTAGGTGGATAGTTAAATGTATCCAAATATGCTACCACAAAGCTAAACGCACACTAACAGTTCCCTCTAGAGCGCATTCCACACGCAAAATAGGGGCTTCCATGGCATTCTTAGGGAACATTCCCTTAGAAGACATTTGTAAGGCAGCCACATGGTCTACAACACACACCTTCACTAAACACTATTGTGTTGACGTACAAACAAAGCAACAAGCTTCTGTGGGCAAAGCTGTCCTTAAAACTTTATTTCAAACTGCTGCTACCGATAAAGGTGACCACCGATAGGGGAGATATTGCTATATAGTCTATCCTAGTGTGTGATCTGCAGCTCATATGCCTCGAACGGAATATGCTACTTACCAGTATGCATCTGTTCTTGGCATGTAGAGCTGCAGATCCACACAAGCCCACCCACCTCCCCAGGACCTGTATCTGTTCCAGCATTGTCTTACTTAGACATCACACATGGACATCTCTCTCTCTTCTACAAACTCCATCATTTCCCATCATGGCGAAAAACAATCTAACGATGGAGTTGATGCCCTTGCACACTATCGTCCAAGGGAGGAGTCACCTATCTCACGATCACAAAGACTTCTTCCAAAGACAACAACAACGTGCAAGCATCCGAGCCCAACACCAGATGGCGATCTACTATCCTAGTGTGTGGATCTGCAACTCTACATGCCAAGAACAGATGCATACTGGTAAGTAGCATATTCCTTATTTGGTCTCGCCCATGGTGGTCTTCACAGACAAAAGGTCTGATTGCTGTTTGAAATCACCAGGCTGAATTCATTTAGATCTGCAAAACTGCATGTTCTTGTGCTTTAGTGACACTGTCACAATTTCTTATTCATTCTTGGAGAGGGCATGATTACGATTTGGAAAGAGAGACTGTGGGTGCTTCAGGTGGGCAGAGCCCTGGCACTGCTTCTCTTTTTTCCGTTAATGGGTGAAATGCATGTTTATTCACATTCAAATGAATTCTCTAGATATACAAATTCTGTAGCCTCTTGATATATTGATTAGCTACTTCTACTTGACTCTGCTTTCTCGAGGACAAACCACTGTGTTCATGTGTTACAATATCTGGGATAGAATTGAGGTTTTATGTATGAGTCCAATAATGTGTCGATGAATGTGTAAGAGTTACGAAGATGTTATTACATTTCTACTGCAGGGGGTCTTCATTATTAGTCACAAGCCCCAATTTCTCTCGCTCACATGTAGGGTCGTGGAGTACTTTTTACAAAGCATATATAAGAAATGTATACAAGCTTTTATTTAGAAAAAAGCCACATTTCTAAGAAAACAAACAGGCACATGCATCAATGTAAAAACCGGTCGCAAACGGGCAGATTCTCAGAATCTGCCCCTTTGCGACCGGTATTTTTGCATTTGGGATGCATCGTCTTAAATGCAAAAATCGCAATGTAAGGAATCTCTAAATTGTGATTCCTTAAATTGCGATTGCATTTAAGGAATCCCAAATTGAGATTCCTTAAATGCAATGCATGAAAGTGAAAAAATTAGCGATTTCGCTAATAGGGGGAGCAAATTACCATGAAGTTGAACTTCATGGTAATTTGCTAAAACTTTGAAAAAGCACTTTTGTGCATATTTCAAAGTTTCATGTTGCGCACACACATGCCCTTAGAGCATGTGTGTGTGCAACATATGTGCACAGATCAATTTTCAGGGGTGCAATAGGGTGTCATTTTGACACCCTTGCACCCTTGAAATTGCAAGAGCAATTTGCGAGTACCTACTGGTACTCGCAAATTGCTCATGCAATCTCCAATTCATTCCTATGGGCCTGGAGGCCCATAGGAATGAATGGGACGGCATTCCTTAATTGCGACTCGCAATTTGCGAGTCGCAATTAAGGAATTTGTAGGAATCGCTATTTTTATAGCGATTCCTACATGCATAGGCTTTTGCAATTCCTTAATTGCGATTCCTTAAAAATCGCAATTAAGGAATCGCAAAAGTCTTTGTTTATGCATGTGCCAGATTGTGTTTTGGAACAGGCTATATAATGCTACATTGGCCAATTTTCAGCTACTTACTTTAAAAAAATGTTTTTAAATAGAAACAAAGTCACTATAATTAACTAGCGACTAGAAATCTTTTAAAAAACCTTTCTTAAAGGAACGGTGGGATAAAATAGGTACAATGTAGTCTAGTAGGCTGAAACTTGAAAAGTGGTAACAATTATGCTTCTCTTTAAAGAAATAGCAAGCCATCAGTATACCATTATGCCCAGTAGGTGACAGCGTATGCTAACAAGATCCTGGAACAACGAGCTCAAAATGTATGTTTTTTTCTTATGTTAACCTTTCCAAACCTTCAAAAATGCATTGACTCAGCAGCTTAAGTCACACTCAGACCTCTCTGGTATCCTGCAGATATTGTAAGAACATATCAAGTAGGACTTTAAAATACAGGGATAATGTCAGTCTTGATAACTTTCAAGAGGATCAATGTAGGAGTGAAGAGGCGTCCAAAAGACCTGAAAGACATAGAGAGGGGGACACTCTGCCTCCGCTCTTTCCACCTCCTCCAAGAAGATCCAAGGAAAGATCACAGAGACAGAAGAAAAAATGATACTACCGGTCGACATTGATGACAGTGACGTTAAAGGCAGGGTCTGTCAGAGCCTGCTCACCTTTGAAAGCTGACTGTTTCGTTACGTGCTAGATCATTCCATCTATCTACTGAACGGGTTTGGAAACTGAAGAAGAGAAAGGCTCAAAGTACACCTGATTCCGAATGCACCAGTATATACACTCTTACCAAAGAAGTCTCGGGTCCTATGACTTTTTCCTCTGCCTTGGCACAGTTATCTGTACATGTAGCTCCTATACCTCTTTCTTCTCCAGGGCCTCCTGCGTCTCTGGAAGTTCCTCTCTCAACTGTGCCTGCTCTATCTATGATGCCGAGGCTGCCTTCTCCAACTGACTTTAAGCCATCTACTGATACATCTTTGACCCCAAGCCCAAGATCTTCAAAAGGCAGATCCAGAACTCCCAAGCGGTGTTCTGAGAAGCCCTCATTGTAGGTTATATCATCACCATCAACGTCACCGATCACCACATCATTATTATAGAGCATATGGTTCTAGATCTACAGGTTTTGCTAGGTCAACCAGATATTCTACATCATATCGGTTTGAGATCTCATCACAGCACAGTCGTGTATTCTCCTCAACTTTTTCAATTCTGTAATACTCTCCTAACCTCTGGGAATCTTCACCTGCAAGAATTTCGCCTAAACATGACATCCACACTTTCAATGAAGTTTTGGTAAGAGGGACTGCCAAGCTGAATATCCCGATTAGAGTGACTCAACGGCTCACCTCTTGTTACTGCTGGCTCCAGGTCTACTTGCATCAGTGTAGGAGCTCTTTATTATTCCTGCTTCAGTGAAATCCTCTTTAGCATGTGTACAGAAAAAATACAATCCTCGAACACACCTGACTGTCATAGTGGCTGTTGCAAGGAAGTGCCATCCTACCTCTGCCACTGTACCTCCTGAAAAAGAACGACAGCAGAAGTATCCATGTGCCAGAGCATGCTGAGAGTTCCTGCAAATGCCACAGCTTCACCTAGTTGCTATGGCAGGTCTTTGTGGAAACTTGTTTTTTAGCGGTTTTGTAAGCATGGGTTATAGTCTCCAATAAGATAATCAGTGCCGCTGCTGATTCCATGGACTTAGCTGCACATGGCTATTATTATGGTTTAGCCCTTTGGTCGTTATGCATGGCTCCATCTTATAGGCATAAAACCTAAAACCCAAAAGAGAATCCTGAATTTTCCATTCTCTGGAATCACTCTGGTTTGAGCCCATACAGATGTTTTGATGAAGTGCATGAAGTCCGAACTGGAGATACTGAAGGCTGTGGGCTTTGAGAAGTGTAAGGAGTACAACAAAACACCAACACTGATCTTACCACAGACTGTACCAACAGCAGAGGGTTCAAGTCCTTTAGTGGCTGCAGCAGTTCCACCAGCACTTTCAAAACCAGAGATCTTTTCAACTATGTAACACATTAAAAGAAATTCTCTCACTTCCATTATTTGACATGGACACATAGGTCGATCAACACTACCTTGAAAAGAGTGGACACATAAGCTGAGGGGCACCGTAAAATAGACACATGTGATATTATCATTGTGACGATATGCTTCCAGACTTCATTACCAGATACATACCTCCTGCGGGGCCTTTCTTCTATAGATCACCGTATCATAAGACCATCTCTTCGGGAAAATTTCCATGAATACCGACGTACCTTATCAGTGTTAGCCTTGAAGAAGTCACTGTGTGACGAAACACATGTCGCCTATTATTCGCTGTTATCCAATAATAAATGTATAGAAGACTACAGATCCTTTTTCTTTCTTTGCAATAAATTGCTCATTTGAAATATCTATGCACATCCTTACTTCATGTACTTCTATTTGAGTTCTTTGATATCTGTCTTTGATGTAATGTAGACAGTGGATCCTACGGTTCAGTGTGTTTTGGCACCCCAAGTAGTATCAAGATAGCACCAACCCAGAATTTTTTTTAAGTATTCGCTAAGATATTATACCCAGATATACTTGTACAAAGAGGTTGCGATTGTGTACCACTTCTATCATCTGTACCGTAATCAAAAGAGAGGTGGACAGAAAACTCCACTTGCTGCAGGAGACTCAACCAAGCAGTTATTACTGCCCTCTTCGCCACTCCAGTAGGAGGAGTCTTTAGCGATCATCTGGACGAGTGAAAGAAAATAACATCAGACAAATTGGTGCTAAATATTGTTCAGAATGGCTATTCTCTGAATTTCAGATCATTGACTCCTTCCATTCCTCCTAGGCAGACATCTCAATAACATATAGAATTGCTTTGTTTGGAAGTCAGCATCCTCCTAATCGAAGAAGCAGTGGAACCGGCCCCTCCATCCCAAAAGGGCGTGAGAGTTTATTCCAGGTATTTTTTGGGTTCGGATAAAAGAACCAAAAATGGAATATCACCCTATTCTATATTGCAGAGCTACGAACAAGTTAATAAAATGGGGTAAGTTTTGAATTTTGGCACTTCACCAGATTTATCAAGTAGATCTACATGACATAGATTTGCAAGATGCTTATTTTCACATCTCTATCATTCAGAAACATCACAAATGTCTGAAATTTCTTGTGGGAAATGTCAATTTCAAATACAAATTTCAACCTTTCGGCCTCAAGTCAACACTATAAGCCTTTTCAACTGCCATAATGGTGGTCTCAGACCAGCTGAGAAAAATTCAACCCTTTGTCTATCTCTGCCTGGGCGACTGGCCCATAAAGCCAGGAACTCCTCAAGACGCCCAGCATCATTACAACCTGCACTCTTGGCACTTCAGTGGCGGAGACTCCAAGCCAGTGCCTCTAAGTCTGGCAGCACTCACAAACACTATCCGCAAACGTATATTGTAGGTCCATCTTAGGTGTCAGAAACTTAAAAAAAAAAAAATGAAACATCCAGAGGCTGGTCAGATTGTTTTTCCCTACAGGGGTTGAGGTTATCGTGCATCTTTCTTGTTTGGAATATCCATCTGAGGCTGTTGCAGGACTGGCTGGAGCTCTCAGCAAGACGGGAGGACAAGTTCATTCTCACACGAGATGTAGTCGAAGTCCATCCCTGTTGGTGCAAATCAGCAAAGGATGTTACTTTCCAATTATAGACAAAACCATCATGACAACTGTCTCATTGTTGAGTTTTGGAGTCCCTGTGGATAGACTTATCGATCGTTCAAGGAGTATGGTCAGTGAAAGAAACCGCTTGCCGCGCCAACCTGTCGGAGCTGAAGGCAGTTTAGCAGAGCCTCAAATCTTTCCTGCTGAGTTTCGTAGCGTCCTTTCTACAACAACCATTAATTACGTCAAGGAGCAGGGAAGCATGAGATCCAGAGCTGTCTTTAGAAACCCAAACAATTTGGAAGTGGCTGATTGCGAACTGCATAGACAATGCCGAGGCAGATTCTCCAAGTAGAAGAATGCAGGAGGAGGGGGAACGATTTCACTGATCCATTTTGTATTGTGACGCGGTAAAAGTCTCAGAGGTTATGATGGCTACCCTTGAGGAATATGTATAGAAAAGATCTGTCAATGGATACACTGCCAAGCTTTTTGTTTGCTTGTTTAATAATCAGATTTTCAAACGACAAAAAATAATGCAAAACAAACACAATTAGGTGCTAAATGCCGAACTTCTGCATAACATCTTTTGTGAATGAGGCTTTCCAGATATTGACTTATGCGCAAACAACAAAAAATGTCCCAAGTTATGTATCCAGGTTGTACCAACCAGGAACGCTGGGAAAATATTGGTCATTGCAGATTTGTATGCATTTGCTCCGATTTCACCTATTCTATTGGTGCGCATCAAACTGGAGAAGCTTTCCTTAGTTGAGCTTCACAGCCTGGCCACTTACACACCCATTGACTCAGCTGTACAGCCACTTACACACCCCCCTCTCAAAGGTTAAAAAAAAACCTTGGACATTCACTAAAAAACAAAGGTTACAAGGACGTTGGAGTTAGGAAATAACATTAAAAAACTGTAAAAATTCACTGAAAAAAAGCAAAGGTTACAGGGATGTAGTTAGGCTCAAATTTCACATGCACAAAACCATAAAGATTCAGCAGGGCCATGAACCCCCCCCCCCCCCCCCCCCCCTCCTTTCCCCCATCCCCTTTCAAATAAATATGACCCCGGGGGAATGGGTCCCTAGGGCCATAATAGGTTTGGGGTGAAGAGAGGCCACACAACCCTCACCTTTCCCCCCCCCCCCCCCCCCCACACACACTCACTTTAAAAAAAAAAGGGCTTGGAGGATGGAGTCCCTGGGGCCAGGCCTTGTAGCCAATCCCCCTCTGCGCACGACCAATGGCCCTGCACAGATTGGGGTTGGCTGCATGCTGGGGGGTTACTGTGGCCTACCCCCGCCGTGCACAACCGAAGGCCCTGCACAGGATGGTTGGCTTCAGGGCCTGGCGTCAGGCAGCGTGGGGTTGGCTGCATGTGGGTGGTTGGCCGCAGGAACTGGCCGCAGGCCACAGCCATGTGTGGGTGGGGGGTTGGATTTATGTTTAAAAAAAAAATTGGGGAAAAAAACTATACATTTGCTGAAAAAAATAAAGGTTAAAGTAACGTAATCATTTGGGGAAATGTACGGTACGAACGTTACTTTTGAAACTCTAAAAACCACCGAAATTCACCAATTATAGTAATCTCAAATAACTATAAATCATATCCTAAGGTAACTACAACTCACGCCCTTGGCTAGCACTGTTAATTACCCCACCTATTACATCACTCATGACATCTTCTATGACATCATTGATGATATCACTGCAGCATTTGCATTGAAATGATTGATGAGAAAACTACGCATGGCAGGGGTGTGAGTTATAATTACCTTACGACACAAGTTATAGTTACTTGCGATAACTATATCTGGTGAATTGAAGTGGTTTTTAGAGTCACCATCTTGCAATGGTACCACTTATACTTTCTTGAGACATGATTGTACCCAAACTCGTTATTAATCAATCTTGTCATATTATGTGTCCAAATGACAATAGGATAGATAACAGGCACCTGTATTAATTACTCATTTGTGATTTAAAAACTGTTCGTACGAAGCTGACTCTTTATATGCCATACCACTAAGTGGTTATATCATGCAAAGAGTCCAGAGATCCTCCAGAAGTATACTGGGCTCAATGTAAATCCAAAGTGATCTGTGTGTGGTAGTGTGGTCGACCAGCCTTAGGGCTAACACAGAGGAGTGTAAGAAATGTGTTATGCACACAGTCATTAATAAACGACTTGGGACTCAAAAGGGAGATCCACGCTAATCTGATAAACATAAGCTTATTTCGAGATTTATGTTAAGACCAAGAAATACGTTAAAAAAAAAGGAAAGTACGTTTTTCATAAGAAATACTTTTCACATTTTTGGAGCGAAGTATTCAACTTAGAGTCTTAGTTTTCAGGATGAAGAATCCGCACCAGACAAGGTTCAGGTAAGTATCAAATCTGCACCTTCAGCGGCACCGGCAGGCCGGGAGCAGGGTTTAAACTCGGAACCTGGTGCCAATGGAGAAAGGGGGTAATCAAAATGATGTTGCTTACAAGGGAGTAACAAAGTTTGATAACCCAGTCTCTGGACGTTCAGGTAAGCACAGGGCGCCATAAGGCAGCACTAAAGTTACACCCTCAGTGGGACAGGGGCAGGCGGGTGCAGAATGCCATCACGGCGCCGGATGCCCTGGGTGAACCAATGGGGGAGATTGGTCTTGAAGAAAGGCTGCAGGCTCATTACAGGAGGCCGGACAAAGAAAACCCGCAGCTGCTCAGGTAAGTAGAGATGCTTGGGAACATAGGGACACCGTTGGTCGCACTCCCTTAGGCGTCGGAAAGTCTTACCGGGCATATCGCGATCAGGGGAAGTCTTCAAGTTGAGGATGCAGGCGTCGAGGTGGAGTCCGGCAGGGGTCAGCCCATAGTGGACTCTTCCTCAAAAGCACTGGGTAGCCTTCACAGGACCGGTGAGCCTCTTGAACTCAGGCCGTGGGTGTCAGGTGCAGAGGTGGGTTCTGGGTGGGTTCGCGGTTCCTCAGGTTATAGGTCTTTGTTCTTTAAAGTTTGTTTCTTCTGCACAGGTCTTTTGTCCTCAGGAGATCTTGGTCTTTGTCGAAGGCAGTCAGTCCTCCTAAGGCTTTGGAGGTTGCCGGGTTGCTGGATGGGTCATCTTTTTGCACAGGGTTGTCAAGGGCTGCAGACAGGCCGGTAGGGGGGGGGCAAGTCAGTTGGTGTCTGTAGTTTTCTTTGCTGGTGCCAAACTGTAGTGTCCGGCTCTTCACGGTCATCAGGAACCTCCTTTCAGGGCCGGTCGTAGGTTAGTGAATAGCATTTTGTAGTACACTCAATCAAACATTTATAGAGCGCCCTACTCACCCGTGAGGGTCTGAAGGTGCTGAAGGGGGGGGGGGCTGCTATTGTTCGAACAGCCAGGTCTTGAGAAGTCTCCTGAAGGTCAACAGGTCCTGGGTCGGTCTCAGGTGGAAGGGGAGGGTGTTCCATGTCTTGGCAGCGAGGTGGGAGAAGGATCTGCCGCCGGTGGGTGTTCGGTGGATGCGTGGAACGAGGGCGAGGTCAGCGGAGCGGTGCTGGCAGTTGGGGGTGTTGAAAAGGTGAGCCGCTTGTTGAGGTGTATTGGTCCGGCGTCGTGGAGTGCTTTGTGAGCGTTGGTGAGGAGCTTGAAGGTGATCCTCTTGTTGACGGGGAGCCAGTGCAGGTCCCTCAGGTGGCAGTGATGTAGCTGTGGTGGGGGATGTCGAGGATGAGGCATGCGGACGCGTTCTGTATGAGTTGGAGTCTCTTCTAGAGTTTGGCCGTGGTTCCTGCGTAGAGGGCGTTGCCGTAGTCCAGCCTGCTGGTGACGAGAGCATGGGTGACCGTCCTTCTGGTTCCGGTGGGGATCCATCTGTAGATCTTGCGAAGCATACGGAGGGTGTTGAAGCAGGAGGAGGAGACTGTGTTGACTTGCTGGGTCATTTTTAGAGATGAGTCCAGGATGAACCCCAGGTTGTGTGTGTGGTCGGTGGGTGTCGGCGCCGTTCCCAGCGAGGCCGGCCACGAGGTGTTTTGCTAGGCGGAGGAGGTGGATCCGAGGATGAGGACCTCCGTCTTGGCCGAGTTCAGTTTCAGGCGACTGCTCTTAATCCATTCGGCGACGGCCTTCATTCCTTTGTGGAAGTTGTTTTTGGCGGTGGTGGGGTCTTTGGTGAGGGAGAGAATCAGCTAGGTGTCGTCGGCGTATGAGAGGATGTTGAGGTTGTGTGATCGGATGATGTTGGCGAGCAGTGTCATGTAGACGTTGAATAGGGTCGGGCTAAGGAATGATCCTTGGGGTACGCTGCAGGTGATCTTGGTGGCTTTGGATTGTAATGGAGGGAGGCAGACTCTCTGGGTTCTGTCGGTGAGGAAGGAGGTGATTCAGTCCAGGGCTCTGTCGCGGATCCCTGCATTGTAGAGGCGTGTGCGTAGGGTGTGGTGACAGACGGTGTTGAAGGCGGCCGAGAGGTCCAAGTGGATGAAGGCTGCGGTTTTGCCATTGTCCTGCAGGGCCCTGATGTCGGTGAGGGCGGTTTTGGTGCTGTGGTTGCTGCGGAATACAGTTTGGGACGAGTCCAAGGTGGTTTTCTCTTCGATGAATCGGGTCAGTTGTGTGTTGACGATCTTCTCGATGACTTTCACCGGGAACGGGAGCAGGGAGATGGGCCGGAAGTTCTTGAGGTCCTTTGGGTCTGCCTTGGGTTTCTTGAGTTGGGCATTGATCTCTGCATTTTTCCAGCTTTCTGGGAAGGTGGCGGTCTCGAATGAGCTGTTGAAGATCTTTGGGGGTGCGATGATGGAGCTCGCTTTGTTGAAGATGTGGTGGGGGCAGGGGTCTGATGGTGAGCCGGAGTGGATGGTGTTCATGGTTTTGATGGTATCTTCGTCGTTGACGTGGTTCCTGGAGATCAGGCAGTCGGTGTGACTGGGGGGCGGTGAGACTAGCAGGGGCGGCTGGTGACATTTGAATGTGGTGGGGCGTAAAAGTTTGGGATGAGCAGCATGTTGCGATCGAACGCAGCGAGCGTCCCAGTCTGTCATAATAGGGGTATATGGGGGGAGGGGGGGAGAGAAGAGTTTTGACGAGAAATTTGCTCACTTTTACAAAAAAGATGATGTATAAAATGGGGAGGAAGAAATTAAACTCAGTCTGTTTGGTTTTGAAAAAAAACAGTCATCCGTTTTTGAATTACACACTTCGGGGGGGGGGGGGGTTGAATCGAAGCAATTGCTGCAATATACCACCTAATGTTGAGACTACGAGCTGTTCAGACTAGACATCTTCCATGAAAACTACAACATTTGGTGGTGTATTATGGAGAAAAACTTCACCAAATGACTTTGTTTTTCATGCACACCCTCTGAGTAAAGCACGACTGGCAACAATGGCACACTTCATAATCTATCTTCCCTTTGGAATCGTTTTGATTACCTCATCCCCCAGTTAGCCACGTAGCAAGATTACTTGTGAATACCTCCCACTCGGATTAGGCAAATAGAGTTAATCTGCTAACCTTCCAACTAACACCGTGCAGTATTGTGTATTTATCCAAGCACGGGCTTCAATACTGCAGTTTCGAACCAATTCCAGAGGCTTTGAGACAGGCTCTGTGCGTGAAATTCTAAAACAGCCTTTGACTGATGTAATATACCGTAAGCATTTCCAGCCGCAAACTGTGCCCATAAGTTGTTAATGTGCCGCAGTTAATTTTGTCATACACACATTACACAGTCCTTCGTTCTCCATCAATTTTTAAATTGTTTGGCATTCGTGTGAAAGATAGAGGGCATCTTTGCTAAGATGTCAAGCATTATTTAAACTCATAATGACGACGAATTTCCTTTTCTGTGCTGTGTGATGATAGTTAGGGTCTTCAGAGGTGTAAAGCAGGCCCCTGCGGCCTCTGCTCTGACGAGATGTGTAGACTAGAGTGCGTGCATGAAAAACTGATACATTTGGTGCTGGTGTATGGCCAGGCCTCGGCTTCTACTGACTGTACCCTTGCTCACATTTGTCTGGTGTCATGCGGTCAGCACAGCAGCCCGTGGCAAAACACTAAATTAAGGCCTAATGCAGAATCTTCCCGCGCGCCTGACATCTCGGCAGAAATGAAGCCCTGATCCCTAGAGGACCTGTGTGGAGGCAGAGCTCCTCCGGAGTGTGCTTCAAGAAGAGTCCGACTCCAGCACCTCTGTCCTGACTTGCATCATGCTCTGGTATCCAGTACTAAAACATTTACATGTACAATGCACCTGTATCCCGGCCTGCAGCTTGCAGTTCAGTCCTAGCCCTGAGACATCCACAGGGCTCTCATAACACCACTCTATCCTTCTTTCCAGTACGGACATGTGATCCAGTGCTGTGCCTAACGGAGGATCTCCCAAAAAGAAAACTATCTGAGTACCGAAGAGCCCAAAGCTCCCACAATGCACATCCATCCTGACCTGCACCGCGTAGCACTATCCCAGTACAGAGACTTCAAAGCACTTTCACAAAACTTCTCTATCCTTGTTTGCAATGCTTAATTTGAGCCGGTGGTTTCCGGTGCTCAGCACCGGCACCAAATTTTCCACACCAGCACTTATGACAGTCTGCCATGTGGCGGCTTTGTGAGTCCAATTCAGAAATGAGCACAACAGTAGTACATTAATTCATTATACATTAATAGTGACTTAAACCTGCCGCCCAAGCTATTCTTATAGTGTTGGGCACCTGGAATAGTCAAAATTGTCACACTTTGTAGGAGCGTGATTGTCCGTAGTTGTGTTGATATTGTCATTGGCAGCGCAGGCATGACAACGGGTGGTGCAAGGGTTCTAGCACTTTTTTTTTTTACAAACTAAGCACTGCTTTTTTGCAGCGTGCACTGGTAACCCAATGCTGGGGTGCAGGAGGAGCTCTGGGAATATATCAGTATCTGAGGACTGTGCTGCCCAGGGCTCGCACAAAGCACCTCTAATCTGACCTGCACCCTATAGAACTCCCCAGTACTGAGATATTGAAAGCGCTCTTCCAGTGCGCCTCAAGCTTGATCCAGTGTGGACTTGGAATCTCAGCGCTGAGACAAACACGGAACTGTGACAAAGCGCCTCTGTCCTGACTCGAGGTGCTCTTTCATCTCACCACCGAGGCTCTCAATACATTCTTTAAATGCCGTTTGCTGGATGCACTCTAATGTCAGTTTGAAGAACTTCACGTTCTCTTAAGATCGCGCGGGGAGGAGGCGACGGGGGTCAAGGCACCTGCTGCGGAGAATGGATCGGCTGAACCATCATTCGAAAGTTGTTAAAGCCCATTTCCCCACCTTGCTGGGAAGATACAGCTCTTAAACTGGCATGAAACGCACCTCTGCACTTCCTCGGTTTATTTCCAGTTTAAATGTGCCCTATACCTGTCCTCCACTTACTCCGAGACCATAAGAGCAGTTTAATTTTAGTCTCCACAGGACACAAAAGCCGGAGTAGTACGAGTACCTCCTTAAACTAACAGCTAGCTAGTATGTTAAGAGCACCATGCGGAGGGGATCCATCTCGACGCGATTCTCAAAATGTCTCAGAGAACGATTATTCTGTTTAGCACGCTGTAGGTGCCCCACAAATAAATATCTCGGGTTTTTTTTTCAATTAACTGTGCTTGAACTGATAGCGAGGGAAAAAACAGACCGTTTTATTTAAGCTGACACAACAAAAGCCCAATTAACACTTGACCGGAAGAGTATATTATGTTCCACATTATAGTCGTTCACTTACCTCTAAAGCTTGTGCCTTAGGTTCCATCTCGTCTGGCCGGTGTCCCTCCTAAATAAACCGCCGGCGCCAACACGATACAAGACGCTCACCTGCTGCATTCTGATTATCCCGACCCTGAAATGAAACCGAAGCTGCCTAGACGAACTCCTCCACAGCCCACTCCCCCAGCTTCCAACATCCAATCAGGATGTTTAAACGGCAGTACAAACATGAAGGGATTCCTTCAGTTGTTGCCACCCACTTCGCTTCCTCGATGTAGGCTAGCCCTGCCCCTAACCATTTATTTCAATGGCACTCTGCTGAAAATGCCTGGGCCACAGCATAAGCGCCCCATACACAGGTTAACCATTCCGCTTCTACCGGCCACTCCTACCATGCTACGTCACTCTCTCCTCGTGTGTGCCTCAAGGGCGAGCGAAAGCCGTCGCCCCAGCCAGAACATGTGGACGAGGACGTCACTCTAGGCTCGCTCCTCAGTACTTTCATTTTTATTTTTAAAGCAAATAAGCAAGTAAGCAACAGAATCTGTGTTACAGAGTTAGTTAACACGAAGCAGAGAGCACTTTATTTAAAGCTGCTTCGTGTTGTACATTAATTCTCTCTTTTCTCTCGGATGCTAGGGAGGGCAACGCCCCTTTCGCCCGTTATAACCAGCCGCTACTGGAGACTAGGGTGTCGGCGGCTGTCGGGGGGGTTTGGGTGTTGAAGCTGTCGTGAATGTCTATGATCTTGTGATGGCGGAATGTCATTGGGGTTGGCGAGTTCCCTCACGATGTTGAAGAGCTCTTTGCTATTGGTGGTTTGGAAGAGTTGGTGGTGCCTGCGGCTGGCGTTCTTTTTTTAAAAAAAACTTTTTATTAACATTAAATCCGCAGCGGTTACAGCAGGCACGACCACATAGCAGTCTGTAATTATACAAGGTACATGTAAGGGCACCAGACAAAAGCAACATCACTTCAGGGGTAATTTCGCTCAGAGACCAACCCAACATAAAGCGCCATACAGACCACCCACCGACCCGCCCACGTCCCGGGGGCTCAACTCCACATAGTGCATGATGAGGTGTTTCCCAAGGCTCTGGACTTTCCCTCTGTGTCCAAGCGGCTGGCGTTCTTGAGGGCTGAACGGTTGTCCGGTATTTGCTTGTGGTGCCATTTTTTCTCTAGTCTTCGGCAGGCATGCTTGGATGCTTGGAGGTCGGCGGTGAACCAGGGGGCCCTTATGTCTGTGTGTCTCTTTGAGGGTTTCTTGATCGGGGCGAGAGTGTTGGCGCAGTCGTCGATCCATTGCCTGAGGTTGCAGGCGGCTGTGTCAGTGTCTGTGGTCGGTTGGTGGGTCTCGGGTGAGGGTGGTGTTTGGCTGGTCTTCGGTGACCTTCTTCCAGCTACGGTGGGGGATTCTTTGCTGGTGGTTGTGTGCAGTGTTTTTCCCGAAGGAGAAGTGGATGCAGTGGTGGTCGGTCCAGTGGAGTTCGGTGGTGTGGCTGAAGGTGACGTGGCTGCTGGCGGAGAAGATGGGGTCGAGCGTGTGTCCAGTGGATGCCGTGACAGCTGTTTGAGGCCAAGGTTGGCGAGGTTGTCCAGCAGTGTGATGGAATTGCTGTCGTTGGTGTTCTTGAGGTGGAAGTTCAGGTCTCCGAGGAGGATGTAGTCTGTGGAGGCCAAGGCGTGTGGGCTGACTGCGTCTGTGATGGAGTCGCTGAACTGTGGCCTGGGTCCGGGGGGTCTGTACACGAGAGTTCCTCTGAGGGTGGTGTTGGGATCGATGTGGATCTGGAAGTGCAGGTGTTCGGCGGTGCTGAGGGTGTCTTCGGTGTTGGTTGAGATTCTGAGGTTATTTCTGTGGACGATGCAATTCCTCCTCCCGGTCTGTTGGTGCGGTCCCTGCGGGTGATCTTGTAGCCATCCGGGATGGCTATGGCAACCTCGGGTGCCGATGAGGTTCATCCAGATCTCCGTCAGGAAAGCGACGTCTGGGGAGGATGAGTACGAGTACTACTATTAAACGTAGTACAAAGTGCAGTTTGTGAATAGCCACCCCTGACTTCTCGATAAGTCCCCTTTTCTTCCAAATATATTGTTGACAGTCTTTTGCAGGTTATAACAAAAATAGCTTTCACATATATTTTTAAAAAACACAAGTGAAAAAAAACAAGGCAATGTAGCTAGATAAGCTGAAGCCTACAGAGGTTGCTTCTTAGTGGCAATTGCTTCACTTTTTATGGTGCTGAAAAAGTATCCGGGAGCACTAAGCTCTTCCTTTTTGGCTGTTTCTGTTGAAAGGCCTTTCCAGATCTTTATTTAAACCTTTCACATGTTTTTAGCATGAGGAGTATTGGTTTTTGGACAGATAAATGCTGTCTCTGTTTGTGAAAATACCCTTCCCATGGTAGAAAGAGGCCATTGACTGATCTACACGATGACTGCATAGTTTGTTGTGCTGATTCTCCTGTTACGGAGAAGTGTTCCCACTGTCAGAAAATCTCACAACTTATTACCGTGCATGTGTTAAAGATGCTACACATGCAGATGTACTTGACACATGCACTGGATGTTAGCGCCAGGTTTCAGGCATACACATAAAAGTGGAAATCACACATGTTGGCCAGTAGGCCTCACTCCCGCTGACACTGGTCTGGTCATACTGTTGAGCCTTCTAAAAAGACAATACGCTGCCACCACTGCTTTATGTGCTATGCCCAGTACAGTGAAACAAGCCCACTGCCAATAATGAGGGCATGCGTGGGGCATCCCTCCGGCTCACAGGACAGGTCCACGACCTCACATAGTCGGAGACAGACCTTATGCGCACACAATTATATTAGCATGATACTAAGGCTAATTTTAGTCTTCTGAAACACAAAGAATACAAACTCTGTGAGGGTCTGACTGAACCTTCTTAGTACCAGAAGAAGGGAACTTCTTAAATAGTGAAGGCATCTTGACATGTGATGGTTGTTGTTTCACACAAGATTAACCGGCCCTTTTCCCTTCTCTTCCTTTAGCAGCTGACATAGCAATGTATAGGAAAAGCAATGTTAAAATTGGCACTGTGCCTTTAACACCCTTAGAGTTTCAGGAAAGTGCCCCTTGTTGCCATGGTCACTCCCGTTATTTGTTTACTGGTACTCATGTTGTTGATTGGTCGTGCACTGGGTCCCTGCTAACCTGACCCTAGTTCACTTATCCTAAAAACAAGACAAATGTTCAATTGTAACCCAATTGGCAAGGACTTTAGCACCCTGTAAGCCACTAGTTATTGGTACCCCTCTTACCCAGGACATGGCTACTAAAGAGGGTCCATCCCTAAGGGCTACAGCATATATTATACCACCATAAGGGACTCACAAACAAACTGCATGCAGACTGCCATTGCAGGATGCGTGAAATGGTACAAACCATTATGAAAACACGACATAGCACACTCCCTGTACACTGTACGTACTATATGTAAGTCACCCCTACAGCAGGCCTTAGAGCCCTAAGGAAGACTGCATTATATTACATGTGAGGGTCCTTGTAATGCAGGGTTCTCTTCCAGGGGATACTCCTCAATAGTCATAAGCACTGAATTATCTCCACCCACGTGCGTGAACCCGGAACATATACAAAAATACATATATATGTGTATGTAGTAGAAAAGGAGTACATAGTACGAGATAAATATACACATATACATGTATAACATAAAAAATATGCAGCCCTAAACATACCCAATAGGCTAAGAAGCCAGATTTACATGTATTTCTCTAGTATGAAAATAACCCATAAACATATACTGTAAGAGAAGGATATGTACAGTAATAGCATTCCGCAAAAAACCTTTTATATCAAAGAAAACAGGTAATGGCAGGCAATTAGCCTAAAGAAGGCTGCATAAATCAATAACATCCCTGTACAGAAAAGGAAACTGGCACCTCGCCTTTAAGGCCTCCACGAGACCCTGCTCCCATCATGCACCACAGGTGACAGTTAGGTCAGTTCTTTTTTCCTGCTCCTTCTGTGAGGAACCTGGAGCTTGAGCTTAACTGATTTTGACTTTTTCTAGTCAGAAATTATATTCCAACTACTTTTTTCGATATTTCTTGATACTGGTAGTATTTATCAGTCTTTTTCTGACTGATTGGTCACTCTTTTTAGTCAGATATGCCACCTTTATTTTATAAATGTCCTTCCTGTGGGAAGAAGATGGCCAAATTCGATCCTCATTTGATCTGCGTTGTGTGTCTACCTTCTTCTCACAACACAGAGACATGCTACCACTGTCTTCATCTTTCAAGTAGAGCATTGAAAGACAGAGAGAAGATCAGGCTTCTAGGCTTGCTGGAGAGAGGAAAACATCATAAAAGTGTCCCAGAGAGTCATAATTCATCTGGAGGGCCCTCCTCTCTGAGCAAACGGCGAAGATCTGCATCACCAAAAGCTAGAAGTAAGAAAAAAATCACAGCATGTCGTCGACGTCGAGACAAACTAAACAAGTGAGGTCGACGTCGAAGACGAGATAGCCGTCGAGAAGTAAATCGTTGTCGAGACCTACGACTCAAGCGAGATCGACGTCAACGCAAGTGAGATCGACGTCAAAGACCAGATCACCGTCGAGAAGTAAATCGACGTCGAGACTTGCAAAGCAAGTGAGATCGATGTCGAGGACAGGATCGCCGTCGAGAAGTAGGTCGACGTCGAGACATGCTTCGGGCTCGAAGCATGATCAACCACAGACGACGTCGAAGCGCCCATCGACGTCAATGCAGTGGTCGGCGACGAGATCTCCACCCCCTTTTCGAGGGTCGGCGTCGAGACACTCCAGATCACCCTCTCGGACCCGTCAGAGATCTAAGTCGAGGGCAGAGTCGACGTCGAGGATACCGCATGATCACCAGCGGTCGACGTCGAAGGGACCGACGTCGAGGACTTCGTCCCATAGATCTCAGCTGTCCAGAGTGTCACCTCCACGGTCGTCGTCGATGGTGGGTCATTCTGGTTCGACGTCGAGGGACAGGCAAGTTATCCCTGCGAAAGGTGTAGGAAGACCAGCATCTAGATCATGGCTCTCGACGTCGAGGGAGACTTCTTCTACGCCAGGTATAACTATCAGTAACACCTGAGGGCTCTCCGATGAGCAAATCACCTCGTATCAGCATGTCACCCAGATGGTTGGAGGACATTACACACTGGAAGATCCAACCTAAACCTAAAGAGAGACCTCTTAGCATGGGATGCTCAAGACCTCCTGCTAGTAGGTCCCCCAGGCGTTCCAGATCTCCATTAAGACGGCGCTCACGCTCAAAAGAGCGCTCAAGCTCCCACCGCTCACTAACTCCATGGAGAAGACAGAGGACTCCTACAACGACCGCATCAACAAGGTCATCGTCTTCAACTCCACCATCCAGGGTTTCCCCTGTTGATGATATTGGGATATTCAACGAGGTGCTCTGTAGAGGTGCCAACAAGTTCAACATAGCCATGTCTCTACCTCAGGTTACTACATCCATTATATTTGAAACTTTACACCATCAGGCTTCGGCAAAGCCTCCGCTGCCTTTGGTGCCAGGATTGTTAGAGCCTGCGATGAAGACCTTTTTGACACCTGCCACAGTGGGCATGGGTCCCTCAAGAATTTCAAAGAAATACAAAGCCCCAGACCAAGATCCCTTGTTTCTGCGGTCTGATCCTCCACCGGATTCCCTTATAGTCGCCACTGCCTGGAAAGCAAATTCCAATACTTCTATGTCATCTGCTCCTCCAGAGATGGACAGCAAAAACATCGATTCTTTGGGACTGAGAATGTGCAGTACGTCAGGATCTGTGATGAGAGTGGCTAGTGCAGTCGCTCGACTGGGGCGATATGACCGATCTTTATGGGACTCTTTAACAAGATTCACAGAAAAATTACCCAAGGAAGATCAAAAGGATTTCCTAGAGATTGTGCAAGAAGGTGGCCTGGTTGCTAACCAGATCATTAGTACAGCGGCCGATTCTGCAGATTTTGCAGCTCATGGATATGCACATGGCATTTGTTCACGAAGATCAGCATGGCTTCGTCTCACGGGTCTAAAACCAGATGCTCAAAGAAAGATCGTTAAAATGCCCTTTAATGGATCATCGTTGTTTGGGTCACATGCGGACGACGAAATGGCAAAAATGAAAACTGAGTTGGATACTCTCGAGGCTGTAGACCTTGAAAAGAAGAAGGAATTTCGTCGTCGCTTTCGTCCCTATGACAAATGCTCTTTTCAATAGCAAGGTCAAGCCTCTAACTGGTCATCGCACAACCAGGGTCAAACGCAACAAAGGTCCCAGTTCCAACAACGTAGACCAGGACGTGGCAGAGGCGGTAACAAACAGCAGTTAGCAGCACCAAAGCAGCCACAGAAACAATGAGGTGTGTCTTCCTCCAAAGCTGTTGTCCACTCCGGTGGGAGGAAGCGTTTCTTTACACCTGGAGGAGTGGAAACGTATAACAAAAGACAAATGGGTCATCAACATTGTTCAAAATGGCTATCTTCCCAAGTTCAAGACTCCTCCTCCATCTATACCTCCGAGAGGCATTTCTCACCGCGAACAACGGTTGTTACAAAAGGAGGTAAAAATCTTATTAAGCAAAGGAGCTATAGAGAAAGTTCCCGCTCCTCAAATAAATCAAGGACTCTACTCTTGTTTCTTCCTTGTGCAAAAAAGAGGCCCCACCACAGAATACAGGCCTATACTGGACTTGAGACTGTTGAACAAATACATTCGCAGAGAGAAATTTCGAATGTTAGCACTCCATCAAATTTTCCCACAGCTTCATCAAGGGGATTGGATGTGCTCTATCGATCTACAGGACGCATACTTCCACATACCAATATCGAGGAAACATCGCAAATTTCTACGATTTTGAGTGTCTTTTCAACATTACCAGTATTCAGTTCTCCCGTTCGGGCTCAAATCAGCTCCCTGAACATTCGCCAAATGTATGGCTGTGGTGGCCACCTTCCTGTGCAAGCAGAAAATATTCATATATCCTTACATGGACGACTGGCTCCTAAAGAGCTCATCTCCAACTCTACTGCAGGATCATCTCTTGTGCTGCCTTCAGCTTCTCCACAACTTGGGCCTTCACGTAAATTTCAAGAAATCCATACTAAATCCAACGCAAAATATCCATTACCTAGGCTCCTTCCTGGACACCGAAAAAGCAAGCGTGTGTCCTTCAGAGGAGAGGTTGTCATCAATCCCAAGTAAAATGCCTGACCCTTCTTCACACGCATCTCCCGACAGTTCAACAGGTGTTCATAAGAAAAAAGAGGGAAGGTGCACCCTATCAATGGTCGTAAGCAACCCACACTTGTATTTCAGAAAGTTTTTTTCTTCCTTTTATTTGAAGATGCTTGATACAATAACGGCACACAGCCAACGCGTTTCGTTCCCTTGTGCCTTGGGAACTTCGTCAGGGCAATAAGGTTTCAACTGTTATTCATAGAAAAAACCCTGCATAACCTATTATACAAATCCTTATATTTCAAGAGTTCTTAGGTACAAATCGACCCTCAATCAAGACCTTGGTAAGTACAAAACAATCATCCAATGTAAAAACACTTCGGTGATTTGGTAGTCCCGAGCGTATGGGAATCGTCCCCAAAAAGTTATCTGTGTTAGGACAAGTGTCACAAACGCTGTTTTCAGACTCGACTATCGATCAACAGGTGTCATCACTACTGGGATCAATGGCGTTGTGCATCTTTATAGTACCAAACGCATGATTACACATGCGTCCACTACAACAATGTTTGGCGTACCAGTGGATACAAGTATCGGGGTGCAGGGAGGATTAGGTAATTCTCCATCAATCAGCCAAGGACTCCATCCGGTGGTGGATGAAGCGATCACACCTGATGAAGCGAATCCCTTTCCACCATGACACTCCAACCCAGACTTTAGTCACGAACGCTTCTCTCCAGGGTTGGGGCGCTCATATGGGCCCTCTGCAAGTACAAGATCTATGGTCCGACTCCAAGCCACATCAACCTGCTAGAGTTGAGAGCCGTACATCTAGCTCTCAAGTCCTTGTTTCCGTCGTTCAAGTCTCACTCCATTCTAATATAAACGGACAATACAACGACGATGTATTATTTGAACAAACAGGGAGGTACCCGATCAAGAACACTTTCCATAGAGTCTCAAACCATATGGAACTGGCTTCTAGCGAGAGACCTGTCAATAGTAGCCGTTCATCTACCAGGCACTCTCAACTCCGAGGCGGACTTTCTCAGCAGAGACTTCGTCGAAGCCCACAATTGGGTTCTCAACAACGAAGTCGCTCACAGCAACTTTCGAGAATGGGGAACGCCAGACATCGACCTGTTTGCAGACGTGGTAAACTCAAAATGCCCTGTCTTCGCATCCAGGTTTCCCTAGCAAGGATCTCAAGGGAATGCCCTTTTGATCGAATGGTCTCAGAGCTTACTGTACGCTTTTCCACCGATCCCGTTGATACCAGTGGTAATCAACAAGTTGTAAAGGACCAACTCCTGGATGATCCAAATAGCCCCGGAGTGGCCTCGCCAGTGGTGGTTTCCGGACCTCCTTCAACTATCGGAAGTGCCACACAAGAGGTTGCCATGCCGCCCGGATCTCCTATCCAAACAGGCAGGGAGAGTACTCCACCCCAACCTGTTCCCCCTCCGGTTGACAGCATGGCTCCTGAAGTCATCCAATATGAACACCTACAATTGAATCCAGACTGTATGGCTATTCTCAAAGAAGCGAAAAGACCTTCCACGAGGAAATCATATGCCTTCAAGTGGAAGCGGTTCTTCCTATGGTGTGTGGACAATGGACATGATCCCATCCGCGGTCAGGAACAGGTGATTTTATCCTACTTGCTGCATTTGGCTAGATCTGGTCTTCAGTTCACTTCTATCAAAGTCCACTTTGCAACAATCACAGCCTATAGGAAGACTTCTTTGTTTAGAATCCCGGTGGTAAAGGATTTTCTTGAGGGCTTAAAAAAGGTCCACCCACCAATCAGGTCTCCCTCTCCTCCATGGGAGCTTAACATTGTGTTGACAAAGTTGATGGAGGCTCCTTTCGAGCCTATTCATAAAGCTTCCTTACAGCATTTAACATGGAAAGTCCCGTTCCTGGTAGCCATTACATCTGCTCGCAGGGTGAGTGAGATCCAGGCTCTTTGCTGTAAGGAACCTTATACTGTGTCCATGTTAACAGAGTAGTTCTCAGAACACACCCTAGCTTTTTGCCTAAAGTAGTCTCGGACTTTCACATTAACCAGACTATCACTTTACCTACCTTTTTTCCAAATACTCCAGAAAGATCTCTCCATTCCCTAGATCTCAAGAGGGTTCTTAAGTTTTATTTGGACAGAATAAAGACACTGAGGAAATCAGAACGTTTGTGTTCGAGGCATATGAGCTGCAGATTACACACTTGTGCATAGATCGCTATCTGGTGTTGAGCCCGGATGTTTGCAGTTTGTTTTTCCTCTTGGAAAGTCTTTGGAAGTCACGAGGCCGGTTACTCCTCCTTTGGATCGTATTGCGTATGGGCTTTGGCTCCATCCTCAGATTGTTTTTTTCCGCCATCGGGCTCGGATGTAATCTTCGCGCTCCGGTTCCGAACAGCTTCCAGTTCGACGATCGACGCGCAATCCTCACCCCAATTCGCGGTATTGTTTCGATCGCGATCTCCCCACTCGACGCGCCTCTCATCGGCAAGACCTTCGGTTCCAGTCGTCGACGGCGGCCTTCGGGCCTACCCAAGCTCCGGTCCTGGCTAATGGAAAGGACTCCATTTAAAAAGTGCCCTCGATGTGGGTCCAAATTCCCCCACACCGATCTCCACGAGTTGTGCAACCTCTGCCTCTCCCCTGAACACGAGGCTCGAGACTGTCCGGCGTGTAAATCCTTCCGGTCCAAGAAAACGATTCGGGACCTAAGAGCCAGAAGAACCATGGCACACTCTTCGACGGCGATCCCGTTGACGCTCCAGAACAACACACAGACGAGGGACTCGTCAGCGCATCCGAAGCAGACGATTCAGATGTGGAGGACATCACTCCGGCACAGAGGGTCGTGAGTACTACTCTACCCCCCCACACCCTCACCGGCACCGAAAAAGGCTTTGGTCACGCCTTCGGGCCTAAGCAAGACCAAAGACACTGCTTCCCACACCGCACCTTCGGGACCGGTAAAAAAGCCATTTAAAACTTCAGGCGGCTCGGGTTCGAGCCAGCCCACCGATAAACACTCTTCGGCCCTGAAAGAGAAACCGGCCTCCATCTCGACACCGAGCCCCACACCGAAACACTCGGGGTCGAGACCCAGCTCCTCGGCACGGACCCCATCTTCGGTACCGACAAAAGCCCACAAGACCACCGGCACCGACACTTCGAAGCCGAAATCCATCTAGGCGCCTACTAAACAATCGGAGCTTTCCAAGCATGGTTCCAAACAACGAACCAGCACCGACAACCCTAAGAAACCAACGGCCCGACGCCTTCGGCGCCGACGGACCAACCAACCTCTCCAGAACGATTCACACCGGATACCTTACAAAAAACATTAACTAAGGATCCCAAAACTGGACATTTGATGCTCTCTATCAAAAAGAGACAGTTAGAGAAACCTGCTCCGCCTCCACCTCCAAAAAGGAAGGACTCTGCTACCTCCCCTTTCAGACTACCTTCCCCACCTCCACCACCTCCACCACCTCCTCCACCTTCCCCTCCTCCACCTCCTCCACCCCCACCTCATCATTCCCCGACCCCATCCCCGGATGATGATGATCAAGGGGAACCATACGATGACATAGGGGATGTGCCCCAAGTTATACCTACAGGGGACCCCACTCCCACAGGATCCCCAGACCCATGGGACGATTATAATATCCCTGTTCTGTAGTAGGGGATCTCTGTGTATAGTCATAATCTATGAATAGTCCCGCCCATGTGCGGGGACCCCGGAGCAATCAAAATATCTCTTAAGGTGTCCTGCATTTGCAAACCTGCAAAGACACTTAAGAGACAGACAAAATAATACAGCCTAATACAGTATGGCTGCACTGGCCAGCACTTCATCTGAAGTGAACACAAAAGCCAAAATAAAGTTTAAATGTCATTTTTATTCACATCTGACATGTTCCTTTATTGTATCACACTCCCTTCACCAAAATCCCTTTAAACAATAGAGAGGAAGGGGTGGACAGACAAGCCCTATAGGCTGTCATTATGTGTCTGCTAAAAGGATACAGTGCCTTTAAGGAACTCTCCAGAGACCCCCGGTATCCCAGGATGCACAGCCAAAGCAAGTTACTTTCAGTTCTTTTTTCCGGCTCCTGCTAGCAGGACCCTGGAGCTTGAGCTCTACCCTTTTGGGTGGTTATTTGGTTAAAAATTGGTTTTTTGAATAGAAAAGTTTGTTCATTCGACGTCTAGAGCCTTTCTCTACTGCATCCTGCAATTTGGTGCAGTTTGACCCACTCTTAGCATGGCTTTATTTGATAAATGCCCTGAGTGTGGGAGGAAAATGGCCAAGACGGACCCACATGATGTCTGTATCCTCTGCTTATCGTCTTCACATGTCCCTGCTACATGTGACATCTGCAAGACCTTCTCCAAGAGGACCCTGAGGGACAGAGAGAAGATTCGCCTCCAGGGACAGGAGAAGCAGAGGACAGGTGGGACTTCGGGGCATGGGGGTTCCCATTCCCCTTCCTCTGCCCATGCTTCAGTCACTGGAGGGACCTCCGGGCAGAAAAAGGATTAGAAACGACACCTACCGGCTGGTAGGTCGCGTTCGACGTCGAAGGCGACGACGTCGACGGCGAGAGGTAAAGCACCGGTGTGTTCGCCGTCGATCCAGGGCTCTGGATCTCGGCGTTCTCGACGTTCGACGTCGAGAGAGGGGCCGGCGAGACCTAGGACTAGGTCGCCGTCGAGGATTCCACAGTCGCCGTCGACACACCATCGACGTCGTACCGAGCCCCACAGACAGCGCAGCTCGCCGTCGAGGCGACCCCGCTCATCTCCTTCGCCGTCGACTCATGGATCGACGCCGACGACATCGGCGTTGAGACGCCAGCGAATGCCGTCGAGACGGAGGAGATCGCCGTCGAGGCACAGATCGCCGTCGAGGCACAGATCGCCGTCGAGGCGAAGGAGATCGCCGTCAAGGAGACATCGTTCACCGTCGACGTCGAGAGACTCTCCGTCGACCCGCCGTTCGACGTCGAGGGGCCACCGTTCGACGTCGAGGGGACGCCGAACGGCAAGGAGACGCCGTACGAGGTCGACTATCAGTTCGACGTCGGTGACATCTGGTAACACGTCTTCAGTGATTACGATCTCCAGTCGTGAATCTAGAAGACGACGGCGCTCCCCCTCGTTTACTTCAGCACGGGATAGGCCCGCCAAGAAGAGAAGGGTGGACGGGAGTCCGGACAGTGCTGGTCCGGGTTCTCCTGCAAGGAGTGATGGAGCTCCGCAGCCTCTCCCTCAGCCGCTGCCTCAGAAGCCTCCTACGCCTCCTCCTCCTCCTCCTCCTCCTCCTCCTAAGCGACCTACGCCACCTCCGCCACCGCCGGTGCCACAGCTCCCGCCGTCTCCTCGGCTACCGGTGATTCCTAAGGCCCCACGCAGACTGAGATCACGCTCTCGATCTCGCCGGAGGTCACGGAGCAGACACAGATCGTCCACTCACACAAGGCATGGACGACGGAGATATAGATCTCGTTCCAGAGGCACGAGGTATACGGACTCTTCTGGCAATGGACGGCTTTCCCCCTCGTTGTCGGAAACACCGCCTACTAGAATCTCGCCGGTGGATGATATTGCCACTTTCCAGGATGTACTGATGAGGGGGGCGGCGAAATTGGGAATCTCAGTAGCAGTCCCGGTTCCCACTACCTCTGTGATATTTGAGACATTGCACAAGGCTCACCTGTCACGCCCCCTCCTTCCTTTGGTTCCAGGTTTGGAGGAACCAGCCATGGAGGTCTTCTTGACGCCTGCTGTGGTGAAGTCTGCTCCCTCAAGGTTGCAGAAAAAATACAGGGCCCCTGATTCGGACCCGGCGTTCCTCAGGGTGGACCCTCCCCCGGACTCTGTCATTGTGGTTGCGGCTCGGAAACAACACTTCACGACGCCCTCTTCCACGGCTCCTCCAGACAAGGAGAGTCGCAAGATGGACTCCTTGGGGAGGAGAATGTGCTCTACGTCGGCCACGACTATGAAGGCTGCTAGCGCCTCCGCTCTGCTGGGTCGCTATGACCGATCGCTTTGGGACTCCCTGCAACAGTTTGCTGCCTCCCTGCCTAGGGATAAACGGGAGGACTTCCAGGAGGTGTTGAACGAGGGCATGATGGTCTCCAACCATATCATCAGTGCGGCGGGGGATGTATCGTTGCTGGCGGCCCATGGGTACTGTCATGCAGTACACATGAGGAGGCATTCCTGGCTGAGGCTTACCTCTCTAAAACCTGAAGAGCAGCAAAAGATTGCTAACCTGCCTTTCTCTGGCACGACGTTGTTCGGGTCTCATGCGGATGACGAGATGGCCCGCATGAAGGCCGAGGCAGAAACCCTGAAGGCCGTGGGGTTGGAAAAACCCAAGGAACAGAAGAGGTCATTCCGTTCCTATGGCAGGCGTTATTCTAAGCAACGCGGCCAGGGGCGTCAGTCTGGTCAACAGCAACAACACCAGCAACAACAACAGTTCCCGAGGCAGTCCTTTCAAAAGCGCCAGAGGGGCAGAGGCCAGCATCAATCCTCGTCGGGGAACAAAGGCCCGGCCAGGTCGAAGCCCTGAAAGGTCACTTCCCCCTCATCCGTTACCCGCTCCGGTGGGGGGGAAGTATTCAATACTACCTGGCAGAGTGGAGGACAATAACTCAGGACAAGTGGGTGCTGAATATTGTTTGCAATGGATACAGTCTTCGTTTCACCAGCCCGCCTCCACAGATTCCACCAGTGCGCTCTCCCTACATGGTGCGAGAGCTCCAGTGGGAGGCGGACGTTCTGTTAAAGAAGAAGGCGATAGAAACTGTTCCTTTGAGGCAAAAAGGAAAAGGTCTCTACTCCAGGTTCTTTCTCGTCAGAAAAAAGGACAAGAACGAGTTCAGGCCTATTCTAGATCTGTGTCAAGCAAACAAGTGGATCCGCAGAGAAAAGTTCCGTATGTTGTCCCTGCATCAGATTTACCCTCAGCTGCATCGAGGAGACTGGCTGTGCGCCATAGATCTGCAGGACGCTTACTTTCATGTGCCGATCGCACAAAAGCATCGCAAATTCCTGAGGTTTCTGGTAGGCAACAACCATTACCAGTATACAGTACTCCCGTTTGGTCTGAAGTCTGCACCAAGGACGTTCTCCAAGTGCATGGCAGTGGTGGCAGCACACTTGCGGAAGAACAAAGTGTTTGTGTATCCATACCTGGACGATTGGCTGATCAAAGCTTCCACGTACCGGGAAGCCCAGTGTCACTTCAACAGGACAGCTGCCTTGCTTCATCGCCTGGGACTGCACATCAACATGTCGAAGTCAGTGCCGATCCCTGTGCAGTGTCTCCAGTACTTGGGGGCCTCAGTCAATACCTTGAACGCAAGCGTGTGTCCTTCGGAGGAGAGACGCTTATCGATCCGTGGGAAGGCCCTGCACCTCCTCTCAGCCCACTCTCCTACAGTGAGGACGGTGTCCTCTTTACTGGGGTCGATGGCTTCCTGCATCTTTCTCACCCCCAATGCACGTCTGCATATGAGGCCTCTGCAGGAATGTCTGGAGGATCAATCGGACCAGAGGCGGGGGCGTTGGGAGGACAGGATTCATCTGTCCCAACACGCTCTACAGTCTCTGAAATGGTGGTGCTCCTCAGAGAATGTCTGCAAGGGGACTCCCTTTCACAAGGATATTCCGGTCCAGACCATAGTGACCGATGCGTCTCTCCAGGGCTGGGGAGCGCATTCGGGCCCTCTTCAGATTCAGGGGATATCGTCACAGACGGAGATGACTTACCACATCAACTTTTTGGAACTCAGAGCGGTACACTTGGCCCTGAAGGCGTTCCATCCCTCCTTCAAGACGAACTCCCTGCTAGTTCAGACGGACAATACTACTACCATGTATTACCTCAACAAGCAGGGGGGCTCCCGTTCACGCACGCTGTCTCGGGAGGCACAGACGATCTGGAATTGGCTGGTGGCCAGGAACCTAACGATCACGGCAACCCATCTGCCGGGAGTGCAGAATGCCCAAGCCGATGCGCTCAGCCGGCTCGTTCAAGAAAATCACGAGTGGGTGCTAAACGACGACGTGCTCAGAGACGTCTTCGCAGAGTGGGGCACTCCGGATATCGATCTGTTCGCTACGGCAGAAAACAGCAAATGCCGCGACTTCGCGTCCAGGTACTACCAACCAGGGACGCTGGGAAATGCCCTATGGATCAGCTGGTCCAACAGCTTTCTCTACGCCTTTCCACCCATTCCCCTGATTCCGGCGGTGCTGATCAAGCTGTCGCAATCCAGAGCCAGGATGATCCTGATTGCTCCGGAGTGGCCGAGACAATGGTGGTTCACCGACCTTCTTCACCGGTCTGTTCTGCCACACCGGCGCCTGCCATGTCGGCCGGACCTTCTCACGAAATTCGGAGGACAGATGGTTCACCCCAATCTCTCGTCCTTGAGTTTGGCAGCATGGCTCCTGAGCTAGTGCAGTATGGACACTTGAACCTACCTCAGGACTGTATGGAGATCTTGAAAGAGGCGAAGAGACAGTCTACGAGGACTTCTTACGCCTATAAGTGGAAGAGATTCTGCTTATGGTGCACGGCAAAGGACATTGACCCTACATCCTGTAAAGAAGATGTTATTTTGCCTTATCTGCTGCAATTAGCTCAATCTGGGCTTAATTTTCAGCCTATTAAAGTTCAGTAAGAACTGGTCTAGCTACCTCGAAACAGTCCATCTCCAGATGGATTGTGTCCTGTATTCAGCTCTGTTATCAGAAAGCTAATAAGACGTTAGGGGGTAAGCCTACAGCGCATTCGACTAGGGGCAAAGCAGCGACTACAGCTTTGCTTAGGAATGTTCCAATTGCTGACATTTGTAAGGCTGCCACCTGGAAGTCGGTCCATACGTTTACAAAGCATTACTGCCTGGACTCTGATGCTAGGGCAGATGCGCAGGTTGGACAGGCTTCGCTGAGGAATTTGTTTGCACAGTAATTTGTTGGTGTTTGGTTTTTACTCCACCGCTGTTTGTTGGTTGGGATGGGCTTGCCATTCTTTTCATAGATTATGACTATACACAGAGATCCCCTACTACAGAAGGAGTAGTTTCTTACCTGTAACTCCAGTTCTGTAGTAGGGGTATCTCTGTTATAGTCATAAGCGACCCTCCCTCCTCCCCGGTGGAGTAACCTGACAGTATCAGGCCTGTTGTTATACACCTTCAAAAAGAACTGAAAGTAACTTGCTTTGGCTGTGCATCCTGGGATACCGGGGGGTCACTGGAGAGTTCCTTAAAGGCACGGTATCCTTTTAGCAGACACATAATGACAGCCTATAGGGCTTGTCTGTCCACCCCTTCCTCTCTATTGTTTAAAGGGATTTTGGTGAAGGGAGTGTGATACAATAAAGGAACATGTCAGATGTGAATAAAAATGACATTTAAACTTTATTTTGGCTTTTGTGTTCACTTCAGATGAAGTGCTGGCCAGTGCAGCCATACTGTATTAGGCTGTATTATTTTGTCTGTCTCTTAAGTGTCTTTGCAGGTTTGCAAATGCAGGACACCTTAAGAGATATTTTGATTGCTCCGGGGTCCCCGCACATGGGCGGGACTATTCATTGATTATGACTATAACAGAGATACCCCTACTACAGAACTGGAGTTACAGGTAAGAAACTACTCCATATCCCCAACGTCCCACAGGAGGATCTTTACCCTTCCAGACCTTCTCCACCAGAAGACTCCTTGGGGTTCAACCATTTACTGCAAAGGGCGGCACACTACCACGGGGTAGATTTACATACCGACCCAGTGGAGGAGGATTTCCTCCTAGATACATTTGACACCACACACAGGACCACCTCCATATTGCCTATGCTTAAGGGTGTTATAAAACATGCGCCGGAGGTCTTTAAGGACCCAGTCAGGGCCAGGGTCATTAACCCGCGCATTGAGAAGAAATATAAAGCCGCCCCAACAGATCCCTCCTACATCAGAGGGCCAGCGCCACTAGATTCCTTGGTAGTATCCACAGCACGGAAAAAGGCCAACTCCCAGGCGTCAGGTGACGCACCACCACCTGACAAAGAGTCTAAACTCTTGGATGCATCAGGCAAGCGTACTGCATCTCAAGCGTCCAATATATGGCGTATCGCCAATACACAAGCACTACTAGCGAGTTATGACAGGGCCCATTATGACGAGCTAGAAGCCATAATGCACCATCTCCCTGATAAATACAAAGCTAGGGCCAATGAGCTAATTCAGGAGGGCAAAACAATTACCAATACCTCCTTACGTTGTGCCTTAGATGCAGCAGACACAGCCTCTAGGGCTATCAATACTAGTGTCCTCCTCCGTCGCCATGCCTGGCTAAGGATATCAGGTTTTAAACCGGAGGTACAAGCCTCCATCCTCAACCATCCCTTTGACCAGGAACATCTGTTTGGCCCCAAAGTGGATGACGCCCTAGAGAAAATGAAAAAGTACACTGACACAGCAAAATCCATGGGAGCCTTACAATCTCACCCTCCCAGACGCTCCTTTCGCCGCTCTTCCTTTCGGAGCATATCCAGAGGCTACTCCGCAGACACCGCTTCCACTTCATACAAATCCCCTACTCTGTCGTCCTTTACAAGGGGTTACCAAAGAGGCGGCTACAGGGGCAACAATAACAAAGGCAGAGGCAAAACAAACACCGCCCGCTCTGCCACCGCGCCTACCCAATGACTTCCCTCCACTTCCCCCAGACCATCACACTCCGGTCGGGGGCAGACTCCAACATTTCCTTCCGGTCTGGACTACCATCACCTCAGACAAATGGGTAACACAAATAATTTGGTCAGGCTACTTCCTAGAACTAACATCTACCCCCCCAAACATTCCACCCAGGCAACGCCCGATGTCAACAGAACATCTGCTACTACTCAAGCAGGAGGTAATCTCCCTCCTAGACAAAAAGGCAATAGAACACGTTCCTACCAACCAACAAAATATAGGGGTCTACTCCCTATATATTCTCATACCAAAAAGGGAGAAGACTCTACGGCCCATCCTAGACCTTCGGCCCCTAAACAAATACATACACTCAGACCACTTTCATATGGTGACGCTTCAGCAGGTACTTCCGCTACTTTCCCAAAACGACTTCCTCACCACTTTGGACCTAAAAGACGCTTATTTCCACATTCCAGTGCACAGCGCTCACAGGAAGTACCTCAGATTTGTAGTGGACGGCCAACACTACCAATTCAAAGTGCTCCCGTTCGGAGTCACAACCGCACCACGAGTATTCACCAAGTGCCTAGCAGTGGTGGCAGCACATCTGCGAAGACAACACATTCATGTCTTCCCATACCTAGACGACTGGTTGATAAAAGCCAGTTCATACAATCAGTGTGTACAACACACACACACCACGATCCAGCTACTTCACCAGCTGGGCTTCACGGTAAACCACAAAAAGTCCCATCTACAACCATCCCACATAAAACAATACCTAGGTGCCACTATAGACACCTCAAAAGCGCTCGCCTACCCCTATCCTGCCAGGATTGCAAGCATTCAGGCTCTACGCGCAAAATTCATAGCACAACACTCCCTTCCAGCTCGGGTGTTCATGCAACTAATAGGGATGATGGCCTCTTGCATCTTCATAGTACCTCACGCAAGACTCCAGATGCGTCCTCTCCAAGAGAACTTAGCGCACCAATGGAACCAGGCCCAGGGTCAATTAACAGATCTGGTGTTGGTAGACGGTCGTACTCATCGCTCTCTGCAGTGGTGGACCACCACAAACCTTTCCAAAGGTTGACCGTTCCTGGACCCGGTTCCCCAGATAGTACTAACAAGAGACGCATCGCTCTCCAGCTGGGGAGCTCATCTATTACATCTCACCATGCAAGGCAAATGGACACCTTAACAGAAGCTACTCCATATCAACCATCTGGAGTTACTAGCAATCTTCCTAGCCCTAAAATCCTTTCAAACACAGATTTCAGGCAAGGCGGTCCTAATCCGCACAGACAACATGACAGCCATGTATTATATTCAAAAACAAGGCGGCACACACTCTCCACAGCTCTCTCAATTAGCACAGAGCATATGGAGATGGGCCATACCCCAGAAAATCTTTCCCCTAGCCCAACATGTCCCAGGAGTACAAAACACTATGGCAGATCTACTCAGCAGACAAACGCAACAACTCCACGAGTGGGAACCTTACCCGCAAGTTCCTCACCCATACTTTCAAATGTGGGGGCATCCACAGATAGACCTCTTCACCACCCATGAAAGCACAAAATGCCCAAGTTTCGCCGCCAGATAACCACACCCATTGTCCAAAGGCAATGCGATATGGATGAACTGGTCAGGCAGATACTAATATTAGTAGCGCCAACTTGGGCCAGACAACCGTGGTACACCACACTGCTGGAACGATCGGTAGTACCGAATCAAAAATTACACCTCTCTCCACACCTCTTAACCCAGAACCATGAAGAGATTAGACACCCGGACCCAGCTCAGCTCAACCTTGCGATCTGGCTCCTGAAATCCTAGAATTCGGGTACCTAAATCTTCCCCCTGACTGTATGAACGTCATCAAAGAAGCTAGGCGCCCTACCACTAGAGCGTGCCACGCCGCCAAGTGGAAGCGTTTTGTTGTCTATTGTCATAACAACACCATCGATCCCCTAGATGTGTCCATTCAACACATCATAGGCTACTTACTCCACCTACAAAGGTGCAATCTAGCCTATACGTCCATTCGACTACACCTCGCAGCCATAGCAGCTTACCTACAAAACAGGCAACATCTCTCACTCTTTAGAGTACCTGCCATTAAAGCCTTCATGGAAGGCCTTAAAAGAATAATTCCCCCCAGAGTGCCACCCTCACTTGTGTGGAACCTAAATATCGTTCTCACCAGACTAATGGGACCTCCTTTTGAACCACTACACAAATGTGAACTTCAATTCTTCACATGGAAAACCGCTTTTCTTGTAGCCATCACTTCCCTCAGAAGGGTCAGTGAGATACAAGCATTTACTATTCAAGAACCTTTTCTACAAATGCTCCATAATAAGGTGGTTCTCCGTACCAACCCAAAATTCCTCCCCAAAGTCATTTCTCCTTTTCACCTAAACCAATCTGTAGAACTACCAGTATTCTTCTCGCAACCACAAACTGTTGCAGGAAGAGCTCTTCACACACTAGATGTCAAACGAGCCTTACTCTACTACATCGAGAGAACACAACCTTTCCGTAAGACCAAACAACTGTTTGTCTCTTTCTCTCCACCACACAAGGGCAACACCATATCCAAGTCGGGGATAGCTAGGTGGATTGTCAAATGCATTCAGATTTGCTACCATAAAGCAAAACAAACGCTATCCGTTCCCCCTAAAGCCCATTATACACGTAAAATAGGGGCTTCAATGGCTTTTCTAGGAAACAGCCCATTAGATGATATCTGCAAAGCAGCTACATGGTCAACACCGCACACTTTCACCAAACACTATTGTGTATCTATGCAAACTAAGCAACAAGCTAGTGTGGGCCAGGCTGTACTCAAAACATTATTTCAAACCACTGCAGCAGATACGGGTGGTCGCCGCTAACGTTGGGTACTGCTATATAATCTATGCACAAGTGTGTAATCTGCAGCTCATATGCCTCGAACGGAATATGCTACTTACCAGTATGCATCTGTTCTTGGCATGTAGGGCTGCAGATCTACACACACCCATCCGCCTCCCCAGCTACCTGTTTCTGTTCCAGTTTATCTTATTTAGATAACACACACATGGGCATCTTCACTGTTATTACTACGCTCCATCTTTCCCTGCTGGCGAAAAACAATCTGAGGATGGAGCCGAAGCCCATGCGCAATACGATCCAAAGGAGGAGTCACCGACCTCGTGACTTCCAAAGACTTTCCAAGAGGAAAAACAAACTGCAAACATCCAGGCCCAACACCAGATGGCGATCTATGCACAAGTGTGTAGATCTGCAGCTCTACATGCCAAGAACAGATGCATACTGGTAAGTAGCATATTCCTTATTAGCTATGGTCCTGTTAAAACAGGTTCTGCAGCTTCCAAAAGATCCATTTTTAGATGGATAGTTTCTTGTATTATACTGTCATACCAATTGGCCAACAAATCCCTCCCTGGGAAGCCTAAGGCCCATTCCACTAGGGGAAAAGCTTCTACCACGGCTCTCCTGAGGAATGTCCCCATGGCAGAAATTTGCAAAGCAGCTACATGGCAATTAGTTCATACCTTTACTTGCCACTACTGTTTAGATGCTGACACGCAGGCAGACGCCCAGGTTGGGCAAGCCTCACTGAGAAGCTTGTTTGCTAAAACTGTTTAACATGTGTACGTCTATTTAGTTTGCTGTTTTTTGCTCGTTCGCTCGGAAGTCGGTATGGGCTTGCTGCTCTATTCAGTGCATATGACTATTGATGAGTATCCCCTGGAAAAGAAGGATAAGTTTACTTACCTATAATCCTAGTTCTCTTCCAGGGGTATACTCCTCAAAGTCATAAGCAACCCTCCCGCCTCCCCGGACGAGCATTAACAGTTTACTTGTTCTTTATGCATCTTTGATGCAGGTTCCTACAGGTTTCTTATACCGTACAAAAGAACTGACCTAACTGTCACCTGTGGTGCATGATGGGAGCAGGGTCTCCTGGAGGCCTTAAAGGCAAAGTGCTCAGGGTCTCTGAGGCCTTAAAGGCGAGGTGCCAGTTTCCTTTTCTGTACAGGGATGTTATTGATTTATGCAGCCTTCTTTAGGCTAATTGCCTGCCATTACCTGTTTTCTTTGATGAAAATAAAAGTTTTTTTGCGGAATGCTATTACTGTACATGTCCTTCTCTTACATTATATGTTTATGGGTTATTTTCATACTAGAGAAATGCATGTAAATCTGGCTTCTTACCCTATTGGGTATGTTTAGGGCTGCATATTTTTTATGTTATACATGTATATGTGTATATTTATCTCGTACTATGTACTCCTTTTCTACTACATACACATATATATGTATTTTTGTATATACTCCGGGTTCCCGCACGTGGGTGGAGATAATTCAGTGCTTATGACTTTGATGAGTATACCCCTGGAAGAGAACTAGGATTACAGGTAAGTAACTTATCCTTACTAAGCATTACAAGTGCTCAGTAAGCCATCTTAAGGTATGTACTGGGCATTAGTCATTACGAGTTACCCAGGTACTTAATGGCTTCACTGAAAATACTGAGGTTTAGTATCCAATATCTTATTTTAATAAATCTGTACTTATGCCAGTACCAGATTTATTGACATGTACCCAGAGGGCACCTTAGAGGTGTCCCCGAACCCCTACTAGTCACAGTGTGTTCTGGCTGACTGGTACCTTACAGCCTGCCACTACAGACGAGTTTCTGACCTCCTGCAGGTGAGAACCCCCGCTCTCTGAGGCCAGCAACAATGATGATCATACCTCCTCCAGCAGGATGGCTAGCAGATTAGCATCTGAATGACAACGCATCTGCTGCCTTTGAAATGCGACTACGGCTTACCACCAGACCCGGGGAACACTACCCCCTGCCTTGAAGCCCTTTTAGCAACAGTGCAGGCGGGAAATTCTATAGTTAGAAGGGTTGTCACACGTACAGGCTAGGCCCACCCCTAAGGTGGGCCACATGAAGTGGACAGTCGAGGAAGGGTTTAACCATCTTAGCTTTGGTGAAACTAGACGCTGTGGGTCAAGATTATGTTTACTCTTTGCAGGAAGGGGTTATATAGAATGTGTAGACACTGCAGGGTGGTAGCCCATAGGCAACTACCCTACAAACATCCCTACATTTAGTATTTAGGGGTCTGTAACAGAAGAAGAACCAAGAAGAGCCAACATCGCAAGAACAGAGGACCTGCTCCAAAATTGGAACCAAACCCTGCCTGGCTGCTGTGACCTCGACCAAAAGCTGCACATCCTCCATATTCAATTCAATTCAAAAGACCTTTATTCGAATTTCATAAAATCCATAAAAGTACAACAAAGAAAAACAACACATTTGTACAATAATACGATCCATAAAAACACCACAATCACAGTAATTCATTTGCAAATATACAACTAACATAAATAATTTTCAGGGATTTTCCATCGTTTTACGTGCGTGTACTATTAATCTCAGAAAAGTGCTGGTGCGAAAAATTAATTCATCTGTATCCAGGGAAAATAATAATGAACATGATTCCCCCAGTGAAAGAGGTCTTAATTTCCTAAAATAGGGAGTTAAAAACCAGTTAATATATTTTAGATAAAATTTGCAGAAGAATAAGAAGTGAATGTCATTCTGTTTGCTAATTCCATCACATGGGCAAGGATTATATTCTACTGTGTGATGATACCCCAAAGGGAAGGCCAGCAAGGTTTTTACAGAACCTGCCCTTAAACGAAAGAGCAGCGATCGTTCCCAATTGGACATGGGGAGAGTTAGGTAAGATGGTAGTGGGTGTCTACACAAGTCGTACCCCATGTATGTAGCAACAGAGGATTTGGATAGCTCCTTCCCCAATCTTTCTGAATTAAAAAATGCATAAAGTGCTTGTTTGACTACGACCTTATCATTCATCTCAATTCCTGTGGGTTCTAAGAAAAGATTGCCTTTATCCACTGCACATAATGTTTTAGAGACCTCAGCTAACCAGGGTATTGACATATGGTGGTCACACTTTAGGCAATCCAATATAATGTTTTTGGTTAGGGTCGCAAAGTTATTTGTCCAAATCCTAATCCAAAATAGGGCTGGTCTGGCTCTGATGAAATCACATACATAGGGGAGATTTAGTTCTTTATGGCAAATGAATTCAGAGGCTGAAAAGGGAGCACCCAATATTTTTCTACAGAAACGATTTTCCTCCCGTTGAATCCCTGAATTTCTCCCTGAGCCCCAGACCTCAGCCCCATATGTTGCCACAGGAATGCACTGTAATTTAAAAAATTTTAAAATGGCCCTAGTGGCACCTATTTTCTTCGGGCGTTGGAGGCTCAATATAGAATTAGTGGCTTTCGAGAACTTGCCCATGGCGTGGGCAGAATGCCCACTCCATGAGCCGTTCGCAGCGAAAACCAATCCTAGGTATGGGAAGGAGGTTACGGATTCTAATTTATCCGAGCCTACATTTATCGTATTGAGCTTCCTTTTCCCGGGTCCGCTAGACATGATAAAAGATTTTTTTAAATTCACACGCAGATCAAGTGCCTCCATATGCTGGACGAATGCTCTAATAAGCAAACGAAGAGCATTAGGGGTGCGGCCCATAACGACCGCATCATCTGCGTATAATAAAACTGGTAGTGGATTCCCCTGGATAATTGGTACATCTCTCGTCACTTGTCTCAAGACTTTGGCAAGACCATTAATATAAATAATAAATAGCAGGGGTGCCAGAACGCACCCCTGCCTCACCCCCCTGCCTATTTTTATGGGTCCGGACACATCGCCACCAGACCCGATCCTAACTTGTGCTTTAAGGTCCGTGTGGAGGTAGGCCAGAAAATTAACAAGACTTGCGTCCAGACCATAGTTAGAAAGCATAAGCCATAATTTGGATCTATTAACTAGGTCGAATGCAGATGAAAGATCCATAAATGCAAGGTAAATTGGACTAGAGCGGGCAACATTGTACTTATCGATAATCAATTTCAAATTTAGGCACTGCTCCACCGTGCCTACGCCACTCCTGAATCCCAACTGGCACGGATCCAATAGGTCAGTGTCTTCAGTCCACTCTATCATCCTATTGTAGATAACTCGTCCAAGGATTTTTAAGGTATTGTCCAATAGCGAGATTGGACGATAGTTGGCTGGATCTGACCTATCTCCCTTCTTAAAAATGGGAACTATGATGCTGGTCGCCCAAGTGTCAGGCATTGGCACCATAGGTAGACTATTGAAAACATTAAGGAGGATTGGTGCCCATAAATCCGTGTTATACTTAATAATGTCTATAGGAAGCCCATCGGGGCCAGGGGCCTTGTTACCAAGGCTTTCTTTAATGGCTGTGACTATCTCGGGGAGGTCAATCTTGAGATTACATGTCACCCTCAAAGAAGGAATAGTTACTTCCCTAGATGGGGTAGCATATATTTTGGCAAAATGGGCCTCCCAACTACTACTAGTAATATTGCAGCTAATTGGGGACAATTGTTTCCCCATATCTCGCGTCTTCCTAACGGCTGACCAGAAGGGGCCGCTGCTCTTCAAATTTGCACTCGCGACCAATGTTTCCCACTGTTCTGCCAGCAGCGCAGCCTTCCTTTCAGTGGTTTTTAGCTTGTAGTTTTTCCTGGCCATCTGTACCTCCAATATGCACCTTGGGTTAGAAGACAATGCTTTACGTAGATCCCTATTTGCCTTAGAACAAGTCGAGTCAAACCATCTCGGTTCTTTCGCTATTTTTGGTAGTGGGACTAACAACAATTTTTTGATCACTAAACACAATTTGCCAAAGTCAGAGATTATTCTATTATTATCTCCGTTTAAAAATAGACAAGAATTAATTAATTCAGAATGATCATTCTGCACATTTTCTATAATAGCTCCGCTATCAATCCCCCTCCATTTCAGCCGCAGACCGTCACCTGATGGCGTAATGTCTCTTGCGCCGATAGATTTCGAATATACAGGGCGGGAGCCTAAGTGCAAGGAAACTGTGAGGGGGTTATGATCACCAAAAGATGTTTTTATCACCTTGGATTCCAATACACGGTCCAGCAAATCGGGGGACATAAAGATAAAATCAATAGTAGAGCAACAATCGCGCCCCCTAAACGTGGGGACATAGTCCATGTCGGATGTTAAAGATACTTCCATGGCATTTTCAAGGGTATGTTCACTCAATAATTTTGCTATTTCAAGCCCCCTTTTTTCAGCTTGGTCCGTGGTATTGTTGGTGTCCTCGGTCCAAGACTTCTTTGATAATTTAGCATTAAAATCTCCGCCGATTAGGATCCCTATCCCCCCCTCTGATTCCAGGTTTGTTTCCAATTTTCTTAAAGTCTTAGAGAGGGCTATATAGTTTGTGTTGGGTGTGGAGTAAAAATCATTATTATAAAAATTAATTATAAAAATCCTGGGTTTAAGTTTAAGTTTCAACTCAAGGACCTGAATGTTCGGATTTCCTTCTGATAGGTCTTTAATGGTACCTCCCACCAATGTACTAACACCTATAAATAATCCTCCCACTGCACGGCCAAAAATGGGCTTCTTTGAGGTTACACTAAAACAGTGGTAGCCCTCGATGAACAAATTGCTGACAGCCCATGTCTCCTGGAACATAACAATATCTTTGTTATCCAATAGCTTGATCCATTGAGGGTCGAGCAATCTTGGTTCCAACCCAGCAACGTTCCAACTAAAGATGGACAATTTGGGGCGTTTTAGGGCACAAGAGGTATTATAGCCACTAGACTGCTTAGGTTGAATTGATGGAATGGTTATGTTCTCATGTGTAACTGGGGACATAGTCAAAACAGTGCGTGGTACCATTGTCGCAGTCTCATTGCATTGTACATCTGAAGGATTTTCCTTAACAATAATTTGTACATCCTCACACCCCCTATTTCTTTTCCCCAGTCAATCTTGACATTCCAAATTGGAGAGAGCATGTTCAAAACGATTATGCGTTGGTATATTGTATATATACCTTGGCTCGTTCTGGGGCATGTTAAAGTTTTGTTTAGGCCTTACATAAGGTCTCTCCCTTGGATTGGGATAGGAGGGGGTGGGGAGAGGTAAATATGGCAATTGATATGGTGGGGGTATAATCCGATGGCCTAGTGAACGACCGTTCCTAAAATTAGTATTAAACTCTTGGTAAGGGTGTTCATAGCCATTGACAATGTTACGATTCATGCCCGGTTGATCTGTTAAAAAGTTAATCCCAGGATTAGAATGAAGGTCAATTAAATGTCTATAAAAGTACCCAAGGGGAAGCAGAGTAGTGTTAAATTCCCAGGGTGAGGGCAGTGGGGCTTTTGAGAGTGTAGATTGCACCCATTGTGGAGATCTAAAATTTATAATGATGCAATCTCCTTCAAAATTTTTCCTCAATGGGCCCACCCACCCTACTCTCTGTGTATGAATAATTTCTCCTACTCCTTCCATTGGGAAATTACAATTTGCAGAAAGCCAGTGGAGAGTTCTATTTCTTAAGCTTGTGTAGTTTTCCTCTTTGGTTTCCTCCAATTTTGGGACATTGGCTAAAATCAAAACATATGGGCCGCAATCTGGGGGCAAACTAATGCGGGCCGGAATCTTTCTCTTATTAATCACTTCAATTATATCGGGCTTATCTGCTGGGTGATCTTGGTTAGCATCCTGCACTTGCCTCGTTACTGGCCTGTTGTTTGTGTCAGTGGGTTTCTCCCTTCCTCCCGAACTAACTGTTGTAGCAGTTTTGGTGTCTAATGCCTGTCTGGCTAAGGATTCTGTGTTTGATTGACCTTTATTTCTACTCAGTTTAGATGTAGAGGGAGAGGCATTAGTCTCCACTACACTTTTCTTATTGGCCATAGTGTGTTGTAATTTTTGTATATTAGTGTTAGATGCAACATGGTGTGTTGAAATTATAGAGTTACACCCTGTGCCTAATTTCAACACATGGTCATCTAATGCCTTCAACCTCTTGTCAATATTAAGGACTTGTTGACTAATAGGTCCTAATAGAGTAGTTATTAAGGTCTCCAGTCTCCCCCAGAAATCTTCATTACCCGGCATTGCATTAGTTAATGAGCTTTGTTTGTTATTTTTGCCCGGGTGCACCTCACTTTGGGTATGGTTTTGTACTACGGGAGAAAAATGCCTACTCAATTGAGGGCGTCCACCATTCTCTCTACGTTTATCTACTAGTGACTCTAAGTGTTTCTGTTTCCGCTTTGCTTTTTGTTTTCTTGCTTTTTGACCCCTAGTTCGTGCTGGTGTACTATCACTTTTTTCTTTATCTGTGGTTGATACGTCCGTGTCTAGACATAGATCTATCCCTTCCTGCTCATTAATTAGGGATGTATCAGTGATTCTATTAACACTTGATCGTGACATGGACGGTGTTTGTGATAGTCTATTTTCCATTGTGCGATGATTAGGGGATACACTGTCCAGGATTATACAATTCGCATTTGAGTTGGTGCCTGGTAGCCCCGCGTAGGAAGTTATGTCCGATGTGGCCACCAGGGAATCCAATGTATTGTCCTGCAGCAAAGGTAATTGCGTGCTTGGTGGGAGCGAGAGGCGTCTTTCGGTGCTTTGAATGGCGGAAGCCACAACGCCGATCGTCCTCTGCAGCATTTTATCAATTGCAGTCAAACTAGGCAACGGGGTGGGAGCAGTAACAGTTGAGGGAGATGTTAGTTGCTTACGACTAAGTTTAGGCACAGGTGGGGCTTTTTTCCCCATTTTCCGATAAATGTTTTGTGTGTACTGAACAACAATAGATAATTAAATCCCAGGCACAGCGTATACTTTACTCACAAACTTAGCGATGACTTCCGATTGGGCGCCAACTTGAAATGGGCCAAGAGGGGTTGCCCGGCCCGACCTCCAGCGACCCCGGACGGCCACAGACGGCCCGCCCTCTGCCCGGGCTCAGCCCGGCGCCGCCCGCGCGCGTCCCGCGTCGCGGAGGGAGCCGCTGATTTTAAAGCGCCTCCGGGCGCGCAATCACCTGGGATGGGGCGTGGCAGTGAGGGCTCACGGGAGCTGTAGTCTGCCCCACCGCGGCCCTCGATGTCGTCAGGGCAGCGGGGGAGACAAACAGCGTGGGTGCCCCGCCAAGGATCCGCCGCTCTGCTTCTCCGGTAGGTGCTTGGTGCGTAGCCTGGGTCGCGTCAGTTGCAATTTAGGATTCCCCCGCTCCACCGAGGGAGCCGCTGATTTTAAAGCGCCTCCGGGCGCGCAATCACCTGGGATGGGGCGTGGCAGTGAGGGCTCACGGGAGCTGTAGTCTCCCCCCACCGCGGCCCTCGATGTCGTCAGGGCAGCGGGGGAGACAAACAGCGTGGGTGCCCCGCCAAGGATCCGCCGCTCTGCTTCTCCGGTAGGTGCTTGGTGCGTAACCTGGGTCGCGTCAGTTGCAATTTAGGATTCCCCCGCTCCACCGAGGGAGCCGCTGATTTTAAAGCGCCTCCGGGCGCGCAATCACCTGGGATGGGGCGTGGCAGTGAGGGCTCACGGGAGCTGTAGTCTCCCCCCACCGCGGCCCTCGATGTCGTCAGGGCAGCGGGGGAGACAAACAGCGTGGGTGCCCCGCCAAGGATCCGCCGCTCTGCTTCTCCGGTAGGTGCTTGGTGCGTAGCCTGGGTCGCGTCAGTTGCAATTTAGGATTCCCCCGCTCCACCGAGGGAGCCGCTGATTTTAAAGCGCCTCCGGGCGCGCAATCACCTGGGATGGGGCGTGGCAGTGAGGGCTCACGGGAGCTGTAGTCTCCCCCCACCGCGGCCCTCGATGTCGTCAGGGCAGCGGGGGAGACAAACAGCGTGGGTGCCCCGCCAAGGATCCGCCGCTCTGCTTCTCCGGTAGGTGCTTGGTGCGTAGCCTGGGTCGCGTCAGTTGCAATTTAGGATTCCCCCGCTCCACCGAGGGAGCCGCTGATTTTAAAGCGCCTCCGGGCGCGCAATCACCTGGGATGGGGCGTGGCAGTGAGGGCTCACGGGAGCTGTAGTCTCCCCCCACCGCGGCCCTCGATGTCGTCAGGGCAGCGGGGGAGACAAACAGCGTGGGTGCCCCGCCAAGGATCCGCCGCTCTGCTTCTCCGGTAGGTGCTTGGTGCGTAGCCTGGGTCGCGTCAGTTGCAATTTAGGATTCCCCCGCTCCACCGAGGGAGCCGCTGATTTTAAAGCGCCTCCGGGCGCGCAATCACCTGGGATGGGGCGTGGCAGTGAGGGCTCACGGGAGCTGTAGTCTCCCCCCACCGCGGCCCTCGATGTCGTCAGGGCAGCGGGGGAGACAAACAGCGTGGGTGCCCCGCCAAGGATCCGCCGCTCTGCTTCTCCGGTAGGTGCTTGGTGCGTAACCTGGGTCGCGTCAGTTGCAATTTAGGATTCCCCCGCTCCACCGAGGGAGCCGCTGATTTTAAAGCGCCTCCGGGCGCGCAATCACCTGGGATGGGGCGTGGCAGTGAGGGCTCACGGGAGCTGTAGTCTCCCCCCACCGCGGCCCTCGATGTCGTCAGGGCAGCGGGGGAGACAAACAGCGTGGGTGCCCCGCCAAGGATCCGCCGCTCTGCTTCTCCGGTAGGTGCTTGGTGCGTAGCCTGGGTCGCGTCAGTTGCAATTTAGGATTCCCCCGCTCCACCGAGGGAGCCGCTGATTTTAAAGCGCCTCCGGGCGCGCAATCACCTGGGATGGGGCGTGGCAGTGAGGGCTCACGGGAGCTGTAGTCTCCCCCCCACCGCGGCCCTCGATGTCGTCAGGGCAGCGGGGGAGACAAACAGCGTGGGTGCCCCGCCAAGGATCCGCCGCTCTGCTTCTCCGGTAGGTGCTTGGTGCGTAGCCTGGGTCGCGTCAGTTGCAATTTAGGATTCCCCCGCTCCACCGAGGGAGCCGCTGATTTTAAAGCGCCTCCGGGCGCGCAATCACCTGGGATGGGGCGTGGCAGTGAGGGCTCACGGGAGCTGTAGTCTCCCCCCACCGCGGCCCTCGATGTCGTCAGGGCAGCGGGGGAGACAAACAGCGTGGGTGCCCCGCCATGGATCCGCCGCTCTGCTTCTCCGGTAGGTGCTTGGTGCGTAGCCTGGGTCGCGTCAGTTGCAATTTAGGATTCCCCCGCTCCACCGAGGGAGCCGCTGATTTTAAAGCGCCTCCGGGCGCGCAATCACCTGGGATGGGGCGTGGCAGTGAGGGCTCACGGGAGCTGTAGTCTCCCCCCACCGCGGCCCTCGATGTCGTCAGGGCAGCGGGGGAGACAAACAGCGTGGGTGCCCCGCCAAGGATCCGCCGCTCTGCTTCTCCGGTAGGTGCTTGGTGCGTAGCCTGGGTCGCGTCAGTTGCAATTTAGGATTCCCCCCTCCATATTACTTGGAGGACTGCCCAGCACTCAGCCAACCGTCTAGCATCTTCCTTTTTTAAAAATATATTTGTATTAGGTTTTCAATGTTATCAGCAGGTTGTCATACCTGCACCATATCTCATGGGAAAAACCTTTACTGCACAACATATAATTCAGTAACATTAGTACTGCGTTAATTAGTAAAGTAAGTGTTGTCTGGGTGTGACTGACAGCATGTGCTTGCGTGGCACAAACATATCTGTGCAAACGCTCACATACTCCCCTGAGCTCCATTGCGTTTAATGCATTTTAACACTAAAGTGCACTATTATTTCATGTCTCATGATGCATGGTGACTGGCAGTGACTGTATGGGGGCAACTAAAAAACGTAACCGGTTCTGTAAAACAATCTCAGAGTACCCCATCGATTACCCTGCTTGTGCTCTTGCGTGTGTTATCTGCGACTGCTGCTGGCATGTCCACCCACCGCCCAGTGTCTTGTTGAAGTATGTGTATATGTGTGACTTCCAAGATTTGACCGGGCGCCTCAGTAAGTTCAGTAATATTGCATTCATTTGTGTATTCATTCAATCTGCCGGATCAATCCCCGGAGGGCTCCCCCTTACATCTCTAGCGATCCGTAGCAGCTCAACCAACATTGCATTCCAGCTTGCAGCTATTGGGACTTTTCGTATGCCCATGATGTCTTCGTGCTTAATTGCTGTACTTTCCACGCTTGCATAGAGTGATGCCATGCCTGCACATGCAGAGGGTCCTGCACCTTCCACTTCCTAGTGATTAACCTCTTGGCTACCACAATACCCAAATCTTCGAACCTGGAGGATACTTTGTTTCCACGGGTTCTACGGTATTGGTGTAGGATGTAAGTCGGCCACTCGGAAGGCACCATACGCTTAGTGCAGGCAGGCAATGCATCCGCTACCCCCCTCCAGTATTTATGGAGATGTGTGCAGCTCCAAAGCATGTGTATCAGATCTGCGTCAATGGTATCCCATCGTGGGCACGTGGAATCCGTGTGGTTAAAGTATTGGTTAATTTTAGCTGGTGTGAGATACACCCTTTGTGTAATGTAGTACTGAATTTGCCAGAACTGCATATTTCTGGGGATGCGTACTGGGCTTTCCAGTTCCAGGGCCCGTTCCACATCTGTGAATGGACTGTCCAGGTCTTGATCCGAGTTGTGCCGAAGTGGTCCTAGGGTGACCACTACATGCTGCCTGAGCGAGGCTGCAAACCACTGCGTGAGGTGCCTCCCCTGTACCATAATGTGCAGGGATTGCATCGGAAGGTGCATTTGTGGCTCAGTTGTGAGGTCAGCCCATTTAGTCCTGAGTGTGGCCACTAGTGAGCTGTGCAGAAGGAACTGACAAGGGGGTAGCCCTTCTGTGAAAAAGTGGGTTTTTGTTGCAGTACCCCCCCCCCCCCGCTCCCTCCACCCCCCTCCCCTTTTCTTTTTTGTGTTGCCAGATTACTGATGCTCTTTGACTAGATGTGCTCTGGGCCCTGCCAATCAGGACCTCAGGGCCTGTGTTCCTTCCCTAAAACTGCATTGAAGCCTAAACCCAATTGGTATCTCTGGCCACATGTCCACCCCTGGTAAATGGTACCCTAGGTACCCAGGGCCCTGTGACCAGAGAAGGCCCCTAAGGGCTGCAGCACTTATTGTGCCACCCTTAGAGGCCCAGTACCCTGACACACACACACTGCCTTTGCAGGCTGAGTGTCTTGGTGCAGAACAAAACAGTCGACATGGCACACATCCCTGTGTGCCATGCCCACAAAACACACTGCCCTGGCATACCTTAGTCACCCCTCTAGCTGGGTGCCCTATGCCAGTGGTGTGGGTACAGGTGCATGATCCCTGTACCCCTACAGTGCCCAGGTCCATTCCTGGGCACTGTAAGTGCATTGCTGCCATTAAGAGTATATGGTGCTGGGAGATCGTCATAACGAACTCCACAGCGCCATGATGGCTGCCCTGAAGACTGAGAAGTTTGATATCAAACTTCTCAGCACATGCCCCCTGAACCTAACCAACAACCAGCGTCCTGACTGAGTGGCTGCCTAGGCTGCCACCCAGCAGACATGTTGCTGGACACCTGGGTAGAGAGCCATCCGCTCTTGTGGGTCTGCAACAATCCACATCCTGGGCGAGGTGCTAGGTCTCCTCCCCCAGGATGGGCAGGGGAATCTTCAAAGGCATGCCGCCATTGTGAGCTTCTCCAGGCCACTTGCTGCACTCAGCAACTGGCCCCCACCGGTTCTGACCCCACTCTGGCGGGAAGATCGACTGGGACTCCCACGAGCAGTGATCCAGCTCAACAAACGAGCAACAACTCCTGGTGCCAGCCAGGAACCGCAAATCCAGCACACTCTGCACCCGCCGAGCCCGGCCTGTACCTGAGTGAACAAGGACCACGAGGACGTCCCCCTGGCGACTGTGACCAAGAATCCAGCACCCAAGGATCCCCCACGACGCTCCTGGTGACGCCTGCAGCCTCAGAACCAGGGACCCCTCCAACCGCGACCAGCAGAAGGTAAGATTTCCCGATGCGAAAAGACACCCTGTGCCCAGCTCCTGGGTGCCTACCTAACCTACAGCTTCCCAACTTACCTCTCGAAGTGGTGGTTGCACCTGAAGAATCTCCGTCCCAGAGCCTGTAGCCTTTTTTCATCTGGTAGCTTCTCCATTGAAATCCATTGAGCGCCCAACGGCTCAAAAGCACCCTGCACCCAGCCACCCGAGTGCTCCTGGAAGTGCAACATCTACCCTATCCTACTTCTCCACTTGCCCTGTGTAAGTGACCAGGAGCCCAGCTCCCACAGCTGCGTTGTCTGCCTGCTAGCAGACACCAACCAAGGGCCCCCTGCCCGCCATAGGCTAACATTGGGTCTAACTCTCTCTGCACCCGGCTGCCCCTGTGCCGCTGAGGGTGTAACAACTGTATCTACCTGACCCTGGGAGACCCCTGAGTCTATGCCCAGAGCCTTAACTCTGCGAGTCAAGTACTTACCTGAAAGCCGATAACCTACATTTTCTCCATAGGGTAACATTGACTGGTTTCACTTGGAAATTCTTCTAAGTGTCGAGTTCTGAAACTTTAAAATATTCACCAAAAATCAGTCGATCAACGAAAACGAAATTACTCACCTGTTTTCCGGAGAGATCCAAGTGCTGGATCTTGGTGCCCAGCACTGACCCTGAAAAATTATTACAACAGTACTTACCGATAACTTGATTTTCCTCCTTAGGATAACATTGCCTGGTTTTTGCCAGAAATTCTTTTAAGTGTCGATCTTTGAAACATACAAATATTCCTTAAAAATCGTCTGTTACAAAAACGATTTCTTTCAACTGTTTACAGGAAATGCACCAGGTTGAATCCAGGATCCAACTCTGAATAAGAAAATCATATTCAAAGTAATTGAAATTGCATTTACTTAAAAACTCCCATTGAGCTCAATGTTATAATTGTGTTCGAATTGTGTTGCCCATTGCAACAACTGTAACTATTGCATTTAAAAGTCTATTGCTTATTGAAAGTATACAACTACATCATTTTTTTCTGGGAAAGTATTTTGATACCTATTGTTGGTTCTAAAATAAAACAACTATATATTTTTATATACAAAACAATTGGCCTAGAGTTCAGTTCTTGAAAGTGTGAGACCATTTGCTGTCTGAGTGTGTACAACAAATGCTTTACACTGTCCTCTAATACTGCCTTACTGCTCGACCAAGCTACCACTTTAGAGAGTAAGGTTGTATCTAACTTTAGCCTCTGTCAAACCTCTGGGGACTGTGGACTCTGTGCACACTGAAACTTACTTTGGTGCAGTTTATACAGAGCCACTTTCTTATAGCTACCCCTCAGTCACTTTTTGATTAATCTTTTTCAACTTTCTGTCGACTCCCTGAGATTTTTCTCCTGGTGTTAAGATTTCTCCAAAGAAACAGGCTGGTTTTAAACCATGTGGGGCCTGTCATAGGCAAATGTCTGTGTCAAACCCCCACTTGTGTTTGTGGTGCCTGAAGCTGGGACACGACTCTCAAGGCGTGTGAGAATTGCCGCGCCATGCACCCGAATCCTCTGAAGGAGTGATCCTTCAAGCTCCTCACCACCCAACATTGGTCGACTGCCACATTTGAGGTCCCTTTCCCGTGGACAGTCCTAGGATCATTCGCAGAACCCCTCCTGACCTTCACAAGAAGTCCAAGAAATCCAAACACTCTTCGATTACCTGGCGTCTAGAGACGTGGCAGCGTCGGCACTCCAGGCCCTGCAAGCCCGCTGAAGGAAATTTATGAGGTCATGTGCTTCAACTTTGGGTAGGCCAACCCCGCTGTATCACCTTCTTGTGCCATGAGCGCAGGAGGGGCTCCTTCTGGGACCACACTGGTGGGTTCATCCTCAGTGTCAGTTGGGCCCCAAGGATCTCTTGCTGGATCCGGGGCAGAGCCGTCAGTGAAAACGAGACCTTCCTCGGTGCCTGTTCCAGTGCTGATGCCCCCGGTGCCGCTGCCACCCCCTAGACTGCGCCATTATCCCCATCTTTATTTCCGGCTGCGACACAGAGCCGGATTTGCATAGTCCGACGCTGACCTAGGACATTCTTCATGGAGCGAAGACAGTGCCTTATTTAATGGATAGGCCTGGTGAGGGAGATGTTTGGGAGGGGTCTATGGACATGACTTAGTTGAGGAGGCCAACTGGTATGAGAAACTGGATGAGACCAGTGGGTTCAACACTTCTCCTGACCAGTGGGTTCGACATTTCTCCTCACATTGACCTGGTTTCCCCTCTTACTGTGGCTACAGAGGAGGGAACTTCATTTGCAGTGATGGTGCGCAGGGCAACTGGGGTCTTGGACTCTAACTTACCCTCAGTGGCAGTCCAGACTAACCTCTTGACTGTGGTACTTCAGCCGGGAGTCACCCCCTCAAAACCCTAATTGCCATTCAGTGAAGCCCTTATGGATGTCCTACTTGGAGCCTGGTCCAAGCCCTGCACAGGGGCTCCTGTGAATAGGACAATTGCCCGTCACCAGAATGTTCTCTTCCACCAGCCTGGCACTGCGGTCGGTGAACACCGTACGCCTATTGGGCCACTATTCCCATACACGATGTGATTAGGTTGCGCAAGTGCTGCCTATGGTCCAGGAGGAGGCTAGGGCCATTCTCTCTCAGGCTGTTGCTGATGGAGAGATGTTGCAAAATTCACCATCAGATGTGGACTTGACACGACTGAGTCATTTGGTAGAGCAATTTCATAATCGGTGGCCTTGTTGCCGCACGTCTGGCTGAAAACATCTAGCTTTTTATGGGATGTCCAGGTTACCCACATGGACATGCTCTTTGATGGCCCTTGCCTTTTATATATACTTGCCTTTTTAGAGACAAGGTGCATTCAGTGCTGGAGCGCTTCAAGGACAGCAGGACTACGGGCAGGTCCTTGGGCTTGTCTGTGACCCCTCATCAACCCCACTCCGCCTTCCGCCTCTTTCGTGGCTACGGAAGGGGTCTCCAGCTATACCCATACCCTCCAGCCTTTTCGTGGCTGAGGGCTCGGGTCCCGGCAACCTCGTGGGACAGGAGGGCAGAGGTCAGGCCAGTCCACCACCACCCTGGCAGCTGCTGCCTCCAAACCACCTCTTTTGTCCGCCCTCTGACCATCATGGGCTCCCAGAGGGAGACAGGCTACATCATCTCCTCTCAGACAGCCAGTCAGTAACATCAGACCATTGGGTACTCCATAAAGTCCAAAGGGAACTACTCCCCCCCCCCCCCCCCCCCACTTTGTGACAAACCTTCCAACTATGCAACCCACTTACGATCGGCTAATGGAGGTCCAGCTCTCCATACTCTGTCAAGAAGTTCAGACTCTCTTGGCCAAGGGAGCCATAGAGAGGGTGCCTGCATCAGAAGTAGGTTATGTTTGTTATTCCCACTACTTTCTGTTGTCAAAGAAGGACTTATGACTTCGTCCTGTCCTAGATCTGCGCCTTCTCAAACTCTTCTTGAAAAAGGAAAAGTTCAAAATGCCCATGCAAGTCATGACTGCCCTGGACCCAGGAAACTGGACTCAATAATGACACTGCCTGGTTAACCTATCTGCGTTCATCAATGGAATAAATCCATTGTGGACTGACTCAGAAAGATCGCTGGATTTACAGGAGGCTTATTTTCACATCCCCTTCCTGTTTGCCCATAAGCATTACCTGCAGTTCACGGTGGGCCAAGAGCACTTCCAGTTTGCTGTGCTACCTTTCGGCCTTACCACCGCCCCTCTGGTGTTCACCAAGGTGATGTTGGTGATCACGCCTCATCTGCAGAGGTCAGGTATTTCAGTCCTTCCCTACCTCGATGCCTGACTGTTAATAGTGGGCTCGGCCCAGGCAGGTGTTTCCCATCTTTAGACTACAGTAAACCTCCTGCAGGTGCTGGGGTTCACTGTCAGCATGCCGAAGTCACACCTGACTCCTTCTCATACGGTCCTTTTCATTGGAGCTGTTTTGAAAACAGTGCAGTTTCGGGTGTATCCTCCTGAGCTGCGAGTTCAAGAAATTCAGGCTATGATGCTGATGTTTCTGCCTCTATCCTGGTTTTCTTTGAGACTGACTCTGAGACTGTTGGGCCTCATGGCCTCCTGCATCCTGCTGGTGACACATGCCTGCTGTCATATGTGGGCTCTGCAGTGGGACCTGAAGGCCCAGTGGGCCTAGCATCGGGGTAATCTCTCTGACATGGTCCAGATTTTAGAAGGAACTGCAGAAGACATGCAATGGTGTTTAAGAAACTGCAGTTGGGTCAGTGGCAGATCCCTCTCTCTTCCCCAACTATATCTAGCTGTGGTGACCGATGCGTCACACCTGGGCTGGGGCGGCCTCCTGGAGAGGTGGAGATCAGAGTTTTCTGGTATCCGGCAGAGTCTGAGTTCCACATTAAGTAGTTGGTGCTTCAGGTGATTCGCTTGGCATTAAAAGCCTTTCTTCCTTCAAAGTAAGGCTGGTACAGGTGTTCACAGACAACACCACCCCCATGTGGTACTCCAACAAACACGGAGGGATGGGGTAGTGCACCCTCTGTTAAGAGGCCCTGCGTCTCTTGACATGGCTGGAATGTCAGGACTTTTCCCTGGTGATGAGGCATCATCTGGACATATCTGTGAACGCCAAGACGGGCGAATTCAGCCAAAGATGCCTAGAAGACCACGAATGGTGTGTCCATCCAGAGGTATTGCAAGTCTCTTTCAGCAGTGTGGAGAGCCTTGGTTAAATCACTTTGCCACTGCTGAAAACCTGAAATGTCAGCAGTTCTGCATGCTGGAGATTCCATGGCGACTCTCAACGTAGAGCCACTTTTCGTCTCCAGTAGAGCTCCGGCCTCCTGTATTCCTTTCTGTCAATACCACTCCTGCCTAGAGTTCTGAAGAAAATCAGGAATGACCAGGCCCAAGTCATTCTTGTGGCTCCAGACTGGTCTCAGAGGGTCTGGAAGCCCGAGCTGTTGAGCATGAGCATTGATCCTTCAGTCAGGTTGCCTCTCCGCAGGATCTTCTGTCGCAGCAACATGGCAAGGCTGTGCACCCAAACCCTGCGCACCCTCCACCTACAAGCGTGAAGATTGAGCGGCAACAGTTGACAGTTTTCGAACTTCCTCCTGAAGTCTGTGATGTTATTCTGGCTCCAGGCGTCCCTCCACCAAATCGGTATATGCCTGCTGTTGGGATAAGTTTGTGTCACGGTGTGCTTCCCACAATGTTGACCCCCTGTCTGCACCTTCATCCAAGGTTCGCTTGTTTGCTTTATCTTTGGCCCAGCAGGGCTTTGCTCTTTGCACAGTTAAAGGTTACCTCTCTGCCCTATCTGCATATATACGGTTGCCTAACCAACCTTGTCTCTTTAAGTCTATTGTTGTGGCTAGGATCCTTAAAGGCCTGCAGCATATGTTTCCCCTACGCCATTTATCATGCCTCAAAGGGACCTCAATCTGGTCCTCACCTTTCTCAGATGTGCCCCATTCGAGACTCTTGACAATTGCCACCTTCAGCTCTTCACAATAAAACTGCCTTCTTAGTAGCCATAACATCGCCCAAGAGGGTCAGCAAATTGCAATCACTCTCTGTGCACCCTCCGTATACCACCTTCTTACCAAACAAGCTGGTTCTCCGTACGTGTGCCTCCTTATTTCCAAAGGTTGCCACTTTCTTCCATGTTGGCCACAGCATTGCTCTGCCTGTCTTCTTTGCTCCACCTCATCCCTCCAAAGAGGAGGAAAGTCTCCGCTGTCTGGATCCAAAAAGAGCTTTGTTGTTCTGCCTTGACTGCTCAAAAGAGTTCCGGATGGATGATCAGCTCTTCGTGGGGTATGTCTGAGCCAAAAAGGGAAGCCTGTGCAAAAGCGGACCATCTTTTGATGGATCATGCAGTGCATTAAGATCTTCTGTGCATTGGCCAAGAAACTGCTCCTTGATGGCTTGTGGGCTCACGCCAAGAGAGCCAAGGATGCAACCACTGTGTTCACAAAACATTACTGCCTGAACAGTCTGGTCAGTCATGAAACGCACTTTGCCAGTTCGTTCCTGAAGGACGTTTTGGTTTTATCAGGTTCGCAGACCACCTCCGGGGAGGTATTGCCTGGGAATCTATTCAAAGGTAAGGAATTTACGGCTAGAAGTCTCTATCAGATGAACAGGTTGTTTACTTTCAGTGACAACTTATCTTGTAGAAAATGTATGTAGTTCTAGATTCCTTACTGACCCTCCCTTCCTTCTCGCTTTGTGAACCGGTTTAGGTGTAAAGGACACCCTTTTCAGGGCCGTAGTCTTTTCCACATCAGTTCTCATCGTGGTTCTGCGCTCCTGTTGTGGAAAGACACAAAAGGAACTGATAGCGTGCCGAGATGGCACCTATAAGGGTACCGCACATGCCACTTCTGGTGCGGATGATCCAGAGATGGAGCTGAACGATGCCACCTACTGGTGTGCAGGGGTGCTGCTCGAATACCTTTCGGATCCATTCTGATGCCTGGAGATATTCAAAAGTAGGGAATCTGTGGCTAGATACAGTGTAGCAGATAAGGTGTTACCATAGGTAAGTAACTTGTTGATCAATTAGGGATTATTTCCCTACTCTAACAGACTCTCTTCCACAAAGAGTCATGCTAGTGGATGCCTGAACCACTTTCAGTGACGTCTTGGTTAGAGGCGAGGCAAATTTGAATATTAAAATGCCCAATTACTACAACTTTAACATCTGTTATCTTTGGAACACTGCACCAGCAGAACTCATTGAAACCTCTTCTTCCGCTGGTCCCTGTTCTGCTGGAACCTGCGATGCAGCTGTTCTTCACATCTGTATCTATTAGGTTTGCTCCATCCAGACTCTTAAAGTCCTAAGAGCAGACGCTCTTCCAGACTTCATCATTGAGCCACAGCAAGAATCCCTCATGGAGTAACTCATGCTTCCTCCATTCCACCAGGCAAAGAAAGCTAAATAATGGACTTTGTTGGCAGGAAAATGTGTGGAACTTCAGCATCCACCCTAAAAGCTGTCAGCGCCACTGCACTACTGGGGAGATACGATAGATCACTATGCTATTCTTTTCAGAGTTTTACTGACAAGCTTGCAAAGGAAGGCAAACAAGACTTCCCAGAGGTCCTTAATGAGGCATGCGTGTTTCTAACCAAATAATATCTGCAGTAGCAGATAAATCTGACTTGGCGGCTTATGGATACTGCCACAGTATCTGCATGATTTGAAACGTCTTGCTTCAGCTGACTTGACTCAAACCTGAGGAACAGCAGCAGATCCTCAACCTGCCATTCTCAGGAAATTCTCTCTTTGGTACTCAAGCAGATGATGAAATGTCTTGCATGAAATCTGAAATGAAGACACTAAAAGCTGTGGCCCGCAGAAGAGGAAGGAATACCAAAGGAGATAGAGGCCTTATTATGGGCGTTACTTCCTTCAGAGGGTTTACACCCCTCAGTAGTCACATCAGCAGCAACATTAGATTCAACCCTACCACCCTGGTACGCACTCTAGAGGTAGAGGAAATCAGCAACCACCTGCGGCTGCAGGAAAACTACCTGGCAAGCAATGACTTTCTTCTCCTCCCTTCTCTGTTAATCACCCCAGTGGGGGAAAGCATAGGCAACCATCTGCAAGAGTGGCTTCTCATAACAACAACTTGAATGTTGTTATGAATGGATATTCTGTATGATTCAAATTCCTTCCTCCTTCTATACCACTAAGCAAATCTTTGGATTATCAACAAGATCTGCTGCAGAATGAAGTCAACACCTCACTGCAGAAAAGTACAGTGGAGGCGGTGCCTTAACAACAACAAGCATTGGCATAGCCAATAGGTTTCGCCATTTGGACCTCATAAGTATTTAGCCCTCATAAGTATTTAGCCATGCAGCACATTATCCTGGGTGCTACTTCATCTACTGCTACTTTATGTGAATGAATGAATATAAGTTTTGTAGAGCGTGAACTTAGCCCAGGGGCGTCAAGGCGCTATGTGCAGTGGTGAAAGGCCACACACACCCAAGGATGGGCTTCCATGCAAATTTAATGAAAATATAATAAAGTTATGTGCACGTGTGCCATGTGAAAATACGGTGGAATTGAGAAACTCTAGGGTCTGGGCATGTAGACCGCAGAAGAGTGCATCCGGAATACTGTCTCTGCGGCATCAGGAATTGGGTATAGTTGTCTGTCTGCAGAAAACGATGGTTGTAAGCGCTCAAGGGAGGCCCCCATGTTTGGTATTTGGGGTCTGAGAGCAGGTTCACTGTGTACATACTGTGTGTAGAAAAGGGTTTTCGCGCGAGAGCTCAGGCACTGTTTGTCTTTGTGAGAGGAAAAGGGATGTAACTATCAGTGGTTCAGCAGGTGCAGTGGCACCAGGTCAGAGGTTCCAATTGCAACCAAATTGTACATGACAACTGCTATTAGATGTTCATGATCGAAGTCTCCCTATATGTGGAGCACATGCAGCTTGATTGCAATGTGACTGTATGTAAAAAACATATAGACAAAGAATTAGTGCATCAGCAGTTCAGTGTGATAAATAAAAAGTTCTCTCACCCTGAAGAACCACAGTCAGAAAGAGCAACGTGCGTTGACTGTTTTTGTTGGATCTTTAACCAAGAATAAAAAACAAATATCGCAGCTGGCTTTGTGGACTTTATTGTGTATTGTTTACATTGAAAGTGTGCTCTGAGTTACAGAAACAAAGTTTAGATGTTTTTAAATTTAAAACGAGGGAATAGTTGGGCCATTTTCCATCATTGCACCAGTGCCCATGGCACCCTTGCCCCATGTTGAGAGCAGCACTTTACACGTGTGTGCACATCACGGCGTCTCTGAGAGGCCTCAGTTCTCCTTACAGGACTCTGTCACATACCCGGCATCAGGCAGGGCAGCACCAGGGGTGATTCATTCTTGAGGGCTGGTGTCTGCTCCCAGAGCGCGCTGTTCAGCGGCTGCCTGTGAAATGCCCACCTGCCTCTGCTGGCTGGGCGAAATGCTGAAGAAAAAGCTAATTTCTGATCAGCCTGCTCCAAGAGATGTCCGCTTTTAGGCGAAGCCATGCCCTGGGAGAGGAAGAGGGTGTGTGGTGCACTTTCTGTGGGCAGAAGAGAGTCCAGGTCTCTACCCTAATCCCTGCCCTGGAAAGATATCCCGGGATTGAGAATGAGAAAGGGCCTGTGCAGTGATTACAGGATCCTCAGAATGAGGGAATACAAGGTGAGAGGGGAAGGAGATGCATTCAAAGAAAGAGGAAGAAAGGTATACTGACAGGGCAAATATTAAGAGAGGCAGAGAAAAGAAGGACATAAAAATAAAGGGGAGGCAAGAGGTATATAGATGGTGAGATCTGAATATGCAAAGGAGGTGGGGTTATGTGAAGAGTGGAGAGTGCAAAGATAAAGAAAAGGAGAGAGGAAACATGAAAAGTGTGGAGGGAACAGGCAAATAACAAGCGCGGCCGCGAAAGTGACCCTTGGAAACATGATACAGAACAGATGACACCCTGCACGCCCCTGCTCGTGCCGCAAGCTGGAGGCCGCCACACGCACGAGTTTTCATGAAAGTCTGGAGTGATTCCAAGAGGCCCTCTCCTAGGGCAGCGCATGTGCGCTGCGCTAGGCTCGACCTAGAAAAGGAGCTCAAATTTATTCCTGTTACTTTCTGGTCCAAAAAAAGGCACCAAATAAAGATTTCACACCTATTCTCGATCTCGGATTACTGAATCAAATAAAGAGAAATTCGGAATGCTTGCATTACACCAGATATTTCCTGAATTACATCAAAGAGACTGGGTGTACATATTAGACCATTAAGATGCCTACTTTCCTATTTGATTAGTAAAGAAGCATTGAAAGTTCATCCCCTTCAAAATAGCTGCCAGTCACTTTCAATACCAATTTCTGATCTTCGGTCGAAAATCAGCTCCTCAAACTTTTGTCAAATGTATGGTTTTTGGCATAGCTCATTTAAGGGGCAAAATTGGTTGGCTATTCATACCTAGGTGACTGGTTAATAAAAAGCACATCGTTGGGAGGCGACACTACAAGATATAAATGTATGTCTCAACACTCTTAAAAAGGCAACGACATAACCATTAGAGAAAATATAGTATCTTGATGGGATCCTGGATAGCCAGTCCGCAAAGGGGCATCCTTTGGAGGAGAGACTGTTATCTATACATCTGAAGTGTCTCAATTTGTTGCAGGCTCCTTACCCAATGGCTCGACAGATATCATCTCTTTAAGGATCAGTGGCATCCTGCATTTTCCTAGTTCCATAGCTTCAAAAGCGGCCACTATAAAATTTTGAGAACCAGTGGAACCAGTTCTCATAAAGCTGGGAAAAGAGATTGACTCTGTCACAGTCAGCAATCCAACCACTCCCATAGTGGAAAACAGCTGAAGAACTTACTGAAAGGGATCTCATTTCATCAAGATCTCCTAGTTCAAACTCTAGGAAAAGATGCCTCTCTCCAAGGATGGGAGCTGAGATGAGCCACTTGAAGCCTCATGAGAATTGGTCAAACAAAGAGAAGACTTGCCATATCAACCTACTAGAGTTAAGAGTGGTTCATCTGAACTTTGAAATCCTTTCTACCATTGATCATGACAAATGCCATTCTTGTTCTGCCAAACAATATAAAAACAATGTATTATGTGAACAAGCAGGTAGTAACTCATCCCAGACCTCTTCCTCTCGAATCTCAAGCCATACGGAAATGTCTAATATCAAGAACTCTAAATATTTCAGTTGTTTCTTGACCTAACAGGCATGCAAAGTGTGGAAGGAGACACCTTCAGTGGCACATTTCAAGAAAACCATGATAGAGTTCTAAGCAACGTAGTCTTGCAAAACCGTTTTTCAAGATTGGGCAGCCTGGCTTCTGAATTCCTGCAATATGTTCATTTAAATCTGCCTCAAGATAGTATGGACATTCTACAGGAAGCCAAACATACTTTAACAAGAACTTCCTGCTCCTTCAAATGGAAAAGGTTCAGTGTTTGGTGCATTCAGAGTAACCATAATCCTTCCTCATATCAGGAAAATGCGGTGCTTTTTTTACTTCATTTAACAAGGTATGGTCTACAATACAAGTTCACTTAATGTACACCTTGAGGCTATAACTTCCTAAAGTAAATTACCTTTGCAAACCCTTAGAAAACCTGTGATTGGAAGGTATTGGGAAGATATTTCCTCCCAATAAGTCTTCTTCTCCTTTTGGGAGCTTAATATAATACTAACCAAATTAGCGGAACAACCCCGGCCCTCTCTTGAACCCATCCACAAGGACACTTTACAAAACACTACTTGGAAAGTGTCCTTTCTAGAAGCCATCCATCACCTCTGCTCATAGAGTCTGTGGGATGCAGCCTTATGTGCTACAGAACTCTACACAGTGTTCCATGCAATACAGTAGTTATGAGAACTAACCCCAGTTTTCTTCCTGTGTGGTTTAACCATTTAATATTAACCAGACAATTTCCATGCCTAATTTTTTCCCCAAATCCTTTGCCTCCAGCAGGGAAATCTCTATTACATTCACTGGATGTCAAGAGAGTCTTCAAGTTTTACCTACACAAAACAAATAAATAAGATAATCGGTTCCGTTAATAAATTACAGTCTCGTAAGAACATGTTTACCCTCAACAAAGCAAACTATTTCTAGATGAATAGTATCTTGTATATTCAGATTGCTAAAATGCCACTTCCCAATAGACCTCAAGCACATTCCACTTGAAGAAAGGATGCTACTATAGTCCTTCTTAGAAATGTTCCTATTTTAGAGATGTATAAAGCAGCTACCTGGAAGTCTGTTAACGCCATCACCAGACATTATTGTCTTGGATCAGGCTCCAGAGCTGATACTCAAGAAGGTCAGGCTTCTTTTGGGAGCATTTTTTGGTGATTGTTAAGGCTGTTTTAAATTCTTGGCCACTTAATTTGATAGATGGGTGTGCAATTCTCTTCAATACTTATTTCTATTGATGGAGATTCTTCTGGCAGAGAATGAAAAGTTACTTTCCTTTAATCCTCGTTGCCATCCCTGGAATTCTCACCATAGTCAACCTCCCTGGACTAGAATTCTAACAACTTACAGTGATTTCCACCCAGGATCCTCTGTTTTTCTGTACAAAATGATCTGACCTAATTGTCTATGTGAGGCATGATGGGATATAGCGTGCACTGTGAGTCTATTAAAGGCACAGTGCCAGGTGTAACTATCCTCTGCATTGCAGTCCATTGGCCAACATTGCTTTTTACTTACTTTCCATTTAAAAAAAAGGTTTGTGAAAGATATGACTTTTTTATATTTGTTGACTAAATGTAATGGTTGGCTCTTTTTAAAATTAAAATAAATTAAATTGTCATTTTAGCCATTTTATAGGCTGCAAATGTGCAATTGTACCTTTGTGCAAAGTTATTTGTGTGTGTGTGTATATATATAGAAATATATGTTCGAGGCATATGAGCTGTAGATCATATGCGTTAGCATAGATCGCCATCTGGTGTTGGGCTCGGATGTTTGAAGTTTGTTATTCTTCAAAGAAGTCTTTTTGGTTACGCGGTAGGTGACTCCTCCTTACAGTGATAGTGCGCATGGGAATCGACTCCATCTCCAGATTGTTTTTTTCCGCCATCGGGTTTGGATGTGTATTGCGCCGCTTTCGACACGCAATCCTTACCACTCGACTGTATTGTTTTCGATCGCGGTTTCCCTTTCGACGCGCATCATAAAAGTCCAACTACTTCGATCGACGCTTCGACATGGGCCGTGAGGCCTACCCGCGCCGACCACGCCAGCAGTCCATGGAACGGACTCCATTTAAGAAATGCTCCGGGTGTGGTGTTAAGTTCCCACACACTGACCCTACCCGAGGTCTGTAATCTCTGCCTCTCCCTGGAGCACGAAGAAACCAGCTGCGAGGCCTGTCGATCATTCCGATTGAAGAAAAGAGATGAGACACGGCACTTGTCCGGTGCCAGATATCTTCGGAGAAGAATCGGAATTCCAACCCTGCGCCGAAGGAGGACACATTTCCGTGTCTGAAGCCGACAACTCCGACATGGAAGAGGACTCGAACATAACTCCGGCTCAACGAACTGTGAGTAACGAGCCCCAACTGCCCACAAAAACACCAAAGACTCCGGTTACACGTTCGCCTTCGGGCTCAGGTCGACACCGTTATACTATTTCAGACGCCCCGCCTTCGATCCTGGCTATGAAACATAAAGACAAGCCTTCCGGCTCGGGATAGAGCCAACCCCGTGCAAGTGCCGAACCCACATCTTTGGCACCAAAACACAAGGCTAAGTCTGACGCTCCGCTGTCGGCACCGAAGACATCTTCGGCACCGAAAGATTCACATTAACCAAAGACTTCAGAACCGATAGCACCGACTGAAAGCTTTGGAACCAACACCAGCTAAACCGAAAGCATCGAAGCCGAAGCCAATTAAAGAAAACATTTTGCATCCAAAAGAAAAGCCTTCAGATCCGAAACAGGGAAAAACCAAGCCTTCGGAGCTGAAACATTCCGCACCGAAGGGCACCGACCCTAAAAAGCACGGAAGCCCTCCTAAATAGACTCCATCCAAAGAACTTCCTCTACAAGAGTCTTTGGATCCGAAGTAAAAACAGTTGCGTATTGACCCAGACACTGGGAAACTTCGAGCAACACTTCCCAAAAAACAGAAGCTGGACCTGCCTGAAGACTACCATATACCTCTTAAGAAAAAATACATGGGTACTAACCCCTCTCCCCCTTACATACCTCCCTCCCCTCCACCTTTTAACCCACATCTTCTAATTTCACCAGCAAACTCACCACCACCACGTTTTTCACCTGGCACACAGGATGATGGGAATGGAGATGGAGACGGGGATGGAGAACGGGATGGGGATGATAATCAGGACAACATTCAACAGGACCCAGACCCCTGGGATGATTATGATAAGGACCCGGATCATACTAATGACCCCGATCTATATCCCTCCGGACCATCACCACCGATGACAATATTAGTTTCGCACAGCTCATTAATAGAGCTGCTCAATACCATGGGGTGGAATTACGTACTGATCCCTTGGACGAGGATTTCTTAGTGGAAACTTTTGCCCCCTCACAAAAAACAACAAACACTTCGGAGAAGAATCGGAATTCCAACCCTGCGCCGAAGGAGGACACATTTCCGTGTCTGAAGCCTTATCTAGATGATTGGCTCATAAAAGCCAAATGACAACAAAGCTGCATTCAACACACACACAAAACAATTCAGTTGCTCCACCGCTTGGGATTCACGGTAAACCTCACAAAATCCCATCTCCAACCAGCCAACACACAAGTATATGTAGGAGCTACAATAGACACTTGCAAAGCTCTAGCATATCCCAACCCAGTCAGGATACGCAACATACAGACTCTAATATCACAATTTCAACCTCAACACTCATTACCAGCTCGAGTTTTTATGCAATTAATAGGAATTATGGCCTCTTGCATTCTAATAGTCCCTTATGCAAGACTCCAGATGCATCCTTTACAAGAATGCTTAGCACGTCAGTGGAACCAGGCTCCAGGTCCGTTAACCGATCTGGTGTTGGTGGACGGCCGCACTCCTCGCTCTCGTTAGTGGTGGAACACACAAAACCTTTCGAAAGGGCGACCGATCCTCGAGCCGGTTCCACAGATTGTGTTAACAGCAGACTCATCGCTCACCGGCTGGGGAGCTCATCTTCAAAATCATACCATTCAGGGCCTATGGACCCCACGACAAAAACAGTTCCACATAAACTACCTGGAACTTCTGGCAATTTTTCTAGCATTAAAAGCCTTTCAAGTCCATCTAATACAAAAAGCTGTCCTAGTCCGTACAGACATCATGACAGCAATGTACTATATACAAAAGCAAGGAGGTACACACTCCCTACAGCTCTCGCGTCTAGCTCAAAGTATATGGCGATGGGCCTTTCCTCAAAAGATACATCTCCTGGCAGAACACCTTCCAGGAATAGACCACTAAATTGCCGATCTGCTCAGTCGTCAGCAACAACAGATCCACAAATGAGAGTTACCTCCTCAAGTTCTCCTTCCATTCTTTCATATGTGGGGCTACTGTTCGCCACACACCAGAACACAAAATGCCCAAACTATAGGTTCAGGTATCAACACCCATTATCCAAAGGCAATGCGCTATGGATGAACTGGTCCGGAACATTTGCTTACGCTTTTCCGCCTCTCCCACTCATTCCATTAGTGGTTCGCAAGCTCCAACAACATTCACTCAGAATGATCCTGGTTGCTCCCACATGGGCTCGACAACCATGGTTCACAACCCTGTTGGAACTATCTATTAGTTCCTCATCAAAAACTACACCTCTCACCCAAGCTTCTCTCTCAGAACCATGGAGAGATAAGACATCCAGATCCCAATCAACTCAATCTAGCGATTTGGCACCTGAGACCATAGAGTTTGACTACGACAATCTCCAGCCAGACTGTATGAACGTCAATAAAGAGGCTAGACGCCCTACCACAAGAGCATGCTAAGCTGCAAAATGACAACGATTTGTAATTTACTGTACTATCAAATCAATTCACTAGATGCTTCTATTCAAAACATCATTTGCTATCTCTTACACCTACAACGCTGTAACTTAGCATACACATCTATACAATTGCATCTAGCTGCAATAGCTGCTTATTTACAAAACAGACAACACTTGTCTTTGTTTGGAGTGCCCGCTATCAAAGCCTTCATGGAAGGACTCCAAAGAATCATTCCCCCTAGAGTTCCACCCTCTCCAGTCTGGAACCTGAATATCGTCCTTACTAGACTCATGGGTCCACCGTTTGAACCTATGCACAAATGTGAAATACAGTTCCTCAATTGGAAGGTAGCCTTCCTTATAGCCATCACATCTCTTGCTCCAGGCACTAACCATACAAGAACCATTTTTGCAAATTCATCACAACAAAGTGGTTCATAGGACTAATCCAAATTTTTTACCTAAAGTAGTTTCTGCCTTTCACCTCAATCAGTCTGTCGAGCTACCAGTATTTTCCCCTCAACCATACTCCGTGGCAGAGTGTGCTCTACACACACTAGATGTTAAAAGAGCAATACTTTATTACATTGAACAAACACGATCTTTTCATAAAAACTAACAACTCTTTGTTGCTTTTTCACCACCACATAAGGGCAATCCTAATTCAAAAACTGGTATTGCACGATGGATAGTTAAATGCATCCAACTGTGCTACGTCAAAGCTAAACGCACATTAACTATTCCCCCTAGAGCGCATTCCACACGCAAGCTAGAGGCTTCTATGGCATTCTTAGGGAATATACACTTAGATGACATCTGCAAAGCTGCAACTTGGTCTACACCTCACACATTTACTAAACACTACTGTGTAGATGTGCATGCAAAACCACAAGCTAGTGTGGGCCAGGCTCTCTTAACAACACTTTTTCAAACTACTGCAGCAGATACAGGTCAGCCACAGCTGGGAAGATAACTGCTTTATAGTCTATGCTAACGCGTATGATCTACAGCTCATATGCCTCGAACGGAAAATGCTACTTACCCAGTATGCATTCTTGGCATGTAGAACTGTAGATTCATATGCACTCACCCACCTCCCCGGGGACCTTTATCTGCTGCAGTATTATCTTACTTAGCTACAACACACTTGGACATCTTTTTCTATTCTTACTACCTCCATCATCATCTTGTATGGCAAAAACAATCTGGGAATGGAGTCGATGCCCATGCACACGATCACCGTAAGGAGGGGCCACCTACCTCGTGACCAGGAAGTCTTCTTCGAATAAAAACAAAGTGCAAACATCCAAGCCCAACGCCAGATGGCGATGTATGCGAACGCCAGTGAATCTACAGCTCTACATGCCAAGAACAGATGCATACTGGATATGTAACATTTTCCATATATATATATATATATCCCAATTACTCGTCTCACACACCTTTCTCTCTGTCGAAGAAGACGATACGGACCAAAAATCGCGGTGCTTTTGTTTTATTAGCTTTTGTGCCCTGTATATATATATATATATATATTCACTTAAAAAACCATAGGTTTCACACATGTTATAGTTAGCTGGACATTTCACTCATAAAAAACCAATGAAATTCCCCCGTTATAGTTAGTGCAGGCAACTATAACTCACGCGACCGCAATCCTCTGCTGATGACGTCAGATATTACATCACTGTATTTAGACACTTATTTACCCATGTCTTCTTCCATTAATCTTTAGCTATACATATATTACAAATATTTATTTTTCAGAAAGACACATATGTCATCAGTGATGTAATATCTGACGTCATCAGCAGAGGATTGCGGTCGCGTGAGTTATAGTTGCCTGCACTAACTATAACGGGGGAATTTCATTTTTTTTTACGGATGTATGACGTTACAACGCATGCTTTTACACCGCATGCCGTTACAACGCATTTTTTACACCGCAAGATCTGTTACAACGCAAGCCTTTACAACGCATGCTTTTACAACGACGTACACTAGATGGAGTGCTGACATTAGAAATGTATAATTTACTATTCTAACTCCAGTCCACGTTGCAGTAGGGAAGGTGTTTGGATAGTAAAAGTACACTATTTCTAATGTTAGCACGCCATCTAGTGCATTTCGTTGTAATGGCATGCGTTGTAATGGCATGCGTTGTAACAGATTTCGCGTTGTTACAGTTTCGTTGTAATGGTAGTGCGGTGTAAAAGTTGCGTTGTAAACGTTGTATACCGTTTTTTACGAGTGAAATGTCCAGCTAACTATAACATGTGTGAAACCTATGGTTTTTTAAGTGAATTTGCAAGGTTTTTTAAATGCTAATTCGTAACTATAACGTGTGTGAAACCTATGGTTTTTTCAGTGAATTTCAAAGGTTTTTTAAATGCTAATTTATGTATGTATTTTTTATTTTTTTTATGGGATTTTTAGCGTGCGCGCACGGTGCGCAAACCTCGCTTAATCTTCCGTTAAAAATTTTTTTTAAAAATGTTACGTGTGTTTTTTCAGCGTGCGCGCACTCCGCGATTTTTCAAAAAAAAAAAATCTTTTTTTTGCCCTTGGGGGTCCTTCTGGGACCCCCTGACAAAGGCTAGGGGGTCAGGAACTGTCCACCCTGCCCCCTTTTCACGTTCTCCACCTTTGTTTTTCACCCCCTCAGACTGCGAGAGACAAAATGGCGGCCGACACTTCCTGGTTTCGACCGATTCGAATGTTTACCGACCTCTAACAACCAATCAGAATTGCGCTCGCGCACGGCAGGGTGCGCGCGTATAGATATTTATATGCTTTTAAATGCTATTTTCTCAGGAAATATTGAACAGATTTACACGAGACCTTCAAAAGGCACTTCCTTGACCTTATGGCTACCTCGCTGCCAAATTTCACGTAATTCTGTTCAGCCGTTCAGGCTGTACCTTCGACTAAAGGTCCTATGGAAAAATGCATGGGGAAAACGTGTTTTGGGACCCCCCCTTTTTCTCGGCCCCCGCTTGACGAATCACCCCGAGACTTTCAGGGTAGGAGCTGAACGGAGCGCCCCATTTGTTTTGAAAATTTCGCGAGAATTCGTCAACCGGCGCCAAAGTTATTCAAAATAGAATTTTGAGATTGGCGACCGCCAGTAGATAATATAAATATATATATATATATATATTTATTTATTACCTACAGTTATAGTTACAACCTAGTTTCCATAGGAAAAGCATTTTTTGATTTGCTAATAACTTTGGCGTCGTTTAACGAATCTTTATGAAATTTTCCAAAAAGTTGCACTCTGTAGGTCAGCTCCTACCTTGAAAGTATGGGGGTGATTTGTCAAGCGGGGGCTGAGAAAAAATGGGGGTCCCAAAACGCGTTTTCCCCATGTTAATTTCCATAGGAAAGTTTGCGACGAGCTACAGCCCGAACTGCTCAACGGAATTACCCGAAATTTGGCAGAAAGGTAAAGCTTGGTTCAGAAAGCGACCTTTTTTGTTAAATGGTGCAAATCTGTTCAGTAGTTTTTAAGAAATTCAAAAAAATAGCAGTGAAAAAATCTATTTCCCATAGGAAACTTTGTGCAAGGCTAAAGCTGAAACTACTGAACGGAATTACCCCAAATTTGGCACAAAGGTAGTGCGTGGGTCAGAAAGCGACCTTTTTGTTAAATGGTGTAAATCCATTCAGTAGTTGCTGAGAAATTAGAAAAATAAATGTTTCGATATCTGGTCGGAGCCCAAGTACCGTGCACGAGCTTCACTGTCAGCACTCCAAACCAGGAAGTGTTGGCAGCCATCTTGTGGCTCGATAGAAGCGAGTCGCTAGAAAACAAAGAAACAAATGTAGAAAACAAGAGAAGGGGCAGAGTAGAAACACCCTGACACCCTAGGCCTGGTCAGTGGGTCCCAGAAGGACCCCCAGGGCCCCCCCCAAAATTGGCGTAATTCACGCTGGGGTCGCAGGTTCCTGTGTTGTATTTTATTGAGACCCCGGGGGCATTTCTTAAAAAATAATAGCGGGGGCTCGCTGGGGTCCCCGTAGTCTCGGGGCTTCACTCATGTTGGGAGGGGGGTTGCGCAGCCCCCCTCCTGGAGCTGTCCATCTGCTTATAACTCGGCTCCTATCTTGAAAGTTTTGGGGTGATTGGTCAAGGGGGGCTGAGAAAACGTGTTTTCTCAGTGGATTTTCCATAGGAAACTTTAGACAAGGCTACGGGTCAAACTGCTAAATGGAATTACGCCAAATTTGGCAGGGAGAAAGGTCTTGGTCCAGAAAGCGCAGTTTTGTCGAAATGGTGTTAATCCGTTCAGTAGTTTTTGAGATATTAAAGGGAAAAAATATATATATATCTGATCGGTGCCTTACTCCCGAGCTTGCCTCTGATTGGTTGCTAACTCTTCAAAGCAGGAAGTGTCCTCTGATTGGCTGCTAACACTTGAAACCAGGAAGTGTTAGCAGCCATCTTGTGCCTCGCATCGAGTGAAAATATAAAAGAAAGGTTCCGGGGGCAATTTTATATAGCGGAGCTCTGTGTAATGATGATTTGGACGCAGTGAAGGTTTAAGATTTATTAACAATAAAGGAGAAACAGGTGAGTGCTAGGCAGCACGACTTCCACTCCAGGACACTAGTAGGAAGATAACCCTTTCACGCTCCCTGTGCCCAACATCACCACTTAGGAGGTATGCCTTTAGAAGCCAGTCCGTTGGCTCGCAGCTGTCTACCTTTGCGAGCTAGGACGCTGCTGTGCCTGTACCTCTGCGAGCTACTACGCTGCTGTTCCTTTGGGAGCGGACAGCTCGTAGGTCTTCCTCTGTGAGTCAAGCGGATGGGCCACAGTTGTCCCTCTGCGTGCCTGGGTACGAACTGTTCTTACTATATATATATGAGCATTGAAAAGCTATTTTGTGATTCAGTCCGTCAGCTGGCATCTGTCCTAGGCATTTCTGAAAACATACCGGAGCTCTGTTTGTGAGAGATGCCCCATTCACGCTGCCTCTCCCCACATCAGCAGGTAACGCACCCTCTTCCCACATCACTAGAATACCGTCAACAACTTTTGGGGCTTGCAAGTCTACCTCTGCGAACCACTGGTGGGCTCGCAGCTCTTCCGGTGCAACTTCTCGGGCCTGCACTTTTACGAGCCAGGCTGCCGGTTTGCAGGTCTCTGAGAAGAGATGCAATGAAGGCAACGATGATGCAGGTCGGACACTCAACAGTACTCCGACATCCCCCAGCAGCAGCTGCTTGTCCGCCATCCCCGCTCACCCCCCACAAACAAATGTGACAGAAACGTTTTTAAATGTGGAGCCTAACAAATCGGCTGGTGTTGCAGTTTTAATAAAAAAGATGCTTGTGAGGTTGGACAAATAAGAATCTTAGTCATGTATGGATTTACATATAAAACATTTTATTAAAACAAAACAACAAATAAAACTATGTGTGTAAAATATTTTAATAAAAGAAAACAAAACAACAAATAAAACTTTGTACAGCCATGGCTTGTCATCCCTCGACAATTTGTGAATCTCAGCCTGCAAGACAAAAAGAAAAATAAGATGGTGCTTTATGCATTCAGCAAAGGAGAGAGAGAAAGAGAGGAAGAGTGAGATACAAGGAAGATAGAAAGAGAGAAACCGTGTGAGAGAGAGGAAGAAAGAGTGAGAGAGGGAGGAAGAGAGTGAGGGAAAGAGAAAGAGAGAGGAAGACAGAAAGAAAGAGTTAGACAGAGGAAGACAGAAAGAGTGAGGGAGAAAGAGAGATACAAGGAAGAGAGAAAGAGAAACAGTGTGAGAGAAGGGAGAGAAAGAGAGGAAGACAGAGAAAGAGAGGAGCTAGAGAGAGAAAGTGAGAGAGAAAGAGTGAAACAGTGAAACAGTGTGAGAGAGAGGGAGAAAGAGTGAGAGAGGAAGAGCCAGAGACGGAGTGAGAGAGAGGAAGAGAGAAATATTAAGAAAGAAAGAGTGAGATACAAGGAAGAGAAGAGAGAAAGAAACAGTGTGAGAGAGAGGAAGAGAGACAGACAGTGTGAGAGAGAGGGGAAGTGAGAGAAAGAATGAGAGAGAAAGTGTGAGAGAGAGAAAGGAAGAGATGGAGAGGGAGTGTTGACACTGGAGAAAATCTTCACAGCTCTCCTTTGTGTCACCGGTGTGTCTCCACCACGTGCCGGGATATACTGCACCCTCAAGTTTAGTTATCTGAAAGGTAGTATAGAATTAGTAATTGCAGACTATATACAACTGCACACGCGTGATTCTCTGTTTCGGCTCTGCGCACCCAGGCTGCTGCATCCCATCCACTTCCACTGCCCAGAGGTGTCTAACAGCCGCTGCGCACCCAGGGCCATGTTATCAAAAACGGCAATAACATTATCGCCACTTTAGCGGCAGGAAACTTCCGCAAAAGCGGCGATAAGGGGCTTGATAATATGCCCTTGTGAATTCCCATAGAAGCCCAGGTTTGATGTCCATCACACCAGAACCTGGGCTTCTATGGGAATTCTCAAGGGCATATTATCAAGCCACTTATCGCCGCTTTAGGGGCAGTTTCCTGCTGCTAAAGCGGTGATAATGTTATCGCCATTCTTGATAATATGGTCCCCATTCTGCTGTAGCCCATACACTTGCACTGCCCAGAAGTGTATAACAGTCGCTGCGCACCCAGGCTGCTGCACCCCAAGCACTCCCACTATCCGGAGCAGACTGCCTGCCGCTGCGCATCCTGGCCGGAGGGGAGTGCCCGCTGCTGCGCAAACAAGCCTAACTGCTCACTTTCCGCCACCAGCGTGTGTCGAAGAGAGTCGACCACGTGCTGAAGGAACGTCCTAAGCCTCAGTACACGCGGTCAACAGAGCTCACAATTCAAAATGTGTGTTGATTGCCAGGATGGCCACGCATCATCGCAGGTTCTACATGTGTTTAGCTCTGGTGGTGTTGGGGGGGACGTCTATTTGTGAATCAGAGTCTGTTAGATAAAAAGCAAGATAAGATTGTGTGTCATGCGTCCATCAAAGGAGAGAGGAAGAGAGAGAGAGAAAGAGTGAGAGAGTGACACTGGAGAAAATCTTCGCAGCTCACCTTTGTGTCACCTGTGTGTCTCCAACCACGTGTCAGGACATAGTGCACCCTCAAGCTCCCACATCTGAAAGATAGTACAGAATTAGTAATTGTAGGAAAGACCAGTATGCAGGAATGAAAGGACAGAGATGGTAATTCTCTTGATGTGGTTTAATCCTCAGAACATGTTTTGAAAGCAGCAAGTATAAAGCAGGAATGACTGAACCCCCGTTAACTTCTACCTCCCAACCTTCTCATATTCAAAAACATAACATTCCCGAAGCGACGCAAGGCAGCCACGAGCTGTGAGAGGAATGTCACGCTCGAGTCTGCATGCTTCGATACACCCAACACACCTTACCTCTTTAAAAAAAAAAACAGGAAAAGGAATGTTTGTCAAAATTTGATGGTAAATTTAAGGGTACAAAGTATGCAAAAGAAATACTCAAATACTTTGCTACAGATATGAGAGCGACGGACATTACGCCGACTGTAAAAACTGTCCTGCTATTGGAAAACTTGTTCAAAATGCAATAAGAAAGGGTAATGGCAGGGTATATATGACTGCGTACGCCTAAATCGCTGTGCAGCCTTCCTGCATTCAGGCTGTTGCAATTTATTTTGCGGAAGCTATTGCTGGAAAACTGGCGATATCGCCTGTCTTCACCAGGTTGAAAATGGAACGATAATTTAAACTCACTGAAAAAACCATAGGTTTAATGAACATTATCATTAGAAATTAGCATTTAAAAAAACATTGAAATTCACAGAAAAAACCATAGGTTTAAGATGTTATAGTTAGTTGCACATCTCACTCGTACAAAACCATAGAAATTTGGCCGTTATAGTTAGTCGAACGAACTATAACTCACGCCCCGCAATGCACTGCTGATGACGTCACATATTATATCACTCCTGGCATGGTCAGTGACATCACTGATGACATCATCCACGTGATAATTTGATGCACCTCTTCATACCCCCCTAATATAACCTTTGATACACCCACTCTAAAATACTGACAACCATTTTCTAAACCATAGACAAATCAATAGCAGTTACTATATACCCACTGACTACTTCCTAGTTATACACACACATTCATTCATTCACCCATACAGTAACTCATACATGAAGTCACTCATCAATATAGCACTATTTTATGTACTCCTACACCTATACAAACACTCATACACCGTCACTCATCCATATAGTTATTGACACATGTAGCTAGTCATGTAACTGACGTTTACTCACCTATACAGTTATACATTCAGTATCTAACCTATTCATACAAATAGTTACATATACTGACTTATACAATCACTGACACAAGCACACACTCATTTATACAGCCACTCTCACAATTACTCACTATCACATAGTCAATCAATCAATTTATTTAACTTTATTCGACTCATAGAAAGAATCATAAAAGTTTGCAGTTCAATACAAATTTAACAAGAGAAAGTTATTTAAATCATTAAAAACCGATTCAATTAAATACATTTAAAAATTTAAGATGCATCAGTTAAAAACTTCCTTCTGGTAATCACAGACCTCAAAAACCTTGCCACTACCACACAAGTAAACAAATCCGGAAGCAGTTGTAAAAATATATAGGCCGGTCTACATTGTCTGAAGTTTAAGGATTTCAATAAAGGCTTGATAAAAATATTCCTTAAATCAGAATAAAATTTACAAAAAAACAATACATGAATGGTTGATTGTCTGGAGATCTGGTCGCTAGGACAACATATTAATCGACGAGACCAATTGTTTCTATCAGGGAAACTAGTCAAGCGATGAAAAATATCCAGTTGAAGCGTGTCAAAACAAATCTATGTTGGGCATTTAAAACACCGATTAAATACGGTTGTATCGTATAACAGGTCAATAGCATTTGATTTTGTAGTACGGTGGGCTTCACAAGTTCCAATGTTAATCTTTTTTCCACCAGACATACTCTTTTTAGTCATTTATATACTCCAACACTCACATATACTGCCTTTCACATATGTAGTTACTCACACATATACCAGTGAGATATACATTCACTCTCCAACACAGTGATATACATACACACTCACCGAAACAGCTATTTCCACATGCACTATTGAACCCATACACCTAGTAAATTAGTCACTCACACATGTTGGCAGAAAGTTACACACCGCCTACGCACGTACACACACAAATACTAATACTTATGCTACCAATAAGTAAGCCATATAGACAGTCATGTACCTAATCATCAACCCATGCAGCAGCTTATGCAACAACTGAGAGACTGATACAACACATTCACACAGTTTAGTCACTAACCCATGCATTCAGTAAAAGACATTTAATTACTAACTTATAGTCAGTCACACACCCGTTAAATCCTCCACCCAGACACTTATACACCAACTCATTCTTCAATACACCTTGGCATTACCATATATAAAATATATTTAAAGTTTACAAGAACACACATTCACTGGATGATGTCATCAGTGATGTCATTTGAGATGTCATCAGTGATGTCACTGACCATGCCATGAGTGATGTAATATGTGACGTCATCAGCAGTTCATTGCGGGGCACGAGTTATAGTTAGCTCTACTAACTATAACAGACGAATTTCTATGGTTTTCTACGAGTGAAATGTGCAACTAACTATAACGTCCCTTAAACCTATGGGTTTTTTCAGTGAATTTCAAAGGTTTTTTAAATGCTAATTTGCAACTATAACGTCCCTGAAACCTATGGTTTTTTCAGTGAATTTCAAAGGTTTTTAAAATGATAATTTGTAACTATAACGCCCCTGAAACCTATGTTTTTTTTTGTGAATTTCAAAGGTTTTTTAAATGCTAATATATATATATATATATATGTGTATATATATATATATATATATATATATATATATATTATCTACTGGCGGTCGCCAGTAGATAGTTATAGTTAGGACCGTGTTTCCATAAGAAATCTCAAAATTCTATTTTGAATAACTTTGGCGCCGGTTGACGAATCCTCGCAAAATTTTCAAAACTAATGGGGTGCCCCGTTCAGCTCCTACCCTGAAAGTCTCGGGGTGATTCGTCAAGTGGGGGCCGAGAAAAAAGGGGGGTCCCAAAACGCGTTTTCCCCATGCATTTTTCCATAGGACTTTTAGACGCAGCTACAGCCCGAACGGCTGAACAGAATTACTTGGCAGAGAGGTAGCCATAAGGTCAAGGAAGTGCCTTTTGCAGGTCTGGTGTAAATCTGTTCAGTATTTCCTGAGAAAATAGCATTTAAAAGCATATCAATATCTATACGCGCGCACCGTGCGAGCACCCTAACGTGCGCGAGCGTAATTCTGATTGGTGGTTACATGTTAGTCAACGTTCGAATCGGTCGAAATCAGGAAGTGTCGGCCACCATTTTGTTTGTTTTCAGTGCGAGAGTGAAAAAGGAAGGTGGCGAACGTGAAAAGGGAGCAGGGTAGAGAGTTCCTGACCCCCTAGCCTTTGTCAGGGGGTCCCTCAAGGACCCCGAAGGCAGAAATTATTATTTATTTATTTTTTTAAATCGCGGGGGTGCGCGCACGGTGAAAACCAAAAAAAATTTAACATTTAAAAAACCATACAAATTCACTGAAAAAACCATAGGTTTCACACACGTTATAGTTAGGAATTAGCATTTAAAAAACCTTGCAAATTCACTTAAAAAACCATAGGTTTCACACATGTTATAGTTAGGTGGATATTTCACTCGTAAAAAACCAATGAAATTCCCCCGTTATAGTTAGTTCAGATAACTATAACTCGCGCGACCGCCACTCTATCACAAGGATGATGTCATCAGTGATGTCATGAGTGATGCCACTGACTGAGTGATGTAATATGTGACGTCATGAGCAGTGGATTGCGGGCGCGCGAGTTATAGTTATCTGAACTAACTATAACGGGGGAATTTCATTGGTTTTTTACGAGTGAAATATCCACCTAACTATAACATGTGTGAAACCTATGTTTTTCTAAGTGAATATATATATATATATATATATATATTATCTACTGGCGGTCGCCAGTAGATAGTTATAGTTAGGACCGAGTTTCCATAGGAAATCTCAAAATTCTATTTTGAATAACTTTGGCGCCGGTTGACGAATCCTCGCGAAATTTGCAAAACAAATGGGGCGCTCCGTTCAGCTCCTACCCTGAAAGTCACGGGGTGATTCGTCAAGCGGGGGCCGAGAAAAGGGGGGGGGTCCAAAACGCGTTTTCCCCATGTATTTTTCCATAGGATCTTTAGTCGCAGCTACAGCCCGAACGGCTGAACAGAATTACTTGAAATTTGACAGAGAGGTAGTCCTCAGGTCAAGGAAGTGCCTTGTGCAGGTCTGGTGTAAATCTGTTCAGTATTTCCTGAGAAAATAGCATTTAAAAGCATATAAATATCTATACGCGCGCACCGTGCGCGCACTGTGCGCGCACCCTGCCGTGCGCGAGCGCAATTCTGATTGGTTGTTAGATGTCAGTAAACATTCGAATCGGTCGAAATCAGGAAGTGTCGGCCGCCATTTTGTCTCTCGCAGTCTGAGGCAGTGAAAAACAAAGGTGGAGAACGTGAAAAGGGGGCAGGGTGGACAGTTCCTGACCCCCTAGCCTTTGTCAGGGGGAAGGAACCTCCAGGGTGAAAAAAATTTTTTAACATTTTTTCGAAAAACCGCGAGGTGCGCGCACCGTACGCGCACGGCACGCACAACGCATCGTGGGCGTTCGGTGCGCAAAGTGCACCGAACGCCCACAGTGCGCGCATGGTGCGCACGGTGAAAAACCTGAAAAAATATATATATTAATAAATACATAACTTAGCATTTAAAAAAACGTACAAATTCACTTAAAAAACCATAGGTTTCACACACGTTATAGTTAGGAATTAGCATTTTAAAAAACCTTGCAAATTCACTTTAAAAAACCATAGGTTTCACACATGTTATAGTTAGCTGGACATTTCCCTCGTAAAAAAACAATGAAATTCCCCCGTTATAGTTAGTGCAGGCAACTGTAACTCACGCGACCGCAATCCTCTGCTGATGATGTCAGATATTACATCACTGATGACATATGTGTCTTTCTGAAAAATAAATATTTGTAATATATGTATAGCTAAAGATTAATGGAAGAAGACATGGGTAAATAGGTGTCTAAATACAGTGATGTAATATCTGACGTCATCAGCAGAGGATTGCGGTCGCGTAAGTTATAGTTGCCTGCACTAACTATAACGGGGGAATTTCATTAGTTTTTTACGAGGGAAATGTCCAGCTAACTATAACATGTGTGAAACCTATGGTTTTTTAAGTGAATTTGCAAGGTTTTTTAAATGCTAATTCCTAACTATAACGTGTGTGAAACCTATGGTTTTTTAAGTGAATATATATATATATATATATATATATATCCTACTGGCGGTTCAGAAAGAGCCCTTTTTTTTTTAAATGTTGTAAACTCGTTCAGTAGTTTTTGAGAAATGCAAAAATAAAGTTTCGATATCTATGGCCATGGGAGCTTCATTCTCATTGGCTGCCAACACTCCAAACCAGGAAGTGTTGGCAGCCATCTTGTGTCGGTAGAACCGAGTCACAAGAAAACAGTAAAATAAAGGTTAAACAAGCATTTACAATGCAATGGTCTCGGCAATATTATAGGTAGAGCTATTGGTATTGCTCATTATTTTTTTATCATTTTTGTATCCCTAAATAAATGGCATTGTCATTTCTATTGGCATTAGCTTTTTTTTTGCATATGTGATACCTATTGCATTAGCAGAGAGAGAGTGAGGTAGTGAGATAGAGAGAGAGAGTGAGGTATTGAAATAGAGAGTGAGGTAGTGAGAGAGAGTGAGGTAGTGAGATAGAGAGTGAGGTAGATAGAGAGTTAGGTAGATAGAGAGTGAGGTAGATAGAGAGAGAGGTAGATAGATAGAGAGAGTGAGGTAGTGAAAGAGTGAGGTAGTGCGGACGGATTGTTTTAGCCTTCGGAGTCTCCCCGGTTTTCCATGCTTCCCGGAAGCGCAAGTTATGCGTAAAAGTGTTTCACGTACGGAACAGTGGCAGTGTTTCTTCCTCTCCACCGGGGGCGCTGCTCTTTACTGTCACCTCTGGGAAGCGCTCTGGTCGCTGGTTCTAGCCTTGTTGGCCGCCTGTTGTCACTGCCGACCCGTTACTAGGGAACAAAGGAGTGACCCAGCCGAGGAGGGAGGCTTGTGCAGGCAGTACAGGCCGGGCACAGGTTCTAGGGACTGGCATGTTAGCTGTGTGGAGAACCGACATCAGAGTGCAGCCGAACCACGCGTGTCAGGCGGTGAGTCGGTGCGGCGGGACGCTGTGGAATGAAAGAATGCCCCGGATAAGGAAGGGACAACTGCCAGGACATGCCTGTGGGTTCCCTCAGGGGGCGCCACGTTATGAGGTGCAGAAAACGGCAGGGAGTGAAGTACGGGGTGAGGAGAAAACGAAGGGGGAAGCTGGAGTAGGGAGACGAGGATTGATGGCGAGGGTTCTGACTGATGAGGCTAAATGACACCTGACTTTGCGGTCACTATAAGCCTAAAAGACAATTTGAGATAGATACATGAAAACTTAAAATGCTCTTTCACGATTACCGTACCTCTGTTTTAAGAAGAAAAGGTGGCAAGAAATGAAAAACAACATTAAAGCTTTTGGCTTGAAAATTTGGATTTGTTTCTCTAAATAAAGTTATACACGTGACAGCAGGACGGATAGTTTGCCATAGGGCAGTTTCGTCTTTTGAGGGAGTGACTGTGTGGCAGCGAGTTTAAAATGACTGATGATGACCATGAATAAGCAAGGCGGTGGGGTGATGTCGGTTACACATGTGTTGTGATGTCGGCAAATGTGTAAAGGAGGACTATGTGCATGGCTTCACAGTGGGCATTTTTCATGTGTGACACAATCGGGCAATGAAACCTACTTTTTGTATGCTCTTATCTGGCACGAGGGCAGGCCTTGTCGCGCAATCATTTTCATAGTAATAAGGCCTTGCACGCACCAGAGCAGCAGCCAACACGGGAGCCAAGAGCAGGGGGAGAGGACGCCATGAACACCGCCGCCTTTCTCCGAGGCAAAGCAGAAATGCCTCGGAGAAACGCAGCGGCGGTTTCAGATTCGGGGGCGTGTTTCTTTTTCTCTCCTCTTGCCATTGGCTGGAGGAGAGAAAAACACGCCTAAAAAAGGGCGTGGCTAACAAGTGGAAAGAAGAGCACGGAACACGCCCCCGAATCTGAAAAAGACGGAGCCTATTTGGAGGGACGGCTCTCTCCTACAATGGCTGGCCTCCGTTTAGGAAGCCAGCCAATGGAGGAGAGCCAAAAAGAGAGGCGGGCTAAAGAGCCACTCTCAGAAACATAAGATCTCCGGACTTTCGGCAGACCGGATGGTCCCTCGACCTAAAAACAAGAAAAGGGGGCAGGGTAGAAACACCCTGACCCTCTAGGCCTTCTCAGGGGAGCATTTTTTTGTTGTAATTTCGGAGAAATTCGCGTTGGGGTCCCGAATCCTGCTGAAATTACCCAAATAAATTACGCTCAGTGCCCACCCCCGGGACACTGCTGTTTGCTATGGCAGGGTGGGAAACCTGCTCTCACTTCAATGAAGAAAAGCAGGATTGCTTTTCCACAAAGGGAGCTGCATGTCAGCAGCTCCTCTTGTGGAAAAGCAATGCCGGCTCCTGCAGGAGGCGGAGAGCCGGCAGGACCATTGGGGCTTCCCCCACGGTCCCCAACGGAGAGGCCAGGCCCCGGGGAATGGGGTCCCGGGGGCCAGAAGTGGCCCGGGAGGCGGGCCACGTGGCCCCCCTCCCTAATGATAAAAAAAAAAAGGAAAATAAAAAAGGAAAGGCCGGCCCCGGGGGATGGGGTCCCTTGGGCCATACTTGACGTTAAGAGGGGGGCCATGCCATTAATAAAAAATAAAAAAAACACAATTCTGGCCATGCTCCGGGGGATGGGGTCCCGGGGCCTTAAATTGGCCTCGGGAGGGGGGCCATCCGGCCCCCTTCCAATTTACATATATATATATATATTTTTTAAAGGGGATCAGGCCCTGGGTGATGGGGTCCCCAAAGAAGTAATAAAAAAGGGGAGCCACACAGTCCCCCCTTGTAAAAAAAAATTCCGTAAAAAAGCCGGCATCTCCCTGGAGGCCACGCCCCCTTTCTCCACCACTCTGCAAATACGCCCCCTGGCGCGCTGTTAGTTGGGGAATTAATTCTACTTGAAAACTGAGGGTTCCAGGGGGGCAACTAGCCCACCAGAAACCTCCAGTATGCGCCAGGGAGCTGCGTTGCAGAGAGGTCGTCCAAGACCACGCCCTGTTTTTACACCACTTTGCAACACAGCTCTGTGTCGCTTACTGGAGGCACATGGTGGACTAATTGGCCCCCAGGGACCCTTAGGACTCAAGGGGACTTAATCCCCAAATTTGAAACATGACAGGGGGCGCTTTTGCACAGTGGTGCAGGGAGGGGGCGGGGCCTGATATTACAAGTGTGCAAACACACCCCCTGGTGCGTTGTAAATTGGGTGATTAAGTCCCCTTGAATCCTGAGGGTCCCTGGGGGCCAACTAGCCCACCAGGTACCTCCAGTAAGCGCCACAGAGCTGCGTTGCAGAGAGGTGGTCTGAGGCCACGCCCCTTTTTACACCTCTTTGCAACGCAGCTCTGTGGCTTACACACTTCCTTTAAACTTTGACATTAATGATCAAAGAGAGATGTCATGGGCATCAGGTTTTTATTGCTTGTTTTGGAGGTTTTCTAAATCTATGCAGCGATAACTTCTCTTAAGTTTTCTTATATTTTGCATAACTTTTAGGGGGCTTAAAACTGTAGCAACAGAAATGAAAGAGTGGAAGTGTACAGTTTTTACACAAATTTGCACAATTAGTACTATATCATCATGAATTGAAATATCTTTTAAATAATTTTGAGACAATGGGTTTATAATCAAATGTGTTTCTTAAGGCAAATAAGACATGTAAAAATAGTTAATTAAATATATATTAAATCTCTATAAACTAAGCTCGCAATTTAAGTAGAAAAAAGATCTGAATAATATTCAAGTAACCAATGACGTCATATAACTACAATGACTAATTTCCTTTTTTGTACATCAGCTACATTTTTAGGTATCGGCCTGACGTAGGCAGCGCATGCGCTGTCTTGTCATACGAGGCTTCTTGGAATCGATACGATTCCAGAAGCCTCCTCCCAGCTCCGCCTTAAGTTTTGATTCGTGCTCATCCTTTTACGTCACAAATTATGCCAAAGGCAGTGCAATGATTGCACTGAAGGCATGGCACTCGGTGATTGTTGCCACCCTGTCTCCTTTAATCCACGCCCTGCGGGATTGGATCTCTCACCAGCGGCATGACACAGTAGGTTTATTGTAAGCTTGCTGCACTTTTTTTTAAGACATCGCATGCGTTTGTTATTGCGAGCAGCTTCAACTAGCCTTTTCGCTTGCTGTAAGCTTTACTTCACGGTGCTTTGTTTTCCGGCGGTTTTCCTTATGTTTCAAGTTAATAAGTAAGTGTTAGATTCAATATGAGGACTCCTGGAGAGAGCATGCCAAGCAGTAGGTGAATTCATGATTCGCGAACACAACTCAGGTTGCAAAGTAAAAGATGTTCCTTGTGTGCTCAGTTTACAGTGTGACTAATCAGTTGCGAATTCATCACACACCTGAAGCTGCAATACCCAGAGATAAACTGTACCTTTTATGAAAATACTCAGTCAATGCATGCATTGGCCAGAACCAGTGTGCCTCCATATCTGAAATAAGTGTTTGAAATTGAGCCGGTGCAGAAGACAGCTTCAGGTGTAGTTCAGTTTGTGTCTACGGTGAAGTACTCTTCTGCTGCTAGTATTGCACTCTGTGTGTTAACCAGTGGGTGCAGAAGACAGCTTCAGGTGTAGTTCAGTTTGCGTCTACGGTGAAGTACTCTTCTGCTGCTAGTATTGCGCTCTGTGTGTTATCCAGTGGGTGTGTTTACGTAATTGGGTGTGGTGATGGGTGAGTGAATACATTGCTGCTGGTGTACTCACTCTCTAATCACTCTACTCACTCTCTACTACTCTCTCTCTACTACTCTCTACTCTACTACTCACTCTCTGCTACTCTCTACTACTCACTCTACAACTCAATCTCTACTACTCTACTACTCACTCTACTACTCTACTAAGCACTCTACTACTCACTCTCTACTACACTCTACTCTACTACTCACTCTACTACTCTCTACTCACTCTCTACTACCCACTCTCCACTACTCACTTTACTACTCCCTCTCTACTTATACTCTACTACTCACTCTCTACTACTCACTCTCTACTCACTCTCTACTACTCACTCTACTATCTACTCTACTGCTCACTCTCTACCACTCTACTACTCACTCTCTACTCACTCTCTACTACTCACTCTACTATCTACTCTACTGCTCACTCTCTACCACTCTCTCTCTACCACTCTCTCTCTACTACTCACTCTCTACTACTCACTCTCTACTACTCACTCTACTACTCACTCTCTACTACACTCTACTACTCACTCTACTACTCTCTACTCACTCTCTACTACTCACTCTCCACTACTCACTCTACTATTCACTCTCTACTACTACTCTACTACTCACTCTACTACTCTACTCTTTACTACTCACTCTCTACTACTCACTCTATCTACTCTACTGCTCACACTCTACCACTCTCTACTACTCACTCTCTACTGCTCACTCTCTACTACTCACTCTCTACTACTCTACTACTCACTCTCTACTACTCACTCACTACTACACTCTACTCTCTACTCACTCTCTACTATTCACTCTCTACTACACTCTACTACACTCTCAACTACTCACTCTCTACTACACCCTACTCTCTACCACTCTCTACTACTCACTCTCTGCTACTCTCTACTCACTCTCTACTACTCACTCTCTACTACACTCTACTCTCTACTCACTCTCTACTATTCACTCTCTACTACACTCTACTACACTCTCTACTACTCACTCTACTACTCACTCTCTACTACACTCTACTCTCTACTACTCACTCTCTACCACTGTACTACTCACTCTACTACTCGCTCTACTACTCACTCTCTACAACACTGTACTCCCTACTACTCACTCTACCACTCTCTGCTACTCACTCTCTACTACTCACTCTCTACTACTCTACTACTCTTTTGTGCTTCATCTCATTCATATGTGTAGTGCACCAGTGTGGCCTGCTTGTGCTTTTCTGCCTTTAAGAGCCATCAGGAGCGTGCAAGGGGCTTGAGGCAGAATCCTCTGCTCAAAGTTCTAGCTTCCTCCCGCATAGCAGGTGTAGGGGGAATCCAGTTTACATATCCTGCTCCTAATAAAGATTGTGTCGTTTCTGCCTAAGTTCCCAACCTCGATTGCTCTTTCACTTCATTCCACATTCATACAGTGTTTTTGTACATCAGAAGCCACTATCCCTGCCTTTAAGACAGTGAGTTTTTGCATATTCATGCCAATAACTTCCTTCTTTTAGATTTGGCGCTCTTTGACTAATTTAACAGCACATTGCACATGTTGCCATATGGATTGCTGAGTATTCTCTGATTATCCCCCTTTTTTGGTTTGCATTCACTTAACATACTATGGCTAGGCTGGTGATGCATATATGTATTAGACCTAACTATAAATATGATACGTGTGCCTGTGTCTTACACCTCCTCCTCTGCCATCAAACTTGTAGGTGCTGTGCTTTAAGACAAGATAATAGCACCTCTCTGGTCACGCACACATGACACCAAACACTTCCCCCAAAGGATCACAATAAATGCAACACTGCCAATCGCGTGCAGCCCCCCCTAGAGTGTAGTTTGCTGCCCATCTGAAAATGCACTGAAACGCTATGTAAATACTACAGTACAATACAAGGGTGCTCTCAGGATGCGAGAGATGAATGGGGAAGTAAAACATTCAAAGGTTGGTAAATGTTATACGTCGGTGCTTTTAAAAAAAGCTGGAAAGCAATTGCTTTCGGGAGTACTTAGTCTATCTCTTGGATATTTTTAAAAGTTCACATTTATTCCAAACCTAAGATAGAGCAAATTTCGGTCTTTTTTCAGCGTATGTTTTGTAAATCTGACTCATAATTTCCAATGTATCAGCATAGTAGTGTAATTGTGTGAGGTTTCTATTTTTAGGTCTCACCTGGCGTTAGCAGCGCGCATGCACTGCTCTCGCCGTGCGAGGGCTTCTTGGAATCAATCCGATTCCAGAAGTTCGCTTTCTGCTCCGCCCATGTTTTCCATTGGTATGCGTCATTTTGCTTCACCAATTATGCAAAACCGGGTGTTATGATTGTCTAGGAGGCTTTTTAGTCCCTCCTGGTTACCACCCTGTCAACCTTTGGCCCACCCACCGGGATTGGATCTTTTACTTGCGGCGGGAGACAGTGTCTCTTAATTAGCCGCTAAGCACTTTTTTTTGGTATTACCGTGCATTTCTCTGGTATGGCTTGTTCCAAGCGCAAGCGAAATGCTTTCACTTTCGCGCTTATTGAAGCTTCCCCAGCCTCTGCAGCAGGCACATTTAAGGCACACAGCGCTATAGTTTTTGAAGCTGGCTGTCCTGAATGCGCACTGCACTTCTTTAGTGACTACAGGAAACTTGCTAAGCAAGAAATAATGACTCTTTCCCATGCAGGACGTTTGATATAAAGAATACACGAATCAAGAGGCGAGTACAGAAGCTGTAAGATGAGATATTTATGCTAAGACCAGCCGCTTCTCACAGGAAGGTTAACTCTGATCGTGTCCTTTGGTTGTTAGTATAACTCATTAGGGTGAAAGCACCGAGTCTCACCAAAGTATTCCCTCCGTACCTAGTGATGACTTCCAACTCAGTCCAGTATCTAATGTATTTCTTGCCCCGACAGTACTACAAAACTGTCCATAAACAGAGCACAGCTTAACTGTAGGTTTAAATGGCCTATTCTCAGTAGCCCTGTGCAGGACTTTGAGTGGGATACCTATATACATATATGTTTGCCTCTGAGCCCATAAATCACCACGTTATTTTGTCAATCAGTCCTTTTTATTGACTGAGAATATCAATCTTATTTTTCTTTTTTACATTTGCTTTAAACAGAGTCAACTCTTCATCATTAGACTTCTTTATATCTTACATTATTCACACATTTATCCTGTACAAATTATACATAATATTTACACATTTTCGACAAAAACATAAACATAAGACAAATGGTGTGACGTTTGTGCAAATTAAATCTCCACTGGTTAGTTTTTCTTCGCAATACAGTACGAAATTGTCCAACTATTTACATCTTAGGGACCTTAAATAAAATGGTCCTCAAATTTCTTAGGCTTTTTTGGTCCTAAGCAGGGTCAGAAACACTCGTTATAATACTTTTATGAGGGAACCTTATATTTGTTATGTTTCCTGTTCTAGGGAAGCAAAGACACTTTGTTAACTTTCCCTGTGTATTCTGGTTCTCTGCTTGTCTGTTGCCTACGCGTTTCGACCTTCGTGTGTGGACCTGTGAGTTCTTGGTAAGGTCTTCTTCAGGGCTTGTAGTATTGTTGGGTGGACATCTTTCTCCTGTATGGGTGACAGTGTGTCTTATTTACAGTGAGCATTCTTTATAATACGTTTTAGTAAAAGATCACATAAAGTGAACTTACGTACCGTGATTTCTACTGCGCAAATTTATCTTGGACTGGTAATATTCTTTGTCCGGTAGGGATATATGTATCTTTGTTAGGACAAGGTTGTCTAAATAGACTTACAACATCTCCATAACCTTCCAAGCCGGTTTCAATGTTTTTTGTGTGTGCATGAGAACCTACCCGGATGTGCTCCGAGTTGAAGGGAATGCTGATTCGATTCCGTTCTGACTTCCGCTCTGTCTGTTCCTATGGTTTCCGGTAACTATTGAAGTTTTTTGGAAAAAGACATTTGTTTTAGTGGTTGCTCTAAAGGCGACTCGTTTCTACATTCTTGACATGCATTTGACCTGTACTTGGGTACCTTCACCTACTGTGTAGGAAACGGGGGTCTGATTGTTTTTTATGTGCGGGGGATAGTTAGTTTCTTTGGGTGAAAAGGATCCTTTGTATGTGCGAGGGACAAATAGTTTCTTTTGAATAATAAGGGTCCTGCTCTTATCGTTAGAACGTATTGTGGCAATGCTGGCTAGGGTTCTATTCTGGTTTCCTATCTGTGAACCTTCGTCCCACACCCTTTTGTGGTGTTAGTCTTAACATCTAGTTCTGTAGTCCGTTAGAACTTACTTTTCAGAAGAGAGGGGATCTTCAATTTTCATATTCTTGCCGCTCGTTTTCTACGCGTCCTCGCCGTTGTGGAGCTACTGGTGTTTCCGTGCTTGGCTCTTTTGATTGGTTTGACGTGTGCGTGACGTACCGACGTCCAGCGTCATGTCGTTCCTGTTGCACGGGTGATTTTTAATTCAAGCCCTTCTCTCTTTTGTCCGTATTGTGGCCTCGCGTCAGTGTTGCTATGGAGATGTTTTTTTTTATAAAGTTTTACTAGCGTTCTCTTAGTATTGACAGACTTGCTCATTTTTCTCCGTTTTTTTCATGAAGGCAGCTTTTTTATCTTCAAACGTTCGGAGCTGTTTAGCACATTCGATAAGTTTTATTGTATGTGGTGCTCTAATGATGTTTCTAGCTTGTCTTGTCTTGTCAATAATCATCATATTTTAGTACACATTGTACTTCAAGGATTAGCCCGGAGATTTGAGAGGTGGAAGAAAACAGTGTGTACAAATGCTCTATAAAATATTTCCGAGTTCTGTCATCTCATTCAAACCTTTTTCGATTGTTCCCAAGAGCATTATAGTTTGGGCTTCTGTCTTGGATAGGCGAGATTCTGTATTATTCCCTTTTATATGGCGCAATACTGTCCATTTTATTTCATTAGGACCATGGTTTCTTTCAATGCAATGTGCAACCATGGGTGCATTAGGTGTCCTGCATCTGATTCGTGACCTGTGTTGAGAGATCCTGTTTTTGACAGCTTGGGACGTTTTTCCGATATATGCTAATGAGCATGGACAAACCACACAATATATGACATTGTGGGTGTTGCAGTTCGTAAAGTTTTCATGATTAATGTACTTGGTGCCATATGAGAATTTTGTTCCTTCAAGAGTGCTTTCGCACGAGGTACAGTTCCCACATTTTCTGTGTCCTTTAATTGGTGGCAGTGACCACATAGTTCGTAAAGTGGTTTCTGATTTTGGCATGGTTGTGTTTGCGCGTACCAGCTTCTCTTTTATGCTCGTGTTTTTTTTCAAAGCGAATATAGGTATTTGTTTGAATGGTGACAAATCTTTGACTGTATTCCAATTTTTTTGGACTCACGAGGAGTATACCAAGCTCTTTTCAATGCTTTCTTCAGAAGCTTTTTCGGATAGTTTCGTATTTTCAATTTTTCAAGAAGTTCTGTCGCGTTCTTAAAGTAATCTTCCTGCTTTGAGCAATTACGCCTTATCCTTAGGAATTGGCTGAACGGTAAATTCTCACGTAGATTGCGCTGGTGAAAACTTGAAAAATGTAAAAAAGTGTTTCTGTCAGTTTTTTTTGTGAATAGTGTGGTATATAGATGACCACCTTCATGTTTCACCAGGATGTCAAGAAAATTCATCTCGTTTTTATTGGAATTCATGGTGAATTGGATGTTTTGATTTCTGTCATTGAGCCATGTCACAAATGTACCAAGTTCTTCTTCGTTCCCTCTCCATAGCATGAACACATCGTCGATATATCGACGCCAGATTTTAATGTGTCCATCGTGGGGGTTGTTATTGTAGATCCACCTATCTTCGAATAGGTCCATGAACATTATAGCCATTTCCGGCGCAAAGGGACAACCCATAGCTGTCCCCATGGTTTGCAGGAATTGTGTGTCATTGAATGTAAAAAAATTGTGTTTTGGACATATTTCTGCTAGCTGTAATATCGAAGAGGTGGGTACAATGTGTGGTCTAGGTCGTTTTTCTAGAAAGACTTCTAGAGCTTCAATACCGTCTGCTTGTGGGATGTTTGAATACAGACTCACGATATCCAATGTCACTAATATTTCATTATCTTCATCAAAAGGTTGATTTTCCAGCATGTTGATTGCTTGCATGGTATCCTTTATGTAACTTGGGGTATCCCATATAAGGGGTTTGAGAAAGGTGTCCACATATTTTGCAGGTCGTTCTAAAATGGAATTTACCCCCGAGATTATGGGTCTTCCCGGAGGATTCCGTGGGTCCTTGTGAATTTTGGGGAGGACATACATAATTGGAGTCCTCGGGTTCTCATTGATAAGGAATTGTGATTCTTTTTTAGAGAGCCAGCCTTCTTCAATTCCGGTTTTTACAATGGACATAAGTTTTACTTTTATTTTTTGATTCCAGTCTTCGTCGGTTCTCCGGTAGTATTTTTCATCGGATAGTTGACGTAGTACTTCCTGTTCATAGTTCTCTCTGGGCCAAATCACTATTCCTCCTCCCTTGTCGGCAGGCTTAATTATCAAGTTTTTGTTTTTGGATAGATTATCTAAAGCCTGCTGTTGCTCTTTCGTAAGGTTCCATTTCATGAAAACTTTCTTTTTATCCAGGACTTTGAGTGGGATGGCAAACGGGGGTTGTCTCAAAGGGGCGTGGCCAATGTGATTAAGGGCGTGGCTTAAACACGTTCACTAAAAACAAGCATTAAAAATGCAATAGGTCTCGCCTTTCATTAAGTTAAAGCCATTTGCTTTGCTATACTATACCATTAGCAAAGGAAATGGCTTTAACTCAATCAAAGGCGAGACCTATTGCATTTTCAATCCTTGTTTTAAATTGTCTCTTATTTATTCTGATATTTTGTATCTGTTTATTGATTTGCATATATCCACAGGGATTACAGTCTATGAATTCATATGCTTATGTGACAAAATTATTTCCGTGACATCAGTCTTTTTTCAAGAAAGTGTGCCCAACTTGGCATAGTCTGTTGTTGGTGACTAATAATCACGTGTGCACTATAAAATGAAGTGGTTAAATTGTAACGCATATGTGTACACAGCCGGGCTTAGCCGAAAGAAGTCATGGCAAACAGTTTGCAATAAAATTTGCACTATTGCATCGGAGTCTGTGTCCCAGGTTTGCTGAAAAAAATATACACAAGGGGATTGGTGCTGATAGTGAGAAAAAAAAAAAATATATATATATATATATATATATATATATATATATATATCAGCACCAATCCCCTTGTGTAGATTTTAGATATTCCCGAAAAAAACCACAAAGGTTACATGGAGATTCTAGTTTTCTAGTTAGGTTCATATTTTCCTCGCACAAAACCGTAGAAATTCAACAGTTATAGTTATACTTATCTCTCAAAACTATAACTCTCGCCCCCACCATGCACAGTTTTGTTATCAATAATTTTATTGCAAATGTTGCAGTGATATTAGCAGTGATGACTTAGAAGATGTCAGGACTGATGTAAAATGTGAGGTAATTAGGAGTGTATGGCAGGCGCCAACCCCACACACGCAGGCAACCCAGAAGAACTCCAGGGGCTGATTATGGCTGCTGGGATCCCATCCATTTAGTAAATGAGGAGGGGGGCACACAGCCATCTTCTGGTCCCCGGCTATCAAAATGAGGAGGGTCCCCCCCCCCCCTCCATCTAGCCAATTTGGCCCCTGATGCCCATCCTCTGGGGCACACAGCCACCCCCTTGTCGGGCTGAATTCTATCTTGGAGACCCCATCCCCCGGGGTCCGGCCACTTATTGGAGGGACAGGGGGGGCGCACAGCCCTCTTCCCTGGGCCATTTCAGCCTCAGGGACCCCAGCCCTGCCAATCAATGGTGGGTCCCCTATCCCTGCCCAGGGCACCCAGTGTCTTTTGTTGGGGTTCGCCGTAGGAGCCCTAATGCCCCCTCTGCCAGCTCCCCTCCTCCAGCTGGTGCCGACATTGCTCCCTCAAGCATGGAGCAGCAAAAAATGCTGCTCCCTGCATGTAGGAGCCATTTTTTCATTTGTTTCCTTGGCCGCATCACACCGGGCAGGGAAACAGATGAAAAGTCCACTCCCAGTGAGTGGGAGCATTTTTCCTGCTCGTGCTTACTGGGAGTGTATTTGCTATTTGCCCATGCTTAATGAGAGGTTTAAATTGCTCCTGCCAAGCGAGAGCAAACAGGGGTTTTCCTGCCTGCACTAGAGGCAGGGAAACAGCTATGTCCCTGGGGAGGACACCACAGGACATAGCAGGACCCTGGCCCTGGGGAATGGGGTCCCCAGGCCCATTATTGGATCTGGGAGGGAGGCCATGTGTCCCCTCATCCCCATTTTTTTAATGGCCAGACTCTGGGGGTGGGGTCCCTAAGGCCGAAATCTGCCAGGGAAGCGTGCCGCTCTGCCCTCCTCCCTAATATGTATATCGTCTGGGCCCTGGGGAGTGGGTTCCCCGTGGCCCAAATCGGCACAGGAGGGGGGCAACGTGGCCCCCCTCCCATTGTTTACTATCTGCTGGGCCCCAGGCAGTGGCGATCTCCGAGTCCGTAGTCGGACTGGGTTGGGAGGCACATGCATTCCCCCTCCCCTATTTACTAAAATGTTATTCTGCCAGGACCTGGCCCACCTGAGTGTCTAATTTTGTTTTTTTTAATATGTTTTTAAATATAATTTGCAGTGGATTTGCGGATTCTTGTGAATTTGAAGCAAAATCAAAATTTAAAAAATTGTTTGTGGGACCCCACCACCAGGCCTAGGGAGTTACCGCGTATCCCTACCCTGCCCCCTTCTTTTTTTTTCTTTTTTTTACCTTTTTTTGGGACTTGCCTGAGTCAGAGTCTCAAGATGGCTGACACCATTGCCTGGTTGAAGTGGTGCCAGCCAATCAGATCTGTTGGATCCGCTGAGGTTTCGCGTCCCTAAATACCTATATTTCTTTTTCCTTTAATAACTCAAAAACTACTGAACGGATTTGCGCCAAATAACAAAAATAAATCTTTCAGTACCAAGATCTACCGTTCTGCCAAATTTGGTGTAATTCCGTTCAGGAGTTCGGGCTGAAGGAATGTTCAAAATCCCAATGGGAAATTGCATGGGGAAAGCCCATTTTGGGACCCCCTTTTTCTCGGGCCCTGCTTGATGAATCACCCTGAAAGTTTCCAGACAGCAGCTGAAGTGATTGCCGTACTAGTTTAGAACATTTCATGAATATTTGTCAAACTGTGCCAAAGTTATTAGCAAAGCAAAAAAAGCTTTTTCTGTAGCAACTAGGTCCTAACTATAACTAATAGGCAATTTGTGTGTGTGTATATATATTTATATACATATATTTATATAAAATATTACCTACTGGCGGCCACCAGTAGGTAGTTATAGTTAGGACCTAGTTTCCATAGGAAAAGCGTTTTTTGATGTGCTTATAACTTTGGCGTAATTTGACAAATCTTTACGAAATTTGCCCCAAAAATTATTTTTTCAGATCAGCTCCTAGCTTGAAAGTTTGGGGGGGCTGAGAAAAAAAGGGGGGCCCCAAACGTGTTTTCTCCATGCAATTTCCATAGGAAACTTTAGACAAGGCTACAGGTCAAACTGCTGAACGGAATTACGCCAAATTTGGCAGGGAGAAAGGTCTTCGTCCAGAAAGCACGCTTTTTTAAAATGGGGTAAATCCGTTCAGTAGTTTTTGAGAAATATCAAATTTTACAGATATCGATATTTGAGAATTCGGACATCTGATTGGCTGAGGCGTTATGAGCACGAGCTTGTGGCTCATTGGCTGTGAACGGTTGAAACTATGAAATGTTGGCAGCCGTTTTGTGACTCAGTTGAAAGGAGTAGGGGAAAAAAGAGAAAAATTGTATAAGAGGATATAGTAGGAACACTGTGGACTTAGCTTAAGCAGTCTGTACGGTGCAGAGGCAGGGAGTTTGAATGTTGCGTAGGCCGTGGAAATCACGTCCGCAGAACAACGGTGCGCGGTATTGCAGCAAGGTTGCGTAGGCTCTGGAAAGCCTGTCGGGAAAACAATGCGCCGTATTGCAGCAATCAGTGTGTAGGGTGCACACACAAGTAGTGTGAATGTTGCGTAGGCTGTGGAAATCACATCCGCAACACAACGATGCGCAGTATTGCGGCAATGTTTAGTAGGCTGTGGAAATCATATGTGGAAAACAACAGTGCACCGTATTGCGCCTTCCTTTAATATAATGCGCAATAATGTTTACTTATAATGCAGTATTCACTTTTATCACAGATAGTGTCACTTTGTTAAAGGAAATGTAATATTATGTGGGAGGGCGTGTTCTGTCCCTGTGCGCGGAACAACATTAACGTTTAATTGGCTGAGATGTTCCAACAACGAGCTTAATGTTCATTGGCTGCGAACCATTGAAAGTAGAAGTGTTGCCAGCCATTCCCTTCCCCCTCAGCGGAGTAGCAAGGACATCCCGATTGGCTCACATGTTCCAAGCAGGACCTTCCTAAGTTTAATGTTCATTGGCTGTAACCCATTGAAAGTAGAAGTGTTGTCAGCGATTCCCTCCCCTTCTGCGGAGTATCAGGGACGTCTGATTGGGTAACGTGTTCCAAGCAGGACCTTTCCAAGCTTAATGTTCATTGGCTGTAGCATTAAAAGTAGAAGTGTTGGCAGCCATTCCCTCCCCCTCTGCGGAACACCATGGACATTTTATTGACCTAAGTGTTCCGAGTAGAAGTTTGCTCCTTATTGGCTGGGAACGGTTCACTGTTGTCAGTAATTTTGTGACGCACTTCAAAGGTTACGGGAAAAAAAAGTAGTGGAGGGTAGGAACACTATTAACTCTGTACAGTGGTTACAAGGTGGTGGACAGGGACTGTGAAGGTAAAAAAATTTCATATATTTTAAGGGCCATTTATATAATTTGTGTGGGGCCTACAAATCACGGCGGGAAAATAAGAGTGTGTTGCGGTCTTCTAAGTCAGTGGGTGGGATACTTCCCAGGAGCACTTTTCACTTATAATTTGGTGCTTACTTTTCTGACGGGGAGTGCTACATCTTTGGTGCAAATATTATAATATGGCGGAGGGGGTTGCAAAAACAAAGCGCGCTGTTGGGGTCTTCATTTAAATAAGGTTCTGAGTAGGCTACTTCTCGGGAGCAATGTTTACTTATAATGTATAGTTATAGTGCTGTGCTTACTTCTGTCGCGGGGAGTGCTACTTCCTTGCAGCAAAATAGTAAGTGTGGTTGCGCTGCAGAAATTTCAGTCTAGGTTTGAAACAGTTTTTATTAAGCAATCACAAATATGCTTTCTTAGGAAAGTGTAGCTGTATATTTCAGAGGGGTGACAAATAAAAACGCAATTCATAAAGTATCCCTTAACCCCTTGTATGCCCATGACGAGCTGGACTCGTCATGGAGCACAGTCGCGCTGTGCCCATGACGAGTCCAGCTCGTCATGAGGCATACCCTAGAGAATCCCTCTGGTGCGGGTACCAGAAGGATTCCCTTTCTGCCAAAATAGCCTCGAGAGCTGGGGAAGAGCTTCCCCAGCTCCCGAGGCCCCCCTCCCCCTTTCACTGTAATGACGATCGGCGCGCACGTCGCGCCGACGTCATTACAGTTATAGTGAAACTGAAATGAGCCAAGAGGCTCATTTCAGTTTCACTTTCTACGTGCTCAGGGGGCTATCTTAGCCCCCTGAGCACGTAGAAAGACGGGAGAGGTATCGTTGGAAAGGGGAGAATGGTCCCCAGTGGATCGCTGCTTGGGGATCGCCACAGGAGGGCGATCCCCAAGCAGGGATCCACCCACTAGACACCAGGGAGGGGGGAGTGGCCCCTTGGGCAAGGGCCTTTGCTCCCCCCATGTAAATTTGGCGCAATTTAGTCTTTTTGCCCCCCCTGGGGGGCAGATGGGGGCATTAGCCCCCAATCTGCCCCCCCCCCGGGGGGGCAAAAAGCCCACTAGATCCCAGGGAATTTTTTTATCCATAAAAATAGGGGTGGGGGCTGCCCAAAACGGGCAGGCCCATTCCCCCACCACACCCCCCAATTACAACAGTCTTTCTGCCCCCCCCCCCCCCGGGGGGGGCAGATGGGGCATTGGCCCCTAATCTGCCCCTTCGGGGGGCAGATAGCCCACTAACTACCAGGGATTCCTTTTTACTTTTTTTTTAGGGTGGGGGCTGCCCGCAACGGGCACGCCAATGCCCCCACCCACCCGCCACCATTACAGCCTTTCTGCCCCCCCGGGGGGCAAAAATACCACTAGACACCAGGGAATTGTAAAAAAAAAATTAAATAGGGGTGGGGGCTGCCCATGCCCCCACCCCACCCCCCAATTATCACAGTCTTTCTGCCCCCCCCGGGGGGCAGATGGGGCATTGACCCCTAATCTGCCCCTAAAGCCCACTAAACACAAGGGTTTTTTTTTTGCGCAATTGTTTTTAGGGTGTGGGCTGCCCGAAACGGGCACGCCAATGCCCCCACTCCACCCCCCCCCCACAAAAATTACAGTCTTTCTGCCCCCCAGGAGGCAGATGGGCGCTGTAGCCCCCAATCTGGCCCCCCCGGGGGCGCAGAATGCCCACTAGAAACCAAGGATTTTTTTGTTTTATTAGGGTAGGGGCTCCCCAAAATGGGCATGACAATACCCCATCCCACCCCCAAAGAAATTCCAGTCTTTCTGCACCCCCCCCCCCCCCCCCCCCCCCCGGGAGGGCAGATGGTGGCAGTGGCCCCTGATCTGCCCCCTGCCCCCAGAAAACCCAGCAGGCGCCAGCGAGTATGCAGGCTTTTTTTATGCGTGGGGGTGGGGGCTGCCCAAAATAGTCATACCAATGCCCCCACCCCCACAAAAAATAGCCACAGTCTTTCTGCCCCTTTAGGGGCATATCAGGATGAAACCCCCTTCCCCGATTCCCCCCCAGGGCGGCAGAAAGCCCACAGGGCTCCGATTTTTTTTTTTTTAGCAATGTGCATACCTCTGGATTTTGGGCCCTAGCGCAGTTGGCACGTAGGCAAACCTAGCAAACCTGTACATTCTTTAAAACTAGACACCGAAGAGAATCCTGGATGGGGTGACTTCACTGGCTCTCACCAGGTTCTGTTACCCAGAATCCATTGCAAACCTAAAAATGTGTTCAAAATAACGCATTTTCCTCACATTTCTTTGTCGGAAAGTTCTGGAATCTGCGTGGGTCCACAAAATTCCACCCACCCTGCGTTCCCCAAAGTCTTCAGAGAAAAATGGTACCTCACTTGCGTGGGTAGGCATAGTGCCCGCGTCAGGCAAGGGCCCAAAACCTATTGGGGAGACATCAAAATTACCTATCACAAAACAACCTGGTTTTGCAAAGGGGGTCACCTGGGTTTTTGGCCCGGTACTCGGCGGCCACCTAGGGGAACCTACCAAACCCATACATTTCTGAAAACTAGACACCCGGGGGATTCCAGGAAGGTATGGTTTGCGTGGATCCCCCAACGTTTCCTTACCCCGAATGCCCTGCAAACCTCAAATTTAGCTGAAAAAATCACCTTTTTCACACATTTTTGTGTGGGAAAGTTGTGGCATCACCGGGCTGACACAAATTTCCTACCACCCAGCGTTCCCCCGGGTCTCCCGATAAAAACGGTGCCTCACTCGTGTGGGAGGCCCAAGTACCCGCGACAGGCAAGGCCCCAAAACGTATTGAGGCGACATGAAAATTGCCTACCTCAAAACGACCTGGTTTTGCAAGGGGGGTCACCTGGGTTTTTTGCCCGGTGCTCGGCGGCCACCTAGGGGAACCTACCAAACCCACACATTTCTGAAAACTAGACACCCGGGGGATTTTAGGGAGGTATGGCTTGCGTGGATCCCCCAACGTTTCCTTACCCAGAATGCCCTGCAAACCTCAAATTTAGCTGAAAAAATCACCTTTTTCACACATTTTTGTGTGGGAAAGTTGAGTCTTCACCGGGCTGACACAAATTTCCTACCACCCAGCGTTCCCCCGGGTCTCCCGATAAAAACGGTGCCTCACTCATGTGGGAGGCCCAAGTACCCGCGACAGGCGAGGCCCCAAAACGTATTGTGACCACGTTGCGTTTTGCGCCGTTTCCTGTCGCGGGCACTAGGCCGACCCACACAAGTGAGGTACCGTCTTTCTCGTAAGACTTTGGGGAACGCGGGGTGGGTGGAAATTTGTGGATCCACGCAGATTCCGGAACTTTCCACCACAGAAATGTGGGGGAAATGTGGTTTTTTTGTCAATTGTTTAGGTTTGCAAGGGATTTTGGGTAACAGACCCTGGTGGGAGGCAGTCAAGTCACCCCATCCTGGATTCCCCTGGGTGTCTAGTTTTCAAAAATGGATAGGTTTGCCAGGTTTCCCAAGGTACCCGCAGAGCTAGGGTTCAAAAACTAAAGCTAGACATTTTGCCAAAAAGGGGTCATTTTTCACTGCGAAATTGAGGTGTGACCACGTTGCGTTTTGCGCCGTTTCCTGTCGCGGGCACTAGGCTAACCCACACAAGTGAGGTACCGTTTTTCTCGTAAGACTTTGGGGAACACGGGGTGGGTGGAAATTTGTGGATCCATGCAGATTCCAGAACTTTCCAGCACAGAAATGTGGGGAAAATGTGTTTTTTTGTCAATTTTTTAGGTTTGCAAGGGATTCTGGGTAACAGACCCTGGTGGGAGGCAGTCAAGTCACCCCATCCTGGATTCCCCTGGGTGTCTAGTTATCAAAAATGTATAGGTTTGCTAGGTTTCCCAAGGTGCCCGCAGAGCTAGGGTTCAAAAACTACAGCTAGACATTTTGACAAAAAAGGGTCATTTTTCACTGCGAAATTGAGGTGTGACCACGTTGCGTTTTGCGCCGTTTCCTGTCGCAGGTACTAGGCCGACCCACACAAGTGAGGTACCGTTTTTCTCGTAAGACTTTGGGGAACGCGGGGTGGGTGGAAATTTGTGGATCCAAGCAGGTTCCGAAACTTTCCACCACAGAAATGTGGGGAAAATGTGTTTTTTTGTTGTCAATTTTTTAGGTTTTTAAGGGATTCTGGGTAACAGACCCTGGTGGGAGGCAGTCAAGTCACCCCATCCTGGATTCCCCTGGCTGTCTAGTTTTCAAAAATGTATAGGTTTGCTAGGTTTCCCAAGGTGCCCGCAGATCTAGGGTTCAAAAACTACAGCTAGACATTTTGCCAAAAAAGGGTCATTTTTCACTGCGAAATTGAGGTGTGACCACGTTGCGTTTTGCGCCGTTTCCTGTCGCGGGCACTAGGCCGACCCACACAAGTGAGGTACCGTTTTTCTCGTAAGACTTTGGGGAACGCAGGGTGGGTGGAAATTTGTGGATCCACGCAGATTCCGGAACTTTCCACCACAGAAATGTGGGGAAAATGTGTTTTTTTTGGACAATTTTTTAGGTTTGCAAAGGATTCTGGGTAACAGACCCTGGTGGGAGGCAGTCAAGTCACCCCATCCTGGATTCCCCTGGGTGTCTAGTTTTCAAAAATGTATAGGTTTGCTAGGTTTCCCAAGGTGCCCGCAGATCTAGGGTTCAAAAACTACAGCTAGACATTTTGCCAAAAAAGGGTCATTTTTCACTGCGAAATTGAGGTGTGACCACGTTGCGTTTTGCGCCGTTTCCTGTCGCGGGCACTAGGCCGACCCACACAAGTGAGGTACCGTTTTTCTCGTAAGACTTTGGGGAACGCAGGGTGGGTGGAAATTTGTGGATCCACGCAGATTCCGGAACTTTCCACCACAGAAATGTGGGGAAAATGTGTTTTTTTTGGACAATTTTTTAGGTTTGCAAAGGATTCTGGGTAACAGACCCTGGTGGGAGGCAGTCAAGTCACCCCATCCTGGATTCCCCTGGGTGTCTAGTTTTCAAAAATGTATAGGTTTGCTAGGTTTCCCAAGGTGCCTGCAGAGCTAGGGTTCAAAAACTAGAGCTAGGCACTTTGCCAAAAAAGGGTTAATTTTCACTGCGACATTGAGTTGTGACCACGTTGCGTTTTGCGCCGTTAACTGTCGCGGGCACTATGCCTACCCACACAATTGAGGTACCATTTTTATCGGGAGACTTAGGGTAATTCAGATTTGTAAAGGAACTGTTATTATCTATTGACTTTCGATGCATTTCTGCCTTCCAAATGAAAGATATTGTGTAAAAAGAAGTCATTCTAAAAAATGACTGATAATTCTCATGCTAGTATGATTATTCCCAATTTCAGAAATGTGCAAATATCTACTGTTTCTAAACTCTATATTTTGTTCCCATTTCAGAAATACATAGGTGTCTTTCATACTGATTTTTCCATGTACACATTTTTACAGAATAATTACTATATACCCGGTACATAATAAAAAACCATTGCAAGTTGCTGCTCAGTTTTTGGCTCTGGGTTCGTCGGGTTCTTGGTGAACCTACAAGTCCTATATATCCCCACAACCAGTAATGTCCAGCGGATGTAATGGTATATTGCTTTCAAAGAGCTGTCATAATTAGAAGAAGTTACAGGTGAAAACGTTGACACAAAAGGCTGTTTTTTCAACTAATTTTCAATTTATCCTATATTTAACCTTGATGGATCTACACAAATGACCCCTTGCTGACTTCAGAATGTTGTCTTCTTCTCGAAAATGTATAGCTTTCCAGGATCCATTATTGCTTTTGTACCCATTTCTGCCATTAACTGGAAGGAGGTCAAAAGCACAAAAAATAGCAAAATTAGTCTATGTCCCAGAAAAATGCCAAAATGTGTAAAAAATGTTGGGTTTCTGACAAAAGTCTGGTATCCCCGAAAAGCTGGGAAAATGGTGATTTCAACCCCACAAACCCTTTTCTGATAACATTTGCAGGGAAAAACCCAGATGCTTTCATTTGAAGCCCGTTTTTCCCATTTTTCCCCAAAAAAACAAAATTTTGCTGTATTTTGGCTCATTTCTGTGACCCCTCTTGGAGAATCCACAAAACCTGAGTACCTTTAGAATCCCCATGATGTTGGAAGAAAAGGACGCAAATTTGGCGTGGATACCTTATGTGGTCAAAAAGTTACAGGGGTCTCAGCGCGCACTACCCCAAATAGCCAAAAAGGGGGCGTGGCACAGGAGGGGAAAAGGCCTGGCAGCGAAGGGGTTAAGCGTGGCCACACCCTTCCTTTTTTTGTCGCCTATAGTTTGTAAAAGTGTTGCCCCATATTCTTGTTAATATAAGAGGGCACCAGTTACTTCTAGATAAAGTAGAAAAGAAGTGCTACAAGAAACACTCCCGCACTACATCATCTCAGGTCACAACAACAATGACAAGTAAAAACAGTTAAACACAAATGACGTCATATTACATAGAAATGTACACTTCATCAAAACATAAAATGAAGCACTATGTATACAATTTGTTTTTAGGAACTACTATTTTATAAAACATTAGCAGTGTTACAAACTGGGAGGTAGTAAGTTATCAACGGAAATAACTAGTATATTGTTAATTTCTCGCACAGATAGATCTCCTATCCCTTTGAACTACTATAAAGTCACAGTATTAAAATATACAGGGTGAGTTTATAGTATTCCACAGGAGAACAAGAATAAGGACCACAACAAAAAAATTAAAATGTTTACAAATGATATTATGTAGAACTCAGAAAAGTTCTGACGTAGTGCTTAAAGGTCACTCACTGCTCCACTAACAGATCACGTCTTCCTTTAAGAACATATAGGATAGTAGTATAATAAACACTACTATTCCTATATATTCTATAGGGAGAAGGAGAATAGGAACCACAACAGAGAAAAAGAAAAATACCAAAATATCATTCAGAAATGTAGGGTTTATCAAAGGCATTCAGTAAGAAAGTATCTATACAAACAATCTTTTTTTAAACTGCAATTTCGAAAGATATTCCCACTGTAAAAGTATCTGATCAAGTAAGTTATAAAGGTCAGTAAGCTGTATTTCAGATGGTTTACTCCTGGCGCCGACAAATCTCCAACTCCTTTTGTCTGAAAATATGACACTGTACTACAATATACAGAGTGTCACTGATGACAGACAAAAGGAAGAGGAAAATAAAGTCATGAACACAAAACAAGATCAATAACGAAATATTTTCCAGTGGTGAATATGTTCAAAGCTTCTTTTCTCCGGGACTTCGAAATCTTTCGTCTTCACGCCAACGGGTCATAAACTCCTCTGAGATCATAATGACTGTGAATATTGCAATGTACATACTCCCAGGGGGGAAACAGAGTAAGAACCAGAAGCTGCTGACGTTACTTATAAATCTTTAGTCTTTGCGCTTATAGGTCACCAACACCTGTGAGGTCAAGTATACTGTCAATATTATTATATCCAAAGTCACACTATATGAGCTCAAAGGAGCCAGAAAGGAACAGTGTTTCCTCTATTCTGTATGTTTCTGAATACAAGCTGCTGATGTTACATATAAATGGCAAAAACAGCCAATAATGCTTTTTTTCTAAACACAAATCTTTAAATATTCACAAATAGCTATGTATTATAAATATCTGCTATGCCATAATCAAATAACGTACAACTCTGTAATATGTTTTGTTGTCGCAAAAGAAGAATCTGATGCTAGAAAACAGACCCTGCATCACAGAATGGACATGTGTAAATAACTCGCAAAAACAAAACTAATGGATCAACGGGTGTGGTTTATATACTTTTTGGTTATTGAGAAGCCTATGGAAGGAACATGCGGCTACGCCCATTTAGATGTCACGTTTTACAGTTGACACGTGTTCACGTTTTTACTGTTTAACTTGTGCACGTGTTGGGAAAAGTTAAAGTGTGTAGCTATAAAGCTTTTGATTTAGATCCTCACATGTATAAGCTCCTTAATATGTACATACGTTGGAGAGCTTAAAAACTGTTACCCGGCAAACTGTGTCATTTCCTTTCTCGTGACTAAACACATCTATTAATTGGCCTAATTCTAAATAGAAGACATAAAAAAAATATCATTCAGTATAGAAAAAAAATATGTACTAACGTTTCTCATCACTATGGTTTTAAATTTTAAAAAAATGGCAACATTTGTAAAGCGTACAGCTACCTCCAGAGAGGTGTCCCGGCGCTCGGGTCGTCTGGAAGATTAAGCATGGTATTGCCCACAGCGACATAGTGGTGGGATAATGTGCCGCGGGAGCCGGGAATCGAACTGTGAACGCTGTTGTTCAAAGTCAGGTATCATAGCTGCTGCGTCACACTTTTTCCACACTTATATGTTAATTAGTGCTAATTAAGTTTTAAACCTTGTTAAATTATAACTTTTAACAGACTACTGTTACAGTTAGTTTTTCACTACAAAACGTATGCATGTCTTTTTAAAATTTACTTGAAAACAACATAGGTTTTAAAAACTTTATAGTTGGAAATTAAGATTTAAGAAACCTTACAAATTTACTGAAAAAAACATAGGTTTCAGGGACGATATAGTTAGTTGGACATTTCATTCTTATAAAACCAGAGAAATTCGCCCATTAAGTACAACTTGCGCCCCCGCAATGCACTGCTGATGACGTCACATATTACATCACTCATGACATGCTCAGTGGCATCACTGATAACATCTCAAATGACATTACTGATGACATCATTCACGTGATCATCTGATGCAGTTCTTCAGAACCAAATAACACCTTTCATACACCCACTCACAAGTACAACCACCAATATAGAAACCATGCTCATACCAATAGCAGTTACTACATAGCTGTTTACTGATCATCTGATACAGCTCTTCACAGCCAAAAAATACCTTACATACACTCACTCAGAAGTACATACCACTAATATGGAGACCATGCTCATTCCAATAGCACTTACTACATAGCTGCTTACTGATTTATAGGTCTACATACACATCCATCCACAAATTCCTACAGTGTGTTATACACACAGTAATTCATCAATACAGCCACTAATATATCCACTCATACGCCTATATAAATACTCACACACTGCTACTTACCCTAACAGTTAATCTAAAACATAGTGAGTCACCCAAAGAAGTCTTTCCAATGCCATTTACTTTTTTTACACAGTTATACATACAGCACATCACTAATTCATACACATATGTACTGTGTTTAACAATTATTGACATAACCACATACTTATCCATGGACACACTGTCACAATCACTTGCTGTCACATATACTCACTTATAAACTCTAATTCTATAAAATACTGCAGTTTACATATGTAATTATTTACACATATATTAGTAACACATCGTTGCATTTAACAACAAAGCTATACATACGTTCAGTCACCAATACAGTCCTTAGCTCATACACTAATAAATGCATACATGCACAGAATTATTCAGTCACATATCCATGCAAGGAGTCACACACCCACCCACGCATAAAGACACTTTTGCACATAAACAGGTTCTAATGCAACAAATCATTCTTGAATATACATTAGCATAGAAACATAAAACATTCTTAAACTTTTTAGAAACACACAGTTTGTGGATGATGTTATCAGTGATGTCACAGGAGCATGTCATGAGTGATGTAATATGTGATGTAATCAGCAGTGCATTGCGGGGGTGCAAGTTATACTTAGCTCAACTAACTATAACAGTCAAATTTCTCATGTGAAATGTCCAACTAACTATAACGTCCCTGAAACCTATGTTTTTTTCAGTGAATTTCTAAGGTTTTTTAAATGCTAATTTCTAACTATAACGTTTTTAAAACCTATGGTTTTTTCAGTGAATATGTATATTATCTACTGGCGGTCGCCAGTAGATAGTTATAGTTAGGACCGAGTTCCCATAGGAAATCTGAAAATTCTATTTTGAATAACTTTGGCACCGGTTGACGAATCCTCGCGAAATTTTCAAAACTAATGGGGCGCTCCGCTCAGCTCCTACCCTGAAAGTCTCGGGGTGATTCGTCAAGCAGGGGCTGAGAAAAAAGGGGGGTCCCAAAACGCGTTTTCCCCATGCATTTTCCCATAGGACCTTTAGTCGAAGGTACAGCCCGAACGGCTGAACAGAATTACTTGAAATTTGGCAAAGAGGTAGTCCTCAGGTCAGGCATGTGCCTTTTGCATATATGGTGTCAATCTGTTCAGTAGCTCCTGAGAAAACTGCAGTTAAAAGTACATAAATATCTATATGCGCGCACCGTGCGCACACCAAATGTCCGCGAGCGTAATTCTGATTGGTGGTTAGATGTCAGTCAACATTCGAATCGGTCGAAATCAGGAAGTGTCGGACGCCATTTTGTGCGTGACAGTGAAAAAGAAAGGTGGAGAACGTGAAAAGGGGGCAGGGTAGAGAGTTCCTGACCCCCTAGCCTTTGTCAGGGGGTCCCTGAAGGACCCCGAAGGGTGAAATTTTTTAAAAACATTTTTTCAAAAAATCGCGGGGTGCGCGCACGGTGAAAAACCCTTAAAAAAAAACATTTTAAACTGTTTATAAGTTTATAGAAGATATTAACTATGCTGTTCAACTTTATCCAAATTCAAAATAAAAGAGCTGAGCCATTCCATATTAAAGGATACAGTCAATCTATAACTATATACATAGGTAGTTTATTGTGAAATAAATATATAAAAAATATAATAATACATACATAAATTAGCATTAAAAAACCTTACAAATTCATTAAAAAAACCATAGGTTTCACACACGTTATAGTTAGGAATTAGCATTTAAAAAACCTTGCAAATTCACTGAAAAAACCATAGGTTTCACACATGTTATAGTTAGCTGGACATTTCACTCGTAAAAAACCATTGAAATTCCCCAGTTATAGTTAGTTCAGCTAACTATAACTCGCACTACCGCAATCCACTGCTGATGACGTCACATATTACATCACTCATGACATGGTCAGTGACATCACTGATGACATCTCAAATGACATCACTGATGACATCACTGATGACATCATCCACTGAATATGTGTCTTTATGAAAAATAAATATTTTTTATATATGTATATCTAAAGGTTAATGGAAGAATAAATGGATAAATAAGTGTCTAAATGGATGGTTTTTTGGTAAAATTAATTGTATAACTGACTTATTAACAGTATCTTAGTGAATACAGTGATGTAATATGTGACGTCATCAGCAGTGGATTGCGGTTGCGTGAGTTATAGTTAGCTGAACTAACTATAACGGGGGAATTTCAATGGTTTTTTACAAGTGAAATGTCCAGCTAACTATAACATGTGGGACACCTATGGTTTTTTCAGTGAATATATATATATATATATATATATATATATATATATATATATATATATATATATATATATTCACTGAAAAAACCATAGGTTTCAAGCACGTTATAGTTTGGAATTAGCATTTAAAAAACCTTAGAAATTCACTGAAGAAACCATAGGTTTCAGGGGCGTTGTAGTTAGCTCGACTTTTCACTCGTACAAAACCATTGAAATTCCCCCGTTATAGTTAGTTCAGCTAACTATAACTTGCGCGCCCGCAATGCACTGCTGATGACGTCACATATTACACCACTTATGACATGGTCAGTGACATCACTGATGACATCTCAAATGACATCACTGATGACATCATCCAGTGAATGTGTTTTTCTGAAAATTACATATGTTTTATATATGTATATCTCAAGGTCGATGGAAGAATAAATGGGTATATAAGTGTCTAAATGGATGATTTGTTTTTGAAAAATTGATTGTATAACTGACTGATTAAGTGTATCTTAGTGAATACATGGCTTAGTGAGTAATGTTTAAATATGTAAATATCTGTATCCGTCTCTCACTTTGTGTATAAGTGGCTGCATGGGTTGGTGAGTAGCTACATGAGTGTCTATATAGGTTATTAGTTGGTGTTTTGAGTCAGTATGAGTGTCTGTATGGTTCGGTGGGGGGTATTACGTAGTGCAGAGGTGCATGAATGAGTGACTCACTGTTTGTATGTGTTGAAGACAGCATGTGTGCAGGACTGTATGGGTGGATGAGTGTGTGCATGGGTGTGTTAGTAAGTGAATGACTATATCAATAGTGTCTTTATGAGTAACTACATATGTTTTAAACTAGTATATGTGACTATTGGTGTATATAAGTGAGTATATGTGAGAGTGAGAGATTGGATGAGTTCCTGTATGAATAAGTATGTGTTTCTATAAGTGATTGTTTAAAAGACTAAGTATGTGTAAGTTTCTGTAGAAGTTAGTGTGGTGGTGTGTGTATAACTGTATATGCAAGTAAATGGATGTTTGATTCTTTATTAGCATGAGTGACTATGTGTGTGAGTAACTCTATGGATGAGTGGCGTTGTGTAACAGGATGTATAGGTGTATGAGTACATATGATGAGTGAGTACATGTATGAGTGACTGTATGGGACTGTTGGTGGATGTGTATGTGGATCATAGAATTACTGAATAGGTTGTTGTAACTGGTATTGGCATGTCCATTGTTTTGAAAATTTTAGTTTCTATTTTTGAATGTGAGTATCAAAGGTTATATTAAGGGGAGAGGAGGTCTGCCACTCTATCACAAGGATGATGTCATCAGTGATGTCATCAGTGATGTCATGAGTGATGTCACTGACCATGTCATGAGTGATATAATATGTGGCGTCATCAGCAGTGCATTGCGGGCGCGCGAGTTATAGTTAGCTGAACTAACTATAACGAGGGAATTTCAATGATTTTGTACGAGTGAAAAGTCCAGCTAACTATAACGCCGCTGAAACCTATGGTTTCTTCAGTGAATTTCTAAGGTTTTTTAAATGCCAATTCCTAACTATAACGTGCCTGAAACCTATGGTTTTTCAGTGAATTTCAAAGGTTTTTTTAAATGCTAATTTATAACTATGCCTACAGAGATAGGACATGTGAAGAAAGAAGAAAAAACGCACAGAAAGAAGAAAAAGAAAAGCAGAAAGAAGCAACAGAAGTCTTCAAAGACGAAGAAAAGTGCAGGAAGAAGGATAACGTGCAGAAAGAACAAACAGAAGAGCAGAAAGAAGCCTTGTTGCAAAATCATCCTGTACCCTCAACTTTTTCAGACGGATACTGGTGGTAACTGAGTCTGACTAACCAGTCCTAGAGCCAGTGCTATGTTAAAAGACACTCAGAATACAGTGAAAATACCTACATACACTAGGGAACACTATGCGTTGGGGTCCCCCTGTGATTAGCATGACCTCCTCTGTAAGCCCCTAGTATATTATAGGGCAGGGGATTAAAACTACTTCTTAAAACGCGCCACAGGGCGTGTTTGCATACGTCACCTCAGGCCCCTTCCCCTCCCTTCCCCACTGTGTAAACATGCCCTGTGGCCGTTTTAAGTTGGGAGATTAAGTCCCCTTGAATCCTGCGAGTCCCTAGGGTCCAACTAGACCACTAGGTACCTCCAGTAAGCGCCACAGAGCTGCGTTGCAGAGAGATGTAAAAAGGGGCACGGCCTAGACCACCTCTCTGCAATGCAGCGCAGTGGCGCTTACTGGAAGCACCTGGTGGGCTAGTTGGCCCCCAGGGTCCCTCAGGATTGAAGGGGAATTATTTCCCCAACTTAAAACGCGCCACAGGGCGTGTTTGCACACGTTAACTCAGGCTCCGTCCCCTCCCTTCACCACTCTGTAAACATGCCCTGTGGCCATTTTTAGTTGGGAGATTAAGTTCATTTGAATCCTGAGGGTCCCTAGGGTCCAACTAGCCCACTGGGTACGTCCAGTAAGCGCCATTGCAGAGCGGTGTAAAAAGGGGCACGGCCAGCACCACCTCTCTGCAACGCAGAGCAGTGGCGCTTACTGGAAGCACCTGGTGGGCTAGTTGGCCCCCATGGTCCCTCAGGATTGAAAGGGAATTATTTCCCCAACTTAAAACGCGCCACAGGGCGTGTTTGCACACGTCACCTCAGGCCCCGCCCCCTCCCTTCACCACTGTGTAAACTCGCCCTGTGGCCGTTCTAAGTTGAGAGATTAAGTCTCCTTGAATCCTAAGGGTACCTGGGGTCAAACTAGCCCACTAGGTACCTCCAGTAAGCGCCACAGAGCTGCATTGCATAGAGGTGTAAAAAGGGGTGTGGCCTCAGAACACCTGTCTGCAACGCAGCTCCCTGGCGCATACTGGAGATACCTGTTGGGCTAGTTGGCCCTCAGGGACCCTCAGTATTGAAGGGTAATTAATTTCCCAACTTACAACTGGCCAGGGGGCACGTTTGCAGAGTGCTGCAAGGAGGGGGCGTGGCCTCCGGCGCGATGCCCGTCTTTTATTTATTTAATTTTTTTAAGAAGGAGGGCTGTGTGGCCCCCCTTCTTTTTCAAATTTTTTGGCCCTGGGGACCCCATCCCCCAGGGCCTGCGCCCTAATTTTTTTTGTTGAAAAATTTTTTATTGGAAGGGGGGCCACGTGGCCCCCCTCCCAAGGCCTTAATCGGCCCTGGGGACCCCAACCCCCGGGTCATGGCCTTTTTTTTTTAATTCTTTAGGAGGGGGGCTGCGTTGCCCCCCACCTCAGGCCACTTATGGCCCCGGGGACCCTATCCCCCGGGGCCGGCCTTTGTTTTTTATTATTTTTAACAAAAATATATTTATAGAAACACCTAGGACATTCTGGACAAACCGTATGTACCTATCACCATGACGATTTGCGTGACATTCATTAAAAGGCGACTATGCATGCAATGAATCAACGTGGAATGTATTTACACCGCTAGTGAAGCTCTGACGTGTCTGACGCCCTACCGTGCCTAATCCCGCCGCCCCCTCCGGTGGGTATTCTCCAAGTAGACACCCTTGTCGTTTATTTATACAAACATGGGTAGCTATTGACGGGCACATTTAATACACACGCACACCAAAACATTCAAAGGGGATTCGACAAAAATTCGACCAAACTATGCAAGAAACCCCCCTCACGATTAATAAAACACACATCCACCGCCGGATGTGTAATACTTTTTATTTTACTCTCTGGAAAGGAGACAAACCTCATTTTTGAGTCACCGCGTGCTCCTGGATGAGCCCAATGCTGTGTTACACCCACCAGTGCCCGCCGAGTGCCACACACCTCTGTGCTGTATTCCACCAGCTAGTGCGTATGCTATGACACTCTCTAGCCCATGTGCACTGTAACACCACCCCGTGAATATGTCATGCCACACTTGCCTTCGCACGGGTTATATTGCCCCATCTAACGTGCCTTCCTCGATGCCTATGTTATAACACACAGCGCTATGCCATACATATTACAATCTGGGATCCATATCTTAGTCACAGTGCATATGCAACGTTACACTCCCCAGCACATATTTTATATTACAACTTTAGAGACTAGTTAGGTTACACAACACTGCCCTGTGCATATTACACTCCAAGGCGCATATCGCATAGCACGCGCTAGTGCCTGTGCTATCTCGCGCTCTCCAATGAATCTGTCATTGCGCACAATGTATTGCATATTATATTTCACGCCCGGTTCATCTTATATCACACTTTTTGGTGCATAGTATATACCATATATCTAGTTTTCATTTTCAATCGTGCTCTCAGGACTATGTTCTAAATAACACTGCGTCCACCTACCCTTTTCACGGGCATTACATTTTGCGATGAGGGGTGGAGTGTCAGGGGGTGTTTCTGCCAAGTGAGCCCGGAGTCACGGTCACAAACGTCCTCTTCTTCCTGAATAAAAGTGAGATTATGCTGCATACTTGTTCATATTTTAAGTAGTTTGCACAGACACACATTTTAAAAACAATAAAGTTCCTAATACCCACCTTCTCTGAACAGTTAGCTTGCTGCCCCATCCACCTCCTCCCTATCCTCTGTTGTCTGAATCCATGGACTAGCCTCCTCCCTCCTGCCATGCATGGTCTGATGTGCTGCCACTGCCCTCCATTTAGCATGATGTACCAGTCCACTCCTCCTGCCCTCCATTGCCCAATTCTATGGCCCGTCATTGACCTCCTGCTTAGCCTCTGTGCTTAGCTTGCTGCCCCTATTCTCCTTCCCCTGCCCTCCGATGTCTTTGTGCATACCCCTGCTCCATCCTTTTTGCCCATCTTTTTTGCCCACCATGTTCCATGGACCTGCCACTCCTATCTACTCTGAGTGTTCTGTTGAGCTGCCACTCCCCTCCCACATGCCTAGCATTGTCAGATGACTGTAACCTGTCCCTGCCACCTCCACTCTGCCTGTCCTGTCGTGGGCGCCACTGAGTGCTCTCCTCGGGATGACGCTGATGCTATACAGGGGTCCCCCTCCCATCCGTCCCCAGTCCGGAATAGGTATAGTACACTCGGACTCGGGAAACAGGTGGGTGAGGGAAGGACGGGAAGGTGCTGCAGGGAAGGAGACCTGAAACGAAACAAGCAGACGATTAGACCGGGGGCAACCTCACCTCTTCCCTCCTTCTTCCCAGGACTCAATTCCTGGCTGACCCCTTCTTTTACCTGACTCCCCCTCCCGCAATCCGGGTCTTTTCAGAACGAGAACGCCTCTGGCCACGGACCAGTTTATCTCCACTGGGAGGCGGTCCAGGGCGTAAGGTGTAGTCTGAGGTAGAGCGAGCGAGCGTTGGGAAGCAAAGGCAGCTCAATGCGTCTTGAGCTTGATGCTCCGAGGTCTCGACTCCCTCTCCCCTCCTCCTACCACGTACCCACCACCCCGTTGTATTCACGGGAAGGCAGGGCCGAGGGCATGTCGTGGCAGGATGGAGCAGGGTGGTGGAAGGGTGAATGACGGTGGCGCTTCTACTCCAAAGCCCGGAACTCCGTGGGCCGAGGAGCGCCAATGCGGATGTTTTCCAGGCCAATAGTGTCTTGGCCTATAAGTACTCGGTTTCGAGCGGTCTCTCTCTGCCCCGAGAGTCTGGGGAGGAAGAGAGGCTCGATACTAGGACCAAGTGCGCCCAGAATTCCAAGGGGATAACTGGAGGGTGCCTGCACTGCCACTCGATGCTCAGGCAGGGAGAGCAGAGGAGCGCGCACCCATGAAACGTTGGCCCGGAAATCCGTGGGCGTAACGAGTTGCTGGTCGCGCTAGCACTCACCTCACCTGGGGGCTGACTGAGGAGAGGAGTGCGTGTTCTGGGATCTGGGAAGTCCCAGGCCGAGCCTGGATACGGAGGGATCTGAAGGTCAAGGAGCTGCAGGCTGGGAGCTGCGATAACGCGGGCCGCCAAACGAAAACGAAATGCATCCGGAATCTTTGGCAACGCCCCCCCTGTCGTCTCGACCTATATCCACTCTCTGGGCGTGTCGGTTGGTGCGTGAGGCGTGCTTTCTCCGAGGCTCCTGGGAGTTGTAGTTCGAGCCAGGGCTCGCGAGTCTTCGCGGCTCCACGTCGGTCCGGACTCGTGATCATGACATGTCCACATGCCATGCCCCTATCCCCTTCCTCCTATCCTCCATGGTCCATTTTATTGCCACACCCTTCTGCCCTCCCTGGTCTGTTGTGCTGCAACTGCTCCTCCTGCCTGCCCCGCGCGGTCTGTTGTGAGGCCCCTTCCCCTGAACTCTCTTGTCTGTGCCCAGGTCCTGACCCTCCCTTCTATCCTCCATGGTCCTTTGTGCATGCCCCTGCACCCTCCTTCTTGCCCATCATAGCCATTGGGCTGCCACTAACCCTCCCACTTGCCATGCATGGTCTTCTGTGCTGCCATGGCCCCTCCCACCTTCCCTGTGTGGTCAGCTAGCTGCCCCTGACCCCCTCCCACCTTCCCTCCATGGTCTGTGCGTATGCTATCATAGTCTCACAGTTGCTCTCCATGGTGTGTCTTGTTTCTAGTGCCCTTCCTGCCTGACCACCATGGTCATCTTGCTGCTCCTGCCCTGCCCCCTTGCCCCCAGCCCTCTGTTTCCATGTGCAGACCCCTATTCCCTCCCTCCTGGCTTGTCTGTTCCATTGTAATGCCCCTGATCCGTCCCTCCTGCCCTTTATGGTCTGTTATGCTGCAGCTTTCTCTCCTGTCTGTCCCTTATGGTCAGCTAGCTACCATTGCCTCTTTCCCCTCTGTTCTCTGTTGTCCATGTGCATGGTCCTGTCCCCTCCCTATTGCTTTCTATGGATTATTTTGCTGCACTCCCGTCCCGCATGCCCTGTGTGGTGTACTGTGCTGCTGCAAACCCTGATGCCTGCCCTGTAGGGTCAGTTTAGTGCACCTCTCCATGTCCCTCCTGTCCTCTGTTATCCGAGTACATGTCCCTACCCCAATTCCTCCTGCCTACCATGATCCAATGTACCATACTTGCGAACATTTTGAACTTGGTTAGAGGGAGATTTTGGAGAAAAAAACTGGGGTATTGATTTTCCCCTTTGAGTTGCATTGAAAAAGAGGAGATTGTAGACAGGAGACAGATCAAATAAAGCCCATTTGAGCTTAAAAACATTGGACGTTTCCTAGCTGAAACGGGTCTGTTAGCATGTATGGTTGTACTACCACTGCCTCTTCCTTCTGCCCACAATGGTCTATTATATTGCCACAGCCTCTCTTGCCAGTACTGTATTGTTGGTTTGTTGCCCCTGCCCCCCTTTCCACTGCCCTCCATAGTCTGTTGTGCTGCCACTGCACTTCCTGCCTGCCCAGTGTGGTCAAATTGTTGCCTCTGCACTCTCCTACCTGCCTTCAATTTTCAGAGTCCGTGCCCCTGGCCTCTGCCTCTCAACAGTATCCCAATGAACAACTAGATTGCTAACATTCTATATTTATTACAAAAGTGTGGAACGCCTGACGTCATCTTGATGTAATCAAAACTGTAATACCTAGAGCATTTCCTTTAGAAATTACATATATGAGAGGGTATTATTTGCATCAAAATTATGGTTAGTGCTCTAAAAAACTAAAATGAGGACATATTTTCTGAGTTTTCAAATAACGACAAAGAGCTTTTAAATTATTTGTAATCTTTATGTTTTTTTTATCTAGTTGACCACTTGATTAAATGTTGCACTTAGGGGAGAGGATGTGGTGTTACTTCCAGAGCTGCAGACTTTGCAACTGGGGAACCAGGTTGGAGTTTCTGCTTCAGCTCAACATTCTGTGATTCTGGTCAAATCACTTAATCTCCCCATGTCTACAACCAAAATGAATTTGATCTTGTGTGATGTAACCAATGCTCATGTAAAGCACTCCAATACCTGACAAGTCTGCACTATATAAATCTGCAAATACACAAAAAATAAGTGTTTTTCACACTTCTGTCATTGGGTTACATCTGGGTGATAATTGTGCTGCATTTGGGCTCTTTTGTCTCTGGTGGCCATCTTGGGAGATTTATTTGTTATGAAGTTTCCTAATTTCCTCATTTACTGCAGTCTCCTCAGTAGGAAATGCTTTCAGTTTTTTACTTTGATTCCATCAAGAAGGTATTCAGATATGTCACACATTTGCCATAAATTCTGAATGTTAGCACTCTAGTTGCTCATTAGATCACTGTAGTAAAGCTACTGCTCACCACGGAAGTCTGCTGCTGGTATTAAAAGTGCATGTTTCAGTCTGCATATCAGAATTTTTTAATGAAATAGAAGAGGATTTGAGAAGTCACTCAAATGTGCCCTAATTTTTCTTTCTTCAGCACTAATCATAATTTCTATGGCAAAATGAACCCCCTCATTTTGTTCCTTTTTAAATTAAATGTTTTAAGTGTTACCAGTTTATTCCAATCAAGATGGCTTCAGGTGTGCCATACTTTTGTCATAAGTAAGACAGTAAGCGCTCTAGTTTTTCTTAAGAACACTCTGGGACATTCTGTCATTGGGCTATACTTGGGCTACATCCGGGTGATATTTGTGCTACATTTGGGCTCTTTTGTCTCTGGTGGCCATCTTGGGAGATTTATTTGTTATGACGTTTCCTAATTTCCTCATTTACTGCAGTCTCCTCAGTAGGAAATACTTTCAGTTTTTTACTTTGGTTCCATCAAGAAGGCATTCAGATGTGTCACACATTTGCCATAAATTCTGAATGTTAGCACTCTAGTTGCTCATTAGATCACTGTAGTAAAGCTACTGCTCACCAGGGAAGTCTGCTGCTGGTATTGAAAGTGCATGTTTCAGTCTGCATGTCAGAATTATTTAATGAAATAGAAGAGGATTTGAGTAGTCACTCAAACTGTGCCCTAATTTTTCTTTCTGCAGCACTAATCATACTTTCTATGGCAAAATGAACCACCTCATTTTGTTCCTTTTTAAATTAAATGTTTTACGAGTTACCACTTTATTCCAATCAAGATGGCTTCAGGTGTGCAATACGTTTGTCATAAGTAGGACTGTTAGCGCTCTAGTTGTTCTTTAGAACACTCTGGGAAGCTGCAGTAGAACACAAAGGAATCAACTGACAGTCTCTGCCCTTGTTGGATGTACATGTTTTACTGAGAATGTCAGACTTCATTCTCACATGACTGAGAAAGATAATGTGAATTTACAGAAAATATGCTCTCAGTTTAGCTTATAGATCACCTTCCAAACCTCTGTGGGAAAAGCATGAGAAAATAGTTTTCTCTCAAACATGATTCATGATATCACAGCAGAAGGCTTTTTCACAAGGTAAAATCACCTTAGAACACACCACAATTCCTAAAATTAGTATGGTACCATCAACAAATTATTTATAATGTAACTAAAGTCTTAAAACCTTCTATTAACTGCAATGCTTTTTAATGAGGTGCGATCATGTATATTGGTCCCAAGATGGCTGCCAACACTTCTTGGATGAAGTACTGACAGCCAGTCAGATCTCACGATGAGATGTGTGGTTAGGCTCCACCCAGATATATCTATATTTTTAACTCTTAATTTTCTCATGAACTACTGAACGGATTTACACCATTTAAGCAAAAGGCACAAGTCTGAACTGAGGACTACCTCTTTGCCAAAGTTGGTGTAATTCCGTTCAGCAGTTCGGCCTGTAGCTGCATCAACAGGTCCTATGGGAAAATGCATGGGGGAAAATGCGTTTTGGGACCCCGCTTTTTTCTCGGCTCCCGCTTGACGAATCACCGTGACATTTTCAGGATAGGAGCGGACCGGAGCTGGCCAAAAGTTTGGAAAATTTCGCGAAGATTCATCAATCGGCGCCAACGTTATTCCAAATAGAATGTTGCGGATTTCCTATGGAAAATAGGTCCTAACTATAACTACCTACTGGCGACTGCCAGTAGGTAATATATATATATACATACTCACACAATATATATGAATAGTATAAATGGAGTTACTATCCATATATATGGTTAGTCAATTTTTATTTTGGAAATAACTTTCTAAACCAACCAAGAAAGTGCAAAATGACAATTAGTAACATTGCAACGCCAACCTGTGCCCCTTTTTCATTTACTGGGAAATGTAAAGTTATTTTACATATTTCTTGAAATCTATTTACTGCCAAAGTGCTGTATCTATGCTTCAAATCGAGCCCACTAATTGATTAAATAGTTTCCCTACAGGACAGTTGTAAGTACCTAAAAAGGGAGTACAAAACTCAATTTCATTACAAGTTAAAAGGATGCACCGAGGGCTGTTGTGTGTTTTCTGGACAACTGAATAATTCATTCTTTCCTTGTTTAATCACTTAGTTTAGCCCAGCGTGCTTTACAAATCAAACAGCTCTATCAGACCTAGAATTGTTGGCCTTTTTCTTTCCTTATACTTCGAGTAGCCACAGTATAGCTAGAAGTGTCATTCTTCAACACCCTTAATGCCCCCTGGTGCCTAAATAGTTGCACAGTGGGCAGGTCCATTTACTTCTGTGCGTGTTATATGCAGGGCAGAAGAACAAAGCGTGGCTTATACTTCCCTTAGCTGTCAGAGAGCACATTGTACAGGGATCAATAGTCAGTGCTCCCGCCAGTGTTCCACGTGGATGGGAGTCACCCTCTTTCGAGCGTGTTATAACGAAACTTCAGATATAGGGTTTTTACCAATTGCTCTTGAGGAATTTCTAGAAAAAGTTCATATGATGAGTTGTCTTTGAGAAGCAAAATTGATCTGTCAGTCTCCCATGACCAGAAGTATGGAAGAGACTAGCTTGTATATACTCCCAATAACACGTTTTTAACTGTTTCTTTGAGGCAAGAGTCAATGATGTGGGGTCCAACGGATCTAAGGCCTAATTTTTCAAACCAGGATAGGACATGCTCGAGCCACGGGAAAGTCAGGCCTTTGTCAATAGACAGCAATTCCTTTACAGCATTTCGGTATGGCTTAAGCTCCTCCGTGGTCCAAATCCTCACCCAATATGTAAGCTGCCTTAGCCGTGCAATTTCTTCCACCCTTTTAAGTACCACATCAAGGAACATGGAGGTTAGGGGAGTACTCTTGGGAATATGGAGAAGCGAGCAAAAAAATTAGTTTTTGCTAAGATAGTGTTGGTCTGTATTCATGTAGCCCCATATTTCATTGTCATATAAGGGTGCTGATTGAACCTTTAATATGTATAGCTATAAAGCCAGACATAGGGCTCTTGAAGTTGTCTCCTAGTGTTTTTTGTAAATTGGTTGAGGCCTGGTGTTGGAGCACTGCCCTTCTTTTATGAATATTGAGGGTCCACGAGGCCCTGCTTTTGAACATAATGCCCAAATATTCTAATCTAAAAACTCGTTCCAGATTCTCATTGCCCAGGGCTAGGATGTTTTCGAATGATCTTTGTGGTCTTATTACCATAAATTTAGTTTTGGAGACGTTAATCTCCAGGCCTCTAGCCCCACCAAAAGTATTAAGATTGTCCAATAGTTGCTGCAATCCCATAGGCGTCTGAGAGATTAGGAGGGTTATGTCAGTGAATAATGAAGCAAGAACACTATCCCCTTCTAAATTGTAGGTGTCCATATATCCTCAACGAAGTGCCTCAATAGCAACAATAACAAATAAGGGAAAAAGTTTGGGGGCCAACACGCACCTTGTCTCACCCCTCTCCATATTGGGATTCAGTCTGTTAGTTGCCCCTGGGGCCCCCATCTCACCTGGGCGTAGGTATCTTGATGAATTCTTACTGGTTGGCCAAGAAGGTTGTCAAGAACCCCTGGGGTTTTTAGTGTTCCCATTGGAACCCCCGAGGGACCAAGTCAAAGGCTGCTTTGAGGTCAACAAAAGCTATATACAGATGATCTTCTTTGAGCCTTGTATACTTCCAGATTATAAGGAGCAGCCTCAGGACTTGATCTGTGGTGCTGACTTTGGGTCTAAACCCGGCTTGGAAAGGGATTAAGATCTCTGCATCCTCAATCAAGTAATTTAGTTTATTTGGCAACTGCCTCGCATAAACCTTTTGGATATCCAAAAGGCTTATCCTCTTTTTATAAATAGGGATAATTACCCCCTTTCCATGTCTTGGGGATCGGAGCCCCTGCGGCTGTTGTATTGCTCAGGCAGTTCACATATGGTGCCCAAACTGACATGTCATGGCGCAGTAGCTTGCTGGGAATTCTATCTAGGCCTGGGCCCTTGCCTAGTTTAATTGCAGCAATAGCTACTCTAGTTTCCTCAAGTGTAAAGTGAAGGACTGAGGAAAAAAGGTCAGGAAGGGAAAAAAGGTCAGGAGGGGAGCAAGCAGGTGGAATAAGCTCAATTGGGGCATGATCATATAAACTTAGTGCATTATCTATGTATCATATTAAAAGGTTCTCCAGGATCCCACACATGGGCAGGACTATTGAGTGCTGATGACTATGATGAGGATTTCCCTAGAAGAGACATAGGATTACAGGTAAGCAACTTTTAAGTCAATATATTGGTGTGTGATACTTTTGCTCCAAAGGGGTCCTCCTCTTTGAAGCTGAGAGTTCACCCATGTGGACTTCCCAACCTTTGGACTCTCAGGTCGTTCAGTTCCAAATATCAGTGACTAATGCTGTATCTCCTGCCCTGCTTCTCTTTCTCTCTCCTCTCTGGCCTCTACTTTTTCCTCCCTGCTTTTGTGTCTCACTGTTGTTTTGCTTTCCCCTCTCCCGCTAGGCGCTTCCATTCCCTCTGCATCTCCTTGATTCCTCTCTTTCTATACTTCATATACTCCTCCTGCACATCTCTCCTCCTATCACATCTTCTTCCTGTCTCCCTCATATACTTGCCTCCTCTGCCTTCTAACAAGAAAAGTAAACATGGACCAAGAAGTGTTCACTTGACAGGTGCAGGTTGGGAAACTGACATGCTCAAGAGTACAAGTATATTTGTGTGGGAAGGCACACACTAAAGTATCTGACAATAAAATCAACACGATGCATACAGTGCAATCCAGAGTATCCCTGATAATCAGTTGGTTCAGTGTGGGACTCCCTATCCACAGAGTGATGACATGTGCATGGGTAAGATGGAAAATCACAAGATGTCTTCATTCCTGAGCAAGCGATAACATACATGGTGACCTGGCTGGAAGATTGCAGGTCCAATGACCCTTTCCTTAGCACCGTCACTTGGGTTTGCCCTCACACAAATGGGTTCAATGGAAGGTTGCGAGATCAGTCCTCATCCCCTTCATCGAAAGTGACTGGTTGATCATGGGTAAGGCGGAGGCTCACAAGGCCCCATGCACCCTACAGAGCTGCCTCTGGTATGACAATGCAAGGCTGTAGATGGCAGTCTACAGCCGTAATTCCCAACAGCACCAGTTGCCTAGGAATTGTCAACGACTATACTGTGAAAAAAGCCTAACATAACAAGGCAAAATAATATATTGTAGTGAACTTGTGAGCTTCATATAATGTTCTTTGTTTCCAGGCCTCGATAGCTTGCAACAGAGCCAGGTTGACTGTATTCCAAATGCACAGAACATCTCTATGGATTCCAAGACTGAGGTGGGTAATTCAGAGTTGTGTGATTCCCTACCTCCTCCCCTCTCCCTGCCACCTCTCCCATTCCTCCAACATCATGGAGCTATAAATGTTCAGTTAAGGATTACAAGAAGATATATGCCTGAATTTCATATGTGGGTTAAGCCTCTGTTGGTGGTAATTAGTAATAACTCATGTGTCTACCACTCACATGTCAGCAGAAGACTGGGATTGTTCATATGTGCATACAAGATATCCAATAACTTGGCAAGTGAGAACTAAACATGTTGTTGTGTTTGATTATTATTGTCCCAGTACCAGTAAAACACATTTGTTAGAATGACCTCAAAAATGAAAGGTAATGTTGCATTCATGTGGACTACTAATATATCACAAAAAGCAATGTGTGATGGCCAAGCAAGAGTTGGTGATAATGAACACACAAAATACTCTCCACCAGATGTAAAGAATGTTTCTTTCTCCAGCCTTGGATCATTCATTGATTCACTTTCTTAAATATTTCTGAACTTCAGGCTGGGAACCCATGGTAGACTATGTTCTCTTCCAGGGGATCTTCATATATTGTCCTAACCACTGAAATGATCCACCAATGCACGAGAGTCCTACAATATATAATTATATATTGTTAGACCTGACAACCTTTGGTGGTGGTCCCCCAAACCTTTTGCCTTGGCCCCTCCTATTTTGCTAAATTATTTTTTGTTGGCTTAAGGACTCTGCACACTCTACCACTGCTAACCATTGCTAAAGTGCTGTCTCTCTAAAACATGATACAATTGGCATAACCCTAATTAGCATATTGAATTTACATATAGGACCTTAGTAAACGGTACTACATGCAGTGGCAGCTAGTGACATTTAAAAGTGGTGGGGTGATCAGCAGCAGGTATCAGGGCTCACGGCTAATGGGAATAACTCTATAGCCATGTACTCCAACCAAATTAGTTTCACTTTGAAAAATGTACTATGTGAAAATAAATTTTTTAAAACACGTCCACTTCCCAGGGCCTCCAAAATAGAGACAATATCAGCTTCTGGGTTTACAGTAAGCTGGGCCAATTGTCTTTTGATTGGCCCTGGTCAGAGTCTGATGCAGCTTTCAGGTGCCACTGGAGCATGTACACCTGCCCATCACCTTATTTGTACTTCATTTGTCCATGTAATCGAGTGAAGGCACTTTTTAAGCAGCAAAGAATGTGTTGTATACAAACTAGAAAGCATCAAGGCGATTGCGCTAGATGGGCTCTCTATGTTTTTAGAAAAACGACATAGATTTTATGATCGGTCCATTGACCTTGGTCTACAACCAATTCTTGATGATGGAGTCGTAACAAAAACCAAAACAGAATCCCCCATCTTTAATATAAAATGTTGAAAAGGACCCAACCTCCTCCTGGTCATACAAAATGTAAAGATTTTCACATCCATTCATATTACACACTCACTGAATGTATGGCTTTCTCTCATCTCGGCAGAATGTCATGGTTTATTAAGAATAGACACATTACTGATAATACCAAGCTTGGAATAAGACAAGAAGAAGAGCAGCTGGGTTATAGATGACTGCACTGCCTAGACAAGTCACTGAGAAGTAGTGTATGTATTGCCCACCTCAGATGGCCAGCTGCCAAAAGACCATAAATTACAATAGCATTTACAAGGATATGAGAGGCAATAAGTTAGAGAGATAGTGCCGTATATACATCAGGTGCAAAGAAATAGAGAGTCCACGTCGATGCTTGTGTTCTTGTGTTGTCTTTTATTCTTGACTTGCTCAAAGGTCAATACAGCCGTGATGTATTCAAAGTTCAATACAGCCAGTTCGATACCAAGCTTGCCATTAATTTGACTGAAACTGCCAAACAGCAGGGAGAAGGAATGGTCCTTCTCTCGCTCTATGCAGATAAGGCATTTGAGAGAATTCTTGCTAAAACACATGTCAGAAAAAGTCCAAGTGCATAATGACCAGTAGCATGAATCCCTCAGCTAAACTCGGGATGAATGGCAAATATTCCTCAATCTTATCACTAACTACAGGCCTTGAGACAAAGGTGGTCGCTCACTCTGTTGATCTTTGCATTGTCTATTTAACCCCTAGAAACAGCCATGATTTTAAAGGTATAACACATGGAAAATTGGAGCATAAAACTCCACTCTTTACAGATGATGTTCTGTGTTTCCTCACAGACCCTGAAACACCGATCCAAGTCTTACTGTGAGAACTAGACAATTTTACTAACGCCCCACGTTTAACCCCTTCCATGCTCATGACGGAACGGTTCCGTCATGAGCCACGGTTGAGCTGTGCTCATGACGGAACCGTTCCGTCATGAGCCCGCCCGCGCTCGAACCCTTCAGCACCGCGGCGGAATTCGCCCAGCGCTGAAGGGGTTAAAGGTCAATTTCTAAATCGTCTGCAGTGCAAGTTTCATACCTAGGTGGCTCTAGCAAAGAAACAACGCAGAAAGAAGAAGTAAAATGGAGCAAGATGCCCATTCGATATTTAGATATTTACCTTACAAGCTCAGCATAGGATGTCTACTAACATAATCTACTGCCTTTATTAGAAGCCTATTACAAAGGTGTATGCTTATGGGGGAAGAATGGGAGCTTGCTGCTGGGCTGAGTGGCTAGAATTAAAATGAACCTCTTAGTGAGACTCCTCTGTGTCTTAAATGGCTATCACCTAAACCTTCTCAAGCTACCACCTAAACCTTCTCAAGCTACCACCTAAACCTTCTCAAGCAACCACCTAAACCTTCAAAAGCTAGCACCTAAACCTTCTAAAGATACCACCTGAACCTTCTCAAGCTACCACCTAAACCTTCTCAAGCTACCACCTAAACCTTCTAAAGCTAGCACCTAAACCTTCTAAAGATACCACCTAAACCTTCTTTCTCATCCAGGGGTGTACTCATCAAAGTCATAATCTATGAATAATCCCCGCCCATGTGCGGGATCCCAGAGCATATAGAAAATACATATATATACATATATATGCATATGTGAAAACATATACATGCAGCCTAAAAATGTTTCAAACATGGCAATGCTGTAAATTACATAGGTTTTGCATTGTAGTGCCTGTGAGAAGTTGGCCTGATGTATGATGTCACTAGTCCACGGTACACCCTATATCAGTCTAAACAACCCTTATGGTGATTGGTTGTAAAGTCAACCTTATAGACCAGCTATCCTAGTGGTAGCATGGACAAGAGCAGTCTTAGGCCAAACTCTGAATGGCATGTGAAGCCAGCTGTTATACCATATATAATCCCTTGAATACCAAATGAAAGGACACCACAACAGATATATATATAAAATAAAGTGTATTTATTCTAGTCAAACCCTCAGCACTCTTTATGAGATTAGAGGTAAGTACAACACAGTCTTATTCAAGCATACATTAAGTCACACAGGTAAGTAATACAGTTAGGCCCTAGGGGCCACGTAAACCATACACTAAAGAAGTGGTATAAGGACCACTGTCACGGAAATAGAATAGGACTAGGCCTAGGGAATCGCTGGGGCTACACTACACTACCAACAGTTAGGAAGTGGGAGGCCCACGGGATTCAGGTGCAGAGTGCAAACACTCAAGCGTAAAGCGTAAAAGTCGATAGAATCACTAGCAGTTAGAAATAAGAAGTTTTAGGACACTGCTGGTATAGCTAGAAAGTCGAGATTCGGAAACTAGACCCTAGGATAGTCAATACCCTTGTGAGCACCGGAGTACCCAAGTTACCTAGCTCACGAGCTGCGGGTGCATAGGTGTGAACTTGCGTCGGGTTTCGTCGTGGACTTATATGGATGCCTGAAGGAAAGTTGCTGACAGGCAGTCAGTGAAGAGTGTCCGGTGGATCCCAAGGCCGGGATCAAGAAGAAAGGATACCTGCAAGCAGAAGGGACAGAGTCTGGGTCACTAGCCAGTGACCACGTGGAACCAGGAAGGAGCCAGGCGATGTCGTGAAGATGCAGGTGAAGAGGTGAAGCTTGTCGCAGCAGCCACGGGTACCTGGAGACGTCGAGGACGACCAGGACCAGGAGGCGAGCTGTCCCACGAAGGCTCTTGCTGTCGGCGGCGTCGAAGTCGAACTAGGACTCACCAAGCCTTGGCAAGCGGAACCCACGAAGAATGGAGGACTTGCTTCTGGTGCCGACCAGGAAGGTCTGGGGTGCTTCTCTTTTGCAGAGGAGCAGGAGCCAGTCTGGAGGAGCCAAACCAGCAGTGGAAATTCAAAGGTGTGTCGTCACAAAGGCCGCTAGCCAACGGGCAAGCAACCGGACAGACGCGGCAAGCAGGAAAATGCAGAAGGGCCCAACGTAGGACTCGTGGAGTGTGGGGGGCTGATCTTCGCTGCAGATAGTGCTTGGGGTTGGGGCTTCTCAATCCCCGGTGCACAACTTCGAGGGTACCTCAGAAGCTGCGCTGGAAGATACTCGCCACTTTTCCCAGGTAGCCGGTCCCACGTCTCTCGTCGCCTCCACGGATCTCAGCTCGGCTGTGGATGTGGATCAGGGTCGGAGAAGTCTGGAAGTCAAGGCTCTGGTCGGGCTCTGCAGTCGGTCCCTCGTAGAACTTCAGCAAAGCAAAGGGTAGTCTCTTGATGGTGCCTGTTTGCACAGGATAGCCACTCCTTGGCCACAAGGGAGATTCTTCAGTCTTCTTCTTTCGTCGAATGTCAGAGGTCCAGAGTTTCTGTTCAAGTTGCAGGTTCAGGATAATCTAATCTCCTGGGGCCCAGCTACCACTCTTATACTAATCTGGGGGGCTGGGTTGCCTGCTAGGTCACGCCTTATGGGTGGGACCTGGGAGGGGGGTGGTTACACCCCCTTCCCTTTATCCAGTTTCGCGCCAGGACTGGGGCTGGAGTGCCCCAGCACCGGTTTGAACTGGACTATGCATGGGACACCTTGTGTGCCCCAGGCAGTGTCTCGTTTCTTTCATCCCTCCCTGCCCCAATACACTAAGGCCTGTCTGGGGTGGTGCTCGCACCTCCCAAGGCAGGAAACCTATTGTCCAAGCCTCCCGTGCCGGGATCACTCCCAGCAGCAGGAGGTCAGACTTGTGTCGTGGCAGCAGCATCCATTTTGTGATGCTGGGGCTCTGGTTAACTTTAACCGGGTAAGTAGGTTTCAACATGTCTTCTCCCTCTAGAAGGGAGGGATAATATCCCCAGAGATGGGATGGGGTTATTATTCCAAAGTGTTAGACACCTTACACGACATGTTTTGATAAAGCCAAACCATAGTTACCATAACCGTTTAAGATTATAAGGCACTTTAAGAGTATATGGTAGGCTATATCATAGAACAGCTATAAGGACATGGTTCCGAAAGCTGCAGACAGGCTCAGCTCATGCTAGAGCACCATCTCACATGTTACCAAGCAGTGTGCCTCCAGGATTGTTAAGGCCTGCCATAGGAGTGGCTGATAGGTACACATGTGTCTATATATAAGGTAGGTATAGGAATACTACACCTAAGCAAGGGGTGATTACACGACCTTGCCCCAGCTGAGTGATCAGCCAGTTGTGTCATAATGGAAGGCCAGGCCAGGGGTGGCATAATACATGCTGCAGCCCCTGGTAGGCCTAGGGTACACCTATGCCCTGGGTACCTAAGGTACACTGTACAGGGGCCAATAAGGTGATCCTATCCAATTGGGTTATGCACCTATAGTACATAGTATTAATTTAGAGAGAGTATTAATTTAGAGAGAGAACAGCAGGGCTGTGGGTCTGATCAGCAGGCCCACAGCCACATCTAAGTCGAAAACCAGTAAAGCAAAACCAAAAAGTGGGGTGAACATAGAAAGCAAACCCTACTCTCCTACAGTGACCCCTAACCCATAAGGAAAAAAGGAAGCACCAAGCCAATTGTCACACAACAAAGCTTTATTGCCATAAAGCAAACTTGTAATTGCAGGCACTTGCCTGTAGGCTGCAGTAGAGTATCAAGAAACAAAGAAAACTGACACCTTGTCTTTAAGGCATTAGAGTAAGGGGACCGTGACTTTAAGACCTGCAGGAGACCCCTTGCTCCCATGATGCATCACAGGTGACAGTTAGGTCAGTTCTTTTTTCCGGCTCCTTCTATGAGGATCCTGGAGCTTGAGCTCTTCAGTTTTTTGACTGAAATTTTTGTAATACAGAATTTTTCAGAAAATTCGACATTTTCTGGCTCCTGAAAGCGTGTTCTGCTGGTTTCCTGAAGAATTTCAATTTTTTTCCAGTCAGAATGCCTGCTTTATTTAGGAAATGCCCTTCCTGTGGCAATAGGATGGCACTGGCGGATCCACACTCTGTGTGTATTGTGTGTTTACCAACTTCACACAATCCTGACCGGTGCCCCCTGTAGGAGAGTAGGGTCTGCTTTCTATGTTCACCCCCACTTTTTGCTTTTGCTTTACTGGTTTACGACTTAGATGTGGCTGTGGGCCTGCTAATCAGACCCACAGCCCTGCTGTTCTCTCTCTAAATTAATACTATGTACTTTAGGTGCATAACCCATTTGGATAGGATCACCTTATTGGGCCCTGTACAGTGTACCCTAGGTACCCAGGGCATAGGTGTACCCTAGGCCTACCAGGGGCTGCAGCATGTATTGTGCCACCCCTGGCCTGGCCTTCCATTTTGACACAACTGGCTGATCACTCAGCTGGGGCAAGGTCGTGTAATCACCCCTTGCTTAGGTGTAGTATTCCTATACCTAACTTACATATAGACACTTGTGTACCTATCAGTCACTCCTCTGGCAGGCCTTGACAATCCTGGAGGCAGAGTGCTTGGTAACATGTGAGATGGTGCTCTAGCATGAGCTGAGCCTGTCTGCAGCTTTCGGAACCTTGTCCTTATAGCTGTTCTATGATATAGCCTACCATATACTCTTAAAGTGCCTTATAATCTTAGACGGTTATGGTAACTATGGTTTGGCTTTATCAAAACATGTCGTGTAAGGTGTCTAACATTCGGGAATAATACCCCCATGCCATTTCTGGACATGAGAATATTATTCCCCCCTTCTAGAGGGAAAGACATGTTAAAATCATACTTCAACTGTTAGCCTCTGACCAAAGCCTCAGCATCACAAAATGGATGCTGCTGCCACGACACAAGTCTGACCTCCTGCTGCTGGGAGTGATCCCAGCCAGGGAGGCCTGGACAATAGGTTTCCTGCTTGGGGAGGTGCTAGCACCTCCCCAGACAGCCTTTAGTGTATTGGGGCAGGGTGGGCTGAAAGGAATGAGACATGCCTGGGGCACACAAGGTGTTCCTTGCATAGTCCAGTTCAAACCGGCGCTGGGGCACTCCAGCCCCAGCTCTGGTGCGAAACTGGACAAAGGGAAGTGGGTGTAACCACCCCCTCCCAGGTCCCACCCATAAGGCGTGACCTAGCAGGTATCCCAGCCCCCCAGATTAGTATAAGAGTGGGAGTTGGGCCTCAAGACTTTAGATTATCCTGAACCTGCAAAACTGAACAGAAACTCTGGACCTTCGACATTCGACGAAAGAAGAAGACTGAAGAATCTCCCTTGTAGCCAAGGAGTGGCTACCCTGTGCAAACAGGCACCATCAAGTGACTACCCTTTGCTTTGTGAAACGTTCGACGAGGAACCGACTGCAGAGCCCGACCAGAGCCTTGATTTCCAGACTTCTCCGACCCTCATCCACATCTGCAGCAGAGCTGAGATCCGTGGAGGCGACGAGCGACGTGGGACCGGCTACCTGGGAAAAGTGGCTAGTAACTTACAGCGCAGCTTCTGAGGTACCCTCGAAGTTGTGCACCGGGGATTGAGAAGCCCCAACCCCAAGCACCATCTGCACCGAAGACCAGCCCCCCACACTCCACGAGTCCTGCGTGGGGCCCTTCAGCATTTTCCTGCTTGCCGCGTCTGTCCGGTTGCTTGCCCGCTGGCTAGTGGCCTCTGTGACGACGCTCCCTGAAATCTTCTGCGCTGGTTTGGCTCCTCCAGACTGGCTCCCGCTTCTCTGCAAAGAAGAAGCACCCCAGACCTTCCTGGTCTGCACCAGAAGCAAGTCCCTTGTTCTTCGTGGGTTCCGCTTGCCAAGGCTTGGTGAGTCCTAGTCCAACTTCGACGCCGCCGACAGCAAGAGCCTTCGTGAGACAGCTCGCCTCCTGGTCCTGGTCGTCCTCGACGCTTCCTGGTCCTCCTGGCTGCAGCGACAATCTTCACCTTCACCTGCAACTCTTCACGACATCGCCTGGTTCCTTCCTGGTTCCACGTGGTCACTGGCTAGTGACCTTGACTCTGTCCCCTCTGCTTGCAGGTTTCTTCTCTTCTTGATCCCAGCCTTGGGATCCACCGGACGCTCTCTCCTGACTGCCTGTCAGCATCTTTCTTCAGGCATCCATAGGAGTCGACGACGAAAACGACGCATCTTCACCCCTATGCACCCGCAGCCTGTGGGCTAGGTAACTTGGGTACTCCGGTGCTCATCAGGATAGTGACTATCCTAGTGTCTAGTTTTCAAGTCTCAACTTCCTAGCTACTTCGGAAGTGTCCTAAATCTATCTATTTCTAAACTGTAATATTGCTATTGACTTTTACGCATTACGCGTGAGTGTTTCCACTCTGCACACAAATCCCGTGGGCCTCCCACTTCCTAACTACCGCTAGTGTAGTGTAGCCCCAGCGATTCCCTAGGCCTAGGCCTATTCTATTTCCGTGACAGTGGTTCTTATACCACTTACTTAGTATATGGTTTGCGTGGCCCCTAGGGCCTAACTGTATTACTTACCTGTGTGACTTACTGTATGCATTAATAAGACTGTGTTGTACTTACCTCTAATCTCATAAAGAGTGCTGAGGGTTTGCTTAGAATAAATACACTTTATTTTATATATATATCTGTTGTGGTGTCCTTTTATTTGGTATTCAAGGGATTATATATGGTATCACAGCTGGCTTCACATGCCATTCAGAGTTTAGCCTAAGACTGCTCTTGTCCATGCTACCACTAGGATAGCTGGTCTATAAGGTTGACTTTACAACCAATCACCATAAGGGTATTTGGACTGATATAAGGTGTACACTATAACTAGTGACATCATACATCAGGCCAACTTCTCACATTGGTGAGCAGCGGTTGGGATCTGAGCTTGCTGTTGTAATACCATTGTAATCTTGAGATACTAAATTGAAAGATCACACAGATATTGTCTAGGTACATATAACATAGATTATTATACTTAAGTCCTACTGGACTTTGTAGTTGTAGGTTGAAGGGAATAACACACCCTGACTACAACTACTAGAAAGGTTTAGTAGATACAACTAGTGTAGGTAGGTGCACACACCACACCCTCACTAGATCATGCCTCTGGGAGGAGATCAAGTAGATGCTCTCTCAGGAGGGGCAGGTCTGCAGAAGACCCCCTCTAGGTATGATACCTTAACATTCCAGGAGATGAGACAATTGTGTACCTCCAGAGGAATAAAACAGGGTGCAAACCCTACCCTCCTTCAGTTAAGACAACTCCTAGAGGAGTATGATGCTCAGAGGGCATCACAGGAAGGTGCCCTAGGCACAGAGGAGGGTTCACCCACCACAGAGGAGTCAGATGGGGCTTCAGATGGGGAGGTAGACAGCCAGAGCCAAGTAAGGAGACTTAGCCAGGCTAACTTAAGTTTACATGGGAGTTTGCATGGGGTCCCCCCATACAGACCCACAAGTAGACATTCACAGAGAAACAGGAAGGACAGATCCCCTTCAGGGGAATCCATCCACTCCCATGTCTCTAACATCTCTAATGCTTCCTCTCACAGGGGAATGACTTCACCTGAGAGAAAGGAGCATGCAGCCAGAATGAGGGAGGCTAATCTGAGGATTCAGAGGGAAGAACTTGCCCTTGCCAAAGAGAAGCTTGCTCTGGCTAGAGAACAAAAGTTAAGTGGGTTAGAACCCACTGGTGGCAGCAACATTCCTAGAGATAGAGACCGGCACTATGATAATAGAAACCTGAGCAAGATTGTCCCTCCCTACAAGTGTGGGGATGACATCCACAAATGGATAACTGCTTTGGAGAGAGCTTGCAAAGTACAGCAGGTACCCCAAAGTCAGTGGGCAGCTATCTTGTGGCTCTCCTTCTCTGAGAAAGGAAGAGACAAGCTCCTCACAGTTAGTGATGAGGATGCAGATAATTACACTGTCCTGAAGAGTGCTCTGATTGATGGGTTTGGCCTAACCACTGAACAATACAGGTTGTTGTTCAGGGATACCCAGAAGACACAGACTCAGGACTGGACTGACTTTGTAGATTGTGCCACTAAGGCTCTGGAAGGCTGGCTAATGGGAAGTAAGGTTAAGGACTATACAGGATTGTATAATTTGATCATGAGAGAACAAATACTTAACAACTGTCAAAACCAGCTATTGCATCAACACCTGATTGATTCTGATCTGACTTCTCCCCAAGAATTGGGAAAGAAGGCAGATAGATGGGTCAGGACTAGAGTTAAGCAGAAAAACCAGAACCAGGGCGGTGATCAGAAAAAGGCAGACCAGAAGGGTAATGAGCAGAAACAAAAAGACCAGAAGTCTTCACCAGGCCCCCAAAAGGCTCAGGGGGAGGGTGGTTCCAAAAAGGATAAGAAGAAAGAAGGCCAAAAGAAACCATGGTGCAACTATTGTAAGTCTACCTCACATTGGTTTAGTGAGTGCACCAAAAAGGATAAGCCCCCAGCCACCATTGCCCCTAAGGCAACTGTACCCCCTAGTTCAGCTGTAAGTGGTGGTTCCCAGCAAAAGGGTGTAGTAGGGTTAACCCTGGGAACTGAGGAGGATTCTGGCCTAGTCAGAGTACCTACTCAGGCTGTCCTGATCTGTGATGGGGACTTAGCTTTGTCCTCTACTGTAGGCCCCAGTAACCTGGGCAAGTACAGACAGACACCTTTTATCAACCAAAGAATGGCTCAGGCCTACAGGGACACTGGGGCTAGTGTCACAATGGTGACACCTGCTTTTGTGGACCCTGGACAGATCATACTAGGTGAGAATTACCTAGTGACCAACGCTAGCAATGCCACTACCTCCCATAGTGTGGCTATTGTTAACTTCTCCTGGGGAGGGGTAACTGGCCTCAAGAAAGTTGTTGTTAGTTCAGACCTTCCTGTAGAGTGTTTACTGGGCAATGATCTTGAAACTTCAGTTTGGTCTGAAGTGGAGTATAGGACCCATGCAGAAATGCTGGGGATAGATGCACATGTCCTTGCTGTGACCAGGTCACAGGCCAAAAAGTGCAACACTGAACAAGTGCTGGATCCTGAAACTATGGACCAGTCACAATCCAAGAGAAAGAGCAGTAGGGTTAAGGCTGTGCCTTCCCCCCTGCCTCAGGTGGTGGATCAGCCCTCCCAGGAGGATGATTCTGAGAGCCCTGAAGGAACTGGCCTAGAAGAACTTGAACCTGATCAGGTTGAGTTTCTTGGGACAGGGGGACCTTCCAGGGCAGATCTGAGGCAGGCTCAATTAGACTGCCCCTCTCTTGAACCCCTCAGACAGCTGGCTGCTGCTGAGGCTGCAGGGAATGCTCAAGGTACCCATAGAGTGTATTGGGATGAAGGGCTACTGTACTCAGAGGCTAGAGACCCCAAGCCTGGTGCATCCAGGAGGTTGGTCATACCACTGAAGTTCAGAGGCTTCCTTCTAACCTTGGCCCATGATATTCCCCTTGCAGGACATTTAGGCCAGAGCAAGACTTGGGACAGGCTTGTCCCTCACTTTCACTGGCCCCATATGTCAGAAGATACTAAGGAGTTTTGTCGCTCCTGTGTCACCTGCCAAGCCAGTGGCAAATCAGGTGGCACCACAAAGGCCCCCCTCATACCACTACCTGTGGTGGGGGTCCCCTTTGAAAGAGTGGGCATAGATATTGTAGGACCAATGGACCCACAAACAGCATCTGGGCACAGATTCATACTGGTGATAGTGGACCATGCCACCAGGTACCCAGAAGCAATTCCCCTGAGGACCACAACAGCTCCTGTTGTGGCAAGGGCCCTGCTTGGAGTATTCTCCAGAGTGGGCTTTCCAAAGGAGGTCATTTCTGACAGAGGTGCCAACTTTATGTCAGGATACTTGACTGCAATGTGGAAGGAGTGTGGTGTTAACTATAAGTTCACCACACCCTATCACCCACAGTGCAATGGGCTTGTTGAGAGATTCAACAAGACCCTAAAGGGAATGATAAAAGGATTACCAGACAAGCTTAGGCGAAGATGGGACATCCTTTTACCCTGCCTTCTGTTTGCTTACAGAGAGGTCCCACAAAAGGGGGTTGGCTACAGCCCTTTTGAGCTTTTGTTTGGGCATCCTGTAAGAGGACCCCTGTGTTTGGTGAAGGAAGGATGGGAGAGACCTCTCAGACAACCCAAACTAGACATAGTGGATTATGTACTTGGTCTCCGCTCCAGGATGGCAGAGTATATGAAGAAGGCTTCTAAAAACCTTGAGGCAAGCCAAGAACTCCAAAAAGCTTGGCATGACCAAAAGGCTGTACTGACTGTTTACCAGCCAGGACAGAAAGTGTGGGTGTTGGAGCCAGTGGCCCCAGCAGCACTCCAAGACAAATGGTCTGGACCCCACACTATTGTTGAGAAAAAGGGAGAAGTCACCTACTTGGTGGACCTTGGGACTCCCAGAAGCCCCCACAGGGTGCTTCATGTCAACAGATTGAAGGCATATGTTGACAGGGCAGACATGGGGCTACTCATGGCTACAGATGAGGGGCAGGAGGAAGAGAGTGACCCTCTCCCAGACCTGTTGACTCAGAACCCTGATGATGGCTCAGTTGATGGTGTGGTCTTTTCTGACAGCCTCACTATCCATCAGCAACAGGACTGCAGACAAGTTCTGCAGGCCTACAGACATATGTTCTCTCTGACCCCAAGTCAGACAAACTGGTGCACCCATGAGGTGGACACTGGTGACAGTCTGCCTGTGAAGAGTAAAATCTACAGGCAACCTGACCATGTCAAGGACTGCATAAAAGTTGAGGTACAAAAGATGTTGGAGCTGGGAGTCATTGAACCTTCAGAGAGCCCTTGGGCTAGTCCTGTAGTCCTTGTGCCAAAACCTCACACCCAAGATGGTAAGAGAGAGATGAGGTTTTGCGTGGATTACAGAGGTCTCAATGCTGTCACTAGGACAGATGCCCACCCAATACCTAGGGCAGATGAGCTCATTGACAGACTGGCAGCTGCTAAGTTTTTTAGCACATTTGACCTAACAGCAGGCTACTGGCAAATCAGACTAGCTGAGAGTGCAAAGGCCAAAACTGCTTTCTCGACCCCAGGAGGACATTATCAATTTGTGGTAATGCCCTTTGGTTTGAAGAATGCACCTGCCACTTTCCAAAGGCTGGTGAATCAAGTCCTTACTGGGTTGGATGATTATTGTGCAGCTTATCTTGATGATATTGCTGTCTTTAGCTCCACCTGGGAGGATCACCTGGTCCACCTGAGGAATGTTTTAGAGGCCCTGCAAAAGGCAGGCCTCACTATCAAGGCCACTAAGTGCCAGATAGGGCAGAGCAAGGTTGTATACCTGGGCCACCTAGTCGGTGGGGGTCAGGTTCAACCACTGGAGAGCAAGATCCAGACCATAAAGGACTGGGCTCCTCCAACTACCCAGACTCAGGTCAGAGCTTTCTTGGGCCTGACTGGGTACTACAGAAAGTTTGTTAAGAACTATGGGTCCATAGTGACACCACTTAATGACTTGACCTCCAAGAAGATGCCAAAGAAAGTTCAGTGGACAGTAAGCTGTCAAAAAGCATTTGATGACCTGAAGCAGGCCATGTGCAGTGCACCTATTCTGAAAAGTCCAGACTACTCCAAAGAGTTCATTGTCCAGACAGATGCTTCTGAGTTAGGTGTGGGAGCTGTTCTTTCACAACTGAATGTAGATGGTCAAGACCAGCCCATTGCTTTTATAAGTAGAAGGCTGACCCCTAGAGAGAAACGTTGGTCAGCTATTGAGAGGGAGGCCTTTGCTGTGGTTTGGGCCCTGAAGAAGCTGAGGCCATACTGGTTTGGCACTCACTTCAAGATTCAGACAGACCATAAGCCCCTCTTCTGGCTAAATCAGATGAAGGGTGAAAATCCCAAACTTCTTAGGTGGTCCATTTCCCTACAGGGGATGGACTTCACAGTGGAACATAGACCTGGGACTGACCATGCCAATGCAGATGGACTCTCCAGATATTTCCACTTAGAACATGAAGACTCAACTGGTCAAGGTTAGTTTAATGTCCCTAAGTTTGGGGGGGGGTTGTGTAGGAGAGTAGGGTCTGCTTTCTATGTTCACCCCCACTTTTTGCTTTTGCTTTACTGGTTTACGACTTAGATGTGGCTGTGGGCCTGCTAATCAGACCCACAGCCCTGCTGTTCTCTCTCTAAATTAATACTATGTACTTTAGGTGCATAACCCATTTGGATAGGATCACCTTATTGGGCCCTGTACAGTGTACCCTAGGTACCCAGGGCATAGGTGTACCCTAGGCCTACCAGGGGCTGCAGCATGTATTGTGCCACCCCTGGCCTGGCCTTCCATTTTGACACAACTGGCTGATCACTCAGCTGGGGCAAGGTCGTGTAATCACCCCTTGCTTAGGTGTAGTATTCCTATACCTAACTTACATATAGACACTTGTGTACCTATCAGTCACTCCTCTGGCAGGCCTTGACAATCCTGGAGGCAGAGTGCTTGGTAACATGTGAGATGGTGCTCTAGCATGAGCTGAGCCTGTCTGCAGCTTTCGGAACCTTGTCCTTATAGCTGTTCTATGATATAGCCTACCATATACTCTTAAAGTGCCTTATAATCTTAGACGGTTATGGTAACTATGGTTTGGCTTTATCAAAACATGTCGTGTAAGGTGTCTAACACTCGGGAATAATACCCCCATGCCATTTCTGGACATGAGAATATTATTCCCCCCTTCTAGAGGGAAAGACATGTTAAAATCATACTTCAACTGTTAGCCTCTGACCAAAGCCTCAGCATCACAAAATGGATGCTGCTGCCACGACACAAGTCTGACCTCCTGCTGCTGGGAGTGATCCCAGCCAGGGAGGCCTGGACAATAGGTTTCCTGCTTGGGGAGGTGCTAGCACCTCCCCAGACAGCCTTTAGTGTATTGGGGCAGGGTGGGCTGAAAGGAATGAGACATGCCTGGGGCACACAAGGTGTTCCTTGCATAGTCCAGTTCAAACCGGCGCTGGGGCACTCCAGCCCCAGCTCTGGCGCGAAACTGGACAAAGGGAAGTGGGTGTAACCACCCCCTCCCAGGTCCCACCCATAAGGCGTGACCTAGCAGGTATCCCAGCCCCCCAGATTAGTATAAGAGTGGGAGTTGGGCCTCAAGACTTTAGATTATCCTGAACCTGCAAAACTGAACAGAAACTCTGGACCTTCGACATTCGACGAAAGAAGAAGACTGAAGAATCTCCCTTGTAGCCAAGGAGTGGCTACCCTGTGCAAACAGGCACCATCAAGTGACTACCCTTTGCTTTGTGAAACGTTCGACGAGGAACCGACTGCAGAGCCCGACCAGAGCCTTGATTTCCAGACTTCTCCGACCCTCATCCACATCTGCAGCAGAGCTGAGATCCGTGGAGGCGACGAGCGACGTGGGACCGGCTACCTGGGAAAAGTGGCTAGTAACTTACAGCGCAGCTTCTGAGGTACCCTCGAAGTTGTGCACCGGGGATTGAGAAGCCCCAACCCCAAGCACCATCTGCACCGAAGACCAGCCCCCCACACTCCACGAGTCCTGCGTGGGGCCCTTCAGCATTTTCCTGCTTGCCGCGTCTGTCCGGTTGCTTGCCCGCTGGCTAGTGGCCTCTGTGACGACGCTCCCTGAAATCTTCTGCGCTGGTTTGGCTCCTCCAGACTGGCTCCCGCTTCTCTGCAAAGAAGAAGCACCCCAGACCTTCCTGGTCTGCACCAGAAGCAAGTCCCTTGTTCTTCGTGGGTTCCGCTTGCCAAGGCTTGGTGAGTCCTAGTCCAACTTCGACGCCGCCGACAGCAAGAGCCTTCGTGGGACAGCTCGCCTCCTGGTCCTGGTCGTCCTCGACGCTTCCTGGTCCTCCTGGCTGCAGCGACAAGCTTCACCTTCACCTGCAACTCTTCACGACATCGCCTGGTTCCTTCCTGGTTCCACGTGGTCACTGGCTAGTGACCTTGACTCTGTCCCCTCTGCTTGCAGGTTTCTTCTCTTCTTGATCCCAGCCTTGGGATCCACCGGACGCTCTCTCCTGACTGCCTGTCAGCATCTTTCTTCAGGCATCCATAGGAGTCGACGACGAAAACGACGCATCTTCACCCCTATGCACCCGCAGCCTGTGGGCTAGGTAACTTGGGTACTCCGGTGCTCATCAGGATAGTGACTATCCTAGTGTCTAGTTTTCAAGTCTCAACTTCCTAGCTACTTCGGAAGTGTCCTAAATCTATCTATTTCTAAACTGTAATATTGCTATTGACTTTTACGCATTACGCGTGAGTGTTTCCACTCTGCACACAAATCCCGTGGGCCTCCCACTTCCTAACTACCGCTAGTGTAGTGTAGCCCCAGCGATTCCCTAGGCCTAGGCCTATTCTATTTCCGTGACAGTGGTTCTTATACCACTTACTTAGTATATGGTTTGCGTGGCCCCTAGGGCCTAACTGTATTACTTACCTGTGTGACTTACTGTATGCATTAATAAGACTGTGTTGTACTTACCTCTAATCTCATAAAGAGTGCTGAGGGTTTGCTTAGAATAAATACACTTTATTTTATATATATATCTGTTGTGGTGTCCTTTCATTTGGTATTCAAGGGATTATATATGGTATCACAGCTGGCTTCACATGCCATTCAGAGTTTAGCCTAAGACTGCTCTTGTCCATGCTACCACTAGGATAGCTGGTCTATAAGGTTGACTTCTGATGGATACATCTGCCAGTGGATTCCTCACCTTGTGAATATCCCCTGCGCCAGCATTCCACGGAACTTTTCTTCCCCAGCATTCCACGTCGACGTGGGCGACGTCACAACACATCGGCTCCGCACGCGACTCCGTACGACGTCATCGGAGCCATAAGAAGCCCACGTCGGCGTGATGACGTCAGTTCCCTTTTTTCCGCGCCGTCGACGCGCAACGGTTTTTTCCCAGTGCTCTCTAGATACTTTGTAATCTAGTGGTGTATTCTTGTTAAAATCGGAATGTCTTCGACGAGGAAGTCGGGCTTTAAGCCCTGTAGGGAGTGCGGAGGCCTGATGTCCATGACGGATCCGCATCAGAATTGTTTATGGTGTCTCTCTTCTGATCATGATGTGGATGAGTGCGGGTGCTGTAGGAGCATGAATCCTAAAGCACTGAAGGAGAGGAAGACCAAACTCTTCATGAAGAAGATCGGTGAGGAGAAGAGAGGGAGGAAAAAGGAGAAGTCCAGGCGGGAGTCTTCGACTTCGAGGTCGTCGAAGTCGAAGAAGCACCATAAGAAGAGGAAGCATTCTTCTCGGCGTCGGTCCTCGAAGTCTAAGAGGTCGAGGTCGGCTTCGCCTCGTCGACGTCAGAGCAAGATCTTGTCTCCTTCGCCTTCTCCGGATAAGTCTTCGAAGTCTCCCTCTCCGAAGCGGACTCCGGCTCGTTCCCCGACGCCGTCTCCGGCGCCGTCCAAGGCTTCGACTCCTGGTCGGGTGGAATCTGATGTGGAGCAGGAGCAGGAAGAGTCTGTCCCGGTGCCTGATGACTCCGTGGTTCCGGTGGAGGATTCGGAGGAGCCGACGCCGGTGGCTCCACAGGAGGATACAGGGGCAGTTCCTTATCCCCAATTCCCGGCTCCAGGTACGGATCCTTCGGGATTTCTGAATGCCATGTATGGCATTTTTCAGAGAGCATCCTTCCCATCCGGAGCACCAGCAGGTCCCGTGGGTCCGATGGCGTTTTCTCTGGGAGTGCCGCAGCAATATGCTCAGGCTCCTTTTATGCCTTTTATGCCGATGGCGCCTTCTTGGCAGTTTCCGGCGCCGGTTGGGAATCCTGCTCGACCTCGGATGGATGGTCAATCTTCGGAGCCTTCTTTGACGCCGAGGCCGACTCCATCGACGCCGCATCCGGCGCCGCCGACTCCACCTGTAGCGCCTCCGACGCCGATGCCTTTGGCTCCACCGACGCCGCGTACGACGTCGACGACGCCGGCTCCCCGGAATCGATCGAGGCGTGAAGCCCAAAGGGTTTTGGAGGAGGAAAGATTTCGTGCTGAGGTGGAAGAAGGTGAGGTCGACTCTTCTTCGGACGAGTTTGGAGGTATAGAGGTAGCAAGTGGTTTGGATACCACCCCGGAGTGGGAGCATGCTTCTGCAAGGTCTTCTCCACCACAGGAATTGGCGCCCTACCATGTTGTGATCAAGAAGGCCGCGGAGTTGTTAGATCTGCAGCTGCCCTCTGTGGAATACAAGTCCAATCTGCTCACAGAGGTGTTGCACTCCCCGACGTCGGCTTCTGAGCCTTTGCTACCTTTCAATGAGGCTCTCTTGGAACCAGTATTGGAGGTGTGGAAGAAGCCTCTGTCAGCTCCAGCAGTTTGCAGGCAGGTGGCAAGGAGATACAGGGTTGCGCCAGGAGACCCGGATTTTTTATCCACGCATCCTTCTCCGGAGAGCCTAGTGGTGCAGGCTTCATGTTCTAAACATGCTTCGGGTGCTTTCCCCCAATCTCCTGCTGATAGGGAGTCGAAGAAAGTTGATCAGGCGGCCAAAAAGTCTTTCTCCTCAGGAAGTATGGCATTGAAGTCATCAAATGCTACGTGCTTGCTGGGGCGTTATGTTCATGCCCTGATGGACTCTATAAAGACTCTGGCCCCTAAGTTACCTGAGGGGGATAAGTCGTCCTTCATGGAGGTTGTGGCGGACACTCAGGCAGCTGCCAGGCAGGTGATCCAGTCTGGGCTGGATACGGCGGACTCTGTGGCGAGAATTATGGGGTCGTCCATTGCCGCAAGGAGACAAGCTTGGCTCCGTTCCTCAGGGTTTTCTGCGGATGTCCAGGCCACGCTGGTGGATCTGCCCTTTGATGGACAAAAGTTGTTTGGGGAGAAGGCAGATTCTGCTCTTCAACGTTTTAAGGACAGTAGGTTAACGGCGAAGTCCTTGGGTCTGCAGGTTCCTGTGAGAGGTTCAACTTTCCGTAAGGTTAGGGGATTCGGAAGGTCATCCTTTCGCTCCTTCCGACAGCCACAACAACAGCAGCAACAACAGCAGCAGAATCCCCTCTATCGCTCCTATAGAGGGAAGCAAAGGGGTCGGAGAGGTTCTGGTCGTAACCCCTCTTCTTCCTCCTCCTCCTCTGCTCCAAATGAGGCTTCAGGGAAGCAGCCCTAGATCCCCCATCCCGGATCATGTAAGACCTGTGGGGGGTCGGGTGTCCTACTTTCTACGGGGTTGGAAATCTGTTACAACCGACCTTTGGGTTTTGAACCTCGTAGAGACTGGGTACGCCCTTCCCTTTCGGGAGTTTCCTCCCCCTTACCCTCCTTGCCAAGGTTATTGCTCGGAGGACCACCTACTTCTCCTGCAGAAAGAAGTTCTGGCCTTGTTTCAGAAGGGCGCAATAGAGGTGGTTCCGGAGCAGGAAAGGGGTCAGGGATGCTACTCCCGGTATTTCCTGATCCCCAAGAAGGACGGCAGATTGCGTCCGATTCTGGACCTCAGAATCTTGAATTTTTACCTGAAACAGGAGAAGTTCAAGATGCTGACCCTTGCGCAGGTTCTTCAAGCGTTGCAGCAAGGAGACTGGATGGTGTCGCTCGACTTGCAGGACGCGTACTTCCATGTCCCAATCCTGAAGTCGCACAGGAAGTATCTCCGTTTTACGGTTGGGTCGCAACATTATCAGTTTGCGGTCCTCCCGTTTGGTCTTACTACTGCACCTCGAGTCTTCACAAAGGTGATGGCAGTGGTGGCTGCTCATCTCAGGAGGTCGGGGATTCCGGTTTTCCCCTACCTGGACGACTGGCTTCTGAAGGCAGAGTCCCCAGAGATGGTGCAGCGTCATCTGCAGGTGACAACTCAGCTGTTATTCGACTTGGGTTTTTCGATCAATGTGCCCAAGTCTCACCTGGTGCCCTCTCAACGCAACCTGTTTATAGGGGCAGTACTGGACACTACTGTGTGTCGAGCATTCCCTCCTCCTCAAAGGATTCTCGACATTCAGGAGATGGTCCCTTTATTCCACAGTGGAGCGGTTGTTCCAGTTCTGAAGGTCCTTCGCCTGCTCGGTCTGTTCGCTTCCTGCATTCTGTTGGTCAACCATGCACGCTGGCACATGAGGGCGCTCCAGTGGTGCCTCCGCAAGCAGTGGTATCAGCACAACGGGGATCTCGGGGAGTCGATCAAGATCTCCGGAGAAGCTGCAGCGGATCTGTCTTGGTGGAGCGTGGAGGGCAATCTGTCCCAAGGAAAGCCTTTCCATCTACCTCCATCGGTGGCCACAGTGATAACGGATGCCTCCACCCTAGGGTGGGGTGCTCATCTGGGGGATCTGGAGATCAAGGGTCTTTGGTCTCCAGAGGAGAGGTTGTTTCATATCAACCTTCTGGAGTTGCGGGCGATTCGTTTGGCACTCAAGGCCTTTCTCCCTTCCCTTCGCGGTCGGTCAGTTCAAGTCCTGACGGACAACACGACCGCGATGTGGTATATAAACAAACAGGGAGGAGTAGGGTCTCTTTGTCTCTGCAGAGAGGCCCTGCGGCTGTGGTCCTGGGCTCAGGACCATCAGATTTGTCTGATGGCAAATCATCTGGCCGGGGTGCTGAATGTGCGTGCGGACAGTCTCAGTCGGCAGTTCTCCGCCGACCACGAGTGGAGGCTCCATCCGGAGGTGGTTCGTCACGTCTTTCGGACGTGGGGGACTCCTCGGGTGGACCTGTTTGCCACCCGAGAGAACGCGCACTGCCCGTCATTCTGCAGTCTCCAGTTTCCGATGCAGGGGGCGTTGGGGGACGCGTTTCAGTTGAGTTGGGGTTCACGACTCCTTTACGCGTTTCCTCCCATACCCTTGATTCCTCGGGTTCTGAGGAAAATTCGCCAAGACCGGGCCCAAGTCATTTTGGTCGCCCCGGACTGGCCAAGAAGGGTGTGGTACACAGATCTACTTCACCTCTCCTCGCACCCTCCGCTCCGTCTCCCTCTGAGGGCAGACCTCCTCTCGCAGTCGGAGGGGCAGGTTCTTCACCCCCACCTCCAGAGCTTACACCTTCATGCCTGGAGATTGAACGGGGCAACCTGAGTTCCTTCTCTCTCCCACCTGATGTGGTGGACGTTATTTTATCGGCCAGGCGACACTCCACCAAGTCCATATACTCCTACAGGTGGTCTAAGTTTGTAAAGTGGTGTGGAGAGAGATCCATTGACCCTTTAAAGGCTCATCTTTCTGATGTGCTTCAGTTTGCTCTTTCCTTGGCTCAGCAGGGCTGTGCTGTGGCCACGGTCAAGGGCTACCTTTCGGCCTTATCGGCATTTCTGTGCCTTCCAGATCAACCTTCGTTATTTAAATCTCCGGTTGTTCTGAGGTTCATCAAGGGCCTTACAAACATGTTTCCTCCTACTCCATTTGTAATGCCTCAGTGGGACCTTAATCTTGTCTTAACCTTTTTAATGGGGTCCCCATTTGAGCCTCTTCATAATTGTCCTTTGAGGCTGTTGTCCTTTAAGGTGGTTTTTCTTGTAGCCATAACCTCGGCAAGGAGGGTAAGTGAGCTTCAAGCTCTTAGTTCCAAACCTCCTTTTCTTACCTTACATGCTGAAAGGATGGTTCTCAGGACCAGGGCTGCTTTCCTGCCAAAAGTTGTTACTCCTTTCCATTTGGGGCAGTCTATTACCCTCCCTGTTTTTTATCCACCCCCTCATCCTTCCAAAGAGGAAGAAAGACTCCATCGCCTTGACCCGAAGAGGGCTATGAGTTTTTATTTGGACAGGACCAAGGACTTTCGTGTTGATGACCAGCTTTTTATTGGCTACGTTGGTCGTTCTAAAGGTAAAGCGGTGCACAAGCGCACGCTGTCAAGATGGATAATACTGACCATCAAGATCTGCTACGCCCTGGCTGGTAAGACTCCTCCTGAGGGTATTCGTGCTCACTCTACTAGAGCTAAGTCTTCAACATCTGCTCTGGCCCGGGGTGTTCCTGTGGCAGATATTTGTAAGGCCGCGACTTGGGCTTCCCTCCATACTTTCGCAAAGCATTATTGCTTGGACTCTGAGATGAGGAGGGAGGGCCACTTCGCGCGCTCTGTCTTGCAGGACTTTCTGGTATAGAAAGGTGGACACCCTCCTCCGGGAGTGGGGACTGCTGTGGGAATCTATTCACAAGGTGAGGAATCCACTGGCAGATGTATCCATCAGAAGAACAAGTTACTTACCTTCGGTAACGATTTTTCTGGTGGATACAGTATCTGCCTGTGGATTCCTCACCAACCCACCCGCCTCCCCGTTGTCCACCTTTTGTATACTATGAAATAGGTCTTGTTTGAAATGCTTATATTTTCTCTTGTACATTTGTAGGTAATGCTTGTTTGATTAGCATTCCTTTGTTTTGTATGCTATGTATATGTATTGGTTTTTCTATATACTGTGTATACTTGGGTTTGTCGTTGGTTCACCTGTTCGCCTCGAAGGCACGGAAAAAATGGGTGGAACTGACGTCATCACGCCGACGTGGGCTTCTTATGGCTCCGATGACGTCGTACGGAGTCGCGTGCGGAGCCGATGTGTTGTGACGTCGCCCACGTCGACGTGGAATGCTGGGGAAGAAAAGTTCCGTGGAATGCTGGCGCAGGGGATATTCACAAGGTGAGGAATCCACAGGCAGATACTGTATCCACCAGAAAAATCGTTACCGAAGGTAAGTAACTTGTTCTTTACAACCAATCACCATAAGGGTATTTGGACTGATATAAGGTGTACACTATAACTAGTGACATCATACATCAGGCCAACTTCTCACACCCCCACTGCCAGAGGTTTTCCAGGCGCACTCTGCGCGATAGATAGCACATTAAGCTGCATGCCCAGCTGGAGAAGGGAAGAAGCCGTCGTGAAGGCGACCATTCATCCTTAAAAACCACCTTCTTCAGCTAGACAACCTCAGAAACGGCGACATACCACCTCTCCTGACCCCAGGAAGACCAAGGTTCCAGGAGATTCGCCTTCGACGTCGAAGGTACTGTCGAAAAAAACGAAAACGACTTCTGCGTCAAGAGATTCATCTCGACGTCGAGATTCTCCGCCGCTGAGAAGTAAGTCGGCGTCGAGGCGCAGTCCTTCGGGCTCGAAGGCTGTTAGTCCGATGAGATCTGGACTGTCTCCGTCGACGTCGAGGCTTCCGTCGACGTCGAGACACTCTCCGCCGCCCTCGAGGGGATCGGCGTCGAGAGATGCGACGACTTATGTCTTGCCGCGAGTGGGCTGTTCGACGTCAAGGCATTCAACGTTGATGAGGTCAACCCCCATTCGACGTCATGGAAGGTCGACGACTAAGTCGCCAAGCCGACGTCAGGTCGTCGTCGAAGTCGCCAAGCCGACGTCATGGAAGGTCGACGTCGAAGTCTTCAGGTCGACGACGAAGGTCGACCACGAAGTCCCCAGTTCGACGACAAACACCTGTTTGACGACTAAGATCGACGTCGAGGTCTCCGCAACGCGTAGGCGGTCGGCGTCGAGACCACCGTCGAGGGCGGAGCGCCATTCACAACAATCGGCACCGATGGTGACACAAACATCATCGACGTTGAGGCGTTCGACTTCGAAGGAAAGAGCAGCAGTGACCGCGGAGAGAAGAGCCAGATCTAGATCTTCAGGAGATCGATCATCATCTCCAGGCCTGCATATCGTGCAGATCTCTCCAGAAAAATCATCTAAGGAACCGGAGAAGTTTGGACTTTCACCTCGCTGGTTGGAGAATGTGGGTACAGGTGACTGCAGAAGTCCGGGCTCTGACTTTTCCCGCACGTACTCTCCCTCCAGGATTTCTCCGCGTAGGAGCAGGTCCCCTCCTGGTAGTCCAAAGCCACCTTCTCCACGCCGGTCACGATCCAGGGATCGTCCCTCTTCTCACAGAAGGCCAAGATCACGGTCCAGGGGTCATCACAGCGACCTGCCCCACAAGAGGCAACACATTAGATCACCCACCTGGTCTCCCTCCACAAGGTCCTCTGTCCGGGACTATTCCCCGACCTTGTCTTCTACACCCCGTCACGAGTGTCCCCAGTGGATGACATCGCTACTTTCTCTGACGTCCTGGGTAGAGGTGCGCAGAAATTGAATATCATGCTACACACCCCTCTGGCCCCCAGGTCAATTATATTTGATACGTTGCATCACCGGTCAGCACCAAGACCTTTGCTACCATTGGTGCCAGGATTGTTGGAGCCAGCGATGGCCACATTTCTCACACCTGCTACGGTGGGCTTTGTGCCTTCAAGAATAGCGAAAAAATATAAGGCTCCTGCTGAGGATCCCTTGTTTCTAAGGGCGGACCCACCAGCGGACTCAGTTATCGTGGCGGCTGCCATGATGTCCCATTCTGCCTCTGTGTCCTCTTCTGTCCCCCCGGAGAAAGACAGCAAGCAAATGGATTCGTATGGCAGAAAGATGTGCAACACTTCTGCCTCACACATGAAAGTGGCTAGTGCTTCAGCCCTACTAGGACGGTATGATCGCTCTCTGTGGGATTCCCTCTCCAGATTTGCTGAGAAACTGCCAAGGGAAGACAGGCAGGATTTGAATGAAATTCTCCTGGAAGGTGGGCTCGTAGCCAATCAAATTATCAGTGCGGCTACGGATGCTTCGGACCTCGCCGCACATGGCTACTCTCATGGCGTATGCTCTCAGCGCTCAGCCTGGCTGTGGCTGACGGGCCTCGAGCCTGATGCGCAGAAAAAAATTCTTAATCTGCCTTTTAACGGGTCATCTTTGTTTGGGGCTCACGCTGATGACCAAATGAACAAAATGAAGGCAGAGTTGCACACTGTTAAAGCTGTTGGGCTGGAAAAGCGCAAGGAATATCGAAAGCGCTTTCGCCAGGGCGACAAGCGTGCCTTTCATCAGCGCGTTCAAACACCCCAATGGTCCTCCCAAAATCAGCAGATGTCCCAGTTTCAACAAAGGGGTCGTGGCAGAGTGAGAGGAAATGCAAAGCAGCAACAGTCTTCCACCAACCAGACCTCAAAACAGTGAGATCTTACTTCCTCCGCGCTCGTTCGCCACTCCGGTAGGAGGAAGTATCAGTGTTCACCTGTCAGAGTTGGAAGCAATTACAAAAGACAGATGGGTGCTAAATATTGTACAGCATGGCTACTTGCTGAGGTTCAAGTCTCCCCCTCCGCATGTATCCCCACGGAGGCAGCACCTCAATCAAATCCAAAGTCAGCTTTTACTGGGCGAAGTAGCTACTCTCCTCTCCAAGAATGCCATAGAGGAAGTTCCGCCCCTGCAAGGAAATCAAGGAGTATACTCCCGGTACTTTCTTGTCCAAAAACGAGGAGTAGTCAAAGAGTACAGACTCATTCTCGACCTCCGTCTGCTCAACGGATTTGTCAGGAAGGAAAAGTTCAGAATGTGGCTCTGCATCAGATCTTCCCACATCTTCACCAGGGAGACTGGATGTGTGCCATCGACCTACAGGATGCCTTCTTCCATATTCCTATCTTAGTGAAACACCGGAAATTTCTCAGGTTTCAGATCTCTCGTCAGCACTATCAGTACAGAGTTCTGCCGTTTGGCCTCAAATCCGCCCCACGGACATTCTCAAAGTGCATGGCGGTGGTAGCTGCCTTCCTCCGCAAACAAAAGATATTAGTCTATCCCTATCTAGACGACTGGCTCCTGAAGAGTTCCACTCCTGTTCGACTCCAGAGCCATCTCTCGTTCTGCCTCAATCTCCTACAGTCGCTGGGATTACAGGTCAATTACAAAAAGTCGGTCCTCAATCCCACTCAGCGGATTCACTACCTGGGCGCCTCTCTGGACTCCGCAAAGGCAAGCGTGTGTCCTTCGGAGGAGAGGTTATCATCCATGCTTCAGAAATGCCACACGCTTCTCAACGCGGCATTTCCCACAGCCAGGCAAGTGTCGTCACTTCTGGGGTCGATGGCTTCGTGCATTTTCATTGTGCCCAATGCACGTCTTCACATGCGCCCTCTGCAACAAGAGCTAGAGGATCAGTGGTCGCAGAGGTCCGGCCGCTGGGAAGATCTCATCTCTCTTCACCAAGCTGCCAAAGACTCCATCAGATGGTGGATGAATCGCTCCCATCTACTTCACGGTGTCCCCTTCCATCAGGCGCCTCCGACACAGACAGTGGTCACAGATGCCTCCATGCAGGGCTGGGGTGCTCATATGGACCAGCTTCAGGTACAAGGTCTCTGGTCCAATACCGAACAGAGTTAACACATAAACTTCTTGGAGCTACGAGCAGTCCATCTAGCTCTCAAATCCCTGTATCCGTCCCTCCAAACCAACCACGTTCAGATTCAGACAGACAACACAACAACTATGTTCTATCTGAACAAGCAAGGAGGCACCAGATCACGAGTACTATCTCTGGAAGCTCAGTCCATTTGGCGATGGCTACTGGCGAGAGACCTTTCGATCATCGCTGTTCACCTGCCAGGGACCCTGAACGTCCAGGCAGACGGCCTCAGCAGAGACTTTGTCGAAGCGCACGACTGGGTGCTCAACGAAGACGTCGCTCAAGAGATCTTCCGGCAGTGGGGAGTACCGGACATAGCTATTTTCGCAGACACGGCAAAAAAAAAATGCCCCGTCTTCGCCTCCAGGTTCCCCCAACAGGGATCTCAGGGGAACGCACTTTTGATCAGCTGGTCACGGAAATTGCTATACACTTTTCCTCCTCTCCCTCTCATCCCAGCTGTGATGCAGAAATTCTACAGGACCAGAACGCGGATGATCCTTATAGCTCCGGAGTGGCCCCGTCAGTGGTGGTACCCGGATCTACTACAGCTGTCAGAGGTGCCACACCGGAGATTGCCTTGCCTGCCGAACTTACTGACCAAGGACCAGGGGAGAATGTTCCATCCCAACCTCCCCTCTCTTCGCTTGACGGCATGGCTCCTGAACTCATCCAGTACGGACATTTAGATCTTCCGGTGGACTGCATGAACATTCTGCGAGAAGCAAAGAGGCCCTCCACTAGGAAGTCTTATGCCTTCAAGTGGAAGAGGTTCTACATTTGGTGTAGAGATAACGCCCTTGATCCGATCCGGGGTCAAGAACAGGTTATTCTCCCCTATTTTTTACACTTGGCAAAGTCTGGTTTAAAGTATACTTCCATCAGGTCCACTTAGCTGCTATCACAGCTTATAGAAAATCTCCTACCCAGGCCTCATTCTTCCAGATGCCGGTAGTCAAAGATTTCCTAGAAGGGCTTAAGAAAGTATTTCCACCAGTGAGGTCTCCTTCCCCTCCCTGGGAACTCAACATTGTTCTCTCTAAGTTGATGGGAGCTCCTTTCGAGCCTATTCATAAGGCATCCTTACAGCATCTGACCTGGAAGGCTGCCTTCTTAGTAGCCATCACTTCAGGCCCTCTGCTGCAAGGAACCTTACACTGTTTTCCATGATAATAGATTGGTACTACGTACTCATCCGAGCTTCCTGCCCAAGGTGGTCTCGGACTTCCACATTAATCAGGTTATACGTTACCCACTTTTTTTCCTCAGCCAACCACTCCCCCGGAGAGAGCTTTACATTCTCTTGACCTGGGTATTGAAATTTTATCTTGCTAAGACACTTTCGCTTAGAAAGTCTGACAGGCTCTTTGTTAATTACGGTCCAACGAATACCGGGCTGGCTGCCTCCAAGAGGTCCATTTCTAGATGGATTGTCTCATGTATAGCCTTGTCCTATCAGCTGTCTCACAAGGTTCTACAGGGTAGACCAAGAGCACACTCTACTAGAGGGAAAGCTTCTACTGTAGCTCTCCTTCGCAACGTTCCCATGTCTGAAATTTGCAAAGCGGCTACATGGCGCTCCATACACACTTTTACACGCCATTATTGCCTAGATTCAGACGCACAGGCCGACGCCCAGGTGGGGCAGGCCTCTTTGAGGGATTTGTTTGCATGACTGCTATGCTTATGTGATGTTAATGCATGTTCTAAATGCTATAATGCTCGTCCGAGAGACTTTGGGTTTGGGCTTGCTACTCTATTCATAGATTATGACTATTGATGAGTATCCCCTGGATGAGAAGGATTAGTTACTTACCTGTAATCCTAGTTCTAATCCAGGGGTATACTCATCAAAGTCATAAGCGACCCACCCACCTCCCCGGACGAGCTTTTTCTCCTCAAGGCATTGTTTATTAATTGCAGATCTACTCGGGTGCGAGTGCACCGTCAAAAAGAACTGACCTAACTGTCACCTGTGGTGCATCATGGGAGCAAGGGGTCTCCTGCAGGTCTTAAAGGCACGGTCCCCTTACTCTAATGCCTTAAAGGCAAGGTGTCAGTTTTCTTTGTTTCTTGATACTCTACTGCAGCCTACAGGCAAGTGCCTGCAATTACAAGTTTGCTTTATGGCAATAAAGCATTGTTGTGTGACAATTGGCTTGGTGCTTCCTTTTTTAGGTCTCGGCTAGCGAAGGCTGCGCTTGCGCAGTCTCGCTCACGAGATTTAATGACTTGGAGAAGAGGGGCTTGAACCCGCCCCTCTTCTCCCCTCTTCTCCATTGGCTGGCCTCTTGAATGCTGGCCAGCCATTGGAGAAGAGGTTTGTCTCTCCGAACAGGCCCCGTCCTTTTCGGATTCGGGGGCGTGTTTTTTGCTACTTTTCTCATTATCTCCTCCAGCCAATGGCAAGAGGAGAGAAAAGAAAAACACGCCCCCGAATCCGGAAACGCCGCTGCCTTTCTCCGAGGCATTTCTGCTTCGCCTCGGAGAAAGGCGGCGGTGTTCATGGCTCTCGCCAGGTAAGGCAACAGAGCCACCAACTCATCAATTCAGAACATTCGTCCTCAATATGCACCGCAGTAATTTGAAAATGATCATTTACATGCGTCTCGCTAAATGTGTGACTGTATTTTTGTTTAAACCGTTATATTTGTTTCCATTTTCCTTAATTTAAAAATGACCACCTAACCAACTTATTTGTAAAGGATAAACAGCCAGATCTCCTTCACTCCCATGATGATATTCTTGGTAAGAAACTTGTCAGAGACATGTACTCTCGTTTGGAAACATTCTCCGTCAACTGACAGGTCCCGCTAGGAGAAACGACGAGCGTCCCACCCCAAGATGGCCACGCTGGGAGAGGCCGTATCCCGGCCCTCAGCCCCCCTCCCCCTCGATGAATGCAGAGCCTGGCACCGCCTTTCCTCCGCTGCCCTTCGTGTGGGGAAAGCAGCAACCTCGAGAGAAACAAGCCTTGTCCTGACCCCGACGGGTGCTGCTGTGCGAGTCCCTCGGCTTACAGTGGGCGGCGAGAGGAGGCGGAACCGCCTGAGCTCCCTTCCCACCACTTCCTGCAGAAGGAGTAGGCTCCTCGGTAGTCCCCTGCTCCTGAGCATGTCTGGCAGCTGCAGGGTCCTCAGCACCCGCCTCCTGCTGCAGCTGCTCCGGGGCCGGGGCGCGGCAAGCGCTTGGCGGGGAAACTGCCAGGTACGGATTGTTGTTAGTCCCCAGATCCTACCACTTGGCATCCGTGGGCCTCTGTCCGACGCGATAGTTTCTGGAGAGTTGTGGGGAGCAAGCAGTGATAACGAGCAAACTTTGCGCCTGACTTGGGAGATGGGATGATGGTCTTTAACCTGGGTGTAAAAGCCCCTGCTCGATAGATACTTGTCCAGTAGCAGTTTTGCGCCTCCATAAAATAGCACACAGGGTTAGCATGCATGCTGCAAAAATAGATTGCTTTGCACCTGTTTCAAGATCTTCTTCTTAGAGTTTCCCCATAATCAAATGGGTGTATTTTCTGGTATTTATATGTTTCCTTCGTCTTTAATGTGTGATTTTGCTCACGAGAAAGTGTCACTCCTGGACATTGAAATGTTACTCATAATTGGACTGAAATTATGAAAGCGTCACACATAGCAATCTGAAACCTTGCCAGCTATGCTCAGGTGTTATATTTCTGATTTGATCGAGAGATTTCCAGCTTTTGAATGACACCAGGGGCCCTTGCTGGAGTTTTCTGGGTCACCTCAGAGCCGAGCGCCTGTTTTATGCGCCTGTAGGATGTAAGGTGAATTCAACCCACTCTCAGAGTTAGTACTTTATTTTCAGACAGCACATCTCAGGAAGAGGCAATTATTGTACACTGCTTTCCGAGTTGAACTGTATGAAAATAAAGCACTGACTGAGAGAGAAATTTGGTGCGATTAATCCCTTAACACCCTATAGGCGCATAAAACGTGCTGGGCTCTGTGCTGATTCAGCAAAACCCACCCTGATAGTAGCCTAGGAGTCTGGGACAGCTGTGAGCTGCCCCCTCTTCCTCCACCTCCACAAACCGCATGGGAAGGATGGGTCAGACCCAGGGTGACGTTGCAGGGATGTAAATAAAAAAAAGTATACACATGTTGTGTCAACAAGCACTATGCATCATTGAGGACTTGGAAGATAGTTCAAGTTTGCGTGCATCATGCAGGGTTTTACATATTTGTATTTTATACAATTAAACAAAAAATAATAATTGGAGCGCTGCCAAGATGTCTGTGCAGCTAAAGGAGTTTAGGACTTGTTCATTCTAGCGCAGGAGTAATGTAATGGCCTGCACATGGGTTCTGCTTTGATTTTTAAGCGTGCCGTGATATTTTGAAGGCATGACGTAAATATGCTATAATTGCTGATCTGTTGGCAATTAGCGCACAGAGTTTCCTGATTGCACCGATTACATATTAATCCAATTTCTTTACCTGCAACAGACGCGCTGTAAACAAAGCACACGTGATATATTACGTTAAGCTGTTTTTTAGGTCTCGGCTAACAGCTCAGATTGGCCTGATGTCTTACATACAATGAACAATTACCGCAAAGCTGTCATTAACGCGCGCAGCAAACCAAACAATGGGGACTAGCTTATCCTAGTGACGCCAGCACAAGCACATGGGACGTTACACTCACAAGCCGGCTGAGGGAGCGCAGATGGCTGTGTGTGTGTGTGGCTCTGTGTGTGTGTGGGTGGCTCTGTGTGCGTGTGGGAGGCTCTTTGTGTGTGGCTCTGTGTGGGTGGCTTTATTTGTAGGTGGCTCTATGCGTTGTGGCTTTGTCTGTGTGTGGGTAACTGTGTGTGTGTAGGTGGCTATGTGAGTGGCTCTGTGTGTGTGGGTGGCTTTGTGTGTGTGGCTCTGTGTGTGGGTGCAAATGCAATATGTCTCGCATTTAAGAGTGATTAAGCTATTGACATTGTACATAACAATGCAGTTTCTTTATATGTTTTAAAAACAAAAACAATGTCAGGAGCAATATCAATAGCTCTAACTTTAACAATGCCGAGACCATTGCATTGTAAATGCTTGTTCCTTATGGGTTAGGGGGCACTACAATTCAAACCTATGTAATTTACAGCATTGCCATGTTTGAAACATTTTTAGGCTGCATGTATCTGTTTTCACATATGCATATATATGTATATATATGTATTTTCTATATGCTCCGGGATCCCGCACGTGGGCGGGGATTATTCATAGATTATGACTTTGATGAGTATACCCCTGGATGAGAATTAGGATTACAGGTAAGTAACTAATCCAAATCTACCACCTACACCTTCTATAGCAGCAATAAACCTTCTAAAGCTACCATATAAACCATCTAAACCTACCACATAAACCTTCTAAAGCTATCACCTAAACCTTCTAAAGCTATCACCTAAACCTTCTAAAGCTACCACCTACACCTTCTATAGCAGCAATAAACCTTCTAAAGCTACCACATAAACCTTCTAAAGCTACCACATAAACCTTCTAAAGCAGCAATAAACCTTCTAAAGCTACCACCTAAACCTTCTATAGCAGCAATAAACGTTCTAAATCTACCACCTAAACCTACCACATAAACCTTCTAAAGCTACCAACTAAACCGTCTAAACCTACCACATAAACCTTCTAAAACAGCAATAAACCTTCTAAAGCAGCAATACACCTTCTAAAGCTACCACATAAACCTTCTAAAGCAGCAATAAACCTAATACAGAACAAATTGGTGACCTTTGGAAATGTAAAGCCTCAAAGGTACGAAGGCCCACACTATATAGTAAGCCATTATAGGGAAGGCTAGGATTCCCCAATGTTGAAAACTATATGTACAAAGCCCAACTGCAGCTGGCACGTAATGGCACGCTCCTGTCCCAGCACGGTGGGCCATTGTAGAATTAGCCCACTGCAAGGTTCTACTTCATAATCTGCCATGGCTGCCCAGAGACAAAAGTCCTATGGCATCAGTAATCAGTTTTATATTACAATATTATTGCATTACTAGTATACCCTTACAATTCCTTCCCTACAGTTACCAATCACTCACAGCCCTGACTTTCCTCTGGGGCTGTCAAGTATTGGTTTCCAGAGATGGAGCGGAGAGATACTTCTGAGGTGAGGTGATGCATACATGCATTGAGAAATGTGAGACTGGCGAATAGAACTAAAACCCTCTTCGAGTACATATGTCATAATAAGCTAGCAATAAAAGGCCTTGACTCTTAAATAAACAGCTTACAGGCGGCCGAACCACACAGATACACGGCTAACCGGGCTAGAGTTTTGGGGGCACCGATCGGATACAAACGGTCAAGTCCACAACACGCGCACATCTCATGGAGAATGGATGCAGCATTGGAATGAGATAATACTTTACCCCAACTAGATTAAGAAACTTTTACAGGTGTTGTAAGAAAGTGGCTCTGTATATACTGCACCTAAGTAAGGTTCAGTGTGCACAGAGTCCACAGTCCCCAGAGGTTTGGCAGAGGCTAAAGTTAGATATAACCTTACTCTCTAAAGTGGTAGCTTGGTCGAGCAGTAAAGCAGTATCAGAGGACAGTGTAAAGCATTTGTTGCACACACTCAGTCAACATATGATCTCACACACTCAAGAACTGAACTCTAGGCCAATGGTTTATATAAAAAAATATATGGTTGTTTTATTTTAGAACCAACAATAGGTATCAAAATATATTTTCTCAGAATGAGATGCTTTAGTTAAATACTTTTCAATAGGCAATAGACTTTTGAATGCAATGTTACTGTTGTTGCAATAGGCAAAACTATTTCAAACACAATTATACATTGAGCTCAATGGGAATTTCTAGTTAAATGCAATAGATTAATTTTTGGAATACTTTTCTTACCACAGGACTGGATCCTAGATTCAGTCCTGGGACATCTCCTGTAAACAGTTGAGTAAAAACGTTTTGGTTAAAGTTGTGATTTTTAAGGAATAATATTGTATTTTAAAAGTTGACACTTGGAAAAATTTTCACATAGAATCACCAGTGTTATCCTATGGGAGGAAATTCACTTAGCAGGTAAGTGGGGTTATAGTTACTTTTTCTAACTCAGTGTTGGATCCTGGATCCAGCACTGGGACATCTCCTGTAAACAGTTGAAAGAATGAGTTTTTGTTATACAGGCGATTTTTAACAAATATTTGTAAGTTTGCAAAATCGACAGAAGAATTTCTGGTGAAAACCAGGCAATGTTATCCTATGGAAGAAAAGTGAGTTCTCCAGTATTGGGGTGTCTTTCATAGATTCACATGCTTGAATATTTCCCGTCGTCGAATTGGGAGTCCCACGGTACATAACATAGCAATGTAGTAATAACATAAGCCTAATAGGCATAAAAGAAAGTAAAACCATAGAGTTTTTATGGATAGACAACTTGTCACATCTATAACCTATTACTGTCATTATGTTTTAGTCCAAAATCCAGCCAATCAGGCGTCCGCACCCTCTAGATCCCTCTCCCCAGAGGCTCAGGCCCTCAGATTTTCTACCGCACATCGTGTGAAGGGAGTCTCCCTGAGTTTGATCAGTTTTTCTTCTCATATCTCCTCAGAAGATTACCTCTATGATGTCTACATCCAAGAAATCCCTCTTCAGACCTTGTGGAAGTTGTGGTAAACTGAGGCTTCATTCTGAAGACCCTCACAAGAAATGTATTTATTGCTTATATCCTGAACATCAGCTAAAGCATTGTAAAATTGGTAGAACCTTTTCTCAGAAAACTTTAAAGGACCAAGAAGGGCGTCGCCTTCTGTGGCTACAGAAGTTGAAGACTTCAGAAAATCCTCTTTCAGATGTGGAGAGTGTGTCTTCAATCAAAACTGCTCCCTCCTTGAAGAGAACAAGTGACTCTTAGAAGGTTTCTCCAAGACCTAAAGTGGTGAAGAAACATCATGTTGATAAGCCCACTACCCAATCTTCAACTTCAAAAGGGGTGATTCCCCCCCCCCCAGGAGTCTATCTGAATCCTTTACGCCCCCGAGATCTGATTCTCAGGCGTCAAAGACTCCATCTGCTCAGTTTTTTACCTCAGAAACTGCCTCTCTCGTAGACGAGCTCATCAACGCTTCCTCCGTCGACGAGAGCTGCCGTCGTCTCATCTACGTCGACGACTTCGACCTCTATGTCTATGAAGCCGGCTATGATCCTGTCGTCGGCGTCTTCACCGTCGACGTTGGTATCTGTTAAGGTGAGACCCATTTCATCTACAGTGCCTTTAACTTCGTCGACGACGGCAAGCAAACATAGAAAAAAGCACATGTCGTCGACGGTGGATTCGTTGTCGACTGTGGCTTCGTCGTCGACAGTGGCTCCTTCGACGACGGTGGCTCCTTCGTCGACGGTGGCCTCGTCGTTGACGGTGGCCTCGTCGTTGACGGTGGTCTCGTCGTCAACGATGGCCTCGTCGTCGACGGTGGGTTCGTCGTCGACGGTGGGTTCGTCGTTGACGGTGGCTCAACGACGACTTTCATCGTCAGCAACAACGGTAACGACTCCATCTCAAGATCTGACACCACTAAGGGCTTCAAGCTCTTTGCTTCAATGACGACATTCCTCTTTGGATACCCTAATGTCAATTAAAGCTCCTTCTCAGCCTCCAGAGGTGCTATTTTCATCTGACGATGAGGAATCCGAGAATGATAGATTTCGGGCTGCTCTCAGTCCCTCTGAACTTCTAATAAAGTGTCAGGAATCTGATGATGATGACGACTTACAAGAGGACGATTTCTCTACTTGTGACACACACCCGGCTCCAGAACTTCCTATGGCACAACTGCCGTTAAGTCGTATTTCCAACCTTCAATATATGTTGGATGATTACAATCGCCATTTTCCACGTTCTGTGCAGACTTCTCCAACGCCGCAGATACCTCCACAGCCTTTTTCAAATAAGGAAACCGTGATCACACCTACGTCGGCGACAAGAGTTCAACATCTTGCAGTTCCTCAAATCATAGAGGAAGACGTTGTCGACAAGCAGGATGATGACGGTGACAAGGAAGAAGGTGAGCTGGATGATGGTTCCCTTCTTTCTGAATGGGACAACTATCAAATACAAACGCCATCTACTGCTGCTCCAGCTCCTTTGGATTCTCCACCGGTCGACATTGGTGGTTTTCATTTGCTTATGGAAAGAGCAGCTAAAAGATTCCACCTTCCTATGACCACCAGGGAGGAGGATTGTTTCCTATATGATTTTAAGGATCAAAAACAGGCTTTCCAATTATCGATTTTATCTGGCAAGAAGGCCTCAAGCTGATGCAAACTCCTAACTCCATTCCAGCCATCCTTCCTAAGATAGATAAAAAATACAAAGCCCCTCCAAATTCTCCTGCTTGTCCAATTTCGCAAACAAAGCCTGATTCCATCATTACTCAGGCAGCTCAGCGTCGATCCAGAAACCCATTGTCTCCTTTGTCTGCACCACCAGATCAAGAATGTCGACGCCTGGATGGTATAGGAAAGAAATTTTCCACTATGGCTGCGACTACAGTACGTGTTTCTTTAGCGATCCTGGGCCGTTACGACCGCCAAATGTGGTCAGACATTTCATCTCCGCTAGACCTTATCCCTGAAACATCTAGGCCAGAGGCATTAAAAATTCTCCAAGAGGGGAAAAGAATTTCCTCGGAAATTATCGATTGCGCTATTGATGTATTCTCTACTGGCTTCCGTCTTTTGGCTGGTGCAGCAGTCCTCAGGCGTCAGGGCTGGTTACGGGCCACGTATTTCCGTCAGTAGGTACAGGCAAAAATACTGGACATGCCTTACGACGGTGAATCATTGTTTGGCCAGCATATACACGATGCCCTTCAAACAATTAAAAAGGACACTGACACTGCTCGTGCTCTTGGGTCTTTGCAATTCAAAAATCAGCCTTTTCGAGGCACAAGAGGTCATGGTTCCTCTTCTTCCTTTCAAGGAAATTAGAATCAGTACAGAAAAAGTCAAAATCGCTACTCCTCCCAGAATCAACAGTCATATATGCAACAGCATTCTTCCACCTACAGGCAATACAGAGGAAAATCCTCTTATAGAGGAAAGGATTCCTCCAAGAAACAATGACTCTCACCACACACCGTCGCAAAATCCTCCCGCTTTTTCAAAACTTGGAGGTCGAATCTCCCACTTCTACTCCAAATGGTCACAAATTACTACCGATCAATGGGTTCTAGATATTGTGTGCAGGGGACACGCATTGGAATTCATAAAGATTCCTCCCAATACTCCACCAAGAGGTCCCCCTCCTGCTCACCTAAAAGAACTCTTGAATCAGCTGAAAATGTTATAAGAAAGGGCGCGATCGAACTGGTGCCAAAACTACAGAAGGGCAAGGGGATCTATTCAAGGTTCTTCCTCATACAGAAAAAGTCGGGAGAATGGCATCCCATTTTGGATCTACGTGCTCTGAACAAATACATTGTGAGAAGTTGGCCTGATGTATGATGTCACTAGTTCTAGTGTACACCTTATATCAGTCCAAATACCCTTATGGTGATTGGTTGTAAAGTCAACCTTATAGACCAGCTATCCTAGTGGTAGCATGGACAAGAGCAGTCTTAGGCTAAACTCTGAATGGCATGTGAAGCCAGCTGTGATACCATATATAATCCCTTGAATACCAAATGAAAGGACACCACAACAGATGTATATATAAAATAAAGTGTATTTATTCTAAGCAAACCCTCAGCACTCTTTATGAGATTAGAGGTAAGTACAACACAGTCTTATTAATGCATACAGTAAGTCACACAGGTAAGTAATACAGTTAGGCCCTAGGGGCCACGCCAACCATATACTAAGTAAGTGGTATAAGAACCACTGTCACGGAAATAGAATAGGCCTAGGCCTAGGGAATCGCTGGGGCTACACTACACTAGCGTTAGTTAGGAAGTGGGAGGCCCACGGGATTCGTGTGCAGAGTGGAAACATTCACGCGTAATGCGTAAAAGTCAATAGCAATAGTACAGTTTAGAAAACGGTAGATTTAGGACACTTCCGGAGTAGCTAGGAAGTTGAGACTTGAAAACTAGACACTAGGATAGTCACTATCCTGATGAGCACCGGAGTACCCAAGTTACCTCGCCCACAGGCTGCGGGTGCATAGGGGTGAAGATGCGTCGTTTTCGTCGTCGACTCCTAGGGATGCCTGAAGAAAGATGCTGACAGGCAGTCAGTGAAGAGTGTCCGGTGGATCCCAAGGCTGGGATCTAGAAGAAAGGAAACCTGCAAGCAGAAGGGACAGAGTCAAGGTCACTAGCCAGTGACCACGTGGAACCAGGAAGGAACCAGACGATGTCGTGAAGATTGCAGGTGAAGGTGAAGCTTGTCGCTGCAGCCAGGAGGACCAGGAAGCGTCGAGGACGACCAGGACCAGGAGGCGAGCTGTCCCACGAAGGCTCTTGCTGTCGGCGGCGTCGAAGTTGGACTAGGACTCACCAAGCCTTGGCAAGCGGAACCCACGAAGAACGAAGGACTTGCTTCTGGTGCAGACCAGGAAGGTCTGGGGTGCTTCTTCTTTGCAGAGAAGCGGGAGCCAGTCCGGAGGAGCCAAACCAGCGCAGAAGATTTCAGGGTGCGTCGTCACAAAGGCCACTAGCCAGCGGGCAAGCAACCGGACAGACGCGGCAAGCAGGAAAATGCTGAAGGGCCCCACGCAGGACTCGTGGAGTGTGGGGGGCTGATCTTCGGTGCAGATGGTGCTTGGGGTTGGGGCTTCTCAATCCCCGATGCACAACTTCGAGGGTACCTCAGAAGCTGCGCTGTAAGTTACTAGCAACTTTTTCCAGGTAGCCGGTCCCATGTCGCTCGTCGCCTCCACGGATCTCAGCTCTGCTGCAGATGTGGATGAGGGTCGGAGAAGTCTGGAAGTCAAGGCTCTGGTCGGGCTCTGCAGTCGGTTCCTCGTAGAACGGTCGCAAAGCAAAGGGTAGTCTCTTGATGGTGCCTGTTTGCACAGGGTAGCCACTCCTTGGCTACAAGGGAGATTCTTCAGTCTTCTTCTTTCGTCGAATGTCGAAGGTCCAGAGTTTCTGTTCAGTTTTGCAGGTTCAGGATAATCTAAAGTCTTGAGGCCCAACTCCCACTCTTATACTAATCTGGGGGGCTGGGATACCTGCTAGGTCACGCCTTATGGGTGGGACCTGGGAGGGGGTGGTTACACCCACTTCCCTTTGTCCAGTTTCGCGCCAGAGCTGGGGCTGGAGTGCCCCAGCACCGGTTTGAACTGGACTATGCAAGGAACACCTTGTGTGCCCCAGGCATGTCTCATTCCTTTCAGCCCACCCTGCCCCAATACACTAAAGGCTGTCTGGGGAGGTGCTAGCACCTCCCCAAGCAGGAAACCTATTGTCCAGGCCTCCCTGGCTGGGATCACTCCCAGCTGCAGGAGGTCAGACTTGTGTCTGTGGCAGCAGCATCCATTTTGTGATGCTGAGGCTTTGGTTAGAGATAAACAGCAAAGTAGGATTTTAACATGTCTCTCCCTCTAGAAGGGAGGAATAATATCCTCATCACCAGAAATGGTATGGGGGTATTATTCCAAAGTGTTAGACACCTTACACGACATGTTTTGATAAAGCCAAACCATAGTTACCATAACCGTTTAAGATTATAAGGCACTTTAAGAGTATATGGTAGGCTATATCATAGAACAGCTATAAGGACATGGTTCCGAAAGCTGCAGACAGGCTCAGCTCATGCTAGAGCACCATCTCACATGTTACCAAGCACTCTGCCTCCAGGATTGTTAAGGCCTGCCATAGGAGTGACTGATAGGTACACATGTGTCTATATATAAGGGTAGATATAGGCATACTATATCTAAGCAAGGGGTGATTACACGACCTTGCCCCAGCTGAGTGATCAGCCAGTTGTGTCTGATTGGAAGGCCAGACCAGGGGTGGCATAATACATGCTGCAGCCCCTGGGAGGCCCAGGGTACACCTATGCCCTGGGTACCTAGGGTACACTGTACAGGGTCCAATAAGGTGATCCTTACCAATTGGTTATGTACCTAGGGTACATGGAGTCCATTTTAAAGAGAGAGCAGACAGCCTGAGACCCTGAATGGCAGGATCTCAGGCCAACTAAGTCGAAAAACCAGCTAGACACTAGGCAAAAAGTTGGGGGTAACCATAGTCAGATATCCACCTTCCTACACAACCCCCCCCCCCAAACGAAAGGAGATAAGGCTGGCCTTGACAAGGTAAGCCTCTATTGCCTAAGTGGCCATATAAGGAAGAACCAGCACTGGCATGGTTACCCCCTGTCTCATGGTCCACTAAGCAATCCCTCATCCTAAAGGTATCATAGGGTCTCCACCATAGGGAATCTCTACCTTGGGTGTGTCTTTGCAAAGTAAAAGGCTGGTGTTGAGATGGAGTACTGAAGTGAGTGTCCTCAAAGTGAGGCCTCAGCTTCCTCCAATCATCCTCCACCATGGATGCCTTTCTTTCTTTAACTGAGTTGCACTGTGCTCTCAGGGTCAGCCTCTGGCTACCTAAAGCTGGAGGCTGGGTCCCTTTTGTGGGCTTACTGGAGGGACAGGTCAGGTTTGGGGCCCTAAGGTCCCATGTTTGCCTGTGCCCAACAGAATCCCTCTGGGGGAGGTTCCTAACTACCTGTAAAGGGGATCCCTCAGGAATGTTTTTACCCATCACCTGGCTAGGGCTACTAGCCAGGCAATCCTCATTCTTTTGATGGGGGGGTTCTTGTGGACAGGGGCCCTCTGGGGGTCCACTGGCCTCCCTGACCTCTGCAGCCCTGGGCTGACTGAGGCAGGGTAGAGAGAGGCAGGCTACCTGCACCAGACTGGGTCCCACCTTGGAAGGGGCCACTGACATCAGAGGCTCTGCCAGGCCAGGCCTGGCTACCTCTGGGGCAGTTCCTTCACAAGGGGTGAGGTCAGATCCCTGAGGAGGCTGACTTTTTCCTAATGTCTGGGGAGAGGGAGACTTTTCTTCCTCCCCACTACTCTCTGTTTGTGTGGAGTGATCCATAGTTTCAGGCTTCACTACACCTATGTCAGTCTGAGTATGGGCTGAGACCATTACAGCCTTGCCAACCTTTTCAGGGAGGCACTCAGTTTGGGTTTGAGCTGTGACTGTCACAGCTCTGCCAGTCTCTACAGGGAAGTCTGTCTTTGCCTGGGCTGTGGCTACCACTGCCCTTCCAACCTTTTCAGGGAGGAAATCTACTTGGACAGGGGTTGTGACTGGCACAACCCCACTACCCTTTTTGGAAAGGCCTACCATTTTGGAATGGGTGTCTTGTTCAACTCCAGCCCAAGCTGAGAGTTCTAAGTCATTCCCCAGTAAGCAGTCCACAGGCAAGGTTGGAGACACTGCCACCCTTTTAGGGCCAGTGACACCTCCCCAGCTGAGACATACCTCTGCCATGGGATGACTGTTCTGTTTGCCATCAATGTTAGTGACCTGGTATGAGAAACCAGGCAAAAGCTGCTCAGAGGGAACTAGCCTATGGGCCACCATAGTGATGCTAGCTCCAGTGTCTCTGTAGGCCTCAGCTTTTCTACCATTGATGTAGGGTTCCTGTCTGTACCTACCCAAAGTGTTGGGACAGGCAGTGAAGTTGGCAAACCCCATGCCACCATCACAGACAAGAGTAGCTGCTGTAGGGGAATTGGCTAAGCCAGAGTCCCCCTGTGTTCCCCAAGAAAACCCAACCAAATTTTTGGGGGCACTCCCACCACCTGGGGGATTACTGCTGACAGTAATAGGTGGTGTGACAGGAGTAGTTGGAGGAACAGTTTTGTTTTTAGCCTGTGGGCAACTGCTGTCAGTTTTCCAATGCCCAGGTGTTTTACACACATGGCAGTAAGGCTTTTTAACTGTGGTAGAGGAGGGAGCTTGGGACCCACCACCCTGTGTGGAGTTTTTGGGCCCTGAGGAAGATTTCTCTTTTGTTTTATCCCCACCCTTTTCTTGAGGCTTGGTGGTATCTTTCTTTTGGTCACCACCCTGATTTTTAGGCCTAATCCTGGTCCTGACCCATTTATCTGCCCTCTTTCCCAATTCTTGGGGAGAGGTCAAATCTGAGTCTACCAGGTGTTGATGGAGAAGCTGGTTCTGACAATTACTAAGGATCTGCTCCCTCATAATCAAGTTGTACAATCCTGTATAGTCCTGCACCTTGCTGCCATTTAACCAACCTTCCAAAGCCTTAGTGGCACAATCCACAAAATCAGACCAGTCCTGTGTCTGTGTCTTCTGGGTGTCTCTGAACAACAACCTATATTGCTCAGTGGTTAAGCCAAACCCATCTATCAGAGCACTCTTCAGGGCTTTGTAATTGTTTGCATCCTCATCACTGACTGTGAGGAGCTTGTCTCTACCTTTGTCAGAAAAGGAGAGCCACAAGATAGCTGCCCACTGACTTTGGGGTACCTGCTGTACTTTGCAGGCCCTCTCCAAAGCAGTCATCCATTTGTGGATGTCATCCCCATTCTGATATGGGGGGACTATCTTGCTTAGGTTTCTATGGTCATAAGACCTATCCCTATCTCTAGGAATGTTGCTGCCACCAGTGGGTTCTGACCCACACAATTTTTGCTCTCTAGCCAGAGCAAGCTTCTCTTTGGCAAGGGCAATTTCTTCCCTCTGAATCCTCAGATTAGCTTCCCTCATTCTGGCTTTATGCTCCTTTCTCTCAGGTGAAGTCATTCCCCTGTGAGAGGAAGCATTAGAGATGCTAGAAACATGGGAGTGGATGGATTCCCTTGAAGGGGATCTGTCCCTCCTGCTTCTCTGTGAAAGCCTACTTGGGGGTCTGTATGGGGGGACCCCATGCAAACTCCCATGTAAACTTAGGTTAGCCTGGCTAAGTCTTCCTACTTGGCCCTGGCTGTCTACCTCCCCATCTGAAGCCCCATCTGACTCCTCTGTGGTGGGTAGACCCTCCTCTGTGCCTAGGGCACCTGCCTGAGATGCCCTAAGAGTATCATACTCCTATAGGAGTTGTCTTAACTGAAGGAGGGTAGGGTTTGCACCCTGTTTTATTCCTCTGGAGGTACACAAGTGTCTCATCTCCTGGAATGTTAAGGTATCATATCTAGAGGGGATCTTTTGCAGACCTGATCCTCCTGAGAGGGCATCTACTTGATCTCCTCTCAGAGACATGATCTAGTGAGGGTGTGGTGTGTGCACCTACCTACACTAGTTGTATCTACTAAACCTCTCTAGTAGTTGTAGTCAGGGTGTGTTACTCCCTTCAACCTACAACTACAAAGTCCAGTAGGACTTAAGTATTATAATCTGTTATATGTACCTAGACAATATCTGTGTGATCTTTCAATTTAGTATCTCAAGATTACAATGGTATTACAACAGCAAGCTCAGATCCCAACCGCTGCTCACCAATGTGAGAAGTTGGCCTGATGTATGATGTCACTAGTTCTAGTGTACACCTTATATCAGTCCAAATACCCTTATGGTGATTGGTTGTAAAGTCAACCTTATAGACCAGCTATCCTAGTGGTAGCATGGACAAGAGCAGTCTTAGGCTAAACTCTGAATGGCATGTGAAGCCAGCTGTGATACCATATATAATCCCTTGAATACCAAATGAAAGGACACCACAACAGATATATATATAAAATAAAGTGTATTTATTCTAAGCAAACCCTCAGCACTCTTTATGAGATTAGAGGTAAGTACAACACAGTCTTATTAATGCATACAGTAAGTCACACAGGTAAGTAATACAGTTAGGCCCTAGGGGCCACGCCAACCATATACTAAGTAAGTGGTATAAGAACCACTGTCACGGAAATAGAATAGGCCTAGGCCTAGGGAATCGCTGGGGCTACACTACACTAGCGTTAGTTAGGAAGTGGGAGGCCCACGGGATTCGTGTGCAGAGTGGAAACACTCATGCGTAATGCGTAAAAGTCAATAGCAATAGTACAGTTTAGAAAACGGTAGATTTAGGACACTTCCGGAGTAGCTAGGAAGTTGAGACTTGAAAACTAGACACTAGGATAGTCACTATCCTGATGAGCACCGGAGTACCCAAGTTACCTAGCCCACAGGCTGCGGGTGCATAGGGGTGAAGATGCGTCGTTTTCGTCGTCGACTCCTAGGGATGCCTGAAGAAAGATGCTGACAGGCAGTCAGTGAAGAGTGTCCAGTGGATCCCAAGGCTGGGATCTAGAAGAAAGGAAACCTGCAAGCAGAAGGGACAGAGTCAAGGTCACTAGCCAGTGACCACGTGGAACCAGGAAGGAACCAGACGATGTCGTGAAGATTGCAGGTGAAGGTGAAGCTTGTCGCTGCAGCCAGGAGGACCAGGAAGCGTCGAGGACGACCAGGACCAGGAGGCGAGCTGTCCCACGAAGGCTCTTGCTGTCGGCGGCGTCGAAGTTGGACTAGGACTCACCAAGCCTTGGCAAGCGGAACCCACGAAGAACGAAGGACTTGCTTCTGGTGCAGACCAGGAAGGTCTGGGGTGCTTCTTCTTTGCAGAGAAGCGGGAGCCAGTCCGGAGGAGCCAAACCAGCGCAGAAGATTTCAGGGTGCGTCGTCACAAAGGCCACTAGCCAGCGGGCAAGCAACCGGACAGACGCGGCAAGCAGGAAAATGCTGAAGGGCCCCACGCAGGACTCGTGGAGTGTGGGGGGCTGATCTTCGGTGCAGATGGTGCTTGGGGTTGGGGCTTCTCAATCCCCGATGCACAACTTCGAGGGTACCTCAGAAGCTGCGCTGTAAGTTACTAGCCACTTTTTCCAGGTAGCCGGTCCCACGTCGCTCGTCGCCTCCACGGATCTCAGCTCTGCTGCAGATGTGGATGAGGGTCGGAGAAGTCTGGAAGTCAAGGCTCTGGTCGGGCTCTGCAGTCGGTTCCTCGTAGAACGGTTGCAAAGCAAAGGGTAGTCTCTTGATGGTGCCTGTTTGCACAGGGTAGCCACTCCTTGGCTACAAGGGAGATTCTTCAGTCTTCTTCTTTCGTCGAATGTCGAAGGTCCAGAGTTTCTGTTCAGTTTTGCAGGTTCAGGATAATCTAAAGTCTTGAGGCCCAACTCCCACTCTTATACTAATCTGGGGGGCTGGGATACCTGCTAGGTCACGCCTTATGGGTGGGACCTGGGAGGGGGTGGTTACACCCACTTCCCTTTGTCCAGTTTCGCGCCAGAGCTGGGGCTGGAGTGCCCCAGCACCGGTTTGAACTGGACTATGCAAGGAACACCTTGTGTGCCCCAGGCATGTCTCATTCCTTTCAGCCCACCCTGCCCCAATACACTAAAGGCTGTCTGGGGAGGTGCTAGCACCTCCCCAAGCAGGAAACCTATTGTCCAGGCCTCCCTGGCTGGGATCACTCCCAGCTGCAGGAGGTCAGACTTGTGTCTGTGGCAGCAGCATCCATTTTGTGATGCTGAGGCTTTGGTTAGAGATAAACAGCAAAGTAGGATTTTAACATGTCTCTCCCTCTAGAAGGGAGGAATAATATCCTCATCACCAGAAATGGTATGGGGGTATTATTCCAAAGTGTTAGACACCTTACACGACATGTTTTGATAAAGCCAAACCATAGTTACCATAACCGTTTAAGATTATAAGGCACTTTAGGAGTATATGGTAGGCTATATCATAGAACAGCTATAAGGACATGGTTCCGAAAGCTGCAGACAGGCTCAGCTCATGCTAGAGCACCATCTCACATGTTACCAAGCACTCTGCCTCCAGGATTGTTAAGGCCTGCCATAGGAGTGACTGATAGGTACACATGTGTCTATATATAAGGGTAGATATAGGCATACTATATCTAAGCAAGGGGTGATTACACGACCTTGCCCCAGCTGAGTGATCAGCCAGTTGTGTCTGATTGGAAGGCCAGACCAGGGGTGGCATAATACATGCTGCAGCCCCTGGGAGGCCCAGGGTACACCTATGCCCTGGGTACCTAGGGTACACTGTACAGGGTCCAATAAGGTGATCCTTACCAATTGGTTATGTACCTAGGGTACATGGAGTCCATTTTAAAGAGAGAGCAGACAGCCTGAGACCCTGAATGGCAGGATCTCAGGCCAACTAAGTCGAAAAACCAGCTAGACACTAGGCAAAAAGTTGGGGGTAACCATAGTCAGATATCCACCTTCCTACATACATCAAGACACAAACCTTTCGCATGTTGTCTCTTCAAGAAGTACTCCCTTTTCTATCCCAAGGAGAGTTTATGACAACTTTAGATCTTCAAGATGCTTATTTTCATCTTCCCATACTGCCGAGACACAGAAAATTTCTCGGATTCAGAGTGGCCGGAAAGGATTTCCAATTTAAGGTTCTGGCACAGATGTAGTCCTCTCAATGAGGTTTCAAATGTTGTTCAAATGAGTAGAGTTAAACTTTCATCAATTTGAAGAAACTTTATTCGTCGTTTTTGGTGGCGTTCATTTCAAACACGTCACAATAAACACTGACATAGGTTACGTATTCCCAATGCATTTCGGCGTGAGCCTTCATCAGGGGAGATCTACAAATGGTAAAGAGGATGGATGAATGTGGGATCCATAGATGGCATATCATGTATTTACATAAAACGTTGTTGGTTAAATAAACAGAAAAAAAGGTGAAAGGAAGCGGGTTAATCGGAGTGAAAAAAGGTCAAACGGATGTGGGTGACTCGTTTATAAAAAGTGAGACATCGTGTATGTATAGTTCAGTCGAAATAAGATGTCTAGTGCTTTTAGTGAAGAAATATCCCTAAAGGATACCCAAGGAATGGTTACGATTTTCACGTTCACAATCCTTTAGTCCTATGTTTATACACACTGCTACCTGACACGTGACACACTTTCAACGCCCCTTTCTCAACATTTAAACTCGTCCTAAAACGATTACAGACGCGAACAGCCACACACGGATCACACGGACGACACGATGAGGCGTTAAGCTCCCGGTAAGAACATCTTACACGTCCTTACTTGCACTTCCTACTCGCACGCTTCACGGTAGTTTCCTACCGCTCGTAACCATTCCTTGGGTATCCTTTAGGGATATTTCTTCACTAAAAGCACTAGACATCTTATTTCGACTGAACTATACATACACGATGTCTCACTTTTTATAAACGAGTCACCCACATCCGTTTGACCTTTTTTCACTCCGATTAACCCGCTTCCTTTCACCTTTTTTTCTGTTTATTTAACCAACAACGTTTTATGTAAATACATGATATGCCATCTATGGATCCCACATTCATCCATCCTCTTTACCATTTGTAGATCTCCCCTGATGAAGGCTCACGCCGAAATGCATTGGGAATACGTAACCTATGTCAGTGTTTATTGTGACGTGTTTGAAATGAACGCCACCAAAAACGACGAATAAAGTTTCTTCAAATTGATGAAAGTTTAACTCTACTCATTTGAACAACATTTGAAACCTCATTGAGAGGACTACATCTGTGCCCGAGGGACACACCCCATGTCTTGGGGAGTGCATTCTTTACGTTTCTACTCACTCATTTTCGGAAAGCGAGACCTTGGAGCACGAAACAACCAATTAACAACTAAATTACTATTACGCAGTGCGTGTACTATATACCCTGTTCAATTTAAGGTTCTGCCATTCGGCCTTTGTTCCGTTCCCCGAGTGTTTACAAAGGCCCTTGCACCGGTGGAAGCTTACCTTGGTCTACAAGGAGTGCAAATCTTTCCATACTTAGACGACTGCCTACTGAAGGCAAAGTCGTTAGAACGGGCATCCAAACAAACTCTTTTATGCAGGTCCCTCTTCCAATCTCTGGGCCTCACTTTAAACATGGGAAAAACTCAGTTTCTCCCAGCTCAAAACAGACTGTTCTTGGGAGCCATTCTAGATACCAGGCAAGGGAAAGCTTTTGTGTCGCACGAAAGACGTCAACGTCTTAGCAATCTAGCGACTTCTATCCATCTAAAAGAGTTTGTTTCTTTCCTAGGGATGTTGTCCTCGTGCATTCCTCTAGTCCCTCACTGTCGCCTGAAAATGAGACCTGTCCAGGAGGAATTGAACAAACAATGGGCTCAAGTCTCAAGAACTTTCAACGACTTAGTCAGAGTCACACATCGACTAAAAAGAGCTCTTTTATGGTGGATTCACAAAGAAAATATCTCCTCAGGACGTCCGTTTGTGGCGGACAGTCCACTATTCACCCTCACGACCGATGCATCTCTCGAGGGTTGGGGCACCCACTTACAAGGACTGACTGTGAAAGGCAAGTGGTCCGAAAAACAAAAGACAAGACACATCAACCTTTTAGAGTTACTGGCCATTTTTCTGGCTCTGAAAGCTTTCCGAACCATCATTCAAGGAAGCACGGTGTTGATCCGTACGGACAACACAACGTGCATGCACTACATCAACAAACAGAGAGGCACAAGCTCCGTCTTGTTGTCCCTTCAGGCTCAACAAATTTGGAATTGGCCGATTCAACATCATATCGTCCTCACAGCAGTTCATGTTCCGGGAGCGTCGAACAATCTTGCGGATTCCCTAAGCAGATCGTCCACGACCAATCACAAATGGGAATTACACCAACCCATTCTGGATCACATTTTTCAACTATGGGGTCCCCCAAATCTGGATCTGTTCGCAACATATCTGAACCGCAAATGCCTGTTCTACGCAAGTTGGCTTTCCCAACCAAGGTCATGCGGGAATGCCTTTTTGATGAACTGGTCAAAAATATAATGTTACACTTTTCCACCAATACCTCTAGTCCCCAAGTTTCTGCGGAAAATGAGGAAAGAACCCTGTCACATTATTCTTATAGCCCCCCGGTGGCCTCGACAAATCTGGTTCGCGGAACTACTGCTCCTGTCTCAGTGCGACCCGATCATTCTTCGCCCTCTTCCAAATATTTTGACCATGGAACACGGCCAAATTTGTCATCCCGATCCTGCATCTCTATGTTTAGCGGCTTGGAACCTGAGCTCTATGAATTTGTAAATTTGGACATTCCTTCAGATTGCAGAGAAGTCTTGGCTAAGGCTAGAGCACCTTCAACGGTAAAAACATATAAACTCAAATGGAAAAGATTCTGTCTATGGTGCAATGAACCTCAAGTACATCCTATACATTCCAAGCCAGAAAAACTTTTGCCTTTCTTTTTGCACCTAGCGAAATCAGGCCTCTCATACTCTACCCTTAAGGTTTTCCTAGCAGCAATCTCACGATTCCGACAAGATGGCTCTAACTCACTTTACTCAGTAATTCAACAATTTTTCAAGGGTCTTTTTCGAATGTTTCCTCCGATACGTCGGCCACCTCCACCTTGGCATCTAAACATTGTATTAGCACAGCTCATGAAACCACTATTTGAGCCAATCCATAAGGTCAGTCTCAAATATGTTACTTGGAAGGCTTCTCTACTCCTGGCTCTTACTTCCTCCCGCCGGGTTAGTGACTTGCAGGCGTTTACTACTAAACCACCTTTTCTTCAATTTACTAAAGACTCTGTCCTGCTCTGCACCAATCTGGCCTTTATCCCCAAGGTGCCATTGGATTTTCACCTCAATGAGCCGGTTGTTTTAAAAATATTTTTTCCAAATCCTCAAACTCCTGCAGAGAAAACGCTTCATTCTTTGGATGTCAAGAGATGTCTCAAATTTTACCTTCAGAGAACAGCTACTATTCGTAAGAATGACCAACTCTTTGTGGCTTACGGACGGATGCGAAAGGGTCATCCGGTCACCAAACAAACTATAGCAAGCTGGATATCTTCTACTATTGCCTTTTGCCATCAACAAGCGGGAAAACCACTTACATCAAACGTTCTAGCGCATTCCACCAGGAAGGTTTCTTCTTCTGCTGCGCTATTTGCTGGGGTACCTCTTCAATACATCTGCAGAGCTGCAACATGGTCCAGCAGACATACCTTTACGAGACACTACTGTCTGAATGCTGCAGACAACTCGGACACAACTGTGGGACAGGCAGTTCTTCGTAATCTTTTTAAATAAGGTGAGCCTCTGATGCTTCCCTCCTCCTGTGTGCAAGGTACATTTATTATGTATTTATGTATATATTATATTTTATATGCCTATAGTCTTTTGCACTGGGTATTGCTATTGCTTTGATTCTTATGTACCTTGTATTATTCTGATATCACCGCTCACTACTCTTATTCAAGCATGTGAATCTATGAAAGACACCCCAATACTGGAGAAGAACAAAAGTTACTTACCTGTAAACTGTGGTTCTCCAGTATTGGTATCTTTCATAGATTCACATGCGACCCACCCACCTCCCCTCAGAGGCTCCCATCATGTATTTGACTTTTATGTCACACTAGTGCTATGAAAATCTGAGGGCCTGAGCCTCTGGGGACAGGGTTCTAGAGGGTGCGGACGCCTGATTGGCTGGATTTTGGACTAAAACATAATGATAGTAATATGTTATAGATGTGACAAGTTGTTTATCCATAAAAACTCTATGGTTGTACTTTCTTTTATGCCTATTAGGCTTATGTTATTACTACATTGCTATGTTATGTACCGTGGGACTCCCACTTCGACGACGGGGAATATTCAAGCATGTGAATCTATGAAAGACACCCATACTGGAGAACCACTTACCTGAAAGCCGATAACTCACTTTTTCTCCATAGGGTAACATTGGCTGGTTTCACTTGGAAATTCTTCCAAGTGTTGAGTTTTGAAACTTTAAAATAATCAATACAGATCAGCCGATGAACGAAAAGAAAATTACTCACCTGTTAGCAGGAGAGATCCCAGTGCTGGATCTTGGTGCCCAGCACTGACCCTGAAAAGTAATTACAACAGTACTTACCGTTAACTTGATTTTCCTCCATAGGATAACATTGCCTGGTTTTTGCCAGAAATTCTTTGTGTCAATTTTTGAAACATACAAATATTCCTTAAAAATTGCCTGTGTAACGAAAACGATTTCTTTCAACTGTTTACAGGAAATGCACCAGGGTTGAATCTAGGATCCAACCCTGAGTAAGAAAACCATACGCAAAGTAATTGAAATTGCATTTACGTAAAAACTCCCATTGAGCTCAATATTATAATTGTGTTTGAATTGTGTTGCCTATTGCAACAACTGTAACTATTGCATTTAAAAGTATATTGCTTATTGAAAGTATACAACTACAGCATTTCATTCTGAGAAAGTTTTTTGATACCTACTTGTGGTTCTAAAATAAAACGATATATTTTTATATACAAAACAATTGGCCTAGAGTTCAGTTATTGAGTGTGAGAGTCCATTTGCTGACTGAGTGTGTACAACAAATGCTTTACACTGTCCTCTGATACTGCCTTACTGCTCGACCAAGCTACCACTTTAGAGATTAAGGTTATATCTAACTTTAGCCTCTTCCAAACCTCGGGGGACTGTGGACTCTGTGCACACTGAAACTTACTTTGGTGCAGTATATACACAGCCACTTTCTTACAGCGTTACAGATAGGTAAAGGTCAGGGACCAATGGGTCCCTTCCCTGGGGTGGGTACACCCCCTAGCCTGCCACTCTAGTGGGAGGGGGGCCGGAGCCTAGTCCTGATTAGGTAGGGCTCCCCATCCTCAAAAGGTGTGGGGTTGGCAGAGGCTGACACACCCCCTTTCCTCACTTGGGTTTTCCTGCTGATCTTCCCGCCAGAGTGGGGGTCAGAACCGGTGGGGGACCAGTTGCTGAGTACAGCAAGTGGCCTGGAGAAGCTCACAGAGGCGGCATGCCTTTGAAGCTTCCCCTGCCCATCCTGGGGTAGGAGACCTAGCACCTCGCCCAGGATGCGCATTGTTGCAGGCCCACGAGAGCGGATGGCTCTCTACCCAGGGGTCCAGCAACATGTCTGCTGGGTGGCAGCCTCTCAGTCAGGACGCTGGTTGTTGGTTAGTTTCAGGGGGCATCTCTAAGATGCCCTCTGTCGTGCATTTTAGATTAAATCCCACACTGGCATCAGTGTGGGTTTAATGTACTGAGAAGTTTGATACTAAACTTCAGTCTTCAGTGTAGCTATCATGGAGCTGTGGAGTCCGTGATGACAATTTCCCAGCACCATACACTCTTAATGGCAGCACTGCACTTACAGTGCCGAGGAATGGACCTGGGTACTGTAGGGGTACAGGGCTCATGCACCTGTACCCACACCACTGGCATAGGGCACCCAGCTAGAGGGGTGACTGGGGTATGCCAGGGCAGTGTGTTTGTGGGCATGGCACACAGGGATGTGTGCCATGTCGACTCTTTGTTTTGTGCTGCACCAAGACACTCAGCCTGCAAGGGCAGTGTGTGTGTGTGTGTCAGGGCACATGGCCTCTAAGGTTTGCACAATAAGTGCTGCAGTCCTTAGGGGCCTTCTCTGGTCCCACTGCCCTGGGTACCTAGGGTACCATTTACCAGGGGCTGACATGTGGCCAGAGATGCTAATTGGGTTTAGGCTTCAATGCAGTTTTAGGGAAGGAACACAGGCCCTGGGCACCTGATTGGCAGGAGCCCAGGGAGTCAAAGTACATCAGCAACTCAGCAAAAAGTGGGGGCATTCCATGCAAGAAAGATGGCACTTTCTCACAGGTGTCCTGACTGATGTGGGAAGGTTTGTGTCGAACAAGGAGACATGATTCACATGTAGTGGGCTTCACCGTGCATACAGTTTTTTTTGGGGTAATAGTAATAAACAAAAAATATATTACTGGGGTTTCCCTACGCCATGAGCCATTGCTGTAGGAGGACCCGAGTGAAAATTCAGTTTATCCCCTTACAGCTCCTGTGGGTAAATTACTTCCTCACTTCACTCATCACTGGCAGCCAGGCTGTTAATACGGAGGAAAATACCATCCTTACATGTATAGTTGACAGAAATCTGAATATTTACAGACATAATATATGGTAAGGCACATAAATTCGAAGATGTATGCGCGCAGGCCCAATATGCCTACTATTGGTTTAAGCCACATGCCTTCACTCCGCATCTAGCAGTGGGAGATGGGGGATGCACATCCCATACCTTTAACAGGGGTACTAACACACGCTCATAGAGGCACACCCAAAGTGGAGATTAACACCATTGACAAGACTATTGCGGCATGGCAGACAATTGGGAAACTAGCAGATAAGCTTCCTATATATGCTCCGGCTTTGCCCTTAGCTGGACACCCGGCACTGTCTGTTACACAGGAGGCTGGCCCTATGAAATCCTTAAGGGAAGTAGGGATCACACACATGCGTGATCTTTACCCTGAAGGTACATATATAGATAGATGATGGAGACTTGAGGTTCATTGCTAATCCCACCCCGCTTTTTAGATATACTGAGTATCGCCTAAAGCGCGTCATCAGAAGTCACTACCGTCCTTCCCTGCTGAGCCACCATCTCTTCACTCTCTGCAGATTCTCATTGTGACTCCTACCAAAAACAAGCATTGGCATAGCCAATAGGTCTCGCCTTTGGGACCTTATAAGTGTTTAGCCATGCAACAGTTGCATAACTAAATACTTATAAGGTCCCAAAAGCGAGACCTATTGGCTATGCCAATGCTTGTTTTTCATTGGATTGAGCAAGGAGCTGTTTGTTTTGACACACCGCGTTAAATGATTTGTGATGTTTACCCAGAGGTCGAAGTGCAGTAAAAACAAGAAGGGCTAGGCGAGAAGGGAGGGGGGAATGCGAGGAGCCTGAATACAAGTGACGAAAAAAGAGGTGGAGGAGGGAGATGCGAGCAGAGCATCAAAGGGCTGGGTGAGAAGGGAGGGGGGAATGCAAGGAGCAGAGGAACAGCTGTGCACGTGCACGCCATCGTGCACGCAAGCTGTAGGCCAGCAAAACCATGTGGGTAGCACTTTTGAAAATCCACTTACAAAATGTCTCAAAGAGACAGCTTGCGCTTTCTCAGCGAGACCTAGAAAACGAATTAACAAACTATACAAGGCAATACAGGAGGAGACCGTGAGAGCAGCAGATAAAAGGCTTGAGCGCTGGAACTCCATTTTAGACCCCCCAATAACTATGAAAGAATGGGAACAAATATGCACACTGACTGGTAGACTGACTCCCAATGGTAATTTGCGTATTATTCATTTCAAATGTATTCATCAAGCATATCATACTCCTATTAGGCTGCATAAAATGGGACTTCGAGACTCAGATCAATGTAAAAGGTGCAGACACAGGGAAGCTGATTTCTATCATCAACTTGCTTGGAGGTGTGGATCAGTCTTCAAATATTGGGAGGAGGTGCTCAACCGATTACATACTATGACGGGGTCCTCACTCCAATGCACGCCACTCACATGTTTGCTAGGTTACGTTCCCCAGTTGAAGGGTGTATCTGAAAGAAACACGTTGGTTAGATTCCTCACCTTAGAATATCCCCAGGCGTCAGGCTGGATCCGGAAAGATTTTCGTCAGCAATACCCTTGCGCGTCGCTAGGTGTCGTCTGCGGCTCCGCGTCTGTCGTCGGCGTTGTGCGCCGGGATGACGTCGCCAGAGTACTTCGACACTGCCCTCGCGCGCTGACGTCAGTTCATCTTTTTTCCGCGCCGATGCGGGAAGAGCATAACCTTTTAGTCATTTTTTGTCTAAACTTTTTTGACTCTTTTGGTCTATTCTTGTCGACTCGACTCTGGTGCCGGTAGGATGCCTGGTTTTAAACCCTGTGACTTCTGTCATCGACTGATGTCGATTACGGACCACCACCACCGGTGCCTCTACTGCCTTGGGGCCGACCACGATGGAGAGTCGTGCCTCGACTGCCGGGCCTTGACTTGGAAGGCTAGGCGGGAGCGGTCCCGCAAGCTGCTCGAGCTCCGGCAGTCGGCTCCATGCCGTTCACGGTCCCGGTCGAGGAGGAGGTCGAGGGACCGTTCGCTGAGCCGCAGCCACCACCACTCGTCTGGTTCCAAGTCTTCGGGTAAGTCGAAGCATAGTAAGAAGTCCAAGAGGCGACATCGCTCTTCGGGCTCCCCTCGCCGGTCGCGCGACTCGGCTGAGGGTTGGGGTGGTACCACCCACGCTGCTTCGTCGGAGCCGCATGAGTTCTGTCCGTCCCCATACCCGCCGGTCCCTGGAACTGACGCGACTCCGGCGGAGATCAGTGCCTTCCTCATGTCCATGAGGAATCTGGCTCCGCCGTCGACTGGGAGGCCTAGCGAGCCGGCGGCTCCGGCTCCGGCGCCGTCGTCGACTCCGGTCCCGACGCCGCAGGTCCCCGGGGGGTCCAGGCCTGGACCCCAGTCTGCGCCTGTCGACCTCATGACCCCTCTGACGATGGCGTTCCCCAGTTTAGTCCCTGTCCGGCCCGGCGTCAGAGCGGCACCGTCCAGCGTCGCACCCGACGGGTGGCAATTTCATCTTCCGCCCGGCTCCGATCATTCCACCTGTCTACCAGGAATCGGATGACAGTGACGACTGGGAGGGGTCTGAGAACCCTCTGGCCCGGCAGGGCCGGTTCTTTCAGGACTGGGCAGACGAGCTGGGGGATGCCAGTGGTCTTGACACCTCCCCTGACACTGGCTTTATCTCTCCTCCGACCGTGGCTTCGGAGGAGAGTGCTGCATTTTCTGTGGGGCTGCGCAAGGCGGCCGAAGCCCTTGGGCTGGAGCTACCTGCTGTGGCCATGAGGACTAACCTCCTCACTGAAGTGCTCCAACCATCAGCAAGCTCCTCGGAGCCTCTGCTGCAGTTTAACGAAGCACTAGTGGACGTTCTGACGGGCACTTGGTCCAAGCCCTCCACAGTACCTCCTGTGGACCGGAACGTGGCCCGGCACCACCGCCCTGCACCGGGCGACCCCAGTTTTCTGTCCATGCACCCCACGCCCGAGAGCCTGGTTATCCAGGCCTCTACTTCCCAGACCTCCTTCCCGTCTGCTCCGCCGGATTGGGAGTCCAAGAGACTAGAACAGTTTGGTAAGAAGCTGTTCTCCTCCCTTAGTTTGGGACTGCGGTCTATTAACACCGCTTGTCTCTTGGACCGTTATTCCCACTCCCTGTGGGATACGGTGGAGGACGTGCTGCCCCAGTGTCCGGAGGACCAGGCTCTTGCCGAGGGGCGGGATGCAGCGCGGCACGCTATCCGATGTGGACTGGACACTACGGACTCGCTGGGTAGGGCCCTGTCGACCACAGTGGCGCTTCGCCGCCACACCTGGCTGCGGTCCATGAGTTTTTCTGGGGATGTCCAGAGCACCCTCATGGACATGCCCTTCGATCGCCTTTTTGGCGACAAAGCGGATAGTGCGCTGGAGCGCTTTAAGGACTCCTGGGCTACAGCCAAGTCCTTGGGCCTCTCGGCCCCGCGCCCGCCAGCTTCCGCTTTTCACCCCTTTCGTGGCCAAGGAAGGGGCGCCCCCTCACGTCCGCCTAGCCACAGGCCGCAGAACCAACCTCCACGCGGACGTGGATTCTGCCGAGGCGGTACGGGGGAACAACGTGACAGTCCGTCCACATCTACCCCGGCCGCATCCGCCTCAAAGCCCTCCTAGTCCGTGCTTTCAGGCCCATTCCACGCCAGTGGGAGACAGAGTTCGCCATCACCTGCTCCACTGGTATTCCATCACGTCGGACACGTGGGTGCTGCAAATCGTTCGAAGGGGCTAATCCCTCCCCTTCGAGGCGACCCCTCCAACCATGCCACCGCAGTACCACCACATGTCGGGGGATCACTTGAATCTTCTTCAGGAGAAAGTTACGTCCCTCTTGGCCAAAGGGGGCCATCGAGAGCGTTCCTGGTCCAGAAGTAGGTCGTGGTTGTTATTCCCACTACTTTCTGGTTCCCAAGAAGGGCAAAGGGGGCCTACGCCCTATCTTGGACCTCAGGAGCGTCAACGCCTTCCTCTGGAAGGAGAGGTTCAAGATGCTCATCTTAGCTCAGGTTCTGGCTGCCCTAGACCCTGGCGACTGGATGGTAGCGTTGGACTTGCAGGACGCTTATTTCCGCAACCCCGTCCTGCCGGCCCACCGGCGTTACCTGCGGTTCACGGTGGGCCAGGAGCATTTTCAGTTTACCGTGCTCCCCTTCGGCCTCAACAGTGCCCCTCGGGTGTTCACAAAAGTGATGGCGGTGGTCGCAGCTCATCTGCGCAGATTGGGGGTTCCAGTCTTCCCCTATCTCGACGACTGGTTGTTGAAGGCGGGCTCGCCCCAGGCAGTTGTCTCCCACCTCCAGAATACGGCCGACCTCCTGCTTTTGCTGGGGTTCTCCATCAATGTGCCGAAGACGCATCTGAGTCCCTCCCAGAAGCTCCTCTTCATTGGAGCGGTTCTGGACTCGGCGCAGTTCCGGGCCTATCCTCCGGAACAGCGGGTCCTGGATATTCAGGCTCTGATTCCCATCTTTCGGCCTCTATCCCGGGTTACGTCAGGTTGGTGCTGCGGCTTCTGGGTCTGATGGCCTCCTGCATCCTGCTGGTACATCACGCCTGGTGGCGGATGTGGGCTCTGCAGTGGGACCTGAAGTTTCAGTGGGCCCAGCATCGGGGCAACCTGTCCGACCATGTCTTGATCTCGGAGGGCACTGCAAGCCAGTTGCAGTGGTGGCTCACAGACCGCGATTGGGTCAGTGGCAGATCCCTCTCCCTACCCCAACCTGAGCATGTAGTGGTGACGGATGCGTCCCTCCTGGGATGTGGGGGCCACATGGGAGAGGCGGAGATCAGAGGACTCTGGTCTCCAGCGGAGTCTCGGCTCCATATCAACCTTTTGGAGCTGAGAGCGATCCGACTTGCACTAAAGGCATTCCTTCCCTCTGTCCGGGGAAGTGTAGTGCAGCTGTTCACGGACAACACCACCGCCATGTGGTATTGCAACAAACAGGGCGGGGTGGGGTCGTGGACCCTTTGTCAGGAGACTCTGCGCCTCTGGACATGGCTGGAACATCAGGGCATCACCCTGGTGGTTCAACATCTGGCGGGCTCTCTGAACGCCAGAGCAGACAAACTCAGCCGCCGGTGCATGATGGATCACGAATGGCGTCTCAACTTGGACGTGGCACAAGGTCTCTGTCAGCAGTGGGGAGTGCCTTGGTTAGATCTATTCGCCACCAAAGAGAACGCGCAGTGTCAGTAGTTCTGTGCGTTGGAGTTTCCAAGGTGGCACTCTCTCGGGGACGCCTTTCGTCGCGAGTGGAGTTGCAGTCTGTTAACGCCTTTCCACCTATACCACTTCTGCCCAGAGTGCTGAAGAAGATGAGGCGCGACCGGGCCCAAGTCATCTTGGTGGCTCCCGATTGGGCACGAAGGTACTGGTATCCCGAGCTACTCAGTCTGTCGATCGATTCCCCGGTACGACTGCCTCTTCAGGAGGACCTTCTGTCGCAGCAGCAGGGGACGGTCCTCCACCTGAACCTGTCCAGTCTCCACCTCCATGCGTGGAGATTGAGAGGCGACAGTTGATGCCATTTGACTTGACTCCTGAAGTCTGTGATGTTATTCTGGCAGCCAAGCGTCCCTCCACAAACTCGGTATACGCCTGCAGGTGGAACACATTTGTGGCATGGTGCACAGCAAAGGCTGTGGCTCCCCTTTCCGCCCCTCTTTCTGAGGTTCTCCTCTTCCTTCTTTCCATGGCCCAGCAGGGCTCTGCTCTGGGCACTCTTAAAGGTTATCTTTCTGCTTTCTCTGCCTTCCTACGGCTCCCTGATCAGCCTTCTCTTTTCAAATCCCGTTGTTTCTCGCTTCTTTAAGGGCATTACTCACATGTTTCCTCCTGTCCCTTTCGTAATGCCTCAGTGGGATTTAAATCTTGTATTGACATATCTGATGTGCGCTCCCTTTGAGCCACTTCATAATTGTCCCCTTCGTCTGTTGACACTTAAGACTGCTTTACTGGTGGAAATCACCTCTGCTAGACGGGTGAGTGAGCTCAAGGCTCTCTCTTCTAAGCCGCCTTTCCTTTCTTTCCATCCGGACAAAGTTGTTCTCAGGACTCGTCCTTCCTTTCTCCCTAAGGTGGTGACTGCCTTTCACATTGGGCAGTCGGTTAGCCTGCCCACCTTCTTTCCGCTTCCGCGTCCCTCGAAAGAGGAAGAGAGGCTCCACCGTCTGGACCCAAAACGGGCGCTGTCCTTCTATTTGGACCGCACCAAGCAGTTCCGGGTGGACGACCAACTCTTTGTGGGTTACGTGGGCGCTAAGAAGGGACGAGCGGTGCATAAACGAACCATCTCTCGGTGGGTCGTTTTGTGTATCAAAGCCTGCTACTCCTTAGCTAAAAAGGAACCTCCTGTGGGGCTGAGGGCCCATTCTACTCGGGCCACAGCGGCGACCACTGCCCTGGGCCGGGAAGTCCCCTTGCAGGACATTTGTCAGGCAGCAACGTGGGCCTCGCTGCACACGTTTGCCAACCATTGTTGCCTGGACAGCCAAGTCCGGAGAGACGGCTTCTTTGGCCGTTCTGTTCTCCAGGACTTTCTGGTGTGATCTTGGTTCGCAGACCCACCACCGGGGTTGGTATTGCTGGGGTATCTATTCTAATGTGAGGAATCTACCTAACGTGTTTCTTTCAGATGAACAAGTTACTTACCTTCGGTAACGATATATCTGTAAGAAACATTAGTTAGTTAGATTCCTCACCGACCCACCCATCCTCCCCGTTCAGGGCCCTAGAATTTTTTGGCACCAGTGTCGGTCTCTTACATGGCTCTGCGTTCCTGGCGCGGAAAGCTACGTACAAGAACTGACGTCAGCGCGCGAGGGCGGCGTCTAAGTACTCCGACGACGTCATCCCGGCGCATGACGCCGACGACTGCCGCGGAGCCGCGGACGACGCCTGGCGACGTGCAAGGGTATTGCTGACAAAAATCTTTCCGGATCCAGCCTGACGCCTGGGGATATTCTAAGTTGAGGCATCTAACTAACTAATGTTTCTTACAGATATATCGTTACCGAGGGTAAGTAACTTGTTCGTTAGGTAGATATGTTCATATCGCTCTCCTGCTGGCCAAGAGACGGGTGGCAATAACTTGGGAGAGCAGGCTTAGTCCCCAGATTGAAGGTTGGGTGAAAGACTTGGTGTATTGCCGAGAAACCTTGGATTTATATGCTGAGGTGCTGCCAGTAACATCTCCACCCAAGGACATTTGAGAGCCGTTGAGGCGATACCTGTTGCACCGAGCTCAAAGAGATGCCATATCACCCTGAGATATAATTGTAATGTTGTAATAATATACCATTCTGAGTATCTATGTGTTGGACTGTGACATGACCTGTACACCAATGTTCAAAGTGTAAGTTTGATCACATAAGGCAAACACAAGTCTGTTGATTGTGGTTTGTCTTTTTGTTTGTATCGCCCTGCGTGGCGACCTGTACTTTTCCTTGTTTCACTATGAAAATCCAATAAAGAGAATCAAAAAAATATATATATATTCGAAGATGTATGGAAGTCTCAGGACATACATGAAGTCGGAAAGACCAGTCAGCATACCCGTCATACTGTCCAGTGCGCTGAAGCATTTAATTAAAAATAGCACAATTGCATTTCTTTTCTTTGTAGATATGTTGAATATATCATGCACAAACACATGGTCTCTGGGAAAATTAAATAAAGTTAAAAATAATAATAATTAATATGGCGTTTAGTCTGCTCTTTTGCGCCAGTGATTGACTTGCTGCCTGCATGGGTGCCTCACACAATACTGACAGTCCTCATCACAGCCACATTTCATCCTATTCATTAGGTATTGTTCAAGCTCCTCACTTGGAAGTCATCAATAAGGAAGACATTTAATGAAATGTAAGCGTTTTCCACTTTTGTAATCCTAATATTTCTGAGGGTTAGTTTAAACGTATACCCAAAATATCAACCTTATTTCAATTTAATGAGCAGGCATGCCTCCCAACCCTTTATCGTAATCAAGTTAGTAGTAAAGTCACTGCATTCTCTGGATGTCAAAAGGAAATTAAACGTTTCATTTGGGTAAAAACTCTCCGGCCATTTGACCAATTGTTCTTATTAGATCAGTGAGGGCAAAGCATCCTCATTGGATTGCCTCCTGTTCTACTGAGGCCTCTGTGTGGAAGGTAAGAAGCTTGCCCAGTAATACTAGGGATCCCTGAACCAGGAGCATATAGGCAGTAGCATCTCTCTTTGCCGATGCTTCTCTTAGAGACATTGGCAAAGCAGCGACATGGAGGGCTACTCGCTTGTTCTTTAGGCATGGCTGCTGAGATGTTCAGTCCAGCACTAACTTCTGCCCAACCGGCTCAGGTGGCTCAGTGGACTGATGCATCCACTGCACGGATCAGCTTCGAATCCCAGCTCGTCCACTTAGTCTTTCAGAGTTCAATGAAATGAGTACTATTTTGTTGGGTAATAAATACATCTGTTCTTTCAAGACTCTATGTTGGGTGAATGTACACTTTCCACATACATGTTACGAAGGTGAGCCTCTTTTCTGACTCCCACTGTTCGAGGCATATGAGCTGTAGATCACACACTGTGCATAGATCACCATCTGGTGCTGGGCCCGGATGTTTGCACTTTGTTGTTGTCCTGAAAAGTCTTTGGAAGTCTCGGGATAGGTGGCTCCTCCTTTGGACAATAGTGCGCATGGGCATCGACTCCATCGTCAGATTGTTTTTTTCCGCCATCGGATGTGTTCATCGCGCTCCAGTTTGGTGTTGTTACCGATCATCTTTTCAACATGAAATCCTCACCCATACTTCGGTATTGTTTCGATCGCCTTCAACGACCTTCAAATCTTCGATTCCGGTCGTTGACGCAGGCCTTCGGGCCTACCTGCGCCATTAGGCCTTCGGCTCATGGAAAGGACTCTAAATGTGGATCCAAGTTTCCACACTCAGATCTTCAGGAGGTGTGTAACCTCTGCCTTTCACCCGAGCACAAGGCCAAAGATTGTCCAGCTTGTGCCTCTTTCCGCTCCAAGAAGACAATCCGGGACCGTCGAGCTCAAAGAACAATGGCTCGATCATCGACATCCATTCCCGACGACATCTTCCAGGAAGACATCAATGTACCGGAGCAGGAGCAGATCCAACATAGTGCCGTCAGCTCCTCCGAAGCCGACGACTCCGGGGTAGTGGGTCGTAAGTACTGATGTCGACCCCTCCCCACCCCCCCTTCCCAAAAGGGCTTTGGTCACACCTTCACCTTCAGGCTGAGGTGCACACCGGGACAAAGCTTATCATGCCCCGCCTTCGGGCTCGGCAAAGAAGCCAATACAAATGTCTTCAGGCCACTCTGGATCAAGCCAGCCGGCCGTCGGTGCCGAAACTCCATCCCCGGCACCGAAAAAGAAACCAATGCCCTCCTCCGCGCCAGCGCCTACCTCTGCATCGACGACTTCGGTGCCGAAATCCACTGGCACGGACACCCCGGCTCCGAAAAAATCTTCGGGACCAAGCAAACAACCGGCTCAAAAAACCACGGGTTCTCAGCCTATGGAGCACAGGCCTCCTGATCCAAAAAGACCACCGGAACCGAAGAAACAATCGGTATCAAAACCACTATCTGAATCTAAGAAAATTCCCGATTCCAGGCCTAAGGAGCACAAAACGGCTCTAAAACCTGACACACACACAATCGGACCACAAAAAGTCGGCATCGAAAGAACACATGTCAGTGAAGGAGCTTTTTCAACCGGATCCAACCCAAAAAACACTTCAAAAAGACCCTAAAACAGGTCAACTCATACTTAGCCCTTCAAAAAAACAGAAAATGGACAAACCTGTACCAGCTCCACCTCCTTTGAAAAAGAGAGACACTGCTACTTCTCCTTTAAGGATTCTTTCTCCTCCACACCACTGTAGGAGAGTAGGGTCTGCTTTCTATGTTCACCCCCACTTTTTGCTTTTGCTTTACTGGTTTACGACTTAGATGTGGCTGTGGGCCTGCTAATCAGACCCACAGCCCTGCTGTTCTCTCTCTAAATTAATACTATGTACTTTAGGTGCATAACCCATTTGGATAGGATCACCTTATTGGCCCCTGTACAGTGTACCCTAGGTACCCAGGGCATAGGTGTACCCTAGGCCTACCAGGGGCTGCAGCATGTATTGTGCCACCCCTGGCCTGGCCTTCCATTTTGACACAACTGGCTGATCACTCAGCTGGGGCAAGGTCGTGTAATCACCCCTTGCTTAGGTGTAGTATTCCTATACCTAACTTACATATAGACACATGTGTACCTATCAGTCACTCCTATGGCAGGCCTTGACAATCCTGGAGGCAGAGTGCTTGGTAACATGTGAGATGGTGCTCTAGCATGAGCTGAGCCTGTCTGCAGCTTTCGGAACCTTGTCCTTATAGCTGTTCTATGATATAGCCTACCATATACTCTTAAAGTGCCTTATAATCTTAGACGGTTATGGTAACTATGGTTTGGCTTTATCAAAACATGTCGTGTAAGGTGTCTAACACTAGGGAATAATACCCCCATGCCATTTCTGGACATGAGAATATTATCCCCCCCTTCTAGAGGGAAAGACATGTTAAAATCATACTTCAACTGTTAGCCTCTGACCAAAGCCTCAGCATCACAAAATGGATGCTGCTGCCACGACACAAGTCTGACCTCCTGCAGCTGGGAGTGATCCCAGCCAGGGAGGCCTGGACAATAGGTTTCCTGCTGGGGGAGGTGCTAGCACCTCTCCAGACAGCCTTTAGTGTATTGGGGCAGGGTGGGCTGAAAGGAATGAGACATGCCTGGGGCACACAAGGTGTTCCTTGCATAGTCCAGTTCAAACCGGCGCTGGGGCACTCCAGCCCCAGCTCTGGCGCGAAACTGGACAAAGGGAAGTGGGTGTAACCACCCCCTCCCAGGTCCCACCCATAAGGCGTGACCTAGCAGGTATCCCAGCCCCCCAGATTAGTATAAGAGTGGGAGTTGGGCCTCAAGACTTTAGATTATCCTGAACCTGCAAAACTGAACAGAAACTCTGGACCTTCGACATTCGACGAAAGAAGAAGACTGAAGAATCTCCCTTGTAGCCAAGGAGTGGCTACCCTGTGCAAACAGGCACCATCAAGAGACTACCCTTTGCTTTGTGAAACGTTCGACGAGGAACCGACTGCAGAGCCCGACCAGAGCCTTGATTTCCAGACTTCTCCGACCCTCATCCACATCTGCAGCAGAGCTGAGATCCGTGGAGGCGACGAGCGACGTGGGACCGGCTACCTGGGAAAAGTGGCTAGTAACTTACAGCGCAGCTTCTGAGGCACCCTCGAAGTTGTGCACCGGGGATTGAGAAGCCCCAACCCCAAGCACCATCTGCACCGAAGACCAGCCCCCCACACTCCACGAGTCCTGCGTGGGGCCCTTCAGCATTTTCCTGCTTGCCGCGTCTGTCCGGTTGCTTGCCCGCTGGCTAGTGGCCTCTGTGACGACGCTCCCTGAAATCTTCTGCGCTGGTTTGGCTCCTCCAGACTGGCTCCCGCTTCTCTGCAAAGAAGAAGCACCCCAGACCTTCCTGGTCTGCACCAGAAGCAAGTCCCTTGTTCTTCGTGGGTTCCGCTTGCCAAGGCTTGGTGAGTCCTAGTCCAACTTCGACGCCGCCGACAGCAAGAGCCTTCGTGGGACAGCTCGCCTCCTGGTCCTGGTCGTCCTCGACGCTTCCTGGTCCTCCTGGCTGCAGCGACAAGCTTCACCTTCACCTGCAACTCTTCACGACATCGCCTGGTTCCTTCCTGGTTCCACGTGGTCACTGGCTAGTGACCTTGACTCTGTCCCTTCTGCTTGCAGGTTTCTTCTCTTCTTGATCCCAGCCTTGGGATCCACCGGACACTCTTCACTGACTGCCTGTCAGCATCTTTCTTCAGGCATCCATAGGAGTCGACGACGAAAACGACGCATCTTCACCCCTATGCACCCGCAGTCTGTGGGCTAGGTAACTTGGGTACTCCGGTGCTCATCAGGATAGTGACTATCCTAGTGTCTAGTTTTCAAGTCTCAACTTCCTAGCTACTCCGGAAGTGTCCTAAATCTATCTATTTCCAAACTGTACTATTGCTATTGACTTTTACGCATTACGCGTGAGTGTTTCCACTCTGCACACGAATCCCGTGGGCCTCCCACTTCCTAACTAACGCTAGTGTAGTGTAGCCCCAGCGATTCCCTAGGCCTAGGCCTATTCTATTTCCGTGACAGTGGTTCTTATACCACTTATTTAGTATATGGTTTGCGTGGCCCCTAGGGCCTAACTGTATTACTTACCTGTGTGACTTACTGTATGCATTAATAAGACTGTGTTGTACTTACCTCTAAACTCATAAAGAGTGCTGAGGGTTTGCTTAGAATAAATACACTTTATTTTATATATATATCTGTTGTGGTGTCCTTTCATTTGGTATTCAAGGGATTATATATGGTATCACAGCTGGCTTCACATGCCATTCAGAGTTTAGCCTAAGACTGCTCTTGTCCATGCTACCACTAGGATAGCTGGTCTATAAGGTTGACTTTACAACCAATCACCATAAGGGTATTTGGACTGATATAAGGTGTACACTATAACTAGTGACATCATACATCAGGCCAACTTCTCACAACCACTCTCTTATCCCATATTCACCTCCCTCACTATCTTCTCCACCTCCAGATGATGATGACACCTCTGACGACATGGGGGATGATCACCCTTTAGGTGAACCCAGTCCTCCTGATGCCCCAAAAGATCCATGGGAGGATTATGACACGCCAGATGTCCCAGACACACCTCAGGACGACATCTACCCATCTAGGCCAACCCCTCCTGAGGACACTATAGGATTCACTCTGCTCATACACAGAGCAGCAGAATACCAGGGGGAAACCTACATACAGACCCTATAGAGGAAGATTTCCTCATGGACACTTTCAACCCATCCCAAAGGTCCAGTGCCATTCTCCCCATGTTAAAAGGGGTAATCGAACAAGCTCCTGAAGTGTTTAAGGATCCTGTAAGGGCCAGAGTCATTAACCCCAGGGGAGAAAAAAACTACAAAGCTGCCGCATCTGACCCTGTTTATATTAAAGGGCAAATACCCTTAGATTCCTTAGTGATCTCCAACGCCAGGAAAAAGGCCAATTCGCAAACCACAGGAGATGCCCCACCTCCTGATAAAGAGTCAAAACTGCTGGCAGCGTAGGGTAAAAGAACAGCGTCCCTAGCAGCTAACATGTCAAGGATTGCCAGCACACAGGATTTGCTTGCAAGACATGATAGGGCACACTACGACAAACTAGAGACCCTACTACAACACCTTCCAGATCAATACAAGAAACAAGCTAATGATCCCATCCAGGAAGGCAAGGTCATAAAAAATACCTCCATTTGTTGTGCTCTCAATGCTGCAGACCCAGCATCCTGGGCTATTAACCCCAGCGTCCTTTTACGCAAACATGCATGGCTACGCATTTCTGGCTTCAAGCCGGAGGTCCAAATCGCTATATTAAACCAACCTTTTGATAAAGAACACCTGTTTGGACCCAATATAGATTCATCTTTAGAAAAGATGAAAAAGGACACCGACATGGCCAAATCAATGGGAGCATTGCAATCACAAGCTCCCAGAAGTTCTTTTCGTCGCCTTTCTTACAGAGGCCCCTCTAGAGGTTTTTCTACCGAAAACCCCTACACTTCGTACAAGAGTCTAACACAGACCTCATCTAACAGAGGCTATTACAGAGGAGGCTACAGGGGCATTAACAATAGGGGTAGAGGCAAAAGTACCAACACTCTTACCGCCTCCACCCCTAAACAATGACTTCCCTCCACTCCCCCCGGACCACTCTACTCCGGTCGGGGGGAAATTGCTTCAGTTCCTACCTGTCTGGAACAACATTACAACAGACAGGTGGGTGAGACAAATCATCTAATCCGGTTATTGCCTGGAGCTCACTTCAACTCCCCCACACATTCCACCCAGACAGTGTCCAATGTCGGCAGAACTCTTAACGCTTCTAAAACAGGAGGTACTTTCCCTCCTACAAAAACATGCCAGAGAACCAGTTCCCCTTCATCACCAAAACATAGGGGTTTACTCCCTGTATTTCCTCATTCCAAAGAAGGACGGAACCCTGATACCCATCTTGGATCTCAGACCATTAAACCTCTACATACAATCAGACCATTTCCATATGGTCACTCTTCAGCAGGTCCTCCCGTTACTCAAACAGGGCGATTTCCTTGCCACATTAGATCTCAAGGACGCCTACTTCCACATTCCCATTTACCCTGCTCACAGGAAATACCTTTGGTTTGTGGTAGACGGCCAGCATTACCAGTTCAAGGTCCTCCCGTTCAGAGTCACCACAGCACCCAGGGTCTTCACAAAATGTCTGGCAGTGGTAGCAGCCCACTTAAGAAGACAACAGATTCACGTCTTCCCATATTTGGACGACTGGCTCATAAAAGTCAAGTCACATATCCAGTGTGTAAATCACACACACGCCACAATACAACTACTTCACGACTTGGGGTTTACCATAAATAGACACCTCAAAAAGCCTTGCATATCCCAGTCCAGCCAGGATAGCAACCATGCAAGCTCTTATAGCAAGATTCCAACCGCAACACTCACTTCCAGCTCGAGTGTTCATGCAACTAATAGGGATGATGGCCTCTTGCATATTCATAGTACCTCATGCAAGACTCCTGATACGCCCTTTACAAGAATACTTGGCACGTCAGTGGAACCAAGCTCAAGGTCAGCTGACCGATCTGGTGTTGGTGGACGGCCGCACACTTCTCTCTCTGCAGTGGTGGAACACCCAAAACCTTTCCAAAGGGCGACCGTTCATAGAGCCAGTTCCACAGACTGTGCTAACAGCAGACGCATCGCTCACCGGCTGGGGAGCTCATCCACTTCATCACACCATGCAGGGCAGGTGGACTCCTCTGCAAAAGCTACTCCACATCATCCACTGGGAGTTGCTAGCAATTTTTCTAGCACTAAAATCATTTCAGAAACACATAGTAGGCAAAGCTGTCTTAGTTCACACAGACAATATGACAGCAATGTACTATTTACAAAAACAGGGGGGGGGGGCACTCTCTCCAGCTCTCTCAATTAGCACAAACGATATGGAGATGGGCCATTCCTCAGAACCTTTTCCTGTTAGCTCAACATCTCCCAGGAATTCAAAATCACATGGCAGATCTGTTAAGTCGACAGACACAACAGATTCATGAATGGGAACTTCATCCACAGGTTCTCCAACTGTTCTTCCAAATGGGGTCAGCCAGAGATAGATCTCTGCGCCACGCATTACAACACAAAATGCCCAAGCTTCGCCGCCAGATATCCACACCCATTGTCCAAAGGCAATGCGATATGGATGAATTGGTCAGGCAGATTTGCGTATGCTTTTCCACCTCTCCCACTCATTCCATTAGTGGTGTGCATGCTGCAACAACAGTCGCTCACACTGATCCTAGTTGCTCCAACGTGGGCCAGACAACCCTGGTACACAACATTGTTGGAACTATCAGTAGTCCTGCACCAAAAACTACGCCTTTCCCCCACAGCTCTTAACACGGAACCATGGAGAGATCAGACACCCAGATCCAGCACAGCTCAGCCTAGCGATCTGGCTCCTGTAGTCCTAGAGTTTGGTTATCTCAATCGTCCCCCTGATTGCATGAATGTTATCAAGGAGGCTAGGTGCCCCACCACTAGAGCCTGCTATGCAGCCAAGTGGAAAAGATTTGTCATATACTGTAACAATAACAACATCAACCCTCTAGATGCCTCCACTCAGCACATCGTATGTTATCTACTGCATCTTCAAAGATGTAATCTGGCATACACATCAATTAGATTACATCTCGCTGCCATTGCAGCTTACCTACAAAATAGACAGCACCTATCACTGTTCAGGGTGCCCGCCATAAAAACATTCATGAAAGGCCTCAAAAGAATAATTCCTCCCAGGGTACCTCCTTCCCCAGTGTGGAATCTAAACGTCGTCCTCACAAGATTAATGGGTCCCCCATTCGAATCTCTGCATAAAGGTGAACTACAATTCCTCACATGGAAAGTCGCTTTCCTTGTGGCCATTACATCTCTTAGAAAAGTCTGTGAGCTACAGGCACTAACCATTCAAGAACCATTTTTACAACTCCATCATAACAAAGTGGTTCTTAGAACAAAGCCCAAATTCCTTCCTAAAGTTATTTCTCCCTTTCATCTGAACCAATCTGTTGAGTTGCCAGTGTTCTTCTCGCAACCACAAACAGTAGCAGAAAGAGCTCTTCATACACTGGACGGAAAGAGAGCACTCCTTTACTATATAGACAAAACAAAACCCTTTCGTAAAACAAAACAACTTTTTGTATCCTTCTCACCACCACATAAAGGCAATCCCATATCAAAATCTGGTATTGCGAGGTGGATTGTCAAATGTATACAAATTTGCTATCACAAAGCAAAATGAACACTATCTATTCCCCCTAAGGCCCACTCTACTCGAATGGTAGGGGCTTCAATGGCATTTTTAGGGAACATTCCTCTAGATGACATCTGCAAAGCAGCTACATGGACTACACCGTACACATTCACAAAACACTATTGTGTAGATGTGCAAACAAAACAACAAGGTAGTGTGGGCCAGGCTGTACTCCAAACACTATTTCAATCTACTGCAACAGATATTGGTGGTTGCCGCTAAGGAGGAGTACTACTATACAATCTATGCTCAGTGTGTGATCTGCAGCTCATATGCCTCGAACGGAAAATGCTACTTACCAGTATGCATCTCTTCTTGGCATGTAGAACTGTAGATCCACACACGCCCACCCACCTCCCCGGCTACCTTTATCTGTTCCAGTAATATTTTATTTAGATACAACATACATGGACATCTATTTCTTACAAAAACTCCATCATTTCCCTTCCTGGCGAAAAAACAATGGAGTCGATGCCCATGCGCACTATTGGCCAAAGGAGGAGCCACCTATCCCGTGACTTCCAAAGACTTTCCAGGACAACAACAAAGTGCAAACATCCCGACCCAACACCAGATAGCGATCTATGCAGAGTGTGTTGATCTACAGCTCTACATGCCAAAAACAGATGCATACTGGTAAGTAGCATTTTCCTTATTATGTATACTGCTTCATTACATGCCTTCAAGCTTGTGAATCGGTGAAAGATCCAATACTGGAGAAGAAGAGCTATAGTTGGCCAGCATTGGTGGTGTTAACAGATGTACATGCCTTCAAGCTTGTGAATCTATGAAAGAGTCAGTACTGGAGAAGAAGAGCTATCATTTGCCAGCATTGGTGGTGTTAACCGATGTGCATGCCTTCAAGCTTGTGAATCTATGAAAGATCCAACACTAGAGAAGAAGAGCTATAGTTTGCCAGCATTGGTGGTGTTAACAGATGTACATGTTACCCACCTCTTCCCTTTAATAGAGGCTCCACTCTTTATACTTATAATGTTTGTACTATTCAATAGCCAAATAAGACTGACAAAGAGTTGGAAATCGAGCAGCATACATTTCATTCTTTTATAGAGGATGTACATTACACCATATGTAAGAAATTTATTTTGCCAATTACTGCAGATTGTACACCAAAGGTTCATTGTTAATACTTAACTGGCCTCTGAAAATCTGGCTGACGGAACCTCTGTGACGGGAGTAAAGCTCACTGCCTGTCCACTGGTTTGGTTAGACTTTGGGCCATAAAAGGAGATGGATAGGTTAGTTTGGCTATGGCTCTTTTCATTGTTACTGTAGTGCTTAATTGAACACTGCTACATACCATTGTCTACCTCTGCTTCACAACCTAACTATGGGAACTTTTCAAGTATCTTCATCTAGGAAAGATTCTAACCTGTAGAACCGTGAAAGTGGGTAGGAGTGCACTGCTTGCATGTAACATCGCCATTACCCCATAGCGTCCTGGTAGTTTTAATTCAGTTTTTCACACAAAGTTCATATTATTTTTGAGCTAATGCTGTCTTTCAAAATCGTATCTCTAGACACCAGTGTTTCGGGATTCTTCCGTCATTAGTAGAGAATAGTTCTGGGTTGCTGGACATGCTGCCAATTTTCTCAGGTATAATCCCACTCATAGTGTGCAGGAATTCCAAACCTCGTCAGCTTGGGGGCGACTCACAAGAGCCTTTTATCAGTGAAAGTGGGTAGGAGCGCACTGCTTGCATGTATCAGCGCCATTACCCCATAGCGTCTTGGTAGTTTTAATTAATTTTTTCACACAAAGTTCATATTATTTTTCAGCTAATGCCATCTTTCGAAATTGTATTTCTAGACACCAGTGTTTCGGGATTCCTTCCTCATCAGTAGAGAATATTTTCGGGTTGTTGGACATGCTGCCAAATTTCTCAAGTGTAATCCCACTCGTAGCGTGCAGGTGTACCAAAGCTCGTCAACTTAGGGGCAGCTCACAAGAGCCTTTTTATCAGTGAAAGTGGGTAGGAGCGCACTGCTTGCATGTAGAACTGTGTATACAAGTAAGTAACTGTTCGAGGCATACGAGCTGCAGATTGTATACTTTTGCTTAGATCGCCATCTGGTGTTGGGCTCGCATGTTTGCACTTTGTTTTTGTCTTGGAAGAAGTCTTTGTAGTCACGAGGTAGGTCGATAGTGCGCATGGGCATCGACTCCATCCTTATATTGTTTTTGCCAGCAGCAGGAGGTCAGACTCGTGTCTGTGGCAGCAGCATCCATTTTGTGATGCTGGGGCTCTGGTTAACTTTAACCAGGTAAGTAGGTTACAACATGTCTTTCCCTCTAGAAGGGGGGAATAATATTCTCATGTCCAGAAATGGCATGGGGGTATTATTCCAAAGTGTTAGACACCTTACACGACATGTTTTGATAAAGCCAAACCATAGTTACCATAACCGTTTAAGATTATAAGGCACTTTAAGAGTAAATGGTAGGCTATATCATAGAACAGCTATAAGGACATGGTTCCGAAAGCTGCAGACAGGCTCAGCTCATGCTAGAGCACCATCTCACATGTTACCAAGCACTCTGCCTCCAGGATTGTTAAGGCCTGCCATAGGAGTGACTAATAGGTACACATGTGTCTATATATAAGGTAGGCATAGGAATACTACACCTAAGCAAGGAGTGATTACACGACCTTGCCCCAGCTGAGTGATGAGCCAGTTGTGTCATAATGGAAGGCCAGGCCAGGGGTGGCATAATACATGCTGCAGCCCCTGGTAGGCCTAGGGTACACCTATGCCCTGGGTACTATACAGGGGCCAATAGGGTGATCCTAACCAATTGGGATATGCACCTAAAGTACATAGTATGAATTTAGAGAGAGAACAGCAGGGCTGTGGGTTTGATTAGCAGGCCCACAGCCACATCTAAGTCGAAAACCAGTAAAGCAAAAGCAAAAAGTGGGGGTGAACATAGAAAGCAGACCCTACTCTCCTACAGTTGGAGCCTAAGATTTGCATATTCAGCTCTATCGGTGTCTATACCATCAAACATCATCTTAATTATACAGATAATACCACAAAAGTGGATTATTTGAACAAACGGTGTAGTTAATCAGATCGAGACCCTTTTATGGCTACAAGTCTTACTATGCAGGCTTGCCACTTACCAGGAATTCAAAATTTCAAAGCAGAGTTCATAAGCAGGTTGTACAAAAGAAAATCTTGAGTGTGTTTTAGACAAAAAAAGTTCTTCAGAAAATCTATGTGGTGTGAGGTGATCCACCAATAGATCTCGCTTCGCATCTCAAAACACAAACTGCTAAAGCTTCACCTCTAGTGGATGGGAACCAAGTTCTAATTGCTTGTGAAGGGCTCAGGCAGTGTTTGTTCCCTACTGCTTCTGATGTTGGTAAAACTGCACAACATACTGCCATGCAAGCTGAACTTACTCACCAGATTACAAGGCCACTTACTTCATCTGAACCTGATATAGTTGAATTTGTTGTTAGGTTTCCTGAGATCAGACAAGACGTGCCTCTGACTCTACTTCAGCCATGCATCATGGATAGACATGTTGAAAGATGCAAAAAGTCCTTGCACAAGGGTGTCTTATGACTGCGAGTGGAAGCGATTTTGCTTGTGCCAACACCAGGATCACATCCCAGCTACTCCCATGAAGAGGTGATTCTACCGTATTTCTCATCTTAGCCAGTCAAACATTTATTCAGCTAAAAGCCATTAAAAGATGTACGTATCGGCATTAACACTAAAAAATAAATGCAAACAAGTAGATCATACAACAATCTAAGGAATAAAAAAAAACGAAATCATGAAAGAACACAATTCAACAAGTGTCAAAATACATATATATGACTCATTGGGCCACAACATTTCATATCAAAACATCTAAACAAAAATTGTTAGAAATTGTATTTGAAATGTAGTATTAGTATTAATCAACCATTTCACTTGGGTTGTGCCCAAATAAGCTTAACAGCCATCTAGATGTAGGATTTGATGACCCAACTGGTTTCAAAGAAAATAATTCTTTGTAGTAGACAATATAGCTTTTCAGATCCAGTTTTAGAGAGGACTTTGCTCTGAGAGAAATGTGAAGTTTTATTGGATTTTGTTTTTATAGGCACCAAGTAGTGGGAGCTCTTTGAAAGTGACGATCCAACAGAGCAGCGAGAGTCGCGCCATCAGTGCTACCGCTCAGAAGCCTGCACCGAGGGCCAGTGAGGGGAACACTGCAGTGCAGCCAACTGCAGGAGCCAGGCCCAAGTTCTTCTGTTATATCTGCAAAGCCAACTATCACACCCTGGAGGTAAGGCACGTGGGCCAGGCGGGGCGGAGGTGGGAGAGGTTTGGGCATGAGGGCGCGATGTCTACCCTCCGGGTCAGTGCTCGCACTCTGAATTGCCTGAGAACAGACGAGGATCGAAATAACATGAACGGTTTAGCAAATGCTTTGAAAAATGAAGAAGTAGTTTCCGTTTTCTGCAGCAGTGACTCTCCTTTGATAATCAAAAGAACTCCATAGCACCTTCACAAAATAATAAAGAAAGCACCTTTGTTCACAAAATGTGATTTATTTTCATGCAAAATTCCAATTGTGGTGAATTATTAGAAACGCTGTATTGACCGAATTTCACTTAAGGCTTGATTTAGGACTTGGTGGACAGGGTACTCCGTGACAAACATGACAGAAATCCCATCTACCTCAATACAAGTGCATTGTATACTATAGCACTTGTAAAAAGGAGGACGGGACATCCGTCACATTTGTGACGGAGTAACCCTCCTCCAAATCAGGCCCTTTTTTTCTTTACAAATTAGGCTAGTACTTATTTCAAATGGTCAATACATTAAAAAAGGTTCTCACAAATCTTTTTTTCAACAAACAAAATGAAGAGACAAGAAGGGCAGTGTAGTCAGCCTGCAGCTCAAAGTAGTTGGGAAATTGGGCTGCTCCTTTAAAGATACACATGCCACCGGTATCGTCTCATGCCCGACTAGTGACAGTTGCTCTTCAGGTGCCCTACTTAACAAAGAATGAAGGCAGGAAATAGCCCCAGAGGCTCTGCACTGTTCTTCTTCCTTCCTCTCACCTTCCTAAAGAATGCAAGTTCTCTGTAAAAAATATCCTGAAGACTCTGAAGGAGAGAGAAAGATGTGGGCTGCATTGGCAAGCAGGAAAAGGCAGCACTAGGAACTGGTCTTTAGCATGGAAAAGGGACTCCTGCTTTACCTCCTACTACTGCCTCTGCAGACCCCCAGACTACACATCTGTTCCACGGCGAGGTATATGATGCAGAGAACAGATACTGGCGCAAGTTATAGTTGCCTTGGGGCATGAGTTAAAGTTTCACTATAACTGTTGAATTTTTATGGTTTTGTGCATGTAGAATCTAAACCTAACTATAACATCCTTGTAACCTTTGTTTTATTAATGAAAAACATAATAAATATATATAAGTGTGTGTATATGTATAAATGTGTGCATGTGTGTAAGGTGTATATATACATGTATATATACACATATTTTGCCAAGACACCTGTGATCAAGGGCGCAAAACGCCCGAAACGCGTAAGGAGTTTTAACTTTTGGCAGATAAATTCTGTGCGTTGGCTGTTTGGGAGCAGAGTTGCCTTGCGGAAATAAAGTAACACACAAAGTGTTTGGCTCTCCAAAGTCTGAGATATATATATATATATATATATATCTGGCATGAAGAATCCCAACACAGCAGAAGTGCTGTGGTCTTGCCCGACGCGTTTCATGCTATTGAAGCATTTCCTCAGGGGCTCGCAGGTAAACAAGAGTCTTTGGTCACGGCAGTTAAATAGGCACCATAACGTAACTTAGTCCCCGCCCTGATGGGCGTGGCCACAGCTGTGGCTTGTTACACAAGTGAGCTGCTGTGACCAGGCTCAAAGCATCATCATAATTCATCCCTAAGTGGGTGGTGATGACTGTCTTGTGCCTCTTCTCATGCTCGAAGTGTTGATCCATTGGGGCACACCTGCCCTCGAGTTCCAGCGTCGGTCACAGCGGCTCTGAGCTTAGCTTTATTTTTCAAAAAATATTTTTGGGAAGGCTAATTTAAACAACCTCACACTACATCCTTTCGGACCAGAGAGATTTTCCAACATTTTCTGGCAGGTATTTATTTATTTCTGACAGAATGCCTTCATTCTTTATGAAGTTTCCTAATTGTGGCAAAAAAGCCCTGACAGACCCTCACAGTCTCTGCATAGTATGCCTTCCGGAAGACCATCGTCTGGAGGATTGTGAACATTGCAAAAAAATGCCATGAAGAACCATGAAGGACAGGTAGAGGATCATACTGCTCGGGCTACAAGAGGCGTCAGGAGGGTTGAGGAGGTCATTTACCATCTATCACTTTTCACACTTTACAGATTACGTAAGTGGTAGAGCCAAGTAGTGCGGAAACTCCACAAAAAACGTCATTCCTGATTGAAGTCGAGACCCATGATGTCAATTACAGGTACAGCACCAACCTGCTCACCGTGAAGACAAGATACTTCGCCGTTGATGTCAGGAAATTACAGTAAGTCAGCGACGGAAATGAACTCGAGGCAGAGACCTCAGTCGAAGTCGAGAATGTCACAGACATTGAGGCAGCCACTGTTGACGCTGTGACCACCACCATCTACCCCGGAAGAACCGTTTCATTTGACGTCAAACCTCTGTCCTCTGCTTCACCATCACAGAGACATACGGATCACATCAATACTTATATTGATGTTTTGGTAAGAGGAGTTCCAAACTGAACTTACCTATTCCGATACCTGCTACATCTTGTTCTGTGACGTTCGAGACAAACCATCATAGAGCTTCTTCAAACCCTATATTTCCCTTTGTAGGAAGCTGGCTCTTTATATAGTGTACTATAACGAAGTACTCTGTGCAGAGAGTCCACTGGGTCCCCAGTTGTTTTACAGAGGGAAAAGTAAATAATACTAATGCTCGCTTTTGTTTTAGAGTGGGCGAGCAGTTCGGCTTATCAGAGCGTAGTGCTAAGCATTTGTTATACTCACAGAGGCGATAAATGAGACACACGCTTAAAGAATGAATCCAAGACCAAATTAGAAAAATAACAGTTCTTTTTATAAATGTTTCGAACTCGAGAACTTAATTTCAAGGTAAGTGCAGTTTTCAATAGAAATATTCAAAGTTAAGTAAAGCAATCAAACCTGTGCACTTTTACACACAATGCAATCAATCAAATAATCTTTAATCAGTCATTTCCCAGATGATCATAAAAGATGCTCATGATTTAAAAAAACTCATGGATTAATATAAAACAGTCAAATGATTAAAATGTTTTAAATACAGCAAAAGAAAATAGAATGCATACCAGGCACAATAGCCTTAAAAAAAGACCTATTCTAAAAACATGAGATAATATAAAACAATACAGACACAAAAGCCAGAACATGAGATATAAATAGAATTGAGCATTTGTTGGTTAGAATAACATTGCCTTTCTCACATGTTAACCCGCTAACCGCGGCGTAAAATGCGGGCGGGGCCGCGTCGGCAAACGGACGTGCGCAGCACTACAGACGCAGTGCTTGCGACGGCTGTTGGCCGACGCACGCAGCGAATGGGTTAAATGCCCCTCAAAAAATGGCCAACCAAATAACCGGTATCTTGGCAATTTAGCTGCTGTAAGAAGAGCAAAGCAGCTTTGCACTTAGTAAATTTGTGCCTGCGCAATAGAGGCAATAGAAATTTCCTGGTAAAAGGAAGAGAGAAATTGCAAAAGAAAACAAAGTGCAATAAGGTCTGGTTTGATTGCTCGTCGCACGGGCAAATACAAATATTGTTTGAGGAGTATTGTAAGGGAAAACACAACATCCAGCGTATCGTTCCTAACCTAAAACGAGTCAGTAAGTTGCGTTCATACACCTTTTGCCCAAATACCTTTATGGGGCTGTCTTCTGAACCAAACAATAATCTCTTACAAATGGCTTCACCACTTCCACGGCCTCCCTAGAGGCTTGTCTGTATGAAGAAAAGCATTCTTGGGTCCAGCTTTTATCTTTATTGGTGATATTTTCCGGGTTCTCAAACAAGTGTGCGCAGTCCAGAGCCAAAGTGGTTTCTCTTATATATTTGAGCCATGGAAATTTCAGTCCATTATCACAAGCGAGGTAATCTCTAACAACTGCACGGTTGAGCTCAGCTTCCTTATTTGACCAAATGGAACACCAAAGGGTTAAAGGGGCAGCACCAATAGGGTCATGAAAATACTCGAGGCCTAATTCTTGGTGTAGGGGGAAGTGGGGTGTCGAGGGAGAAACCCACGACAGGCAACAGCAAAATCTATTTTCCTTGAATTGAATGGCTGAAACGTCCCTGTAACCCCATACACCCATGCTATAGGTCAAAGTTAGAAGGCATTGTCTTTTATACATTTATTTTAAAGGGGCCAGTGGCTTTCTACCAATGCAAGCAGCAAGAGAGAAAATGGTGCCGACTGCACGAGAAAATCGGTTAGTGTCCTCCTAAAACACTCGGACCATGTGCAAGCATCCTCAAAATCTAGGCCAAGATAAGAAAAAAGGATACCCTGTCTAATTTTTCCTTTCAATCAATTAAGTACTAGTTTTGGTGTTCTCGGGACGGCACACCATAATGAATGTTTTGGAGTAATTTCTTTTCAAGTGAAGACCCTTCATGTATTTCACTAAGTTACAGAGTAATAACTTCAGACCCTTCGCCATTCTAGCAAGAAGCACTGTGTCATCCACATAAAATAAGGCAGGCTCTGCTTTATTTTCAACAAGAAGTACATCTGCCCCAGCAAAATCTAGTGTCCTCTCCAAATCATTACTATACAATAAAAAGAGGATGGAGGCTTGGCGTACTCCTCGATTGACTTTAAATGGAGAAGTACACTCTCCGGCCTCACCAAACCTTACTGAGGCTATGAGATCCCGTTATAGGAGTCTGAGGAACGACACCAGGTCTGCCTCCAGACCCATGAGTTCAAGGATTGCCCACAATTTCGACCTACTTACGCAATCAAAGGTGCTCGATAGGTAAATAAATGTAAGATAGATTGGGATGTCCCTTGCATATTTCTATTTGGCCACGATAAGATGTAAGTTTAAACACTGCTAAATAGTTCCTAGGCCCTTCCAAAAATCATATTGAACCCTGGATATGATGTTATTCTCATTTGTCCACAATAAAAGTCGATCTAAGACCACTCTACCAATTATTTTAGTGGTGTAGTCAAGCAGAGATATTGGTCAGTAGCACTGAGGTTCGTTGGCATTGCCCTTTTCAAAGACGTGTACAACAATTGAAAGACTCCGAGAGGGTAATACCCCCTCACTACAAACCCTATTATAGACAAAAGTAAGTACCACTGACCAAAATCCTGGGTCCTCCTTAAATAAGTCTACGGGCACCCCATCGGTGCAGTATTTTTACACAAACAATTGGTCTGAGGTCAGTCTTTGAATGTGTGCTATAATTTCTTGCCTGAGTGTGTATAATAAATGCTTAACACTACTCTCTGATAAAGCCTTACTGCTCGCCCACACTACCACAAATAGAGAGTGAGTAGATATCAACGTATTACCTCTGTAAGCCTCTAGGGATCCACTGGACTCTATGTACACTATACCATACTTTGGTATAGTATATATAGAGCCAGCTCCCTACAGCACCTTCTTCTACATCGACTTCTCTTCCAGGGGATCCTCATCAATAGTCATAAGCACTAGAAAATTCCCGCCTTTGCGCGGGACCCCGGAAACACAATCATATATGTGATAAACATATATGCATATATATATATAAATTACCTACTGGCGGTCGCCAGTAGGTAGTTATAGTTAGGACCTATTTTCCATAGGAAATCCGCAACATACTATTCCCAATAAGTCTGGCGCCGGTTGACGAATCTTCGCAAAATTTTCCAAACTTTTGGCCAGCTCCGGTCCGCTCCTATCCTGAAAGTTTCGTGGTGATTCGTCAAGTGGGAACTGAGAAAAAAGGGGGGTCCCAAAACGCTTTTTCCCCATGAAGTTTCCCATAGGACCTGTTGACGCAGCTACAGCCCGAACTGCTGAACGGAATTACACCAAATTTGGCAGAAAGGTAGACCTTGGTTCAGAGTCGTGCCTTTTGCTTAAATGATGTAAATCCGTTCAGTAGTTCCAGAGAAAATCAAAAGTAAAATCACATATATATCTGGACGGAGCCTAACCACACATCTCATCGTGAGATCTGATTGGCTGTCAGCACTTCATTCAAGAAGTGTTGGCAGCCATCTTGGGACCAATATACATGATAGCACCTCATTAAAAAGCATTGGAGTTAATAGAAGGTTTTAAGACTTTAGTTACATTATAAATCATTTGTTGATGGTACCATACTCATTTTAGGAATTGTGGTGTGTTCTAAGGTCATTTTACCATGTGAAAAAGCCTTCTGCTGGGATATCATGAATCATGTTTGAGAGAAAACTATTTTCTCATGCTTTTCCCACAGAGGTTTGGAAGGTGATCTATAAGCTAAACTGAGAGCATATTTTCTGCAAATTCACATTATATTTCTTAGTCATGTGAGAATGAAGTCTGACATTCTCAGTAAAACTTCATGTACATCCAACAAGGGCAGAGACTGTCAGTTGATTCCTTTGTGTTCTACTGCAGCTTCCCAGAGTGTTCCAAAGAACAACTAGAGCGCTAACAGTCCTACTTATGACAAACGTATGGCACCCCTGAAGCCATCTTGATTGGAATAAAGTGGTAACTCTTAAAACATTTAATTTAAAAAGGAACAAAATGAGGGGGTTCATTTTGCCATAGAATGTATGATTAGTGCTGCAGAAAGAAAACTTAGGGCACATTTTGAGAGACTTCTCAAATCCTCTTCTATTTGATTAAAGAATTCTGACATGCAGACTGAAACATGCACTTTCAATACCAGCAGCAGACTTCCCTGGTGAGCAGTAGCTTTACTACAGTGATCTAATGAGCAACTAGAGATTAGATTAGATTGGTTTATTGTACAGTTAATTAAAACCTTTACAATCGTGCTATACATATTTCCATACACTTAAAATTAATTATTGTTAAAATGACAAATTAAAATAAAAGAAATCTCAGCATTGAAATTCAAAGGACGTTATTGATCAGACTAAGGGTATAAAAAGAGAGAGAGAAAAAAAAAACGAAAAAAAAAAACAGGATGTGGACCTAGTAGTTGCAATTTTTAATGCAGGATGTAGTAATCTTTAACGTTTGCTGAATTAACGTTCTACGACAGCTATATAGTCCTGAGATTGCATAGTATGTTAGTCCTGATAATGCTATGTTTCCTATATAGGCTAACAGTGCATGCGTTAGCCTCTGTGAGTTGGCTCAAGGCGCCGTAAACAATTCAGCTGTAGTTCAGTCTGTGACCAGGGGGCCTGCCTTTTTCATAGTTATTTCTGTAATAGATATGAGTTTTACCAATCGGCAGCTTAGTTGGACGTCCTCACCAGAAAAGGATGCTTTTACTGCTTGCCTACAGGTTCGAATGGCTTTCGTGTTGAAGATGGATCTTAGCAGAGATCGTCGGGCCGGTTTTAGGGCTTTGCAGATTGTCAATAAATGCACTATATCCTCCTCCCCTTCTCCGCAGAGGCGACGAATTGCAGGCAACGGGGGGCGTAGCCAAGGTGGCATATGGTATGCAGATGGTAATATGCCTAAGCGGAGTTTCAGGAATTTCTCTTTAGTCGCTCTTGAGAAACTAGTGAGGAGGTATGCTTGAGGTGAGGCCGTGTTATAGGTCTGTAGGGTGAACCAGCCGTGGGAACGGCCTGACAAGTCAGCTTTATCCTGTATGAGAGACTCTTTTTTTATCACTTTATTTACAATTTTTTTGAAGCTGGGGATCGTTGTTGGTAGCTCCCAAAGTTCATACAGTCCCAGTTGGTGAAGTGATTTATCCAGATAGTTTCGGGCTGGGCATGTCCCCTTGTTCCTCAGTTCTTCCCATAGATGCATATTTAGTGAGTCAGGCGGGCCCCTTTTAATTTTGAACCAGCTTTTGATGAATGCCCCTCTGTGGGCAAGCTCTTGCCTTTGAAGTCCGAACTCCAGCCTCAATTGTGCGGGGGATGTATACCTTGGAAGCCCAAAGATCATTCGAATTGCTTTTGTTATTGTGTGGTCCAGTGTACCTGCGTCTCTCCCTCTCATGGCTTCGCTTCCATAAGTTATCGACGGTAGAAGTTTTGCCTGGATCACTGATTAAGGGAAGGAGTTTTGGGCCAGAGATGTTGTTCTTAAGATTTCTTAGTGCCACAGCAATCATTAGCCCCCTTTTTTTTATAGCCTCAATTTGCACTGTGTACTTCCCTTTGTTGTCAATCATGATTCCCAGGTACTTATAACTTTGTACTGCCTCCAATTTCCGTGACGCCAGGAACCATTCTGGTTGTTTCTTTTTTTTGCGCCAATTCACGCAGAGTGTTTTTGTTTTATCTCTGTTAATTCTGAGTTTGTTCTCCTCAGAGTAGTGAGATGTTAAGTCAAGCAGGCGCTGTAGGCCCAACGGTGTCTGACTTATTAGTGCCAAGTCATCTGCGTAAAGTAAATTTGATAACTGGAGCCCGCCTATTTTTGGTGCATGTGAATTGTTTCCATTTAGGGTGGTTGAAAGCTCTGCCATAAAGAGGTTAAAAAGTAATGGGGCGAGTACGCAGCCTTGTTTTAGTCCGATGGTTGTTGGGATCTTTTTTGAGAGATGGTCTCCTCTGCCCAATTTGACTTGGACCCAGGTGTTGCTATGCAAAAGGATTAACTGGTTTAGGAGTGATGATGGAATATTCATTTTTTCCAATTTTTTCCACAGTAAATTCCTGTTTATGTGGTCAAATGCAGCGCTATAATCAATAAAGCATAGGTATAGGGGCTGTTTTTTGGCGAGTGCGGCATCTATCAATAATGAGAGGGTCATAATGTTCGTTGTGGTGCCCATGTTCTTACAAAAGCCTGTTTGGTTTAAAGGGATTGCAGATGTTTCCGCGGCCCAAGTTGTTAGTTCTTGTAGAAGCAGTCCTGCATAGTATTTTGCTTCGTTGTCAAGCAATGCTACCAACCTATAATTTTTTGGGTTATCCCGATTGCCGTTTTTATAAATGGGGGAGATGATCGAACCCCTCCATGAGGGTGGTATTGTAGAAGTTCGTAGGATGAGCAACTAGAGTGCTAACATTCAGAATTTATGGCAAATGTGTGACACATCTGAATGCCTTCTTCATTGAATCAAAGTAAAAAACTGACAGTATGCCTACTGAGGAGACTGTAGTAAATGAGGAAATTAGGAAACTTCATAACAAGTCTCCAAGATGGCCACCAGAGACAAAAGAGCCCAAAAGTAGCACAAATATCACCGAGATGTAGCCCAAGTATAGCCCAATCACAGAAATCCCAGAGTGTTTTAAAGAACAACTAGAGCGCTAACAGTGTTACTTATGACAAAGTATGGCACACCTGAAGCCATCTTGATTGGAATAAAGTGGTAACTCTTAAAACATTTAATTTGCAAAGGAACAAAATGAGGGGGTTCATTTTGCCATAGAAATTATGATTAGTGCTGCAGAAAGAAAAATTAGGGCACATTTTGACTTCTCAAATCCTCTTCTATTTCATTAAAAAGTTCTGACATGCAGACTGAAACATGCCCTTTGAATACCAGCAGCAGACTTCCCTGGTGAGCAGTAGCTTTACTGCAGTGATCTAATGAGGAACTAGAATGCTACCATTCAGAATTTATGGCAAATGTGTCACATCTGAATGCCTTCTTGATGGAACCAAAGTAAACAAGCATTGAAAATGCAATAGGTCTCGCCCTCGTTTAAGTTAAAGCATTTCTGTTTGTAATTAGGTGGCTTTTTAGCTTTGCTTTTATTAGTGTTTTTCAAAATTTCATGTACATAACATGCATATATGTATATGTATTCATGCATTTATATTTGTATTTATATAGATATGCAGATTATATATATGTTTATATATGTATGTATATATTATCTACTGGCGGTCGCCAGTAGATGGTTATAGTTAGGACCGTGTTTCCATAGGAAATCTGAAAATTCTATTTTGAATAACTTTGGCGCCGGTTGACGAATCCTCGCGAATTTTTCAAAATAGGTGGGGCGCTCCGCTCCGCTCCTACCCTGAAAGTCTCGGGGTGATTAGTCAAGCGGGGGCTGAGAAAAAAGGGGGGTCCCAAAACGCGTTTTCCCCATGCATTTTTCCATAGGGACCTTTAGTCCAAGGTACAGCCCGAACGGCTGAACAGAATTATTTGAAATTTGGAAAAGAGAACGTCCTCAGGTCAGGGATGTGCCTTTTGAATATCTGGAGTCAATCTGTTCAGTAGTTCCTGAGAAAATTTCAGTTAAAAGTACATATATATCTATAGGCGCGCACCGTGCGCGTACGGTAAGCATACCGTACGCGCACGCTGCCGTGCGCGAGCGTAATTCTGATTGGTGGTTACATGACAGTAAACATTCCAGTCGGTCGAAATCAGGGAGTTTTGGCCGCTATTTTGTCTCTCGCAGTCTGAGGCAGTGAAAAACAGTTCCTGACCCCCTAGCCTTTGTCAGGGGGTCAATGAAGGACCCCCAAGGCTGAAAAAAACATTTTTGTTTTTCTTCGCTAAAGCGCGGGGTGCGCGCACTGTGCGTGCACGGCACGCACAACGCATCGTGGGCGCTCGGTGCGCGTAGCGCACCATGTGCGCACGGTGCGCGCACGGTGAAGAACCTGAAAAAAAAAATATTAATAAATACATAACTTAGCATTTAAAAAACCGTACAAATTCACTTAAAAAACCATAGGTTTCACACACGTTATAGTTAGGAATTAGCATTTAAAAAACCTTGCAAATTCATTTAAAAAACCATAGGTTTCACACATGTTATAGTTAGCTGGACATTTCCCTCGTAAAAAACCAATGAAATTCCCCCGTTATAGTTAGTGCAGGCAACTATAACTCACGCGACCGCAATCCTCTGCTGATGACGTCAGATATTACATCACTGTATTTAGACACCTATTTACCCATGTCTTCTTCCATTAATCTTTAGCTATACATATATTACAAATATTTATTTTTCAGAAAGACACATATTTAATCAGTGATGTAATATCTGACGTCATCAGCAGAGGATTGCGGTTGCGTGAGTTATAGTTGCCTGCACTAACTATAACGGGGGAATTTCATTGTTTTTTTACGAGGGAAATGTCCAGCTAACTATAACATGTGTGAAACCTATGGTTTTTTAAGTGAATATATATATATACATATATAAATGCATATGCATATATGTGCATATGTGTGTGTGTAGAGAGAGGTAGAGGTGTAGACGCAGAGGTAGAGAGGTAGAGGTAGAGAGTAGTAGAGAGAGAAGTAGAGAGGTAGAGGTAGAGAGTAGAGGATGAGTAATAGAGAGTAGAGAGAGAGTAGTAGAGAGAGTAGCAGAGAGTAGTAGAGAGTGAGAAGTAGAGAGTAGTAGAGGGTGAGTAGTGGAGACTGAGTAGCAGAGAGAGAGAGTAGTAGAGAATGAGTAGTAGAGAGAGAGTAGTAGAGAGAGAGTAGTAGAGAGAGAGTAGTAGAGAGTGAGTAGTAGAGAGTACTAGAGTGAGTAGTAGAGAGTGATTAGTAGAGAGTAGTAGAGAGTGTGTAGTAGAGAGTGTGTAGTAGAGAGAGAGTAGTAGAGAGTAGAAGAGAGAGTAGTAGAGTAGTAGAGAGTAGTATAGACAGTAGCAGAGAGAGTAGTAGAGTAGTAGGGAGTGAGTAGTAGGGAGTGAGTAGTAGAGAGCGAGTAGTAGAGTAGTAGTTAGTGAGTAGTAGAGAGTGAGTAGTAGAGAGTGAGTAGTAGAGAGAGAGTAGTAGAGAGTGAGTAGTAGAGAGTGAGTGGTAGAGAGTAGTAGTAGTGAGTATTAGAGAGTGGTAGAGAGTGAGTAGTAGAGTAGTAGAGAGTAGTAGAGAGAGAGTAGTAGAGAGTGAGTAGTAGAAAGTAGTAGAGAGTGAGTAGTTTAATTTAAAAGGAACACAATGAGGAGGTTCATTTTGCCATAGAAATTATGATTAGTGCGGAAAAAAGAAAATGAGGGCACATTTTGAGTGACTTCTCAAATCCTCTTCTATTTCATTAAAAAATTCTGACATGCAGACTGTAACATGCACTTTGAATACCAGCAGCAGACTTCCCTGGTGAGCAGTAGCTTTACTACAGTGATCTAATGAGCAACTAGAGTGCTACCATTCAGAATTTATGGAAAATGTGTGACATATCTGAATGCCTTCTTGATGGAATCAAATTAAACAAGCATTGAAAATGCAATAGGTCTCGCCCTCGTTTAAGTTAAAGCAATTCTGTTTGTAATTAGTTGGCTTTTTAGCTTTGCTTGTATTAGAGTTTTTCAAACTTTCATGTACATACCATGCATATGTATGCATATATGTATATGTTTGCATGCATTTATATTTATATAGATATGCAGATTATATTTATATGTTTATATATGTATATATATATATATACACATACATATATATAAATGCATATGCATATATATGCATATATAGATGTGCATATGTGTGCATGTACAGAGAGGTAGAGGTGTATAGGTAGAGGTGTAGAGGTAGAGATAGAGAGGTAGAGAGTAGTAGAGAGAGAGGTAGAGAGTAGAGAGCGAGTAATAGAGAGTAGAAAGTGAGTAGTAGAGAGTAGTAGAGAAAGTATCAGATAGTGAGTAGTAGAGAGTAGTAGAGAGTGAGTATTAGAGAGTGAGTAGTAGAGAGCAGTAGAGAGTGAGTAGTAGAGAGTGAGTAGTGGAGAGTGAATAGTACAGAGCGAGTAGTAGAGAGCGAGTAGTAGAGAGAGAAGAGTAGAGAGTGAGTAGTAGAGAGAGAGTAGTAGAGTAGTAGAGAGTGAGTGGTAGAGAGCAGCAGAGAGTAGTAGAGTTAGAGAGTAGTAGAGAGTGAATAGTAGAGAGTGAATAGTAGAGAGTGAATAGTAGAGAGAGTATTAGAGAGTGAGTGGTAGAGAGTAGTAGAAAGTAGTAGAATGAGTAGTAGAGAGTGAATAGTAGAGAGTAGTAGACAGTGAGTAGTAGACAGTGAGTAGTAGAGAGTGAGTAGTTGAGAGTGAGTAGTTGAGAGTGAGTAGTTGAGAGTGAGTAGTAGAGAGGCAGTAGTAGAGAGTAGTCAGTCAGTGTCAGTCAATCAGTGTCAGTCAGTCAGTGTCAGTCAATCAGTGTCAGTCAATCAGTGTCTGTCAGTCAATCCGTGTCAGTCAATGTCAATCAGTCAGTGTCAATCAGTCAGTGTCAGCTAGAGCAGCTCTGCTGACCTGGTTCTCTCTCTCTAAAGAAGCTCTGCTGGCCTGGTTTCTCTGGCTCTACAGCAGGTCTGTTGACCTGGTTCTCTGGCTCTAGAGCAGCTCTGCTGACCTAGTTCTTATGCTACAGAGCAGCTCTGCTGATATAGTTCTCTGGCTCTACAACAGCTCTGCTGACCTGGCTCTAAAGCAGCTCCGCTGACCCAGTTCTATGGCTCTGAAGCAGTTCTGCTGACATGGTTCTCTGGCTCTAGAGTAGCTCTGCTGACCTGGTTCTCTCCCTCTAAAGCAGCTCTACTGACCTGGTTTCTCTGGCTCTGCAGCAGCTTTGCAGGCCTGGTTCTCTGGCTCCAGAGCAGCTCTGTTGACCTGGTTCTCTGGCTCCAGAGCAGCTCTGTTGACCTGGTTCTCTGGCTCCAGAGCAGCTCTACTGACCTGGTTCTTTGGCTCTAAAGCAGCTCTGCTGACCTGGTTATATGGCTCTAAAGCAGCTCTGCTGATTTGGTTCTCTGGCTCTAGAGTAGCTCTGCTGACCTGGTTCTCTGGCTCTAAAGCAGCTCTGCTAACCTGGTTCTCTGGCTCTAAAGCAGCTCTGCTGGCCTGGTTCTCTGGCTCTAAAGAAGGTCTGCTGACCTGGTTCTCTCCCTCTAAAGCAGCTCTGCTGACCTAGTTCTTACGCTCTAGAGCAGCTCTGCTGACCTGGTTCTCTGACTCTACAGCAGCTCTGCTGACCTGGTTTTCTGCACTCACGATGCACGCACCCGACTTCGCGAGAATATATTTAAAAATAATATACGTTTATTAGAAGTGCAAATATATTATTTTGATGAATATCTTACATAATCTCTTGCCTTAATATGTATATTAAAGACACATACATATCATTTTGGAACATAATTTTTTTTTGCTGGAGTCGCGCACCCAGCGCGCCCCAACACGTATATGATGTCACGCTGGGCCCGCAACCGCGCAAACATCTCGTACCGTAATGCGCATGTGTCGCAAATGCACGGGAGCAGGAGTCGCAGACTGGTCGCATACCAATCGCGCATATCACGTGATATTAAATGTATATGATGTAACTGAAAAACACGCAGCCGCCACACACCATACGCGGACCCTTCATGACTTTTCTAAAATGGCGGCTAGAATGCGCGCACCCACCGTGATGTGTACACTTTGAGTGCGCAACTCCGAAAAAAATGGGATTTTTTTTTTAAAGAAAATAATATAAATATATTAAAATAAAAAATGAAAACAAGAAAATTAATCAATATTTCAGTTTTAGTTAAAAACAAATTGTTTTTTTTGCAATTTTCAGAAAAATATATAATGTTATTTAATGAATAAAATATTTATAAATAAACAGTTAAAAAACTGTAGAAAATCAGTACAAAAAAATAGATATAACTACTATTACACTTAAAAGTTAGCATTTAAAAAACCTTTGAAATTCACTGGAAAAAAACATGGGTTTCAGAGACGTTATAGTTAGAAATTAGCATTTAAAAAACCTTAGAAATTCACAGAAAAAACCATAGGTTTCAGGCGTGTTATAGTTAGCTGCCCATTTCACTCATACAAAACCATAGAAATTCCTCCGTTATAGTTAGTTCTGCTAACTATAACTCACGCGCCCGCAATGCACTGCTGATGATGTCACATATTGCATCATTCATGACATGGTTAGTGACATCACTGATGACATCACTGATGACATCTCAAATGACATCACTGATGACATCATCCACTTGACAATCTGATACACCTCATCATTCACTAGTATAACCTTTCACCACTTACTGTAAAATACAGAGTACCATATTTGAAACCATTGACACACCAATACCAGTTACTACATACCCACTCACTGATTCCGAAGTTTACACACACAACTACCCATTCAACAACAGAATCATCTATCCATGCAGTCATTGATTAATAGAACACTATCAAATGCACTTATACACATATATAGACATTGACACATCAGCAATCATCTTAGTCGGTTATGCAGTCATCCTACTCACTCATGAAAAAAATGTATCGCAATTAAATTTACTCACATACACAATTATCCAACAACACCTCATTTATTCAAACACATAGTAACTCATCGTTAATATATTAAAAAAGCACCATTACAATTATACACTCATTCATATAGTTACTCTCACAATCACGGACTCTTAGACATACTTATTTATATACACCAACTCTCACATACAATGCCTTTTATTTTTTTACTTTGTTGAAGATGTACAACTAAAACATATTCGCTCACCAACACACAAATAAATACACTCAGTCACCCAAACAACTGTTTCCACATGCACTCTTAAACCCATACACCTAGTCAATCAACCATTCACACATCTATGCATAGAGTTACACACACCCCATCCAACCACACACAAACTCAGTGTCCCATACAAATACTCACCCAACTAATCAATAACTAATATACACACTCATGTAGTTAGTGACCAACTGATGCAGCATTTTATACAACAACAGAGACAGTGCTGTACACATTCACATAGTTTAGTTACTAATCCATGTATTAAGTGAGACACTTTTAATTACTCACTTAAAAAGACAGTCAGACAGCTACTAAATCCTCCATCCAGATAGTTATAGATCCACTCAATCTTCAATACAGATTGGTATATATATAATACATATTTAAATTTAAAACTAAACCACATTCAGTGGATGATGTCATCAGTGATGTCATCAGTGATGTCACTGACCATGTTATGAATGATGCAATATGTGACATCATCAGCAGTGCATTGCGGGCGCGTGAGTTATAGTTAGCAGAACTACCTATAACAGAGGAATTTCTATGGTTTTGTATGAGTGACTAACTATAACACCCCTGAAACCTATGTTTTTTTCTGTGATATATATATATATTAAAAAAGCAAATGCAGCCTTTCATAATTAGAGCTGAATAATGCTGTAAGGACTCCCCTGTATATAATCAATATAAATAATATATCATTAAAAACAGGGAAGAATCAAAAGCAAATCATGTTTGAACACTGTTTTAATGCTTTGCATTAGCACAAACACCTCAGATAGGACTGAAAGCATTGTCAGCTCACAGGCTGCATTGCAGAAAACCACAGCCTACAAAGGCTAGAAAGCTAACTCTTAGCAACATAGAAAAACTGGCACCATGCCTTTAAGGCAGCCATGACCCCTAGCTTCCCATCATGCCTCAGGGGTGACAGTTAGGTCAGTTGTTCTTTCCGGCTCCTTCAGTCAGGACCCTGGTTACACAGCTCCACTCTTTTCTGGTTTTATTCAGAAATATTCTACCTTTTTCAGAAAGATTTTATCTTACTTCGACGTCTTTCATCCAGTCAAGTAAGGTGTTTGCTTTTTCTGACTATTTTTTGGCATTTTTTACCACTCAGAATGCCATCCCTTTTTGATCCCTGCCCTTCTTGTGGAAAAAAAAGGCCAGGTCAGACTCTCACTCAGTCTGTATCCTTTGCCTGCCTAAAGACCATGTCCCCAAGACTTGCCCTCATTGCCAATCTCTCTCAAAAAGACCTTTAAAGGACAGAGAGCGGATATATCTTAATGGATTTGCAGAAAAGGCTTCCAGAGGCAGGTATCCGGTAAGAAAAGGCTCCAAGAGGCCCAGATCCTCTTCTAGACCCTCAGCGTCGGGCTCAGCGCTGAGAAAACAGCCACCGGAGGGACATACATCGAAGAAAAGACTGTCGACGGCGGGCTCGCCGTCGAGAGAATGCAGGCATGAAGGTACGTCACTGCATTCGACGTCGAGAATTCGACAGCCTCCGCCGTAGTCAACCCGGCGTCGAGGAGTTCCAGTCCACCGCCCGCATCAAGGCGACGATTGGCTTCGAAGAGCCAAAGCCCTCCGCCGTCGTCAACCCGGCGACGATCGGCGTCGAGAGCCAGCAGACCTCCGTCGACGTAGGTTAGATGTTCGACGTCGAGAGCTGATAATCCTCCGTCGCCGTCACATAAACGACGTTCGACGTCGAGGGGAGAGAATTCTCCACCGATGCAAACCAGGCGGCGATTGGCGTTGAGAACGAGAAGTCCTCCGCCGTCATCCCGGCGACGTTTGACGTCAAAGACCAGAAGCCCTCCGCCGACGTCATTCCGACATCGCTCGGCGTCGAGAGCTAGCAGCCCTCCGCCGTCGTTATCCCACCGGCGATCGGCGTTGAGGAGAGGAAGTCCTTCGGCGCCGTCGAGTCCACATCGCTCGACGTCGAGACGAAGAAGTATTCTGCCATCGTCATTATTCGCCGTCGACACATTCGACGCCGAAGAAACCACAGTCGACGCCGAGACCGCTCCCAGAACCTGGTCGAGCCTCGACGACTAGAAGAAGATCTCAATCGACACCGAGGAGGGCTCCGTCGCAGCGGGATATACGCTCGGCGTCGAGACCACCATCGCATAGATCTGACGAAGGTTCAGTAGTCTTAGTGACTGAATCGAGACACTCTTCTTCTCACTCCTCGAGACGTCCACATTCTCCATCTGCGTCTCCAGAACATGCAAGGAGATCGCGACAGAGATCCCTGTCGCATCAGAGGACCTCTCCTTCTATACATCTGTCTCCAAGATGGCTTTTACCAGTACATCACTGGAGCAAGACTCCAGCGGCAGCATCGAGAAGGGAGGAAGAATATACAAGCCCTGTCAACAGATCCCCTCTACAAAGATTAGTACAGGAGGTGGATAGATTGCCTTCGCCGGTACGCCACCACCGTGAAGGAAGATCTAAGGAACGCAGGCCTTCTACGTCACATCACCACAGAAGCAGGTCTCCCTCATTGTCATCTTCCTCCACCCACTCCTCTAAGAGGGACTATTCGCCTACTCTATCGGACAGCCCTCAGTCAAGAGCGTCTCCGATAGATGACATTAACACCTATCATGATGTGCTGCAGAGAGGGGCTCAGAAACTGAACATTGCAATGTCCACCCCTCAGGTCGCAACGACAGTGATCTTCGAGACGCTGCACCAAAGATCTGCTTCGCGTCCGTTGCTGCCTCTGGTTCCTGGACTTCTGGAACCAGTAATGGACATTTTTCTATCCCCTCAGCAATTAAAGCTACACCGGCCAGAATTCCGAAGATGTACAAGCCTGCCGATGTAGACCCGATGTTCTTGAAAACGGATCCACCTGCGGATTCCATGATAGTCGCAGCGGCACGTAAGACGCACGCAGTCTCTGCTCATGCTTTGGTCCCTCCGGACAAGGAGAGTAAGTCCCAGGATTCTTGGGGACGAAAGGTTTGTGGCTCGGCAGCTTCTTCACTCAGTCTCCAGTGCAGCAGCCTTATTAGGTCGATACGACAGATCCTTATGGGACTCTTTGGATCGGTTCAAAGAGAAGTTACCAAAGTAGGATCAGAAAGACTTTGAAGAAATCATTACGGAGGGTTCCTTGGTAGCTAATCAAATGATTAGCACTGCTGCGGATGGTGCCACACTATCGGTGCATTTGTATGCGCATGGAATTTGCTCAAGAAGGTCAGCCTGGTTAAGGCTTACAGCTCTTAAACCGGATGCTCAGCAGAGGATCCTTAACCTACCTTTTTCGGGTTCTTCATTGTTTGGCTCCCACACATATGAAGAGATGGCTCGAATGAAAGCCGAGTTGGACACTTTGAAGGCAGTGGGGCTAGAAAAGAAAAAGGAATTCCGACGAAGGTACAGGCCCAGCCAGCGCAAGGGATACGAAGAGGGTTCAATCCCCTCAGTGGTCTCAAAGCAAGATCCAAGGAAGATCGCAATTTCAGGGTCGAAAGTCTAGCAGAGGTAGAGGGGGTAACCAACAACAGTCCTCCACCACTCGACCAACAGGAAAACAATGAGCCAGAGCTTCCTCTGACGCTGTTGCCCACTCCAGTGAGAGGAAGTGTTTCACAACATCTGAAAGAGTGGTGCAACATAACAAAGGATCGTTGGGTGCTCAGTATACTGCGCAATGGATACGCACTACGTTTCTGTGTGTCTCCAAAGGACATTCCTCCAAAAAGATCTCGTCCTCACCAGCTAAAATTACTACGACAAGAAGTGGTGGCGCTTCTACAAAAAAAGGCCATAGAGAAGGTTCCCATCTCGCAGCGAGGAAAGGGAGTGTACTCCAGGTACTTCCTTGTGCCAAAAAGAGATCATGAGCACAAGTTCAGACCAATCCTGGACTTGCGTTCGCTGAACAAGCTCATCTTGAAAGAAAAATTTCGCATGCTGGCGCTTCATCAAATATGTCCACATCTGCAAGCAGGGGACCGGATGTGTTCATTTTATCTCCAGTTCAGAGTGTTGCCCTTCGGACTAAAATCTGCCCCACAAGTCTTTACCAAGTGCATGGCGGAGGTAGCGGCAGCTCTTCACAGACGAGGTCTGTTCGTATATCCATACTTGGACGATTGGCTTTTGAAAGGGCCATCTCCTCAGCAGGTAAAGATCGACTTCCAAGTGTGCCTAACTCTACTCCGCAGGCTAGGCCTGCACGTGAATATGGAAAAGTCAGTTCGCCAGCCTACACAGGTGATCCATTACCTGGGCTCCGTCCTAGATACAAACCTAGGAAAAGCGTTTCCTCCGGAACAGAGACTTTTATCAATTTGGCAGGAGTGCCAAGTTCTTCTCCAGACCAATCGCCCAACGAGTAGCATCCCTATTGGGATCAATGGCTTCTTGCATATTCCTCATTCCCAACGCCAGGCTGAGGTTGAGACATCTACAACAGGACCTGGAGGACAGGTGGCACCAGGCAACCGGTTTCTGGGAAGACCAGATTGTTCTTTCACAAGCAGCAAAAGCGTCTGTTCTGTGGTGGACTCGTCCACGGAACCTCGTACTGGGAGTCCCCTTCCATCAACCTGTTCCTACCCAGTCCTTGGTAACGGATGCATCGCTTCAAGGATGGGGGGCGCACATGGATTGCCTACAAATGCCGGGGCGGTGGACCGTCAAGGAACAATCCTACCACATAAACATGTTAGAACTGCGGGCAGTCCATCTGGCCCTGAAAGCTTTTCAGCCCTCGATCATGTCCAACTCAGTCCTCATCCAAACAGACAACACGACCACCATGTATTACCTCAACAAACAGGGTGGTACGCGCTCTCGCCCTCTCTCCCTGGAGGCTCAGAAGATATGGCATTGGCTTCGAGCCCGAGGCCTTTCCGTCACAGCGGTGCACCTTCCAGGAGAGCGAAATGTGCGAGCGGACGCACTCAGCCGGCACTTCGAAGATCAGCCAGACTGGGTGCTAAACGACGAAGTAGTGGCAGAAATTTTCCATCAGTGGGGTCAGCCTTCTATAGATCTGTTTGCAGACGATCTAAATAAAAAATGCCAGGCCTTCGCCTCCAGGTTCCACCGTCTAGGGACGGAGGGGAATGCTCTTTTGATGGATTGGTCTGGAATATTTGCATACGCCTTTCCTCCCCAGCCTCTGATTCCGAAGGTGGTGTCCAAGCTCATCCGGTCCAACATGTCAATGATCCTCATAGCCCCGGACTGGCCTCGACAATGGTGGTACCTAGACCTATTACAGCTGTCAGTGCACCCCTAGAAGAGGCTCCCTTGCAGGTCGGATCTACTGACCAAGATGGACGGGAAGATCCTACATCCCAACCTTCCCTCACTGAACTTGGCAGCATGGCACCTGAGGTCCTGCAATATGGACATTTGAACTTACAGCAGGACTCTATGCATATACTAAAGGAAGCAAAGAGACCTTCCACAAGGGCTTCGTATTCCTTTAAGTGGAAGCGATTCTACCTGTGGTGCACTCGTAATAACTTTAATCCAACCACAGGGCAGGAGGAGGTTATTCTTCCTTATCTCCTGTACTTGGCTTAATCAGAGTTGAAGTATTCATCGATCAGAGTACATTTAGCGGCCAGTCTGGTCCTCTCTACGTTGATGGGTCCTCCTTTTGAGCCCATCCATAAAGCCACGCTGTAGCATTTGAGATGGAAGACCGCTTTCTTAGTCGCGATTACCTCAGCGCGAGGAGTAAGCGAAATCCAAGCACTTTCTTCCAAAGAGCCATATACTATCTTTCACCACAACAGAGTAGTATTAAGGACTCACCCTGCTTTTCTGCCGAAAGTTGTATCTTATTTTCATATTAATCAGGCAATTTCTTTTCCGTCCTTTTTTCCCAATCCCGCAACTCCTGCGGAAAGGTCATGTTGCAGGGATTCTGCTTATACACAGAACTATGCGTAGAACCCCAGGACCTCAGTGAATTGTGGTGTACCAGAAACTCACCTCAGAACCCAGTATCCGGCTAGCATAAGTGTCCCATTCGTTATCCGAGATTTGGCTCGGCGATCCCAATGAAAAGACAACCCAGAACAAGCTACTCAGTGTACTCTCAGGAATGGTGGGAATCGGAAATACCTGTTCGTATATTATTCTCACATCAGTCCACAACAAGAATCAACAGAGACACGGTGAAAATAAAAAGAGTTTATTTTTATAGACCACGTGTCCTAAGATGCAGTACTTTGGCTAATACAAGCAGACAAATGATTAGAATCAAAACCATCAGCATCGTTACAATACCATAGAATATAAAAGGGGTGATCATGTTATAATGACAGTGGATACTACCACCTTCCCTTTAGTAAGAAGCTAATATTATTATTATGCTAATAGAAGGTCTCTTAGGCTTGAATAGGGGACCCCATACCTCAAAGATCAGCTTAGTGAAATCACATCACAGGAGCATCAGGAGTCTTTTCGCAGGAAGGCTCGTCTTCGGTCTGAATATTAAACATGATGTCTGCAATATTAAAAGCACCAACTTTCAGGTATTTGCAGCTGCCTGTGTGTTATGGCTAAATAGTGAGACGATCAACCTAGAGTGGAAAACATGCATTGTCTAACAACCCAGACTGTTTGTCACATCATGTACAGACCAAGGTCGCTGCGCAGAGCTCTGGATGGTAACAACAGATTTCTCTCGTGTGAGGCAAAGCTCGAGTCAGCAGTTTGTTTAAGCAACGTGGTTGGTTATGCTAACTTAACAATGTATGTACGTATTAAGGGAGTCCTTACTACATGCCCCCTTGATCGAAGCACTATCCAGTAGGCAAGAAAATAGAGAATGCAGAGTTCAGTTTCGACAGAGCAGAACAAGGCGTAGTCAATTTAAAAAGTTTCAGTTCGGACAAAGTCTGAAAAAATGAAAATTAAAAAGGGGAGAAAAATCAAAAAACCTCAAACGTATACCGGGAAGAGAAAAAAATAAAAAAATAAAAAATAAATGCTGCGCCGGGTAACAGACCAAAGGCACAGATAATGTTCAAGACATGGGAGCAAAAACATAGTGGACGACAGTTCACTTAATCCACGAACGTATATGCAGCATACGTGGCAACTGCTTCCAACAAGAAATCGTTTGCAGAGCCACTAAAAGTTTCAGCCATCCAATTAATTAAAGAAAAGGAACATACATGTTCTTCAATAAGCGGAGCCTCTAGCACGATCAGAGGGCAACCGAACTGTTCCTCCAGATAGCTCATATCCAAGAAGTCGTAGGCAGCCCTTGCGATGTCCCAATTACCCAGGATACCATGCGCCGCACCACAGGCCATAATCCGAACACCAGAACAGGCAAACTCGTGAGACACTAAGGGCCTCATCAGTCGATCATAATCCGGCACCGGAGACACAAGCACAAATCCAGAGGCCATTCAAAGGGACAATCTAGGCAGTGAAAGACAGGTTGCACGCAGGTGAAGTAGGAATACCGGAAGGATAATCCATATGCCAGGCTCAAAGTCGCCAATGGCAGCGTACCATAATAGTCAAGCATCCTGTCACGAAGAAGATGCAGACGGGACAGGCTGTCGTGTGGCACAGAAAGAGCAGCCATTCCGTAGTATGAAAAGTAAAAGCAGTACACCTGCCACCAGCGCCAGAATCAGCGGAACACCTCCAAAGACGCTCGAGAAAATAGAATGAAAAAATGCCGGAATCACACCAAAAATAGTTTGGAAAGAGGTCACGAGGCCTGAGCCCACAAGTTTAAAAAAATGAGCCAGGCCGGTTGTGGACGAGGCATTGAAAATCGTTGGATCAAAGCTCCAAAATGCAGGGGGAGGTCAGTATTCAAAAGCGCCTGCACCTCAGTGCGCGTATTTGCAACGTGAAGGACAAATGTTTCACGGGAGGAAGTCAATGGCACCTCCTTTTGGGACAATAGAGCTCTTATTCTGCTCATCTTGTTGAACTCTGCTTTCAAGGTCGGAATCGAAGGCCAGATGGAAACATCCAGCCGCCCATGCGGGGGTGGAAAGAGAACATTATTGCAGCAGACCACTCTCTGCGATACAGTTACTATATATGGGATTCTCACTAACATCCAGCAGCAAGCTTCATTATTCAAAATTAAATAACTACCGTTTGCAAGCAGCGTGAAAGATGGTGTAATCACTGGCACTGGGATACCTTTGAGAACGCAGGCCAAATTCGGGGCGTGTACATTGCATGCACCGTGTAACTGAATGTGCCTACATACTACAGAATGATCAGGTGTCGTGGTACATTCCTCACCTTTCAGATAAACCTCAGTACCGTCTCTTGTACATCTATACGTAAAAGGGAGGGACCAAACCTCATGTATGAAAGCGGTACCCAGCTGTTCATATCTACCCAGAGCATAGTGTTTCATACAGGACGTAAACTTAAAAAGCGCGAACGGGAGAGTGATCAACCCATGTAATAACCACACTGCTGAATCCAATTCCGCCACAGAGAAAGGTAACGGCTCCAATTTTTCAATATGTAACAAGGAATATGTAGCATCTTTCATGGACATGAACTGCTGTTTGTCAGTAAGGTTAAAGGGAAGAAATAATGATGTTGTATTCAGATAGTCCCAGGGGACCTTCCCTGCCTTTAACGTTTGTAATGTCCATGCAAACTGCATAACAGAACGCAACTGGTTTTGACCATGATACAATACCGACATATCATCATGTACAATATCAACAATTGAAGAAACGATGGAGGAGCCAAGATGGCGACCGGGACGGCAGCGTAGATTCCCGGCTCCGTGAACCTCCGCATCCCGCACGGATATCCTGTACTAGATCCTCAGTCTGCGCTATGAGATCGTGTTTGTGAATGAGAGTGGCAACCGATCGTGTGACTCCGGGGTTTCTGGCTGCTGTACCGCCGGAGAAATCTGCATTTGAACTTTGCGGCCCGTGCAGCCCCGGAGCCGGGACCTCGAGTGGACGCCTTGGCCGGGTGGCAGTTCAACAACAGCGGCCTGTGGTGACTGGGTGGAGTCGGTCCACCGGAGCGGTGCTGCCCTCGGCCTGCATTTCGCCGTGGTCGCTCCCGCTGCTAAGCGTAGCGGATCGAGGGCATGCCCGGGGGTGCAGTTCTCAGATTCTTCGGTGTTTGCCCCTGCCTCTGACGGTGAGCTGCCCGGACGCTGCCCCTAGCTCGCCCTGATCCTTGCGGGCTGCTCCCGGATTTTCGCGGGAGCTGGTCCGTGGTGGGGACGATTGTTGCCCGTGACCACGCAACGGCTGAATTTGTGCCTGCCCCCGGACCCCTGTCTCCAGCGACGTGGATCTCGAGGCGCTTGTCCCTGGGTCCCGGCCCCAGCACGGGTCGGGCCTTCCCGGCGGCCATCTTGTTGCGATGCAGCCTACCATCCTGTCCACTGGGTCGCAGCAGGATTGGGAGTGTGTGACTTTTGGGAGTGTGGCGGGGCGATCGCAGAGAGCAGTGCTGGGGTACGGCGACCTCCTAGAGGTCCTTGGTGCCCTTCATTTCTCCCTGGCTCGTGGCGTCGGGGTCTTGGGGAGTAAGCTCGATGGTGTGGCATCAGCGTTGGGACAGTGGCGGCATGCCGGTCCACAGGCACACAGGGACTTCCCACACTGCACACAGGAGGATAATGTTACGGCCACCCCTGCGATTAGTGCACAGCCGGACACTCCGGACAGTATGCTACCGTATGATCGGCTGACTGAGGGTTTGATCTGTTCCGAAGGTATTGGACCTGAGTGGAAGGTGGTGGCCTCGTCCCGTGCACGGCCTTCGGTGACCCAGGGACAATACCAGCAAAATTTGTCTACTTTGGCTGATTCAGCCTTCCTGGACCTTGTGTGCAGTGCAGATCCTGGGGCAGCACTGGGAAAGACGTCCCTCCAAGATGCGGACTGTGTTGGTACTCAGAGACTTCCACCCCACCTGTGTGCGTCGCTTCCCGGTTGTTTTTGGACACTCCTTTACCTTGGAACATCGGACATGGTGCTGGGGCGAGGGGTAGGCATGGGCAGAATTGCAAAGAGTGGTCAAGGATGAGGCCGATCCCCCGGGGTTGGTCACCTAGTAGACGGGCTGACTCATGGTTGCGCACTCTCAGGACATAGCTATTAGCATATTTGGTGCATAATTCTCCCCACCCCCTTTTTTTGATATGGTCGATTTGGTGCTGCTTATTGTTTGCTGTGGGGAGACCTTACCGTGCGGGAGGGAGAAGCCGGGGGTATGTTTTGAAGGCCCTCCTCCAGTTTATTATACTTTCTCCACCCCCCCGTCTGGTGGGGTTCTTTCTTATTCCTTTTTCCCTGCTTCTTCTATATTTCGGGTCTAGTTCCAGGGCGACAGGCACACTGCTGGGGGGGGGGGGGCCATACTCATTTGCAGAGGTGCAGGGTGGGGGGTTGGGGGAGGGGACTCTTTAGTCTTTATCTCTTTTTCCATGGCCTCCTTTTTCTTCTCCGTTTCTTCTTTTTTTTTCTTTTCTGGGATCAGCGCGGTACACCTCCTTTGTTGTGAATCGCTGCCTCTTCATGTGTGCCACAGTTTCCGGGGTGTTCTCTGGGCGTTAGGTACGGGGTTCTGCAGGCACAACTGTTTTTGATATTCTTCCCCATCCGGAATTTCCTGTGTCTGCGCCATTGATCCAATAGATTGCTGTTTATTGCTTACGTCTATCATTCGGCCTGCCCCTTATCGCTGTTGGGAAATTGTTTGGCACCTGATCCTACTGTCTTGTTCCATTATAAAATGAAAAACCCTTTTTCTCCTGGTGTCCTACCTGCGCGGCTCACTAGCCGGACTATATTAGCATGAAGATTCTGCTTTCCGAGGTGCCGCCTGTGCTTACATTTGATCTTATTGCTCTGATTGCTTAGCGGCCGGCCCCGGGGGGTTGTAGGCCCATACTTGTTAATGATTGAAATGTCAATAAAGGTTTTTCAACAAAAAAAAAAAAAAACAATTGAAGAAACAATGTTGTCTAATGTATAAATTCGAGAAGACAGAGTGCTAATGCTGTTGTCAATAACTGCTAATACCTTTTCCATATTAGCTTGATTAATAGCTCTCAATCTGGAAGCCGCCTCAATTTGCGACAATTTCCATACTTCGTTGTAAATAGCATACGCCCACCTTTTGGTTCTGCCACCCACAGGACCTTTAACAAAATCATTCAAATCTATTTTGTCATGTAATTTTGATAAAGGAACTTTGACAGATGCCAAGGTGGAATGTCGCAGCCAGGACTGACATAACTTCCCTACAGAGTATGTAGTTACTGTATGTGACGACTCAAACCAAGGGTCTACGCGTTCCTGAGTATACCCTGGTTTCAGCCCTAGAAAACGACGTTGACAGGTATCAGAACTGCTTTGCCAAATTAACCACCCCTCACTACTAAATTTCGAAATATTGAAAGATGTATTAGGAACCAATGACGGCAAAGCAGGAAGGGACAGATCTGTGTGGTTAACCCAATTGGTGTAAGCGCCCAGATCCGGCACAGAAGGCGAATTTAGTTTTTGGGAAGTGGCCAATCCGAAACAGGTGGTTTGGAAGATGGTTGAATTTAAAAACAACATATGATTTGGTACGAGACAGGCACGGTGTAAAGCTTCAGTTCCCTGAACCTGCCACGGTTTGGAACCCCAAACCGACTTAAGATCAATAGTAGCCTTCCATAGATCATAACCTTTGATTGACAACTCATCCATAAAGGATTTAGAATAAAGTAATTTGGTGTGTGTCAGTCTAACCTTCGAGGCAGACTCAGGCAGAACCTTAAAATAAAAGGATGCCGGGTCGGAAACACTGAAATCAGTAAAATAAGTATACTTATCAACTAATGTAGGTGAACTGCCGAAAGAGGGGGTGGGACAGTGTTCCCATTGGGTAAAGTTTACAAAATTACGAAAAGTGTTTGCTTTATGCAGAAAGTGATTGCCATAATGCTGAAAACAATACTGTTCCGCATAATTAGCCGCATTCTCATACAAATCTTCATCATCAAAAGCGGCATAATATTTCAAATCCGAAAACAGTGCTTCAATGGCGTGAACATCCCAATCATCAGAACGTATGTTCTGCTTAACCACATCACCCATAGAAACACGAAACACATTAGGTACATTAATGACCTCTGTAGGCCCATGAATTTGAAATTTAACAGCATCCCACGCGATTCCATCCAAGACGGGCCAGGCAGTAATATTCACAAAAGTCTGGTCCCTTTTCATGATGTGGGACGAGGAGTGGGGGGCCAAAGTTCCATTGATAAGTCTAATTGTTGATCTCTCTTTGAGATAGTGGCCATCCACCAGACGGAAAAACACTATTACGAATCCAATGGACATAAACAAAAAAATACTGAAAAGCAACAGCCAGATGTATGTCCAAGGGGTAACCAAAAAATGTCTTTTAAACCAACTAGCAAAAATAGCAATGTTTGAAGGGGGAGTGGAGGGCAATGAGTGAGTGTCAAAGGAGAAACGGGACTGGTCAAGCGCCGTAGATTGTAAAACAGGCGAGTGACCATTTGTAGGATAAGCATACTCAGTCTCGTCGGGCAGACCACCAGCCGGTGGTATTAACAGGGGATCAGTAACTGACTGCATCTCGATGGCAACATCAGACAAGGTGGTAGAAGCAGGAACCAACATCGAATTTCTTTGCATCGTCTGGCATGAAACTGCTGGAGTCAGACTAAGAAGTATCGGCCACTCGCTGAAGTTTGACATTGTCAATAGAGATGTACCTGTTTTCTTTTCGACCAGGAAGTGGAGGTAAAATGACTGTTCTTGTACCCTGCACTCCAAGCACTGGAACCGGTGCACGATAAGAGGGGCCGAACTCCTTCTTGTTCTCCACCTTCTCACGGACCAGGTCTCCAACTCGGGGTAGCCAGCCGACTACCGGAATCTGAACCTCAGCTTCAGATGTGGAGGGCAAGTGTTCCTTCGCAAGAGTGTCTCTGGCTCCTTGTAGAGTCTGCAAAACAGCACAGTGATCATCTACGTCAAAGGGTGCGGTCGACGCTGCCATGTCTAGACCATCAAGGTCTGGAACAAACATTCTGATTCCGAAGAGCATCATGTATGGGGTCCGCCCACCCAGAGACCTTCTAGGGAGATTATTAAGTGCACGTTGGACATTATACAAATGGGCTAGCCAGTTCCGGCCTGTGCCTAAAACACGTGCTGTCAATGATTGCTTTAAGTCACGGTTCATTCGCTCCACCACACTATTACCCTCAGGTCGGTAGGGGGACGAAAATTTGACTAGGACCCCCAAATTTCTCATAGCCTCCTTGTAAGCCTTAGAGGCGAACGCAGGGCCCTGATCAGAATGGAAGGTACCACACGCAAAAGTTCCCACAAAGACACGCAAATCCCTGATGACAGTCCGTGAGTCAGCACTCCTTTGTGGCCATACCCAGAGAAAACGTGTGCACGAATCCACTGCAACCAAGATATACTTGTATGCAGTATCAGAAGAAAAAGGACCGCAGTGATCTAAATAAACACAACCAAATGGCTTATTAGATATATACAACTGTGTTTGTGGTGGGCGCGCAACAGTAGAAGGTTTAATCTGTTGGCAAATGTCACAATCAAGAACATAAGCGCGCGCTTGTTTATATAAACCAAACCACCAGTAACGTTGTTGTAACAGAGATATAGTAGCGGACACGCCGGCGTGGGCTGACGCCAACCCCTCGTGCGCTGCTAGTATCAGAGCTGGTCTGCAGTCCGCGTTGGGAATAATTCTGTCACCAACGTCGTTAATCCTCACTAACGGGACGTTATCAGGACTTAAATGATAAAAATAACGAGAAGGAAAACCCTTCGGGTAATCACTTCCCTTCTCTGTAGCAGCAATAGCTGCCAAGATGTCATCATCAATCTTACTTTTGGATCTTGTAACTGCTGCCACTAAGTATGTAGCCACTGCGGTTTTTGCTGCCTCGTCAGCCAAGCTGTTACCGACAGCATGGACACCAAGTCGTTGGTGACCAAGAGTGTGAATAACATTCACAAGAGGGAGACGGTCTTTAAAGTCTGCCACTCGAACCCAAAGCAGTTTATGCTTAATTGTGCTACCTTTGGTATCTCGATAATCATTTTGAGACCAGAAGTGTAAGTTGTCATTGTAGGACTGGACACAATAAAAGGAGTCACTTACTATAAGAGTTGTGACTCGGGGATCAGCAAACTCTAGTGCAAGCACCAGAGCCCGAAGCTCCGCCAATTGCGCGGTACAATCACCCAATGACTGCGTATGCACTGCATCAGATTGGAATTCACCATTTACAAATGTACCTACGACGATTGCGCAAGCCGCAGAATAAGCGTGCTTTGATCCAATCGCGGGCTGCGCCGAGCCGTCAGTGTATATGACACAATGGTATTCTTCGAGCGGGCGCAAAGACAGAGGAGCCAGATGAACGAATTCATACTGCAAGTACTCTTGAGTCTGTAATGAGGCGTCAAAGATATAAGTGACATCTGGCGACGTCAGAGTTGTGGCCCATTGTATCCACCGTGGATGCAAAGCTTTAGAATTAGGTACACTTGCTTTAGTCACTGCCTCCAGGGCAGGATACGGTGTTACAACCAGAATCTGTTTCCCATGCGACAGTGCGCGTTCCTTAAGGATCGCCATCTGTACAGCAGTCAGAACTTTCTCGACCGTGGAAAAACGTAATTCAGCAGAGGTGTACAAGTGTGATTTATACGCAATGGGGACTGTATCGCCCTCATTAAATGTCAAATACGTGAAGCCCACGGCGCCTGGTACTATTCTTATTACCAGGTTAGTGCGGTTATCACGCGTCAGCAAGTACTGAGAAGCAAGAAGATCAGCCTTTAAAGACTGTAAGATAGCAGAGTGTTCTAGCTGCCAGCTAGACTTCGAAAAAGAAGGTTGTACCAAGGCATAAAGTGGCTTGATACGCTGGGCATAATCAGGAATATACGTACGTCCGAAATTCAGAAAGCCCAGCAAAGATTGTAATTTCTTCAGCGTTGTAGGAGCACGCAAGCATGCGCACTTTTCCAGAAAGTGGGGAGCCAGTCCCTTACCTTCATTGTTGAGCTCGTAGCCCAAAAACAACACTGTATATTCCGCGATGTGAGACTTCGCAAAATTTAATTTGTAGCCATAGTCAGCAAAACTCACTATAATATTGTCGACTCGAGACAGATGTGGCATCAGCTCATCATCCGTGAGGTAGATATCGTCAACATAGGAGTACGCGTCGGGGTCTATTCTTTCTAAGAGAGAAACCACGCGAGCGGAGAAGACGCCAGGGCTATTTTTGTAGCCCATGGCCAATCTCGTAAACTGTTTTTGTTTGCCGCCCGAAGTAAACGCCGTCCACTGGCTACTCAGCGTGGACAGGTTGTGGCTAAAAAAGCCATTGGAAATGTCAAGTGTCGTTTTAAATCTTTTACGCACGAGACTGTCGACAAGAGCCGAGCTGTGTGTATTTTGTACCGCGCAGGTCCGGCAATGGGAATTTAGGTGCTGGTAATCCAAAACTAAACGGTACGAGCCGTCAGGCTTCGTTACAGTGAATAAAGGGTTATTCATAGGGGACACACAAGTTTCAATAACACCCTGATATTCCAATTGTTCAAGGATCGCCGCAACGTGTGGCCTAGCTTCACGACGCATGGGATATTGGGGTTGAGGCTGGGGCATAGACCGCAATGGAATCTCATGGCAGGGGGACAACCGGTCCCATCCCACCTGAGTACGATACACCGCCGGCGCGAGCGCCAGCGCCCACTCCTCAGCGTACACTTCAGCCTGGTCCTTAGGCACTGTGTGCGCAAAGGATGGGAGGATCACCTCCTCCCCTCTAGGAGCTTCTAAAATGAAAGCTGGGGGCCAATCTGCCTCCGCTAGGAGGATATCATAGGTGGTAGTCAGATTATCCCAAAAAATCCCTTTTATTGTACGTTGTATGTCACCCTCAATTAGTAAGACTATTTCATAAAGTCTGTCAGGGGGAGCCACTCTGGTGTCAGCTGTTTCAACAGTAACCAATATATCAGTTGCTGTCACCGCCAGAAATGGACGCAGAGCTTGACGGACTATGGTAATTTCCGCTGCGCTGTCCAGTAGCGTCAGCGCCCATGTCCGGTTCCGAAGCTGTGTCCGCACTATCTGAGGCATACCTTGCCGTCAGAGCCGCCACTTTCTTCTTCTGAAACGGGGGTCTTTGTCGTGCAAATTCGTCCTGCTTGCCTTTACCCTCAGTTTGTCGGGGCTGATCACGTGGTTATGGAGCACCCCGACCTTTGCCACCGCCTCCGCCACTGGACTGTGAAGCCGATGTTTCCTGTGAAGAACGAGGAGAACGTTGTTCAGAAACCTGAAACCTATCAGGAGACTTAATAGTAGCACGATCTCGCAGATCATAAGTGCGTTCACTACCTGACTGAACGGGAGAGGCAGGCCGAGAGCCCTGTTTCTGCTGCTGCTTTCCCTGTTGTTTTGACCGCCAATTTTGTTTTGGAAAGCTTGGACGGTCATCCTTACCAGAGGCTTCCGCCTTACCCTGCTGCTTAATTTCTGGAGTTTTGACCACAGGTTTAACTCCTAAAGAGCTACGACCCAAATCTCTGTACGCAGACGAGATTATTTTCGCAAATTCCCGCGGCTTATCCTCATCAGCAACTTTCTTCAGTTCATTACGAACTTGGAACTGCATAGCATCACCCTTAAGGTTACACATCATCATGGAAGCCACCAGGTCAAACTATCCGAGGAGCCGCATTCCTAATTCTACCGCAGACTCCGCACCGTGGTTATCTTGAACACGCTTAATAACGGAGGGTAGTACCGACATAGACGGAGTGCCAAAGCACTGCGAGTACGTCGCTGCAAAGACCTTGCCCCAGTTCACACAATCATCAATGTCGGGGACTAAGTCTTTAGGCAAACTAATGGTAAGGATCCTGTGTTTCTCCACAGGAGATGTATTCGGGTATACCGCTTCTATTTGGTCAAATTTTTCAGCAAGCCAAAAGGGGAAATCATCCCTAGTTTGGGGGCGCTTGCCCATAACAGAATTAACCATAACAGAACTAATGACCACCGCGTGGTGATCAGTAGGTTGTTCCGCAACAGCAGGTGCCCCCGCCTGCATATTGCGCGACACGTACTGCACTAACGCCCTATATACTGTAATAAGGGCAGTGTGTAGTACACGCAACTCAGCCACCGTCACCGTGAGGTAACGGGGATGAGGCGTAAATCCGGCTAGTACCGGCCAAGTGGCCCCTGCAATTGATAAAGGGCCCATTCTCGGCGGTATAACCACATGGGGAAGGGCGCCATTAAACCAAATATGATGCTGCCAAGCAGATATAGGTATTTCCTGTGTCCTATACGGCGTATAGTTCGCTGGTACGGCAGTGGCAGTGTAAGAATGAAAGGTATTATCGTCCTCACTCACTGCCGGAATCGTCACCCAAGAGTAGAATAACTCATAAGGATGAGCCGCATCGGCTCCCACCACAAAGATGACGTTCATACCAGTGTCCGGCACCCCATACTGCGTCAAATGACGTTTCAGAGCTGCACGGCTATGCGCCGCAATATCTACTGCCATAAGGACAAGCTACACTCAAAGTAATCAGTAGCACAAGGGTTCAATAACCTTTTTAATGATCAAGCTTGAAGGAACCTATATCAAAAGAACTAGGTAGGTTTAAATCCGTCAGACTTGTTATCCGGAAACAAGAATGAGGGTGTTGTGGACTAATATAAGCACTACTAAGGCGTTTCAACTCATAGACCAAACGTTAGGTGCGCCATGTTGCAGGGATTCTGCTTATACACAGAACTATGCGTAGAACCCCAGGACCTCAGTGAATTGTGGTGTACCAGAAACTCACCTCAGAACCCAGAACCCAGTATCCGGCTAGCATAAGTGTCCCATTCGTTATCCGGGATTTGGCTCGGCGATCCCAATGAAAAGACAACCCAGAACAAGCTACTCAGTGTACTCTCAGGAATGGTGGGAATCGGAAATACCTGTTCGTATATTATTCTCACATCAGTCCACAACAAGAATCAACAGAGACACGGTGAAAATAAAAAGAGTTTATTTTTATAGACTACGTGTCCTAAGATGCAGTACTTTGGCTAATACAAGCAGACAAATGATTAGAATCAAAACCATCCGCATCGTTACAATACCATAGAATATAAAAGGGGTGATGATGTTATAATGACAGTGGATACTACCACCTTCCCTTTACTAAGAAGCTAATATTATTATTATGCTAATAGAAGGTCTCTTAGGCTTGAATAGGGGACCCCATACCTCAAAGATCAGCTTAGTGAAATCACATCACAGGAGCATCAGGAGTCTTTTCGCAGGAAGGCTCGTCTTCGGTCTGAATATTAAACATGATGTCTGCAATATTAAAAGCACCAACTTTCAGGTATTTGCAGCTGCCTGTGTGTTATGGCTAAATAGTGGGTCGATCAACCTAGAGTGGAAAACATGCATTGTCTAACAACCCAGACTGTTTGTCACATCATGTACAGACCAAGGTCGCTGCGCAGAGCTCTGGATGGTAACAACAGATTTCTCTCGTGTGAGGCAAAGCTCGAGTCAGCAGTTTGTTTAAGCAATAACATGTAAACGCAGTGTCGTGCGCAAAAGCAGCAAGATGGCTCTCTAACATCTAACGTGGTTATGCTAACTTAACAATGTATGTACGTATTAAGGGAGTCCTTACTACAGTCACTCCATTCCTTAGACCTTAAGAGAGTGCTTAAATTCTACCTAGAGTGAACTAAGGTCATAAGAAAATCAGACCAATTGTTTTTAAATTATGGTTCCATGAGGACAGGTTTTCCAGCTACCAAGAGATCCATTTCCAGATGGATAGTGTCTTGTATAAAATTGGCCTACCAGCTGGCAAATAAGCCCCTATTGTTGTCACCTAAAGCACACTCCACTAGGGGAAAAGCAGCTACAGTAGCTTTCTTGCATGATGTTCCGATGGCAGAAATTTGCAAGGCAGCAACCTGGAGATCTGTGAATACTTTCACAAGGCATTATTGTCTTGAATCCGACTCCAGGGCGGATACTTGTAGGAAGGTGGATATCTGACTATGGTTACCCCCAACTTTTTGCCTAGTGTCTAGCTGGTTTTTCGACTTAGTTGGCCTGAGATCCTGCCATTCAGGGTCTCAGGCTGTCTGCTCTCTCTTTAACATGGACTCCATGTACCCTAGGTACATTCCCAATTGGTAAGGATCACCTTATTGGACCCTGTACAGTGTACCCTAGGTACCCAGGGCATAGGTGTACCCTAGGCCTCCCAGGGGCTGCAGCATGTATTATGCCACCCCTGGTCTGGCCTTCCAATCAGACACAACTGGCTGATCACTCAGCTGGGGCAAGGTCGTGTAATCACCCCTTGCTTAGATGTAGTATGCCTATATCTACCCTTATATATAGACACATGTGTACCTATCAGTCACTCCTATGGCAGGCCTTAACAATCCTGGAGGCAGAGTGCTTGGTAACATGTGAGATGGTGCTCTAGCATGAGCTGAGCCTGTCTGCAGCTTTCGGAACCATGTCCTTATAGCTGTTCTATGATATAGCCTACCATATACTCTTAAAGTGCCTTATAATCTTAAACGGTTATGGTAACTATGGTTTGGCTGTATCAAAACATGTCGTGTAAGGTGTCTAACACTTTGGAATAATACCCCCATACCATTTCTGGTGATGAGGATATTATTCCTCCCTTCTAGAGGGAGAGACATGTTAAAATCCTACTTTGCTGTTTAACTCTAACCAAAGCCTCAGCATCACAAAATGGATGCTGCTGCCACAGACACAAGTCTGACCTCCTGCTGCTGGGAGTGATCCCGGCAAGGGAGGCTTGGACAATAGGTTTCCTGCTTGGGGAGGTGCTAGCACCTCCCCAGACAGACTTTAGTGTATTGGGGCAGGGAGGGCTGAAAGGAATGAGACATGCCTGGGGCACACAAGGTGTCCCATGCATAGTCCAGTTCAAACCGGTGCTGAGGCACACCAGCCCCAGTCCTGGCGCGAAACTGGACAAAGGGAAGGGGGTGTAACCACCCCCCTCCCAGGTCCCACCCATAATGCGTGACCTAGCAGGTAACCCAGCCCCCCAGATTAGTATAAGAGTGGGAGTTGGGCCTCAAGACTTTAGATTATCCTGAACCTGCAAACTTGAACAGAAATTCTCTTCCAGGGGATCCTCATCAATAGTCATAAGCACTGAATATTCCCGCCCATGTGCGGGGACCCCGGAAATAATAAAATTATATATGTAAAAACATACATATATACAGCTCTGTATATGTATAAACATATATCATTTTTTCCAAGCAAATGCAGCTCCCATAAAAGGCTAGGCAATGTAAATATACACATCCAATAACATATATATATATATATATATATATATATATATATATATATATATATATATATATATATATATATATATATATATATATATATATATATATATATATATATATATATATATATATATATATATATATATATATATATATAGGTATAACAATACAGCTAAATCTCTTTTTTTTCTTTTTTTTTAATGAGGTAAACACTCATGAGAAAGCAAAAAATAAAGAGAACAAACTGTGGAAAAACACAGATGTACAACACATTGCCAGCCTGCAGGCTGCATTGCAATATAATACCATAGAGACTAAAAAGCCCTGTACAGGTAAAAACTGGCACCGTGCCTTTAAGGCAGCCCTGACTTCCATATCCCATCATGCCTCAGGGGTGACAGTTAGGTCAGTTGTTCTTTCCGGCTCCTTCAGTCAGGACCCTGGAATTCAGCTCTTCTTTTTTGACTCTTTAGTCAAGAATTATTACAACTTTAAGATTTTTTGGACTTCTTCTTATAACATCTGTGAGGAAGTTAGTATCCTGTGTTTTTCTGACTGATTTTTTTGCTGTTTTGTCAGAAAAATGCCTTCTTTATTTGTTCCATGTCCATCTTGTGGAAAAAAGAAGGCTGCTTCAGACACACATGAGGTGTGTATTATCTGTCTGCCGGACTCTCACTCTCCAGCAACATGCCATCATTGTGAAGACCTTTCCAAAAGGACTTTAAAGGAGAGGGAGAGGATTAGGCTGTACGGCCTAGCAGAACGGTCGACGTCGAAGCAGTTGGTCCCTGTTTGCTCCCCATCGACGTCGGGCTCGGCGTCGAAGACTCCAGCGGCGGGATCGTCGCTGAGAGGTAAGGAGTCAAGGGGAAGTCATGCTGCAAAGAGAAAATCGTCGTCGACTTTAGATTCAGCGTCGAAGCGGATGCGTTCGACGTCGACGGCGTCTAAAAGCTCGGCGTCGAGGACTCGGCGCCACAGTTCAACGTCGAAAAAGCATCTGTCGACGTCAAGAGAAGATCGATCGACGTCTGCACAGAGATATCGTTCGTCGTCGAAAGAAAGACATCGTTCGACGTCGAGGTCGGCGAGACATCATTCGACGTCGCAAGAAGTATGTAGGCGATCTCCACCACAGTCGACGTCGAGACCAAGATCGCCGTCAAGATCAAGATCGCCGTCGAGGAAACATCGTTCGACGGCGAAGAGGCTTTCGACGTCGTCGGAGCATTCGACGTCGAGACAGAAGTCTCCGTCAGGAGTGACGTCGAGGCAGACGCCTCCGTCAGGGCCGACGTCGAGGCAGGAGCCTCCGTCGGAGTCGACGTCGAGGCAGAGGCCTCCGTCGGAGTCGACGTCGAGGCAGGTGCCTCCGTCGGAGTCGACGTCGAGGCAGGTGCCTCCGTCCTCACAGGTCTCCAAAGCTTTGGTGAGGTACATGAAGCCTCCGTCGAAGATAATCTCGACGTCGAGACAAGAAGTTCGGAGCCTCGAAGATTCGAGTCAAAGATCTCCGGTGATAGGCCTATCACCGTCGAGGCAGCCCTCTGTTGAGGGTATGCAGGAGGTGTCACATGTTCGCCTCACGATTCGACCAGTCTCAAGGCGAAAATCTCCTCATAGACTGATATATACGACTCCTGAGTCACCGCGTCTCATATCTATCTCGCCTTCAGGATCAGAGGGCTCAGGTTCAAGATCCGAATCACCAGAGCTGGTGCATCAATCTCCAGTACCTGCAAGAGAAAGTTCGCAGGAGGAGGACAATGCGGTACCTCAAAGTCCCGTAAGGGAGATGCCTCAGGACCCTGCTATGCCAGACGCAATAAAGGCATCTCTAACAAGAATAAGGGGCGTGGTATTCCCAGCGACACCGATCAGACCAAGATCTCGAGAAAGAGAATCCCGAAGTCACTCTCGAGCACCAAGAAGGCGATCCAGGTCTCCCTCCCGCAGAAGAGAGTCGACCAGATCAGAGAAAAGGCGCCGTAGAACCCCTTCTACCTCCCCTTCTTCCAGATCATCCAAAAGGGATTATTCACCGACACTCTCGGAGACGCCACCCTCTCGGGTATCTCCGGTAGATGATATTTCTACGTTTCAGGAAGTGTTGTGTAGAGGAGCTACAAAATTAAATATCCCTATGCCGGTTCAGGAGACTACTTCATCCATAATCTTTGAAACTCTTCATGAACGCACAGTGTCACGCCCGTTATTGCCATTAGTCCCCGGTTTGTTACAACCGGTAATGGATATCTTTCTCACACCAGCAACCACCAAAACGGCGCCGGCGAGAATTCTAAAAAAGTACCGTCCAGCTCCGGAGGATCCTCTATTCCTTAAATCAGATCCTCCACCGGACTCTGTCATCACCGCCGCTGCCAGGAAGACACATGCAGTAGCTGGGTCTTCAACGGTACCACCAGATAAGGACAGTAAGACACAAGACTCCTGGGGGAGGAAAGTTTGCGGCTCAGCATCCTCAAGCTTAAAGGTGGCGAGTGCCTCGGCGCTTCTGGGGCGCTATGATAGGTCATTATGGGACTCTCTGCAGAGGTTCATTGACAAAGTTCCATCAGAGGACAGACGGGACTTCGAAGAGATTTTGCATGAGGGGAGTCTGGTTTCTAACCAGATCATAAGTGCAGCGGCGGACGGTGCAACACTGGCAGCGCATGAATATGCACATGGAGTCACAGCCAGAAGATCATCCTGGCTTAGATTGACGGCCTTGAAACCGGAAGCGCAGGCAAGAATTTTAAATCTGCCTTTCTCCGGTAGTTCTCTTTTTGGGTCCCATGCAGACGAAGAAATGGCCCGTATGAAGGCAGAGCTGGAGACCATGAAAGCTGTCGGGCTTGAAAAGAGAAAAGAGTTTCGACGCCGCAAGGGAAATGACAGGCGCAGTTACCAACAGAGGGTTCAAACCCCTCATTGGCAAAAGAACCAGGACCAGCAAGGTCAAAAGAAACAGCAATACCAGTCCCGCAAGCCATCCAGGGGACGGGGTAACAACAGGCAGTCTAATGCTGGAAACAAAGCTCCGGGGAAGCAATGAGAAGCCGCTTCTTCCGATGCTGTCCACCGCTCCGGTGGGAGGAAGTGTTGCACATCATCTTCCAGAGTGGCAGTCCATCACAAAGGACAAGTGGGTACTGAATATACTGCGTCATGGGTACTCGCTTCGTTTCAGAAGTCACCCCCATCGATTCCTCCTGTCAATTCATCCCAACATCTAAAGCAGCTCAGAGAAGAGGTAGCGACGCTTCTACTCAAATCTGCAATAGAGAAAGTGCCCATAAACCAAAGAGGAAAGGGAGTTTACTCCAGATACTTTCTCATCCAAAAGAGGAGTGTGAAGGTAGAGTTCAGACCCATTTTAGACCTACGGATACTGAACAAACACATAAGGAAGGAAAAATTTCGCATGCTGGCGCTCCACCAAATATATCCTCTTCTCCGGATGGGCGATTGGATGTGTTCATTGGACCTTCAGGATGCATATTTCCATATTCCCATCCTAAGGAATCATCGAAAATTTCTCAGGTTTGTGGTAGGCAACTCTCACTATCAGTTCAAAGTCCTCCCATTTGGCCTGAAGTCAGCTCCTCGAGTATTCACAAAATGCGTGGCAGTAGTAGCGGCTGCTCTGAGGCGCGCAGGAGTCTTCGTCTATCCCTACCTAGACGACTGGCTAATAAAGGGCTCATCACCACAGAATGTGCGGTCACAGCTGTCGCTATGCCTGAACTTATGTTGCAAGTTGGGTCTCAGAGTGAATGCCAAAAAGTCCAATTTTACACCAACGCAGAGGATCCACTACCTGGGCGCAACTATAGACTCCGTAGTAGGAAAAGTGTTTCCTTCGGAGGAAAGACAGTCATCCATTATGCGAAAAGGCAGGCAGATTATAACCAACAATCTGTCGTCGGCAAGGCAAATCTCTTCTCTGCTAGGGGCCATGGCATCCTGCATCTTCCTAGTGCCCAATGCCAGGCTAAGGATGCGTCCTCTTCAGCAAGATCTCGAGGACAAATGGGATCAAAGGAACTCCCTGTGGGAAGAAAAGGTTTGCCTCTCCTCTGCAGCCAAACAGTCAGTCAAGTGGTGGCTGAAGCCAAGGAATCTACAAGTGGGGATCCCCTTCCATCAAGAGCCCCCAACTCAGACCTTAATCACCGACGCTTCCCTTCAGGGATGGGGTGCGCATTTTGGGACTCTGCAAACTCAGGGACAGTGGTCCAGCAGCGAGCAGTTGTACCACATCAACATGCTGGAGCTCAGGGCAGTTCACCTAGCCCTCAAAGCGTTCCTGCCTGCGATCACGACGAGTACCATTCTAGTGCAGACGGACAATACCACCACAATGTACTACCTGAACAAGCAGGGGGGTACTCGATCCAGAACGCTCTCGCTGGAAGCTCAGTCCCTGTGGCACTGGATCCTAGCAAGGAACATCTCATTGAAAGCGGTGCACCTACCAGGAGAACTCAACGTGCAAGCAGACTTACTCAGTCGGCATTTTCAAGAGCCAGAGGACTGGGTAATCAACGACGAGGTGTTAGAAGACATCTTCGGGGAATGGGGGCGTCCGCAAGTGGACCTCTTCGCGGACGAGCAAAACACAAAATGCCGAGGCTTCGCCTCAAGATACCATCGACCAGGATCCCTAGGGAATGCCCTTTTGATCAATTGGTCAATGACATTTGTGTACGCTTTTCCGCCTCTCCCACTAATCCCCAAGGTGGTGACCAAGTTGCAGAATTCATCTGCCAAGATGATCCTCATAGCACCGGACTGGCCGAGGCAGTGGTGGTACACGGATCTCCTACACATGTCGATCCGACCCCACAAGCGGCTGCCGTGCAGGCCGGACTTGTTATCCAAGATGCAGGGGAAGATTTACCATCCCAGCCTTCCCTCGCTGAGCTTAACAGCATGGCTCCTGAAGTCCTCCAGTATGGCCATCTGAACCTCCCTCAAGAGTGTATGTCCATACTGAAGGAAGCCAGGAGGCCTTCAACAAGACACTCCTACTTCTGTAAGTGGAAAAGATTTTATATATGGTGTGCTCAGCATCATTATGATCCCACTAAATGCCAGGAGGATGTAATTTTGCCCTATCTTCTACATTTAGCGAGGGCAGGGTTGAAATTTTCATCCATAAAGGTTCACCAGCAGCCATAACAGCATACAGGCGTTCGCCTTCACAGCAGTCATTTTTTAAAGTGCAGGTAGTGAAGGATTTCTTGCAAGGACTCAAGAAAGTCTATCCCCCTGTTAGACCTCCCTCTCCTTCCTGGGAGCTAAACTTGGTTCTGTCGAAGCTCATGGGTTCTCCTTTTGAGCCTATTCATAAGGCTACCCTACAGCACCTCACATGGAAGACAGCATTTTTAATAGCCATCACTTCAGCACGGAGGGTCAGTGAGATACAGGCCCTCTGTTCTAAAGAGCCCTACACTATTTTTCATCTAAATAGGGTGGTGATGAGAACTCATCCTTCGTTCCTACCCAAGGTGGTATCGGAGTTTCATGTAAACCAAGCCATCTCCTTACCAACCTTTTTTCCCAACCCCTCCTCTCCGGCAGAGAGGGCGTTGCATTCTCTAGATGTCAAAAGGGTCCTAAAATTCTACCTAGATAGGACTAAGAATGTCAGGAAATCTGATCAATTGTTTGTGAACTATGGGGTTGTCCGTATGGGCTTTGCTGCATCCAAACGTTCCATTGCTAGGTGGATTGTTTCAAGTATTACATTGGCCTACCAACTGGCTCAGAAACCATTGGGGGCGCGCCCTAAAGCGCATTCGACAAGAGGAAAAGCGGCTACCGCGGCTTTTCTCAATAATGTCCCACTCTCCGAGATCTGCAAGGCAGCCACTTGGAGATCTGTCCACACTTTTACCAGGCATTATTGTCTGGATTCGGACACCAGAGCAGACACTCAAGTAGGACAAGCCTCCTTGAGGAATCTGTTCAACAACTGACTATCTCGGTTGTTTTTTCATTTCAGTACGGTTCTCATTTGCCTGCAGGTGGAAGGTGGGCTCGCTATTCTATTCAGTGCTTATGACTATTGATGAGGATCCCCTGGAAGAGAAGGGTAAGTTACTTACCTGTAATCCTAGTTCTCTTCCAGGGGTATCCTCATCAAAGTCATAAGCAACCCACCCACCTCCCCAGGCAAATGAGAAGAAGTGTATTATTCATTATGGAAAGGATATATCTTTGTGTTTAGGACTACGGTCCCGCAAAGAACAACTGACCTAACTGTCACCCCTGAGGCATGATGGGATATGGAAGTCAGGGCTGCCTTAAAGGCACGGTGCCAGTTTTTACCTGTACAGGGCTTTTTAGTCTCTATGGTATTATATTGCAATGCAGCCTGCAGGCTGGCAATGTGTTGTACATCTGTGTTTTTCCACAGTTTGTTCTCTTTATTTTAAAAAAAAGAGATTTAGCTGTATTGTTATACCTTTATATATATATATATATATATATATATATATATATATATATATATATATATATATATATATATATATATATATATATATATATATATATATATGTGTGTTATTGGATGTGTATATTTACATTGCCTAGCCTTTTATGGGAGCTGCATTTGCTTGGAAAAAATGATATATGTTTATACATATACAGAGCTGTATATATGTATGTTTTTACATATATAATTTTATTATTTCCGGGGTCCCCGCACATGGGCGGGAATATTCAGTGCTTATGACTTTGATGAGGATACCCCTGGAAGAGAACTAGGATTACAGGTAAGTAACTTACCCCTCTTGATCTTCCACATTCGACGAAAGAAGAAGACTGAAGAATCTCCCTTGTGGCCAAGGAGTGGCTACCCTGTGCAAACAGGCACCATCAAGAGACTACCCTTTGCTTTGCCCAAGTTCTACGAGGGACCGACTGCAGAGCCCGACCAGAGCCTTGACTTCCAGACTTCTCCGACCCTGATCCACATCCACATCCACAGCAGAGCTGAGATCCGTGGAGGCGACGAGAGACGTGGGACCGGCTACCTGGGAAAAGTGGCTAGTATCTTCAAGCGCAGCTTCTGAGGCACCCTCGAAGTTGTGCACCGGGGATTGAGAAGCCCCAACCCCAAGCACCATCTGCACCAAAGACCAGCCCCCCACACTCCACGAGTCCTGCGTGGGGCCCTTCTGCATTTTCCTGCTTGCCGCGTCTGTCCGGTTGCTTGCCCGTTGGCTAGTGGCCTTTGTGACGACGCATCCCGTAATCTTCAGCGCTGGTTTGGCTCATCCAGACTGGCTCCGGCTCCTTTGAAAAAGAGAAGCATCCCAGACCTTCCTGGTCTGCACCCGAAGCAAGTCCTCCGTTCTGAGTGGGTTCCGCTTGCCAAGGCTTGGTGAGTCCTAGTCCAACTTCGACGCCGCCGACAGCAAGAGCCTTCGTGGGACAGCTCGCCTCCTGGTCCTGGTCGTCCTCGACGCTTCCTGGTCCTCGTGGCTGCAGCGACAAGCTTCACCTTCACCTGCAATCTTCACGACATCGCCTGGTTCCTTCCTGGTTCCACGTGGTCACTGGCTAGTGACCTTGACTCTGTCCCTTCTGCTTGCAGGTCTCCTCTCTTCTTGATCCCAGCCTTGGGATCCACCGGACACTCTTCACTGACTGCCTGTCAGCATCTTTCTTCAGGCATCCATAGGAGTCGACGACGAAACCCGACGCAACTTCACCCCTATGCACCCGCAGCCTGTGGGCTAGGTAACTTGGGTACTCCGGTGCTCATCAGGATAGTGACTATCCCAGTGTCTAGTTTTCCAGTCTCGACTTCCTAGCTACTCCGGAAGTGTCCTAAATCTATCTATTTCTAAACTGTACTATTGCTAGTGACTTTTACGCATTACGCGTGAGTGTTTCCACTCTGCACCTGAATCCCGTGGGCCTCCCACTTCCTAACCTTTGGTAGTATAGTGTAGCCCCAGCGATTCCCTAGGCCTAGGCCTATCCTATTTCCGTGACAGTGGTCCTTATACCACTTACTTAGTATATGGTTTGCGTGGCCCCTAGGGCCTAACTGTATTACTTACCTGTGTGACTTAATGTATGCATAAATAAGACTGTGTTGTACTTACCTCTAATCTCATAAAGAGTGCTGAGGGTTTGACTAGAATAAATACACTTTATTTTATATATATATCTGTTGTGGTGTCCTTTCATTTGGTATTCAAGGGATTATATATGGTATCACAGCTGGCTTCACATGCCATTCAGAGTTTAGCCTAAGACTGCTCTTGTCCATGCTACCACTAGGATAGCTGGTCTATAAGATTGACTTTAGAACCAATCACCATAAGGGTATTTGGACTGATATAAGGTGTACACTAGAACTGGTGACATCATACATCAGGCCAACTTCTCACAATACTCAAGTAGGCCAGGCCTCCTTGAGGAATCTGTTCAGATAACAGAAATGTCTGAATTATAAAGTTTAGTTGTCTGAGCTTGATTGTTAATTATTATTTTTCCTTTGCCCGCAGTGGATGAGGTGAGGCTCGCTATTCTATTCTAGTGCTTATGACTATTGATGGGGATCCCCTGGAAGAGAAGGATTAGTTACTTACCTGTAATCCTAGTTCTCTTCCAGGGGTATCCTCATCAAAGTCATAAGCAACCCTCCCGCCTCCCCGGGCAAAGGATCCTTATTTTTAAAGGAATTGTCAACTCTTTGTGTTATGGCTTTGTGTCACCACAAAGAACATCTGACCTAACTGTCACCCCTGAGGCATGATGGGAAGCTAGGGGTCATGGCTGCCTTAAAGGCACAGTGCCAGTTTTTTATGTTGCTAAGAGTTAGCTTTCTAGCCTTTCTAGGCTGTGGTTTTCTGCAATGCAGCCTGTGAGCTGACAATGCTTTCAGTCCTATCTGAGGTGTTTGTGCTAATGCAAAGCATTAAAACAGTGTTCAAACATGATTTGCTTTTGTTTCTTCCCTGTTTTTTATGATATATTATGTTCGAGGCATATGAGCTGCAGATTACACACTTTTGCATAGATCGCCATCTGGTGTTGGGCCCGGATGTTTGCAGTTTGTTTTTCCTTTTGGAAAGTCTTTGAAAGTCACGAGGTCGGTGACTCCTCCTTTGGATCGTATTGCGCATGGGCTTCGGCTCCATCCTCAGATTGTTTTTTTCCGCCATCGGGCTCGGATGTAATCTTCGCGCTCCGGTTCCGAACATTTCCAGTTCGACGATCGAAGCGGAATCCTCACCTCACATTGCGGTATTGTTTAGATCGCGATCTCCTCAATCACCTTCTCATCGACAAATCTTCGGTTCCAGTCGCCGACGGCGGCCTTCAGGCCTACCCGAGCTCCGGTCCCGCCTGATGGAAAGAACTCCATTCAAGAACTGCCCTCGATGTGGGTCCAAATTCCCTCACACCGATCTTCATGAGGTGTGCAACCTCTGCCTCTCCCCTAAACACGAGGCTCGAGACTGTCCGGCCTGTAAGTCTTTCATCGAAAAAGACTATTCGGGACCGAAGAGCCAGACGAAACATGGCACACTCCTCGACCTCCGTTCCAGTCGACATCTTCGGAGACGACGTCGAAGATCCGGGACAGCAGCGCACCGAAGAGGACCTCATCAGTGCTTCCGAAGCCGACGACTCAGATGTGGAGGACATCACCCCGGCGCAGAGGGTCGTGAGTAATATACCCCCCCACACCCGCGCCGACACCCAAAAAGGCTTCGGTCACGCCTTCGCCTCCGGGCCTAGGCAAGACCAGAGACACTGCTTCACACACCCCACCTTCGGGCCCGGTGAAGAAGCCAAATAAGCCTTCCGGCGGCTCGGGCTCGAGCCAGCCTTCCAGCGGTGCCGAGAAACACACTTCGGCACCGAAAAAGAAACGGGCCTCTACCTCGACACCGAGCTCCGCACCGAAGTCCTTGGTGTCGAAACCCAGCGCTTCCGTACCGACGCCATCTTCGGTACCGACCAAACCCCATAAGGCCCTTGCACTGACACTTCCACGCCAAAGCCCAAACATTGTCACAGGAACTATTTACACCGGATCCCTTACAGAAAACTCTTACCAAGGATCCAAAAACTGGACATTTGGCACTCTCTTCCAAAAAGAGACATTTGGACAAACCGGCTCCGCCTCCACCTCCAAAGAGGAAGGACTCTGCTACCTCCCCTTTCAGAATACCTTCCCCACCTCCTCCACCCTCTCCACCTCCGCCCCCTCCGCCTTCTCCACCCCCACCTCATCGCTCTCCGACCCCGTCTCCAGACGATGATGATCAGGGGGACCCATATCATGATCCAGGGGATGTGCCCCAAGACCCCACCCCTACAGGATCCCCAGACCAATGGGACAAGTACAATAACCCAGATATTCCAGACGTCCCACAAGATGACCTTTACCCTTCCAGGCCATCTCCACCGGAAGACTCATTAGGTTTCCACCACCTACTTCAGAGGGCGGCACATTATCACGGGGTAGAGTTACACACTGACCCAGTGGAGGAGGATTTCCTCCTCGACACATTTGATACCGCACATAGGTCTACCTCCATACTACCTATGCTCAAGGGGGTGGTAAAACATGCGCCAGAGGTTTTTAAGGACCCAGTTATGGCCAGGGTCATTAACCCACACATAGAGAAAAAGTACAAAGCTGCCCCCGCAGATCCTGCCTATATCAAAGGGCCAGCGCCACTAGATTCCCTAGTGGTTTCCACTGCATGAAAGAGGTCAAACTCCCAGGCGTCAGGCGAAGCACCACCACCTGACAAAGAGTCAAAGCTACTGGACGCGTCAGGAAAGCGCACTGCGTCACAGGCAGCCAATATATGGTGTATCGCCAACACCCAAGCGCTATTGGCCAGATACGATAGGGCACATTATGATGAATTAGAAACCATAATGCACCACCTCCCGGAAAGATACAAAAATAGGGCCAATGAATTAATTCAAGAGGGTAATACAATAACTAACACCTCCATACGCTGTGCCTTAGATAGCGCGTCCACTTCCTACAAATCCCCCACTCAGTCCACCTTCACAAGGGGTTATCAAAGAGGCGGCTATAGGGGAAATAATAATGAAGGCAGAGGCAAAACAAATACCGCCCGCTCTGCCACACCGCCTACCCAATGACTTCCCCCCGCTCCCTCCAGACCATCCCACTCCGGTCGGGGCAGACTACAAAATTTCCTTCATGTCTGGGAGACCATCACCTCAGACAAATGGGTGACCCAAATTATTCGGTCAGGATACTGCCTGGAGTTAACATCTACCCCCCCAAACATTCCACCCAGGCAACGCACAATGTCACAAGAACATTTCACATTACTAAAACAGGAGGTAATCTCCCTCCTACAAAAACAGGCAATAGAACAAGTTCCCGGCAATCAGAAAAATTTAGGGGTCTACTCCCTATATTTTCTAATACCAAAAAGGGACGAGACTCTACGACCTATTCTAGATTTCTGGCCCCTAAACACCTACATACATTCAGACCATTTTCACATGGTAACGCTTCAGCAGGTGCTTCCGCTCCTCTCCCAGAACGACTTCCTCACCACACTGGACTTGAAAGACGCATACTTCCACATTCCGGTACACCATGCTCACAGGAAGTACCTCAGATTTGTAGTGGACGGGCAACACTTCCAGTTTAAGGTGCTCCCATTCGGAGTCACAACAGCACCAAGGGTATTCACCAAGTGCCTAGCGGTAGTGGCGGCACCCCTCAGAAGACAGCACATTCACGTCTTCCCATATTTGGACGACTGGCTGATAAAACCCACGTCCTACAACCAATGTGTACACCACACCGCCACTACAATCCAACTACTTCACCAACTAGGCTTCACGGTGAACCACCAAAAGTCCCAGCTAACACCATCCCACATGAAGCAATACCTCGGTGCCACCATAGACACCTCAAAAGCCATAGCCTACCCCAATCCGGCCAGGATTGTAAGCATTCAGGCTTTGCGTCAAAGATTCATACTTCAACACTCCCTTCCAGTAAGAGTGTTTATGCAACTGATAGGGATGATGGCCTCTTGCATTTTCATAGTGCCCCACGCAAGACTCCAGATGCGTCCACTCCAAGAGTGCTTAGCGCGCCAATGGAACCAGGCCCAGGGGCAACTGACACCACAAACCTTTCCAAAGGTCGACCGTTCCTGGACCCGGTTCCACAAATAATACTAACAACAGACGCATCGCTCTCCGGCTGGGGAGCTCATCTATTACATCTCACAGTGCACGGCACATGGACGCCGCAACAAAAGTTACTCCATATCAACCATCTGGAGTTACTAGCAATCTCTCTAGCCCTAAAATCCTTTCAGAGACAGATTTTAGGCAAGGCAGTCCTCATTCGCACAGACAACATGACAGCCATGTATTACATTCAAAAACAAGGCGGCACACACTCTCCACAGCTCTCTCAACTAGCACAGAGCATATGGAGATGGGCAATTCCACACAAAATCTTTCTCCTAGCCCAACATGTCCCAGGAGTCCAAAACACCATGGCAGATCTGCTCAGCCGACAAACGCAGCAGATCCACGAGTGGGAACTGCACCCGCAGGTTCTTCACCCGTTCTTTCAAATGTGGGGGCATCCGCAGATAGACCTCTTCGCCACCCACGAAAACAAAAAATGCCCAAGCTTCGCCGCCAGATACCCACACCCATTGTCCAAAGGCAATGCGATATGGATGAACTGGTCAGACAAATTTGCGTACGCTTTTCCGCCTCTCCCACTAATTGCATTAGTGGTGCGAAAGCTACAACAGCATTCCCTCACACTGATCCTAGTAGCTCCAACATGGGCCAGACAACCGTGGTGTGAGAAGTTGGCCAGAAATATGATGTCACTAATTCTAGTGTACACCTTATATCAGTCCAAACAACCCTTATGGTGATTGGTTGTAAAGTCAACCTTATAGACCAGCTATCCTAGTGGTAGCATGGACAAGAGCAGTCTTAGGCTAAACTCTGAATGGCATGTGAAGCCAGCTGTTATACCATATGTAATCCCTTGAATACCAAATGAAAGGACACCACAACAGATATATATATAAAATAAAGTGTATTTATTCTAGTCAAACCCTCAGCACTCTTTATGAGATTCGAGGTAAGTACAACACAGTCTTATTCAAGCATACATTAAGTCACACAGGTAAGTAATACAGTTAGGCCCTAGGGGCCACGCAAACCATATACTAAGTAAGTGGTATAAGGACCACTGTCATGGAAATAGGATAGGCCTAGGCCTAGGGAATCGCTGGGGCTACACTATACTACCCAAGGTTAGGAAGTGGGAGGCCCACGGGATTCAGGTGCAGAGTGGAAACACTCATGCGTAATGCGTATAATCGATAGAAATAGTACAGTTTAGAATTAATAAGATTTAGGACACTTCTGGAGTAGCTAGGAAGTCGAGACTTGAGAACTAGACACTAGGATAGTCAATACCCTGATGAGCACCGGAGTACCCAAGTTACCTAGCCCACGGGCTGCGGGTGCATAGGTGTGAACTCGTGTCGGGTTTCGTCGTCGACTCCTATGGATGCCTGAAGGAAAGATGCTGACAGGCAGTCAGTGAAGAGTGTCCGGTGGATCCCAAGGCCGGGATCAAGAAGGAAGGATACCTGCAAGCAGAAGGGACAGAGTCTGGGTCACTAGCCAGTGACCACGTGGAACCAGGAAGGAACCAGGCGATGTCGGGAGATTGCAGGTGAAGAGGTGAAGCTTGTCGTAGCAGCCACGGGTACCAGGAGACGTCGAGGACGACCAGGACCAGGAGGCGAGCTGTCCCACGAAGGCTCGTGCTGTGGCGGCGTCGAAGTCGAACTAGGACTCACCAAGCCTTGGCAAGCGGAACCCACGAAGAATGGAGGACTTGCTTCTGGTGCAGACCAGGAAGGTCTGGGGTGCTTCTCGTTTACAGAGGAGCAGGAGCCAGTCTGGAGGAGCCAAACCAGCAGTGGAAAATTGAAGGTGTGTCGTCGCAAAGGTTGCTAGCCAACGGGCAAGCAACCGGACAGACGCAGCAAGCAGGAAAATGCAGATGGGCCCCACGCAGGACTCGTGGAGTGTGGGGGGCTGATCTTCGGTGCAGATGGTGCTTGGGGTTGGGGCTTCTCAATCCCCGGTGCACAACCTCGAGGGTGCCTCAGAAGCTGCGCTGGAAGATACTCGCCACTTTTCCCAGGTAGCCGGTCCCACGTCTCTCGTCGCCTCCACGGATCTCAGCTCGGCTGTGGATGTGGATCAGGGTCGGAGAAGTCTGGAAGTCAAGGCTCTGGTCGGGCTCTGCAGTCGGTCCCTCGTAGAACTTCAGCAAAGCAAAGGGTAAGTCTCTTTTTTTTTTTATTTATTTTTTTATAAAAACCTTTATTTCTTCAAGAATCTGGACACAGCTATTCAGCCGACAACCCGGAGGTTCGGCAGCTTCATTAGGAGAGTATAGAGAATCGTCCACAGTACATTGAAGGAGCAGTGAGAAGGTTCCATTTTTAATAATTACAAACACACAACAAACCCCAGCAAGGCAACAACACTGAATGCCCATAGTGGTAGCCCCTCAGGGGGAGCCGGACCCCAATCATCTAACGGTCACAGTACTATGATAAGAGGAAAAAGGGGGAAAAGCAGAGGCCCAAGAGGTCAATTAACCATCACATCTACATACGGAGCTGGAAAGAAGGTCAAGAAGAAAGCTGTTCCTCGGGGGGATCCAGATCAGGGGCAAGACATATTCCCCCCCTGTATTGGTTCCACCGCCCCCAGATGGCATGCCACCTCCGAGGGCGGCCTCTGGCGCAATATACTGTCTTCTCCCTGAGCATACTCCAGTCCATATTTTCTTTCCACGCAGTTAACGTGGGGGGCCCCCCGGAACCCCACAAGCGCGCGATGTCCCTCTTAGCAACCATGTTACCCAGGGTCACCCACTGGGTCTGTGCCTCATCATGGTCAGTGGGCCCCCAGACATTCAGGAGACAACACCGCGCCTCCGGCTGCATGGCAATGCCCGTCACCTCCCCCATCACCGCATGAACTCGCCTCCAAAATTCCGTGATGACACCACATTCCCAGATGATATGTAGGAAAGTACCCACCATACCGCATCCCCTCCTACATAGGCCTTCCTCAGAGAATCCCATATGAACCAGTCGCGGCCCCGTCACATACACTCGATGCAGGATCTTAAGCTGCACCAGCCTCAGACGCGACGGGATCGCAACCTCCTTAGGAGAGGAAACAGCAGACTGCCAGTCCTCATCGTCCAACTCGAGTCCGTCCCTAGTCCACTGGTCCCGCAGCCCCAGTAGCACATCAGCCCGAACATTTATCAGTTTCTTGTAGATGAGCGAGATCGTGCTCTCCGGCATATGGCCATCAAGGATCCGGTCCTCCAAAAGAGAGGACTCAGGCACCTTCTCACCCTCCACAAGGACTGACCGCAGGGCATGACGCACCTGAACATATCGGAAAAACTCAGACGCCCCCAACTCATACTCCTTCTGCAACTCTTCAAAGGACTTCACCCTACCCTTAATCAGCATATCTCCAACCCTGGAAATGCCGATCAAATCCCATTTATCAAACCCTTTCGTATGCCAAAGCCTACCCAACCTTTCAGATTCAAACAACGGGGCAGCTAAGGTGAGCCTATCCTTCCAGCCCAGAGAGTCAGTCGCCATCTTCCATACACGCACCGCCACCCCAGTGGGCCCCGTGAGGGATGAGTCGAGGGACCGCGAGTACAACGCCCTAAGATAGTTCCCACCGCGCAACAACCATCTGTCCATGGCATAACCAGGGCTGAGGGCCGGGCCATAGAAACCGTGGTTAATCGCGGACAACTGGGTGGCCCAGTAATAGCGTCGGATGTCTGGAAGCGCAATACCCCCGTCATACCATGGAAGCGTCAATTTAGCAATCGCTATCCGCGGCCTCCCATCCCACAACAGCGTCCGTTGGAGGCTTTCGACCTCCCGAAAGTACTTGGCCGGCACCCAATCTAGAGTGTTTTGCAATGCGTAGAGGAACCGAGGAAGGGACATCATTTTGAACAAGGCAGCGCGCCCGACGAGGGAGAGCGGCAGCCTCCGCCAGCCCTCAACATCCCGCCGCAGGCGCGCCAGGGGGGGGAGCAGGTTTCTCTCATACCGCAAAGCGGGGTCCATGGAGATAAAGATCCCCAGATACACGAAGCCCTGCTGAGCAATCTGGATCGAGCAAGTTCGCGGGACCGGCGGAACCTCACCACTCAGGACGTATAAATACGATTTACTCCAGTTGATGACGAGGCCCGAATTCCTACCGAAGGATGTAAGAACGTCACAGACCACTATGAGTGAGTTCTTGGGCGAGGCAAGATACAACAAGATGTCATCAGCGTATAGCGAAATGCGGTCCTCGTGTTCGGGCGACCACCGAAGGCCACGTATATCCGGGTGCCAGCGTATCCACGCCGCCAGAGGTTCAAGAGCAAGGGCGAACAACAGAGGCGACAGGGGACAGCCCTGCCGAGTCTCCCTCCCAAGCCGGAACGGAGTCGATGCCCGGCCATTTACCACCACGCTCGCAAGGGGTCCCTCGTACAGCAACCTCACCCAGCTCACAAAACCAGGGCCAAAGCCGAACTTGGCTAGCACAGCCCACAAATACTCCCATTCCACCGTATCGAAGGCCATCGTGGCATCAAGAGACGCCACAATAGCCGGTTCTCGCAGCGTGCCAGCCCTGGCGATCACCCCATGAAGGCGCCGAAGGTTCAACGCGGTGTTGCGATGCGGAATAAAACCGGATTGATCCGGGTGAATCAAGTCTCCAAGTACCCTGACCAATCTGCCCGCCAGGATTTTAGCCAGGATCTTCGGCTCGGCGTTGAGGAGTGATATGGGCCTATATGAGGCACACTTATCTCGGGGTTTACCATCTTTATGTATCACAACAATTGCCGCCAGCCTCTGGTCCAACGGGAGGGTCCCACTCCCCCGCGCCTCCACAAACATGGCGCGCAGGTGAGGGGCTACCCTATCCGGGAACAATTTATACAGGTCAATCGGCAAGCCATTCGGGCCCGAGGCCTTGCCCGAGTTCAGCGCGCGAATAGCTCCCGCCACCTCATCGACCGTTAAGTCTCCATCAAGATCATCTCTATCTACATCAGAAAGACAGGGCAGAGCGATATCCCGCAAGAGGTCACGCGAGTCCCCGGGCAGCCTATCCGACACTGAGGCATAAACCTTACGGAAATAGTCCGAGAAACACTGGACAATCCCCTCAGGTTCCACAATCACCTTTCCCCCCTCACCCGTCAGCTCCGGCACTACTCTATTAACCCGTTCTTTTTTTATCCAGCCAAGCTAGGAGCTTCCCGGCCTTGTCACCAACATCATACAGGCGGCCCTGCTGCTCCCTACTGAGGGTCTTAGCGGCATTTGTCACAAGGTCCTTATACTCGGCTTGCTTCAAGCTCAGCTCATGCAGTGAGGCCGCTGTTACCTCCTCCTCTAGCGCTCCTTCCAAAGCCATGATCTCCTCCTCCACCTGCATAACCTCGCCATCTCTCCGCCGCTTGGCCGCCACTACAAGTGAGAGGGCCTCCCCTCGCAGAACGGTCTTAAATGCTTCCCAGAGCGACACTGCCGAGTCCACGGACCCCTGATTATCCTTGAAAAAATTATCAACTGTCTTCACCAGTGCGCTGCGCATCCTGGAATCTCGAAAGTACCAGGGGTTAATAGGAGCCACCCTTCCCCCTCCCTCTCGGCCGACATCCAACCTGACCCACACTGGCGAATGGTCCGATATGCCACGCGCCATGTGCCTGGCCTCAGAAACCAAAGGGGCGTGCACAGCCAAAGTGAGCAGAAAGTCAATCCTAGAAAGGCTACCATGCGCCCCGGAGTGGAAGGTGTATTGACGCTGTGTGGGGTGTCGGAGCCTCCAGCAGTCTATCAGGCCGAGTGTGTCTAGGAAGTCTGGAAGCCACTTCTGAGCCCCCCCTGTGTCTCTGGGCGGGTGCCTATCCAGCAGCCCAGAGCCGACAGCATTGAAGTCCCCCCCTACCACTAACATACCCCCCGGGAGATCCAGCAAGGCCCTACCCAGATCCACAAACGTGGAGGCCTGCAGGGCTGGAGGGACATAAACCGAAACTAAAACCAAAGTTCTACCTTCCCACCTCCCCGCCACCGCCACAAACCTCCCCCTATCGTCAACAACGGTGGAGTCCACCTCGAATGGCAGCGAGGCCCTGACAAGGATGCCCACACCCCTAGACCCGGAGGAGAATCCCGAATGAGCTATGAATTTATAACCCTTCCTATTAAGAGCATAGCACGTGTTACCTATAAGGTGTGTCTCCTGCAGTAGGGCAACATCTGGCATTGACCGTTTCAAGTGTTGCAAAACTATCCCGCGCTTAATGCGATCCCCCAAACCATTAACATTCCAGCTAATAACACTTAAACCTCTACCCCCCATCCCCAAACACAAAGAGGCCCACCCCCCCCCGAAGAGCCACCATGGGACAATACCGAAGATGATCACTACGCCTTGCAGAAACAGACCCCCCAACAACAACCCCAAAATCCCAACCATCCCCCCCACCCTGCACCCCTGCTGCAGCTTACAAAGCCCCCCCAACTTGCAGTGTGCCTGTCGCCCTACAAAACCCAACATCTACAAAAAGCACCCCAAGGGAGGAAAGAGCTCCCCTCGTCCTCCCGCAACCCTCCGCATTTACTGCACTCTAATCAAGTCATCAAATAAAGTCAAATCGAGTCAGACCGGCTCCGAGAAATCAGCCCTGCCCATCCCGGCCACTGTCCCCATCCGCGGCAGTATCCTCTCCCGTCCGCCGCCGGGGCAAAGCGTCCAGCCATTCATCGGCCATAACAGGAGACTCAAAGAAGAATGTCCGATCTTCGTACACCACACGTAGTCTGGCAGGGAAGAGCATGGCATACTTCAGATCCCTCTCCCGAAGTCGCCTCTTCACCCCCAGAAAGCCCTGTCTCTGCCTCTGCACCTGCTGGGTGAAGTCCGGATAGAAATTCACCGACGCGTTCTGGAAGGGGACCGGGCCCGTCACCCTCGATGCTTGCAGGATAGCGTCCCGATCTCGAAAATGAAAGAGCCGGGCGACAATCGGCCTCGGTGGGGCTCCCACCTTGGGCCTCCCACCCGGCACTCTATGGGCCCTTTCAACCGCAAAGAACTTCCCAAGACCCTTAGGCTGCAGATGGTTAAGCACCAAGTCCTCGACGAGCAGGTCAACCGAAGCCTCATCCGAGGACTCCGGGACCCCGATAACGCGCACGTTGTTGCGCCTGGCCCGGCTCTCAAAGTCCTCCAGCCTGCGGGCGGCGAGATCACTCTCGGTCCTCAGCTTACGAACCTCGGTCTGCAGTTCCGCGACATCATCGGCGAGGCCCGTGGTCTTGAGGTCCAGGGTTTTAACCCGTTCATTCGTTTTGCCCAAGTCCGCACGGATCAGGTTGACATCCACCAAGATGGCATCCACCTTATGCGCCAGGGCATCAAACTGCCTCCCAATCGAAGTCTGCATCCCTTCAAGCACGCCCATGACATCCTGCAGCGAGAGCTCCGGGGCCAAGGGCGAGGCCTCCTTCTGGGTATCTGGCGACTGGCTCGACCCACTCGGTGATCCCTTCTGCAGAGCATAGCGGTCCATATTATTGACCTGAGTATAGGCACCCCGCCTGGTAGATTTAGGCTTCAGCCGATCCACCTCTGCTTTGCCCGACATGGTTGGTACCAAGCAGGTCAGTTCAGATAAGACGGCCCTCCCTCAGCGAGAGGAATCAGGAGTGATCAGTTCTGCAATGGGCTGCCAGAGTAGCATGTAGAGCGTCCAAAGGAGAATGAAGCCACCAAGACCTCTCCAGGGGCAGGGCAGACAAAGGGAGAGAAAGCGAAAGTGAAAGGACGGGGACCTCCATCCGACAGTTCACACCTCGCCTGGCCGTTGTTGTTCAACTAGAAGTCGGGCGTCCTGCCAACTCTAGCCCCTGGCATTCCTCGGAGATAGGCCGCAATCTTCCGCCATGCATAACTCCGGTTCCCGGTGGGCGATCCGACCGCGGGTAGCATCAATCGCCTCCCTGGCAGGTCATCTACACGATGCCATGCATACAGACAGGATTAGAGACAGGATAGTCGACGGAGGGCGCGAGGGTCTCGGGAGCTCAGAGCTCACGCGGCCATCTTGGTCAAGCGCTAGGCTCCTCCCCCAAGGGTAAGTCTCTTGATGGTGCCTGTCCGCACAGGGTGACCACTCCTTGGCCACAAGGGAGATTCTTCAGTCTTCTTCTTTCGTCGAATGTCGAAGGTCCAGAGTTTCTGTTCAAGTTGCAGGTTCAGGATAATCTAATCTCCTGGGGCCCAGCTACCACACTTATACTAATCTGGGGGGCTGGGTTGCTTGCTAGGTCACGCCTTATGGGTGGGACCTGGGAGGGGGGTGGTTACACCCCCTTCCCTTTGTCCAGTTTCGCGCCAGGACTGGGGCTGGAGTGCCCCAGCACCGGTTAGAACTGGACTATGCATGGGACACCTTGTGTGCCCCAGGCAGTGTCTCGTTTCTTTCATCCGTCCCTGCCCCAATACACTAAGGCCTGTCTGGGGTGGTGCTCGCACCTCCCAAGGCAGGAAACCTATTGTCCAAGCCTCCCGTGCCGGGATCACTCCCAGCAGCAGGAGGTCAGACTTGTGTCGTGGCAGCAGCATCCATTTTTTAGGTCTCGCCTTGCTATCGCGTAAGCGATCGCAAAGCGAGACTATAGGGGCTTTTAAAAGTGCTCCCAAAAAGCGGATTGCATTGCTAGCACGCGCACAATCACGCGCTTGGTGCCGCCATGCACTTCGCTTTTTGGGAGCACTTCAAAGGGTTCGCTCCCCCGCCCCCAAGCGCGCGCGCGCCACGCTCCGCCGGACTTGTTTTAATTAACTTCAAACGTGGCGCCCATTTCCTAAGCGCCGTGCTTTCAACTTTAAAGCGCCATCTCCCCGTAGGCTGCCCTCCCTCCCACCACCAAACACAGGCTGCCTATGGAACTCTCCTCCCACCCCTGCTGCCAGGTTAAGGAGTTTATCGGTCGCCCGGAGTAGACTCTTCCGCTATGTTTTGTTTGCAGCTTGTTTTTTTAACTTCAAGCGCGAGGCGCGCGTGCGGCCAATGCTTTTTTTAAAGCACCATGGCGCCTGGTTCAGCCATAGCGGCCCGCGCCTTACTTTTGTTTACTGTATTTTCACAACGTGGCACGACGGTAATGACGGTAACATCTTTTTTTTGTTTACTGTATTTTTGCGCCTGTGCATCTTTACAACGCGGCACGACGGTAATGATGGTAACATCTTTTAAAATGTGTGCCTTTCAATGGCGCCAGTGTATTTTATGTTAACACAATAGATATATTTATTTTTGCAGCGCGGGACGCTTTAACAATAGCATCCGCGAGCCTTGCTTTTGTGCTGCTCAGAAGCCCCTGGCCTCGCTACATCAGCTGTAAGCCCCGCCTTCTGCTTAAGAAAAAGTCTGGAAACGGAGTGACATCTTCCCGGTATTAATCCAGGTTTGTCAGGAACCACAGCATTATAAAATCATTATCATTTGTATGGACAAATACCTTTTCCCCATGATTAAAGTAACACTGCTCAAGATTGCAGAGAAGAGCTTTGCACCCCTTCCACACGCACGCCCTTAGCTCCAGTATCACAGGCTCGAGGAGTCCCCACGCCCGCCGTCGGAGCTGCCTCATGTTGCTACAGCGTTGGCCCGCTTGGCCGTGCCCAGCACTTGCACACACTGACACCGGCCCTGTCAGCATCTCGCGTCACATCTGCTCGGCCATTCATGGCTAGCTCTGAATGAGCCCGCTCTTTCTCCCGAGCTCTCCTGCAGTGAATTCCCTTAAGTGCACACTGCCACATGCCCTGCTCTCCAGACACCACCCTCTCTGCCACTCAGTTTCCCTTTGCCCATCCTATACCCCCTTCCTCATTCATCTCATACCAGTGTAACAATGCACAACCAGCCAATGAAGCCCCTGGCCTCGCTACATCAGCTGTAAGCCCCGCCTTCTGCTTAACAAAAAGTCTGGAAACGGAGTGACATCTTCCCGGTATTAACCCAGGTTTGTCAGGAACCACGGCATTATAAAATCATGAACATTTATATGGACAAATACCTTTTCCCCATGATTAATGTAACACTGTTCAAGATTGCAGAAAAGAGCTGTGCACCCCATCCACTCGCACGCCATTAGCTCCAGTATCACCGGCTCGAGGAGTCCCAGAGATAAGGGGCCTGCCACTATCTTGCGAGCGGCACCTAGTCTGGAAACGGAGTGACATCTTACCGGTATTAATTTAGGTTTGATAACGATAATTTACACTTTGTGAATGCACGGATTCAAACGTAATATAAACAAGCATTTGCAATGCAATAGGTCTCGCATTTGCGAGAGTTTATGCTATTGGCATTGTAAATGACAATGCCTTTATTTATTTGTTTAAAAAAACAACAGATTAATAAAAGGCATTGTAATCTACAAAGCCAATAGCTCAAACTCGTGTAAATGCGAGACCTATTGCATTGCAAATGCTTGTTGATGCTGGGGCTCTGGTTAACTTTAACCGGGTAAGTAGGTTTCAACATGTCTTCTCCCTCTAGAAGGGAGGGATAATATCCTCATCACCAGAAATGGGATGGGGGTATTATTCCAAAGTGTTAGACACCTTACACGACATGTTTTGATAAAGCCAAACCATAGTTACCATAACCGCTTAAGATTATAAGGCACTTTAAGATTATATGGTAGGCTATATCATAGAACAGCTATAAGGACATGGTTCCGAAAGCTGCAGACAGGCTCAGCTCATGCTAGAGCACTATCTCACATGTTACCAAGCACTCTGCCTCCAGGATTGTTAAGGCCTGCTATGGGAGTGGCTGATAGGTACACATATGTCTATATATAAGGTAGGTATAGGAATACTACACCTAAGCAAGGGGTGATTACACGACCTTGCCTCAGCTGAGTGATCAGCCAGTTGTGTCGTAATGGAAGGCCAGGCCAGGGGTGGCATAATACATGCTGCAGCCCCTGGTAGGCCTAGGGTACACCTATGCCCTGGGTACCTAAGGTACACTGTACAGGGGCCAATAAGGTGATCCTATCCAATTGGGTTATGCACCTAAAGTACTTAGTATTAATTTAGAGAGAGAACAGCAGGGCTGTGGGTCTGATTAGCAGGCCCACAGCCACATCTAAGTCGAAAACCAGTAAAGCAAAAGCAAAAAGTGGGGGTGAACATAGAAAGCAGACCCTACTCTCCTACACGTGGTACACCACGCTGCTGGAACTCTCGGTAGTACCACACCAAAAGCTACACCTCTCACCATGCCTCCTAACCCAGAACCATGGAGAGATCAGGCACCCGGACCCAGCTCAGCTCAACCTTGTGATCTGGCTCCTGAAATCCTAGAATTCGGATACCTAAACCTTCCCCCTGACTGTATGAACGTCATCAGACAAGCTAGACGCCCTACCACTAGAGCCTGCTACGCTGCCAAGTGGAAAAGATTTGTTGTTTATTGCCATAACAACACAATCAATCCTCTAGACGTGTCTATACAACACACCCTATGCTACTTACTCCATCTACAAAGGTGTAATCTAGCATATACCTCCATTCGACCACACCTCACAGCGATTTCAGCTTACCTACAAAACAGGCAGCACCTATCACTTTTCAAAGTCCCTGCCATTAAAGCCTTCATGGAAGGCCTAAAACGAATTATTCCCCCCAGAGTACCACTGTGTATATATATTTATCACATATATGATTGTGTTTCCGGGGTCCCGCGCAAAGGCGGGAATATTCTAGTGCTTATGACTTTGATAAGGATACCCCTGGAAGAGAACTAGGATTACAGACCCTGCTCACATGGATCCTGCTCATGACAGAAAACACTGTGAAGACCATGAAAAGCATCCACTCTGGAGCACCCTCACACCACTGCCCTCACCATATCTTCCAAAGAGCCGCCTCTGCAATCATACCCAAACTACGTCGGGCAATCAACTGCTCCTTCAAGATCGCCACCTTCCTCGACGGCTGGAAACACGCCGAAGTCAACCTCCACCTGAAGAAACCCTCTGCAGACCCGATGGACCTCAAGAACTTCAGGGCCATCTCCCTGCTCCCATTCGCAGCCAAGGTCATCGAAAAAGACATTAACACCCAGCTAGCAAACTTCATCGAACCTAACCACGTCCTGGACATCTCCCAATCCAAATTCTGAAGCAACTACAGCACTGAGACCGCCCTACTTGTAGCCACCGAAGACATCCCCTCGACCAGGGCGAAAGGCAGCCCTCATCCTCCTGGACCTCTCCATTCGACACCGTCTCCCGCCGCACCCTAGCCCCCAGACTCCATGACGCTGGCATCCGCGGCAAGGCCCACGACTGAATACGCTTCTTCCTCACTGGTAGAACTCAGCGGGTCAGACTCCCTGCCTACCTCTCGGAACCATCAAAGACCAACTGTGGAGTGCCCCAGGGCTCCTTCCTCAGCCTCACCCTCTAAAATGTCTACATGGCCCCCCTCGCAATCTTTGTCAGAAACCACAGGCTTAACATCGTCTCTTACGACGATGAGATCCAGCTGTTATCCAGTATTGGGGTATCTTTCATAAATTCACATGCCTGAATCATTCCCCGTCGCCGAGGCGGGAGTCTCGGTAGATAAAAAAGTAGTGCCAAAAAATAATTAGTAGTAGTAGTAGTAGGCCCAAAGAAAAAAGGCCCTAAGGCCTATATCTTAGAAGCCTATCTACCTCGTTATGTAAAATAACCCAAGAATTGGTAACAACCAATCAGACATCAGCACCCTTCTAGAACCCTCTCAGCAGAGCCAGCTCTCCTCAGATTTTCACCGCTCGTCGTGTGGAAGGGAGTCTCCCTGAGTGCCTACTCAGTTTCTTCTTTTTCTTCAGTAATGTCTGACAAAAAAGCTTTGTTTAGACCCTGCAGGACCTGTGATAAGAAAAGGGTCCATGTAGACGACCAGCATGAGGAATGTATTTACTGTCTGCATCCTAAGCATGTTGCTAAGGACTGTAGAATTTGCCGGACTTTCCCTCCCAAGACCTTAAGGGACAGAGAGGCAAGAGTATTATTATGGTTGAAATCTTCCTCGGCTGAGGAGGATGACAGGGCCTCGACATCTAGCAAGAGGGCTAGATCTATTGATAGTTCTTCCAGTGAAGGGAGAAAACATCATAAGGCCTCTCATGTAACTTCTGACCATTCACAGAAGTCACAAGACTCTGAGAGATCCAAGAAGTCTTCAGCTTCTAAAACCGTGAGTAAATCTCACGTTAAGACTTTGTCAGTGGGATCATCATATACTATCTCTGTGACTTCTGCTGCTCCTCTGTCGACGGCTACAGTCTCCACTACTTCGATATCTTCACCTATCATGTCTCCTAAAACATCTAAGACTCCGTCGACAACTGCGTCGACGTCGAGCATGAAGGAAGTTCTGTTAATGACGACATCGTCGATGAGCACATCGTCGACGAAGACCCCGTCGACGACGAAGACCCCGTCGACGACGACGAAGCCCTCGTCGACGACGACGAAGACCCCGTCGACGACGGCGAAGACCCCGTCGACGGCGAAGGCCCCGTCGACGACAAAGACCCCGTCGACGACGAAGGTCCCGTCGACGACAAAGACCCCGTCGCCGACAAAGACCCCGTCGACGACGATCCCGTCGACGACGATCCCGTCGACGATGACTATCCCGTCGACGGCGAAGACCTCGTCGACGATGACGATCCCGTCGACAATGATGATCCCGTCGACGATGACGATCCCGTCGACGCCTCAGAAGGCAGCAATTCCGTCGACGAGGGGAAGCCCGTCGACGAGAGGTTTCCTTAAAGCGATTCCACCAACTACTCATGTTACGCCTATTGCGTACACGCATATTCAGTTAAAAACTTTTCATAAACAGGATTACAGTAATATTTCTCCTTTGCTGCCTTCGCATATCTTAGACTCTTATGCAGAAGGGGATGATTTTGAAGAGGAGGATGATGAGGGTCCTTTCGGAATAGCTCGGCACCCCTCGGAGTTACATATAAAGTGTCAAGAGGTGGATGAGGAAGAAGACTATCATGAGCATGCTTACCAGGAAGGCCTTGCTACACCAGTTTACAGGCATCCCTCAAGGGATTGGGATCGTAGAGAAACGAGTCATCTCCCGCCTACACTGATTCAAGATCTTCAGGCCATGCTGGCGGATTACCGCCAACGCTTTCCTCCACAACAACCTCTTACTAATTTACAACCGACTGAAGAGTCACATACGGACATTCCAAATTCGCCGCTTCACCCTGCTGGTTCGGGGACGCAATCACACCATGATACCATTTCCTCTGATGAGGAAGATATCGAAGAAGGTGAGGTACCGGATAAAGACACCACTCTGTGTGAGAAGTTGGCCTGATGTATGATGTCACTAGTTCTAGTGTACACCTTATATCAATCCAAATACCCTTATGGTGATTGGTTGTAAAGTCAACCTTATAGACCAGCTATCCTAGTGGTAGCATGGACAAGAGCAGTCTTAGGCTAAACTCTGAATGGCATGTGAAGCCAGCTGTGATACCATATATAATCCCTTGAATACCAAATGAAAGGACACCACAACAGATATATATATATATAAAATAAAGTGTATTTATTCTAGTCAAACCCTCAGCACTCTTTATGAGATTAGAGGTAAGTACAACACAGTCTTATTTAAGCATACATTAAGTCACACAGGTAAGTAATACAGTTATGCCCTAGGGGCCACGCAAACCATATACTAAGTAAGTGGTATAAGGACCACTGTCACGGAAATAGGATAGGCCTAGGCCTAGGGAATCGCTGGGGCTACACTATACTACCAACAGTTAGGAAGTGGGAGGCCCACGGGATTCAGGTGCAGAGTGGAAACACTCACGCGTAATGCGTAAAAGTCGATAGAATTACTAGCAGTTAGATATAAACAGTTTAAGGACACTTCTGAAGCAGCTAGAGAGTCGAGACTCGGAAACTAGACCCTAGGATAGTCACTACCCTTGTGAGCACCGAAGTACCCAAGTTACCTAGCCCACAGGCTGCGGGTGCATAGGTGTGACCTTGCGTCGGGTTTCGTCGTGGACTTCTATGGATGCCTGAAGGAAAGTTGCTGACAGGCAGTCAGTGAAGAGTGTCCGGTGGATCCCAAGGCTGGGATCAAGAAGAGAGGAGACCTGCAAGCAGAAGGGACAGAGTCAAGGTCACTAGCCAGTGACCACGTGGAACCAGGAAGGAACCAGGCGATGTCGTGAAGATTGCAGGTGAAGGTGAAGCTTGTCGCTGCAGCCACGAGGACCAGGGAACGTCGAGGACGACCAGGACCAGGAGGCGAGCTGTCCCACGAAGGCTCTTGCTGTCGGCGTCGTCGAAGTTGGACTAGGACTCACCAGGCCTTGGCAAGCGGAACCCACGAAGAACGGAGGACTTGCTTCTGGTGCAGACCAGGAAGGTCTGGGGTGCTTCTCTTTTTCAAAGAAGCAGGAGCCAGTCTGGAGGAGCCAAACCAGCGCTGAAGATTACGGGATGCGTCGTCACAAAGGCCACTAGCCAGCGGGCAAGCAACCGTACAGACGCGGCAAGCAGGAAAATGCAGAAGGGCCCCACGCAGGACTCGTGGAGTGTGGGGGGCTGGTCTTCGGTGCAGATGGTGCTTGGGGGTGGGGCTTCTCAATCCCCGGTGCACAACCTCGAGGGTGCCTCAGAGGCTGCGCTTGAAGATACTAGCCACTTTTCCCAGGTAGCCGGTCCCACGTCTCTCGTCGCCTCCACGGATCTCAGCTCTGCTGTGGATGTGGATCAGGGTCGGAGAAGTCTGGAAGTCAAGGCTCTGGTCGGGCTCTGCAGTCGGTCCCTCGTAGAACTTTAGCAAAGCAAAGGGGTAGTCTCTTGATGGTGCCTGTTTGCACAGGGTAGCCACTCCTTGGTCACAAGGGAGATTCTTCAGTCTTCTTCTTTCGTCGAATGTCGAAGGTCCAGAGTTTCTGTTCAAGTTGCAGGTTCAGGATAATCTAAAGTCTTGAGGCCCAACTCCCACTCTTATACTAATCTGGGGGGCTGGGATACCTGCTAGGTCACGCCTTATGGGTGGGACCTGGGAGGGGGGTGGTTACACCCACTTCCCTTTGTCCAGTTTCGCGCCAGAGCTGGGGCTGGAGTGCCCCAGCGCCGGTTTGAACTGGACTATGCAAGGAACACCTTGTGTGCCCCAGGCATGTCTCATTCCTTTCAGCCCACCCTGCCCCAATACACTAAAGGCTGTCTGGGGAGGTGCTAGCACCTCCCCAAGCAGGAAACCTATTGTCCAGGCCTCCCTGGCTGAAATCACTCCCAGCAGCAGGAGGTCAGACTTGTGTCGTGGCAGCAGCATCCATTTTGTGATGCTGAGGCTTTGGTCAGAGGCTAACAGTAAAGTATGATTTCAACATGTCTTTCCCTCTAGAAGGGGGGAATAATATCCTCATGTCCAGAAATGGTATGGGGGTATTATTCCACAGTGTTAGACACCTTACACGACATGTTTCGATAAAGCCAAACCATAGTTACCATAACCGTTTAAGATTATAAGGCACTTTAAGAGTATATGGTAGGCTATATCATAGAACAGCTATAAGGACATGGTTCCGAAAGCCAAGTCAAGTCAAGAAAAACTTTATTTCGGAGTAGCTCCATAAAAGTACATAAAATGAATATAAAAACATTTAAGAACAATAGATAAAATGTTTAGAATGGGTGCAGCCACACGGCTAGTACGTGCTAATTACATACAAATGAATCAGTTTGGCATTTTTAGATCTTTTTTCCGTTTGTGCCAAAAAGCCCCCAAAAATTTTGCCACAGCGAACACAATGTGCACGGCCATTTCGCTCTTAAGAATTCTGAAGGCTTCGTGGCACCTGGTGAAGCCCAGGTTCCTACAAATAGGAATGATCCATTTTCTGCGCGCCTCAGTATAACCCGGACAGAAGAATATGAGATGCAGCTCAGTTTCATCGCTTACTCTGCATGCCGGGCAAATACTGGGTGTCGGCACGGACCAGGAACTAGTAAAAGCACGAATTGGCAAAGACCCGTGCCTCCATTGCAAATAAAGCTTCCTGATTATTACAGGGTAAACATTGTCAAGGGCCGATTCAAAGATGTAAATACTCTTCATGTGAAGGAATTGATTTGTTAAAGACCCTAAAGATTTAGAAGGTCGGAGTGAAGGTGCCTTGGAATCGTGATACACTTTAGTTAAAGCTTTTTTGGAAAGCTTGGAACAGGCGTTGCAAGGATCGTTCCATAGTGCATCTAGACCTAGGCTCACCAAACTATTCCTTACGAATTTAAGCCAGGCAATGTTCCCCGAATTGGGGAAGCTGAAAACTTCCTGAAGGCCCTGTCTGTAATGAGTCAGTTCGGGCACCGTCCACAATCTGCGCCAGTAGATCACGGGACGAAGTGCCAGCTCTTCCTCCAGAGGTCTAATGCCTAGGTCAAGTCTTAGAGGCACTAGAGGTGTGCTCGGAGGAAGAGCTACTAGACACCTGAGGAATCTGTTCTCCTCCTTTGTCAAGCTGTCCAGTACTTTGTGACCCCATAATTCACTCCCATATGTAACTGCTCCTCTAGCTTGAACCCTATAAATGTGAAGGGGAGGGCCTATGGGTTTGAGGGTCGACCTGTTCTTCCCCACCATCCCTAGTATTCCACCAATATGTTGCACTAGTTTCATCCTAGCTTTCTCCTGATGTTGACCCCACCCCAATTCCTCGTTGAGTGTAACACCAAGATATTCAAAGGTGTTTACTCGTTCGAGTATATTGTCCCCTATGCGAGGAATACGGTGGAACCTGGGTGGCGGATTGAAGGCCATGAATTTGGTCTTTGAAGTGTTTATCTCCAATCCATGCTCTCTGCCGAAGTCCCCAAATCCATCCAACACACGCTGGATTCCCATAGGTGACTTGGAGAGAAGGAGGGTATCATCAGCAAACATAATTGCTGGGACCCTCCTTCCCGCCAACTTCGGGACATCCGAATTGGGGACCCCGTTGAGGTGGTCAATAACACCGTTGACAAAGAGGCAAAACAGGGTTGGTGCAAGTACGCACCCCTGTCTTACCCCTCTCTCAACGGGAAATTTATTTGAGAGTGCACTCTGTCCACCGCACCTCACACGAGCATAGGTGTTTGTGTGGAGGCGGATGATCATGGTCAGGAGATCAGCTGGCATCCCAACATTCGCCAGGACTTCCCAGAGCTTGCCGCGTGGAACCAGGTCAAAGGCTGCCCTTAGATCTACAAATACAGTGTAGAGGCAGCCACCCTCCAACTGTATTGTTCCGAAAGCTGCAGACAGGCTCAGCTCATGCTAGAGCACCATCTCACATGTTACCAAGCACTCTGCCTCCAGGATTGTTAAGGCCTGCCATAGGAGTGGCTGATAGGTACACATGTGTCTATATGTAAGTTAGGTATAGGAATACTACACCTAAGCAAGGGGTGATTACACGACCTTGCCCCAGCTGAGTGATCAGCCAGTTGTGTCAAAATGGAAGGCCAGGCCAGGGGTGGCGTAATACATGCTGCAGCCCCTGGTAGGCCTAGGGTACACCTATGCCCTGGGTACCTAGGGTACACTGTACAGGGGCCAATAAGGTGATCCTATCCAAATGGGTTATGCACCTAAAGTACATAGTATCAATTTAGAGAGAGAACAGCAGGGCTGTGGGTCTGATTAGCAGGCCCACAGCCACATCGAAGTCGAAAACCAGTAAAGCAAAAGCAAAAAGTGGGGGTGAACATAGAAAGCAGACCCTACTCTCCTACACTCTGGATCCTTGGGATGACTACATTATTCCCATGCCTTCTCCACCCATTCCTCAGCCATCGGATTCTCCTCCAGAGGCTATAGGTGGCTTTCACAATTTAATGCAACGTGCCGCAGTCAGGTTTCAACTACCAGTCACTGTGGAGCATACGGATTGTTTCCTCCATGATTTTAAAGAGGAGCAAAGGAAAATTACCAGAGCAATTCCCATCATCGATTTTATATGGAATGAGGGGTTAAAAATTATGAAGACACCTGCTTCCGTACCTGCGGTCCTCCCTCGTATTGACAAGAAATATCGTGCTCCTCCAGAAACGCCTTCTTGTCTAATCGGTCATCCCCGACCAGATTCCGTTATATCGCAGGCTGCTCAACAAAAGTCCAAAAATCCAGCTATGCCGATATCAACGCCGCCGGATAGGGAAGGACGAAGATTGGATCTTATCGGTAAGAAGTTCTCTACTATGGCGGCAACTTCTATCAAAGCTGCAAACTCCTTGGCCATACTTGGTCGCTATGACCGCCAGATGTGGTCAGAATTCTCAGAATTTATAGACCTCATTCCTGAAGATCGTCAACAAGAGGCAAGGAAGATACTTCTAGAGGGAGAACGAGCCGCATTAGAGATCATAGACTGTGCTTTGGATATTGCAAATACCAACTTTAGGCAACTTGCAGGGGCTGCAGTTCTTAGGCGTCAAGGATGGCTTAAGGCAACATCTTTTAGGCCAGAGGTTCAAGCCAAAATCATTGATATGGCCTATGATGGAGAATCCTTATTTGGGAAACATATAGACGAGGCCCTCCTAGCGATCAAGACCGATACGGATACAGCTAAGTCACTAGCTGCTCTCCAGTACAAACGGGGATCTTTCCGTGGTGCAAGAGGACGAGGTTTTGTATCAAGGGGAAATTATCAAAGTCAGCAAAACAGACAATATCAATCTCAATATAGACAGCCTTATGGACGATCATCATACAGGCAATCTTCCTCGAATAGTTTCTCTCGTCAGGGAGGAAGAAGGCGATCGAACAATCAAGGTCGCGACACCAACAAGAAGCAATGATTTACGCTGGACACCAGTCATCCCTCCTTCCCTTCCAGTGGGAGCAAAGATAACAACTTTTGCACACAATTGGGAAGAGATCACCTCGGATCGTTGGGTCATCGACCTAGTCAGAAACGGTCACACCCTGGAGTTCTTAAAACAACCTCCAACTGCCCCGCCCAGGGGTACCCCTCCCCCTCGTCTTCACTTATTGTTCAAAGAAGCTTTAATAATGCTCCGCAAGAACGCAATAGAGAAGGTTCCTTCGTCCCAGAAGGGAACCAGGTTCTATTCTCGATTTTTCCTCATAAAGAAAAAGTCAGGGGAGTGGCGCCCGATTCTGGATCTCCGCAAGCTCAACAAATTTCTAAAGAAGCAGAGTTTTCGGATGGTTACACTGGCCGAAGTTTTGAGCTGCCTGAACAAAGGGGATTTTATGGCTTCTCTGGGCCTGGAGGACGTGTACTTCCACATTCCTATCCTTCCCAAGCATCGCAAGTACCTGCGATTTGTAGTGGCTGGCGTCCACTATCAGTTCAAAGTCCTTCCGTTTTGGCTGAAATCTGCTCCAAGAATTTTTACAAAGTGTCTCGCACCAGTAGCAGCGACTCTAAGATCACAGGGGATACAAGTATTCCCGTACTTGGACGACTGGCTGCTCAAAGGCCCTTCGAAGCAGACTACCGTAGAGGCAGTTTCAGCATGTCTAAGTCTATTCTCAAACTTAGGCCTCACTCTCAACAAAAGCAAATCTCAACTTCTTCCTCTTCAAAGGATTCAGTTTCTGGGAGCAATGTTGGACACCAGACAATGCAAGGCATTCTTGTCAGAGGAACGTCAGCTTGGTTTACAAAAGCTAGCACTATCAATCGCAAGAAGAAAGTCAGTTTCTGTCCGGATGTTTGCGTCTCTTCTGGGGATGTGTTCATCAACAATAAATCTTGTACCTTTAGCACGGCTCCGAATGAGACCTCTGCAGGAGCAGTTACATCTACAATGGAAACAGGCCGTAGGGTCGTTCAACGACTCCATCATGATAACACCTCACATGATGGTCTCTCTGCATTGGTGGTCTCAGATGAAAAACCTGGCTCCGGGCCTTTCTTTTCTAACATCTCCTCCAGAATTCGTGGTAACAACAGACGCCTCCATGGAGGGGTGGGGAGGACATCTCCAAGATTTACAGATTCAGGGACGATGGTCCCAGGAATACCGCCAACAGCATATCAACAGATTGGAGCTTCGCGCCATTTTTCTCACTCTGTAAGCGTTCCTCCCAAGGATTGCAGGGGCCTCAGTGCTGGTCCGGACAGACAACACGACCAGCATGTATTACATCAACAAGCAGGGAGCAACGAGGTCACTGTCCCTTTCGCAGGAAGCTCAGGAACTATGGGAGTGGCTTACAACACACAAGATAACCTTACGAGCGGAGCACGTCAGGGGCCTTCACAACACGTTGGCCGACAACCTAAGCAGATCTCTGGCAGGCTGTCACGAATGGGAGATAGAGCAGAAGCAACTAGACAACATTTTTCAATTATGGGGCAAGCCAGCCCTGGATTTGTTTGCTACAAAAGAAAACAAGAAATGCCGCTATTACGCAAGCAGATTCCCTCAACAGGGATCAAGAGGAAATGCCCTGTCCATGAGATGGTCAGGGCTTTGTGCGTACGCTTTTCCCCCGATACCACTAATTGCGAAAGTGATCCGCAAAGTGAAGATGGAAGGTTGCCGTCTCATCCTGATTGCACCCCGTTGGCCAAGGCAATATTGGTTCCAGGAGCTGCTTCTTCTAGCTCACAGCTCCATCCGTCTAATACCAACAATCACGATGTTGACAAGGGAAAGGGGTCAAATACTCCATCCAGATCCACAGTCGCTGCACTTGCACGCATGGCTCCTGATTTCTTAGAATACAAAGATCTAACCATTTCACAGGAATGCCGTGAGATTCTATCTAAATCACGCGCGCAAAGTACATTAAAAACTTATCGTTTAAAGTGGAAACGATTTTGTCATTGGTGCGAGGGGAAGGATGTCCATCCTTTACAAGCTCCAGTAGAACAAATCCTTCCTTATTTGTTATCCCTGGCCAAATCTGGGCTTGCATTCTCATCGATCAAAGTTCATCTTGCGGCTCTATCAAGATTCAGGAAGAGTACTTCTAAACCTTCGCTCTGTTCCTCTTCATTAATAAAACAATTTATGAAGGGGCTATTCCGTGTTTTTCCACCAATTCGTGCACCTCCTCCAGAGTGGGAGTTGAACACAGTACTAGCTCAATTAATGAAAAGGCCGTTTGAACCTATCCACAAGGCTGAGCTAAAATTTTTAACATGGAAGGTGGCTATTCTTTTGGCTCTTACATCGGCTCGAAGAGTCAGTGAGATTCAAGCGTTCACATCTCAGAACCCTTTTTGCAGTTCTCTAAAGATTATGTTACTCTCAGGACAAACCCACGATTCATCCCTAAAGTTCCAACTCAGTTCCACTTAAATGAGCCAGTGAAACTGAAAGTTTTCTTTCCAAATCCAGCCACTCCGTCTGAGCGAGCGTTACATTCGCTGGATGTAAAACGTTGTCTGAAATTTTACTTGCAAAGGACTAAGGACATCAGGCGGTCCAATCAATTGCTCATAGCTTATGGTCAAGCTACACTTGGGTCATGCTGTGACTAAAGCGACTATAGCCAGATGGTTGGCTTCTACAATTCATTTTTGTCATGATAAAGCCAATAAACCTTTACAAAGGAAGGTCAGGGCGCATTCTACTAGAACTATGGCAGCATCTACTGCATTGTTCGCAGGAGTATCCTTGGAAAATATTTGTCGTGCTGCAACGTGGAGGAATGTTCACACATTCACGAAGCACTACTGTCTGCAATCTACTCTGCAGGAAGATACAGCTGTAGGACAAGCCGTACTTCAACATCTTTTAAACTAAGGTCAGATATATGTTTTACTTATTATGAGCGATTTCTTGAGTTGTGTATATTTATGCATTTTCAATTTGCTGTTTATAATTGCTATTTCTTAAGCTACATTGTCATTTCTTTGTCTAAGATACATGTTTGGATTTTAAGAGAGGACATCTTATACCTTCTAGTTATCAAATTGCGGGCGTAATTGGGAGTGTATCAGCAATAGTCTCCCACCATCCGCAAACGACTGTATGCTTGGCATACTGCTTGCTACTCTGATTCAGGCATGTGAATCTATGAAAGATACCCCAATACTGGATAAGAAAACAAGTTACTTACCTGTAACTACAGTTATCCAGTATTGGTATCTTTCATAGATTCATATGCACCCACCCTCCTCCCCGCAGAGTCAGTTCTCTATGTTTGGGATATCTGCTTCCCACTCGTGCTAGGAAAATCTGAGGAGAGCTGGCTCTGCTGAGAGGGTTCTAGAAGGGTGCTGATGTCTGATTGGTTGTTACCAATTCTTGGGTTATTTTACATAACGAGGTAGATAGGCTTCTAAGATATAGGCCTTAGGGCCTTTTTTCTTTGGGCCTACTACAACTACTACTAATTATTTTTTGGCACTACTTTTTTATCTACCGAGACTCCCGCCTCGGCGACGGGGAATGATTCAGGCATGTGAATCTATGAAAGATACCAATACTGGATAACTGTAGTTACAGGTAAGTAACTTGTTTTCATCCTCTCCCTCACCAACAAACCCAGCATTATCAAACACAACTTCCAAGAAGGGATGAAAGCCGTCCCAACCTGAATGAAGAACAGATGCCTGAAACTCAACTCAGAAAATACAAAAGTCCTCATCCTTTGCTCCACCCCCTCTGCATGGGATGACTCCTGGTGGCCCTCCGCCCTAAAAAATACCCCCACCCTGACAAACGGCGTACGAAACCTCGGCATCATACTAGACTCATCGCTCACAATTAACCCCCAGATCAATGAACCCCCAGATCAACGCTGTATCCTCGACCTGCTCCAACACTCTATGCATGCTTTGAAAGACTTTCAGATGGATCCCAACCGAATCCAGAAAAACTGTCACACACGCACTCATCAGCAGTAGACTGTACTACGGCAACGCTCTACACCAGAATCAACAAGAAACTTCTTTGCAAACTCCAGACTGTAGGAGAGTAGGGTCTGCTTTCTATGTTCACCCCCACTTTTTGCTTTTGCTTTACTGGTTTTCGACTTAGATGTGGCTGTGGGCCTGCTAATCAGACCCACAGCCCTGCTGTTCTCTCTCTAAATTAATACTATGTACTTTAGGTGCATAACCCATTTGGATAGGATCACCTTATTGGCCCCTGTACAGTGTACCCTAGGTACCCAGGGCATAGGTGTACCCTAGGCCTACCAGGGGCTGCAGCATGTATTATGCCACCCCTGGCCTGGCCTTCCATTTTGACACAACTGGCTGATCACTCAGCTGGGGCAAGGTCGTGTAATCACCCCTTGCTTAGGTGTAGTATTCCTATACCTAACTTACATATAGACACATGTGTACCTATCAGTCACTCCTATGGCAGGCCTTGACAATCCTGGAGGCAGAGTGCTTGGTAACATGTGAGATGGTGCTCTAGCATGAGCTGAGCCTGTCTGCAGCTTTCGGAACCTTGTCCTTATAGCTGTTCTATGATATAGCCTACCATATACTCTTAAAGTGCCTTATAATCTTAGACGGTTATGGTAACTATGGTTTGGCTTTATCAAAACATGTCGTGTAAGGTGTCTAACACTAGGGAATAATACCCCCATGCCATTTCTGGACATGAGAATATTATTCCCCCCTTCTAGAGGGAAAGACATGTTAAAATCATACTTCAACTGTTAGCCTCTGACCAAAGCCTCAGCATCACAAAATGGATGCTGCTGCCACGACACAAGTCTGACCTCCTGCAGCTGGGAGTGATCCCAGCCAGGGAGGCCTGGACAATAGGTTTCCTGCTTGGGGAGGTGCTAGCACCTCCCCAGACAGCCTTTAGTGTATTGGGGCAGGGTGGGCTGAAAGGAATGAGACATGCCTGGGGCACACAAGGTGTTCCTTGCATAGTCCAGTTCAAACCGGCGCTGGGGCACTCCAGCCCCAGCTCTGGCGCGAAACTGGACAAAGGGAAGTGGGTGTAACCACCCCCTCCCAAGTCCCACCCATAAGGCGTGACCTAGCAGGTATCCCAGCCCCCCAGATTAGTATAAGAGTGGGAGTTGGGCCTCAAGACTTTAGATTATCCTGAACCTGCAAAACTGAACAGAAACTCTGGACCTTCGACATTCGACGAAAGAAGAAGACTGAAGAATCTCCCTTGTAGCCAAGGAGTGGCTACCCTGTGCAAACAGGCACCATCAAGAGACTACCCTTTGCTTTGCGACCGTTCTACGAGGAACCGACTGCAGAGCCCGACCAGAGCCTTGACTTCCAGACTTCTCCGACCCTCATCCACATCTGCAGCAGAGCTGAGATCCGTGGAGGCGACGAGCGACGTGGGACCGGCTACCTGGGAAAAGTGGCTAGTAACTTACAGCGCAGCTTCTGAGGTACCCTCGAAGTTGTGCACCGGGGATTGAGAAGCCCCAACCCCAAGCACCATCTGCACCGAAGATCAGCCCCCCACACTCCACGAGTCCTGCGTGGGGCCCTTCAGCATTTTCCTGCTTGCCGCGTCTGTCCGGTTGCTTGCCCGCTGGCTAGTGGCCTCTGTGACGACGCACCCTGAAATCTTCTGCGCTGGTTTGGCTCCTCCAGACTGGCTCCCGCTTCTCTGCAAAGAAGAAGCACCCCAGACCTTCCCGGTCTGCACCAGAAGCAAGTCCTTTGTTCTTCGTGGGTTCCGCTTGCCAAGGCTTGGTGAGTCCTAGTCCAACTTCGACGCCGCCGACAGCAAGAGCCTTCGTGGGACAGCTCGCCTCCTGGTCCTGGTCGTCCTCGACGCTTGCTGGTCCTCCTGGCTGCAGCGACAAGCTTCACCTTCACCTGCAACTCTTCACGACATCGCCTGGTTCCTTCCTGGTTCCACGTGGTCACTGGCTAGTGACCTTGACTCTGTCCCCTCTGCTTGCAGGTTTCTTCTCTTCTTGATCCCAGCCTTGGGATCCACCGGACACTCTCCCCTGACTGCCTGTCAGCATCTTTCTTCAGGCATCCATAGGAGTCGACGACGAAAACGACGCATCTTCACCCCTATGCACCCGCAGCCTGTGGGCTAGGTAACTTGGGTACTCCGGTGCTCATCAGGATAGTGACTATCCTAGTGTCTAGTTTTCAAGTCTCAACTTCCTAGCTACTCCGGAAGTGTCCTAAATCTATCTATTTCTAAACTGTAATATTGCTATTGACTTTTACGCATTACGCGTGAGTGTTTCCACTCTGCACACGAATCCCGTGGGCCTCCCACTTCCTAACTAACGCTAGTGTAGTGTAGCCCCAGCGATTCCCTAGGCCTAGGCCTATTCTATTTCCGTGACAGTGGTTCTTATACCACTTACTTAGTATATGGTTTGCGTGGCCCCTAGGGCCTAACTGTATTACTTACCTGTGTGACTTACTGTATGTATTAATAAGACTGTGTTGTACTTACCTCTAATCTCATAAAGAGTGCTGAGGGTTTGCTTAGAATAAATACACTTTATTTTATATATATATCTGTTGTGGTGTCCTTTCATTTGGTATTCAAGGGATTATATATGGTATCACAGCTGGCTTCACATGCCATTCAGAGTTTAGCCTAAGACTGCTCTTGTCCATGCTACCACTAGGATAGCTGGTCTATAAGGTTGACTTTACAACCAATCACCATAAGGGTATTTGGACTGATATAAGGTGTACACTATAACTAGTGACATCATACATCAGGCCAACTTCTCACACAGACTGCACAGAACACCGCATCCAGACTGATCCTTGACATCCTCCGTCGCAGTCACATCACCCAACACCTCCGCGATCTCCACTGGCTTCCAGTAGAAACAAGAATAACCTTTAAACTCCTCACCCACGCATTCAAGGCCCTTCACAACACCGGACCTCCATACCTGAACAGCCACCTCTCCTTCCATGTACTCAAAAGACACCTCCGATCAGCCCAGCTCTATCTTTCCACTGTCCCACTTATCAACAACACCAGAACAGGAGGAAAGTCATTCTCCTACCTAGCAGCCAAATCCTGGAACACCCTCCCCCTCCGGCAATCTCCTACATTGCCCCAGTTCACGGACCCAAGACCTTGCTTTTCGGATGACCCCAGCACTCAACGGAGCCACCCCCCTCACCCAGTGCCTTGAGACCTTCATGGGTGAGTAGTTGCGCCTTACCAACCCTATTTGATTGATTGATTGAAAGCAAGTATAGCTAGATTGCAAGAAACTCGCTCCATATATACTGCACCAAAGTGAGGTATAGTGTGTATAGAGTCCAAGAGTCCCCAAAGGTAGGTGGAGGTTAAAGTTAGATAGAATCTTACTCTCTAAAGTGGTAGCTTTGTCAAACAGTAAGGCAGTATCAGAGGACAGTGTAAAGCATTTGATGTACACACTCAGTCAGCAAATGGTCTCACACACTCAAGAACTAAACTCTAGGCCAATTGTTGTATAAAAATATATACTGTTGTTTTATTTTTCTAGAACCAAGCAAGCCTGGCACAGGTAAGCATATAAATACTTTGCAGTAATATGATACTTTTTTTGTAATACAGTTCAAAAATGCAGTAGAAATTATACTGGTTTTGGTTTACAGATAATGTAGCAGATTGCAACCTCACGTTGTGCAAGGGAGTTTCCACTGAGCTCTGCTCAGTTTTTTCTTCAATTTATTGCTTAAAACCAATCTTCACTTCAGATTCATCATGTCAGACAAGGTGAAGAAAGCTCTTTTCAAAGCTTGTGCCACCTGCTCCAAGAAGAGACTTTATGTGGAGGACAAACATAAAGACTGTATTTATTGTTTGTATCCTGTCCACAAAGCTACTGACTGCAAAATCTGTTGGACCTTCTCCACCAAGACCTTGCGGGACCGTGAGGGACGTCTTCTCACTTGGCTTCAAAAACTAAAATCACGGAAATATCCTGTCTCCAGTGACAGTGAGGACGCTTCATCGGCTACTTCAGTGAGGAGATCTCAACAAAGGGGTAGGTCTTCACCTTCTACTTCTTCAGACCCCCCCTTCAAAAGCCTTGCAAAAGACCTCTCATAGGTCTGACGGGCATAGTCCCGTCTCATCTCCTCACCGAGGTGTAAAGGAGAGGGAAGGACTGGCTCCTGATGTGGCACCCCAAAAGAAGACAAGCCATGTGCCTTCTACTTCTCCTTCTGAGAAGGTTACAACTTTTTTTTAAAAACAGCTTCTGTCCCATCAGATGGTAAAGCTGAGAGAGAAATTGGTTCGTCGACGACCACAACTTCGATTCTGTCGACGACGACTTCAAAATCTTTACCGGCGTCTACTTTGGCTCTGTCGACGGGTTCGTCGACGAGAGTTTCCTCGTCTCCACCAGCTTCGATGACGACGATGGATCCGCCGATGACGATGGCTTCGACGACGATATTCACCCTGTCGTCGTTATCTACTCTGACGACGTCCACGTCGACAAGGTTGACGACGGGTATGGTGTCGACGGCAACCACGTCAACGACGACAGCTTCCAGCTTGATTCCGACGACTGTCTCGACGACGGTGGCTCTGTCCTCGTCGACGGCTCAAATGTCGTCGTCGGCTGTCGACAATACAAAATATGGCAATTTCTATACGGAAACGTCGCATTACACCAGAAATGACTTCTCCCCGAAAAGTGACACCTCTACCTCCAACTCTCCTGTTAGAAGAGGAGTTTTCTGAGGACGATGACGGTCCTTATGGTGCTGCAGTTAGAACATCTCAGCTGCATGTCAAATATCAAGACTCTGACTCAGACGATTACTACATGGAGCAGCAACAATATGAGCTTCAATTGAGATCTCAGGAGCAGTATCAACAGGAAATGGTCTGTATGCCATCTTCCCTCATTACGGACTTGCAGTTCATGCTATCTGATTACAGAAGGAGATTTCCAACACAATCTTCTACCCAGGAAACGGTGCAAGTGCCTCCAACTCCACTTGCTCTTCCGGTTTCACCTTCGCTTCCTCCTCAAACTTCGTTGCAGGAGTTACCTGAACCATGAAAAAACTCTGGTTACTGTCCAGGATGATACATCCGATGATGATCAAGGGACAACGGCTATTCCGGATCCTGACAGAGAATGGGATGATTACATCATTCCGGATACCGCCTCTCCCATTCCAGAACCGGCGGATTCCCCTCTTGCGGATATTGGGATTTTTCAAAATCTTATGGAGAGAGCTTCTAAGCGTTTTGATTTGCCCATTCCATCTGTGCTGTCGGAATGTTTCCTATATGACTATAAAGAACCATTCAGAAAGTCAGTCCGCTCTATCCCTATCGTGGGTCACGTCTGGGATGAAGGGTTAAAGGTTATGAAGTCGCCTGCCACAGTCATTCCGGTTCTTCCTCGTCTCGAAAAAAGTAGAAGGCCCCTTAAGATAGCCCGCTTGTCTTGTCAACCATCCTAAACCGGACTCTGTAATTTCTCAAACGGCCCAGAGAAAGTCTAAAAATCCGGCGGCCCCTCTCTCCACACCACCGGATAAAGAGAGCAGGCGGTTGGATAATGCTGGGAAGAGGTTCTCTTCTATGTCTAGCCTTCTTGTCAGAGCAGCCAACGCCTTGGCAATTCTCGGAAGGTATGATCGCCAGATGTGGTGCGATCTGTCCCCTTATCTGGACCAGCTGCCGGAGGAAGCTAAAGTGGAAGCCAAAAAGATCCTCCAGGAGGGAGAAAGAACATCTTCGGAAATAATTGACTGTGCTATGGATATTGCCACTACAGCCTCCCGTTCCCTAGCGGGATCAGCAGTCCTTCGACGCCAGGGTTGGCTTTGTGCCACTTGGTTCCTGTCTGATGTCCAAAATAAGATCTTGGATCTTCCTTTTGACGGCGAGACACTCTTTGGAAAGCATATTGATGATGCACTGCAGGATATAAAGAAGGACACGGAGACTGCAAAATCCCTTGGGACTCTGCAATACTGCAAGGCTATTTCCGTGGAGCGTGGGGTAGGGGCATTCCCTCCTACAGAGGCGGATATCAGCAGCAGCGCTATTCCTCTTACTCGCAGCCTTCTCAATCATGCCGGCTGCAATATTCTCAGCGTCAAGGCCAGTCGTCTTCTTTCTCTCATTCGTCATCTAGAGGATGACCAGGGCGCCAGGGGAGGGATTCCTCTAAGCGCCAGCAGCGACTTCTTGGCTCTTCCTACTGTTCCTTTGTCCCCTATAACACCAGTGGGGGGCAGGATATCCCAATACTTCCACAACTAGCAACTAATTACATCAGATCAATGGGTTCTCAATATAGTTCTGTCAGGCTATTCTCTGGAGTTTCAACATCAACCACCATCCAAAGCCCCTCGCACCACCGAATCCAAAAATCTACATCTTCTACGTCTAGAGGCACACCAACTACTCCTCAAAGGAGCAAGAGAATTGGTCCCTCGATCCCAACAGGGAGAAGGATTCTATTCCCGTTTTTTTCTTGTTCAAAAGACCGTAGATAAATGGCGCCCAATTTTAGACCTGAGGGAGATAAACACTTATCTCATCAAGCTCTCGTTTCGGATGGTCTCCTTACAGGACATTTTGTGGCTCCTCAATCCAGGAGATTACATGGCCACCCTGGACCTCAAGGACGCATACTTTCATGTCCCCATCCACCCTGCCCACAGAAAGTTTTCACGCTTTACAGTAGCCAAGAGCCACTTACAATTCAAGGTCCTGCCTTTCGGACTCAGATCTGCTCCGCGGATTTTCACAAAGGTCCTAGGCCCTGTCGCACATTTCTCAGGAAACAGAAGCTCCGGGTCTTTCCTTACCTGGACGATTGGTTGCTAAAAGCTATGTCTCATCGCGCAGGGGAAGATGCTGTCAAGACGTATACACAGCTCTTCCGTCAACTGGGGCTCCAGCTCAACACAGAAAAATCAGTCCTGTGCTCGTCCAAGTCGGCCTGGTTCTTAGGGGCCATTCTGGACACATTTTGCTGCAACGCGTTTCCTTCAAGAGAAAGACAAACAAAGCTGATGACCTCTGCTCATCGATTGCAAAGAAGAGGGTCTCTTTCAGTTTTCCTCTACAAGTCCCTTCTGGTGTCAAACTCATCCTGCATTCCTTGAATTCCCCATTGCAGGTTGCGAATGCGCCCCCTGAAAGAACAACTGGATTTGCAATGGCGCCAGGCAGAAGGCTCTTTTGAAGACAAGATCAAAATCACTCAGCCTATGAAAGAGGCTGCAATGTGGTGGATGATGAAGGACAATATCTCCCAGGGTCTCAGCTTCAAGGTCACACCAGCGCCTCTAATAATCACAACAGACGCCTCACTAGAAGGTTTGGGAGCAGTCTTACAAGACCTTCAGGTAAGCGGCCACTGGCAGCCTCAGCATCGCCTACTCCACATCAATCTGCTAGAGCTCAGGGCGATTTGTCTAGTCTTGCAGGCCTTCCTTCCGCGGATTCAACGATCCTCTATCCTGGTCCGTACGGACAACACAACGGCCATGCATAATGTAAATAAGCAGGGAGGTACAAGGTCTCATCGTATCCAAAGAGGCTCAGGAGATTTGGAAATGGGCAATGCAGCAGGCGGTATCGCTCTCGGCGGAGCATCTCCCAGGTGCTCTCAACAGACAGCGGACATGCTCAATTGCCTGAAATCAGTGAGCCACGAGTGTGAATTAGACCACGACATTCTGGAGGAGATTTTCACTCTCTGGGGCACACCGCCCATAGATCTCTTTGCCACTCCAGAGAACAAAAATGACGACTCTACGCAAGCAGGCATCACCATCCGGGATCGTTGGGGAATGCGCTTTCGATGGCCTGGTCAGGCGCCTTTGTTTACGCTTTTCCTCCGATTCCACTAATTCCCAGACTTCTCCGGAAGCTCAAGACGGAACCCTCAGGATGATTCTGTTGGCCCCGGCGTGGCCCCGCCAGTTTTGTTTAACAGAGCTTCTTCTAATCTCCTTGGACCGTCCAGTTCATCTGCGCCCAATTCATTCCCTGCTGACGATGTCCTAGGGCCAGGCGGTACACCCGGATCCAAGCTCTTTTCAGTTATCAGCGTGGCTCCTGAGCACCGAGAATTTCAGGATCTGGGTATCTCGGTAGAATGCAGAGAGGTGCTTGCTCAAGTTCGAACCCCAAGTACAAATAAGACCTAATGTTTGAAATGGAAGCGTTTCTGCCTTTGGTGCCGGCAAGAAAAGATTCATCCCTACTCATCTGCTCCTCATCAGATGTTGCCATACATTCTGACTTTGGCGAAATCAGGTCTCGCTCATTCTTCAGTCAAAGTGCACCTTGCGGTCATCTCTAGATTCAGACAGACTTCCTCTGGACTTTCCCTCTAGTTGGCAAGGATTGTGAGGCAGTTTCTTTCTTAAAGGAATTTAGAGTTTTCCCACCAGTTAGGCCTCCACCGCCTTTGTGGCAGCTTAACTTGGTTCTTACTCAACTCATGAGGCCGCCTTTTGAACCAATTTATAGGGCGGACCTAAAATTCCTCTCATGGAAGGTGGCTCTCCTTCTCGCCTTAACATCTGCCAGAAGGGTAGGTGAACAGTATGCGCTCACTATTCAAGACCCGTTCTTGCAGTTTAAAAGAGACTCTTTGATTCTGAGAACGAATCCCAAATTTATCCCGAAGATGCCTTCAGACTTTCACTTGAATGAACCAGTTATTCTCAAATCTTTTTTTCCTCGACCCACTACTCCAGCAGAGAGGGCTCTACACTCTCTGGATGTTCAAAGATGTCTAAAATTTTACCTTCAACGTACCAAAGACTTCAGAAGATCAACACAGCTTTTTGTGGCTTTCAGTACACCTCGCAAGGGTTTCCCTCATTCAAAGCAGGGTATTGCTCAATGGATTGCCAGCGCGATCCAATATTGTCACCAAGCGGCTGGCAAGCCCCTCGAGGGGCAAGTCCAGGCACCTTTTACTAGAGCTATGTCTTCTTCAGTTACTCTCTTCGCCGGAGTGCCCATCAAGGACATTTGCAGAGCAGCGACATGGAGCCGTGCCCATACCTTTACAAAGCATTACTGCTTGGACTCTTCCACGCAGAGCGATGCTGCAGTGGGACAGGCAGTCCTGAGGAACCTCTTTCAATGAGTGGTGAGCTTTCCCTTCTAACCCTCCTTCCATTTTTATTGTCTATTAGCACACTTTGTAAGTCTAGATGCTTTTATTATTTCTCTCTAATTTTCAATTTCTGTTCTATTGCCAATTCTCTATGGATAATTTGTATCTCCACTGAGCGTGAAGCATCTTGTAAGATTTTATAACATTGTATTGTTACACAAAATGTGCGTTCTAAATGCTAGCTATTCTGATACAAGCAATAGGAGTCTATTAAAGTTCCAATACTGGAGTTAAAAAACAAGTTACTTACCTGTAACTTTGGTTCCCCAGTTTTGGTAACTTTCATAGATTCCCATGCGCCCACCCCCGCCCCCCCTGGGAAAGCTCAGCCTTCAGCATCTTCTGTTATACTGTTAAACAACAGCTACGAAAATCTGAGGCTCTCTCAGGAAGGTTCTATGGGGTGAGGCTGTTCTGATTGGCTGTTCATTTTATTTGGTCTCTTTTACAAAAAGAGGTGGATATGCTACAAAACGTGATGAGGCCTAGGCCTTATTCTGTTTTTGTACCTATTTCTATGGTGTTTTTTATTTACCGGGGACTCCCATCTCGACTACGGGGAATGATACAAGCAATGGGAATCTATGAAAGTTACCAATACGGGAGAACCAAAGTTACAGGTAAGTAATTTGTTTTCTTTCTTTACTTTTTCTAACTCAGTGCTGGATGCCTAGATTCAGCACTGGGACATTCCTGAAAACAGTTGAGAAAATGCGTTTTTGTTATTTGTGCGATTTTTAAAGAATATTTTCAGATTTCAAAACTCCACACTTAGAAACTTTTTGGAGCAGTACATTGAAATGAATGGGCTTCGACAGTAAATTACTGGTAAGTAATTTTTACGATAATTTTTCTAACTCAGTGCTAAATGCCTAGATTCAGCACTGGGACATTTCCTGAAAAAAGTTGAGAAAATGCGTTTTGGTTATTTCGATTTTTAAGGAATATTTCAAGTTTTCAAAACTCCACACTTAGTCGTTTTTTCAAAGAAAATTGTCAATGTTATTCTATCGAAGAAAAACAGGTTATCGGTTTGCAGGTAAGTAAACAACTGTGGGAATTAAGGTTCTGGGGTTAGACTGAGGGGTCCCCCAGTGTCAGTGATGCACTGAGATTGCACCCTCAGCGGCACTAGAGTGTTGAGGCCCGATGTTATCCTATGGAGGAGAGGGGGCCTCCGGTTGGTGGCTGCTGGCTAGCAGGCCACACGGCTGTGGGAGCAAAGCTCCTAGGGTTTAGCTCAGGGAAAGTAGGGGACCAAAGTAGCACCAAAGGTGCCCCGTCTGCAGCACTAGGGCGGCCGGATGCAGGGTGCTGTTTTGAGGTCGGGTGCCCTGTTGTTTTCAATGGAGAACCTCTGGGACAAAGAAACACTGCAGGCTTGGGGACGAGGATCTTCTGAGTGTGACCACCACTTCGAGGGATAAGTTGGGATGTAGAGGGATGGTTAGGCACCGTTAGTTTGGACACACAAGGCCGTGGGGCGTCGGGTGCAGGGGTGCCTTTTGACATCGGATTTTCTTACCCGTTCTGGTCGCGGTAGGGGGGTCCTCTGGATTGAGGCTGCAGGCGTCGTCTGGAGGCTTGAGGCAGGTCAGGGGTCGCCGGATCTCGGGTCAGGATTGCCAGGGGACCTCCTCGTGGCGTTGGTTCACTCGAGCTCAGGCTGGGGTCGGCGGGTCAGAGTGGGCTGGATTTTCGGGGGTCTGGCTGGCACCAGAGGCTGCAGTTTAAACACATCCGGTGTTCTCGGGAGAAAGAGTCCTTGAAGTGAAGGCAGGCAGGTCCTCCAGGGTTTGTGAGGTTGCTGGCTGCAGGACACGCCGGGATTTCGCAGAAGCAGATTCGAGGGGAGACAGGCCTGTAGGGCTGGGGCCAAGTCAGTGGGCGCCATCCTCTTGTTCGCTCTGCACGGCTCCTCGGTCCTTCTTCTTATCTTCTTTTCTTGTGGTTTCTAATCTGAGGAAGGAAGGTTCAGGGTGCCCCCTAAATACTAAATTTAGGGGCGTTACAAGTAGGTAAAGGGCAGGGACCAATGGGTCCCTTCCCTGGGGTGGGTACACCCCCCTATTCTGCCACTCTCAAGTGGGAGGGGGCAGGAGCCTGTCCCTGGTTGGCTGTGTCCCCCCCCCCATCCTCAAGATGGCGAGGACTCGAGGTTGTGCTTCACCTCGCCTCCTCCACCTGAGGGGTGGAATTGGCAGAGGTGGGCACACCTCTTTTCCTCACTTGTTTTTCCCGCCGGTTCTCTCACCCAAAGTGGGGGGTAGAACCAGTGGGGACCAGTTGCTGAAAGCAGCAAATTGTATTGAGAGGCTCACAAAGGCGGCAGGCCTTTGAAGTCTCTCCTTCGTGAACCCTGCCCGTTCTGGGGAGGAGGCTTGGCACCTTGTCTCAGGATGTGCATTGTTTCAGGCCCCCTGAGAGCAGCGACCCAGGGGTCCAGAAACATGTCTGTTGGTGGCAGCCTAAGCAGCCACTCAGTCAGGTCACTAGAAGTTGGTCGGGTTTCAGGTGGCATCTTTAAGATGCCCTCTGTTGTGCATTTTACATTAAATCCCACACTGGCATCAGTGTGAGTTTAATGTGCTGAAAAGTTTGAGACCAAAGTTCCCAGTCTTCAGTGTAGCCATTATGGTGTTGTGGTGTTCGTAATGACAAACTCCCAGCACCATATACTCTTAATGGCAGCACTGCACTTACAGTGCCCAGGAATGGACTTGGGCACTGTAGGGGTACAGGTCTCATGCACCTGTACCCTCACCACTGGCATAGGGTACCCAGCTAGAGGGGTGACTGATGTATGCCAGGGCAGTGGTTTGTGGGCATGGCACACAGGGATGTGTGCCATGTCTACTCTTCATTTTGTTCTGCACCAAGACACGCAGCCTGCAAAGGCAGGGTGTGAGTGTCAGGGTACAGGACATTTAAGGGTGGCACAATAAGTGCTGCAGCCCTTAGAGGCCTTCTCTGGTCAGTGTGTCCTGGGTACCTGTGGTACCATTTACCTGGGGCGGACATGTGGCCAGAGATGCCAATTGGGTTTTAGGCTTCAATGCAGTTTTAGGGAAGGAACATAGGCCCTGGGTACCTGATTAGCAGGAACTCTGGGCACACTCAGTCAAAGTACGTCAGTAATTCAGCAAAAAGTGGGAGCATACCATACAAGAAAGAGGGCACTTTCTTGCAATAGGCCTTATAATAGGCCTTATAATATTCAGAGGGCACCCCATCGGGTCCGGGGTTTTTGCCCGTCGCTAGTGCTGCGATGGCTGCACGGACCTCCTCAAGGGCAGTCGATGCACTGAGCTCCTCTCGCTTTCAGGCGCTGTTAGGGGCATACACTGAGCCCACCAGGATGTACTGACCGTTTAATCTGCAATCGTGAACACGTATCGGCCCCCTCATCTACCTGCACCTCCTCTCCCACTTTTGGGGTCCCTGCCTTCACCATATCAGCACTCCTCGCTCCAGGGTCGAATATTTAGTGTTAAACACTTGCCCTCGCCAGCGGAGGTGTTCAGCCTCCGCTTGCGTTAGATGAGTTTCTTGTAGGAGCGCTATATTAATGGATCTGCGCTGCAGATATGAGTATAGAGAATAGCGACGCAACAGTTTGTGCATGATTAGGAAACTAGGATCTGCTTTCATTGTCACCCCCACTTTTTGTTAGTGTCATTATGTTTTACTGACTAGTCTGACTGGGATCCTTCTAGTCAGGACGCCAGTCTCTATGCTTCCTCCATAAATTGGACATGGTGAGTACTTAGGTACCCACCAGATTGGGTACTGATGTACCTTATAAGTCCCTATTATATGGTACTAAAGTACCCAGGGCATAGGTACACCAGGAATCCCCCATGGGCTGAAGCATGTATTAAGCTACTCATAACACTTAAAACCTATAAGTCACCCTGAAGGCAGGCCTTTTCAATCCTGAAGGCAGGGTCCTCAGTTCTAAGTGTGAGGGTGCAGGACACCCCTACAAACTTCGAAGTCCATTCTGCCGGGTTGTAAGTGCATCAGCCATTATGATATATAGAGTGGCCCTACATCATAACGCAATGGCTAGCTTTAAACTGGCTGTATTGAACCCTGTTGTGGTTGGTATCAAACATGTTGGAATCATACCGAGTGTTGGGGTATGATTCCTTGCACTGCATAGCTCCGCCGTGAGGCCCTTAGTGCTCTGGGACCAGTCTTCTAGACCTGAACAGCAAGCCTAGGGCTGCTTCGGCCCAGAGACATGATTCTGCCCTCCTGCTGCTGAGCCAAGCTCAAGCAGGGGAAGGCAGAAAAACAGGTTTCCTGTCACAGGATTTAGTGTATTGCGACAGGGTGAGGGCACTTACCAGAACCACTAGACTGCTTTGAAGGGCACATTTAGTGCCTTCCTTGCATACTTCAGTTGAAACCAACCAGTTCAAGGAGCTGTTGGCTCCCGCTCTGGCATGAAACTGGACAAAGGATATGGGAGTATCTTCAACACTGTCCAGCCCCTCATCTGGGAGGGACCCCTTAATTGTCCCAACCCTTTCCTTAGGGTATGTAAGGGTTTACCTGTGGGTGGGTCCCTAGATTCGTCGTGGGACAAGATTCAGATCCGAAATCACTTCAACTTCAACTGTCTAGGCACTCTGGACTTCGCTTTGGGAACCGAGACTGCAACGGGGAAGACTCCTATTGCTCCTGGTGTCATCGTCCTACCAGTCTTCTGCAACGTCTGTGCCTGTGCTCCATACAGGTTCTTCACCAGGTCGGTGGACATCCAAGACACCCGATGGAATCTCCCTTGGAGTAAAGGAGTCACTCCCCTGCATCTGCAGGCACCGCAACGCAGCTGAGCGGTCTGCTGATCCTGGGCTCCCATGGACTCCGAAAGGCTCAGCAACACAGGTGGTGGTTCTGCAACTCCCTCGAGGCCTGCCCTGTCTTCACTGCAAGTTTGAAGTCAGTATCCCTCATCAGAACCGCTGGAGCAGTACCCCTGTGCACCACTTCGACTTGCTGTTTGTAGGAAAGTGGCTCTGTATATACCGTTCCCAAATAGGTACAGTGTGTACAGAGTCCACAGTCCCCAGAGGTTTGGCAGAGGTTAAAGTTAGATATAACCTTACTCTCTAAAGTGGTAGCTTGGTCGAGCAGTAAGGCAGTATCAGAGGACAGTGTAAAGCATTTGTTGTACACAATCAGTCAGCAAATGGTCTCACACACTCAAGAACTGAACTCTAGGCTAATGGTTTGTATATACAAAATATATGGTTGTTTTATTTTAGAACCAACAATAGGTATCAAAATATACTTTCTCAGAATGAGATGTTTTATTTAAATACTTTGCAATAGGCAATTGACTTTTAAATGCATTAGTTACAGTTTGTTGCAATAGGCAACACAATTTAAAACACAATAATACATTGAGCTCAATGGGAATTTTAAGTTATATGCAATGGATTACTTTCAGGATTACTTTTCTAACTCCAGGACCGGATCCTAGATTCAGTCCTGGGACAGTTCTTGGAAACAAGTGAGTAAATACGTTTTAGTTACTGTTGTGATTTCTAAGCAGTATTTTGCTATTTTAAAAGTTGACAGAAACTTTTTCTAGCGAAATACCAATGTTATCCTATGGGAGGAAATTCACTTAGCAGGTAAGTGGGGTTTTTGTTACTTTTTCTATTTCAGTGTTGGATCCCGGATCCAGCACTAGTGTACCACCTGTAAGCAGTTGATAGAATGCATTTAGGTTGTACAGGCGATTTTTAACGAATATTTGTAAGTTTGCAAAATCGACACTTAAAAGAAATTTCACAGAAAAACAGTCAATGGTTTCCTATGGAAGAAAATTCAAGTTGCAGGTAAAGTATGTTCTCGTTACTTTTGTAATCCAGTACTGGGCTCCTAGGCTCAGTACTGAGACCTCTATCTAAAACAGGTAAGTAATTACGTTTTCACAGTTGATACGATTTTTAAAGAATATTTGTAGTTTGCAAAAATCGACACTTAAAAGAAATTTCACAGAAAAACAGTCAATGGTTTCCTATGGAAGAAAATTGAGTTAACGGTAAGTATGCTTGTAATTACTTTTCATGGTCAGTGCTGGGCACCAAGATCCAGCACTGGGATCTCTCCTGATAGCAGGTGAGTATTTTCGTTTTTGTTACTCGGTTGATTTTAGGTGAATATTTTAAAGTTTAGAAACTCCACACTTAGAAGAATTTTCAAGTGGAACCAGTCAATGTTACACTATGGAAGAAAAGTGAGTTATCGGCTTTTGGGTAAGGACTCCACTGGCAGAGTTAAGGTTCTGGGCATAGACTCGGGGGGTCTCCCAGGGTCAGGTAAGTACAGTTGTTACACCCTCTGCGGCACAGGGGCAGCCGGGTGCAGAGTGAGTTAGGCTCAGTTCGAGGCATGTGGGCTTCTGAATTCATATCTGTGCATAGATCGCCGCCTAGTGTTGGGTCCGGATGTTTGCACGTTGTTGTCCTGGAAGAGTCTTCGAAGTATACTGAGATAGGTGACTCCTCCCCTGGACCACAGTGCGCATGGGCATCCTCTCCATCCTCAGATTGTTTTATTCCGCCATTGGGTTCGGATGTGCTTATCTTAGCTCAAGTTAGGAATAATTTCGTTTAAGGCCAAAAGGCCTTTAGCTTTCGTCGGTACTGTTCCCGCTCGGTGTCGACAGCTTTCTTACTTAGTTTAGAAACTTCTTCCAGTTTTCGGATCCGTTTCATCCGACCATCGACATTACATCGACGATGGAATCGAGGACCCCATTCAAGCGGTGTCCTTTATGCCACGCCAAATATCCACACATCGACGTCCACCCGGTGTGCAACAAATGCCTCTCGCCGGATCATGACGAATCGACATGTATGGCCTGTGCCCGATTCCGATCCAAGAAGACTCTCCGGAATCGACGGGCAGCGAGATTAGAAGCGCAGCAATCGGCACCGGCCCCGGCCAACATCTTCAGCACCAAGGACGAAGATGTTGAAAGCGTGGAAGAAATAAACTCCAGCCCCGCTTCCGAACACGATTCCCAATCGGAAGACGCCGATGAAGAGCTTTTTCACAGGGAAGAAGCCGACGACGAGGTAGGGGACTACGATGAGGCCTTTGGGGCCGAAGGAGATAGCTCTGGTGAAGAGCAGGGCCTACCCGTCGAAACGGAGGCTATCAAAGTGCGTCATTCTACGGCTCCGGTCAAGGGATCGCCTCCGGGCCTTACCCGAGATCAATCCAAAAGTTCTTCGGCACCGCCTTCAGGCCCGGCCTCGAACATCCAGCAAGAGCCATTAATACCGAAAAAGACTGGTTTCCCTTCAACGAAACCGAAACCAATCGTCGCACCAGTTCCTCAGAAACTGAAAGTGAAACTGGCAGTGGTCGGCTCGAAGCCCTCCACTCTTTCGACGCCAGCACAGTCCATCAGCTCCGAACGCACTAAACGGGATTTCGGCGCCGAACTCGCTGCAGCGGATGTCGGTACCGACCCGAAAAAGAGGGCCGTCGGTCCCACAAAAGCGCCTCGGCCCCCGGCACCGAAGCAGTCGGCCCCGACTACCAAAGTTAAGATGGCCTCTACATCGGAGTCCACTTCGAAGGCAGCGACACGGGTCAGGTCATCGACTCCGTCGACCGCTACTACCTCTCCTCGACTCGATGAGCCTGTGGCTCCGAAGCAGTCAACGCCTACCTCTACGGAACCACTCGGCACCAAAGAACCTTCGGCGTTCTCGGTGCGACAAGTTGCAGCGTCCTTGCAACGCATCAAAGAACGGGCAGCCCTCCAGTCCACGTCGGGCCCCGACCCGAAAAAGGCTCCAAAGGCACCTCCGGCACCAGCCAACATCACTTTTGGTTTGCCGCCGTCAACGGCACCGAAGATGTTCGAGATCCGAACACGTGTCCGCCAGACGAGGTCCCCATCTACTGGACACTCTCCTACTGAGCCTTCACCGTCCCAATTCATCGACGCCGACACCGGCAGACTCATGCTCCGAAAACGGAAGGCCACGCCAGAGCGGGCCTTGGACTCTTACAGAATCCCTCTGAAGCAGAAACTGCCAGCAGAGTCGGAACAGGTTCTATACGAACGCCTGCACACCTCCTATCCGGATCCCCAGTCCTTTTCTCCGACGCCCTCCGACACGGACGCAATGAAGGATTACATAGGTGATGATATCACCTACCCTAGGGATATAGATCCTGAGGAGCAGCAGGACCCAGATCAGGCTTGGGATGACCCTGCAGACCTGGGTACCGCAACAGATACCCAGGACACGCAGCTTTACGGCGCAAAAACATCTCCCACAGAGGACACTGCTGCCTTCAATGCCCTCATAGAACGTGCTGCAGCCAATCATGGAGTGCAACTCCACTCTGACACAATTGAGGACGACTTCCTGGTGGACACTTTCGCCTCCTCTGAGAGGACTGTCAAGACTTTGCCCATGTTGAAAGGTGTCCTCAAGCCAGCAAAGGACATTTTCAAGGAAACAACCAGGGCACGGGTGCTGAACCCCAGGATTGAAAAAAAATACAAGCCTGCGCCCGGGGACCCTATGTACATTAGAGGTCAGTTACCTCTGGACTCCATGGTGGTTGCTAACGCTCGCAAACGAGCACACTCGCAAACAACAGGTGATGCTCCTCCCCCAGACAAGGAGTCCAAAGTGCTGGAGACCTCGGGCAAGAGGATTGCAGCTCAAGCAGCAAATATCTGGCGCATTGCCAATACACAGGCCCTCCTGGCTCGCTACGATCGTTCACACTACGACACGCTAGAGTCACTACTCCAACATCTGCCAGACGAATACAAGGAGGCAGCGGAGCTCCTCATCAGAGAGGGACAACTTCTTACAAACGCATCCATTAAGTGTGCACTAGATGCTGCCGACACAGCCGCTAGGGCGATAAACACCAGCGTCATGTTACGCCGCCACGCTTGGTTACGAATCTCCGGATTCAAACCAGAGATTCAAAACAACATCCTGAATCAGCCAGTCAACCCCGACTACTTATTCGGACCAGAAGTTGACACCACCTTAGAAAAGATAAAAAAGGACACTGACACTGCAAAGTCAATGGGGGCGCTGCAAACGCAGACATTTCGCAGTGGCTCCTTTCGTCGCCCCGGGAATAGGGGAGCAGCTAGAGGACAGGGGTCACAGCAGCCATACAATAAATGGGGCACACAGAGCACCTACGATAAAAACAACAGAGGTGGATATCGTGGCTCCAGCACCAAGGGCAGAGGACGCGGTTACGGCAACACCAGGTCCTCACCCAAGAACAAACAGTGACGCCCTCTCCCTTCCCCCCGACCACATAACACCTGTCGCGGGGAGACTCCAGCGGTTCCTGTCCACGTGGAAAGCCATCACCACGGACAGGTGGGTCAGGGATATTATCCAGCACGGTTACTGTCTCGAATTAACCTCCACTCCACCCACAATACCGCCAAAACACCGTCCTATGTCCGCAGAGCACTTAGCATTATTGCAAAACGAAGTGCTAAGTATGCTGCAAAAAGGTGCAATAGAGGTCGTGCCCGTCAACCGACAGGGGTGTACTCCCTGTACTTCCTAATCCCAAAAAAGGACGGGTCGCTCAGACCTATACTAGACCTCAGACCCCTCAACCACTACATTCTGTCAGAGCATTTTCATATGCTCACCCTACAGCAGGTTCTCCCGCTGCTCAGACAGGGAGACTTCCTCGCCACACTAGACCTCAAAGATGCGTACTTCCACATACCCATCCACCCATCACACAGGAAATAGCTCAGGTTCACTATTCAGGGACAGCACTATCAATTCAAAGTCCTCCCCTTCGGCGTGACAACAGCACCCAGGGCTTTTACCAAGTGCCTAGCTACAGTGGCTGCACATCTACGGCGACGACACATTCACGTCTACCCTTACCTGGACGACTGGCTTGTTCAGGCAAAGTCAGCCCAGCAATGTGCCAGCCACATGTCCCTCACCATTCACCTCCTTCACAGTCTGGGATTCTCACTAAATTTCCCAAAATCACATCTACAACCCGCACACGTACAACAGTACCTGGGCGCGACCATAGACACTCTGGCAGCCACAGCTCAGCCAAATTTAGTGAGGATCAACAGCATGCAACTGCTGATCTCAAAGTTCAAACCACAACACTCCCTTCCTGCGAGAGTGTTCATGCAGTTGATAGGCATGATGGCCTCCTGCATTTTCATAGTCCCGCACGCGAGACTACATATGCGCCCGCTTCAGGAGTGCTTAGCACGTCAATGGAATCAGGCTCACGGGCAATTAAAAGACCTAGTGTTGGTGAGCGGTCGGGCATACAACTCTCTGCATTGGTGGAATCCACAAAACCTTTGCAAGGGCCGACCGTTCCAGGAGCCTGTTCCACAAATAATACTGACGGCGGACGCGTCTCTCCAGGGATGGGGAGCTCATGTACTCAATTACACAGTGCAGGGACTATGGACAACACAGCAAAGGAAGATGCACATCAACCTTCTGGAACTGATGGCAATCTTCCTGGCAATGAAGGCTTTCAAAGTACACTTGTGCAACAAAGTCGTGTTGATCCGGACGGACAACATGACTGCCATGTACTACATACAAAAGCAGGGAGGAACACACTCTCCACAGTTGTCTCATCTGGCTCAGAGCATGTGGAAGTGGGCCATTCAAAGGAACATATTCCTCATGGCGGAACACCTCCCGGGCAAAGACAACCAGATGGCGGATCTGCTCAGCAGACACAGCCACCAGATGCACGAGTGGGAGCTGCACCCATCAGTACTCCAACCGTACTTCCAACAGTGGGGTCATCCAGAGATAGACCTATTCGCCACAAACGAAAACGCAAAATGCCAAAGCTTTGCCGCCAGGTTCCCACATCCACAATCGCAGGGCAATGCGATATGGATGAACTGGTCCGGCAGATTTGCGTACGCTTTTCCCCCAGCGCCGTTAATACCGCTGGTGGCACGCAAACTGCGACAGCACTCACTGACGCTCATCCTAGTTGCTCCAACATGGGCGCGCCAGCCATGGTACACCACCTTTCTGGAACTTTCCGTGGTGCCGCATCAACGGCTGCGGATAAAACCTGCACTCCTAACGCAGAGCCATGGCGAAATTCAGCACCCAGATCCGCAACAGCTGAACCTGGCAATCTGGCTCCTGAAGTCTTAGAGTTTGGCTACCTAAACCTGCCACCTGACTGTATGGAGATCATCAAGGAGGCCAGGAGACCCACTACCAGAGCTTGCTATGCAGCTAAATGGAAGAGGTTTGTCATTTACTGCACCCACAATGACATCAACCCGCTAGACGCATCCATTCAAAACATTATCTGTTACCTCTTACACCTATACCGATGCAATCTGGCATACACCTCAATACGCATCCATTTAACCGCAATAGCAGCCTATCTCCAGAACAGGCAGCACCTCTCTTTATTCAGAGTGCCTGCCATCAAAGCCTTCTTGGAGGGACTCAAACGAGTAATTCCCCCAAGACACCCGCCAGCACCAGTGTGGAACCTCAACTTGGTCCTCACCAGACTAATGGGTCCACCCTTCGAACCTCTCCACTCATGTGAGATTCAATTCCTCACCTGGAAAGTAGCTTTCCTAGTTGCAATCACTTCGTTAAGAAGAGTTAGTGAACTCCAGGCACTAACCATTCAAAAGCCATTCATACAGGTTCACGCAAACAGGGTCGTACTGCGTACCAACCCCAAATTCCTGCCTAAAGTAATATCGCAGTTCCACATAAATCAAACTATTGAACTGCCTGTTTTCTTTCAGAATCCACAAAATGTCGCTGAAAGAATGCTCCATACACTAGATGTAAAGAGAGCCCTCATGTACTATATTGACAGAACTAAACACTTTAGGAAGACAAAACAACTTTTCGTTGCCTTTTCTCCACAACACAAAGGCAACGCCATTTCCAAAGCAGGTATAGCCAGATGGATCGTTAAATGTATTCAAATTTGCTATCAAAAGGCTAAACGCACATTAACGATTTCCCCACGAGCCCACTCAACACGTAAGTTAGGGGCATCCATGGCTTTCCTGGGAAACATTTCTTTACAGAAAATATGTAGAGCAGCCACATGGTCCACTATACATACATTTACCAAACACTACTGTGTAGATGTACACTCAAAACAGCAGGCAGCTGTAGGACAGGCTGTTCTCAAAACTCTCTTTCAGACTGCTGCAGCTGGCACTGGTAGCCGCCTTCTAATAGGAGGTACTGCTATGTATTCTATGCACAGATATGAATTCAGCAGCCCACATGCCTCGAACTGAATATGCTACTTACCAGTATGCATCTGTTCTTGGCATGTAGGGCTGCTGACATTCATATCGCCCACCCTCCTCCCCGGCGCCTGTAGCAGCTGAGGCTCTCAGAATTACTGTATAGCATGGTCATCACTTCCTGTATCTACTCCATCACTGCCACAATGGCGAAAAACTATCTGAGGATGGAGAGGATGCCCATGCGCACTGTGGTCCAGGGGAGGAGTCACCTATCTCAGGATACTTCGAAGACTCTTCCAGGACAACAACGTGCAAACATCCGGACCCAACACTAGGCGGCGATCTATGCACAGATATGAATGTCAGCAGCCCTACATGCCAAGAACAGATGCATACTGGTAAGTAGCATATTCAATGTTATCCTAGGGAGGCAGGGGGCCGTTGGTTAGTGGCTGCTGGGCTCCTGGTCACTTGCTCAGGACAAATGGGGAAGTAGGGAGGAGTAGAGGTTGCACAGCCAGGGGCACTGGAGCGGCTGGGTGCAGGGTGATTTTGAGCCGTATGGCGCTCAATGGATTGCAGTGGAGAAGCTCAAGAACGAACAAAGGCTGCAAGCTCGGGGACGAAGATTCTTCAGGTGCGACCACCACTTCGAGAGGTAAGTTGGGTACTTGGAGGATAGGTAGGTACCCAGGAGTTGGGCACAGGGCGCCGGGTGCAGGGGTGCCTTTTGGTGTCGGGAAATCTTACCCTCTGTTGATCGCGGTTGGGGGGGTCCCTGGTTCTGAGGCTGCAGGCGTTAGGAGCGTCGAGGTGGGTCCTTGGATGCCGGATTCGGGGTCACAGTCGCCGAGGGCACGTCCTCGTGGTCTTTGTCCACTCCAGCACAGGCCAGGCTTGGCGGGTGCAGAGTGTGCAGGGTTCGAGGTTCCTGGCTGATGCCAGGAGTCAGTTACTTGCTTTGAGCAGTGCCACTGCTCGTGGGAGTCCCATATGCTCAGAGTCACAAGGTAGCCAGGTCCTCCAGGGCTGGTGAGGTGGCTGGCCACGGGAGATGCCGGATTTAGCAGGAGCAGGTTCGAGGGTCTACAGGCCGGTAGGGCTGGGGGCAAAGCTGTTGGTGTCTTCCTCTTTTTTTGCAGCTGCACAGCAGGTCTTCTTTCTTCTTGCTCTTATTTGCTGTTTCGGAATATGGATCTCAGGAAGGAGGGTTCAGGGTGCCCCTAAATATTAGATTTAGGGGCGTTACAGGTAGGTAAAGGGCAGGGACCACTGGGTCCCTGCCCTGGGGTGGGTACACCCCCTTTCCTGCCACTCTCCTGTGGGAGGGGGGCAGTGGCCTAGTCCTGATTGGGCAGGGCTCCCCATCTTCAAGATGGCGAGAGCCCGGGGATGTGCTTCACCTCTCCTCCCCCACCTAAGGGGTGGGATTGGCAGAGGCTGGCACACCCCCTGCCCTTCCTTTGGGTTTCCGACCAGCCTTCCCGCCAGAGTGGGGGGTTACAACCGGTAGGGGCCAGTTGCTGGGTACAGCAAGTGGCCTGGAGATGCTCACAAAGGCGGCATGCCTTTGAAGTTTCCCCTGCCCATCCTGGGGGAGGAGACCTAGCACCACGCCCAGGATGTGCATTGTTGCAGGCCCAGGAGAGCGGATGGCTCTCTACCCAGGGGTCCAGCAACATGTCTGCTGTGTGGCAGCCTAGGCAGCCCCTCAGAATAGACATGGATTGTAGGTTATGGTCAGGGGGCATCCCTAAGATGCCCTCTGTCGTGCATTGTACATTAAATCCCACACTGGCATCAGTGCGGGTTTAATGTGCTGAGAAGTTTGATATCAAACTTCTCAGTCTTCAGTGCAGCCATCATGGTGCTGTGAAGTTTGTGTTGACGATGTCCCAGCACCATATACTCTTAAATGGCAACACTGCACTTACAGTGCCCAGGAATGGACCTGGGTTTTGTAGGGGCAAAGGGCTCATGCACCTGTGCCCACACCACTGGCATAGGGCACCCAGCTAGAGGGGTGGCTGATGTATGCCAGGGCAGTGTGTGTTGTGGACATGGCACACAGGGATGTGTGCCCTGTCGACTCTCTGTTTGGTTCTGCACCCAGACACTCAACCTGCAGAGGCAGTGTGTGTGTAAGGGGACAGGGTCCCTAAGGGTGGCACAATAAGTGCTGCAGCCCTTAGGGGCCTTCTCTGGTCACAGTGCCCTGGATACCTATGGTACCATTTACCAGGGGCTGACCTGTGGCCAGAGATGCCAATTGTGTTTAGGTCTCAGTATAGTTTTAGGACAGGAACATAGGCCCTGGGCACCTGATTGGCAGGAGCCAAGGGCACACTCAGTCAAAGTACATCAGCAATTCAGCAAAAAGTGGGGGCATACCATGCAAGAAAGATGGCACTTTCTCACACAGTTGCCATGGCTTGTTGACTCTCTCCTCCAGAGATTTTCGGGCTCCAAGAACCTCCAGCCTCAAGCATCTCCTACAGCGAAGATCTTCGCCTTCACTGCTTCCGCTGCACCGTGGGCCTTTATCCCTGGTGAGCTGCACGAGGTCCTGTTGCGACTCCTGTGCCTTCGGCCCATGGGTCCTCTTGAGGGTCTTCTTTGGCTTCAGTGGGCTCCTCTGCTTGGTCAGGCCTGCTCTAACCTACCTGATTGTGGTGAGTTACTTGGAGTTTCCTGTTCCTGACACTGCACCCTTTTTGACGACTACATTGGTTGCTGCTGTCAAGGCTTGTTGGTGCCCCTGCGGGACACCGCCCCCTGGTTCTCAATATCTGACGTGGGACAGCTCGTGAACGGATCCTGGTCTTCTACAGCATCGCCTGGTCCGCAAAGCTGCAACTTCAAGGGCACCGTCAACTCTCCTGCATCTACCAACATCGGTGGACATTCATCTTCTGTGGTGCCTCCTGGTCACTCCTGAGTGGCATAGACTCTGTCCCCTCTGCTTGTAGGTACCTCTCATCTTGAATCCACCTTTGGGTTCCACCATACTCTTTCGTTTTCTTTTCCAGCGGCATCTTTCCTGAAGTCCTCCATTGTGGTCTATGGCGGTTTCCAACGTCACTTCGCATTTCCCTGGTGTAGGTATCCTGGTTCCTAGGGTATCCACGGGTGGGATGATTCTCCAACCTTCCATCATCCGCAGGGGTTTTATAGGGTCCTCTGGGAAAGGTCCTCCTTCTTTAAAACTGCAACTGTGACTTCCACATTTACTTGTGTTGATCACTCGGTCGTGTTCATGCTCTGCACACAGCCTCAGTGGGGTTCCTGGGTACTTACCTCGGGTGGTTCCTTGGGTCCCCAGAATTTCTACGTCTTCCTGGTCCAGTCTCGACTTGAGTAGTGGTTCGCATTCCACTATTTTGGTATATGGTTTGGTCTTCCCCTGGAGACCACCATGTATTTGTGCTACTTATGTGTTCTGTTTCCAAAAAAATGTGTGTGTATTGTGGTTATATCTCTGGGTAGGAGATATTGCAATGTGTTAGTGATTGTTTATAATAAATACATATTTTTATAACTACACTGTGTGGTTCTTTTTCACTTAACCTATACCATAAGATTAAGTACTGGTAAAACAAGCTGCTTTACACTCTTTTGGACTAAGCCTGTAGGCTTGTCCTCAGAGCTACCAGTAAAGACCTTTCTAAGGTTGTCTAAGACCACTAAAATCACCATAAGGGTTGTCTGGATTAGTACAGGGTGCTTCACTTAAATAAGTGTGCACCATATACTAAGCCAGCCTCACAGTATGCTTCTCACAGTCCATGTTATAATATTTACACGTGCCATGGTGAAAGATTCCCACTACGTATGATGTTCCTGCGATATGTGTTTCCAGAGTGTGTTTTAATGCATCAGTGCGGGTCTGTAATAAGGGATTGGGTGCTCACCGGTCACTACATAGGTTTAAAAAGAAAAAAGGAACTGCTGGTCTGAAATGGAACAGGTATAACATCATGAGGGCATATCCTTAATGTGGGTCTGTCTATACTATATCACCTAACTCTAACAACTACCAGGTGTACTGGTGTCAAGTGTGGGGTTGTGTGCAATGTGGTCTCAGCTCCTTGTCTCCCCTATGGTGTCTCGTGTTTCTCATCCAGGGGATACTCATCAATAGTCATAATCTATGAAAAATCCCCACCCACGGCCGGGATCCCGGAGCATATAGAAAATACATATATATACATATATATATATGCGTATGTGAAAACATATACATGCAGCCTAAAATGTTTCAAACATGGCAAAATTTGCATTGTAGTACCCCTAACCCATAAGGAAAAAAGGAAGCACTAAGCCAATTGTCACACAACAATGCTTTATTGCCATAAAGCAAACATGTAATTGCAGGCATTTGCCTGTAGGCTGCAGTAGAGTATCATGAAAACAAAGAAAATTGACACCTTGCCTTTAAGGCATTAGAGTAGGGGGACCGTGCCTTTAAGACCTGCAGGAGACCCCTTGCTCCCATGATGCACCACAGGTGACCGTTAGGTCAGTTCTTTTTTTCCGGCTCCTTCTATGAGGATCCTGGAGCTTGAGCTCTTCAGTTTTTTTACTGAAAGTTTTTCTCTTCAGTTTTCTGGCTCCTGAAAGCTTATTCTGCTGGTTTCCTTAGTATATTCTAATTTTTTCCAGTCAGAATGCCTGCTTTATTCAGGAAATGCCCTTCCTGTGGCAATAAGATGGCACTGCCAGATCCACACTCTGTGTGTATTGTGTGTCTTCCAACTTCACACAATCCTGACCGGTACCCCCACTGCCAGAAATTTTCCAGGCGCACTCTGCGCGATAGAGAGCGCATAAAGCTACATGCCCCGCTGGAGAAGGAAAGAAGCCGTCGTGAAGGCGACCATTCATCCTTAAAACCACCCTCTTCAGCTAGACGACTTCAGAAACGGCGACATACCACCTATCCTGATCCCAGGAAGACCAAGGTTCCAGGAGATTCGCCGTCGACGTCGAAGTCACCGTCTAAAAGACCCAGGACTGCTTCTGCGTCAAGAGATCCATCTCGTCGTCGAGATTCTCAGCCGCATACAAGTAAGTCAGCGTCGAGGCACAGCACTTCGGGCTCGAAGTCTGTTTGTCCGATGAGATCCGGACAGTCTCCGTCGACGTCGAGGCTTCTGTCGACGTCGAGACACTCTCCGCCGACCTCAACGGGGTCAGCGTCGAGAGCTGCGACGACGTGTATCTCGCCGCAAGTGGGTCTATCGATGTCAAGGCATTCGACGTCAAGGAGATCAGCCTCAACTGGACGTCATGGAAGATCGACGTCGAAAATACCGGACCGCCGGCGAAGGTCGACGTCGAAGTCACCAGCTCGACGACGAAGGTCGACGTCGAAGTCTCCGCATCGCCGTAGGCGATCGGCATCGAGACCACCATCGAGAGCGGAGCGGCATTCCCAGCAGTCGGCACCGATGGTGACGCAAACATCATCGACGTCGAGACGTTCGACGTCGAGGGATAGAACTGCAGCGGCCACGGAGGAGATTAGAACCAGATCTAGATCTTCATCAGGGGATCGATCATCATCTCCAGGTCTACATATCGTACAGATTTCTCCGGAGAAATCACCTAAGACGACAGAGAAGTTTGGACTTTCACCTCGCTGGTTGGAGAATGTGGGTACAGGTGACTGCAGAAGTCCGGGCTCGGACTATTCTTGCACGTATTCACCCTCCAGGATTTCTCCGCGTAGAAGCAAGTCTCCTCCTGGTAGGCCAAGGTCACCTTCTCCACGTCGGTCACGATCCAGGGATCGTCCTTCCCCTCACGGAAGGCCAAGGTCTCCTTCTAAACGCAGATCATGGTCCAGGGCTCATCACAGTGACCGTCCCCACAAGAGGCGACGCACTAGATCGCCCACTTGGTCTTCCTCCACGAGGTCCGAGGTCCGGGACTATTCTCCGACCTTTTCCTCCATTCCTCCATCACGAGTGTCTCCTATTGATGACATCGCTACTTTCTCTGAGGTCCTTGGTAGAGGTGCGCAGAAATTGAACATCACGTTGCACACCCCTGTGGTTCCCACATCAATTTTATTTGATACTTTACATCACCATTCAGCGCCCAGACCTTTGCTACCGTTGGTGCCAGGGCTGTTGGAGCCAGCTATGGCCACATTTCTCACTCCTGCTACGGTGGGCTCTGTGCCTTCAAGGATCGCCAAGAAGTATAAGGCTCCTACCGAGGATCCCTTATTCCTAAGAGCGGACCCACCAGCGGACTCAGTTATTGTGGCGGCTGCCATGAAGTCCCACTCTGCGTCTTTTTCCTCTTCTGTCCCCCCGGAGAAAGACAGTAAGCAAATGGATTCCTATGGCAGGAAGATGTGCAACACTTCTGCTTCATACATGAAAGTGGCGAGTGCTTCAGCCCTTCTGGGGCGTTATGATCGTTCACTTTGGGATTCACTCTCCAGATTCGCTGAAAAACTTCCAAGAGAAAACAGACAGGATTTCAACGAAATTCTACTTGAGGGTGGGTTTGTAGCCAATCAGATCATAAGTGCGGCTGCGGATGCTTCGGACCTCGCCGCACATGGATACTCCCATGGCGTATGCTCTCGACGCTCAGCCTGGCTGAGGCTAACGGGCCTCAAGCCTGATGCTCAAAAGAAAATTCTTAATTTGCCTTTTAACGGTTCGTCCTTATTTGGTGCTCACGCTGATGACCAAATGAACAAAATGAAAGCAGAGATGGACACCGTTAAGGCTGTTGGGCTGGAGATGCGCAAGGAATATCGGAAGCGCTTTCGTCAGGGCGACAAGCGTTCCTTTCAGTAGCGTGTTCAAACACCTCAATGGTCCTCTCAGAACCAGCAGAGACCCCAATTCCAACAAAGGGGTCATGGCAGAGGGAGAGGGAACGCCAAACAGCAACAGTCCTCCACTAAGCAGCCTTCCAAACAGTGAGGTCTTACTTCCTCCGTGCCCGTTCGCCACTCCGGTAGGAGGAAGTATCAGTTTTTACCTGGAAGAGTTGGAAGCCATTACAAGGGACAAATGGGTACTGAATATTGTAAGTAAGTAGCTTTATTCGATAAAAAATTTCATCATAAAAGTAACATGCTATACAGATAAAACAACGCCAATCCAGTCATGCGTACAAGGTACATAAAATTTACAAAAATCATTAAAACAAGATTTATATTAAAACTAAATACATAACCACGTAAAAACATCATATCATATTTCATATAAACATCATTGAGGGGTTTGTTTTATCCTGCGCATGCGGGTCTGCCAGGCGCTGCCCAGAAATTTGGCTACCCCACAAACCATGACTAGGGAAGACGTATCAGTAGTAAAAACCAGCAAGGCCATCTTGTGACACCTTAGACCCCGCTCCCTACATATTGGTTTAAGCCATAACTTTCTTGCACCCCTGTAAGCAGGACAAGCAAAAAGAAAATGAGCCACCGATTCCTTGGGTGCTGCACATCCAGGGCACGATTTTACTATAGAGCTTGAATTATACCACCCAGCAGTAAATTCATTCACCGGGAGGGTCCCTGAATATTGTACAGCATGGCTACTTGCTGAGGTTCAAGTCTCCCCCTCCGCAAGTACCCCCACGGAGGCAGCACCTTCTTCATATTCAAAATCGGCTTCTACTGGACGAAGTAGCTACTCTCCGCTCCAAGAACGCCTTAGAGGAAGTACCACCCCTGCAAAGAAATCAAGGAGTATACTCCCGCTATTTTCTAGTTCAAAAGCGAGGAGTAGTCAAAGAGTACAGACCCATTCTGGACCTGCGTCTGCTCAACGGATTTGTCAAGAAGGAAAAGTTCAGAATGCTAGTGTGGTAAATAAAAATTCCTTTACCGGGACTGAATTTGATACAGAAACATTATAAAATAGCTCAGTAAAATGAGAGGCAGAATCCGTGATATTAGAGTTTCGGAATGGGCTTTATTCCAATAATCGATTATAATCGGATGCTCCAAGTTCCATCACCACGGGGGTTCAGGAAGTGAAGTACATACTTTATTGACAAGAAGTAACTTTTATAGTGCATACATTATAATGAAGTGAATACAGTAGGCGTAACAATTGATAAGGACATTGACGTTTGGTCTGCGTAACCGAAAATGGGTGTAATAATGAGTAAAAAAAGGAACATGATTGGTTATGATGTAATACATAGGTGGATCTATAAGATAATACTTGGCCTAAATGCGCGCGCAGCAGTATGACGTGTAATTGACGTGTAACTAGGGGGTGACGGGGACTTGACATTTAGCTCTATATGTGGAGACGAGAAGTCTGGGGGGTCAAGTCAACCTAATCCCAAATCATATCTAACATCCTATGTTTAAAGAACTATGTTATCCATAAAAGAAGGACTCTCGGATAGAATCTATTCTATACTGACTGTGTGTGCGTGTACAAGCGTCTAAGTGTCTACACTGAATGCGAGGGGGTAGAAATATTCCATGGTAACAGGGCTATGAATTACTTGCATGAGGACAGAGAAGCTGGGCTTTTTTGCTTGGTAACTGGAAGAATGTTTACTTAAACTACTAGGCAGGAATGCATCGGCTGAGGGGGAAGCAGATAATTCGAAGGTGAAATACAGTTCTTGGCAGAGAATGGGCTGATGTCAGGCTTCGTGAGCCGCGCAGAGAATGAGACAAAGTTCATGGTCACAGATGCAGGCTCGGACTGGAGCTTTCAGAGGCAGAAGGCAAGAGGAGTTTTGATGACAGAATCAGGGCCTACTTGCCTGGACTGAAAAATGGCATAAGTGAACCATATAAAGCCGGTGGCCTTTCATATTTAGGAATGGACTATCCGGCCTATTCATGGCGGATCTGTCAAAGGACATGTTGACGGTGGACGCACATGTATTTGCGTCTTCATAACTGGAACTGGAGGGAACATACATGTACTTGTGACATGCACATGGAACCGTTGGGGTCCAAGATAGGGGACATAACTGACCAGAAAAATCCATATTTCCACATTCCCTCCTTGTCCCCTACTTGCCCTTCAAGAGATATCAATCTTCATTAATCCATTGATCTGTTCATATAGCATCATTTGTTCTTCTTTCTTCTTCCGGGATCTTGAATGAAAATCTTGATGTGGAATGCACGATGTGGCACACAGACCACAAATCGCTGGTCCACATTGTAGACATAGACAGCAACTGAATAGTATGAGAAGGCCAATACCTAGGAAGGATAAAACTCTCCATCCCCAGGCTGATACCGCATTCCAAAACCAACTGGACCAAGTCCAAGTGCCTGGGTTCTGGTGTATCTGGCTTACAATCTTATGAAGGCGAGTGATGGCTTTATATACAGATGGCGAATTTTCTGGTATGAATACGCAGCAGCTTGATCCGATGACCCTACAAGCTCCGCCCCTATCAGCCAGGATGACGTCAAGGACAAGACGATTTTGAAGCACAACAATCCGCATAGCAGACTGCTCTTCCGTTAAATTGCCTAAGGCGGAAATAGTCTCATTCACTACTGCTTCAAGGGTTCTAGTTAATCTACGTATCAGCTTACTATTAGTAACAGTACCTATATAGGGAAAGATGCCTTTATTAAAATCTACATACTTGTCCCATGCCGTCTCAGTGTAATCGACAATGGGGAGATCTCTCCGTTCTCTGTTGTGTACTAAATGAATATTTCTGTAATAATCAGGAGGAGCTAGGAAAACAGGTGGCAAAAGGAATGCAATGTAGCAGGTACCATCCCAATCTAGGGGTAGACGCATATATGCAGTCTGACCACAGATAAAGTAGGAGTGGCGAGAAGCTCTAAATGAAGATTTTCCTTGATCACTGAATTCTACTATAGAAGTGCATTTACTATGGCCCATATGTATGGAACCAACCTTTCTTACACACAATTCACCCTTCGCTGGGAATACTGACATGGTGGGTAAGACTAGTTCAACTTCGGATACGACATTTAGAATCATGAGATTGGGTGTAAAATTACCTAATCTATATACTTCATTTTCTAGATCAGTTCCTGTTCTTTTGGGGCGACCCTCCTTGTCAGGGTAACAGACCTTGAGTAAAGCTAGGTTCAGGTTTCCCCATACCCAATGATCTTGGTAAACTGCTGTGTCTGAATCTATGGAATTGATTAAACTAAACCATGCTCCACAGGAGCCATTATGTGTAAATGGATGTGGAAAGAAAGGCAGGACTCCTTCATAATTCTGATAGGGAGGGAGTCGGCCACACACCCAACAATTGGTGGCATTACTAGTCTGATGGGAATGATGTAACATACTAATGAAAGTGTTATTGCGCAGCGCAAGTCTATAAGACAATTCATGCGGAGGTAAGTCACTAAAAGAATGTTCAGCAGCAACATTATAAACATGTCTAGAAATAGGGTAATATATGTGCAACAACATACTTGTAATAATTATTAAAAGACTCAATAAAAACAAAATTAATAATGTCACTATGCAGTGGCTACGCAGTGATTTACAATACGCCTGTCGTTTCAACATTTTTCGGGTATTTTCTCTACTCAGGTCCAAGGGATACATGTCAGAGACAATTCAACCGCTTCACCTTGGAGAGGACTTAAATAATCAAATTGCTCGACTTGGTGGGCCTAAGCTTTAGTTTGTAATTTTCAGATTTGTTCGGTTCAACAAAAGGAAGCTTTGTATCAGTCTGTGAGGGAGTGCAGGGCACAATGTCTATATCCGAGGATAGTCCATGAAATTTCTTGATATGGCTTGAATGAATCCAGCCCTTGCGGCCCTCGATCTTCACGGCTGTTCTTGTGGTCAACAGGACCAACTTGGGTGCTTTCCACCTGGGCTCCAGCTGAGTCTTTCGGTCGAAATTCCTCACAAAGACGAGATTACCCGGAACAACGTCATGGGGTTTCACCTCAGTGTTGTCGGGAAAGGCTGCAGCTACCTGTGAACGAGAAGATTGTAGTGCAGACATCAAGGAAGCCAAGTAATCTGTCAGCATATTACAGTCAATATCAGTTATTTTGCGTGGTATAGGCGTCCCCCACATATTTGGTGGTCTACCGAAGATCACCTCATACGGGGATAGCCCTGTTCGAGAGTGTGCTACCATTCTCATGTAAAAGAGTGCAACTGGTAACGCTACTACCCAGTCGACACCTTTCTCTCTGCATATTTTGGACAATCTGATTTTCAGTATCTGGTTATGTCTTTCTACGAGACCTGCTGCCTCGGGGTGTCGGACACAGTGGAATTTCCACTGATATCCTAATAGAAGTGAAACGTGTTTCATTAATTCGGATGAGAACGGCTGGCCGTTATCTGAGTGAACAGCACGTGGTAAACCGTATCGTGGGAAGAATTCTCGAACCAACTGTTTGGCAGTAGTCGGGGCAGTGTAATCTGAAACCGGGTATGCCTCCGTCCAACGGGACAGAGCGCAAACAACTACGAGAACATATTTGAATCCTCGACATCGTTCCATCTGGATATAGTCCATCTGGAGTACTTCAAAAGGATGATTAGGAGTATGAAATCCACCCTGTTCTACGGGAACGCTTTTTCCTGGGTTGAACTGACAACAGATCATACAGGTACGGACCTTTTGTTTTGCTGCTGCTCGTAAATGTTTATTGAACCAAATGTGTTGAATGCTGTCTAGCATGGCTTTTTCTCCTAGATGTGCTGGACTATGTATAGTGTTAATTATAACTTGGACCATTGAATCAGGAAGGAACCATACAGACTTTTCCTTCATCATCCATCCTTGGTCCGTTTGGATCCCTCCTAATTCAGTCCATTTCTTTATTTCGTCTGGTGTAGCATGTGTCTGTATGTCAATTACGTCAAGAGTAGGATCTTTAACTGTCATACAATGTGTCGGTGTCGGGACTATTGTCTTTGTCATGTCGGGGGTTTGAGTTTGAGCAGTCAGTTTAGCTGTTCTGTCGGCTAAATCATTGCCTTGGGAAATGATATCAGTAACCTTCGTATGGGCCTTACATTTCATAATTGATATTTCAGTGGGTAGATGTATTGCATCTAATAATGCATGAATGAGGGGTCCGTGCTGAATGTGGGCACCGTGGGAAGTTAAATAACCTCTCTCTCGCCACAGCACGCCGAAGTCATGTACAACTCCGAATGCATAACGTGAGTCAGTGTATATGTTGACTTTTTTATTCATGGCTTGAATACAGGCTTGTGTCAGAGCGATAAGTTCTGCGGCTTGAGCTGACAAAGTATTTATACGATTAGTTTCAATGACCTCAGTATCTGTTGTGACTGCGTAGGCGGCTACTAACTCTCCTGTACTTGTTCTCATGCATGAACCATCTACATACAAGGTCAGGTCTGGATCTGACAATGGGACATCGGTTAAGTCTTGTCTGGGTTTTGTTGTTATTGTAATAACTTCAATACAGTCATGGGCTAGTGGGTCTGTTCCGACTACTGGTAAAAGTGTGGCAGGATTCAATGTGTTACAGCGTCTGATTTCTATATGTGGCTGAAACAATGTAAGCTCGTATCCTGTAAGTCGCGCTATAGTCAAGTGTTGTGTTTGCGTTCTATTTACAAGAACCTCTACTGCGTGTGGTACTTGAACTGTCAATGGATGTCCTAACACTATCGCATCGCTTTGTCTGATTGCTAAAGCTGTCGCTGCTACTGATTTCAGGCACGCAGGCAAAGCCTGAGCTACGGGATCTAATGTACTAGAAAAATAAGCACATGGTTTGCGTGCTCCTGCTTGTTCCTGTGTGAGTACTGATAAGGCAGTACCTTCGCGTTCTGTAACAAAGAGTGTAAACTGTTTTCTGTAACATGGCGTTGCTAAAACGGGTGCTTGACATAAAGCTTTCTTTAAGCTTTCAAAAGCTTGTGTGTGTTCTTGAGTCCAAGGGAGAACAGTCGGTGTGGCTGCCTCCTGTGTTGTCAATTGAATGAGTGGTTTTGCTAGAAATGCATACTGAGGGATCCACTGCCTACAATATGAAGTGAGGCCTATGAAAGCCCGCACCTCCTTTTGTGTCTTGGTTATTGACATGTTAGCTATTAACTGAATGCGGTCGGGTGTAAGCTGCCTTCCCTCCTTGGACAGCGAGTGTCCAAGATAAACAACTCGCTGGACACAGAATTGCAGCTTAGAAGGGGACACCTTGTGCCCCTTTTCGGCTAGAAATTGTAAAACTGTCAGTGATGCTTTTTCACATTCCGGTTCGCTTCTCGCGGTGATCAGCAGATCATCGACGTATTGAAGCAAGGCGGTGTTAACTGGCATGTGGATACTGTCTAGTTCTCGTTTCAGTGCTTGGCTGTAGATGCTGGGGCTTTCTGTAAATCCTTGAGGTGCGCGGGAGAATTTAAAGCTACGCCCATTTAAACTAAATCCGAACAAATATTGGCTTTCCGGATCTATTGGGACGCTGAAAAAGGCATTTTTGAGATCAATTACAGTAAAGAATGTTGCTTCGGAATCAATAGCTGTCAATAATGACGAGATATCTGGGACCACAGGAAATTGTGGCACAATACATTTGTTTAACTCGCGCAGATCAATAACCAATCGATATACTGGCGGTGCTGTAGGATCTGTTCGTTTAAGAATCGGAATTATCGGTGAATTACATACATTGGAGTCTGTTTCTACAACTACTCCTTGGGCAATAAGCTCGTCAATGATTTGTAGTAAAGCCGCTACAGCATCTGGTGGTAACTTGTATTGTCGCATTCCTGGTAGCACCACTCCTGCCTTTAGTGTGACTCGGTATGGTGTAATATTCATGCAACCAACATCAGTAGGGCCTTGTGCCCATAGATGTGTAGGTAAAGTCTGCAGTCGGGGATCCATGTCTCTAGATACATAGTGACCTTTAAAATCACGTAAAAACAACCTTACTCCTTCCGGAGAACAACATATTATGGCTCCTAGGGCTTTCAGGGTTTTAATTCCTAACAGATTTTCTGGGCATGATTTAGTAAGCAATAAATCTGTAGTTCGGGTCAGAGGTCCTATCGTAAGTGGAAGAGGCTGTGATACTTCATTAACAATAGGTTTTCCTGAAAAACCAAGGGAAATATTCTGAGAGCCTGAGAGGGGTGCCCCTGGAACTTCACTACGTTTTATAGTTGTTCGACTTGCCCCTGTATCGAGTAAAAATTTTCTATTTTGACCTAATAATTCACTATGTACATAAGGTCCTTCTTGATCTACAGGAATCTCGATAAGGGGTAAGTCAACTTCCCTCTCTAGGCTAGTTCATGCGTAACGTTGATACTCAGGATATTCATACTGTGCAGTCTGATACATTTGTCGTGTTGTTGTCTGTGTGGCAGCAGCAGGCAACGGTGGTGCAGCTGGCACAAACTGTATTGGCTGTTGTGCGGCTGGCATGGCCTGGGCATGCTGCATAGCTCCTTGTTCATTCTGATCTTGTCTTAGTGGCCGTGATCTTTCTTGTGTTTTACCTATGGCGATATTATGTTTTAAAACTGGACAGTCGTGTACGTAATGACCTGGCTTTTTACAATAATTGCATGTCCCTTTCACAGGTCCTGCTGAATCGGAATGTGTTATACCCTTTTTATGTCCTTCAGCTGGCACTGTCTGGGAAACTAGCATTTTCATTTTCGTGTCTTTCATGCGTCTGTGTTCATGTTCTTGTTCCTCTTTAATTCTATTGTGGTGGTACTGTAACATTTGTAACATTTGTGTTGGAGTGTTACCTTGCCAGGTACTCTCGAATTTTAATACTCTATTCTTTACTGGGGGCAGGGCATTTTCCACTAATTTTGTTACAAACAGATGTGGGTATGATTCGCTACTTGCTTTTATGCCACTATTTATACCAAAACATTTCTCGAATCGGGCATAGTAATCGCTAGTGTCTTCATCTTGCTTCTGTTTACAGGCTGAAATTGTACCCCAATCTTCCTTTTTCGTAGTTAATAAACGTGGCAGTACCTGTACTAGTAGACCTGGTAGTGCTTTAGTTTTGTCCCCAAGCCCCGAACCTGGACCTCGGGCCCTTTCTTCTGCTTCTAATGCTGACCATTCTATCTTTTGGTCACCTACCTCCCACTCTTTTTCCTTGAGTTTCTCATAAATGCCAGCAGGCATCAACACCTTTAATATTGTCATAATGTCGGGGTAGGTATACTCTCCCATGAGTAACATGTCTTTAATTTCTCGGTGAAAACCCGCGGGGTCTTTGTCATGACTGGGTACCACTTTCTTCATTTCTAACAATTCTATTTTCGATATGGGCGTATATACAAATACACGTTTAAACTGATTGTCCTCGCCTTTTATTGGGTGTACTTCTCGTAAGGGATTCTGTCTATCCATGTGATACGTGGTTCTTTCCTTGACAGGCAATGAGACATGCTCTGAGCATACATAAAGAATATACTGCTTTCTTGATACGAGAATTTCTTTAATTAATTTAGTACCTGGACCTCTCCATTTATTCATAAGCAATTCAGTCAATATGTCAGGTAAGGGACCAGGGTCCGAATGCTGACTCTGATATAGTATAATGAGTTGTTGAATCATATAAATCCCAGCTAACCTCTGCTCATCTGGGGTGAGATTCAAAAATGTGCGTACTACTGTAGCATCACTATATTTTCCGGGACTGTCCACCCAGTGGACAGCTGCCCTGGCTAAATCTTGTTCATCCATAGAATCGAGAAAATGATAACCCCTTCGTTCTCGGAGTAGTTTGTCGGCGGTTTGGAACGAATGCTCGTTAGACCTTATGTTAATTATAGGTATTTGGAAATTCCTGTCATTATCTGGACATATTGGACGTATTGAGTCAGTATGACATCTAGTCTGATTCCTATTACAAGATCTTCCTCTACCTACATAGGCTATAGTGTCTGACTGTCCGGCGGGCAGTCCTGACCCTTCTTCCTCGCTTTGTTCGAACTCGTCTGCCTCTAATCTCTCTTCGTGTAGGCGTTCTATTTCTTTACGGATCTTTCGGCACATGGCTATTATACAATTTTGCCTATCGTGTCTCCCTTCTGATATATTCTGGCTCCATTTTGTAAGAATTTTCATTGCTTCCGGATCTACCCCCGGTCGGTCTTGATTTCTGATCACACAGTTTATGAGGAAACGTAACAGTTCCCCCTGTATCTCTACTTTCTGGTATTCCATAGCTCTGTTAATACATTCTGGATCTCGCCCTGTTTGAACAAAATGATATATTTTATCTGGATGCGCAGTCATTCCTGGTAGCTTCGCTAAATACCCTGCGGCTCGTCTGATACGTAATGATGCCAGGATCATTTCGTCCTCTTTACCGAGCACCGGGTCATATCTACAATCTATAAGAAGTTCCTTAAGCGTACGATCACTTACGAATTTGGGTGTACGTGAATGCGCTGACTCTTGAAAGATAAGTTTATTTATTCTAGGTGGCGTAGAAAAAATATTGGTAGCACCTCCCGTGGCCCCGTCTGGGGCGTCGGGTGTGAAAGGATTCGTCGAACGTGACACAGCAACTATAGGTGTGGACTCAGCTATAGAAGTACCTGTAGGAACAGATGCAGAAACAGATGTGCTTGCCGGAACTTGTGACTCGATTTGTTGCTGTAGGGATACGGGTGCTGGATCTTGGCGTTGGACCTCCCTGGTATGCGGTCTACGTGGGACGGAATTAGCATACTCGGGAGCTGCGTCATCTAAATATGAGGAAAGAAAAACATCTTCTGCGGTTCTAGGATGCCCCTTAGGATGTACCTTGATTGGGAATAATGGGGGTGGCAAGTCTTTCGTTATCTCTGGAGTAGCCTTAGGTAATCCTTCGGCCAGAAGGGGATACATACCATTCATAAGGGCATTTCTTTGTCTGTCTACTTGTTCTGATTTCACTCGGATACCTTCCTCAATTAATAGATTGTCTTGAACTTTGCTTGAACTCTCTTTACTCTTCTCTTCCTGTCTGCGTGCTTTTTCTGTACGTCTATGAGATTCTTTACGCCATAACTCAACGGCGTCTTTCTGTGACTGTCTGACTTTCCTTTTCCATAACTCTTCCTCGACTTTCATGATGCACTCTGCATCCCAGGTTCCCGCTGCGGGCCATCTCTGACTTTCTGGTAATCCCTTGGTATAGTCTACCCATAAATCAAGAAATAATATAGCGTCTAAGCCATGTTTGTGATACATGAAGTGCCCTGGAGTATCCCTAGGAGGAATAGGGACGGCTTCTTCAAGTACCCCTTTTCTAGTAGTGATCTGTCTTAATTTCGAAAAGAGCGGCATATTGACAACTGATCTGATACTTAATCTTGAACACACTTAATAACAAAGCACACTATGAACAACCATTCATACCACAATATGCAGGACGTTTAACACATTAAACATTAAAACATGAAACCTTTAACTGAAACAACAATGATGATCGTCTGCATAACTAAATCACCATGTTTAATTCTTGACATTTACTAGATACTTCGGAATACTGATATACTGCTAAACAGTACAGATACACTGCTAAAACAGTGCAGACCGGATTTGTGTACCCAAACCCGTCTTGACCGGCACAACTTATGTGCACGTCAGAAATGCCTCCCCAGTAATGGTACTCACCGGGTAGCTTCGGAAACGGAAGGCCTCGGTAACTTGAACTTGAACCGGACTGGACTCGACTCGACTCGTCGGAAACTGGGCTTGATTTCGAACTGGTGGGTCTCTGTATACCTCGGATCTTGCTCTCTCAGCTAGGCTCTGGTCGGGATACTTCGCACTTCTCACCGCCTCGTCTGGGTGTTGATCGCAGTCTCAGTCGCCCCCGCTTGACCGGAGGAAGATACAGGAAATCCTGCTGGTACGCGTAATTGTCCGTCCAGCTGTGGCAGGAGACCGGGCCTGCAACTCACCGCCGGCGCGTGAGATGAGAAAGTGTCCCTGTTCGGGCGCCATCATGTGGTAAATAAAAATTCCTTTACCGGGACTGAATTTGATACAGAAACATTATAAAATAGCTCAGTAAAATGAGAGGCAGAATCCGTGATATTAGAGTTTCGGAATGGGCTTTATTCCAATAATCGATTATAATCGGATGCTCCAAGTTCCATCACCACGGGGGTTCAGGAAGTGAAGTACATACTTTATTGACAAGAAGTAACTTTTATAGTGCATACATTATAATGAAGTGAATACAGTAGGCGTAACAATTGATAAGGACATTGACGTTTGGTCTGCGTAACCGAAAATGGGTGTAATAATGAGTAAAAAAAGGAACATGATTGGTTATGATGTAATACATAGGTGGATCTATAAGATAATACTTGGCCTAAATGCGCGTGCAGCAGTATGACGTGTAATTGACGTGTAACTAGGGGGTGACGGGGACTTGACATTTAGCTCTATATGTGGAGACGAGAAGTCTGGGGGGTCAAGTCAACCTAATCCCAAATCATATCTAACATCCTATGTTTAAAGAACTATGTTATCCATAAAAGAAGGACTCTCGGATAGAATCTATTCTATACTGACTGTGTGTGCGTGTACAAGCGTCTAAGTGTCTACACTGAATGCGAGGGGGTAGAAATATTCCATGGTAACAGGGCTATGAATTACTTGCATGAGGACAGAGAAGCTGGGCTTTTTTGCTTGGTAACTGGAAGAATGTTTACTTAAACTACTAGGCAGGAATGCATCGGCTGAGGGGGAAGCAGATAATTCGAAGGTGAAATACAGTTCTTGGCAGAGAATGGGCTGATGTCAGGCTTCGTGAGCCGCGCAGAGAATGAGACAAAGTTCATGGTCACAGATGCAGGCTCGGACTGGAGCTTTCAGAGGCAGAAGGCAAGAGGAGTTTTGATGACAGAATCAGGGCCTACTTGCCTGGACTGAAAAATGGCATAAGTGAACCATATAAAGCCGGTGGCCTTTCATATTTAGGAATGGACTATCCGGCCTATTCATGGCGGATCTGTCAAAGGACATGTTGACGGTGGACGCACATGTATTTGCGTCTTCATAACTGGAACTGGAGGGAACATACATGTACTTGTGACATGCACATGGAACCGTTGGGGTCCAAGATAGGGGACATAACTGACCAGAAAAATCCATATTTTTATAGGAAGACGTATCAGTAGTAAAAACCAGCAAGGCCATCTTGTGACACCTTAGACCCCGCTCCCTACATATTGGTTTAAGCCATAACTTTCTTGCACCCCTGTAAGCAGGACAAGCAAAAAGAAAATGAGCCACCGATTCCTTGGGTGCTGCACATCCAGGGCACGATTTTACTATAGAGCTTGAATTATACCACCCAGCAGTAAATTCATTCACCGGGAGGGTCCCTGAATATTGTACAGCATGGCTACTTGCTGAGGTTCAAGTCTCCCCCTCCGCAAGTACCCCCACGGAGGCAGCACCTTCTTCATATTCAAAATCGGCTTCTACTGGACGAAGTAGCTACTCTCCGCTCCAAGAACGCCTTAGAGGAAGTACCACCCCTGCAAAGAAATCAAGGAGTATACTCCCGCTATTTTCTAGTTCAAAAGCGAGGAGTAGTCAAAGAGTACAGACCCATTCTGGACCTGCGTCTGCTCAACGGATTTGTCAAGAAGGAAAAGTTCAGAATGCTAGTGTGGTAAATAAAAATTCCTTTACCGGGACTGAATTTGATACAGAAACATTATAAAATAGCTCAGTAAAATGAGAGGCAGAATCCGTGATATTAGAGTTTCGGAATGGGCTTTATTCCAATAATCGATTATAATCGGATGCTCCAAGTTCCATCACCACGGGGGTTCAGGAAGTGAAGTACATACTTTATTGACAAGAAGTAACTTTTATAGTGCATACATTATAATGAAGTGAATACAGTAGGCGTAACAATTGATAAGGACATTGACGTTTGGTCTGCGTAACCGAAAATGGGTGTAATAATGAGTAAAAAAAGGAACATGATTGGTTATGATGTAATACATAGGTGGATCTATAAGATAATACTTGGCCTAAATGCGCGCGCAGCAGTATGACGTGTAATTGACGTGTAACTAGGGGGTGACGGGGACTTGACATTTAGCTCTATATGTGGAGACGAGAAGTCTGGGGGGTCAAGTCAACCTAATCCCAAATCATATCTAACATCCTATGTTTAAAGAACTATGTTATCCATAAAAGAAGGACTCTCGGATAGAATCTATTCTATACTGACTGTGTGTGCGTGTACAAGCGTCTAAGTGTCTACACTGAATGCGAGGGGGTAGAAATATTCCATGGTAACAGGGCTATGAATTACTTGCATGAGGACAGAGAAGCTGGGCTTTTTTGCTTGGTAACTGGAAGAATGTTTACTTAAACTACTAGGCAGGAATGCATCGGCTGAGGGGGAAGCAGATAATTCGAAGGTGAAATACAGTTCTTGGCAGAGAATGGGCTGATGTCAGGCTTCGTGAGCCGCGCAGAGAATGAGACAAAGTTCATGGTCACAGATGCAGGCTCGGACTGGAGCTTTCAGAGGCAGAAGGCAAGAGGAGTTTTGATGACAGAATCAGGGCCTACTTGCCTGGACTGAAAAATGGCATAAGTGAACCATATAAAGCCGGTGGCCTTTCATATTTAGGAATGGACTATCCGGCCTATTCATGGCGGATCTGTCAAAGGACATGTTGACGGTGGACGCACATGTATTTGCGTCTTCATAACTGGAACTGGAGGGAACATACATGTACTTGTGACATGCACATGGAACCGTTGGGGTCCAAGATAGGGGACATAACTGACCAGAAAAATCCATATTTCCACATTCCCTCCTTGTCCCCTACTTGCCCTTCAAGAGATATCAATCTTCATTAATCCATTGATCTGTTCATATAGCATCATTTGTTCTTCTTTCTTCTTCCGGGATCTTGAATGAAAATCTTGATGTGGAATGCACGATGTGGCACACAGACCACAAATCGCTGGTCCACATTGTAGACATAGACAGCAACTGAATAGTATGAGAAGGCCAATACCTAGGAAGGATAAAACTCTCCATCCCCAGGCTGATACCGCATTCCAAAACCAACTGGACCAAGTCCAAGTGCCTGGGTTCTGGTGTATCTGGCTTACAATCTTATGAAGGCGAGTGATGGCTTTATATACAGATGGCGAATTTTCTGGTATGAATACGCAGCAGCTTGATCCGATGACCCTACAAGCTCCGCCCCTATCAGCCAGGATGACGTCAAGGACAAGACGATTTTGAAGCACAACAATCCGCATAGCAGACTGCTCTTCCGTTAAATTGCCTAAGGCGGAAATAGTCTCATTCACTACTGCTTCAAGGGTTCTAGTTAATCTACGTATCAGCTTACTATTAGTAACAGTACCTATATAGGGAAAGATGCCTTTATTAAAATCTACATACTTGTCCCATGCCGTCTCAGTGTAATCGACAATGGGGAGATCTCTCCGTTCTCTGTTGTGTACTAAATGAATATTTCTGTAATAATCAGGAGGAGCTAGGAAAACAGGTGGCAAAAGGAATGCAATGTAGCAGGTACCATCCCAATCTAGGGGTAGACGCATATATGCAGTCTGACCACAGATAAAGTAGGAGTGGCGAGAAGCTCTAAATGAAGATTTTCCTTGATCACTGAATTCTACTATAGAAGTGCATTTACTATGGCCCATATGTATGGAACCAACCTTTCTTACACACAATTCACCCTTCGCTGGGAATACTGACATGGTGGGTAAGACTAGTTCAACTTCGGATACGACATTTAGAATCATGAGATTGGGTGTAAAATTACCTAATCTATATACTTCATTTTCTAGATCAGTTCCTGTTCTTTTGGGGCGACCCTCCTTGTCAGGGTAACAGACCTTGAGTAAAGCTAGGTTCAGGTTTCCCCATACCCAATGATCTTGGTAAACTGCTGTGTCTGAATCTATGGAATTGATTAAACTAAACCATGCTCCACAGGAGCCATTATGTGTAAATGGATGTGGAAAGAAAGGCAGGACTCCTTCATAATTCTGATAGGGAGGGAGTCGGCCACACACCCAACAATTGGTGGCATTACTAGTCTGATGGGAATGATGTAACATACTAATGAAAGTGTTATTGCGCAGCGCAAGTCTATAAGACAATTCATGCGGAGGTAAGTCACTAAAAGAATGTTCAGCAGCAACATTATAAACATGTCTAGAAATAGGGTAATATATGTGCAACAACATACTTGTAATAATTATTAAAAGACTCAATAAAAACAAAATTAATAATGTCACTATGCAGTGGCTACGCAGTGATTTACAATACGCCTGTCGTTTCAACATTTTTCGGGTATTTTCTCTACTCAGGTCCAAGGGATACATGTCAGAGACAATTCAACCGCTTCACCTTGGAGAGGACTTAAACAATCAAATTGCTCGACTTGGTGGGCCTAAGCTTTAGTTTGTAATTTTCAGATTTGTTCGGTTCAACAAAAGGAAGCTTTGTATCAGTCTGTGAGGGAGTGCAGGGCACAATGTCTATATCCGAGGATAGTCCATGAAATTTCTTGATATGGCTTGAATGAATCCAGCCCTTGCGGCCCTCGATCTTCACGGCTGTTCTTGTGGTCAACAGGACCAACTTGGGTGCTTTCCACCTGGGCTCCAGCTGAGTCTTTCGGTCGAAATTCCTCACAAAGACGAGATTACCCGGAACAACGTCATGGGGTTTCACCTCAGTGTTGTCGGGAAAGGCTGCAGCTACCTGTGAACGAGAAGATTGTAGTGCAGACATCAAGGAAGCCAAGTAATCTGTCAGCATATTACAGTCAATATCAGTTATTTTGCGTGGTATAGGCGTCCCCCACATATTTGGTGGTCTACCGAAGATCACCTCATACGGGGATAGCCCTGTTCGAGAGTGTGCTACCATTCTCATGTAAAAGAGTGCAACTGGTAACGCTACTACCCAGTCGACACCTTTCTCTCTGCATATTTTGGACAATCTGATTTTCAGTATCTGGTTATGTCTTTCTACGAGACCTGCTGCCTCGGGGTGTCGGACACAGTGGAATTTCCACTGATATCCTAATAGAAGTGAAACGTGTTTCATTAATTCGGATGAGAACGGCTGGCCGTTATCTGAGTGAACAGCACGTGGTAAACCGTATCGTGGGAAGAATTCTCGAACCAACTGTTTGGCAGTAGTCGGGGCAGTGTAATCTGAAACCGGGTATGCCTCCGTCCAACGGGACAGAGCGCAAACAACTACGAGAACATATTTGAATCCTCGACATCGTTCCATCTGGATATAGTCCATCTGGAGTACTTCAAAAGGATGATTAGGAGTATGAAATCCACCCTGTTCTACGGGAACGCTTTTTCCTGGGTTGAACTGACAACAGATCATACAGGTACGGACCTTTTGTTTTGCTGCTGCTCGTAAATGTTTATTGAACCAAATGTGTTGAATGCTGTCTAGCATGGCTTTTTCTCCTAGATGTGCTGGACTATGTATAGTGTTAATTATAACTTGGACCATTGAATCAGGAAGGAACCATACAGACTTTTCCTTCATCATCCATCCTTGGTCCGTTTGGATCCCTCCTAATTCAGTCCATTTCTTTATTTCGTCTGGTGTAGCATGTGTCTGTATGTCAATTACGTCAAGAGTAGGATCTTTAACTGTCATACAATGTGTCGGTGTCGGGACTATTGTCTTTGTCATGTCGGGGGTTTGAGTTTGAGCTGTCAGTTTAGCTGTTCTGTCGGCTAAATCATTGCCTTGGGAAATGATATCAGTAACCTTCGTATGGGCCTTACATTTCATAATTGATATTTCAGTGGGTAGATGTATTGCATCTAATAATGCATGAATGAGGGGTCCGTGCTGAATGTGGGCACCGTGGGAAGTTAAATAACCTCTCTCTCGCCACAGCACGCCGAAGTCATGTACAACTCCGAATGCATAACGTGAGTCAGTGTATATGTTGACTTTTTTATTCATGGCTTGAATACAGGCTTGTGTCAGAGCGATAAGTTCTGCGGCTTGAGCTGACAAAGTATTTATACGATTAGTTTCAATGACCTCAGTATCTGTTGTGACTGCGTAGGCGGCTACTAACTCTCCTGTACTTGTTCTCATGCATGAACCATCTACATACAAGGTCAGGTCTGGATCTGACAATGGGACATCGGTTAAGTCTTGTCTGGGTTTTGTTGTTATTGTAATAACTTCAATACAGTCATGGGCTAGTGGGTCTGTTCCGACTACTGGTAAAAGTGTGGCAGGATTCAATGTGTTACAGCGTCTGATTTCTATATGTGGCTGAAACAATGTAAGCTCGTATCCTGTAAGTCGCGCTATAGTCAAGTGTTGTGTTTGCGTTCTATTTACAAGAACCTCTACTGCGTGTGGTACTTGAACTGTCAATGGATGTCCTAACACTATCGCATCGCTTTGTCTGATTGCTAAAGCTGTCGCTGCTACTGATTTCAGGCACGCAGGCAAAGCCTGAGCTACGGGATCTAATGTACTAGAAAAATAAGCACATGGTTTGCGTGCTCCTGCTTGTTCCTGTGTGAGTACTGATAAGGCAGTACCTTCGCGTTCTGTAACAAAGAGTGTAAACTGTTTTCTGTAACATGGCGTTGCTAAAACGGGTGCTTGACATAAAGCTTTCTTTAAGCTTTCAAAAGCTTGTGTGTGTTCTTGAGTCCAAGGGAGAACAGTCGGTGTGGCTGCCTCCTGTGTTGTCAATTGAATGAGTGGTTTTGCTAGAAATGCATACTGAGGGATCCACTGCCTACAATATGAAGTGAGGCCTATGAAAGCCCGCACCTCCTTTTGTGTCTTGGGTATTGACATGTTAGCTATTAACTGAATGCGGTCGGGTGTAAGCTGCCTTCCGTCCTTGGACAGCGAGTGTCCAAGATAAACAACTCGCTGGACACAGAATTGCAGCTTAGAAGGGGACACCTTGTGCCCCTTTTCGGCTAGAAATTGTAAAACTGTCAGTGATGCTTTTTCACATTCCGGTTCGCTTCTCGCGGTGATCAGCAGATCATCGACGTATTGAAGCAAGGCGGTGTTAACTGGCATGTGGATACTGTCTAGTTCTCGTTTCAGTGCTTGGCTGTAGATGCTGGGGCTTTCTGTAAATCCTTGAGGTGCGCGGGAGAATTTAAAGCTACGCCCATTTAAACTAAATCCGAACAAATATTGGCTTTCCGGATCTATTGGGACGCTGAAAAAGGCATTTTTGAGATCAATTACAGTAAAGAATGTTGCTTCGGAATCAATAGCTGTCAATAATGACGAGATATCTGGGACCACAGGAAATTGTGGCACAATACATTTGTTTAACTCGCGCAGATCAATAACCAATCGATATACTGGCGGTGCTGTAGGATCTGTTCGTTTAAGAATCGGAATTATCGGTGAATTACATACATTGGAGTCTGTTTCTACAACTACTCCTTGGGCAATAAGCTCGTCAATGATTTGTAGTAAAGCCGCTACAGCATCTGGTGGTAACTTGTATTGTCGCATTCGTGGTAGCACCACTCCTGCCTTTAGTGTGACTCGGTATGGTGTAATATTCATGCAACCAACATCAGTAGGGCCTTGTGCCCATAGATGTGTAGGTAAAGTCTGCAGTCGGGGATCCATGTCTCTAGATACATAGTGACCTTTAAAATCACGTAAAAACAACCTTACTCCTTCCGGAGAACAACATATTATGGCTCCTAGGGCTTTCAGGGTTTTAATTCCTAACAGATTTTCTGGGCATGATTTAGTAAGCAATAAATCTGTAGTTCGGGTCAGAGGTCCTATCGTAAGTGGAAGAGGCTGTGATACTTCATTAACAATAGGTTTTCCTGAAAAACCAAGGGAAATATTCTGAGAGCCTGAGAGGGGTGCCCCTGGAACTTCACTACGTTTTATAGTTGTTCGACTTGCCCCTGTATCGAGTAAAAATTTTCTATTTTGACCTAATAATTCACTATGTACATAAGGTCCTTCTTGATCTACAGGAATCTCGATAAGGGGTAAGTCAACTTCCCTCTCTAGGCTAGTTCATGCGTAACGTTGATACTCAGGATATTCATACTGTGCAGTCTGATACATTTGTCGTGTTGTTGTCTGTGTGGCAGCAGCAGGAAACGGTGGTGCAGCTGGCACAAACTGTATTGGCTGTTGTGCGGCTGGCATGGCCTGGGCATGCTGCATAGCTCCTTGTTCATTCTGATCTTGTCTTAGTGGCCGTGATCTTTCTTGTGTTTTACCTATGGCGATATTATGTTTTAAAACTGGACAGTCGTGTACGTAATGACCTGGCTTTTTACAATAATTGCATATCCCTTTCACAGGTCCTGCTGAATCGGAATGTGTTATACCCTTTTTATGTCCTTCAGCTGGCACTGTCTGGGAAACTAGCATTTTCATTTTCGTGTCTTTCATGCGTCTGTGTTCATGTTCTTGTTCCTCTTTAATTCTATTGTGGTGGTACTGTAACATTTGTAACATTTGTGTTGGAGTGTTACCTTGCCAGGTACTCTCGAATTTTAATACTCTATTCTTTACTGGGGGCAGGGCATTTTCCACTAATTTTGTTACAAACAGATGTGGGTATGATTCGCTACTTGCTTTTATGCCACTATTTATACCAAAACATTTCTCGAATCGGGCATAGTAATCGCTAGTGTCTTCATCTTGCTTCTGTTTACAGGCTGAAATTGTACCCCAATCTTCCTTTTTCGTAGTTAATAAACGTGGCAGTACCTGTACTAGTAGACCTGGTAGTGCTTTAGTTTTGTCCGCAAGCCCCGAACCTGGACCTCGGGCCCTTTCTTCTGCTTCTAATGCTGACCATTCTATCTTTTGGTCACCTACCTCCCACTCTTTTTCCTTGAGTTTCTCATAAATGCCAGCAGGCATCAACACCTTTAATATTGTCATAATGTCGGGGTAGGTATACTCTCCCATGAGTAACATGTCTTTAATTTCTCGGTGAAAACCCGCGGGGTCTTTGTCATGACTGGGTACCACTTTCTTCATTTCTAACAATTCTATTTTCGATATGGGCGTATATACAAATACACGTTTAAACTGATTGTCCTCGCCTTTTATTGGGTGTACTTCTCGTAAGGGATTCTGTCTATCCATGTGATACGTGGTTCTTTCCTTGACAGGCAATGAGACATGCTCTGAGCATACATAAAGAATATACTGCTTTCTTGATACGAGAATTTCTTTAATTAATTTAGTACCTGGACCTCTCCATTTATTCATAAGCAATTCAGTCAATATGTCAGGTAAGGGACCAGGGTCCGAATGCTGACTCTGATATAGTATAATGAGTTGTTGAATCATATAAATCCCAGCTAACCTCTGCTCATCTGGGGTGAGATTCAAAAATGTGCGTACTACTGTAGCATCACTATATTTTCCGGGACTGTCCACCCAGTGTACCGCTGCCCTGGCTAAATCTTGTTCATCCATAGAATCGAGAAAATGATAACCCCTTCGTTCTCGGAGTAGTTTGTCGGCGGTTTGGAACGAATGCTCGTTAGACCTTATGTTAATTATAGGTATTTGGAAATTCCTGTCATTATCTGGACATATTGGACGTATTGAGTCAGTATGACATCTAGTCTGATTCCTATTACAAGATCTTCCTCTACCTACATAGGCTATAGTGTCTGACTGTCCGGCGGGCAGTCCTGACCCTTCTTCCTCGCTTTGTTCGAACTCGTCTGCCTCTAATCTCTCTTCGTGTAGGCGTTCTATTTCTTTACGGATCTTTCGGCACATGGCTATTATACAATTTTGCCTATCGTGTCTCCCTTCTGATATATTCTGGCTCCATTTTGTAAGAATTTTCATTGCTTCCGGATCTACCCCCGGTCGGTCTTGATTTCTGATCACACAGTTTATGAGGAAACGTAACAGTTCCCCCTGTATCTCTACTTTCTGGTATTCCATAGCTCTGTTAATACATTCTGGATCTCGCCCTGTTTGAACAAAATGATATATTTTATCTGGATGCGCAGTCATTCCTGGTAGCTTCGCTAAATACCCTGCGGCTCGTCTGATACGTAATGATGCCAGGATCATTTCGTCCTCTTTACCGAGCACCGGGTCATATCTACAATCTATAAGAAGTTCCTTAAGCGTACGATCACTTACGAATTTGGGTGTACGTGAATGCGCTGACTCTTGAAAGATAAGTTTATTTATTCTAGGTGGCGTAGAAAAAATATTGGTAGCACCTCCCGTGGCCCCGTCTGGGGCGTCGGGTGTGAAAGGATTCGTCGAACGTGACACAGCAACTATAGGTGTGGACTCAGCTATAGAAGTACCTGTAGGAACAGATGCAGAAACAGATGTGCTTGCCGGAACTTGTGACTCGATTTGTTGCTGTAGGGATACGGGTGCTGGATCTTGGCGTTGGACCTCCCTGGTATGCGGTCTACGTGGGACGGAATTAGCATACTCGGGAGCTGCGTCATCTAAATATGAGGAAAGAAAAACATCTTCTGCGGTTCTAGGATGCCCCTTAGGATGTACCTTGATTGGGAATAATGGGGGTGGCAAGTCTTTCGGTATCTCTGGAGTAGCCTTAGGTAACCCTTCGGCCAGAAGGGGATACATACCATTCATAAGGGCATTTCTTTGTCTGTCTACTTGTTCTGATTTCACTCGGATACCTTCCTCAATTAATAGATTGTCTTGAACTTTGCTTGAACTCTCTTTACTCTTCTCTTCCTGTCTGCGTGCTTTTTCTGTACGTCTATGAGATTCTTTACGCCATAACTCAACGGCGTCTTTCTGTGACTGTCTGACTTTCCTTTTCCATAACTCTTCCTCGACTTTCATGATGCACTCTGCATCCCAGGTTCCCGCTGCGGGCCATCTCTGACTTTCTGGTAATCCCTTGGTATAGTCTACCCATAAATCAAGAAATAATATAGCGTCTAAGCCATGTTTGTGATACATGAAGTGCCCTGGAGTATCCCTAGGAGGAATAGGGACGGCTTCTTCAAGTACCCCTTTTCTAGTAGTGATCTGTCTTAATTTCGAAAAGAGCGGCATATTGACAACTGATCTGATACTTAATCTTGAACACACTTAATAACAAAGCACACTATGAACAACCATTCATACCACAATATGCAGGACGTTTAACACATTAAACATTAAAACATGAAACCTTTAACTGAAACAACAATGATGATCGTCTGCATAACTAAATCACCATGTTTAATTCTTGACATTTACTAGATACTTCGGAATACTGATATACTGCTAAACAGTACAGATACACTGCTAAAACAGTGCAGACCGGATTTGTGTACCCAAACCCGTCTTGACCGGCACAACTTATGTGCACGTCAGAAATGCCTCCCCAGTAATGGTACTCACCGGGTAGCTTCGGAAACGGAAGGCCTCGGTAACTTGAACTTGAACCGGACTGGACTCGACTCGACTCGTCGGAAACTGGGCTTGATTTCGAACTGGTGGGTCTCTGTATACCTCGGATCTTGCTCTCTCAGCTAGGCTCTGGTCGGGATACTTCGCACTTCTCACCGCCTCGTCTGGGTGTTGATCGCAGTCTCAGTCGCCCCCGCTTGACCGGAGGGAGATACAGGAAATCCTGCTGGTACGCGTAATTGTCCGTCCAGCTGTGGCAGGAGACCGGGCCTGCAACTCACCGCCGGCGCGTGAGATGAGAAAGTGTCCCTGTTCGGGCGCCATCATGTGGTAAATAAAAATTCCTTTACCGGGAATGAATTTGATACAGAAACATTATAAAATAGCTCAGTAAAATGAGAGGCAGAATCCGTGATATTAGAGTTTCGGAATGGGCTTTATTCCAATAATCGATTATAATCGGATGCTCCAAGTTCCATCACCACGGGGGTTCAGGAAGTGAAGTACATACTTTATTGACAAGAAGTAACTTTTATAGTGCATACATTATAATGAAGTGAATACAGTAGGCGTAACAATTGATAAGGACATTGACGTTTGGTCTGCGTAACCGAAAATGGGTGTAATAATGAGTAAAAAAAGGAACATGATTGGTTATGATGTAATACATAGGTGGATCTATAAGATAATACTTGGCCTAAATGCGCGCGCAGCAGTATGACGTGTAATTGACGTGTAACTAGGGGGTGACGGGGACTTGACATTTAGCTCTATATGTGGAGACGAGAAGTCTGGGGGGTCAAGTCAACCTAATCCCAAATCATATCTAACATCCTATGTTTAAAGAACTATGTTATCCATAAAAGAAGGACTCTCGGATAGAATCTATTCTATACTGACTGTGTGTGCGTGTACAAGCGTCTAAGTGTCTACACTGAATGCGAGGGGGTAGAAATATTCCATGGTAACAGGGCTATGAATTACTTGCATGAGGACAGAGAAGCTGGGCTTTTTTGCTTGGTAACTGGAAGAATGTTTACTTAAACTACTAGGCAGGAATGCATCGGCTGAGGGGGAAGCAGATAATTCGAAGGTGAAATACAGTTCTTGGCAGAGAATGGGCTGATGTCAGGCTTCGTGAGCCGCGCAGAGAATGAGACAAAGTTCATGGTCACAGATGCAGGCTCGGACTGGAGCTTTCAGAGGCAGAAGGCAAGAGGAGTTTTGATGACAGAATCAGGGCCTACTTGCCTGGACTGAAAAATGGCATAAGTGAACCATATAAAGCCGGTGGCCTTTCATATTTAGGAATGGACTATCCGGCCTATTCATGGCGGATCTGTCAAAGGACATGTTGACGGTGGACGCACATGTATTTGCGTCTTCATAACTGGAACTGGAGGGAACATACATGTACTTGTGACATGCACATGGAACCGTTGGGGTCCAAGATAGGGGACATAACTGACCAGAAAAATCCATATTTTTATAGGAAGACGTATCAGTAGTAAAAACCAGCAAGGCCATCTTGTGACACCTTAGACCCCGCTCCCTACATATTGGTTTAAGCCATAACTTTCTTGCACCCCTGTAAGCAGGACAAGCAAAAAGAAAATGAGCCACCGATTCCTTGGGTGCTGCACATCCAGGGCACGATTTTACTATAGAGCTTGAATTATACCACCCAGCAGTAAATTCATTCACCGGGAGGGTCCCTGAATATTGTACAGCATGGCTACTTGCTGAGGTTCAAGTCTCCCCCTCCGCAAGTACCCCCATGGAGGCAGCACCTTCTTCATATTCAAAATCGGCTTCTACTGGACGAAGTAGCTACTCTCCGCTCCAAGAACGCCTTAGAGGAAGTACCACCCCTGCAAAGAAATCAAGGAGTATACTCCCGCTATTTTCTAGTTCAAAAGCGAGGAGTAGTCAAAGAGTACAGACCCATTCTGGACCTGCGTCTGCTCAACGGATTTGTCAAGAAGGAAAAGTTCAGAATGCTAGCCCTGCATCAAATCTTCCCGCATCTTCACCAGGGAGACTGGATGTGTGCCATCGACCTGCAGGACGCCTATTTTCATATTCCTGTCTCAGTGAAACATCGAAAATTCCTCCGGTTTCAGATCTCTCGTCAACACTACCAGTACAGAGTTCTGCCGTTTGGCCTCAAATCCACCCCACGGACATTCTCCAAGTGTATGGCGGTGGTAGCTGCCTTCCTCCGCAAGCGGAAGATCTTCGTCTATCCCTACCTAGACGACTGGCTCCTGAAGAGTTCCACTCCTGTTCTACTCCAGAGCCATCTCTCGTTCTGCCTCAATCTACTACAGTCATTGGGATTACAAGTCAACTACAAAAAGTCGACCCTCAATCCCACTCAGCGGATTCACTATCTGGGCGCCTCTCTGGACTCCGCAAAGGCAGGCGTGTGTCCTTCGGAGGAGAGGTCATCATCCATGCTTCAGAAATGCCACACACTTCTCGACACTGCATTCCCCACAGCCAGGCAAGTGTCGTCACTTTTGGGGTCGATGGCTTTGTGCATTTACATTGTGCCCAATGCACGCCTTCACATGCGTCCTCTACAACAAGCGCTAGAAGATCAGTGGTCTCAGAGGTCAGGTCGCTGGGAAGATCTTGTCTCTCTCCACCAAGCCGCCAGAGACTCCATCAGATGGTGGATGAAACGCTCCCATCTGCTTCAAGGTGTCCCCTTCCATCAGACGCCTCCGACACAGTCAGTGGTCACAGATGCCTCCATGCAGGGCTGGGGTGCTCATATGGACCAGCTTCAGGTACAAGGTCTCTGGTCCACTACCACGAGCAGTCCATCTGGCTCTCAAATCCCTGTATCCTTCTATCCAAACCAGCCACGTTCAGATTCAGACAGCCAACACAACAACTATGTTCCATCTGAACAAGCAGGGAGGCACCAAGTCACGAGTCCTGTCTCTGGAAACTCAGTCCATTTGGCGGTGGCTACTGGCGAAAGGTCTTTTAATCATCGCAGTACACCTGCCAGGAACCCTGAACGTGCAGGCAAACGGCCTCAGCAGAGACTTCGTAGAAGCGCACGACTGGGTGCTCAACGAAGACGTCGCCCAAGAGATCTTCCGGCAGTGGGGAGTACCAGACATCGACCTGTTCGCAGACACGGCAAACAAAAAATGCCCCATCTTCGCCTCCAGGTTTCCCCAACAGGGATCACAGGGGAACGCACTTTTGATCAGCTGGTCGCAGACATTGCTGTACGCTTTTTCTCCTCTCCCTCTCATCCCAGCGGTCATACAGAAATTCTACAGGACCAGAGCAAGGATGATCCTAATAGCTCCGGAGTGGGCCCGCCAGTGGTGGTATCCGGATCTCCTCCAACTGTCAGAGGTGCCACACCAGAGATTGCCTTGCCTGCCGAACTTACTGACCAAGAACCAGGGGAGAGTGTTCCATCCCAACCTTCCCTCCCTTCGCTTGACGGCATGGTTCATGAAGTCATTCAGTACGGACATTTAGATCTTCCGGCGGACTGTATGAACATTCTTCGAGAAGCACAAAGGCCCTCCACTAGGAAGTCTTATGCCTTCAAATAGAAGAGGTTCTACATTTGGTGTAGAGATAACACCCTTGATCCAATCCAGGGTCAAGAACAGGTTATTCTCCCCTACTTATTGCACTTGGCAAAGTCTGGTTTAAAATATACTTCCATCAGAGTCCACTTAGCTGCTATCACAGCGTATAGAAAATCTCCTACCCAGGCCTCATTCTTCCAGATGCCGGTAGTCAAAGATTTCCTAGAAGGGCTTAAAAAAGTATTTCCACCAGTGAGGTCTCCTTCCCCTCCATGGGAACTCAACATCGTTCTCTCTAAGTTGATGGGAGCTCCTTTCGAACCTATTCATAAGGCGTCCTTGCAGCATCTGACCTGGAAGGCTGCCTTCTTAGTAGCCATCACTTCTGCCCGCAGGGTAAGTGAGATTCAGGCCCTCTGCTGCAAGGAACCTTACACTGTGTTTCATGCTAATAGGGTGGTGCTCCGTACTCATCCGAGCTTCCTGCCCAAGGTGGTCTCGGATTACCACGTTAATCAGGTTATCACGCTGCCCACTTTCTTTCCTCAGCCAACCACTCCCCCGGAGAGAGCTTTACATTCTCTAGACCTCCGGAGGGTATTGAAATTTTATCTTGCTAAGACCTTTTCGCTTAGAAAGTCTGACAGGCTCTTTGTCAATTACAGTCCAATAAATACTGGGCTGGCTGCTTCCAAAAGGTCTGGTTCTAGATGGATTGTTTCCTGCATAGCCTTGTCTTACCAACTGGCTCACAAGGTTCTACAGGTTAGACCAAGAGCACACTCTATTAGAGGGAAAGCTTCTACTGTAGCTCTCCTTCGCAACGTTCCCATTTCTGAAATTGGCAAAGTAGCTACATGGTGCTCTATACATACCTTTACACGCCATTATTGCCTAGATTCAGATGCACAGGCCGACGCACAGGTGGGGCAGGCCTCTTTAAGGAATTTGTTTGCATAACTGCTATGCGAATGTGGTGTTACTGCATGTTTTAGATGCTTTATTGCTCGTCCGCGAGATTTTGGGTATGGGCTTGCTACTCATAGCATAGATTATGACTATTGATGAGTATCCCCTGGATGAGAAGGATTAGTTACTTACCTGTAATCCTAGTTCTCATCCAGGGGTATACTCATCAAAGTCATAAGCGACCCACCCTCCTCCCCGGACGAGCTTTTCCTCCTCAAGTCATTGTTTATTGATTGCAGATCTACTCAGGTGCATGTGCACCGTCAAAAAGAACTGACCTAACGGTCACCTGTGGTGCATCATGGGAGCAAGGGGTCTCCTGCAGGTCTTATAGGCACGGTCCCCCTACTCTAATGCCTTAAAGGCAAGGTGTCCGTTTTCTTTGTTTTCTTGATACTCTACTGCAGCCTACAGGCAAATGCCTGCAATTACAAGTTTGCTTTATGGCAATAAAGCATTGTTGTGTGACAATTGGCTTAGTGCTTCCTTTTTTCCTTCTGGGTTAGGGGTACTACAATGCAAAGCATTGTAATTTCAGCATTTTTGCCATGTTTGAAACATTTTAAGCTGCATGTATATGTTTTCACATATGCATATATATGTATATATATGTATTTTCTATATGCTCCGGGATCCCGGCCGTGGGCGGGGTCTATTCATAGATTATGACTTTGATGAGTATACCCCTGGATGAGAACTAGGATTACAGGTAAGTAACTAATCCATTTTGCTAGCTATGACTCATTGCATCTAATATTACTTTGTGGGCATTGACGACCTAACTATGCGGCCCCTCGTATGGTTCACCGTTTAGTTCACACAGTGATATTGCTATGATATCTGTAATAGAGGCGCTCGGCTCAGTTATTGTGAGATGTACTTTCATCATTCTGAGTAGTTGTGTAGGACAGCAGGCTGGTCTCGTTTCTATTCTCTTTCAATCATATAATATTGTCTGAGGTCTGCAGCGTGACAACGGGCAGACCCAGCGAATTTAGGCCTCTGGTCATGCAGGAGTATAGTCCTCTTCATGCTGAGACTGGGTAGATTCCATGTCTTGGTCAGAAGCCTGATTTAGATCTCGGATTGCTGCTGCTACACTGAGAACTTCTCTCCTTTCCATGATCATTTACTCTAGGTTAGAACAGAGGATGGTAAACAGGAGTGTCCTGCTCCCCTGTTTCTGCCATGACGTCAGCTTTTCTTCTTTTGGCTTGTTTCCGACTTGTTCTTTGACGTGCGCCCCTCTGTGAGACCAACACTTTCCATCCAGTCCCACGCTTCCGATGGTGAGTCGAAGAAACGGGCGGTGCCTTTTGCCACTATGCACAGCTAAGCTGGGAAAAGCAGTGAGTAGCGCAGGTCTAGTTCCCGAAGATGGCACTTCACAGCTTGGAAGGAGCTTCGCCATCTCTGCACTTGCGCTGTGTAATCACGAAAGAGCATGCTGTGAGCATTTTGGACCTATATTTCAAACAGCTTGCAAGCTTCTCTCATTATAGTGTCCCTGTCCCTATAGTTCAACAGCTGGAACAGTATTGGTCTGGGGTTCTCGCCCAGAGGCAGCTTGCGAGCTGGCACTCTGTGGCGGGTACCACCTCGAATTGGGGTGACAGCGTGTTTTCAGGCAACATGTCTTTTATCCAATGTTTGACATAAGCCACTACATCTTGGCCCTCCTCTCCTTTTTGAAGGCCTGTCACTCTTACATTGTTTGGACGGGAACAACCTTCTGCCTCTTCTAGCCTGTCTTCCAGTGTGTTTACGTTATCCAGCAGGGTGTGCAGCACATTTGTGTTTGCCTGAGTTGCTGGCTGGAGCTCTGTGTAAGTGTGTTCATTGGTGTGGACTTTGTCTGTCAACTTGTGGTGTTCCGCTCATAGGAGTGTGAAATCGGATGTGACTGTCGATTATAGATTCTAGTGATGAGCATGTGTGGTCGAGGGCTGCTCCCATCTTCTCGACCGCCTCCAGTACTGTGTCCAGTTTAGCTGCGAGAGTCAATTGTGTTTCTTCCGTATTGAGGTGGTCTTCTGCAGGCGAAGTTTCAGTTGTCTTGGGCTGTGGAGCATGTGTTCGCAGGCGACCCATGGCTAGCTTCTGAGCTGGGGGCATATGACCTACCTTGTTGGCGCACCGTCTGTGCCTGTGCTCTAGCTCATCCAGGTGCCGATGGGTCCACTAGTGTTGTGTTTGAGGGATGCTCCTTGTGGCGAGAGAATGGAGAGAGGCCCCCCCAGTTTATGCACCTCTCTCTGCTTCGTGTCCCATGCGGTGAGCACCCAGTGCAATGCGTTCGGGACTTCAATGTAATCCATCTTGGATTTGGACACCGTTTCCTATTTTCCGTGGTGTGGTTGAAAGCCTGATAATGCAGCTGCCGGGCTTATCATTCGTTTGCAAGGGCGTCAGTGGTTGGTGTGTCAGGGTATCAACGTTACACAACTGGTAACTTGTAGACAATCCCGCACAGCATATGGGTATTACATCCCGGGTGTCTGCCGTTTACGGCCCGACCCGCCGTGTTCTTGAGCTAAGGCTTCGTGTTTGGTTTGTTCACTCAGGTGTACCACTCTTGTCTGCACACCAAGGTCATGTAAGTAATTCACGTGTTCCATTATGTGCTTTGCGTGACAGTCCTTTTAGTATCCGAGAAGGGTACGCGGGCCCAACCCAGCCAATCGCACCTGTCCTCTGGTGCACTTAATATCACTGCTGATTCACCCACGCCGGCCACTACCTTATCGAGGCCATTGCCTGCATGGGTCTAGGTCCGATCCGGCTCCCCGGACGCCTTGCAGCGTTCTACGACCCCATGTAGTTCAGCTCTTGTGTGGGGCCTTCTCTCCCGGTCTCTCCTCGGGTCGGTTGCTTTGCTTCCTCGGCTGTGCACCAACGGCATGTAATCACCGTTGCATGTTAAGGCCTCGTGTTCACACACTACCGGTAGGTTGAGTGTGTAGACTTCATGTGTCAGTCACCTGTCTTGCGGGGTGCTTGGCAGTACAAACCCTGCAGTCTCTAAGGAGAGTGCTCAACCCGGACCCAGCCACTCTGGGCGCCTTTTGGTGCACTCGGCACCACCGCCTGTGCACAGATTCAGCATAGCTGGGACTAGGCCCGATCCAGCCCCCGGATCCCTTTCAGCATCCCCAAACTCTGGATAGCTCAGCACACGCCCCGGGGCTCTCCGATCACTCCCCGCCTCACCTCTGTCTCAAGGTGACATAGTGCTCCTCCTATGGGAGCCAGTCGTTGTCCTCGAGCTTACAGACTGCGATCCAACACCACCAACGGCTCCTCCCCTCGGTGTCCTCCAGCTCACAGGCTGTGAACCAACCCCACCGACGGCTCCTCCCCTCTGTGTCCTCCAGCTCACAGGCTGTGATCCAACCCCACCGACGGCTCCTCCCCTCGGTGTCCTCCAGCTCACAGGCTGCAATCCAACCCCACCGACGGATCCTCCCATCAGGTGTCCTCCAGCTCACAGGCTGCGATCCAACCCCACCTACGGCTCCTCCCATCAGGTGTCCTCCAGCTCACAGGCTGCGATCTAACCCCACCGATGGCTCCTCCCCTCGGTGTCCTCCAGCTCACAGGCTGCGATCCAACCCCACTGACGGCTCCTCCCATCAGGTGTCCTCCAGCTCACAGGCTGCGATCTAACCCCACCGATGGCTCCTCCCCTCGGTGTCCTCCAGCTCACAGGCTGCAATCCAACCCCACCGACGGCTCCTCCCCTCGGTGTCCTCCAACTCACAGGCTGCGATCCAACCCCACCGACGGCTCCTCCCATCAGGTGTCCTCCAGCTCACAGGCTGCGATCCAACCCCACCGACGGCTCCTCCCATCAGGTGTCCTCCAGCTCACAGGCTGTGATCCAACCCCACCGACGGCTCCTCCCTCGGTGTCCACCTGCTCACAGGCTGCGATCCAACCCCACCGATGGCTCCTCCCATCAGGTGTCCTCCAGCTCACAGGCTGCTATCCAACCCCACCGACGGCTCCTCCCATCAGGTGTCCTCCAGCTCACAGGCTGCGATCTAACCCCACCAATGGCTCCTCCCATCAGGTGTTCTCCAGCTCACAGGCTGCGAACCAACCCCACCGACGGCTCCTCCCATCAGGTGTCCTCCAGCTCACAGGCTGCGATCTAACCCCACCGATGGCTCCTCCCCTCGGTGTCCTCCAGCTCACAGGCTGCGATCCAACCCCACCGACGGCTCCTTCAATCAGGTGTCCTCCAGCTCACAGGCTGCGATCCAACCCCACTGACGGCTCCTCCCATCAGGTGTCCTCCAGCTCAAAGGCTGCGATCTAACCCCACCGATGGCTCCTCCCCTCGGTGTCCTCCAGCTCACAGGCTGCGATCCAACCCCACCGACGGCTCCTCCCCTCGGTGTCCTCCAGCTCACAGGCTGCGATCCAACCCCACCGACGGCTCCTCCCATCAGGTGTCCTCCAGCTCACAGGCTGCGATCCAACCCCACCGACGGCACCTCCCATCAGGTGTCCTCCAGCTCACAGGCTGTGATCCAACCCCACCGACGGCTCCTCCCCTCGGTGTCCTCCAGCTCACAGGCTGCGATCCAACCCCACCGATGGCTCCTCCCCTCGGTGTTCTCCAGCTCACAGGCTGCGATCTAACCCCACCGATGGCTCCTCCCATCAGGTGTCCTCCAGCTCACAGGCTGCGATCCAACCCCACCGACGGCTCCTCCCATCAGGTGTCCTCCAGCTCACAGGCTGCGATCTAACCCCACCGATGGCTCCTCCCCTCGGTGTCCTCCAGCTCACAGGCTGCGATCCAACCCCACCGACGGCTCCTCCCCTCGGTGTCCTCCAGCTCACAGGCTGCGATCCAACCCCACCGACGGCTCCTCCCATCAGGTGTCCTCCAGCTCACAGGCTGCGATCCAACCCCACCGACGGCTCCTCCCATCAGGTGTCCTCCAGCTCACAGGCTGCGATCTAACCCCACCGATGGCTCCTCCCATCAGGTGTCCTCCAGCTCACAGGCTGCGATCTAACCCCACCGATGGCTCCTCCCCTCGGTGTCCTCCAGCTCACAGGCTGCGATCTAACCCCACCGACGGCTCCTCCCCTCGGTGTCCTCCAGCTCACAGGCTGCGATCTAACCCCACCGACGGCTCCTCCCCTCGGTGTCCTCCAGCTCACAGGCTGCGATCCAACCCCACCGACGGCTCTTCCCCTCTGTGTCCTCCAGCTCACAGGCTGTGATCCAACCCCACTGACGGCTCCTCCCATCAGGTGTCCTCCAGCTCACAGGCTGCGATCCAACCCCACCGACGGCTCCTCCCATCAGGTGTCCTCCAGCTCACAGGCTGTGATCAAACCCTACCGACGGCTCCTCCCCTCGGTGTCCTCCAGCTCACAGGCTGCGATCCAACCCCACCGACGGCTCCTCCCATCAGTTGTCCTCCAGCTCACAGGCTGCGATCCAACCCCACCGACGGCTCCTCCCATCAGGTGTCCTCCAGCTCTCAGGCTGCGATCTAACCCCACCGATGGCTCCTCCCCTCGGTGTCCTCCAGCTCACAGGCTGCGATCCAACCCCACCGACGGCTCCTCCCATCAGGTGTCCTCCAGCTCACAGGCTGTGATCCAACCCCACCGACGGCTCCTCCCCTCGGTGTCCTCGAGCTCACAGGCTGCGATCCAACCCCACCGACGGCTCCTCCCATCAGGTGTCCTCCAGCTCACAGGCTGCGATCCAACCCCACCGACGGCTCCTCCCATCAGGTGTCCTCCAGCTCACAGGCTGTGATCCAACCCCACCGACGGCTCCTCCCCTCGGTGTCCACCTGCTCACAGGCTGCGATCCAACCCCACCGATGGCTCCTCCCATCAGGTGTCCTCCAGCTCACAGGCTGCGATCCAACCCCACCGACGGCTCCTCCCATCAGGTGTCCTCCAGCTCACAGGCTGCGATCTAACCCCACCAATGGCTCCTCCCATCAGGTGTTCTCCAGCTCACAGGCTGCGAACCAACCCCACCGACGGCTCCTCCCATCAGGTGTCCTCCAGCTCACAGGCTGCGATCTAACCCCACCGATGGCTCCTCCCCTCGGTGTCCTCCAGCTCACAGGCTGCGATCCAACCCCACCGACGGCTCCTCCCATCAGGTGTCCTCCAGCTCACAGGCTGCGATCCAACCCCACCGACGGCTCCTCCCATCAGGTGTCCTCCAGCTCACAGGCTGCGATCCAACCCCACCGACGGCTCCTCCCATCAGGTGTCCTCCAGCTCACAGGCTGCGATCCAACCCCACCGACGGCTCCTCCCATCAGGTGTCCTCCAGCTCACAGGCTGTGATCCAACCCCACCGATGGCTCCTCCCCTCGGTGTCCACCTGCTCACAGGCTGCGATCCAACCCCACCGATGGCTCCTCCCATCAGGTGTCCTCCAGCTCACAAGCTGCAATCCAACCCCACCGACGGCTCCTCCCCTCGGTGTCCTCCAACTCACAGGCTGCGATCCAACCCCACCGACGGCTCCTCCCATCAGGTGTCCTCCAGCTCACAGGCTGCGATCCAACCCCACCGACGGCTCCTCCCATCAGGTGTCCTCCAGCTCACAGGCTGTGATCCAACCCCACCGACGGCTCCTCCCCTCGGTGTCCACCTGCTCACAGGCTGCGATCCAACCCCACCGATGGCTCCTCCCATCAGGTGTCCTCCAGCTCACAGGCTGCGATCCAACCCCACCGACGGCTCCTCCCATCAGGTGTCCTCCAGCTCACAGGCTGCGATCTAACCCCACCAATGGCTCCTCCCATCAGGTGTTCTCCAGCTCACAGGCTGCGAACCAACCCCACCGACGGCTCCTCCCATCAGGTGTCCTCCAGCTCACAGGCTGCGATCTAACCCCACCGATGGCTCCTCCCCTCGGTGTCCTCCAGCTCACAGGCTGCGATCCAACCCCACCGACGGCTCCTCCCATCAGGTGTCCTCCAGCTCACAGGCTGCGATCCAACCCCACTGACGGCTCCTCCCATCAGGTGTCCTCCAGCTCACAGGCTGCGATCTAACCCCACCGATGGCTCCTCCCCTCGGTGTCCTCCAGCTCACAGGCTGCGATCCAACCCCACCGACGGCTCCTCCCCTCGGTGTCCTCCAGCTCACAGGCTGCGATCCAACCCCACCGACGGCTCCTCCCATCAGGTGTCCTCCAGCTCACAGGCTGCGATCCAACCCCACCGACGGCTCCTCCCATCAGGTGTCCTCCAGCTCACAGGCTGTGATCCAACCCCACCGACGGCTCCTCCCCTCGGTGTTCTCCAGCTCACAGGCTGCGATCCAACCCCACCGATGGCTCCTCCCCTCGGTGTTCTCCAGCTCACAGGCTGCGATCTAACCCCACCGACGGCTCCTCCCATCAGGTGTCCTCCAGCTCACAGGCTGTGATCCAACCCCACCGACGGCTCCTCCCATCAGGTGTCCTCCAGCTCACAGGCTGCGATCTAACCCCACCGATGGCTCCTCCCATCAGGTGTCCTCCAGCTCACAGGCTGCGATCCAACCCCACTGACGGCTCCTCCCATCAGGTGTCCTTCAGCTCACAGGCTGCGATCTAACTCCACCGATGGCTCCTCCCCTCGGTGTCCTCCAGCTCACAGGCTGCTATCCAACCCCACCAACGGCTCCTTCCATCAGGTGTCCTCCAGCTCACAGGCTACGATCCAACCCCACCGACGGCTCCTCCCATCAGGTGTCCTCCAGCTCACAGGCTGCGATCTAACCCCACCGATGGCTCCTCCCCTCGGTGTCCTCCAGCTCACAGGCTGCGATCCAACCCCACCGACGGCTCCTCCCCTCGGTGTCCTCCAGCTCACAGGCTGCGATCCAACCCCACCGACGGCTCCTCCCATCAGGTGTCCTCCAGCTCACAGGCTGCGATCTAACCCCACCGACGGCTCCTCCCCTCGGTGTCCTCCAGCTCACAGGCTGCGATCTAACCCCACCGACGGCTCCTCCCCTCGGTGTCCTCCAGCTCACAGGCTGCGATCCAACCCCACCGACGGCCCCTCCCCTCGGTGTCCTCTAGCTCACAGGCTGCGATCTAACCCCACCGACGGCTCCTCCCCTCGGTGTCCTCCAGCTCACAGACTGCGATCTAACCCCACCGACGGCTCCTCCCCTCTGTGTCCTCCAGCTCACAGACTGTAAACCAACCCCACCGACGGCTCCTCCCCTCTGTGTCCTCCAGCTCACAGGCTGCGATCCAACCCCACCGACGGCTCTTCCCCTCTGTGTCCTCCAGCTCACAGGCTGCGATCCAACCCCACCGACGGCTACTCTCCTCGGTGTCCACCAGCTCACAGGCTGCGATCCAACCCCACCGACGGCTCCTCCCATCAGGTGTCCTCCAGCTCACAGGCTGCGATCCAACCCCACCGACGGCTCCTCCCATCAGGTGTCCTCCAGCTCACAGGCTGTGATCCAACCCCACCGACGGCTCCTCCCCTCTGTGTCCTCCAGCTCACAGGCTGCGATCTAACCCCACCGACGGCTCCTCCCCTCTGTGTCCTCCAGCTCACAGACTGTGAACCAACCCCACCGACGGCTCCTCCCCTCTGTGTCCTCCAGCTCACAGGCTGCGATCCAACCCCACCGACGGCTCTTCCCCTCTGTGTCCTCCAGCTCACAGGCTGTGATCCAACCCCACCGACGGCTCCTCCCCTCGGTGTCCTCCAGCTCACAGGCTGCGATCCAACCCCACCGACGGCTCCTCCCATCAGGTGTCCTCCAGCGCACAGGCTGTGATCCAACCCCACCGACGGCTCCTCCCATCAGGTGTCCTCCAGCTCACAGGCTGTGATCCAACCCCACCGACGGCTCCTCCCCTCGGTGTCCTCGAGCTCACAGGCTGCGATCCAACCCCACCGACGGCTCCTCCCATCAGGTGTCCTCCAGCTCACAGGCTGCGATCCAACCCCACTGACGGCTCCTCCCATCAGGTGTCCTCCAGCTCACAGGCTGCGATCTAACCCCACCGATGGCTCCTCCCATCAGGTGTCCTCCAGCTCACAGGCTGCGATCTAACCCCACCGACGGCTCCTCCCCTCGGTGTCCTCCAGCTCACAGGCTGCGATCTAACCCCACTGACGGCTCCTCCCATCAGGTGTCCTCCAGCTCACAGGCTGCGATCTAACCCCACCGATGGCTCCTCCCCTCGGTGTCCTCCAGCTCACAGGCTGCGATCCAACCCCACCGACGGCTCCTCCCATCAGGTGTCCTCCAGCTCACAGGCTGCGATCCAACCCCACCGACGGCTCCTCCCATCAGGTGTCCTCCAGCTCACAGGCTGTGATCCAACCCCACCGACGGCTCCTCCCCTCGGTGTCCTCCAGCTCACAGGCTGCGATCCAACCCCACCGATGGCTCCTCCCCTCGGTGTTCTCCAGCTCACAGGCTGCGATCTAACCCCACCGACGGCTCCTCCCATCAGGTGTCCTCCAGCTCACAGGCTGTGATCCAACCCCACCGACGGCTCCTCCCATCAGGTGTCCTCCAGCTCCCAGGCTGCGATCTAACCCCACCGATGGCTCCTCCCATCAGGTGTCCTCCAGCTCACAGGCTGCGATCCAACCCCACCAACGGCTCCTCCCATTAGGTGTCCTCCAGCTCATAGGCTGCGATCTAACCCCACCGATGGCTCCTCCCCTCGGTGTCCTCCAGCTCACAGGCTGCGATCCAACCCCACCGATGGCTCCTTCCATCAGGTGTCCTCCAGCTCACAGGCTGCGATCCAACCCCACCGACGGCTCCTCCCATCAGGTGTCCTCCAGCTCACAGGCTGCGATCGAACCCCACCGATGGCTCCTCCCCTCGGTGTCCTCCAGCTCACAGGCTGCGATCCAACCCCACCGACGGCTCCTCCCCTCGGTGTCCTCCAGCTCACAGGCTGCGATCCAACCCCACCGACGGCTCCTCCCATCAGGTGTCCTCCAGCTCACAGGCTGCGATCCAACCCCACCGACGGCTCCTCCCATCAGGTGTCCTCCAGCTCACAGGCTGCGATCTAACCCCACCGATGGCTCCTCCCATCAGGTGTCCTCCAGCTCACAGGCTGCGATCTAACCCCACCGATGGCTCCTCCCCTCGGTGTCCTCCAGCTCACAGGCTGCGATCTAACCCCACCGACGGCTCCTCCCCTCGGTGTCCTCCAGCTCACAGGCTGCGATCTAACCCCACCGACGGCTCCTCCCCTCGGTGTCCTCCAGCTCACAGGCTGCGATCCAACCCCACCGACGGCTCCTCCCATCAGGTGTCCTCCAGCTCACAGGCTGCGATCCAACCCCACCGACGGCTCCTCCCATCAGGTGTCCTCCAGCTCACAGGCTGTGATCCAACCCCACCGACGGCTCCTCCCCTCGGTGTCCACCTGCTCACAGGCTGCGATCCAACCCCACCGATGGCTCCTCCCATCAGGTGTCCTCCAGCTCACAGGCTGCGATCCAACCCCACCGACGGCTCCTCCCATCAGGTGTCCTCCAGCTCACAGGCTGCGATCTAACCCCACCAATGGCTCCTCCCATCAGGTGTTCTCCAGCTCACAGGCTGCGAACCAACCCCACCGACGGCTCCTCCCATCAGGTGTCCTCCAGCTCACAGGCTGCGATCTAACCCCACCGATGGCTCCTCCCCTCGGTGTCCTCCAGCTCACAGGCTGCGATCCAACCCCACCGACGGCTCCTCCCATCAGGTGTCCTCCAGCTCACAGGCTGCGATCCAACCCCACTGACGGCTCCTCCCATCAGGTGTCCTCCAGCTCACAGGCTGCGATCTAACCCCACCGATGGCTCCTCCCCTCGGTGTCCTCCAGCTCACAGGCTGCGATCCAACCCCACCGACGGCTCCTCCCCTCGGTGTCCTCCAGCTCACAGGCTGCGATCCAACCCCACCGACGGCTCCTCCCATCAGGTGTCCTCCAGCTCACAGGCTGCGATCCAACCCCACCGACGGCTCCTCCCATCAGGTGTCCTCCAGCTCACAGGCTGTGATCCAACCCCACCGACGGGTCCTCCCCTCGGTGTCCTCCAGCTCACAGGCTGTGATCCAACCCCACCGATGGCTCCTCCCCTCGGTGTTCTCCAGCTCACAGGCTGCGATCTAACCCCACCGACGGCTCCTCCCATCAGGTGTCCTCCAGCTCGCAGGCTGTGATCCAACCCCACCGACGGCTCCTCCCATCAGGTGTCCTCCAGCTCACAGGCTGCGATCTAACCCCACCGATGGCTCCTCCCATCAGGTGTCCTCCAGCTCACAGGCTGCGATCCAACCCCACCGACGGCTCCTCCCATCAGGTGTCCTCCAGCTCACAGGCTACGATCTAACCCCACCGATGGCTCCTCCCCTCGGTGTCCTCCAGCTCACAGGCTGCGATCCAACCCCACCAACGGCTCCTTCCATCAGGTGTCCTCCAGCTCACAGGCTGCGATCCAACCCCACCGACGGCTCCTCCCATCAGGTGTCCTCCAGCTCACAGGCTGCGATCTAACCCCACCGATGGCTCCTCCCCTCGGTGTCCTCCAGCTCACAGGCTGCGATCCAACCCCACCGACGGCTCCTCCCCTCGGTGTCCTCCAGCTCACAGGCTGTGATCCAACCCCACCGACGGCTCCTCCCATCAGGTGTCCTCCAGCTCACAGGCTGCGATCCAACCCCACCGACGGCTCTTCCCATCAGGTGTCCTCCAGCTCACAGGCTGCGATCTAACCCCACCGATGGCTCCTCCCATCAGGTGTCCTCCAGCTCACAGGCTGCGATCTAACCCCACCGATGGCTCCTCCCCTCGGTGTCCTCCAGCTCACAGGCTGCGATCTAAGCCCACCCATGGCTCCTCCCCTCGGTGTCCTCCAGCTCACAGGCTGCGATCTAACCCCACCGACGGCTCCTCCCCTCGGTGTCCTCCAGCTCACAGGCTGCGATCCAACCCCACCGACGGCTCCTCCCCTCGGTGTCCTCTAGCTCACAGGCTGCGATCTAACCCCACCGACGGATCCTCCCCTCGGTGTCCTCCAGCTCACAGGCTGTGATCCAACCCCACCGACGGCTCCTCCCATCAGGTGTCCTCCAGCTCACAGACTGCGATCTAACCCCACCGACGGCTCCTCCCCTCTGTGTCCTCCAGCTCACAGACTGTAAACCAACCCCACCGACGGCTCCTCCCCTCTGTGTCCTCCAGCTCACAGGCTGCGATCCAACCCCACCGACAGCTCTTCCCCTCTGTGTCCTCCAGCTCACAGGCTGTGATCCAACCCCACCGACGGCTCCTCCCCTCGGTGTCCTCCAGCTCACAGGCTGCGATCCAACCCCACCGACGGCTCCTCCCATGAGGTGTCCTCCAGCTCACAGGCTGCGATCCAACCCCACCGACGGCTCCTCCCATCAGGTGTCCTCCAGCTCACAGGCTGTGATCCAACCCCACCGACGGCTCCTCCGCTCTGTGTCCTCCAGCTCACAGGCTGCGATCTAACCCCACCGACGGCTCCTCCCCTCTGTGTCCTCCAGCTCACAGACTGTGAACCAACCCCACCGACGGCTCCTCCCCTCTGTGTCCTCCAGCTCACAGGCTGTGATCCAACCCCACCGACTGCTCCTCCCCTCGGTGTCCTCCAGCTCACAGGCTGCGATCCAACCCCACCGACGGCTCCTCCCATCAGGTGTCCTCCAGCTCACAGGCTGTGATCCAACCCCACCGACGGCTCCTCCCCTCGGTGTCCTCCAGCTCACAGGCTGCGATCCAACCCCACCGACGGCTCCTCCCATCAGGTGTCCTCCAGCTCACAGGCTGCGATCCAACCCCACCGACGGCTCCTCCCATCAGGTGTCCTCCAGCTCACAGGCTGCGATCCAACCCCACCGACGGCTCCTCCCCTCGGTGTCCTCCAGCTCACAGGCTGCGATCCAACCCCACCGACGGCTCCTCCCATCAGGTGTCCTCCAGCTCACAGGCTGCGATCCAACCCCACCGACGGCTCCTCCCATCAGGTGTCCTCCAGCTCACAAGCTGCGATCTAACCCCACCGATGGCTCCTCCCCTCGGTGTCCTCCAGCTCACAGGCTGCGATCCAACCCCACCGACGGCTCCTCCCATCAGGTGTCCTCCAGCTCACAGGCTGCGATCCAACCCCACCGACGGCTCCTCCCATCAGGTGTCCTCCAGCTCACAGGCTGCGATCCAACCCCACCGACGGCTCCTCCCCTCGGTGTCTTCCAGCTCACAGGCTGCGATCCAACCCCACCGACGGCTCCTCCCATCAGGTGTCCTCCAGCTCACAGGCTGCGATCTAACCCCACCGATGGCTCCTCCCCTCGGTGTCCTCCAGCTCACAGGCTGCGATCCAACCCCACCGACGGCTCCTCCCATCAGGTGTCCTCCAGCTCACAGGCTGCGATCTAACCCCACCGATGGCTCCTCCCCTCGGTGTCCTCCAGCTCACAGGCTGCGATCCAACCCCACGGACGGCTCCTCCCCTCGGTGTCCTCCAGCTCACAGGCTGCGATCCAACCCCACGGACGGCTCCTCCCATCAGGTGTCCTCCAGCTCACAGGCTGCGATCCAACCCCACCGACGGCTCCTCCCATCAGGTGTCCTCCAGCTCACAGGCTGTGATCCAACCCCACCGACGGCTCCTCCCCTCGGTGTCCTCCAGCTCACAGGCTGCGATCCAACCCCACCGACGGCTCCTCCCCTCGGTGTCCTCCAGCTCACAGGCGTCGATCCAACCCCACCGACGGCTCCTCCCATCAGGTGTCCTCCAGCTCACAGGCTGTGATCTAACCCCACCGATGGCTCCTCCCCTCGGTGTCCTCCAGCTCACAGGCTGCGATCCAACCCCACCGACGACTCCTCCCCTCGGTGTCCTCCAGCTCACAGGCTGCGATCTAACCCCACCGACGGCTCCTCCCCTCGGTGTCCTCCAGCTCACAGGCTGCGATCCAACCCCACCGACGGCTCCTCCCCTCGGTGTCCTCCAGCTCACAGGCTGCGATCCAACCCCACCGACGGCTCCTCCCATCAGGTGTCCTCCAGCTCACAGGCTGTGATCCAACCCCACCGACGGCTCCTCCCCTCGGTGTCCTCCAGCTCACAGGCTGCGATCCAACCCCACCGACGGCTCCTCCCATCAGGTGTCCTCCAGCTCACAGGCTGCGATCCAACCCCACCGACGGCTCCTCCCATCAGGTGTCCTCCAGCTCACAGGCTGCGATCCAACCCCACCGACGGCTCCTCCCATCAGGTGTCCTCCAGCTCACAGGCTGCGATCTAACCCCACCGATGACTCCTCCCCTCGGTGTCCTCCAGCTCACAGGCTGCGATCCAACCCCACCGACAGCTCCTCCCCTCGGTGTCCTCCAGCTCACAGGCTGCGATCTAACCCCACCGATGGCTCCTCCCCTCGGTGTCCTCCAGCTCACAGGCTGCGATCTAACCCCACCGACGGCTCCTCCCCTCAGTGTCCTCCAGCTCACAGGCTGCGATCTAACCCCACCGACGGCTCCTCCCCTCGGTGTCCTCCAGCTCACAGGCTGCGATCCAACCCCACTGACGGCTCCTCCCCTCGGTGTCCTCCAGCTCACAGGCTGCGATCCAACTCCACCGACGGCTCCTCCCATCAGGTGTCCTCCAGCTCACAGGCTGTGATCCAACCCCACCGACGGCTCCTCCCCTCGGTGTCCTCCAGCTCACAGGCTGCGATCCAACCCCACCGACGGCTCCTCCCATCAGGTGTCCTCCAGCTCACAGGCTGCGATCCAACCCCACCGACGGCTCCTCCCATCAGGTGTCCTCCAGCTCACAGGCTGCGATCTAACCCCACCGATGGCTCCTCCCATCAGGTGTCCTCCAGCTCACAGGCTGCGATCCAACCCCACCGACGGCTCCTCCCCTCGGTGTCCTCCAGCTCACAGGCTGCGATCCAACCCCACCGACGGCTCCTCCCATCAGGTGTCCTCCAGCTCACAGGCTGCGATCCAACCCCACCGACTGCTCCTCCCATCAGGTGTCCTCCAGCTCACAGGCTGCGATCTAACCCCACCGACGGCTCCTCCCCTCGGTGTCCTCCAGCTCACAGGCTGCGATCCAACCCCACCGACGGCTCCTCCCCTCGGTGTCCTCCAGCTCACAGGCTGCAATCCAACCCCACCGACGGCTCCTCCCATCAGGTGTCCTCCTGCTCACAGGCTGCGATCTAACCCCACCGACGGCTCCTCCCATCAGGTGTCCTCCAGCTCACAGGCTGCGATCCAACCCCACCGACGTCTTCTTCCGTCATTGATGGTGAGAGGGTGTTGTTAAGTCAGCGACACTTAGGCTTGTGGCGCCGACACGCTTGTACATCGCTGGTCCCTCCTACAGCTCCTCAGTGCGGCGCGGCCTCCTGTCGGGTCAGTGCTGATTCTGCTCCCGGGCTCTCACTGTGTGCGGACCGGTCCCAAGGGCAGGCCGAGCACAGCCAGACCCGGGTCAGTTCTCCACACTCTGCTTTGGCGGTGGGGGCCCGTCTTTCTCTCACTTTGTGCTATTCAGTCGCGTCTGGCGCCTTTCAACTGCTACTTTTCCTGATGTGGTCAGATTGGCAGCTATTATGAAGGATTATGCAGGATAATGGGCTTAAGTGTGGAACAGTGTTAGGATGTGTCCGCCACCTTGGCTGGCTAGCCACGCCCCCTCCCTCCCTTATATAAGATACTGCTTGCAAGGGTAATTCAAAAGCATGCAGCTCTGTGAAACACCCAGTGCTAGAAAGGAAGGTTACTAGCCTGTAACTAAAGGTATCCTACATTGGAATCTCTCAGAGATACCTAGGTTCCTCCCTGTTAAAACAGAGCATTTATGTGCATGTATGCTTAAAAATGTGAAGATGGTAACCTCTAGGTGATGAGTTTCAGCCAGATTACCTGTCTGCCATACACAGAACCTGATTTAGGGTTTGATGGATAAGCAGTGGCGTAACAAAACTTGAGGGGGCCCCCCACGCTCCGGACCCAGTCAAGAGCTTTCAGGCCAGGGGCCCGCCACCCGTGCATAGTGCTGGAGGGGGGGGGGCTAGAGGTCAGGTCCCCCACCCCGTGGGGGCTATTGTTATGCCACTGTGGACAGGTGTAGGAAATTGCCGTTTTGGACATGGTTGCCCCCACTTTTTGCCTGGTATTTGATGTGATTTTGACTGGAAGGGAACTGAGTTCCTGCTAACCAGGTCTCCAGTGCCAGATCTCTTTCCCAAAACTGTGCAATTGTTTCTCCCAATTGGCAATACCTTTAGCACCCTTTGAAAGTCCCTAGTATATGGTACCTAGACCCTGAGGTACTAAAGATGATCCCTAAAAGCAGCAGCACCTATTGTACCACCCCAAGAGTCCCCTCACCAAGCTCTGTGTAAGGAAGTGGGTTTCTGTTGCAGTAAAACCCCCCCACTTTTTGCCTGATAACTGACGCACTTTTCCTTGTTGTGCCATGGGCTCCTGCCAATCAGGTGCCCAGGGCCTGTGTTCCTTCCCTAAAAACTGCCTAACAGCCAAAACCCAATTGGCATCTCTGGCCACATGTCAGCCCCTGGTAAATGGTACCACAGGTACCCAGGGCACTGTGACCAGAGAAGGCCCCTAAGAGCAGCAGCACTTATTGTGCCACCATTAGAGGCCCTGTACCCTGACACACACACACTGCCTTTGCAGGCTGAGTGTCTTGGTGCAGAACAAAACAGAGAGTCGACATGGCCCACATCCCTGTGTGCCATGCCCTCAACATACACTGCCCTGGCATACCTCAGTCACCCCTCTAGCTGGGTGCCCTATGCCAGTGGTGTGGGCACAGGTGCATGAGCCCTGTGCCCCTACAGTACCCAGGTCCATTCCTGGGCACTGTAAGTGTAGTGCTGCCATTAAGAGTATATGGTGCTGGGAGGTCGTCAACACGAACTCCACAGCACCATGATGGCTACACTGAAGACTGAGAAGTTTGGTATCAAACTTCTCAGCACAGTAAACCCACACTGATGCCAGTGTGGGATTTACTGTAAGATGCACGACAGAGGGCATCTAAGAGATGCCCCCTGAACCTAATCTACAATCCACGTCTTGTCTGAGGGGCTGCCTAATCTGCCACACAGCAGACATGTTGCTGGACCCCTGGGTAGAGAGCCATCCGCTCTCCTGAGCCTGCAACAATGCACATCCTGGGCGAGGTGCTAGGTCTCCTCCCCCAGGATGGGCAGGGGAAGCTTCAAAGGCATGCCGCCTTTGTGAGCTTCTCCAGGCCACTTGCTGTACTTAGCAACTGGCCCCTACCGGTTCTGACCCCTACTCTGGCGGGAAGACTGTCCGGAAACCCCAAGGAAGGAAAGGGGGTGTGCCAGCCTCTGGCAACCCCACCCCTCGGGTGGGGAAGACGAGGTGAAGCACATCTCCGGGCTCTCGCCATCTTGAAGATGGGGAGCCCTGCCCAATCAGGACTAGGCTACTGCCCCCTCCCACAGGAGAGTGGCAGGATAGTGGGTGTACCCACCCCAGGGAAGGGACCCATTGGTCCCTGCCCTTTACCTACCTGTAACGCCCCTAAATTTAGTATTTAGGGGCACCATGAACCTTCCTTCCTTAGATCCAGATTCTGAAACAGCAAAGAAGATCAAGAAGACCTGCCGTGCAGCTGCTAACAAGAGGAAGACATCAACTGCTTTGGCCCCAGCCCTACCCGCCTGTCGACCCTCAAACCTGCTCCTGCTAAATCCCGGCATCTCCCGTGGCCAGCAACCTCACAAACCCGGGAGGACCTGGCTACCTTGTGACTCTGAGCATCTGTTACTCCCATGAGCACTGGTACTGCTCAAAGCAAGTAACTGACCCCTGGCATCAGCCAGGAACCGCGAACCCTGCACACTCTGCACCCGCCAAGGGTGGCCTGTGCTGGAGTGGACAAAGACCACGAGGACGTCCCCCCGGCGACTGTGACCACGAATCCAGCACCCAAGAACCCACCTTGATGCTTCTGATGACACCTGCAGCCTCAGAACCAGGGACCCCCAAAACAACCCCCCCCCCCAAACGCGATCCACAGAGGGTAAGATTTCCCGACACCAAAAGGCACCTCGGCGCCCTGCGGCCTCTGTGCCCAACTCCTGGGTATCTACCTATCCTCCAACTACCCAACTTACCTCTCGAAGTGGTGGTCGCACCTGAAGAATCTTTGTCCCCGAGCTTGCAGCCTTTGTTCGTTCTTGAGCTTCTCCATTGCAATCCATTGAGCGCCCGACGGCTCAAAAGCACCCTGCACCCAGCCGCCCGAGTGGCCCTGGCAGTGCAACTTCTACTCTAACCTACTTCCCTATTTGCCCTGAGCAAGTGATCAGTGGATAGGTGGGAAAGTTAGCTAGTCAGATAGGCGTGTCCTCCCTCAGGCAAGTGCCACCACTGAGGTGGGCTACCTGAAGGGAAGGTGACTTTTCAAAGTTTGCTATCTTGGTGATGGCAAAACCTAAGAGTTCTGGAACAGGGTTATGCCCATGTCCCCCAGGAAGTGATTGTATAGGGGACATAGTGCCCCCCCAAGGGCGAGTAGCCCATTGGCTATTACCCTACACCCTCCTAACGCTCCTATGTCAAAATTTTGGGGGGCCCTGGTACCACAGCATCAGATCCTGCCAACCAAAACAAGAATGGGCAAAGAGCCGCAAAAGAAAGAACTGCAGAAGAAGCAACTGACTTGGCACCAGTCCTACCGGCCTGTTCACCTATTCTCAACAATTACGCCAAAGTCTCGCCCTTCAAGCTTCAGATCCTTCAGAGGCTGGAAGGCCTCCCAGCGCGTCCCATAAGACACCGGAATTCCATGGAGCAGTGAAGCTGTTCCCCTGCATCTTGCAGGTACCAAAAACTGAGCTGTGAGGCTTCAAGACTGTGAAAACCTGATGGCGGAAGGCACCACTTCACCCGAGTCGCCTAGCCCGAGCTGAAGTGGGCCAATGGTGTTACCGTGGTTCCCAGATCCTCCAGACTTGAAGCCCACCTTGGATTTCCTCGATGTGGACTTCTCGCCGCCGCCTGCAGCCTCTGTTTGCAGGCCCCATCCACCACGACCACTCTTGGTGACAAAAACCTGACACCTAAGGACACCTCTGAACCTGTTGCCCCTGGCCCGTGGAGAAGAGGACCAAAGGTGTCCCCATGTCCCCGAGCTTTGTGAGCCATGAGCCCCCTTTTTGAGTCATCTCGACTGGCCTCCCAGTCCGACCCTGCAGCATCTGTTCACAAAGACCGATGCCCATAGACATGCACCTAGCACCCAACCTTGTTCTGCACCACTGCACCCGGCCGCCCACCTGCTGGTGCTGCCTTGAACCTTGCGTGTTACTCGCCTCAAATCCAGGAGGTTGGTCTTGTAAGTGCTGCAAAGAACTTGTATACCATATTTGTTTTTCCTCCAATAGGATAACATTGCAGCCTCTGAAAAATTTACTAAGTATAGACTTTTCAAACACAAAAGCACTTCTCTTGAGCGTATTGATTCTGGGGCCTAAACATATATAAAGATACATGTTATTTTTATAAATTGGTGTAGATCTTCTTATTGAGTAGTGTACATCATTTATTGCTTTAGTGTGTATTTGCAGATGTCGAACTCTCCTCTCTGAAAAGTCTCAGACTGCTTGACCACACTACCCCTAGAGGAGCACCTTAGATTGCTAGAGCAAGCACCTGTCCACTTATAAGGGAATTCCCGGACTCTTTGCACAGTATATCTTTTTTTGATATACTACCTAGAGCGGGTTTCCTACAACAGGTTACTCCGTCATAAGGGCAACAGAGTATCTGTCTGACAAAATCTGCCCACACTATTTTAAGTCAGGCAAATCATCAGGTTTATGCTGACGAAGTAAAGTTTACTCAGTCAGTGTAAACATCCCTCCAATGGCCTGAAGGAGCAAGGGCCATTGGAGGTAAGCCATCCGAACGTCCACTCTCTTTAGAGTGGGCAATTGTGGCAGGTTTTTTTTTATATACTTTAAAAATAAAACAAAAATCCCCATAGTATGAGTGCAAGCTCCTATAGTGTTGGGGCTATTCGTTTGTTTTCTTTTCCAGAAGCAAACTACCGCTTTGGAAGTTTGTTTTGGTGCAAACATCTGTAACCAATGGCGAACGCACAGAACATTTTTACAATTACTTTATATAAACTGCAGTGGCTGTCAGTGAACTCTAAATTTTTCAGGCTGAGTAAAAGCAGTGTGGCAGAAGTAAAGTCCTCCGCTACCTTGACGCCCCTTAATCTGTCGGTCAAACTCTAAATCCAGCCCAAAGAGTCCAAAAATTAGGTTGTTAGGCTACAAAGAGTATTACATTACATTCTATGTAAATCCTTTTCTTTGTAACTGCGGGCCTTGCCTTGGTGAATAATCCAAAAGTATATGTATCTTTGAAAGATACCAAATACTGGGGAACTGTAGTTGCAGATGAATGGCTTTTTTGTATGCTTGTAAATGAAGTTATGCTAATGAAGAAATCTAATGCTGTTTTTGTTCCTTCTGGCATCATAGCAGTTCCAATCTCACATGGCTACAGCACAGCACCTGCAGAGACTTCAGGAGATTCAACACATAAGCAATACCTGCCTGGTGACATTCATGCCCATTGCCAAGGAGAACCAGTTTCCTGTGCCCGGGAGAGATGGGTGAGTGTCGCTAAGCAGCTACGGACAGGTCATAGGATTATTAACTTGTACATGCCACTTGGGAGAAACATGAAAAGACGATCCTTACTGGGAACATTGCTTGAATCTTTACACTTGCAGAGGAAAGCTGCTTTATATTGATAAAGGCTTCAATCTCATGCTGTACGTGTTGGTATTCAGGGTCACATCTTTGAGAAGGCCGCATGATGATCTCCCTGACCTATAGAGTGTCTCACATGATCTGATAGAGACTTCCAGCCGCAGATTCCTTACCTTAGCATTAGACCCAGGTGTCAGACTTGATCTGGAAATTGTTTCATGAGCAGTACCTCTGTGCGCCGGTAGGTTGCATCGTTCAGCGCCGCATTGCGTCGTCTGTACCGGAAGTGACGTGCGCAGTGCCTATATAGGCACCACCCTAGCGCGCTGGCATCAGTCCTTTTCTTTTTGCACCAGTCATTGTAGATCAGGAGAAGAGCTATCTCCAGTCACTTTTCGGCTGACCTTTTTCTTACCCTTTAGTCGAAGATTTTCTGAGACATTATCTCCTCGTGTTGCAGGGATGTCCGCGAGGAAGGCTGGCTTTAAGCCCTGTGGTGCCTGTCACTGGGAAATGTCGATGATGGACCCTCACCTCATCTGCCTCGGGTGCCTCGAGAGCAACCACGAAACCAAGACCTGCATTGATTGTTTCACTATGCACCCCAAGGCCTTAACGTGCAACGCCACGGCGGTCTCAAACGCTCGTCGTCGCACTCTAAGTCGTTTGGGTAAGTCCCACAAGCACCAAAAGAACAAGAAGCCAAAGAGATCTTCAACTTCACCCCATCTGTCAAAATCATCCGATGAGATGAGGGAGCGTTGGCATTCACGGCCAGGCTCTGCGGTTGAGGCTATGCCTTGGGGATGACTGGGAGAGGACACTGGACCCAGAAGAATACTAGCCCCTAGATGTCACAGAGGACACCTAGTGGGAGAATTTGGCATATGGCACTGCAATGGACACCTCCCCTGATGCTGGCATGGTCTGTTCTCCTACCGTGGCAATGGAGGAGGGAGCCTCATTTGCTATGGTGGTGAGGGTGGCTGAAGTCCTGGACCTTCAGCTGCCTTCCTTGGCTATCAAGAGTAACTTAACTGAGGTGCTTCAGGTGTTCTACTTGGAGCCTGGTCGAAGCCCTGTACAGGTGCTCCTGTGAATAGGATAATTCCCTGCTGCCATCACCACACCCCAGGGGACCCCAACTTCTTCATCCAACACCCAACCCCGAAAAGGTTGGTGGTCCTAGTAAATCCTCGATCATTTCCTACCCCTCCACTGGACAAGGAATCCAAGAGGCTGACTACCTTGGGAAAGAAGATGTTTTCTTCTGTCAGCCTGGCACTACGGTTGGTGAAAATAGCGTGCCCTTTGGGGTGACACTCCCATTCGCTTTGGGAATCGTTGCGCAGGTGGTCCTATGGTCTCTTCAGAGGCAAGGCGGATTCTGCACTGGAGCGCTTCAACAACAGCAAAGCTATGGCCAAGTGGGCCTTTCCATTGCCCCCACCAACCCCAATCCACCCTTTGCTCCTTTCATGGCCATGAAAGGGGCTTAAGCCGCGTCTCTACCCACCCAGCTACCACGACACGCAAGATTCCCAGGACATGCTACCCACAGACCTCATAGGTCAGGTAGCCTGTACACGGCCAACTCCGGGCAGCAGCAGCCTCCGAGCCTCTTTAGTTTGCCCTCCGACCATCATAGGCACCCAGTGGGAGTCCAGATACACCATCACCTGCACCACTAGAGGTCGATCACATCCAAAATTGGGTTCTCCAGGCTGTCTAAAGAGGCTACTCCTTCCCCTTCGTGACTACTCCCCTACCTGTGCCACTCACTTCGACAGGCTGACAGAGGACCATATCTCCATACTCCGCCAAGAAGTGGCGGCTCTCTTGGCCAAGGGAGCCATAGAGAGGGTGTCTGCATCCGAAGTCGGTCATGGTTACTATTCTCACTACTTTCTGGTGCCCAAGAAGGGCGCAGGTCTTCGTCCTATCCTAGACCTGCGCCCTCTCAATTTCTTTCTGAAAAAGGAGAAATTCAAAATACTCACACTCGCTCAAGTTCTGGCTGCCCTGGACCCAGGAAACTGGATAGTAGCATAGGACATGCAGGAGGCATACTTCCCCATCCCTCTCCAGCCTGCCCACCTGTTACCTGCGGTTCACGGTAGGCCATGAGCCCTTTCAGCTAACCGTGCTACCCTTTGACCTTACCAGTTCCCTTGGATGTTCACCAAGGTGATGGCAGTGGTTTCAGATCACCTGCGGAGATTAGGGATGCCAGTTGTCCCCTATCTTGATGACTGGCTGTTAAAGGTGGCCTTGCCCCAGGCAGTTGTCTCCCACCTCCAGACTATTGCGGACCACCTGCACTTGCTGGAGTTTACTATCAACGTGCCGAGGTCACACCTGACCCCTCTCAGACATTCCCTTTCATCAGAGCTGTTCTGTGTACAGTGCAGTTTTGAGCTTGTCCTCCAGAACGGCGAGTCTAGGATATTTAGGCTATGATACCGATGTTTCAGCCTCTATCCTGGATTTTGGTGAGTCTGACTATGAGACAACTGGGCCACATGGCCTTCTGCATCCTGCTTGTGTCACATGCCTGCTGGCATATGCGAGCTCTGCAGTGGGACCTGAAGTTACAGTGAGTGCAGAATCAGGGGAATCTCTCAAGCATGGCCCAGATCTCGTATGGCTCTGCAAAAGGTCTGCAGTGGTTAACAAACCCAGATGGGGTCAGCAGCAAACCAGGTTCCATTCCTCAACCAGATCTTACAGTAATGATAGATGCGTCACTCCTGGGCTGGGGTGGCCATGAGGAGAGATGGACTTGAGAGGCCTTTGGTCTCCAGAGAAATCTGGGCTCCAAACTAGCCTTTTAGAGCTTTGATCGAACTGACTGGCATTGAAAACCTTTTTACCCTGTATCAAGGGAAGGCTCGTGCAGGTGTTCATGGACAACACTCCCGCCATGTGGTACTGCAACACATGGGGTGGGGTGGGGACGTGGACCCTTTGTCAAGAGGCCCTACGTCTCTTTACATGGCTGGAACGTCAAAGCATTTCCCTGGTGGTTCAACACCTGATGGGATCTCTGAACGCCAGAGCTGACAATCAGCTCAAAATGCCTTGTAGATCACAAATGGCATCTCCGAGAGGCGTGGCTAGCAGCCAGCCAAAATGGCCACACCCTAAGTGAGCTCTGGCGAGCACCTGCTGAAACCCCTGTTGGAAATATCCATCTGCCACGCTGCAAGTCACGTTCGGGAGGTCCCGACACTACACGGTATGTCTGGACGGCGATTGGGACCCGGCGATTGCTCATTTTGGCGGAACAGGCGGAGGCAGCCGCGGTGAAGAGGTGTGGCCTCGTGAGATGGACGGGCCTACGCTTGAAGGCCTGGTGAGAGAAAGGAGGACCGGGAAATCCAGATCCCTTGCGCAAAGGTGACCCGCTTCTGAGGCAGCTGAGGTGAAGAGGCATAAAGTCTAACAGCGCACCCGAAGCGGGGAGGAGGACACACTGTGGTACTGACGCCCAGACCAAGGTGAGCTGCTGTGCGCGTCGGGCGTAGACCAGTGCGAAGCTGGTGGTGATCGACCTGGAAGCCACAACTGAGAGGTGGTGCCTGAGGTAGTTGCGGCCGTCAACTGGTTCCGAACAGCGGTCATGGCCACCACTACTGCCATTGGCAACTAACAAGAGGCAGCGGGACAGGGAAGTGAGTTGCTGCCTCCGATGCCCAGTCAGAGGTGAAACTCTGTGCAGAAGACGCAAGTACACAATTGAGAGGGAGTGCCTGCAGTGAATACGACTGCCCACAGACCCCGCACTGAGGCAGCGGCCTCTACTGTTGCAGCTGGGGAAAATCGCGAGGCGCTAGTTACGGAGGCCTCAAGAGACAGGAGACGCAACCTGGGCTCAGGGGACGGGAAGCATAAACATTCTGAAATGGCATGCTCGATGACACACTAACTGACATCAGAGACCCTATATTTGAGTTTAGCGAGGGGTAAACATACGGCCTGCAGCCTAGGAATATAGAACCTGCCCTTGGGTCGACGTAATGATATAAAGGTGAGCGCCAACCAGTAAGATTGTATAGTGCAGGAGACATGTAGCTCCAACGAGCCTCAGACCAGTCTGGTAGAGTTGGACAAAAAAGCCTGGCCGGTACGGTGTGAAGGGTGTTGGTACAGCCCAACTTACAACGAAATAGCGCGCTACAAAGGGTCCAAGTTGGCGCACCAAACAAAGCTCGATACATTTACGTGTCTTAAGGTGGACACCCAGTCAGAGGGGGGTGATGACCAACGCCAAAAGCTGGTGACTGAGGAAGGAGGTCTCACGTTACAGGATATAATGACAGCAATCCTTGGAGTGCACTCGGCACTTGAAAGTAAGATTTACACTGTCGCCTCAGAGGTAATGTTAATGCATGCAGACCTTCGCAATCTGGGGGACCAGGTAAAAGTTACTGAAGACTCCATACCTACGCTCCAGTCATCCACCAAAGTGCTTGAAGTCCACGTGGATAAGCTCCAAACTACAATGGCTGCCCTGAAGGCAAAGTTAGAAGAATACAAAGGGTGCGCTCACAGAAATAACGTTCAAAGTTTGGAAGTGCCAGAGCAGACTGACGGCCCGTCTACGGACTTGTTTGTTGAAGATCTTATCACAAAGCATCTGCAGCCCGAGGTCTTTCTAACTACTTCTCAGTAGAATGGGCCCTCCAAGTACCAGAGGGCCCACAGCGACCGGGTGCGCTCCCTCCCAATCCTGAGGAGGATTTTCTTTTTTTTTTTTTTTTTTTTTTTTTGAAACCGTTTATTACAATCTCAAATATATACAGGTATGGGCCTACAACCTTCCGGCCGGCCGCTAAAGTGACAGAAATAAATGACATATATACAATAAGGCACTTGGCGTTACAGAGACGCTAAAGCAGGAGGTATCAACAACGTGGGCCACATGACTCTGAGCCCACAATACGGTTTCGTTTTATACAACACAACAACATAAAACCACACCCGCAAGGCAACCCGAGAGCGAAAGTGACCACATATGCTCCTCAAATGGGGGGACCCCAACCATACACTAAAATCGAAGGAGGGGAAGGGGGAATAGGTCCGGGACTGGAAAAACACTGTGCCCGGGATTGAGGGAGGGGGTCATCTAGGGGGACGGAGCTGGTGAAGCGGGAGGCAACAATGGCGGCTCGCAAATACCCCCGCGGTAGGCGTTCCAGGGGCCCCACACCTTCAGCCATGCCCCAGGCTTACCCCGCGCCACATACACCACCTTCTCTCGGAACATGCACCAATCCATGTGTTCTTTCCAGGCCGACACTGCCGGGGGCCTCTGGGATCCCCACAGTTGAGCGATGTCACGTTTAGCAATCATATAACCCAGCGTCACCCATCGCGTCTGCGGAACCGAGTAGTCGGTCGGTTCCCATACATTCAGCAGGCATCTCCTCGCTTCAGGCACCAGCACGACATGCGTAACCGCTCGCAGGACCTCATGCACACCACGCCAGAATCGCTCCACCCTCGGACATTCCCACAGAATATGTAAAAAAGTCGCCAATGCACCGCACCCACGCTTACACAGTCCATCCTCGGCATAGCCCATACGCAGAAGCCCTGGCCCCGTCATGTACACCCGGTGAAGTATCTTAAGCTGGACGAAGCGAAGGCGAGCCGGGATGGCCACCTCCTTCGGGGAGGCCACAGCGGAAATCCAGTCCTCGTCGTCCAGCTCCAACCCATCGGCAACCCAAGCCTCGCGGAGCCCAGTCAGTAAGCCCGAGCGGTCATTAATCAACTTCTTGTAGATGAGGGAGATCGTGCTGTCCGGAACGTGGCCATCTAGCACTCTATCCTCCAGTGGGGAGGACTCCGGGATGGCGGCCACGTCTGGGAAGACAGAACCCAGTGCGTGACGGACCTGTAGGTATCGAAAGTATTCACTGCCCTGCAGCTGAAACTCCGCCTGCAGTGTCTCGAATGTTTTGAATCCTCCCCTCGTCCAGAGATCCCCCACTGTACTAATGCCTATCGTGTCCCACCTATCGAAGCCCTTCGAGGTCCATAGGGAGCCCAACCTCTCAGACGCATACAACGGTGACGACCGGGTCAAACGGTCCTTCCATCCCATAGCTGCATTGGCCGCGTGCCACACTCGCACCATGACACGCGTGGGTCCCGTCAGGCGGGAATCGGGCACGCTAGTATAGAGCGCTCGATTGTAATCGCCACCGGGCAGGAGCGTCTTGTCCATTTCAAATGCCGGGTTTAAGGCGGGCCCGTAAAGGCCGTGATTAATTGCAGCTAATTGGGAGGCCCAGTAATACCGCTTAATATCCGGGAGGGCAATCCCTCCGTCATACCACGGGAGCGTCAACTTTGCCAGGGCTATACGCGGCCTCCCGTCCCAGAACAGGCGGCGCTGCAGACTCTCCACCTCACGGAAGTAGCGCGCCGGGACCAGGTCCATCGAGTTCTGGAGAGCGTACAGAAAGCGCGGTAATGACATCATCTTGAACAATGCCGCCCGGCCGAGCGGCGAAAGCGGCAAGCGCCGCCAGCGCGCGACGTCCTCCTTCAAGCGCTGGAGGGGGGGAAGCAAATTCCGCTCGTAGCGGGCCACCGGGTCCAGCGTAATATATACGCCCAGGTAACGAAACCCCTGCGAGGCAATCTGGATCGAGAACAGGAGCCTCCCCGGAAAGCACATAGACACAGGATTTAGCCCAGTTGATGACAAGACCTGAGTTACGGCCGAAGGAGCGCAGAACATCGACCAGGACAATCAGGGATTTACGCGGGGAGGCTAAGTACAACAGGATGTCGTCGGCGTAGAGGGACACGCGGTCCTCATACTCAGGGGTCCAACGGAGACCACGGATAGAAGGGTGCCACCGCAGCCACTCCGCCAGGGGTTCCAAGGCCAGTGCAAACAGGAGCGGCGACAGGGGGCAACCCTGTCGCGTGCCCCGTCCCAGCACGAATGGGGCCGAGACACGACCATTCACCACCACCTGCGCCAATGGGTCAGAGTACAACAATTTGACCCAGCTGATGAATCCCGGGCCAAATCCAAATTTCGCCAACATCGCCCAGATGTACGGCCACTCGAGCGTGTCAAACGCCATGGTGGCGTCCAAGGACGCCAAGATGGCCGGCTCCTGCACGAATGGAACACGCGCGAGCACCCCGTGCAAGCGCCGCAGGTTAAGGGCCGTGTTGCGATGCGGAATAAAGCCGGACTGGTCTTGGTGGACCAGATCGCCCACCACGCCGACCAGCCGGTTGGCAAGCACCTTAGCGAGGATTTTAGGCTCCGCATTTAAGAGCGAGATCGGCCGATAGGATGTAACCCGGTCTCGCGGTCTCCCCTCCTTGTGGATAACCACGATGGTAGCTAGACGCTGGTCCGGCGGGAGGGAGCCCCGCGAGTGGGCCGCAAGGAACATCGCGCGGAGGTGGGGTGCCAGTACATCCGGTCGCAGCTTATACAATTCGATAGGAAGGCCATTTGGGCCCATGGCCTTGCCCGAGGCGACCGAGCGTATGGCGAGGGCGATTTCATCCGAGGTGGGAGCGGCATCCAACGAATCCCTGTCCTCCACTGAAAGCGAGGGCAGCGCGATGTCCCGCAGCAGGGCATGGGAATCCTCCTCCGAGCAGGGAGAGACCGGAGAATATACCTCGCGGAAATAATCCGCGAAGCAAGAAACAATGCCTTCCGGCTCAGTAATTCGTACACCATCCATCCTCTCAATCAGCGGGACCACACGACTAGCTCTCTCCTTCTTATCCAACCACGCAATCAGTTTGCCAGCCTTATCACCCACATCGTACAGTCGCCCCTGTTGCTCTCTGCTAAGGCCCCTGGCCGCCTCCGTGATGAGGGCCCTATAGGCCGCCTGCTTAAGGTGTAGGACATGCAGCGCCGCGTCAGTCACCCCACTCCCCAGACCACCCTCCAATTCAGTAATTTCGGCCTCCACCCGGGTCACCTCCTCCTGTGCGCGTCTGCGGGCATGGGAGATAAAGGAGAGGGCCTCCCCTCTGAGAACTGTTTTGAAGGCTTCCCACAGGGAGATAGCCGACGGGACGGACCCCACATTCTCCTCAAAATACCGTTGCAATGATTTAATCAGGTCAGCACGAATAGTGGGGTCACGCAGGTACCAAGCATTGATTGGGGCTACCCTGCCCTCTCCCCTCGGGAAGACACCCAAGTGCAACAGGAGCGGGGAATGATCTGAAATACCCCGCGCCAGATGGCGCACCTCTCCCACCCTCCCAGCATAGGCCGCAGGGACAAGGACATAATCAAGCCGCGAGAGGCTACCATGGGCACCCGAATGGAAGGTGTACTGCAGCTGGGTGGGATGCTTTAAACGCCAGCAGTCCACCAATCCCAGTGTGTCCAAAAGGCCCGCTAACCACGCCTGTGCCCGGGGGAGGTCCCTAGGGGGATGACGATCCATAGTCCCAGAAGCCACCGCATTGAAATCCCCCCCAACCACCAAAAGCCCCCCTGGGAGGTCAAGGAGGAGGCGTCCCAGATCTGCAAAGGTGGTGGACTGTAGCCCCGGTGGGACGTACACAGAGACAAAAACAACTACCTTGCCCTCCATCCTCCCCACCAAGACAGTGTAGCGTCCCCTCTCATCATGGCGCACCTCGTCTATTTCTAGCGGGAGCGAGGTCTTGACCATGATGCCCACCCCCCGCGAGCCTGATGTGAAGCCCGAGTGGGCCACCAAGCGAAAGCCACGGCGATTCATGGCACAAAAGGAGTTACCAATAAGGTGTGTCTCCTGCAGAAAGACCACATCAGGCGAAATCCGTTTCAGATACTGCAGGACCACACCCCGCTTGATCCTATCACCCAGTCCGTTAACGTTCCAGGACAACAAAGTTAAATCCCTACCCCCCATCACATAACGAAGCCATCATTTGTCCCCCCCAGAGCATCTCAAAAACAACAATACAATAACGGGTTTGCCTTGCGGTAGAAACGAACCACACCCCACCCCAACCCACCCAACCCAACAGAACTCCCCCCACCCTGCACCCCTGCATGAGCCCAAACAGCCCCCCCAAAGTGCAGTGTGCCTGTCGCCCCATAGATAAGAAAACTAACTAGTCCCCCAGAGGAGGAGGGAGATCCCCCAAGAGACCCCACACGACCTCCACAGGAGGGGAACTTACCCTAACAGTCAATAGTGACAACAACGCAGTCCAGAGCAAGGCCTACCATTAGTCCCTCAGTCCTGATCCGGCGGGCCCTCCCCACCAACCGCACCCCCCCCACCCCCCCGGCCCCGATCTCCGGGCAAAGTGTCTAGCCAGTCCCCGGCCACCTCGGGTCGATCAAAAAAGTGCGTGTGGCCATCCACCTCCACTCTCAGCTTAGCTGGAAAAAGCATCGCATATTTGAGATTCAGGTCCCTTAGGCGACGTTTAACTCCAAGAAAGCTCAGTCTCTGCTTTTGGACTGCCGGAGTGAAGTCAGGATAGAAATTGATGTCCATATTGTCAAGTTTGACCGGCCCTTGTAGCCTGGAAGTCTGTAGGATAGCGTCTCTGTCCCGAAAATTGAAGATCCGGGCGATGAGAGGCCTCGGAGGGGCTCCAACCTTAGGCCTACCCCCGGGGACCCTGTGGGCACGCTCCACCGCAAAGAATTTACTCAGCCCCCGAGGCTGGAGATGGGTGAGAACCAGGTCCTCAACAAATAGATCCTCCGCCTCGCGTCCCTCCGGCACCCCGATAATGCGGACGTTGTTCCTCCGGGCCCGACCCTCGGAATCCTCCAGCCGACGATTCATCAGGGCGCTCGCCTGGCCAAGCCTGCGCACCTCCTGTTGGAGGGCCGCCACGTCCGTTGTGAGGCCTGTGGTAGAGTGGGCCAAAGAGTCGACCCGGTCGTTGGTTTTAGACAAATCAGCCCTCACGAGGCCCACGTCCACGAGGACCGAGTCAATGTTATGCGCCAGAGTGTCGAAGCGCTGGTCCACCGAGGCCTTCATCTCGGCGATGGCGCCCATGACGTCTCGGAGGGTCAGGTCCGTGGGCAGAGCGGAAGCATCAGTCGGGCCCGTAGGGGACCTACGCGGCGCCTCTGGGGATCCCTTCTGGAGGGTGTAGCGGTCCATACTGTTGGATTGCTGGGCCGCGCCACGGCGGGTCGATCGCCATCTTGTTTTGTGGACATGGTTTCAATCCCCAAGACGAGTCAGTCTCCTCAAGAAAGGGGGGGGCCGACAATCCAGTTCAAGGGGTCCAGGGGGGAGCGACCACCGCTCCGCAGGACGGACCGCAGCTGGCGGACTGGCAGGGCACCCCAGCGAGACCACACCACCGCACACCGCCCCGCAACCCAACCTCGCCTGGCAGCAAGGAGGGCGCAAAAGCGAAAGTGAAAGTGCGGGGTACGCGAGTCACCCAGCCTTGCCCGCCGCTGTTGTTCACTTTATGTCCGGATCGCCCCACAACTCCAGTACGGGGGGCCGGTGTGGAGAAGGCTGCAAACCTCAATCGATGCTCCTGCCGGTGTCCGAGGTCCGATTTAAAAACTGAAAACGGGTGTCACCTCTGCTCGGGCTCACAAATACAGTCCCCTCATCTGGGACAGGATTCTGTCAGGATTTATGCAGGAGGTCGCGGAGGTCCTCGGGAGCCTCGCACCTACGCGGCCATCTTGGTTGCGCGCTAGGCTCCTCCCCCTGAGGAGGATTTTCAACTTCATAGACAGAGATGTAATATTACAGACTGCTCGCTTGGCCCCTCCATTAAAATACGACAACGCTATAACCTTTTTTACGTATTTCACGGTTAAGGTCCAGAAGATGCAACCCTCCTTTCTGGAAGTCAAAAGGTGGCTGAGTGAGAAAGAACTTAAATACACAATGTTGTTTCCTGCTAGGCTCCTGGTGGCGGTGGAGGGAAAATGTTGGTTCTTTGACTCCCCTGAGGAAGCCTGGGAGTGGCTGGATGGCTGAAGGAAACCTAGAAATAGACACCCACCGGCAAAAAGTGAGAAGGAATGGCTACAACCAGGTCGACAACAGAATGGGGAGTCGGTGGCAGACGACGATGGATCCACCGTCGCTCTGCCGACATAAGATTTCCAGCCAAATTGGATAAGAACTGGTACAAGTTGGGGCCGGGGCACTTTACTGGAAGCTGCTCAACACTTCAGCCAGATGGTTGATATTCTGAAATCACAGAGACTCGCTGCACCATATGAGGGGTTACTAGCAGAGGAGAATAGTCATGACTGAAGTGCCTTGCTGCCCTGAGTTGTGGACTCTGTGTAAGGTTGCGGTGATAGTCTAAAATCCTGCTGTAATTAAAGTAAAACCGATACAGTGTGGTGAACCTACTGCATGCTTGGGGGTGAGACTCCGATGGGTGGGAGGACGACTGGAACACGCTTCCCAACATCAAGCAATGAGGGACGGGGTATAAGGCACTCTGCAGAGTTGGGGGGGTGGATAGTTCTAAGTCCACGATGCAGGAAAGCAGAGAGGGGGGAGGAGGGGAAAAGTTTTATTAGCGGGTTTATGAGGTTTCATAAGCACACTATGTGGTTAGTAATGGCAGTAAAACACAATACATGTCTCAAACAATTGAATGTTGCAAGACAGGACATCTCCCAGACTACTCCGAGGGCATCTGTAGAGATCCCCTCCACCCAAACGCCCTCAAGTACTTCATGGAGGAATTGTAGTCTCCCCTAGGATCGTCATACTCCTGGTTGAGTTTCCAAAACATTATAGATACACGGTAAAATGAGTAGTGATAAACCCTCCTGTAACTTTTAAAATCCTTTCTTGGAACGTAAATGGACTAGGGGATCAAATCAAAAGGGGGGTGGCACTACAATACCTCAAGCGCCAGGTGCCCGACATCATCGTCTTGTTACAGAAAATTCACATACAGGGGAATTCCCATTGTGCACTCAATAGATGGGGCTATAAACTAGTTGTTCATGCAGTCTTTACTAGAGATTCGAGAGGGGTGGGTATCCTAATGCACAAGTCCTTTCACAATACTAAAGGTCACGCACGACCCACATGGGCGTTTTGTAACATTGTTAGGGCACTGGGAAGGCCGGCTCTTAAATATTGTGTCTCTTGACATCTCCCCCAAGATTACAAACCCTCATACTCGCTGACCTAGGCTCACGCATAGTCAGTCTGCTGCAGGGAGAGTTGCTTATTGTGGGCGATTGCAATGCAGCCCTTAACTGAGAAATGGACCGCCGGACCGCGAGATACACCAAGGAAGGCCCTGGCAGAGTTTTTGTCGACTATTGGCCTAGTTGATGTGTGGCGAATACGTAATCCATCAGCCCACCAGTATATCTTTCTTTCTAGTATCCACAGGAGTTTATCCCTCATAGACTTTATGTTCTGTTTGGCGGAGCAACTTCCAATGTTCGGGGAGATGGCCCACCTCTCAAGAGGTATCTCTGACCACTCTCCACTTAGTGCATCTTATGGATGTGCACCCACATCTAGGAGCAGCCCGATGTCACTTAACCCGTGGTACCTTAAAATACCATCTATCAGGGATGACCTATTGAAAGCGACAACTAACTACTTTAAAGAGAACAAGGGGTCGGTAGAGTTGGCCATATTTTATGGAAGGCCTACCAGCCAGTAATCAAAGGTCAAGCAATCTCCTTAATATCTGGCCATACAAAAGAGAGGCAGAAACAGCTGACAACAATAGAAGAAAAGATTCAGAAACAAGAATCTGAACTACTACTCTCGGACACCCTGGATGTGCAACACAGGCTACAAATTAAACAGAAAGAATATAGGGATATTACCGACGATAAAGCCAGAGCACAGAACCGATCGACTTTGCACCAACTATATGAGGTTGGTGACAGAGCAGGCAAACTTTTGGCATGGCTAGACAGAAAAGAAAAAGCTTCCAAATGGATGTTTGAAATTACTCCAGATAAGGGGGAACCAATTAGAGACTGACCGCGAATAGCGCATGCCTTCGCAGCGTACTATAGTCAACTGTATATGCCGTCATTGAAAATTACCCAAGCTGAAGCTCAGGACCTATTCTCTACTCTTGATATGCCCTCCCTTGAGGAGACAGACAGATAGTTTAGAATTAGAACTAACAGAGAGTGAAGTGTTGCAGGCCATCAGGGCATTGAAAGCCGGGAGAGCAATGGGCCCAAATGGCCTGCCGATTGAACTATACAAATTAACAGCTTCCGCAACTGCTCCATATTTAGTGCAGATGTTTCAGGAACGTATTAAAGCTGGAACGCTGCCTGAAAATCTAAAGTTGGCCAATATTGTGGTAATACACAAAGTTGGTAAATTACCAGAAAACTGTGCGTCTTACAGACTAATATCTCTGTTGAATGCAGAGATGAAGATCTTAGCGAAAGCCCTAGTAACTCGCTTGGCTCTGTTGCTACATAAGTTGGTCCACCCCGACCAGTCAGGATTCATGCCGGGTAGAAATACCGCACTCAACCTAAGGCGCCTTCACTGAGTGCTGGGTAGAGCTGAAAGTATTAGGGAGGAAGCTGTTGTAATGTCGCTAGACGCTAGAATGGTGTTCAACATGATAGAATGGCCCTTTTTATTCGCAGTCCTAGAAAGACTGGGATTTGGGCTTTTTTTGTTGCATGGGTCCGACCCCTATACTCTGAAATCCTAGTACAAGTGACGGTAAATGTGGACGATCAACAGTTTTTAAACTGCACAGGGGGCATGGCAGGGATGCCCCCTTTCCCCGTTAATATTTTCTGTAGTATTGGAACCACTAGCGGTGTGGATACTGTGTGACCCGCTTATCAGAGGACTTAAATGGATAGAAGACTGGGAGGATAGAATCTCCCTCTATGCAGATGATACCCTCCTCTATTTGGCGAACCCTTACTCCTTACATAGGTTGCTTCATATCTTCACCCTTAATCAAAAATACTCAGGGTACACTATAAACTGGGATACATCTTTGGTATACATCCTCTGGGGATCGAGTCCGAGGCTTCCCAGAGCTTATACAGCATGTGTAGTGACAGAGGGATTTCGATACCTGGGAATTTATGTAACCAAAGACCCAGCAGTGTTCTACTGTCGCTACTGGGCAACTATATATATATAAAATGATTGTGTTTCCCCTGTTCGTATATATTTTACAAAACACACCATATATGGTTCCTCCTGAGCTGAGTACTTTCGTGCTGTAGAAGTGGAGATGCGGACGCTTCTCTGGTATGGTGGAACTCCGTGGATAGCATTGAATAAACTGACCAAGAGCTGGCACGATGGAGGGATCACTCTTCCGGCGTTACAATACTACTATTGGGCCGTTCAACTTATAGTGATAAATTGATGGGTCCACTTAGCACAAGTCGAACCAGCTTACAGAATGGACAGACACAATATGAAGCAGTGGTGCTACCTCGCGGCCATCTACGGCGGGACACAAGAGCACCAGTGTATACCCCAACATCAACAGTGGTCAAAATATGGCGCACAGCGTAAGCAACGCTGGGGTGGAAAGATAAGATTACTCTAGCCACGCCGTTATGGGATTCAAGTCGTCTGAGACTTTTGGTAAGCCAACCGGGTTTCAATAAGTGGGTCTCAAAAGTGGGCGATCTATAGGTGGTGGGGAGATTAGACCCTTTGCGGACCTTCAGAGATATTATGAGTTGGTCTCCACGGAAACTTTCCGCTATCTCCAGATACGACACGCACTACAACGTGCCATTCCAAAGAAGACAGATCTCCCAGTCTCCTCCCCCTTGGAGGATAGGCTACTAGATGACTATTTGAAGGAAAAGGCAATATGATGAACCTGCTGGAAAATATTGAATAATTCCCCCGACACATTAGAGAGAGTACATGCTAAATGGATGGAGGACTTAGGGAATTTAAGTGACGAGGAGTGGCAAAAAGCACTCTCATCCCCCGAGAGGTAGCCATACTGTCCCGATTTAGGTTGGTCCAACTAAAGCTCTTGCAGAGGACATATTATATGTGCACTACACTCGTTAAAATGAATAGACTTAACTCAACACAATGTCCTAAGAGTTGTGGCCAAGAAGGTACCTTTTTACATCTATGGTGGGACTGCCCAAGGTTACATCAATATTGGAATAAGATTGTTACATGCATGTTGACACTGTGTGGGAAGGAGGTGGAGGCATTGCCTCAATGGTGCATACTAAATATCTGGGAGAAAACAGACCTAGTGGTTGGAGAAAGGAGAAAGTATATGGGTCACACTGGTCTTTTTGGTAGCCAAACGCAACATAGCACGAAAACGGAGGGCGGGTTCCGGGCCTGTATTCAGGGACTGGGAAACCGACAAGGACTGGTGTATGCAGGCGGAGAGGTTGGTCTATGAGGGAAGAGACTGTCCACAAAAATGGACAAAGATCTTGGGGAGATGGAATGAGAGTAGAAGGGATGCTCTGCCTATCTGTTAGTAGAAAACCCTCATCTGGAGATGTATAAGGGCGAAATACAACAGCCATATTGTGGAGTGTTACGAGAGGGATAACCTATTCAGTATAAGAAGAAGAGGATTGTCCTGATATATGTAAAACATGTAAATTGTGAACATATGTCGATCGAGATGATTGTTAGTGTCTCTTGTTTCTTTACTTGAACTGCAATAAAAAAATATTTAAAAAATAAAAAAACTGGCATCTCCATCTGGAGGTAGGCAAGGTCTCTTTCAGCAGTGGGGAGAGCCTTAGTTAAATCTGTTTGCCACCGCAGAGAATGTGCAATGTCAGCAGATCTGCATCCTTTAGTTTCCTAGGCGGCTCTAGCTCCGAGACACTTTTCATCTCAAAGAGGAGCTCTGGCCTCCTATACCCCTTTTTGCTCCTACCACTCCTGCCAAGAGTTATCAAGAAGATCAGGAACAACCGTGCCCAAGTCGTCCTTGTGGCTCCAGATTGGGCATCAAGAGTCGATTATCCCAAGCTGTTGAACATTGCGTTTAGTCCTCCGATCCGGTTGCCCCTTCAAGACGTCTGTGACATCATGGGAGGGATCTCCAGCCGAACCTGTCGAAGCTACACCTTTACACATGGAGATTGAGCGGCGATAGTTGGCAACATTTGACCTTCCACCTGAAGTATGTAAAGCTATCCTGGCAACTCGACGTCCCTCCACCAAGACAGTATACACCGGCAGACAGATCAAGTTTGTAGCCTGTTGTACGGCCAAACAGGTTGACTCTGTATCTGCACCCCTTTCCCAAGTTCTTTTGTTTATCCTTACTCTGGCCCAGCAGGGCTCTGAATTGGGCACGCTGAAGGGTTATTTATCTGCCATCTCCGCCTCCCTGCAGCTTCAAGTCCCTTATTGTAAATAGGTTCCCCTTTTTGACATTGTCACCCCCCTTTTTGCCTGGGATCTGATGCAGGTTTGACAGAAGGGCACTGGGTTCCTGCTATCCAGCTCCCCAGTGCCAGATCTCTTTTCCTAAACTGTACAATTGTTCCCCCAATTGGCAATACCTTTAGCAGCCCCTGTAAGTTGCTAGTAAGTGGTACCCCGGTACCTAGGGCAGTGAGGCTAAAGAGGGTCCCAAAGGGCTGCAGCATGTATTGTGCCACATAGGAGACCCCTCAGTACCAACATGCAATCTGCCATTGTAGTCTGCATGCCATGGTGCAGAGAAAAGTGAAGACACGCAATGAATGCCACACCTGCTGTGTGCCATGCCTGTAGACACTTCATGCAGTAAAGGTAACCCACCCCTACAGCCGACCTTACAGCCCTAAGGCAGGGTGCACTACACTACTTGTGTGAACATATCTGCATGAGCAGATATTCTTCTGTGATGTCCAAGTTGATTCTTGGATATTGCAAGTGAACGGGGAAGCCATTTTAGGTATATGTGCTGGACACTGGTGAAAATGAATTCCTCAGCTACATGATGGCTTCCCTGAAACTAGAGAAGTTTAGTATCAAACAACTCATATTGTCACACGCGAGAAGAATGAGAACTGAAGACTTGCTTTGGACTTTTTGCACCAAGCCCTGTCTGCCTACACCAAGTTTCGACAGTCATGATCAGCGACTCGTCCTGCATCTGACCAGCTTCCAAGGACCCCGGGAGACTGCCAGCCCTTTGCAAATATCCAGCAAACTCTCTTGGAGTAGAGGAGATACTCCCCTGCAGTCTGCAGGCACCAAATAGCAAAGTCCAGTTCTCTCATAGGCGATTTCCATGATTGTCATAATCACTGACTAGTCCCGCCCACATACGGGGACCTCGAATAGTCCGCCCACATGCGGGGAACCCAGAGCAATTCTTCAATAGATATATCTTCTTAAGTGTAGAATTTTGCCTTTCTTCAGGAAGGCCTGCAAAGACACTTAAGAAAGAGACAGATATTGCACCCTATATACATAGGCTACAATGGCCGAATACTTCATTATGAAGTTGAAAAGGGGCCAGCACAAAGTATTTGTGTATAATTTCAATATGTTTTTGCAAACAGCATAAACCTCCCTCACAAACCCTTTTTTATGAAAGAGATAAAGGAGGAGGAGGACAGAGTAACCGCATTGTCTGTTATTATATGGCTAACAAAGAGGCTGTGCCTTTAAGAACCCAGAGACCACCTGTATCCTATCACGCTCAGCAGGTGGCAGTTACTTCAGTTGTTTTCTGTGGCTCCTCCTGACAGGACCCTGGAGCATTGAGCTCGGCCAAACTTTGCCTTTTCTCTTCAAAATTCTCGAATAAATTTTTGTGACATTTTCACTCGAAGTCTTTGGTCTCTCCATGGCTTTTTCTGACAGAAATTAGAGGCTTTTTGACAGAGAAATGCCATCTCATTTTGACAAGTGAACAACCTGTGGGAGAATAAAGGCCGAGACAGACCCTCATGAGGTGTGTGTACTCTGCCTCCCAGAAGATCATGTTCCTGAGTCTTGCCATCACTGCAGGAACTTTTCAAGACGTACCCTGAGAGACCGAGATAAGATTTTCCTTCATGGTACCCAGAGCAAAGAAGTCTACAGACTCAGTCTGAAGGTGGGACCTCAGGGCGAGGAGTGGGTCAGACCTCTACCAGGGCTCTCTCCTCTGTCTCTGGAGGGCGTGCCAGAAAGAAGACTGCACAAAAACACCATCGATCTCCACGTCGAGGAGAGGGCCGGCACCAACCTGTTTGCAGTCTATCCACGGTTCGACGTCAAGGAAGCGCCGCAGATCAGCGTTGAGGTCAGGAGTAGCGACGCCATTAACTACTCCATCGACCGGCAGGCCTCACACGACATAGAGGAGTCCATCAACTATGAGGCCATCAAGATGGTTTCCTTCAGGATCCAGGTCGACGTTGAGGCACCTTCAAAGATCGACATCGAGGTACACTCCAACATCGAGGCGCTGTCGATCAGCGTCAACAAGCAGGTCGCAGTTCGTCGACGTCCAGAACTCTTTTGTCTTCTAGGCTACAGATGCATCTACTCCTCCCCTGATTCTGAGTACTCTATAGCATATTCCCCTTTTTCAGGGGTCCAAGCGTCTTCTCCACCACTAGCTTTGTCTCCTCCTCCACCTCCTCCTCTGCCACCATGGCCTCCAACTCCACGACCACCTCCTCCAGCTCCACTGGCACCAGTCACTCCAAGACATAGATCTTGTTCCAGGTAGCTCATCATTCTAGACGCCATTGTCACAGCCCAAGGCCCACTTCTACCTGTTCGAGGCGCTCCTGCCATCATCATTCATGATATCGGTCAAGATATCATAAGGACATGTCCTCCACTACTACTGGTCAATATTTCCCTACACTTTCAGATTTCCACTTCAACGTATATCACCCTTGGATAATGTTACCACATTTCAAAGAGGTACTCGTGAGGAGAGCGACAAAACTTAACATCCCAAGGTCGAATCCTACACCAACGACATCAGTCCTTTTTGAGGCTCTACAACACAAGTCAGCATAAAGGCCTTTGCTGCCTCTGGTATCAGTTCTCCTTGAACCTGCTATGGACTCTTCCTGACACCTCTGTTAAGCGGCCACCATCCAGGCTTCAAAAGTAATACCGTCCTCCAGAGCAAGATCCTACTTTCTTCCTAACAGATCCTACACCAGACTCGTTGATTGTGGTATCGGCAAAGAAGCAATATGCTACTACCCCCGCTTCTACAGTACCGCCCGATAAGGAGAGTCCGAATTTAAAGTCTGTAGGTTGTAAAGTGGGTTCTACGGCAGCAACCACCATTAAAGAAGCCACCGCCACTGCTCTTCTAAGCAGATAAAACAGGGCACTGTGGGAATCCATTAAACAGTTTGAGGAGCATCTCCCTAGAGATAAGAGGAAAGAGTTCATGGAAATCCTGAATGAAGGACTAATGGTCTTAAATCAGGTTATTAGTGCTGCAGCAGAATCTTCCCTTTTGGCAGCTCATGAGTACTACCACGGTGTTGCTCTTAAAAGGTACTCTTGGCTTCGCCTTACATCCCTCAAGCCAGAATCACAGCAAAGAATATTAAATCTGTAATTCTGTGGTACCACTCTATTTGGAAGCCATGCTGACGATGAAATGGCACGGATGAAGGCGGAAATAAACTCTAAAGGCAGTCGGGTGAGAGAGACTCAGGGAACAGGGGAAATCATTTCAACCCTTCAAGCACTGCTTCTTTTCCCAGAGGGTTCAAACCCTTCACTGGTATCAGGGGCAGAAGCAAAGCGGTGCACAACAACACCATCAATGTCCCTACTAATCATATCAACAAAAGCAGCCCAGAGGGAGATCTACCCAGCAGCCTGCTCAAGGGGGCAAGCCACCATCTGGGTCAAAACCAATAATGATTTCTTACCCCACCGACTCCGGAGGGGGAAGCATCTGGCATTATCTGGCAGAGTGGCAAAACATTACGCAAGACGCCTGGGTACTGAATTTTGATTGCAATGGATATTGTCTGAGGTTCACCAGTCCTCCACCGTCCATACATCTGAAACCATTCCGTTTCCAACTCCCAGTGTTGGGAGAGGAGGTCAACATTCTCTTACAAAAGCTGGTGGTGAAACCTGTTCCTCACCAACAACGAGGTACAGGCATTTATTCCAGGTATTTTCTCATCAAGAAGAAAGACCAGAATAAATTCAGACCCATTCTCGACCTCAAAACAGCTAACAAGTAGATTCGACTAGAAAAGTTCCGGATGCTGGCATCACGCAAAATGTATCCTCAATTACACCCGGGGGGTTGGCTCTGTTCCATCGACCTTCACAACACATACTTTCATATACCGAATGCCTTCGAACGTTCTTGAGGTTCATAGTGGGGCAGGGCCAGTATCACTACCAAATACTTCTATTTGGCTTGAAGTCAGCACCCTGGACATTCTCCAAGTGCATGGCAGTAGTGGCTGCCCATCTCAGGAGACACAAAATATTTGTCCACCCATACCTATACGATTGGCTAATCAAAGCGTCCACGTCTCAGGAAGCTCCGTTTCATTACAATTGGACTCCGGGGAATGCCCTATGGATCAAGTGGTCCTGCAAATTCCTCTACGATTTTTCGCCTATTCCCCTGATCACCAAGGTCCTCATCAAGTTGTCCCAATCCAATACCAAGGCGATTCTCATAGTTCCAAAGTTGCCACGTCAATGGTGGTTCACAGAACTCCTTCACCGGTCTGTCCGTTCACATTTAAATCTGCCATGTAGACCAGACCTAAAGACGAAATTCAGAGGCCAGATGGTACACCCCAGTCTTTCCTCTTTGAATTTGGCAGCACGGCTCCTGAGCTAGTGCAGTATGGACATTTGAATCTGTCACAAGACTACATGAAGTTTCTCAAGGAGGCTAAGCAGCCTTCCACACGTTCTGCATGTAGGAGGCTGGCTCAGCATATAGTGTCCACCCAATGGGGAGCACTGTGCACTGAGTCCAGGCAACCCTTAATAATAGTGTTTAGGTCTCTGAAAACCACAACTCTCAAGGGGTAGGTGTGGAGAGCAGCTAAGACTTATTCAGGAGGGTGTAAACAAAGTGCATGCACCACTATAGTGAGTAAGCTTTTCACACAAGAAAGAACCACACCAGGTTAGTATGAAAATACTTTGTATTTGTTAGCACACACTAGATACTAACTTGGTACATCTGCTACGCTGAGATATTAACTACACACAAGAAATACTTCAGAAATAGATAAGTAGCATAGCAAAACACATAACATATATGTTCGAGGCATATGGGCTACAGATCACACACTAGTGCATAGATCACCATATGGTGGTGAGCCCGGATGATTACACTTTGTTGTTGTCCTGGAAGAGTCTTTGTATGGTAGATAACTCCTCCTCTGGAGCAGGGGCGCATGGGCATTGACTCCACCTTCAGATTGTTTTTTTCCGCCATCGGGCTCGGATGTGTATGTCGCTCCCGCTCGGCTTTGTTACCAATCTCTTTTCGACGCGCATTCCCCGATTCCTACCGTCTGTATTGTTTTCGATCGAGACTTCCTTCTACACGCATCTCGAACAACCTGCACTTTTCGATTCCGATGCTCGTCGAGGGCCGTCAGGCCAACTGGAAAGAACACCATTCAGAAAGTGCCCTCGGTGTGGTCACAAATTCACCCACACTGATCTACATGAGGTGTGCAATCTGTGCTTGTCCCCAGAGCACAAGAGCCAAGATTGCCAGGCCTGTGCTTCGTTCCGGTCCAAAAAGACAATAAGGGACCGTCGAGCTCGGAGAGTCATGGCACAGTTGTCTTCATCGGCACCAGACACCCTCGTCCAGGAGACTCCAGTCCAACCGGAGTCCGAAGAAGAGCAACTGCAGGAAGAAGTCATCATTTCCGAAGCAGAGGATTCAGCTTCCGGAGCCGACCAGCAGGCAGAAGATGACGATCCCCTTCCAGCTGGTCAACCGGTCATAAGTACAGACGACAACCCTATTCCTACCCCAACACCTCGTGGGGCTTCGGTTCCACCTCCACCTTCGGGCCCAGGTGCACACCGATCACAAACTTCCAATGCCCCGCCTTCGGGCCCGGCAACGAAGACTTCTAAAAAAGCCTCTACGCGACTCAGGCTCGAGCCAGCCTTCAGTCAACCCCGATAAACAAAAGGTTCTCAAACCGAAAGTGAAACCGATACAGACTTCGGCACCGAAGAAAATTTCGGTACCCAAAATTTTCGAACAAAAGTCCAGTCTGACACCGAAACAAACTTCGGCACCTAAGACAATCAAACCGAAGCCAAGGCTGGTGCCAAAACAAACTCCGGCACCTAAAACGGTCGAACCGAAGCCAAGCTCGGCACCAAAGCCAACTTCGACATCTAAGCACACTTCGGCACCTAAAATTGTCGACCTGAAACAAGCTTCGGAACCAACAACTCCGGATCCGAAAAAAATCTCCGATCAGAAGAAAAGATTCGAGCCGAAAAAAGCTTCCGACCACAAGTCTTCGGAACACAAACCTCAATCCGCTCCTAAGACTGTACTGGACATCGGTAAACCAAGCAAACTGCTCGATTCCAAACAGGACAAATCGGCCCCAAAGAAGGATTCTTCCATAGAAGAGCTTTTCCGCCCAGACCCAAAACAAAAGACTCTTCATATCCATCCAAAGACTGGACATATAATCACTGTACCTTATAAACGAAAACCGGAACCTCCTCCCACACCTTCAGTTCCACTCAAAAAATATGCTCAAACTTCTCCCATAAGGGTACCTTCACCAGAACTGCCAGATCCTTATATTTCCCTCACACACTCGCCACTCTGCCCAAATAACCCTGATGAAGATGAAATTTCTGGGGGAATAGAAGATGAGCAACCCTTAGAGGACCTAGACAATATTCCTGGCCCATCCGGTGATCCTTGGGAAGACTACAATGCACCAGATGCCCGGATCTACCCCAAGATGATGTATACCCCTCTATGCCATCTCCTCCAGATGACACCATAGGGTTTACACAACTCATTCACAGAGCAGCAGCCTTTCATGGGGTCGATCTCCATACTGACCCAGTGGATGATGACTTCCTTATGGACACACTATTACCCTCTAATAAGACCACAACCATCTTACCAATACTTAAAGGGGTTACAAAGCATGCACCAGACGTAGTCAAAGATCCTGTTAGAGACAGGGTAATTAACCCCAGGTTGTAGAAAAAATACAAAGCCGCTCCATCTGACCCAGCCTATATCAAGGGCCACCTACTATTAGACTCTTTAGTGGCTTCCAACGCACGGAAAAGAGCAAATTCTCAAAAAGGGGACGCACCACCCCCTGATAAAGAATCCAAACTCTTAGATGCTTCAGGGAAACGCATGACATCTCAAGCAGCCAATGTCTGGAGAATTGCCAACACCTAAGCTCTGTTGGCAAGATACGATAGGGCTCATTACGATGAGCTTGTAACCCTTATACAACATCTACCAGACAAATACAAGACCAGGGCTACTGATATAATACAAGAAGGGAAGGTTATTACTAATACTTCCATCCGTTGCGCTCTAGATGCTGCTGACACAGCCTCAAGACCAATAAATACTGGCATACTTTTACGCAGGCATGCCTGGCTGCGTATTTCTGGTTTCAAACCAGAAGTACAAACAAGTATTCTTAATCAACCCTTTGACCAACAGCATCTGTTTGGCCCCTCAGTTGATACCTCTCTTGAAAAAAATGAAAAAGGACACTGACACCGCAAAATCCATGGGGGCTTTACAAAATCAAACTCCCAGAGCGTCATTTCGTCGCTCCTCATATAGGGGCGCCTCAACAACTTTTCCTACCAACACTGCATCCTCTTCTTACAAAACTCCCACGCAATCCTCACCCAATAGAGATTTTTATAGAGGAGGATACAGAGGCAACTATACTAAAGGCAGAGGTAGCAACACCCGTGCTGCCTCCGCCCCCAAGCAGTGACTTACCTCCCTTCCCCCCAGACCATTCCACTCCTGTCGGGAGAAGATTACAACAGTTCCTACCTGTCTGGGACTCCATCACAACAGACAGGTGGGTGAGACAAATAATTCACTCAGGTTATTGCCTGGAGCCCACTTCCACTCCTCCAACAATACTACCCAAACAGTGTCCCATGTCACAAGAGCATCTCACACTCCTAAAACAGGAGGTTGTTGCTCTACTACACAAACAAGCAATAGAACCAGTTCCACTACACCAGCAAAACACAGGGGTCTACTCGCTGTATTTCCTTATTCCCAAATAAGACGTCTCCCTCAGACCTATACTGAACCTCAGACCCCTGAACCTTTACATACAGTCAGACCACTTCCATATGATCACATTACAGCAGGTCCTTCCTCTGACAAAACAAGGCGACTTCCTTGCTACCCTAGATCTCAAGGACGCCTACTTTCACATTCCCATTCACCAAGCTCACAGGAAGTACCTTCGGTTTGTGGTGGACGGTCAGCATTACCAATTCAAAGTCCTCCCCTTCGCGATCACTACAGCGCCCCGAGTCTTCACAAAATGTCTTTCGGTAGTAGCAGCACACTTGAGAAGGGAAAACATCCATGTCTTTCCATATCTGGACGACTGGTTAATAAAAGCCAAGTCACCAGGAATGTGTCCAGCTCACACTCAAAGTCGCACCTCCAACCATCCCGGTCTCAACAGTATCTAGGTGCCACAATAGACACCTCCAAAGGACTTGCATCCCCCAACCCAATAAGAATATACGCCATGCAAGCTCTTATACAAAAATTTCAACTGCAACACTCACTAACAGCTCGAGTGTTCATGCAACTAATTGGAATGATGGCCTCTTGCATTTTCTTAGTACCGCGCGCAAGACTCCAGATGTGTCCCCTACAAGAGTGCTTAGCAAGCCAATGAAACCAGGCTCAAGGTCAACTAAGAGATCTGGTGGTGGTGGACGGCCGGACACATCGCTCTCTGCGGTGGTGGAACACCAAAAACCTTTCCAATGGACGGCCGTTCCTCGAGCAAGTTCCACAGGTGGTGCTAACCTCAGACGCATCCCTCATCGGCTGGGGAGCTCATCTGTCAGAGTACACAGTACAGGGTAGGTGGATACCACAACAAAAGCTACTCTACATAAACCATCTGGAGTTGCGAGCCATTTTTCTAGCACTAAAATCCTTTCACAATTACCTATCAGGCAAGACTGTCTTAGTCCACACAGACAATATGACAGCCATGTATTGCATCCAAAAACAAGGAGGAACACACTCCTTACAGCTCTCCCGGCTGGCGCAGAGCATATGGAGGTGAGCCATTCCTCAAAAAATCTATCTACTAGCAGAGCATCTACCAGGAGGTCAAAATCAGATTGCGGATCTGTTGAGTTGTCAGAGCCAACAGATTCATGAGTGGGATCTTCATCCGCAAGTTCTTCAACCTTTCTTTCAAGTATGGGGAAAGCCACAAATAGATCTGTTCGCCGCACACCTAAACTCCAAATGCCCAAGCTTCGCCGCCATGTATCCACACCCATTGTCCAAAGGCAATGCGATATGGATAAGTTGGTCAGGCAAATTTGCATACGCTTTTCCGCCTCTCCCACTCATTCCGTTAGTGGTGCGCAAGCTTTAACAACACTCCCTCACACTGATCCTAATTGCACCAACATGGGCAAGGCAACCATGGTACACCACACTACTGGAACTTTCAGTGGTACCACATCAAAAACTGCAACTCTCACCACACCTGCTAACACAGAACAATGGAGAGATCATGCATCCGGACCCCATGCAGCTCAACCTAGCAGTTTGGCTCCTGAGGTCTTAGAATTTGGATATCTCAACCTCCCACCTGTTTGCATGGACGTCATCAAAGAAGCTAGACGTCCCACTACTAGAGCCTGCTATGCAGCCAAATGGAAGAGATTTGTTATCTACTGCAACAATAACAAGACGTTTCCATCCAGCATATTATATGCTATTTACTACATCTTCACAGATGGCATTTAGCATATACATCCATCAGGTTACATCTAGCTGCTATAGCAGCTTACCGTCAAAACCATCAACATCTGTCGCTTTTCAGAGTCCCTGCCATCAAAGCCTTCATGGAAGGCCTCAAAAGAATTATTCCTCCCAGGGTACCACCCTCACCAGTGTGGAATTTAAACATTGTTCTCACTAGACTTATGGGTCCTCCGTTCAAACCCCTACACAAATGTGAGCTACAATTTCTTACATGGAAAGTTGCTTTCTAGTGCCAATCACATCACTCAGAAGAGTAAGAGAAAGACGCTAGATGTCCTACCACTAGAGCTTTCTACGCAGTTAAATGGAAAACATTTGTTATCTATTGCACCAATAACAACATCAACCCACTAGATGTTTCCATCCAGAACATCATATGCTACCTGCTGCATCTCCACAAATGCACTTTAGCATACTCCTCAATCAGGTTACATCATGCTGCCATAGCGGCCTACCTCCAAAACAGACAGCATCTATCATTATTCAAAGTTCCTGCCATTAAAGCCTTCATGGAAGGCCTTAAAAGAATAATTCCTCCCAGGGTACCACCCTCCCCTTTATGGAACTTAACATTGTTCTCACCAGGCTCATGGGCCCTCCATTTGAGCCTTTGCACAAGTGTGAATTACAATTCCTTTCATGGAAAGTTGCCTTTCTAGTAGCTATTACATCACACAGAAGGGTGAGTGAGATCCAGGCACTAACAATTCAAGAACCATTCTTGCAACTACATCACAACAAGGTGGTTCTAAGGACAAATCCCAAATTTCTTCCAAAAGTAATTTCACCATTCCATCTCAGTCAGTCTGTTGAGTTTCCAGTATTCTTCTCCCAACCTCAAACAGTAGCTGAGAGAGCTCTCCATACGTTAGATGTTAAATGAGCTCTCCTCTATTATATTGATAGGACAAAGCCATTCCGTAAAACAAAACAGCTTTTTGTCTACTTTTCTCCCCCGCACAAAGGTAACCCCATTTCAAAAACTGGGATTGCAAGGTGGATAGTTAAAGGCATTCAGATTTGCTATCAAAAAGCAAAACGCACTCTATCCATTCCCCCTAAGGCTCATTCCACCTGTAAACTAGGGGCAGCTATGGCATTTTTAGGGAACATTCCCTTAGATGATATCTGCAAAGCAGCTACATGGTCTACACCGCACACATTCACAAAGCACTCCTGTGTAGATGTGCAAGCACAACAACAAGCTAGTGTGGGCCAGGCTGTACTCAAAACACTATTTCAAACCACTACAACAGATACTGGTACTCGCCGCTAAGGGAGAGAACTGCTATGCAATCTATGTACTAGTGTGTGATCTGCAGCCCATATGACTCAAACGGAAAATGCTACTTACCAGTATGCATCTGTTCTTGGCATGTAGGGCTGCAGAGTCACACCTGCCTCTATCTGTTCCAGTAATATCTTAATTAGATACATTATTCATGGACATTTCTTTCTGTTCTCACACAACTCTATCAGTTCCCCTGATGGCGAAAAACAATCTGAAGATGGAGTTGATGCCCATGCGCACCGATGCTCCAGAGGAGGAGTCATCTACCATACAAAGACTCTTCCAGGACAACAACAAAGTGTAATCATCCGGGCCTACCACTAGATGGCGATCTATGCACTAGTGTGTGACTCTGCAGCCCTACATGCCAAAAACAGATGCATACTGGTAAGTAGCATTTTCCTTACTAAAATAGTGGAATGTGAGGTTAGTACCTAAACAGGACTAGTACCCAAGAATTGAGAACCCCAGGGAAACACAGAACCACCCAAGATGAGGAGCCAGTGACCCTAAGACACCCTGGTGCAGAGTGGGTACACCGATACAAACGTCCATAGGATAACACAGGGTAAGTCGCAGTTGAATTTATACAGTGACACTGCCCAAAGGACCCACTTGTATCATGGAAGGTTGGAGAGCCACCCCACCCGTAGATACCCCAGGAACCAGGATAACTGCACCAGAAAGCCCAGGTGCATAGGAATAAAATTGTGTGGGAACCGCCCATAGACGCCAATAGAGGCTTGTGGATAATCGACAGCTACAGAGTCCCCTGGTCCAGACTGGTGGAACCAGAATGTAGAATCCAGACAAGAAAAACCTGCAGACAGAGATCAAACCAACCAGAGGTGACCAGGCGACACAGAAGCACAATACCAGCCCTTGTTGGAGGTACTTGCTGTAGCACTGTGAGGATGAAACAGCAGCTTTGGAGACCAGGCGATGATGCAGGAGCCTTGCACGAGCTGTCCCACGCCAGTCGAGCATTGCAAGAAGATCAGTGGCCGGCACGACCACCAACAAGCCTTGGCAATGCCAAACAACGGTTCACTGAATAAGTTGCTGTGTTGCAGACCAGCAAGGTCTGTGGGACTAACCCAGCAAGGGTAAGTCAGGGCCAGCCCTCAGCATGCAAGAGAACCAGCAGGAATTGATGGAGCTCTCTCATTGACCCTCTGGTAGCAGACACAGGCAGTCACAGGGAAGCCTCAGCAGGAGATGAAGGTCCATGATGCAGAGGATGCAGGCAGGACGTAGTTCTTGGAGCTGTGCGAAGCTGGAGGCTGAGGCTTCTTGGAGCTTAAAGATCTTTTGTCAAGAGAGCCAACAAGCCTTGGAAACGGCAAACAGATGCGGTGCACAGAGAGGCAGTTCACGTTGGATGGAGAGGGATTACAGTCATCCCAAGTTGCAGGGAAGACTGGTCAGGCCTCTGGAGAACCAACAAACGACCACATGTGTTGCAGAGCCGGGTGATGTCCGTAAAACAGCAGGATCAGCAAACCGGTCACCGTCGTAGAGGCACCTGCAGATGCCTTCAAATGGAAGAGATTTTGCACATTGTGTTCATTAAAGAACGAGGTCCCTACCACTTGCCAATAAAATGTAATTCTTCCATACTTACTCAATTTGGCAAATCCGGCTTGCAATTCTCTTCTATAAAGGTTCTCCTGGCATCTCTTACCTATTTTTTCAGAATCCCATCATCAAGGATTTCCTAGATGGTCTGAAGAAGGTTTTTCCTCCCATTAGGTGCCTTTCCCCTCCAAAGTCCCTCCCTAAGGTTGTTTCGGACTTCCATGTCAACCACACAATCTCATTACCAACATTCTTTCAGAATCCCTCTACTCCAGTGGAAAGAACTCTCCATTACCTGGATGTGAGGAGAGTTCTAAAATTCTGTCTAGACAAGACACTAGACATCCGCAAAGCAGACCAATTGTATCTATGGTCCGGTCCGTTCAGTGTTAGCCACCTCGAAGCAATTCATTTCACAAAAGTTTCATGTCTTTTATTGTGCTATCAAAAGGCTAAGAAACCACTCTCAGCTCAACCTAAAGATTACTCTACCAAAGGGGAAGCGGCTACAGCTGCTTTACTGCTCAATATCCGTATTCCAGAAATTTACAAAGCAGCGACCTTGAAATATATACATACATTCACCAAGCACTACTGCCAAGATTCTGGCGCCAGAGCAGATGCTCAAGTAGGACAGACTTCCCTCAAAAATCTATTCGCTTAAACTGTCTAGTTCATCCTCTGTCTCCTCCACCACGTTACCTGGGGATGGGCTTGATACTCTGTTCAGTGATTTTGACTAGAAATGGAAATCCACTACGGGAGAAGGAATAGCTCCTGGTCTGTAACTCCTGTTCTCTCGTTTCGGAATTTCCGTGATAGTCATAAGCGACCCTCCTTCCTCCCCGGTGGAGGGGACAGAGGTATCCATGCAATTTACATCTGTTCACACATTGCCTTCAAAAACAGTTGAAGTAACTGTCACCTGCTGAGCATGATGGGATACTGGTGGTCTCTGCATTCTTAAAGGCGAAGTCTGTTTTTTTAACAATATAATGACAGCTTATGAGGTTACTCTGTCCTCCTTCATCTCTATCATAAAAAAGGGTTTATGAGGGAGATGTATGTTGTTTCCAAAAATTATACACAAATACTTTGTCCTGGCCTTTTTTCAACTTCATAATGAAGTATTTGGCCATTGTAGCCTATGTATATATGCTGCATTATCTGTCTCTTTCTTGAGTGTCTTTGCAGGCCTTTCTGAAGAAAGGCAAAATTCTTCACTTACGAAGATTGAAGAAGTGCTCTGTGGTCCCTGCATGTGGGCGGGACTATTCGGAATCTCCTCACGTCGGCGGGACTTTTCAGTGATAAAGGTCTACCATGGAAATTCCTCTAAGAGAGAACAGGAGTTGCAGGTAAGAAACTTTTCTTTCACCGTGTTAACTTTCCCCGGCCAGCCCAATGCAGCAGTCGCCCGGAGGAGGCACCTATTCCCCTGAACTTAAGATCTGTCCCCCCATCAGGACACCAGGACCAACCAGAGCCGCACAGGACCAATACCCAGGGTACCGGACCCCTTGCAGCAAACAAAGACCGTGAGAGTCCAATATGGACTCTACAGATACCTAAACAAAGGAGCCATGTTAGGGATGTCGACACCACAGAGATCCACTTCCAGAGTGGCCCAGTTGTCCTGATTTTGCAGCTTCAGACCGGCAAGACCAACAACCGCAAAGGCAGTAGGACGCGCAGAGCCCAGCCGACCTTATAATTCTGCCCTGGAGCACCCCTGCCCGGGTACTGAGGAACCGACTGTGCTCCCTTGTTGCCAGGACCCTTGTGACCCGAGTCCCCCATTGGGAGCTCTGAACTTGTCCCCACGTCCCCCTCTGCAGCCTGTTTCCATGTGGCCCCCCCTTCCAGCATAGTGCGCACAGCTACTAACCGACCCGCACCTCTGCACCTGTACGCCCCAGGGCAGGTAACAAGTAACTGCTAGTTAAACTTTAGAACTTGGCCCCCTATGACCGTAAGCCCCACAAACTAATCGCAACTAACTAAATGTAATATATGACTTTTCTCCCATAGGAAAGCATTTCTGCATAAAGACGCATATAAGTGAACATTTTACGTACCTGTTAAAATCGATATTTTAAAAAGAACTTACTCGAAAGCGAAGTTCTTGGTATCAAAATGTATTTAAAAATAAGACTTATTTTTCTAAATAAATATCTGATTTATTCTTGAGTGTGTGTCTTATTTATTGCCTTTGTGAGTACAACGAATTCTTAGCACTACCCTCTGATCCGCCTAACTACTTGCCCACACTACAACAAAAGAAAGCATTTGGGTTATCATTGTTGCCATTGTCAACCAATTGGGGTTTGCCTGGACTCTTTACAGTGTACCTCTTTTTGGTCCACTATATAAAGAGCCAGCTTCCTACAGTTTGTAACCCTTGTTTCCTTCAGCTCCCTTTGTTATCTATCAATCAACCAATGGCCTTTGTACAGCGCTCGGCTGCTTCAGGATAAGCGTTGCAGCGCTCAAAGCAGAAACTGAGAATGGGACAGGACCATCAAATCTATGTTTGATCAAAAAGCCCGTTTTTTTATTCTTTCTTGAAGCAGTACTCGGTTTCGGCCATGCGAAGTTTGATTGGAAGAGTGTTACAAAGTTAATATCTGCCACCCTGACGGACTTTGGCCAACCTAGGAATACGCACAAGTCAGAGGTGGTTTGATCACAGTGATCTCTCTTGTTACCGACCAGGTCTATTTCTCAGATATCGAGGACCTGTGCATGCAAGGGCTTCAAAGCCAAGGTCAGAGCCTTGAACTAGATCCTTTTTGCCACATGGAACCAGTGTAGCTGCCCTGGTGAAATGGGACCTGCTGGATCATTCTAGCGGCCGCATTCTGTTCCATCTTAAGTCTATGGATCAGAAAAGCGGGGAGACACAAATAAAGGCTGGTCCTGTAATCCAAACGTGAAGTCATGAGAGCGTTGATTACTGTTTTTCGGGTCTCTGCTGAAAGCAAGTGTAGCAGCTTCCTGACCGATCCCAGCTTCAAAAAACAGATTGAAGAGATCTGCTTGAGCTGGGAGACAAAGGAAAGATCGGAATCAAACAGTATTCCCAAATTTCTGACCGATAAGGCTGATGCAGGGGGTGGATTCAATTTGACTGGCCACTAGGTTAGCAGGAGGTGGAGGGTCTTCTGGTTGAAGAAAATAACCTCAGTTTTATCTGTATTCAGTTTTTAAAAGTTTGAATCCATTCAGTTGGCTATGCCTTTTAGGCAGCTTTTACATTTTAGGAAGGCTGCTTTGTGAGTATTTTTGGAACATGTGCATAGGAGAACTACTTTCACTCCCCAGGATTCAACGAGAGGTTACAGGGGGTCCAGGTAGAGGTTAAAGGCCAGCGGGCTAAGTGTGGAGCCCTGAGGCACTCCACAGACTAGGGCTTTAGAAGAGGAGGAGAAAGGGTGGTTCAAGACCCGCAGGGAGTTCTCTTCCAGGAAAGATCGAATCAAGGACAGAACTGTGTCCTGAAAGCCAGCCTATTCAACAAGGTGGAGTGTGCCACCGTGTTGAACGCTGCTGACAGGTCTAGGAATACCACTATGGCAGAGGAGCCACTGTCCACAGCTTCTCGTAGGGCCTCTGACACTTCCAATAAGGCGGTCTTCGTGCTGTATCCAGCCAGGAAGCCAGATTGAGTGTCATGCAGTAAACCGTTTGCCTCAACAGAAGATGAAAGTTGGTGATGGACAAGCTTTTCCAAGATCTTTGCGTGAGCTGGCAGTAGTAAAATGGGCTTAAAGTTGCTGAGCATGCTCGGGTCCGCATTGGCTTTTTTCTAGAGTGGCGGAGTGTAGGCAGCTGGCATAGTATGTGGTGCACACTTATTTAAGTGAAGCGCCTTGCACTAATTGAGACAATCCTTATGGTGATTTTAGTTGTCTTAGACAGCCTTAGAAAGCTCTCTAAATGGTAGCTGTGGAGGACAGCCTTCATGCTTATCCAGGAGGAGTGTTAAGCAGCTTGTTTTACCAGATAATAGGTTAAATGAAAAAGAACCACACAGTGTATATATAAAAATAGTTCTATTTTGTGAGAAAGTCGCTCTGTATATACTGTCCCTTAATAGGTACAGGGTGTACAGAGTCCACAGTCCCCCGGGGTTTGACAGAGGCTAAAGTTAGATATAACCTTACTCTCTAAAGTGGTAGCTTGGTCGAGCAGTAAGGCAGTATCAAAGGACAGTGTAAAGCATTTGTTGTACAGACTCAGTCAGCAAATGGTCTCACACACTCAATAACTGAACCTAGGCCAATGGTTTATATATCAAAAAATATATGCTTGTTTTATTTCAGAACCAACACTTGGATTTAAAATATACTTTCTCAGAATGAGATGTTTCATATAAATACTTTTGCAATATGCAATTGACTTTTGTAAACAGTTACAAGTGGTTGCAATAGGCAACTCTATTTTAAACACAACAATGCATTGAGCTCAATGGAAAATTCAAGTTATTTGCAACAGATTACTTTTTAGATTACTTTTGGAATTCCAGGACTGGATCCTAGATTCAGTCCTGGGTCAGTACTCAGAATCAAGTGATGAGAGTCGAATTAATTACTGTAATGATTTCTAAACAATATTTAGCTATTTTAAGAGTTGACACTTAGAAAATATTTCAAAGAAAACAGTCAATAATTCCCTATGGAAGAAAATTCAAGTTGCAGGTACAGTATGTTCTTGTTACTTTTGTAATCCAGTACTGGGTGCCTAGACTCAGTACTGGGACCTTTATCCAAAACAGGTAAGTAATTACGTTTTCAGATATTATACGATTTTTGAAGAATATTTAAAGATTGCAGAAATTGACACTAAGAAGAAATTTCACAGAAAAACAATCAATGGTTTCCTACGGAAGAAAATTGGGTTACGGGTAAGTACAGTTGTAAGTATTTTTCAGAGTCAATGCTGGGCACCAAGATCCAGCACTGGGATCTCACCTAAGAGCAGGTGAGTAATTTCGTTTTCGTTACTCGGCTGATTTTTGGTGAATATATTAAGATTTGAAAAGTCCACACTTAGAAGAAATTTCAGGAAAAAGCCAGTCAATGTTACCCTATGAGGAAAATAGAGTTATCGGTTTAAGGGTAAGTACTCGACTGGCAGAGTTGAGGTTCTGGGCATAGACTCAGGGGTCCCCCAGGGTCAGGTAGGTACAGTTGGTTCACCCCCAGCGACTCTAGGGCGGCCGGGTGCAGAGAGAGTTAGGCCCAATGTTATCCTACGAGGGATAGCGGGGCCTTGGTTGGTGGCTGCTGACTGGCAAGCCACGCGGCTGTGGGAGCTGGGCTCCTGGTCACTTACTCAGGGCAAGTGGGGAAGTAGGTAGGTGTAGAGTTTTCACTGCCAGGGCCACGCGGGCGGCTGGGTGCAGGGTGCTTTTTAGCCTTCGGGCGCTCAATTGATTTCAATGGGAAATCTCCGGTTTAGAAAAAGACTGCAAGCTCGGGGACGAGGATTCTTCAAGTGCCACCACCACTTCGAGAGGTAAGTTGGGTAGTTAGAGGATAGGTAGGTACCCCGGGATTGGGCACGGGGGGCCGCGGGGCACCGCGTGCAGGGGTGCCTTTTGGTGTTGGCAAATCTTACCCTCTGTTGATCGCAGTAGGGGGGGCACCTTGTTCTGAGGCTGCAGGCTTCTTCAGGAGTGTCGAGGGAGGTCCTTGGGTGCCGGACTCGGGGTCACAGTCGCCGTGGGGTCGTCCTCGTGGTCTTTGTCCACTCCAACACTGGCCAGGCTTGGTTGGTGCAGAGTGTGCTGGGTTCGCGGTTCCGGGCTTCTGCCAGGGATTAGAGGTAGGTTTTGAGTAGAGCCTCTACTCATGGGAGTCCCAGGGGCTTAGAGCCAAAAGGCAGCCAGGTCCTCCGGGGTTTGTGAGGTTGCTGGCCACAAGAGATGCCGGGTTGGAGCAGGAGCAGGTTCGAGGGTCGACAGGCCGGTAGGGCTGGGGCCAAAGCAGTTGGTGTCTTCCTCTTTTTAGCAGCTGCAGGGCAGGTCTTCTTTCTTCTTGCTCTTCTATGTAGTTTTGAATCTGGAATCTGGGGAAGGAAGGTTCAGGGTGCCCCAAAATACTAGATTTAGGGGCGTTACAGGTAGGTGAAGGGCAAGGACAAATGGGTCCCTGTTCTGGGGTGGGTACACCCCCTATCCTGCCTCTCTCCTGTGGGAGGGGGGCAGTAGCCTAGTCCTGGTAGGGTAGGGCTCCCCATCTTCAAGATGGCGAGAGCCCGGAGATGTGCTTCACCTCGCCTCCCCCACCTGAGGGGTGGGGTTGGCAGGCTGGCACATCCCCTATCCTTATTTGGGGTTTCCGGCCAAAGCTTCCCGCCAGAGTGGGGGGTTGCAGTGGCCTGGGGAAGCTCACAGAGGCGGCATGCCTTTGAAGCTTGCCCCTGCCCATCCTGGGGGAGGAGATTTAGCACCTCTCCCAGGATGTGCATTGTTGCAGGCCCAGGAGAGCAGGGGCTCTACTACCCAGGGGTCCAGCAACATGTCTGCTGGGTGGCAGCCTAGGCAGGCTCAGAGCAGACGTGGATTGTAGGTTAGGTTTAAAGGGGCACCTCTAAGATGCCCTCTGGGGTGCTTGGTACATTAAATCCCACACTGGCATCAGTGTGGGTTTAATGTGCTGAGAAGTTTGATACCAAACTTCTCAGTCTTTAGTGTTGCCATTATGGTGCTGTGGAGCTCGTGTTTGACGAGCTCTCAGCACCATGTACTCTTAAATGGCAGCACTGCACTTACAGTGCTCAGGAATGGACCTGGGCACTGTAGGGGCACAGGGCTCATGCTCCTGTGCCCACACCATTGGCATAAGGCACCCAGCTAGAGGGGTGTCTGATGTATGCCATGGCAGTGTAGGTGAGGGGCATGGCACACAGGGATGTGTGTCATGTCGACTTTGTTTTTGTCTTGCACCCAAACACTCAGCCTGCAAAGGCAGTGTGTGTGTGTGTGTAAGGGTACAGGGCCTCTAAGGGTGGCACAAGGAGTGCTGCAGCCCTTAGAGGCCTTCCCTGGTCACAAGGCCCTGGGTACCTAGGGTACCATTTACCAGGGCCTGACATGTGGCCAGGGTTTGCCAATTTGGGTTTGTTTTGTTTTAGGGAAGGAACATAGGCCCTGGGCACCTGATTGTCAGGAGTCCAGGGCCCACTCAGTCAAAGTACATTCAGCAATTCAGCAAAAAGTGGGGGCATACCATGCAAGAAAGATGGCACTTTCTCACCCCCCCCCCCTTCCCCCCCAAACGAAAGGTGATGAGACTAACCTTGCCCTATGGAGTCTTCATTATCTAAGTGGAAGAACCTGGAAAGTCCTGCATTGGCATGGGCAGTCCCTGGTCTGTGTTCCACTTCAAAGTCCATTCCCTGTAGGGAGATGGACCACCTTAGTAGTTTTGGATTTTCCCCTTTCATCTGTAGTAGCCATCTCAGAGGTCTGTGGTCAGTTTGAACCAGGAAGTGAGTCCCAGACAGGTATGGCCTCAACTTCTTCAGGGACCAAACCACAGCAAAGGCCTCCCTCTCAATGGCACTCCAACGCTGCTCTCTGGGGAGTAGCCTCCTGCTTATAAAAGCATCAGGTTGGTCTTGGCTTTCATCATTGGTCTGGGATAGGACTGCTACTTTCCCTAGCTCAGAGGCATCAGTCTGCACTATGAACTGCTTGGCATAATCTGGAGCTTTTAGAATTGGTGCTGAGCACATTGCTTCTTTTAGGGTGTCAAAAGCCTTTTGGCAACTAACTGTCCAGTTAACCTTATCCAGTATTAGGGGTGTCTTTCATAGATTCACATGCCTGAATCATTCCCCGTCGTCGAGACGGGAGCCTCCGGTACATAAAAAAGTAATGTCCTATAGACATACATAGAGAAAAATAGGTCTAAGGGTCTCCCCTTAGTAGCCTATCCTAGTCATTATGTAAAAAGGACCAAACTCATAGAGCCAGCCAATCAGCCATCACCTCCCTCTAGAACCTTCCCGGCAGAAGCCTCAGTCCCTCAGATTTTCTACCGCACGTTGTGCTAGGGAGTCTCCAACCTGAGTTCTCCTCAGGATTTCTTTCAAGCCAGATTGTTCACTTTTTTTGGTGACTTTCTTCTTCAAGGATTTCAACGCAGATTACTTCAGGCCTCTTATTGCTGCAGTGAGTGTTTATTTCATCTACAACTCCTGGCATGTCTGAATCCCAGAAGAAAGCCCTTTTCAGGGCTTGCTCTTCATGTGGGAAGAAGAGGCTTCATGTGGACGACAAGCATGACCTATGCTTGTATTGCCTTTATCCGGACCACGTCCCTAAGGACTGTAAAATATGTAGGTCTTTCCCTCATAAGACCTTGAGAGACAGGGAGGGTCGCCTGCTTATCTGGCTGGACAGGCTCAAGGACAAAGAGAGTGTGGTGTCCTCAGAGGCGAGCTTTTCCGGAACCTCTGAAGTCTCCCTGAAGAGGCCGAGAGTGACATCTCCTGGCCCCTCAGACGCTCCTCCTATGAAGACACACAAGAAGTCTTCAGAGGCAAGATCTTCAAAATCTTCAGTGTCTGACAAGGACTCTCTCACTTTTAAGAAGCCTGCTCTGTCGGCCAGCAAAATTGCGACACCTTCCTCGGCGCAAAAAAGGCCATCAGGACATGTCTCCACAGCGACAACGACCGTTTCCACAACGACAGCGTCGTCGGTCTTCTCGTCGACGACGACTACCCCTTCATCATCGTCAGCAGGTACTCCTATCTCGTCTATTATACTGTTAAAACCGTCGTCGACGTCTAAGTCATCGTCAATGACGAAGATTGTCCCGTCGACGACGACATCGTCGATGAGGAGCCCACCATCGACGGAAGAGTCGACGACGAAGACGTCGACGACGAGGGCGTCGACGACGAAAGCATCGACGACGAAGGCATCGTCGACGAAGATGTCGACGCCTAAGGCATCGACGACGAAGGCGTCGACGTCGAAGGCGTCGACGACAAGTGAATCGTCTACGACCGCATCGTCGACGAAGACGTCGTCGACGAGGAAAATATCGTCGACGGGGACACCGTTGCTGAAAGCCATACCGTCGACGACGGTGTCGTCGACGGGAACGTCGTCGTCATCCGTGGGTATTTCTGAACCAGCGCAGAAATCCGTACTCTTAGGACTGTCAGCACGGAAGACAGCAGGGGTTCCTGTACAAGGATCTGCTTCTGGCAAATTGGCCAGACCACAGATTACACCGGAAACGACATCTCCAAGCAAGGTGCAAACCAATTTGCCTATGGAGATTCTTCAGAGTGAAGAGTCGGAAGAAGAGCTCTTTGAACAGGCTACTTCCCCTTCTGAACTGTATGTCAAATGTCAAAGCACGGACGAGGAGCAGGAAGATATGAGCGGGCAGGAGCGCCCCGTCCGGGAACAGGTTCGCACGGAGGTCACTCCGATGGTATGCCTTCCTCCGTCAATAGTTAATGACCTCAAATTCCTTATCCGGGACTACAAGCAACGTTTCCCGGAATCGCCGGCGCTGGACGCAGGGGTCCCAGTGCCAACTACAAACCCACCTACGACAACCCCAAGGCAATCACGACCGGCTACGCAGGTCTGCCACGAGAAACCGCCACCTCAGGTGATAGAGTCATCGGATGAGGAGGCTGAGGAGATGGAAGAAGGAGAGGTCCAGGGAGACCAGTCGGACCAGGATGAGGAGGAGGAGTATGTGGCATCCTCACCACCTTCCCCACAACCGCGCCAAGCTGATTCACCGCCAGTGGATATTGGTGGTTTTCATAAGATAGTTGAACGGGCAGCGACGCGGTTTCATATGGTCATGGAGTCGACGGAGACTGAGTGCTTCTTGCATGACTTTAAGGAGCAGACGAAGAAGACGACGAAATCGATCCCTATCATTGACTTTCTCTGGGACCCGGGAAAGAAACTAATGCTGCCGCCGGCTTCCGTTCCTGCGGTTGTTCCACGCCTGGATAAGAAGTACAAGGCTCCGTCCACGGCGCCAGCTTGCCTGACTGGCCACCCGAAACCGGATTCGGTCGTGACCCAAGCGGCCCAGAAAAATTCTCGTAATCCCTCCTCTCCTCTGTCAGCCCCACCGGACAAGGAGGGCAGAAAATTGGACACAATTGGCAAAAGGTTTTCGACCACTTCGGCAATGACCATCAAGGTGGCCAACTCCATAGCCCTGTTAGGGCGTTATAACCGCCAACTTTGGGAGGATATAGCCCCATATTTAGCAGAACTTCCGAGCACAGTTCAGGAGGAGGTAAAGGCACTACTTTCTGAGGGCCAGACCTCTGCGGCCGAGATTATTGATTGCGCCATAGACGTGGCCATGACAGGCTTTCGTCAACTGGCTTTGGCTGCGGTCCTGCGCAGCCAGGGATGGCTGAAGGCAACATCGTTCAGGCAGGAAGTGCAGACGAAGGTGCTGGATATGCCCTTCGACGGACAACATCTGTTTGGAGATAAAATTGACGAGGCGCTCCAAGCTATTAAGAAGGACACTGACACGGCTAGAGCGCTTGGAACCTTGCAGGCAAGGAATCAGTCCTTTCGGGGCAACAAATCTAGAGGCCAGTCCTCCTACAGAGGATCCTTCCAGAATAGGTCCTCGTATTCCTTCCAGAATAAGACCCAGTACCAGCAAAAGCAGCAACAAGGTCGACAGTCGTCTTATGGAAGATCTAACTTCAGGGGTAAGAACCAAAAGAGGGGCACCGGCGGACGCCAGTGACCAGTTACTCCAGCCAGTCCAGCTACTATCTCCCTCTTCACAAATTGGAGGAAAATTGACCCATTTCCTGGAAAATTGGCGCATCATCACCACAGATCGCTGGGTACTCCAACTCCTCAGATTCGGCCATTCCCTAGAATTTACCACCATCCCGCCTGCAACCCCTCCCCGCAGGTTCCCCCACAAGCATCTACGACTGCTGCTCCGGGAAATATCGGAGATGTTGAAGAAAGGAGCAATCGAGCGGGTTCCATCGGCTCAGAGGGAGAAAGGATTCTACTCCCGCTTCTTTCTGATACGCAAGAAAGAAAAGAAGTGGAGGCCCATTCTAGATCTCAGGGCACTCAACTCTTTCCTGAAGAGTCAGTCATTCAGGATGGTGACGCTCCAAGAAATCCTAGGCATTCTAGAGGAAGGAGATTTCATGACATCCTTGGATCTTCAGGATGCCTACTATCACATCCCGATACTCAGGGGGCACAGAAAGTTTCTACGTTTCGAGGTGGCAGGACAGCACTACCAATTCAAGGTCCCACCGTTTGGCCTCAAATCCGCTCCGCGGATTTTCACCAAGTGCCTTTCTCCTGTGGCAGTTTTCCTACGTCAAATGGGTCACCAGGTTTTCCCCTACCTCGACGACTGGCTGGTCAAGGCGCCCACGGCTGTAGGCGCAACCAAATCATCTAGGATTGACTCTCAATCTTCAGAAATCACATATGTCCCCAACAAGAAGCATCGCCTTCCTCGGGGCGACCTTGAATACGGAATGCGCGAGAGCATTTCCTTCAGACGAAAGAAAAAACAAGATCATATCGCTGGCCACGGCGGTGGCATCAAGGAAATCCCTAAGAGTTCGCACCTTCAAATCACTCCTGGGAATGATGTCTTCTTGTATACTACTCATCCCTCACTGCAGGCTTCGGATGCGTCCATTGCAGGAAGCTCTCACGAACCAGTGGACTCAGAGTACGGGTTCGTTCGAGGACATTGTGAGGATAACACTGCGAATATCCAAGAGCCTCGAGTGGTGGAAAGATTACAGGAACCTGTCGAGGGGACCGCCGTTCCTGCTTCCAGCAGCGCCACTTGTGATCACCACCGATGCATCTCTAGCGGGCTGGGGAGCTGTCTTTCAGGACCTCAGAGTAAGTGGCAAATGGTCAGATCAGGAGCAACGCCTCCATATCAATCTTCTGGAGTTGAGGGCTGTGTATCTAGCGCTGCAAGCCTTTTTACCACGCATCCAGAACTCCCAGGTGCTCGTCAGAACGGACAACACCACGACGATGCACTATCTAAACAAACAGGGAGGAACGCGTTCGCTCACTCTATCGCGCGAATCGCAAAAGATCTGGAACTGGCTTGTTCTCCATGGGATCACCCTCAGGGCGGACTATGTCCCGGGCAAGGACAACACCATTGCGGACGCCCTAAGCAGGCAGAAATCCCTCTCCCACGAATGGGAGCTCGACGAGAGTGCACTAACACACGTTTTCTCAGAATGGGAAGTCCCAGGAATCGACCTGTTCGCCACCAGGGAGAACGCCAAATGCCCAAGCTACGCAAGCTGGCATCCCCAACCAGAGTCGCTCGGAAATGCCTTTTCCATAGGCTGGTTCAGCTTATTTGCGTACGCTTTTCCACCGTTCCCGATGATTTCCAGGGACCTCAGGAAGATGAAGGCGAAGCCCTGTACCCTGATCCTGATTGCCCCGTACTGGCTGAGGCAGCACTGGTTCTCGGACCTTCATCGCCTCTCCATCAGGACACCGATTCGTCTAACACAGCACCCGAACCTGCTGACAATGTCCAACGGGCAGGTGCAATTCCCGAACCTGCAATCGCTCAAGTTATCGGCCTGGCTCCTGAGCACAGAGAGTTCTGTCACTTGAACATCCCGCAGGAATGCAGGGACATGCTAGCAAAAGCAAGGGCGGACAGTACCAACAAAACCTACTCTCCCAAATGGAAACGCTTCTGCGTATGGTGCTCGGAGAAAGGCCTGAGACCACTTCATATCACGCCTGAACAGATATTGCCATATCTACTGCTCTTGGCACAGTCCGGATTAGCGCATGCATCCATAAAGGTGCATCTGGCGGCAATTTCACGTTTTACCAGGACTTCCAAAGGCCCGTCTCTCTGGTCCAGTAGACTTATCAAACAGTTCCTTAAGGGTCTATATAGGTCCTTTCCAAGACCTCGACGGGTCCCACCGACATGGCACCTCAACTTGGTCCTTAACCAACTCATGAAGCACCCCTTTGAGCCCATTCATCGAGCTTCCATCAAGCACATCTCATGGAAAACGGCTCTGTTGCTCGCTCTAACATCTGCCAGGAGAGTCAGCGAGCTGCAAGCTCTCTCCATTCAGGAGCCCTTCATGCAGTTCAAACAGGACAGGGTGGTGCTGAGGACAAATCCCAAGTTCATACCGAAAGTACCTTCAGACTTTCACCTCAACGAGCCGGTGGTCCTACGTTCCTTCTTTGCAAACCCTACCACGGCAGCAGAAAGGACGCTCCACTCTCTGGATCTCAAACGGTGTCTTAAGTTTTATATAGACAAGACAAAAACCTTCAGAAAGTCATCGCAGCTGTTTGTGGCCTACAGCAGGCCAAGGTTGGGTATGCCTCTAACAAAACAGAGCATCTCGAGGTGGATCTCCTCAGCAATAGCATTCTGCCATGACGGGGCCGGACGGCCTTTAAGAGACAGGGTGGAGGCGCACTCCACCAGAGCGATGTCCACAACAGCAGCGTTGTTCGCTGGAGTGCCGATTTTGGACATCTGCAGAGCGGCGACGTGGAAGTCACCGCACACCTTCTCCAGACACTACTGCCTGGATGCTGAGCTTACGAAGGATGCTGCGGTGGGCCAGGCGGTTCTTCGCCATCTATTCCAGTGAGGTGAGCCTTCCAACATCCCGCCATCCTGGTATGCACATTCTTTACTGATTTACTGTTTTGACGTATGCCAATGTTTCAACCTGATATGGTAATATGTGTATTATCTAAATATCTATATGGCATGTTGCATCAGAAATGTGCATAATGTATTGCTAACTACTCTGATTCAGGCATGTGAATCTATGAAAGACACCCCTAATACTGGATAAGAAACGCGTTACTTACTTGTAACAGCAGTTATCCAGTATTGGTGTCTTTCATAGATTCACATGCAACCCTCCCGCCTCCCCTGGAAGGTCTCACGTCTCTCTCTATCTATATTACGCCTACCTAGCTTGGTGCGTACGAAAATCTGAGGGACTGAGGCTTCTGCCGGGAAGGTTCTAGAGGGAGGTGATGGCTGATTGGCTGGCTCTATGAGTTTGGTCCTTTTTACATAAGGACTAGGATAGGCTACTAAGAGGAGACCCTTAGACCTATTTTTCTCTATGTATGTCTATAGGACATTACTTTTTTATGTACCGGAGGCTCCCGTCTCGACGACGGGGAATGATTCAGGCATGTGAATCTATGAAAGACACCAATACTGGATAACTGCTGTTACAGGTAAGTAACGCGTTTCTTCTTGGGCATCTTCTTGGAGGTGAGTTCTGTGAGGGGGGTCACAATGGACCCATACCCCTTCACAAACCTCCTGTAGTATCCAGTCAAGCCAAGGAATGCCCTGACTTGGGTCTGGGTTGTTGGAGCTATCCAGTCCATGATGGCCTGGATCTTGGGTTGTAAGGGCTGTACCTGGCCTCCACCTACAAGGTGGCCCAAGTACACCACAGTGCCCTGCCCTATCTGGCATTTGGATGCCTTGATAGTGAGACCTGCATTGTGCAGAGCCTCTAAAACTTTTCCAAGGTGGATCAGGTGATCCTGCCAGGTGGAGCTAAAGACAGCAATATCATCAAGATAAGCTGCACTAAAGAACTCCAGCCCAGCCAGGACATGGTTCACCAGCCTCTGGAAAGTGGCAGGGGCATTCTTTAACCCCAAGGGCATCACAATAAACTGATAATGCCCATCAGGGGTGGAGAATGCTGTCTTTTCTTTTGCTCCTGGGGCCATGCCAATCTGCCAGTACCCTGCAGTTAAGTCAAAGGTACTGAGGAATTGGGCAGCCCCTAATTTATCTATCCGCTCATCTGCTCTTGGGTTAGGGTGAGCATCTGTCTTGGTGACAGAGTTGAGCCCTCTATAGTCCACACAGAACCTCATCTCTCTCTTTTCACCTTGTTGATGAGGTTTGGGGACCAGAACCACTGGGCTGGCCCAGGGGCTCTCAGAGGGTTCAATGACCCCTAACTCCAGCATCTTGCTGACCTCAGCTTTGATGCTCTCCTTGACTTGGTCTGACTGTCGATAGATTTTGTTTTTGACAGGTGCACTGTCACCAGTGTCCACATCATGGGTACACCAGTTTGTCAGACCAGGGGTCAGGGAAAAGAGGCTAGCATACTGCTGCAAGACTTGCTTGCAGTCAGTCTGCTGTTGGGCAGAGAGGGTGTCTGAGAAGATCACACCATCTACTGATCCATCTTTTGGGCTGTAGGAGAGGAGGTCAGGGAGAGGTTCACTCTCTGCTTTCTGCTCCTCATCAGTCACCATCAGCATGGTGATGTCAGCCCCGTCATTGTAGAGCTTGAGGCGGTTCACATGGATGACCCTCTTGGGTGTCCTGCTAGTGCCCAGGTCAACTAGATAGGTGACCTCACTCTTTCTTTCTAGGCTAGGGTAAGGGCCACTCCATTTATCTTGGAGAGCCCTTGGTGCCACTGGCTCCAAAACCCACACCTGTTGCCCAGGTTGAAATTCAACCAGTGCAGCTTTTTGATCATACCAGTGCTTCTGGAGCTCCTGGCTGGCCTCAAGTTTCTTGGATGCTTTTTCCATGTACTCAGCCATTCTGGACCTTAGGCCAAGCACATAGTCCACTATGTCTTGTTTGGGCTCTTGAAGAGGCCTCTCCCAGCCCTCTTTTACAAGACAAAGTGGTCCCCTTACAGGATGACCAAACAGAAGTTTAAAGGGTGAGAAACCTAGTCCCTTCTGTGGTACCTCCCTGTAAGCGAAAAGCAGACATGGTAACAGGACATCCCATCTCCTTTTGAGTTTCTCAGGGAGACCCATGATCATACCTTTCAATGTCTTGTTGATTCTCTCAAAAAGGCCATTGGTTTGTGGGTGGCAGGGTGTAGTAAACGTATACTGCACTCCACACTCCTTCCACATGTGTGTTAGGTAAGCAGACATGAATTTGGAACCTCTGTCTGAAACCACCTCCTTAGGAAACCCCACTCTGGTGAAGACACCCAGGAGGACCTTGGCTACTGCAGGAGCTGTAGTAGTCCTAAGTGGAATTGCTTCAGGGTACCTAGTGGCATGATCCACTACCACTAGAATAAATTTGTTCCCTGAGGCTGTGGGAGGTTCAAGTGGACCCACAATGTCCACTCATACCCTTTCAAAGGGGACCCCCACCACTGGTAGTGGGATGAGGGGGGCCTTTGGGTGGCCAGCTGTCTTGCCACTGGCTTGACAGGTAACACAGGAGCTGACAAACTCCTTCACCTTTTGGTGCATCTGGGGCCAGTAAAAGTGACTCACTAGCCTCTCCCAAGTTTTGGATTGCCCCAGATGTCCAGCTAGGGGGATGTCATGAGCCAAAGTTAGAAGGAACTCCCTGTACTTCTGTGGCACTACCACCCTCCTGGTGGCTCCAGGAGTGGGGTTTCTTGCCTCAGCATACAGTAATCCCTCTTCCCAATAAGCTCTGTGGGTACCACTGACATCTCCCCTTGCTTCTGAAACAGCTTGCTGCCTCAGGCTTTCAAGAGTGGGACAGTCTCGCTGACCCTGGCACAGCTCTTCCCTAGAGGGTCCCCCTGGGCCCAAGATTTCAACCTGGTAAGGGTCAAGCTCCATGGACTCAGTTCCCTCAGGGGTACCCAAATCCTCTCCCTGGGGAGAGGGGTCCTGAATGTTTTGCTGTGTAGAAGCTGGTTCCCCAGTCTTCTTTCCTTTTCTCTTGGTTGGCTGGGCCATTATTTCAGGCTCCAGACCTACTTGTTCACCCTTCCTCTTGCTCTGTGCTCTGGTTTGCACTCACACCAATTCAAGGATGCCCAGCATGGCTGCATGGGCCTTTAGCTCAACCTCAGCCCAGGCTGAGGTTTCCAGATCATTTCCAAGCAGACAGGCAGCTGGCAACTTTGGAGAGACCACTACCTGTTTCAAGCCAGTAACCCCCCCCCAGCCTAATGTTACCATGGCCATGGGATGACTAGTGGTGACACTGTCAGCGTTGGTGACTGGGTAAGACTTCCCAATCAAGTATTGCTCAGGGTAAACCAGTGTGTATTTCACCATAGTGACACTGGCACCTGTATCCCTCAGAGCTTCTCCCCTAGTTCCATTCACCCAGGGGTACTGTAAGTATTTCTTTAAGTTTGGGGCCACACAGCTACAGTGGCAAACTCCACTTCTCCCAAGGAGACTAGACTTGCTTCAGTGTGTTCCCAGATTTGTTCAGGGTACACCTCTGATCCCATTTGTATACTTGCTGCCCCAGGAGTAGCTGTACTGGGTGCCTTAGGGGCCTTGTTGTGGGGGCAAGCTACAGTTAGGTGTCCTGACTTCTTACAGTTATTACACCAGGCCTTTAAGGGATCATAGTTCTTCCCCCTATAGGGTTGAGGCACATAGGGAGTAGTTTGGGTCCCACCCACCTGTACAGGTTTTTGGGGCCCTTTGGAAGACTCAGACTTTTTATCTTGGGGATTCTCACCACCTTTCCCCTGGGGAGGTTTTGTGACCACTTTCTTTTGGTCACCCCCAGTGGCTGTCCTTGTCACCCTAGTCTTGACCCAGTGGTCTGCCTTCTTTCCCAATTCTTGGGGAGAAATTAGTCCTAGGTCTACCAAATGCTGATGCAACTTTTCATTTGTGCAGTTACTTAATATATGTTCCTTCATGAATAAATTGTACAATCCAGTAAAATCCTTCACACCATGTCCAGCTAACCAACCATCCAGTGTCTTCACTGAGAAGTCTACAAAATCAATCCAGGACTGGGTCTGGGTTTTGTGAGCCCCCCTGAATCTAATTCTATACTCCCCAGTGGTGAATCCAAATCCCTCAATCAGAGCATTCTTCATGCGGTCATAGGATCCTGTTTCTGATATCACAAGCCCTCTCAAAGGCTGTGAACCATTTGGTGATATCATCACCTTCCTCAAATTTAGGGACAATCCCTTTGGGGATTTTAAGGTCAGAAGTTTCCTCCCTATCCTTATTTTTATTATTGCTGCCACCATTGATGGGTGCTAAACCCATCTCTCTCCTTACTTTTTCTAGAGCCAGGAGCCTGGACTCTAGCTCTAGTCTTCTGGCAGCCTCATAAGGCTGTCCTCTTCACTGGTGGGTCCCCCAGTGTTCTCTCTGGTACCAGAGTCACCTGTGTAATCTCTAGGTGCCCAGATGCTAATCATTGGATTGAAGGGTATGGGTGCCCTCTCCTCCCTAGGGGATAGTATGGGGGGGTTATTGTCAACCTCCTCTGCTTCCCCTTCCTCATCTGACTGGCCATCCCCATGTTCAGATGGGTGGTCCTTAGCATACTCAGCCAAGAGCTCCTGGAGCCCTAGTTTGGTTGGATGCAGGCCCATTGGTAAATTTTTAAGTTTGCATAGGGACCTCAATTCCTTGAAAGACAAGTGTAAGTAAGGTGTGAGGTCGAGCTCCTCCACCAGGTCCATGTTATTATTGTCGCTAACAGCTGGGTTTGTTTGAGTCATTCTAACCTGACACTTCTAATCCTCTACCCTGACTATAGTGACTTTTATTTTTCTAAAATTCTAATGGGACTTAAGCAAGGCCCTAGCAAGACTTTTGGTAATTTTGGAAAAGACCAATCAGAATTCTAAAGGCAATTTTAAGAGTTCTGTCGTGTGATCAGATGGTAACCAAGTAGTCCAACAAATGCAAGTTTGTATCCCACCGCTGATCCACCAATGTGAGAAAGTGGCTCTGTATATACTGTCCCTTAATAGGTACAGGGTGTACAGAGTCCACAGTCCCCCAGGGTTTGACAGAGGCTAAAGTTAGATATAACCTTACTCTCTAAAGTGGTAGCTTGGTCGAGCAGTAAGGCAGTATCAGAGGACAGTGTAAAGCATTTGTTGTACAGACTCAGTCAGCAAATGGTCTCACACACTCAATAACTGAACTCTAGGCCAATGGTTTATATATCAAAAAATATATGCTTGTTTTATTTTAGAACCAACACTTGGATTTAAAATATACTTTCTCAGAATGAGATGTTTCATATAAATACTTTTGCAATATGCAATTGACTTTTGTAAACAGTTACAAGTGGTTGCAATAGGCAACTCTATTTTAAACACAACCATGCATTGAGCTCAATGGAAAATTCAAGTTATTTGCAACAGATTACTTTTTAGATTACTTTTGGAATTCCAGGACTGGATCTTAGATACAGTCCTAGGTCAGTATTCAGAATCAAGTGATGAAAGTCGACTTAATCACTGTAATGATTTTTAAACAATATTTAGCTATTTTAAAAGTTGACACTTAGAAAATATTTCATAGAAAACAGTCAATGATTCCCAATGGAAGAAATTTCAAGTTGCAGGTACAGTATGTTCTTGTTACTTTTGTAATCCAGTACTGGGTGCCTAGACTCAGTACTGGGACCTTTATCCAAAACAGGTAAGCAATTACGTTTTCAGATATTATACGATTTTTGAAGAATATTTAAAGATTGCAGAAATTGACACTTAGAAGAAATTTCACAGAAAAAACAGTCAATGATTTCCTATGGAAGAAAATTGGGTTACGGGTAAGTACAGTTGTAAGTATTTTTCAGAGTCAGTGCTGGGCACCAAGATCCAGCACTGGGAGCTCACCTAAGAGCAGGTGAGTAATTTCGTTTTCGTTACTCGGCTGATTTTTGGTGAATATTTTAAGATTTGAAAAGTCCACACTTAGAAGAAATTTCAGGAAAAAGCCAGTCAATGTTACCCTATGAGGAAAATAGAGTTATCGGTTTAAGGGTAAGTACTCGACTGGCAGAGTTGAGGTTCTGGGCATAGACTCAGGGGTCCCCCAGGGTCAGGTAGGTACAGTTGGTTCACCCTAAGCGACTCTAGGTCGGCTGGGTGCAGAGAGAGTTAGGCCCAATGTTATCCTACGAGGGATAGGGGGGCGTTGGTTGGTGGCTGCTGACTGGCAAGCCACGCGGCTGTGGGAGCTGGGCTCCTGGTCACTTACTCAGGGCAAGTGGGTAAGTAGGTAGGTGTAGAGTTTTCACTGCCAGGGCCACAGTCGCCGTGGGGTCGTCCTCGTGGTCTTTGTCCACTCCGGCACTGGCCAGGCTTGGCTGGTGCAGAGTGTGCTGGGTTCGCGGTTCCGGGCTGCTGCCAGGGATTAGAGGTAGGTTTTGAGTAGAGCCTCTACTCATGGGAGTCCCAGGGGCTTAGAGCCAAAAGGTAGCCAGGTCCTCCGGGGTTTGTGAGGTTGCTGGCCACAAGAGATGCCGGGTTGGAGCAGGAGCAGGTTCGAGTGTCGACAGGCCGGTAGGGCTGGGGCCAAAGCAATTGGTGTCTTCCTCTTTTTAGCAGCTGCAGGGCAGGTCTTCTTTCTTCTTGCTCTTCTTTGTAGTTTTGAATCTGGGGAAGGAAGGTTCAGGGTGCCCCTAAATACTAGATTTAGGGGCGTTACAGGTAGGTGAAGGGCAGGGACCAATGGGTCCCTGTCCTGGGGTGGGTACACCCCCTATCCTGCCTCTCTCCTGTGGGAGGGGGGCAGTAGCCTAGTCCTGATAGGGTAGGGCTCCCGATCTTCAAGATGGCGAGAGCCCGGAGATGTGCTTCACCTCGCCTCCTCCACCTGAGGGGCGGGGTTGACAGGCTGGCACCTCCCCTGTCCTTATTTGGGGTTTCCGGCCAAAGCTTCCCGCCAGAGTGGGGGGTTGCAGTGGCCTGGGGAAGCTCACAGAGGCGGCATGCCTTTGAAGCTTCCCCCTGCCCATCCTGGGGGAGGAGATTTAGCACCTCGCCCAGGATGTGCATTGTTGCAGGCCTAGGAGAGCAGGGGCTCTCCTACCCAGGGGTCCAGCAACATGTCTGCTGGGTGGCAGCCTAGGCAGTCTCAGAGCAGACGTGGATTGTAGGTTAGGTTTAAGGGGGCACCTCTAAGATGCCCTCTGGGGTGCTTGGTACATTAAATCCCACACTGGCTTCAGTGTGGGTTTAATGTGCTGAGAAGTTTGATACCAAACTTTTCAGTCTTTAGTGTTGCCATTATGGTGCTGTGGAGCTTGTGTTTGACGAGCTCTCAGCACCATGTACTCTTAAATGGCAGCACTGCACTTTCAGTGCTCAGGAATGGACCTGGGCACTGTAGGGGCACAGGGCTCCTGCGCCCACACCATTGGCATAAGGCACCCAGCTAGAGGGGTGGCTGATGTATGCCATGGCAGTGTAGGTGAGGGGCATGGCACACAGGGATGTGTGTCATGTCGACTTTGTTTTTGTCTTGCACCCAAACACTCAGCCTGCAAATGCAGTGTGTGTGTGTGTGTAAGGGTACAGGGCCTCTAAGGGTGGCACAAGAAGTGCTGCAGCCCTTAGAGGCCTTCCCTGGTCACAAGGCCCTGGGTACCTAGGGTACTATTTACCAGGGGCTGACATGTGGCCAGGGTTTGCCAATTTGGGTTTGGTTTGTTTTAGGGAAGGAACATAGGCCCTGGGCACCTGATTGGCAGGAGTCCAGGGCACACTCAGTCAAAGTACATTCAGAAATTCAGCAAAAAGTGGGGGCATACCATGCAAGAAAGATGGCACTTTCTCACATATTTATTACACAATACTCCCTTACACATTGGTATATCTCCTACCTGGAGATATTACACAAATACACAACAATACTTCAATTGTAAACATGTAAGTAAGCACAATACACAGTGGTCTCCAGGGGATAGACCAAACCTTATACTAAAAAAAATGGAATGCGGATTTCGACCAAAGTCGGGACTTGGACCTGGAGATTCAGAAGAGCTGGGGACATAAGGAGCCATCCAAGGTAAGTACCCAGGAACCCCACGGAGGCTGTGTGCAGAGCGGAAACACAGTTGCGTACTCCATAGAAGTCAACTGGAAAGTCGTGGTTGCAGTTTTTAAAGAAGGACCCTTCCCAGTGAACCCAGAAGAAACCCAGTGGAAGACAGAAGGTTGGAAAGTCACCCCACCCGTGGATACCCCACGAGCCACAATACCTACACCAGGGAAGCCGGGTGCATAGGTGCGAAGTGATGTCAGAAACCGCCGTACCGTAAACCACAATAGAGGACTTCAGTAAAGATGCAGCTGACGAAGCCTGTGCAAGAGTCCAGTGGAATCTATGGGTGGATTCTTGAAGAGAAGAACTTGCAAGCAGAGAGCACAGAGTTTAGGCCACTCGAAGGTGACCAGGAGGCACGGAAGAGCAATGCCCGCTGATGATGGACGGTTCAAAGGCAAAGGAGTTGATGGTGACCTTGTCACTGCAGCTGTGAGGACCATATAGTGCTGAGAAAGACCAAAAGCCGTGCATGAGCTGTCCCACGTTGGAAGTCGAGAACCAGGGGGTCAGTGTCCGGCGAGACCACCAACAAGCCTTGGCAGCTGGAACAGGCATGGACACTGTGTCGGGCCTCCCGACCAGCTGCTGCCGCTAGTTCGCGACACCAGGACTCCCCCTGGACACATCCCCATTGTTGCCCCTGTATTTATATCTCTGCCTTTTTCTGATTTCCTGCCTTTTTCTCTGATTTACCGCCTTTTTCTGTTTTATACTGTTCTGATTGCGTTTTTTTTCTGATTTCCTGCCTTTTTCTCTGATTCTCTCTAATCTGCCGCCTTTTCTGTTTCATACTGCTCTGATTGCATTCTGCCTCTCTGCCACTAGCTCATTCCCACCCTCTTGCCTTTCTCGCCAGTTCGCCTCCCGCCGCTGCATCCCCTGCGGCCCCGCCCCCCTCGCGCGCCCATTCGTCCACACACCCTGCCTCTCAGCTGCTCCTCCCTCCCACATCCCCTTCTTAATGGCGGCCGCGCCGCTGGCACGTTGAAGGCGCACCTAAGACAAGCCCGTCTGTGCCCATCCGCACCTGGACCGCGCCCAGCGCCAGACCCCCTGACCCCCGTGAGCACCATGCTGCTACGACGCCAAATTCCTCCACGCACTCAATGCCAGCCGCTCATCTACCTGCTTCCAGGCCACCCCGAAGCTCACCCACGGACCCTTCACCTGCTGAAACTGCAGCTTCACCAGCCAGCGTACACCAGCACGAACTGCCCCTCCAACCAGGACAGGCCACAACCATCTCAGATGCATACTGATCAACACCCGCTCTGTTCACAAGCACGCCGCCAAACTCTGGGACCTTCTCGATTCATCCTTCCCGGATGTCGCCTTCCTGACGGAAACCTTGCTGAACCCCTCATCGGCACCCGACGTTGCCATAGCTATCCCGGACGGCTACAAGATCTCCCGCAGGGACCGCACCAACAGACCGGGAGGAGGAATCGCCATCGTCCACAAGAATACCCTCAGAATCTCGACCAGCACTGAAGACACCCTCAGCACCGCTGAACACCTGCACTGCCAGATCCACATCGATCCCAACCCCACCCTCGTTTACAGACCCCCCCCCCCCCCCCGGACCCTGGCCACAGTTCAGCGACTCCATCACAGACATCGTCAGCTCGCACGCCCTGGCCTCCACAGACTACATCCTCCTCGGAGACCTGAACTTCCACAAGAACGCCAACGACACCCTGCTCGACAAGCTCGCCAACCTCGGACTCAAACAGCTCATCACGAGACCCACCCACTTCGCCGGACACACGCTCGACCCCATCTTTTCCACCAGCAACCACGTCACTTCCAGCCACACCACCGAACTCCACTGGACCAACCACCGCGGCATCCACTTCTCCTTCGAGAAAAACACCGCACACAACCACCCGCAACGAATCCGCCATCGCAGCTGGAACAAGGTCACCGAAGACCAGCTAATCACCACCCTCGCCTGAGACCCGCCAATCAACCACACCGACACAGCCGCCCGTAACCTCAGGCAATGGATCAACGACTGCGCCTACACTCTCACCCCGATCAAGAAACCCTCAAACAGACGCATGGACAGAAGGGCCATCTGGTTCACCACCGACCTCCAAGCATCCAAACCGACCTGCTGAAGACTCGAGAAGAAGTGGCACAACGAACAGACACCGGACAACCACACGACCCTCAAGAACTCCAGCTGCAGTCACCACCAACTCATTCGAACCACCAAAAGGACCTCCTTCAAGGAAGGTATCGACAACAACGCACACAACAGCAAAGAGCTCTTCAACATCGTGAAGGAACTCGCCATTCCCAGCTCCAGCCCCCCGACAGCCTCCGACACCCCATCCACCGCCCCCCAGCCACACCGGCCTCCTACTCTCCTGGAACCACGTCAACGACACCATCAAAACCATGAACACCATCCACTCACCGTCAGACCCCTGCCCTCACCACATTTTTAACAAAGCAAGCTCAGTCATCGCACCCCAACTCCGGAAGATCTTCAACAGCTCCTTCGACAACGCAACCTTCCCGGAGAGCTGGAAACACGCTGAGATCAACACCCTACTCAAGAAACCCAAGGTGGACCCAAAGGACCTCAAGAACTTCTGGCCCATCTCCCTGCTCCCGTTCCCGGCAAAAGTCATCGAGAAGAGTGTCAACAGACAACTGACCCACTTCCTTGAAGACAACGACACCCTGGACTCGTCCAATCCGGATTCTGCAGCAACCACAGCACCGAAACCGCCCTCATCGCCGCCACCGACGACATCAGGAAACTGCTGGACAACGGCGAAACCGCGGCCCTCATCCTCCTAGACCTCTCTAGGCCTTCGACACCGTCTGCCACCACACGCTCCGCACATGCCTCCACAACGCAGGGATCCGTGACAAAGCCCTGGACTGGATCACCTCCTTCCTCTCAGACAGAACCCAGAGAGTCCGCCTCCCTCCATTCCGATCCGAAGCCACTAAGATAACCTGCGGCGTAACCCAAGGATCATCCCTCAGCCCGACCCTTTTCAACGTCTACATAGCACCGCTCGCCAACATCGTCCGATCGCACAACCTCAACATCGTCTCATACGCCGACGACACCCAGCTGATCCTCTCCCTCACCAAGGACCCCGTCACCGCCAAAACCAACTTCCACGAAGGAATGAAGGACGTCGCCGAATGGATGAAGAACAGTTGCCTGAAACTGAACTCGGACAAGAAGGAGGTCCTCATCCTCGGCTCCACCCCCTCCGCCTGGGACGACTCCTGGTGGCCGGCCTCACTGGAAGCTGCTCCGACACCCACCGACGACGCACGCAATCGGGGGTTCATCCTAGACTCTTCACTGTCAATGACCCAGCAAGTCAATGCTGTCTCCTCCTCCTGCTTCAACACCCTCTGCATGCTTCGCAAGATCTACAGATGGATCCCTACCGGAACCATAAGGATGGTCACCCAGGCCCTCGTCACCAGCAGACTGGACTACGACAACGCCCTCTACGCAGGAACCACAGCCAAACTCCAGAAAAGACTTCAATGCGTACAGAACGCCTCCACACGCATTGTCCTCGACATCCCCCGCCACAGCCACATCACTGCCCACCTTACAGACCTGCACTGGCTTCCCGTCAACAAAAGGATCACCTTCAAGCTCCTCACCCACGCCCACAAAGCACTCCACGACGCCGGACCTACATACCTCAACAAACGACTCACCTTGTACACTCCCAACTGCCAGCTTCGCTCTGCTGTCCTCACTACCGTTCCATGCATACACCAAACGACCACCGGTGGCAGATCCTTCTCCCACCTCGCCGCCAAGACATGGAACACCCTCCCCATCCGCCTGCGACAGACCCAGGACCTGCTGACCTTCAGGAGACTCCTCAAGACCTGGCTGTTCGAGCAGTAGCAGCTCCCCCCCCCCCCCCCTTCCCCCCTCCCTTGCGCCTTGAGACCCTTGCGGGTGAGTAGTGCGCTCTACAAATGATTGATTGATTGAAAGAGGAAAGTTGGGACCTGCTAGGTTCAAGTGACTCACCACAAGCAGGAGAGCCTGAGCAGACCCGAGCAAGCAGGAGAGCTCACTGAAGCAGAAGAAGACCCTCGAGAGAACCCACAGGCCAAAGGCACAGGAGTCGCAAGAGGACCTCGAGCAGCTCACCAAAGATATAGGCACATGGTGCAGAGGATGTGGTGAGGACGCTGATCTTGGCAGGAAGAGAAGCTGGGGGATGGAGCTTCTTGCAGCTGGAGTGCAGAGCCAACAACATTTGGCAATGACAAGTCAACATGGTGCACAGGGGTTTGGTCCCAGCAGTTTTGACGAGGGATACTGGCCTCAAAATTTCAGAGAGGGCAGGTCTAGCCTTGAGGGAGTTGAACTATCACCTGTGTTGCTGAGCCTTTCGAATTCTGTGATTCTTCAGGAGAAGCAGACTTGTCAGCTTTGTTGCGGGACCTGCAGATGCAGGAGAGTGACTCATTTCCTCCAAGGAAGATTTCTTTGGGTGTCCTTGATGCCCACAGGTCTGTTGAAGATCCTGGAAGAAGCACAGATGACAAAGAAGACTTGCCTAACAGCAAGACCAGGAACAGCAGGAGTCTTCATTGATGCAGTCTCGGTTCCAGGCGAAGTCCAAGTGTCCAGACGGTCGAAGAGGGATGTGGTTTCAGGCTTGAGTCTTGTCCCATGACAGATCTGAGGACCTACCCACAGGTAAGCCCTTTTATACACTAGGAAAGGGGTTAGAACAACTCAGGGGTCCCTCCCAGAGAATGTTAAATGTTAAATGTTGTAGACTTGTAAAGCGCACAGCTACCCCAGCAACAGGGTGTCCCGGCGCTGTAGACCGCTGGGGAACCCGTCCTGGCTATCCCTGTGAGATGGTCCCTTTCTGGGTATCTCCAAGGTGAAACCAAGCATCCCCAGCGTCTGTGGGGGGCCGTTGTAGAGATTAGGCAAGCTTAATGCCCAGAGTTGCCGAGTGTGTTCCTGGTTAGGGTAGGTACCGAGGCGAGAATTATCGAGTCCGTTTTGACCCTGGTCCACGACCCTGCCGCGTCGGGAATTGAACCCTGGTCCCTGGCCGATTCTCTGCTTACGGGTCTGCCACCTCTAACTAGTGAGCCACACCTCTCCACCAAGGAAGGGGCTGTCCTTTGTCCAGTTTCGCGACAGAGTGGGAGCCAAGGGCTCCCAGAAGTGGTTCCACCTGGAGTATGCAAGGAGGGCACCAAATGAGCCCTTCAAAGCAGTCTGGTGACGCTAGGAAGCACGCCCACCCCATACCAATACAGTTAAATCCTGAATCGGAGGTGGTCGCACCTCCCTATGACAGGAAACCTATTGTTCTACCCTCCCCTGCTTGAGCTCAGCTCAGCAGCAGGAGGGCATAATTGTGTCTGGCATCGACAGCAGCACTGGCTTGCTGACAAACCCTAGAAAGCTGTTACCAGGAGTACTAGGGGCTTTCCGGAGGAGCCCCCAAGTACATGGAATCATACCTCCAACATTTGTAGCGGTGTTAGCATATGATTCCAACATGTTTGATACCAAACATGTCCAAGTACGGCACAGCCACTATATAGTTAGCCTTGAGGTAATGACGGATGGCCACTATATGTATCAAAATGGCTGACCGCACTTACAAAGCCTAGAGAATCGATTCCGGGGTGTGCTGGGGTGTCCTGCTCATGCAGGAGCACCCACACACTTATAACCCAGCACCCTGCCATCAAGATTGAAAGGCCTCCCTTAGGGGTGGCTTATAGGTTTTAAGTGTAGTGACCTCAGATATAAGGTAACTTCTATCTGTAGTTAGAGGGGCAAGCACCAACTCACACAGGCTGCAATGGCAGGCCTGAAGTCAGAGTTTGAGTGGTCTCTCATGGGTGGCACGATACATGCTGGAGCCCATGGACGACCCCTGGTGTACCTATGCCCTGGGTACCTCAGTACCCTATACTAGAGACTTATAGGGGTACACCAGTAGCCAATTGTGGAGGTACAGAAGTACTTACCATGTCAAATTTAGGGAGGAAGCACAGTGACTAAGGTCCTGATTAGCAGGATCCCAGTCAGACTAGTCAAAAAAATGCTGGCACCATCATAAAGTGGGGGTAACCATGAAAGCAGATCCCACTTTCCTATCTGTTTCCAGATGGCGGGTAAGGTACCGGATTTCAAGGCGGCGTTCCGGATCATATTTAGATAAGGATTTACCAAGTGTGCAGCCAGTCTGAGAATTTGAGGGGGCAGGGGTCCTCTGGGGATCCTGATTTACATTTCAGCAGTTCCTCAAGAGAATATTCTTCGGGAATAGCTCAGAACTTGAAGAGAACAGGTGAGTGACAGGCGGCTTCAATGGGTCAACTGTGTCAGCAGGTCCCAGGAAGGTGTAATAGAGTTTTTGGATCTTTTCATCTAAAAAATCAGATAGACTGGTGCAGAGATCATGCGAAGGGAGAACATCGCTTTTGATCACATGCGGGAAAGTAAAGGACAGGGGTTCAGTAGAATACAATGCTGTGGAGATCCATTGGTTAAATAGGATTGCCTGTGAAGAGATGGTGCATGGGACATCGCGACATTCCACCAGGTCTTTCTTACGGGATTCTCCATTGAAGTCGTAGGCGTTTGAATAGTTCCACTCATGTGTGGAGATCCCGGAGCACTTCTTTGTGAGAAGGTGGCCTGATATATACTGTCCACTAGTTCTAGTGGGCACATTGTATCAGTCCAAACAACCCCTTATAGTAATAGGTTAAAAGCAACCTTATGTGAAAGCTATCCTAGTGGTAGCTGTGGAGAGCAGCCTTCAGGCTAAGTCTTGAAGGAATGTAAAGCAGCTTTTTTTACCAGTCTATAATCTCTTGAATGATCAAATGAAAAGACAACCACACCAGGTATATATTCAAAATATATGTATTTAAGATAACACACACCCCTCTAGTCTATTTATGAGACTGGAGTTCGAAGTACTTTAGTTACAAGTGTTTAAGCATCAGTAAAAGCACAAATACACGTTTGGGCCCTAAGAGCGTACCAAACCATATACTAAAAAAGTGGTATAAGAACCACGACTAAAATATGCAATATGCCTATTGCCTCTAGAATCGCTGGGACCCCAAGGAACCACCCAAGGTAGTGACACAGGGGACCCATGGGAGCCATATGCAGTGTAGAAACACAACCGCGGGTTCCTATTATCTTCTATGGGGAATGTCACAGTTGGAATTTTAAAGATTAGGGACACTTCTAATCGAGTCAGGGCCAAACCCTCTTGGACTTAGGTAGTTCTAGGGCTAGCACCCACGAGAGTACCGGAGTACTTGAGTTACCTCACCCAGGGAAGCCGGGTGCATAGGTGTCTTTTGGTGTCGGGTCGTGTTGTTGATTCCAATGGAAACCTGCAAAGAACTGCAGTTGCCGTGAAGAGGAGAAGTGTCTGGAGAGATCCAAGCCTGGATCTAGGATATTAGGAACCTGAAAGCAGAGGGGACAGAGTCTGGGTCACTTGCCAGTGACCTAGGGCAGGATGGACCAATGCCCACAGATGTCGGATGCTTCAGGTGAGTTGATGGGTGTCTTGACTCTTCAGCCACGAGGTCCAGGAGGTATCGACGAAGTCCACGAGCGGGATTAGAGCTGTCCCACGAAGTCTGTAGAGTGCTGCGGTGTCGGCGATCAGAAAGGACCCAACAAGTCTTGGCAACGACAAGTCTCAGGAATGCAGAGAGAGGACTGCGGTGCAGACCAGCAGGGTCTGATGGACTCACCCAGCGAGGGTAAGTAAGAGCAAGTCTGGAGCAACCAGAAAAGCCCAAGCAGAAGTGGAGTTGCCTTCGTGGGGACCTGCTAGCCAACGGGCTAGTGATCGCGAAGGAGCCTCGAGCGATCGCACTTGAAGCTGGCCCACGGGTTACTCGTGGAGTGGAGGCCAACAATCTTCAGTGCAGGAGGTGCTCAAGGCTGGGGCTACTTGGAGCCCAAAGCACAACTTTGAGGATGACCAGGAAGGTGTTGTTGCTGCAAAAGTTCACAGGGTCACGGTTCCATGTTACCCACGATAGCCACGGGCCTCAGCTTTGCTGTGGACTCAGGGTAGCCTCTGGGAAGTCTGGAAATCCACCTCTGGGGATGCAGAGACTTCGGCGTCCGGCCAGAGCTTCAGAATTGCAGACCGGTCAGTTGCTTCTTTGGTGCCTGCCAAGCAGGGGAGTCACTCCTTGACCCCAAGGGAGATTTCTTCCGTCTTCTAGTCGTGATAGAAAGTCGAAGGTCCAGGATATATGTTCCAGAGGTTCATCCAGGGTGATCTAAAGTCCTAGGGACTGGATTCCTATACTTATACTAAGTTTAGGGGATGGACTAACTCTAAGGCTCCACCTATGGGTGGGCCTGGGGTGGGGGTGGTTACACCCCTTCCCCTTTGTCCAGTTTCACGCCAGAGCAGGGGATGGGTGCCCCTGCAACCGGTTTGAACTGGGCTATGCACAGGGACACCTTGTGTGCCCCAGGCAGTGTCTCAAAAGCATTCTCTGAATGCACCCACCCTGCCCCAATACACACCTGCCTGTCTGGGGAGGTGGTTACACCTCCCTGTGACAGGAAACCTATTGTCCAAGCCTCCCCTGCTGGAGTTTCCCCCAGCAGCAGGAGTCCAGACCCGTGTCTGTGGCAGTGGCATCCATTTTGTGATGTGCCAGGGCTTTGGAAAGTGTTAACCGGGTTTAGCCAGTGTGAACATGTCTCTCCCTCTGGAAGGGTGGAATGCTACCCCCGCCGCCAGGACTGGTGGGGGGGGGTAGTATTCCAAATCATTTGACACCAAACACGACATGTTTTGATGCAGCCATCCCAAAGTTAGCATTTACCGCGAGGTTAATGCACTTAACAGTATATGGTATGGCTGTATCACAGAACAGCCATAAGGAAGTATTTCCGAATGCTGCAGAGGGGCTCAGCTCATGCTTGGGCACCCTCTCACATAAACCAAGCACTCTGCCTTCAGGATTGTCAAGGCCTGCCATAGGAGTGGCTTATAGGTTTATATGTATCTGTATAAGGTAGTGATATAGGTAGCCTATACCACAGTAAGATGGCAAGCACACCCTTACCCAGGTTGCAGTAGCAGACAAGATAGAAGATGAAGGATAGAAGGACAGTGTATCCCTAGAGGCTTCCATTATGTGAGTTTGAAAACAGTGTCTGCTCCTTTAAGGACTCAGACACCACCCAGACACCATATCCCATCATGCCTAGCAGGTGGCAGTTGCCTCAGTTCGTTTTGAAGAAGTTAGTGAAAGGTTATCCCAATAATATCCTCTGTTATATCCCTTGGGGAGGGAGGTGGGTTGCTTATCATAGGAGCTTCCCCTACGAGAGAACAGGAGTTACAGGTAAGAAACTAACCATTCTCTCAAATGGGACCTAATTGATAGTTGTAAGTCTTTGAATAGATTAGGAAGCCCATCCCCACCAAGATCGGTGGAAAACAACAGAAGAAAGACAATGGGTTAGAATCAAGCAAATACATTTCTAAGGGAGGCTTGTCCTACTTGAGCGTCAACTCGAGCATCCGTATCCAAGCAGCAATGTGCATCTGTGGCATGGGTCTCCTTATGTAGGTTATTGGGATCAGGTCTTGCAGACACTGGACCGCTCACCAATCCAAAATGGCGCCCAGGAATGGCCTCCAGGAGACGGAGTAAAAACGGCGCTCCGTGTCAATTTGTGAATAATAATGCGCCCAAAATCGATTGAATGATACCCCAATTAAAGTGCACAGTGCTAAATAGCAGAAAGGTTTCCAAAGGAGCAGATTCAGCTTTAGAGGTTTAGATTGGCACTTTGAGCAAATAATGCCCCCAATAAAGTGCAGAATGCTAAAGAACAGAGAAGGTTCTAACGGCAGTAGATTCTATGTAAACTGTTGACTTAATTTCCCTGCAGTTTTTCCCCAGAGTATTTGAGCATCAACCGTATTGTTAGTTACACAGTAATCATACAACAATTTTTTTTAAAGCCTTCAGCAAAATTCAAATTTAAGTGCAAGAGATTAAAAGCAATTAACTTGGTTCTTACTTTTCTAGTATGTGCTCCCTTTGAGCTGCTTCATACCTGCGCTCTTAGACTTCTCATCATCAAGACGGCCTTTCTGTTGGTAATTACATCTGGCCCCTGGGTGAGTGAACTGCAGGCGCAGTCATCCCAGCCTCCATATGTCTCTTTCTTCCCAGACAAATTGGTCCTTCGGACCCGAGCATCCTTCTTGCCAATGGTGGTTACCTTGTTCTATGTAGGACAGCCCATCTCTTTGCCTACCTTTTATGCTCTGCCTCTTTCTAAGGAAGAGGAGAGACTCCAACGAGTGGACCCTAAAAAAGAGCGGTGTAGTTCTAACCTGACTGTACATAACCGTTCCAGGTGGACGATCAACTCTTTGTGGGATTTGTCGGAGACAAAAAAGGGAAGGCCGAGCTGAAACAAACTATCACCCAATGGTTTGTACTCTGCATTAAGATCTGCTACACATTGGCAAAGAAGCAACCCCCAGAGGGTTTGCATGCTCATTCCACCAGAGCAAAGGCTGCGACCCCTGTGTTAGCACGTGGAGTTCTGGTCCTGGACATCTGCCAGGCAGCAACATGGGCCTCACTGCTTACGTTCACCAAGTATTGCTGCCTGGACAGTCAAGTCCATCGGTACAGGCACTTTGCGTGTTCGGTCCTTCAGGACTTCCTAGTCTAAATCAAGTTTACAGACCCACCTACAGGGAAGTATTGCTTGGGTATCTATTCTAAGGCAAGGAATCTGCGGCTAAACGTTCTTATTACATGAACAAGTTACTTGTCTTCGGTAACGCCTTATCTGGTAGAGACTCTATCTAGCCACAGATTCCTTACTGGCCCAACCATCCTCCCTGCTCTGCCAATGGTCTTATAGGTACAGGGCTGCTCCTTTTTCAGGTCCCTAGTTCCACTCTCCTTTGGTCAGTGTTTTTCGTGGCTCCGCGCTCCTGATGCTGAAAGTCACGGAGAGAAACAGATGTCTGCGCGCTGTGGTGTCTCATGTATAGACACCGTGCATATCACTTCCAAAACGGACAATGCCACGCAGTGCCGAATGATGCCACCTACTGGCACGTAAGAGAACTGCTTGGAATGTAGTGCCCTGTTTTGACATGGTCACCCCCACCTTTTGCCTAGTATTGAATGCAATTTTGACCGAAGCACCCTGGGTTCCTGCTAACCAGGTCCCCAGTGCCAGATCTCTCTCCCTAAAATTGTACAATTGTTCCCCAAATGGCAATACCATTAGCACCACTCTAAGTTCTTAGCATATGGTAACCCTGGTACCTAGGACATGGGTAATAAAGAGGGTCCCTATGGGCTGCAGAATGTATTGTGCCACCCTAAAGGACCCCTCATCACACTCATGCAAACTGCTACTGCAGACTGCGTGACATGTTACAGACAAAAGTGAAAACACAACATAGCGCTCCTCCTGTGTGCCATGCCTGCAGACACTTCATGCAATATATGTCACCCCTTCAGCAGGCCTTACAGCCCTAAGGCAGGGTGCATTATATTGCCTGTGTGGACATATCTGCATGAGCAGAAATGCCCCAGTGATTTCTAATTCGATTCGTAGACATTCCAAGTGGACAGGGAAGCCATCTTAAGTATATGTACTGAGTACTGGTGATTACGAGATCCCGAGCTACATGATGGCTTCACTGAAACCAAAGATGTTTGGTATCAAACATATTTTATTAATAACCCCACACTAGTTCCAGTGATGAATTTAATGACATATGCACCCCGAATCCTACTAGTCCACTAGTGTTATGGCTCACGGGTACAGTCCAGCCTACCAACACAGACACGCTTCTGACCTCCTAGGAGGTGAGAGCCCTGCTCTCAGAGGACAGGAACAATGCATGCTCTGGCAGGAGTTGTTTACACCTCCTCAACAGGATGGCTAGCAATCAGCATTCCAAGACAAGAGGCTTCGCAGCCTTTGAAGCTTTTGATATGCGACCCCAGCATCTCCCAGCCCTAGGAGATGGCACCCCCTGCCCTGAGGCCCATTTTACACCAGGACAGGTGGAAAATTAGGAAGTGTGAAGCTCACCCAGGTCAGAAACACCTCTAAAATGAGCTGACTGATGTGTCCTACTCTAGGAAATTCCGCAATCTTGGTGGTGGCAGAATTTAGGAAACTGGGACAGGTTATGCCCTCATCTCACAGGAAGTGGTCATATAGGGGGGCATAGTGACCCCAAGAGTAGGTAGCCCATTTGCCACTACTCTTCACTCCCCTAACGCCCCTAAATGTATTTTTTAGGTGGCCCCCTGAATCCAGAACTTTAGATTCCACTGACTAAAAGGAAGAAGAGGACACTGAAGAGCCGATCCACGCAAGAACGGACGACTGCTGTGGACTTTTGCCACCAAACCCTGCCTGCCGCAAGAAAACCTCGACAAGTTTGAAGACCCAATTCGTTCTGCAGCTGTGCATCCTTCACAAGCCCCGGAGGGTTGCCAGGACTTTGCCAAGCAGCCAGCATCTCCCTTGGAGTAGAGGAGGTACTCCCCTGCATCTTGCAGGCACCAACACGATGTCCAATTTAAAGAAGCTGCTGTCCACCGGGCCCACCGAGCAGTAGCCCCCCAGGAGAAGGACCGCACACTCAAGGAGGTCAGACCCATCTTCCTGCCAAGCTTGATGAAGCCAGGACCTCCACAACCCTTCTTCCACCAATATACTGGGTACCAGTCCCCTTGCCGGGAGCAAAGCTTTTTGGAAGTCCAGTCCTGACTCCAACAACATCACCGACTACCAGCCGATGAGGGACATCAGCTCTGCAGAGGCCAGCACTGATAGTGGCTCAGCTGTCCTGTTTATGTTCCTCTTGCAGGTCCCGACCGACAACAGTGAGTGCCTTGAGGCACAAGAGTCAGACGCCTACAAACACTCCCAGCCTGAGCCACCCGGCCTGGGCCTAGGGAAACTGACTGCTTCCCTGTGCTGAAAACTCATAGAAGAACTGGTGGTCAAAAAAAGGGGAACCAATGCGAAAGGACAAGAGCCAATGCCTGACCACACACAGAGAGTCTACTGATTCTAAAACCTACAAACAAGTGTGAGAGTGTAGATAAAGAGAAACAGAAAAAGTTTGATAGGATTTCCATCAACTGCCAAGAGAGGCCAGTGTCATCACGTGGTCATCCTTGAATCTTGCTACTACTCCTCTAAGCCTAGAGGCAAATTGAGTAGCAAAGATCAAAACTGGGCAGTAAAGATAGAGCCAGAAAGAGAAATCGACCAAGGCCGGCCATTCATGTCTCGTGTGATGAAAATAGTATTGCAGTGCAAGTGTGTGAAGGTTAAAAAGGGAGTTGGGAGGGAAAAACAAGAGCTTTAATATACATCTCTCTGCCAATCCAATTAAAAATGTGTAGCGGCAACTTTTAACAAATAGGTTGCGTCTCAAGTTGGTCAACTAGCTTCAGCCTGAAGGGATTACGTTCCCGGCTTTCTTCAGGACCAGAGGTTGTAATAGCTACTGCAAAAATGTGATGAAAAGAAAATACGTAGAATAAGTTGTCAAACAAGATGTCAAACAATACAACCTGATGTGGCTCCCCGTCAACAAGAGAATCACGTTCCGACTCCTCACCCACGCACACAAAGCTCTCCACAACCAAGGCCCAAGATACCTCAACGACCGCCTGAACGTCTACACTCCCACCTGCCAGCTTCGATCGACCAGCCACGCCCTCGCCGCCGTCCCCCGCATCCGAAGAGCCACAACAGGAGGAAGATCCTTCTCCTACCTGGCCGCCAAGACGTGGAACTCCCTCCCCACCCACCTCCGCCTGACCCAAGACCACCTCGCCTTCAGGAAGCAACTCAAGACCTGGCTGTTCGAGCAGTAGCATCTCTCACTGACACGCCCTTTACGATTAACTCTTTTTTAGGGCGGGGTCTCATATACCTGAGTTGGTTACCGGGTGAGGTGAGGTCAGAATCTCACACAAGTCAGGAGTGAAGTGCACCCTACTTGTCCAGAGATCTTACCACATCAGGTTGTATTGTTTGACAACTTGTTCTACGTATTTTCTTTTCATCACATTTTTGCAGTAGCTATTACAACCTCTGGTCCTGAAGAAAGCCGGGAACGTAATCCCTTCAGGCTGAAACTAGTTGACCAACTTGAGACGCAACCTATTTGTTAAAAGTTGCCGCTACACATTTTTAATTGGATTGGCAGAGAAATGTATATTAAAGCTCTTGTTTCTCCCTCCCAACTCCCTTTTTAACCTTCACACACTTGCACTGCGATACTATTTTCATCACACGAGACATGAATGGCCGACCTTGGTCGATTTCTCTTTCTGGCTCTATCTTTACTGCCCAGTTTTGATCTTTGCTACTCAATTTGCCCCTAGGCTTAGAGGAGTAGCAGCAAGATTCAAGGATGACCACGTGATGACACTGGCCTCTCTTGGCAGTTGATGGAAATCCTATCAAACTTTTTCTGTTTCTCTTTATCTACACTCTCACACTTGTTTGTAGGTTTTAGAATCAGTAGACTCTCTGTGTGTGGTCAGGCATTGGCTCTTGTCCTTTCGCATTGGTTCCCCTTTTTTTGACCACCAGTTCTTCTATGAGTTTTCATTTAATGGCATTAGGGATTTGAACTGTAGCTTGGTCGGTAAACTGTTCCCTTAGACCCTCCTTCTTCCTCTTGGGAGATACCTTTGATGCTTCCCTGTGCTCCCAGAACCCCCGTGACCTGAGCCCCTAATTTGGAGCTTAAGGACTTATCCCCAAGTCCTCCTCTGCAACCTATTTCCAAGTGACCCTACCCTACCTTTCTACAGCGCAACGTTCAAAGCTACTAGCCAGCATCTCTGCACACATACTCACCAGGGCAGATACGACCGATCTGCTGGTGGAACTTAGGTCCTTGGTCCCAACCACCTCATGAACGAAAGGGGTCTCATGGAAACGTATTTCAAGTATATGTATGCAGTGAATGTTCTTTCTCTAATAGGAATGCATTACGCGTAAAAATGCACTGATGGTTACCATTGCTAAATCTGTTAAAAGTCTATTCCAAAAAAATACTTATCTATTTACAAAGTTCTTGATTTTAAAATATATGTATATAACAATATCTGTTACATTTTCTAAATTGGTGAGGATCTCCTTTTTCAGTGTGTGCATCATTTACTGGCTCTGTGTCTCCAGCAAATGTCCAACACTCCTTTCTTATAAGCCTGAGGCTGCCCTACCACACTACCACAAATAGAGTACCTTGGGATTGTTAAAGCAAGCCCCCGTCCACTTTTAAGGGATACCTGGACTCTTTACCCAGCATAATTCTTTTTGGTAAACTTTATGGTTAAAAGCAAGGACTATAATTCAATGCCGGTATGCGGTATTGAAGGAGGCACCGGTAGGTGTATAGGAAGTGCCGTCCTTCTGATGAATGTGTGACTATGTAGGCGGCGCCCCCCACAATATACCTTGCAGCCCGTAGTATAGCATACCTCGGTGGTGCTAATAGCACAAGGGGACTGGTAGGGTTTTAGTATTTACCCTGCATGCACAGTGTGTTTATATCACTAATCAGAAGGATTTTTACCCTGAAGAAGACCCAAGATGTGATTAGGCTAGCATAGGGGTCAAAACATGATGGTAACAGATAAATAGTTTGGGGTCAAGTGATTCATTGGTTTTTATGTTATGACCCAACGTCCATGCTTTTACCCATACCAGAGGTAGTCGTTATTGAAGTAGGTTTTGAGTTTACCTCTAGGTATTTTCACCAATTTATTTTCCTGCCAAATCAGCAGGACCCAAGATATTGACCTGGCAGTAGATTTCTAAGAACTCCCATGGTCATGAGTAGCTACCCTCGGTTTAGTCTGCTGAGGTGGTATTGTTCCTACTCCAGTGAAGGGGTCGTCAAATGATGAGGCATGCCTTGATAACTTAAGGGCGTGACGACCTTTCAAAAAACTTTAAATGACCCTCTCCGATAGAAGTCCTTACTACTGATGGAAAGCAGGAACGTTAAGTAACCTTAAATCATTTTGTGTGTTATACTATATGAAGAGCCTGCTTCCTACAACTACTTCCTCCTAATGTCTCTTCCCCTTCCTTGTCCCTCTTCATAGCCAGTGCGTGCACTTCTCTGGCTCGAGAGTTACCTGTGACCCAGCTGAGTCAGAGAAATGGGAAGTGGCAGGTTTAGCGAAGGACGGAGACGTAAAGAGAGCAGTCTAGTGGGAGACGTGATGTAGAGGGAGAGAGAGGGATATAGTAAGCTTCACCAGGTAGGAAGAGAAATGAAGTAAATAGAGGAAGGTGAGGTACCCAGAAGGAAAGATGATGAGAGGTAGAAAGAGTATGATGTAGGTGTAGGACGTGCTGGACACTCATGCAAGCTGCTTGCTGCGGGGTCTGCCAAGCCTGGGAAGTCTACGGGGATTCACCGTTACAAGCCCCTTCCTTCTCCTCACCTGCAGCCAATCATCAGTATTAACCAAGGTGCATCCCCACTGGAGGGGGTGGGGGGGGCATGCTGGGCCCTCATGCAAGCTGCTCACCCTGTTTTCATCTTTATGGCCTGTTGCGGGGTCTGCGGAGTACTACGGTGAGTTACCGCTACAAGCACTGGTAGCGCCAAGGTGCAGCCCCACTGGAGGAGGGACGCGCTGGACACTCATGCAAGCTGCTTGCTGCTTGGTCTGCTGAGTACTACAGGTAGTCACCGTTACAAGCACCCTTCCTTCTCCTCACCTGCAGCCAATCATCAGTATTAGCCAAGGCGCATCCCCGCTGGAGGGGGGACGCGCTGGACACTCTTGCAAACTGCTTGCTGTGGGGTCTGCGGAGTACTACGGGGAGTCACCGTTACAAGCACCCTTCCTTCTCACCTGCAGCCAATCATCAGTATTAACCAAGGTACAGCCCCGCTGGAGGGAGGACGCGCTGGACACTATGCAAGCTGCTTGCTGCGGGGTCTGCGGAGTACTACGGGGAGTCACCGTTACAAGCACTGGTAGTGCCAAGGGGAAAGCCAATGGTCTTCGCATCCGCCGGGGACTCAAAGTCCCAGATCACCCTTCCTTCTCCTCACCTGCAGCCAATCATCAGTATTTACCCAGGCGCAGCCCCACTGCGTGGGACACATGCGGGCTCGTCCGTGGCCTGCTGTGACCGGACCGGGCCCTCCCCTCTAACTCCTGGAGTGTCAGCTCGGAAATTCCCAGGGAGTGTTACAGGTGACCTATCATGGTTAAAAGGACAGTCCCATCAAGGAGAGGTGCTGTAAAAAGATGGCCCAGCGCCTCGGAAAGTCCATGGTAAGTCTTCTTTTTTAACTTACCTATCTTCAGCTGTCTGTTGGGAGCATTGTCTGAACAAATTATTCACTTGAGGAGAAGCCGGCCTCTCACGCACAAGCCCAGGGCTTACCAGTGCCCCATACTGGAAGGGGGTTTTGACTCCAGTCCTGGAAACTTGTCCCCAAATAACATCACAGAGACATGTTCTAAGGACCCAGCCCTGTTACAAGTAGAGATACATCAGCCCTGTCGACCATTGAGCAGCTCGTGTCAAAACAAAACATGAGGAGAACACTGGGCCTAAAAAGAGGGTTTCTACACTTCAAACCAAAGCGGGCCCCCAATGAGGGAATCCAAATGGAGGAACCCCCGAAAGTTTCTTTCACAGGATTGAAAAGTTGATACTTGCTCTTTAGGACCACATCTTCCAGGTTGGAGAAGATTGAACAGTTACTAACAGAGTGATCAAGGGCTGAACTTCCACAGCTCACAGAGAATTATCCCAGAGGGTATGCTTGACAAGCAGGCTGCTCCAACGACAACAGGGGGGACACATTTACCCAAGGCCCCTCTGGCTTTGATACCATTATCCTCATAACTCTTGGCCAAGCCCCACACCCGATGATTTCTCATGAGGCGGGTGGCCTGCAGATTATGGGGAGAAAGAATGGAGAGACCCTGCAACAGCATAGCCAACCTACGAAGCATGGGAACTCCAGTCTTGCCGGACCCATAGTTTATTGTAATGACTTTACTAAGCCCAAATCCTTCAATACCACTATCAACTTGCCTCCGAAGGCAACCCCTCATATTGTGGTTTTGGGTAATGACCCCCAGTTACATCCCAGTACCACCGAAAATTATTCACAGCAAAAAAAACAAGGTAACGCATTGGTTGAAGGTCCATACATCTATCTGTGTGATCCAGAGTGCATTAACTATGTGAAGCAATTTGATATTATTTGTCTGCAGGAGACCTGGGCATTGTCCAGCTGCCATCTTGAGGGAATCCAGTCTTACTGTATTTCAGCACAACATTTTCGAATGGGGTGCGTAAAAGTTGGCTTAATAGTTTTTATCTCAATAACGGTCAAAGGTGTTGTTAAAATCTTAGATACCGGAACCCCCAATAAACTAGCTCTTCTACTTTCGATTGCAAGGGCACCAAAAACCCCGCTGATTAATTTTTATATTGCTATAGTTTCTTCATTCCATCTTGAATACATTGGATTCTTTTGTGGGCAGCTTGAGGGGTCTAAATGGGAACCAACCAACATTATGTTTCTGGGAGATTCTAAATGGCATTTTTGTGAGGCCCCTTTTTCTTTGCTGTCAAAGGTTATGGGATGTCACCTAAGTGAGGGCCTCAAGGGAACCTATGAAATGCTATCCTTGATTAACATGGCCGAGCTCGTAGCTTGGATAAGGGTGGGACCTGGTTCTTAATTTACACAGAGGCTGTGCCTCTTACATTGTTTTGTTTTTGTTGCGCCACCCATCTTCTCAAATTTGAATGTAGCCCCTCTAGTGACCATAATCCCAACTGTATTTCTGTGGATTGGGGCGACCCCACTATGCAGAATTCTGGAGGCACTGGGGGATATTGAAGCTTACTAGCCAGGGAAGAAGGCTAAGGTGGTCCCAAGTATCTTCTGAGGTTGACCCTTTCTACCTCGTCTTCCATGGAGTTTGCATTGTGTTTAAATGACTTTTTTTGTCCCAGGAAGACTCTGGCCGCCGGCTTCCACATTGCCTGTGTTGTGTTTAAATGCCTCTGTCGTCCTTCGAGATCTAGATGTCGCACCAGCTCGAAATGGTTTGACAAGAAGGTGCTCAGCAACCTCAAGAGAATCGAAAAAAGGCCCTTAGTGCATCCCCTAGGGTTGCCTCTGACGTGGTTTGATGTTGACGTAAATATAAAGGTGAAATAAGTAGGCGTAAGGATGAACTCGGAGACGCAGCATGGGGCAACTCACTTGACCCCTGTTGCCCAAAGAATAGTGCAGAGTTCTAGTCTATGATTAACCAGCCATTGGTTGCTCAGGTTGATGCTCCTGCTCTACTGCACCTCATTGGGGCATATAGTTGGGTTGCACATTTGAAGGGCATTTATAATGGGGAGTTATGCTCAGTTAGCTGTGAGGAGGCAGATCCACTGGTAGGGGTATCCAATTTAGTATTCACCGAGGCGGAAGTTAAAAAAGGGAATTCTGGGTTTATCTAAACAGAAGATGTCTGGACCGGATGGGATTCCCCCAGATTTGCATGTGAGCGACATTGATGGAATGGCCCCGTGCTAACCAATGTTTTAAATGCTGCCATGAAAGTAGGCCCTCCCACATCATGGGCTTCTGCAGTTATAGCGCCAATATTTAAAAAAGGGGATATAGTCTTGCTGTAGAACTATTTCCCTTCTTGATTCGGTTGTCAAAGCGTTAGAGGGGGTCTTGCTGGACAGACTGCCATCTTGGTCTTTGGATCAAAACATACTCTCAGGTCTCCGATATGGTTTTCGAGTTGTAAGATCCACCATCGACCAATGTCTGAATCTTTATTTGATTTTGAATTAATATACAGTGGCACGAAAGGGATCTATCCAGTTAAACTTTATGAACCTAAAAACGTTTTTTGACCGGGTTAACCAGGACAAGCTTTGGAGAATAATTTTGGGCATGGGGTTGACCATAACATCGTTTGTTTTGAGGGATCTTTATGCCCATACGACAGCCTCAGTCAGGTATATTTCTGGAGGTCCGCAACAGAGAATTCAAACATTAATCATAGGGTTAGGCAGGGGTGCAATTTGGCCCCCTTTTTATATACCATTGTATATTACTGAACTTGAACAATATTTGGTAGAGGGGGACGTAGATTGTCCAAAAGTAAATAATCGACCCTTCCCATTCTGCTCTACATGGACAACGACGTGCTTATGGCCAAAACAGCCAAGTGTCTCCAAACTCTTGTTGATTTATTTGCGAGTTTTATGGATGAATTAGACCTTAGCACCAATGTTAGTAAGTCTCATGTGATGATAGTCGGCCCTAGGAATACGAAGTCTAGAATTGAGACTCTCACAAGGGTGAAGGTTTGCCCGTATCTGGGCGTTTTGTTTGACGCTGATTTAGGTTGGAACCTCTTATTATCTAGCAAGCAGTCAGATCTTGTCCGATCTAATGCAGCTGTCTGGAAGTTTGCTACCAGGTTTTGCAGGAATTCTGATCAGTGCCCCGTTACAAGTTTGTCGTGCTAAGAGTGTCTCTAAAGCCAATTATGTGAGTGCTATATGGAGTGTTAGATCATATGATCCCCTTCAGGTGGTTGAAAATGTTTTTTTGAAACGCCTTCTTTGCTTACCTCAGAATACCCCTCCCTACATATTACATGAAGAGTTGGGAGTAAGCTACCTTTCTGATATTCGAGCCCTTCGCCCTCTTCTATGTTGGATGGACATTTGGACCAAAGGAGCCGACTTAAATAGTGATATTGCAGGACTGTTTATGTTCGAGGCATGTGGGCTGCTGAATTCATATCTGTGCATAGATCGCCGCCTAGTGTTGGGTCCGGATGTTTGCACGTTGTTGTCCTGGAAGAGTCTTCGAAGTATCCTTGGATAGGTGACTCCTCCCCTGGACTACAGTGCGCATGGGCATCCTCTCCATCCTCAGATTGTTTTTTTCCGCCATTGGGTTCGGATGTGCTATCTTAGCTCAAGTTAGGAAAATATTTTTTCAAGGCCAAAAGGCCTTTAGTTTGCGTCGGTACTGTTTATCGATCGGGTTTCGATACAATCCTGTTAGTTTACTAACTTTCAGCACCGACTTTTTTCGCATTTACCTGTCCATCGACTACTTCGACGATGGAATCGAGGACGCCATTCAAAAGGTGTCCGGTATGCAATGCGAAGTACCCACACATCGACGTCCATCCGGTGTGCAACAAATGCCTTTCGCCGGACCACGACGAATCGACATGCATGGCCTGTGCCCGGTTCCGTTCCAAGAAGACTCTGCGGAATCGACGAGCGGCGAGACTCGAGGCGCAGCACGCGGCACCGGCCCCAACAGACATCTTCGACGAGGCCGAAGACGTCGAGGAATTAGAAGTCTTGCCCTCCAGTCCCGTTTCCGAACACGAACCCGGGTCGGACGAGGTAGACGAGTCACTCTTCCACAGAGGTGAAGACGACACCGAGGTAGGAGACGACGAGGAGGCCTTAGGGGCCGAAGAGAGTAGCTCCAATGATGAACAAGGCCTACCTGTTCAAACCGTTGAAACACCAGTGCCACAGCCTATGGCTCCGGTCGAGGGATCGCCTTCGGGCCTTACCCGAGACCCATCCCGCAGTTCTTCGGCCCCGCCCTCGGGCCCGGCCTCGGACGTTCAGCGGCAGCCATTACTACATAAACAGGCTGGTTTCCCTACCACAAAACCGAAACCGAAAGCTGCTCCGGTTCCACCGAAACCGAAACTGAAAGTGGCGCTGGTCGGATCGAGGCCTTCGACGCCAGCGCACCGCGTCGGCACCGACCGCACCAAGAGGGACTTCGGTGCCGAACTTGAAGCGGGCAACGTTGGAGTCGACAAACGGAAAAAAGCCATCGGCACCGACAAACCTGCTCGGCTACCGGCACCAACGACACCAAGGGCCGTACCGCCTGCTGTGTCTCGCATCGCTCCCTCGACGACACCTAAGCCTCAGGTATCGAAGACTTCGACGGTGATCTCTGCACCTCGACTCGATGAACCGAAAAAATCCACGGCCGCCTCTACGAGCCTGGCCGGTGCCAAAGCCTCGAAGGCGCCCCAAGTACGACCTGGTGCGACGCAAGGCAGCAAAACCACAGCTGTCCTCCAGGACACGTCGGGTTCCGGTTCGATCGGAGCTCCAGCAGCCTCTTCGGTGCCGGCCAACATTACCTTCGGCTTGCCTCCGTCGACAATCCCGAAAATGTTCCAACTCAGGACACGGGTCACCCAACCTACGGTCACACCTGCTGAGACGTCTCCGGCACGTATCATCGACGCCGACACTGGCAGGATGATTCTCCACGACCGAAGGATAACTTCGGAGCCGCCGTTGGACCCTTTCAGGATCCCACTAAAAAGGAAGTTGCCTGCAGAATCGGAACCTCTCCTTTATGAACCCTTCCATTCATCCTACCAGGATCCACACCGGTTCTCCCCCACACGCTCCGATACGGATGCATTGGAGGACTACATGGATGACCAAGTCCCCTACCATGTAGACACGGACCCTGATGACCAGCAGGACCCTGATCAAACTTGGGGCGACCCTGCAGACCCCAGTGCACCTCTCGATGCACAGGACCAACAACTCTATGGGGCAAAAACATCTCCTACGGAGGATACTGCGGCATTCAACGCTCTTATTGAACGTGCTGCAAATAACCATGGGGTACAGCTTCACTCTGATACCATCGAAGATGACTTTCTAATGGACACCTTTGCATCCTCAGAAAGACATGTAAAGACTCTGCCAATGTTGAAGGGGGTCCTCAAACCAGCCAAGGACATTTTCAAAGAACCCACCAGGGCACGAGTGATAAACCCCAGGATTGATAAAAAATACAGATCAGCACCTGGGGATCCTACTTACATCAGAGGACAATTACCACTCGACTCCATCGTCGTAGCGAATGCACGCAAGAGGGCACACTCGCAAACGACAGGTGACGCTCCTCCCCCGGACAAAGAGTCCAAGGTGTTAGAAACCTCTGGCAAGCGAGTTGCCGCCCAAGCTGCCAACATATGGCGCATAGCCAACACTCAAGCGCTCCTTGCTCGCTATGATAGGGCGCACTATGACACACTGGAGCAAATATTCCAACATCTCCCTGACCAGTTCAAGGAAGGCGCAGAAATGCTCATCAGAGAAGGACAGCTACTAACGAACGCTTCCATCAAATGCGCACTAGATGCTGCAGACACGGCTGCCAGAGCCATAAACACAAGCGTCATGCTGCGACGACATGCCTGGCTGCGGATCTCAGGATTCAAGCCTGAGGTACAAAACAATATACTGAACCAGCCCGTCAACCCCGACTATTTATTCGGGCCAGAGGTTGACACCACCCTCGAAAAGATAAAAAAGGACACGGACACTGCAAAGCCCATGGGCGCCCTACAAACTCAGTCCTTTCGGAGCGGCTCCTTTCGTCGCCCCGGAAACAAGGGAGCAGGTAGAGGACAGGGGTCACAACAAACATATAACACAGGCAATACACAGACCACCTATGATAAAAACACCCGAGGTGGATATCGTGGCTCCAGCACAAAGGGCAGAGGACGCGGCTACGGCAACACCAGGTCCTCCCCCAAGAACAAGCAGTGACGCCCTCTCCCTTCCTCCCGACCACATAACACCTGTCGGGGGAAGGCTACAAAGGTTCCTGTCCACGTGGAATTCCATCACCACGGACAGGTGGGTCAAAGATATTGTAAAATATGGTTACTGTCTGGAGTTAACCTCCACTCCACCCACAATACCACCAAGAAGCCGTCCTATGTCCTCAGAGCACTTAACGCTCTTACAGCAAGAAGTGCAAAGTATGCTTCTAAAAGGCGCTTTAGAGGTCGTACCCATCCACGAGCAGGGTGCGGGAGTGTACTCCCTCTACTTCTTAATTCCAAAAAAGGACGGGTCGCTCAGACCTATATTAGACCTGAGACCCCTGAACCAGTACATTCTTTCAGAGCACTTTCACATGCTCACTCTACAGCAAGTCCTTCCGCTTCTCAAGCAGGGAGACTTCCTAGCCACATTGGACCTCAAGGATGCGTACTTTCACATACCCATCCACCCCTCACACAAAAAATACCTCAGGTTCACTGTTCAGGGGCAGCACTATCAGTTCAAAGTCCTTCCCTTCGGCGTGACAACAGCGCCCAGGGTTTTCACGAAGTGCCTAGCAACGGTGGCAGCACACCTACGGAGGCAGCATATACACGTCTACCCCTACCTAGACGACTGGCTCGTTCAAGCGAAGTCAGCCCAGCAATGTGCAAGCCACATGTCCCGCACCATTCACCTTCTTCACAGTCTGGGATTCTCACTAAATTATCCAAAGTCCCATCTCCAGCCCGCACACGTACAACAGTACCTAGGTGCGACTATAGACACTCTGGCGGCCACAGCTCAGCCAAATTTAGTGAGGATCAACAGCATACAACTGCTGATCTCCAAGTTCAAACCCAATCACTCACTTCCAGCGCGAGTGTTTATGCAGTTGATAGGCATGATGGCCTCCTGCATCTTCATAGTCCCGCACGCGAGATTACATATGCGCCCACTTCAGGAGTGCCTCGCACGTCAGTGGAATCAGGCTCAAGGACAGTTAAAGGACCTAGTGTTGGTGAGCGGTCGGGCATACAACTCTCTGCATTGGTGGAATCCACAAAACCTTTGCAAGGGCCGACCATTCCAAGAGCCTGTCCCACAGATAGTACTGACAGCGGACGCGTCTCTCCAGGGATGGGGAGCTCATGTACTCCACTACACAGTGCAAGGACTATGGACAACACAACAAAAGAAGTTGCACATCATCCTTCTGGAATTGATGGCAATCTTCCTAGCCATGAAGGCATTCAAAGTACATCTATGCAACAAGGTCGTGCTGATCCGGACGGACAACATGACCGCAATGTACTACATACAGAAACAGGGAGGAACACACTCTCCACAGTTGTCTCATCTGGCTCAGAGTATGTGGAAGTGGGCCATTCAAAGGAACATGTTCCTCATGGCGGAACACCTCCCTGGCAAAGACAACCAGATGGCGGATCTGCTCAGCAGACACAGCCACCAGATGCACGAGTGGGAGTTACACCCATCAGTACTCCAACCGTACTTCCAGCAGTGGGGTCATCCGGAGATAGACCTATTCGCGACAAGCGAAAACGCAAAATGCCAAAGCTTCGCCGCCAGATTCCCACATCCGCAGTCGCAGGGCAATGCGATATGGATGAACTGGTCCGGCAGATTTGCGTACGCTTTTCCCCCAGCGCCATTGATACCGCTAGTGGCCCGCAAACTCCGACAACACTCCCTGACACTCGTCCTAGTTGCTCCCACGTGGGCACGCCAGCCGTGGTACACCACCTTCCTCGAACTTTCCGTGGTGCCGCATCAAAGGCTGCGGATCAAACCCGCGCATTTGACGCAGAACCATGGAGAGGTTCAGCACCCAGATCCGCAACAGCTGAATCTGGTGATCTGGCTCCTGAAGTCCTAGAGTTTGGCTATCTCAATCTGCCACCTGACTGTATGGACATCATCAAGGAGGCCAGGAGACCCACTACCAGAGCTTGCTATGCAGCCAAATGGAAAAGGTTCGTCATTTATTGCGGTAATAATGACATCAACCCGCTGGACGCATCCATCCAAAACATCATCTGTTATCTCTTACACCTATATCGATGCAATCTGGCGTACACCTCTATACGTGTCCATTTGACCGCAATCTCAGCCTATCTGCAAACCAGGCAGCACCTCTCTCTATTCAGAGTGCCTGCCATCAAAGCATTCTTGGAAGGACTCAAACGAGTCATTCCACCAAGCCACCCACCGGCTCCAATGTGGAACCTCAACTTGGTCCTCACACGCCTGATGGGTCCACCCTTTGAACCTCTACACTCATGCGAGATTCAATTCCTTACCTGGAAAGTGGCCTTCCTTGTAGCGATCACTTCCCTAAGAAGAGTTAGTGAACTCCAGGCACTAACCGTTCAAGAGCCATTTATACAGGTTCACACCAACAGGGTCGTACTACGTACCAACCCCAAATTCATGCCCAAAGTAATATCGCAGTTCCACATGAATCAGACTATTGAACTGCCAGTTTTCTTCCAAAACCCACAAACTGTTGCAGAAAGGGCACTACATACACTAGATGTGCGGAGGGCCCTCATGTACTACATCGATAGGACTAAACCCTTCAGGAAGACAAAACAACTGTTCGTTGCCTTTGCCTCACACCACAAAGGTAACGCCATCTCCAAAGCAGGGATAGCCAGATGGATAGTTAAGTGTATTCAAATCTGTTATCAAAAAGCAAAACGCACATTAACTATTCCACCACGAGCCCACTCAACACGTAAGTTGGGGGCTTCCATGGCCTTCCTAGGAAATATTCCCATGCATGATATATGCAGAGCAGCCACATGGTCCACTACACACACATTTACAAAACACTATTGCGTAGATGTGCAGTCAAAACAGCAGGCAGCTGTAGGACAGGCTGTTCTCAAAACACTTTTTCAGACCGCTGCAGCTGGCACGGGTAGCCGCCGCCAATAGAGGGCACTGCTATGTATTCTATGCACAGATATGAATTCAGCAGCCCACATGCCTCGAACTGAATATGCTACTTACCAGTATGCATCTGTTCTTGGCATGTAGGGCTGCTGACATTCATATCGCCCTCCCTCCTCCCCGGCGCCTGTCGCAGCTGCAGCTCTCAGAATTACTGCAAGCATGGTCATCACTTTCTGTATCTACTCCATCACTGCCACAATGGCGAAAAACAATCTGAGGATGGAGAGGATGCCCATGCGCACTGTAGTCCAGGGGAGGAGTCACCTATCCAAGGATACTTCGAAGACTCTTCCAGGACAACAACGTGCAAACATCCGGACCCAACACTAGGCGGCGATCTATGCACAGATATGAATGTCAGCAGCCCTACATGCCAAGAACAGATGCATACTGGTAAGTAGCATATTCATTCTCAATCTTGCTCTGAAAATCCCATGGCTAAAGTATATTAAGATAGCTCTTCAGAATTTGGGAAGGGGGGGGGGGGGCTTGTTTTTTAGCCCACATAGGATTGTAAAGGCTGATCGTAGTTGGGTCAGGGACAACTTTGTGAAATATATATTGCACAAGAGGTAGCTCCTGACCCTACAGAAAAGGTCTGGGTGAGGATATGTGCTATTGAAAACAAATGTAGGCATGGAGCCTTATCTGACTTCTGTTGCTTCGAGCCATGCGCAATATTTACTGACTAGATTCAGCTTTAATTTGTTATCACAATTTCTTGCTGTCCTCTCGGCGTTGGCATGATCCCTCTTCCCTGGGACCTTGTGGCTGCGACCAGGTGTTTCTGCAAGACTCCATGCATTTTATAATGTTTAGCAAGTTTCATGAGTTACCGAGAAGGGCCTTTTTGGGCATCTACTTAAAGCTTGAGATTTTAAACAAGTACGACCACCTCTATTGTTTTTACAAATGCTTTCCAAGGACATTGATCTTAATGTTGCTAGTGTTTTTAAAGGCCGCCGTCCGATCAAGAAACTCGATGAGGGATTGATTGTACCCTGGTATAGTGGCATGAATTGTGCTTGAATTTTATCCTTGTTCGATTTTTATCTCCATATGTATTTATTGTACGCTTTTATGTTTTTTTCATTTTAACTGAATAAAGCTTATTATTATTATTAGGTGTAGAAATAGGTATGTTATGAGAGTCTAGTAGCTAGAGTAAGGGAGAAGGAAATGTAGAGAGAAGGAAATGTAGAGAGAGGCAGAGGAGTAATGTACTCCTAGAGTTGAGGTTGAGAGACAGGTAATGAAGTAAAAGAAGTTAATTTGAGAGAAGCATAGGCAGCAAGAGGTAGATTGAGACTGAGCGACTTAAAGAAAAACAAAGAAATGTGAGGTAGAGAGCACAATCTGAAGAGGTATGGAAATAAGAGTCTGGTAAAGAGAGTAGGGGAAAAGAGAGAAAGGTGGACAGAGGGATGAAGGGAGAAAAGAAATGTGGTGTAGAGCAAAATAACAAGGCTGAAAGACAGGTGCAATAGAGAAAGAAAGGCGAGTTTTATACAGAGGTAGAGAGCTGTGAGAAAAATAGTTAGATGGTAAGGTTTAGAAATCTATAAAGGATGGAGGAGCCTAGCGCGCAACCAAGATGGCCGCGTAGGTGCGAGGCTCCCGAGGACCTCCGCGACCTCCTATCACTATCCTGAACATATCCTGTCCCAGATGAGGGGACTGTGTTGGTGAGCCCGAGCTGAGGTGGCGCCCGTTTTCCGCTTCCAAATCGGACCTCGGACACCGACTCTACCACCGATCGAGGTTTGCGGCCTTCTCCTAGCCGAACCCCGGATTTGCGTTGTGGGGCGATCCAGTGACGAAGTGAATAACAGCGGCGGGCAGGGTTTGGTGGCTCGCGGAACCCGCACTTTCACTTTCCTACCCTCCTGGCTGTCTCTGCGAGGTTGGGTCACGGGGCTTTGTGTGTTGGTGTGGCCTCTCTGGGGGACCCCGCCTGCCCGCCAGCTGTGATCCGCCCTGCAGATCTGGGGTGGCACCCCCCCGGAGCCCGTGGACCGGCTTGCCTGCCCTTCACGACGTGGCTGGTGCGATCGGGAGACTGGGACCATGGCCACGAAACAAGATGGCGATCGGGCAAAGGTAAAATCGACCCGGCGTGGCGCAGCCCAACAGTCCAACAGCATGGATCGTCGCCTGGAGGACTCCAAGAGTCGGGCCCGGCGTAACAACATCCGTATCATCGGGGTGCCTGAGGGACGTGAGGAAGCGGCGGCGGACCTTTTCGTGGAAGACCTGATCGTCAACTATCTCCAGCCACGGGGGCTGAGTAAATTCTTTGCTGTGGAGAGAGCCCACAGGGTTCCCGGGGGAAGGCCTAAGGTCGGAGCCGCTCCGAGACCTCTCATCGCCCGGATTTTTAATTTTCGGGACAGAGACGCTATCCTGCAATCCTCCAGACTACAGGGACCGATTAGACTTGATAATATGGATATTAATTTTTATCCTGATTTCACCCCTGCGGTCCAGAAGCAGAGACTGAGCTTCCTTGGTGTCAAGCGCCGTCTTCGGGACCTAAACATCAAGTACGCCATGCTCTTCCCAGCTAAGCTGCGAGTGGAGGTGGAAGGTTGCACACACTTTTTTGATCGTCCCGAAGCGGCCGGGGACTGGCTGGATACTCTGTCTGGAGATCGGGATCGGGGTGGCGGGGGGGGAGCGGCCGGGGGAGAGGGCTCGCCGGATCAAGACTGAGGGACTAATATTAGGCCTCGCTCGGGACCAAAATGATGCCACTTTTTGACTATACGTCGGATTGCTTAATTTCCCCTCCTATGGAGGTTGTGTGGGGTCTCTTGGGGGTTCTCCCTCCTCCTCTGGGGGTCTAGTTAGTTTAACTATCTATGGGGCGACAGGCACACTGCACATTGGGGGGGCTGTCTGGGCTCATGCAGGGGTGCAGGGAGGGGGGAGTTTTGTTGGGGTGGGTGGGTAGGGATGGGGCGTTGTTTGTTATTCTCACAAGGCAACCCTTTTTTGTGTAGGCTCTACTGTGCTCTCGGGGGGACGAATGATGGTCTTTGTGTATGATGGGGGGTAGGGAATTGACTTTGTTGTCTTGGAACGTTAATGGACTGGGGGACAGGATCAAACGAGGTGTGGTCCTACAGTATCTGAAGCGACTCTCGCCTGATGTGGTCTTCCTGCAGGAGAGACACCTTATTGGCAATTCCTTCTGCGCCATGAATCGGCGTGGCTACCGCCTCGTGGCCCACTCGGGCTTCACGTCAGGCTCGAGGGGTGTGGGTATCATGGTAAAGAACTCGCTCCCGTTAGAAATTGATGAGGTGCTCCATGATGACAGGGGACGTTACACTGTCTTGGTGGGGAGAATGGAGGGCAAAGTGGTTGTCTTTGTGTCAGTGTACGTCCCACCGGGGTTGCAGTCGACCACCTTTGCAGATCTGGGGCGCCTCCTCCTTGGCCTTCCGGGGGGGCTTCTGGTGGTGGGGGGGGATTTCAACGCGGTGGTTTCTGGAACTGTGGATCTTCACCCCCCTAGGGACCTCCCCCGGGCACAGGCGTGGCTATCCGGCCTCTTGGATACACTGGGATTGGTGGACTGCTGGCGCTTAAAACATCCCACACAGTTGCAATACACTTTCCACTCGGGGGCCCATGGTAGTCTCTCACGGCTTGATTATGTCCTTGTCCCGGCGGCCCATGTCGGGAGGGTGGGGGAGGTGCGCCATTTGGCACGGGGTATCTCGGACCACTCCCCGCTATTGTTGCATGTTGATGTCTTTCCGAGGGCTGAGAGCAGGGTGATCCCAATCAACTCCTGGTACCTGCGCGACCCCACCATTCGCGCTGACTTGATTAAATCCCTCCAGCGCTATTTTGAGGAGAACGTGGGGTAAGTGCCTTCAGCTATCTCCCTGTGGGAGGCCTTCAAAACAGTACTTAGAGGGGAGGCCCCATCCCTTATTTCCCACGCCCGGAGGCGTGAGCGGGAAGAGGTGACCCGGGTGGAGGCTGAAATAGCGGAGCTGGAGGGTAATCTAGAAGATGGGGTGACGCACGCTGCACTACATGTCCTCCAGCTCAAGCAGGCGGCGTATAGGGCCCTCGTTACGGAGGCGGCCAGGGGCCTTAGCAGAGAGCAACAGGGGCGGCTGTATGATGTGGGTGATAAGGCTGGTAAACTGATAGCGTGGTTGGATAAAAAGGAAAGAGCGAATCGTGTGGTCCCGCTGATTGAGAAAACGAATGGTGTGTGTGTAACTGAACCAGAAGACATTGTCTCGTGCTTCGCGGAGTATTTCCGCGAGGTGTATTCCCCGGTCTCCTCTTGCTCGGAAGAGGATTCCCGTGCCCTGCTCAGAGATATCGCACTGCCTTCCCTGTCCGGGGAGGACAGGGTGTTGCTGGACGCCGCTCCCACCTCCGACGAAATTGCCCTCGCCATACGCTCGGTCGCTTCTGGCAAGGCCATGGGCCCGAATGGTATCCCTATCGAGCTGTACAAGCTGCGACCGGATACATTGGCGCCTCACCTCCGCGCAATGTTCCTTGCGGCCCACTCAGTGGGCTCCCTCCCGCTTGACCAGCGTCTGGCTACAATCGTGGTGATCCACAAGGAAGGGAGACCTCGAGATCGGGTTACTTCTTATCGGCCTATCTCACTACTGAATGCGGAGCCTAAAATTCTCGCTAAGGTACTCGCCAATCGGCTGGTCAGTGTGGTGGGAGATCTGGTTCATCAGGACCAGTCTGGCTTCATTCCCCATCGCAATACAGCCCTTAATCTGCGGCGTTTGCATGGGGTGCTTGCGCGCGTCCCATTCATACGGGAACCGGCCATTCTGGCGTCCTTAGACGCCACCATGGCGTTTGATACGCTTGAGTGGCCATACATCTGGGCGATGCTTGCTAAGTTCGGGTTTGGCCCAGGATTCATCAGTTGGGTCAAATTGCTGTATGCGGGCCCATTGGCACAGGTGGTCGTGAACGGAAGAGTATCGGCCCCATTCGAGCTGGGCCGGGGCACGCGGCAGGGCTGTCCCCTGTCGCCGCTTCTTTTTGCGCTTGCCTTGGAGCCCCTGGCGGAGTGGCTGCGGTGGGAGCCTTCCATCCGAGGTCTCCGTTGGACCCCCGAGTATGAGGATCGCGTATCCCTATACGCTGATGACATCCTTCTGTACCTAGCCTCCCCACGCAAATCACTTATAGTCCTAGTTGATGTTTTACACTCGTTTGGTCGTAACTCCGGTCTCGTCATCAATTGGGCTAAATCGTGTGTGTATGTTCTCTCTGGGGAGGCTCCTATTCTCCCGCGGGGCTGTCCGAGCCAGATCGCCCCGCAGGGATTTCGGTACCTGGGTGTCTTCATTACTCTGGACCCGGAGGCCCGGTATGAACGGAATCTGCTTCCCCCCCTCCAGCGTCTGCGGGTAGATGTCGCACGCTGGCGGCGCCTGCCGCTTTCGCCGCTCGGCCGGGCAGCATTGTTCAAGATGATGTCTCTGCCGCGTTTTCTGTACGCTTTGCAGAACACTATGGACTTGGTCCCGGCGCGCTACTTCCGTGAGGTGGAGAGTCTGCAACGCCGCCTGTTCTGGGACGGGAGGCCGCGCATTGCTCTGGCTAAGCTGACGCTCCCATGGTTTGACGGGGGGATTGCCCTCCCGGATATTAAACGGTACTATTGGGCCTCCCAGCTCGCTGCCATTAACCATGGCCTCTACGGGCCCGCCTTAAACCCGGCTTTTGAAATGGACAAGATGCTCCTGCCAGGTGGCGACTACAATCGAGCGCTCTACTCTAGCGCGCCCGACGCTCGTCTGACGGGCCCCACGCGTGTCATGGTGCAAGTCTGGCACGCGGCCAATGCAGCTATGGGGTGTGAGAAGTTGGCCTGATGTATGATGTCACTAGTTATAGTGTCATCTTATATCAGTCCAAATACCCTTATGGTGATTGGTTGTAAAGTCAACCTTATAGACCAGCTATCCTAGTGGTAGCATGGACAAGAGCAGTCTTAGGCTAAACTCTGAATGGCATGTGAAGCCAGCTGTGATACCATATATAATCCCTTGAATACCAAATGAAAGGACACCACAACAGATATATATATAAAATAAAGTGTATTTATTCTAAGCAAACCCTCAGCACTCTTTATGAGATTAGAGGTAAGTACAACACAGTCTTATTAATGCATACAGTAAGTCACACAGGTAAGTAATACATAGGCTTTCCTGTTTTCAGTTTCTATTCTTGGTAAATTCTGGTGGGGTTTTTTCAGTTTTTTCAATACTTTAAAAAACAGTGGTTATCAGTGGTTACACATATTTGCGCCATTAAAAACAACAGAAACAGTGTTTTTCCGGTGTTTATGGAATTTTAATTTAATTTTAATTATTGCTTGCTTTCTGCACTGATAGTGCATGAGTATAGGTAGTGTGTGCACAGGATATATAAGAACCAAATAATTTTTTACTGCACCAAAATGGACTACTAAGTCAATAGCATTCTTCATTAACTCTGAAGATTGTAAAGATGCTTTCAGCATACACTCTAGCAAGATACAAGGATCTCTTACAGGGAAGCACTTCAGCTCAGGTATCGATTTTGACAGGCCATCATACAACTTTTTCATATACGGAGCTGAATTACTGCAAATACAAACAATATCACTCCAATCTTAATTGAACTTGGTAGTAACTTTTTCAGCAGCATTCCAAGTGACACTGTGTTCCATGTTTACCAAACGCCTGGTGTCATGTTTTCACCACTATCTCAGATGCTTGGTGACAACATTCGTTTCACACATACCTGTCACTGCATCTTGCATTGAATGTTTGAAAACTGGGCTGTTTGGCAATTCACTTACAATCAATACTGACTCACTAGAAAGGGGGACAGATGTATCAAAAGACTTCATCCATTCTCTTTCTGTGGGTAAATGTGATGCTACATATTAGGAAAGATTCTAATTAATTCAGCCATTTCACCTATCAGTGAAGTCAAATGTAGCCAACATTTCAAATATGATTTTGATATTTCCCAATTCTCTTACAGTTTATAAAATAACTAAGTAAGACCTAAAAATGCATCTAAACACTGCATCTTTAGACCAAAGACCACAAACCTAAAGAAAGCAGAAGAAAGAAGAGACAATGTTTCAGTGACATCCCTAAACAACAAAACTCAAGCAGAATAATGTTAGCCCAGTCTCTCTTGATACTACTTGTATAACAAAGTTACATTGTATTGGCCCCTTAAGGACGAAATAAAAATGACTCTTTCACTCATCTTTTCCTTTCTTTGAATGGCACTTAGTTTGTGGTTGCAAAGGTGCTTTTTCAGTGTTTATATGATTACACCAGTGATGGCTATTTTCCTTTCGGTGGGGTTTTATCAGTTATTATAGGTTTAAACCTAAAACCAAATAGCCTAGTAATACAGTTAGGCCCTAGGGGCCACGCAAACCATATACTAAGTAAGTGGTATAAGAACCACTGTCACGGAAATAGAATAGGCCTAGGCCTAGGGAATCGCTGGGGCTACACTACACTAGCGTTAGTTAGGAAGTGGGAGGCCCACGGGATTCGTGTGCAGAGTGGAAACACTCACGCGTAATGCGTACAAGTCAATAGCAATAGTACAGTTTAGAAAACGGTAGATTTAGGACACTTCCGGAGTAGCTAGGAAGTTGAGACTTGAAAACTAGACACTAGGATAGTCACTATCCTGATGAGCACCGGAGTACCCAAGTTACCTAGCCCACAGGCTGCGGGTGCATAGGGGTGAAGATGCGTCGTTTTCGTCGTCGACTCCTATGGATGCCTGAAGAAAGATGCTGACAGGCAGTCAGTGAAGAGTGTCCGGTGGATCCCAAGGCTGGGATCAAGAAGAGAAGAAACCTGCAAGCAGAAGGGACAGAGTCAAGGTCACTAGCCAGTGACCACGTGGAACCAGGAAGGAACCAGGCGATGTCGTGAAGAGTTGCAGGTGAAGGTGAAGCTTGTCGCTGCAGCCAGGAGGACCAGGAAGCGTCGAGGGCGACCAGGACCAGGAGGCGAGCTGTCCCACGAAGGCTCTTGCTGTCGGCGGCGTCGAAGTTGGATTAGGACTCACCAAGCCTTGGCAAGCGGAACCCACGAAGAACGAAGGACTTGCTTCTGGTGCAGACCAGGAAGGTCTGGGGTGCTTCTTCTTTGCAGGGAAGCGGGAGCCAGTCTGGAGGAGCCAAACCAGCGCAGAAGATTTCAGGGTGCGTCGTCACAGAGGCCACTAGCCAGCGGGCAAGCAACCGGACAGACGCGGCAAGCAGGAAAATGCTGAAGGGCCCCACGCAGGACTCGTGGAGTGTGGGGGGCTGATCTTCGGTGCAGATGGTGCTTGGGGTTGGGGCTTCTCAATCCCCGGTGCACAACTTCGAGGGTACCTCAGAAGCTGCGCTGTAAGTTACTAGCCACTTTTCCCAGGTAGCCGGTCCCACGTCGCTCGTCGCCTCCACGGATCTCAGCACTGCTGCAGATGTGGATGAGGGTCGGAGAAGTCTGGAAGTCAAGGCTCTGGTCGGGCTCTGCAGTCGGTTCCTCGTAGAACGTGGGCAAAGCAAAGGGTAGTCTCTTGATGGTGCCTGTTAGCCCAGGGTAGCCACTCCTTGGCTACAAGGGAGATTCTTCAGTCTTCTTCTTTCGTCGAATGTCGAAGGTCCAGAGTTTCTGTTCAGTTTTGCAGGTTCAGGATAATCTAAAGTCTTGAGGCCCAACTCCCACTCTTATACTAATCTGGGGGGCTGGGATACCTGCTAGGTCACGCCTTATGGGTGGGACCTGGGAGGGGGTGGTTACACCCACTTCCCTTTGTCCAGTTTCGCGCCAGAGCTGGGGCTGGAGTGCCCCAGCGCCGGTTTGAACTGGACTATGCAAGGAACACCTTGTGTGCCCCAGGCATGTCTCATTCCTTTCAGCCCACCCTGCCCCAATACACTAAAGGCTGTCTGGGGAGGTGCTAGCACCTCCCCAAGCAGGAAACCTATTGTCCAGGCCTCCCTGGCTGGGATCACTCCCAGCAGCAGGAGGTCAGACTTGTGTCTGTGGCAGCAGCATCCATTTTGTGATGCTGAGGCTTTGGTTAGAGTTAAACAGCAAAGTAGGATTTTAACATGTCTCTCCCTCTAGAAGGGAGGAATAATATCCTCATCACCAGAAATGGTATGGGGGTATTATTCCAAAGTGTTAGACACCTTACACGACATGTTTTGATAAAGCCAAACCATAGTTACCATAACCGTTTAAGATTATAAGGCACTTTAAGAGTATATGGTAGGCTATATCATAGAACAGCTATAAGGACATGGTTCCGAAAGCTGCAGACAGGCTCAGCTCATGCTAGAGCACCATCTCACATGTTACCAAGCACTCTGCCTCCAGGATTGTTAAGGCCTGCCATAGGAGTGACTGATAGGTACACATGTGTCTATATATAAGGGTAGATATAGGCATACTATATCTAAGCAAGGGGTGATTACACGACCTTGCCCCAGCTGAGTGATCAGCCAGTTGTGTCTGATTGGAAGGCCAGACCAGGGGTGGCATAATACATGCTGCAGCCCCTGGGAGGCCTAGGGTACACCTATGCCCTGGGTACCTAGGGTACACTGTACAGGGTCCAATAAGGTGATCCTTACCAATTGGTTATGTACCTAGGGTACATGGAGTCCATTTTAAAGAGAGAGCAGACAGCCTGAGACCCTGAATGGCAGGATCTCAGGCCAACTAAGTCGAAAAACCAGCTAGACACTAGGCAAAAAGTTGGGGGTAACCATAGTCAGATATCCACCTTCCTACACAACCACCCCCCCCCAAACGAAAGGAGATAAGGCTGGCCTTGACAAGGTAAGCCTCTATTGCCTAAGTGGCCATATAAGGAAGAACCAGCACTGGCATGGTTACCCCCTGTCTCATGGTCCACTAAGCAATCCCTCATCCTAAAGATATCATAGGGTCTCCACCATAGGGAATCTCTACCTTTGGTGTGTCTTTGCAAAGTAAAAGGCTGGTGTTGAGATGGAGTACTGAAGTGAGTGCCCTCAAAGTGAGGCCTCAGCTTCCTCCAATCATCCTCCACCATGGATGCCTTTCTTTCTCTAACTGAGTTGCACTGTGCTCTCAGGGTCAGCCTCTGCCTACCTAAAGCTGGAGGCTGGGTCCCTTTTGTGGGCTTACTGGAGGGACAGGTCAGGTTTGGGGCCCTAAGGTCCCAGGTTTGCCTGTGCCCAACAGAATCCCTCTGGGGGAGGTCCCTAACTACCTGTAAAGGGGATCCCTCAGGAATGTTTTTACCCATCACCTGGCTAGGGCTACTAGCCAGGCAATCCTCATTCTTTTGATTGGGGGGTTCTTGTGGACAGGGGCCCTCTTGGGGTCCACTGGCCTCCCTGACCTCTGCAGCCCTGGGCTGACTGAGGCAGGGTAGAGAGAGGCAGGCTACCTGCACCAGACTGGGTCCCACCTTGGAAGGGGCCACTGACATCAGAGGCTCTGCCAGGCCAGGCCTGGCTACCTCTGGGGCAGTTCCTTCACAAGGGGTGAGGTCAGATCCCTGAGGAGGCTGACCTTTTCCTAATGTCTGGGGAGAGGGAGACTTTTCTTCCTCCCCACTACTCTCTGTTTGTGTGGAGTGATCCATAGTTTCAGGCTTCACTACACCTATGTCAGTCTGAGTATAGGCTGAGACCATTACAGCCTTGCCAACCTTTTCAGGGAGGCACTCAGTTTGGGTTTGAGCTGTGACTGTCACAGCTCTGCCAGTCTCTACAGGGAAGTCTGTCTTTGCCTGGGCTGTGGCTACCACTGCCCTTCCAACCTTTTCAGGGAGGAAATCTACTTGGACAGGGGTTGTGGCTGGCACAACCCCACTACCCTTTTGTGAAAGGCCTACCATTTTAGAATGGGTGTCTTGTTCAACTCCAGCCCAAGCTGAGAGTTCTAAGTCATTCCCCAGTAAGCAGTCCACAGGCAAGGTTGGAGACACTGCCACCCTTTTAGGGCCAGTGACCCCTCCCCAGCTGAGACATACCTCTGCCATGGGATGACTGTTCTGTTTGCCATCAATGTTAGTTACCTGGTATGAGAAACCAGGCAAAAGCTGCTCAGAGGGAACTAGCCTATGGGCCACCATAGTGATGCTAGCTCCAGTGTCTCTGTAGGCCTCAGCTTTTCTACCATTGATGTAGGGTTCCTGTCTGTACCTACCCAAAGTGTTGGGACAGGCAGTGAAGTTGGCAAACCCCATGCCACCATCACAGACAAGAGTAGCTGCTGTAGGGGAATTGGCTAAGCCAGAGTCCCCCTGTGTTCCCCAAGAAAACCCAACCAAATTTTTGGGGGCACTCCCACCACCTGGGGGATTACTGCTGACAGTAATAGGTGGTGTGACAGGAGTAGTTGGAGGAACAGTTTTGTTTTTAGCCTGTGGACAACTGCTGTCAGTTTTCCAATGCCCAGGTGTTTTACACACATGGCAGTAAGGCTTTTTAACTGTGGTAGAGGAGGGAGCTTGGGACCCACCACCCTGTGTGGAGTTTTGGGGCCCTGAGGAAGATTTCTCTTTTGCTTTATCCCCACCCTTCTCTTGAGGCTTGGTGGTATCTTTCTTTTGGTCACCACCCTGATTTTTAGGCCTAATCCTGGTCCTGACCCATTTATCTGCCCTCTTTCCCAATTCTTGGGGAGAGGTCAAATCCGAGTCTACCAGGTGTTGATGGAGAAGCTGGTTCTGACAATTACTAAGGATCTGCTCCCTCATAATCAAGTTGTACAATCCTGTATAGTCCTGCACCTTGCTGCCATTTAACCAACCTTCCAAAGCCTTAGTGGCACAATCCACAAAATCAGACCAGTCCTGTGTCTGTGTCTTCTGGGTGTCTCTGAACAACAACCTATATTGCTCAGTGGTTAAGCCAAACCCATCTATCAGAGCACTCTTCAGGACTTTGTAATTGTTTGCATCCTCATCACTGACTGTGAGGAGCTTGTCTCTACCTTTGTCAGAAAAGGAGAGCCACAAGATAGCTGCCCACTGACTTTGGGGTACCTGCTGTACTTTGCAGGCCCTCTCCAAAGCAGTCATCCATTTGTGGATGTCATCCCCATTCTGATATGGGGGGACTATCTTGCTTAGGTTTCTATGGTCATAAGACCTATCCCTATCTCTAGGAATGTTGCTGCCACCAGTGGGTTCTGACCCACACAATTTTTGCTCTCTAGCCAGAGCAAGCTTCTCTTTGGCAAGGGCAATTTCTTCCCTCTGAATCCTCAGATTAGCTTCCCTCATTCTGGCTTTATGCTCCTTTCTCTCAGGTGAAGTCATTCCCCTGTGAGAGGAAGCATTAGAGATGCTAGAGACATGGGAGTGGATGGATTCCCTTGAGGGGGATCTGTCCCTCCTGCTTCTCTGTGAAAGCCTACTTGGGGGTCTGTATGGGGGGACCCCATGCAAACTCCCATGTAAACTTAGGTTAGCCTGGCTAAGTCTCCTTACTTGGCTCTGGCTGTCTACCTCCCCATCTGAAGCCCCATCTGACTCCTCTGTGGTGGGTAGACCCTCCTCCGTGCCTAGGGCACCTGCCTGAGATGCCCTATGAGCATCATACTCCTCTAGGAGTTGTCTTAACTGAAGGAGGGTAGGGGTTGCACCCTGTTTTATTCCTCTGGAGGTACACAAGTGTCTCATCTCCTGGAATGTTAAGGTATCATATCTAGAGGGGATCTTTTGCAGACCTGATCCTCCTGAGAGAGCATCTACTTGATCTACTCTCAGAGACATGATCTAGTGAGGGTGTGGTGTGTGCACCTACCTACACTAGTTGTATCTACTAAACCTCTCTAGTAGTTGTAGTCAGGGTGTGTTACTCCCTTCAACCTACAACTACAAAGTCCAGTAGGACTTAAGTATTATAATCTATGTTATATGTACCTAGACAATATCTGTGTGATCTTTCAATTTAGTATCTCAAGATTACAATGGTATTACAACAGCAAGCTCAGATCCCAACCGCTGCTCACCAATGTGAGAAGTTGGCCTGATGTATGATGTCACTAGTTATAGTGTCATCTTATATCAGTCCAAATACCCTTATGGTGATTGGTTGTAAAGTCAACCTTATAGACCAGCTATCCTAGTGGTAGCATGGACAAGAGCAGTCTTAGGCTAAACTCTGAATGGCATGTGAAGCCAGCTGTGATACCATATATAATCCCTTGAATACCAAATGAAAGGACACCACAACAGATATATATATAAAATAAAGTGTATTTATTCTAAGCAAACCCTCAGCACTCTTTATGAGATTAGAGGTAAGTACAACACAGTCTTATTAATGCATACAGTAAGTCACACAGGTAAGTAATACAGTTAGGCCCTAGGGGCCACGCAAACCATATACTAAGTAAGTGGTATAAGAACCACTGTCACGGAAATAGAATAGGCCTAGGCCTAGGGAATCGCTGGGGCTACACTACACTAGCGTTAGTTAGGAAGTGGGAGGCCCACGGGATTCGTGTGCAGAGTGGAAACACTCACGCGTAATGCGTACAAGTCAATAGCAATAGTACAGTTTAGAAAACGGTAGATTTAGGACACTTCCGGAGTAGCTAGGAAGTTGAGACTTGAAAACTAGACACTAGGATAGTCACTATCCTGATGAGCACCGGAGTACCCAAGTTACCTAGCCCACAGGCTGCGGGTGCATAGGGGTGAAGATGCGTCGTTTTCGTCGTCGACTCCTATGGATGCCTGAAGAAAGATGCTGACAGGCAGTCAGTGAAGAGTGTCCGGTGGATCCCAAGGCTGGGATCAAGAAGAGAAGAAACCTGCAAGCAGAAGGGACAGAGTCAAGGTCACTAGCCAGTGACCACGTGGAACCAGGAAGGAACCAGGCGATGTCGTGAAGAGTTGCAGGTGAAGGTGAAGCTTGTCGCTGCAGCCAGGAGGACCAGGAAGCGTCGAGGGCGACCAGGACCAGGAGGCGAGCTGTCCCACGAAGGCTCTTGCTGTCGGCGGCGTCGAAGTTGGACTAGGACTCACCAAGCCTTGGCAAGCGGAACCCACGAAGAACGAAGGACTTGCTTCTGGTGCAGACCAGGAAGGTCTGGGGTGCTTCTTCTTTGCAGGGAAGCGGGAGCCAGTCTGGAGGAGCCAAACCAGCGCAGAAGATTTCAGGGTGCGTCGTCACAGAGGCCACTAGCCAGCGGGCAAGCAACCGGACAGACGCGGCAAGCAGGAAAATGCTGAAGGGCCCCACGCAGGACTCGTGGAGTGTGGGGGGCTGATCTTCGGTGCAGATGGTGCTTGGGGTTGGGGCTTCTCAATCCCCGGTGCGCAACTTCGAGGGTACCTCAGAAGCTGCGCTGTAAGTTACTAGCCACTTTTCCCAGGTAGCCGGTCCCACGTCGCTCGTCGCCTCCACGGATCTCAGCTCTGCTGCAGATGTGGATGAGGGTCGGAGAAGTCTGGAAGTCAAGGCTCTGGTCGGGCTCTGCAGTCGGTTCCTCGTAGAACGTGGGCAAAGCAAAGGGTAGTCTCTTGATGGTGCCTGTTTGCCCAGGGTAGCCACTCCTTGGCTACAAGGGAGATTCTTCAGTCTTCTTCTTTCGTCGAATGTCGAAGGTCCAGAGTTTCTGTTCAGTTTTGCAGGTTCAGGATAATCTAAAGTCTTGAGGCCCAACTCCCACTCTTATACTAATCTGGGGGGCTGGGATACCTGCTAGGTCACGCCTTATGGGTGGGACCTGGGAGGGGGTGGTTACACCCACTTCCCTTTGTCCAGTTTCGCGCCAGAGCTGGGGCTGGAGTGCCCCAGCGCCGGTTTGAACTGGACTATGCAAGGAACACCTTGTGTGCCCCAGGCATGTCTCATTCCTTTCAGCCCACCCTGCCCCAATACACTAAAGGCTGTCTGGGGAGGTGCTAGCACCTCCCCAAGCAGGAAACCTATTGTCCAGGCCTCCCTGGCTGGGATCACTCCCAGCAGCAGGAGGTCAGACTTGTGTCTGTGGCAGCAGCATCCATTTTGTGATGCTGAGACTTTGGTTAGAGTTAAACAGCAAAGTAGGATTTTAACATGTCTCTCCCTCTAGAAGGGAGGAATAATATCCTCATCACCAGAAATGGTATGGGGGTATTATTCCAAAGTGTTAGACACCTTACACGACATGTTTTGATAAAGCCAAACCATAGTTACCATAACCGTTTAAGATTATAAGGCACTTTAAGAGTATATGGTAGGCTATATCATAGAACAGCTATAAGGACATGGTTCCGAAAGCTGCAGACAGGCTCAGCTCATGCTAGAGCACCATCTCACATGTTACCAAGCACTCTGCCTCCAGGATTGTTAAGGCCTGCCATAGGAGTGACTGATAGGTACACATGTGTCTATATATAAGGGTAGATATAGGCATACTATATCTAAGCAAGGGGTGATTACACGACCTTGCCCCAGCTGAGTGATCAGCCAGTTGTGTCTGATTGGAAGGCCAGACCAGGGGTGGCATAATACATGCTGCAGCCCCTGGGAGGCCTAGGGTACACCTATGCCCTGGGTACGTAGGGTACACTGTACAGGGTCCAATAAGGTGATCCTTACCAATTGGTTATGTACCTAGGGTACATGGAGTCCATTTTAAAGAGAGAGCAGACAGCCTGAGACCCTGAATGGCAGGATCTCAGGCCAACTAAGTCGAAAAACCAGCTAGACACTAGGCAAAAAGTTGGGGGTAACCATAGTCAGATATCCACCTTCCTACACAACCCCCCCCCAAACGAAAGGAGATAAGGCTGGCCTTGACAAGGTAAGCCTCTATTGCCTAAGTGGCCATATAAGGAAGAACCAGCACTGGCATGGTTACCCCCTGTCTCATGGTCCACTAAGCAATCCCTCATCCTAAAGATATCATAGGGTCTCCACCATAGGGAATCTCTACCTTTGGTGTGTCTTTGCAAAGTAAAAGGCTGGTGTTGAGATGGAGTACTGAAGTGAGTGCCCTCAAAGTGAGGCCTCAGCTTCCTCCAATCATCCTCCACCATGGATGCCTTTCTTTCTCTAACTGAGTTGCATTGTGCTCTCAGGGTCAGCCTCTGGCTACCTAAAGCTGGAGGCTGGGTCCCTTTTGTGGGCTTACTGGAGGGACAGGTCAGGTTTGGGGCCCTAAGGTCCCAGGTTTGCCTGTGCCCAACAGAATCCCTCTGGGGGAGGTCCCTAACTACCTGTAAAGGGGATCCCTCAGGAATGTTTTTACCCATCACCTGGCTAGGGCTACTAGCCAGGCAATCCTCATTCTTTTGATTGGGGGGTTCTTGTGGACAGGGGCCCTCTTGGGGTCCACTGGCCTCCCTGACCTCTGCAGCCCTGGGCTGACTGAGGCAGGGTAGAGAGAGGCAGGCTACCTGCACCAGACTGGGTCCCACCTTGGAAGGGGCCACTGACATCAGAGGCTCTGCCAGGCCAGGCCTGGCTACCTCTGGGGCAGTTCCTTCACAAGGGGTGAGGTCAGATCCCTGAGGAGGCTGACCTTTTCCTAATGTCTGGGGAGAGGGAGACTTTTCTTCCTCCCCACTACTCTCTGTTTGTGTGGAGTGATCCATAGTTTCAGGCTTCACTACACCTATGTCAGTCTGAGTATAGGCTGAGACCATTACAGCCTTGCCAACCTTTTCAGGGAGGCACTCAGTTTGGGTTTGAGCTGTGACTGTCACAGCTCTGCCAGTCTCTACAGGGAAGTCTGTCTTTGCCTGGGCTGTGGCTACCACTGCCCTTCCAACCTTTTCAGGGAGGAAATCTACTTGGACAGGGGTTGTGGCTGGCACAACCCCACTACCCTTTTGTGAAAGGCCTACCATTTTAGAATGGGTGTCTTGTTCAACTCCAGCCCAAGCTGAGAGTTCTAAGTCATTCCCCAGTAAGCAGTCCACAGGCAAGGTTGGAGACACTGCCACCCTTTTAGGGCCAGTGACCCCTCCCCAGCTGAGACATACCTCTGCCATGGGATGACTGTTCTGTTTGCCATCAATGTTAGTTACCTGGTATGAGAAACCAGGCAAAAGCTGCTCAGAGGGAACTAGCCTATGGGCCACCATAGTGATGCTAGCTCCAGTGTCTCTGTAGGCCTCAGCGTTTCTACCATTGATGTAGGGTTCCTGTCTGTACCTACCCAAAGTGTTGGGACAGGCAGTGAAGTTGGCAAACCCCATGCCACCATCACAGACAAGAGTAGCTGCTGTAGGGGAATTGGCTAAGCCAGAGTCCCCCTGTGTTCCCCAAGAAAACCCAACCAAATTTTTGGGGGCACTCCCACCACCTGGGGGATTACTGCTGACAGTAATAGGTGGTGTGACAGGAGTAGTTGGAGGAACAGTTTTGTTTTTAGCCTGTGGACAACTGCTGTCAGTTTTCCAATGCCCAGGTGTTTTACACACATGGCAGTAAGGCTTTTTAACTGTGGTAGAGGAGGGAGCTTGGGACCCACCACCCTGTGTGGAGTTTTGGGGCCCTGAGGAAGATTTCTCTTTTGCTTTATCCCCACCCTTCTCTTGAGGCTTGGTGGTATCTTTCTTTTGGTCACCACCCTGATTTTTAGGCCTAATCCTGGTCCTGACCCATTTATCTGCCCTCTTTCCCAATTCTTGGGGAGAGGTCAAATCTGAGTCTACCAGGTGTTGATGGAGAAGCTGGTTCTGACAATTACTAAGGATCTGCTCCCTCATAATCAAGTTGTACAATCCTGTATAGTCCTGCACCTTGCTGCCATTTAACCAACCTTCCAAAGCCTTAGTGGCACAATCCACAAAATCAGACCAGTCCTGTGTCTGTGTCTTCTGGGTGTCTCTGAACAACAACCTATATTGCTCAGTGGTTAAGCCAAACCCATCTATCAGAGCACTCTTCAGGACTTTGTAATTGTTTGCATCCTCATCACTGACTGTGAGGAGCTTGTCTCTACCTTTGTCAGAAAAGGAGAGCCACAAGATAGCTGCCCACTGACTTTGGGGTACCTGCTGTACTTTGCAGGCCCTCTCCAAAGCAGTCATCCATTTGTGGATGTCATCCCCATTCTGATATGGGGGGACTATCTTGCTTAGGTTTCTATGGTCATAAGACCTATCCCTATCTCTAGGAATGTTGCTGCCACCAGTGGGTTCTGACCCACACAATTTTTGCTCTCTAGCCAGAGCAAGCTTCTCTTTGGCAAGGGCAATTTCTTCCCTCTGAATCCTCAGATTAGCTTCCCTCATTCTGGCTTTATGCTCCTTTCTCTCAGGTGAAGTCATTCCCCTGTGAGAGGAAGCATTAGAGATGCTAGAGACATGGGAGTGGATGGATTCCCTTGAGGGGGATCTGTCCCTCCTGCTTCTCTGTGAAAGCCTACTTGGGGGTCTGTATGGGGGGACCCCATGCAAACTCCCATGTAAACTTAGGTTAGCCTGGCTAAGTCTCCTTACTTGGCTCTGGCTGTCTACCTCCCCATCTGAAGCCCCATCTGACTCCTCTGTGGTGGGTAGACCCTCCTCCGTGCCTAGGGCACCTGCCTGAGATGCCCTATGAGCATCATACTCCTCTAGGAGTTGTCTTAACTGAAGGAGGGTAGGGGTTGCACCCTGTTTTATTCCTCTGGAGGTACACAAGTGTCTCATCTCCTGGAATGTTAAGGTATCATATCTAGAGGGGATCTTTTGCAGACCTGATCCTCCTGAGAGAGCATCTACTTGATCTACTCTCAGAGACATGATCTAGTGAGGGTGTGGTGTGTGCACCTACCTACACTAGTTGTATCTACTAAACCTCTCTAGTAGTTGTAGTCAGGGTGTGTTACTCCCTTCAACCTACAACTACAAAGTCCAGTAGGACTTAAGTATTATAATCTATGTTATATGTACCTAGACAATATCTGTGTGATCTTTCAATTTAGTATCTCAAGATTACAATGGTATTACAACAGCAAGCTCAGATCCCAACCGCTGCTCACCAATGTGAGAAGTTGGCCTGATGTATGATGTCACTAGTTATAGTGTCATCTTATATCAGTCCAAATACCCATATGGTGATTGGTTGTAAAGTCAACCTTATAGACCAGCTATCCTAGTGGTAGCATGGACAAGAGCAGTCTTAGGCTAAACTCTGAATGGCATGTGAAGCCAGCTGTGATACCATATATAATCCCTTGAATACCAAATGAAAGGACACCACAACAGATATATATATAAAATAAAGTGTATTTATTCTAAGCAAACCCTCAGCACTCTTTATGAGATTAGAGGTAAGTACAACACAGTCTTATTAATGCATACAGTAAGTCACACAGGTAAGTAATACAGTTAGGCCCTAGGGGCCACGCAAACCATATACTAAGTAAGTGGTATAAGAACCACTGTCACGGAAATAGAATAGGCCTAGGCCTAGGGAATCGCTGGGGCTACACTACACTAGCGTTAGTTAGGAAGTGGGAGGCCCACGGGATTCGTGTGCAGAGTGGAAACACTCACGCGTAATGCGTACAAGTCAATAGCAATTGTACAGTTTAGAAAACGGTAGATTTAGGACACTTCCGGAGTAGCTAGGAAGTTGAGACTTGAAAACTAGACACTAGGATAGTCACTATCCTGATGAGCACCGGAGTACCCAAGTTACCTAGCCCACAGGCTGCGGGTGCATAGGGGTGAAGATGCGTCGTTTTCGTCGTCGACTCCTATGGATGCCTGAAGAAAGATGCTGACAGGCAGTCAGTGAAGAGTGTCCGGTGGATCCCAAGGCTGGGATCAAGAAGAGAAGAAACCTGCAAGCAGAAGGGACAGAGTCAAGGTCACTAGCCAGTGACCACGTGGAACCAGGAAGGAACCAGGCGATGTCGTGAAGAGTTGCAGGTGAAGGTGAAGCTTGTCGCTGCAGCCAGGAGGACCAGGAAGCGTCGAGGGCGACCAGGACCAGGAGGCGAGCTGTCCCACGAAGGCTCTTGCTGTCGGCGGCGTCGAAGTTGGACTAGGACTCACCAAGCCTTGGCAAGCGGAACCCACGAAGAACGAAGGACTTGCTTCTGGTGCAGACCAGGAAGGTCTGGGGTGCTTCTTCTTTGCAGGGAAGCGGGAGCCAGTCTGGAGGAGCCAAACCAGCGCAGAAGATTTCAGAGTGCGTCGTCACAGAGGCCACTAGCCAGCGGGCAAGCAACCGGACAGACGCGGCAAGCAGGAAAATGCTGAAGGGCCCCACGCAGGACTCGTGGAGTTTGGGGGGCTGATCTTCGGTGCAGATGGTGCTTGGGGTTGGGGCTTCTCAATCCCCGGTGCACAACTTCGAGGGTACCTCAGAAGCTGCGCTGTAAGTTACTAGCCACTTTTCCCAGGTAGCCGGTCCCACGTCGCTCGTCGCCTCCACGGATCTCAGCTCTGCTGCAGATGTGGATGAGGGTCGGAGAAGTCTGGAAGTCAAGGCTCTGGTCGGGCTCTGCAGTCGGTTCCTCGTAGAACGTGGGCAAAGCAAAGGGTAGTCTCTTGATGGTGCCTGTTTGCCCAGGGTAGCCACTCCTTGGCTACAAGGGAGATTCTTCAGTCTTCTTCTTTCGGCGAATGTCGAAGGTCCAGAGTTTCTGTTCAGTTTTGCAAGTTCAGGATAATCTAAAGTCTTGAGGCCCAACTCCCACTCTTATACTAATCTGGGGGGCTGGGATACCTGCTAGGTCACGCCTTATGGGTGGGACCTGGGAGGGGGTGGTTACACCCACTTCCCTTTGTCCAGTTTCGCGCCAGAGCTGGGGCTGGAGTGCCCCAGCGCCGGTTTGAACTGGACTATGCAAGGAACACCTTGTGTGCCCCAGGCATGTCTCATTCCTTTCAGCCCACCCTGCCCCAATACACTAAAGGCTGTCTGGGGAGGTGCTAGCACCTCCCCAAGCAGGAAACCTATTGTCCAGGCCTCCCTGGCTGGGATCACTCCCAGCAGCAGGAGGTCAGACTTGTGTCTGTGGCAGCAGCATCCATTTTGTGATGCTGAGGCTTTGGTTAGAGTTAAACAGCAAAGTAGGATTTTAACATGTCTCTTCCTCTAGAAGGGAGGAATAATATCCTCATCACCAGAAATGGTATGGGGGTATTATTCCAAAGTGTTAGACACCTTACACGACATGTTTTGATAAAGCCAAACCATAGTTACCATAACCGTTTAAGATTATAAGGCACTTTAAGAGTATATGGTAGGCTATATCATAGAACAGCTATAAGGACATGGTTCCGAAAGCTGCAGACAGGCTCAGCTCATGCTAGAGCACCATCTCACATGTTACCAAGCACTCTGCCTCCAGGATTGTTAAGGCCTGCCATAGGAGTGACTGATAGGTACACATGTGTCTATATATAAGGGTAGATATAGGCATACTATATCTAAGCAAGGGGTGATTACACGACCTTGCCCCAGCTGAGTGATCAGCCAGTTGTGTCTGATTGGAAGGCCAGACCAGGGGTGGCATAATACATGCTGCAGCCCCTGGGAGGCCTAGGGTACACCTATGCCCTGGGTACCTAGGGTACACTGTACAGGGTCCAATAAGGTGATCCTTACCAATTGGTTATGTACCTAGGGTACATGGAGTCCATTTTAAAGAGAGAGCAGACAGCCTGAGACCCTGAATGGCAGGATCTCAGGCCAACTAAGTCGAAAAACCAGCTAGACACTAGGCAAAAAGTTGGGGGTAACCATAGTCAGATATCCACCTTCCTACATGGGGTGGAAGGACCGTTTGACCCGGGCATCACCACTATACGCGTCTGAGCGGTTAGGTTCCCTGTGGACCTCTAAGGGCTTTGAGAAGTGGGACATGATAGGTATCAGTAAAGTGGGGGATCTTTGGACGAGGGGAGGATTTAAAACATTCGATATGCTGCAGACGGAATTTCAGTTGCAGGGCAGTGAATACTTCCGGTATTTGCAGGTCCGTCATGCGCTGGGTTCCGTCTTCACGGATGTTGCCTCCATCCCGGAATATTCCCCCCTGGAAGATAGAGTGCTGGATGTGCATGTCCCGGACAGCACGATCTCACTTATATATAAAAAGCTGATAAACGACCGCTCGGGCCTGTTGACTGCCCTTCGTGCGGCTTGGGTTGCCGACGGGCTGGAGCTGGACGACGAGGACTGGACCTCCGCGGTGGCCTCCCCGAAGGAGGTGGCCATACCGGCTCGCCTTCGCTTCGTCCAGCTCAAGATACTCCACCGGGTCTACATGACGGGGCCAAAGCTTCTGCGTATGGGCTATGCCGGAGATGGGTTATGTAAGCGTGGGTGTGGTGCTTTGGGGACCTTTATGCATATTTTGTGGGAGTGCCCGGAGGTAGAGGGGTTCTGGAGTGGTGTACATGAGGTGCTGTGTCTGGTTACGCATGTGGCGCTGTCGCCTGAAGCGAGAAGATGCCTGTTGAATGTGTGGGAACCGACTGATTACTCAGCGCCGCAGAAGTGGTGGGTGACTCTGGGATATATGGTAGCCAAGCGTGATATTGCTCAACTGTGGGGATCCCAGAGGCCCCCGACGGTCTCGGCCTGGAAAGAACACATGGACTGGTGCATGTTTAGCGAAAAAGTGGTGTATGTGGCGAGGGGTAAGCCTGGGACATGGGTGAAAGTATGGGGCCCCTGGAACGCCTACCGCGGGGGTATCTGTGCGCCGCCGCTGCTGCCTGATCCCTCGCCAGCCCCATCCCCTTAGCCGACTCATTCCCCCGCTGCCGGGCATTGGGTTCCCCCAGTCCTCGCTTTGCTCTCTTCCCCCTCTTCACACTTCTGTGTATAGTTGGGATCCCCCCTCTTGGGGAGCACGTGCTGCTATTTTTGATTGTGGGTTGCCTTGTGGGTGTGGTTTTAATTTTTGTTGGTTTAATTTAAAATGAAACCGCATAATGGGGCCTGGATGATGTGGTTTTTCGACATTGTTATCTATTGAGAAATGCTCCTCCTGTAATACCACGTGTTCCATGTATATATGTCGTGTGTTCCTACTATTGCTAGCGGCCGGCCGGAAGGTTGTGGGCCCATACTTGTATACTTTTAAGACCTGTAATAAACGGTTTCAAAAAAAAAAAAAAAAAAAAAGAAATCTATAAAGGAAAAGGTTGAGAGAGATAGTTGAGAGTAAGGGGGTGAGTTAGATGGAGAAGGAGATTCATAGAGAGATATGTTTGTGAGAGAGAGAGGCGGAAAGAGAGGCTGAGGATAGAGAAAAGGGAGAAGGGGTAGACAAATAAAGGGAACAAAAAAAAGATATTTAGATAGAGAGAAAAGCCAAAAAATGGAAAGGGAGGCATAAGGGTGAGGTACTGAACTAATGGTAAGGTAAACAAATAGGTTGGTGATTGAGAGAGAGTGGTGGAGTATAGAGACGTGAGGTAGTACAGTAGATATGAGATACGGAGACAAATGAGATGTAAGATAGAGAAGTGAGGGGGAATGGTAAGATAGAGAAAGGGATGAGAGGAGAGGTAAGGGGACAGGAACCCGACAAGAGAGATACATGAGTGAGCTAAAATAGTTAGAATGTTGTGTGAGAAGTGAAGCGTTGGAGGTGAGATACTGCGAGATCAGATGGAAAAATCCCAGCGAGGCTAGATAAAGAGATGAGGGAGAGAGATAGAGCTGAGGTAAAGACAGGGGCTTGGGAGTGATAAATACAGATGTAGGTACAAAGGGTGCAAGAGAGAGGCATGGTCACGAGGGAGCTGTAGAGAGGTGAAGTTGAGTGGGGTACATTGGGTAGATTGAAAGAGAGGTAAGGAAAGCAAAGGTGAGGTAGAGAGAGCTGAGATAGCAAGAGAGGATGATGGAACAAAGTGAGTGTAAGAGTGTTAAAGTAGAAGTGAGGTGAATTAAGGAGAGAAGAGCTTTAAATAGCTGTCTGAGAGTGTGAAGATTCAGGCTGGCAGGCACAAAAAAGGCTAATTTAGTTATTATTGTTTAGCGCAGTGTGGCAACCCAAGTGAAGCGAAGAGCCATATTTCTTAAAATGGCTGCTTCCGCTCACTGTGTCTGCTCTGGCGCCGCACACGACCTTTGCATCATGGTGCAGCGGTGTGTGTGTGCTTTTTAGCATAAGAGTTGCACTGGAAGCATACTCTTCCAATGCAAAATCCAATGTCTAAACAAATTCTGAAACATGTCATACGACATTATAGGTGTGCTGTACAGTACACATGTAGTGTGTGAAACATTTGTAGAAATTAAAACATTTCCCATGTTAGCGCCTGCTTCAAGCGGTGGTATGTCTCATGTAAAGCCTGGTTTGGCTATCTTAGTAAATTGGGCTTTACATCAAACACAATCTGTGTTTGCACTAATCTGCCTATGTTACCCCCATGTAACACCCCTTAATACAAAGTGACACAAAACTCCTCAATGCAGAGAGCTGTTTACACTGAGAAAAAGGCACCTTAAGGCGCAAAATATCTTTTACGCGAGGAAGTAAATTCGCTTGCAAGAGTTTCCGCTGCGCAGCATAACTATGTAAATTTGTCCTTCACAAACCCTTGGCAAGTGTAGTCGTCAGTTTCTGGGGAGCATGCTTCGCATTCAAAGTAGAAGCAGGAACAGTTTTTTAAGAGCGACACCAATATGGCCAGAATTTTGACTGCGCCACTCACACTACCGGAAGTGTGCATCTTAGAAGGTGGTGGTCCTGGCCCATTGCTCCCTTCGCCGCCCATGCCATCAAAGGACTCTGGGTGCTACATGAACGCCTTTCATTGTTCCCCTTGGCTAGGCCCACCTGAGGAAAGCCATCTCCAAATCAGGTATTTAATGCATACATAATTGTTAGCGTGGTCCAATCAGACTCTTCAGTATACTCCGCAGCCACATGCAGGAAGGGCACTGCCATTGCATTAATCTGCAGTTTATTTGGGAGTTTTATATCACACCAGATTTAACACAAAAGTAATTTAGAGGGACTCGAATAAGGGTAGAAAGCATTCAGTCAGGTGCAATGCATGCTCACAGCTGATACTCTGTGATTGGTAAGCTGACAGGTGCATTAGAATGAGAGATTCAACTGCTAGTGCTTCAAGAGTTCTCTGAAACGGAGGTTGTCCGGTTCGAAACCCAGATTATGCGGTGAAGATGACAAGTATGGGAGGTTGGCACTGCAGAGGACATTGCATTGCTACTAGGATGTAAGCTTGGGAGAAATGTGGAATACAAAAGTCATGCAAGAGAAAATAGGGAGTCCGGTATTAAGATTTGCACAGAGGAGATGGAACGGGCATTACTGATGGCAGACCTACATGATGTGAGGTTGCAGAGAACAGATTTGGGAAGGTACAGAGAGCAGGTTTTGGGGATTAGCAGAGGGCAGTCTTGAAGGCTGTGGAGGGGGTGGACATTGCAGAGGGCAGTCTTGAAGGCTGTGGAGGGGGCTGGGCACTGCAGTGGGCAGTCTTAGGAAGAGATTTGGTGCAGAAGATAGACTTGGGAAGTGGGTGAGTTCCAAATGGCAGTCTTACAGAGTATGGGGTTGCATAGGGCAGACTTTGGGGTGGTGCAGAACAAATCCTTGGGATCAAGGCATTGTAGAGAGCAGACCTGGAAGGTGGTTTGGTGTAGAGAGATGACTTGGGAGGTTGGAAAGTTGCAGAGGGCAGACCGGGGTGTGGGGTTGCAGGCATGACGGTTGATTTTAGAGTAAGAACCTTGAGGTCTGCTTGGGGCAGTCTTTGGGGGTCGCATAGGGCAGACTGAAACATGAACACAGTGTTGCATGCTGAAGCCTTCATCTCTTGAGAATTGGCATTAAAGAATGTTTGTTTCTTTCGTTCTCACAGAAGAGTGGAGCCCCAGCAGAGATGGTGCAATGCCTGTCAGGCCCACTTCAGCGGGGATCTCATTCTGCACCGACGCACCCCAGAGCATAAGGTACAAAGATAATAATTGTGCATGTAATTGTATATGCACATCAATGGCCTTCGTGAAAGCACAGCTAGAGGTTCTCCCCACGGGACCTTCATTAAAATGATAAGTATTGAATTGTCCCACCCAGGTGTGTGATCTGTGACCACTTTTAACAAAATTTATACTGTATAATTCTTTTCAATTTTGAATCAAAAAATAAAGCTTTGATTGCCTAATACTGGCCATATTGGCCAATTGTCATTACATTTCCCTAAAAGAAGATGCCAACTTCAAACATAGATAAAGACGCTATTTAAATAAAAGTGAACAGAAGACTTTCACAAACCCTTTTTAAAGGAGACAAAAAGGGTAGTGTCTTCAAATAGGCTGCAGCTTGAGAACGCCGGAAAATTGGCACTGCTTCTTTAAGGATCCTAAGCAAATGAGCATTGAAACACTGTTTGATATTAAAGCACTCAACACCAAAATAAACGTGATCTCCTAAGAGGATAACATTTAGCAGATCTCTTACTGACTTCTTCCACTCCGACCAGATCCCTCTAAGTGACGACAACCGGCACGATCTCACCCCACAAAATAGCAGATGATCCACCACCTAACTTTCTGTAAACCTCCTCTCTCTGGCAGCTCACTGGACTGGACTCTCACTCTTTAACCTAACCTGCAGACAGCGTCAATCCCACTAATAATCCTGATCTGTTGGCTGAACTGGAATGTTGATACGTCCTTGCCACCAAGACTACCAGCCTATGCTATTAGCTTTGCAATATATACTGTCATTATATATCACTGTCTAACCACTCCCATAGTGGAGCTACAGACTTCCTAATGATTGTTTGAGCCCTTCATGCTCTTTGTATTGTTTCTCATTGTGGTTTACTTCTATTGCTCACTATTTGTTGCCACCATCTCGCTTAGTTTTTCACTATATCATCAATGTCTCTTTCTTTCCCTCTCTGAGTTTACCATTTCTCCTCCCCCTTGGTCTGATCCCTCCTCCTACCTACTCCTACACTTGTCCAGGTTCTCCAACATGTGTACTGACTGATTTGCCCACCTAACACATGACTACGACTTATGTCTTTTCCTCCTTCCAACTCTATCCTCTCACTCCTTTCGCCTAACACGGCCCCCTTTCCCGCCTTCTGATTCCAACTCTATTCATTCACTTTAACCCTGCCGCTATTCTGACCCCCACACCTCCCAACGCCTCGCATCAATTCTTCCACCTTCCCTCTTTTCCCCCTCCCCTAGTATCCTTAATCCAACCACCATGCCACCTCTCACACACCCCCTCACTAAAACAGAATTCAGAATCGATCCACAGGACTAATCCATCACTAGACATGGCCCAAACTCTTGGTCCATCCTCTACCCACCCAATCTCTCCAAAAACGCTATAAGAAACTTAAAACACAAACTACACCATGAAACCCTATTTGTTGATAACTACCTTAGTCTCTCCTCCATAATAAAAACAAACTACATTTTTTTACTCCAAACGCCCATCCAAATGGAAAAACATTTTTCTCCACCACCTCCCCATCACTAAATCATGTAAAATCCCATATGGCTTTAAACTGTCCACCTCCCCCTCCCATACTTTCTCCGGCGAAATAGACATCTCCATTTTCAAATCCGGTAACATCCTAATCCAAGCCTCAGAAAATCACCTCACAATCTTTGAGCAACACTTCAGCACATTATCTTACCTACTATCCACCCCACCTCCTAAAACTGCAACCTCTCAACCGACTGACACCCCCTCACCCTCCCCTTCCTTGCCCCCAATCCCTCTCCTTACAGGCATCAATACTAAGTGTGATGACTCTCTAACCCAATCCTCCAATCTGCCCCCCTCGCTAGCAACCCCCCTCATCCGGACATCTCAACAGCATGCCCAATCTCCCAAACCCTTTCTCTCTCTAATGACTCCCTCTCCAACATCGTCCCCATCGACTAGTCCGACCATCACCTCATCCTCTTCTCGATCACCACCCCCCCCCCCCTCCACTCCAAAAGCATCAAACATAAGAAGTTGACCCGAAATCTTCATCTTATCCCCCCTGGCGAACTTGAAACGAAACTCAAAAGCCTAATTCCTGCTCGCCCCCCTCTCCCAAAATGCGAACGCCCTCACCGAACATTACAAAAAATCAGTTACTGAGGTCCTAGACCAAGTGGCCCCTCCCAAAATGAAAGCCCAAAGAAACATACCTTCCAAATCCTGGTTCAACTCTGATCTCAACAACGAAAGACGCTCTCTTAGATAGTCCGAAAGGACCTGGAGGCAATACCCGTCCCCCTCCCACCTAGCCATCCTCCGATCCGCTAGGTCCAACTACAAAAAACACATCCTCAATGAAAAGGCCTCCTTCTTCCGCACGCAGCTTGATAGGGCCAAAAATAGACCTAGAGAACTATTCAGCATCATCAAAAATCAAACATCCTCTGCCCCCCAAAAGCTGATGGCCACAAACGTGAAGAAATTGCTAATTTCTTCTCTGATAATATCACTAAAATAGATCAATCCTTCCTCTTAAATCCCCTCTCCTCTAACCCACTACTTTCTTATGACATTTCTCCTGAATCTCCATCCAATCTTCCCCAGGTCTCTTCCCGTCTCTCATCCGTCTCCCTCCCACCTAAACCCAACACCTTTGCCCCCCAGCAAATAAAAAACAATGCCACCTGGCATAATTTTCACCCTGTCACGGAACACGAACTCTAATACATCATCTCTAAGCTTAAACCATCCTCTCACACCAAAGACCCCATGCCCTCTAATCTTGTCCAAGACCTTAAACATATCATCGCCCCACTCTGGACCATCATTATAAACTCATGCCTGACCTAAGGATGTGTTCCCGCCTCCTTCCAACTGGATCAAATCACACCCATCCCCAAAAATTCCAACGCAGATCCCAACGACCCCAATAACCTCCGACCTATCTCTAACCTCCCTCTTCTCTCCAAAGCCCTTGAAAAATGCGCCCTGCTTCAGTTTGATAATCACATAAACATTTTCGACATCTTTGACTTGCTGCAATCCGGCTTCAGAAAAGGATGCAGTACAGAATCTGCCATACTCAATATAGTGGACGACATTCATCACTCACTTGACAATGGCGAAGCTTGCCTACTCATTCTCCTTGACCTTTCCGCTGCTTTCGATACTTTTAACCACACTGCATTACTTAACACTCTTAAAGCTCATTTTGGCCTCAATGGCCATGTCCTCAACTGGTACACCTCCCTTCTCCAACATAGAACCCAACAAATCAAAATCGAGAACTGCCTGTCTAACCTCATTCCTATCTCCCTTGGTGTCCCACAGGGATCCATTCTCTCCCCCGCTCTCTTCAACCTATTCATGGAACTCCTCACCCTCATTCTAAAACAAGCAGGAATCAACTACCACCTCTATGCTGATGATACTCAAATCTACTATAAGATTAAATCCCACTCTTATGTGCTACACCTCAATGACACCCTAACAAAGATCCAATCTTGGTTCCACCAAAATTATCTCAAACTTAACCCTAAAAAAACGGAAATCATTCTCTTCTTCCCTAAAAAAAACCCTCTCCCCATACAAAACTGGATATCTGACCTTAATGCTCTCAACTGCTCTCTCACCACCACCAATTCAGTTAAATCTCTAGGCATCACCATTGACAATAACCTTGCCCTTACCGCCCACATAAAAACCACAGCCAAAGGAGCACTCTTCACTCTCCGTCAACTCAAAAAAATCAAAACCTTCATCCCGATAGAGGACTTCAAAACTGTTGTCCAATCGCTGGTCCTGTCGAGAATAGACTATGGTAACGCTATCCTCGCTGGAACTCCCAAAGTCCATCTTGCACCACTCAAATCTGTACTCAACCTAGCTGCTAGACTTATCTCTGACTATAAACGTTTCAACCACATCTCCTCTGTACTTACAACCCTCAAATAGCTTTCCATCGAAGACAGATCCACCTATAAGATTGCATGTATCACACACAAAGCCCTTCACCAAAACACCCCACGTTACCTCTCAGACAAACTCCACAAAGTGGGCTGCACTCGACCAACAAGGAGCATGTAGCACTTTAGTAGGGACGTCCACACATCGAAACATCACAGGAAGCCCTCATGTGTTCTTGAAGTAGAGGATTTATTAAGATGCATCAGATAAAGACCTCAGCCACAGCTCACACCGCCGGTGCCCGCCGTCTCCTCGCAGGGAGCTCGACTTAGAACCTTCAGTGTGGCAGCGTTCTACAAGGTCGCGCAGAGGGATAGAACCACTATACACATTTGGGGAGGGGTGCAGTAAAAGGACAGTAGTCCCTACAATCGGAAGATAGCACACATCCCCCTCCTTACATTTTGCAGGTAAAAACAACAACATGGCAAGAAGAACTCAGGACTACTTATCAACATACTGATCCAAATGTTTGGGACGACCGATGACCCTACCGCTCAGCCTGTGGTGAGTGGCGATCCTCCCATCACTTGATGACTCACCAGACCTAGCAGAATCAGGCTTGCCCGACTCCCCACTACCCAGCATGTCCCCATTTTCAGTAGGAATGGCACACCTTGCCACTCTGTTCAGGTTCCAGATACGCCCGTCCTGAGTTCTGATAGCATTTCTGAATAGTTTGACAATCCTTGTGGGCTCTGTAAACTCTGACCAGCTCGCCCTCCCTGTGGGAGCTCTGATTTTAACAAGGTCCCCTACCTTGTAATGGATCTCTTTCACCGCATGACCTCTATCGAACATTCTCTTCCTATCCACCATGGTCTTCCGTTCTCTGTCTCTCCATGGTGTCTCTCGGATGGGAGTTGTCCACCGCTTGTACCATTTCATCCACCCCGGTACCAACCTGGAATTGGGTTTCCTAGCTCTCAACAGCTCAAATGGTGTCATGCCCATAGTTTGATGGGGAGTTAATCTGTAAGCTTCTAGATGTTTGATCACCTCCTCTCTCCAACACAACCCACTAGCTTTGGCTAACTGTATGCACTCTTTGATGGTCTTGTTGAATCTCTCAACCATCCCGTTGTGCTGTGGGTGGTAGAGAGCGCCAACCTGTGTTTGATCCCATTGCACTCTATGAATTCCTTCATTTCTCTAGAGCAGAGTTGCACTCCATTATCCGTCGGGATACTACTAGGCAACCCTTCGCAGAGGGACACCTCCAGGAGAAACTCAATGACCGACTTGGTAGTCATTTCAGACACAAACTTCAGCTCAAGCCACTTAGAGTATGAGTCCATAAGTACCAGGATGTACGGGGTACGGTTCTCTCCTGATAATGGCCCCACAATGTCTAAGGCTACATCAGCCCACGGGCCTTCCGCCAGAGTCCTGCAGTGCGTGGGAGGTGTGTGTTGTTTGAGTAACTTGTCGCTGGCCGAGCAAGGTACACACTCCCTTATCCTCCTCTCTAACTCAATATCCATATTCGGCCACCAATAGTCTAGACGTAACCTCTTCTTAGTTTTAGTGATGCCCAGGTGACCCTCATGGGCCAAATTAACCAGTACTTCTCTCAAATTCCGTGGCGGAACCAACTTGGTACCACGGAAAAGACAATTGTCCGCAATAGATAGCTCATCTCTGACCATCCAGAATGGTCGGAGAGACTCTTCCCTCTTGTCGCAGTCAGACCAACCCTGCTTGGTCTTTGTGCATACTTCTTGAAGAAGCACATCACCCTCCAACTCCACCTTCCAGAGTTCTTCATCCACCACACCTTGAGTGATAGCACACACGTTCTCATTCTCCATCACATTGTCCTCTTCACCTGGCCTGTTCTCCTCCTCGATCCCTCCTGGGGTTTCCCCTACCAGCCGCGAGAGAAAGTCAGTGGCTAAATTCTTCACCCCTGGTATGTACTCTACCCCAAAGGTGTATTCTTGTAAGCTCACTACCCACCTTCTTATTCTGCTCGAGATGGCGTCTAAACTTTTCTTGGTAAAGACTTCTACAAGGGGCTTGTGGTCAGTCCTTATGTCGAACTTTGTTCCCCATACAAAATCTCTAAATTTGTTGGTGGCCCAATGCACCGCAAGGGCCTCTTTCACGATAACCGAGTAGTTGTACTCTGCTTGACGTAGGGATCTGGATGCAAACGCTATAGTTTCTTCCCCCTTTTCACCTTGCTGAGTCAGGACCTCACCCAACCCTTTAGTGCTTGCGTCTGTGGTCAGGAAGGTCCTCCTACCTGGAACAAAAGCTCTGAGATTGGGTTCCTCGGCCAGTGCTTTCTTGGCGTCGTCAAATTCTTTTTGGCATGCCGCACTCCAGTCAAATGCTACCCCCTTTCTTAGGAGATTGCGAATCTGGTAGGTACGTCTGGCAAAGTTCTGAACAAACTTGCTATAAAACTTAATCATGCCCATGAATGATTTGATTTCCTCTTTGCTACTGAGAGGGGTTAAGTTGAGGATGGTGTTCTGTAACTCTGTTTTGGGAAGTATCCCTTCTCCGGTTACCTTATGTCCCAGAAACTCTATCTCTGAGCACCCAATCCTACATTTTTCCTTCTTAACCGTTGGGCCTTGCTCTAAGAATCTCTCTAGAACTTGTCTGAGCCTTCGTTCATGTTGAGTGTTATCTTCTCCAAAGATCAGAACATCATCCTGGTAGCATAATACTCCAGGAATCCCTTTAAGAAGATTGTTCATGATCCTTTTGAAAACAGCTGCAGCCGAGACGAGTCCAAAAGGCATTCGCTTAAACCTGTAGGCCCCCATAGTTGTAACAAAGGCCGTGAGACCTTATGAATCTGGGTGCAACCTGACCTGATAATAAGCTGATGTGAGGTCCAGGGTGGAAAAGACCTTTACCCCAGCTTGTCTGCTCATCATTTGGGATATGTTGGGGAGTGGAAACGTGTCCAATATTACTTCCTTGTTATGAGCCCTTGAGTCTATGCATAGGCGTACAGCCCCATTCCCTTTCCTCGCTGCTACAATGGGTGCTAGCCTCTCCGTGGCCTCCACCGGCTCAATTACTCCCAAACTACACAGTTTCTCCAATTCTTCTCTCACAGGTTCTTGCATGGAAATCGGCAGGTTTCTGACCTTGGCTGTTACTGGTTTGGCATTCTCTTTTAGCCTGATCCTGTGCACATAGTTCTTAAGACAGCCTATCTTTTCTGAGAACACTCATTTGAACTCATCTTCAATCCTAACACCTATATTGTCCACCTCTTGTACCAAAAGTTGCCGGTTCTTGTTAGGATTGAGATAGATGCCCAGGTCTTTTTGCACCTGCCACCCCAGTATGTTGTCCCCTTTATTAGATACATAAACCTTGGTTACTGCAATTCTGTCCTTAGAGACAACTGTGACCCAAACGAAACCTCTCATGCGTATGGGTTGACCACCATAGCCACCCGGCCTGACATCCGTTCTTTGGAGTTTCATCTTGCCTTTAGACACTTTCTCAAAAGCTTCTGCCGAAATAATGGTAAGTTTTGAGCATGAGTCAAACATGGCCTCAACATCTGTCTCTTCAATTGTTGTGTAGTCTTTCGGGTTACACACAGCCCCACTCTCAACATGCAGTACAATTTTTTCACAGACTCGGGTAGAGTCCTCTCTACTGTTTCTCCTGTAGCTAATATTGCTCTTGCAGCAGGTTCTAAAATGACCTCTCCTTCCGCACTTGTTGCAGGTTACTTTGAGCGCCGGGCATTCCCTACTGTTATCCCAATGGCCTGCTCTTCCACACCTGTAGCAATTGCCTTTTGGACTCCAACCTCCTTTGTTTTCCTTCTGATCACCTTTTGCACCTTTAACCACTAGCACACTTTCCTTCTCACTCTTGACTTCGTTAACCTTAGACTTTTCTTCGCAATCTCACTTAATTTCACTGACACACTTCATCATGTGTTCCACCTGTTTAGCAACAATTAATACCTCCCCCAAAGGTGGATCATATTTCAGCCAGAGCTCTTCACGTATTCTTTCTATCTTGCACGTCAAAAGGAACTGATCTCTTATTCTTTCCTTGCAAGCCCCCCCAAATTTACAGCTTGCAGACAACTTTCTTAACTCGGACACAAATTCTTCCACGGTCTCTCTTTCTTTCTGTCCCCTTCTCCCAAAATGGTAAAGTTCCATGATGGTGCTAATCTTAGGCAAGAAATGTATGTCTAACATTTTCAAATGTATTTCATATTCATTCAGACCTCTGGCATCATTTGGATTCAAGTCAGGTAGCTGTTCTAAAATCTCTTGACCTTCAGCTCCTTAGTAGTTTAGTAGTAACGCCATCTTCTCATCCAGGGGATACTCATCAATAGTCATAATCTATGAATAATCCCCGCCCATGTGCGGGATCCCGGAGCATATAGAAAATACATATATATACATATATATGCATATGTAAAAACATATACATGCAGCCTAAAAATGTTTCAATCATGGCAATGCTGTAAATTACATAGGTTTGCATTGTAGTGCCCCCTAACCCATAAGGAAAAAAGGAAGCACCAAGCCCATTGTCACACAACAATGCATTATTGCCATAAAGCAAACTTGTAATTGCAGGCATTTGCCTGTAGGCTGCAGTAGAGTATCAAGAAAACAAAGAAAACTCCTTGCCTTTAAGGCATTAGAGTAAGGGGACCGTGCCTTTAAGACCTGCAGGAGACCCCTTGCTCCCATGATGCACCACAGGTGACAGTTAGGTCAGTTCTTTTTTCTGGCTCCTTCTATGAGGATCCTGGAGCTTGAGCTCTTCAGTTTTGTGACTGAAAGTTTTTCACTTCAGAATTGTTTCAGAAATTCGACGTTTTCTGGCTTCTGAAAGCAGATTCTGCTGGTTTCCTAAATAATTTCAAGTTTTTTCCAGTCAGAATGCCTGCTTTATTCAGAAAATGCCCTTCCTGTGGCAATAAGTTGGCACTGGCGGATCCACACTCTGTGTGTATTGTGTGTCTGCCAACTTCACACAATCCTGACCGGTGCGCCCACTGCCAGAAATTTTCCAGGCGCACTCTACGCGATAGAGAGCGCATAAAACTACATGCCCAGCTGAAGAAGGAGAGAAGCCGTCGTGAAGGCGACCATTCATCCTTAAAATCACCCTCTTCAGCTAGACGTCCTCAAAAACGGCGACATACCACCTCTCCTGACCCCAGGAAGACCAAGGTTCCAGGAGATTCGCCGTCGACGTCGAAGGTACTGTCTAAGAAACCCAGGACGACTTCTGCGTCAAGAGATTCATCTCAACGTCGAGATTCTCCGCCGCAGACAAGTAAGTCGGCGTCGAGGCACAGTCCTTCGGGCTCGAAGGCTGTTAGTCCGGTGAGATCCGGACTGTCTCCGTCGACGTTGAGGCTTCCGTCGACGTCGAGACACTCTCCGCCGCCCTCGAGGGGGTCAGCGTCGAGAGCTGCGACGACTTATGTCTCGCCGCGTGTTGGTCGTTCGACGTCAAGGCATTCGACGTCGAGGAGGTCAACCCCCACTCGACGTCATGGAAGGTCGAAGTCGCCAAGCCGACGTCATGGAAGGTCCGGGACTATTCTCCGACCTTGTCTTCTACACCCCCATCACGAGTGTCACCTATTGATGACATCGCTACTTTCTCTGACGTCCTGGGTAGAGGTGCGCAGAAATTGAATATCACACTGCACACCCCTCTGGCCCCCAAATCAATTATATTTGATACATTGCATCACTGGTCAGCACCCAGACCTTTGCTACCATTGGTGCCAGGATTGTTGGAGCCAGCTATGGCCACATTTCTCACTCCTGCTACGATGGGCTCTGTGCCTTCAAGAATAGCTAAAAAATATAAGGCTCCTGCTGAGGATCCCTTATTTCTAAGGGCGGACCCACCAGCGGACTCAGTTATTGTGGCGGCTGCCATGAAGTCCCATTCTGCCTCTGTGTCCTCTTCTGTCCCCCCGGAGAAAGACAGTAAGCAAATGGATTCGTATGGCAGAAAGATGTGCAACACTTCTGCCTCACACATGAAAGTGGCTAGTGCTTCAGCCCTGCTAGGACGGTATGATCGCTCTCTGTGGGATTCCCTCTCCAGATTTGCTGAGAAACTGCCAAGGGAAGACAGACAGGATTTTAATGAAATTCTCCTGGAAGGTGGGCTTGTAGCCAATCAAATTATCAGTGCGGCTGCGGCTGCTTCGGTGGGAAGATCTCATCTCTCTTCACCAAGCTGCCAAAGACTCCATCAGATGGTGGATGAAACGCTCCCATCTACTTCAAGGCGTCCCTTTTCATCAGGCGCCTCCGACACAGACAGTGGTCACAGATGCCTCCATGCAGGGCTGGGGTGCTCATATGGACCAGCTTCAGGTACAAGGTCTCTGGTCCAATACCGAACAGAGTTATCACATAAACTTCTTGGAGCTACGAGCAGTCCATCTAGCTCTCAAATCCCTGTATCTGTCCCTCCAAACCAGCCACGTTCAGATTCAGACAGACAACACAACAACTATGTTCTATCTGAACAAGCAAGGAGGCACCAGATCACGAGTACTATCTCTGGAAGCTCAGTCCATTTGGCGATGGCTACTGGCGAGAGACCTTTCGATCATCGCTGTTCACCTGCCAGGGACCCTGAACGTGCAGGCAGACGGCCTCAGCAGAGACTTCGTCGAAGCGCACGACTGGGTGCTCAACGAAGACGTCGCTCAAGAGATCTTCCGGCAGTGGGTAGTACCGGACATAGATCTTTTCGCAGACACGGCAAACAAAAAATGCCCCGTCTTCGCCTCCAGGTTCCCCCAACAGGGATCTCAGGGGAACGCACTTTTGATCAGCTGGTCACGGACATTGCTATACGCTTTTCCTCCTCTCCCTCTCATCCCAGCTGTGATACAGAAATTCTACAGGACCAGAACGCGGATGATCCTGATAGCTCCGTAGTGGCCCCGTCAGTGGTGGTACCCGGATCTGCTCCAGCTGTCAGAGGTGCCACACCGGAGATTGCCTTGCCTGCCGAACTTACTGACCAAGAACCAGGGGGGAGTGTTCCATCCCAACCTCCCCTCTCTTCGCTTGACGGCATGGCTCCTTAGTTCATCCAGTACGGACATTTAGATCTTCCGGCGGACTGTATGAGCATCCTCCGGGAAGCAAAAAGGCCCTCCACTAGGAAGTCTTATGCCTTCAAGTAGAAGAGGTTCTACATTTGGTGTAGAGATAACGCCCTTGATCCGATCCGGGGTCAAGAACAGGTTATTCTCCCCTACGTATTGCACTTGGCAAAGTCTGGTTTAAAATATACTTCCATCAGAGTCCACTTAGCTGCTATCACAGCGTATAGAAAATCTCCTACACAGGCCTCATTCTTCCAGATGCCGATAGTCAAAGATTTCCTAGAAGGGCTTAAGAAAGTATTTCCACCAGTGAGGTCTCCTTCCCCTTCCTGGGAACTCAACATTGTTCTCTCTAATTTAATGGGAGCTCCTTTCGAGCCTATTCATAAGGCATCCTTGCAGCATCTGACCTGGAAGGCTGCCTTCCTAGTAGCCATCACTTCTGCCCGCACGGTAAGTGAAATTCAGGCCCTCTGCTACAAGGAACCTTATACTGTGTTCCATACCAATAGAGTGGTGCTACGTACTCATTCGAGCTTCCTGCTCAAGGTCGTCTCGGATTTCCACATTAATCAGGTTATCACGCTGCCCACTTTCTTTCCTCAGCCAACCACTCCTCCGGAGAGAGCTTTACATTCTCTAGATCTCCGCAGGGTATTGAAATGTTATCTTGCTAAAACCCTTTCGCTTAGAAAGTCTGACAGGCTCTTTGTAAATTACGTCCAACGAATACCGGGCTGGCTGCCTCCAAGAGGTCCATTTCTAGATGGATTGTCTCATGTATAGCCTTGTCCTATCAGCTGTCTCACAAGGTTCTACAGGGTAGACCAAAAGCACACTCTACTAGAGGGAAAGCTTCTACTGTAGCTCGTTCCCATGTCTGAAATTTGCAAAGCGGCTACATGGCGCTCCATACATACTTTTACACGCCATTATTGCCTAGATTCAGACGCACAGGCCGACGCCCAGGTGGGGCAGGCCTCTTTGAGGAATTTGTTTGCATAACTGCTATGCTAATGTGATGTTAATGCATGTTCTAAATGCTATAGTGCTCGTCCGCGAGACTTTGGGTATGGGGTTGCTACTCTATTCATAGATTATGACTATTGATGAGTATCCCCTGGATGAGAAGGATTAGTTACTTACCTGTAATCCTAGTTCTCATCCAGGGGTATACTCATCAAAGTCATAAGCGACCCACCCACCTCCCCGGACGAGCATTTCTCCTCAAGTTATTGTTTATTGATTGCAGATCTACTCAGGTGCGAGTGCACCGTCAAAAAGAACTGACCTAACTGTCACCTGTGGTGCATCATGGGAGCAAGGGGTCTCCTGCAGGTCTTAAAGGCACGGTCCCCTTACTCTAATGCCTTAAAGGCAAGGTGTCAGTTTTCTTTGTTTTCTTGATACTCTACTGTAGCCTACAGGCAAATGCCTGTAATTACAAGTTTGCTTTATGGCAATAAAACATTGTGTGACAATGGGCTTGGTGCTTCTTTTTTTCCTTATGGGTTAGGGGGCACTACAATGCAAACCTATGTAATTTACAGCATTGCCATGTTTGAAACATTTTTAGGCTGCATGTATATGTTTTCACATATGCATATATATGTATATATCTGTATTTTCTAAATGCTCCGGGATCTCGCACGTGGGCGGGGATTATTCATAGATTATGACTTTGATGAGTATACCCCTGGATGAGAATTAGGATTACAGGTAAGTAACTAATCCTTCCTTTCCAAACCTAGATTAGGCCCACAAACCACAGCATAGTTCTGGAACACTTTTTTCTACTTGTTCCATTTCAGAGAAGGCTCCCCTGGTGTGCCCAAGAAGAATGTGGGGGTGGAGTAACATTCTGCATGTTTTGCATGAAAGTAGTACAGTTCCTAATCACAAACTTATTGTCCAAGTGTCTCACCAACCCCAAGGAGAGAAATACAACAAAGTAAAGTACTAAATCCTGAGGTATAATTAAAGACTAGTCCACTAGATGGCGCTGTGCTCCTCCAATTTTAACAAAACGTAGGCATAATCTGCAGTTATGAGATAACAGGGTTCAAGATGTCTACTTTGCATACATATTTGTGAACAGCTTGAGCACAATGTCAGAGAGACCTGCCCATTTTCCCTGGTGCCTGATCATCATTGTGAGAAGTTGGCCTGATGTATGATGTCACTAGTTATAGTGTACACCTTATATCAGTCCAAATACCCTTATGGTGATTGGTTGTAAAGTCAACCTTATAGACCAGCTATCCTAGTGGTAGCATGGACAAGAGCAGTCTTAGGCTAAACTCTGAATGGCATGTGAAGCCAGCTGTGATACCATATATAATCCCTTGAATACCAAATGAAAGGACACCACAACAGATATATATAAAATAAAGTGTATTTATTCTAAGCAAACCCTCAGCACTCTTTATGAGTTTAGAGGTAAGTACAACACAGTCTTATTAATGCATACAGTAAGTCACACAGGTAAGTAATACAGTTAGGCCCTAGGGGCCACGCAAACCATATACTAAATAAGTGGTATAAGAACCACTGTCACGGAAATAGAATAGGCCTAGGCCTAGGGAATCGCTGGGGCTACACTACACTAGCGTTAGTTAGGAAGTGGGAGGCCCACGGGATTCGTGTGCAGAGTGGAAACACTCACGCGCAATGCGTAAAAGTCAATAGCAATGTTACAGTTTAGAAATAGATAGATTTAGGACACTTCCGGAGTAGCTAGGAAGTTGAGACTTGAAAACTAGACACTAGGATAGTCACTATCCTGATGAGCACCGGAGTACCCAAGTTACCTAGCCCACAGGCTGCGGGTGCATAGGGGTGAAGATGCGTCGTTTTCGTCGTCGACTCCTATGGATGCCTGAAGAAAGATGCTGACAGGCAGTCAGTGAAGAGTGTCCGGTGGATCCCAAGGCTGGGATCAAGAAGAGAAGAAACCTGCAAGCAGAAGGGACAGAGTCAAGGTCACTAGCCAGTGACCACGTGGGACCAGGAAGGAACCAGGCGATGTCGTGAAGAGTTGCAGGTGAAGGTGAAGCTTGTCGCTGCAGCCAGGAGGACCAGGAAGCGTCGAGGACGACCAGGACCAGGAGGCGAGCTGCCCCACGAAGGCTCTTGCTGTCGGCGGCGTCGAAGTTGGACTAGGACTCACCAAGCCTTGGCAAGCGGAACCCACGAAGAACAAGGGACTTGCTTCTGGTGCAGACCAGGAAGGTCTGGGGTGCTTCTTCTTTGCAGAGAAGCGGGTGCCAGTCTGGAGGAGCCAAACCAGCGCAGAAGATTTCAGGGAGCGTCGTCACCAAGGCCACTAGCCAGCGGGCAAGCATCCGGACAGACGCGGCAAGCAGGAAAATGCTGAAGGGCCCCACGCAGGACTCGTGGAGTGTGGGGGGCTGGTCTTCGGTGCAGATGGTGCTTGGGGTTGGGGCTTCTCAATCCCCGGTGCACAACTTCGAGGGTACCTCAGAAGCTGCGCTGTAAGTTACTAGCCACTTTTCCCAGGTAGCCGGTCCCACGTCGCTCGTCGCCTCCACGGATCTCAGCTCTGCTGCAGATGTGGATGAGGGTCGGAGAAGTCTGGAAATCAAGGCTCTGGTCGGGCTCTGCAGTCGGTTCCTCGTCGAACGTTTCGCAAAGCAAAGGGTAGTCTCTTGATGGTGCCTGTTTGCACAGGGTAGCCACTCCTTGGCTACAAGGGAGATTCTTCAGTCTTCTTCTTTCGTCGAATGTCGAAGGTCCAGAGTTTCTGTTCAGTTTTGCAGGTTCAGGATAATCTAAAGTCTTGAGGCCCAACTCCCACTCTTATACTAATCTGGGGGGCTGGGATACCTGCTAGGTCACGCCTTATGGGTGGGACCTGGGAGGGGGTGGTTACACCCACTTCCCTTTGTCCAGTTTCACGCCAGAGCTGGGGCTGGAGTGCCCCAGCGCCGGTTTGAACTGGACTATGCAAGGAACACCTTGTGTGCCCCAGGCATGTCTCATTCCTTTCAGCCCACCCTGCCCCAATACACTAAAGGCTGTCTGGGGAGGTGCTAGCACCTCCCCAAGCAGGAAACCTATTGTCCAGGCCTCCCTGGCTAGGATCACTCCCAGCTGCAGGAGGTCAGACTTGTGTCGTGGCAGCAGCATCCATTTTGTGATGCTGAGGCTTTGGTCAGAGGCTAACAGTTGAAGTATGATTTTAACATGTCTTTCCCTCTAGAAGGGGGGAATAATATTCTCATGTCCAGAAATGGCATGGGGGTATTATTCCCGAGTGTTAGACACCTTACACGACATGTTTTGATAAAGCCAAACCATAGTTACCATAACCGTCTAAGATTATAAGGTACTTTAAGAGTATATGGTAGGCTATATCATAGAACAGCTATAAGGACATGGTTCCGAAAGCTGCAGACAGGCTCAGCTCATGCTAGAGCACCATCTCACATGTTACCAAGCACTCTGCCTCCAGGATTGTCAAGGCCTGCCATAGGAGTGACTGATAGGTACACATGTGTCTATATGTAAGTTAGGTATAGGAATACTACACCTAAGCAAGGGGTGATTACACGACCTTGCCCCAGCTGAGTGATCAGCCAGTTGTGTCAAAATGGAAGGCCAGGCCAGGGGTGGCACAATACATGCTGCAGCCCCTGGTAGGCCTAGGGTACACCTATGCCCTGGGTACCTAGGGTACACTGTACAGGGGCCAATAAGGTGATCCTATCCAAATGGGTTATGCACCTAAAGCACATAGTATTAATTTAGAGAGAGAACAGCAGGGCTGTGGGTCTGGTTAGCAGGCCCACAGCCACATCTAAGTCGTAAACCAGTAAAGCAAAAGCAAAAGCAAAAAGTGGGGGTGAACATAGAAAGCAGACCCTACTCTCCTACAATCATAAAGAGGGAAAACTAAAGTACAGTTGTCAATTAACGCAACCCTCTCTTCCAGTGTACACAATGAGGAGAGCGGACTCCCACACCACAAAAAACGTCTCTGTTATGTTGGACCAGACCATGTGGTCGGACACTGTAGTTCCTTGCAGTGTCCCTTCCAACAGATGGTTATGAGGTGCTGTGCCAGTCAGCGTGACCGGCAAACGAGAGTTCACCTCACCAGCTCCAAGCTAGGGCCACCTCACAACACCCGACCACACACCTGCTGTGTCAGTCAGCGTATTCAACAGTGGCTGCTCCTCAAAAGTACCCCTTAGCGAGTTGTCCGTGATAAGCTGTGCCAGTCAGCGCGACCGGCCCTACCATATGTCCGATGGCTCTTGATAGCGGAGTGTCTCTGCGCCTGCCTTGTAGGTGGACAACACGTCCGTTTCTCCAGCTCGGATACTCCTGGGAAACTCGCACCAAAGTTGAGAAGCTTGAATTATTCACTACCCTTCAAGAGGTGAACTCGCTCTCTTCTGCTGACGTCTCACACCAGGCAAGTATAGCCTACGGTTGTGAAAGTTCCACAGGGACTGCGACCTCCCACACAACCACATACAACCTATTCTGCTGCACGGACTGCAACACGGAAATGTATTGCTCCACTCCTTCAAATCTCTCTCACTCTGCCACATTATCTCATAAGTGACGCTTCTGGAACAGCTTGACTACAGTGCTGACGTGACAGCCCATTTTGCTCACTAATTTTCTCCACAGAAAAGTAATTCTTCTATTTTCCCCGTGTAGACCACCCAAGGCAGATGCCCGAGAGGTCTGAGAGAGTAAAAACAGTTCTGTAGTAGGGGATCTCTGTGTATAGTCATAATCTAGTGAATAGTCCCGCCCATGTGCGCGGACCCCGGAGCAATAAAAATAATCTCTTAAATTGTCAAGTCATGCAGACCTGCATCCACACTTAAGAGAGAATTTCCAAAGACAGATAATGCAGCCTATATCCACAGGCTGCACTGTCCAGTACTTCAACTAGAAAGAATTCCACCAGCAACCAATAACAGCACTGCCTGTCCAGCTTTTTCCATAGAGAAAGAAACCTGCCTCTTCCAGCAAAAGCCTCTGGAATGATAGAGAGGAAGGAATGGACAGAGAAGCCCCATAGGCTGCCATTATGTGGCTCAGAACAGGATACTGTGCCTTTAAGAAAACTTTCCAGAACTTTTCCAGTATCCCAGAATGCACAGCAGGTCCCTTTTACTTTCAGTTCTTTTTTCCGGCTCCTGCTAGCAGGACCCTGGAGCATTGAGCTCTCCCTTTTCAAGGGTTTATTGGTGTTTTTTGTCAATTTTTCAAGAGTTTAGTGTTCTGGTGCTGTCAACATGCCTGGCTTGTTCTACAAGTGCCCAGAGTGCGACAGAAAGAAGGCTAAGTCAGTTCCACACAAGGTGTGTATAGGCTGCCATCCCCAGTCCCATGTGCCTGAGGAGTGTGATATCTGCCACTCGTTCTCAGCCAGGACCCTGAGGGAAAGAATGAAGATCAGGCTCCAAGTCCTGGAGGACAGAAGGCTGAAGGCACAAGGTGGGTCTGGAGGGGCTGATTCTGCCCATGCTGAGGCCTCTGGGGGGCTCCCCACCGGTGTCGATGACGTCAACTAAGGCGTCGAGAGGGATGACCACGGTGTGTTCACCGTCCCCCCAGGGCTCTGGGGAGAATCGACGTTCGACGTCGAGGGAACTGACCGGACCGCCGTCGACGACGTCGGCGTCAACGTCTCCGTCGAGGCATTGACGTCGAGATCAGGCCCGGCGTCGGCGCTCACCGTCGAGGGGAGGTCGCTGTTCGCCGTCGGCGAAGAGGAGGCGTTCGCCGTTGTCGTCGAGGAGACGATCGACGTCACGGAGGCGATCGACGTCACGGAGGCAGTCGACGTCGAGGAAGAGGTCGACGTCGAGGAGACGGTCGACGTCGAGGAGACGGTCGACGTCGAGGAGACGATCGACGTCGAGGAGGCGATCGACGTCGAGGAGGCGATCGACGTCACGGAGGCGATAGACGTCGAGGAGGCGATCGACGTCGAGGAAGCGATCGACGTCGATGAGACGATCGCCGTCACGGAGACGTCGACGCCGAGGAGACGATCGCCGTCACGGAGACGGTCGACGTCGAAGAAGGATTAACCGACGTCGAGGAGGCGCAGGGGGCGCCCGGACACCAGGAGTCCCTCGACGGAGTCCCCAGGATCGGGGTACTCAGTGGTCTATACGCCGCCTCCTCCTCCACCACCGACGCTGACGCCACCACCGCCAACTCCTCCTCCTCCTCCTCCTCCTACTCCTCCTCCTGCGATTCCGCCTCGCAGGCCTTCGGGCCCACCACCGGTTCCGACGCGATCGGTCTCATTGCCCAGGTATCCGACGCCGCCGCAGGGGACGCCTCAGCCACGGCGCCAGGGTAAGCCACGGTCGCCGGGCCCGGCGAGGCCGGCGGACAGACCAAAGCAAAGAAGATCGCGCTCCCGCTCCGGACGGAGATGGAGATCGCGGAGCCGTAGGCGTTCGTCCTCAACATCGAGACGGCGCCACAGGAGGCGCAGATCCAGAGCGCGCACTCGATCATCGGCCAGGGACTTCTCTCCGACGCTGTCGGACTCACCCGGGACGAGGGTGTCGCCGGTTGACGATCTGGTCTCCTTCCAGGAGGTACTGCTGAGGGGTGCAGCCAAGTTGGGAATCACGGTGACGGTACCGACACCTACGACGTCCGTGATATTCGAGACGCTGCGCAAAATGCACCTGTCTCGCCCCCTGCTGCCTCTCGTGCCGGGACTGGTGGAGCCAGCTATGGAGTTGTTCCCCACTCCGGCAGTGACGAAATCCGCACCCTCCCGGCTTATGAATAAGTATCGGGCTCCGGACTCGGACCCGACCTTTTTGAGGGCGGACCCTAAGCCAGATTCAGTCATTGTGACGGCGGTGAGGAAGCAGCATGCTACCACCCCCTCATCGACAGTTCCGCCCGACAAGGAAAGCCGCTGGCTGGATTCGGCGGGCAGGAAGGTTTGTGGTACGGCTGCCACCACCATGAAGGCGGCAAGTGCCGGGGCCCTGTTGGGGCGTTACGACCGGGCCCTGTGGAAGTCTCTCCAGCAGTATGCGGAGCTGCTTCCTCGTGACAAGAGGGAAGACTTCTTGGAGACTGCGCGAGGGGATGCTAGTCTCCAACCAGGTGATCAGTGCGGCAGCGGATGTGTCCCTGCTGGCGGCGCATGGGTACTGTCATGGAGTCCACCAACGGCGGCACGCGTGGCTTCGCCTCACCTCGCTCAAGCCGGAGGCTCAGCAGAGAGTGGCCAATCTGCCTTTCTCGGGGGAAACCCTGTTCGGGCAACATGCGGACGACGAGATGGCCCGCATGAAGACGGAGGCGGAGACCCTGACGGCTGTCGGTTTGGAGAAGCCAGAAAAGAAGAAACGCCCCTTGCAGAGACGGTTCGGGTCTGCAGGCAGAGGGCGTGGGCAGGCCTCGGGACAGCAGCAGCACCAGCAGCAGCAGTTCCGTAAACCCTTCCAGAAATGCCAGAAGGGTAGAGGGGGCCAGCAGTCCGCTCCGGCTACCAAGGGCCCTGCCGGGTCGCGGCCCTGAGCATTTACTTCCCCCTGCAACCGTTACCCACTCCAGTGGGGGGAAGCATTCAATTTTTTCCGGCAGAGTGGAGAAAAATTACTCAGGACAAGTGGGTGCTGAATATTGTTTGCAATGGATCCAGTCTTCGATTCATCAGCCCGCCTCCAGCGATTCCGCCGTTAAGCTCGCCAGTAAGCTCGCGGCATCAACTGCGAGAGCTCCAGGCGGAGGCAGACATCCTGTTAAGGAAAAAGGCGGTGGAAGACGTACCTCTGTCTCAAAGGGGAAGAGGTCTGTACTCTCGTTTCTTCCTGCTTCGCAAGAAGGACAAGAACGAGTTCAGGCCCATTCTGGATTTGCGGCAAGCAAACAAATGGATTCGCAGAGAGAAGTTTCGCATGCTGTCGTTGCATCAGATTTACCCTCAGCTGCAACAGGGAGACTGGCTCTGTGCCATAGACCTGCAGGATGCATTCGCTTAAACCTGTAGGCCCCCATAGTTGTAACAAAGGCCGTGAGATCTTATGACTATGGGTGCAACCTGACCTGATAATAAGCTGACGTGAGGTCCAGGGTGGAAAAGACCTTTGCCCCAGCTAGTCTGCTCATCATTTGGGATATGTTGAGGAGTGGAAACTTGTCCAATATTATTTCCTTGTTATGAGCCCTTAAGTCTATGCATAGGCGTACAGCCCCAATCCCTTTCCTCGCTGCTACAATGGGTGCTAGCCACTCCGTGGCCTCCACCGGCTCAATTACTCCCAAACTACACAGTTTCTCCAATTCTTCTCTCACAGGTTCTTGCATGGAAATCGGCAGGTTTCTGACCTTGGCTGTTACTGGTTTGGCATTCTCTTTTAGCCTGATCCTGTGTGTAGGAGAGTAGGGTCTGCTTTCTATGTTCACCCCCACTTTTTGCTTTTGCTTTACTGGTTTTCGACTTAGATGTGGCTGTGGGCCTGCTAATCAGACCCACAGCCCTGCTGTTCTCTCTCTGAATTAATACTATGTACTTTAGGTGCATAACCCATTTGGATAGGATCACCTTATTGGCCCCTGTACAGTGTACCCTAGGTACCCAGGGCATAGGTGTACCCTAGGCCTACCAGGGGCTGCAGCATGTATTATGCCACCCCTGGCCTGGCCTTCCATTTTGACACAACTGGCTGATCACTCAGCTGGGGCAAGGTCGTGTAATCACCCCTTGCTTAGGTGTAGTATTCCTATACCTAACTTACATATAGACACATGTGTACCTATCAGTCACTCCTATGGCAGGCCTTAACAATCCTGGAGGCAGAGTGCTTGGTAACATGTGAGATGGTGCTCTAGCATGAGCTGAGCCTGTCTGCAGCTTCCGGAACCATGTCCTTATAGCTGTTCTATGATATAGCCTACCATATACTCTTAAAGTGCCTTATAATCTTAAACGGTTATGGTAACTATGGTTTGGCTTTATCGAAACATGTCGTGTAAGGTGTCTAACACTGTGGAATAATACCCCCATACCATTTCTGGACATGAGGATATTATTCCCCCTTTCTAGAGGGAAAGACATGTTAAAATCATACTTCACTGTTAGCCTCTGACCAAAGCCTCAGCATCACAAAATGGATGCTGCTGCCACGACACAAGGCTGACCTCCTGCTGCTGGGAGTGATTCCAGCCAGGGAGGCCTGGACAATAGGTTTCCTGCATGGGGAGGGACTAGCACTTCCCCAGACAGCCTTTAGTGTATTGGGACAGGGTGGGCTGAAAGGAATGAGACATGCCTGGGGCACACAAGGTGTTCCTTGCATAGTCCAGTTCAAACCGGCGCTGGGGCACTCCAGCCCCAGCTCTGGCGCGAAACTGGACAAAGGGAAGTGGGTGTAACCACCCCCTCCCAGGTCCCACCCATAAGGCGTGACCTAGCAGGTATCCCAGCCCCCCAGATTAGTATAAGAGTGGGAGTTGGGCCTCAAGACTTTAGATTATCCTGAACCTGCAAACTTGAACAGAAACTCTGGACCTTCGACATTCGACGAAAGAAGAAGACTGAAGAATCTCCCTTGTGGCCAAGGAGTGGCTACCCTGTGCAAACATGCACCATCAAGAGACTACCCTTTGATTTGCCCAAGTTCTACGAGGGACCGACTGCAGAGCCCGACCAGAGCCTTGACTTCCAGACTTCTCCGACCCTGATCCACATCCACAGCAGAGCTGAGATCCGTGGAGGCGACGAGAGACGTGGGACCGGCTACCTGGGAAAAGTGGCTAGTATCTTCAAGCGCAGCTTCTGAGGCACCCTCGAAGTTGTGCACCGGGGATTGAGAAGCCCCAACTCCAAGCACCATCTGCACCGAAGACCAGCCCCCCACACTCCACGAGTTCTGCGTGGGGCCCTTCAGCATTTTCCTGCTTGCCGCGTCTGTCCGGTTGCTTGCCCGCTGGCTAGTGGCCTTTGTGACGACGCACCCTGTAATCTTCTGCGCTGGTTTGGCTCCTCCAGACTGGCTCCTGCTCCTTTGAAAAAGAGAAGCATCCCAGACCTTCCTGGTCTGCACCAGAAGCAAGTCCTCCGTTCTGCGTGGGTTCCGCTTGCCAAGGCTTGGTGAGTCCTAGTCCAACTTCGACGCCGCCGACAGCAAGAGCCTTCGTGGGACAGCTCGCCTCCTGGTCCTGGTCGTCCTCGACGCTTCCTGGTCCTCGTGGCTGCAGCGACAAGCTTCACCTTCACCTGCAATCTTCACGACATCGCCTGGTTCCTTCCTGGTTCCTTCCTGGTTCCACGTGGTCACTGGCTAGTGACCTTGACTCTGTCCCTTCTGCTTGCAGGTCTCCTCTCTTCTTGATCCCAGCCTTGGGATCCATCGGACACTCTTCACTGACTGCCTGTCAGCATCTTTCTTCAGGCATCCATAGGAGTCGACGACGAAACTCGACGCAACTTCACCCCCATGAACCCGCAGTCTGTGGGCTAGGTAACTTGGGTACTCCGGTGCTCATCAGGATAGTGACTATCCTAGTGTCTAGTTTTCCAGTCTCGATTTCCTAGCTACTCCGGAAGTGTCCTAAATCTATCTATTTCTAAACTGTACTATTGCTAGTGACTTTTACGCATTACGCATGAGTGTTTCCACTCTGCACCTGAACCCCGTGGGCCTCCCACTTCCTAACCTTTGGTAGTATAGTGTAGCCCCAGCGATTCCCTAGGCCTAGGCCTATCCTATTTCCGTGACAGTCGTCCTTATACCACTTACTTAGTATATGGTTTGCGTGGCCCCTAGGGCCTAACTGTATTACTTACCTGTGTGACTTAATGTATGCTTAAATAAGACTGTTGTACTTACCTCTAATCTCATAAAGAGTGCTGAGGGTTTGACTAGAATAAATACACTTTATTTTATATATATATCTGTTGTGGTGTCCTTTCATTTGGTATTCAAGGGATTATATATGGTATCACAGCTGGCTTCACATGCCATTCAGAGTTTAGCCTAAGACTGCTCTTGTCCATGCTACCACTAGGATAGCTGGTCTATAAGGTTGACTTTACAATCAATCACCATAAGGGTATTTGGACTGATATAAGGTGTACACTAGAACTAGTGACATCATACATCAGGCCAACTTCTCACATTGGTGAGCAGCGGTTGGGATCTGAGCTTGCTGTTGTAATACCATTGTAATCTTGAGATACTAAATTGAAAGATCGCACAGATATTGTCTAGGTACATATAACATAGATTATAATACTTAAGTCCTACTGGACTTAGTAGTTGTAGGTTGAAGGGAGTAACACACCCTGACTACAAGTACCAGAGAGGTTTAGTAGAAACAACTAGTGTAGGTAGGTGCACACACCACACCCTCAATAGATCATGTCTCTGGGAGGAGATCAAATAGATGCTCTCTCAGGAGGGTCAGGTCTGCAGAAGACCCCCTCTAGATATGATACCCTAACATTCCAGGAGATGAGACAATTGTGTACCTCCAGAGGAATAAAACAGGGTGCAAACCCTACCCTCCTTCAGTTAAGACAACTCCTAGAGGAGTATGATGCGCTTAAAGCCTCACAGGCAGGTACCTAGGTACAAAGGAGGGTCTACCCACCACAGATGAGTCAGATGGGACTTCAGATGAAGAGGTAGACAGCCAGGGCCAAGTAGGAAGACTTAGCCAGGCTAACCTAAGCTTACATGGGAGTTTGCATGGGGTCCCCCCATACAGACCCCCAAGTGGGCTTACACAGAGAAGCAGGAAGGACAGATCCCCTTCAAGGGAATCCATCCACTCCCATGTCTCTAGCATCTCTAGTGTTTCCTCTCACAGGGGAATGACTTCCCCTGAGAGAAAGGAACATGAAGCCAGAATGAGGGAAGCTAATCTGAGGATTCAGAGGGAAGAACTTGCCCTTGCCAAGGAGAAGCTTGCTCTGGCTAGAGAGCAAAAGTTAAGTGGGTCAGAACCCACTGGTGGCAGCAATATCCCTAAGGATAGAGACAGGCACTATGATAATAGAAACCTGAGCAAGATTGTCCCTCCCTCCAAGTGTGGGGATGACATCCACAAATGGATAACTGCTTTGGAGAGAGCTTGCAAAGTACAGCAGGTACCCCAAAGTCAGTGGGCAGCTATCTTGTGGCTCTCCTTCTCTGAGAAAGGTAGAGACAAGCTCCTCACAGTTAGTGGTGAGGATGCAGATAAATACACTGTCCTGAAGAGTGCTCTGATTGATGGGTTTGGCCTAACCACTGAACAATACAGGTTGTTGTTCAGGGATACCCAGAAGACACAGACTCAGGACTAGACTGACTTTGTAGATTGTGCCACTAAGGCTCTGGAAGGCTGGCTAATGGGAAGTAAGGTTAAGGACTATACAGGATTGTATAATTTGATCATGAGAGAACAAATACTTAACAACTGTCAAAACCAGCTATTGCATCAACACCTGATTGATTCTGATCTGACTTCTCCCCAAGAATTGGGAAAGAAGGCAGATAGATGGGTCAGGACTAGAGTTAAGCAGAAAAACCAGAACCAGGGCGGTGATCAGAAAAAGGCAGACCAGAAGGGTAATGATCAGAAACAAAAAGACCAGAAGTCTTCACCAGGCCCCCAAAAGGCTCAGGGGGAGGGTGGTCCCAAAAAGGATAAAAAGAAAGAAGGCCAAAAGAAACCATGGTGCAACTATTGTAAGTCCAACTCACATTGGTTTAGTGAATGCGCCAAAAAGGATAAGCCCCCAGCCACCATTGCCCCTAAGGCAACTGTACCCCCTAGTTCAGCTGTAAGTGGTGGTTCCCAGCAAAAGGGTGTAGTAGGGTTAACCCTGGGAACTGAGGAGGATTCTGGCCTAGTCAGAATACCTACTCAGGCTGTTCTGATCTGTGATGGGGACTTAGCGTTGTCCTCTACTGTAGGCCCCAGTAACCTGGGCAAGTACAGACAGACTCCTTTTATCAACCAAAGAATGGCTCAGGCCTACAGGGACACTGGGGCTAGTGTCACAATGGTGACACCTGCTTTTGTGGACCCTGGACAGATCATGCTAGGTGAGAATTACCTAGTGACCAACGCTAGCAATGCCACTACCTCCCATAGTGTGGCTATTGTTAACTTCTCCTGGGGAGGGGTAACTGGCCTCAAGAAAGTTGTTGTTAGTTCAGACCTTCCTGTAGAGTGTTTACTGGGCAATGATCTTGAAACTTCAGTTTGGTCTGAAGTGGAGTATAGGACCCATGCAGAAATGCTGGGGATAGATGCACATGTCCTTGCTGTGACCAGGTCACAGGCCAAAAAGTGCACCACTGAACAAGTGCTGGATCCTGAAACTATGGACCAGTCACAACCCAAGAGAAAGAGCAGTAGGGTTAAGGCTGTGCCTTCCCCCTGCCTCAGGTGGTGGATCAGCCCTCCCAGGAGGATGATTCTGAGAGCCCTGAAGGAACTGTCCTAGAAGAACTTGAACCTGATCAGGTTGAGTTTCTTGGGACAGGGGGACCTTCAAGGGCAGATCTGAGGCAGGCTCAATTAGACTGCCCCTCTCTTGAACCCCTCAGACAGCTGGCTGCTGCTGAGGCTGCAGGGAATGCTCAAGGTACCCATAGAGTGTATTGGGATGAAGGGCTACTGTATTCAGAGGCTAGAGACCCCAAGCCTGGTGCATCCAGGAGGTTGGTCATACCACTGAAGTTCAGAGGCTTCCTTCTTACCTTGGCCCATGATATTCCCCTTGCAGGACATTTAGGCCAGAACAAGACTTGGGACAGGCTTGTCCCTCACTTTCACTGGCCCCATATGTCAGAAGATACTAAGGAGTTTTGTCGCTCCTGTGTCACCTGCCAAGCCAGTGGCAAATAAGGTGGCACCACAAAGGCCCCCCTCATACCACTATCTGTGGTGGGGGTCCCCTTTGAAAGAGTGGGCATAGATATTGTAGGACCAATGGACCCACAAACAGCATCTGGGCACAGATTCATACTGGTGATAGTGGACCATGCCACCAGGTACCCAGAAGCAATTCCCCTGAGGACCACAACAGCTCCTGTTGTGGCAAGGGCCCTGTAGGAGAGTAGGGTCTGCTTTCTATGTTCACCCCCACTTTTTGCTTTTGCTTTACTGGTTTACGACTTAGATGTGGCTGTGGGCCTGCTAATCAGACCCACAGCCCTGCTGTTCTCTCTCTAAATTAATACTATGTACGTTAGGTGCATAACCCATTTGGATAGGATCACCTTATTGGCCCCTGTACAGTGTACCCTAGGTACCCAGGGCATAGGTGTACCCTAGGCCTACCAGGGGCTGCAGCATGTATTGTGCCACCCCTGGCCTGGCCTTCCATTTTGACACAACTGGCTGATCACTCAGCTGGGGCAAGGTCGTGTAATCACCCCTTGCTTAGGTGTAGTATTCCTATACCTAACTTACATATAGACACATGTGTACCTATCAGTCACTCCTATGGCAGGCCTTGACAATCCTGGAGGCAGAGTGCTTGGTAACATGTGAGATGGTGCTCTAGCATGAGCTGAGCCTGTCTGCAGCTTTCGGAACCATGTCCTTATAGCTGTTCTATGATATAGCCTACCATATACTCTTAAAGTACCTTATAATCTTAGACGGTTATGGTAACTATGGTTTGGCTTTATCAAAACATGTCGTGTAAGGTGTAACACTCGGGAATAATACCCCCATGCCATTTCTGGACATGAGAATATTATTCCCCCCTTCTAGAGGGAAAGACATGTTAAAATCATACTTCAACTGTTAGCCTCTGACCAAAGCCTCAGCATCACAAAATGGATGCTGCTGCCACGACACAAGTCTGACCTCCTGCAGCTGGGAGTGATCCCAGCCAGGGAGGCCTGGACAATAGGTTTCCTGCTTGGGGAGGTGCTAGCACCTCCCCAGACAGCCTTTAGTGTATTGGGGCAGGGTGGGCTGAAAGGAATGAGACATGCCTGGGGCACACAAGGTGTTCCTTGCATAGTCCAGTTCAAACCGGCGCTGGGGCACTCCAGCCCCAGCTCTGGCGCGAAACTGGACAAAGGGAAGTGGGTGTAACCACCCCCTCCCAGGTCCCACCCATAAGGCGTGACCTAGCAGGTATCCCAGCCCCCCAGATTAGTATAAGAGTGGGAGTTGGGCCTCAAGACTTTAGATTATCCTGAACCTGCAAAACTGAACAGAAACTCTGGACCTTCGACATTCGACGAAAGAAGAAGACTGAAGAATCTCCCTTGTAGCCAAGGAGTGGCTACCCTGTGCAAACAGGCACCATCAAGTGACTACCCTTTGCTTTGTGAAACGTTCGACGAGGAACCGACTGCAGAGCCCGACCAGAGCCTTGATTTCCAGACTTCTCCGACCCTCATCCACATCTGCAGCAGAGCTGAGATCCGTGGAGGCGACGAGCGACGTGGGACCGGCTACCTGGGAAAAGTGGCTAGTAACTTACAGCGCAGCTTCTGAGGTACCCTCGAAGTTGTGCACCGGGGATTGAGAAGCCCCAACCCCAAGCACCATCTGCACCGAAGACCAGCCCCCCACACTCCACGAGTCCTGCGTGGGGCCCTTCAGCATTTTCCTGCTTGCCGCGTCTGTCCGGTTGCTTGCCCGCTGGCTAGTGGCCTCTGTGACGACGCTCCCTGAAATCTTCTGCGCTGGTTTGGCTCCTCCAGACTGGCTCCCGCTTCTCTGCAAAGAAGAAGCACCCCAGACCTTCCTGGTCTGCACCAGAAGCAAGTCCCTTGTTCTTCGTGGGTTCCGCTTGCCAAGGCTTGGTGAGTCCTAGTCCAACTTCGACGCCGCCGACAGCAAGAGCCTTCGTGGGACAGCTCGCCTCCTGGTCCTGGTCGTCCTCGACGCTTCCTGGTCCTCCTGGCTGCAGCGACAAGCTTCACCTTCACCTGCAACTCTTCACGACATCGCCTGGTTCCTTCCTGGTTCCACGTGATCACTGGCTAGTGACCTTGACTCTGTCCCTTCTGCTTGCAGGTTTCTTCTCTTCTTGATCCCAGCCTTGGGATCCACCGGACACTCTTCACTGACTGCCTGTCAGCATCTTTCTTCAGGCATCCATAGGAGTCGACGACGAAAACGACGCATCTTCACCCCTATGCACCCGCAGCCTGTGGGCTAGGTAACTTGGGTACTCCGGTGCTCATCAGGATAGTGACTATCCTAGTGTCTAGTTTTCAAGTCTCAACTTCCTAGCTACTCCGGAAGTGTCCTAAAACTATCTATTTCTAAACTGTAACATTGCTATTGACTTTTACGCATTACGCGTGAGTGTTTCCACTCTGCACACGAATCCCGTGGGCCTCCCACTCCCTAACTAACGCTAGTGTAGTGTAGCCCCAGCGATTCCCTAGGCCTAGGCCTATTCTATTTCCGTGACAGTGGTTCTTATACCACTTACTTAGTATATGGTTTGCGTGGCCCCTAGGGCCTAACTGTATTACTTACCTGTGTGACTTACTGTATGCATTAATAAGACTGTGTTGTACTTACCTCTAATCTCATAAAGAGTGCTGAGGGTTTGCTTAGAATAAATACACTTTATGTTATATATATATCTGTTGTGGTGTCCTTTCATTTGGTATTCAAGGGATTATATATGGTATCACAGCTGGCTTCACATGCCATTCAGAGTTTAGCCTAAGACTGCTCTTGTCCATGCTACCACTAGGATAGCTGGTCTATAAGGTTGACTTTACAACCAATCACCATAAGGGTATTTGGACTGATATAAGGTGTACACTATAACTAGTGACATCATACATCAGGCCAACTTCTCACATTGGTGGCAGCGGTGGGATCTGAGCTTGCTGTTGTAATACCATTGTAATCTTGAGATACTAAATTGAAAGATCACACAGATATTGTTTAGGTACATATAACATAGATTATTATACTTAAGTCCTACTGGACTTTGTAGTTGTAGGTTGAAGGGAATAACACACCCTGACTACAACTACTAGAAAGGTTTAGTAGATACAACTAGTGTAGGTAGGTGCACACACCACACCCTCACTAGATCATGCCTCTGGGAGGAGATCAAGTAGATGCTCTCTCAGGAGGGGCAGGTCTGCAGAAGACCCCCTCTAGGTATGATACCTTAACATTCCAGGAGATGAGACAATTGTGTACCTCCAGAGGAATAAAACAGGGTGCAAACCCTACCCTCCTTCAGTTAAGACAACTCCTAGAGGAGTATGATGCTCAGAGGGCATCTCAGGAAGGTGCCCTAGGCACAGAGGAGGGTCTACCCACCACAGAGGAGTCAGATGGGGCTTCAGATGGGGAGGTAGACAGCCAGAGCCAAGTAAGGAGACTTAGCCAGGCTAACTTAAGTTTACATGGGAGTTTGCATGGGGTCCCCCCATACAGACCCACAAGTAGACATTCACAGAGAAACAGGAAGGACAGATCCCCTTCAGGGGAATCCATCCACTCCCATGTCTAACATCTCTAATGCTTCCTCTCACAGGGGAATGACTTCACCTGAGAGAAAGGAGCATGCAGCCAGAATGAGGGAGGCTAATCTGAGGATTCAGAGGGAAGAACTTGCCCTTGCCAAAGAGAAGCTTGCTCTGGCTAGAGAACAAAAGTTAAGTGGGTTAGAACCCACTGGTGGCAGCAACATTCCTAGAGATAGAGACAGGCACTATGATAATAGAAACCTGAGCAAGATTGTCCCTCCCTACAAGTGTGGGGATGACATCCACAAATGGATAACTGCTTTGGAGAGAGCTTGCAAAGTACAGCAGGTACCCCAAAGTCAGTGGGCAGCTATCTTGTGGCTCTCCTTCTCTGAGAAAGGAAGAGACAAGCTCCTCACAGTTAGTGATGAGGATGCAGATAATTACACTGTCCTGAAGAGTGCTCTGATTGATGGGTTTGGCCTAACCACTGAACAATACAGGTTGTTGTTCAGGGATACCCAGAAGACACAGACTCAGGACTGGACTGACTTTGTAGATTGTGCCACTAAGGCTCTGGAAGGCTGGCTAATGGGAAGTAAGGTTAAGGACTATACAGGATTGTATAATTTGATCATGAGAGAACAAATACTTAACAACTGTCAAAACCAGCTATTGCATCAACACCTGATTGATTCTGATCTGACTTCTCCCCAAGAATTGGGAAAGAAGGCAGATAGATGGGTCAGGACTAGAGTTAAGCAGAAAAACCAGAACCAGGGCGGTGATCAGAAAAAGGCAGACCAGAAGGGTAATGAGCAGAAACAAAAAGACCAGAAGTCTTCACCAGGCCCCCAAAAGGCTCAGGGGGAGGGTGGTTCCAAAAAGGATAAGAAGAAAGAAGGCCAAAAGAAACCATGGTGCAACTATTGTAAGTCTACCTCACATTGGTTTAGTGAGTGCACCAAAAAGGATAAGCCCCCAGCCACCATTGCCCCTAAGGCAACTGTACCCCCTAGTTCAGCTGTAAGTGGTGGTTCCCAGCAAAAGGGTGTAGTAGGGTTAACCCTGGGAACTGAGGAGGATTCTGGCCTAGTCAGAGTACCTACTCAGGCTGTCCTGATCTGTGATGGGGACTTAGCTTTGTCCTCTACTGTAGGCCCCAGTAACCTGGGCAAGTACAGACAGACACCTTTTATCAACCAAAGAATGGCTCAGGCCTACAGGGACACTGGGGCTAGTGTCACAATGGTGACACCTGCTTTTGTGGACCCTGGACAGATCATACTAGGTGAGAATTACCTAGTGACCAACGCTAGCAATGCCACTACCTCCCATAGTGTGGCTATTGTTAACTTCTCCTGGGGAGGGGTAACTGGCCTCAAGAAAGTTGTTGTTAGTTCAGACCTTCCTGTAGAGTGTTTACTGGGCAATGATCTTGAAACTTCAGTTTGGTCTGAAGTGGAGTATAGGACCCATGCAGAAATGCTGGGGATAGATGCACATGTCCTTGCTGTGACCAGGTCACAGGCCAAAAAGTGCAACACTGAACAAGTGCTGGATCCTGAAACTATGGACCAGTCACAATCCAAGAGAAAGAGCAGTAGGGTTAAGGCTGTGCCTTCCCCCCTGCCTCAGGTGGTGGATCAGCCCTCCCAGGAGGATGATTCTGAGAGCCCTGAAGGAACTGTCGTAGAAGAACTTGAACCTGATCAGGTTGAGTTTCTTGGGACAGGGGGACCTTCCAGGGCAGATCTGAGGCAGGCTCAATTAGACTGCCCCTCTCTTGAACCCCTCAGACAGCTGGCTGCTGCTGAGGCTGCAGGGAATGCTCAAGGTACCCATAGAGTATATTGGGATGACGGGCTACTGTACTCAGAGGCTAGAGACCCCAAGCCTGGTGCATCCAGGAGGTTGGTCATACCACTGAAGTTCAGAGGCTTCCTTCTAACCTTGGCCCATGATATTCCCCTTGCAGGACATTTAGGCCAGAACAAGACTTGGGACAGGCTTGTCCCTCACTTTCACTGGCCCCATATGTCAGAAGATACTAAGGAGTTTTGTCGCTCCTGTGTCACCTGCCAAGCCAGTGGCAAATCAGGTGGCTCCACAAAGGCCCCCCTCATACCACTACCTGTGGTGGGGGTCCCCTTTGAAAGAGTGGGCATAGATATTGTAGGACCAATGGACCCACAAACAGCATCTGGGCACAGATTCATACTGGTGATAGTGGACCATGCCACCAGGTACCCAGAAGCAATTCCCCTGAGGACCACAACAGCTCCTGTTGTGGCAAGGGCCCTGCTTGGAGTATTCTCCAGAGTGGGCTTTCCAAAGGAGGTCATTTCTGACAGAGGTGCCAACTTTATGTCAGGATACTTGACTGCAATGTGGAAGGAGTGTGGTGTTAACTATAAGTTCACCACACCCTATCACCCACAGTGCAATGGGCTTGTTGAGAGATTCAACAAGACCCTAAAGGGAATGATAAAAGGATTACCAGACAAGCTTAGGCGAAGATGGGACATCCTTTTACCCTGCCTTCTGTTTGCTTACAGAGAGGTCCCACAAAAGGGGGTTGGCTACAGCCCTTTTGAGATTTTGTTTGGGCATCCTGTAAGAGGACCCCTGTGTTTGGTGAAGGAAGGATGGGAGAGACCTCTCAGACAACCCAAACTAGACATAGTGGATTATGTACTTGGTCTCCGCTCCAGGATGGCAGAGTATATGAAGAAGGCTTCTAAAAACCTTGAGGCAAGCCAAGAACTCCAAAAAGCTTGGCATGACCAAAAGGCTGTACTGACTGTTTACCAGCCAGGGCAGAAAGTGTGGGTGTTGGAGCCAGTGGCCCCAGCAGCACTCCAAGACAAATGGTCTGGACCCCACACTATTGTTGAGAAAAAGGGAGAAGTCACCTACTTGGTGGACCTTGGGACTCCCAGAAGCCCCCACAGGGTGCTTCATGTCAACAGATTGAAGGCATATGTTGACAGGGCAGACATGGGGCTAGTTCAGAAATAAGGGGAAGTAGAGGTAAAAGTTAGGTTCATCCTCCACAAATATATTTAGCAAAACCAGACTATCCTGAACAAGTCAGATAGACAGGAACCTAACTGGGAAAAACAGAAGGTGTAGGAAACAATTTGATCCTTAAAGACACCTTTATCTGAAAGGGAAGTATTATCTCTTTCTATAGTCCCCTCACTCACCAGGGTTTCCCCACGGTGACATGCTTCATCATAGAGGTCCTCCCAGTCCTCTACGGACTGAGGCGTGCTGCGACTTGCGGTGTTACGTAGGAGCACTGAAAATGTTGTGGACTATGTGTGGTGTGAGTGAAGTAGTGGTGGAGTGGGAAAATTAAAATAATCAGCTAGTGGGCTACGAAATAAACTTTATTGGTGCTCTAAGCTGAAAAAATTAAAAACGGGGTAATATGACAAGGGACCCTAACTATGATGGGAAGGTGTGCCTAGCATATTAAGAAGTCAACTAGTTTCGAGCTCCCCAGCTCTTCGTCAGGACTACACTGGGACCAGCCCAGTGTCGAGAAACTTACCACTCCTAGTCAACCTAACTAGTTTCGAGCTCCCCAGCTCTTCGTCAGGACTACACTGGGACCAGCCCAGTGTCGAGAAACTTACCACTCCTAGTCAACCTTAATAGGGTGAAATAAGTGTGATGCCACAATAGTAAGGCATGCGTTTTAAAATATATACATACGTTATGTACGTTGGTACACTGATCTGTAAATTACAAAATCATAGTTAATGGCTGGAATAAATATATACATACATATACGTATAGTGTAATACGTAGTAGTCGATAAATATGTGAACACACTACACACAGGTGAATACACACTTCATTGGTTGGTGTGCCGCTAAGTGAAAAACAAAAGGGATGCAATTATTCACTCCATGCCGGCGTGGTGTTGGAAAAGTTGTGCTGGAATTGAATTGATTATTAGGTCTGACTAAACACACACAATAACATACAACAGAAAACATTTAACCTACTTAGGAAAAAGCAACACTGTGCCTCATGGTCACTGGAGGGGATGCGGAGATCTCGTACATCTAATGGACGAAGGGAATCAAGATCGTTATTGAAAAGCGGCGTGTTCCGTCTTGACGGATCGCCCAACGTGTTGTGGGAAAAAGAAAGGTTTCCACGCTTCATTCGGCAGGTTAGAAAGGCAGCACTTACTTGTACGTGGAACCCCACATGCTTCTGACACCTAATGAAAGCCAAACCTCAGGACCGCATACTGCCGTGTCCTCGTAGCCGCAATGTTTTTATGTGTGCTGGCGGGCGTGTCTCAAAGCTAAAGGTAGAAATGGAAAAAGGGCAGGTTCCAAATGCCGGTGTGCATGTGGAGCCGCCATTTTGGAAAGGGGTGAAACTGAACGTCATGATACTATTAAGTATCAAAATACGTTTCTGCACGGACTTAATGGTCCAGCCGGTGGTTTTTTAGAACGCTAAAAATAATAATTAAAAAAATAGGTTATGAGGGCTGCACAATGATAAGGCTCATATTAAAAGGAAAAAACGGACTATGATAAGAAGACAGGTGGGACCCATTTCGACCTGGGTCAGTGGGAAGGGCTAAGATGGAAGCCGCCATTTTGGGAAGGGAAGCCAACAGGATAAGTGGTCATGAGGAATTTATTCCAAACGAGTGATAGAGATAATTCGCTATTGGGCATTAAAGGTAGTGGCCACCAATGAGACACAGTTAGAGGGAATGGAAGGAGGAAATCATGGGACTACTCATGGCTACAGATGAGGGACAGGAGGAAGAGAGTGACCCTCTCCCAGACCTGTTGACTCAGAACCCTGATGATGGCTCAGTTGATGGTGTGGTCTTTTATGACAGCCTCACTGTCCATCAGCAACAGGACTGCAGACAAGTTCTGCAGGCCTACAGACATATGTTCTCTCTGACCCCAAGTCAGACAAACTGGTGCACCCATGAGGTGGACACTGGTGACAGTCTGCCTGTGAAGAGTAAAATCTACAGGCAACCTGACCATGTCAGGGACTGCATACAAGTTGAGGTACAAAAGATGTTGGAGCTGGGAGTCATTGAACCTTCAGAGAGCCCTTGGGCTAGTCCTGTAGTCCTTGTGCCAAAACCTCACACCCAAGATGGTAAGAGAGAGATGAGGTTTTGCGTGGATTACAGAGGTCTCAATGCTGTCACTAGGACAGATGCCCACCCAATACCTAGGGCAGATGAGCTCATTGACAGACTGGCAGCTGCTAAGTTTTTGAGCACATTTGACCTAACAGCAGGCTACTGGCAAATCAGACTAGCTGAGAGTGCAAAGGCCAAAACTGCTTTCTCGACCCCAGGAGGACATTATCAATTTGTGGTAATGCCCTTTGGTTTGAAGAATGCACCTGCCACTTTCCAAAGGCTGGTGAATCAAGTCCTTACTGGGTTGGATGATTATTGTGCAGCTTATCTTGATGATATTGCTGTCTTTAGCTCCACCTGGGAGGATCACCTGGTCCACCTGAGGAATGTTTTAGAGGCCCTGCAAAAGGCAGGCCTCACTATCAAGGCCACTAAGTGCCAGATAGGGCAGAGCAAGGTTGTATACCTGGGCCACCTAGTTGGTGGGGGTCAGGTTCAACCACTGGAGAGCAAGATCCAGACCATAAAGGACTGGGCTCCTCCAACTACCCAGACTCAGGTCAGAGCTTTCTTGGGCCTGTCTGGGTACTACAGAAAGTTTGTTAAGAACTATGGGTCCATAGTGACACCACTTAATGACTTGACCTCCAAAAAGATGCCAAAGAAAGTTCAGTGGACAGTAAGCTGTCAAAAAGCATTTGATGACCTGAAGCAGGCCATGTGCAGTGCACCTATTCTGAAAAGTCCAGACTACTCCAAAGAGTTCATTGTCCAGACAGATGCTTCTGAGTTAGGTGTGGGAGCTGTTCTTTCACAACTGAATGTAGATGGTCAAGACCAGCCCATTGCTTTTATAAGTAGAAGGCTGACCCCTAGAGAGAAACGTTGGTCAGCTATTGAGAGGGAGGCCTTTGCTGTGGTTTGGGCCCTGAAGAAGCTGAGGCCATACTTGTTTGGCACTCACTTCAAGATTCAGACAGACCATAAGCCCCTCTTGGGGCTAAATCAGATGAAGGGTGAAAATCCCAAACTTCTTAGGTGGTCCATTTCCCTACAGGGGATGGACTTCACAGTGGAACATAGACCTGGGACTGACCATGCCAATGCAGATGGACTCTCCAGATATTTCCACTTAGAACATGAAGACTCAACTGGTCAAGGTTAGTTTAATGTCCCTAAGTTTGGGGGGGGGTTGTGTAGGAGAGTAGGGTCTGCTTTCTATGTTCACCCCCACTTTTTGCTTTTGCTTTACTGGTTTACGACTTAGATGTGGCTGTGGGCCTGCTAATCAGACCCACAGCCCTGCTGTTCTCTCTCTAAATTAATACTATGTACGTTAGGTGCATAACCCATTTGGATAGGATCACCTTATTGGCCCCTGTACAGTGTACCCTAGGTACCCAGGGCATAGGTGTACCCTAGGCCTACCAGGGGCTGCAGCATGTATTGTGCCACCCCTGGCCTGGCCTTCCATTTTGACACAACTGGCTGATCACTCAGCTGGGGCAAGGTCGTGTAATCACCCCTTGCTTAGGTGTAGTATTCCTATACCTAACTTACATATAGACACATGTGTACCTATCAGTCACTCCTATGGCAGGCCTTGACAATCCTGGAGGCAGAGTGCTTGGTAACATGTGAGATGGTGCTCTAGCATGAGCTGAGCCTGTCTGCAGCTTTCGGAACCATGTCCTTATAGCTGTTCTATGATATAGCCTACCATATACTCTTAAAGTACCTGCCTTATAATCTTAGACGGTTATGGTAACTATGGTTTGGCTTTATCAAAACATGTCGTGTAAGGTGTCTAACACTCGGGAATAATACCCCCATGCCATTTCTGGACATGAGAATATTATTCCCCCCTTCTAGAGGGAAAGACATGTTAAAATCATACTTCAACTGTTAGCCTCTGACCAAAGCCTCAGCATCACAAAATGGATGCTGCTGCCACGACACAAGTCTGACCTCCTGCAGCTGGGAGTGATCCCAGCCAGGGAGGCCTGGACAATAGGTTTCCTGCTTGGGGAGGTGCTAGCACCTCCCCAGACAGCCTTTAGTGTATTGGGGCAGGGTGGGCTGAAAGGAATGAGACATGCCTGGGGCACACAAGGTGTTCCTTGCATAGTCCAGTTCAAACCGGCGCTGGGGCACTCCAGCCCCAGCTCAGGCGCGAAACTGGACAAAGGGAAGTGGGTGTAACCACCCCCTCCCAGGTCCCACCCATAAGGCGTGACCTAGCAGGTATCCCAGCCCCCCAGATTAGTATAAGAGTGGGAGTTGGGCCTCAAGACTTTAGATTATCCTGAACCTGCAAAACTGAACAGAAACTCTGGACCTTCGACATTCGACGAAAGAAGAAGACTGAAGAATCTCCCTTGTAGCCAAGGAGTGGCTACCCTGTGCAAACAGGCACCATCAAGTGACTACCCTTTGCTTTGTGAAACGTTCGACGAGGAACCGACTGCAGAGCCCGACCAGAGCCTTGATTTCCAGACTTCTCCGACCCTCATCCACATCTGCAGCAGAGCTGAGATCCGTGGAGGCGACGAGCGACGTGGGACCGGCTACCTGGGAAAAGTGGCTAGTAACTTACAGCGCAGCTTCTGAGGTACCCTCGAAGTTGTGCACCGGGGATTGAGAAGCCCCAACCCCAAGCACCATCTGCACCGAAGACCAGCCCCCCACACTCCACGAGTCCTGCGTGGGGCCCTTCAGCATTTTCCTGCTTGCCGCGTCTGTCCGGTTGCTTGCCCGCTGGCTAGTGGCCTCTGTGACGACGCTCCCTGAAATCTTCTGCGCTGGTTTGGCTCCTCCAGACTGGCTCCCGCTTCTCTGCAAAGAAGAAGCACCCCAGACCTTCCTGGTCTGCACCAGAAGCAAGTCCCTTGTTCTTCGTGGGTTCCGCTTGCCAAGGCTTGGTGAGTCCTAGTCCAACTTCGACGCCGCCGACAGCAAGAGCCTTCGTGGGACAGCTCGCCTCCTGGTCCTGGTCGTCCTCGACGCTTCCTGGTCCTCCTGGCTGCAGCGACAAGCTTCACCTTCACCTGCAACTCTTCACGACATCGCCTGGTTCCTTCCTGGTTCCACGTGGTCACTGGCTAGTGACCTTGACTCTGTCCCTTCTGCTTGCAGGTTTCTTCTCTTCTTGATCCCAGCCTTGGGATCCACCGGACACTCTTCACTGACTGCCTGTCAGCATCTTTCTTCAGGCATCCATAGGAGTCGACGACGAAAACGACGCATCTTCACCCCTATGCACCCGCAGCCTGTGGGCTAGGTAACTTGGGTACTCCGGTGCTCATCAGGATAGTGACTATCCTAGTGTCTAGTTTTCAAGTCTCAACTTCCTAGCTACTCCGGAAGTGTCCTAAAACTATCTATTTCTAAACTGTAACATTGCTATTGACTTTTACGCATTACGCGTGAGTGTTTCCACTCTGCACACGAATCCCGTGGGCCTCCCACTCCCTAACTAACGCTAGTGTAGTGTAGCCCCAGCGATTCCCTAGGCCTAGGCCTATTCTATTTCCGTGACAGTGGTTCTTATACCACTTACTTAGTATATGGTTTGCGTGGCCCCTAGGGCCTAACTGTATTACTTACCTGTGTGACTTACTGTATGCATTAATAAGACTGTGTTGTACTTACCTCTAATCTCATAAAGAGTGCTGAGGGTTTGCTTAGAATAAATACACTTTATTTTATATATATATCTGTTGTGGTGTCCTTTCATTTGGTATTCAAGGGATTATATATGGTATCACAGCTGGCTTCACATGCCATTCAGAGTTTAGCCTAAGACTGCTCTTGTCCATGCTACCACTAGGATAGCTGGTCTATAAGGTTGACTTTACAACCAATCACCATAAGGGTATTTGGACTGATATAAGGTGTACACTATAACTAGTGACATCATACATCAGGCCAACTTCTCACAGGCCCTGCTTGGAGTATTCTCCAGAGTGGGCTTTCCAAAGGAGGTCATTTCTGACAGAGGTGCCAACTTCATGTCAGGATACTTGACTGCAATGTGGACGGAGCGTGGTGTGAACTACAAGTTCACCACACCCTATCACCCACAGTGCAATGGGCTTGTTGAGAGATTCAACAAGACCCTAAAGGGAATGATAAAAGGGTTACCAGACAAGCTTAGGCGAAGATGGGACATCCTTTTACCCTGCCTTCTGTTTGCTTACAGAGAGGTCCCACAAAAGGGGGTTGGCTACAGCCCTTTTGAGCTTTTGTTTGGGCATCCTGTAAGAGGACCCCTGTGTTTAGTGAAGGAAGGATGGGAGAGACCTCTCAGACAACCCAAACTAGACATAGTGGATTATGTACTTGGTCTCCGCTCCAGGATGGCAGAGTATATGAAGAAGGCTTCTAAAAACCTTGAGGCAAGCCAAGAACTCCAAAAAGCTTGGCATGACCAAAAGGCTGTACTGACTGTTTACCAGCCAGGACAGAAAGTGTGGGTGTTGGAGCCAGTGGCCCCAGCAGCACTCCAAATGGTCTGGACCCCACACTATTGTTGAGAAAAAGGGAGAAGTCACCTACTTGGTGGACCTTGGGACTCCCAGAAGCCCCCACAGGGTGCTTCATGTCAACAGATTGAAGGCATATGTAGACAGGGCAGAAATGGGGCTACTCATGGCTACAGATGAGGGGCAGGAGGAAGAAAGTGACCCTCTCCCAGACCTGTTGACTCAGAACCCTTATGATGGCTCAGTTGATGGTGTAGTCTTTTCTGACAGCCTCACTGTCCATCAGCAACAGGACTGCAGGCAAGTTCTGCAGTCCTACAGACATATGTTCTCTCTGACCCCAAGTCAGACAAACTGGTGCACCCATGAGGTGGACACTGGTGACAGTCTGCCTGTGAAGAGTAAAATCTACAGGCAACCTGACCATGTCAGGGACTGCATAAAAGTTGAGGTACAAAAGATGTTGGAGCTGGGAGTCATTGAACCTTCAGAGAGCCCTTGGGCTAGTCCTGTAGTCCTTGTGCCAAAACCTCACACCCAAGATGGTAAGAGAGAGATGAGGTTTTGTGTGGATTACAGAGGTCTCAATGCTGTCACTAGGACAGATGCCCACCCAATACCTAGGGCAGATGAGCTCATTGACAGACTGGCAGCTGCTAAGTTTTTGAGCACATTTGACCTAACAGCAGGCTACTGGCAAATCAGACTAGCTGAGAATGCAAAGGCCAAAACTGCTTTCTCGACCCCAGGAGGACATTATCAATTTGTGGTAATGCCCTTTGGTTTGAAGAATGCACCTGCCACTTTCCAAAGGTTGGTGAATCAAGTCCTTACTGGGTTGGATGATTATTGTGCAGCTTATCTTGATGATATTGCTGTCTTTAGCTCCACCTGGGAGGATCACCTGGTCCACCTGAGGAATGTTTTAGAGGCCCTGCAAAAGGCAGGCCTCACTATCAAGGCCACTAAGTGCCAGATAGGGCAGAGCAAGGTTGTATACCTGGGCCACCTAGTTGGTGGGGGTCAGGTTCAACCACTGGAGAGCAAGATCCAGACCATAAAGGACTGGACTCCTCCAACAACCCAGACTCAGGTCAGAGCTTTCTTGGGCCTGACTGGGTACTACAGAAAGTTTGTTAAGAACTATGGGTCCATTGTGACACCACTTAATGACTTGACCTCCAAGAAGATGCCAAAGAAAGTTCAGTGGACAGTAAGCTGTCAAAAAGCATTTGATGACCTGAAGCAGGCCATGTGCAGTGCACCTATTCTGAAAAGTCCAGACTACTCCAAAGAGTTCATTGTCCAGACAGATGCTTCTGAGTTAGGTGTGGGAGCTGTTCTTTCACAACTGAATGTAGATGGTCAAGACCAGCCCATTGCTTTTATAAGTAGAAGGCTGACCCCTAGAGAGAAACGTTGGTCAGCTATTGAGACGGAGGCCTTTGCTGTGGTTTGGGCCCTGAAGAAGCTGAGGCCATACTTGTTTGGCACTCACTTCAAGATTCAGACAGACCATAAGCCCCTCTTGTGGCTAAATCAGATGAAGGGTGAAAATCCCAAACTTCTTAGGTGGTCCATTTCCCTACAGGGGATGGACTTCACAGTGGAACATAGACCTGGGACTGACCATGCCAATGCAGATGGACTCTCCAGATATTTCCACTTAGAACATGAAGACTCAACTGGTCAAGGTTAGTTTAATGTCCCTAAGTTTGGGGGGGGGGGGGGTGTTGTGTAGGAGAGTAGGGTCTGCTTTCTATGTTCACCCCCACTTTTTGCTTTTGCTTTACTGGTTTTCGACTTAGATGTGGCTGTGGGCCTGCTAATCAGACCCACAGCCCTGCTGTTCTCTCTCTAAATTAATACTATGTACTTTAGGTGCATAACCCATTTGGATAGGATCACCTTATTGGCCCCTGTACAGTGTACCCTAGGTACCCAGGGCATAGGTGTACCCTAGGCCTACCAGGGGCTGCAGCATGTATTATGCCACCCCTGGCCTGGCCTTCCATTTTGACACAACTGGCTGAGCACTCAGCTGGGGCAAGGTCGTGTAATCACCCCTTGCTTAGGTGTAGTATTCCTATACCTAACTTACATATAGACACATGTGTACCTATCAGTCACTCCTATGGCAGGCCTTAACAATCCTGGAGGCAGAGTGCTTGGTAACATGTGAGATGGTGCTCTAGCATGAGCTGAGCCTGTCTGCAGCTTTCGGAACCATGTCCTTATAGCTGTTCTATGATATAGCCTACCATATACTCTTAAAGTGCCTTATGATCCGAAACGGTTATGGTAACTATGGTTTGGCTTTATCGAAACATGTCGTGTAAGGTGTCTAACACTGTGGAATAATACCCCCATACCATTTCTGGACATGAGGATATTATTCCCCCCTTCTAGAGGGAAAGACATGTTAAAATCATACTTCACTGTTAGCCTCTGACCAAAGCCTCAGCATCACAAAATGGATGCTGCTGCCACGACACAAGGCTGACCTCCTGCTGCTGGGAGTGATCCCAGCCAGGGAGGCCTGGACAATAGGTTTCCTGCTTGGGGAGGTGCTAGCACCTCCCCAGACAGCCTTTAGTGTATTGGGGCAGGGTGGGCTGAAAGGAATGAGACATGCCTGGGGCACACAAGGTGTTCCTTGCATAGTCCAGTTCAAACCGGCGCTGGGGCACTCCAGCCCCAGCTCTGGCGCGAAACTGGACAAAGGGAAGTGGGTGTAACCACCCCCTCCCAGGTCCCACCCATAAGGCGTGACCTAGCAGGTATCCCAGCCCCCCAGATTAGTATAAGAGTGGGAGTTGGGCCTCAAGACTTTAGATTATCCTGAACCTGCAAACTTGAACAGAAACTCTGGACCTTGGACATTCGACGAAAGAAGAAGACTGAAGAATCTCCCTTGTGGCCAAGGAGTGGCTACCCTGTGCAAACAGGCACCATCAAGAGACTACCCTTTGCTTTGCCCAAGTTCTACGAGGGACCGACTGCAGAGTGTAGGAGAGTAGGGTCTGCTTTCTATGTTCACCCCCACTTTTTGCTTTTGCTTTACTGGTTTTCGACTTAGATGTGGCTGTGGGCCTGCTAATCAGACCCACAGCCCTGCTGTTCTCTCTCTAAATTAATACTATGTACTTTAGGTGCATAACCCATTTGGATAGGATCACCTTATTGGCCCCTGTACAGTGTACCCTAGGTACCCAGGGCATAGGTGTACCCTAGGCCTACCAGGGGCTGCAGCATGTATTATGCCACCCCTGGCCTGGCCTTCCATTTTGACACAACTGGCTGATCACTCAGCTGGGGCAAGGTCGTGTAATCACCCCTTGCTTAGGTGTAGTATTCCTATACCCAACTTACATATAGACACATGTGTACCTATCAGTCACTCCTATGGCAGGCCTTGACAATCCTGGAGGCAGAGTGCTTGGTAACATGTGAGATGGTGCTCTAGCATGAGCTGAGCCTGTCTGCAGCTGTCGGAACCTTGTCCTTATAGCTGTTCTATGATATAGCCTACCATATACTCTTAAAGTGCCTTATAATCTTAGACGGTTATGGTAACTATGGTTTGGCTTTATCGAAACATGTCGTGTAAGGTGTCTAACACTGTGGAATAATACCCCCATGCCATTTCTGGACATGAGAATATTATTCCCCCCTTCTAGAGGGAAAGACATGTTAAAATCATACTTCAACTGTTAGCCTCTGACCAAAGCCTCAGTATCACAAAATGGATGCTGCTGCCACGACACAAGTCTGACCTCCTGCAGCTGGGAGTGATCCCAGCCAGGGAGGCCTGGACAATAGGTTTCCTGCTTGGGGAGGTGCTAGCACCTCCCCAGACAGCCTTTAGTGTATTGGGGCAGGGTGGGCTGAAAGGAATGAGACATGCCTGGGGCACACAAGGTGTTCCTTGCATAGTCCAGTTCAAACCGGCGCTGGGGCACTCCAGCCCCAGCTCTGGCGCGAAACTGGACAAAGGGAAGTGGGTGTAACCACCCCCTCCCAGGTCCCACCCATAAGGCGTGACCTAGCAGGTATCCCAGCCCCCCAGATTAGTATGAGAGTGGGAGTTGGGCCTCAAGACTTTAGATTATCCTGAACCTGCAAAACTGAACAGAAACTCTGGACCTTCGACATTCGACGAAAGAAGAAGACTGAAGAATCTCCCTTGTAGCCAAGAAGTGGCTACCCTGTGCAAACAGGCACCATCAAGAGACTACCCTTTGCTTTGCCCACGTTCTACGAGGAACCGACTGCAGAGCCCGACCAGAGCCTTGACTTCCAGACTTCTCCGACCCTGATCCACATCGACAGCAAAGCTGCGATCCGTGGAGGCGACGAGCGACGCGGGACCGGCTACCTGGGAAAAGTGGCTAGTAACTTAAAGCGCAGCTTCTGAGGTACCCTCGAAGTTGTGCACCGGGGATTGAGAAGCCCCAACCCCAAGCACCATCTGCACCGAAGATCAGCCCCCCACACTCCACGAGTCCTGCGTGGGGCCCTTCAGCATTTTCCTGCTTGCCGCGTCTGTCCGGTTGCTTGCCCGCTGGCTAGTGGCCTTTGTGACGACGCACCCTGAAATCTTCTGCGCTGGTTTGGCTCCTCCAGACTGGCTCCCGCTTCTCTGCAAAGAAGAAGCACCCCAGACCTTCCTGGTCTGCACCAGAAGCAAGTCCTTCGTTCTTCGTGGGTTCCGCTTGCCAAGGCTTGGTGAGTCCTAGTCCAACTTCGACGCCGCCGACAGCAAGAGCCTTCGTGGGACAGCTCGCCTCCTGGTCCTGGTCGTCCTCGACGCTTCCTGGTCCTCCTGGCTGCAGCGACAAGCTTCACCTTCACCTGCAATCTTCACGACATCGCCTGGTTCCTTCCTGGTTCCACGTGGTCACTGGCTAGTGACCTTGACTCTGTCCCTTCTGCTTGCAGGTTTCTTCTCTTCTTGATCCCAGCCTTGGGATCCACCGGACACTCTTCACTGACTGCCTGTCAGCATCTTTCTTCAGGCATCCATAGGAGTCGACGACGAAAACGACGCATCTTCACCCCTATGCACCCGCAGCCTGTGGGCTAGGTAACTTGGGTACTCCGATGCTCATCAGGATAGTGACTATCCTAGTGTCTAGTTTTCAAGTCTCAACTTCCTAGCTACTCCGGAAGTGTCCTAAATCTACCGTTTTCTAAACTGTACTATTGCTATTGACTTTTACGCATTACGCGTGAGTGTCTCCACTCTGCACACGAATCCCGTGGGCCTCCCACTTCCTAACTAACGCTAGTGTAGTGTAGCCCCAGCGATTCCCTAGGCCTAGGCCTATTCTATTTCCGTGACAGTGGTTCTTATACCACTTACTTAGTATATGGTTTGCGTGGCCCCTAGGGCCTAACTGTATTACTTACCTGTGTGACTTAATGTATGCTTAAATAAGACTGTGTTGTACTTACCTCTAATCTCATAAAGAGTGCTGAGGGTTTGACTAGAATAAATACACTTTATTTTATATATATATCTGTTGTGGTGTCCTTTCATTTGGTATTCAAGGGATTATATATGGTATCACAGCTGGCTTCACATGCCATTCAGAGTTTAGCCTAAGACTGCTCTTGTCCATGCTACCACTAGGATAGCTGGTCTATAAGGTTGACTTTACAACCAATCACCATAAGGGTATTTGGACTGATATAAGGTGTACACTATAACTAGTGACATCATACATCAGGCCAACTTCTCACATTGGTGAGCAGCGGTTGGGATCTGAGCTTGCTGTTGTAATACCATTGTAATCTTGAGATACTAAATTGAAAGATCACACAGATATTGTCTAGGTACATATAACATAGATTATAATACTTAAGCCCTACTGGACTTTGTAGTTGTAGGTTGAAGGGAGTAACACACCCTGACTACAACTACTAGAGAGGTTTAGTAGATACAACTAGTGTAGGTAGGTGCACACACCACACCCTCACTAGATCATGTCTCTGAGAGGAGATCAAGTAGATGCTCCCTCAGGAGGATCAGGTCTGCAAAAGACCCCCTCTAGATATGATACCTTAACATTCCAGGAGATGAGACACTTGTGTACCTCCAGAGGAATAAAACAGGGTGCAAACCCTACCCTCCTTCAGTTAAGACAACTCCTAGAGGAGTATGACATTATTAGGGCATCTCAGGCAGGTACCCTAGGTACAGAGGAGGGTCTACCCACCACAGAGGAGTCAGAGGAGACTTCAGATGAAGAGGTAGACAGCCAGGGCCAAGTAGGAAGACTTAGCCAGGCTAACCTAAGCTTACATGGGAGTTTGCATGGGGTCCCCCCATACAGACCCCCAAGTAGGCTTACACAGAGAAGCAGGAGGGACAGATCCCCTTCAAGGGAATCCATCCACTCCCATGTCTCTAACATCTCTAATGCTTCCTCTCACAGGGGAATGACTTTCCCTGAGAGAAAGGAGCATGAAGCCAGAATGAGGGAAGCTAATCTGAGGATTCAGAGGGAAGAACTTGCCCTTGCCAAGGAGAAGCTTGCTCTGGATAGAGAACAAAAGTTAAGTGGGTCAGAACCCACTGGTGACAGCAACATTCCTAGAGATAGAGACAGGCACTATGATAATAGAAACCTGAGCAAGATTGTCCCTCCCTACAAGTGTGGGGATGACATCCACAAATGGATAACTGCTTTGGAGAGAGCTTGCAAAGTACAGCAGGTACCCCAAAGTCAGTGGGCAGCTATCTTGTGGCTCTCCTTCTCTGAGAAAGGAAGAGACAAGCTCCTCACAGTTAGTGATGAGGATGCAGATAATTACACTGTCCTGAAGAGTGCTCTGATTGATGGGTTTGGCCTAACCACTGAACAATACAGGTTGTTGTTCAGGGATACCCAGAAGACACAGACTCAGGACTGGACTGACTTTGTAGATTGTGCCACTAAGGCTCTGGAAGGCTGGCTAATGGGAAGTAAGGTTAAGGACTATACAGGATTGTATAATTTGATCATGAGAGAGCAAATACTTAACAACTGTCAAAACCAGCTATTGCATCAACACCTGATTGATTCTGATCTGACTTCTCCCCAAGAATTGGGAAAGAAGGCAGATAGATGGGTCAGGACTAGAGTTAAGCAGAAAACCCAGAACCAGGGCGGTGATCAGAAAAAGGCAGACCAGAAGGGTAATGAGCAGAAACAAAAAGACCAGAAGTCTTCACCAGGCCCCCAAAAGGCTCAGGGGGAGGGTGGTCCCAAAAAGGATAAAAAGAAAGATGGCCAAAAGAAACCATGGTGCAACTATTGTAAGTCCAACTCACATTGGTTTAGTGAGTGCACCAAAAAGGATAAGCCCCCAGCCACCATTGCCCCTAAGGCAACTGTACCCCCTAGTTCAGCTGTAAGTGGTGGTTCCCAGCAAAAGGGTGTAGTAGGGTTAACCCTGGGAACTGAGGAGGATTCTGGCCTAGTCAGAGTACCTACTCAGGCTGTTCTGATCTGTGATGGGGACTTAGCTTTGTCCTCTACTGTAGGCCCCAGTAACCTGGGCAAGTACAGACAGACACCTTTTATCAACCAAAGAATGGCTCAGGCCTACAGGGACACTGGAGCTAGTGTCACAATGGTGACACCTGCTTTTGTGGACCCTGGACAGATCATACTAGGTGAGAATTACCTAGTGACCAACGCTAGCAATGCCACTACCTCCCATAGTGTGGCTATTGTTAACTTCTCCTGGGGAGGGGTAACTGGCCTCAAGAAAGTTGTTGTTAGTTCAGACCTTCCTGTAGAGTGTTTACTGGGCAATGATCTTGAAACTTCAGTTTGGTCTGAAGTGGAGTATAGGACCCATGCAGAAATGCTGGGGATAGATGCACATGTCCTTGCTGTGACCAGGTCACAGGCCAAAAAGTGCACCACTGAACAAGTGCTGGATCCTGAAACTATGGACCAGTCACAACCCAAGAGAAAGAGCAGTAGGGTTAAGGCTGTGCCTTCCCCCCTGCCTCAGGTGGTGGATCAGCCCTCCCAGGAGGATGATTCTGAGAGCCCTGAAGGAACTGTCCTAGAAGAACTTGAACCTGATCAGGTTGAGTTTCTTGGGACAGGGGGACCTTCAAGGGCAGATCTGAGTCAGGCTCAATTAGACTGCCCCTCTCTTGAACCCCTCAGACAGCTGGCTGCTGCTGAGGCTGCAGGGAATGCTCAAGGTACCCATAGAGTGTATTGGGATGAAGGGCTACTGTATTCAGAGGCTAGAGACCCCAAGCCTGGTGCATCCAGGAGGTTGGTCATACCACTGAAGTTCAGAGGCTTCCTTCTAACCTTGGCCCATGATATTCCCCTTGCAGGACATTTAGGCCAGAACAAGACTTGGGACAGGCTTGTCCCTCACTTTCACTGGCCCCATATGTCAGAAGATACTAAGGAGTTTTGTCGCTCCTGTGTCACCTGCCAAGCCAGTGGCAAATCAGGTGGCACCACAAAGGCCCCCCTCATACCACTACCTGTGGTGGGGGTCCCCTTTGAAAGAGTGGGCATAGATATTGTAGGACCAATGGACCGACAAACAGCATCTGGGCACAGATTCATACTGGTGATAGTGGACCATGCCACCAGGTACCCAGAAGCAATTCCCCTGAGGACCACAACAGCTCCTGTTGTGGCAAGGGCCCTGCTTGGAGTATTCTCCAGAGTGGGCTTTCCAAAGGAGGTCATTTCTGACAGAGGTACCAACTTCATGTCAGGATACTTGACTGCAATGTGGAAGGAGTGTGGTGTTAACTATAAGTTCACCACACCCTATCACCCACAGTGCAATGGGCTTGTTGAGAGATTCAACAAGACCCTAAAGGGAATGATAAAAGGATTACCAGATAAGCTTAGGCGAAGATGGGACATCCTTTTACCCTGCCTTCTGTTTGCTTACAGAGAGGTCCCACAAAAGGGGGTTGGCTACAGCCCTTTTGAGCTTTTGTTTGGGCATCCTGTAAGAGGACCCCTGTGTTTAGTGAAGGAAGGATGGGAGAGACCTCTCAGACAACCCAAACTAGACATAGTGGATTATGTACTTGGTCTCCGCTCCAGGATGGCAGAGTATATGAAGAAGGCTTCTAAAAACCTTGAGGCAAGCCAAGAACTCCAAAAAGCTTGGCATGACCAAAAGGCTGTACTGACTGTTTACCAGCCAGGGCAGAAAGTGTGGGTGTTGGAGCCAGTGGCCCCAGCAGCACTCCAAGACAAATGGTCTGGACCCCACACTATTGTTGAGAAAAAGGGAGAAGTCACCTACTTGGTGGACCTTGGGACTCCCAGAAGCCCCCACAGGGTGCTTCATGTCAACAGATTGAAGGCATATGTTGACAGGGCAGACATGGGGCTACTCATGGCTACAGATGAGGGGCAGGAGGAAGAGAGTGACCCTCTCCCAGACCTGTTGACTCAGAACCCTGATGATGGCTCAGTTGATGGTGTGGTCTTTTCTGACAGCCTCACTGTCCATCAGCAACAGGACTGCAGACAGGTTCTGCAATCCTACAGACATATGTTCTCTCTGACCCCAAGTCAGACAAACTGGTGCACCCATGAGGTGGACACTGGTGACAGTCTGCCTGTGAAGAGTAAAATCTACAGGCAACCTGACCATGTCAGGGACTGCATAAAAGTTGAGGTACAAAAGATGTTGGAGCTGGGAGTCATTGAACCTTCAGAGAGCCCTTGGGCTAGTCCTGTAGTCCTTGTGCCAAAACCTCACACCCAAGATGGTAAGAGAGAGATGAGGTTTTGCGTGGATTACAGAGGTCTCAATGCTGTCACTAGGACAGATGCCCACCCAATACCTAGGGCAGATGAGCTCATTGACAGACTGGCAGCTGCTAAGTTTTTGAGCACATTTGACCTAACAGCAGGCTACTGGCAAATCAGACTAGCTGAGAGTGCAAAGGCCAAAACTGCTTTCTCGACCCCAGGAGGACATTATCAATTTGTGGTAATGCCCTTTGGTTTGAAGAATGCACCTGCCACTTTCCAAAGGTTGGTGAATCAAGTCCTTACTGGGTTGGATGATTATTGTGCAGCTTATCTTGATGATATTGCTGTCTTTAGCTCCACCTGGGAGGATCACCTGGTCCACCTGAGGAATGTTTTAGAGGCCCTGCAAAAGGCAGGCCTCACTATCAAGGCCACTAAGTGCCAGATAGGGCAGAGCAAGGTTGTATACCTGGGCCACCTAGTTGGTGGGGGTCAGGTTCAACCACTGGAGAGCAAGATCCAGACCATAAAGGACTGGGCTCCTCCAACTACCCAGACTCAGGTCAGAGCTTTCTTGGGCCTGACTGGGTACTACAGAAAGTTTGTTAAGAACTATGGGTCCATAGTGACACCACTTAATGACTTGACCTCCAAGAAGATGCCAAAGAAAGTTCAGTGGACAGTAAGCTGTCAAAAAGCATTTGATGACCTGAAGCAGGCCATGTGCAGTGCACCTATTCTGAAAAGTCCAGACTACTCCAAAGAGTTCATTGTCCAGACAGATGCTTCTGAGTTAGGTGTGGGAGCTGTTCTTTCACAACTGAATGTAGATGGTCAAGACCAGCCCATTGCTTTTATAAGTAGAAGGCTGACCCCTAGAGAGAAACGTTGGTCAGCTATTGAGAGGGAGGCCTTTGCTGTGGTTTGGGCCCTGAAGAAGCTGAGGCCATACTTGTTTGGCACTCACTTCAAGATTCAGACAGACCAAAAGCCCCTCTTGTGGCTAAATCAGATGAAGGGTGAAAATCCCAAACTTCTTAGGTGGTCCATTTCCCTACAGGGGATGGACTTCACAGTGGAACATAGACCTGGGACTGACCATGCCAATGCAGATGGACTCTCCAGATATTTCCACTTAGAACATGAAGACTCAACTGGTCAAGGTTAGTTTAATGTCCCTAAGTTTGGGGGGGGGGGGGGTTGTGTAGGAGAGTAGGGTCTGCTTTCTATGTTCACCCCCACTTTTTGCTTTTGCTTTACTGGTTTTCGACTTAGATGTGGCTGTGGGCCTGCTAATCAGACCCACAGCCCTGCTGTTCTCTCTCTAAATTAATACTATGTACTTTAGGTGCATAACCCATTTGGATAGGATCACCTTATTGGCCCCTGTACAGTGTACCCTAGGTACCCAGGACATAGGTGTACCCTAGGCCTACCAGGGGCTGCAGCATGTATTATGCCACCCCTGGCCTGGCCTTCCATTTTGACACAACTGGCTGATCACTCAGCTGGGGCAAGGTCGTGTAATCACCCCTTGCTTAGGTGTAGTATTCCTATACCTAACTTACATATAGACACATGTGTACCTATCAGTCACTCCTATGGCAGGCCTTGACAATCCTGGAGGCAGAGTGCTTGGTAACATGTGAGATGGTGCTCTAGCATGAGCTGAGCCTGTCTGCAGCTGTCGGAACCTTGTCCTTATAGCTGTTCTATGATATAGCCTACCATATACTCTTAAAGTGCCTTATAATCTTAGACGGTTATGGTAACTATGGTTTGGCTTTATCGAAACATGTCGTGTAAGGTGTCTAACACTGTGGAATAATACCCCCATGCCATTTCTGGACATGAGAATATTATTCCCCCCTTCTAGAGGGAAAGACATGTTAAAATCATACTTCAACTGTTAGCCTCTGACCAAAGCCTCAGCATCACAAAATGGATGCTGCTGCCACGACACAAGTCTGACCTCCTGCAGCTGGGAGTGATCCCAGCCAGGGAGGCCTGGACAATAGGTTTCCTGCTTGGGGAGGTGCTAGCACCTCCCCAGACAGCCTTTAGTGTATTGGTACAAAAGGGGGTGGTGATGGACGGAGCATCAGAACCAATCAAACACTCACACCCAGTCAACAGATCTGGGTTTGATCCATCACCGTTCTTTAGCCCACTCTGCCACCCCAGTTCAGACATGGCCATATGCAAATCAGTCTGACCCTGTGCCTCATGGGAACAGTCCAGCCCGAACTGCCAAGTCATGCCTTCCCTGGACCGGAAACAAGCTTCCTAGGACCGGTTTCTGGCATTTCAGCCGTCTTCAGCCAGGCTTGCTTGAATCCAGTGGCAAAGTGAGCAAGGGACTCACGTCTGAGCATACCCTGCCAACTTATGGCAAGCAAAGCGGTACAAAAGGGGGTGGTGATGGACGGAGCATCAGAACCAATCAAACACTCACACCCAGTCAACAGATCTGGGTTTGATCCATCACCGTTCTTTAGCCCACTCTGCCACCCCAGTTCAGACATGGCCATATGCAAATCAGTCTGACCCTGTGCCTCATGGGAACAGTCCAGCCCGAACTGCCAAGTCATGCCTTCCCTGGACCGGAAACAAGCTTCCTAGGATATGGTAACTATGGTTTGGCTTTATCAAAACATGTCGTGTAAGGTGTCTAACACTCGGGAATAATACCCCCATGCCATTTCTGGACATGAGAATATTATTCCCCCCTTCTAGAGGGAAAGACATGTTAAAATCATACTTCAACTGTTAGCCTCTGACCAAAGCCTCAGCATCACAAAATGGATGCTGCTGCCACGACACAAGTCTGACCTCCTGCAGCTGGGAGTGATCCCAGCCAGGGAGGCCTGGACAATAGGTTTCCTGCTTGGGGAGGTGCTAGCACCTCCCCAGACAGCCTTTAGTGTATTGGGGCAGGGTGGGCTGAAAGGAATGAGACATGCCTGGGGCACACAAGGTGTTCCTTGCATAGTCCAGTTCAAACCGGCGCTGGGGCACTCCAGCCCCAGCTCTGGCGCGAAACTGGACAAAGGGAAGTGGGTGTAACCACCCCCTCCCAGGTCCCACCCATAAGGCGTGACCTAGCAGGTATCCCAGCCCCCCAGATTAGTATAAGAGTGGGAGTTGGGCCTCAAGACTTTAGATTATCCTGAACCTGCAAAACTGAACAGAAACTCTGGACCTTCGACATTCGACAAAAGAAGAAGACTGAAGAATCTCCCTTGTAGCCAAGGAGTGGCTACCCTGTGCAAACAGGCACCATCAAGAGACTACCCTTTGCTTTGCCCTCGTTCTACAAGGAACCGACTGCAGAGCCCGACCAGAGCCTTGACTTCCAGACTTCTCCGACCCTGATCCACATCCACAGCAGAGCTGAGATCCGTGGAGGCGACGAGAGACGTGGGACCGGCTACCTGGGAAAAGTGGCTAGTATCTTCAAGCGCAGCTTCTGAGGCACCCTCGAAGTTGTGCACCGGGGATTGAGAAGCCCCAACCCCAAGCACCATCTGCACCGAAGACCAGCCCCCCACACTCCACGAGTCCTGCGTGGGGCCCTTCTGCATTTTCCTGCTTGCCGCGTCTGTCTGGTTGCTTGCCCTCTGGCTAGTGGCCTTTGTGACGACGCACCCCGTAATCTTCAGCGCTGGTTTGGCTCCTCCAGACTGGCTCCTGCTCCTTTGAAAAAGAGAAGCATCCCAGACCTTCCTGGTCTGCACCAGAAGCAAGTCCTCCGTTCTGCGTGGGTTCCGCTTGCCAAGGCTTGGTGAGTCCTAGTCCAACTTCGACGCCGCCGACAGCAAGAGCCTTCGTGGGACAGCTCGCCTCCTGGTCCTGGTCGTCCTCGACGCTTCCTGGTCCTCGTGGCTGCAGCGACAAGCTTCACCTTCACCTGCAATCTTCACGACATCGCCTGGTTCCTTCCTGGTTCCACGTGGTCACTGGCTAGTGACCTTGACTCTGTCCCTTCTGCTTGCAGGTCTCCTCTTTTCTTGATCCCAGCCTTGGGATCCACCGGACACTCTTAACTGACTGCCTGTCAGCATCTTTATTCAGGCATCCATAGGAGTCGACGACGAAACCCGACGCAACTTCACCCCTATGCACCCGCAGTCTGTGGGCTAGGTAACTTGGGTACTCCGGTGCTCATCAGGATAGTGACTATCCTAGTGTCTAGTTTTCCAGTCTCGACTTCCTAGCTACTCCGGAAGTGTCCTAAATCTATCTATTTCTAAACTGTACTATTGCTATTGACTTTTACGCATTACGCGTGAGTGTTTCCACTCTGCACACGAATCCCGTGGGCCTCCCACTTCCTAACTAACGCTAGTGTAGTGTAGCCCCAGCGATTCCCTAGGCCTAGGCCTATTCTATTTCCGTGACAGTGGTTCTTATACCACTTACTTAGTATATGGTTTGCGTGGCCCCTAGGGCCTAACTGTATTACTTACCTGTGTGACTTAATGTATGCTTAAATAAGACTGTGTTGTACTTACCTCTAATCTCATAAAGAGTGCTGAGGGTTTGACTAGAATAAATACACTTTATTTTATATATATATCTGTTGTGGTGTCCTTTCATTTGGTATTCAAGGGATTATATATGGTATCACAGCTGGCTTCACATGCCATTCAGAGTTTAGCCTAAGACTGCTCTTGTCCATGCTACCACTAGGATAGCTGGTCTATAAGGTTGACTTTACAACCAATCACCATAAGGGTATTTGGACTGATATAAGGTGTACACTAGAACTAGTGACATCATACATCAGGCCAACTTCTCACACTGTGCACATAGTTCTTAAGACAGCCTATCTTTTCTGAGAACACTCATTTGAACTCATCTTCAATCCTAACACCTATATTGTCCACCTCTTGTACCAAAAGTTGCGGGTTCTTGTTAGGATTGAGATAGATGCCCAGGTCTTTTTGCACCTGCCACCCCAGTATGTTGTCCCCTTTATTAGATACATAAACCTTGGGTACTGCAATTCTGTCCTTAGAGACAACTGTGCCCCAAACGAAACCTCTCATGCGTATGGGTTGACCACCATAGCCACCCGGCCTGACATCCGTTCTTTGGAGTTTCATCTTGCCTTTAGACACTTTCTCAAAAGCTTCTGCCGAAATAATGGTAAGTTTTGAGCATGAGTCAAACATGGCCTCAACATCTGTCTCTTCAATTGTTGTGTAGTCTTTCGGGTTACACACAGCCCCACTCTCAACATGCAGTACAATTTTTTCACAGACTCGGGTAGAATCCTCTCTACTGTTTCTCCTGTAGCTAATATTGCTCTTGCAGCAGGTTCTAAAATGACCTCTCCTTTCGCACTTGTTGCAGGTTACTTTGAGCGCCGGGCATTCCCTACTGTTATCCCAATGGCCTGCTCTTCCACACTTGTAGCAATTCCCTTTTGGACTCCAACCTCCTTTGTTTTCCTTCTGATCACCTTTTGCACCTTTAACCACTAGCACACTTTCCTTCTCACTCTTGACTTCGTTAACCTTAGACTTTTCTTCGCAATCTCGCTTAATTTCACTGACACACTTCATCATGTGTTCCACCTGTTTAGCAACAATTAATACCTCCCCCAAAGGTGGATCATATTTCAGCCAGAGCTCTTCACGTATTCTTTCTATCTTGCACGTCAAAAGGAACTGATCTCTTATTCTTTCCTTGCAAGCCCCCCCAAATTTACAGCTTGCAGACAACTTTCTTAACTCGGACACAAATTCTTCCACTGTCTCTCTTTCTTTCTGTCCCCTTCTCCCAAAATGGTAAAGTTCCATGATGGTGCTAATCTTAGGCAAGAAATGTATGTCTAACATTTTCAAACGTATTTCATATTCATTCAGACCTCTGGCATCATTTGGATTCAAGTCAGGTAGGTGTTCTAAAATCTCTTGACCTTCAGCTCCTTAGTAGTTTAGTAGTAACGCCATCTTCTCATCCAGGGGATACTCATCAATAGTCATAATCTATGAATAATCCCCGCCCATGTGCGGGATCCCGGAGCATATAGAAAATACATATATATATATATATATATATATGCATATGTAAAAACATATACATGCAGCCTAAAAATGTTTCAATCACGGCAATGCTGTAAATTACATAGGTTTGCATTGTAGTGCCCCCTAACCCATAAGGAAACAAGCATTTACAATGCAATGGTCTCGGCATTGGTAAAGTTAGAGCTATTGGCATTGCTCATGACATTATTTTTGTTTATGTTTTTTGTTTTTAAAACATTTAAAGAAACGGCATTGTCATGAGCAATGCCAATAGCTCTAACTTTAACAATGCCGAGACCGTTGCATTGTAAATGCTTGTTGTTTCATCTTCTCTCTTTAAAGGTTTCTCAATGACGGACTTTGTATTGCTATAGACTCGTGCGAATGATATGTACCCCATACTGGGATTGGACGGATATGGGATACATCCCCCCTTGCCATGGCTTTAGACTAGGTATGGGAATGATTCAACGCCCCCTATGCCCACCTTAGGCCAATTCTGGGGTACACAGACCCCAGTACTAGCAATACTAAAGACATGCCGCTCTGCGCCCCATCCGCTCCATTGCAGAGTTATACCGTCTGTGACGTGATGCATATGTGCAGCAAAGCCCCCTCCCCCCACCCCGAGATCTGGGGCTCTTTCATCCAGATGTGAAAGAAAGACACCTTATTGCTATTGCAAAACTAGGGCACCCCACCCTGCAAGATATAGGAACCCTTAAACAATACTGGAACCGGAGGCGTTTGGGGAATGACGGCACCCCACCTCCAGCACCCAAGGCACTCACTCACAGCATCACTCCATGGGGTGCCAGCTTCAACATCTTGGCGACCACTGCGGAAGTACTGAGGGTGGGCACATGTATGATGGGCGCCCCAATCCTCGCTCTGAATCGCTCCTGCCCTCCCCACTCCCCAGCCCCTTTTGCCATGGCCCATACACCTTTTACCTCGCTAAGGGCAGTGAGGGAGAGATGTTCTGCTAAACCAGGGGTTCCCAACCCGGCATGCCCCCCCCCCCCCCCAGGGGGTGCGAGATGTCATTTCAAGGGGTGCAACACTCTATGCATAATAGGAAATGTGATGTTACTTTTGTAGGAGGTGCGATGCGAACATTAATCAAACATTTCCTAGGGTGTGTGGGGCACAGAAAAGGCTGGTACCCCTGTGTAAACCAAGGCTGTGTGTAAATGTGGGGCACTGGGACAAAGGTCTAATCGCCCTGGTCAGCGGGCAGCTCTGAGCGGGTTTAGCACATATTTGTGTCGGATTAGGGATGTCTCGCCTTCCAGAGTGAAAGCCGTCTCAAAGCCCCGCCCACCTCAGCGGTCACCTCTGAGAGGGAGCCCCAGGTGTGAAGAGAAGAGAAATTATAACAGCACCCCTGTAATCCCACCCTACACACAACCCCCAGATATTCAAAGAGAGGAGGGGTCGGACTCCCGCCTCAGACAAATGGATGAAAGCCGCCCCCTCGACCCTCTCCACCGGTCCCCACATACATGCATTCTCACTCTGAGGAAGTCCCGGCCGAAGCCCCCATGCAGACCCAGCTCCAAGCTGCCCCCCCCCACGTATTTACTCAGTGTCCTCATCGCCATGCAACCCTTCACTCACTCCGTGTCCTCACCGCCATGCAACCCTTCACTCGCACAACCCTTCACTCACTCCGTGTCCTCACCGCCATGCAACTCTTCACCCACTCCGTGCCTTCCCTGCCATGCATCTCTTCACTCACTCTGTGCACTCCCCGCCATGCAACCCTTCACTCCCTCCGTTCGCTCACCACCATGCGGTGCTTCACTCACTCCGTGGCCTCACCACCATACCACCCTTGACTCACTCCGTGGCCTCACCGCCCATGCAACCCAGTACTGACTCAGTGCCCTCACTGCTATGCCACCATTCATTCACTCTGTCCCCTCACCGTCATGCAACCCTTCACTCACTCCTGTCCTCGCTGCTCTGCAATGCAGCTCCGTGCCCTCACCACCATGCAACCCTTGCTAAGAACAGAATTAAAATATGTAAGTACTTTATTTCGTCACAGACTGTTGTCTTAGGAATTCATATCGTAAAATGTGCTGCGCGTGCAGCGCGTGCTCGAGCACTTTCTGATATGACGTCGTAATCTGTTATGAGGGGCATTTGTGAATACTCAAGAGCCTTTTCTACTCAGACCTGCAACCCCATTTGCATGATAAATGGCGCGCTGTCAGTGGGATGGCAAGATGTGATTAATGTACACGTCTGCTGTGCGTCGGTGCACGAGCACTGCTAAGTGGGCCAAGCGTTGCTGGTGCACCCCAGTGACCCCGCCTCGCACTGCAGGCAGTGTGTGCAGGCGCTGCTGGTGCACCCCAGTGGCCCCGCCTCGCACTGCAGGCAGTGTGTGCAGGCGCTGCTGGTGCACCCCAGTGACCCCGCCTCGCACACCACCATGGTGCAAGTTGTCCTTTCACTGCCACGAGCAAAGGATACCCCAAACGTATCCTTTCGGGTGTTACGACCGTCATACCAAACACCCATACATTTTTAGGTCCCACCCTTCGTAGACGTCTGCACGTAGGAACAGCCATATGCTGATGCTACCGACTAAAGCTGACGCTATCACAAATCCTTGACAATCCTCCGGGGAGCGAAACGCGTCAGCGGGTCAGGTCGCAAACTCGATGAATGCGCGCGGAGAATGAATAACGGGGGAGATTCAAAGGGCGCTCAGTGAAAGGCAACCATCCTCTGTAGAGAAGGTGAGTGAGTGACAGCAGCGAGCCCGATCGGAGGAGCAGTCAGGCACACCACCGCCTTTCTCCGAGGCAGAGAAGAAATGCCTCGGAGAAACGCAGCGTCGTTTTCGGATTCGGGGGCGTGTTTTGCTGTTGTCTCCTCCCTGAGACTTTTCGCAAAAAACACGCCCCCCGATCCGAAAAGGACGGGGCATGATTGGAGTGACGGGACCTCTTCTCCAATGGCTGGCCAGCATTTACGAGGCCAGCCAATGGAGAACAGGGGAGAAGAGGGGCGGGTTCAAGCCCCTCTTCTCCCAAGTCATTAAATCTCGGAGCGAGACTGCGCAAGCGCAGCCGAGACCTAAAAAGGAAGCACCAAGCCCATTGTCACACAACAATGCTTTATTGCCATAAAGCAAACTTGTAATTGCAGGCATTTGCCTGTAGGCTGCAGTAGAGTATCAAGAAAACAAAGAAAACTGACACCTTGCCTTTAAGGCATTAGAGTAAGGGGACCGTGCCTTTAAGACCTGCAGGAGACCCCTTGCTCCCATGATGCACCACAGGTGACAGTTAGGTCAGTTCTTTTTTCTGGCTCCTTCTATGAGGATCCTGGAGCTTGAGCTCTTCAGTTTTGTGACTGAAAGTTTTTCACTTCAGAATTGTTTAAGAAATTCGACGTTTTCTGGCTTCTGAAAGCAGATTCTGCTGGTTTCCTGAATAATTTCAAGTTTTTTCCAGTCAGAATGCCTGCTTTATTCAGAAAATGCCCTTCCTGTGGCAATAAGATGGCACTGGCGGATCCACACTCTGTGTGTATTGTGTGTCTGCCAACTTCACACAATCCTGACCGGTGCCCCCACTGCCAGAAATTTTCCAGGCGCACTCTACGCGATAGAGAGCGCATTAAACTACATGCCCAGCTGAAGAAGGAGAGAAGCCATCGTGAAGGCGACCATTCATCCTTAAAATCACCCTCTTCAGCTAGACGTCCTCAAAAACGGCGACATACCACCTCTCCTGACCCCAGGAAGACCAAGGTTCCAGGAGATTCGCCGTCGACGTCGAAGGTACTGTCTAAGAAACCCAGGACGACTTCTGTGTCAAGAGATTCATCTCAACGTCGAGATTCTCCGCCGCAGACAAGTAAGTCGGCGTTTAGGCACAGTCCTTTGGGCTCGAAGGCTGTTAGTCCGGTGAGATCCGGACTGTCTCCGTCGACGTTGAGGCTTCCGTCGACGTCGAGACACTCTCCGCCGTCTCGCCGTGTGTGGGTCATTCGACGTCAAGGCATTCGACGTCGAGGAGGTCAACGCCCACTCGACGTCATGGAAGGTCGAAGTCGCCAAGCCGACGTCATGGAAGGTCCGGGACTATTCTCCGACCTTGTCTTCTTCACCCCCGTCACGAGTGTCACCTATTGATGACATCGCTACTTTCTCTGACGTCCTGGGTAGAGGTGCGCAGAAATTGAATATCACACTGCATACCCCTCTGGCCCCCAAATCAATTATATTTGATACGTTGCATCACCGGTCAGCACCCAGACCTTTGCTACCATTGGTGCCAGGATTGTTGGAGCCAGCTATGGCCACATTTCTCACTCCTGCTACGATGGGCTCTGTGCCTTCAAGAATAGCTAAAAAATATAAGGCTCCTGCTGAGGATCCCTTATTTCTAAGGGCGGACCCACCAGCGGACTCAGTTATCGTGGCGGCTGCCATGAAGTCCCATTCTGCCTCTGTGTCGTCTTCTGTCCCCCCGGAGAAAGACAGTAAGCAAATGGATTCGTATGGCAGAAAGATGTGCAACACTTCTGCCTCACACATGAAAGTGGCTAGTGCTTCAGCCCTGCTAGGACGGTATGATCGCTCTCTGTGGGATTCCCTCTCCAGATTTGCTGAGAAACTGCCAAGGGAAGACAGACAGGATTTTAATGAAATTCTCCTGGAAGGTGGGCTTGTAGCCAATCAAATTATCAGTGCGGCTGCGGCTGCTTCGGACCTCGGCGCACATGGCTACTCTCATGGCGTATGCTCTCGGCGCTCAGCCTGGCTACGGCTAACGGGCCTCAAGCCTGATGCGCAGAAGAAGATTCTTAATCTGCCTTTTAACGGGTCATCCTTGTTTGGGGCTTACGCTGATGAGCAAAATGAAGGCAGAGTTGGACACCGTTAAAGCTGTTGGGCTGGAAAAGCGCAAGGAATATCGAAAGCGCTTTAGTCAGGGCGACAAGCGTTCCTTTCATCAACGCGTTCAAACACCCCAATGGTCCTCTCAAAATCAGCAGAGGTCCCAGTTCCACCAAAGGGGTCGTGGCAGAGGGAGAGGAAATGCAAAGCAACAACAGTCCTCCACCAAACAGCCCTCAAAGCAGTGAGATCTTACTTCCTCCGCGCTCGTTCGCCACTCCGGTAGGAGGAAGTATCAGTGTTCACCTGGCAGAGTGGGAAGCTATTACAAAAGACAGATGGGTGTTGAATATTGTACAGCATGGCTACTTGCTGAGGTTCAAGTCTCCCCCTCCGCATGTATCCCCACGGAGGCAGCACCTCCCTCAAATCCAAAATTGGCGTTTACTGGGCGAAGTAGCTACTCTCCTCTCCAAGAACGCCATAGAGGAAGTTCCTCCCCTGCAAAGAAATCAAGGTGTATACTCCCGGTATTTTCTAGTTCAAAAACGAGGAGTAGTCAAAGAGTACAGACCCATTCTCGACCTCCGTTTGCTCAACGGATTTGTCAGGAAAGAAAAGTTCAGGATGCTGGCCCTGCATCAGATCTTCCCGCATCTTCACCAGGGAGACTGGATGTGTGCCTACTTCCATATTCCTGTCTCAGTGAAACACCGAAAATTTCTCAGGTTTCAGATCTCTCGTCAGCACTATCAGTACAGAGTTCTGCCGTTCGGCCTCAAATTCGCCCCACGGACATTCTCAAAGTGTATGGCGGTGGTAGCTGCCTTCCTCCGCAAACGGAAGATATTAGTCTATCCCTATCTAGACGACTGGCTCCTGAAGAGTTCCACTCCTGCTCGACTCCAGAGCCATCTCTCGTTCTGCCTCAATCTCCTACAGTCGCTGGGATTACAGGTCAATTACAAAAATTCGGTCCTCAATCCCACTCAGCGGGTTCACTACCTGGGCGCCTCCCTGGACTCCGCAAAGGCAAGCGTGTGTCCTTCGGAGGAGAGGTTAGTATCCATGCTTCAGAAATGCCACACACTTCTCAACACTGCATTTCTCACAGCCTGGCAAGTGTCGTCACTTCTGGGGTCGATGGCTTTGTGCATTTACATTGTGCCCAATGCACGTCTTCACATGCGTCCTCTGCAACAAGAGCTAGAGGATCAGTGGTCCCAGAGGTCCGGCAGCTGGGATGATCTCATCTCTCTTCACCAAGCTGCCAAAGACTCCATCAGATGGTGGATGAAACGCTCCCATCTACTTCAAGGCGTCCCTTTTCATCAGGCGCCTCCGACACAGACAGCGGTCACAGATGCCTCCATGCAGGGCTGGGGTGCTCATATGGACCAGCTTCAGGTACAAGGTCTCTGGTCCAATACCGAACAGAGTTATCACAGAAACTTCTTGGAGCTACGAGCAGTCCATCTAGCTCTCAAATCCCTGTATCTGTCCCTCCAAACCAGCCACGTTCAGATTCAGACAGACAACACAACAACTATGTTCTATCTGAACAAGCAAGGAGGCACCAGATCACGAGTACTATCTCTGGAAGCTCAGTCCATTTGGCGATGGCTACTGGCGAGAGACCTTTCGATCATCGCTGTTCACCTGCCAGGGACCCTGAACGTGCAGGCAGACGGCCTCAGCAGAGACTTCGTCGAAGCGCACGACTGGGTGCTCAACGAAGACGTCGCTCAAGAGATCTTCCGGTAGTCGGGAGTACCGGACATAGATCTTTTCGCAGACGCGGCAAACAAAAAATGCCCCGTCTTCTCCTCCAGGTTGCCCCAACAGGGATCTATGGGGAACGCACTTTTGATCAGCTGGTCACGGACATTGCTATACGCTTTTCCTCCTCTCCCGCTCATCCCAGCTGTGATACAGAAATTCTACAGGACCAGAACGCGGATGATCCTGATAGCTCCGTAGTGGCCCCGTCAGTGGTGGTACCCGGATCTGCTCCAGCTGTCAGAGGTGCCACACCGGAGATTGCCTTGCCTGCCGAACTTACTGACCAAGAACCAGGGGAGAGTGTTCCATCCCAACCTCCCCTCTCTTCGCTTGACGGCATGGCTCCTTAGTTCATCCAGTACGGACATTTAGATCTTCCGGCGGACTGTATGAGCATCCTCCGGGAAGCAAAAAGGCCCTCCACTAGGAAGTCTTATGCCTTCAAGTGGAAGAGGTTCTACATTTGGTGTAGAGATAACGCCCTTGATCCGATCCGGGGTCAAGAACAGGTTATTCTCCCCTACTTATTGCACTTGGCAAAGTCTGGTTTAAAATATACTTCCATCAGAGTCCACTTAGCTGCTATCACAGCGTATAGAAAATCTCCTACCCAGGCCTCATTCTTCCAGATGCCGGTAGTCAAAGATTTCCTAGAAGGGCTTAAGAAAGTATTTCCACCAGTGAGGTCTCCTTCCCCTTCCTGGGAACTCAACATTGTTCTCTCTAAGTTGATGGGAGCTCCTTTCGAGCCTATTCATAAGGCATCCTTGCAGCATCTGACCTGGAAGGCTGCCTTCCTAGTAGCCATCACTTCTGCCCGCAGGTTAAGTGAAATTCAGGCCCTCTGCTGCAAGGAACCTTATACTGTGTTCCATACCAATAGAGTGGTGCTACGTACTCATTCGAGCTTCCTGCTCAAGGTCGTCTCGGATTTCCACATTAATCAGGTTATCACGCTGCCCACTTTCTTTCCTCAGCCAACCACTCCTCCGGAGAGAGCTTTACATTCTCTAGATCTCCGCAGGGTATTGAAATGTTATCTTGCTAAAACCCTTTCGCTTAGAAAGTCTGACAGGCTCTTTGTAAATTACGGTCCAACGAATACCGGGCTGGCTGCCTCCAAGAGGTCCATTTCTAGATGGATTGTCTCATGTATAGCCTTGTCCTATCAGCTGTCTCACAAGGTTCTACAGGTTAGACCAAAAGCACACTCTACTAGAGGGAAAGCTTCTACTGTAGCTCTCCTTCGCAACGTTCCCATGTCTGAAATTTGCAAAGCGGCTACATGGCGCTCCATACATACTTTTACACGCCATTATTGCCTAGATTCAGACGCACAGGCCGACGCCCAGGTGGGGCAGGCCTCTTTGAGGAATTTGTTTGCATAACAGCTATGCTAATGTGATGTTAATGCATGTTCTAAATGCTATAGTGCTCGTCCGCGAGACTTTGGGTATGGGGTTGCTACTCTATTCATAGATTATGACTATTGATGAGTATCCCCTGGATGAGAAGGATTAGTTACTTACCTGGAATCCTAGTTCTCATCCAGGGGTATACTCATCAAAGTCATAAGCGACCCACCCACCTCCCCGGACGAGCATTTCTCCTCAAGTTATTGTTTATTGATTGCAGATCTACTCAGGTGCGAGTGCACCGTCAAAAAGAACTGACCTAACTGTCACCTGTGGTGCATCATGGGAGCAAGGGGTCTCCTGCAGGTCTTAAAGGCACGGTCCCCTTACTCTAATGCCTTAAAGGCAAGGTGTCAGTTTTCTTTGTTTTCTTGATACTCTACTGTAGCCTACAGGCAAATGCCTGCAATTACAAGTTTGCTTTATGGCAATAAAACATTGTGTGACAATGGGCTTGGTGCTTCTTTTTTTCCTTATGGGTTAGGGGGCACTACAATGCAAACCTATGTAATTTACAGCATTGCCATGTTTGAAACATTTTTAGGCTGCATGTATATGTTTTCAATCAATCAATCAGCTTTATTCGGGAATTAAGACATAAAAGCACATTTACAAACATTATTTACAGTTATATAAATTACCTAAAAAATAAGTAAAATTCCAATTAAATTTTTAAATGTCCGTCAAGCTAATTCTTGCTTTAGAAATGGTGAGAAATCACAGTCATGAAGTTAGAACCAGCTCATATCAGCTTAAATTGCACAGGTGATAACATAATATAATATTATGGTCACCTTAATTGCCTGCTTATTTAATAACAGCAGCGGGTGATGTTAACAAGATGTTGAGTTGTTTATGGGTATGGAGTTTACGTTGGGTCTCAGAGCTTTTGACCTTATGCCCCAGGCCCATCCTATAAACTTAGCCACTGCTATACAGATCGGGGGTGCAGGATCAGTGCACAGAATGCGAAGGGCGATGGCGTATCTTCTAATGCCCATAGACTTACAGATTGGTTTTATCCATTTTGTTCTCGGTGTTACATACATTGGACAAAAGAATAGTACATGTCCTATGTTTTCGCATTCGTCTACGCATCTATAGCACCTATCATTATTAGTACCTGATCCCCCCCATCTCGAGGTGAAATCTGCAACGGGTAATGTACCCACCCGCAGTTGAAAATATAACTTGCGATCAGAGATTTTTTCAATGATGTCCCAAAACTTCTCTTTGAGGGGTTGAACTTTTAACTCTAGAAAGCGGGACGTTAGATGGGTGGAAAGGCCTTGGGCAATTTCTAGTTTATAAACCCATTCCCAGTACATCATTTTCAACTTTTCTTTGGAAGGAAAAACTGCACCTGCAGGGTTTTTCCAAAGTTCAATCAGGCCTATATTACCCAAAAGGGATTTTATCTCAAGCAACCAGGTTATTTTGTGGGACCTGTCGGATTCAATTATATCCACAAAGCCACTCCTATAGTGCATGAGTTCATCTGTGCACCAAAGTCGACGCCAGTATAATATTGGACGTAACCTCGCCAGATGTTCTAGGGTTTTTTTGCCAAGATCCAATAATAAGGGACACAATGGCGTACTAGGTGGAAGATTTGTGATTTTGCGAAGAAAAGCATTTTCTAGGACCTTCAGCCTATTCAAGTTGCCAAAGCCCCAGAGCTCGGCCCCGTAGAGGCATGAGCCCAGGACCGACGTTCCGTAAATTTCTAGAGCTGGAGAGATTGGCTTTGTAAATGAGTTTTTAAATCTAGATAGAAGAGCCCCTGATCTTTGTTTGTGTTGCAAGACGGCGCGGTCAAGTTGGCAACCCCAGTGCATGTCTTTTTGTAAAGTTATCCCCAGGTAAGTAAATGAGGTAACCTCCTCCAAAGGTAACTTGTTCATGTATATTTTCCCTTTGAAGGATTTTGATCCGTTAAATGACATAAATTTGGTTTTTCCCGTGTTGACTTCCAGACCCCTTACAGTGCAAAATTCTTCAAAGCACCGGAGGGCCTTCGATAGGCCACTGGGGGTCTTCGAAATAATCAACGTGTCATCCGCAAACATGAGGATAGGGATGCGTACACCGGCCAAAGCAGGTGCGTCGGTCGGGGTCAGTGAGAGGCGGCCGGCCACCCCATCGACAAACAGTGAGAACAGGGTCGGCGCCAAGACGCAACCCTACTTTGTTTTCACATATGCATATATATGTATATATATGTATTTTCTATATGCTCCGGGATCCCGCACGTGGGCGGGGATTATTCATAGATTATGACTTTGATGAGTATACCCCTGGATGAGAACTAGGATTACAGGTAAGTAACTAATCCTTCCTTTCCAAACCTAGATTAGGCCCACAAACCACAGCATAGTTCTGGAACACTTTTTTCTACTTGTTCCATTTCAGAGAAGGCTCCCCTGGTGTGCCCAAGAAGAATGTGGGGGTGGAGTAACATTCTGCATGTTTTGCATGAAAGTAGTACAGTTCCTAATCACAAACTTATTGTCCAAGTGTCTCACCAACCCCAAGGAGAGAAATACAACAAAGTAAAGTACTAAATCCTGAGGTATAATTAAAGACTAGTCCACTAGATGGCGCTGTGCTCCTCCAATTTTAACAAAACGTAGGCATAATCTGCAGTTATGAGATAACAGGGTTCAAAATGTCTACTTTGCATACATATTTGTGAACAGTTTGAGCACAATGTCAGAGAGACCTGCCCATTTTCCCTGGTGCCTGATCATCATAAAGAGGGAAAACTAAAGTACAGTTGTCAATTAACGCAACCCTCTCTTCCAGTGTACACAATGAGGAGAGCGGACTCCCACACCACAAAAAAAGTCTCTGTTATGTTGGACCAGACCATGTGGTCGGACACTGTAGTTCCTTGCAGTGTCCCTTCCAACAGATGGTTATGAGGTGCTGTGCCAGTCAGCGTGACCGGCAAACGAGAGTTCACCTCACCAGCTCCAAGCTAGGGCCACCTCACAACACCCGACCACACACCTGCTGTGTCAGTCAGCGTATTCAACAGTGGCTGCTCCTCAAAAGTACCCCTTAGCGAGTTGTCCGTGATAAGCTGTGCCAGTCAGTGCGACCGGCCCTACCATATATCCGATGGCTATTGATAGCGGAGTGTCTCTGCGCCTGCCTTGTAGGTGGACAACACGTCCGTTTCTCCAGCTCGGATACTCCTGGGAAACTCGCACCAAAGTTGAGAAGCTTGAATTATTCACTACCCTTCAAGAGGTGAACTCGCTCTCTTCTGCTGACGTCTCACACCAGGCAAGTATAGCCTACGGTTGTGAAAGTTCCACAGGGACTGCGACCTCCCACACAACCACATACAACCTATTCTGCTGCACGGACTGCAACACGGAAATGTATTGCTCCACTCCTTCAAATCTCCTTCACTCTGCCACATTATCTCATAAGTGACGCTTCTGAAACAGCTTGACTACAGTGCTGACGTGACAGCCCATTTTGCTCACTAACTTTCTCCACAGAAAAGTAATTCTTCTATTTTCCCCGTGTAGACCACCCAAGGCAGATGCCCGAGAGGTCTGAGAGAGTAAAAAATGTTCTGTAGTAGGGGATCTCTGTGTATAGTCATAATCTATTGAATTGTCCCGCCCATGTGCGCGGACCCCGGAGCAATAAAAATAATCTCTTAAGTTGTCAAGTCATGCAGACCTGCATCCACACTTAAGAGAGAATTTCCAAAGACAGATAATGCAGCCTGTAGGAAGGTGGATATCTGACTATGGTTACCCCCAACTTTTTGCCTAGTGTCTAGCTGGTTTTTCGACTTAGTTGGCCTGAGATCCTGCCATTCAGAGTCTCAGGCTGTCTGCTCTCTCTGTAAAATGGACTCCATGTACCCTAGGTACATAACCAATTGGTAAGGATCACCTTATTGGACCCTGTACAGTGTACCCTAGGTACCCAGGGCATAGGTGTACCCTAGGCCTCCCAGGGGCTGCAGCATGTATTATGCCACCCCTGGTCTGGCCTTCCAATCAGACACAACTGGCTGATCACTCAGCTGGGGCAAGGTCGTGTAATCACCCCTTGCTTAGGTGTAGTATTCCTATACCTACCTTATATATAGACACATGTGTACCTATCAGTCACTCCTATGGCAGGCCTTAACAATCCTGGAGGCAGAGTGCTTGGTAACATGTGAGATGGTGCTCTAGCATGAGCTGAGCCTGTCTGCAGCTTTCGGAACCATGTCCTTATAGCTGTTCTATGATATAGCCTACCATATACTCTTAAAGTGCCTTATAATCTTAAACGGTTATGGTAACTATGGTTGGGCTGTATCAAAACATGTCGTGTAAGGTGTCTAACACTTTGGAATAATACCCCCATACCATTTCTGGTGATGAGGATATTATTCCTCCCTTCTAGAGGGAGAGACATGTTAAAATCCTACTTTGCTGTGTAACCTCTGACCAAAGCCTCAGCATCACAAAATGGATGCTGCTGCCACAGACACAAGTCTGACCTCCTGCTGCTGGGAGTGATCCCAGCCAGGGAGGCCTGGACAATAGGTTTCCTGCTTGGGGAGGTGCTAGCACCTCCCCAGACAGCCTTTAGTGTATTGGGGCAGGGTGGGCTGAAAGGAATGAGACATGCCTGGGGCACACAAGGTGTTCCTTGCATAGTCCAGTTCAAACCGGCGCTGGGGCACTCCAGCCCCAGCTCTGGCGCGAAACTGGACAAAGGGAAGTGGGTGTAACCACCCCCTCCCAGGTCCCACCCATAAGGCGTGACCTAGCAGGTATCCCAGCCCCCCAGATTAGTATAAGAGTGGGAGTTGGGCCTCAAGACTTTAGATTATCCTGAACCTGCAAAACTGAACAGAAACTCTGGACCTTCGACATTCGACGAAAGAAGAAGACTGAAGAATCTCCCTTGTAGCCAAGGAGTGGCTACCCTGTGCAAACAGGCACCATCAAGTGACTACCCTTTGCTTTGTGAAACGTTCGACGAGGAACCGATTGCAGAGCCCGACCAGAGCCTTGATTTCCAGACTTCTCCGACCCTCATCCACATCTGCAGCAGAGCTGAGATCCGTGGAGGCGACGAGCGACGTGGGACCGGCTACCTGGGAAAAGTGGCTAGTAACTTACAGCGCAGCTTCTGAGGTACCCTCGAAGTTGTGCACCGGGGATTGAGAAGCCCCAACCCCAAGCACCATCTGCACCGAAGACCAGCCCCCCACACTCCACGAGTCCTGCGTGGGGCCCTTCAGCATTTTCCTGCTTGCCGCGTCTGTCCGGTTGCTTGCCCGCTGGCTAGTGGCCTTTGTGACGACGCTCCCTGAAATCTTCTGCGCTGGTTTGGCTCCTCCAGACTGGCTCCCGCTTCTCTGCAAAGAAGAAGCACCCCAGACCCTCCTGGTCTGCACCAGAAGCAAGTCCTTTGTTCTTCGTGGGTTCCGCTTGCCAAGGCTTGGTGAGTCCTAGTCCAACTTCGACGCCGCCGACAGCAAGAGCCTTCGTGGGACAGCTCGCCTCCTGGTCCTGGTCGTCCTCGACGCTTCCTGGTCCTCCTGGCTGCAGCGACAAGCTTCACCTTCTCCTGCAACTCTTCACGACATCGCCTGGTTCCGTCCTGGTTCCACGTGGTCACTGGCTAGTGACCTTGACTCTGTCCCCTCTGCTTGCAGGTTTCTTCTCTTCTTGATCCCAGGCTTGGGATCCACCGGACACTCTCTCCTGACTGACTGTCAGCATCTTTCTTCAGGCATCCATAGGAGTCGACGACGAAAACGACGCATCTTCACCCCTATGCACCCGCAGCCTGTGGGCTAGGTAACTTGGGTACTCCGGTGCTCATCAGGATAGTGACTATCCTAGTGTCTAGTTTTCAAGTCTCAACTTCCTAGCTACTCCGGAAGTGTCCTAAATCTATCTATTTCTAAACTGTAATATTGCTATTGACTTTTACGCATTACGCGTGAGTGTTTCCACTCTGCACACGAATCCCGTGGGCCTCCCACTTCCTAACTAACGCTAGTGTAGTGTAGCCCCAGCGATTCCCTAGGCCTAGGCCTATTCTATTTCCGTGACAGTGGTTCTTATACCACTTCCTTAGTATATGGTTTGCGTGGCCCCTAGGGCCTAACTGTATTACTTACCTGTGTGACTTACTGTATGCATTAATAAGACTGTGTTGTACTTACCTCTAAACTCATAAAGAGTGCTGAGGGTTTGCTTAGAATAAATACACTTTATTTTATATATATATCTGTTGTGGTGTCCTTTCATTTGGTATTCAAGGGATTATATATGGTATCACAGCTGGCTTCACATGCCATTCAGAGTTTAGCCTAAGACTGCTCTTGTCCATGCTACCACTAGGATAGCTGGTCTATAAGGTTGACTTTACAACCAATCACCATAAGGGTATTTGGACTGATATAAGGTGTACACTATAACTAGTGACATCATACATCAGGCCAACTTCTCACATTGGTGAGCAGCGGTTGGGATCTGAGCTTGCTGTTATAATACCATTGTAATCTTGAGATACTAAATTGAAAGATCACACAGATATTGTCTAGGTACATATAACATAGATTATTATACTTAAGTCCTACTGGACTTTGTAGTTGTAGGTTGAAGGGAATAACACACCCTGACTACAACTACTAGAAAGGTTTAGTAGATACAACTAGTGTAGGTAGGTGCACACACCACACCCTCACTAGAATCATGCCCCTGGATGGAGATCACACTGATACTCCCTCAGGAGAGGAGAATCCTAGACAGGTTCCCTCTAGGTATGATGCATTCACATTCCAGGAGATGAGACAATTGTGTACCTCCAGAGGAATAAAACAGGGTGCAAACCCTACCCTTAGACAGCTAGTGGAGCTTCTGGAAGCCTATGATGCTGAAAGAGCTGCCAGGGATGGTGCCATAGCTGTAGATAAGGGTCTACCCACCACAGATGAGTCAGATGGGACTTCAGAGGAAGAGGTAGACAGCCAGAGCCAAGTAAGGAGACTTAGCCAGGCTAACTTAAGCTTACATGGGAGTTTGCATGGGGTCCCCCCATACAGACCCACAAGTAGGCATTCACAGAGAAACAGGAGGGACAGATCCCCTTCAGGGGAATCCATCCACTCCCATGTCTCTAGCATCTCTAATGCTTCCTCTCACAGGGGAATGACTTCACCTGAGAGAAAAGAGCATAAAGCCAGAATGAGGGAAGCTAATCTGAGGATTCAGAGGGAAGAAATTGCCCTTGCCAAAGAGAAGCTTGCTCTGGCTAGAGAGCAACAATTGTGTGGGTCAGAACCCACTGGTGGCAGCAACATTCCTAGAGATAGGGATAGGTCTGATGACCATAGAAACCTAAGCAAGATAGTCCCCCCATATCAGAATGGGGATGACATCCACAAATGGATGACTGCTTTGGAGAGGGCCTGCAAAGTACAGCAGGTACCCCAAAGTCAGTGGGCAGCTATCTTGTGGCTCTCCTTTTCTGACAAAGGTAGAGACAAGCTCCTCACAGTCAGTGATGAGGATGCAAACAATTACAAAGTCCTGAAGAGTGCTCTGATAGATGGGTTTGGCTTAACCACTGAGCAATATAGGTTGTTGTTCAGAGACACCCAGAAGACACAGACACAGGACTGGTCTGATTTTGTGGATTGTGCCACTAAGGCTTTGGAAGGTTGGTTAAATGGCAGCAAGGTGCAGGACTATACAGGATTGTACAACTTGATTATGAGGGAGCAGATCCTTAATAATTGTCAGAACCAGCTTCTCCATCAACACCTGGAAGACTCAGATTTGACCTCTCCCCAAGAATTGGGAAAGAGGGCAGATAAATGGGTCAGGACCAGGATTAGGCCTAAAAATCAGGGTGGTGACCAAAAGAAAGATACCACCAACCCTCAAGAGAAGGGTGGGGATAAAGCAAAAGAGAAATCTTCCTCAGGGCCCCAAAACTCCACACAGGGTGGTGGGTCCCAAGCTCCCTCCTCTACCACAGTTAAAAAGCCTTACTGCCATGTGTGTAAAACACCTGGGCATTGGAAAACTGACAGCAGTTGTCCACAGGCTAAAAACAAAACTGTTCCTCCAACTACTCCTGTCACACCACCTATTACTGTCAGCAGTAATCCCCCAGGTGGTGGGAGTGCCCCCAAAAATTTGGTTGGGTTTTCTTGGGGAACACAGGGGGATTCTGGCTTAGCCAATTCCCCTACAGCAGCTACTCTTGTCTGTGATGGTGGCATGGGGTTTGCCAACTTCACTGCCTGTCCCAACACTTTGGGTAGGTACAGACAGGAACCCTACATCAATGGTAGAAAAGCTGAGGCCTACAGAGACACTGGAGCTAGCATCACTATGGTGGCCCATAGGCTAGTTCCCTCTGAGCAGCTTTTGCCTGGTTTCTCATACCAGGTAACTAACATTGATGGCAAACAGAACAGTCATCCCATGGCAGAGGTATGTCTCAGCTGGGGAGGTGTCACTGGCCCTAAAAGGGTGGCAGTGTCTCCAACCTTGCCTGTGGACTGCTTGCTGGGGAATGACTTAGAACTCTCAGCTTGGGCTGGAGTTGAACAAGACACCCATTCTAAAATGGTAGGCCTTTCCAAGAAGGGTAGTGGGGTTGTGCCAGTCACAACCCCTGTCCAAGTAGCTTTCCTCCCTGAAAAGGTTGGAAGGGCAGTGGTAGCCACAGCCCAGGCACAGACAGACTTCCCTGTAGAAATTGGCAGAGCTGTGACAGTCACAGCTCAAACACAAACTGAGTGCCTTCCTGAAAAGGTTGGCAAGGCTGTAATGGTCTCAGCCCACACTCAGACTGATATAGGTGTAGTGAAGCCTGAAACTATGGATCACTCCACACAAACAGAGAGTAGTGGGGAGGAAGAAAAGTCTCCCTCTCCCCAGACATTAGGAAAAGGTCAGCCTCCTCAGGGATCTGACCTCACCCCTTGTGAAGGAACTGCCCCAGAGGTAGCCAGGCCTGGCCTGGCAGAGCCTCTGATGTCAGTGGGCCCTTCCAAGGTGGGACCCAGTCTGGTGCAGGTAGCCTGCCTCTCTCTACCCTGCCTCAGTCAGCCCAGGGCTGCAGAGGTCAGGGAGGCCAGTGGACCCCAAGAGGGCCCCTGTCCACAAGAACCCCCCAATCAAAAGAATGAGGATTGCCTGGCTAGTAGTCCTAGCCAGGTGATGGGTAAAAACATTCCTGAGGGATCCCCTTTACAGGTAGTTAGGGACCTCCCCCAGAGGGATTCTGTTGGGCACAGGCAAACCTGGGACCTTAGGGCCCCAAACCTGACCTGTCCCTCCAGTAAGCCCACAAAAGGGACCCAGCCTCCAGCTTTAGGTAGCCAGAGGCTGACCCTGAGAGCACAGTGCAACTCAGTTAGAGAAAGAAAGGCATCCATGGTGGAGGGTGATTGGAGGAAGCTGAGGCCTCACTTTGGGGACCCTCACTTCAGTACTCCATCTCAACACCAGCCTTTTACTTTGCAAAGACACACCAAAGGTAGAGATTCCCTATGGTGGAGACCCTATGATATCTTTAGGATGAGGGATTGCTTAGTGGACCATGAGACAGGGGATAACCATGCCAGTGCTGGTTCTTCCTTATATGGCCACTCAGGCAATAGAGGCTTACCTTGTCAAGGCCAGCCTTATCTCCTTTCGTTTGGGGGGGGGGTTGTGTAGGAAGGTGGATATCTGACTATGGTTACCCCCAACTTTTTGCCTAGTGTCTAGCTGGTTTTTCGACTTAGTTGGCCTGAGATCCTGCCATTCAGAGTCTCAGGCTGTCTGCTCTCTCTGTAAAATGGACTCCATGTACCCTAGGTACATAACCAATTGGTAAGGATCACCTTATTGGACCCTGTACAGTGTACCCTAGGTACCCAGGGCATAGGTGTACCCTAGGCCTCCCAGGGGCTGCAGCATGTATTATGCCACCCCTGGTCTGGCCTTCCAATCAGACACAACTGGCTGATCACTCAGCTGGGGCAAGGTCGTGTAATCACCCCTTGCTTAGGTGTAGTATTCCTATACCTACCTTATATATAGACACATGTGTACCTATCAGTCACTCCTATGGCAGGCCTTAACAATCCTGGAGGCAGAGTGCTTGGTAACATGTGAGATGGTGCTCTAGCATGAGCTGAGCCTGTCTGCAGCTTTCGGAACCATGTCCTTATAGCTGTTCTATGATATAGCCTACCATATACTCTTAAAGTGCCTTATAATCTTAAACGGTTATGGTAACTATGGTTGGGCTGTATCAAAACATGTCGTGTAAGGTGTCTAACACTTTGGAATAATACCCCCATACCATTTCTGGTGATGAGGATATTATTCCTCCCTTCTAGAGGGAGAGACATGTTAAAATCCTACTTTGCTGTGTAACCTCTGACCAAAGCCTCAGCATCACAAAATGGATGCTGCTGCCACAGACACAAGTCTGACCTCCTGCTGCTGGGAGTGATCCCAGCCAGGGAGGCCTGGACAATAGGTTTCCTGCTTGGGGAGGTGCTAGCACCTCCCCAGACAGCCTTTAGTGTATTGGGGCAGGGTGGGCTGAAAGGAATGAGACATGCCTGGGGCACACAAGGTGTTCCTTGCATAGTCCAGTTCAAACCGGCGCTGGGGCACTCCAGCCCCAGCTCTGGCGCGAAACTGGACAAAGGGAAGTGGGTGTAACCACCCCCTCCCAGGTCCCACCCATAAGGCGTGACCTAGCAGGTATCCCAGCCCCCCAGATTAGTATAAGAGTGGGAGTTGGGCCTCAAGACTTTAGATTATCCTGAACCTGCAAAACTGAACAGAAACTCTGGACCTTCGACATTCGACGAAAGAAGAAGACTGAAGAATCTCCCTTGTAGCCAAGGAGTGGCTACCCTGTGCAAACAGGCACCATCAAGTGACTACCCTTTGCTTTGTGAAACGTTCGACGAGGAACCGATTGCAGAGCCCGACCAGAGCCTTGATTTCCAGACTTCTCCGACCCTCATCCACATCTGCAGCAGAGCTGAGATCCGTGGAGGCGACGAGCGACGTGGGACCGGCTACCTGGGAAAAGTGGCTAGTAACTTACAGCGCAGCTTCTGAGGTACCCTCGAAGTTGTGCACCGGGGATTGAGAAGCCCCAACCCCAAGCACCATCTGCACCGAAGACCAGCCCCCCACACTCCACGAGTCCTGCGTGGGGCCCTTCAGCATTTTCCTGCTTGCCGCGTCTGTCCGGTTGCTTGCCCGCTGGCTAGTGGCCTTTGTGACGACGCTCCCTGAAATCTTCTGCGCTGGTTTGGCTCCTCCAGACTGGCTCCCGCTTCTCTGCAAAGAAGAAGCACCCCAGACCCTCCTGGTCTGCACCAGAAGCAAGTCCTTTGTTCTTCGTGGGTTCCGCTTGCCAAGGCTTGGTGAGTCCTAGTCCAACTTCGACGCCGCCGACAGCAAGAGCCTTCGTGGGACAGCTCGCCTCCTGGTCCTGGTCGTCCTCGACGCTTCCTGGTCCTCCTGGCTGCAGCGACAAGCTTCACCTTCTCCTGCAACTCTTCACGACATCGCCTGGTTCCGTCCTGGTTCCACGTGGTCACTGGCTAGTGACCTTGACTCTGTCCCCTCTGCTTGCAGGTTTCTTCTCTTCTTGATCCCAGGCTTGGGATCCACCGGACACTCTCTCCTGACTGCCTGTCAGCATCTTTCTTCAGGCATCCATAGGAGTCGACGACGAAAACGACGCATCTTCACCCCTATGCACCTGCAGCCTGTGGGCTAGGTAACTTGGGTACTCCGGTGCTCATCAGGATAGTGACTATCCTAGTGTCTAGTTTTCAAGTCTCAACTTCCTAGCTACTCCGGAAGTGTCCTAAATCTATCTATTTCTAAACTGTAATATTGCTATTGACTTTTACGCATTACGCGTGAGTGTTTCCACTCTGCACACGAATCCCGTGGGCCTCCCACTTCCTAACTAACGCTAGTGTAGTGTAGCCCCAGCGATTCCCTAGGCCTAGGCCTATTCTATTTCCGTGACAGTGGTTCTTATACCACTTCCTTAGTATATGGTTTGCGTGGCCCCTAGGGCCTAACTGTATTACTTACCTGTGTGACTTACTGTATGCATTAATAAGACTGTGTTGTACTTACCTCTAAACTCATAAAGAGTGCTGAGGGTTTGCTTAGAATAAATACACTTTATTTTATATATATATCTGTTGTGGTGTCCTTTCATTTGGTATTCAAGGGATTATATATGGTATCACAGCTGGCTTCACATGCCATTCAGAGTTTAGCCTAAGACTGCTCTTGTCCATGCTACCACTAGGATAGCTGGTCTATAAGGTTGACTTTACAACCAATCACCATAAGGGTATTTGGACTGATATAAGGTGTACACTATAACTAGTGACATCATACATCAGGCCAACTTCTCACACAGCCTATATCCACAGGCTACACTGTCCAGTACTTCAACTAGAAAGAATTCCACCAGCAACCAATAACAGCACTGCCTGTCCAGCTTTTTCCATAGAGAAAGAAACCTGCCTCTTCCAGCAAAAGCCTCTGGAATGATAGAGAGGAAGGAATGGACAGAGAAGCCCCATAGGCTGCCATTATGTGGCTCAGAACAGGATACTGTGCCTTTAAGAAAACTTTCCAGAACTTTTCCAGTATCCCAGAATGCACAGCAGGTCCCTTTTACTTTCAGTTCTTTTTTCCGGCTCCTTCTAGCAGGACCCTGGAGCGTTGAGCTCTCCCTTTTCAAGGGTTTATTGGTGTTTTTAGTCAATTTTTCAAGAGTTTAGTGTTCTGGTGCTGTCAACATGCCTGGCTTGTTCGACAAGTGCCCAGAGTGCGACAGAAAGAAGGCTAAGTCAGATCCACACAAGGTGTGTATAGGCTGCCTTCCCCAGTCCCATGTGCCTGAGGAGTGGGATATCTGCCACTCGTTCTCAGCCAGGACCCTGAGGGAAAGAATGAAGATCAGGCTCCAAGTCCTGGAGGACAGCAGGCTGAAGGCACAAGGTGGGTCTGGAGGGGCTGATTCTGCCCATGCTGAGGCCTCTGGGGGTCTCCCCAGGGGCAGGAAGACCGGCAAGCGCTCCCGTTCTCCACCGGCGTCGATGACGTCAACTAAGGCGTCGAGAGGGATGACCACGATTTGTTCACCGTCCCCCCAGGGCTCTGGGGAGAATCGACGTTCGACGTCGAGGGAACTCACCGGACCGCCGTCGACGACTTCGGCGTCGACGCCGTCAACGTCTCCGTCGAGGCATCGACGTCGAGATCAGGCCCGGCGTCGGCGCTCGCCGTCGAGGGGAGGTCGCCGTTCGCCGTAGGCGAAGAGGAGGCGTTCGCCATCGACGTCGAGGAGACGATCGACGTCACGGAGGCGGTCGACGTCGAGGAAGAGGTCGACGTCACGGAGACGGTCGACGTCGAAGAGACGATCGACGTCGAGGAGACGATCGACGTCGAGGAGGCGATCGACGTCATGGAGGCGATCGACGTCGAGGAGACGATCGCCGTCACGGAGACGGTCGACGTCGAAGAAGGATTCATCGACGTCGAGGAGGCGCAGGGGGCGCCCGGACACCAGGAGTCCCTCGACGGAGTCCCCGGGATCGAGGTACTCAGTGGTCTATACGCTGCCTCCTCCTCCACCACCGCCGCTGACGCCACCACCGCCAACTCCTCCTCCTCCTCCTACTCCTCCTACTCCTCCTCCTGCGATTCCGCCTCGCAGGCCTTCGGGCCCACCACCGGTTCCGACGCGATCGGTCTCATTTCCCAGGTATCCGACGCCGCCGCAGGGGACGCCTCAGCCACGGCGCCAGGGTAAGCCACGGTCGCCTGGCCCAGTGAGGCCGGCGGACAGACCGAAGCAAAGAAGATCGCGCTCCTGCTCCGGACGGAGATGGAGATCGCGGAGCCGTAGACGTTCGTCCTCAACATCGAGACGGCGCCACAAGAGGCGCAGATCCAGATCGCGCACTCGATCATCGGCCAGGGGCTTCTCTCCGACGCAGTCGGACTCACCCGGGACGAGGGTGTCGCCGGTTGACGATCTGGTCTCCTTCCAGGAGGTACTGCTGAGGGGTGCAGCCAAGTTGGGAATCACGGTGACGGTACCGACACCTACTTCGTCCGTGATATTCGAGACGCTGCGCAAAAAGCACTTGTCTCGCCCCCTGCTGCCTCTCGTGCCGGGACTGGTGGAGCCAGCTATGGAGTTGTTCCTCACTCCGGCAGTGACGAAATCCGCACCCTCCCGGCTTATGAAGAAGTATCGGGCTCCGGACTCGGATCCGACCTTTTTGAGGGCGGACCCTAAGCCAGATTCAGTCATTGTGACGGCGGCGAGGAAGCAGCATGCTACCACCCCCTCATCGACAGTTCCGCCCGACAAGGAAAGCCGCTGGCTGGATTCGGCGGGCAGGAAGGTTTGTGGTACGGCTGCCACCATCATGAAGGCGGCAGGTGCCGGGGCCCTGTTGGAGCGTTACGACCGGGCCCTGTGGAAGTCTCTCCAGCAGTATGCGGAGCTGCTTCCTCGTGACAAGAGCGAAGACTTCTTGGAGACTCTGCGCGAGGGGATGCTAGTCTCCAACCAGGTGATCAGTGCGGCAGCGGATGTGTCCCTGCTGGCGGCGCATGGGTACTGTCATGGAGTCCACCAACGGCGGCACGCGTGGCTTCGCCTCACCTCGCTCAAGCCGGAGGCTCAGCAGAGAGTGGCCAATCTGCCTTTCTCGGGGGAAACCCTGTTCGGGCAACATGCTGACGACGAGATGGCCCGCATGAAGACGGAGGCGGAGACCCTGACGGCTGTCGGTTTGGAGAAGCCAGAAAAGAAGAAACGCCCCTTCCAGAGACGGTTCGGGTCTGCAGGCAGAGGGCGTGGGCAGGCCTCGGGACAGCAGCAGCACCAGCAGCAGCAGTTCCGTAAACCCTTCCAGAAATGCCAGAAGGGTAGAGGGGGCCAGCAGTCCGCTCCGGCTACCAAGGGCCCTGCCGGGTCGCGGCCCTGAGCATTTACTTCCCCTGCAACCGTTACCCACTCCAGTGGGGGGAAGCATTCAATTTTTTCCAGCAGAGTGGAGAAAAATTACTCAGGACAAGTGGGTGCTGAATATTGTTTGCAATGGATACAGTCTTCGATTCATCAGCCCGCCTCCAGCGATTCCGCCGGTAAGCTCGCGGTATCAACTGCGAGAGCTCCAGGCGGAGGCAGACATCCTGTTAAGGAAAAAGGCGGTGGAAGACGTACCTCTGTCTCAAAGGGGAAGAGGTCTGTACTCTCGTTTCTTCCTGGTTCGCAAGAAGGACAAGAACGAGTTCAGGCCCATTCTGGATTTGCGGCAAGCAAACAAATGGATTCGCAGAGAGAAGTTTTGCATGCGGTCGTTGCATCAGATTTACCCTCAGCTGCAACAGGGAGACTGGCTCTGTGCCATAGACCTGCAGGATGTGTACTTCCATGTGCCCATTGCACGGAAACACAGGAAGTTCCTGCGGTTCCAAGTCGGCGCCAATCATTATCAATACACAGTACTGTCATTCGGGCTAAAGTCCGCCCCAAGGACCTTCTCGAAGTGCATGGCAGTGGTAGCGGCGCACCTACGAAGGAACAAGGTGTTTGTCTACCCGTACCTGGACAACTGGTTGATCAAGGCCTCATCTTTTTCGGAAGCGCAGGCGCAGGCGCACTTCCGGAGGACGTGCGTTCTCTTGATCAAGCTGGGGTTACACGTCAACATGTCCAAATCTGTCCCTACTCCGGTCCAGTGCATACAGTACTTGGGGGCCTCCATCGATACACGGTCAGCAAGCATGTCTCCTTCGGAGGAGAGACGGTTATCGCTCCTTCGGAAGGCTCAGGACCTGATGGCCGCTCCATCGGCGACAGTGACGAAGGTGTCTTCGCTGCTGGGGTCGATGGCCTCCTGTATCTTCCTCATGCCGCACGCACGGCTGCACATGCGACCACTGCAGGAGTGCTTGGAGGATCAATGGGATCAGAGAACAGGTTCTTGGGACGACAAGATCCGCCTGTCTCTACATGCTCTTCAGTCTCTGAAATGGTGGTGCTCGGCGGAGAATCTCCTCAGGGGGGTTCCCTTCCACAAGGACATTCCCGAGACGACTATCGTGACGGATGCGTCTCTCCAAGGTTGGGGCGCGCACTCCGGAGACTTACAGATACAAGGAAAGTGGTCCCCGTTGGAGTCGACGTACCACATCAATTTCCTGGAACTCAGAGCCGTGTACCTGGCGTTGAAGGCCTTTCATCCGTCCTTCCAGACCACCTCGTTGCTGATACAGACGGACAATACAACCACGATGTATTACCTCAACAAGCAAGGGGGGTCGCGATCGCGCACTCTGTCGCAGGAGGCGCAGGCGATCTGGCGCTGGCTTCTGGCCCGCGGATTGATGATCACGGCCACGCATCTGCCGGGGGTGCAGAATGTTCAGGCAGACGCGCTGAGCAGGCTGCTTCAGGAGAACCACGAATGGGTCATAAACGACGAGGTACTAGGAGAAGTCTTCGCAAGGTGGGGGACTCCAGACGTAGATCTGTTCGCCACCGTCGAAAACAGCAAATGCCGAGACTTCGCATCCAGGTACTACCAGAAGGGGACGCTGGAGAATGCGCTATGGATCGACTGGTCGAACAGCTTTCTGTACGTTTTTCCACCTTTTCCCCTGATTCCGGCAGTGCTCATCAAACTGTCCAAGTCCAGGGCGCGGATGATCCTGATTGCCCCGGAATGGCCCATGCAATGGTGGTTCACGGATCTGCTTCACCGGTCTCTCCTTCCTCACATGCGGCTGCCGTGCAGGCCGGACCTTCTCACGAAGTTCGGGGGGCGGATGGTGCATCCCAACCTCTCGTCTTTGAGTTTGGCGGCATGGCTCCTGAGATAGTGCAATATGGCCATTTGAATCTACCAGAAGATTGTATGGGCATACTGAAGGAGGCTAAACGTCCTTCCACTAGGACTTCCTATGCTTACAAGTGGAAGAGATTCTGCATCTGGTGCAAATCCAAGAACTTTGACCCGACAACATGTAAGGAAGATGTCATCCTTCCATATCTTTTACATTTGGCACAGTCTGGCCTTAATTTCCACTCCATTAAGGTTCATCTCGCTGCTTTGACTGCTTACAGGAAATGCCCTTCACAGACTTCCTTCTTTCAGATCCCTGTGGTCAAGGATTTTTTGGAAGGCTTGAAGAAGGTGTTCCCTCCATTCAGACTTCCCTCGCCTTCCTGGGAATTGAATGTGGTGCTGTCCAGATTGATGAAGGAGCCTTTTGAACCTATTCACAAGGCTTAGTTGCAGCACCTGTCCTGGAAGGCGGCGTTCCTAGTGGCCATTACATCGGCCCGCAGGGTGAGTGAACTTCAGGCGTTGTGTTGCTGAGAACCTTATACTGTATTTCATGCTGCTAAGGTTGTTATGCGTACTCACCCTAAATTTCTTCCTAAGGTTATATCTGATTTTCATGTCAACCAGACCATAACTTTACCTACGTTTTTTCAGAATCCTTCTTCTCCAGCGGAAAGGTCTCTACATTCCCTGGACGTGAGGAGGGTGTTGAAGTTTTATCTTGATAAGACCAAAGATATTCGTAGGTCAGACCAATTGTTTATCAATTATGGATCAGTCAGGACCGGTCTTGCTACCTCCAAACAGTCCATCTCTCGGTGGATTGTGTCCTGTATGCAGTTTTGTTACCAAAAGGCTAATAAGACCTTAGGGGGTAAACCTAAGGCTCATTCCACCAGGGGCAAAGCTGCCACGACTGCTTTGCTGCGTAATGTTCCGATTGCAGAAATCTGCAAGGCGGCCACTTGGAAGTCGGTCCATACCTTTGCTGCGCATTACTATCTGGATGCGGATGCCAGGGCAGATGCTCAGGTTGGGCAGGCTTCGCTGCGAAATTTGTTCGCACAGTAGTGGTATTATTTTGTAATCTTCTCCACCGCCGTTTTGGTGTGGGGATGGGCTTGCCATTCTATTCACTAGATTATGACTATACACAGAGATCCCCACTACAGAAGGAGTAGTTTCTTTTCTGTAACTCCAGTTCTGTAGTAGGGGTATCTCTGTTATAGTCATAAGCGCCCGCCCTCCTCCCCGGTGGAGAGATGAATGTTAAATGTAAGGAATGCTACAGGTCTGGCGTGCTACGCCTTCAAAAAGAACTGAAAGTAAAAGGGACCTGCTGTGCATTCTGGGATACTGGAAAAGTTCTGGAAAGTATCCTGTTCTGAGCCACATAATGGCAGCCTATGGTGCTTGTCTGTCCATTCCTTCCTCTCTATCATTCCAGAGGCTTTTGCTGGAAGAGGCAGGTTTCTTTCTCAATGGAGAAAGCTGGACAGGCAGTGCTGTTATTGGTTGCTGGTGGAATTCTTTCTAGTTGAAGTACTGGACAGTGTAGCCTGTGGATATAGGCTGCATTATCTGTCTTTGGAAATTCTCTCTGAAGTGTGGATGCAGGTCTGCACGACTTGACAACTTAAGAGATTATTTTTTATTGCTCCGGGGTCCGCGCACATGGGCGGGACTATTCACTAGATTATGACTATAATAGAGATTCCCCTACTACAGAACTGGAGTTACAGAAAAGAAACTACTCCTCCCCAATGATAGCAGTACCACCTGACTCCTGCCAGTAACTAGACATGTAAAAGTTTTAACGATGCGTCCATTTCAGTCTAGTTAAAATCCGCAAGTATTTCAAGGTAGTTACTCATAGCACCGCCGTTCACACAGTCCTGCTAAGTTGTTTCCTCGCGTGTTGAGATCACCTCTTATTTCACATCAATGCTTCTGTGCCCGTCCATCGTCACCAGTGTAGCACTTTAATAGGGACGTCCACACATCGAAACATCAAAGGAAGCCGTCATGTGTTCTTGAAGTAGAGGATTTATTAAGATGCTTTAGATAAAGACCACAGCTCACATCGCCGGTGCACGCCGTCTCCTCGCAGGGAGCTTGACTGAGAACTTTCAGTGTGGCAGCGTTCTACAAGGTCGTGCAGAGGGAAAGAACCACTATACACATTTGGGGAGGGGTGCAGCAAAAGGACAGTAGTCCCTACAACCGGAAGATACCACAGAGCACCAACGCCCTCATTCTTATCCCCCCTCTGCTAAAAAAGAAATGCACGCAAGCTCGCTTCTTCTGTGGAAAGCGCCGTCCATATGGAACTCCCTGCCTAAAGACCTACACTGCAACCCCTCCTACATCAACTTCAAAAAAGACCTCAAATTGTTTCTCCTCAACAAATACTGGGGTCAATAATACCCTCCTCTGGCACTTTATCCTACTCTGCGCCCCAACAGGCTCCCCCCTTGCCATCCAAATCTCTCTCACTTTCCCTCCTAACTCCCCTCCCTCACGCTACTCCCTTCCCCTACCCTAGCAACCCCTCCTTGCCCCCACCTTTGCCTATGACATCTAACCTACCGCACGGCCTCCCTCTGATCTCCCATTCCCCCTCTCTCCTAACTCCCACTCTCCTTATCTCATCCTGCTCACCTCCACACACCCACCCAAACCTAATTAATCTCTACCCACGTGAGCTTATTATTTGACCTTTGTAAATAACATTCATATTTATCTGCTCTCCTTATATTTGCTCTTATTGCAATGTTTTTGACCAAATGTATCGATTATTGTACCTCCTCATACTCCTGTAAAGCGCTCTGATACCCCAGGGTCTAGCCAGCGCTATATAAAACCTTTTAAATAAATAAATAAATCTCTTATCCTTTCAGGGTAGTGGGTTCATAAAGTAGGTTCATAAAGTAAGTTCTTTTTACAAACATCCCAATAGTTCTCCCAAGTGTGTTTTTTAAGTGACTCACAACATTGATGGTTAAGCTGGCATGGGCGGGTAAACAACCAAGGGTTAAATGGCAAATTCTCACGTTACCTTATCACATGGGAGGAAGGGGAGCATCTGATCTAGACTTGTACTATAGGGCAGCACAAAGTGTGCACGCTTATCACTGGATACACAGCCCGTCGGACACCTCCCCCCTTGGCATTGAGAGAACGGTGGCTTCCCCCCGGCCATTACCCATGCTGCTCTTTTCGCCCAGGTAACACGACTACCCACGCATGACACCACCTCTTAAAGTTACAGGCAGGGGCTATCCTGTTCTCGCCCCTAGACCACTAGAATGGTGCCACTGTCTGCCTCCATGTAGAGATGGAGGTGTAGTTTGCGCGCTTAATTCTATAGAGGTCAGAACTATAGGTAACTTGTTTGAGGGAGGAACAGTGAGAACCTGGGAAAATTTGGAAATAAGGGATGCTACGCCCACTCTCCTCACCAAATTCCAATTTCATAGAACCAGGCATGCGTTACATCAGCTATTGGGGGGCGACCGAGCGGAACCACCAGAACTGACTGCCCTTACTTTTGTTATAAAAACTGACATACCGAAGAGACTAGTATCTAAAATCTACAACCGTACCATGTCCTATAGGGAGAACTAATGTACCAAGGCCCGCTTGGCATGGGAAAGGGATCTAAATAGGGAAATAGATGACGCAATGTGGACGTACTGTTGCACCAGTACGAAACGCATTTCCCTCAATAGCAGACACTGGCTGATTCACTTTAAATATCTCAATTGGGTTTATTACACCCTGGAAAGCTGTGCAGTTATGGCCTGCGGGACGAATCGAGGTGCGAGCGCTGCAACGAATGGGGGGCGGACTTCATGCATCTAGCGTGGTTCTGCCCGGGAATCGCAAAGTTTTGGGAACGTGTCTTCTCTGAGATTGCCGCGGTTTTAGGGCAGGAGCTGGTGCCGGAGCCGGCTCTGGCTCTGCTGGGCTTCTCTAAACCTGTGCCTAAAGGGATGCGTAGATTAGTGGACATGGGGCTGCTGATGGCCAAGCGCAGAGTGGCGATTTGTTGGTCTAAGGGACCGCTTCCTACGACTGCTCAATGGGCGAATGATATGCTGTACTGCTGCACCCAAACAGAGGACTATAGTGACTTCCTTCCTCCCCGTAATAGGTCTAGGAACTTTTGGGCGCTGTATAGTGCGTATAGAGCTACTTAAGAAAGGCGCGACAAGTCCACTGAGGGAGAGGGTCGAACAGAGAGAGTATCCAGCCCTGAAGTATTGTAAAGAGTAGCTAGCCATGGTGGGAACAGAAGATACATAATGGGACCTGTGGAAGCACAGAGATATGTGATGTACCGTAAGCCTTATTTATAATTTAAGATTGGGTATACAATGCATATTACACTCATGGTGTGTTGGATGGCGCAGAATGATAATCACAAGTTATGGAGTCCTACTTTACTACTGGGAAGGTATGACTGCAAGTCACCACTGTTACTGTAATGTCCTGGTGATGGGAAAGTGTCTTTTGTTAACTGTTTTGTAAAGAGATGACAGTTTGAAATAAAATGAACTAAAAAAAAAGAGAGCACTAATGCCTGTGTAGATAGAGCACAATCTTTTAAAAAAACACAACAACTATTTGTGTTCTTTTGAAAAGCACATAAAGGGAAAGCAATCTCTAAACCAGGCATTGCTAGTTGAAACTCCCTATTCCATCAAGAGCCCACTCTACACCTAAGAAAGGGGCTTCTATGGCATTTTTATGTAACATTCCCACAGCTGACATAAGTAAATCAGCTCCATGGACTACACACATACATTTAAAAACATTACTGTGTAGCTGTTATTGCTCGACAACAAGCAGAGGTTGGTTAAGCAGTATAAGGTACTCTATTTCAAACAAATGCACCAAGCACAAGTTAATCACCTCTTACAGGGAGAACTGCTCTTTGGTCTGTGCTATGCATGTGTATCTAAAGCCACACATGCCATCAAACCGTGAATGTTACTTACCCAGTGGGCATCCGTTTGTGGCATGTAGTGCTGTAGATTCACGTGCGCCCACCCTCCTCCCTACATGGTCATCTCTATAGCATACACCATCCTTCCACGCCATCCTCAGCCGCCAAACAGAAAACAATCTAACAATGGAGTCGATGGGGGGAGTGGCCGGGCAACAAGGCCGACAGGACGTGAGCCCCGGAGCTTCTGGCCGGCTCGCCATGAATCCTGCCAAGAACTGCCAGTGATATGCGACTGCTGTAGAGCTCTGCAGCCGAATGGAAGATCGGCGATCTACGGAGGCGTCACCGAGCTCCGCTGGCGGCGGGGGCTGCTCGAGCTCTGAACGGTGTGTGTGGGGAGCGTGTGCCCTTGGAGGCCTTGGAGGCCGGGGAGGCTCCCGATCGCTGCTGCAGGCCCCGCCGTGACAAACCTGTCATGACTCCTCCCTTCTGTGGAGTGGAGTGTCAGCCAAGCAGATCTGTGTCGGAGGATACATGTGGCGGATGGGGGGGAAATGGATTTAATTCATAGTTTGGAGCTCTCCATAATAACACCATTTTCAGATACAATCCTGGTTGCAAATGACACCAGAGACCTAATTTGTGTAATGTTGGGATTCCGTACGCTGACACCATTCCACTAAGAAAGGACACAGAACATGCACATTGCTAGTGGTTACACAGCTGTCACATGTTCTGATAGATATCACTACAGGTCCTGTCAAAGGCAGATTGGGCTGAAAAGTTATAGTATGTGTTGACCATGGAGACACGACCCAACTTATGATCGCTTGGCCTAAGGTGTATGGCAGTGTCACAGGGAGGGAGTAATGGCGGCAGCTCTGGTCAGAGGAATAGATGAGCCGTGCCAGAGCTATTGGTGGTAGCGACCAGGGTTGCCGTCTGCGGTTGTGCCTGATCGGTGGGTGCAATGCTTTTAAAGGTAAGACTGTCACCCCTCATTTGAAGCTGCTGCACTAGATTGTATGTGGGAACAGAGTTCTGCAATCTGAGCACCGTGTCCCCCTACAGATTGAACACCAATGAAACTGTCTGAAATCTGCCTATGTGAAGCCTCCATGCTAGAGAGGTCTGCCCCCTGTTCATAATGGTGTGCGGGGGGGGGGCAGTATGGTCGCTGACACGACAGCTACGTGTCCCATCTCACTCTGTCATCTGTCGTTCTTGTTGCAGCTGGCCAAACATTCCTTGCGTCCCTTCTGCACGGTGTGCAGCCGACACTTCAAGACTCCACGGAAGTTTGTGGAGCACATGAAGTCCCCGGAGCACAAAGAAAAGGCCCGTGAGGTAAAGCAAACCTAGACTTGTGGCTGCTAAACCCTGCCAGGGTTGATTGGAGGAGACACTCGTGCTGGTGATGCGGGGGTGGGGGACTTCTTAGCGATGATTGGGTGGGAGTGAGAAAGTCACTTACTGACTTCCCTATTTGAAGAGCAGAGAGCATGTTAAGTTTCAAGACTGATTTGCAGGTGTGTGAACCCATTTTAAAAACACTTGTTGTTTTCTTCATATTAACACAGTAGAACATAATGAAACCAGTGGAATTCCTATAGTTACAGATGAGCATAATCTCCTTTCCATGTGGTACTGTGGGTTGAGTTGTAAGTCCATCAATCAGTAAGACCTTGAATGACCAGGGCCCTTTTTACTTTTACATCTGGGTATCCATGAATGTCTCGTCGCTGATTCATCCCCACCGTCCACCCCCATCTCCATTCCCTGAGGTCCTGCTTTGAAGACCCGAAGATGATTTCCATCTGACTTTTCCCTGCTCCTCAAAGAATCACGAGTCCTGAGATGACCGTGGCCTGTCCCTTCATTGCAGGAAAGAGTCTCGGAGAAGGAGCTGGGGGGCCCTGAGGATGCAGAGGAGTTAATTACAGTTGATGCAGTGGGATGTTTTGAAGATGATGACGATGAGGAGGATGGAACTGGTGAAGAAGAAAATGCTGAGGTGGAGTTTGAAAAAGAAGACTGTACTACCAGAAAGGTATTTCAATGCTTTTATTGAAAGGATTGTTTTTGCACCTCCTTCTTTTTTGCTTCCTCAACTCTTGTAATGTGTATATTCCTTCATGCATAAAACTTTCTACTCACCTGGCTGCACTCAAAACGTTTTGTGCAAGGCCTATGAAGCCTGAAAAATGGTTTGAATGGTCTTATGACTTCAGTTAAAGAGGCCGGTGTCCTAGACGGATGCACTGGAGCGGAGTATCCCAGTCTGACCTCTTCCAACTGAATGCATAGGAAGGCCTTGCAGAAGGACGCTTCGTCAGCATCAGGATGGCCACACAGTCCTTGTGAAGCCGTACGTGTGTGGACTGTAAGACCATAGGAAGCAAGCACTCCAAGCTCCGTGACGCAAGGCTGGAATGGTAGAGTCTGCCCAACTTCTTGGAAAGCAAATCTGACCTGATCAGCAGCCTTGTGTGCTGCAGAAAAGACAAGTGAAGACGGTCTGGGACCCCCATGGATGAGGGTAGTCTAAAGCAGTGAGAATCATCTTGGAATTGCTGCTTCTGCACTTTTTTGGGAGAAAAGGGTTCAGAAAACAATGGAGGAAGTGGGGGGGGGGGGGGGGGAGAGTTCTGCGAAAGCCTGATATTCGAGATAGAGAGCTCGGTGAGGTGCAGGAGGTTCTTTAGGTCCGTAATGGAATTGTGGATGCTCAAGGTTAATTCGGTAGCTTTGTGGTGGAGAGTGTCCAAATCCCTAAAAGAGGGGTGCTCTTGTGGGTAGGGGGCCGATCTTATGGGGACGGAACTGGTGGCGTGTGCTGTAGGCCTCGTAATGAAGCTAGATCTGTCAGAGCCATGTGTTTCAATATCTCCGCGGTAGGGAGGATTTGAGGTTGAAGGTTTGGAGAGACTTCTGGTGGCCTGGTAGACAGGCTAGAAGGTCTAGAGGGTTGGGCCAAGGGTTGGGGGGGCTATCAGTATCCATAGGAGAGGGATGGGAATGTAGGTTGGAGGCCAGGGGTAGGTGCACGTCGCAGTTGGTAAGCGCTGGATGCATAGTAGGGGGGGCTCTGTCGACCTATGTTGGGAGCCCAGTCATGGATGGATGGAGAGAGGCTATGTTCCCTTGGAGGATTAGGCGGGGGAAGGTGAGGGGGGAGCGAGGATGAGGGGGGTCGTGCACATATTTTTTAAGGAGAGCGAAGAGGTCCGCGAATTTGTTGAGGTCTTTAGGTAGAGCTTGGATCAGGATGATGCAATTTTTGTATAAGGTGATCGTGAGGACAGCACGCAGATTTGCGGATGGTGCGATTGTGAGTTTGTTGCCATGTGGAATGGTCCTAGTTTTATATACGTTAAGGAGATTCGAAAATGTTTTGCGCAAGAGAGACGTTCTCCTGGAATAGAAGATAAGGTCATTAATGATTGTACCCTTATCCGCGCTCGAGTGAAGGTCGAGACTAGGGTCTCAGGATGGAGTGTTTGAAGGATTTAGCAGCAGTTTTGGAGAGGTTGGGAGGATAGGTAATGGTGTAGGAGTTGTCGCCCGTGGGAGTCAGGCCAGGTCCTGCCATGTTGGGGAGAGTGTGGATACTCTCGTCCAGGGGGTCTGTTGATAGTAGTGAGGTATGTGGTAGGTCGAGGTCCCCAAAAAGGTCTGCCCAATGAGCTAGGTTTACCTAAAGAGTGCGCAATAATGCCATAATGCGTTGCCCCCTCTAAGGGTGTACGATGTAGTAAAGGTCCAGAGCGTCAAAACAATAGGAGTACTAGAACAGATTTAAAAACAATGCCAAGATGGCAGCTATAGAGGTTCAAGCGGTCCTCATTTTATAGTCCCAGATACACTTTGAGCAGTCCTCTTTTGCTTTTCCTGAGGAGGGATATGAGAGGACAGAAAGATTTATCAGTCCTCTTTCTATTCCTATGAATGCTTTGGGCAGTCTTCTTTCACTTTTTATGGGGAGGGGCATGTGAAGAAATTTTCAGGCTCCCAGTAAAATGGACAATAGGTTGCGGTCAGTGCTGGGCACAAAGATCCAGCACTGAGATCTCTCCTGATAACAGGTGAGTAATTTTGTTTTCGTTGATCGGGTGATTTTTGTGAATATTTCAAAGTTTCAAAACTCGACACTTAGAAGAAATTCCAAGTGAAAACCAGTCAATGTTACCCTATGGAGAAAAAGTGAGTTAACTGCTTTCAGGTAAGTACTCGACTGGCAGAGTTAAGGTTCTGGGCATAGACTCAGGGGTCTCCAAGGGTCAGGTAGGTACAGTTGTTACACCCTCAGCGGCACAGGGGCAGCCGGGTGCAGAGAGAGTTAGACCCAATGTTATCCTATGGAAGGCAGGGGGCCCTTGGTTGGTGGCTGCTTGCAGGCAGGCAATGCGGCTGTGGGAGCTGAGCTCCTGGTCACTTACACAGGGCAAATGGGGAAGTAGATAGGATAGATGTTGCACTTTTAGGGGCACTCGAGTGGCTGGTTGCAGGGTGCTTTTGAGCCGTCGGGCGCTCATTGGATTTCAATGGAGAAGCTCTAAGACGAACAAAGGCTGCAAGCTCGGGGACGAAGATTCTTCAGGTGCGACAACCACTTTGAAAGGTGAGTTGGGGGAGCTGTAGGTTAGGTAGGCACCCAGGAGTTGTGCACAGGGGGCTGCAGGGCGCCGGGTGCAGGGGTGCCTTTTGGCGTCGGGAAATCTTACCCTCAGCTGGACGCGGTTGGGTGGTCCCTGGTTGTGAGGCTGCAGGCGTCGTCAGGAGCGTCAAGGAGGGTCCTTGGGTGCTGGATTCTTGGTCCCAGTCGCCGGGGGGGACATCCTCATGGTCTTTGTTCACTCAGGCACTCAGTGCAGAGTGTGCTGGATTTGCGGTTCCTGGCTTGGCACCAGGGGTTGTTGCTTGTTTGAGCAGAACCACTGCTCGTGGGAGTCCCAGTCTTTTAGAGGAGCAAGGCAGTCAGGTCCTCTGGGGTTTTCGAGGTTGCTGACCACTGGAGACCCGGGATTTAGCAGAAGCAGGTTCGGGGGTCGACAGGCCTGTAGGGCTGCGACCAACTCAGTTGGTGTCGTCCTCTTGTTAGCAGCTGCACGGCAGGTCTTCTTTCTTCTTATCCTTGGTAGTTTCGTAATCGGGATTTGAGGAAGGAAGGTTCAGGGAGCGCCTAAATACTAAATTTAGTGGTGTTACAGGTAGGTGAAGGTCAGGGACCAATGGGTCCCTTCCCTGGGGTGGGTACACCCCCTATCCTGCCACTCTCCAGTGGGTGGGGGGCAGGAGCCTAGTCCTGATTGGGTAGGGCTCCCCATCCTCAAGATGGCGAGAGCCCGGAGTTGTGCTTCACCTCGCCTCCCCCACCTGAGGAGTGGGGTTGGCAGAGGCTGGCACTTCCCCTTTCCTCACTTTGGTTTTCCCGCCGATCTTCCCACCAGAGTGGGGGTCAGAACCGGTGGGGGCCAGTTGCTGAGTACAGCAAGTAGCCTGGGGAAGCTCACAGAGGCGGCATGCCTTTGAAGCTTCCCCTGCCCATCCTGGGGGAGGAGACCTAGCACCTCGCCCAGGATGTGCATTGATGCAGACCCATGAGAGCGGATGGCTCTCTACCCAGGGGTCCAGCAACATGTCTGCTGTGTGGCAGCCTCTCAGCCAGGATGCTGGTTGTTGGTTAGGTTCAGGGGTCATCTCTAAGATGCCCTCTGTCGTGCATTTTACATTAAATCCCACACTGGCATCAGAGTGGGTTTAATGTGCTGAGAAGTTTGATACCAAATTTCTCAGTCTTCATTGCAGCCATCATTGTGCTGTGGAGTTCGTGATGACGATCTCCCTGCACCATATACTCTTAATGGCAGCACTGCACTTACAGTGCCCAGGAATGGACCTGGGTACTGTAGGGGTACAGGGCTCATGCACCTGTACCCACACCACTGGCATAGGGCACCCAGCTAGAGGGGTGGCTGAGGTATGCCAGGGCAGTGTGTTTGTGGGCATGGCACACAGGGATGTGTGCCATGTCGACTCTCTGTTTTGTTCTGCACCAAGACACTCAGCCTGCAAAGGCAGTGTGTGTGTGTGTCAGGGTGCAGGGCCTCTAAGGGTGGCACAATAAGTGCTGCAGCCCTTAGGGGCCTTCTGTGGCCACAGGGCCCTGGGTACCTACGGTACCATTTACCAGGGGCTGACATGTGGCCAGAGATGCCAATTGGGTTTAGGCTTCAATGCAATTTTAGGGAAGGAACACAGGCCCTGGGCACCTGATTTGCAGGAGCCCATGGCACACTCAGTCAAAGTACATCAGCAATTCAGCAAACAGTGGGGGCATACCATGCAAGAAAGATGGCACTTTCTCACCCAAACGAAAGGTGATGAGACTAACCTTGCCCTATGGAGTCTTCATTATCTAAGTGGAAGAACCTGGAAAGTCCATCTGCATTGGCAAGGCCAGTCCCTGGTCTGTGTTCCACTTCAAAGTCCATTCCCTGTAGGGAGATGGACCACCTTAGTAGTTTTGGATTTTCCCCTTTCATCTGCATCAGCCATCTGAGAGGTCTGTGGTCAGTTTGAACCAGGAAGTGAGTCCCAAACAGGTATGGCCTCAACTTCTTCAGGGACCAAACCACAGCAAAGGCCTCCCTCTCAATGGCACTCCCAACGCTGCTCTCTGGGGAGTAGCCTCCTGCTTATAAAAGCAACAGGTTGGTCTTGGCCTTCATCATTGGTCTGGGATAGGACCGCTCCTATCCCTAGCTCAGAGGCATCAGTCTGCACTATGAACTGCTTGGCATAATCTGGAGCTTTTAGAATTGGTGCTGACCACATTGCTTCTTTTAGGGTGTCAAAAGCCTTTTCGCAACTAACTGTCCAGTTAACCTTCTTGGGCATCTTCTTGGAGGTGAGTTCTGTGAGGGGGGGTCACAATGGACCCATACCCCTTCACAAACCTCCTGTAGTATCCAGTCAAGCCAAATAATGAGCTTTGTATTCTTAAAGTGTAGGAACGGTTGCATCCATCAGCCTAAATCACTCAAGAGTTAAGGATAGGGTTTGGTTGCTATGACATACTCATTTATTTAGTCTGTTGATAATGACATTCATGTCAACTAACAATTATATCCGAATATTCACAGTCTTTATTCAAAGATCCAGTATAAAAAACAGCTGACACTTTATTCGCCCCATTGTGCTGTTTACTAGGACATATGTTTACTAGGTGCAAAGATTGTTGTATGAAGCTGGCTAGGCATATGGTGCACACTTATTTAAGTGAGGCACCTTGCACTAATCTAGACAAACCTTATGGTGATTTTAGTGGTGTTAGACAACCTTAGAAAGCTCTCTAACTGGTAGCTGTGGAGAGCAGCCTTCAGGCTTAGTTCTGAAGGAGTGTTAAGCCTCTTCTTTTACCAGAAGTAATCATGTAGTGAGGGTTAAAGTACCACACAGTATAGTTATAAATAGTTATATTTATTACACACACTAACACATTGGTATATCTCCTACCCGGAGATATAAAACACAATACACATAATATTTCAAGAGTAGAACAGGTAAATAGCACAAATACACAGTGGCCTCCAGGGGGAGACCAAACCATATACTAAAGTGGAATGTGAACTGCGACCAAAGTCAGGTCTTGGACCAGAAGATTAGAATAGCTGGGGACACAAGGAACCTCCCAAGGTAAGTACCCAGGAACTCCACAGAGGCCGTGTGCAGAGAGGAAACACAACTGCAAGTCAATAGGAAAGTCGAGGTTGAAGTTTTCAAGAAGAAAGACCATTCCCAGAGGACCCTGAAGAAGCCCGATGGAAGGTTGGAGAGTCACCCTAACCGTGGATACCCCAGGAACCACAATACCTACACCAGGGAAGCCAGATGCATAGGTTCTAAGTGACGTCGGAAACCGCTGTAGCCCACAATGGAGGACTTCAAAGAAGATGGCGCTGGCGAAAAAGGTGAAAGAGTCTGATGGAGTCCAAGGATGGATTCTTGAAGAGAAGAACCTGCAAGCAGAGTGGACAGAGTCTATGCCACTCAGAAGTGACCAGGAGGCACGGAAGACCAATGACCACCAATGAGCAGGAGAGTTCACAGTGACCTTGCTGTTGCAGCTGTGAGGATCAGGCGACACTGTGGAAGACCAGGAGCCATTCACAAGCTGTCCCACGTCGGAAGTCGAGAACCAGGTGTCATGTCCGGCGGGAGCACCAACAAGCCTTGGCAGCAGCAAAAGACCTGGCAGGCAAAAAAGGTGCAACGCTGGGACCAGCAAGGTCCAAGGGACTCACCAAGTGCAGTAGAGTCTGAGCAGGCCCTGAGCAAGCAAGGGAGCCCACTGAAGCCCAACAAGACCCTCAAGAGGACCCACAGGCCGAAGGCACAGGAGTCACAAGAGGACCTCGAGCAGCTCGCCAAAGATGCAGGCCCACGGTGCAGAGGGTGCGGTGAAGCCGAATATCTTGTCAGAAAGAGATGCTGGAGCTTCTTGGAGCCAGAAGATCTCTGAAGGACAGAGTCAACATGCCTTGGCAATGGCAATTCGACGCACTGCACAGGGGAGCTGTTCCAGCAGTTCCGAAAAGGGATACTGGCCTCAAACTTGCTGAGAAAACAGTGCAGGCCTCGAGGGAGTTGCAGAACCACCACATGTGTTGCTGAGCTTGCGAAGTCCGTGGGACGTCAGAAGCAGCAGACCGTTCAGCTTAGTTGTGATGCCTGCAGATGGAGGGGAATGACTCCTTCACTCCAAGGTAAATTCGGGTGTCTTTCATGCATACAGGACTGGAGAAGACCCTGGATGAATCACAGGCAAAGACAATGCAGAAGATGGGCACGACAATGAGACCAGGAGCAGCAGGAGTATTCCTGGATGCAGTCTCGGTTCCTAAAGCGAAGTCCAAAGTGTCCAGACGGTAGAAGTAGAAGTGGTTTTGGATCTGAATCTTGTCCCAAGACGAATCTGAAGAGCCACCCACAGGTAAGCCCTTCAGTACCCTAGGGAAAGGCTTGGGACGAATCGGAGATCCCTCCCAGAAGAGGGACTGGACAGAGGGGAGGATACTCACATGTCCTTTGTCCAGTTTCGCTTAAGAGCGGGAGACAACGGCTCGCTGAACTGGTTCCAACTGGAGTATGCAAGGAGGGCACCAAATGTCTGAAGCAGTCTGGTGGCGCTCGCAAGTGCCCCCACACCAGCCCAATACACTAATTCCTGTCTGGGAGGTGGTCACACCTCCCTATGACAGGAAACCTATTGCTCTACCTTCTCCTGCTCGTGCTCAGCTCAGCTGCAGGAGGGCAGAATAGTGTCTGTGGTCGGCAGCAGCACTAGCTGGCTGTTAGACCGTGAAAGGCTGGCACCGGGAATACAGGGGGGCTCCCTAGGGGTGTCCCCCAGGACATGGTATTCTACATCCAAAACTGAAATCGGTGTTGGGGTAGGATTCCGACATGTTTGATACCAAACATGACCAGTTTCGATGCAGCCATGATATAGTTTTTTTTTTTTTTTTTTTTTTATTTTTTTTTGGAAAACCTTTATTTAACAGTATGCGCAGACAGATACGGGCCTACAACCCTCAGGCCGGCCTCGACAAAAAAAGGGCACATCAGCAAGCAATTATACGATTCAGCAGCATATCAGTACAAGCACGAATAGACCAGATTACGTTATACACAATTGTGCCGCCGAGCGCCAGGATGATGAGGTTTAAGTTTTATAAAGTTTTGAAATAAGTCCATAGCAACAGGTCTGGAAGGATCCGAATCAGAGCAATGCAGTTAGGACTATAGTGGGCAACGATCATCAGAAGAGTCAGCAAGCATTATCCGTAAGGTAATCAATCGCACTCAATGAAATCAGGATAGAAAAGAAGCATATCACATGACGATCCCCAAGCACTACCCACAAGTTCCCAATCCTCCCCTCGACCCAAGAAATAAGAAAGGAAAGAGCAAACGAGAAAGGTAAAGAGTAGAAAGGGAGAAGAGAAAGAGAGAAAAGAAAGAAAGAAAAAGGAGGCCCATAGAAAAAAACCAACAAGGAAATATACCCCCCACCCTACACGCATGCAGAGGCTACGGCCTACCCCCCCTAGCAGTGTGTCTGTCGCCCCAAAAGAGTACCCGAAATGTAGGAGAAGAGAAAGAGAAGAAAAAGAAAAAGAATGTCACGGTTGATCGGAGGAGGGCCAAGGATCTATTCAATACAAGCAAAATCGTTACCCGCGGTCACCCAACCCCAGGCCCCGACCTAACACCCTGCTACATGCACCTCCAACAGTCACAAGTCCCAGTCCCAGCCATATACATATCAATGTGCAACAAGAAAAACCCCCTTCCTCAGCCTTGGCCCCTTCGAATCTGCAGTCCAACAGAATCCAATTGCAGTACAGCCAACCTGGACGGGATGGGCCACCACGGAGTCCGTTGCAGCAATCGAGGGGTAAGAGACAAGTCAAACTGGAGCGAAGCTCGATAGTAAAGGACCACAGAATGCGCCACTGCTATGCGGTGGCTAGTACAACAGGGAGCAGGACGATGCATAAATCCCAGAGTAGCGGCCGGCCGATGTACAGGAAGCAAGTCCAGGAGGACGCTCAGAAACGTGGCACCAAAGGACAAAGGAGATGGGCAAAACGGCGGCTGAGGCACAAGCTCCGGCCATACCAAGGGAGCAGGATTGTCAGACTCCTCCAGGGCAGAGCCGAGGAGTACCGCAGCGGGCACTGGGACACGTCCCCCCGTCACTGCCACATACCTCAACTCGGGTGATCCACCGACAGTCGACTGAAGATGTGGCTTAACATGCCGCACTGGAGAATCATCATGGCCAGCTGAAAAAGTCCGATCAAACCGGTCCTCCAAACCAGTGGCAGAGTCGCGGAAGGCCAACCACAGGTCCTCCAGTGCTGCCAGGATGTCGCGAAGCCCCAGCGGTGGATCAAGGATGGAGGGTGCTGTTGCGTCCGCCATCTTAGGCAAGCAACCATCGAGCGCCCCGGGAAGCAAGCCCCCTTCACCAGCCATCGGTATCTGGAAGGTGATAAGCTCTCTGCGGGGCCCCGGTGGTGCAGGAAACGTGGAGGCAGCCGGTCGTGGAAAGGCTTCAAGGACAGGGGAATCTGTGGTGCAGGGAAACCCACCGGCGAGACCAGGGCTTCCGATGCGGAAGATGGCGTCCGCTGCTGTAGGCTGCAACAAAGAAGCGATCCCGGCCCTCTCCCAGCTGGGCCGGGATACAGTATACGGGAGCTGGATACAATGTTGCGAGCGGGGCGCGCTGGGCAGCCGAGCATGGAAAAGGCTGCTGTGAGAATCCCAGCGCCGCGCTCCAGGTCCGGTGCACCGGCTCCTCCCTCTCCACAGCGGCCGCTGCTATCGTTGTCGCCGCCGGCCGTCCCCACTAAACAATGGCCCGGCTGCGACCGCTTGGAAGGCCGGAATGGAAACCGGGGCCCAACTCCGCCGGGGCAGCTCCGTTTTCGACCGGAGTCAAAGTATCGTGGTCAGGAACGTGGCGCAGGTACGCGTAGGGCTCGGAGGCGCAGGATTCTTGCCAGGATATCGACGAAGGGCGAAAGGGTCGGCGGAGCCGAAGAGCTAGGCGGCCATCTCGGCTGCAGGCTAGGCTCCTCCCATGATATAGTTAAACATCTCATAATTTACTTGATGTCCACTGCCACTGTATATATTAAATGGCTAACTGCCTTACAAAGCCTGGAGAATCGACTCTGGGGTTTGTAGGGGGTGTCCTGCTCATGCTGGGCACCCTCACACTTGTAAACTAGCACCCTGCCTTCAGGATTGAAAGGACTGACTTAGTGGTGATTTAGAGATTTTAAGTGCAATGACCTCTGATTTTAGGAAACGTATATCTGTTGTGAGTGGGGCTAGCACCAACCCCCACCGGCTGCAATGGCAGGCCGCTGGTCACAGTTTCAGTGGTCTCTCAAGTGTGGCGTAATACATGCTGCAGCCCCCTGGCGTACCTATGCCCTGGGTACCTTAGTCCCATATCATATACTAGGGAGTTGGAAGGGTACACCAGTAGCCAATTAGGAAGGTACTTAAGTACTTACCATAGTCGAATTTAGGAAGAGAGGTAGTGACTGGGGTCCTGATTAGTAGGATCCCAGTCAGACTAGTCATAAAACAGAATAACACCAGCAAAAAGGGGGGTAACCATGAAAGCAGATCCTACTTTCCTACAATTGTGTTTAAAAGTGTTGTTCGATTGAAAGGGATACAGGAACTAACCAACAAAGAAGGTAAGACTTAAAACCATGATAAATGAGGAGGGTATTGAATATTAATTCTCATGGATATCAAGATATGTACCTCAAGTTTGTGCTTAAAGAATAATTAATTTTGCCTTTAATAGCAAAGGAAATTCATTGTTGTAAGCTGTGTTGGGTTATCGAGGGTGTCATGCTACCCCCATAAACTTAAGTCTTACCTATCAGCATAAATCTTAAAATAAGTTTGTTTTTTCTGAAAAGACAGGATTAGAACGTTTCGAGGAGCCCCTGCAATCTGGTCTTAAACGGTGATCAAACCGGTTTGTGTGTGTACTGGGTATGTGGTGCAAAGTCTATCATTTGTGTCAGTAGATGTATATGGGGAGGAGTGGAGAGACCTCTTGAGAGATGCTATATTGGGATTTGAAGACAGTGTGCGAAACGAAAGAGAAACAAAGGAAGAGAGATATTGCAAGCGCATCTTATGGATAGCATAAAGTCTGTCGTTAGTGTCAGTAGATGTATATGGGGAGGAGTGGAGAGACCTCTAGAGATGCTATATTGGAATTTGAAGACAGTGTGCGAAACGAAAAAGACACAAAGGAAGAGAGATATTGCAAGCGCATCTTATGGAAAGCATAAAGTCTGTCATTAGTGTCAATGAATGTGTATTGAGCAGGTGATGGAAAGTCTTGGGCGGCCATGTTAGGATGGTCAGGACTGTGTATGTAACGAGACAATTACAAGTCGAGGTTACTGAAGTGCAATAATAAGTCTTCGGTCTAACTGACAACTATAGAATTAGTCCTTGCTTGTGACTCCTATATGACCTGCCAATTGATCATAGTTACTGACTTATCCTTGCATTTTTTAAACAAAAGGAGCGCCCTGTAGGTGGATCGGCTGCAGCCAAAAGAGCTTGTAAGATTATGACTGCCCCTTTCAGGGAGCACATTCCATCAGTATCCCATCATAATGCATCAGTGCTCCAGTTCTTTTTTTTTTTTTTTTTAACTCCTGGCAACAAATCTATCCACCCTTTTGCGTAAATCACTGAATTCGAGAGCTTTGGATGTCAGGAGTATTTATTTTCTGTTTCCTGGCAGGAAGGAAAATGCTACTTGCCAGTATGCATCTGTTCTTGGCATGTAGAGCTGCAGAGTTGTACACTGTGCATAGATCCCCATCTGGTGTTGGGCTCGGATGCTTGCACTTTGTTGTTTTCGTGGAAGAGTCTTTTTGTAGTCATGAGATAGGTGACTCCTCCCTTGGACGATAGTGCACATGGGCATCGACTCCATCCTCAGATTGTTTTTCGCCATAATGGGAAATGATGGAGTTGGTAAGAAATAATGAGATGTCCATGTGAATGTATCTAATTGAGATAGTTCTGGAACAGATACAGGTTCCGGGGAGGCGGTTGGGCGTGTAAAACTCTGCAGCTCTACATGCCAAGAACAGATGCATAATGGTAAGTAGCATTTTCCGTTCGAGGCATATGAGCTGCAGATTGTACACTGTGCATAGACTGTACAGCAGTGTCTCCCCTAGCGGTGGTCACCTGTATCTGTTGCAGTGGTTTGAAAAAGTGTTTTAAGAACAGCGTGGCCTATGGAAGCCTGTTGCTTAGCCTGCACGTCAACACAATAGTGTTTGGTGAAGGTGTGTGGTGTAGACCATGTTGCTGCTTTACATATGTCATCTAAGGGGATGTTCCCTAAGAATGCCATGGAAGCCTCTTGTTTGCGTATTGAGTGCGCTGTAGCGGGAATTGTTAATGTGCGTTTAGCCATTTGGTAGCATATTTGAATGCATTTTACTATCCACCTAGTGATCCCAGCTTTGGAGATGGGGTTACCTTTATGAGGTGGTGAGAAGGCTACAAACAGTTGTTTTGTCTTTCTAAAGGGTTTAGTTCTGTCAATGTAGTAAAGTAGGGCTCTTTTGATGTCAAGTGTGTGAAGAGCTCTCTCTGCTACAGAGTCTGGGTTTTGGAAAAACACCGGTAACTCAACTGATTGGTTAAGATGAAAAGCAGAGATTACTTTGGGAAGGAATTTTGGATTTGTTCTAAGAACCACCTTGTTACGATGTGTTTGTAAGAGTGGTTCTTGTATGGTTAAAGCCTGGATCTCACTTACTCTCCTGAGAGAGGTAATTGCGACAAGGAAAGCTACTTTCCATGTGAGGAACTGAAGTTCACATTTATGTAGAGGTTCAAATGGGGGACCCATGAGCCTGGTAAGAACAATGTTTAAATTCCACACCGGAGAGGGTGGCAGTGGGGGGAATGATCCTTTTAAGGCCCTCCATAAATGCTTTAATTGCAGGTACCCTAAATAGTGACAAGTATTGTCTGTTTTGTAAATAAGCGGCAAGTGCCGCTAGGTGTAATCCTATGGATGAATATGCTAGATTACACCTTTGTAAGTGTAGCAAATGATGTCCTGTATTGAAGCATCTAGCGGATAGATGTTATTGTTATTGCAGTACATGACAAATCTTTTCCATTTTGCTGCATAGCATGCTTTAGTCGTAGGGCGTCTGGCTTGTTTAATGATGTTCATACAGTCTGGTGGAAGGTTAAGGTAACCGAACTCTAGGACTTCAGGAGCCAGATTGCTAGATTCAGTTGACCTGGATCGGGGTGCCTCATGTCTCCATGGTTCTGCGTTCGAAACGTTGTGGAGAGACGTCGTTTTTGGTGTGGGACTACTGAAAGTTCCAGTAGTGTTGTGAACCGTGGTTGCCGTGCCCATGTGGGAGCTACCAGGATCATCCTGAGAGACTGTTGTGTGAGCTTGCGTACTACTAGGGGAATCAGTGGGAGTGGCGGAAAAGCGTACGCAAATCTGCCTGACCAGTTCATCCAAATCGCATTGCCGTTGGACAACGGGTGTGGGAACATGGCGGCGAAGGTTGGGCATTTTGCATTTGCGTGTGTGGCGAACAGATCTATGTCTGTTTGACCCCACATTTGGAAAAATGGTTGAAGAACTTGGGTATGAAGTTCCCATTCGTGTATCTGTTGTGTCTGTCGGCTTTTATTCTAAACAACAATGGTCCCTAGGAAAGGGTGGACAAAACTGATAAATACAGACCCAGTCAGTGCTGTGTTAGTTAAACGTGTCCAGCCGGACAGAGGTTCAATGTTTAATTTTTCAGCAATTCTAGGAGATATGTACAAGACAATATACTGAGAGTGGGACACAAGCCTGCATTCCACTACAGAAACGTAGAAACATACAAAACATATAGTCTGGGAAACATTTAAGCAAGGCTCAGGCAACGCTCACGGTTTGTTCTCAGGAGAAAAATTCGCAGTTATAGGTAAACAAATCACAAGCAACACCTCTACATGACAAATAGTAACATCATAGTGTATGTATGAGGTGTTTTAGGGTGTCGATGGCATTTCGATCCAGGAGACAAATGTTTGGATCATCATCAGGACATTAAATAAGTATGCCCGAATTATAGGTGCCTTAAATTACGTGGATTTATACGTCGGTGAGTAAGGGTAGCGGGAATGTCCTCAATGGGAGTGGCGGAGGTAGAGGTTGCGATGTAAAGTTAGGAATTTAGCGTAATGCATCAATTGTTGAATCAGAAAAAGAGCCACGGGAGTGTGCTGTGTGGGCGCGATGGCCTTTAGCCGTAGGTTACGGCGTGATGTTTCAGAGGATCAATGTCCGTAGATGCAGGGACTTAGCAGATCCGCAATTTGATTGTGAACTCCTGGAAGATGTTCTGCTAGAAGGTATATGTTTTGTGGAATGGCCCATCTTCAAATGTTTTGCGACAGCTGCAAAGAATGTGTGCCTCCCTGTTTTTGTATGTAATACATGGCTGTCATGTTGTCCATCCGGACTAGGACAGTCTTGTGATGTAAATGTACTTGGAATGATTTTAATGCCAGAAAGATTGCTAGTAATTCTAGGTGATTGATGTGGAACACTTTCTGTTGAGTGGTCCATTTGCCTTGAATTGTGTGGTTTAGGAGATGGGCTCCCCAGCCGGTGAGTGACGTGTCTGCTGTTAGCACTATCTGTGGAACTGGCTCTAGGTATGGCCGCCCTTTGGAAAGGTTTTGTGTGTTCCACCACTGCAGAGAGCGATGTGTGCGGCTGTCCGCCAACACCCGATCTGTAAGTTGCCCTTGAGCCTGGTTCCACTGACGTGCTAGGCATTCTTGTAAGGGGGCATTTGAAGTCTTGCATGAGGTACGATAGAAATGCAAGAGTCCATCATTCCTATGAGTTGCATGAATACCCTTGCTGGGAGGGAATGCTGTGGCTGAAATTTGGTGATTAGTGTTTGTATGCTGGCTATCCTGGCTGGATTGGGATATGCCAGAGCTCTAGAGGTGTCCAATGTGGCCCCTAGATACTAATGTATGTGTGAGGGTTGGGGTAAAGATGTGACTTGGTGTAGTTTGCTGTGAAACCCAAGTAGTGTAGCAGCTGGGTGGTTTGATGAGTGTGATGAACACACTGGTTGAATGACTTGGCTTTTATCAGCCAGTCGTCGAGGTATGGAAAGACATGGATTTGTTGTCTTCTCGAGTGTGCTGCTACTACTGCAAGGCACTTTGTGAACACCCTGGGTGCGGTGGTCTCCCCGAACGGAAGGACTTTGAACTGATAGTGTTGTCCGTCCACTATGAATCTTAGATGTTTCCTGTGAGCAGGGTGTATGGAAATGTGGAAGTAGGCGTCCTTGAGGTCTAGTGTAGCAAGGAAGTCGCCTTGTTGAAGTAGTGGGAGGACCTGTTGAAGAGTGATCATGTGAAAATGATCTTGACTGTATGTAGAGTTTGAAAGGTCTGAGGTGGAGTATTGGCCCAAGGGTGCCGTACTTTTTGGGGATTAAGAAATACAGCGAGTACAGCCCTGTTCCTTGATGCTGTAACGGAACGAGTTCAATTGCCTGCTTTTGAAGCAGTTAGAGAACCTCTTGTTTTAAGAGTGTGAGATGTTCTGCGGACATTGGACGCTGTTTGGGTGGTATGGTGGGTGAGGTTGCTGTAAGTTCCAGGCAGTAACCATGCTGGATAATTTGTCTTACCCACTTGTCTATAGTGATGGAATTCCAGACAGGTAGGAACTGTATTAGTCTCCCTCCGACCAGGGTGGAATGGTCTGGGGGGAGTGGAGGGAAGTCACTGTTTATTAGTGGAGGAGGCGCGAGTGTTGTTGTTACCTCGGCCTCTCCCTTTGTTGTTATTTCCCCTGTATCCGCCTCTAAAATATCCTCTGTTGGGGGATGTTTGCGTGGTGTTTTTGTAGGAAGAAGAGGCGGTGTCTGTTCCGATATTTTTGGATTCTCCTCTATAAAAGGAGCGACAAAAGGAACCACGTGTGGATGGAGACTGTAATGCCTCCATGGATTTAGCAGTCTCCGTGTCCTTTTTCATTTTCTCTGGAGTGGTGTCTCCAGCCGGCCCAAAAAGTTGTTCTTGATTGAATGGCTGATTGAGGATAGTTGTCTGCACCTCCTGTTTGAAGCCTGAGATGCGTAACCAGGCATGTCGTCTGAGTAATAGACTAGTGTTAATGGCCATAGAGGCTGTGTCAGCTGCATCAAGGGCACACTTAATTGATGCATTGGTTATTAATTTGCCCTCCTGGATTAAAACATTTGTCTTGGTTTTATATTGGTCAGGTAAATGTTGTAATAGGGTTTCTAGTTGGTCATAGTGAGCCATATCGTACCTAGCAAGTAATGCCTGTGTGTTGGCTATCCGCCAGTGATTAGCTACTTGGGCAGCAACTATCTTGCCGGAGGCATCTACCAATTTAGACTCTTTATCCGGAGGTGGCGAATCACCGGAGGTCTGAGAGTTGGCCCGTTTTCTAGCATTAGTTACCACTAGTGAGTCTAAAGGAAGTTGACCCTTGATGTAAGTAGGATCATCGGGAGCGGGTTTATATTTTTTGTCAATACTGGGATTGAGAATTCTCGCTCTCACAGGGTCTTTGAATATGTCTGGGGCATGTTTGATGACCCCCTTTAGTATTGGCAGGGTTTGTACAGTCTTTTGTGACTGTTCAAAGGTGTCTAGAAAAAAATCCTTGTCTTCAGGATCAGAATGCATCTGAACACCATGGTAGAGAGCAGCACTATTTACAAGCTGACCAAAGCCAATATTGTCATCTGAGGAGATGACTTTGTTGGATATGCCTGGGGATCCGGGAGGTTTGGAGGATCTATTGGGTCATCATAATCGTCCCAATCGTCCTGTGGTACGTCCGTGTCATAATCGGGGTCAGTGAAAGGATAATTGTTGCTTCCCCCACCCCCTGAATCATCATCATCCTGTGGTGGTGGTGAGTGTTGTTGAAGGTTTGGAGAATGTGGAGGAGAGACAGGCTTAGGAAGAAGAACAGGAGAAGAGGGTCGTATAGGTGAAGTGGCAGTCTTTTCTCTTCACAGGCACTGCAGGAGTGTCTGATATGTCCACCTTTCTCTTCTTGTGTGGAACAGCAGCCACATGTCCTGTTTTGGGGTCTATGTAGAGAGTTTTTGTATGTGATAGAGACTACTAGCCGCAGATTCCTTAACGTAGAATTATCCCCAGGCGTGAGACTGGACCCGGAAAACTTTCTTTGCCCCAGCATCTCTGTGCGCCGGGGGGACGGTACCAGACGACTCCGCCCTTACATCGTCCGCGGGCGTTACATAAGCCCCACCACGGCGCGCTGACATCAGTTTCCTTCTTTTCTGCGTGCAACACGGATCCGGATCGTGTCCCTGACCTGTTTTCAGGCCTTCTTTTCACACTTTGCGATGTGGGACAGTGTGCGAATGCCTTCGGGCTTTAAAGCGTGCTCGTCTTGCGCGCGTCAGATGTCAGTGACGGACCCTTATCCTATTTGCATGTGGTGGTTGGGCGAGCACCATGATTCCACGGACTGCAACGCTTGCCAGCATCTGAAGCCTAAGTCCCAGCAGGAGCGCCGGATGAAGCTCCTTTCAGCCCGGTTGTCCAGTTCGGTGTCGTCTCTGGATCCGTCCCCCGCGGAAGGGTCCAAGAATCGCTGCTTCCAATTCCGACATCGCCCATCACCGAGGCCCTTGGGGCATCGCTCGCCCGTCGGTAAGTCTTATAGCTTGTCCCTGAGGCCTGGTCCCTGCGCTGCGGAGGGCACGGGTTCTCCGCGGGACATGCGGCCTCATTCGTCAACACCCTACCCGCCGTTTCCCAGCCTCAGGGCGACCAGGGCCCAAATGGAGGCCTATGCTGCGGCTCTGCAGGCTTCCTTGGCCCCTCCTCTTCCTGAGACATCCGCGGCTCCCTTGCCACGGGCGGGGCCTTCTGCGGCTTAGCTGGCGGCTCCGGCGCTGACAGGTTCGGCTTCAGTTTCTGGAGGTGTGGTGTCATTGGGGTGCGGCCCTACGGGGTTCCCCTCTTTGGCCCACCGCGCCTCTGCCTTGCCACAAACCCCCAAGGGGGTCCCTGTGGTGTCGCGGGAGGTTGCCGGGACTCACAGCTAGCCCCCAAGTCTCCTCGGTCTTCTGGGCAGGCGGTGGCCTTGCCAGAAGCCGAGCTGACGCCGCTCAGGCGCCGATGTCTGTCGACCCTGGTGGCGCAGGGGGTGTTGGCTAGGGGCCGGGGCGCGTCCCTCTCGTCTCTCCACGCAGGCGGCTGCTACATCGGAGGTCGAGTCGGCACCTTTTCGGCGCCGTTCTTTCGCCGACCCAGAGTCAGCCCTGCCCCATTCTCCTAGGGCACAAATGGTGGAAGAGGTCATCTCTGCATCCCCTCCGGTCGACATCATGCCGGCACCTGTGGCGGACTCCACGGCGCCACGCCGTGCTGGCGTCGGATTGTCTCCAGACGACCCCTCCTCTCCGGAGGTTCGTCAACTTTTTGTCTCTTCTTCCCCGGAGACGGGACACCGCGTCATGGCCTTTTCCCAGGCGTCTTACAGGGAGGGCACTTTGCCGTCCCCGCGGCGGCAGCCTTTCCCAGAGGCACCTCGGGTCCCCCACTCGTCCGTGAATCTTCCACCATTCCGGGGCTGGCCATTTCTTCCTCCAGCTGGATTCGGGGATGGCCGGCTTAGTTTACAGCTGTCATCCACGGAAGAATTGCTTTCCCCCCCACGACGCCCTACAGAGGGGAGTGCGGCCTTTGCCCGGGCCATTTTCACGGCCGCTGACATTTTGCACATGGGCGACCCCACCACCCCATTCCCTACGTACCATTTGCTTGAGGTTCTCCATCAGGGCTCTGGTAGACCGGAGCTGCTTCTTCCCTTCGAAGCTTCACTCCATGATTCTCTTCTGGGGGCATCCTGCCACGTGGGATCCGGTGCCCCAGTTGCTCCTCCACCGCCACCTTCCTGCTCCGCACTATCCAGTCTGCCTTTCTTTCCACCCTTCTACCCAGGGCCCTCTTCTGCAGATTGATTTTCCTTCCTTACCTTTGGTGTTGTTTCCTCTGTAACGGGATGCCCGGTGGTTAGATTCATGGGGGCGTAACCTCTTCGCGTCCTCTAGTGCTGCTCTGCGAGCGCTCAACACGCTTTGTGTGTTGGCCAGGGCTACTTCCAGCTTGTGGGATTCCGTGGGGTCCATTCTGTCATCTACCTCTCAAGAAGGTGTCTGCGCTGATCTGCGGCGCCATGTGATGGATGGCCGTTTATTCTTCGTTCGGCCCTGGATGTTTCTGATGCTCTCGGCCACACAAAGGCAAGTTCAGTAGCTCTCCGTCGCCATGCTTGGCTGAGGGATAGCGTGTTCCCTAAGAATGTGAGGGAACGTCTCGTTGACCTGCCTTTTGATGGGGTGCTTTTGTTTAACACCCATGCGGATGCCGCCATTCAGCAGCTCCTTGCGGGGCTCCGTCCTCCTCCCCCTCCGTAAACTTGGCTTGCCAGGCCTCTGCTACTTTATGGGCGACGTTATCCTACCCTTTTTTCGAGGGTCTAGTGGTTCGGTTGCACCGTCTGTGTATTCTGTGTGGGTTGGCGTGCCTTCGGGGTCCTTAGGTTGACCCCTTTGTGCTGTTGGCTGCTGGTACAGCCCCTTTGACTTTTGTGGATCTTTGGTTGTTGGTACACCCATATGTGTCCTCAGGTTGGGCCTTCTGTGTGTTTTTTGTTTGGCTGCTTGGCAAGCTGTCTGTGGTTCTATCTGCAGGTCCTTTATGTTCTTGTCCTCTGCTGCGGGATTTTTCCCTAAGAGGTGTTCCCATGTTTTTTTGGGACGTATCATACCCTACCTTTATGTTCTGGTCCTCTGCTGCGGGCTTTTCCCTAAGAGGTGTTCCCATGTTTTCTTGGGACGTATCATACCCTAAGTGGGGTACTTGTAGCTATTGCATAGCTCTGTCCTGCTCTGGGAAGGTATGGTCACCCCTTTTTCGGGTTCCCTGCCTTTCCTGGCATCACTGTATACTGCTGGTGCGGTCTCTTGTATCTTGTCCGGGGGCAGCTTGCGCTGCTCCGGGTTCTGTCATTTTTGGTGTTCACTACATCGGTCGACCAGTTTGGCATGCTGTCTACGGTGTTGTGTTGTGGCGTTTCCGCCTTCCTGTCCGGCGTTTCGGCCTAGTCCTCTGACTGGTGTTCCAGGGGGGCTGGGTTTCTCCTGGCTTTCCTGTGTTCTGGTTGACGGCTTGGGGCCGTCCTCCGTGTCTCTCCCTTTTTCTCTTATGGCTGGTCCCACTTCTCTTCGTGGGTTGGTGTGTGTCTATTGAACGATCCTCCTTTGGGGCTTGTTCTGAATTTTCCTGGCCTCTGCCTGCGCCTGGCTTGTTCTGGGTGCACTGCTCCATGGTGCTGTCAGCTGCCGGTTGTGCACGCCTGCTTGTTCTGGTCCACCGCTGTGGCCCTTGTTGTGCTACCTTGTGCCCCTGCCTCTTGTTCTGCTGGGGCTTTGCGCACCTGTGCCTTTCTTCTTATGCCTGAGTTTCTTGGCTGTGGAGCCATTCCTGCCTTGTCTGCCTACTTGCGGCTGATGCCTGTTCAGCTGTCCTCTGTCGCTGTGTGTTTTCCTACGACAGGCTCTGCCTCCGGTTCTACCTCTTCTCCCTGGAGTTGGGGTGGTCCTTTCCTCCTGGGTGCTCCTCTGCGGCTGTCTGTCCCTACGAGGGTTTGTGGCCGTTGTCCCTTGAATGGGCTTAGGGTCTCTTGGTCTTCCCTTCGCCTTGTTCTTGCTTCCTTCTGCTTGGTGGGGGCTGGGCCGCCCTTCTTGTCCCTGTGGCACGTCCCCTGCTGGGGCCCTGTGTTTCTTCCTACTGGGGAGGTTCTCTCGCAGGCCCTCCTCCCCTCTGGGTATGGCTAGGGTATCTATTTTACGTTAGGGAATCTGCGGCTAGTAGTCTCTACCAGATCTACAAGTTACTTACCTTTGGTAATGATGTATCTGGTAGAGACGATTCTAGCCGCAGATTACTTCACGGCCCTCCCTTCCTCCCCGTTCTGCAAGGACCTTCAGTTTGGTTTTCTGCACTCGCCTCCCTCCTGGTGGCTTGTCTTCTGTGGGTGTCCGCTTCGCTTCTGCCCGGATAGAATACTTCGCTCTGCTTGATTGTTCCACCCCTTCCCTTATGATACATGGTCGGTTGGTTCATGTGTTTCTGCATCCCTCCACCCTGCTTTTTTCTCCAATGTAGGGGCCTGCTTTTACTCTTCTCCGTTCTACTTGCTTGGGGTTTCTGATTCCCTTGCAGTCCTCTACGTTGTCTTTTTTTTTGCCTGTACCTCGGCCTTTTCGCTCCTTTCAGGGGATACGGCCCTCCTTGATGGTGTTGTCTGGGGGTGAATTGCTGTTACTCCTTTGTTCAGGGCTTGTTGCTCTTCACTATTGTGGATTGTGATTGCAGTCTCTCTCTCTCTCTCTCTTCTGCTATGGCGGTTTTCACATGCTTCTTTCAGGGAGGATGTCGCCTTAGCTTGCAAAGGTGTTCCTCAGAGCGGTGATCTGCTCTTTCACTGCTATGGATTTCACCACTATGGCTTTTTGTACCTTCGTGCTCGGCACTTTTCCAACTGGTGCTTTTCCTCAGCTTTCGTTTCTCTCTTTTCTGTTTCACTGATTTTTCGCACACTGTTCTCATACTCTCCACAGTTTTGTTTGTTACGGCTCCGCGTTGTGGCGTGGAAAAGACCTCAGAAGAAAACGGATTTCTGATGGATACATCTGTCTGTGGATCCCTCACCTTATGAATATCCCCTGCGCCAGCATTCCACGGAAATTTTTCCTAGCTCTCCGCGCCGACGGGGTCATCTCAGCATCATGGCTCCGCACGCGGCTCCGCATGACGTCACCGGAGCCATAAGAAGACCACATCGGCGTGATGACGTCAGTTCCCTTTTTTCCGCGCTGTTGACGCTAATGTTTTTTTCTTGGACTCTCCCTACTTCGTCTTGATACTTTGGATTTTGGATTGTATTGTTTTTTAGGGTTCGCACCCTGCGTTGCACTGCGTAGCAGTGCTCGCGCTAGCGAGAGACCTTTTGCCTGGGTTTTGAAAACGGACCCTGGAATCGCACACGCTCGTGCGTGTGCTTTTCCTTTTAGATTCCGCTATTGGGCTTTGTGTGCGTGTTCTTTTTTAAACAGAGCACGCAATAGGCCAAAGGCGGGCGCATTGCTCCGCCCATGGCCTATTGGCGTCTGTTACGTGCACCAAAGCCCATATGTTTTCAACTATCGTGCCCAGACATGGGCGCGATAATTGAAAACTCATATGGCTCGCAGTGGCGCGCGCACCACTCGCCGGCGTGTTTTTTTTAAATTTTACATTAGCGACCGCTTTTTTTTTTTTTTGCCTGCCTGCCTGACCCTGGGTACCTCTCAGATATCCGGCAATGCTACAGACCTCAGCGCGACCCTCAAGCACCGCCATTTCCGCCCTCCGCCTGCAGGTTTGTAAATCTCCAAAGATGCCATTTCCGTGCTTGCCCCATAGCACCATGCCTTCCCTCCTCTGTGCTCCCATTTGCACCACGCCTCCTCCTGGACTGGACTCCCCTTGCTACAAGCCTCTCCTTGTTTAAAGTAGAAATGCCACGCGGATTTGTGTATACATGCATCTACGAAAGTGTGCCTGCCAATCGGCTTTGTTATACTCAGTCCCAATAGTCTTCATCCCTCTCTTACGGATGAGGAAGAGGGACAAACTGGTACCGGTTGATCAGCAGCCGTACCGTAAAATAGTCTTTGACAATGTTTAAGATTGGTAGCGTTTTTGAAATAACGACTGGTGAGCCACCCCATCTGCAAAGTGGAATGCTGTGCACTCCATTTGTCGCCTACTAGAACCGCCCCACATGCTCAACGGATGATCACAGAGCAGCACTGGAATGCTTTTTTCATCCAAAATTTATTTCATCAGGTAAATTACAAAATGGGCACAGGTGACCCTTTAGGCGCTCCTGGCGTTTGGACTAAGACCACATTGTTGTGCAGGCTGCCCCGTGAATACCACCAGACCCCACAACAAAAACAGACATCAAATACTACAGACTATTGTGTGGGCGAAGACTACGTGCGGGTTCACTCCCTGACCCGGGCTGTAGGGGAAAGTTGGGGACCGTGAGGTGGCCCTCCTTCATCGCCAAATGTTGTGCAGTCTGCCCCGTGAATACCACCAGACCCTATAACAATAACAGGCACCAAGCACCACAAACTGCTGTGCGGGTGAAGAAGACCTCAAGCGGTCTTTCTCACTTTTATTTATACCCCGTAGGGTTGAGTACAGTACATCCGGGTGTGAGGGTCAATACACACATGTCATTATCGGGACTGAAATTGCGGTCGGCGCCAAAAGGTCACTGAGTAGGGCTAAATGACTGCTGGGCTAGTGCGCATTATACAAACCTGATGATGATGAGGATCGCTTTGCTTTTAACAGCGCAATTATTGACACAACGCCCGTGCTCCTCAAGTACTCTTGGCTGAAAAGAGAACTAGGTCATACTAGGCCATTTCACATCTATGCCACCCAGTGGTCGCAGTATTAACAAGCATTTGCAATGCAATAGTTCTCGCATTTACGCAAGTTTAAGCTATTGGCATTGTAAATGACAATGCCTTTTATTTATGTTTTAAAAACGAAACCAAAAAATAAAAGGCATTGTCATTTGCAATGTCAATAGCTCAAACTCGCGTAAATGTGAGACCTATTGCATTGCAAATGCTTGTCTTCTTTTGTCATATCTGCTCTGAGGAAGTCAGGCTTTAAGCCATGCAGAGAATGTGGTAAACATATATCAATAACTGACCCGCATGCGGATAGACTCTGGTGTTTGTCTTCAGACCATGACGTTGAGGGATGCTCCTCATGCAAGAAGATGAATCCAAAGGCGTTGAAGGAACGGGAAGTCAAACTTTACATGGCCAAGGCAAGGAAAGATAAAAGGAGTCGAAAAAGGTCAAAGTCCAGGTCGCGCAACTCCAAGAGGAAGCATAAGAAGAAGAGGAGACATGCTTCTCGACGTCGGTCTTCGAAGCATAAGAAGAAGAGGAGACCTGCTTCTCGACGTCGGTCTTCGAAGCCGGTGGAGTCGAGGTCCCCTTCTCCTGCTCCTAGGCGTCGATAAAAGGACTTTGTTTCCCCTTCACCTTCAGAGTCTCCCCAGGTGACTCTTGCTCAGTCTCCCTCCTATAAGGGGACCCCTGGGCAGGCTACAACGCTGAGATTCTCACCAACGAATCAGGCTGATGATGAGGTTCTTTCGGCTCCGGCTGTTCCTCCTGTGACTCCAGCGGCGCCGACTCCAGAGGTACCTCGATCGGATCTGGAACCGGCTTCTTACCCTCAGTTTCAGACGCCAGGTTCTGATCCGTCGCATTTCTTTAATGCCATGTATATGTGTTCACCAGAGCATCGTACCCCTCTGGAGCATCTTCGGGTCCCGTGGGTCCTTTGGCATATTCACTGGGTGTGCCGCATCAGTATCCACAGGCCCCCTTTATGCCGTTTATGCCAGCGACGTCGTCCTGGTCTTTTCCGGCTTCGAGGATGTCGACGCGTATGGTCAGTCCCTGGCTCCATCCCGTGAAGCCTCTCGGATTTGAACGGCGCCGGCTATGGATCCACCTTCGACGTTGCCCTCGGAGCCGTCGACGCCGCAGCCGAAGTTGCGTTCAAGGAGAGAGACTCAGAGGTTAGTGGCAGAGGAGCAGTACCAGGCTGAAGAGAGGGAGGGAGGAGAGGTGTATGATACAGAGGATGTTTTTGAGGACTTGTGTGAGGCAAGTGGCCTTGACACCTCCCCTGAGTGGGACTTTGTTTCTCAAAAAGCTTCCCCCTCTAAGGATGTTGCCCCATACCATACGGTTATTAGGAAGGCTGTTGAACTTTTGGACTTACAGCTTCCTGTAGCTGAATATAAACCTAATCGTCTTTCTGAAGTTCTTCACTCTCCATCTTCGGTTGTTGAGCCGCTTTTGCCATTTAATGATGCTCTGACTGAGCCTATTCTTGAGGTGTGGCACAATCCTCTTTCAGCTCCTGCAGTTTCGAGGACAGTCTCAAGGAGGTATAGACCTGCTCCTGGGGATCCGGTTTTTCTTTCCTCTCACCCTTCCCCTGAAAGTCTGGTGGTGCAGGCTTCTTGCTCGAAGCAGTCTCCAGCGTCGTTTTCACAGGCTCCTGCTGTGAGAAAGTGCCATCTTTCTTGCATTGTATGCCCCCACTTTTTGCTGAATTGCTGAATGTACTTTGACTGAGTGTGCCCTGGACTCCTGCCAATCAGGTGCCCAGGGCCTATGTTCCTTCCCTAAACAAAAACCATAAAACCAAATTGGCAAACCCTGGCCACATATCAGCCCCTGGTAAGTGGTACCCTAGGTACCCAGGGCCTTGTGACCAGGGAAGGCCTCTAAGGGCTGCAGCACTCATTGTGCCACCCTTAGAGGCCCTGTACCCTAACACACACACACTGCCCTGGCAGGCTGAGTGTCTGGGTACAAGACAAAACAGAGAGTCGACATGGCACACATCCCTGTGTGCCATGCCCACAACCTACACTGCCATGACACACATCAGCCACCCCTCTAGCTGAGTGTCCTATGCCAGTGGTGTGGGCTCAGAGGCAGGAGCCCTGTGCCCCTACAGTACCCAGGTCCATTCCTGGGCCCTGTAAGTGCAGTGCTGCCATTTAAGAGTACATGGTGCTGGGAGCTTGTCAAACACGAACTCCACAGCACCATAATGGCAGCACTGAAGACTGAGGAGTTTGGTATCAAACTGCTCAGCACATTAAACCCACACTGATGCCAGTATGGGATTTAATGTACCAAGCACCACAGAGGGCATCTTAGAGAGGTCCCCTGAAACCTAACCTACAATCCACGTCTGTGCTGAGGCTGCCTAGGCTGCCACACAGCAGACATGTTGCTGGACCCCTGGGTCTGCAACAATGCGTTCGAGGCATGTGGGCTGCTGAATTCATATCTGTGCATAGATCGCCGCATAGTGTTGGGTCCGGATGTTTGCACGTTGTTGTCCTGGAAGAGTCTTCGAAGTATCCTGAGATAGGTGACTCCTCCCCTGGACCACAGTGCGCATGGGCATCCTCTCCATCCTCAGATTGTTTTTTTCCGCCATTGGGTTCGGATGTGCTTATCTTGACTCAAGTTAGGAAAATTTAGTTTCAGGCCAAAAGGCCTTTAGTTTTCGTCGGTACTGTTCCCGATCGGTATCGACAGTTTACTTGCTAGTTTAGCGACCTTACCAACTTTTTTCGGATCCGTTTCATACGACCATCGACCTTACACCGACGATGGAATCGAGGACCCCATTCAAACGGTGTCCTGTTTGCCACGCAAAATATCCACATATCGACGTCCACCCGGTGTGCAACAAATGCCTCTCTCCGGATCACGACGAATCGAAATGTATGGCCTGTGCTTGATTCCGATCCAAGAAGACTCTCCGGAATCGACGAGCCGCGAGACTAGAAGCACAGCAAGCGGCACCGGCCCGACCAACATCTTCAGCACCGAGGACGAAGATGTTGAAAGCGTGGAAAACATACACTCCAGCCCCGATCCGAACACGATTCCCGATCGGAAGACGCAGATGAAGAGCTTTTTCACAGGGAAGAAGCCGACGATGAGGTAGGGGACTACAATGAGGCCTTCGGGGCCGAAGAAGATAGCTCTGGTGAAGAGCAGGGCCTACCCGTCCAAACGGAGGCTATCAAAGTGCGTCAGTCTACGGCTCCGGTCGAGGGATCGCCTTCGGGCCTTACCCGAGATCAATCCCGCAGTTCTTCGGCCCCGCCCTCTGGCCCGGCCTCGAACATCCAGCGAGAGCCATTATTACCCAAAAAGACTGGTTTCCCTTCAACGAAACCGAAACCAATCGTCGCACCGGTTCAACAGAAACCGAAAGTGAAACTGGCACTGGTCGGCTCGAAGACCTCCACTCCTTCGACGCCAGCCAAAACCATCGGCTCCGACCGCACCACACCGCACCAAAAGGGATTTCGGCGCCGAACTCGCTGCAGCGGATGTCGGCACCGATCCAAAGAGAAAGACCATCGGTACCACCAAAGCGCCTCGCCCCCGGCACCGAAGCAATCGGCACCGACCACCAAGGTTAAAATGGTCGCTCCATCGGAATCCACCTCGAAGGCAGCGACTACGGTCCAATCATCGATGCCGTCGACAGCTACTACCTCTCCTCGACTCGATGACCCTGTGGCTCCGAAGAAGTCCACACCTACCTCTAAAAAACCACTCGGCACCAAAGAACCTTCGGCGTTCTCGGTGCGACAAGTTGCAGCGTCCTTGCAACGTATCAGAGAAAAGGCAGCCCTCCAGACCACGTCGGGCTCCGATTCGAAAAAGGCTCCAAAGGCACCTTCGGCACCAACCAACATCACCTTTGGTTTGCCGCCGTCCACGGCGCCAAAACTATTCGAGATCCGAACACGTGTCACCCAGACAAGGTCACCATCTACTGGACACTCTCCTACTGGGCCATCACCGTCCCAATTCATCGACGCCGACACCGGCAGGCTCATGCTCCGGAAGCGGAAGGTCACTTCCAAGCAGGCTTTGGACTCTTACAGAATCCCTCTAAAGCAGAAACTGCCAGCAGAATCGGAACCAGTTCTTTATGAACGCCTCCACACCTCCTATCCAGATCCACAGTCCTTCTCTCCGACGCACTCCGACACGGACGCAATGGAGGATTACATGGGTGATGACACCACCTACCCCAGGGATATGGATCCTGAGGAGCAGCAAGACCCAGATCAAGCTTGGGATGACCCTGTAGACCCGGGTGCCGCTACAGATACCCAGGACACGCAGCTTTATGGCGCAAAAACATCTCCCACGGAGGACACGGCTGCATTCAACGCCCTCATTGAACGTGCCGCAGCCAATCATGGAGTGCAACTCCACTCAGACACAATCGAGGACGATTTCTTAGTGGACACTTTCGCCTCCTCGGAGAGGACTGTAAAGACTCTGCCCATGCTAAAAAGTGTCCTCAAGCCAGCAAAGGACATTTTCAAGGAAACAACCAGGGCACGGGTGATAAACCCCAGGATCGAGAAAAAATACAAGCCTGCGCCTGGGGACCCTATGTACATTAGAGGCCAGTTACCTCTGGACTCCATCGTAGTTGCTAACGCTCGCAAACGGGCACACTCGCAGACAACTGGTGATGCTCCTCCCCCGGACAAAGAGTCCAAGGTGCTGGAGACCTCCGGCAAAAGGATTGCGGCCCAGGCGGCAAACATATGGCGCATTGCCAATACACAGGCGCTCCTAGCTCGCTACGATCGCTCACACTATGACACGTTAGAGTCCCTACTCCAACATCTACCAGACAAGTACAAAGAGGCAGCGGAGCTCCTCATCAGGGAGGGACAACTTCTCACAAACGCATCCATTAAGTGTGCACTGGATGCCGCCGACACAGCTGCGAGGGCAATAAACACCAGCGTCATGCTACGACGACACGCCTGGTTACGAATCTCCGGATTCAAACCTGAGGTTCAAAATAACATCCTCAATCAGCCTGTCAACCCGACTACTTATTCGGACCAGAGGTTGACACCACCCTAGAAAAGATCAAAAAAGACACAGACACTGCAAAGTCAATGGGGGCTCTGCAAACGCAGACATTTCGTAGTGGCTCCTTTCGTCGCCCCGGAAATAGGGGAGCAGCTAGAGGACAGGGGTCACAGCAAACCTACAATAAAGGGGGCACACAGAGTACCTACGATAAAAACACCCGAGGTGGATATCGTGGCTCCAGCACGAAGGGCAGAGGACGCGGTTACGGCAACACCAGGTCCTCCCCCAAAAACAAGCAGTGACGCCCTCTCCCTTCCCCCCGACCACATAACACCTGTCGGGGGAAGACTCCAGCGGTTCCTGTCCACGTGGAATACCATCACCACGGACAGGTGGGTCAAAGATGTTATCCAACACGGTTACTGCCTCGAATTAACCTCCACTCCACCCACAATACCGCCAAAGCACCGTCCTATGTCCTCAGAGCACTTAGCATTATTACAGCAGGAAGTGCTAAGTATGCTGCAAAAAGGCGCAATAGAGGTTGTGCCCGTCCACCAGCAAGGGACAGGGGTGTACTCTCTGTACTTCTTAATACCAAAAAAGGACGGGTCACTCAGACCTATACTAGACCTGAGACCCCTCAACCACTACATTCTCTCAGAGCATTTCCACATGCTCACCCTACAGCAGGTTCTCCCGCTGCTCAGACAGGGAGACTTCCTAGCCACACTAGACCTCAAAGATGCGTATTTCCACATACCCATACACCCGTCACACTGAAAATATCTCAGGTTCACTATTCAGGGGCAGCACTACCAATTCAAAGTCCTCCCCTTCGGTGTGACAACAGCACCCAGAGTTTTCACCAAGTGCCTAGCTACAGTGGCTGCACATCTACGGAGACAACACATTCACGTCTACCCTTACCTGGACGACTGGCTTGTTCAGGCAAAGTCAGCCCAGCAATGTGCCAGCCACATGTCCCTCACCATTCACCTTCTTCACAGTCTGGGATTCTCACTAAATTACCCAAAATCACATCTCCAACCCGCACACGTACAACTGTACCTAGGTGCGACCATAGACACTCTGGTAGCCACAGCTCAGCCAAATTTAGTGAGGATCAACAGCATGCAAATGCTGATCTCCAAGTTCAAACCTCAACACTCCCTTCCTGCGCGAGTGTTCATGCAGTTGATAGGCATGATGGCCTCCTGCATTTTCATAGTCCCGCACGCGAGACTACATATGCGCCCGCTTCAGGAGTGCTTGGCACGTCAATGGAATCAGGCTCACGGGCAATTAAAAGACCTAGTGTTGGTGAGCGGTCGGGCATACAACTCTCTGCATTGGTGGAATCCACAAAACCTTTGCAAGGGCCGACCGTTCCAAGAGCCTGTTCCACAAATAATACTGACGGCGGACGCGTCTCTCCAGGGATGGGGAGCTCATGTACTCAATTACACAGTGCAGGGACTATGGACAATACAACAAAAGAAGATGCACATCAACCTTCTCGAACTGATGGCAATCTTCCTGGCAATGAAAGCATTCAAGGTACACTTGTGCAACAAAGTCGTGTTGATCCGGACGGACAACATGACTGCCATGTACTACATACAGAAGCAGGGAGGAACACACTCTCCACAGTTGTCTCATCTGGCTCAGAGCATGTGGAAGTGGGCCATTCAGAGGAACATATTCCTCATGGCGGAACACCTCCCCGGCAAGGACAACCAGATGGCGGATCTGCTCAGCAGACACAGCCACCAGATGCACGAGTGGGAGCTACACCCGTCAGTACTCCAACCGTACTTCCAACAGTGGGGTCATCCAGAAATAGACCTATTCGCCACAAACGAAAACGCAAAATGCCAAAGCTTTGCCGCCAGGTTTTCCACATCCACAGTCGCAGGGCAATGCGATATGGATGAACTGGTCCGGCAGATTTGCGTACGCTTTTCCCCCAGCGCCATTAATACCGCTGGTGGCACGCAAACTGCGACAGCACTCACCGACACTCATCCTAGTTGCTCCCACATGGGCGCGCAAACCATGGTACACCACCTTTCTAGAACTTTCCGTGGTGCCGCATCAAAGGCTGCGGATCAAACCTGCACTCTTAACGCAGAACCATGGCGAAATTCAGCACCCAGATCCGCAACAGCTGAACCTGGCAATCTGGCTCCTGAAGTCTTAAGAGTTTGGCTACCTAAACCTGCCACCTGACTGTATGGAGATCATTAAGGAGGCCAGGAGACCCACTACCAGAGCTTGCTATGCAGCTAAATGGAAAAGGTTTGTCATCTATTGCAACAACAATGACATTAACCCGCTAGACGCATCCATTCAAAACATAATCTGTTACCTCTTACACCTATACCGATGTAATCTGGCATATACCTCAATACGTATCCATTTGACCGCAATAGCAGCCTATCTCCAAAACAGGCAGCACCTCTCTTTATTCCGAGTGCCTGCCATCAAAGCTTTCTTGGAGGGACTTAAACGAGTGATTCCCCCAAGACACCCACCAGCACCGGTGTGGAACCTCAACTTGGTCCTCACCCGACTGATGGGTCCACCCTTCGAACCTCTCCACTCATGTGAGATTCAATTCCTCACCTGGAAAGTAGCTTTCCTAGTAGCAATCACTTCGTTAAGGCACTAACCATTCAAGAGCCATTCATACAGGTTCACACAAACAGGGTCGTACTACGCACCAACCCCAAATTCATGCCTAAAGTAATATCGCAGTTCCACATGAATCAAACCATTGAACTGCCTGTTTTCTTTCAGAATCCACAAAATGTCGCTGAAAGAATGCTCCATACACTAGATGTCAAAAGAGCCCTCATGTACTATATAGACAGAACTAAAGACTTTAGGAAGACAAAACAACTTTTCGTTGCCTTTTCTCCACAACACAAAGGCAACGCCATCTCCAAAGCAGGTATAGCCAGATGGATCGTTAAATGTATTCAAATTTGCTATCAAAAGGCTAAACGCACATTAACGATTCCCCCACGAGCCCACTCAACACGTAAGTTAGGGGCATCCATGGCTTTCCTGGGAAACATTCCTTTACAGGAAATATGTAGAGCAGCCACATGGTCCACTATACATACATTTACCAAACACTATTGTGTAGATATACACTCAAAACAGCAGGCAGCTGTAGGACAGGCTGTTCTCAAAACTCTTTTTCAGACCGCTGCAGCTGGCACTGGTGGCCGCCGCTAATGGGGGGTACTGCTATGTATTCTATGCACAGATATGAATTCAGCAGCCCACATGCCTCGAACTGAATATGCTACTTACCAGTATGCATCTGTTCTTGGCATGTAGGGCTGCTGACATTCATATCGCCCTGCCACGTTCCCACGGGAGGAGCGTGGCTCGAACAGGTACGGTGAAAAGTAGCGGGCTGGGTGGGAAGAAAGGCACCGCCTACGCTCTGAGCACCCATCTCGCTATAGTGTTAAACAGGACGTACGGTCCGGCGAACCCCTACCCTCACTACGCACCAGATCCGTTTGCACGTACTGGAGAGATCAGAGCACTTGAGCACTCGGTTTCCTTCACTCCCGGCCCCTGTTGTAAGCAGAGCAGGACGCTTGTCCTAATACTTGGTTTCTTGTTTTCTTTCTTCCTCGGTAACAATCACTCCGGAACCCCTACCCGAGGGATAGACCCGTCAAGGAGATTTTCAGCGAGGACTCGGCCAATCACCTCCCCTCAGTCTGGAGTTACCAAGAAAGACCAAGCCGGAATGCCCCTCGTCTACAGCATCGCGACGGGCAGCACGACAAAAGAAAACATTGTCTAAAATAAAACCCTCTTTATACCATCCAGGCCTGGTTGTCGACTCTGTCACTGCTACCCCGCCACAACTGGTGCCAGAAGTGGGATCACCATCACAGTCCGTCTGTAGTACCAAGATGGACGCGCTCATCCAACATCTCATAAAGGGTCAAGAGAAGCTGGAGTGGGCCGTGCAGAGGCAGATGACGTCGGCCCAAGCTGATCGGGACCAGTTTCAGAACACTATCACGGTGCACCTTGAGAGCCTGCAGAAAACTGGACCAGTCGCTACTGTCCCTACTCCTTTGGAGACCCGACCGTTAACAGTGGCAAACCCGTCAGGGATCGCCTTGCAGAAGTATGTCACAGGGGAGGATCCCAATGTCTTCTTAATGAACTTCGAGAGGGCCGCTAGGGCCTTGGGTTGGCCTGAGGAAAAATGGCCTTTCTTTTTGGCCCCACTGTTATCGGGGGAGGCGCAATTCGCCTACCAAGTGGCCAACCCCACAGGGCCTACCTGACCATCAAGGAGGTCATTTTGGACCACTTGGGTCTGGACGGGGAAGCCTATCGGTTACGGTTCAGGAGGGAACGGGGCACCCCAGGTGAGAACCCTAAGACTCTGTTCTTTCGTTTGAAGATGGCTGCAGATAAATGCCTCCAGCACCAAGGAGGAGGTAATGACCAAGATATATTTAGAACAGTTCATGGAAGCCCTGCCATATGCCACCCAGCGATGGCTGAAACAGCACCCAGGACTCACACTAGAACAAGCCATCGAAATGGCAGCGAATTACGCACAAGCTCAACCAAAGACGCTAGGGTAGGATGTTGAGAAAAGTTCAAAAGGTCAACCATCCCTCAAAACAGATCGAAAACCGAAGCCTACACCCGAACCTCCACGAACCAGGCCTATGAGGATAGACGGACCTCCGGTACGGGGTCCCCAGTGTTTCGACTGTGGTGACTGGGGCCACATAGCGGGACTCTGTCCCCGGAAAAGACCCACCGAAGAACCAATGGAGGTCGGATACCTCCCCAAGACTGTCCTGTACTCAGCCGAAATGGGAACGTCATTTTATGTGAGTCTAAGGATGAACGGTTTGACGGTACAGGCCCTGTTAGATTCAGGATGCAGGCAATCCGTGGTGCAGGGCGGCTAGTCCTCCCCACTCAGTACGTCCCAGGAGCAAGGGTCCACATACGATGTGTCCACGGGGATGTTAGGCCCTACCCCCTTGCCCAGGTGACCCTGACTCCCCTCGATAAAGAGCCGTGTACCGTGAAGGTGGGGGTGGTGGATTCCCTACCTGAGGATGTGATATTAGGGGTGGATAACCCAGGGTTCCTGTCACTGTTTAAGCGATCACTGTCTCTTCCCCCTTCATCCCACCCTGAGTCCGTAGCTGCCCTTCTATCGCCAGAGCCTTGGGTCTTAGACCGTAGCTTCCGATTTGCGCAGGCAAGCGACCCCACTCTGTTCAATGCCCGGGAGAGCGCCCATGTCACGCTGAATCAGGAGCCTAAAAGATACCCTCGCTTTACAATAACCAAAGAACTCCTATACAGGGAGGGAGTAGAGGGGGGGGGGAATCCCAGTTGTTAGTACCCGTGTCCTTCCGGGAACAAGTGCTCTCCTTTGCCCACACACACCTCACCGCAGGACACAGCGGGAAAGAGAAGACTACCGATAGTATCCTGCGGCACTTCTATTGGCCAGGAATCTACAGGGATGTTCAAGAGTATTGCACGAGATGCGAGATATGTCAGCGACAGAACGTACACCGGCCCCCGTCAGCGCCTCTTCAACCCTTGCCCACCATCGGACGACCGTTTGAACGGATCGGCATGGATTTGATAGGGCCGATGCCCAAATCATCAAGAGGCCACGTATATACACTTGTTGTTGTGGATTACGCGACCCGGTTCATCGAAGCATTCCCGCTACGAACCCCGACAACGACACATGTCGCCGAAAAGTTTGTCGAGCTATGCTCCAGGGTTGGCTTCCCTAAAGAGGTCCTTACCGACCAGGGCACCCCCTTCACGTCTAAACTGATGAAGGAGGTCTGTAAAACGCTAGGCATACGTCACCTACGTACCTCAGTATACCACCCACAAACCGATGGCCTCGTCGAGAGGTACAACCAGACGTTAAAATCCACCCTGAAAAAGATGCTCTCTGCTGAAGGAGCTGAATGGGATCGACTGTTGCCGTTGGCTCTATACGTCTTGAGGGCCCAGAAACAGAGCAGCCTGGGGTATTCAGCTTTTGAACTGCTGTATGGGAGACAACCGAGGTCGTTACTGGAAATCACGAAAGACGCCTGGGAGAAGGAAGAGGAACAAGAACAGAAGTCCCTGCTGGACTACACACAGCAGCTCCGGGCCAAACTGGGAAAGCTACAAACCTTGGCGTCTTCCAATCTGGAACAGAAGAGGGAAAAGCAGAAGAAATACTATGACCGAGGGACAAAGCTGCGAAGACTGAACATAGGGGACTGGGCATTACTCCTACTACCTTCCATCGCAAGCAAAGGAAAGAGAGAATGGAAGGGCCCATACGAGGTCATGGATACAGTAGGAGACACTACGTACCGCCTAAGGATGACAGCCAACAAGGTACAGTCGTACCACATCAACTTGTTAAAAAAATGGATCGGACCCTCCCCCCAAAAGTTTGAATTTGCTCATTCCCACCACCCGCAAAGAGAGGTCCACGTTGAACGAGTTGGTCATCAACGATGAAATCCCGCAGCAGCAGAGAAAGGAACTAGATGAGACGCTATCACCGTTTGGGGCTATCTTCTCGGATCTCCCCGGAAGAACCATGCTGGTGGAGCATAACATAGACACCCATCCGGGAAAACGGGTAAAGCAAAAGCCCTACCGTATTCCAGCGGCACGAAGAGACGCCATAAAAAAGGAAGTCGATGACATGCTACAGCTAGGTGTCATCCAACCCTCAAAAAGTGACTGGGCATCACCCATAGTGATGGTCCCGAAACCGGACGGCTCGAGACGATTCTGTATGGACTTTAGAGCATTGAACGCCATCTCGTCTTTCGACGCCTACCCTATTCCAAGGGTAGACGAGCTGATCGGAAAATTAGGAGAGGCCGCCTTTATCACCACGTTGGACCTCACAAAGGAGTCAGGTGCCCCTCCGAGAAACAGACCGAAAAAAACGGCCTTTATAACGGACGAAGGGCCGTTCGAATTCACGGTTCTGCCCTTCGGCCTTCACGGGGCACCTGCCACATTCCAGCGCCTCATGAATACCATACTACAGCCATATTACGCGTTCAGCTCAGCATATCTGGATGATATCGTCATTTATAGCAAGACCTGGGAGGAGCACTTAAGCCACCTACAGACCATCCTTACCGCCTTACAACGGGCAGGTCTGCATATTAATGCCAAAAAGTCCCGAGCAGCGTTTCACAGAGTAAATTGCTTGGGTTTTGTGTTAGGGGACGGCACCATTACCCCACAAAACAACAAAGTGAGAGCCATAGCAGAGACCCCTTTTCCTAGGTCCAAAAGAGACTTAAGAGCATTCCTTGGGCTGATAGGCTACTACCGTCAGTTTATCCCCCGATTTGCCGACATAGCGGCCCCCCTCACTGACCTCCTTCGGAAAGGAGCAAAATCCCGTGAGATCCTCTATCCCCATCCCGAGGCCCTGCAAGCGTTTGAAAATCTAAAAATTCAGGATCACCACTCAGCCGGTTTTGGTGTCCCCCAACTTTTCCAAACCCTTTGTACTAGCCACGGATGCATCTGAGCTGGGTATAGGGGCTGTGTTATCCCAGGAAGGGGAGGACGGGTTGGAACATCCGGTATTGTTCATCAGCCGTAAGCTGTTCCCAAGGGAGTCCAAATATCCTACAATAGAACAGGAATGTCTAGCTATTAAATGGGCCGTAGACAAGTTGCAGTATTATCTGGAGGGCAAACCGTTCATTCTGTATACCGATCACGCACCTCTTCGGTGGATGTATCAGAATAGGAGTCAGAACCCTAGGATTCTCCGGTGGTTCCTCTCCCTCCAGCCGTATGCCTTTTCGGTACACCACAGGAAGGGGAAAGACAACGGGAACGCAGACTATCTGTCCAGGGTCTTTCCTCTCCCCGATCGGGAGAATCCAGGGGGGAGGTGTGTGACGGGGACGAGAACGCGAACGAGGCTGACACGAGCCCATGGAAACCATGCCCCCAAGTCGAACATGTACCACCTTCTCTTCCCCTACAGCAACCAGCAGTACCATACACAACAGACGGGTGGTACCCATATCCCTCGCAGGACTGGTCACAAGAGGAGGAACGTGGCTCCTTTAATTTGGCATTCCAGTCCGACGAAATCCCGCCCCCTGATGACGTCGCGGAGGAGTGTGGAATAAAGACAGTGGTATCCCGGAAGTCGACGGATGGCGTTTCCCTGGAGGCAGAAGGAGAGTTGGAGTGGAGGAGTACTAGGAGTCGGGAGGAAGAGCGAAGAAGAGGAGAGAGCGATGAACTGAGAGCCGAGCCGAGCAGAGACGACCACTACAAGCCAGGAGGCCAACGACCCCTCGAGCCGCCCCGCCACTTTCCCACGGGAGGAGCGTGGCTCGAACAGGTACGGGGGAAAGTTGCGGGCTGGGTGGGAAGAAAGGCACCGCCTACGCTCTGAGCACCCGTCTCGCTTTAGTGTTAAACAGGATGTACGGTCCGGCGAACACCCCCCCCCCGCCTACCCTCACTACGCACCAGATCCGTTTGCACGTACTGGAGAGATCAGAGCACTTGAGCACTCGGTTTCCTTCACTCCCGGCCCCTGTTGTAAGCAGAGCTGGACGCTTGTCCTAATACTTGGTTTTTTGTTTTCTTTCTTCCTCGGTAACAATCACTCCGGAACCCCTACCCGAGGGATAGACCCGTCAAGGAGATTTTCAGCGAAGACTCGGCCAATCACCTCCCCTCAGTCTGGAGTTACCAAGAAAGACCAAGCCGGACCCCCCCTCGTCTACAGCATCGCGACGGGCAGCACGGGAAAATAAAACATTGTCTATAATAAAACCCTCTTTATACCATCCTGGCCTGGTTGTCGACTCTGTCACTGCTACCCCGCCACACAAGTCTAGTCTCCTTGGGAGAAGTGGAGTTTGCCACTGTAGCTGTGTGGCCCCGCCAACTTAAAGAAATACTTACAGTACCCCTGGGTGAATGGAACTAGGGTAGAAGCTCTGAGGGATACAGGTGCCAGTGTCACTATGGTGAAAGACACACTGGTTTCCCCTGAGCAATACTTGATTGGGAAGTCTTACCCTGTCACCAACGCTGACAGTGTCACCACTAGTCATGCCATGGCCATGGTAACATTAGGCTGGGGGGGGGGGGGGGGGGGGTTACTGGCCTGAAACAGGTAGTGGTCTCTCCAAAGTTGCCAGCTGCCTGTCTGCTTGGAAATGATCTGGAAACCTCAGCCTGGGCTGAGTTTGAGCTAAAAGCCCATGCAGCCATGCTGGGCATCCCTGAATTGGTGTGTGTGCAAACCAGAGCACAGAGCAAGAGGAAAGGTGAAAAAGTAGGTCTGGAGCCTGAAATAATGGCCCAGCCAACCAAGAGAAATGGAAAGAAGACTGGGGAACCAGCTTCTACACAGCAAAACATTCAGGACCCCTCTCCCCAGGGAGAGGATTTGGATACCCCTGAGGGAACTGAGTCCATGGAGCTTGACCCTTACCAGGTTGAACTCTTGGGCCCAGGGGGACCCTCTAGGGAAGAGCTGTGCCAGGGTCAGCGAGACTGTCCCACTCTTGAAAGCCTGAGGCAGCAAGCTGTTTCAGAAGCAAGGGGAGATGTCAGTGGTACTCACAGAGCTTATTGGGAAGAGGGATTACTGTATGCTGAGGCAAGAAACCCCACTCCTGGAGCCACCAGGAGGGTGGTAGTGCCACAGAAGTACAGGGAGTTCCTCTTAACTTTGGCTCATGACATCCCCCTAGCTGGACATCTGGGGCAATCCAAAACCCGGGAAAGGCTAGTGAGTCACTTTTACTGGCCCCAGATGCACCAAAAGGTGAAGGAGTTTGTCAGCTCCTGTGTTACCTGTCAAGCCAGTGGCAAGACAGGTGGCCACCCAAAGGCCCCCCTCATCCCACTACCAGTGGTGGGGGTCCCCTTTGAAAGGGTAGGAGAGGACATTGTGGGTCCACTTGAACCTCCCACAGCCTCAGGGAACAAATTTATTCTAGTGGTAGTGGATCATGCCACTAGGTACCCTGAAGCAATTCCACTTAGGACTACTATAGCTCCTGCAGTAGCCAAGGCCCTCCTGGGTGTCTTCACCAGAGTGGGGTTTCCTAAGGAGGTGGTTTCAGACAGAGGTTCCAACTTCATGTCTGCTTACCTAACACACATGTGGAAGGAGTGTGGGGTGCAGTATAAGTTTACTACCCCCTACCACCCACAAACCAATGGCCTTGTTGAGAGATTCAACAAGACATTGAAAGGTATGATCATGGGGCTTCCTGAAAATCTCAAAAGGAGATGGGATGTCATGTTACCATGCCTGCTTTTCGCTTACAGGGAGGTACCACAGAAGGGAGTAGGTTTCTCACCCTTTGAACTTATGTTTGGTCATCCTGTAAGGGGACCACTTTGTCTTGTAAAAGAGGGCTGGGAGAGGCCTCTTCAAGAGCCCAAACAAGACATAGTGGACTATGTGCTTGGCCTAAGGTCCAGAATGTCTGAGTACATGGAAAAAGCATCCAAGAACCTTGAGGCCAGCCAGGAGCTCCAGAAGCACTGGTATGACCAAAAAGCTGCACTGGTTGAATTTCAACCTGGGCTACAGGTTTGGGTTTTGGAGCCAGTGGCACCAAGGGCTCTCCAAGATAAATGGAGTGGCCCTTACCCTATCCTAGAAAGAAAGAGTGAGGTCACCTATCTAGTTGACCTGGGCACTAGCAGGACACCCAAGTGGGTCATCCATGTGAACCGCCTCAAGCTCTACAATGACAGGGCTGACATCACCATGCTGATGGTGACTGATGAGGAGCAGGAAGCAGAAAGTGAACCTCTCCCTGACCTCCTCTCCTACAGCCCAAAAGATGGATCAGTAGATGGTGTGATCTTCTCAGACACCCTCTCTGCCCAACAGCAGACTGACTGCAAGCAGGTCTTGTAGCAGTATGCTAGCCTCTTTTCCCTGACCCCTGGTCTGACAAACTGGTGTACCCATGATGTGGACACTGGTGACAGTGCACCTGTCAAAAACAAAATCTATCGACAGTCAGACCAAGTCAAGGAGAGCATCAAAGCTGAGGTCAGCAAGATGCTGGAGTTAGGGGTCATTGAACCCTCTGAGAGCCCCTGGGCCAGCCCAGTGGTTCTAGTCCCCAAACCTCATCAACAAGGTGAAAAGAGAGAGATGAGGTTCTGTGTGGACTATAGAGGGCTCAACTCTGTCACTAAGACAGATGCTCACCCTATCCCAAGAGCAGATGAGCTGATAGATACATTAGGGGCTGCCCAATTCCTCAGTACCTTTGACTTAACTGCAGGGTACTGGCAGATTGGCATGGCCCTAGGAGCAAAAGAAAAGACAGCATTCTCCACCCCTGATGGGCATTACCAGTTTACTGTGATGCCCTTTGGGTTAAAGAATGCCCCTGCCACTTTCCAGAGGCTGGTGAACCATGTCCTGGCTGGGTTGGAGTCCTTTAGTGCAGCTTATCTTGATGATATTGCTGTCTTTAGCTCCACCTGGCAGGATCACCTGATCCACCTTGGAAAAGTTTTAGAGGCTCTGCACAATGCAGGTCTCACTATCAAGGCATCCAAATGCCAGATAGGGCAGGGCACTGTGGTGTACTTGGGCCACCCTGTAGGTGGAGGCTAGGTACAGCCCTTACAACCCAAGATCCAGGTCATCATGGACTGGATAGCTCCAACAACCCAGACCCAAGTCAGGGCATTCCTTGGCTTGACTGGATACTACAGGAGGTTTGTGAAGGGGTATGGGTCCATTGTGACCCCCCTCACAGAACTCACCTCCAAGAAGATGCCCAAGAAGGTGAACTGGACAGTTAGTTGCCAAAAGGCTTTTGACACCCTAAAAGAAGCAATGTGCTCAGCACCAATTCTAAAAGCTCCAGATTATGCCAAGCAGTTCATAGTGCAGACTGATGCCTCTGAGCTAGGAATAGGAGCGGTCCTATCCCAGACCAATGATGAAGGCCAAGACCAACCTGTTGCTTTTATAAGCGGGAGGCTACTCCCCAGAGAGCAGCGTTGGAGTGCCATTGAGAGGGAGGCCTTTGCTGTGGTTTGGTTCCTGAAGAAGTTGAGGCCATACCTGTTTGGTACTCACTTCCTGGTTCAGACTGACCACAGACCTCTCAGATGGCTAATGCAGATGAAAGGGGAAAATCCAAAACTACTAAGGTGGTCCATCTCCCTACAGGGAATGGACTTTGAAGTGGAACACAGACCAGGGACTGCCCATGCCAATGCAGATGGACTGTCCAGGTTCTTCCACTTAGAGAATGAAGACTCCATAGGGCAATGTTAGTCTCATCACCTTTCGTTTGGGGGGGGGGGGGGGTTGTGTGAGAAAGTGCCATCTTTCTTGCATGGTATGCCCCCACTTTTTGCTGAATTGCTGAATGTACTTTGACTGAGTGTTCCCTGGACTCCTGCCAATCAGGTGCCCAGGGCCTATGTTCCTTCCCTAAAACAAACCAAACCCAAATTGGCAAACCCTGGCCACATGTCAGCCCCTGGTAAATGGTACCCTAGGTACCTAGGGCTTTGTGACCAGGGAAGGCCTCTAAGGGCTGCAGCACTCCTTGTGCCACCCTTAGAGGCCCTGTACCCTAACACACTGAGAGTTTGGGTGCAAGACAAAAACAAAGTCGACATGGCACACATCCCTGTGTGCCATGCCCATCACCTACACTGCCATGGCATACATCAGTCACCCCACTAGCTGGGTGCCTTATGCCAATGGTGTGGGCACAGGAGCAGGAGCCCTGGGCCCCTACAGTGCCCAGGTCCATTCCTGAGCACTGTAAGTGCAGTGCTGCCATTTAAGAGTACATGGTGCTGAGAGCTCATCAAACACGAGCTCCACAGCACCATAATGGCAACAGTAAAGACTGAGAAGTTTGGTATCAAACTTCTCAGCACATTAAACCCACACTGATGCCAGTGTGGGATTTAATGTACCAAGCACCCCAGAGGGCATCTTAGAGGTGCCCCCTTAAACCTAACCTACAATCCACGTCTGCTCTGAGGCTGCCTAGGCTGCCACCCAGCAGACATGTTGCTGGACCCCTGGGTAGGAGAGCCCCTGCTCTCCTGGGCCTGCAACAATGCACATCCTGGGCGAGGTGCTAAATCTCCTCCCCCAGGATGGGCAGGGGGAAGCTTCAAAGGCATGCTGCCTCTGTGAGCTTCCCCAGGCCCCTGCAACCACCCACTCTGGCGGGAAGCTTTGGCCGGAAACCCCAAATAAGGACAGGGGATGTGCCAGCCTGCCAACCCCACCCCTCAGGTGGGGGAGGCGAGGTGAAGCACATCTCCGGGCTCTCGCCATCTTGAAGATGGGGAGCCCTACCCTATCAGGACTAGGCTACTGCCCCCCTCCCACAGGCGAGAGGCAGGATAGGGGGTGTACCCACCCCAGGGCAGGGACCCATTGGTCCCTGCCCTTCACCTACCTGTAACGCCCCTAAATCTAGTATTTAGGGGCACCCTGAACCTTCCTTCCCCAGATTCCAGATTCAAAACTACAAAGAGCAAGAAGAAAGAAGACCTGCCCTGCAGCTGCTGAAAAGAGGAAGACACCAACTGCTTTGGCCCCAGCCCTACCGTCCTGTCGACCCTCAAACCTGCTCCTGCTCCAACCCGGCATCTCTTGTGGCCAGCAACCTCACCAACCCCGGAGGACCTGGCTACCTTTTGGCTCTAATCCCCTGGGACTCCCATGAGTAGAGGCTCTACTCAAAACCTATCTCTAATCCCTGGCAGCAGCCCGGAACCGCGAACCCAGCACACTCTGCACCAGCCAAGCCTGGCCAGTGCCGGAGTGAACAAAGACCCTGAGGACGACCCCACGGCGACTGTGACCCCGAGTCCGGCACCCAAGGACCTCCCTCGACACTCCTGAAGAAGCCTGCAGCCTCAGAACAAGGTGCCCCCCAACCGCGATCAACAGAGGGTAAGATTTCGCGACACCAAAAGGCACCCCTGCACGCGGCGCCCCACGGCCCCCTGTGCCCAATCCCGGGGTACCTACCTATCCTCCAACTACCCAACTTACCTCTCGAAGTGGTGGTGGCACCTGAAGAATCCTCGTCCCCGAGCTTGCAGTCTTTTTCTAAACCGGAGATTTCCCATTGAAATCAATTGAGCGCCCGAAGGCTCAAAAGCACTCTGCACCCAGCCGCCCGAGTGGCCCTGGCAGTGAAAACTCTACACCCACCTACTTCCCCACTTGCCCTGAGTAAGTGACCAGGAGCCCAGCTCCCACAGCCGCGTGGCTTGCCAGTCAGCAGCCACCAACCAAGGCCCCCCTATCCCTCATAGGATAACATTGGGCCTAACTCTCTCTGCACCCGGCCGCCCTAGAGTCGCTTAGGGTGAACCAACTGTACCTACCTGACCCTGGGGGACCCCTGAGTCTATGCCCAGAACCTCAACTCTGCCAGTCGAGTATTTACCCTTAAACCGCAAACTCTATTTTCCTCTCAGGATAACATTGACTGGCTTTTTCCTGAAATTTCTTCTAAGTGTGGACTTTTCAAATCTTAAAATATTCACCAAAAATCAGCCGAGTAACGAAAACGAAATTACTCACCTGCTCTTAGGTGAGCTCCCAGTGCTGGATCTTGGTGCCCAGCACTGACTCTGAAAAATACTTACAACTATACTTACCCGTAACCCAATTTTCTTCCATAGGAAACCATTGACTGTTTTTCTGTGAACTTTCTTCTAAGTGTCGAATCTTTAAATATTCTTCAAAAATCGTATAATATCTGAAAACTTAATTGCTTACCTGTTTTGGATAAAGGTCCCAGTACTGAGCCTAGGCACCCAGTACTGGATTACAAAAGTAACGAGAACCTACTGTACCTGCAACGTGAATTTTCTTCCTTAGGGAATCATTGACTGTTTTCTATGAAATATTTTCCAAGTGTCAACTTTTAAAATACCTAAATATTGTTTAAAAATCATTACAGTAATTAAGTCGACTTTCATCACTTGATTCTGAATACTGACCCAGGACTGAATCTAGGATCCAGTCCTGGAATTCCAAAAGTAATCTAAAAAGTAATCTGTTGCAAATAACTTGAATTTACCATTGAACTCAATGCATTGTTGTGTTTAAAAATAGAGTTGCCTACTGCAACCACTTGTAACTGTTTACAAAAGTCTATTGCATATTGCAAAAGTATTTATATGAAACATCTCATCCTGAGAAAGTATGTTTTAAATCCAAGTGTTGGTTCTAAAATAAAACAAGCATATATTTTTTATATATAAACCATTGGCCTAGAGTTCAGTTATTGAATGTGTGAGACCATTTGCTGACTGAGTGTGTACAACAAATGCTTTACACTGTCCTCTGATACTGCCTTACTGCTCGACCAAGCTACCACCTTAGAGAGTAAGGTTATATCTAACTTTAACCTCTGTCAAACCCAGGGGGACTGTGGACTCTGTACACCCTGTACCTATTAAGGAACAGTATATACAGAGCCACTTTCTCACAAGTGACCAGGAGCCCAGCTCCCACAGCCGCGTGGCCTGCTAGTCAGCAGCCACCAACCAAGGCCCCCCTACCTCTCATAGGATAACATTGGGTCTAACTCTCTCTGCACCCGGCTGCCCCTGTGCCGCTGAGGGTGAACCAACTGCACCTACCTGACACTGGGAGACCCCTGAGTCTATGCCCAGAACCTTAACTCTGCCAGTCGAGTACTTACCTTTAAACCGATAACTCAATTTTCTCCATAGGGTAACATTGACCGGTTTCTTCTGTGTGGAGTTTTCAAAACTTAAAATATTCACCAAAAATCAGCCGAGTAACGAAAACGAAAATACTCACCTGCTCTTAGGTGAGCTCCCAGTGCTGGATCTTGGTGCCCAGCACTGACTCTGAAAAATACTTACAACTGTACTTACCAGTAACCCAATTTTCTCCCATAGGAAATCATTGACTGTTTTTCTGAGAAATTTCTTCTGTCAATTTCAGCAAACTTTAAATATTCTTTAAAAATCGTATAACTTCTGAAAACGTAATTACTTACCTGTTTTGGATAAAGGTCCCAGTACTGAGTCTAGGCACCCAGTACTGGATTACAAAAGTAACGAGAACATACTATACCTGCAACTTAAATTTTCTTCCATAGGGAATCATTGACTGTTTTCTATCGACTTTTAAAATAGTAAAATATTACTTAAAAATCCTAGTAGTAACTAAGTCGACTTTTATCACTTGTTTCTAAGTACTGTCCCACGACTGAATCTAGGATCCAGTCCTGGAATCCCAAAAGTAATCCTGAAAGTAATCTATTGCAAATAACTTGAAACTTCCACGGAACTCAATGCATTATTGTGTTTAAAACTGTATTGCCCATTGCAACAACTTGTAACTTTCTACAAAAGCCAATTGCATATTGCAAAAGTATTTATATAAAGCATCTCATTCTGAGAAAGTATATTTTAATTCCTCTTGTTGGTTCTAAAATAAAACAGACATATATTTTTTATATAAACCATTGGCCTAGAGTTCAGTTATTGAGTGTGTGAAATAATTTTGCTGACTGAGTGTGTACAACAAATGCTTTACACTGTCCTCTGATACTGCCTTACTGCTCGACCAAGCTACCACTTTTGAGAGTAAGGTTAGATCTAACTTTAGCCTCTGCCAAACCTCTGGGGACTGGGGACTCCGTACATCCTGTACCTATTTGGGAACAGTATATACAGAGCCACTTTCTCACACAGTTGGAGCAATCGGCGAAGAAAGTCTTTTCGTCGGCCAGTATGGCGCTAAAATCTACCAACGCCACTTGTCTCTTGGGCAGGTACATTTATGCTTTAATGGACTCTGCGAAACAGATTCTCCCTAAGTTGTCGGAGGAGGACAAGGGTAATCTTAAGGAGGTGTTGGTGGATGCTCAAGCTGCTGCTCGCCAGGTTATCCAGTCTGGTCAGGATACTGCGGACTCTGTTGCTAGAGTTATGGGCTCGTCTGTTGCGACTAGGAGGCATGCATGGTTAAAATCTTCTGGATTCTCTCCTGATGTGTAGGCTGCTCTTATTGACTTACCGTTTGATGGTTCCAAGCTTTTTGGTGAAAAGGCGGACTCTGCCCTGCAGATATTTAAGGACAGTAAGGCAACAGCGAGGTCTTTGTGTCTGCAGACTCATTCAAGAGGCTATGGATATAAAAGATACCGTGGCTTTGGGAGATATTCCTTTCGTGGGTCCAGACGGCCTCAGCAGCAACAACAACAGCAGCAGAACCCCTTGTATAAGACCTACAGGGGTAGAGGCAGAGGTCACCTTCATGGAGCCGGACATCGGACGTCGTCCCTCTTCCTCCTCCTCCTCCTCCTCCTCTACCTCCCTAGCCCCTCCTGGTAATGCAGAAAAGCAGCCCTAGATCCGCCATCTTGGATCATGTGGGTCCTGTGGGAGGTTGGCTTACCCATTTTCTAAAGGATTGGAAGTTAATCACTTCAGACCTTTGGGTTTTAGATCTTGTAGAAAATGGGTACGCTCTTCCCTTCAGGGAATTCCCTCCTCCTTACCCTCCTTGTCAGGGGTTTTGCACGGAGGACCATTTGCTTCTCCTTCAGAAGGTGGTTCTTACTCTGTTACAAAAAAGTGCGATAGAGGTGGATCCCGAGCAGGAAAGGGGTCAGGGGTGCTACTCCTAGTATTTGTTGATCCCCAAGAAGGATGGCAGGTTACGTCCTATCCTGGACCTCAGAATCTTGAATCTGTATCTCAAGTAGGAGAGATTCAAGATACTCACCCTAGCGCAGGTTCTTCAGGTGCTGCAACAGGAGGACTGGATGGTGTCCATTGATTTGCAGGATGCGTATTTCCATATCCCAATCCTGAAGTCGCACAGGAAGTATCTCCGTTTTACGGTTAGGTCGCAACACTACCAGTTTGCGGTCCTTCCGTTTGGTCTTAGTACTGCACCTCGAGTCTTCACCAAGGTGATGGCAGTGGTGGCTGCCCATCTCAGGAGGTCGGGGATTCCTGTTTTCCCCTACCTGGAAGACTGGCTTCTGAAGGTGGAGTTGCAGGAGATGGTGCTTCATCATCTGCAAGTTACAACCCAGCTGTTGTACAATTTGGGTTTTTCAATAAATGTACCCAAGTCTCACCTGGTGCCCTCTCAGCACAACCTGTTCATAGGGGCAGTATTGGATACCACTGTGTGTCGAGCATTCCCTCCTCCGCAAAGGATTCTCGACATTCAGGAAATGATTCCCTTGTTTTTCAATGGAGCGGTTGTTCCAGTTCTGAAGGTCCTTCGTCTGCTAGGTCTGTTCGCTTCCTGCATTCTGTTGGTCAACCATGCACGCTGGGACATGAGGGCACTCCAGTGGTGCCTCCGCAGGCAGTGGTATCAGCACAATGGGGATCTCAGGGAGTCAGTCAGGATCTCCAGAGAAGCTGCAGCGGATGTGTCTTGGTGGAGCGTGGAGGGCAATCAGACTCAAGGAAAGCCCTTTCATCTTCCTCCATCTGTGACCACAGTGATAACGGATGCCTCTACCCTAGGGTGGGGTGCTCATCTGGGGGATCTGAAGATCAAGAGTCTTTGGTCTCCAGAAGAAAGACTGTCTCATATCAATCTTCTGGAATTACGGGTGATACGTTTGGCGCTCCAGGCCTTTCTCCCTTCCCTTCGCGGTCAGTTGGTTCAAGTCCTGACGGACAACACTGCTGCGATGTGGTATGTCAACAAGCAGGGAGGAGTAGGGTTGTACCGTCTCTGCAGGGAGATGTTGCAGCTCTGGTCCTGGGCTCAGGACCATCGGATTTGCTTGATGGCAAATCATCTGGCTGGGGTGTTGAACGTGCGTGCGGACAGTCTCAGTCGGCAGTTCTCCGCCGACCACGAGTGGAGGCTTCATCCAGAGGTAGTTCGACACATCTTCCGGACGTGGGGGACTCCTCGAGTGGACCTGTTTGCCGCTTTCGAGAAAGCGCACTGCCCGTCATTCTGCAGTCTCCAGTTTACAATGCAGGGGGCGTTGGGGGACGCGTTTCAGTTGAGTTGGAGCTCACAACTCCTTTACGCGTTTCCTCCCATACCCTTGATTCCTCGGGTTCTGAGGAAGATTCGCCAAGACCGGGCCCAAGTTATATTGATCGCCCCGGACTGTCCAAGAAGGGTGTGGTACACGGACCTTCTTCACCTCTCGTCGCACCCTACGCTATGTCTCCCTCTCAGGACAGACCTCCTCTCCCAGATGGAGGGGCAGGTTCTACACCCCCACCTCCAGAGCCTGCACCTTCAGGCCTGGAGATTGAACGGGCAACCTGAATTCTTTTTCTCTCCCGCCTGACATGGTGGATGTTATTTTATCGGCCAGGAGGCACTCCACCAAGTCTATCTCCTCCTACAGGTGGTCGAAATTTGTTAGATGGTGTGGAGAGAAATCTATTGATCCTCTTAAAGCGCATCTTTCTGATTTTCTTTGTTTTTCACTTCATTTGGCTCAGCAGTGTTGTGCTGTGGCCACTATTAAAGGATACTGGCCGGCCTTGTCGGCATTTCTTTGTCGCCACTCCTTTTATTATGCCCCAGTGGGATTTAAATCTGATGTTGACTTTTTCAGTGGGTTCTATGTTTGAACCTATGCATAGTTGTCCATTGAGACTTCTGACATTTAAAACGGTCTTTCTAGTGGCTATCACTTCGGCTAGGAGGGTGAGTGAGCTCCACGCTTTGAGTTCAAAGCCTTCTTTTCTGACTATACATACTGAAAAGATGGTACTCAGGACCAAGGCTGCTTTTCTACCTAAGGTGGTAACTCCCTTCCATCTAGGACAGTCCATTACCCTCCCTACTTTCTATCCTCCCCCTCACCCTTCCAAGGAGGAGGAGAGACTTCATTGTTTGGATCCAAAGAGGGCAATTAGCTTCTATTTGGATAGAACAAAGGACTTCGGGCAAGATGATCAGCTCTTTGTTGGATATGCTGGTCGTATGAAGGTCAAGGTAGTGCACAAGCGCACTTTATCCAGGTGGATCATCTTGTGCATCAAGATTTGCTACTCCCTGGCTGGTAAGGAGCCTCCTGTAGGCATTAGAGCTCATTCCACCAGGGCTAAATCGTCTACTTCTGCCTTGTCCAGGGGTGTTCCTGTGTTGGACATCTGTAAGGCCGCAACTTGGACCCTCCACACTTTCGCGAAGCATTATTGCTTGGATTCCGAAGTGAGGAGGGACGGCCATTTTGCGCGCTCTGTTTTGCAAGACTTTTTGGTATAGAAGGGTGGCCACCCTCCTCCGGGAGTGGGACTGCTGTGGGATTCTATTCATAAGGTGAGGAATCCACAGGCAGATGTATCCATCAGAAGAACAAGTTACTAACCTTCAGTAACGCTTTTTCTGGTGGATACAGTATCTGCCTGTGGATTCCTCACTGACCCACCTCCCCGTTGTCCACCCTTTTATACCTTAAAAGATGAGGTATTGGTTATTTGATGTTTTTGTGTACTCAAGATTTTATTACCTCTATTTGTCCATGATTGACTTATTTGAAATGTTAGTTTATAGGAAATGTTTGCTTTCCTTTTTCACTTTACACTGTGTGTATTTGTGTGAATACTGTGTACTATGTATACATTGTCTCTATGGTCGGTCCACCCGTTTGCCTCAGTGGCACGCTAAAAATGGGTGGAACCGACGTCATCACGCCGACGTGGTCTTCTTATGGCTCCAGTGACATCATGCGGAGCCGCGTGGGGAGCCATGATGCTGAGACAACCTCGTCGGCGCGGAGAGCTAGGAAGGAATCTGCGGCTAGAATCGTCTCTACCAGATACATTGTTACCGAAGGTAAGTAACTTGTACTTTGGATCGTTAGGATCCGGACGAAAAAGTTCTTCTTGTTCGGTAGCCGCTTTCCGCGCCGATTTTTTCGGGTCCCAGCGGGGTTTGGATTTCTGCTCCGAGGTCTGTGAGGTAGTTTGGGGTCCTTCGGCTTGGCTGTGGAGGCGGAAATCTTTTTCGGTTCCAAATGTTTTGGTTTCGGGTCCGAAGTATTTTCTTTCGTTGTAGAAGTGGTCGGTGCCTATGCCTTTTTAGAGTAGGCTGCGCTCTCGTCTTCGGTGCCGAAGGTGCCTGCGGGACACCGAGATGCGGTTTGCTCTGTTCCGAGCTACCGGAAGGCTTGTCCCTTATCTTCGGAGCCGAACCGGAGCGCAGAAGTTACATCCGAACCAGATGGCAGAAAAAAACAATCTGAGGATGGAGTTGATGCCCATGCGCACTATCGTCCAAGGGAGGAGTCACCTATCTCGTGACTACAAAAAGACTCTTCCAAGACAACAACAAAGTGCAAGCATCCGAGCCCAACACCAGATGGCGATCTATGCACAGTGTACAATCTGCAGCTCATATGCCTCGAACATATTTTTCCTTCATAGAAAATGCCATTTTGTTTTGTAAAATGCCCCTTCTATTGTAGGAAGATGTTGCAGACTGATCCTCACAACATCTGCATCATCTGTCTGCATCATATGTCTCCCTGAATCCCATCATCGTGCGAAGAGTTCCTACTGTCAGAAGATGTTGCGAAGGACCTGCAAATAAAGGGAATTGATGTGTCCCTGTGGTCTTGAAGTGGAGTAGCGCAGGAGACAAGTCAACGTCAGAGATGTGCGGGTGGCATGGAGAGGGGAGGGGCTCTCTGTAGCATAGAATGGTACTGTCACCACCTGTTCCTGATTGAAAGCAAGATCAATGGCCAGGCAGTCTTGGTACACAATATCAAAGGTAATCAACTTCAAAAGAAGGAGGAAGTGAATTTCTGCTACTTTTGACTCCGAGTATTCCTGTGCATACGGTCTTTCACCCGAGGTATCACCGGTGAATATTTCAACCTCTCCATCCCCTCCTAAGTCTTCTCCCACACACAAATTACAGAAATGCACCAGCGGCAACAGCTCCATTTCCATCTGCACATTGCCCAAATACTCTGGCACCTTCTTCTCCAAATATATTACCCAGAAGGAAGTTGCTCTTTCCATACAGACGTCACAGACATCATTCTAGCCATTCACATTCTAGATCAAAATTGCACTTCCGTCACAGACACCATATTCCATGAATCATCCCCTCCAGATATTCTTCATTGTCTTTCAGAAGATACTCTACAACACTGTCCGACTCTACTTCTATGACATAAATGCGTTCAATGAAGTCTTACAAGGCAGACTATCTCCTCAAAGGAGTTCTATTTCTTGAAGACATTCTGACTCAGACAGTCGTAATGGATGCCTCCCTGATTAGGTGTGGAACTCATGTGCACCATCTACGAGTACAAGGCACATGGTCCCACAAAGATTGTGTACATTAATCCTCCCTGTGGTTCACCTGGCTTTCAAACCTTATATTCGTGCAATAAACATCATATGCTTGGTTGTTCAGATGAACAATGTGACAACTAAGCATTACCTGAACACGCTGGGAAGGACCACATCCAGGCTAATGTCTCTTGAAGCACAATCATTTTGGAAATGGCTCCAAATCAGGGTCATGTGGCAGTTCACTTCTCAGGTGTTCAGACTGCAGAAATAGAATCACCCAGCAGGACTATCCCAAAAATTCACGAGTGGTGCCTTAAGCATTGAAGTGCTTTGTATCATCTTCTATGCCTGAGGTTATCTGCTCCCAAAAAACATGAAATGCCAAGACTTTGCCACTAGGAACTACCAACCACAAACAAAAGGGACTACCCTTTTAAACGAGTGGTCAGGGATGTTTATGCATGGATTTCCATTGATATTCCCGTTTTGACTAGTAATCATGAAAATTGCCTACTTCAGCATGAGGATGGTCTGACCACCGAAGTGGCCATGCCCGTGGTAGTACACCAACTCTCTTCAGCTCAGAGTGACCACCCATGACATCTGTGTGGTGACATTATCTCCTCCACAACTTCAGGGGACAGATTCTGCACCCAAGAACTCATGTATTGCCATCGGAATGGTCCTCAAGAGTATATTAAGATTTTCAAGAATGTCAAAGGTCCATCTATTGGATAGGCCTCCTCTTTAAATTGAAAAATATTCTGCCTCTTGTGTACTGAGGAAAACAGAGATCCTACAAAACGTCAGGAAGAAGCAATACTTTCTTACCTTGTATTTAGCCGGCTCAAGCTTGCCCTTTTCTTTAAAGATAAAGCTTGCGGCTATTACAGCGTACAGGAAATATCCTTCACAAACGTCTATAGGGTCACAGTTTTTAAAGACTTCTTGGAAGGCATTAAAAAGTTGTTACCGCCAGTTAGGAGACATTCTCTTCGTTGGGAATGCATGCTAGTTCTTTCTAAACGTAGGTGTCCTCTTTTTTTAATCAATTCATAGGTCTCCCTTGCAGCTGCTTTCTTAATGGCAATCACTTCTGCACACAGCATTAGTAAAATTCAGGCCTTTTGTTCTCACAAGCCCTGCACAGCCTTCCATAGAGAGAAGGGAGAACACACTCAGTGTTTCGTCCCAGGGTGGTATCAATTTTCGTTTTGAGCAGACTATCTCACTTCCTAAATGTATTCAGAGTCCATCCACCCCCCACTGAAAGGGCCTTCCACACTTTGGATGTTAGGAGGGTTCTTAACTTTTCTCTCAATAAAACGAAAGCCAGCACAGGTCTGACTCTCTCTTTGTAAACTACGAACCTGTTCCAGCAAGCTTCTCTACTTTAAAGTCGTCCATTTCCGGGCGGATTGTCTCTCGCATTCTTCTTGGTTAACAAAAGGTGCAAAAATCCTCTGCAGTTAAATCCAAGGCACTAGATGTTAAGCTGCAACTACTGCTTTGATAAGGAATATCCCTATAACATGGCTTTGTAAGGTTCCAACTTGGTGCTCAGTCCATACTTTCACAAGATACTCTTTCCAAGAGTCCGATTCCAAAGCAGGTGCTTATGTGGGGCAAGCTTCGTTCAGGAATCTTTTTGCTTAGATCGAAATGTTTTCTTCCTTGGATCCCATGATATGGGACTGGTTTGCTATTCTAGGAGGTGCTTATGGTTATCAATAGAGATCCCTTAAGAACAAGCATTGGCATAGCCAATAGGTCTCGCCTTTGGGGCCTTATAAGTGTTTAGCCAGAGCTATTGACTTTGCCAATGTCTTTAAGCTGTGCTGTAGAGAAGTGTGGCTGCTGTGCAGCTTGCTGAAAAGTTTTAATAAAAAAGTGTCAAACATTTTTGTTACCTTGTATATGACCAAGAAGGCATTATGTGCAACTGAACGACCATATTAAAAAAAGTATTTACAATAAAAAATGTCCTCAGTTTTCTTTTGTTCTTGCAATGCTGGCAACTTGTTTCTGTCTATTCCAATGGTTGTTTGTTAAAGCTTTTTTTTGAGGGGGCATTAACAATCGGAGGGTGAAGGTTGGGAACTAGTACCTGTATTATAACACTAGCAGCGGCCAGACGCTAGGGGAGAATCAACAGATGCCAGATTCCGAGAGCAGGCTGAGGTGGTAGTGGTGGTGGTGACTTGTGCGAAGACGATGTTGAGGTGATGCTGAATGATACTCAGGTCTTGCTGAGTGATGATGATGTGGTGGTGTACTAGTGCAAAGGCGATGCTGAGTGATACTGATGTGGTGCTGAGTGATGCTGTGGTGGCGCTGAGTGATGCTGTGGTGGTGCTGAGTGATGCTGTGGTGGTGCTGAGTGATGCTGAGTGATGCTGTGGTGGTGCTGAGTGATGCTGTGGTGGTGCTGAGTGATGCTGTGGTGGTGCTGAGTAATGCTGTGGTGGTGCTGAGTGATATTGTGGTGGCGCTGGGTGATGCTGTGGTGGCCCTGAGTGATGCTGTGGTGGTGCTGAGTGATGCTGTGGTGGTGCTGAGTGAGGCTGTGGTGGTGCTGAGTTTGTTACACTATGCTTAAAAACTGTTGTGTAAGGGGAGCTGATTCCCATGTGAAGCGCTATAATGCCCTTGGTTCAAGTTTGCGCTTTAATTATGCGGGACAGGCAAGCGGGTGTGGCCTAATGTAATGTAATCGGACAATATCAGGTGAAAGCACTACGTATTCACAGCTCAGGGAGTGTTTCTTCTTATGACAAATCTTCTAATATCACACCCGTTGCGGCTAGGGCTGCGGATGTTAGAACTGGGTAACTAGGTTTGAATCTCGGCTCAGGCGCAGCATCTTGTGATTCCGTGCAAATCGCTTTGTTACACTGTGCTTAAAAACTGTTGTGTAAGGGGAGCAGATTTCCGTGTGAAGCGCTATAATGCCCTTGGTTCAAGTTTGCACTATAATTATGCGGGACAGGCAAGTGGATGTGGCCTAATGTAGTGTAATCAGACAATATCAGGTGAAAGCACTAAGCCCGGGAGTTGTGTGCGCGCGCGCACTAAAAGGACATTTTAAAAAACACGCGAGGGGTGCGCGCGCAGCGGCAAAAGTGAAAGCAGCTGCAGCGTCCCACGAGTGTAAGGGTGCCCACGAGCGACAGAGGAAAGCCAGATGGCGGCTGTGCGCGTGGCCGTGCCCGTAACTGCCAGCTTTAGGCCACAAGTAAAAGCTTGTGGTCGGATTTTGGAAGCCCACTCACTAAATGTCTCGCCAGACCAGCACATGCGCTGGCTCAGACGAGACTTAAAAAGGAGAAGTTGCGTATGCTCCCTCAAAGGAGCAGTACATTTGTTTGTCTCTTTAGGCTTGCCCTCATTTATTGCCCTCCTTTTCTCTCCCTCTTCTTTTAAAGAGGTTTGTGAAAGTCTTTCTTATCACTCTTCTTTATTTAATGTCTTTTTTAGGTCGAGCCTGTAGCAGCGCGCATGCGATGCTCAGCGACACTTTATGTAAGGGCTTCTGAAAGCTCACTACACGCTCGTGTGTGTGTTTTTTTTTGTGTCATAGGCTATTGGGCTTTGCTTGCATCGTTCTAAGAAAGACAGCACGTAATTGGGCAAGGCCGGGTGCATGTCCCGCCTTTGCTCCGCCCACGGCCTATTGCTTGCGGTAACCCGCACAGCCGACATCTGCTTTGAATTATCGTGCCCAGACGCGGGCGCAATAATTGAAAACAGATCACTCACTGTGGCGCGCGCACCACTCGCGGGCTTGTTTTGTTTCGATTTGTGCTAGACACTGCCTCGCCGTATTATTTCTATCTTCTCTGTGAGTCCTAGCAGCCCTGCAGGGACGCATAAATAGATGTGCAATGAGGGGGGCGGCCCATTACAAACACAGAAACCCGGCTGCTCCCGACCGAAAAACAGAGGCACTTACACAGGCCCCTTGTCTCTAAACAACCGCGAGTGTGTGTGTGTAGACCCTCTTCAGACTCTTGCTGGCCGTTTCCCAACTTCCTCCTGCGAGATCGCGACCTGAACCAAAATACAGCTCTCCAGGAACTGACGGGCTCCTGGAAAACACATTGTGCCCCACAGACAGGTCAATCAGGAAAGTAAGGAAAAGGAAGAGAGGCGTGGGCTGTGCAAAGCTGGGACTCTCTTTAAATCGGCTCTTGTTTTTCATCGGACAAGTTCTGCTTTTTTAATTAACTCCTTCTAAACAGACTGCCGTCTTGCAGGTGCTCGGCGCAGCGCTCGTGAAAATAACCACTTAACCTGCAGCCGAAGACTGGTTCCTACTGTGTGCCGTCCCCTGCCAAGGAGCAGGCGAGGTGCAGGGTGACGCGATGTCACCCAAGCCAAGGCAAACGCAGGATGTGCGAGGCAAGGAACGCGATGAGGACTCGAGTGTGCCGGCGGTGTGTTCTAAGAGTGACCCTGTCCTGCCCCTCCCAGCCCCCTTCCTCAGGGGGGCGCCTCGAGAGCACACATGAAGAGTACAGAAGTTCCTGTGAGCGATACCACTCGTTCTTTGCTTTTTCTCATCTCCTTCTCCCATCTCCTTTTCTTTCTCCCACCTCTCTCACTCTATCTTTTCCCCTCTCCTCTCTCATTCGTTCTCCCTCGCTCCTCTCCTCCCTCTCTCTCTGTCAGCTGTCCCCCAGATGCACAGTTCAGTGAAAACAACATTCCTTTGATGGTTGCAGTTTCCAGTGATGCCAAAAACAGCAAGTGCCTTCCAGGTTACAGCCGAGCAGGCTGCCTCCCGCTGAGCCCCTGCACACCCTGGTCCGGGCAGCACCCAGATCGGACAACCTCCCCCGCCGACGTTAAAACAGCACCTAATTAAAGAGAAACCCCGTGTGGCCTGCCGTGAAGGCGGTACTCGCCCCCAGAGATGTGCCAGCACCCTTCCTGTACGCCACAAGCATCTGCGGTGCTGACACTGCAACCCCGCAGCAGCCCAGAACTACGCGTGCACAGAGGCATATTAATTGAGATGGGCTGCCGTAAGAAAGTGAGAACGACAGGTTTAGGGGTGTCCCGGAGCTCACCGACTTCGAAATTAGAATCCACATACAACGTCACAACCTGGGCAGTAAAAATATTTTTACAATGAGTAAAGTTAGAGCAGAATAGTGCCCCAAAATGCGCAAAAATGCAACCTGCGCTGCCCAAATTGGCGGATTGATATGGTTGTTTGTTGCAATAATGCCAACTCCCATAACACGCGCACGGGCACCATATGTTTTAAATGATCATGCCCAGACGCGGGCGTGATAATTGAAAACAGATTGCCTGGTGCTCGCTCTCGCGCCCACCATTCCCGGGCTTATTCTTGTTTTTAGGTCTCGCCTGAGCCAGCGCTTTAGCGCTGCTCTCGCAAGAGCTTTTGTAAATGGGGGATCTGGAAGTGCAAACGAGTGCTTTCAGGCCTCCAAATACAGTGCATGTGCGCCGGGCGCGCGCACCATTTGGCAGCCTGCGTGCTCACTTTCGTGTCCGCTTTGATGTCCTCAGTGAGCCTCGCGGGCACTGAGGACATCAAAGCGGACGTGAAAGTGCACACCATTTGCTTTCACTTTCGCGTACTTCTCGCTCCCCGTCTTTATTTCTCATCTTTAACCCCTCGCGTTTTCCACTCTCAGACGTTTCTTCTACTTAGCCTCATATTCGCCTCTGTGACTCTTCTGTCACTCCCACCTGTTTCTCTCTCGTTCCCTTTTCATGATTTTACCTTTTGTCCCCAACAGCCGGGCCGTGGGCTTATTACCACCTCCGTGATTGCGCGGACGAAAAACAATCTTGTCGCCTAAGCAGAGCCACCCCGGACTGTGTTTTTACGATTTGCTTAACTGCAGTGTTGTCCAAACGGCTCCCACGGCCTTATTCATGTGCGTTCTTATACAGAGCACCAAAAAATGCAAGCATACACCAAGAGCACCTTCCGGAGGCCTGTCTGGGTTCCCGATGGATGATTCAGCGGGAGAAGGGCCTACAGGCTTCATTGCCTAGAAAAACCATCCCCGCTCACGGTGGTCCTAGAAAATACAGCCAAGCATGCTCCCCACTTCATAAGCAACACGCATGCACAGATCCGTGCGCTTCCTATGGAACTGCTGGCGTCCACGAGCCGCCTTATAACAATGCTGTGATATTTGCAGACCGTTCTGCAGTGTGAAATGGTGTCCGTCTGCAAGCCCTAGGCGCAAAATGTCACGGCATCGGCGAGGTTTCTGCTTGACTAAATTCTTCTACATGTATTTAATTCTGACTCTAGCCTCTTCATGGAGGAGATGTTTGCAGTGCCTGCAAGCATACACCAAGGGCACCTTCCGGAGGCCTGTCTGGGTTCCCGATGGATGATTCAGCGGGAGAAGGGCCTACAGGCTTCATTGCCTAGACAAGCATTTGAAATGCATTAGGTCTCGCATTTACGCGAGTTTGAGCTATTGACATTGCAATTAACAATGCCTATTGGCATTGTCATTTACAATGCCAATAGCTTTAACTCTTGTAACTGCGAGACCTATTGCATTGCAAATGCTTGTTTCTTCATGTGCTGGCCCTCCAAGACCTCGCCAAAGCACTATGTGAGTTCATTGTCCGGTCAATTGGATTATGGGGCTTCTGATTAGCCTCTTCCATGGATGACACCCCCACCCCACCCCACAGGCACAGGGGTCAAAAACATTTGAGCAGTTACTTGATTGCCTTCTCACGTAGTTCCGCCTTTGTATCGGTTCGCCTCTAGGCGCATCTGAAATCTATGGCCCGCCCCTACCGCACCGGATTTGGGATCACGCGATACAGCCATAAAATGTGAGTAGTATACAGGATCGGCTTCCGGAAGATGTTTACCTAGACGAGTGAATCCAACAAGCACAGTAAATGCAGCAGTGGGAATTGTAAATTGCGGGTTGCTTCTTAATGGTGTCACCGAGGAGCTGTGCAGTGAACAGAAGGAATACTGGGGCACATTCGAGTTGAGGTTGAAGGCTGTGGAGTCTGTGTTTGTCGGGGATATGGAGATGTTTTTAAATCAGAGCTTAGAGCGAGTAGCCTTAATTTTGGAGAGACTTCTGATCATGTTCCAGCGCAGCGCCTGGGAGATGCCTCACAGATCAGACTGGTTGGTGCGGTCTGTCGGTACTGGAAGCAGGAGATTTTAGTTCTAATATATTCGTTCTCACTGGATTAACTTCGCAGCACCGTGTGACCCTGAGCAATCACGTTATCTTTGTCTCTCTCAAACTAATCGGCCAATCCAGAGATCCGAGAACAAGGCACTAGCAGGCATAAAGCACTATACTGTCTGGAGTCGGACAGTCGCAATGTACGTTTGTTTCCGTACCAGTGCTGGTGTTGACAGCAATCTGAAGTGTCTATGATGGCAGCCAGGCTCTGGAGATATATTTATATATATATACATACATACATATACATACCTGGTTCAGCAGGACCTTTGCCCGGAGGGGTCCTCTACACTCCGTCACCGCATAGAGGTCGGTGTGCCTTCATGCTGATAGGATGGGGCGGACTCAGTTACTGGTAGGAGGACGCATTGATGCTTAGAAATGACTGTATTCCCTGGAAACAGTATCCCTAGACACTACCCGCACTGCACGAGAAATTAGTTCTAGACTCTTAGAAACGTCTCTTGGCCCAGCCGTGTTTCCTGGAGATGCCACTCTGTGAGGAGGAGAGGCCTTGATACTAGGGCTGGGTGCGCGTTAACCATTAATCCATGTGGTGACGAGTCCTGGCTCCCCTGAGTCTCCATTTATTCCATAAAAATGGAATATCACCCATGACTTCATGTGGAGATGAACCCCGGATTCCTAGAAATGTCCTAGAGATGTGTCCTCGTCTCATTCACTCCATGAGGACATGAATCGGTCCAGAGAAGCATTATTTGGGAGAGACGTTCTGGTTTCCTAGAGTCGCCATGTACTCCATTCGAAAATGAATCCTTCAGTCCTACAAACACCCTAACTTCATGGCAGGATAAGTGGTGGATTTCCAGAACCCCCTTATAGCATATCCGGTCTTAGGCGTTTCCTTGGCTGGCACTTTCAACTCCTGTTAGTTGGCGGGAAGGAAACAACGGCATCAAATATGCCCCATTCATCTTAATTAGTGGCGCTTTATTGGAATTGAAACGCAGGCGCGCAGGCGCGCAGAATCCTGCAGGGAGCGAAGCCTCCCTGACTCCACGTACATCTGACGCGTAACAAAGCGCGGAGAGGGCACAGCTCGTACAGTAGTAGCGTAGCCTCCCTGACTCCAAATACATCAGACGCGTAACAAAGCGCGGAGAGGGCACAGCTCGTACAGTAGTAGCGAAGCCTCCCTGACTCCATGTACATCAGACGCGTAAAAAAGCGCGGAGAGGGCACAGCTCGTACAGTAGTAGCGTAGCCTCCCTGACTCCATGTACATCAGACGCGTAACAAAGCGCGGAGAGGGCACAGCTCGTACAGTAGTAGCGTAGCCTCCCTGACTCCACGTACATCAGACGCGTAACAAAGCGCAGAGAGGGCACAGCTCGTACAGTAGTAGCGTAGCCTCCCTGACTCCAAATACATCAGACGCGTAACAGAGCGCAGAGAGGGCACAGCTCGTACAGTAGTAGCGTAGCCTCCCTGACTCCAAATACATCAGACTTGTAACAAAGCGCAGAGAGGGCACAGCTCGTACAGTAGTAGCATAGCCTCCCTGACTCCCGCATACATCAGACATGTAACAAAGCGCGGAGAGGGCACAGCTCATATAGTAGTAGCGTAGCCTCCCTGACTCCCATATACATCAGACGCGTAACAAAGAAGAGAGAGAGGGCACAGCTCGTACAGTAGTAGCGTAGCCTCCCTGACTCCAAATACATCAGACGCGTAACAGAGCACAGAGAGGGCACAGCTCGTACAGTAGTAGCGTAGCCTCCCTGACTCCCGCATACATCAGACATGTAACAAAGCGCGGAGAGGGCACAGCTCGTACAGTAGTAGCGTAGCCTCCCTGACTCCCGCATACATCAGACGCGTTACAAAGCGCAGATAGGGCACAGCTCGTACAGTAGTAGCGTAGCCTCCCTGACTCCCGCATACATCAGATGCGTAACAAAGCGTGGAGAGGGCACAGCTTGTACAGTAGTAGCGTAGCCTCCCTGACTCCCGCATACATCAGACGCGTAACAAAGCGCGGAGAGGGCACAGCTCGTATAGTAGTAGCGTAGCCTCCCTGACTCCCACATACATCAGACGCGTAACAAAGAAGAGAGAGAGGGCACAGCTCGTACAGTAGTAGCGTAGCCTCCCTGACTCCCGCATACATCAGACGCGTAACAAAGCGCAGAGAGGGCACAGCTCGTACAGTAGTAGCGTAGCCTCCCTGACTCCCGCATACATCAGATGCGTAACAAAGCGCAGATAGGGCACAGCTCGTACAGTAGTAGCGTAGCCTCCCTGACTCCCGCATACATCAGACGCGTTACAAAGCGCAGATAGGGCACAGCTCGTACAGTAGTAGCGTAGCCTCCCTGACTCCCGCATACATCAGACGCGTAACAAAGCGCGGAGAGGGCACAGCTCATACTGTAGGAACCTTGCAGGCTTTGTGTCCTCAATCGGGTTCTCATGAAAGCTTTTGTCGTGGAGTCAAACAATTCCCAATGTTTGGTTCAGTGAAGGAGAAATGCTGCGATGTGCTGGTGCCGGATTAGAGTCTGCAGCGCAGCGATCTGTGAACTGCCCTTAGCTGTACATCTCCTGACGGGGAGGCATCTGCCCGAAAATATCCACCTCATTCTCTTAATAAATTAGCTTGAGTTTACGTTCAGTGCCTTCAATTACACAGAAACCCAATACCCCCATCCTTCACACCCTGACCTGCTGCCTCAAAGCCTTGGACATTCGGCAATATTTTGGATCATCTCTCCATCCTGGCACTGTGCCAGTCTAATAAAATATAGATGTAATGGCCCAGCAGGTCAAAGTCCAGCACCATGAGAGTCTGGACTGCTCACTCATCACATTTTTGTGAATGGCAAGTGTTTACAGACCTCTTCCCTCCTTGAAAACTCCTTTTCCGTCTACGTTGAAACCATTTGTTCCCCTTTTGTTAAGGCCCTGCTGCATATCTTCCAAATGGGCCTGTGTCATGTGTAATACAGTTAGCCTTTTTTTTGGGGGGGATTTTTAAGTAAACTTGAGTTTTTTTTAAAGATCATGGGCCATATGTATGAAAATACATTTTTGCGATTGTCAAATAGCGATTTTTTGCGAATCGCTATTTGAGAATCACAAAACGCTATGTATGTAGGATTTTCAAATAATTTTGCAAATCCTACATATTGCTTAATTGCAAATTGAGATTCGCAATTAAGGAATACCTCCCCATTCATTCCTATGGGCCTAGAGGTCCATAGGAATGAATGGGAAGGCATTCTCAATTTGCGATTCTCAATTTGCGATTCTCAATTAGAGAATCGCAAATTGAGAATGCAATTTCAAGGGTGCCAGGGTGTCAAAAGGACACCCTGTTACACCCCTGAAATGTGCATGTGTGCACATGTGGCACACATACATGCCCTATGGGCATGATTGTGCGCCTCATGCCACTTTGAAAAATGCAAAAAAGTGAATTTTTCAGAGAAATCGAAAATTACCACCAACTTGAAGTTGGTGGTAATTTGCGATTCCTTTAGGCTGAATTGCACCTTTTCTGTGCTTCTTACATTGCATTTAAGGAATAGCAATTTGCGATTCCTTAAATGCAATAAGGGATTATTTTGCGAGGCAGTTTTTATTTGATACATATCACTGAGCCAAATTGCAATCGCAAACGCCGAAATTCTGTGAATTTCGGCGATCGCAATTTGGAATGATACATATGGCCCCTCATATTTTTGATTTTAGCTTTGTATGTGTGGGCTGAACAATCCCATTTTACAAAGGGTTGTTTACTAAAATACCAGGGCTGGCTGAAGATAGGTAGTCAACTCCTTCAAGAAGGGTGTTGAAGCAGTCAGGGAAAACGTCAGCATCAGAAACAAGCATTGGCATAGCCAATAGGTCTCGCTTTTGGGACCTTTTAAGTATTTAGTTATGCAGCACAATATCCTTGGTGCAACAACATCAACTGTTGCATGGCTAAACACTTATAAGGTCCCAAAGGCGAGACCTATTGGCTATGCCAATGCTTGTTAAATTTGAAGTGGGTACTTTTTATTTAAAATTGGTCAATACACCATTCAAAAAGCTGTCAAAATGGTTCCTGCACATGTGTGGTACCATCCCTAAAGGAGTACTAGAATTACAGTAATCAATTATTCATTATGTTTCATATCCTAAGCAGAGGAAACCTTAATTTCCCTCAGTTTCATGTAGGCCCTAAGCTATCCCATGTAGTCTGTCCTCCTTTATCTGCATAGGTGGATTCCAAACTATTTAAGTTCTTCACGTTTGACCTTATGATAGGCACACTGGATGTGTTCTCTAAACAGGAAGACACCATGTAGCAATTAGAGCATGATTTGAACATTTCCGGAAAAAAAGAAATGAAAAATTTTATTGCTAATGAGCAAGGGCCATTTAATCTCACAACATGTATTACCAGCGATTGAGGAAGAGAGAAAGCCGACCTTTAGCATTTACTGAACATAAACCTCTGCAGGCAGTTTCAGAAGGTCAGCCTAGGTACTGTGTAGGGCTATAGGGCCACGTCTTATAGAACTAACGTCTACGCTTCTATCACCGACCTAGGTACTGTGTAGAGCAGAGGTCTTCAAACTTTTTTGCTTTGAGCCCCCCTAAGCAAGTTGTTTTGAAGTCGGGCCCCCCTCCAAAACGTTATGAGAAGGATTGGGGGAGCAGTAGCGACGGGCTGATCACGGGGTCAAGACTTATGAGATAATTTCAGTGGTACTGTAGTTCACAGTCCCCACTGAATATGAGACTTATAAAACAGCAAATACATCAAACAAAACCACTAATTGACCCAAAAATACTGCTCCACATAATTGGGGTGTTGTGAACCCCTCACACTCCTGGGCCCCAATGCAACTGTGCCTGCTGCATCAATGATAACTGAAACCCTGCATAGCAGGCGGTCACCTCTGCTGCTTTCACCTCTTCCCCACCTTGCTTAACCATCATGCCAACCATGCAGCAGGCTCTCTGTCCCTTTAAAGAAAAAAACAGAAGCTCCCAGAGGATATCCCTCTGTTTTCTGCAAGGGTGCCCTAATGTTACATCTGACAATAAGCCCTCTTGACCCCTTTTTAAAGTGAAAGTGATAACTGTGATGCAGTGTGCCCCTCAGAACCCTGGACTGCTGAACCTACTGATAGCTTCTGCCATGCAAAGCGGGCTATCTCCTCTGCCATTTGTTAAAAACAGGGCTCCCATTTTGCCACACCCCCTCCCTGCCATATCTGAGGCTAAACTAAGGTGTCTCCTCTGCTTCAATTTTTCCCTACCTTGAGCCATTGCTCCGAGGCTTAAAGCAACACTTACATACAAGTGTGCATTGGGCCCTAATGCAAGCCAAGGAGGGTGGTAAAACTGAAATGATTGGGGTTTACTTGGCTTCTCATGCCATGGGGCCTTGGTGCCACTCTACATGCAGCACTAATCGTACTTTCTGCCCTCGAGTGTGAGAAAAAAAAGCAGCAAGGTTGACCAGAGCTCTAATGCTAGCAAGGACAATGGGCCCCCACAGCCCCTTTTTCCTAGTAAGGAAGACATCATTGTGGGACAAGGGTCACTTACACCCTTGCCTCGGTACCTGTTAAACTAATGATTGTGATGGACCTTTGAAAAAAAAAAAAGAAATAAAAGCTCCTTTATACCACACCCTTCCTAAGGGGCATCTCTCTGAGGACGTCGTCTCTGTTCATTTGTAAATGAAAAAATGAGCCCCCACACAGTGCCCCCTTTTCTGAGCCATATCTTTGTCACTACCCATGGATCTTGTTCCTTTTGTATTTCTCCTCTGTCATTACTAATTAATAATGACTTACAAATTCACAGTGCTTTCTGTCACAGGCTGGGACGAAATAGCACTATAAATACATGTTCAGTATTCCACACTGCGCCAACTAGGATACAATTCTGATGGATACATCTGCCAGTGGATTCCTCACCTTGTGAATATCCCCTGCGCCAGCATTCCACGGCATTTTTCTTCCCCAGCACTCCACGTCGACGTGGGCGACGTCATAATACATCGGCTCCGCTCGCGACTCCGTATGACGTCACCGGAGCCATAAGAGGCCCACGTCGGCGTGATGACGTCAGTTCCCTTTTTTCCACGCCGTCGAAGCGTAACGTTTTTTATTCCAGTACTCTTGCTACTTTGTAGTTGTAAGGTGTATCTGAAAGAAACACGTTAGTTAGATTCCTCACCTTAGAATATCCCCAGGCGTCAGACTGGATCCGGAAGATTTTTCGTCAGCAATACCCCTTGCGCGTCGCTAGGCGTCGTCTGCGGCTCCGCGTCCGTCGTCGGCGTCGTGCGCCGGAATGACGTCGTCGGAGTACTTAGACGCCGCCCTCGCGCGCTGACGTCAGCTCTTCTTTTTTCCGCGCCAGTAAGCGCAGATCCGGGAGAGCTACCCCTTTAGTCAATTTTTGACTAACTTTTTGATCCTTTTTGATCCTGTCTCGACTCCGGTGCCGGTAGGATGCCTGGTTTCAAAGCCTGTACGGACTGTAGCCGCTTGATGTCGGTTACGGACCATCACCGCCGGTGCCTTTATTGCTTGGGCCTCGATCACGACGTGGAGTCGTGCTCGGACTGCAAGGCCCTGACCTCGAAGGCTAGACGGGAGCGGTCCCGTAAGCTTCTCGAGATTCGCCACTCGGCTCCGCGCGCCTCTCGATCCCGGTCCAGGAGGAGGTCCAAGGATCGGTCGCGGAGCCGCAGCCGACGTCACCATCGGTCGTCTGGATCCAAGTCTTCGGGTAAGTCGAAGCATTCCAAGAAGTCCAAGAGGCGACACCGCTCTTCGGACTCCCCTCGCCGGTCGCGCGACTCGGCCGAGGGTCAGGGTGGTTCCACCCCCGCGGCTCCGGCGGAGCCGCAGGCGCCGCGCACGTCCCCATACCCTCCGGTCCCTGGGACTGACGCGACGCCGGCGGAAGTCAGTGCCTTCCTCTCGGCCATGAGGAATCTGGCTCCGCCGTCGGCGCCCGCTGGTGCGCCTTCGGGCCCCGCGGACCCGACTGGGCTGCCTTGCCTGCCGGTGGCTCCGGCCCCGGCGCCGTTGACGGCTCCGTCCTCGACGCCGCAAGCGCCCGTGGGACCCGTTCTCGAGTCCCCGTCGACGCCGGTCGACCTCGTCACGCCTCCTCCGCCGGCGTCGACACCGGTACCACCCCCGACGCCGACTCCGTTCGACGTCGAGCCCCGGTTCAGTCCCACTCCGGGCCCGGCGCCGGTACGGCGTCGATGGACGCCGCGATCGGTGCCGCTAGAGACACATTATGTCTACCGCCCGGCTCCGTTACTTTCTCCTCTACACCAGGAGTCGGATGATGGGGACAACTGGGAGGGATCCGAGGATCCTATGGCCGTTCAGGCTCAACTGTCCCAGGACTGGGCAGATGAACTGGGGGAGGCCAGTGGCCTGGATACCTCTCCAGACACTGGATTTGTCTCTCCTCTGACTGTGGCTCCGGAGGAGGGCGCTGCTTTCTCTGTGGTGCTGCGCAAGGCGGCCGCAGCCCTTGGGCTCGAGCTGCCTGCCGTGGCTGTGAGGACTAACGTCCTTACTGAGGTGCTTCAGTCTGCAGCAAGCTCCACTGAGCCTCTGCTGCAATTCAATGAGGCCCTCATTGACGTTCTGCAGGGCACCTGGTCCAAGCCCTCCACAGTTCCTCCTGTGGACAGGAACGTCGCCAGGCGCCACCGCCCTGCTCCGGGCGACCCCAGTTTTCTGTCCCAACACCCTACCCCTGAGAGCCTGGTTATCCAGGCCTCCACCTCCCAATCCTCTTTCCCGACCGCCCCGCCGGACCGGGATTCCAAGAGACTAGAACAGTCTGGCAAGAAGCTGTTCTCCTCCCTTAGTTTGGGCCTGCGGTCTTTGAACACCGCTTGTCTCTTGGACCGTTATTCCCACTCTCTGTGGGATGCGGTGGAGGACGCGCTGCCCCTGTGTCCGGAGGAGGTCCGGACACGACTTACCCAGGCTCTGGCCGATGGGAGGGATGCCGCGCGACATGCTATACGATGTGGGCTTGACATCACGGACTCGCTGGGTAGGGCCATTTCTACCACAGTGGCGCTTAGACGTCATGCCTGGCTGCGGTCCACGTCATTTTCGGGCGATATCTAGAGCACTCTCATGGACATGCCTTATGATGGCACTCGCCTTTTTGGCGAGAAAGCGGACAGTGCGCTGAATCGCTTTAAGGACTCCCGGGCTACGGCCAAGTCCTTGGGCCTCTCGGCCCCGCGGTCGCAAACTTCCGCCTTTCGCCCCTTTCGTGGCCAAGGAAGGGGTGCCTCCTCACGTGCGCCTAGCCACCAGCCGCAGAACCTGCGCGCGGTCGCGGACGTGGTTTCCGCCGAGGCGGTTCTGGAGGACGACGAGGTCAGCCCACATCCACCCCGGCAGCATCCGCCTCAAAACCTTCCTAGTCCGAGCTTTCAGGCCCATTCCACGCCAGTGGGCGGCAGAGTTCGCCATCACCTGCTCCACTGGCGGTCCATCACATCGGACAGGTGGGTGCTGCAAATCGTCCGAAGGGGCTACTCCCTCCCCTTCGAGACGACCCCTCCAGCCATGCCACCGCAGCACCACCGTATCTCGGGGGATCATTTGAATCTTCTCCACGAGGAAGTTTCGGCCCTCTTGGCCGAGGGGGCCGTCAAGCGCGTTCCGAGCCCAGAAGTAGGTCGTGGTTGTTATTCCCACTACTTTCTGGTTCCCAAGAAGGGCAAAGGGGGCCTACGCCCTATCTTGGACCTCCGGAACATCAATACCTTCCTCCGGAAGGAAAGGTTCAAGATGTTAACTTTGGCTCAGGTTCTAGCTGCCCTAGACCCCGGAGACTGGATGGTAGCGTTGGACTTGCAGGACGCATATTTCCACATCCCAGTCCTGCCGGCCCACCGGCGTTACCTGCGGTTCACGGTGGGCCCAGAGCACTTTCAGTTTACCGTGCTCCCCTTCGGCCTCACCAGTGCCCCTTGGGTGTTCCCGAAAGTGATGGCTGTGGTCGCAGCTCATCTGCGCAGATCAGGGGTTCCAGTCTTCCCCTATCTCGACGACTGGTTGTTGAAGGCGGGCTCGCCCCAGGCAGTCGTCTCCCACCTCCAGACTACGGTGGATCTCCTGCATTTGCTGGGATTTTCCATCAACGTGCCGAAGTCACACCTGAGCCCCTCTCAAAAGCTCCTCTTCATCGGAGCGGTTCTCGATTCGGCGCAGTTCCGGGTCCATCCACCGGAACAGCGGGTCCGGGATATACAGGCCCTGATTCCCATCTTTCGGCCTCTATCCTGGTTCTCGGTCAGGCTAGTGTTGCGGCTTCTGGGGCTGATGGCCTCCTGCATCCTACTAGTGCATCACGCCAGGCGGCGCATGCAGGCTCTGCAGTGGGACCTGAAGTTTCAGTGGGCCCAGCATCACGGCAACCTGTCCGACCATGTCTTGATCTCGGAGGGCACTGCACAGCAGTTGCAGTGGTGGCTCGCGGACCGCGATTGGGTCAAGGGCAAGAGCCTCTCCCTTCCCCAACCGGAGCATGTCGTAGTGACGGATGCGTCCCTCCTGGGATGGGGTGGCCATATGGGAGAGGCGGAGATCAGAGGCCTCTGGTCTCCGGCGGAGTCTCGTCTCCACATCAACCTGTTGGAGTTGAGAGCGATCCGACTTGCACTGAAAGCCTTCCTTCCCTCTGTCAGGGGAAGTGTCGTGCAGGTGTTCACGGACAACACCACCGCCATGTGGTATTGCAACAAACAGGGCGGGGTGGGGTCGTGGACCCTTTGTCAGGAGGCTCTGCGCCTCTGGACATGGCTGGAACACCAGGGCGTCACCCTGGTGGTTCAACATCTGGCGGGCTCTCTGAACGCCAGAGCAGACGAACTCAGCCGCCGGTGCATGATGGATCACGAATGGCGTCTGAACTCCGAAGTGGCGCAAGGTCTCTTTCAGCAGTGGGGAGAGCCTTGGTTGGATCTATTCGCCACCGAAGAGAACGCGCAATGTCAGCAGTTCTGCGCGTTGGAATTTCCAAGGCGGCACTCACTCGGCGACGCTTTTCGTCACAAGTGGAGTTGCGGTCTGTTGTACGCCTTTCCGCCTATACCACTTCTGCCCAGAGTGCTGAAGAAGATCAGGCACGACCGGGCCCAAGTTATCTTGGTGGCTCCGGATTGGGCACGAAGGTACTGGTATCCCGAGCTACTCAGTATGTTGACCGATCCCCCGATACGTCTGCCCCTTCGGGAGGATCTTCTGTCGCAGCAGCAGGGGACGGTCCTCCACCCGAACCTGTCCAGCCTCCACCTCCATGCGTGGAGATTGAGCGGCGGCAGTTGATGCCATTTGACTTGCCTCCTGAAGTCTGTGATATTATTCTGGCAGCCAGGCGTCCCTCCACAAAGACGGTATACGCCTGCCGGTGGAACAAATTTGTGGCATGGTGCACAGCAAAGGCTGTGGATCCCCTTTCCGCCCCTCTTTCTGAGGTTCTCCTCTTTCTTCTTTCTTTAGCCCGGCAGGGCTCTGCCCTGGGCACTCTGAAAGGTTATCTTGCTGCCATCTCTGTCTTCTTGCGGCTTCCTGATCAGCCTTCTCTTTTCAAGTCCCCTGTAGTTACACGCTTTCTAAAAGGCATTACTCACATGTTCCCTCCTGTCCCTTTTGTAATGCCTCAGTGGGACTTGAATCTTGTCTTGACATTCCTGATGTGCGCTCCCTTCGAGCCTCTTCACAATTGTCCTCTTCGTCTTCTGACTCTTAAAACTGCTTTTCTGGTAGCCATCACCTCGGCTAGACGGGTGAGTGAGCTCCAGGCTTTATCTTCAAAGCCTCCTTTTCTGTCTTTTCATCCGGACAAGGTTGTCCTTCGGCCTCGTCCCTCCTTTCTTCCGAAAGTGGTGACTCCATTTCATCTTGGGCAGTCTGTCACCTTGCCCACCTTCTTTCCGCCTCCGCATCCTTCCAAAGAGGAAGAGAGGCTCCACCGTCTGGACCCAAAACGTGCGCTCTCCTTTTATCTGGACCGCACAAAGCAGTTCCGGGTGGACGACCAACTTTTCGTTGGATACGTGGGTGCTAAGAAGGGGAAAGCGGTGCACAAACGGAGCATCTCTCGGTGGGTCGTTTTGTGCATCAAAATTTGTTACTCCTTGGCAAAAAAGGACCCTCCTGTTGGGCTGCGCGCCCACTCCACTCGGGCCACAGCAGCTACTACTGCTTTGGGACGGGGTGTCCCTTTGCAGGACATCTGTCAGGCGGCGACGTGGGCTTCACTACACACGTTTGCCAGGCATTATTGCCTTGACAGCCAAGTCCGGAGGGATGGCTTCTTTGGCCGTTCTGTCCTCCAGGACTTTCTGGTGTGATCTTGGTTCGCAGACCCACCACCGGGGATGGTATTGCTTGGGTATCTATTCTAAGGTGAGGAATCTAACTAACGTGTTTCTTTCAGATGAACAAGTTACTTACCTTCGGTAACGATGTATCTGTAAGAAACATTAGTTAGTTAGATTCCTCACCGACCCACCCATCCTCCCCGTTCTGCGAACTGACATCTAGGGTTAAGGTTATCCTTTTCAGGCCCCTAGATTTTATTTTTGGCACCAGTGTCGGTCTTTGCATGGCTCTGCGTTCCTGGCGCGGAAAGCTATGTACAAGAACTGACGTCAGCGCGCGAGGGCGGCGTCTAAGTACTCCGACGACGTCATTCCGGCGCACGACGCCGACGACGGACGCGGAGCCGCAGACGGCGCCTAGCGACGCGCAAGGGGTATTGCTGACGAAAAATCTTCCGGATCCAGTCTGACGCCTGGGGATATTCTAAGGTGAGGAATCTAACTAACTAATGTTTCTTACAGATACATCGTTACCGAAGGTAAGTAACTCGTTCTTCTGTTGCAAAATTCTGTAATGTCTGCGACGAGGAAGTCGGGCTTTAAGCCCTGTAGGGAATGTGGCGGACATATGTCCTTGACGGACCCACATGAGGACTGTTTGTGGTGCCTTTCGTCGGACCACGATGTCGAAGACTGTGCATGCTGTAGGAGGATGAATCCTAAAGCATTAAAGGAAAGAAAGGCCAAGCTGTTTATGGCGAAGATCGGTAAGGAGAAGAGAGGGAGAAAGAAAGAGAAATCGAGGGCGGCGGCGTCGGACTTCGAGGTCGTCGAAGTCAAGGAGACATCATTGTGAGAAGTTGGCCTGATGTATGATGTCACTAGTTCTAGTGTACACCTTATAGCAGACTCTGTTATAGCTCAAGCGGCTCAGAGACGGGCTAGTGTGAGAAGTTGGCCTGATATATGATGTCACTAATTCTAGTGTACACCTTGTATCAGTCCAAACAACCCTTATGGTGATTGGTTGTAAAGTCAACCTTATAGACCAGCTATCCTAGTGGTAGCATGGACAAAAGCAGTCTTAGGCTAAACTCTGAATGGCATGTGAAGCCAGCTGTTATACCATATATAATCCCTTGAATACCAAATGAAAGGACACCACAACAGATATATATATAAAATAAAGTGTATTTATTCTAGTCAAACCCTCAGCACTCTTTATGAGATTCGAGGTAAGTCCAACATAGTCTTATTTAAGCATACATTAAGTCACACAGGTAAGTAATACAGTTAGGCCCTAGGGGCCACGCAAACCATATACTAAAGAAGTGGTATAAGGACCACTGTCACGGAAATAGGATAGGCCTAGGCCTAGGGAATCGCTGGGGCTACACTACACTACCCAAGGTTAGGAAGTGGGAGGCCCACGGGATTCAGGTGCAGAGTGGAAACACTCACGCGTAATGCGTATAATCGATAGAAATAGTACAGTTCTGAAATAAGCAGTTTTAGGACACTTCTGGTATAGCTAGAAAGTCGAGACTCGGAACCTAGACCCTAGGATAGTCAATACCCTTGTGAGCACCGGAGTACCCAAGTTACCTAGCCCACGGGCTGCGGGTGCATAGGTGTGAACTTGCGTCGGGTTTCGTCGTGGACTTCTATGGATGCCTGAAGGAAAGTTGCTGACAGGCAGTCAGTGAAGAGTGTCCGGTGGATCCCAAGGCCGGGATCAAGAAGGAAGGATACCTGCAAGCAGAAGGGACAGAGTCAGGGTCACTAGCCAGTGACCACGTGGAACCAGGAAGGAACCAGGCGATGTCGGGAGATTGCAGGTGAAGCTTGTCGCAGCAGCCACGGATACCAGGAGACGTCGAGGACGACCAGGACCAGGAGGCGAGCTGTCCCACGAAGGCTCTTGCTGTCGGCGGCGTCGAAGTCGAACTAGGACTCACCAAGCCTTGGCAAGCGGAACCCACGAAGAATGGAGGACTTGCTTCTGTTGCAGACCAGGAAGGTCTGGGGTGCTTCTCTTTTGCACAGGAGCAGGAGCCAGTCTAGAGGAGCCAAACCAGCAGTTGAAGTTCAAAGGTGTGTTGTCGCAAAGGCCGCTAGCCAACGGGCAAGCAACCGGACAGACGGGGCAAGCAGGAAAATGCAGAAGGGCCCCACGCAAAACTCGTGGAGTGTGGGGGGGGCTGATCTTCGGTGCAGATGGTGCCTGGGGTTGGGGCTTCTCAGTCCCCGGTGCACAACTTCGAGGGTAACTCAGAAGCTGCGCTGGAAGATACTCGCCACTTTTCCCAGGTAGCCGGTCCCACGTCTCTCGTCGCCTCCACGGATCTCAGCTCGGCTGTGGATGTGGATCAGGGTCGGAGAAGTCTGGAAGTCAAGGCTCTGGTCGGGCTCTGCAGTCGGTCCCTCGTAGAACTTCAGCAAAGCAAAGGGTAAGTCTCTTGATGGTGCCTGTTTGCACCGGGTAGCCACTCCTTGGCCACAAGGGAGATTCTTCAGTCTTCTTCTTTCGTCGAATTTCGAAGGTCGAAGGTCCAGAGTTTCTGTTCAAGTTGCAGGTTCAGGATAATCTAATCTCCTGGGGCCCAGCTACCACTCTTATACTAATCTGGGGGGCTGGGTTGCCTGCTAGGTCACGCCTTATGGGTGTGACCTGGGAGGGGGGTGGTTACACCCCCTTCCCTTTGTCCAGTTTCGCGCCAGGACTGGGGCTGGTGTGCCCCAGCACCGGTTTGAACTGGACTATGCATGGGACACCTTGTGTGCCCCAGGCAGTGTCTCGTTTCTTTCATCCCTCCCTGCCCCAATACACTAAGGCCTGTCTGGGGTGGTGCTCGCACTTCCCAAGGCAGGAAACCTATTGTCCAAGCCTCCCGTGCCGGGATCACTCCCAGAGGCAGGAGGTCAGACTTATGTCGTGGCAGCAGCATCCATTTTGTGATGCTGGGGCTCTGGTTAACTTTAACCGGCTAAGTAGGTTTCAACATGTCTTCTCCCTCTAGAAGGGAGGGATAATATCCTCATCCCCAGAAATGGGATGGGGGTATTATTCCAAAGTGTTAGACACCTTACACGACATGTTTTGATAAAGCCAAACCATAGTTACCATAACCGTTTAAGCTTATAAGGCACTTTAAGAGTATATGCTAGGCTATATCATAGAACAGCTATAATGACATGGTTCCGAAAGCTGCAGACAGGCTCAGCTCATGCTAGAGCACCATCTCACATGTTACCAAGCACTCTGCCTCCAGGATTGTTAAGGCCTTGTAGTAAACACTCATCCAATAAATCAAGTGAATTATCTCTTTGAAGAAAGTTTGAGGTTTATTAATGAAAAGACCCACGACCTTCTCCTTCCAGTACTCCAGTCTGTTATGCAATTCAATCCAAACATTCTCTAATGACCTAGTAAGAATTCTACACTCTACATTCCTTAAAGCAACCAACATTAAATAACACTTATACCCCTCTTTACATAAGAAATTTACTACCACATATTACACATCCCCCTTTCCATAAATCAAATGAGCAGTTGAAGCAATTACACAAAACAAAAATATATATATATACATATACCATAAAAATGCACACTAAATACATTGACTCTAAAAGTTGATGATGTAAAATCAAACAGAGGAAATATACATATTTACAAATCATTAATAATATACAAAGTCCCTTAAATGAATAGGAGCAGATCTAATTCTAGAACTACTCCTGACTGAAGCATCTCCACCACCTGTAGACTGGAAACTAGATGGCAGTGAAGGAACAACTATATTGTCACCGCCGCTCCCCATACCATCTCCTTGATCCAAGTTATCATGTACATCCCTACTGCGGCCTGCACATGTATGGACATCTAAGTCAAACCAATCCTGTCTTATCTTGCTACCATATGCCTTCACCCTTTCATAAATGATGCCAGCTTGCTTAGGAGTAATTTTGACTAAAGCATTGCAATTCCACCACCCCCTATCCTGCAATAGAACTGCTGTCCTATTCATCCTTACCACTTTTACAGGTTCAGAGAATTTTGACTGCCCCTTACTAACCCTATACGGTTTTCTGATAAGGACCCAATCTCCCACACTCAACGTTCCTTCCTTAACATGCATCCTGGAATCATAGTTCTTTTTATAACACTCTTGTTTTTCACTGACATGTTCTCTGAGACTCTGTAAGTCTACTTTTTGATAACGTTCCACTTTATCCAACAACCAATTTGGACTAATGGCAGTAATGGGTTTCCTTCCTCTTAACAAAATAAAAGGAGCCACATCTGTTGTACTCTGTGGTGTAATATTATAATTCCACACCTTGAACTGTAAGTAATCTTTGACATCAAGGTTATTAGCAATCGCCGTTTGAACACCTTCCTTAATTAATCTATTTGCCCTTTCAACTAAGCCGTTGGAAGAGGGACTATACAAAGGTACCCTTATGTGTCTTACATCATTTTTATCCAAAAAACTGGTGAACAACTCAGAAATAAAATGGGAGCCATTATCCGTCACAATCTCCTTAACTCTCCCTTCTATATAAAATAGATGTTTCAAAAATGTTATGACAGACGCAGAATCAGCAGACTTAACAAAAGAAAAGTACAACCATTTTGAAAAATAATCAATAGCCACAATCAAAAACCTTTTATCACAACCCACCATGTTAATAGGGCCCGAAAAATCTAACCCAATTTTTTTCCCAAGCATTGTTGGGCCAAGTAACCGGACATAAAGGAACCGTAGCGGTCTTCCAATGCTTGTCTGAACACAGGCATTCCGTGCAAGAATCAACAAATCTCCTAACCTGCCCATCAATACCTGGCCACCAATAGATTTGTTTAATTTTCTTTGACGTCGCCGAAATACCTAAATGTCCTTCATGTGCCAAAGCAATAATTTTTGGACGTAAAACACTAGGAGGGACAAACAAATCTTGTCGAACCAAGATACCATTAACAATCGACATTTCTGAAGCAACCTGATGAAAACATCTCAACTCCATTGACAAAGATCTTTCATTGGGCCAACCATCAATTAAAAACTTCTTCACCTTAGTCATACATTCATCTTTGTCACAATTCTCAATCCATTCTTTCTCAGAAATCCGAAATTGTTCATTTATATCTCCAATAGTAAACACGTACTCCAAACCTTCCCATTTTTTATCCTTGACATCCCCAACATCATCACATTCAACAGGTAGGCGTGATAAACAGTCCGCTCTAACATTTTTCCCACCGGGAATGTATTTTATGTCAAAGTTGGATTCCTGTAACCTAGCCAACAATCTAATCAGCCTAGATGAAGCTTTATTCGAACAACTATCTCCTAACATGTATATTAAGGGTTTATGATCCGTATGCAATTCAAATTTGTTCCCCCAAATGTACATTTTAAATTTTTCAGAGGCCCAAGAGCACGCTAATGCTTCCCTTTCGATCGTACTATAGTTTTTCTCAGCCACATTCAAAGTACGTGAGGCAAATGCTATGGTACATTCCTAACCATCAATCATTTGACTGAGGACTGCCCCTAAACCTTTCCCACTGGCATCAACTGTAATTATGCACTTCGCCCCATACATAAATGGCTTAATAGCAGAAGCAGAAGTGATTAAGTTTTTTTACAGCCTCAAACGCCTCCTGACAATCCTTGGACCATATGAACTTCTCATTTTTTTTCAAGAGATTGCTTAGAGGCTGCACAATTACTGCATAACCTTGCACAAAACGTGCATAGTATTCACTCAGGCCTAAAAACGCCCTAAGGGAATCTTTATCATCAGGAACTGCCGCTTCATGTATACCTTTTAGCAATGATTCTTTGGGTCTGATACCATCACCAGAAATGTTGTGTCCTAAATAATTAACCTGTTGTGCTAAAAATTTACATTTCTCAAAATTTACTGTCATACCCCATACACCCAATTTACCTAAGACCTCTTCTAAAAGTACAATGTGTTCATCTAGGCTTTCCGTGTGAACCAAAATATCATCTTGAAAAGTTTGTACACCCCCAAGATCTCCGAAGATTTGATCCATCAATCGTTGAAAAACGCTGGCAGCAGATGCCAAGCCAAATGGCATGCGCCTGTACATATATACACCAAAAGGTGTCACAAACGTAGTCAAATGTTGTGAATTTTTAGCCAATGGAATCTGATGGTACGCCGAACGTAAATCACTTGTAGAAAAATATTTACTATCACCTAATCTGGCAAGCATTTCATGAATACGTGGGAGGGGATGACAATCAACAAGGATATTTCTATTAAGAACTCTTAGATCAGCACACAGGCTTATATCCCCGTTACCTTTTCGTGCGCAGAAACCCATTCTGATGATTCTACACGTTTAATAATGCCTAGAGTACACATATCATTAAGTAATTTCTTAAGATCATCTCTGGCCGACAAAGGAACAGGTCTTACTTTTTGAATTACTGGAACCGCATTACTCTTGAGTACAATATCATGTTCAAAGTTTTTAATAACTCCTATCTTGCTAGAAAACACTTGGGGAAATTTATTTTGCAGCATCCTAGTGAAATTGTCACATGTTTGTTTCCTGGATCGCTAAAATGGGCATCTCACCTAAAGTAACTGGCTCCTCATGACCTGGTCGTAGCATAATACCCAACTTAGCTTGATCCTGCCAACCTAGAATATCCCGTCCGTTAACAGCTACATAAATTTTAGTAAAAATGTTCCTCCCCTTAAACAAAACACTATCTTCAAAGTATCCTCTCATGATTATGTCGTACTCCCCAAAAGCCTTGGGATTGATAGTTGTAGATTTCAGTAATTTTTCAGACCAAAATTTATGAAATGTGTTCTCCGCTAAAATTGTAATTGGAGATCCAGAATCTGCCATCACATTTAGGTCAATTACTCCAATTTTAACCTCACATATAGGACCTTTACATCTTTTTTCACATTCACCTAATGTACTAATTTCTAGTGATGACACCGATACATTGTTAATGGCTTCTGCCAATATGTCATTCACAACGTCAAGTTGACTAACCTTGACTCTTGTTTTACTAGCATGACACACATTATAGAAATGTCCAATTTTCTTGCAATTATTGCATCTCTTGCCTTGAGCTGGACAGTTTTGAAAATTCCCTAAATGGAATCTCGACCCACATCTGTAGCATGCTCCACTCACTCTCTTGTCAACATTCCTTCTCACATTACCCTTATGTGTAACCAAATGTATGTTAGGCTCATTACTAAAAGGTGTGACCTCCACAGCAGAAACTTTCGCGATGTCAGAGGACACACTAATACTAGACTCCGATAAAATTTTTGATGATACCACAGAACGCTCAATACTTCTTGCTATATCCATGACCTCATCTAAAGATGGATTCTTACACGTTAAGATACATTCTTGAATCTTTTTGTTAAAGCAGTTAAAAACTAATTGATCACGTAGGGCAGTGTCTAGATAATTCCCAAAAACACATTTAGATGCTAATACACGCAAAACAGCCAAATAATCCTCAATAGATTCATCCGCAGATTGTTTGCGTTTAAAAAATGTGTGTCTTTCCACCATTATTGAAGGTTCATCCACGTACTGCCTTCCCATACGTGCCAGTGCTTCCTTGTAAACATCCCAAGAGTCATCTCGCGCAGGTGCTGGAACCACAGGTAAATTATCGTAGACTTCTTGTCCAGCGTTACCCAAAAGATTAAAAAGAATGGCTTTTTTGCGAGCTGGTGAATATTTTAAACCATCTATGGCTTCCAGATAATTCTCAAAAATTCTTAGCCATTTATGCCATGGTTTAATAGGTTTACCAGGAAGTTCCAAAAAAGGAGGTGGTTGCATGACATTTGAATTACTATTATTGGCCATATTTTAATGCTTCTTGAACAACAATATGAAATTTTAATTCTCCCTCTCACTTTGTATGCTTTCTATCGTTTTGGCTGCATGCGCGAAGAAAAACAATGAAAAACAGTCACCTTCCGTGTACGATCTCCGTGTATCACACACTTTGCTTGTTGCTAGGCAACTGGTAACAACACATCCAAGATGGAGGCACGCAGCGTCAATTACCGTGATGACGCATCACGCTGTGCACCAGAGCGAGATTGCATGCGTCATACAGCTCACGAAGAACGAAGCGCGTGTGGCTGCCTGGAACGCTGCACCCGCTTCAAACAATGCCGCTCCCCTCGTTGATGGTGCAACCGTTGGAGGCCTTCAACCCCTCACCATAACACCACGGAGCAAACCGTAAGTCAAAACTCGCACAGAGTCGCTGCACTCTCGAAGCAGCTTGCCCACTAAATAGTGCACGCCTCAAATTGCATTCGTCACTTAGACACGAATATCCTGGCACCTCTTAGCGGTGTAAATCATGAACGAGTCAGACTCGTATGCTGCTCCCCAGCTGAAAAACTACACCACGAAGTGCTCAGTGTCTCCAATCCGACACGCAGGTGCCCAAAACACATCCACGAACTCCTCGCTCCTTGAAAATCGTCGTTTTCAGCGATCGGCACTTTTGACGAGGTTTAAATCTTCACAGTCGGTGGGTCTAAGTCTAAGATCGTCGCCATTAATTGTAGTAAACACTCATCCAATAAATCAAGTGAATTATCTCTTTGAAGAAAGTTTGAGGTTTATTCATGAAAAGACCCACGACCTTCTCCTTCCAGTACTCCAGTCTGTTATGCAATTCAATCCAAACATTCTCTAATGACCTAGTAAGAATTCTACACTCTACATTCCTTAAAGCAACCAACATTAAATAACACTTATACCCCTCTTTACATAAGAAATTTACTACCACATATTACAGGCCTGCCATAGGAGTGGCTGATAGGTACACATGTGTCTATATATAAGGTAGGTATAGGAATACTACACCTAAGCAAGGGGTGATTACACGACCTTGCCCCAGCTGAGTGATCAGCCAGTTGTGTCATAATGGAAGGCCAGGCCAGGGGTGGCATAATACATGCTGCAGCCCCTGGTAGGCCTCGGGTACACCTATGCCCTGGGTACCTAAGGTACACTGCACAGGGGCCAATAAGGTGATCCTATCCAATTGGGTTATGCACCTAAAGTACATAGTATTAATTTAGAGAGAGAACAGCAGGGCTGTGGGTCTGATTAGCAGGCCCACAGCCACATCTAAGTCGAAAACCAGTAAAGCAAAAGCAAAAAGTGGGGGTGAACATAGAAAGCAGACCCTACTCTCCTACACAACCCCCCCCCCCCCCCCCCCCCGCCCCCATCCCCCCCACCAAACTTAGGGACATTAAACTAACCTTGACCAGTTGAGTTTTCATGTTCTAAGTGGAATTATCTGGAGAGTCCATCTGCATTGGCATGGTCAGTCCCAGGTCTATGTTCCACTGTGAAGTCCATCCCCTGTAGGGAAATGGACCACCTAAGAAGTTTGGGATTTTCACCCTTCATCTGATTTAGCCACAAGAGGGGCTTATGGTCTGTCTGAATCTTGAAGTTAGTGCCAAACAAGTATGGCCTCAGCTTCTTCAGGGCCCAAACCACAGCAAAGGCCTCCCTCTCAATAGCTGACCAACGTTTCTCTCTAGGGGTCAGCCTTCTACTTATAAAAGCAATGGGCTGGTCTTGACCATCTATATTAAGTTGTGAAAGAAGAGCTCCCACACCCAACTCAGAAGCATCTGTCTGGACAATAAACTCTTTGGAGTAGTCTGGACTTTTCAGAATAGGTGCACTGCACATGGCCTGCTTCAGGTCATCAAATGCTTTTTGACAGCTCACTGTCCACTGAACTTTCTTTGGCATCTTCTTAGAGGTCAAGTCATTAAGTGGTGTCCCAATGGACCCATAGCTCTTAACAAACTTTCTGTAGTACCCAGTCAGGCCCAAGAAAGCTCTGACCTGAGTCTGGGTAGTTGGAGGAGTCCAGTCCTTTATGGTCTGGATCTTGCTCTCCAGTGGTTGAACCTGACCCCCACCGACTAGGTGGCCCAGGTATACAACCTTGCTCTGCCCTATCTGGCACTTAGTGGCCTTGATAGTGAGGCCTGCCTTTTGCAGGGCCTCTAAAACATTCCTCAGGTGGACCAGGTGATCCTCCCAGGTGGAGCAGTCCTGTTGCTGAAGCACAGTGAGGCTGTCAGAAAAGACCACACCATCAACTGAGCCATCATCAGGGTTCTGAGTCAACAGGTCTGGGAGAGGGTCACTCTCTTCCTCGTGCCCCTCATCTGTAGCCATGAGTAAGCCCATGTCTGCCCTGTCAACATTTGCCTTCAATCTGTTGACATGAAGCACCCTGTGGGGGCTTCTGGGAGTCCCAAGGTCCACCAAGTAGGTGACTTCTCCCTTTTGCTCAACAATAGTGTGGGGTCCAGACCATTTGTCTTGGAGTGCTGCTGGGGCCACTGGCTCCAACACCCACACTTTCTGCCCTGGCTGGTAAACAGTCAGCACAGCCTTTTGGTCATGCCTAGCTTTTTGGAGTTCTTGGCTTGCCTCAAGGTTTTTAGAAGCCTTCTTCATATACTCTGCCATCCTGGAGCGGAGACCAAGTACATAATCCACTATATCAAGTTTGCGTTGTCTGAGAGGTCTCTCCCATCCTTCCCTTACTAAACATAGGGGGTCCTCTTACAGGATGCCCAAACAAAAGCTCAAAAGGGCTGTAGCCAACCCCCTTTTGTGGGACCTCTCTGTAAGCAAACAGAAGGCAGGGTAAAAGGATGTCCCATCTTCGCCTAAGCTTGTCTGGTAAGCCTTTTATCATTCCCTTTAGGGTCTTGTTGAATATCTCAACAAGCCCATTGCACTGTGGGTGATAGGGTGTAGTGAACTTGTAGTTCACACCACACTCCTTCCACATTGCAGTCACATATCCTGACATGAAGTTGGCACCTCTGTCAGAAATGACCTCCTTTGGAAAGCCCACTCTGGAAAATACTCCAAGTAGGGCCCTTGCCACAACAGAAACTGTTGTGGTCCTCAGGGGAATAGCTTCTGGATACCTGGTGGCATGGTCCACTATCACCAGTATGAATCTGTGCCCAGATGCTGTTTGTGGGTCCATTGGTCCTACAATATCTATGCCCACTCTTTCAAAGGGAACCCCCACCACAGGTAGTGGTATGAGTTGGGCCTTTGTGGTGCCACCTGATTTGCCACTGGCTTGGCAGGTGACACAGGAGCGACAAAACTCCTTGGTATCTTCTGACATATGGGGCCAATGAAAGTGAGGGACAAGCCTGTCCCAAGTCTTATTCTGGCCTAAGTGTCCTGCAAGGGGAATATCATGGGCCAAGGTAAGAAGGAAGCCTCTGAACTTCAGTGGTATGACCAACCCCCTGGATGCACCAGGCTTGGGGTCTCTAGCCTCTGAATACAGCAGCCCTTCATCCCAATACACTCTATGGGTACCTTGAGAATTCCCTGCAGCCTCAGCAGCAGCCTGCTGTCTGAGGGGTTCAAGAGAGGGGCAGTCTAATTGTGCCTGCCTCAGATCTGCCCTTGAAGGTCCCCCTGTCCCAAGAAACTCAACCTGATCAGGTTCAAGTTCTTCTAGGACAGTTCCTTCTGGGCTCTCAGAATCATCCTACTGTGAGGGCTGATCCACTACCTGAGGCAAGGGGGAAGGCACAGCCTTTACCCTACTGCTATTTCTCTTGGGTTGTGACTGGTCCATAATTGCAGGATCCAGCACTTGTTCAGTGGTGCACTTTTTGGCCTGTGACCTGGTCACATCAAGGACATGTGCATCTATCCCCAGCATTTCTGCATGGGTCCTATACTCCACTTCAGACCAAACTGAAGGTTCAAGATCATTGCCCAGTAAACACTCTACAGGAAGGTCTGAACTAACAACAACTTTCTTGAGGCCAGTTACCCCTCCCCAGGAGAAGTTAACAATTGCCACACTATGGGAGGTAGTGGCATTGCTAGCGTTGGTCACTAGGTAGTTCTCACCTAGTATGATCTGTCCAGGGTCCACAACGCAGGTGTCACCATTGTGACACTAGCCCCAGTGTCCCTGTAGGCCTGAGCCATTCTTTGGTTGATAAAAGGAGTCTGTCTGTACTTGCCCAGGTTACTGGGGCCTATAGTAGAGGACAAAGCTATGTCCCCATCACAGATCAGAACAGCCTGAGTAGGTATTCTGACTAGGCCAGAATCCTCCTCAGTTCCCAGGGTTAACCCTACTACACCCTTTTGCTGGGAACCACCACTTACAGCTGAACTAGGGGGTACAGTTGCCTTAGGGGCAATGGTGGCTGGGGGCTTATCCTTTTTGGTGCACTCACTAAACCAATGTGATTTGGACTTACAATAGTTGCACCATGGTTTCTTTTGGCCATCTTACTTTTTATCCTTTTTGGGACCACCCTCCCCCTGAGCCTTTTGGGGGCCTGGTGAAGACTTCTGGTCTTTTTGTTTCTGATCATTACCCTTCTGGTCTGCCTTTTTCTGATCACCGCCCTGGTTCTGGTTTTTCTGCTTAACTCTAGTCCTGACCCATCTATCTGCCTTCTTTCCCAATTCTTGGGGAGAAGTCAGATCAGAATCAATCAGGTGTTGATGCAGTAGCTGGTTTTGACAGTTGTTAAGGATTTGTTCTCTCATGATCAAATTATACAATCCTGTATAGTCCTTAACCTTACTTCCCACTAGCCAGCCTTCCAGAGCCTTAGTGGCACAATCTACAAAGTCAGTCCAGTCCTGAGTCTGTGTCTTCTGGGTATCCCTGAACAACAACCTGTATTGTTCAGTGGTTAGGCCAAACCCATCAATTAGAGCACTCTTCAGGACAGTGTAATTGTCTGCATCCTCATCACTAACTGTGAGGAGCTTGTCTCTACCTTTCTCAGAGAAAGAGAGCCACAAGATAGCTGCCCACTGACTTTGGGGTACCTGCTGTACTTTGCAAGCCCTCTCCAAAGCAGTTATCCATTTGTGGATGTCATCCCCACACTTGTAGGGAGGGACAATCTTGCTCAGGTTTCTATTATCATAGGTCCTGTCTCTATCCTTAGGGATTTTGCTGCCACCAGTGGGTTCTAACCCACTTAACTTGTTCTCTCTAGCCAGAGCAAGCTTCTCCTTGGCAAGGGCAAGTTCTCTTCCAGGGGATCCTCATCAAAGTCATAAGCACTGAATATTCCCGCCCATGTGCGGGGACCCCGGAAATAATAAAAATATATATGTAAAAAACATACATATATACAGCTCTGTATATGTATAAACATATATCATTTTTTCCAAGCAAATGCAGCCCCTAAATAAGAAAGGCTAGGCAATGTATAAATACATATCCAATAAAACATATAGGTATAATAAAACACCTAAATCTCTTTTTTTTTTCTTTTTTTTTAATGAGGTAAACACTCATGAGAAAGCAAAAAAAAAAGAGAAAAACTGTGGGAAACACAGATCCACAACACATTGCTAGCCTGCAGGCTGCATTGCAATACAATACCATAGAGACTAAAAAGCCCTGTATAGGTAAAAACTGGCACCGTGCCTTTAAGGCAGCCCTGGCTTCCATATCCCATCATGCCTCAGGGGTGACAGTTAGGTCAGTTGTTCTTTCCGGCTCCTTCAGTCAGGACCCTGGAATTCAGCTCTCTTCTTTTTTGACTCTTTAGTCAAGAATTATTACAACTTAAAGATTTTTTGGACTTCTTCTTATAACATCTGAGAGGAAGTTAGTATCCTGTGTTTTTCTGACTGATTTATTTTTGCTATTTTGTCAGAAAAATGCCTTCTTTATTTATTCCATGTCCATCTTGTGGAAAAAAGAAGGCTGCTTCAGACACACATGAGGTGTGTATTATCTGTCTGCCGGACTCTCACTCTCCAGCAACATGCCATCTTTGTAAAGACCTTTCCAAAAGGACTTTAAAGGAGAGGGAGAGGATTAGACTGTACGGCTTAGCAGAACGGTCGACGTCGAAGCAGTTGGTCCCTGTTTGCTCCCCATCGACGTCGGGCTCGGCGTCGAAGACTCCAGCGGCGGGATCGTCGCTGAGAGGTGAGGAGTCAAGGGGAAGTCATGCTGCAAAGAGAAAATCATCGTCGACTTTAGATTCAGCGTCGAAGCGAATGCGTTCGACGTCGACGGCGTCTAAAAGATCGGCGTCGAGGACTCGGCGCCACAGTTCAACGTCGAAAAAGCATCTGTCGACGTCAAGAGAGGATCGATCGACGTCTGCACAGAGATATCGTTCGTCGTCGAAGGAAAGACATCGTTCGACGTCGAGGTCTGCGAGACATCAGTCGACGTCGCAAGAAGTACGTAGGCGATCTACACAGTCAACGTCGAGACCAAGATCGCCGTCAAAATCAAGATCGCCGTCGAGGAAACATCGTTCGTCGGCGAAGAGGCTTTCGACGTCGTCGGAGCATTCGACGTCGAGACAGAAGTCTCCGCCAAGAACGACATCGAGGCAGACGCCTCCGTCGGAGTCGACGTCGAGGCAGGCGCCTCCGTCAAGGCCGACGTCGAGGCAGATGCCTCCGTCAAGACCGACGTCGAGGCAGGGGCCTCCGTCGGAGTCGACGTCGAGGCAGATGCCTCCGTTGGAGTCGACATCGAGGCAGGTGCCTCCGTCCTCACAGGTCTCCAAAGCTTTGGAGAGGTACATAAGGCCTCCGTCGAAGATAATCTCGACGTTGAGACAAGAAGCTCTGAGCTTCGAGGATTCGAGTCCAAGATTTCCGGTGATAGGCCTATCACCGTCGAGGCAGCCCTCTGCTGAGGGTACGCAGGAGGTGTCACATGTTCGCCTTACGATTCGACCAGTCTCAAGGCGCAAATCCCCTCATAGACTGATATATACAACTCCTGAGTCACCGCGTCCTATATCTATCTCGCCTTCAGGATCAGAGGGCTCAAGTTCAAGATCCGAATCACCAGAGCTTGTGCATCAATCTCCAGTACCTGCAAGAGAGGAAAGTTCGCAGGAAGAGGACAATGCGGTACCTCAGAGTCCCGTAAGGGAGATGCCTCAGGACTCTGCTATGCCTGACGCAGTAAGGGCATCACTAACAAGATTAAGGGGCATTGAATTCCCAGCGAGACCGATCAGACCAAGTTCTCGGGGAAGAGAATCTCGAGGTCACTCTCGAACACCAAGAAGGCGATCCAGGTCTTCCCCCCGCAGAAGAGAGTCGACCAGATCAGAGAGAAGGCGCCGTAGGACCCCTTCTACCTCCCCTTCTTCTAGATCATCCAGAAGGGATTATTCACCGACACTCTCGGAGACGCCACCCTCTCGGGTATCTCCGGTGGATGATATTTCTACGTTTCAGGAAGTGTTGTGTAGAGGAGCTGCAAAATTAAATATCCCTATGCCGGTTAAGGAGACCACTTCATCCATAATCTTTGAAACTCTTCATGAACGCACAGTGTCACGCCCGTTATTGCCGTTAGTCCCTGGTTTGTTGCAACCAGTAATGGATATTTTTCTCACGCCAGCAACCACCAAAACGGCGCCGGCGAGGATTCTAAAAAAGTACCGTCCAGCTCCGGAGGATCCTCTATTTCTAAAATCAGATCCTCCACCGGACTCTGTCATCACCGCCGCTGCCAGGAAAACACATGCAGTAGCTGGGTCTTCAACGGTGCCACCAGATAAAGACAGTAAGACGCAAGACTCCTGGGGGAGGAAAGTTTGCGGCTCAGCATCCTCGAGCTTAAAGGTGGCCAGTGCCTCAGCGCTTCTGGGGCGCTATGATAGATCATTATGGGACTCTCTTCAGAGGTTCATTGACAAAGTTCCATCAGAGGACAGACGGGACTTTGAAGAAATTTTGCATGAGGGAAGTCTGGTTTCTAACCAGGTCATAAGTGCAGCGGCGGACGGGGCAACACTGGCAGCGCATGAATATGCACACGGGATCACAGCCATAAGATCATCTTGGCTTAGATTGACGGCCTTGAAACCGGAAGCGCAGGCAAGAATTCTAAATCTGCCTTTCTCCGGTAGTTCTCTTTTTGGGTCCCATGCAGACGAAGAAATGGCCCGTATGAAGGCAGAGCTGGAGACCATGAAAGCCGTCGGGCTTGAAAAGAGAAAAGAGTTTAGACGCCGCAAGGGAAATGACAGGCGCAATTACCAACAGAGGGTTCAAACCCCTCATTGGCAAAAGAACCAGGACCAGCAAGGTCAAAACAAACAGCAATACCAGTCCCGCAAACCATCCAGGGGACGGGGTAACAACAGGCAGTCTAATGCTGGAAACAAAGCTACGGGGAAGCAATGAGAAGCCGCTTCCTCCGATGCTGTCCACCGCTCCGGTGGGAGGAAGTGTTGCACATCATCTTCCAGAGTGGCAATCCATCACAAAGGACAAGTGGGCCCTGAATATACTGCGTCATGGGTACTCACTTCGTTTCAGAAGTCACCCCCCATCAATTCCTCCTGTCAATTCATCCCAGCATCTGAAGCAGCTCAGAGAAGAGGTAGCGACGCTTCTACTCAAATCTGCAATAGAAAAGGTGCCCAAAAACCAAAGAGGAAAGGGAGTTTACTCCAGATACTTTCTCATTCAAAAGAGGAGTGTAAAGGCAGAGTTCAGACCCATTTTAGACCTACGGAAACTGAACAAACACATAAGAAAGGAAAAATGTTGCATGCTGGCGCTCCACCAAATATATCCTCTTCTCCGGATGGGCGATTGGATGTGTTCGTTGGACCTTCAGGACGCATATTTCCATATTCCCATCCTGCGGGATCATCGAAAATTTCTCAGGTTTGTGGTAGGCAACTCTCACTATCAGTTCAAAGTCCTCCCATTTGGCCTGAAGTCAGCTCCTCGAGTATTCACAAAATGCGTGGCAGTAGTAGCGGCTGCTCTGAGGCGCGCAGGAGTCTTCGTCTATCCCTACCTAGACGACTGGCTAATAAAGGGCTCATCGCCTCAGAATGTGCGGTCACAGCTGTCGCTATGCCTGAACTTGTGTCGCAAGTTGGGTCTCAGAGTGAATGCCAAAAAGTCAAATTTTTCACCAACGCAGAGGATCCACTACCTGGGTGCAACTATAGACTCCGGAGTAGGAAAAGTGTTTCCTTCGGAGGAAAGACAGTCATCCATTATTCTAAAAGGCAGGCAGATTATAACCAACAATCTGTCGTCGGCAAGGCAAATCTCATCTCTGCTAGGGGCCATGGCATCCTGCATTTTCCTAGTGCCCAATGCCAGGCTAAGGATGCGTCCTCTCCAGCAAGATCTCGAGGACAAATGGGATCAAAGGAACTCCCTGTGGGAAGAAAAAGTTTGCCTCTCCTCTGCAGCCAAGCAGTCAGTCAAGTGGTGGCTGAAGCCAATGAATCTACAAGTGGGGATCCCCTTCCATCAAGAGCCCCCAACTCAGACCTTAATCACCGACGCATCCCTTCAGGGATGGGGTGCGCATTTTGGGTCTATGCAAACTCAGGGACAGTGGTCCAGCAGCGAGAAGTTGTACCACATCAACATGCTGGAGCTCAGGGCAGTCCACCTAGCCCTCAAAGCGTTCCTGCCTGCGATCACAACGAGTACCATTCTAGTGCAGACGGACAATACCACCACAATGTACTACCTGAACAAGCAGGGGGGTACTCGATCCAGGACGCTCTCGCTGGAAGCTCAGTCCCTGTGGCACTGGATCCTAGCAAGGAACATCTCATTGAAAGCGGTGCACCTACCAGGAGAACTCAACGTGCAAGCGGACTTACTCAGTCGGCATTTTCAAGAACCAGAGAACTGGGTAATAAACGACGAGGTGTTAGAAGACATCTTCGGGGAATGGGGGCGTCCGCAAGTGGACCTCTTCGCGGACGAGCAAAACACAAAATGCCGAGGCTTCGCCTCAAGATACCATCGACCAGGATCCCTAGGGAATGCCCTTTTGATCAATTGGTCAATTACATTTGTGTACGCTTTTCCGCCTCTCCCACTAATCCCCAAGGTGGTGACCAAGTTGCAGAATTCATCAGCCAAGATGATACTCATAGCACCGGACTGGCCGAGGCAGTGGTGGTACACGGATCTCCTACACATGTCGATCCGCCCCCACAAGCGGCTGCCGTGCAGGCCGGACTTGTTGTCCAAGATGCGGGGGAAGATTTACCATCCCAGCCTTCCCTCGCTGAGCTTAACAGCATGGCTCCTGAAGTCCTCCAGTATGGCCATCTGAACCTCCCTCAAGAGTGTATGTCCATACTGAAGGAAGCCAGGAGACCTTCGACAAGACACTCCTACTTCTGTAAGTGGAAAAGGTTTTATATATGGTGTGCTCAGCATCATTATGATCCAACTAAATGCCAGGAGGATGTAATTTTGCCCTATCTTCTACATTTAGCGAGGGCAGGGTTGAAATTTTCATCCATAAAGGTTCACCTAGCAGCCATAACAGCATACAGGCGTTCGCCTTCACAGCAGTCATTTTTTAAGGTGCAGGTGGTGAAGGATTTCTTGCAAGGTCTCAAGAAAGTCTATCCCCCTGTTAGACCTCCCTCTCCTTCCTGGGAGCTAAACTTGGTTCTGTCGAAGCTCATGGGTTCTCCCTTTGAGCCTATTCATAAGGCTACCCTACAGCACCTCACATGGAAGACAGCCTTTTTAATAGCCATCACTTCAGCACGGAGGGTCAGTGAGATACAGGCCCTCTGTTCTAAAGAACCCTACACTACGTTTCATCTCAATAGGGTAGTGATGAGAACTCATCCCTCGTTCCTTCCTAAGGTGGTATCGGAGTTTCATGTAAACCAAACCATCTACTTACCAACCTTTTTTCCCAACCCCTCCTCTCCGGCAGAGAGGGCGTTGCATTCTCTAGATGTCAAAAGGGTCCTAAAATTCTATCTAGATAGGACTAAGAATGTCAGGAAATCTGATCAACTGTTTGTGAACTATGGGGTTGTCCGTATGGGCTTTGCTGCATCTAAACGTTCCATTGCTAGGTGGATTGTTTCATGTATTACATTGGCCTACCAACTGGCTCAGAAACCATTGGGGGCGCGCCCTAAAGCTCATTCGACAAGAGGAAAAGCGGCTACCGCTGCTTTTCTCAATAATGTCCCACTCTCCGAGATCTGCAAGGCAGCCACTTGGAGATCTGTCCACACCTTTACCAGACACTATTGTCTGGACTCAGACACCAGAGCAGACACTCAAGTAGGACAAGCCTCCTTGAGGAATCTGTTCCATACATAATCATTTTCATGATTCTCTTTCTCCATGTGTGGTACAATCTTTTTTTCATTTGCCTGCAGGTGGAAGGTGAGCTTGCTACTCTATTCAGTGCTTATGACTATTGATGAGGATCCCCTGGAAGAGAAGGGTAAGTTACTTACCTGTAATCCTAGTTCTCTTCCAGGGGTATCCTCATCAAAGTCATAAGCAACCCACCCACCTCCCCAGGCAAATGAGAAGAAGTGTATTATTCACTATGGAAAGGATATATCTTTGTGTTTAGGACTACGGTCCCGCAAAGAACAACTGACCTAACTGTCACCCCTGAGGCATGATGGGATATGGAAGCCAGGGCTGCCTTAAAGGCACGGTGCCAGTTTTTACCTATACAGGGCTTTTTAGTCTCTATGGTATTGTATTGCAATGCAGCCTGCAGGCTAGCAATGTGTTGTGGATCTGTGTTTCCCACAGTTTTTCTCTTTTTTTTTGCTTTCTCGTGAGTGTTTACCTCATTAAAAAAAAAAAAAAAAAAAAAAGAGATTTAGGTGTTTTATTATACCTATATGTTTTATTGGATATGTATTTATACATTGCCTAGCCTTTCTTTTTTAGGGGCTGCATTTGCTTGGAAAAAATGCTATATGTTTATACATATACAGAGCTGTATATATGTATGTTTTTTACATATATATTTTTATTATTTCCGGGGTCCCCGCACATGGGCGGGAATATTCAGTGCCTATGACTTTGATGAGGATACCCCTGGAAGAGAACTAGGATTACAGGTAAGTAACTTACCCTTCTTCCCTCTCAATCCTTAGATTAGCTTCCCTCATTCTGGCTTCATGCTCCTTTCTCTGGGGGAAGTCATCCCCCTGTGAGAAGAGGCAGTAGAGATGCTAGAGACATGGGAGTGGATGGATTCCCTTGAAGGGGATCTGTCTCTCCTGTTTCTCTGGTTAAGCCCACTTGGGGGTCTGTATGGGGGGACCCCATGCAGACTCCCATGTAAGCTTAGGTTAGCCTGGCTAAGTCTTCTAACTCTGACCTGGCTGTCTACCTCCTCATCTGAAGTCCCATCTGACTCATATGTAGCGGGTAGACCCTCCCCTGTACCCTGGGTTCCAGCCTGGGAGGCCCTAAGAGCATCATACTCCTCTAGGATCTCTACTAGCTGAAGGAGGGTAGGGTTTGCACCCTGTTTTAACTTTCTGGAGGTACACAATTGTCTCATCTTCTGAAAAGTTAGGGTATCATATCTAGAGGGGATCTTTCTAAGACCTGCCCCTCCTGAGAGAGAATCTACTAGATCTCCTCCCAGAGACATGATCTAGTGAGGGTGTGGTGTGTGCACCTACCTACACTTGTTGTCTACTAAACCTCTCTAGTAGTTGTAGTCAGGGTGTGCTAGGCCCTTCAACCTACAACAACTAAGTCCAGTAGGACTTAAGTATTTATAATCTATGTTATATGTACCTAAACAATATCTGAGTGATCTTTCAATTTACAGATTACAATGGTATTGCAACAGCAAGTTCAGATCCCAACCGCTGCTCACCAATGTGAGAAGTTGGCCTGATGTATGATGTCACTAGTTCTAGTGTACACCTTATATCAGTCCAAACAACCCTTATGGTGATTGGTTGTAAAGTCAACCTTATAGACCAGCTATCCTAGTGGTAGCATGGACAAGAGCAGTCTTAGGCTAAACTCTGAATGGCATGTGAAGCCAGCTGTGATACCATATATAATCCCTTGAATACCAAATGAAAGGACACCACAACAGATATATATATAAAATAAAGTGTATTTATTCTAGTCAAACCCTCAGCACTCTTTATGAGATTAGAGGTAAGTACAACACAGTCTTATTTAAGCATACATTAAGTCACACAGGTAAGTAATACAGTTAGGCCCTAGGGGCCACGCAAACCATATACTAAGTAAGTGGTATAAGAACCACTGTCACGGAAATAGAATAGGCCTAGGCCTAGGGAATCGCTGGGTCTACACTACACTAGCGTTAGTTAGGAAGTGGGAGGCCCACGGGATTCGTGTGCAGAGTGGAAACACTCACGCGTAATGCGTATGATCGATAGATATAGTACAGTTCTGAAATAAGCAGTTTTAGGACACCTCTGGTATAGCTAGAAAGTCGAGGCTCGGAAACTAGACCCTAGGATAGTCAATACCCTTGTGAGCACCGGAGTACCCAAGTTACCTAGCCCACGGGCTGCGGGTGCATAGGTGTGAACTTGCGTCGGGTTTCGTCGTGGACTTCTATGGATGCCTGAAGGAAAGTTGCTGACAGGCAGTCAGTGAAGAGTGTCCGGTGGATCCCAAGGCCGGGATCAAGAAGGAAGGATACCTGCAAGCAGAAGGGACTGAGTCAGGGTCACTAGCCAGTGACCACGTGGAACCAGGAAGGAACCAGGCGATATCAGGAGATTGCAGGTGAAGAGGTGAAGCTTGTCGCAGCAGCCACGGGTACCAGGAGACGTCGAGGACAACCAGGACCAGGAGGTGAGCTGTCCCACGAAGGCTCTTACTGTCGGCGGCGTCGAAGTCAAACTAGGACTCACCAAGCCTTGGCAAGCGGAACCCACGAACAATGGAAGACTTGCTTCTGTTGCAGACCAGGAAGGTCTGGGGTGCTTCTCTTTTGCAGAGGAGCAGGAGCCAGTCTGGAGGAGCCAAACCAGCAGTGGAAGTTCAAAGGTGTGTCGTCGCAAAGGCCGCTAGCCAACGGGCAAGCAACCGGACAGACGCGGCAAGCAGGAAAATGCAGAAGGGCCCCACGCAGGACTCGTGGAGTGTGGGGGGGCTGATCTTCGGTGCAGATGGGGCTTGGGGTTGGGGCTTCTCAATCCCCGGTGCACAACTTCGAGGGTGCCTCAGACGCTGCGCTGGAAGATACTCGCTACTTTTCCCAGGTAGCCGGTCCCACGTCTCTTGTCGCCTCCACGGATCTCAGCTCGGCTGTGGATGTGGATCAGGGTCGGAGAAGTCTGGAAGTCAAGGCTCTGGTCGGGCTCTGCAGTCGGTCCCTCGTAGAACTTCAGCAAAGCAAAGGGTAAGTCTCTTGATGGTGCCTGTTTGCACAGGGTAGACACTCCTTGGCCACAAGGGAGATTCTTCAGTCTTCTTCTTTCGTCGAATGTCGAAGGTCCAGAGTTTCTGTTCAAGTTGCAGGTTCAGGATAATCTAATCTCCTGGGGCCCAGCTACCACTCTTATACTAATCTGGGGGGCTGGGTTGCCTGCTAGGTCACGCCTTATGGGTGTGACCTGCGAGGGGGGTGGTTACACCCCATTCCCTTTGTCCAGTTTCGCGCCAGGACTGGGGCTGGTGTGCCCCAGCACCGGTTTGAACTGGACTATGCATGGGACACCTTGTGTGCCCCAGGCAGTGTCTCGTTTCTTTCATCCCTCCCTGCCCCAATACACTAAGGCCTGTCTGGGGTGGTGCTCGCACCTCCCAAGGCAGGAAACCTATTGTCCAAGCCTCCCGTGCCGGGATCACTCCCAGCAGCAGGAGGTCAGACTTGTGTCGTGGCAGCAGCATCCATTTTGTGATGCTGGGGCTCTGGTTAACTTTAACCGGGTAAGTAGGTTTCAACATGTCTTCTCCCTCTAGAAGGGAGGGATAATATCCTCATCCCCAGAAATGGGATGGGGGTATTATTCCAAAGTGTTACACCTTACACGACATGTTTTGATAAAGCCAAACCATAGTTACCATAACCGTTTAAGATTATAAGGCACTTTAAGAGTATATGGTAGGCTATATCATAGAACAGCTATAAGGACATGGTTCCGAAAGCTGCAGACAGGCTCAGCCCATGCTAGAGCACCATCTCACATGTTACCAAGCACTCTGCCTCCAGGATTGTTAAGGCCTGCCATAGGAGTGGCTGATAGGTACACATGTGTCTATATATAAGGTAGGTATAGGAATACTACACCTAAGCAAGGGGTGATTACACAACCTTGCCCCAGCTGAGTGATCAGTCAGTTGTGTCATAATGGAAGGCCAGGCCAGGGGTGGCATAATACATGCTGCAGCCCCTGGTAGGCCTAGGGTACACCTATGCCCTGGGTACCTAAGGTACACTGTACAGGGGCCAATAAGGTGATCCTATCCAATTGGGTTATGCACCTAAAGTACATAGTATTAATTTAGAGAGAGAACAGCAGGGCTGTGGGTCTGATTAGCAGGCCCACAGCCACATCTAATTTGAAAACCAGTAAAGCAAAAGCAAAAAGTGGGGGTGAACATAGAAAGCAGACCCTACTCTCCTACAATCATAAAAAAAGAAAACACTCTTCACGACACCGGTCCTCGAAGAGCAGGAAGTCGAGGTCGACTTCACCTCGGCGTCATCGGAGTAAGGACATTTCACCTTCTCCTTCTCCCTCTAAGACTCCGGGAGGTTCTCCGTCTCCGAAGCGGGCTCCAGAACGTTCACCGGCGCCGTCTCCGGCGTCGTCTCCGGATCGGGTGGAGTCGCATGTTTCGGATCAGGAACGGGAGGAAGAACCGACTCCGGCGCTTGAAGAATCTATGGCTCCGGTGGAGGACACTACGGCGCCGCAGCCAAATACTCCGCAGAGGGATGCAGGTTCAGTGCCTTATCCTCAGTTTCCTGCTCCAGGTACTGATTCTACTCAGTTCTTAAATGCCATGTATGGTATTTTTAATAGGGCGGCCTTCCCATCCGGAGCACCAACTGGTCCTGTGGGTCCCATGCCTTATACGTTGGGGGTGCCGCAGCATTATGCTCAGGCCCCCTTCATGCCCTTTCTGCCGATGGCGCCTTCGTGGCAGTTTCCGGCGCCGTCTGGGGATCCGTCACAACTTTGGATGGATCGACCTGCTTCAGAGCCTTCCTCGACGCCGCTGCCGACTCCATCGGCGCCGCGTCTGGCGCCGCCGACTCAGTCTATGGTGCTGCCGACTCCAACACCTCTGGCTCCACCGACGCCGCGTACGACGTCGCCGACGCCGGCTCCTCGGATTCGATCGAGAAGGGAGGCCCAAAGGGTATTGGAAGAAGGAAAGTACAGAGAAGAGGTAGAGGAAGGTGAGGTGGACACATCCTCTGATGATTTTGAGGGCATACAAGAGGCTAGTGGCCTAGACACCACCTCAGAATGGGAGCACACATCTGCAAGATCCTCTCCACCACAAGAACTGGCTCCCTACCATACTGTTATCAAAAGGGCTGCAGAGCTGCTCGATTTATACTCTGCTGAGGGCAACTGTAAATCTAACTTGTTGACAGAGGTTCTGCACTCTCCTACTTCCACTTCAGAGCCTTTACTGCCCTTTAATGAGGCCATCTTGGAGCCTGTTTTGGAGGTATGGCGGAAACCACTTTCTTCTCCGGCGGTTTCCAGACAGGTGGCGAGAAGGTATAGGGTGGCGCCTGGGGATCCGGATTTTCTATCTATACACCCGTCTCCAGAGAGCCTAGTTGTGCAGGCATCCTGCTCGAAGCATGCTTCGGGGGCTTTCCCTCAGTCTCCCGCAGATAGGGAGACTAAGAAGGTGGACCAGGCTGCTAAAAAGACTTTCTCTTCGGGGAGTATGGCATTAAAGTCTTCCAATGCCACGTGCTTGCTGGGGCGTTACATGCACGCATTGATGGACTCAATGAAGACTTTGGCCCCTAAGCTGCCGAAGGGCGATAAGGCGTCCTTCTTGGAGGTGGTTACAGACACTCAGGCCGCTGCCAGACAGGTGATCCAGTCGGGATTGGATAATGCGGATTCGGTGGCAAGGATTATGGGCTCGTCCATAGCTGCAAGAAGGCAGGCATGGCTCCGTTCGTCGGGATTCTCTGCGGATGTTCAAGCCACATTAGTGGATTTGCCATTTGATGGGCAGAAGTTGTTTTGTGAAAAGGCAGTTTCTGCTCTTCAAAGATTTAAAGACAGCAGATTAACGGCAAAGTCTTTGGGTCTGCAAGCTCCTGCAAAGGGTTCTGTCTTTAGGAAATTTAGGGGCTTTGGAAGGTCATCTTTTTGCTCCTACCGACAGCCTCAGCAGCAGCAACAGCAGAATCCCCTCTATAAATCCTATAGAGGGAGACAAAGGGGTCGGAGAGGTTCTGGACGCAACCCCTCTTCTTCTTCCTCCTCCTCCTCTGCTCCCAATGAGGCATCAGGGAAGCAGCCCTAGATCCCCCATCCCGGATCATGTAAGACCTGTGGGGGGTCGGGTGTCCTACTTTCTACGGGGTTGGAAATCTGTTACGACAGACCTTTGGGTTTTGAACCTCGTAGAGACTGGGTACGCCCTTCCCTTTCGGGAGTTTCCTCCCCCTTACCCTCCTTGCCAAGGTTACTGCTCAGAGGACCATCTGCTTCTCCTTCAGAAAGAGGTTCTAGCCTTGCTTCAAAAGGGTGCAATAGAGGTGGTTCCGGAGCAGGAAAGGGGTCAGGGATGCTACTCCCGGTATTTCCTGATTACCAAAAAGGACGGCAGATTGCGTCCAATCCTGGACCTCAGAATCTTGAACTTTTACCTGAAACAGGAGAAATTCAAGATGCTGACCCTTGCGCAGGTTCTTCAAGCGTTGCAGCAAGGAGACTGGATGGTGTCGCTCGACTTGCAGGACGCGTACTTCCATGTCCCAATCCTGAAGTCGCACAGGTTTGCGGTCCTCCCGTTTGGTCTTACTACCGCACCTCGAGTCTTCACAAAGGTGATGGCAGTGGTGGCTGCTCATCTCAGGAGGTCGGGGATTCCAGTTTTCCCCTACCTGGACGACTGGCTTCTGAAGGCAGAGTCCCCAGAGATGGTGCAGCATCATCTGCAGGTAACATCTCAGCTGTTATTCGACTTGGGTTTTTCGATCAGTGTGCCCAAATCTCACCTGGTGCCCTCTCAACGCAACCTGCTTATAGGGGCGGTACTGGACACTACTGTGTGTCGAGCATTTCCTCCTCCACAAAGAATTCTCGACATTCAGGAGATGGTCCCTTTATTCCACAATGGAGGGGTTGTTCCAGTTCTGAAGGTCCTTCACCTGCTCGGTCTGTTTGCTTCCTGCATTCTGTTGGTCAACCATGCACGCTGGCACATGAAGGCACTCCAGTGGTGCCTCCGCAAGCAGTGGTATCAGCACAACGGGGATCTCAGGGAGTCGATCAAGATCTCCAGAGAGGCTGCAGCGGATCGATCTTGGTGGAGCGTGGAGGGCAATCTGTCGCAAGGAAAGCCCTTCCATCTGCCTCCATCGGTGGCCACAGTGATAACGGATGCCTCCACTTTAGGGTGGGGTGCTCATCTGGGGGATCTGGAGATCAAGGGTCTTTGGTCTCCAGAGGAAAGGTTGCTTCACATCAACCTTCTGGAGTTGCGGGCGATTCATTTGGCGCTCAAGGCCTTCCTCCCTTCCCTTCGCGGTCAGTCGGTTCAAGTCCTGACAGACAACACTACCGCAATGTGGTATGTCAACAAGCAGGGAGGAGTGGGGTCTCTTGGTCTATGCAGGGAGGCCTTACGTCTATGGTCCTGGGCTCAGGACCATCAGATTTGTCTGATGCCAAATCATCTGGCCGGGGTGTTGAACGTACGTGCGGACAGTCTCAGTCGGCAGTTCTCCGCCGACCACGAGTGGAGGCTCCATCTGGAGGTGGTTCGTCACGTCTTTCGGTCGTGGGGGACACCTCGGATGGACCTTTTTGCCACCCGCGAGAACGCGCACTGCCCGTCATTCTGCAGTCTCCAGTTTCCGATGCAGGGGGCGTTGGGGGACGCGTTTCAGCTGAATTGGGGCTCACAACTCCTTTACGCGTTTCCTCCCATACCCTTGATTCCTCGAGTTCTGAGGAAGATTCGCCAAGACCGGGCCCAAGTCATATTGGTCGCCCCGGATTGGCCAAGAAGGGTGTGGTATACAGATCTCCTCCACCTCTCCTCGTGCCCTCCGCTCCGTCTCCCTCTGAGGGCAGACCTCCTCTCGCAGTCGGAGGGGCAGGTTCTACACCCCCACCTCCAGAGCTTACACCTTCATGCCTGGATATTGAACGGGCAACCTGAGTTCTTTCTCTCTCCCACCTGATGTGGTGGACGTTATTTTATCGGCCAGGCAACACTCCACCAAGTCCATTTACTCCTACAGGTGGTCTAAATTTGTAAAGTGGTGTGGAGAGAGGTCCATTGACTCTTAAAAAGCCCATCTTTCTAATGTGCTCCAGTTTACTCTTTCCTTGGCTCAGCAGGGCTGTGCTGTGGCCACGGTCAAGGGCTATCTTTCGGCCTTATCGGCTTTTCTATGCCTTCCAGATCAGCCGTCACTGTTTAAATCTCCGGTTGTACTGAGGTTTATCAAGGGCCTTACAAACATGTTTCCTCCCACTCCTTTTGTAATGCCACAGTGGGACCTTAATCTTGTTTTAACCTTTCTGATGGGGTCCCCATTTGAGCCTCTACATAGCTGTCCTTTAAGGTGGTTTTTCTTGTAGCCATAACCTCGGCAAGGAGGGTGAGTGAGCTCCAAGCTCTTAGTTCTAGACCCCCTTTTCTTACATTACATGCTGAAAGGATGGTTCTTAGGACCAGGGCTGCCTTCCTGCCAAAAGTTGTCACTCCTTTCCATTTGGGGCAGTCTATTACTCTCCCTGTTTTCTATCCGCCTCCTCATCCTTCCAAAGAGGAGGAAAGACTCCATCGCCTGGACCCGAAGAGGGCTGTGAGTTTTTATCTGGACAGGACTAAAGACTTTCGTCTGGATGATCAACTCTTCATTGGCTACGTTGGTCATTCGAAGGGTAAAGCGGTGCACAAGCGCACACTTTCGAGAGGGATCATCCTTGCCATCAAGATCTGCTACGCCCTGGCTGGTAAGACTCCTCCTGAGGGCATTAGAGCTCATTCGACTAGAGCAAAATCATCTACATCTGCTTTGGCCCGGAGAGTTCCTGTGGCAGACATTTGTAAAGCCGCGACTTGGGCCTCCTGTGAGAAGTTGGCCTGATGTATGATGTCACTAGTTCTAGTGTACACCTTATATCAGTCCAAATACCCTTATGGTGATTGGTTGTAAAGTCAACCTTATAGACCAGCTATCCTAGTGGTAGCATGGACAAGAGCAGTCTTAGGCTAAACTCTGAATGGCATGTGAAGCCAGCTGTGATACCATATATAATCCCTTGAATACCAAATGAAAGGACACCACAACAGATATATATATAAAATAAAGTGTATTTATTCTAGTCAAACCCTCAGCACTCTTTATGAGATTAGAGGTAAGTACAACACAGTCTTATTCAAGCATACATTAAGTCACACAGGTAAGTAATACAGTTAGGCCCTAGGGGCCACGCAAACCATATACTAAGTAAGTGGTATAAGGACCACTGTCACGGAAATAGAATAGGCCTAGGCCTAGGGAATCGCTGGGGCTACACTACACTAGCGTTAGTTAGGAAGTGGGAGGCCCACGGGATTCGTGTGCAGAGTGGAAACACTCACGCGTAATGCGTAAAAGTCACTAGCAATAGTACAGTTTAGAAAACGGTAGATTTAGGACACTTCCGGAGTAGCTAGGAAGTTGAGACTGGAAAACTAGACACTAGGATAGTCACTATCCTGATGAGCACCGGAGTACCCAAGTTACCTAGCCCACAGGCTGCGGGTGCATAGGGGTGAAGATGCGTCGGTTTTCGTCGTCGACTCCTATGGATGCCTGAAGAAAGATGCTGACAGGCAGTCAGTGAAGAGTGTCCGGTGGATCCCAAGGCTGGGATCAAGAAGAGAGGAAACCTGCAAGCAGAAGGGACAGAGTCAAGGTCACTAGCCCGTGACCATGTGGAACCAGGAAGGAACCAGGCGATGTCGTGAAGATTGCAGGTGAAGGTGAAGCTTGTCGCTGCAGCCAGGAGGACCAGGAAGCGTCGAGGACGACCAGGACCAGGAGGCGAGCTGTCCCACGAAGGCTCTTGCTGTCGGCGGCGTCGAAGTTGGACTAGGACTCACCAAGCCTTGGCAAGCGGAACCCACGAAGAACGGAGGACTTGCTTCTGGTGCAGACCAGGAAGGTCTGGGGTGCTTCTTCTTTGCAGAGAAGCGGGAGCCAGTCTGGAGGAGCCAAACCAGCGCAGAAGATTTCAGGGTGCGTCGTCGCAAAGGCCACTAGCCAGCGGGCAAGCAACCGGACAGACGCGGCAAGCAGGAAAATGCAGAAGGGCCCCACACAGGACTCGTGGAGTGTGGGGGGCTGATCTTCGGTGCAGATGGTGCTTGGGGTTGGGGCTTCTCAATCCCCGGTGCACAACTTCGAGGGTGCCTCAGAAGCTGCGCTTTAAGTTACTAGCCACTTTTCCCAGGTAGCCGGTCCCACGTCGCTCGTCGCCTCCACGGATCTCAGCTTTGCTGTGGATGTGGATCAGGGTCGGAGAAGTCTGGAAGTCAAGGCTCTGGTCGGGCTCTGCAGTCGGTTCCTCGTAGAACGTGGGCAAAGCAAAGGGTAGTCTCTTGATGATGCCTGTTTGCACAGGGTAGCCACTCCTTGGCTACAAGGGAGATTCTTCAGTCTTCTTTTTTCGTCGAATGTCGAAGGTCCAGAGTTTCTGTTCAAGTTTGCAGGTTCAGGATAATCTAAAGTCTTGAGGCCCAACTCCCACTCTTATACTAATCTGGGGGGCTGGGATACCTGCTAGGTCACGCCTTATGGGTGGGACCTGGGAGGGGGTGGTTACACCCACTTCCCTTTGTCCAGTTTCGCGCCAGAGCTGGGGCTGGAGTGCCCCAGCGCCGGTTTGAACTGGACTATGCAAGGAACACCTTGTGTGCCCCAGGCATGTCTCATTCCTTTCAGCCCACCCTGCCCCAATACACTAAAGGCTGTCTGGGGAGGTGCTAGCACCTCCCCAAGCAGGAAACCTATTGTCCAGGCCTCCCTGGCTGGGATCACTCCCAGCAGCAGGAGGTCAGACTTGTGTCTGTGGCAGCAGCATCCATTTTGTGATGCTGAGGCTTTGGTTAGAGTTAAACAGCAAAGTAGGATTTTAACATGTCTCTCCCTCTAGAAGAGGGGAATAATATCCTCATCACCAGAAATGGTATGGGGGTATTATTCCAAAGTGTTAGACACCTTACACGACATGTTTTGATAAAGCCAAACCATAGTTACCATAACCGTTTAAGATTATAAGGCACTTTAAGAGTATATGGTAGGCTATATCATAGAACAGCTATAAGGACATGGTTCCGAAAGCTGCAGACAGGCTCAGCTCATGCTAGAGCACCATCTCACATGTTACCAAGCACTCTGCCTCCAGGATTGTTAAGGCCTGCCATAGGAGTGACTGATAGGTACACATGTGTCTATATGTAAGTTAGGTATAGGAATACTACACCTAAGCAAGGGGTGATTACACGACCTTGCCCCAGCTGAGTGATCAGCCAGTGGTGTGAAAATGGAAGGCCAGGCCAGGGGTGGCATAATACATGCTGCAGTCCCTGGTAGGCCTAGGGTACACCTATGCCCTGGGTACCTAGGGTACACTGTACAGGGTCCAATAAGGTGATCCTTACCAATTGGTTATGTACCTAGGGTACATGGAGTCCATTTTACAGAGAGAGCAGACAGCCTGAGACCCTGAATGGCAGGATCTCAGGCCAACTAAGTCGAAAAACCAGCTAGACACTAGGCAAAAAGTTGGGGGTAACCATAGTCAGATATCCACCTTCCTACACCTCCCTCCATACTTTCGCGAAGCATTATTGCTTGGACTCTGAGATGAGGAGGGAGGGCCACTTTGCGCGCACTGTGTTGCAAGACTTTCTAGTATAGGAAGGTTGACACCCTCCTCCGGGAGTGGCGACTGCTGTGGGAATCTATTCACAAGGTGAGGAATCCACTGGCAGATGTATCCATCAGAAGAACAAGTTACTTACCTTCGGTAACGCTTTTTCTGGTGGATACAGTATCTGCCTGTGGATTCCTCACTGGCCCACCCGCCTCCCCGTTGTCCACCTTTGTATACCATGAAATAGGTCTTGTTTGAAATGCTTGTGCATTTGTTGGGAATGCTTGTTTATTTAGCATCCTTTTCCTATGTATACTGTGTATATGTGTTGGTATACTGTATACTGTGTATACTTTGAGTTTGTCGTTGGTTCACCTGTTCAACTCGAAGGCACGGAAAAAATGGATGGAACTGACGTCATCACGCCGATGTGGGCCTCTTATGGCTCCGGTAACGTCATACGGAGTCGCGAGCGGAGCCGATGTATTATGACGTCGCCCACGTCGACGTGGAGTGCTGGGGAAGAAAAATTCCGTGGAATGCTGGCGTAGGGGATATTCACAAGGTGAGGAATCCACAGGCAGATACTGTATCCACTAGAAAAAGCGTTACCGAAGGTAAGTAACTTGTTGTTCTGTGCCTGTCTGGTCTCTCTCTCTCTCTCTCTCTCTCTCTCTCTCTCTCTCTCTCTCTCTCTCTCTCTCTCTCTCTCTCTCTCTCTCTCTCTCTCTCTCTCTCTCACACACACACACACACACACACACACACACACACACACACACACACACACACACACACACACACACACACACACACACACACACACACACACACACACACACACACACACACACACACACACACACACACACACACACACACACACACACACACACACACACACACACACACACACACACACACACACACACACACACACACACACACACACACACACACACACACACACACACACACACACACACACACACACACACACACACACACACACACACACACACACACACTGAGGTGTCGCATTTGGCACAATGAGATTACTTTTTTTGGTGGTAGTTTTATGTAGCGCAAATGTGACCCGAGATGTTGTGGCGCTTTACATGAGCAGAAATTACTTTACACAAGGTCACGTTCGTTTGTAGGCACGGGAGATTAAGTGATTTGCCTAGAAAAACAGGATGTTTAACTTGCATTCTTTTTTTATTTCATTGTATGTGAGTTACTTTATTGCCTTTGTAACTGCATATAAAATGACAAAATCCTTACAGAATAGCTTGTTCTTCCTAGCCACCTCTTTGACCCTGCCACCACACTCAATGCCCCTAGCACCCATAGCACGGGGTTTCTATACTTTACACTTCAAGTCTGTTTGTAAATGAAAACGGCCTGGAAATGCGCCAAATAAAGAAGGTCGCACTTCCAGGCGATCTTCATTTACAATTCTTTGCTGAGGCATTTGCGCCCCCCTGGGAATGCAGTCACGGACCCCCAGGGGGCCGCGCCCCACAGTTTGAAGATGTCTGGTGTAGAGCTATAGGGCCACGTCTTATAGAACTAACGTCTGCGCTTCTATCACCGACCTAGGTACTGTGTAGAGCTATAGGGTCACGTCTTATAGAGCTAACTTTTGCGCCATCATCACCGACCTAGGCACTGTGTAGGGCTATAGGGCCACACCTTATAGAGCTAACTTCTGCGCCATCATCACCGACCTAGGAACCGTGTAGGGCTAGAGGGTCATGTCTTATAGCACTAACGTCTGCACTTCCATCACCGACCTAGGTACTGTGTGGGGCTATAGGGCCACGTCTTATAGGACTAACGGCGCTTCCATCACCGACTTAGGTACTATGTAGGGATATAGGGCCACGTCTTATAGGACTAATGTCAGCGCTTTCATTTCCAACCTAGGTACTGTGTAGGGATATAGGGCCACGTCTTATAGACCTACATTCTGCCCTATTATCACCGACCTAGGTACTGTGTAGGGATATAGGGCCACGTCTTATAGACCTACATTCTGCCCTACTATCACCAACCTAGGTACTGTGTAGGGATATAGGGCCACGTCTTATAGACCTACATTCTGCCCTACTATCACCAACCTAGGTACTGTGTAGGGATATAGGGCCACATCTTATCGAGCTAACGTCTGCGCTATTATCAACGACCTAGGTACTGTGTAGGGTTATAGGGCCAAGTCTTATAGAACTAACGTCAGCGATTCATTCACCAATCTAGATACTGTATAGGGATATAGGAACAGGACTTATAGAACTAACTTTAGAGCTTCCAATACCGACATAGGTACTCTCTAGGCATTTAGAGCCATGTGGTATAGAAGAATTGATTAATGCAATACTGATGCAGCTCTGGGTACTGTAGAGGGACAGTGGGCCACACCCTATAGAGCAACTGCCTTGAGCAGTACTGTCGCCTAGTTGGGTACTGTGTAAAGATGCAGCACCACACCTTATATAACAGCCTTCAGTGCCATTGTGCCTGACAAAGGCACTGCATGGGAATGTAGGGCTATGCCCTGTAGAACTGCCTTCAGTGCACCAGTACCTGACAAAGGTACTGTGTGGGAATGTAGGGCTACGGCCTGTAGAACTGAACTTCAGTGCCCCGGTGGCTGACAAAAGTACTGTGTGGGAATGTAGGGCTACGCCCTGTAGAACTGCCTTCAGTGCCCCGGTGGCCGACAAAAGTACTGTGTGGGAATGTAGGGCTACGCCCTGTACATCTGCCTTCAGTGCTCTGGTCATAGACCTGGGCACTGTGAAGGATTATAGGGTTATGTCCTGTAATACTGCCCTTAGTACTGTGATCACAGCCCTAGATATGGTGTAGGATTGTAGGGTCATGTCACATAGAACTGTCTTTTGGGCTCAAGTTACTGACCTGTATAGAAAGGTAGGACCTTGTCCTATAGAAGTGTCTTCAGCGCTATGGTCACAGGCCTAGGTGCTGTATAGGAATACAGCTGCTGCCTTCAGCTGTACTGCCACTGAACTGGGTTGGGCCAAGATACAGAGAGGGATTGCCATCAGGCATGAGTTCAACAATCCGAAATACTTTTTAGGGACATATGCAAGGCCTTGTTGTCCTAATCACTCTATAGGGTTCGGGCCACCCGTCTGTCAGAGCACATCCTGTAGCATGGCTGGATTCATCTCTCTCGTCACAGTCCTGAACATTGTAAAGGGATGCGAGGCTCTCTTATCTAGAACGACTGATGCCTTATCCTCTGAAAAGAGTGCCTGGATCATCGGAGCTCTGATAAAAACCTGTCGGCGGAGCCTTGTAGATATGTTCTGCCAGTCTGTCCAGTGTTATGATAAGAAGGGGCGCTTGTTTTGTTTGTTGAACATGAAGCACAAATATAGAATGTATTAAAGAATGTGTCAAAACTGTTGATAAGGCTAGAGACAAAGTGATATAGTTGGTTGTGCATTTCATGAGTACAACTGCATTATCTTTAACATATCTATATTTTGGTCAATATCGAAAAGGTGGTGCAGGGACCCAGGAAGAACCCCTCCTCCGTGGCTTCTTGACCACCAGACTCCCCCTACCCACCAGCGAGCAGAGATGATGGTTTGTGTTCTTTCTTGTTTGCAGGACGTGGCGAAGGAGAAGTCTTTCCAGGACTGCGAAGACAACGAGGAGTACTGCCCAGACCTGGTGTACGGTAAGTGTCCGCACTCTGACAACCTGCACAGGTAGGATTGTCTGTGAGGCTGGTACATTCTTTATGGTAAGTGTCCTTAAGGCTCAGATCATAAAGATAAGGTGATTCAAAACCTTATCTGCATCCTAGCTTATGGTACCTAGCCTTACCTCCTGTCTCAATGGAGCACAGAGTCCCTTCCTGCACGACAAGTAGCCTGTGCTTTCCTGTGCCAGCACCAGCACCAGCGTAGGGTTCCTGCACACCAGGACAGGTGATCATTCATTGGTTTACACTTGACGCGGTTTCCAAGATAGAGATAGAGTTGTTGTCCTCCACGCTTGTCCCTACTGTTGATAACCTGTGGAGCCACAGCTAGAATATGCTCTCTGTATTCTAAGACATCGTTATCCAGTACTCCTTCAGTGCTCAATCCATCTCTCCTGAGATCTGTCTTCGAGGTACGATGTCTTAGCTAAAGGAGGAGTGTAGAATGCTGTCAATGCAGACTTTGAGGTGCTAGGATCTTTGAGAGAAGTCCATCCTGGGGTGGACATGTGCATGCACATGGACTAACCTGGCTTGAAAAGAGATGGGTGGGACTTAAAAACCTACTGTGGAATTGGCCTTCTGGGCAGTCTGGAAGAGTTCTAGCAGGCGCAATAATTTTGGGGGCTGCCTGGCTCTTGAGTTCCATTGTTAATAGCTCATTGCATTTTGTCTCTTCCCTGCTTCTTTGTGTTACGTCCTCTGTCCTCACTTTCTAATGCTGTTCTGTTGGCTCTTGTGACATCTCCACTGTTGAAGTTCTTGTACCCCTTAATAGGCGTTGTCTGTCCTCACACCTTCCCCTTAGTCTGCTGATGGGAAGCCTGCTCTTCTGGACCAGCAAGCTATTCCTGTGCCTTCTTTAAACTTCCTTCTTGCTTATCACTTTTATTGACCCTGATGTCTGACTTGCCCTCCCGTTTCGCAGGCCCGGATTTTATGGTCCCCGTGGCAGGTTACCTCTGCAGACTGTGTCACAAATTCTACCCTAGCGACTCCGCGGCCCGGATCGCACACTGCAAGTCCCTGATGCATTTTCAGAACGTAAAGGTCAGATTCTTCTGCTGCTGCATGGCTCTGCTTTTGTATTTCTTTCTAACTCTTCCCATGGATGTGAACCATACCACAGTCCCTGTGGTTTTTATTTGCTGCATAGGCTGGCTTTTGTGATTTATGCCATAACTACTTTGTTGTGTGTGTTGCACCCGCTTCTTTGTATCCTGTACATCTCCTCTGCTTCAGCGTGGCTCATGCTAGTCATTGTCTTTTCTGTGCCACATGAATCCGCTTTTCTTGTTCTCTATGGGTGTAATCCTGCACTGTCGTGTGTGCCACAGCCCTTGCGTTCTCTTTGCTATACAGCCTTTGCTGTTATTCCGTAGGCCTCTTCCTCCTCAATGTCAACCATACCCCTACCCCATGCGCTCTGTGCAACATCCCTTGAATTTTGGTTTTCTACCTTGGATGTCGTCCTTCTCAATGTGCTACAAGCCACCTGACGTGCGCGCGCGCGTGTGTGTGTTTTCGTTCGTTCCACGATGGCATGAATTGTCACATATATTGTTTTATGATGCATGGCCTGCTCTACACTATTTGCCGGATCACCCTTGGTGAATTGTTTCTGTGTTCTCTCAGTTGCATGGACCGGTTTTTCCTTGTCTATGTTGGTCTTCCTTTTAGATTTGAATTGTCTCACACCCCCGCGTCCCCGTTTTTGCATTGTCACCTTTTACCATTATATGTCTGGTCGCCTTAGTCTATGTTCTCCTCACTGTGAATTGTGCCACAGTCCAGTCCTTTCTGTGCTGCATCCGCCCAGCTTTTGTAGAACTCTTGATCCAAATTATGATTTATGAAATAATCTCTGCTTTTGCATCAGTCCTCCCTTTTTATTAGTTTTTTTCTGAATTTCATTTGGCCTCAGGCTCTGATAACAATGCTGCACCTCTTCCTGACTCCCTTATGCTGAAGTGCCCTTACAATGCTGCCCTTTCATTAAGTTACTCTGCCCCATTTACTGCTTCTATACCAGTGCTTAGATGCCACTCTGTGTTGTTAACCTACTGTGGTCTTTAAAGAAGGGCTTTGCTTTTGGCTAGTCAGACTTGTACATGCTGTCCCTCTCCAGGGCCAATGTTCCCTTAGTGGTCTACCAGTGTCTCCTCATTCACCCTTTACTGTCACAGGTGACCTACTGCAGGAACTAGTCCTGTTAACATTGAGCTGGCTTGAGGTTTCAGTTGGTGTGATCGGAACCCAGCCATCAGGGTTAGGATCAAGTAAGTAGACAGCGCATGTGAAGGATTTAAATAATAGTACAGCAAATTTAAAGAGGGCCACGGTTCTTGAATTTTATCAGATCACCGCTGTTGAAAAGTGGTAGTTAAGAAGTGCTTGCGCACCAACATTGAATTGATCTTTCATAGATTCACATATCTTAAAGAAACAGTTAGTTATAGATTCCTTACCTTACAATTACCCCCCGGTGTCAGACTGGATCCAGAAAGTTTTTCATCAGCAGTACCTCTGCGCGCCGGAAGGTGGCGTCGGTCTGCTCCGCGTCCGTCGTTGGCGTTTAGGTCACCAGGATGACGTTGCGATAGCTACTTAGACGCCACCCTCGCATGCTGACGTCAGTTCTTTTTTTTCCGTGTCAGCCGGCGCAGATCCGGAGAGAGCAGTACCTCCAGTCACTTTTTGACTGAACTTTTTGAGTGACTTTTGTCAATGTCTTTTCGAGTTTTCCGACTCCTGGTGCACGTAGGGATGCCCGGTTTCAAGTCCTGCGGTTCCTGTTCCCGAATGAGGTCAGTGATGGATCCGCACCGCGTGTGCCTCTGTTGCCTGGAGCGCAACCACGACCCCCAAGTCGTGCTCCGCCTGGCAGAACATGGCTCCAAAGTCTTTGCGGGAGCAGTCCTGAAAGCTTCTAGAGCGCCGGCAGTCGGCCCCGTGCCGTTCGAGGTCCCAGTCGTGAGGGAGGTTGAGGGACCGGTCGCAGAGCCATCACCACTCGTCCAAGTCATCGAAGTTTTTGCACTCGAGGTCGGGTAAGTCGAAGTACAAGAAGAAGGATCGACGCTCTTCGACTGACGCGACGAGGGATGCGGGCGGTGCCACTCCTGCAGCTCCGCGTGTGGAGCCTGAAGGCCCAACTCGGAGTTTCCCTCCCTTTCCGGGACCTGGAGCGACCCCTGCCCAACTTTCAGTTTTACGAAGCCATGCATGCCATCTTTAGGCAGCCCGACTGCGGCGTGCTTTCGGGCCCTGCAGACTCGTTTGGGGGCCCTAGGCCTTCCCTGCCGGCAGCTCCAGCCCCTGTACTGCAGGGCCCCCATGGATCCACGCCTGGATACGGATCTGCACCAGTCGACCTTGGGACACCTCCACCGATGCTGCCAACCCGACGTGAACACGGAGCCGGACCGGCGTCGGCCGGCACTGATGGGTACTTTTGCCCCTGTGTTCCACCCTGGCCATTTTCAGCCAACCTGTCAGCCAGAGGAGGGTGAGGAAGACTGGAAGGTGTCTGGGGACCCTTTGTCAGACCAGTTGGAGTACGAACAGGACTGGAGAGAGGACCTGGGGAATGCCAGTGGTCTGGATACCTCCCCAGACCTTGGCATGTTGTCTCCTCCCACTGTGGCTACGGAGGAGGGAGCGTCTTACGCAGTGGTGTTGCGTATGGCGGCTGAGGCTCTCAACCTCGAGCTGACAGAGGTGCTTCAGCCGGCAGCGAGTTCTTCGGAGCCCCTGCTGCCGTTCAATGAGGCCCTGACCGACATCCTTTTGGGCACTTAGTCCAGGCCCAGGCCCCGACACCACCGACCGGCCCCGGGCAACCCCACTTTCCTCTCCCAACACCCCACCCTGGAGAGCTTGGTGGTCAAAGCTTCTACTCCCAAGAGCGCATTCCCTAATGCACCACCAGATAGGGAATCCAAGAGGCTGGATCATCTTGGGAAGAAGGTTTTCCGCCAGCTTGGGACTGCGGTCAGTAAACACCGCATCTCTATTCGGCTGTTATTTCCATTCTGTGTGGAATACGGTTGCGCAAGTGTTGCCTCAGTGTCCGGAGGAGGCCCGGGTCGTCCTCTACCAAGCCGTTGCCGCAGGGAGGGATGCAGAAAAGTTTACCATCTGCTGTGGGCTGGATACCGCCAACTCTCGAGGCAGGACGATTTCCACTGCGGTAGCCCTTCGTCACTACGCCTGGATGAGATCGACTGGCTTTTATGGGGATGTCCAAAGCGCTCTTCAACGACGAACGCGGAGCCGACTGACGCCACCTTCCGACGTGCAGAGGTACTGCTGATGAAAAACTTTCCGGATCCAGTCTGATACCTGGGGGTAATTATAAGGGAAGGAATCTATAACTAACCTATGTTTCTTACAGATATATCGTTACCGAAGGTAAGTAACTTGTTCGCTTGAATTATTCTTCTGTTGTCCTGTTGAAAACCCTCGGTAGGCAACTCACATACACGCTCTATAAAATTACAGCAGGGGTGAACTCCATTCAGTCAATCAACCTCATTATATGAACTGAATTTTGACCAATCAGGTGACAGAGCCAAGAACTCTACAACTCTAAAGACTTCGAACTGCCAGATTTTCTGCAGCATGTCTAATTACCACCCGAAGTGTATTATTGCTGAGGCACCTGAGAAAAGGCCTTTCTTCAAGGTCTGTAGTTATGTGACAAAAGGAAGTTTTGTAGCATGAATCCTTTTCTGGATTCGCATGCTGTGCATTATTCCGCTATCTAGTGGTTGGGTCCAGAATAGTCCTTGTTTGGTTTTTTTTCCCCTTGTTTTTGGGCTCTGTCGACCACCATTTGGTGCCAGGTACGTTCCCTGTGTGACGTCAGATGGTGCCCTGGAGGTCGTTGCGCGTGGTAGCCATTTTCAGAATCTTTTTTCCGCCGTTGGGTCCGGAAGCAAGACGGGAAGCTCCAAAGTTTTTTTCAGGATATCCCGGAAAAAAAGAAGAAAAAGCCGGAAAAGGTTCCAGAGAATTACATCGAAGACGCAACCGAAGATAAGAACAGGACTCCGGGACCAACACGGAAGACCTCGAAGTTCGACAAATGGCAAGGTAGGGGCCATGGAAAATACCCCTTTTAAGTTCTGCCCTGAGTGCCACCACAGGTTTGCACAACGTGATCCACACGACGTGTGCAACCTCTGCCTACCAAAGGACCATAAGGGCAAGGACTGCAAGGCCTGTGCGACGTTCCTGACAAAAAGACTCAGGACTAGTTAAAACAGAGATAGGGCCACTACGCCACCATGTCTCAAACATCAAAGAAGACTTCTCTTAAGGACCTGGGCATTTCAAGTGACGACGAGGACCAGGGAATGCCCGCAGAGTCGATGCAGGAGGGATTGGACATCAAACTTTTGGAAGGAGATTCCGAGAAACCACCCACCCACAAGAAGGTGAGCGACACAGGGAAGAAGACAAATAAGGTAAACACCATACACATCCGTCGATCCGAAAGGCCACAAAGGTAAGGCGCAACCCAAGGCAGCCCAATGCAGAGTAAAAAGGCGATCAAAGGTCAGCTACGATCTAAAGAACCGCACGGAACCCTACCAAGGGATACCGAAGAGGGAGAATGCATAAGATGTTGAAAACGGGGGTCGAACACAAACCCCCGAAGAAAAGCGCGACACCGTCGCAGGACACAAGCTTGAGCAATAAAAGAAAGTTTCCGGCGTCCGACGCCTAGAGAACACTCTAGGTCGAGAAGAAGAGAAAACGACTTGAGATGGCGTCGCTCCTCCAGAAGAAATTGGAGTTCGACACGTCACTTAATGACTTATGGATACCGAAAGCCCCAGTCACTAAACCGGAAATGTAGACGACGAAGAAGCAGAAGACGCCGAAGGAGAAGAGGAGAACATCTTCAAATCCCCTCAAACCCCTGAACCTCATGAAGAAGATCCCGAGGACTACGGAGACGCTCCAGAAGAGTTAGAAGCCTCCGACAATTTCGAGGACACATGGAATGACCGACACCGAAAGTCCAGATGAGGAGATATGCTGCTATCCGTCAAAGGCATCACCACCAGATGATATAGCCTTCTACAACCAGCTAGTTAAAAGGGCAACAGACACTTTCGGGGTACCCCTTGAAGAGGAAATAGGAGACACTTGTTTCCTGCTGGAAACACTGGCCCCTGCCAACAAGGGAACACATTACTTGCCAGTGCTATCAAGCATCCTAGACTAGGGCAATGAAGCTTTTAAGGAACCAGCCTCAAACAAGGGGTGACACCAAGGGTCGAGAAAAAGTACAAGGCCTCCTCCAAGGAACCTAAATATATTCAGGGCAACCCTGTGCCTGACTCCATCATCGTCACCACAGCCAGAAGAAGAGCTATTGCACTCTCTAACACTGGAGTCCCACCAGGAAAAGAAAGCAAGAGAATGGATATGGTGGAAAGAAAGATGGAAAAAGAAGCAGCGACACAATGTCACATTGCTAACTCTAACGCCCTCCTGAACAGATACGGACACCAGCAGTGGGACGACCTAGAGGAGCACATCAACAAGTTCCCTGAGGAGGACAAAAAAAAGAGGAAGATCTATTGTCCAAGAAGGCAGACACATGCCTTAAATCTGCACTAGAAGACACTGCCAGCAGGCAAATGTGCACAGGCACCACCCTAAGAAGACATGCTTGGTTTAGGATCTCAGGGTTCAAACAGGAGGTACAAATCTCCATCATCAACAGGCCTTTCATAGGGGACGCACTATTTGGGAAGGAGGTAGACAAATCCCTCCAACAAATCAAGAAGGACAATAAAACAGCCAGAGTGATGGGAGCCCTGCAGCAAAGCAGTACCTTCAAAAGAGGTGGGTTCAACAACAGAAAACCCACAGGAAGAGGTGCATTTAGCCAAGAACAGCAAATGTGACAACAGCAACTAGGCCAAGGGAAAGGGCAACAAACAGGCCAACAATCAGGATACCAAGGTTGGCAACAACAACCCAAGCAGCCCTTTCGAGGAAGAGGCAGGGGCAGAGGCCAGCCCTCTAGAGGAAATGGCTCAATTGACTCCCAAATACAAAAGGACCCACATCAAACATCAGTGGGGGGAAGCATATCACAAATTCTTCAAACTGTGGCAAAAAATCACAACAGAAAATTAGATATTAAATCTGGTGAAATACGGGTATTGCATAGAACTAACAGACACCACCGGAAAACCCACCAAAAACTACAAGTTTCCTAAAACATGAACTCATACAGATAATTTTGGAAATAAAGGAACTACTGCAAAAAAAAGCAATAGAATTAGTACCAAAACAGGAGGTTTTGCAGCGTGAATTTTTCTGGATTCACTATGCTGTGCATTATTCCGCGGTCTGGTGGTTGGGTCCGGAATCGTAGTCTTTCTTTTGTCTTTTTTTTTGTAGCCCAGGTGGGCGCCGACGTCCCACCATTTGGTGTACTTCTCTTGACGTCGGCATGCTTCCTGCGGAAGTCCCACCTTGGGGCGCCATCTTCAGATTCTTTTTTCCGCTGTTGGGTCTGGATCGTCACCGAGACGCTCCAGAGTTTTTTAACGAAGAAAGAAGAGCACGAGTTTCATCGGAGGAAAATTAAAGGAGACTACAGACAGAAAGAACATCGAGCCGGGACGACGAAGAAGGAGGAGAACCTCGAGATCTTCGACGTCCAACGGAGAATGCGCACTCAGGGACACTGAGCGCAGGAATGGACAAAACACCTTTTAAATTCTGCCGTAACTGCCACCACAAGTACACGCAGAAGGACCAACATCCGGTCTGCAACCTTTGCCTGCCAGTCGACCACGAGAGCAAAGACTGCAACGCCTGCTCCGCCTTCACACCGAAGACACTCTGGGTGAGAGAGAGGCAGAGGAGAGCCAACTACAACATGGAAGGCAGGGGTAAGGCCCCGTCTCTGTACGACCTGGGCCTCTCCACCGACGATGAAGACAACGTCGCCGAGGGACCTGATGACTTCACGGTCGCAGAGACCGATAAGAAGACGTCTGACAAGGTAGGAGAGACGTCGAGCACAAAAACCCCGAAAGGGACCCGAAAACCAGAGTCTGACTCTCGAAAAACAGAGTCTAAGTCCTCGAAAGGAACACCGGCGCCGAAAATTTCGACGACCGCTAGTGGATCCAAGGACGAAAGGCCCAGCAGATCCTTCGAGAAGGACTCCCAGGTGCCGAAGGCCGCCGAAAAACAAAGTTCGTCGAAAAAGGCCCACGAGGTTGGTCGTTCGACGACGAAGGACAAGGTCGCGCCGACGCAAGCAACCGTCGAAAAGGCCAACGCTCGACGCCGAACATGCCTCCGAAATAGAGAAGAAAAAGAGAAGGCTCGAGGCGGAAATGGAGAGCATCCTTCAAAGGATGACGAAATTTACAATCCCAACGAAACCATCGACGGTTATCGAGGTCGAAGACCAGGACGAGTTTGACGCCGAAGAGCAGTCGAAAACTCCCGAAGAAGAGGAAGATGACCTCTACTATGAGGGAGAAGAAGAGGAGGAACAGCAATCGAACTATGGCTCGGCGCCGTCGACGACGCAAGACCTGGAATGGCAGGACCTCGACGCCGAAAATCCAAAAGAGCCCGTGGAGACTTATCCTTCGAGGCCTTCGCCGCCAGATGATTTTGGGGCGTACAACATGGTCGTAAAAAGCGCGGCTGCAGCTTTTGGCGTGAAACTAGAGGAGGAAAAACCGAAAGCGGACTTTTTACTCAAAACACTGCTCCCCATCCAAACTAGGAGCCAGTTCCTCCCCATGCTTCAGAGTGTCATGAACCAGGGGAAGGAGGCGTTCAAGGACCCTGCAACATGCAGATCCATCACACCCAGAACAGAGAAAAAATATAAGCATTCCTCTCAGGACACTCCATACATCAAGGGATCTGTCACAGCAGACTCCATTATCGCATCTACAGCCAGAAAGAGGGCCAATGTTCCGGCAACCTCTGGGCCACCTCCTGACAAGGAGAGCAGAAGGATGGACCTCACTGGCAGGAAAATAGAGAGAAGCGCGGCAATGCACTGGCGCATGGCGAACTCCAATGCACTACTGAACAGGCACCAGTACCAACATTGGGACGAAATGGGAGACCTAATCAAGCATCTCCCCGAGCAATACCAACAAAGAGCTTCGCATCTAGTGGAAGAGGGGAAGAATATAGCAAATTCATGCCTTAAAACAGCGTTGGACGGGGCAGAGACATCAAGCAGACTGGTGGCAATAGGAATCACTGAAAGGAGACAGGCCTGGCTCAGAATTTCAGGATTCAAGCAAGAGGTACAGAAAAACATCCTGAACTCCCCTTTCAACGGAGAAACGCTGTTCGGGGCACCAGTCGATGAGAAACTCACCCAACTCAAAAAAGAGAATGTGACGGCGAGGTCCATGGGGGCCCTGCAATTCAGAGGGATGAGAAGAGGTACCCCGACACGGAGACCTTACGGAAGGGGAGGAAATCACCCGGGAACGTCACATCAAACATTCCAGCAAGGCGAGGGTCACGGGCAACAGGGGCAGCAGAAACAGAACTGGCAGTACCAGCCTCGGGGCCAGTCCTTTCGCAGTAGGGGAAACGGACGAGGCCAAAGAAGAAGAGGGGTAGACCAACCCGCCTCAAAGTGACTTCGCACGGAGGAGAGTGCTCACCCACAACATCCCTCCAAGGGTAGAGCACAAAGGAACCAACAAAAGAGGGTTACACGAACCATACGCCTACGAGCATGCAACACCGGTGGGCGGCAGACTCAGATTTTTCCTCCAAGAATGGAGAAAAATAACAACAGACAAATGGATTGTGAGAAGTTGGCCTGATGTATGATGTCACTAGTTCTAGTGTACACCTTATATCAGTCCAAATACCCTTATGGTGATTGGTTGTAAAGTCAACCTTATAGACCAGCTATCCTAGTGGTAGCATGGACAAGAGCAGTCTTAGGCTAAACTCTGAATGGCATGTGAAGCCAGCTGTGATACCATATATAATCCCTTGAATACCAAATGAAAGGACACCACAACAGATATATATATAAAATAAAGTGTATTTATTCTAGTCAAACCCTCAGCACTCTTTATGAGATTAGAGGTAAGTACAACACAGTCTTATTTAAGCATACATTAAGTCACACAGGTAAGTAATACAGTTAGGCCCTAGGGGCCACGCAAACCATATACTAAGTAAGTGGTATAAGAACCACTGTCACGGAAATAGAATAGGCCTAGGCCTAGGGAATCGCTGGGGCTACACTACACTAGCGTTAGTTAGGAAGTGGGAGGCCCACGGGATTCGTGTGCAGAGTGGAAACACTCACGCGTAATGCGTAAAAGTCAATAGCAATAGTACAGTTTAGAGAACGGTAGATTTAGGACACTTCCGGAGTAGCTAGGAAGTTGAGACTAGAAAACTAGACACTAGGATAGTCACTATCCCGATGAGCACCGGAGTACCCAAGTTACCTAGCCCACAGGCTGCGGGTGCATAGGGGTGAAGATGCGTCGTTTTCGTCGTCGACTCCTATGGATGCCTGAAGAAAGATGCTGACAGGCAGTCAGTGAAGAGTGTCCGGTGGATCCCAAGGCTGGGATCAAGAAGAGAAGAAACCTGCAAGCAGAAGGGACAGAGTCAAGGTCACTAGCCAGTGACCACGTGGAACCAGGAAGGAACCAGGCGATGTCGTGAAGATTTGCAGGTGAAGGTGAAGCTTGTCGCTGCAGCCAGGAGGACCAGGAAGCGTCGAGGACGACCAGGACCAGGAGGCGAGCTGTCCCACGAAGGCTCTTGCTGTCGGCGGCGTCGAAGATGGACTAGGACTCACCAAGCCTTGGCAAGCGGAACCCACGAAGAACGGAGGACTTGCTTCTGGTGCAGACCAGGAAGGTCTGGGGTGCTTCTTCTTTGCAGAGAAGCGGGAGCCAGTCTGGAGGAGCCAAACCAGCGCAGAAGATTTCAGGGTGCGTCGTCACAAAGGCCACTAGCCAGCGGGCAAGCAACCGGACAGACGCGGCAAGCAGGAAAATGCAGAAGGGCCCCACGCAGGACTCGTGGAGTGTGGGGGGCTGATCTTCGGTGCAGATGGTGCTTGGGGTTGGGGCTTCTCAATCCCCGGTGCACAACTTCGAGGGTACCTCAGAAGCTGCGCTTTAAGTTACTAGCCACTTTTCCCAGGTAGCCGGTCCCACGTCGCTCGTCGCCTCCACGGATCTCAGCTTTGCTGTGGATGTGGATCAGGGTCGGAGAAGTCTGGAAGTCAAGGCTCTGGTCGGGCTCTGCAGTCGGTTCCTCGTAGAACGTGGGCAAAGCAAAGGGTAGTCTCTTGATGGTGCCTGTTTGCACAGGGTAGCCACTCCTTGGCTACAAGGGAGATTCTTCAGTCTTCTTCTTTCGTCGAATGTCGAAGGTCCAGAGTTTCTGTTCAGTTTTGCAGGTTCAGGATAATCTAAAGTCTTGAGGCCCAACTCCCACTCTTATACTAATCTGGGGGGCTGGGATACCTGCTAGGTCACGCCTTATGGGTGGGACCTGGGAGGGGGTGGTTACACCCACTTCCCTTTGTCCAGTTTCGCGCCAGAGCTGGGGCTGGAGTGCCCCAGCGCCGGTTTGAACTGGACTATGCAAGGAACACCTTGTGTGCCCCAGGCATGTCTCATTCCTTTCAGCCCACCCTGCCCCAATACACTAAAGGCTGTCTGGGGAGGTGCTAGCACCTCCCCAAGCAGGAAACCTATTGTCCAGGCCTCCCTGGCTGGGATCACTCCCAGCAGCAGGAGGTCAGACTTGTGTCTGTGGCAGCAGCATCCATTTTGTGATGCTGAGGCTTTGGTTAGAGTTAAACAGCAAAGTAGGATTTTAACATGTCTCTCCCTCTAGAAGGGAGGAATAATATCCTCATCACCAGAAATGGTATGGGGGTATTATTCCAAAGTGTTACACCTTACACGACATGTTTTGATAAAGCCAAACCATAGTTACCATAACCGTTTAAGATTATAAGGCACTTTAAGAGTATATGGTAGGCTATATCATAGAACAGCTATAAGGACTTGGTTCCGAAAGCTGCAGACAGGCTCAGCTCATGCTAGAGCACCATCTCACATGTTACCAAGCACTCTGCCTCCAGGATTGTTAAGGCCTGCCATAGGAGTGGCTGATAGGTACACATGTGTCTATATATAAGGTAGGTATATGTATACTACACCTAAGCAAGGGGTGATTACACAACCTTGGCCCAGCTGAGTGATCAGCCAGTTGTGTCATAATGGAAGGCCAGGCCAGGGGTGGCATAATACATGCTGCAGCCCCTGGTAGGCCTAGGGTACACCTATGCCCTGGGTACCTAAGGTACACTGTACAGGGGCCAATAAGGTGATCCTATCCAATTGGGTTATGCACTTAAAGTACATAGTATCAGTTTAGAGAGAGAACAGCTGGGCTGTGGGTCTGATTAGCAGGCCCATAGCCACATCTAAGTCGAAAACCAGTGGAGCAAAAGCAAAAAGTGGGGGTGAACATAGAAAGCAGACCCTACTCTCCTACAGCTAGGAACCCATCATTGCCCATATCCGCTCCACCTGACAAAGGCGGCAGGAGATTGGATGCAATAGGAAAGAAGGTTTCTCCAGTATTGGGGTGTCTTTCATAGATTCACATGCTTGAATATTCCCCGTCGTCGGAGTGGGAGTCCCACGGTAAATAATATAGCAATATATACAGTCATAATATATATATATATATATATATATATATATATACATATACATATACATAAGTAATCATATAAAACAGAGATATAAGTAAGTGATAAACATCAAGAATGTCCCTATATAAAATCTCCATAGAGATACATGGAAAGAGAAAAAAGACATTCGTAGTCTATCTCTGTCATTATGTGAGTCCGAACAACGGCCAATCAGGCGTCAGCTCCTCTCCAGAACCTTCTCCTCAGAGCTCCTCACCTCAGATTTTCTACCACACGTCGTGTGAAAGGGAGTCTCCCTGAGCTCTGCTCAGTTTTTTCTCTTCAGGATGACTTCAAGTAAGAAGTCTTTGTTTAGACCTTGTTCTTTTGTGGAAAGCTACGTTATTCTCAGAAGATCCACACAGTAAGTGTATTTACTGTCTTTACCCTAACCATGAAGTGGGTGAATGTAAATTCTGTAGAATTTTCTACAAAAACTCTGAAAGACAGGGAAGGCCGTCTCTTGTTGTGGCTCCAGAGACTTAAGGATAAAGATGAAGTAATTTTCTGAGGTAGAAAACTTTACTTCTGGCCGTTCCCACACAGCCTCAAAACGCAGTAGTGTACAGGAGTTACCTGCTCCTTTCCTTAAAAAGAAGAAAATGTCTCTGACTATGACATCTGCCACTTCTTCTTCATTGAATACTGCTGTGTCGCCCACGAGACATAGTTCTCAGGCTAGTGAGGTTTTCAACGATGGCTCCGTCGACGTTGGCTCCGTCGACGTTGCCTCCGTCGACGATGGCTCCGTCGACGATGGCTCCGTCGACGATGGCTCCGTCGACGATGGCTCCGTCGACGATGGCTCCGTCGACGATGGCTCCGTCGACGATGGCTCCGTCGACGATGACTCCGTCGACGATGATTCCGTCGACGATGGCTCCGTCGACGATGGCTCCGTCGACGATGATTCCGTCGACGATGGCTCCGTCGACGATGATTCCGTCGACGATGGCTCTGTCGACGGTGACTCCGTCGACGATGGTTCCGTCGACGATGGTTCTGTCGGCAATGATTCTTTCGACGGTTCCGTCTACGAAGATGTCTTCAATAGCCTTCTATGCCTCAGAGCCCGTCGACTGCAATCTCATCGGTGAAAATAAGGGTTTAAAAAAGACGACTTCTGCACAGAGGTCATTAAAAATCCAAATCTCTTCCACATATACAGCGACTACTTCGTCCTTTGCTGCTGTTCCTTTATTACCATTACCACCGAGTACTTGACAAGATATGTCAGGTGAGGTTATATCGGTGGAGGATTCCCGCCTTCCTTCACCATTGTTTTACCACTGACTCAGATCAAGATTCAGAAGAAGGCTTAGCTGAATCGGTTGGGACGGCACACAGTCCCTTAGATTTAGTAATAAGATGCCAGGAAGATAATAGTGATGATGACGACTATAATCTGAGGTTTTTCCTTCATCACCACAAGTGTCTGTGGTTCCGCTTACTCCAGTGGTGCCAACAACTATATCGGAACCGGTACCGGCTCCGATACTTTCTGTGGTAATACCTACAGTACCGCTGAGACATTCTTCAACTCGGACAGTACCTCCTCATGATACTGAAGAAGAAGAAGAAATTCCTCAGGACAGGGAGGATGGTGAGATTCTCGATGATGGTGGCGATGCTGATGATGATGATGATGGTATGGCGGAGTCGGATAACTATCATGCCCAAACACCATCTCCCTCTCCGGTGCTACCTGGTGACTCACCACCTGTTGATATGCAAGTTCCACCAGTTAAGGGATAGGACAGCACAAAAGTTCAAATTAACGAAGGATTATTTCCTGTACGATTTCAAAAATCAGCCTGTTAAACAAACACATACAATCCCTATAATCGAATTTATTTGGGAGGAAGGCAAAAAGATTATGAAGGCCTCAAATAGTCTTCCGGCACGGGTGCCTAGATTGGAAAATCACCATTAGGAGCACCAGCGTGCCTCACTGGTCAAGCGAAGCCAGATTCTGTAGTCACACAGGCAGCGCAACGCCGGGCTAGAAACCCTGCATCTACGATCACTGCACCACCTGATCGTGGTGGATGTCGTTTGGATGCCATAGGGTGAAAATTCTCTTCGATGGCTTCCACCATGGTGAGAACGGCTAATGCTTTAGCCATCCTGGGTCGTTAGGACCGTCCTGTATGGGCGGATATGTCAACACTAGTTGAGCAACTGCCGGAACCGTCAAAGACCATGGCATATGACGAAGAGGCTTTATTCGGAGATCATGTGGATGAAGCTCTCCAATCGATAAAGAAAGATGCAGACACTGCTCGCTCTCTGGGCACATTGCAATTTCGAAAACAGCCCTTTCGGGTTGCACGCGGACGCGGCACCTCTAATTTTCGAAGAGGAAACAATCGATATCGACCTTATACCAGGGTTCAAACCGATATTCCTCTAACCAACAGCAAACTTCTCGACAGCAGTCTTCCAAGACTTACAGAGGAAAATCCTCTTACAAGGGTTCCACTCCTAAGAGACATGACTTGTATCAGTCCCAGAAAATTGGAGTTCGAATCTATCGGTGCTATTTTCAATGGTCCTCCATACAAGGAACCGTTGGGTTTTGGAAATTATAGAAAGAGGTCACACTTTGGAGTTCATCGAATTCCCTCCACCCACACCACCTACCGGACTACCACCGGCTCATATCAAAGAACTGTTACAACAAGTTCAACTTCTATAACACAAGGGAGCCATAGGAGTAGTACCAAGATCTCAAAAGAGGGAAAGGATTTATTCCCGATTCTTCCTTATCACCAAAAGGAAGGGGGAATGGAAGCCCATTCTAGATCTGAGGGCTCTCAGCAGGTATCTAAAGAAACAATCTTTTCGTAGGCGAACGCTTGTAGAGATCTTGCGATTATTTTCACAAGGAGATTTCATGGAAACGATTGATCTCCAAGATGCATATTTACATATCTCCATACTACGACAACATCGGAAATTTCTTCATTTTCGAGTGGGTCGAGAGGATTTTCCAGTTCAAAGTATTACCATTCGGACTACGCTCGGCCCCTCGAGTGTTTACAAGGGTGCTAGCCCCTGTGGTAGCGTCCTACGTTTCCAGGGTGTTCAGATCTTTCCATATCTGGACGACTATCTCCTAAAATCACAATCGAAAGTTCAACTTCTACAACACACACATCTTGGCCAGGAGGTGTTTTTTGCGCCTTAGGGCTCTCCATAAATACCACAAAGTCCCATCTACAGCCTTCTCATCGCACGGATTTTCTGGGAGCAACTTTAGACACAGTGTCAGCAAGGGCACTTCTCTCCCAAGACCGTCTTCAAAAAATTCTCTGACTGGTAACCCTTATCAGATCAAAAAGATCCGTTTCTGTAAGAATATTGAAGTCATTTCTGAAAATGGCGTCATCATGCATTGCATTGATCCCTCATTACAGATTACAGACACGCCCCATCCAAGGAGAACTGGATGTCCAATAACGCCAGGTTACAGGTTCTTTAAACGATGTTGTAAACGTCACAGATCGGATGAGGTTGGCGCTAAAGTGGTGGACACAACCGTTAAATCTAACGGAAGGCATTTCTTTTCTGACAATGGTACCAGACATGACAATAACAGACGCCTCTCTGGAAGGATGGGGTGCTCATTTGGAGGATTTATCAATAAAAGGAAAATGGTCAATATGTCAAAGAACCTGGCACTTCAACAGGTTGGAACTCATGGCTATATATTTCTGGCTCTCAAAGCTTTTCATCCTTTAATCCAAGGAGAATCAGTCCTGATACAGACAGACAATACAACCTGCATGCACTATATAAACAAGCAGGGCGGAACAAAATCTCCGAAACTGTCTCGACTAGCTCAGTCGATTTGGGATTGGTCTGTCAACCATCGCATCACGATTGCAGCAGTTCATCGACCGGGGGTGTCCAATATCCTGGCGGATTCCCTGAGCAGGTCCTCCTCATCGACCCACGAATGGGAGTTGCATCAACCAACTCTAGAGAGGATATTTCAACGATGGGGTCGCCCACAGCTGGATCTCTTTGCCACACTAGAGAACCGGAAATGCCGAGATTACGCAAGCTGGCATCCCCACAAAGGATCTCTGGGCAATGCCTTTTTGATGAACTGGTACAATCTGTTTGACTACGTTTTTTCTTCCCCCAATCCCACTCATACCTCGAGTTTCTGTGGAAGATGCGGAGGCAACCTTGCCATCTACTTCTATAGCCCCCCGTTGGCCTCGGCAGGCATGGTTCTCAGAAGTACTCCTACTGTCTCAATGCGAACCAATCCTTCTACATCCTCGTGCAGATCTACTCACGATGGACAAGGGGAAAATTTGTCATCCGAATCCCTCCTCACTGAGCTTATCAGCTTGGAACCTGAGCACTGTGAATTTGCCCATTTAGACATTCCACAGGACTGTAGAGACATTTTGGCTCAGGCGAGGGCTCCTTCTACGGTGAAAACGTACAAATTAAAGTGGAAAAGGTTCTCCACTGGTGTACATCTAATGGGGTGCACCCGTTTCACTCCACACCAGAACAATTGTTACCGTTCTTCTTGCATTTAGCTAACTCCGGATTCTCTCATGCAACCTTTAGGGTTTTTTTCTGGCGGCAATTTCCCGTTTCCGTCAGGATGGTTCAACTTCCCTTTGTTCTTCAAGAATTATCCATCAATTCTTCTAGGGGTTATTTTGCAAATTTCCTCCTGTTAGACGCCCTCCTCCATTGTGGCATCTGAACATCGTATTGGCTCAACTAATGAGACCACCGTACGAACCGACTCACAAGGTCGAGTTGAAGTATCTAACATGGAAGGTGGCTCTTCTTCGGGCGCTAACGTCTTCACGTCGCGTCCGTGACATTCATACATTTACAATAAATCCACCTTTTTCCTACAGTTCAAACCAGATTCTGTAGTATTGCGTACAAATCCAACTTTCTTGCCGAAGGTGCCTTCAGACTTTCATATTAACGAACCAGTGATTTTAAGAACTTTCTTTGCTAATCCGCAAACTCCTGCGGAGCAGAGATTACATTCCCTGGATGTGAAACGATGTTTAACATTCTACATCAGCAGAACGGCTGCTTTACGAAAGACTGATCAACTATTCATAGCTTATGGACGCTTTCACAAGGGTCGTCCAGAGACGAAACCAACTATTGCACGTTGAGTTTCAGCTGCCATCGTCTTCTGCCATCAAAAGGCAAACAAGCCATTGCAGTCACCAGTGAGGGCTCACTCCACCAGAGCAATGTCTTCCTCAACTGCTTTATTTGCTGGAGTGCCTTTGCATCAGATCTGCAGAGCAGCTACGTGGTCGAGCAGACACACGTTTACAAGACACTATTGCTTGACAACTTTAAACGAGGAGGATGCTGCAGTTGGGCAGGCAGTGCTTCGCAATCTTTTTAAATAAGATGAGCCTCTTCCTTCCCTCCTCCATATTGTTTCCATTTATAATTGACATAATAATGTATTTATACTGTTACAGTTATTCAGTACTGTCATATGCATAAGAAGATTGATTGTCATTACAATTTCGAAGCTGTGTGATCATGGAAACAATGATGATTGTTACTGCTAGCTATTCTATATTCAAGCATGTGAATCTATGAAAGATACCCCAATACTGGAGATGAACAATTGTTACTTACCTGTAAACAGGTGGTTCTCCAGTATTGGTGTCTTTCATAGATTCACATGCGACCCTCCCTCCTCCCTTCAGAGGCTCTCTTCTCCTCATACACTCTAAAAGTCACTTTGGTGCTACGAAAATCTGAGGTGAGGAGCTCTGAGGAGAAGGTTCTGGAGAGGAGCTGACGCCTGATTGGCCGTAGTTCGGACTAACATAATGACAGAGATAGACTTCGAATGTCTTTTTTCTCTTTCCATGTATCTCTATGGAGATTTTATATAGGGACATTCTTGATGTTTATCACTTACTTATATCTCTGTTTTATATGATTACTTATGTATATATATATTATGACTGTATATATTGCTATATTATTTACCGTGGGACTCCCACTCCGACGACGGGGAATATTCAAGCATGTGAATCTATGAAAGACACCAATACTGGAGAACCACCTGTTTACAGGTAAGTAACAATTGTTCTTCCACGATGGCAGCAACCACAGTTCGAGCTGCAAACTTCCTGGCTACATTGGGGAGATACGATCGCCAGATGTGGTCCGACATCTCGCCTTTCATCGATATGTTACCGAAGCCTTCAAAATCCGAGGCCTTAAAGATCTTGCAGAAAGGGGAGTATGCATCGGCAGAGATCATTGATGCAGCAGTGGATGTGGCATCTACTGGGTTCAGGCAGTTGGCAGGAGCTGCAGTGTTAAGGAGGCAGGGTTGGCTAAAGTCAACGACTTTTCGTCAGGAGGTGCAGTCAAAGATCATAGACATGCCATTTGATGGTGAGTCTTTATTTGGTCCACATGTGGATGAAGAACTACAGGCGATTAAGAAGGATACGGAGACGGCGAGGTCTCTGGGTAGCCTGCAATTCCGGAAGTCTTCCTTCCGTGGTGCCAGAGGACGTGGATCATTTTCTAGCAGGGGATATAGTCAGCAGCGTTCCTTTCAAACCTCCCAGCCTGGCCAAAGATCTAACAATTATCGCCAACAATATTACGGACAACAAAGTCAACCGTACTCACAGTCTCGTAGGAAACAATCCTTTCGTGGACGAGAGTCCAGTAAGAAACAATGAGGTCTGCCACCTGCCACCATCTCTACTGTTGCCCCGTACAAAAATTGGAGGTCAAATATCCCACTTTTATTCAAATTGGTCCAAGATTACGACAGACAAGTGGGTATTGGATATAGTATCCAGAGGCCATGCTCTGGAATTCACAAAAATTCCGCCAAATTCTCCTCCCAAAGGTCCACCCCCTGCTCATCTCAAGGAGCTTTTTTCCCAAATAAATCTGATGGTTCAAAAGGGAGCAATCGAAAAAGTCCCTCTACTGCAGAAAGGAACGGGCTTTTATTCAAGGTTTTTCCTCATCCGGAAAAAGTCAGGAGAGTGGCGTCTAATTCTCGATCTTCGCGCTCTCAACAAATTTTTAAAGAAAATGTCTTTCCGGATGTTAACGCTCCAAGAAATTCTACAGTTGCTTTCGATGGGGGATTACATGGCCACCCTCGACCTACAGGACGCTTATTTTCATGTACCAATCCTACCCAGGCACAGAAAATTTCTACGGTTCAGAGTGGCTGGCAGGGATTTTCATTTCAGAGTCCTCCCATTTGGACTCCGTTCTGCGCCCAGAGTATTCACAAAGGTCATGGCGCCAGTGACTGCACATCTCCGTCTGCACGGAATTCAAATGTTCCCGTATCTGGACGACTGCCTTATCAAGGCGAGTTCCGCCAAGGTAGCATCCGAGCATGTTCAAAAATGCCTCTTACTCTTTCAGTCCCTGGGTCTTTCCACAAATCTAGAGAAATCACATCTAACTCCTTCCCAAAGAAGAACGTTCCTAGGAGCAACACTGGACACAAATCTGTCCAAGGCCTTTGTGTCAAAAGAAAGGCAGATCAAGACACGCAACCTCGCGTGCTCACTACTATCAAAAAAGTGCGTTTCAGTCCGTGTGTACAAATCCTTCCTAGGAATGATTTCTTCTTGCATTCATCTCATTCCCAACTGCCGGTACAGAATGAGGCCGTTGCAAGAGGAGCTCAATCTGCAATGGCTTCAGATCACAGGGTCATTCGAGGATATGATTCACATCACCGCAAGAATGCGGGACGCCTTTCAGTGGTGGGGTCAGATGAAGCACTTGAAGGAGGGTTGTCCATTTCTGGTCGAAATGCCGGATTTCACCATCACCACAGATGCATCCCTCGAGGGTTGGGGAGCGCACCTTCAAGGAATGACAGTCAATGGCAGGTGGACTCTAGAACAAAGAAAGTGGCATATCAACCTCTTAGAGCTGCGAGCCATATTCTTGGCTTTAAAATCCTTCCAAGCCGTCATCAGAGGAGCATGCGTACTAGTAAGAACAGACAATACGACATTGCATTACTTGAACAAACAAGGCGGGACGAGGTCAGCCCTACTATCTCAGCAAGCGCAGGAGATTTGGGATTGGGCGATCCGTCACAAGATCAGCATCAAAGCCATTCACGTCCCGGGAATCACCAATGTTCTGGCGGATTCCCTCAGCAGAACCACAACGTCGAATCACGAATGGGAACTACACCAACCATCCCTGGACGGAGTGTTTCAGAAATGGGGGCATACCGATCTCGACCTCTTTGCAACCAGCCAGAACCGCAAATGCCAATTCTTTGCAAGTTGGGTTCCCCACAAAAGATCGCTGGGAAATGCCTTTTCGATGAATTGGTCGCAAATTTATGCCTACGCTTTTCCACCGATTCCGTTGGTTCCACGGGTTTTGCGCAAGATCAAACAACAGCCTTGCCGCATGATCTTAATTGCTCCCAGATGGCCCCGCCAGTACTGGTTTACGGAACTTCTCCTCCTCTCGGAGGCCGAGCCCATACAGTTTCGACCAATTCCACAGCTTCTGACCCTTCAGAACGGTCAAATTTATCATCCGGACCCAACATCGCTGAGATTAGCGGCATGGCTCCTCAACACCTTGAATTTGCACACCTAGATATCCCTCCAGACTATCAAGAGGTTTTGGCCAATGCTCGAGCACCCGCTACTGTAAAAACCTATAAATTAAAGTGGAAAAGATTTTGCATGTGGTGTCAATCTGCTAATCTTCATCCTATCCATGCAAGACCAGAGCAAATTCTGCCTTTCTTTCTACAGTTGGCAAGGTCCGGTCTTTCACATTCTACTCTGAAGGTGTTCTTGGCGGCAATTTCAAGGTTTCGGCAGGATGGTGTCAACTCTCTTTATTCCAATAGAGTCATCCAACAATTTTTTAAGGGGTTATTTCGGATGTTCCCTCCTATTTGGCGTCCACCTCCTTCTTGGCACCTTAATATAGTGCTTTCACAACTAATGCGGCATCCTTTCGAGCCCATTCACAAGGTGGATCTAAAGTTCCTCTCTTTGAAGGTTTCCTTATTGCTGGCCTTAACATCAACCAGAAGAGTTAGTGACCTCCAAGCGTTCACTGTTCTTCCACCCTTTCTGTAATTCTCATCTGAATCTGTAGTGCTGCGCACTAATCCAAAATTTATGCCAAAGGTTCAGACGGATTTCCATCTTAATGAACCTATAATTTTGAAAACATTCTTCCCAAATCCGCTAACAGCTGCAGAAAGGGCCTTGCGAGATGTCTGAAGTTTTATTTACAGCGGACAGCATCAATACGCAAATCGGACCAACTCTTTGTAGCATATGGTAAACCGCGCCAAGGCCATTCAGTATCAAAGCCAACCATAGCTCGTTGGATCTCTGCTGCAATTTGTTTATGCCATGATCAAGCTGGAAGACCATTGCAAGCGACCCCAAGAGCACACTCTACGAGAGCGATCTCTTCATCTACAGCGCTTTTCGCCGGTGTGCCTCTTCATCAGATCTGTAAAGCTGCAACATGGTCCAGCAGACATACTTTTACCAAACATTACTGTTTGGAAGCTGCAAGTGATGTGGATGCATCAGTCGGACAAGCTGTTCTACGCAATCTTTTCAAATAAGGTGAGCCTCTGTTCTCCCTCCTCCACTATGCTTTTATAAGACGTTTTTTCCATGCTATTTCTGTCTTGAAATTATTTTCCAGATGTTGAAACTCACATTTATTTCTCTGTGGTTATACTGTTTCATAATGTATAAGGTCTATGATACAAAACAGCGTCTTATGAGCATAAGGTTACGTACTGCTATCTATTCTGATTCAGGCATGTAAATCTATGAAAGACACCCCAAATACTGGAGAAGAACAATAGTTACTTACCTGTAATCTGTGGATCTCCAGTATGGTTGTCTTTCATAGATTCACATGCAACCCGCCCACCTCCCCTCAGAGGCGTTTTAGGCTGTTATGTATTACTTCACTCCTGCGCGAGAAAATCTGAGAGCCTGAGCCTCTGAGGAGAACATTCTGGTGGGTGCTGTCGCCTGTTTGGCTGCAGTTTGGACTGGATATAATGACTGTGATAGTCATAGATGTGGAAGTTTTTTCCCGGTAGCTTAGGCTACTTTAATTCCTGGTTCAGGTTACCAGGGGTTTTTGGTTGTTATATGCATAATTATTGCTTTTCTATGTACCGTGGGACTCCCACTCCGACGACGGGGAATGATTCAGGCATGTGAATCTATGAAAGACACCAATACTGGAGAACCACAGATTACAGGTAAGTAACTATTGTTCTTCTTTGCCTTGAGATTTCCACAACATCTGTCAAGAGAGAGTGACCTGTCACTAAACTGGTCAGGGACATTTGCAGTCGCTTTTCCTCCTAATCCAAAGAGTGCTAGAAAGGACAAGACAACCAGCAACAAACCTAATTCTCATTTCCCTGTGCAATGGCCAAGACAGACATGGTGCCCTTCCCCTGTTAGAACTGTCCAGGGGAAGGATGATCAAGATCAAAACATACAAGGACCTATTGACAATGCAACAGGGCCAGATCTTCCACCCGGAGCGAAAGACGCTGCAACTAGCGGCCTGGCACCTGAATACAAAGAGTTTGGCCACCTCAACCTGCCTCAACGAACAATGGAAATCCTAAAGGAAGCAAGAAAGCAAACTACAAGAAAATGCTATGCAGCAAGATGGAAGCAATACACCTCCTGGTGCACAGCTAATAACCACATAAATTCAATCACCACACAAGAAACAAGGATCATCTATCTAACTCATCTACTGGACAGCCACATCAACTACTCAAGCATAAAGGTGCACCTCGCTGCTATCTTAGCAACTATGAGGGAAGAGCATGCAAAAGCTTCTTCACAAGGCCTGTCATAAAACTATTCCTAGAAGGATCAAAAATAATTGCTCCCCCTAGAACAGCACCAGTGCCCATGTGGAGTCTAAATACAGTGCTCACACAACTAATGACAAAACTCTTTGAGTCCATGCATAAGGCAGAACTCAAGCACATCGCCTTAAAGACAGCCTTTCTCATTGCCATAACATCCTTACGGCGAGTAAGCGAGTTATAAGCATTAACCATACATGAACCATACATGCAAATACACAAGGACATGGTAATTTTTAAAAGCAAACCCACAGTTCCTGCCAAAAGTGGTATTCAAATACCACTTAGACCACAACATCCTCCTCCCGATCATCTTCAAAAACCCAAAAGACTAAGGGAGAAAGAAGCCTCCATACCCTGGATGTAAGAAGAGCACTACTTTACTACTTACAAAGAACAGAACTGACACGAAAATCCAAGCTGTTGTTTGTGGCCTACGCACACACCGACACAGGATCGCCTATCACAAAGGCTATAATCTCAAGATGGATAGTCCAAGCTATCCAAATTTGCTATGCCACCGCTAATAAGGAAATAACAACCCAGCCAATAGCTCACTCCACAAGAAAGAATGGATCAACCCTGGCATTTATGGCCAATGTGCCTATAGACACTATATGTGCAGCAGCTACATGGGCATCACCACACGTTCACAAAGCATTTCTGCGTGGGCATACAAATGAATAAGGAAGCACAAATAGGACAGAAAGTACTCCAACACCTGTTCGCAAAGTCTTCCTCTTACCACAGCCTCCCCAAGGTTGGAGAATCCGCTAGGTAATCTGATGCACAGCATGTGACTCCAGAAAAGGTTTCACACTGCAAAACTAAAAGGTTACTTACCAGTAGGCGTAGTTTTACAGCTCGAAGAATTTTCTGGATTCACATGCGACCTACCCGACCTCCCCTGCGAGGAAAACAAACAGGTGGGGAAAGAGATTTATAGTAATTATCTAGACAACCATTGACAGGACTTCTAACTAAGAACACAAACTGAAAAAAGAATCCAAAGATGGCTACCACGCGCAACGACCTCCAGGGCGCGCAGTCTGATGTCACACAGGGGACGTACCTGGCACCAAATGGTGGTCGACAGTGCCCAAAAACAAGAAAAAAAGAGAAAAAAACAGGACTATTCTGGACCCCACCACTAGATGGCAGAATAATGCACAGCATGTGAATCCAGAAAATTCTTCAAGCGGCAAAACTACTCTTACTGCTAAGTAATCATTTTGCTATATATGTATGACCTAAATACAAAACACATATCCACTGTTTGCAACCTGGGTGTAATCTGAACAAATGTGCCATTTGTCTAGCGTTCAGCACAGACACTGAAGCAGGCCTGGACGGGGCTTTTATTCAGTCGGGCATTTTCCCAGTGGGCTGGAGCCATTGCCGTTTTTGAAAGCTCAGGGACGCTGCTGGAGCCTCTGTCACTTTCCCCGCCTCCCTGAGGTTAATAGCACCAAGCATCCGGGGCTTTAAGATAGAGTGAGAGAGAGAAGGAGATAGAATGAATTGATAAAAGAGAGCTAGAACGAACAGAGGAAAGAGGGGGGCTGGTTTGAGCTTTTTTGCCAAGCTTTTTTTGGTTCCCCATTCCAGAGATGGATAACCATTAAGGCCTTGTAGGAAAAAGTGGACATGTCTTCTTCTGGTGTAGAAAAACAAAGATTGAAGCGAGCATCAGCCTCAGAGAAGTCATTGACTACAATAGCGGCTAAGGAACCTATGGCCCTGCTCTTAAAGCCCAGACTTCTAGTCAGCCACCTTCAACCACAGAGAAGGCAACTTAGGCTCCTACGAAGCATGCTCACAAGTTGAAAAGGTCACGGTCACTAGATTTTGAGTTGCCTCCAAAGAAATCCAAAATTGTTTCATCTACGTGCTTGTCTGCACCCAAATTGACAATGACAACAATGAAATGGACGACTCCTCCATCACCTAATTCCTCCCTGTCTCCATCGATGAAAGCAACATCGCCGATGACAAGTATTCTGCCAGCAGTGAGACCGCCGTCAGTGGCATCCATACCTTCATCGAAAGGAGCTCCGACGTATCCAGGGTGTATCCATCATCATTGAGTTTTACAGTGCCTTCACAAGAACCCCCAGATGCTGCACCGTAGGATCCTCTTACAGTGCCTTCACAAGAACCCCCACATGCTGCACCGTAGGATCCTTACTGATAGTATACATCATCGAGTCTTACAGTGCCTTCACAAGAACCCCCAGATGCTGCATCGTAGGATCCTTACTGATAGAATCCATCATCATTGAGTCTTACAGTGCCTTCATGAGAACCCCCAGATGCTGCACCGTAGGATCCTTACTGATAGTATCCATCATCATCGAGTCTTACAGTGCCTTCACAAGAACCCCCAGATGCTGCATCGTAGGATCCTTACTGATAGAATCCATCATCATTGAGTCTTACAGTGCCTTCACAAGAACCCCCAGATGCTGCACCATAGGATCCTTACTGATAGTATCCATCATCATTGAGTCTTACAGTGCCTTCACAAGAACCCCCAGATGCTGCATTGTAGGATCCTCTTACAGTGCCTTCACGAGAACCCCCAGATGCTGCACCGTAGGATCCTTACTGATAGTATCAATCATCATTGAGTCTTACTGTGCCTTCACAAGAACCCCCAGATGCTGCATCGTAGGATCCTCTTACAGTGCCTTCACGAGAACCCCCAGATGCTGCACCGTAGGATCCTTACTGATAGTATCCATCATCATTGAGTCTTACAGTGCCTTCACGAGAACCCCCAGATGCTGCACCGTAGGATCCTCTTACAGTGCCTTCACAAGAACCCCCAGGTGCTGCATCGTAGGATCCTTACTGATAGTATCCATCATCATCGAGTCTTACAGTGCCTTCACAAGAACCCCCAGATGCTGCATTATAGGATACTTACTGATAGTATCCATCATCATTGAGTCTTACAGTGCCTTCACAAGAACCCCCAGATGCTGCACCGTAGGATCCTTACTGATAGAATCCATCATCATTGAGTCTTACAGTGCCTTCACGAGAACCCCCAGATGCTGCACTGTAGGATCCTTACTGATAGTATCCATCATCATTGAGTCTTACAGTGCCTTCACGAGAACCCCCAGATGCTGCACTGTAGGATCCTTACTGATAGTATCCATCATCATTGAGTCTTACAGTGCCTTCACAAGAACCCCCAGGTGCTGCACCATAGGATCCTTACTGATAGTATCCATCATCATTGAGTCTTACAGTGCCTTCACGAGAACCCCCAGATGCTGCACTGTAGGATCCTTACTGATAGTATCCATCATCATTGAGTCTTACAGTGCCTTCACGAGAACCCCCAGATGCTGCACCGTAGGATCCTTACTGATAGTATCCATCATCATTGAGTCTTACAGTGCCTTCACAAGAACCCCCAGATGCTGCATCGTAGGATCCTCTTACAGTGCCTTCACAAGAACCCCCAGGTGCTGCATCGTAGGATCCTTACTGATAGTATCCATCATCATTGAGTCTTACAGTGCCTTCACAAGAACCCCCAGATGCTGCACTGTAGGATCCTTACTGATGGTATCCATCATCATTGAGTCTTACAGTGCCTTCACAAGAACCCCCAGATGCTGCACCCTAGGATCCTTACTGATAGTATCCATCATCGAGTCTTACAGTGCCTTCACAAGAACCCCCAGATGCTGCATCGCAGGCTCCTCTTACAGTGCCTTCACGAGAACCCCCAGATGCTGCACCGTAGGATCCTTACTGATAGTATCCATCATCATCGAGTCTTACAGTGCCTTCACAAGAACCCCCAGATGCTGCATCGTAGGATCCTTACTGATATTATCCATCATCATTGAGTCTTACAGTGCCTTCACAAGAACCCCCAGGTGCTGCATCGTAGGATCCTTACTGATAGTATCCATCATCATTGAGTCTTACAGTGCCTTCACAAGAACCCCCAGATGCGGCACCGTAGGATCCTTACTGATAGTATCCATCATCATTGAGTCTTACAGTCCCTTCACAAGAACCCCCAGGTGCTGCACCGTAGGATCCTTACTGATAGTATCCATCATCATTGAGTCTTACAGTGCCTTCACGAGAACCCCCAGATGCTGCACCGTAGGATCCTTACTGATAGTATCCATCATCATCGAGTCTTACAGTGCCTTCACGAGAACCCCCAGATGCTGCACCGTAGGATCCTTACTGATAGTATCCATCATCATTGAGTCTTACAGTGCCTTCACAAGAACCCCCAGATGCTGCACCGTAGGATCCTTACTGATAGTATCCATCATCATTGAGTCTTACAGTGCCTTCACAAGAACCCCCAGGTGCTGCATCGTAGGATCCTTACTGATAGTATCTGTGAGAAGTTGGCCTGATGTATGATGTCACTAGTTCTAGTGTACACCTTATATCAGTCCAAATACCCTTATGGTGATTGGTTGTAAAGTCAACCTTATAGACCAGCTATCCTAGTGGTAGCATGGACAAGAGCAGTCTTAGGCTAAACTCTGAATGGCATGTGAAGCCAGCTGTGATACCATATATAATCCCTTGAATACCAAATGAAAGGACACCACAACAGATATATATATAAAATAAAGTGTTTTTATTCTAGTCAAACCCTCAGCACTCTTTATGAGATTTAGAGGTAAGTACAACACAGTCTTATTTAAGCATACATTAAGTCACACAGGTAAGTAATACAGTTAGGCCCTAGGGGCCACGCAAACCATATACTAAGTAAGTGGTATAAGGACCACTGTCACGGAAATAGAATAGGCCTAGGCCTAGGGAATCGCTGGGGCTACACTATACTACCAAAGGTTAGGGAGTGGGAGGCCCACGGGATTCGTGTGCAGAGTGAAAACACTCACGCGTAATGCGTAAAAGTCAATAGCAATAGTACAGTTTAGAAATCGATAGATTTAGGACACTTCCAGAGTAGCTAGGAAGTCGAGACTGGAAAACTAGACACTAGGATAGTCACTATCCTGATGAGCACCGGAGTACCCAAGTTACCTAGCCCACAGGCTGCGGGTGCATAGGGGTGAAGTTGCGTCGGTTTTCGTCGTCGACTCCTATGGATGCCTGAAGAAAGATGCTGACAGGCAGTCAGTGAAGAGTGTCCGGTGGATCCTAAGGCTGGGATCAAGAAGAGAGGAGACCTGCAAGCAGAAGGGACAGAGTCAAGGTCACTAGCCAGTGACCACGTGGAACCAGGAAGGAACCAGGCGATGTCGTGAAGATTGCAGGTGAAGGTGAAGCTTGTCGCTGCAGCCAGGAGGACCAGGAAGCGTCGAGGACGACCAGGACCAGGAGGCGAGCTGTCCCACGAAGGCTCTTGCTGTCGGTGGCGTCGAAGTTGGACTAGGACTCACCAAGCCTTGGCAAGCGGAACCCACGCAGAACGGAGGACTTGCTTCTGGTGCAGACCAGGAAGGTCTGGGATGCTTCTCTTTTTCAAAGGAGCAGGAGCCAGTCTGGAGGAGCCAAACCAGCGATGAAGATTTCAGGGTGCGTCGTCACAAAGGCCACTAGCCAGCGGGCAAGCAACCGGACAGACGCGGCAAGCAGGAAAATGCTGAAGGGCCCCACGCAGAACTCGTGGAGTGTGGGGGGCTGATCTTCGGTGCAGATGGTGCTTGGGGTTGGGGCTTCTCAATCCCTGGTGCACAACTTCGAGGGTGCCTCAGAAGCTGCGCTTGAAGATACTAGCCACTTTTCCCAGGTAGCCGGTCCCACGTCGCTCGTCGCCTCCACGGATCTCAGCTCTGCTGTGGATGTGGATCAGGGTCGGAGAAGTCTGGAAGTCAAGGCTCTGGTCGGGCTCTGCAGTCGGTTCCTCGTAGAACTTGGGCAAAGCAAAGGGTAGTCTCTTGATGGTGCCTGTTTGCACAGGGTAGCCACTCCTTGGCCACAAGGGAGATTCTTCAGTCTTCTTCTTTCGTCGAATGTCGAAGGTCCAGAGTTTCTGTTCAAGTTTGCAGGTTCAGGATAATCTAAAGTCTTGAGGCCCAACTCCCACTCTTATACTAATCTGGGGGGCTGGGATACCTGCTAGGTCACGCCTTATGGGTGGGACCTGGGAGGGGGGGGTTACACCCACTTCCCTTTGTCCAGTTTCGCGCCAGAGCTGGGGCTGGAGTGCCCCAGCGCCGGTTTGAACTGGACTATGCAAGGAACACCTTGTGTGCCCCAGGCATGTCTCATTCCTTTCAGCCCACCCTGCCCCAATACACTAAAGGCTGTCTGGGGAGGTGCTAGCACCTCCCCAAGCAGGAAACCTATTGTCCAGGCCTCCCTGGCTGGGATCACTCCCAGCTGCAGGAGGTCAGACTTGTGTCGTGGCAGCAGCATCCATATTGTGATGCTGAGGCTTTGGTCAGAGGCTAACAGTGAAGTATGATTTTAACATGTCTTTCCCTCTAGAAGGGGGGAATAATATCCTCATGTCCAGAAATGGTATGGGGGTATTATTCCACAGTGTTAGACACCTTACACGATATGTTTCGATAAAGCCAAACCATAGTTACCATAACCGTCTAAGATTATAAGGCACTTTAAGAGTATATGGTAGGCTATATCATAGAACAGCTATAAGGACATGGTTCCGAAAGCTGCAGACAGGCTCAGCTCATGCTAGAGCACCATCTCACATGTTACCAAGCACTCTGCCTCCAGGATTGTTAAGGCCTGCCATAGGAGTGACTGATAGGTACACATGTGTCTATATGTCAGTTAGGTATAGGAATACTACACCTAAGCAAGGGGTGATTACACGACCTTGCCCCAGCTGAGTGATCAGCCAGTTGTGTCAAAATGGAAGGCCAGGCCAGGGGTGGCATAATACATGCTGCAGCCCCTGGTAGGCCTAGGGTACACCTATGCCCTGGGTACCTAAGGTACACTGTACAGGGGCCAATAAGGTGATCCTATCCAAATGGGTTATGCACCTAAAGTACATAGTATTAATTTAAAGAGAGAACAGCAGGGCTGTGGGTCTGATTAGCAGGCCCACAGCCACATCTAAGTCGAAAACCAGTAAAGCAAAAGCAAAAAGTGGGGTGAACATAGAAAGCAGACCCTACTCTCCTACAGTATCCATCATCATTGAGTCTTACAGTGCCTTCACGAGAACCCCCAGATGCTGCACCGTAGGATCCTTACTGATGTATCCATCATCATCGAGTCTTACAGTGCCTTCACAAGAACCCCCAGATGCTGCACCGTAGGATCCTTACTGATAGTATCCATCATCATCGAGTCTTACAGTGCCTTCACGAGAACCCCCAGATGCTGCACCGTAGGATCCTTACTGATAGTATCCATCTTCATTGAGTCTTACAGTGCCTTCACAAGAACCCCCAGGTGCTGCATCGTAGGATCCTTACTGATAGTATCCATCATCATTGAGTCTTACAGTGCCTTCACAAGAACCCCCAGATGCTGCACTGTAGGATCCTTACTGATGGTATCCATCATCATTGAGTCTTACAGTGCCTTCACGAGAACCCCCAGATGCTGCACCGTAGGATCCTTACTGATAGTATCCATCATCATTGAGTCTTACAGTGCCTTCACAAGAACCCCCAGATGCTGCATTGTAGGATCCTCTTACAGTGCCTTCACGAGAACCCCCAGATGCTGCACCGTAGGATCCTTACTGATAGTATCAATCATCATTGAGTCTTACTGTGCCTTCACAAGAACCCCCAGATGCTGCATCGTAGGATCCTCTTACAGTGCCTTCACGAGAACCCCCAGATGCTGCACCGTAGGATCCTTACTGATAGTATCCATCATCATTGAGTCTTACAGTGCCTTCACAAGAACCCCCAGATACTGCACCGTAGGATCCTTACTGATAGTATCCATCATCATTGGGTCGTACAGTGCCTTCACAAGAACCCCCAGGTGCTGCATCGTAGGATCCTTATTGATAGTATCCATCATCATTGAATCTTACAGTGCCTTCACGAGAACCCCCAGATGCTGCACCGTAGGATCCTTACTGATAGTATCCATCATCATTGAGTCTTACAGTGCCTTCACGAGAACCCCCAGATGCTGCACCGTAGGATCCTCTTACAGTGCCTTCACAAGAACCCCCAGGTGCTGCATCGTAGGATCCTTACTGATAGTATCAATCATCATCTAGTCTTACAGTGCCTTCACAAGAACCCCCAGATGCTGCATTATAGGATCCTTACTGATAGTATCCATCATCATTGAGTCTTACAGTGCCTTCACAAGAACCCCCAGATGCTGCACCATAGGATCCTTACTGATAGTATCCATCATCATTGAGTCTTACAGTGCCTTCACGAGAACCCCCAGATGCTGCACTGTAGGATCCTTACTGATAGTATCCATCATCATTGAGTCTTACAGTGCCTTCACGAGAACCCCCAGATGCTGCACCGTAGGATCCTTACTGATAGTATCCATCATCATTGAGTCTTACAGTGCCTTCACAAGAACCCCCAGATGCTGCATCGTAGGATCCTCTTACAGTGCCTTCACAAGAACCCCCAGGTGCTGCATCGTAGGATCCTTACTGATAGTATCCATCATCATTGAGCCTTACAGTGCCTTCACGAGAACCCCCAGATGCTGCATCGTAGGATCCTTACTGATAGTATCCATCATCATTGAGTCTTACAGTGCCTTCACAAGAACCCCCAGATGCTGCACTGTAGGATCCTTACTGATGGTATCCATCATCATTGAGTCTTACAGTGCCTTCACAAGAACCCCCAGATGCTGCACCCTAGGATCCTTACTGATAGTATCCATCATCGAGTCTTACAGTGCCTTCACAAGAACCCCCAGATGCTGCATCGCAGGATCCTCTTACAGTGCCTTCACGAGAACCCCCAGATGCTGCACCGTAGGATCCTTACTGATAGTATGCATCATCATCGAGTCTTACAGTGCCTTCACAAGAACCCCCAGATGCTGCATCGTAGGATCCTTACTGATATTATCCATCATCATTGAATCTTACAGTGCCTTCACAAGAACCCCCAGGTGCTGCATCGTAGGATCCTTACTGATAGTATCCATCATCATTGAGTCTTACAGTGCCTTTACAAGAACCCCCAGGTGCTGCATCGTAGGATCCTTACTGATAGTATCCATCATCATTGAGTCTTACAGTGCCTTCACGAGAACCCCCAGATGCTGCACCGTAGGATCCTTACTGATAGTATCCATCATCATTGAGTCTTACAGTGCCTTCACAAGAACCCCCAGATGCTGCACCGTAGGATCCTTACTGATAGTATCCATCATCATTGAGTCTTACAGTGCCTTCACAAGAACCCCCAGGTGCTGCATCGTAGGATCCTTACTGATAGTATCCATCATCATCGAGTCTTACAGTGCGTTCACGAGAACCCCCAGATGCTGCACCGTAGGAGCCTTACTGATTGTATTCATCATCATCGAGTCTTACAGTGCCTTCACGAGAACCCCCAGATGCTCCACCGTAGGATCCTTACTGATAGTATCCATCATCATTGAGTCTTACAGTGCCTTCACAAGAACCCCCAGGTGCTGCATCGTAGGATCCTTACTGATAGTATCCATCATCATTGAGTCTTACAGTGCCTTCACAAGAACCCCCAGATGCTGCACTGTAGGATCCTTACTGATGGTATCCATCATCATTGAGTCTTACAGTGCCTTCACGAGAACCCCCAGATGCTGCACCGTAGGATCCTTACTGATAGTATCCATCATCATTGAGTCTTACTGTGCCTTCACAAGAACCCCCAGATGCTGCATCGTAGGATCCTCTTACAGTGCCTTCACGAGAACCCCCAGATGCTGCACCATAGGATCCTTACTGATAGTATCCATCATCATTGAGTCTTACAGTGCCTTCACAAGAACCCCCAGATGCTGCACCGTAGGATCCTTACTGATAGTATCCATCATCATTGAGTCTTACAGTGCCTTCACAAGAACCCCCAGGTGGTGCATCGTAGGATCCTTACTGATAGTATCCATCATCATTGAGTCTTACAGTGCCTTCACAAGAACCCCCAGGTGCTGCATCGTAGGATCCTTACTGATAGTATCCATCATCATCTAGTCTTACAGTGCCTTCACGAGAACCCCCAGATGCTGCACCATAGGATCCTTACTGATAGTATCCATCATCATTGAGTCTTACAGTGCCTTCACGAGAACCCCCAGATGCTGCACCGTAGTATCCTTACTGATAGTATCCATCATCATTGAGTCTTACAGTGCCTTCACAAGAACCCCCAGATGCTGCACTGTAGGATCCTTACTGATGGTATCCATCATCATTGAGTCTTACAGTGCCTTCACAAGAACCCCCAGATGCTGCACCCTAGGATCCTTACTGATAGTATCCATCATCATTGAGTCTTACAGTGCCTTCACAAGAACCCCCAGATGCTGCATCGCAGGATCCTCTTACAGTGCCTTCACGAGAACCCCCAGATGCTGCACCGTAGGATCCTTACTGATAGTATCCATCATCATCGAGTCTTACAGTGCCTTCACAAGAACCCCCAGATGCTGCATCGTAGAAACCTTACTGATATTATCCGTCATCATCGAGTCTTACAGTGCCTTCACAAGAACCCCCAGATGCTGCATCGTAGGATCCTTACTGATATTATCCGTCATCATCGAGTCTTACAGTGCCTTCACAAGAACCCCCAGATGCTGCACCATAGGATCCTTACTGATAGTATCCATCATCATTGAGTCTTACAGTGCCTTCACAAGCACCCCCAGATGCTGCACCATAGGATCCTTACTGATAGTATCCATCATCGAGTCTTACAGTGCCTTCACAAGAACCCCCAGATGCTGCATCGTAGGATCCTTACTGATAGAATCCATCATCATTGAGTCTTACAGTGCCTTCACAAGAACCCCCAGGTGCTGCATCGTAGGATCCTTACCGATAGTATCCATCATCATTGAGTCTTACAGTGCCTTCACGAGAACCCCCAGATGCTGCATCGTATGATCCTTACTGATAGTATCCATCATCATTGAGTCTTACAGTGCCTTCACAAGAACCCCCAGATGCTGCACGATAGGATCCTTACTGATAGTATCCATCATCATTGAGTCTTACAGTGCCTTCACAAGAACCCCCAGATGCTGCACCATAGGATCCTTGCTGATAGTATCCATCATCATTGAGTCTTACAGTGCCTTCACAAGCACCCCCAGATGCTGCACCGTAGGATCCTTACTGATAGTATCCATCATCATCGAGTCTTACAGTGCCTTCACGAGAACCCCCAGATGCTGCATCGTAGGATCCTTACTGATAGTATCCATCATCATTGAGTCTTACAGTGCCTTTACAAGAACTCCCAGATGCTGCACCGTAGGATCCTTACTGATAGTATCCATCATCATCGAGTCTTACAGTGCCTTCACAAGAACCCCCAGATGCTGCATCATAGGATCCTTACTGATAGTATCCATCATCATCGAGTCTTACAGTGCCTTCACAAGAACCCCCAGATGCTGCATCGTAGGATCCTCTTACAGTGCCTTCACGAGAACCCCCAGATGCTGCACCGTAGGATCCTTACTGATAGTATCCATCATCATTGAGTCTTACAGTGCCTTAAGGAGAACCCCCAGATGCTGCACCGTAGGATCCTTACTGATAGTATCCATCATCATTGAGTCTTACAGTGCCAGTGCCTTCACGGAACCCCCAGATGCTGCACTGTAGGATCCTTACTGATGGTATCCATCATCATTGAGTCTTACAGTGCCTTCACAAGAACCCCCAGATGCTGCACCCTAGGATCCTTACTGATAGTATCCATCATCATTGAGTCTTACAGTGCCTTCACAAGAACCCCCAGATGCTGCATCGTAGGATCCTTACTTATAGTATCCATCATCATTGAGTCTTACAGTGCCTTCACAAGAACCCCCAGATACTGCATCATAGGAACCTTACTGATAGTATCCATCATCATCGAGTCTTACAGTGCCTTCACAAGAACCCCCAGATGCTGCATCGTAGGATCATCTTACAGTGCCTTCACGTGAACCCCCAGATGCTGCACCGTAGGATCCTTATTGATAGTATCCATCATCATCGAGTCTTACAGTGCCTTCACAAGAACCCCCAGATGCTGCATCGTAGGATCCTTACTGATATTATCCGTCATCATCGAGTCTTACAGTGCCTTCACAAGAACCCCCAGATGCTGCACCATAGGATCCTTACTGATAGTATCCATCATCATTGAGTCTTACAGTGCCTTCACAAGAACCCCCAGATGCTGCACCATAGGATCCTTACTGATAGTATCCATCATCGAGTCTTACAGTGCCTTCACAAGAACCCCCAGATGCTGCATCGTAGGATCCTTACTGATAGAATCCATCATCATTGAGTCTTACAGTGCCTTCACAAGAACCCCCAGATGCTGCACCGTAGGATCCTTACTGATAGTATCCATCATCATTGAGTCTTACAGTGCCTTCACAAGAACCCCCAGGTGCTGCATCGTAGGATCCTTACTGATAGTATCCATCATCATTGAGTCTTACAGTGCCTTCACGAGAACGCCCAGATGCTGCACCGTAGGATCCTTACTGATAGTATCCATCATCATCGAGTCTTACAGTGCCTTCACGAGAACCCCCAGATGCTGCACCATAGGATCCTTACTGATAGTATCCATCATAATTGAGTCGTACAGTGCCTTCACGAGAACCCCCAGATGCTGCACCGTAGGATCCTTACTGATAGTATCCATCATCATTGAGTCTTACAGTGCCTTCACAAGAACCCCCAGGTGCTGCACTGTAGGATCCTTACTGATGGTATCCATCATCATTGAGTCTTACAGTGCCTTCACGAGAACTCCCAGATGCTGCACCGTAGGATCCTTACTGATAGTATCCATCATCATTGAGTCTTACAGTGCCTTCACAAGAACCCCCAGATGCTGCACTGTAGGATCCTTACTGATGGTATCCATCATCATTGAGTCTTACAGTGCCTTCACAAGAACCCCCAGATGCTGCATCGTAGGATCCTCTTACAGTGCCTTCACGAGAACCCCCAGATGCTGCACCGTAGGATCCTTACTGATAGTATCCATCATCATTGAGTCTTACAGTGCCTTCAAAAGAACCCCCAGATGCTGCACCGTAGGATCCTTACAGATAGTATCCATCATCATTGAGTCTTACAGTGCCTTCACGAGAACCCCCAGATGCTGCACCGTAGGATCCTTACTGATAGTATCCATCATCATTGAGTCTTACAGTGCCTTCACAAGAACCCCCAGATGCTGCACCGTAGGATCCTTACTGATACTATCCATCATCATTGAGTCTTACAGTGCCTTCACAAGAACCCCCAGATGCTGCACCGTAGGATCCTTACTGATAGTATCCATCATCATTGAGTCTTACAGTGCCTTCACAAGAACCCCCAGATGCTGCACCGTAGGATCCTTACTGATAGTATCCATCATCATCGAGTCTTACAGTGCCTTCACGAGAACCCCCAGATGCTGCATCGTAGGATCCTTACTGATAGTATCCATCATCATTGAGTCTTACAGTGCCTTCACAAGAACCCCCAGATGCTGCACCATAGGATCCTTACTGATAGTATCCATCATCATTGAGTCTTACAGTGCCTTCACAAGAACCCCCAGATGCTGCACCATAGGATCCTTACTGATAGTATCCATCATCATTGAGTCTTACAGTGCCTTCACAAGCACCCCCAGATGCTGCACCGTAGAATCCTTACTGATAGTATCCATCATCATCGAGTCTTACAGTGCCTTCACGAGAACCCGCAGATGCTGCATCGTAGGATCCTTACTGATAGTATCCATCATCATTGAGTCTTACAGTGCCTTCACAAGAACCCCCAGATGCTGCACCGTAGGATCCTTACTGATAGTATCCATCATCATTGAGTCTTACAGTGCCTTCACAAGAACCCCTAGATGCTGCATCGTAGGATCCTTACTGATAGTATCCATCATCATTGAGTCTTACAGTGCCTTCACAAGAACCCCCAGATGCTGCACCGTAGGATCCTTACTGATAGTATCCATCATCATCGAGTCTTACAGTGCCTTCACAAGAACCCCCAGATGCTGCATTGTAGGATCCTCTTACAGTGCCTTCACGAGAACCCCCAGATGCTGCACCGTAGGATCCTTACTGATAGTATCAATCATCATTGAGTCTTACTGTGCCTTCACACGAACCCCCAGATGCTGCATCGTAGGATCCTCTTACAGTGCCTTCACGAGAACCCCCAGATGCTGCACCGTAGGATCCTTACTGATAGTATCCATCATCATTGAGTCTTACAGTGCCTTCACAAGAACCCCCAGATGCTGCACTGTAGGATCCTTACTGATGGTATCCATCATCATTGAGTCTTACAGTGCCTTCACGAGAACCCCCAGATGCTGCACCGTAGGATCCTTACTGATAGTATCCATCATCATTGAGTCTTACAGTGCCTTCACAAGAACCCCCAGATGCTGCATCGTGGGATCCTCTTACAGTGCCTTCACAAGAACCCCCAGGTGCTGCATCGTAGGATCCTTACTGATAGTATCCATCATCATTGAGTCTTACAGTGCCTTCACGAGAACCCCCAGATGCTGCATCGTAGGATCCTTACTGATAGTATCCATCATCATTGAGTCTTACAGTGCCTTCACAAGAACCCCCAGATGCTGCACTGTAGGATCCTTACTGATGGTATCCATCATCATTGAGTCTTGCAGTGCCTTCACAAGAACCCCCGGAATGCTGCACCCTAGGATCCTTACTGATAGTATCCATCATCGAGTCTTACAGTGCCTTCACAAGAACCCCCAGATGCTGCATCGCAGGATCCTCTTACAGTGCCTTCACGAGAACCCCCAGATGCTGCACCGTAGGATCCTTACTGATAGTATCCATCATCATCGAGTCTTACAGTGCCTTCACAAGAACCCCCAGATGCTGCATCGTAGGATCCTTACTGATATTATCCATCATCATTGAGTCTTACAGTGCCTTCACAAGAACCCCCAGGTGCTGCATCGTAGGATCCTTACTGATAGTATCCATCATCATTGAGTCTTACAGTGCCTTCACAAGAACCCCCAGGTGCTGCATCGTAGGATCCTTACTGATAGTATCCATCATCATTGAGTCTTACAGTGCCTTCACAAGAACCCCCAGATGCTGCATCGTAGGATCCTCTTACAGTGCCTTCACGAGAACCCCCAGATGCTGCACCGTAGGATCCTTACTGATAGTATCCATCATCATTGAGTCTTACAGTTCCTTCACAAGAACCCCCAGATGCTGCACCATAGGATCCTTACTGATAGTATCCATCATCATCGAGTCTTACAGTGCCTTCACAAGAACCCCCAGATGCTGCACCATAGGATCCTTACTGATAGTATCCATCATCATTGAGTCTTACAGTGCCTTCACAAGAACCCCCAGATGCTGCACCGTAGGATCCTTACTGATAGTATCCATCATCATCGAGTCTTACAGTGCCTTCACAAGAACCCCCAGATGCTGCATCATAGGATCCTTACTGATAGTATCCATCATCATCGAGTCTTACAGTGCCTTCACAAGAACCCCCAGATGCTGCATCGTAGGATCCTCTTACAGCGCCTTCACGAGAACCCCCAGATGCTGCACCGTAGGATCCTTACTGATAGTATCCATCATCATTGAGTCTTACAGTGCCTTCACGAGAACCCCCAGATGCTGCACCGTAGGATCCTTACTGATAGTATCCATCATCATTGAGTCTTACAGTGCCTTCACAAGAACCCCCAGATGCTGCACTGTAGGATCCTTACTGATGGTATCCATCATCATTGAGTCTTACAGTGCCTTCACAAGAACCCCCAGATGCTGCACCCTAGGATCCTTACTGATAGTATCCATCATCATTGAGTCTTACAGTGCCTTCACAAGAACCCCCAGATGCTGCATCGTAGGATCCTTACTGATAGTATCCATCATCATTTAGTCTTACAGTGCCTTCACAAGATCCCCCAGATGCTGCACCGTAGGATCCTTACTGATAGTATCCATCATCATTGAGTCTTACAGTGCCTTCACAAGAACCCCCAGATGCTGCATCGTAGGATCCTTACTGATAGTATCCATCATCATTGAGTCTTACAGTGCCTTCACAAGAACCCCCAGATGCTGCACTGTAGGATCCTTACTGATGGTATCCATCAGCATTGAGTCTTACAGTGCCTTCACGAGAACCCCCAGATGCTGCACCGTAGGATCCTTACTGATAGTATCCATCGTCATTGAGTCTTACTGTGCCTTCACAAGAACCCCCAGATGCTGCATCGTAGGATCCTCTTACAGTGCCTTCACGAGAACCCCCAGATGCTGCACCGTAGGATCCTTACTGATAGTATCCATCATCATTGAGTCTTACAGTGCCTTCACAAGCACCCCCAGATGCTGCACCGTAGGATCCTTACTGATAGTATACATCATCATTGAGTCTTACAGTGCCTTCACAAGAACCCCCAGATGCTGCACCGTAGGATCCTTACTGATAGTATCCATTATCATTGAGTCTTACAGTTCCTTCACAAGAACCCCCAGATGCTGCACCATAGGATCCTTACTGATAGTATCCATCATCATCGAGTCTTACAGTGCCTTCACAAGAACCCCCAGATGCTGCACCATAGGATCCTTACTGATAGTATCCATCATCATTGAGTCTTACAGTGCCTTCACAAGAACCCCCAGATGCTGCACCGTAGGATCCTTACTGATAGTATCCATCATCATCGAGTCTTACAGTGCCTTCACAAGAACCCCCAGATGCTGCATCATAGGATCCTTACTGATAGTATCCATCATCATCGAGTCTTACAGTGCCTTCACAAGAACCCCCAGATGCTGCATCGTAGGATCCTCTTACAGTGCCTTCACGAGAACCCCCAGATGCTGCACCGTAGGATCCTTACTGATAGTATCCATCATCATTGAGTCTTACAGTGCCTTCACGAGAACCCCCAGATGCTGCACCGTAGGATCCTTACTGATAGTATCCATCATCATTGAGTCTTACAGTGCCTTCACAAGAACCCCCAGATGCTGCACTGTAGGATCCTTACTGATGGTATCCATCATCATTGAGTCTTACAGTGCCTTCACAAGAACCCCCAGATGCTGCACCCTAGGATCCTTACTGATAGTATCCATCATCATTGAGTCTTACAGTGCCTTCACAAGAACCCCCAGATGCTGCATCGTAGGATCCTTACTGATAGTATCCATCATCATTTAGTCTTACAGTGCCTTTGCAAGATCCCCCAGATACTGCATCATAGGATCCTTACTGATAGTATCCATCATCATCGAGTCTTACAGTGCCTTCACAAGAACCCCCAGATGCTGCATCGTAGGATCCTTACTGATATTATCCGTCATCATCGAGTCTTACAGTGCCTTCACAAGAACCCCCAGATGCTGCACCGTAGGATCCTTACTGATAGTATCCATCATCATTGAGTCTTACAGTGCCTTCACAAGAACCCCCAGATGCTGCACCATAGGATCCTTACTGATAGTATCCATCATCGAGTCTTACAGTGCCTTCACAAGAACCCCCAGATGCTGCATCGTAGGATCCTTACTGATAGAATCCATCATCATTGAGTCTCACAGTGCCTTCACAAGAACCCCCAGATGCTGCACCGTAGGATCCTTACTGATAGTATCCATCATCATTGAGTCTTACAGTGCCTTCAAAAGAACCCCCAGATGCTGCACCGTAGGATCCTTACTGATAGTATCCATCATCATCGAGTCTTACAGTGCCTTCACGAGAACCCCCAGATGCTGCACCGTAGGATCCTTACTGATAGTATCCATCATCATTGAGTCTTACAGTGCCTTCAAAAGAACCCCCAGATGCTGCACCGTAGGATCCTTACTGATAGTATCCATCATCATCGAGTCTTACAGTGCCTTCACGAGAACCCCCAGATGCTGCACCGTAGGATCCTTACTGATAGTATCCATCATCATTGAGTCTTACAGTGCCTTCACAAGAACCCCCAGATGCTGCACCGTAGGATCCTTACTGATAGTATCCATCATCATTGAGTCTTACAGTGCCTTCACAAGAACCCCCAGATGCTGCACCATAGGATCCTTACTGATAGTATCCATCATCATTGAGTCTTACAGTGCCTTCACAAGAACCCCCAGATGCTGCATCGTAGGATCCTCTTACAGTGCCTTCACGAGAACCCCCAGATGCTGCACCGTAGGATCCTTACTGATAGTATCCGTCATCATCGAGTCTTACAGTGCCTTCACAAGAACCCCCAGATGCTGCACCATAGGATCCTTACTGATAGTATCCATCATCATTGAGTCTTACAGTGCCTTCACAAGAACCCCCAGATGCTGCACCATAGGATCCTTACTGATAGTATCCATCATCGAGTCTTACAGTGCCTTCACAAGAACCCCCAGATGCTGCATCGTAGGATCCTTACTGATAGAATCCATCATCATTGAGTCTTACAGTGCCTTCACAAGAACCCCCAGATGCTGCACCGTAGGATCCTTACTGATAGTATCCATCATCATTGAGTCTTACAGTGCCTTCACGAGAACCCCCAGATGCTGCACCGTAGGATCCTTACTGATAGTATCCATCATCATCGAGTCTTACAGTGCCTTCACGAGAACCCCCAGATGCTGCACCATAGGATCCTTACTGATAGTATCCATCATCATTGAGTCTTACAGTGCCTTTACAAGAACCCCCAGATGCTGCACCGTAGGATCCTTACTGATAGTATCCATCATCATCGAGTCTTACAGTGCCTTCACGAGAACCCCCAGATGCTGCACCGTAGGATCCTTACTGATAGTATCCATCATCATTGAGTCTTACAGTGCCTTCACGAGAACCCCCAGATGCTGCACCGTAGGATCTTTACTGATAGTATCCATCATCATTGAGTCTTACAGTGCCTTCACAAGAACCCCCAGATGCTGCACCGTAGGATCTTTACTGATAGTATCCATCATCATTGAGTCTTACAGTGCCTTCACAAGAACTCCCAGATGCTGCATCGTAGGATCCTCTTACAGTGCCTTCACGAGAACCCCCAGATGCTGCACCGTAGGATCCTTACTGATAGAATCCATCATCATTGAGTCTTACAGTGCCTTCACAAGAACCCCCAGATGCTGCACCGTAGGATCCTTACTGATAGTATCCATCATCATTGAGTCTTACAGTGCCTTCACAAGAACCCCCAGGTGCTGCATCGTAGGATCCTTACTGATAGTATCCATCATCATTGAGTCTTACAGTGCCTTCACGAGAACCCCCAGATGCTGCACCGTAGGATCCTTACTGATGGTATCCATCATCATTGAGTCTTACAGTGCCTTCACGAGAACCCCCAGATGCTGCACCGTAGGATCCTTACTGATAGTATCCATCATCATTGAGTCTTACAGTGCCTTCACAAGAACCCCCAGATGCTGCACTGTAGGATCCTTACTGATGGTATCCATCATCATTGAGTCTTACAGTGCCTTCACAAGAACTCCCAGATGCTGCATCGTAGGATCCTCTTACAGTGCCTTCACGAGAACCCCCAGATGCTGCACCGTAGGATCCTTACTGATAGTATCCATCATCATTGAGTCTTACAGTGCCTTCAAAAGAACCCCCAGATGCTGCACCGTAGGATCCTTACTGATAGTATCCATCATCATCGAGTCTTACAGTGCCTTCACGAGAACCCCCAGATGCTGCACCGTAGGATCCTTACTGATAGTATACATCATCATTGAGTCTTACAGCGCCTTCACAAGAACCCCCAGATGCTGCACCGTAGGATCCTTACTGATAGTATCCATCATCATTGAGTCTTACAGTGCCTTCACAAGAACCCCCAGATGCTGCACCCTAGGATCCTTCCTGATAGTCATTAACGTAAAATATTTCTGCTAATATGAAGAACCCTGGAACACTTCTGGACAGGAAGACTTCTTTGGAGGAGAGCTTTAAAAGTTTTCACTTTTAAAGGTCACCATCATAGTAGTAGGCAGGGTGACTTTTACTGGGTTTTCCCTCTGGATTAGCAAATTTAAAACACCTAACTGACCAGAGTCAGCCGCTAGCTTAGAAATCTTCAAACCCTTGCAGAACCACCATTTATGATCTTATAATAGAAATGCCAGTATCACAAGGTCAAACCAACGCAGTAAGATTAATATGACAAATATCTCATTGATGATCACAATAATTACAATTAAAGATGCATTGTAGGAAGCTGGCTCTGTATAGATCCTACACCAAAGTAATGTATAGTGTGCACAGAAGCTAAAGCAGATAATACTAAAAGCTCTATTTCTGGTAGTGTGGTCGAGTAGTTAGGCTGATCAGAGGGTAGTGTTAAGCATTTATTGTACACATTCAGACAAGAAATGATTACACACTCAAAGACTGTATCCAAGTACAATTGTTTGGTATACAAATTTATTACTTTGTTATTTTATGTCAGAACGAGGCGGAAATCAGCTGCAGGTAACAATTTTAAGAATGGTAATACTTTTCAAATGCATTAGGTATTGTTTTGTAAAGGCAGTCAAATACTTTACTGTGGTATGAAAATACTTTGGCAATATCAATCAAACAGTAGCAAACATAGCAAATGTAACGATAGACATTTAGTGTAATAGGTAGAATGCAATGTAATCCTATGGAAGGACAACAGTTATATACAGTTATAGGTAAGTACTTTACTTACATGTCCCGGCTTTGGACCAACACTGGGCAAGGGTCAGAGCAAGGTAGGTACTGTACCACCAGCAGCACTGGGGTCAATGTTAGTAAATTGAGACTGGGGGCTCCCACCAGAGGGGCGGTTTGAACGCATGTATCCGCAGTTTAAGGGCACAGGCCCTGGAGTTGAAGCCAGCACAGGGGGGGACCACAAGTCAGCACCAACCTTACACCATCAGCGGCACAGGGGCGGTCAGGTGCAGGGTGCAAATCAGTAGCGGGCACCCAATGCTTTTCAATGTGGAATCTCGGTCACACGAAGAGGCTGCAGGCTTGGACCAGGAGGCAGGAGGAAGGTGATCTCTGGCAAAGCAGGTAAGTTGAGATGTTGAAGGAGGGCTGGGCACTGTCGGCTGGGCTCCCCAAGGTAGTGGTGGGAGATATCAATCAATCAATCAATCAATCAATCAGGCATTTATACAGCGCACTATTCACCCGGAGGGTCTCAAGGCGCTTGGGGGGGGGGGGGTGGGGTGCCGCTACTGCTCGAACAGCCAGGTCTTGAGCTTCTTCCTGAAGGAGAGGTGGTCTTGGGTCAGACGAAGGGCGGTCGGGAGGGTGTTCCAGGTCTTGGCGGCCAGGTAGGAGAAGGACCTTCCTCCAGTTGTTGCTCTTCGGATGCGGGGGCGGCGGCGAGGGCGTGGTTGGTCGATCGGAGGTGGCGTTTGGGAGCGTAGAAGTTGAGACGGTTGTTGAGGTAGCTCGGGCCTTGGTCGTGTAGGGCTTTGTGTGCGTGGGTGAGGAGACGGAAGGTGATTCTCTTGTTGACGGGGAGCCAGTGCAGGTCTCTCAGATGTCCGGAGATGTGGCTGCGTCGGGGGATGTCGAGGATGAGTCTGGCTGAGGCGTTCTGGATCCGCTGGAGTCTCTTCTGGAGCTTGGCGGTGGTTCCAGCGTAGAGGGCGTTGCCATAGTCCAGTCGGCTGGTGACGAGTGCCTGGGTGACCGTCTTCCTGGTCTCGGTGGGGATCCACCGGAAGATCTTCCGTAGCATGCGCAGGATGTTGAAACAGGACGCGGAGACGGCGTTGACTTGTCTGGTCATGGAGAGGGAGGAGTCCAGGATGAAGCCCAGGTTACGTGCGTGGTCTGTCGGTTTCGGTGCAGTGCCCAGGGCGGGGGGCCACCAGGAGTCGTCCCAGGCGGAGGGCGAGGAGCCCAGGATGAGGACTTCCGTCTTGTCTGAGTTCAGTTTCAGGCGGCTGGTCGTCATCCACTCGGCTACGTCTTTCATCCCTTCGTGGAGGTTGGTTCTGGCGGCGTCGTTGGTCAGGGAGAGGATCAGCTGGGTGTCGTCGGCGTAGGAGATGATGTTGAGGTTGTGTTGGCGTGCGATGGCCGCAAGGGGGCTCATGTAGACGTTGAAGAGGGTGGGGCTGAGCGAGGAGCCCTGGGGAACGCCGCAGATGACTTCCGTGGCTGCAGATCTGAACGGTGGTAGGCGGACTCTCTGTGTCCTTCCAGCGAGGAAGGAGATGATCCACTCCAGTGCCTTCTCCTGGATTCCGATGTTGCTGAGGCGCTGCACTAGGGTGCGGTGGCTAACAGTGTCGAACGCTGCGGAGAGGTCTAGGAGGATGAGGGCCGCTGTTTCACCGTTGTCCAGCAGGGCTCGGATGTCATCGGTGGCAGCGATGAGGGCGGTCTCGGTGCTGTGGTTGGCTCGGAAGCCGGACTGTGAGGGGTCGAGGGATCCATTCGTCTCGAGGAAGGCGGCCAGCTGCTTGTTGACGGTCTTTTCGATGACTTTGGCTGGAAACGGGAGGAGCGAGATGGGGCGGTAATTCTTGAGTTCGGTGGGGTCCGCTGTTGGTTTCTTTAGTAGAGCGCTGAGTTCGGCGTGCTTCCAGCTCTCAGGGAAGGTGGCGGTGTCGAAGGAGGTGTTGATGATGTCCCGCAGGTGGGGTGCGATGACAGCGTCGGCCTTGTTGAAGACGTGGTGGGGGCAGGGGTTGGTCGGAGATCCGGAGTGGATAGAGTTCATCGTGCAGATGGTGTCTTCTGTGTTGATCTGGGTCCAGGCGCTGAGGGTGGTGGTGGGGGGCGTTGGTGCGGTCGTGAGGAGCGTTGTTTGTGGGCTGAAGCTGTTGTGTATGTCAGCGATCTTGTTGTGGAAGTAGGAGGCGAGGGAGTTGCAGAGGTCTTGTGACGGGGTGATGTCGTTGTTTCCGGCGTTGGTGTTGGAGAGCTCTTTCACGATGTTGAAGAGTTCCTTGCAGTTGTGCGCGTTGTTGTCCAGCCGGTCCTTGAATGCTGTTTTCTTGGTGGCGTGGATCAGTTGATGGTGCTTCCGGGTGGCGAGCTTGAGGGTGGTCATGTTGTCCGGTGTTGGCTCCCTTCTCCAGGCTTTCTCGAGGGCTCGGCAGTTCTTCTTGGAGCGCTTGAGTTTGTCGGTGAACCATGGACCCTTCTTGCTGCCGGGTCTGCTAGGCGGGGTCTTCAATGGGGCGAGGTCGTCTGCGAAGTCGCTGATCCACTTCGTGAGGTTGTCGGCGGCCTGGCTGGGGTTCGCTGAGCTGGCGGGAGGGTGCTGGCTCAGGGAAGCGGCGAGCTGGTCTGCTGTGATCTTGTTCCAGTTTCTTCGGGCAGCCTGTTGCTGGTGGTGGTGGATTGTGGATCTTCTGAAGGTGAAGTGGACGCAGCTGTGGTCCGTCCAGTGGAGTCCGGTGGCGTGGCTGAAGCCGATGTCCTTGCTGGAAGAGAAGACAGCGTCGAGTGTGTGTCCGGCGAGGTGGGTGGGGGTGGTCACCAGCTGCTTGAGTCCGAGGTTGGCGAGGTTGTCGAGCAGGGTGGTGGTGTTGCGGTCGTTGTTGTTCTCCAGGTGGAAGTTGATGTCCCCCAGGAGGATGTAGTCAGCGCAGGGGAGGGCGTGCGGGCTGATGAAGTCGGCGATGTCTTCGCTGAATTGTGTGCGTGGTCCCGGGGGTCGGTAGATGAGGGTGCCTCTGAGGGTGGTCTTGGGGTCCGTGTGGATCTGGAAGTGCAGGTGTTCGGCGGTTGTCAGGGTATCGCCAGACTGTGGTGGTCTCCTCCTTCGTGCTTTCAGACCATAATGGTTTTATACCTGGACTCAACACGGTTGTTAATTTGCACCTGTTGTTCCACACTATGGACTGGGTGAGGCGCACAGGGACGATGGGCTGCATCCCTTGACATAAAAAAGGCGTTTGACACCTTGGGATGGCTGTATCTCATGGCGGTATCTCATGGCGGTCCTGACACCATGAGATACAGCCCGGAAATGACAGCGCTTCCTGAGATAGGTGGTGTAGGAAAGTTCCCCTTTTTGCAAAGGTTACCTCCCACTTTTGCCTGATTTGCCTGATTTCTGATGCACTTTGACTGAATGTGCACTGGGTCCCTGAGATATAGGGGTGCCCTTTGGTGTCGGGTTTCCTTTACCAGAGCAGGTCGTGGTCAGGGGACCCTTCAGGATGAGGCTGCAGGTGTCTTTGTGGAGACTTGGAGAGGCAGCCAACACTGGATTCGAGGTCAGGATCACTGGGGATACTTTACTGGACAGGTGAGCCACTCAAACTCTGGCCATGAGCCAGAGTCCTTGAAGTTGGAACTTTCTGGGTAGAGCGGCTGTCCTCAAAAGACCTGGTCTTTGTTGAAGATTGGCAGTATTCCTGAGGTTCTTAGAAGTCGCTGGCCACAGGACAGGGGATGTCTTCTTCGTAGGCTCTTTAAGATGGAGACAGGCCGGTAGGGCTGAGGCCAAGTTAGTCGTCGTCTTCAAGCTTTGCTGCACGGTGTCTTCTTCATCCTTCTTTGTGGAGGTTGCAGGAATCTGAGGATAAAGGTTATGGGGTGCCCCTAAATATTGAATTTATGGGTGTTACATGTACTGGCAGCTGTTAGCCAATTTTGCCTTTTATGGTGACTACACACTCAGTATGTCCCCTCCCTTTAGAGAGGGTGCATCCCCTAACCCGATTGGCTAGAATCCTTCCATTCAAGATGAAGGATTTTCTAAGGAGGTGGTCACCTCAATGCAGGGCACCCCAAGGGTGGGCCTGGCAGAGGAGGGGGGAGACACACCTCTCTTGATTACTAATTTTCCTGCCAACCTTGCTGCCAAAAGTGGGGCATGGTCGGGGGGGAGGGGCATCTCCACTAGCTGGAGAGGCCCTGGCCAGCATAACAAAGGGCAGGAAGCCTTTGAGGCTCACTGCCCTGAATGCTGTTCCTGCTCGGTGGTAGGTGAGAAGCACCTCCAGTCCAAGCAGGCTTTGTTCCTGATCCACAAGAGCACAAGGTTCTCCCACCTCAGGGGGTCATAAACATGTCTGTGTGTGGCAGGCTGGCGCAGACCTGTCAGCTGAACACGAGGGAGGGAGGAGGCACCAGTGTAGGTTTATTGTGCTAAGAAGTTTGGTACCAAACTTCTCAGTATTCAGTCAAGCCATCATGGAGCTCATAATGATAAACTTCCAGCACAGGTACTCAGTATGGCTTCACTGCACTTATAATGTCTAAGAGTGGACTTAAGACACTGTAGGGGAATATTGCTCCTGCAGCTATGCTTTCACCTTTGGTATAGTGCACCCTACCTTAGGGCTGTGAGGCCTGCTACCTCGGTGATTTACCTATGCCACAGGCAGTGGTTGTAGGGATGTGGGCTATGTCCACTCTTGGGTTTTGTCTGCACCAAAATACACTGTCTGCAGTGGCAGTGGGTATGTGTTTGGTGCGGGGTCTCTGATGGTGGTACAATACATGCTGCAGCCCTTGGAGTCCCTCTCTAGACACAATGCGTTTGTTAAAACGGGTACCTTTTACAAGGGACGTCTAGGAGGGCCAGAGGTTTGCCAAATGTGGAAACAAAGGTACAGTTTTGGGAAAGAACACGGGCACTGGTAACCTGATTAGCAGGGACCCAGTGCACATTCAGTCAAAGTGCATCAGAAATCAGGCAAAAGTGGGAGGTAACCTTTGCAAAAAGGGGAACTTTCCTACACCACCTATCTCAGGAAGCGCTGTCATTTCCGGGCTGTATCTCATGGTGTCAGGACCGCCATGAGATACAGCCATCCCAAGGTGTCAAACGCCTTTTTTATGTCAAGGGATGCAGCCCATCGTCCCTGTGCGCCTCACCCAGTCCATAGTGTGGAACAACAGGTGCAAATTAACAACCGTGTTGAGTCCAGGTATAAAACCATTATGGTCTGAAAGCACGAAGGAGGAGACCACCACAGTCAGGCGATTGGCTAGGACTTTGCTGAGGATCTTGTAGTCGAGATTTAATAAGGACAGTGGGTGATTGGACTTCAAATTTAGAGGATTATGCTCCGATTTAGGGAAGATAACAATTATCGTTTCCCTCATGGAGGAAAGTAATGACCTGCGGCCAAATTTGATCTACTTTCAGCAGTCGAGGGTCGAGCTAGGTGCATTAATGAACATAGGATTGAATGTGAAACCCATCCGTACCAGGCACTTTCCCAATGAGTATCTGCTTTATTGCTTCTTTAACGTCCTTCAAACTAATCCGACTATCCAACTCCTGGCTTTGTAGGGAGTTTGGATAAATTGTAAGCAAGTGGAAATCCTCTGGCCCCGCCTCTACTGATTCTTCATACAGACCCCTGTAGTAATCCTAAAAGTTTAGTTGATCTCTGCCCGAGTGTGGACCACCTGGCCCGTCTGAAGGCGGAGAGCTGCAATTGGGTGTCCGGGGGGGGGGGGGGGGGGGGGGGGTCTCTGAGCATAGCAACCATGTCAGTAAGTGGCCCTTATCACAGTGTTTATGTTGTTGCCTCAAATTAACCTTGTAATCAAAATTAGACAATATGACCACTAATGCTATATAGTCTTTTCACGTGGCGAGCAAGAAAGCATGCTTACTGTGATCAGTCGTACAGTCCCTTTCTCGCTGTCCGATACGGTCCTCTGCCACAAGCACTTTCTCACTCAGACGCTTGCACACTCCATACACTGTTTTCAGACACCCCACAGGTTCCCTTTTAGAAGGTGTCTCGTTCAGCCATGGTGTCCGAAACTGTCCCTTCCTTGTCCAGGAAGTAGTGGTCCAATACCTCACCAATCTGGACACTGAAACCTGCATCAAGAGCAGCAGCACGTAAGTACCCGGTAGAGATCTTATGTTTAGGCCTGTCCCAACGAAGAATGATCAGTAAAGGGTTGTGGTCTGAAATGGTGTGTCCCAGATACTCCGCACGCGAGCACTGTATGACCAACATCAAGGGCCAAACACCATATCCAGCTGACTGTAGCTCATGTACCGTGAAGTAGTGGGAGGACTCTGTGTACAGAGTAAAAGCGCAGGACTGTGCCCTTGGTAGGGGAGGCGTAGATCTATCCGCTTCCCGTTTTAACATCCCTTTTAAATCCCCACACCACAGTGTAGCGTCTCTTGGGTCTGCAAGCAGGGCAGGCGACAGAGTTGTTAAGAAATCTGCCTGACCTGTGGTCAAGGCATATACCACCACTACTGTCAATTGCCACCCATTCAGCATTCCTCCCATCACTGTGAAGCGGCCCTCTGAATCCGTCAGTGTGTGTGTGTACTCCCAGAGCCACCCACACAACTACTTCCTGTGCACAGCTTGAATAAGTTGTCCCATATAACCCCCACCCCCCGCAATAGTCTGTTTATCCTGGTGTTGAGGTAATTTTCTTGTAGGCATGCAAAGTGTACCTGGCGCTTCTGCATGTAAGCATAAATCAGGTGTCGCTTGACATAGGAGCCCATGTCTCTCACGTTCCACATGAGGAGCCGGTATTATTGCAACCACATAAGTGAGGAGACCTACACTCTCAGGGTGACTTCATGTGTAGAGACCAAGAAAGTAGTGTCAGCTCATACAGCCACACATGCGGGTACCCAAACGTAAACAAAACCCCAAACTTCCTTCCCTAGGCCGTTGTGTAACAGCGCAATGCCAGACCACAACCTGTACAATACATATAGAGAAAAACTTGTGGGGTGGGGTTAATACATGGCTGCCTATCAAGAGAACTAACTCCACATGCCCCTTAACGTACTGTTGAGAGTGTGACATATTCGTCTACACCGCCATAGTACGGTAAAGAGCTGTGCACCCCTAGGCAAACAACTGTAACATTGACCACCCCCTCCCTTATCATAGAACAAGCATTGGCATAGCCAATAGGTCTCGCCTTTGGAACCTTATAAGTATTTAGTTAAGCAGCACAATATCATTGGTGCAACGACATCAACTGTTGCATGGCTAAACACTTATAAGGCCCCAAAGGCGAGACCTATTGGCAATCCCAATGCTTGTTTTAAGGAATCCCCAGAACCGGAAATGGCGTCTTGAGGACATGAAGCAATTTGACAACTCCATAAAATACATTGAAGAGCTGAAGCATTTTTTTTTTTACTGTATACAAATACTTTTAGAGTGCAATCCCTGCTTGCTTTCGAAATTAAAACAAAAAGAAAGTGTCAAAATGTGAAGTACTAAAGCATTAGTTGAGGATGCGGAGGTTGGAACAGAGGTGAACAGACAATTTTAAACGACGCACGTAAGCCAGATGATAGTGAATGTAGGACAAATAAAATCAATTTACTAACCCGAAGAAGAACCAGAAGACTTTGAAAACAAACAACGTTGGTAGAAAGTCAATAAACGACAAAAAATGGAGACCTGCAAAATAAATTGCGAACTAACCAAACGACTAACAAATGCGACAACAGAAGGAAGAGGAGGAATAAGAAGATGAAGAGTGCTTTAAAATAGTCTATGGTAAAAAAGCAGGCAGACATCCGGCTTTTGCTTGCTTTATCATGGGATAAATGTGACATGTGTAAGAAAAGAGGAAGTGGGAGAAAAAACAGCTAACAAACAGAAGTAGTAGACTAAGGAGCAACGTTTATGGCTTTGAGGCGGCCAGCCACCGCTATTTGTGGGAGAGGAACGGGAAGGGGAGGAAAGTGAATAGCAAGGACGAAGCCGGAGGAGGTGGAAGGAACGGGTTTGAGGGGTCAGAAGTAATAGAGAAGCCCTGAAAGCACATTGACTTTGGCAGGAGATGGCAAACATTTTAACGAACGGCTAGGTATGCAATCCCCCCCCCCCCCCCCTCCCCTTAAGGAAAATGTACGAGTCCAGGGCTAGACCAAACACTGAGAAGGATTTCTTGTGGAATCGAGGAGAGCGAGAAAGCTGCGAGGCAGCTGTAAACATGTATTTATTTACGATAATATATTGTGCTACTGTCCTGCCAGCAGTGTCGTCTTAAAGATTTTTGGGGCCCTGGGCAAGACATATTGTGGGGCCTCCTGTTCATAACAACTTTGAATTTTATCACCCACTATTTTGCTAACTGTAGTACAAAACAGTTTAAGAGCGTGTTTAGTCTATCTTGTGTACCTTTTGTAACTTACCTGGTTCTTTTGTAAAGTGCTCTGCCACCTTTGGGTAAAGTTTGCGCTATATAAAACTACATGAAATAAATACTTCTTTTCCAGGACCCCATAAATCCTTGAGATGACGTGGGCAGAGAGACAGAGACAGAGGTAGAGGTAGGCAGAGAGAAAAATAAAGGGTCAGTATGGAAATGGACAGGGGTGAGCTAGAAGATTAAAGTTTACTTTTCCAGGGGACCCTTGGAATATGTGGACTCTTGAGCAAAATCCCCATGTCTTAAAAAAACTCTACCTTCCAGCTGTCTCATCAGGGAGGGTCTGAAAGAAGCGCAAGAGCTCACTGGACAGAAGGGTGATAGCCTGATTAGCCTAATATATTCATCACAGTATGCAGGCTGGGTAAAACCGTCTATTTCCTAGGTGTTTAGTTAAAATGTTATACTCTTAGCGTATTGTATATGGCTTCCTGGCACAGCACTGCGTCTTTATGGAGTTGTAAACACTAGAGCCCTGGTTACGGGCGGGCGATAAAGTTACAATATGTGAAGTAACTACTATTTTATTGGATGCTAGGCGTTTCTAACTCAACAGTATTCGTTTTCTGAGCAGTGTAAGGGTAGAAGGTTGCATCAGATGATTAAAAATCAGATGATTAAACCCTTCGTGCAGACTCATTTATTTAGCTTTCTATTGTGACTGTGTTTTTCTGACTTGAATGTTATGACCCAGTAATGTTCTTTAGTTGAGCTTTGGGTGCATTTTGTGTTATTCAGAGGGAAGTGTTGCAGCGATTAACATCGCAGGGAGAGTTCCACACTATCTGTACTTTTACAAAATTGAAATAAAAACTGTTACAGTAGGAAAATGCATTAAAAACTCTACAACACGAACAGAACCCGCTGAGCTGCCTTGACCGTTCGTACCTGCCATTTATCGTGCATTTCCTTGGATGGGAGGTTCACTCTTCTACCATCTTCAGACTTTAAATTGGCTGGAAATGAATTTATTCCAGCTTAATCTAGAAGCATTTGCTTCTTGCCAGAGCTGTTCTATCTTACGTTATGTGTTTCAATGGAAACTGGGAATAGGAACACGGATCTACTGGGGGTTGTAGGAAATTGGAAAAAGAAATGGCGAGTGCTAGATGTGAGGCGAGGGGAAAGGCAACATAGAGCGGGTTACCAATTAGGAAACTGGGAGGGAGTATCTGTGGACGTGGAACAGCGAGTCGGAAGAGAAGGAAGCGGGAGTCAGAGCAGTGGAGCGATATTGATATACCATTACTACAGGGGAGAATGGAATGCTTCTGCAGAGAGGGGCGGAGGGAGGAGACCTGCAAGAGAGGGAGGAGAAGAGAACATGAGCCGATGCGATAAAAAAAAGCCCCGGGAGTGATGCGTGCATGCGAAGTGAGCCCGCGAGTGGTGCGCGCACTTGGGAGAGCAGTCTGCTCATTTCATAGCACTGCACTCCTGCTTGTGGCGCGCACCTGCGCGCTCCCGCAAAGTGAATCCCGCCACAAGCACGAGTGTGTGCTTGGAAAAACAGCAGAACGACAGCTAAAGGTCCTCCTATGCAGCGCATGTACGCTGCGTAGGCGAGACCTGAAAAGGATAGAGAAACCATAATGTCTTTAGAGAAGATCAGTTATCAGGGTGACCTTGAGGGCCCCCTGCAATGTCTCAGGGATTTCTTCTGGAATGGATCCACTCAAGGATAGCATCTCCGAAACCTCTATGGCACCAGCCTCTGCTCCAGCATCAGGGGACCCCACTCGCACCAATGCCGCCACTGCCTGGGCTCTCTCCTGCGCTGTCTGTTCTCATGTACTGCGTGAGCATGTTTTGCGATTCATCCAGCATCTATTTCGTATTGACGACCAGCCCCTTCAGCGTTTTTGCAGTCCAGACTGGGATGATACTCTTCCTTGGATTCTAGTCAGTCCCACGCTTCTTGGGCTATCTGGAAGATCAATGCCTTTTCTCTGTCCATGATTTTAAGTTTAGCTGGGACAATTAATGCGTACTTGAGCCCTATTGGCTGGAGCCACTGCTTTGCTGCGTAGTATGATGCCCTGTGTTTCTGTACATCTGATGTATAGTCTGGAAAGATCATGACTGCCTGGTTCTTCACCTGCCAAGGGTCTTTAGATTGAGCAATCTAAAATATTGTCACTGTCCCGATAATTGAACAGTAGTTTAAATAACAAGGGAACCCGGTAGGGGTAGCTAAGGACCACGGGTACTAACTTATTTTGTTAACAAAAGGTCCTAGCTTAATTTCTAGTTAGGAGACAATGTTTTGCCATAGACTTCAATGAGACCTATGTGAGTTCCTCCTGTGTCCAGCCGGACAGAGGAGCATTTAATCTTAAATGGTCAAAGAATTGTAAGTGAGAAATGAGAAGGCTGATGAAACAGGGGCACAGTCCTGTACCGAGTTTTCAACAGAGAGAGGAAAGAGAAAAGCCAGGAAATGAGAGGCAATTACAAATTGGTAACAGGCAAACAAGTTTTGGAGCGATCGTGGGGGCTTACAATACAATCAGTGACTTTAAGTAAGCTCTAACCAATAGTATCCACGGTGCATTTAAACAATTGCCATAATGTGGAACTATTAACAAGTCGACGTGACGTTTCGATCCCTAGCTCCTAGTATAGAGGGATCATCATCAGGACTAAAGAATTTGTCAACAAAGTAATGCCTGGTAGAATTATAACGCCTATAAACATTGAATGGAAGAAAGGAGAGAATAGAAATATGCAAAAAAGTCAACATTTTGCGTATTCAGAAATTTGCGTATTCAAAAGGACGACATATCAATTGTCATTTTGTGTGCTCAGGGGTTGCGCCGCATGCGACAATTGGTGAGGGGAATAAGCCAGTGATGAAGGGACTTCGTGAAATGATTAGTTCAGCGACGCACTTGGTTGGTGCTAGGCATGGTGCCAGGTGATGAGTGATGCCTGTGACATAATGTTTAAAAAATGGTGCATAAAAGGTATCGGTAGTTGGTGCGCCTGGCTGTCAAGCGGTGCACGGCGACGATTTCACGCGATAGTGATATCTATACATAACATGATGAGTAATGTCTGTGACATAACGATTTAAGAAAAGTGGTGCATGGGTGGTATCGATAAAAGGTGCGCCTGATTGACAGGCGGTGCACGACGACGATTTCACGCGATAGTGATATATGTACATATCAACAAGGTGGACGGAAAGGATAATTACCTAGGGGAGGGGTTTTTGGAATGGAAAAGGTAGATGTGTCTTCAAGAGGGCGGGATCCTTCTTGTTCACGGGCGATGCTGCTTGTGAAGTCAGCCGCGTTGTGAAATCTGTAAATGCATGTTGATTAGGAAATGACTGAGTCGGTGGCCGCGCGTTGGACTTAAATGAATGACCCGCTTACCGTGCAATTGGGAAGGCGCTATGGAATCAAAGGATAATGAGAGCGTCTAGGATTTGAAGCAGGGTTGCAGCCAATGGTGCTGTGCGTAGTCTTTTGGGTGCTAAGGGCGGGAGATACGGAAATTAAATTAATAGTATATTTCTTAAAATTGGGGTTGGGGGGGGGGGCCCTATGCAGTGCGAGGGAACGGCTTACCGTGAGTGAGATCAGGTACGCCACACGCGTCTGTTTGAAAGTGGCGAGGCGTGTCAGTGTCCGAAATTCATCCGGCAGCTGTTTATGCTGTCCGTATTCTTCGGGGCGCTAGTAACAGGAGATAAGGGAATTGAATGGAGACACGGCACTTTGGAAATTGTCCTCGGTCTATTAACAAGGGGGGCTTCTGTGCGGGAAATGAGGAAGGCTTACCGTGATTTAAAAAATGAAACCAGCGTACGCGTCTGGGATGAGGCGCGTCTGTGTCCGAAAATCAACCGGCAGCTGCGATGGCTGTCCGAGTCATGCTGAATGGAGGGGGAATCTTGTTAATAGAGTTATACTGGGAAGGTGGGACACACAGGGCTGTACGTTTAAGGAACGCTTACCTAGTCAAGGTCTTGTGGCCACAATGGGGAGTCCAAACCAGTCGGAAGTGGTGACAGGGCTGGGAGGGGTGAGAATTGGTTTATGTAAGCCGGACAGCGGAAATAGAAGAGGGGCTGTGTAATTGCATTGCGGCGGCCATTTTGGATTGGGGGGAAATGGTGTGTGATTAAATAAAGTTAAAACAATCCCGGTGATAAGTAAGTGAAACCGGTCGCGACAACAGGTTAAAATGCATTACAAACAAAATATGGGCAATTTACATGTGAATTGTATGTCTGGACTTTCAGGTGACATACATTTTGTCATTGTAGAAGGAAAGGTATTTGGAATAACATTTCAAAGGAGCGTTGTCCAATCTTCAGACCTATTTAGGCCTTTTCGAATAGAGTCATATGTGATAATTGCTTTCAGCTCTTCTTTGTTTAACATCTGGGCCATGTTGCCTCCACGTGGCGGTAGTTTGAGCACTTTCAATACTGTCCAGCGAATGTCGTCCTCACTGTGGTTGGCCTCTCCAAAATGATCAACCAGTGGTGCATTCAGAGTCTTACACCTAATTCGGCTTCTGTGCTGGCAGATTCTTGTTTTTACTTTCTGCGTAGTTTGGCCTATATAGACCTTTTGGCATGGGCACATGATGAGGTAAATTACATTTGCAGTGTTGCAGTTAGAAAATGAATTATTGATTGCTGTGATGTTGTTAAAGGTGAAACTTTTGCCTTCCATTGAAAACACACAAACATTACAATTTCTACATTTGAAATGCCCTAGGATGGGCGGGAGACCCCAGGTGCCCTCGAGAGTGGAAGTGTTGGCAGTGGAAGGCAGAGCTGCGCGGATCAGATGATCCTTTAGATTTTTGTTCTTTTTAAAGGCAAAAAGTGGTTTGTCTAATGTCAATGTTCCTGCATTTAAAATGGGCCAGTGAAGGAGTATCATTTTTCTCAGTTTGTTTGAGACTGGCGAGAAAGTGGTTACACAGGCTAATCGCTCGGTTTGTTTTTTTGGTTTGGGGGTTAGCAGAATTTCCCTCGGACAGTACCAAGCGCGTTTAGAGGCATTTTTAACGATTCCTTTTGGGTAGCCTCTTGCTTTCAATTTAGAGGAAAGATAGTTTGCTTCTCTAAAGTAGTCTGTCTTGCAAGAGCAATTTCTCCTTATTCTCAGGAACTGGGAATAGGGTAGTGAATCTCTGAGGGCCCTTGGGTGGTTGCTTGTGTAATTCAATAGAGTATTACGCTCTGTTGGTTTCCGGTATAGTCGTGTTAGTAATTCACTTTCACAGTGGAATATTGTAAGGTCTAGGAAGGCAATGGATTCTTTGTCAGTCGTGACAGTGAATGATAGACCTGAACAGTTATTATTCATCCAGTGTACAAAAGATGTTATGGATTCTGTGTTTTCCTGCCAGATTATGAAGATGTCGTCTATATACCTGCGCCAAAGGCGGATACATGGGAAGAAAGGGTTGGAATCAGTGAGAATAACATTGGATTCGAGTTGGTCCATAAACAGCACTGCCAGATTTGGGGCAAAAATTGCGCCCATTGAGGTTCCTTTGATCTGTTGGTAGTAAGTGTTGTCAAAAAGAAAAAAGTTTCGTGTGAGGCAGATTTCTAGGAGTTGCAAAACAAACATAGTGGGAACGGCATGGGGACGTGGTCTAGTGTCAAGAATCTTTTTAATTGCTAACAGGGCAGTTGTCTGTGGTATGTTGGTATAAAGTGATTCAACATCCATAGTGCATAGTGTTTCATATGCTGGGTTATATGGATGATGTTCAACGAGATTGATCATTGCCATTGAATCCCTCACGTAGCATTGTGTTTCAGGGACAAAATCTTTTATAAAGAAGTCAACGTATGCACCTAATGGTTCTAGGATGGAGCCACAAGCTGAAACAATGGGGCGGCCTGGGGGGTTGGTAGTGTTTTTATGAATTTTGGGTAGTGTATATATGACTGGGGTTCGTGGGGTTTTCACATTCAAGTAGATGAATTCTTTTTTGGAGAGAAACCCAGTGTTGAGGCCATCTGTTGTTACTTTATGGATTAACTCTTGAATTTCTTTTGTTGGATTTTTTGCCAGTGTCAAGTAATGTTCTTTATTGTCCAGCTGTCGTTGAATTTCAGCGACATAGGCTGTCTTTTCTTGTAGGACTATGCCCCCACCTTTGTCTGCACTTTTGATGATTAGCGAGTCTTTCTCTTTTAGTTGACCAATTGCTAATTTTTCTTTCAATGTAAGATTGAAAGGAACAAAGTGTTTGTTGTTCTGGATAATGGCGAGATCTTTTAGAACCATTTTTTCAAAGGTGATTATTTCTGATGGGATCATTCCCGCCGAAGGTGAGAAATTAGATGGCGGTCGGAAAGGAGTGTTTTTGATTTGTTCAGGAGTGGGGTGCAGTTGGAAAAAGGCTTGGAGGCGAATGCGTCTAAAAAATCTTAGAAGTTCTGTATGGAGTTCCATAAAGTTGGGTGGCACAGTGGGCACAAATGATAAACCTTTTCTCAAGAGAGATAGTTCATCTGCATCTAGTGAATGGCTCGATAAATTAAAGATCGGGATGGTGTCGATGTATTGTGTTAAAGAATGATCATTATCTACCATTGGTAGAAGTTGTTGCGTGTCCTCCGTTCTCCCGGGGGGTTGTACCATCTTTGGTTTCTCTTTCCCCTTCCTCGTTGTGGGGGTTCTTGGGGGCCTCTGGCTAAAAAAGGCGATTGTTGGGCGCCTCCACGCCTTGTGGTGCTTGTGCCCTCACCTGGGTCGGAATTATCGGATGATTCCGCTGATGTATCAGAAAAGCCTACAAGATTTTGGCGTCTGTTGTATCTGCCCCAGGGGCGATTATTTTGGTAGGTGCCGTAAGATCTATTGGTATAGAAGTCTTTCTGTAAATAAGGATATGTGGCCTCTGTGCTATACGATCTAAGATCTTTTTTGATTTTGTTTGACTTCTTATTTTGCTCTATTCTATGGAAGTCTGAAACGGTTTTCTCAATCTGTTCTAATAATTTCTTGGCCTCTGCAGTGGGATTAGAATCTTGAATCTGTTTGTAGAGGTCTGCAATTTCTGTCTCCAATGCTTTCAGTGTTTCTGTAGCAATGTCTATACCTAAAACTAACCAATGACGTGAGCATGTGGTTCCTATGTAACTGAAGTTTGTTATGTACTTAGGGTTATCGGTAAAAATCCCGGGAATATTGCGCACTTGCAGGCCAAGAGGAATGACTTCTGCTTTGAGATATTCAGTGAGCATTAAAACCATAAGTTGTAAGCGAACCTGTTTCTTCTTAAGTTTCTCTAGTTGTTCGGGTATTGAAGTATTGAGTGTTGTGGGTAAGTCTGTGGTATCAGAAAGTAGAGAGGGTCCTGAGCATAGTTGTTTAATATAGTCGTCAGTGTATAGAGGTGCAAAAGCTGACATATTATGGTCTTAAGATAGAATGAGGAATGATAGGCAGAAAAATAGAAAATAAAGGTGAAAAACAAGTGAAAAGGATACTAGGTAGGCCCGACCAGAAAATTGGTTGGGAAGGGTAGGACAAACCCTTGCAATCCAGCGATTGCGCTATGTAGTAGTTTAAATAACAAGGGAACCCGGTAGGGGTAGCTAAGGACCACGGGTACTAACTTATTTTGTTAACAAAAGGTCCTAGCTTAATTTCTAGTTAGGAGACAATGTTTTGCCATAGACTTCAATGAGACCTATGTGAGTTCCTCCTGTGTCCAGCCGGACAGAGGAGCATTTAATCTTAAATGGTCAAAGAATTGTAAGTGAGAAATGAGAAGGCTGATGAAACAGGGGCACAGTCCTGTACCGAGTTTTCAACAGAGAGAGGAAAGAGAAAAGCCAGGAAATGAGAGGCAATTACAAATTGGTAACAGGCAAACAAGTTTTGGAGCGATCGTGGGGGCTTACAATACAATCAGTGACTTTAAGTAAGCTCTAACCAATAGTATCCACGGTGCATTTAAACAATTGCCATAATGTGGAACTATTAACAAGTCGACGTGACGTTTCGATCCCTAGCTCCTAGTATAGAGGGATCATCATCAGGACTAAAGAATTTGTCAACAAAGTAATGCCTGGTAGAATTATAACGCCTATAAACATTGAATGGAAGAAAGGAGAGAATAGAAATATGCAAAAAAGTCAACATTTTGCGTATTCAGAAATTTGCGTATTCAAAAGGACGACATATCAATTGTCATTTTGTGTGCTCAGGGGTTGCGCCGCATGCGACAATTGGTGAGGGGAATAAGCCAGTGATGAAGGGACTTCGTGAAATGATTAGTTCAGCGACGCACTTGGTTGGTGCTAGGCATGGTGCCAGGTGATGAGTGATGCCTGTGACATAATGTTTAAAAAATGGTGCATAAAAGGTATCGGTAGTTGGTGCGCCTGGCTGTCAAGCGGTGCACGGCGACGATTTCACGCGATAGTGATATCTATACATAACATGATGAGTAATGTCTGTGACATAACGATTTAAGAAAAGTGGTGCATGGGTGGTATCGATAAAAGGTGCGCCTGATTGACAGGCGGTGCACGACGACGATTTCACGCGATAGTGATATATGTACATATCAACAAGGTGGACGGAAAGGATAATTACCTAGGGGAGGGGTTTTTGGAATGGAAAAGGTAGATGTGTCTTCAAGAGGGCGGGATCCTTCTTGTTCACGGGCGATGCTGCTTGTGAAGTCAGCCGCGTTGTGAAATCTGTAAATGCATGTTGATTAGGAAATGACTGAGTCGGTGGCCGCGCGTTGGACTTAAATGAATGACCCGCTTACCGTGCAATTGGGAAGGCGCTATGGAATCAAAGGATAATGAGAGCGTCTAGGATTTGAAGCAGGGTTGCAGCCAATGGTGCTGTGCGTAGTCTTTTGGGTGCTAAGGGCGGGAGATACGGAAATTAAATTAATAGTATATTTCTTAAAATTGGGGTTGGGGGGGGGGGGGGGGGCCTATGCAGTGCGAGGGAACGGCTTACCGTGAGTGAGATCAGGTACGCCACACGCGTCTGTTTGAAAGTGGCGAGGCGTGTCAGTGTCCGAAATTCATCCGGCAGCTGTTTATGCTGTCCGTATTCTTCGGGGCGCTAGTAACAGGAGATAAGGGAATTGAATGGAGACACGGCACTTTGGAAATTGTCCTCGGTCTATTAACAAGGGGGGCTTCTGTGCGGGAAATGAGGAAGGCTTACCGTGATTTAAAAAATGAAACCAGCGTACGCGTCTGGGATGAGGCGCGTCTGTGTCCGAAAATCAACCGGCAGCTGCGATGGCTGTCCGAGTCATGCTGAATGGAGGGGGAATCTTGTTAATAGAGTTATACTGGGAAGGTGGGACACACAGGGCTGTACGTTTAAGGAACGCTTACCTAGTCAAGGTCTTGTGGCCACAATGGGGAGTCCAAACCAGTCGGAAGTGGTGACAGGGCTGGGAGGGGTGAGAATTGGTTTATGTAAGCCGGACAGCGGAAATAGAAGAGGGGCTGTGTAATTGCATTGCGGCGGCCATTTTGGATTGGGGGGAAAATGGTGTGTGATTAAATAAAGTTAAAACAATCCCGGTGATAAGTAAGTGAAACCGGTCGCGACAACAGGTTAAAATGCATTACAAACAAAATATGGGCAATTTACATGTGAATTGTATGTCTGGACTTTCAGGTGACATACATTTTGTCATTGTAGAAGGAAAGGTATTTGGAATAACATTTCAAAGGAGCGTTGTCCAATCTTCAGACCTATTTAGGCCTTTTCGAATAGAGTCATATGTGATAATTGCTTTCAGCTCTTCTTTGTTTAACATCTGGGCCATGTTGCCTCCACGTGGCGGTAGTTTGAGCACTTTCAATACTGTCCAGCGAATGTCGTCCTCACTGTGGTTGGCCTCTCCAAAATGATCAACCAGTGGTGCATTCAGAGTCTTACACCTAATTCGGCTTCTGTGCTGGCAGATTCTTGTTTTTACTTTCTGCGTAGTTTGGCCTATATAGACCTTTTGGCATGGGCACATGATGAGGTAAATTACATTTGCAGTGTTGCAGTTAGAAAATGAATTATTGATTGCTGTGATGTTGTTAAAGGTGAAACTTTTGCCTTCCATTGAAAACACACAAACATTACAATTTCTACATTTGAAATGCCCTAGGATGGGCGGGAGACCCCAGGTGCCCTCGAGAGTGGAAGTGTTGGCAGTGGAAGGCAGAGCTGCGCGGATCAGATGATCCTTTAGATTTTTGTTCTTTTTAAAGGCAAAAAGTGGTTTGTCTAATGTCAATGTTCCTGCATTTAAAATGGGCCAGTGAAGGAGTATCATTTTTCTCAGTTTGTTTGAGACTGGCGAGAAAGTGGTTACACAGGCTAATCGCTCGGTTTGTTTTTTTGGTTTGGGGGTTAGCAGAATTTCCCTCGGACAGTACCAAGCGCGTTTGGAGGCATTTTTAACGATTCCTTTTGGGTAGCCTCTTGCTTTCAATTTAGAGGAAAGATAGTTTGCTTCTCTAAAGTAGTCTGTCTTGCAAGAGCAATTTCTCCTTATTCTCAGGAACTGGGAATAGGGTAGTGAATCTCTGAGGGCCCTTGGGTGGTTGCTTGTGTAATTCAATAGAGTATTACGCTCTGTTGGTTTCCGGTATAGTCGTGTTAGTAATTCACTTTCACAGTGGAATATTGTAAGGTCTAGGAAGGCAATGGATTCTTTGTCAGTCGTGACAGTGAATGATAGACCTGAACAGTTATTATTCATCCAGTGTACAAAAGATGTTATGGATTCTGTGTTTTCCTGCCAGATTATGAAGATGTCGTCTATATACCTGCGCCAAAGGCGGATACATGGGAAGAAAGGGTTGGAATCAGTGAGAATAACATTGGATTCGAGTTGGTCCATAAACAGCACTGCCAGATTTGGGGCAAAAATTGCGCCCATTGAGGTTCCTTTGATCTGTTGGTAGTAAGTGTTGTCAAAAAGAAAAAAGTTTCGTGTGAGGCAGATTTCTAGGAGTTGCAAAACAAACATAGTGGGAACGGCATGGGGACGTGGTCTAGTGTCAAGAATCTTTTTAATTGCTAACAGGGCAGTTGTCTGTGGTATGTTGGTATAAAGTGATTCAACATCCATAGTGCATAGTGTTTCATATGCTGGGTTATATGGATGATGTTCAACGAGATTGATCATTGCCATTGAATCCCTCACGTAGCATTGTGTTTCAGGGACAAAATCTTTTATAAAGAAGTCAACGTATGCACCTAATGGTTCTAGGATGGAGCCACAAGCTGAAACAATGGGGCGGCCTGGGGGGTTGGTAGTGTTTTTATGAATTTTGGGTAGTGTATATATGACTGGGGTTCGTGGGGTTTTCACATTCAAGTAGATGAATTCTTTTTTGGAGAGAAACCCAGTGTTGAGGCCATCTGTTGTTACTTTATGGATTAACTCTTGAATTTCTTTTGTTGGATTTTTTGCCAGTGTCAAGTAATGTTCTTTATTGTCCAGCTGTCGTTGAATTTCAGCGACATAGGCTGTCTTTTCTTGTAGGACTATGCCCCCACCTTTGTCTGCACTTTTGATGATTAGCGAGTCTTTCTCTTTTAGTTGACCAATTGCTAATTTTTCTTTCAATGTAAGATTGAAAGGAACAAAGTGTTTGTTGTTCTGGATAATGGCGAGATCTTTTAGAACCATTTTTTCAAAGGTGATTATTTCTGATGGGATCATTCCCGCCGAAGGTGAGAAATTAGATGGCGGTCGGAAAGGAGTGTTTTTGATTTGTTCAGGAGTGGGGTGCAGTTGGAAAAAGGCTTGGAGGCGAATGCGTCTAAAAAATCTTAGAAGTTCTGTATGGAGTTCCATAAAGTTGGGTGGCACAGTGGGCACAAATGATAAACCTTTTCTCAAGAGAGATAGTTCATCTGCATCTAGTGAATGGCTCGATAAATTAAAGATCGGGATGGTGTCGATGTATTGTGTTAAAGAATGATCATTATCTACCATTGGTAGAAGTTGTTGCGTGTCCTCCGTTCTCCCGGGGGGTTGTACCATCTTTGGTTTCTCTTTCCCCTTCCTCGTTGTGGGGGTTCTTCGGGGCCTCTGGCTAAAAAAGGCGATTGTTGGGCGCCTCCACGCCTTGTGGTGCTTGTGCCCTCACCTGGGTCGGAATTATCGGATGATTCCGCTGATGTATCAGAAAAGCCTACAAGATTTTGGCGTCTGTTGTATCTGCCCCAGGGGCGATTATTTTGGTAGGTGCCGTAAGATCTATTGGTATAGAAGTCTTTCTGTAAATAAGGATATGTGGCCTCTGTGCTATACGATCTAAGATCTTTTTTGATTTTGTTTGACTTCTTATTTTGCTCTATTCTATGGAAGTCTGAAACGGTTTTCTCAATCTGTTCTAATAATTTCTTGGCCTCTGCAGTGGGATTAGAATCTTGAATCTGTTTGTAGAGGTCTGCAATTTCTGTCTCCAATGCTTTCAGTGTTTCTGTAGCAATGTCTATACCTAAAACTAACCAATGACGTGAGCATGTGGTTCCTATGTAACTGAAGTTTGTTATGTACTTAGGGTTATCGGTAAAAATCCCGGGAATATTGCGCACTTGCAGGCCAAGAGGAATGACTTCTGCTTTGAGATATTCAGTGAGCATTAAAACCATAAGTTGTAAGCGAACCTGTTTCTTCTTAAGTTTCTCTAGTTGTTCGGGTATTGAAGTATTGAGTGTTGTGGGTAAGTCTGTGGTATCAGAAAGTAGAGAGGGTCCTGAGCATAGTTGTTTAATATAGTCGTCAGTGTATAGAGGTGCAAAAGCTGACATATTATGGTCTTAAGATAGAATGAGGAATGATAGGCAGAAAAATAGAAAATAAAGGTGAAAAACAAGTGAAAAGGATACTAGGTAGGCCCGACCAGAAAATTGGTTGGGAAGGGTAGGACAAACCCTTGCAATCCAGCGATTGCGCTATGTAGTAGTTTAAATAACAAGGGAACCCGGTAGGGGTAGCTAAGGACCACGGGTACTAACTTATTTTGTTAACAAAAGGTCCTAGCTTAATTTCTAGTTAGGAGACAATGTTCTGATGGATACATCTGCCAGTGGATTCCTCACCTTGTGAATATCCCCTGCGCCAGCATTCCACGGAACTTTTCTTCCCCAGCATTCCACGTCGACGTGGGCGACGTCACAATACATCGGCTCCGCACGCGACTCCGTGCGACGTCATCGGAGCCATAAGAAGCCCACGTCGGCGTGATGACGTCAGTTCCCTTTTTTCCGCGCCGTCGACGCGCAACGGTTTTTTCCCAGTGCTCTCTAGATACTTTGTAGTCTAGTGGTGTATTCTTGTTAAAATCGGTATGTCTTCGACGAGGAAGTCGGGCTTTAAGCCCTGTAGGGAGTGCGGAGGCCTGATGTCCATGACGGATCCGCATCAGAATTGTTTATGGTGTCTCTCCTCTGATCATGATGTGGATGAGTGCGGGTGCTGTAGGAGCATGAATCCTAAAGCACTGAAGGAGAGGAAGACCAAACTCTTCATGAAGAAGATCGGTGAGGAGAATAGAGGGAGGAAAAAGGAGAAGTCCAGGCGGGAGTCTTCGACTTCGAGGTCGTCGAAGTCGAAGAAGCACCATAAGAAGAGGAAGCATTCTTCTCGGCGTCGGTCCTCGAAGTCTAAGAGGTCGAGGTCGGCTTCGCCTCGTCGACGTCAGAGCAAGGTCTTGTCTCCTTCGCCTTCTCCGGATAAGTCTTCGAAGTCTCCCTCTCCGAAGCGGACTCTGGCTCGTTCCCCGACGCCGTCGCCGGCGCCGTCCAAGGCTTCGACTCCGGGTCGGGTGGAATCTGATGTGGAGCAGGAGCAGGAAGAGTCTGTCCCGGTGCCTGATGACTCCGCTGTTCCGGTGGAGGATTCGGAGGAGCCGACGCCGGTGGCTCCACAGGAGGATACAGGGGCAGTTCCTTATCCCCAATTCCCGGCTCCAGGTACGGATCCTTCGGGATTTCTGAATGCCATGTATGGCATTTTTCAGAGAGCATCCTTCCCATCCGGAGCACCAGCAGGTCCCGTGGGTCCGATGGCATTTTCTCTGGGAGTGCCGCAGCAATACGCTCAGGCTCCTTTTCTGCCTTTTATGCCGATGGCGCCTTCTTGGCAGTTTCCGGCGCCGGTTGGGAATCCGGCTCGACCTCGGATGGATGGTCAATCTTCGGAGCCTTCTTTGACGCCGAGGCCGGCTCCATCGACGCCGCATCCGGCGCCGTCGACTCCACCTGTGGCGCCTCCGACGCCGATGCCTTTGGCTCCACCGACGCCGCGTACGACGTCGACGACGCCGGCTCCCCGGAATCGATCGAGGCGTGAGGCCCAAAGGGTTTTGGAGGAGGAAAGATTTCGTGCTGAGGTGGAAGAAGGTGAGGTCGACTCTTCTTCGGATGAGTTTGGAGGTATAGAGGTAGCAAGTGGTTTGGATACCACCCCGGAGTGGGAGCATGCTTCTTCAAGGTCTTCTCCACCACAGGAATTGGCGCCCTACCATGTTGTGATCAAGAAGGCCGCGGAGTTGTTAGATCTGCAGCTGCCCTCTGTGGAGTACAAGTCCAATCTGCTCACAGAGGTGTTGCACTCCCCGACGTCGGCTTCGGAGCCTTTGCTACCTTTCAATGAGGCTCTCTTGGAACCAGTGTTGGAGGTGTGGAAGAAGCCTCTATCAGCTCCAGCAGTTTGCAGGCAGGTGGCAAGGAGATACAGGGTTGCGCCAGGAGACCCGGATTTTTTATCCGCGCATCCTTCTCCGGAGAGCCTAGTGGTGCAGGCTTCATGTTCTAAACATGCTTCGGGTGCTTTCCCCCAATCTCCTGCTGATAGGGAGTCAAAGAAAGTTGATCAGGCGGCCAAAAAGTCTTTCTCCTCAGGAAGTATGGCGTTGAAGTCATCAAATGCTACGTGCTTGCTGGGGCGTTATGTTCATGCCCTGATGGACTCTATAAAAACTCTGGCCCCTAAGTTACCTGAGGGGGATAAGTCGTCCTTCATGGAGGTTGTGGCGGACACTCAGGCAGCTGCCAGGCAGGTGATCCAGTCTGGGCTGGATACGGCGGACTCTGTGGCGAGGATTATGGGGTCGTCCATTGCCGCAAGGAGACAAGCTTGGCTCCGTTCCTCAGGGTTTTCTGCAGATGTCCAGGCCACGCTGGTGGATCTGCCCTTTGATGGACAAAAGTTGTTTGGGGAGAAGGCAGATTCTGCTCTTCAACGTTTTAAGGACAGTAGGTTAACGGCGAAGTCCTTGGGTCTGCAGGTTCCTGTGAGAGGTTCAACTTTTCGTAAGGCTAGGGGATTCGGAAGGTCATCCTTTCGCTCCTTCCGACAGCCACAACAACAGCAGCAACAACAGCAGCAAAATCCCCTCTATCGTTCCTATAGAGGGAAGCAAAGGGGTCGGAGAGGTTCTGGTCGTAACCCCTCTTCTTCCTCCTCCTCCTCCTCTGCTCCAAATGACGCTTCAGGGAAGCAGCCCTAGATCCCCCATCCCGGATCATGTAAGACCTGTGGGGGGTCGGGTGTCCTACTTTCTACGGGGTTGGAAATCTGTTACAACCGACCTTTGGGTTTTGAACCTCGTAGAGACTGGGTACGCCCTTCCCTTTCGGGAGTTTCCTCCCCCTTACCCTCCTTGCCAAGGTTATTGCTCGGAGGACCACCTGCTTCTCCTGCAGAAAGAAGTTCAAGCTTTGTTTCAGAAGGGCGCAATAGAGGTGGTTCCGGAGCAGGAAAGGGGTCAGGGATGCTACTCCCGGTATTTCCTGATCCCCAAGAAGGACGGCAGATTGCGTCCGATTCTGGACCTCAGAATCTTGAATTTTTACCTGAAACAGGAGAAGTTCAAGATGCTGACCCTTGCGCAGGTTCTTCAAGCGTTGCGGCAAGGAGACTGGATGGTGTCGCTCGACTTGCAGGACGCGTACTTCCATGTCCCAATCCTGAAGTCGCACAGGAAGTATCTCCGTTTTACGGTTGGGTCGCAGCATTATCAGTTTGCGGTCCTCCCGTTTGGTCTTACTACTGCACCTCGAGTCTTCACAAAGGTGATGGCAGTGGTGGCTGCTCATCTCAGGAGGTCGGGGATTCCGGTTTTCCCCTACCTGGACGACTGGCTTCTGAAGGCAGAGTCCCCAGAGATGGTGCAGCGTCATCTGCAGGTGACAACTCAGCTGTTATTCGACTTGGGTTTTTCGATCAATGTGCCCAAGTCTCACCTGGTGCCCTCTCAACGCAACCTGTTTATAGGGGCAGTACTGGACACTACTGTGTGTCGTGCATTCCCTCCTCCTCAAAGGATTCTCGACATTCAGGAGATGGTCCCTTTATTCCACAGTGGAGCGGTTGTTCCAGTTCTGAAGGTCCTTCGCCTGCTCGGTCTATTCGCTTCCTGCATTCTGTTGGTCAACCATGCACGCTGGCACATGAGGGCGCTCCAGTGGTGCCTCCGCAAGCAGTGGTATCAGCACAACGGGGATCTCGGGGAGTCGATCAAGATCTCCGGAGAAGCTGCAGCGGATCTGTCTTGGTGGAGCGTGGAGGGCAATCTGTCCCAAGGAAAGCCTTTCCATCTACCTCCATCGGTGGCCACAGTGATAACGGATGCCTCCACCCTAGGGTGGGGGGCTCATCTGGGGGATCTGGAGATCAAGGGTCTTTGGTCTCCAGAGGAGAGGTTGTTTCATATCAACCTTCTGGAATTGCGGGCGATTCGTTTGGCACTCAAGGCCTTTCTCCCTTCCCTTCGCGGTCAGTCAGTTCAAGTCCTGACGGACAACACGACCGCGATGTGGTATATAAACAAACAGGGAGGGGTAGGGTCTCTTTGTCTCTGCAGAGAGGCCCTGCGGCTGTGGTCCTGGGCTCAGGACCATCGGATTTGTCTGATGGCAAATCATCTGGCCGGGGTGCTGAACGTGCGTGCGGACAGTCTCAGTCGGCAGTTCTCCGCCGACCACGAGTGGAGGCTCCATCCGGAGGTGGTTCGTCACGTCTTTCGGACGTGGGGGACTCCTTGGGTGGACCTGTTTGCCACCCGAGAAAACGCGCACTGCCCGTCATTCTGCAGTCTCCAGTATCCGATGCAGGGGGCGTTGGGGGACGCGTTTCAGTTGAGTTGGAGCTCACGACTCCTTTACGCGTTTCCTCCCATACCCTTGATTCCTCGGGTTCTGAGGAAGATTCGCCAAGACCGGGCCCAAGTCATATTGGTCGCCCCGGACTGGCCAAGAAGGGTGTGGTACACAGATCTTCTCCACCTCTCCTCGTGCCCTCCGCTCCGTCTCCCTCTGAGGGCAGACCTCCTCTCGCAGTCGGAGGGGCAGGTTCTACACCCCCACCTCCAGAGCTTACACCTTCATGCCTGGAGATTGAACGGGGCAACCTGAGTTCCTTCTCTCTCCCACCTGATGTGGTGGACGTTATTTTATCGGCCAGGCGACACTCCACCAAGTCCATATACTCCTACAGGTGGTCTAAGTTTGTAAAGTGGTGTGGAGAGAGGTCCATTGACCCTTTAAAGGCTCATCTTTCTGATGTGCTTCAGTTTGCTCTTTCCTTGGCTCAGCAGGGCTGTGCGGTGGCCACGGTTAAGGGCTACCTTTCGGCCTTGTCGGCATTTCTGTGCCTTCCAGATCAACCTTCGTTATTTAAATCTCCGGTTGTTCTGAGGTTCATCAAGGGCCTTACAAACATGTTTCCTCCCACTCCATTTGTAATGCCTCAGTGGGACCTTAATCTTGTCTTAACCTTTTTAATGGGGTCCCCATTTGAGCCTCTTCATAATTGTCCTTTGAGGCTGTTGTCCTTTAAGGTGGTCTTTCTTGTAGCCATAACCTCGGCAAGGAGGGTAAGTGAGCTTCAAGCTCTTAGTTCCAAACCTCCTTTTCTTACCTTGCATGCTGAAAGGATGGTTCTCAGGACCAGGGCTGCTTTCCTGCCAAAAGTTGTTACTCCTTTCCATTTGGGGCAGTCTATTACCCTCCCTGTTTTTTATCCACCCCCTCATCCTTCCAAAGAAGAAGAAAGACTCCATCGCCTTGACCCGAAGAGGGCTATGAGTTTTTATTTGGACAGGACCAAGGACTTTCGTGTTGATGACCAGCTTTTTATTGGCTACGTTGGTCGTTCTAAAGGTAGAGCGGTGCACAAGCGCACGCTGTCAAGGTGGATTATACTGACCATCAAGATCTGCTACGCCTTGGCTGGTAAGACTCCTCCTGAGGGTATTCGTGCTCACTCTACTAGAGCTAAGTCTTCAACATCTGCTCTGGCCCGGGGTGTTCCTGTGGCAGATATTTGTAAGGCCGCGACTTGGGCCTCCCTCCATACTTTCGCAAAGCATTATTGCTTGGACTCTGAGATGAGGAGGGAGGGCCACTTCGCGCGCTCTGTCTTGCAAGACTTTCTGGTATAGGAAGGTGGACACCCTCCTCCGGGAGTGGGGACTGCTGTGGGAATCTATTCACAAGGTGAGGAATCCACTGGCAGATGTATCCATCAGAAGAACAAGTTACTTACCTTCGGTAACGCTTTTTCTGGTGGATACAGTTTCTGCCTGTGGATTCCTCACCAACCCACCCGCCTCCCCGTTGTCCACCTTTTGTATACCATGAAATTGGTCTTGTTTGAAATGCTTATATTTTCTCTTGTACATTTGTAGGTAATGCTTGTTTGATTAGCATTCCTTTGTTTTGTATGCTATGTATATGTATTGGTTTTTCTATATACTGTGTATACTTGGGATTGTCGTTGGTTCACCTGTTCCCCTCGAAGGCACGGAAAAAATGGGTGGAACTGACGTCATCACGCCGACGTGGGCTTCTTATGGCTCCGATGACGTCGCACGGAGTCGCGTGCGGAGCCGATGTATTGTGACGTCGCCCACGTCGACGTGGAATGCTGGGGAAGAAAAGTTCCGTGGAATGCTGGCGCAGGGGATATTCACAAGGTGAGGAATCCACAGGCAGAAACTGTATCCACCAGAAAAAGCGTTACCGAAGGTAAGTAACTTGTTCTTTTGCCATAGACTTCAATGAGACCTATGTGAGTTCCTCCTGTGTCCAGCCGGACAGAGGAGCATTTAATCTTAAATGGTCAAAGAATTGTAAGTGAGAAATGAGAAGGCTGATGAAACAGGGGCACAGTCCTGTACCGAGTTTTCAACAGAGAGAGGAAAGAGAAAAGCCAGGAAATGAGAGGCAATTACAAATTGGTAACAGGCAAACAAGTTTTGGAGCGATCGTGGGGGCTTACAATACAATCAGTGACTTTAAGTAAGCTCTAACCAATAGTATCCACGGTGCATTTAAACAATTGCCATAATGTGGAACTATTAACAAGTCGACGTGACGTTTCGATCCCTAGCTCCTAGTATAGAGGGATCATCATCAGGACTAAAGAATTTGTCAACAAAGTAATGCCTGGTAGAATTATAACGCCTATAAACATTGAATGGAAGAAAGGAGAGAATAGAAATATGCAAAAAAGTCAACATTTTGCGTATTCAGAAATTTGCGTATTCAAAAGGACGACATATCAATTGTCATTTTGTGTGCTCAGGGGTTGCGCCGCATGCGACAATTGGTGAGGGGAATAAGCCAGTGATGAAGGGACTTCGTGAAATGATTAGTTCAGCGACGCACTTGGTTGGTGCTAGGCATGGTGCCAGGTGATGAGTGATGCCTGTGACATAATGTTTAAAAAATGGTGCATAAAAGGTATCGGTAGTTGGTGCGCCTGGCTGTCAAGCGGTGCACGGCGACGATTTCACGCGATAGTGATATCTATATATAACATGATGAGTAATGTCTGTGACATAACGATTTAAGAAAAGTGGTGCATGGGTGGTATCGATAAAAGGTGCGCCTGATTGACAGGCGGTGCACGACGACGATTTCACGCGATAGTGATATATGTACATATCAACAAGGTGGACAGAAAGGATAATTACCTAGGGGAGGGGTTTTTGGAATGGAAAAGGTAGATGTGTCTTCAAGAGGGCGGGATCCTTCTTGTTCACGGGCGATGCTGCTTGTGAAGTCAGCCGCGTTGTGAAATCTGTAAATGCATGTTGATTAGGAAATGACTGAGTCGGTGGCCGCGCGTTGGACTTAAATGAATGACCCGCTTACCGTGCAATTGGGAAGGCGCTATGGAATCAAAGGATAATGAGAGCGTCTAGGATTTGAAGCAGGGTTGCAGCCAATGGTGCTGTGCGTAGTCTTTTGGGTGCTAAGGGCGGGAGATACGGAAATTAAATTAATAGTATATTTCTTAAAATTGCAGTGCGAGGGAACGGCTTACCGTGAGTGAGATCAGGTACGCCACACGCGTCTGTTTGAAAGTGGCGAGGCGTGTCAGTGTCCGAAATTCATCCGGCAGCTGTTTATGCTGTCCGTATTCTTCGGGGCGCTAGTAACAGGAGATAAGGGAATTGAATGGAGACACGGCACTTTGGAAATTGTCCTCGGTCTATTAACAAGGGGGGCTTCTGTGCGGGAAATGAGGAAGGCTTACCGTGATTTAAAAAATGAAACCAGCGTACGCGTCTGGGATGAGGCGCGTCTGTGTCCGAAAATCAACCGGCAGCTGCGATGGCTGTCCGAGTCATGCTGAATGGAGGGGGAATCTTGTTAATAGAGTTATACTGGGAAGGTGGGACACACAGGGCTGTACGTTTAAGGAACGCTTACCTAGTCAAGGTCTTGTGGCCACAATGGGGAGTCCAAACCAGTCGGAAGTGGTGACAGGGCTGGGAGGGGTGAGAATTGGTTTATGTAAGCCGGACAGCGGAAATAGAAGAGGGGCTGTGTAATTGCATTGCGGCGGCCATTTTGGATTGGGGGGAAATGGTGTGTGATTAAATAAAGTTAAAACAATCCCGGTGATAAGTAAGTGAAACCGGTCGCGACAACAGGTTAAAATGCATTACAAACAAAATATGGGCAATTTACATGTGAATTGTATGTCTGGACTTTCAGGTGACATACATTTTGTCATTGTAGAAGGAAAGGTATTTGGAATAACATTTCAAAGGAGCGTTGTCCAATCTTCAGACCTATTTAGGCCTTTTCGAATAGAGTCATATGTGATAATTGCTTTCAGCTCTTCTTTGTTTAACATCTGGGCCATGTTGCCTCCACGTGGCGGTAGTTTGAGCACTTTCAATACTGTCCAGCGAATGTCGTCCTCACTGTGGTTGGCCTCTCCAAAATGATCAACCAGTGGTGCATTCAGAGTCTTACACCTAATTCGGCTTCTGTGCTGGCAGATTCTTGTTTTTACTTTCTGCGTAGTTTGGCCTATATAGACCTTTTGGCATGGGCACATGATGAGGTAAATTACATTTGCAGTGTTGCAGTTAGAAAATGAATTATTGATTGCTGTGATGTTGGTAAAGGTGAAACTTTTGCCTTCCATTGAAAACACACAAACATTACAATTTCTACATTTGAAATGCCCTAGGATGGGCGGGAGACCCCAGGTGCCCTCGAGAGTGGAAGTGTTGGCAGTGGAAGGCAGAGCTGCGCGGATCAGATGATCCTTTAGATTTTTGTTCTTTTTAAAGGCAAAAAGTGGTTTGTCTAATGTCAATGTTCCTGCATTTAAAATGGGCCAGTGAAGGAGTATCATTTTTCTCAGTTTGTTTGAGACTGGCGAGAAAGTGGTTACACAGGCTAATCGCTCGGTTTGTTTTTTTGGTTTGGGGGTTAGCAGAATTTCCCTCGGACAGTACCAAGCGCGTTTAGAGGCATTTTTAACGATTCCTTTTGGGTAGCCTCTTGCTTTCAATTTAGAGGAAAGATAGTTTGCTTCTCTAAAGTAGTCTGTCTTGCAAGAGCAATTTCTCCTTATTCTCAGGAACTGGGAATAGGGTAGTGAATCTCTGAGGGCCCTTGGGTGGTTGCTTGTGTAATTCAATAGAGTATTACGCTCTGTTGGTTTCCGGTATAGTCGTGTTAGTAATTCACTTTCACAGTGGAATATTGTAAGGTCTAGGAAGGCAATGGATTCTTTGTCAGTCGTGACAGTGAATGATAGACCTGAACAGTTATTATTCATCCAGTGTACAAAAGATGTTATGGATTCTGTGTTTTCCTGCCAGATTATGAAGATGTCGTCTATATACCTGCGCCAAAGGCGGATACATGGGAAGAAAGGGTTGGAATCAGTGAGAATAACATTGGATTCGAGTTGGTCCATAAACAGCACTGCCAGATTTGGGGCAAAAATTGCGCCCATTGAGGTTCCTTTGATCTGTTGGTAGTAAGTGTTGTCAAAAAGAAAAAAGTTTCGTGTGAGGCAGATTTCTAGGAGTTGCAAAACAAACATAGTGGGAACGGCATGGGGACGTGGTCTAGTGTCAAGAATCTTTTTAATTGCTACCTTTTATCGATACCACCCATGCACCACTTTTCTTAAATCGTTATGTCACAGACATTACTCATCATGTTATGTATAGATATCACTATCGCGTGAAATCGTCGCCGTGCACCGCTTGACAGCCAGGCGCACCAACTACCGATACCTTTTATGCACCATTTTTTAAACATTATGTCACAGGCATCACTCATCACCTGGCACCATGCCTAGCACCAACCAAGTGCGTCGCTGAACTAATCATTTCACGAAGTCCCTTCATCACTGGCTTATTCCCCTCACCAATTGTCGCATGCGGCGCAACCCCTGAGCACACAAAATGACAATTGATATGTCGTCCTTTTGAATACGCAAATTTCTGAATACGCAAAATGTTGACTTTTTTGCATATTTCTATTCTCTCCTTTCTTCCATTCAATGTTTATAGGCGTTATAATTCTACCAGGCATTACTTTGTTGACAAATTCTTTAGTCCTGATGATGATCCCTCTATACTAGGAGCTAGGGATCGAAACGTCACGTCGACTTGTTAATAGTTCCACATTATGGCAATTGTTTAAATGCACCGTGGATACTATTGGTTAGAGCTTACTTAAAGTCACTGATTGTATTGTAAGCCCCCACGATCGCTCCAAAACTTGTTTGCCTGTTACCAATTTGTAATTGCCTCTCATTTCCTGGCTTTTCTCTTTCCTCTCTCTGTTGAAAACTCGGTACAGGACTGTGCCCCTGTTTCATCAGCCTTCTCATTTCTCACTTACAATTCTTTGACCATTTAAGATTAAATGCTCCTCTGTCCGGCTGGACACAGGAGGAACTCACATAGGTCTCATTGAAGCCGATAATTGAACAGGCACGTCACCACTGGGCATGGCAGGGCACCGAGTGGGTTGGGCAGGCTGGTACTCTATGTGCACGTTCCACTGAGAAGGTGGTGCAGGTTTTGCCACCGAGGACTGCCTGTGCCAGCCGTTGCTCCTAGTAGACATCAATGCTCGGTCCTTCAACCTTCTCGGGCAGTCCCTCCACTCTAATGTTCTTCCGGTGCGATCACCCCTCAGCTTCATAAGCTCTGCGCTTTAACAAATCCACTTACTGCTGTAGAGTCACTATCTAGGCTTGTGCGTCCACCACTGTGGACCGTACCTCCACGAGGATGGACTAATGGGCCATTACTTTAGTTTTCAGTTTGTTATGCTCCTCTCGCATATGGCCAATGTCAGTGATCAAAGTGTCCAGTTTGGACTCAAAGGTCATCTTCAGGCCGTGCACGGCTGCCAGTACTTTGTGAATTTTGCGTTTGTGTCTTGCAGCACCAGGTCAGTGCTGAGGGGTGCCCCCACCAGTGCAACCTCCGCATCAGGTGGCAAGGGATTGTGGGAGTTGTCGCCTGGTTTGGGGTTCTTCGAGCGAACCATCACAACACCTTCGGGCTCTACAATGCTTAGGCATGAGTGTAATAAGCTCATGAGTGGTAGTCCACCATGTCTCTGCCACACAACTGCCCACCACAAAAGGCCGAAAAGAAGGGGGGCCCCCTGATCAACACCCCTAGGCATGGCCCTTCTGGAAGCAAGCCACCAAACAGAGCCAATCACTACAGCGTGGGGCATCGCAGCAGGTACATTGGAGAGAGGTGAGAGCTCGGGTCCTTATCATAGCTCACCTGAGTTCGCAGCAGAACAGAAGCACAATCACCCGCTCCAGCGGCAGGAGTTCATGTGTATACCCCCATGCAAGGGCTCCAGCCACTGTTGGGGGTGTGAGAAGTTGGCCTGATGTATGATGTCACTAGTTATAGTGTACACCTTATATCAGTCCAAACAACCCTTATGGTGATTGGTTGTAAAGTCAACCTTATAGACCAGCTATCCTAGTGGTAGCATGGACAAGAGCAGTCTTAGGCTAAACTCTGAATGGCATGTGAAGCCAGCTGTGATACCATATATAATCCCTTGAATACCAAATGAAAGGACACCACAACAGATATATATATAAAATAAAGTGTATTTATTCTAGTCAAACCCTCAGCACTCTTTATGAGATTAGAGGTAAGTACAGCACAGTCTTATTTTTGCATACATTAAGTCACACAGGTAAGTAATACAGTTAGACCCTAGGGGCCACGCAAACCATATACTAAAGAAGTGGTATAAGGACCACTGTCACGGAAATAGGATAGGCCTAGGGAATCGCTGGGGCTACACTACACTAGCAACAGTTAGGAAGTGGGAGGCCCACGGGATTCAGGTGCAGAGTGGAAACACTCACGCGTAATGCGTAAAAGTCGATAGAATTACTAGCAGTTAGAAATTAACAGTTTAAGGACACTTCTGAAGCAGCTAGAGAGTCGAGACTCGGAAACTAGACCCTAGGATAGTCACTACCCTTGTGAGCACCGAAGTACCCAAGTTACCTAGCCCACGGGCTGCGGGTGCATAGGTGTGAACTTGCGTCGGGTTTCGTCTTGGACTTCTATGGATGCCTGAAGGAAAGTTGCTGACAGGCAGTCAGTGAAGAGTGTCCGGTGGATCCCAAGGCTGGGATCAAGAAGAGAGGATACCTGCAAGCAGAAGGGACAGAGTCAAGGTCACTAGCCAGTGACCACGTGGAACCAGGAAGGAACCAGGCGATGTCGTGAAGATTGCAGGTGAAGGGTGAAGCTTGTCGCTGCAGCCACGGGTACCAGGAGACGTCGAGGACGACCAGGACCAGGAGGCGAGCTGTCCCACGAAGGCTCTTGCTGTCGGCGGCGTCGAAGTCGAACTAGGACTCACCAAGCCTTGGCAAGCGGAACCCACGAAGAACGGAGGACTTGCTTCTGGTGCAGACCAGGAAGGTCTGGGGTGCTTCTCTTTTGCAAAGAAGCGGGAGCCAGTCTGGAGGAGCCAAACCAGCAGTGAAGATTTCAAGGTGTGTCGTCACAGAGGCCGCTAGCCAACGGGCAAGCAACCGGACAGACGCGGCAAGCAGGAAAATGCAGAAGGGCCCCACGCAGGACTCGTGGAGTGTGGGGGGCTGATCTTCGGTGCAGATGGTGCTTGGGGTTGGGGCTTCTCAATCCCCGGTGCACAACTTCGAGGGTGCCTCAGAAGCTGCGCTGGAAGATACTCGCCACTTTTCCCAGGTAGCCGGTCCCACGTCTCTCGTCGCCTCCACGGATCTCAGCTCGGCTGTGGATCAGGGTCGGAGAAGTCTGGAAGTCAAGGCTCTGGTCGGGCTCTGCAGTCGGTCCCTCGTAGAACTTCAGCAAAGCAAAGGGTAGTCTCTTGATGGTGCCTGTTTGCACAGGGTAGCCACTCCTTGGCCACAAGGGAGATTCTTCAGTCTTCTTCTTTCGTCGAATGTCGAAGGTCCAGAGTTTCTGTTCAAGTTGCGGGTTCAGGATAATCTAATCTCCTGGGGCCCAGCTACCACTCTTATACTAATCTGGGGGGCTGGGTTGCCTGCTAGGTCACGCCTTATGGGTGGGACCTGGGAGGGGGGTGGTTACACCCCCTTCCCTTTGTCCAGTTTCGCGCCAGGACTGGGGCTGGAGTGCCCCAGCACCGGTTTGAACTGGACTATGCACGGGACACCTTGTGCCCCCCAGGCATGTCTCATTCTTTTCATCCCTCCCTGCCCCAATACACTAAGGCCTGTCTGGGGTGGTGCTCGCATCTCCCAAGGCAGGAAACCTATTGTCCAAGCCTCCCTTGCCGGGATCACTCCCAGCAGCAGGAGGTCAGACTTGTGTCTGTGGCAGCAGCATCCATTTTGTGATGCTGGGGCTCTGGTTAACTTTAACCGGGTAAGTAGGTTACAACATGTCTTCTCCCTCTAGATGGGAGGGATAATATCCTCATCCCCAGAAATGGGATGGGGGTATTATTCCAAAGTGTTACACCTTACACGACATGTTTTGATAAAGCCAAACCATAGTTACCATAACCGTTTAAGATTATAAGGCACTTTAAGAGTATATGGTAGGCTATATCATAGAACAGCTATAAGGACATGGTTCCGAAAGCTGCAGACAGGCTCAGCTCATGCCAGAGCACCATCTCACATGTTACCAAGCACTCTGCCTCCAGGATTGTTAAGGCCTGCCATAGGAGTGGCTGATAGGTACACATGTGTCTATATGTAAGTTAGGTATAGGAATACTACACCTAAGCAAGGAGTGATTACACGACCTTGCCCCAGCTGAGTGATCAGCCAGTTGTGTCATAATGGAAGGCCAGGCCAGGGGTGGCATAATACATGCTGCAGCCCCTGGTAGGCCTAGGGTACACTGTACAGGGGCCAATAAGGTGATCCTATCCAAATGGGTTATGCACCTAAAGTACATAGTATCAATTTAGAGAGAGAACAGCAGGGCTGTGGGTCTGATTAGCAGGCCCACAGCCACATCTAAGTCGAAAACCAGTAAAGCAAAAGCAAAAAGTGGGGGTGAACATAGAAAGCAGACCCTACTCTCCTACAGGGGGCAGCGAAAGGGATCCTACAGGTGGATCCACAGTGCCTTTGTGTCAGGGGTTGTGGTGGGACATCAACACCTCCTGGTATCTAAGTGTCCACAACACAAGCCAGGTAAATAGCAGGTTCCAAACAGCTGTGGTGCAAGGGGGGAGGGATCAGACTCGCTGCATGACCTTGCGGTTCTCCCCTGCAGCCACGGATGGGCTGGGCAGTGTCCCAAGGTAGATTAGCCCATGCCAATGGGAGCCTCACCACTACGGTCCACGCACGGAGGCCACAATCTCGCCTTAGTCATGCTGCTGGGCCGCCGGTGACATCATGGAGAGCGGGGGCGAAGGGCCTCCTCATGGCCCCATCACTTGGCTCCCCTGTGATGATGAGCAGGAACCGTGCACCACCCAGTGCTTTGGAGGCAGCACCACTCGTCTGATCACTGAAGTGCAGCCCAGATTCTCAGGGGCAGTGGGCCTCCAATCGGGCCAGTTGCAAGAGGGCAATGCCCGGCACTAGTCGCGAGCAGTAGTGCTGCCCTCTCCGCGCCGTCTTCTCTACTGAAGCAGGAGACTCGCTCACAGTGGCACCAACCCCAATAAGGTAGCTAGCAGTCGGGTGTGCACCCTGCAAGTTGGCAGTGGGTGGATGAGCCCTGGATGGGGTGGATTTACAGGATAATCGTGGCGTTGGGAGAGAGCACGCGCCTATGCCATTCCTCCCATTGCTTCTTGGCCACAACCCCACTGTAAACAGATTCTTAGAGCCACAAGAGCACCGTTTGCAATGAAAACTTATACCTAATAGTGGAATTGTATCACATATTGGCCAAGACCTTGGATCTTGTTTTCAATGTCACTGTATCTTTTGTTCCATATGTGTTAGAGCTGGTGAAATCAGAGTTGTGCTTCTAGAAAAGTGAATTTTGTTGTAATTTCAAGGTATCTCAGAAGGCCAGATAAACCGTCTTTGTTCGCTACTAGACTGTTTAAGGAATTCATGAAAGGTTTGTGATCTTTCTCTCTCAGAGGATCTCCACTGATAATCATAAGCACTGAACAGTCCTGGCCACATGTGAGGTCCCTGGAGCATATGCTTCAAAGTAACATTTCCTCTGAGAAGAGTTTTCACCGCTATTGTTTTGCAATAGGATGGATACGTCTTCCTGTAGTTGCTCAAGATGCGAAGGAGATGATATCTTTGGTGGTATTGCTGGCGGAGGATACTTCAATCTGAGACAGTATAAATTTTGTACAATATTCAGAACCCTTCTCTTCCAGGGGATCCTCATCAATAGTCATAAGCACTGAATATTCCCGCCCATGTGCGGGGACCCCGGAAACAATAAAAATTATATATGAAAAACACATATATATACAGCTCTGTATATGTATAAACACATATATTATTTTTTCCAAACCAATGCAGCCCCCATAGTAGGCTAGACAATGTAATAATAATGAATGTCAACATTCCCAGATAGATATAAATATCTAAATAAACACCCTAGGGATACAAATGCACCTGAAAACTTTTTATTTTTTTTAATGAGACAAACCTCATGAGAAAGAAAAAAACACTGTGCCAAACACAGAAAAAAACATTGTTAGCCTGCAGACTGCATTGTAATACAATACCATAGAGACTGAAAAGCCTTGTACAGATAAAAACTGGCACTGTGCCTTTAAGGCAGCCCTGATCCCAAGATCCCATCATGCCTCAGGGGTGACAGTTGGGTCAGTTGTTCTTTCCGGCTCCTTCAGTCAGGACCCTGGAATTCAGCTCTCTTCTTTTCTTTTCTTTTGACTTTCTAGTCAAGAACTTACCAAATTTTGGTGATTTTTTTTTTTTGCTTCATTCGAAATATTCTCCTGTTTGGTGAAGCATTTACTGACTTTCCTGAAAGATTTTTAACTTTTTTCTGTCAAAAATGCCTTCCTTGTTCATGGCCTGTCCATCCTGTGGTAAAAAGAAGGCTACTTCGGATACACATGATGTGTGTATCATTTGTCTACCTGACGCACATTCTCCTGCTTCCTGTCGTCATTGTAAAAACCTTTTAAAGAGGACTTTGAAAGAAAGGGAGAGGATGAGGCTTTATGGCCTTTCTGAGATGCGGTCAACGTCAAAGCAGTTGATCCCTGTTTGTTCTCCATCGGCGTCGGGCTCGGCGTCGAAGACTCCAGCGGCGGGATCGTCGTTGAGAGGTGAAAAGACAAGGGAGAGTCAGGCTTCCAAAAGAAAGTCAGCGTCGAAGCAAGACCCGGCGGCGAAACGCAGATGTTCGTCGTCGAAAGCATCGCCGTCGAGAAAGCATCGATCGGCGTCAAAGGAGAAGCATCACCGTTCGGCGACTTCTGGCGGAAGTCGATGTCGAGGGAAAGGCACAGACGCTCGCCGTCAAAGTCAGCAGCGACGTCGAGGCGAAGATCGTCGTCTAAGCAAGGATCGATGTTGAGGCAGACGCCTCCTTTGGGATCGACGTCGAGGGAGGCGCCTCCGTCGACAAAAGTATCCATGACGCCGAAACAGCCATCCACGGCGAGGATACAGACGTCGAGGCGAAGTTCCCCGTCGGGTTCTAGGCCTCCGTCCAGGATAAGCCCTCCGTCGACGACAAGGCTCTCGACGTCGAGGCACGACTCATCGCCGTTCATCCAGTCGGCGTCGAAGTCCAGATCTCCGGTGATAGGCTTATCGCCGTCGAGACAGTCCGCTGCTGTGAGGCTTCAGGAGTCGTCAGGACTTAGATCGACGTCCAGGTCAGCGTCGAGACGAAGGTCTCCGCATAGAGAGACGTCAAGACAACGATCTCCCCCTGATGTGGCATCGGAGCATGGTTCAGCGTCTAGGTCTCCACCTATTTCCATTTCTCCATCGGCTTCCGCAGGATCAGGATCTCCTCTGTCTCCTTCAAGATCCAGATCCCCAGAAGTGGTGAATTCTTCTTCAGGTCCCCTTTCCCCAGTAGAGCATCCTCGACCAGCAGAAGCTCAATTGGGAGCGTCACCGACAATCCAAAGGCGGGAAGAGGGACGTCCATACCTCCACATATACCTTCTATGGCACATGCAGTGAGCATTTCCTTGGCTAGATTGAGGAACCTTGCCCAACGAAGGAGACCAGCAAGTTCTCATTCTCGGGAAAGAGCTTATGGACGACGCTCTCGTTTACGTTCGTCCAGGAGAAGATCGAGATCCACTTCTCGCAGAAGAGAGGCGGTGCGATCTGAGAAACGAAGGCGTAGGTCTCCTACAACTTCTTCATCTAGTCGTTCCTCCAAGAGAAGTTACTCCCCCACACTGTCAGATACGCCACCATCTCGAGTTTCTCCAGTGGATGACATCAGCACATTTCAAGAGGTTTTGGTCAGGGGAGCGGCCAAGTTGAACATTCCTATGCCTGTTCAGGAAACCACTTCCTCAGTCATCTTTGAGACCCTTCATGAAAGGACGGCGGCTCGTCCACTGTTGCCTCTGGTTCCTGGGTTGCTAAAACCAGTGATGGACGTTTTCCTAATCCCGGCTACCATCAAGTCGGCTCCGGCAAGAATCCTTAAAAAATATCGACCCGCTGCAGATGATCCCCTGTTTCTCAAAGCTGATCCTCCTGATTCTGTAATCACGGCGGCCGCTAGAAAAACACACTCAGTGGTGTTGTCGTCTACAGTCCCTCCGGACAAAGAGAGCAAGACGCAAGATTCTTGGGGTAGAAGAGTATGCGGATCGGCCGCTTCCAAATTAAAGGTTGCTAGTGCCTCAGCGCTCTTAGGGCACTACGACAGAGCGCTTTGGGATTCTCTCCAAAGATTCACAGACAGACTTCCTCAGGAAGATAGTAAGGATTTTGAGGAGATCCTGCCGGAGGACAGCTTGGTTTCCAATCAAGTTATAAGTGCAGCAGCAGACGGACCTACTCTGGCAGCTCACTCCTACGCCCATGGCATTTCGGCCAGAAGATCCTCTTGGCTGAGGTTAACGGCTCTTGAACCTGAGGCTCAATCTAGGATTCTCAACCTACCTTTTTCTGGAACCTCTCTTTTTGGCTCACACACAGACGACGAGATGGCTCGAATGAAATTAGAGCTTGAAACCATGAAAGCTGTGGGTCTGGAGAAGAGGAAGGAGTTTCGCCGTCGTAAGGGATCTGACAGGCGTACCTTCCTACAGAGGGTTCAAATCCCTCACTGGCAAAAGAACCAAGACCAGCAAGGGCAGAAAAAGCAGGAATTCCAGTCTCGTCGATCATCAAGAGGACGAGGGAATAACCGCCAATCCAACAGTGGTAACAAAGCTCAAGGCAAACAATGAGCGATCGCTTCCTCCAACGCCGTCCACCACTCTAGTGGGAGGAAGTATTTCACAACATCTCCAAGAGTGGCAAAACATCACCAGAAACAAGTGGGTTCTAACTACACTGCGACAGGGATACTCTCTTCGTTTCCGGAGTCTTCCTCCCTCAATCCACCCAGTGCATTCGAATCATCAGCTCAAGATGCTACCGGAGGAGGTGGCTACCCTTCTTCTCAAATCGGCCATAGAAAGGGTTCCAAGAGCACAGAGAGGGAGAGGAGTCTACTCCAGGTATTTTCTGATACAGACAAGAAGTCCAAAAACAGAGTTCAGGCCCATCTTGGATTTACGAACACTCAACAAACATATCAAAAAAGAGAAGTTTCGCATGTTAGCAATCCACCAAATATATCCACATCTCCGTCGAGGCGATTGGATGTGTTCGCTGGACCTACAAGATGCGTACTTTCATATACCCATCTGCCAACGTCATCGGAGATACCTGAGATTTGTGGTTGGAACCTCCCACTACCAGTTCAAGGTTCTACCATTTGGCCTGAAATCAGCACCTCGAGTGTTCACAAAGTGCATGGCGGTGGTAGCTGCTGCCCTGAGGCGCGCAGGAGTCTTCGTCTATCCCTATCTAGACGATTGGTTACTAAAAGGTCCATCACCCCAGAGTGTAAGCTGACACGCTGCCTAAATCTGTGTCACCGATTGGGGCTCCGGGTGAATTACAAAAAATCCACCCTCAAACCAACGCAAAGGATACATTACCTAGGAGCACTTATAGATTCCGAAGTAGGAAAAGTGTTTCCTTCGGAGGAGAGACAGTTATCCCTCGCTCAAAAAGGCAAATGTATCATGGTCTACAGCGCGACAGATATCATCCCTGCTAGGGGCCATGGCATCTTGCATATTCCTAGTGCCCAACGCCAGGTTAGGAATGCGTCCTCTCCAACAGGATCTAGAGGACAAATGGGACCAAAAGGTTTCTCTTTGGGAGGACAAGGTGTGTATTTCAACAACAGCCAGGCAGTCGATCAGGTGGTGGACGAGACGGATCAATCTACGGGTAGGAATTCCTTTTCATCAAGAACCCCCATCGCAAACATTGATCACCGACGCATCGCTCCAAGGGTGGGGCGCGCATCTGGGGACTCTGCAGACCCAAGGGCTTTGGTCCAGCAGCGAGCAGCTGTATCATATCAACATGCTAGAGCTCAGGGCAGTCCATCTTGCCCTCAAAGCTTTTCTGCCCTCAATCAGAACGAGTTCCATTTTAGTACAAACGGACAACACCACCACTATGTACTACCTAAACAAGCAGGGAGGTACTCATTCCAGGACTCTCTCGCTGGAGGCTCAATCCCTATGGCACTGGATCCTGGCAAGGAACATTTCCGTAACGGCGGTACACCTACCAGGCGAGCTCAACGTTCAAGCGGACTCGCTCAGTCGGCACTTTTAAGATACAGAGGACTGGGTCCTCAACGACGAGGTGCTAGAGGACATTTTCGAGGAGTGGGGCCGTCCGCAAATAGATCTCTAGGCGGACGAAAGCAACACAAAATGCCGAGGCTTCGCCTCAAGGTACTATCGACCAGGGTCAATGGGGAATGCCCTTTTGATCGACTGGTCAATTACATTTGTGTACGCCTTTCCTCCTCTTCCGCTAATCCCGAAAGTGGTGACCAAGCTGCAACACTCAGCCACCAAGATGATCTTGATAGCACCGGACTGGCCGAGGCAGTGGTGGTACCCAGATCTCCTTCATCTATCGATCCGCCCGCACAGGCGTCTGCCGTGCAGGCCGGACTTGCTAACCAAGATGCAGGGGAGGATTTACCATCCCAACCTTCCCTCACTGAGCTTAACAGCATGGCTCCTGAAGTCCTCCAGTATGGCCATTTACACCTTCCTCAGGAATGTATGACCATATTGAAGGAAGCTAGGAGACCTTCTACAAGGCACTCATACTTCTGTAAGTGGAAGAGATTTTACATATGGTGTATTCAAAATCAATATAACCCTACAAAAGGTCAAGAGGAAGTGATTCTACCTTATCTCCTTCACTTAGCCAAGGCGGGATTGAAAGTTTCCTCCATCAAAGTGCACCTGGCAGCCATTACGGCCTATAGGCGCTCTCCCTCTCAGCATTGATTCTTTAAACTACAAGTGGTGAAGGACTTTTTGCAGGGCCTCAAAAAGGTTTACCCCCCAATAAGGCCTCCCTCGCCTCCTTGGGAGCTGAACCTAGTTCTTTCAAAGCTTACGAGCATACATAAGGCTACATTACAGCATCTTACGTGGAAAGCAGCTTTCTTGGTAGCTATTACCTCAGCACATAGGGTGAGTTAAATACAAGCCCTTTGCTCAAAAGAACCCTACACGGTTTTTCACCTTAATAGAGTGGTTATGAGGACACATCCATCTTTTTTACCTAAAGTGGTGTCCGATTTTTATGTAAATCAGACTATCCCGCTACCAACTTTCTTTCCCAACCCCTCCTCGCCAGCTGAGAGGGCGTTACATTTTTTGGATCTTTAGCGAGTTCTCAAATTCTACCTGGATAAATCTAAGACTATCAGAAAGTCTGACCAACTGTTTGTAAACTATGGTGCTGTCCGTACAGGTTTTGCAGCATCTAAATGCTCTATTGCCAGATGGATTGTGTCAAGCATTAAATTGGCTTACCAACTAGCTCAAAAACCGTTGTGGCCTCTACCTAAGGCACATTCCACAAGAGGAAAAGCGGCTACTGCTGCGTTTCACAATAATGTCCCACTCTCCGAGATCTGTAAAGCAGATACTTGGAGATCTGTCCATACATTCACGAGACATTATTGTCTGGACTCGGACACCAGAGCAGACACTCAAGTAGGGCAAGCCTCATTGAGGAACCTGTTCAACAACTGACTATCTCGGTTGTTTTTTCATTTCAGTACAGTTCTCATTTGCCTGCAGGTGGAAGGTGGGCTCGCTATTCTATTCAGTGCTTAGGACTATTGATGAGGATCCCCTGGAAGAGAAGGATAAGTTACTTACCTGTAATCCTAGTTCTCTTCCAGGGGTATCCTCATCAAAGTCATAAGCAACCCCCCCGCCTCCCCAGGCAAATGAGAGGATTATATTATTAAATATGAAAGAAGTATATCTTTGTGTCTAGACCTACGGGTCCCGCAAAGAACAACTGACCCAACTGTCACCCCTGAGGCATGATGGGATCTTGGGATCAGGGCTGCCTTAAAGGCACAGTGCCATTTTTTTATCTGTACAAGGCTTTTCAGTCTCTATGGTATTGTATTACAATGCAGCCTGCAGGCTAACAATGTTTTTTATCTGTGTTTGGCACAGTGTTTTTTTTTTTCTCATGAGGTTTGTCTCATTAAAAAAAATAAAACGTTTTCAGGTGCATTTGTATCTCTAGGGTGTTTATTTAGATATTTATATCTATCTGGGAATGTTTACATTCATTATTATTACATTGTCTAGCCTACTATGGGGGCTGCATTGGTTTGGAAAAAATTATATGCGTTTATACATATACAGAGCTGTATATATATGTGTTTTTCATATATAATTTTTATTGTTTCTGGGGTCCCCGCACATGGGCGGGAATATTCAGTGCTTATGGCTTTGATGAGGATACCCCTGGAAGAGAACTAGGATTACAGGTAAGTAACTTATCCATGTGTCACTGGTTATATTTTTCCACTCTTCCAGGTAAGCTGTAATGCTATGGATAATGGAGGAGGGGAACAGAAAACTCATTGCTTGCACCCGGGGTTTGGTTTAGTGACTTGGTCAGGTTGTTGTTTTCCTCCTCTACTTGTAGGGCCTATAGGAATGGCTTCTATATTCCTACTTTTTTTTTAGCCTACTGTCCACATTGAGTTATGGTATGTATTCATGCAAGACATCGTGTCAGCATGAGGTTCAAACAATGTGTTCCCTGGAAAAAGGGGGTTTTAAGATCCAGTGTTGGGGTTCAGGTTTCAGCCCTGTGAGTTTGAGCCAAGATGAGCAATGTAAAGCAAACCATGACAGTACCCTTGAGCTGCTGGTATGGAAGTGCCAGCTGCAGCACTGATAATCTGCTTGGATACCATCATGCCCTCATTGACGATTTCTTATAAATCTCGATGACCGATGTAGTGGCCGTCAAGATAATATTTAATTTGTTGGCACCCCTGATCAGAACCTCTAGGAAGGTATTAATATCATCTACAGGAGACATCCACACTGGAGGTGAGTCTGTCAATGTAGAAGAGACCAGAAGAAGTGGTTGTATGATCCGATCTTAACAATCTCGATCTGGGTGGAGAATCGATTCTGGAGGTTGAACGTTTGGGAGAAATTGATCTATGGTGATGATGGTAACAGCTGGACTTTAATCTAGACCCAGACCTGTGACGAGGTCTGGTATAATGTGATCGAGATCTAGAGTGCCTTGGTGCCGGTGTAATTGGGGCAACCAACTTGTGTGTGCCTGACTGGTCTGCACCAGCGTGGCACTTCTAGACAGGTTTCTGACCCCCTGAGGTAGGAGCCTTCTGCTCTTATGGGTCAGAAGCAAAGCCTGCTGTGGGTGGATGTGCTTCATACCTACCCCCAAGAAGGCACAGCATAGCTCAGCGGTGAGCCTTAAAGGCTTCCTGCCCTTTGTTTTGCTGACCAAGGCCTCTCAAGCTAGTGGAGATGCCTGCCCCTGACCAAGACCACTTTTGGCAGCAAGGTCGGCAGGAAAATCACTAAGCAGGAGAGGTGTGTCCTCTCTCAGCCACTACCAACACTAAGGTGCCCCGAGTTGAACAGTCCCCCTCCTTTGGAAATCCTCCATATTGTTTTGAAGGATTCTAGCTAGTAGGGTTAGGGGTAGGCCCCCTTCCCAGAGGGAGTGGACATACAAAGGGTGTAATTCATTGGCTACTACCTTTGAACCCCTGTAATGTCCCAAAATTGAGTATTTAGTGGCACCCCTGAACCTTAATCCTCAGATTACGGATGACCTACAAAGAAGAGCCATGCAGCAGCGAAGACTAAAGACACCAATGGACTGGCCCTAGCCCTACCAGCCTGTCCGCAGCATTCAAAGACCCTGCCCAGCGAACTCCAGAACTCTGTGAGGATGCCTGCCTTCTAAAAAAAGACTGCTGCTCTCATGTGGACAGCGGACCTGTCCAGAAGAAAACCAAGTTTAAAGATCAAAGCTCTGCCTGTGGAACCGCAAAGTCGACTCCCTCTGTGCCGGACACCTTCGGCCCAAGTCCAAGAAGCCGGCAGAGCCAGAAAAGGTTCCCCAGAGATCCTGAGCAAGAGTCGCTCTTGGGTTGACCCCTGCCAGACTCCATGTCCATGCCTGCACCCTCAACTGCACTGGTAATCTGACTTTCAACTCCAAAGGACACCACAGCACCCAGAGCCCCTGGGCCTTGGGGACATCTACTGATGGTGTCCCGATGCTCCAGCATATCCCAACGTACCTGTGCAGCTCTAGGTTTCTTTCATCCAGCCTCCTGGCTTAAGCCTACAGCCTTTTTCCAAGTTCGAAATTCCCCATTGGTTTGCATTGGGTGCCACTGGAGGTTTAAGTTTGCTGCTGCCTTGTGGCCCCTCCTGTTCTCACCTTAACCCCCGGGGAGTGGGTTCCAAAACCGTGCTACTCACCTGCAGGTAGTACACTTTGATTGCACCCTTTCTCCATTGAATAACATTGGCACCAGATACTGAGTTTGACCTCTGCACCCGGCAGGCCCTGTGCCGTTGGGGGTGCACGGAGGTCTCTTACCTGAACCTTTTCTGGTACTGATTCTTCATCCAAAAGCTTAAGGTCGTAACACATTTACCTACCTGCAAATTGCTGATTGGGTTTCCTCCAATAGGATAACAATTGTATTAATTGAAAAATGCACTGTGTCCACTTTTGATATTGAAAAACAGTGATATTGAAAAACGTATTTTGCTGCAATAAAACACCTTTGGTTCTAAAAAAATAAATATACTAAAAGTAAGATTTTTACAGACGATTGGTCTCGGATTTAATATTTGAGTATATGTAATCATTTCTTGCTTGTGTGCGTACAGCAAGTGCCTAGCACTGCCCTCTGATGAACCTAACTGCTCAACCATACTACTACAAAAAAGATCATTAGTAGTATCTACTTTAGCCTCTTGGGTTCCACTGGACTCTGTGCATACTATACCTTACTCTGGTATAGTATATACAGAGCCAGCTTCCTACAACATCCTCATACATCGGGCAATCCATCACCGTGCTGTCTTTCTACACTCCACCTCACACCTAAGTAGGAGGAACGCATAGACTGTCTTGACTGTAAGAGGGCCCTCAGTTTTTAAATTGATCAGTCTAGAGACAACTGTTTGTGACTTTTCTGGTGTGAAAAAGGGTAAAGCAGTGCAAAGGAGAGCCATCTCCCAATGGATTGTGGTACGTATTAGATGTGCTATTGACTAGCCAAAAAGTCGCCCCTGAAAGGCTCGCATGCTCATTCACCAGAGCAAATGCTGCTATGTGGTGTGCTAGTCTTGAACTTGTGTCAAGCTGCTACGTGGGTGTGCCGTCACACTTTCAAGAAGCACTTTTACCTAGATAACCAGGTCCAGCAGGTTGGGCATTTCATCTAATCTGTCCTGCAGGATTTCCTGATGTGAGCCATTCCACAGACTCACCACCGGGGTTGGTACTGCTTGGGTATATTTTTATAAGGCGAGGAATCTGCAGTTTGTTACCTCTGTTTATAGGGTTAAGGAGATCCCGGCCTGACCAGCTTATGAACCCTACACCTCAGTTAATGTTACCTCAGTTTATAGGGTCAAGAAATAGTGGCAGCTAGGTAGACTATCACTGCACCACCAGTGGGTAGCGAAGGATTTGGGACTCTGGTAGGACTTTGCCGCTTACCAACTATACTGCTACTAGCACAAGACTTTTTTTTGCCAGAAGAAGCCCTTGTTTGGGGCGGAACGTGTTGGTTACGTCTGATTGTTAGATTTTCAAGATTGAAAGAGAAGAGACAAAAAAAGAACTTTGAAGCAATTTTGGACTTTATAAATACTTTTTTAAATGACTTTTTCATTTATGTGTTGCCTCTTATCCCTTGTGTTCTCAGTTTATAAGGTTAATGAGATCCAGGCCCGATTGGCTGACGAACACTCCACCTCAGTTAACATTACCCAAGTTTATAGGGTGAAGGAGATCCAGGCCTGATCGTCTTACGAACCTTAGACCTCAGTTAACGTTCTCAGTTTATACGGTTTAGGAGACCCAGGTTTGATTGGCTTCTCTTCCAGGGGATACTCATCAATAGTCATAAGCACTGAATAGTCCCGCCCACTTGCGGGGACCCCGGAGCAATAGCCAATAATATGCATATATCTACATACATATATATATATAGATATGCATATATATACATATGCAGCCTGAAAACATGTTACTAGGCTCAAAACTGCCACAATTGCATTGTAAATCTTTTACATTTGAAAAAATAAAGACCTACAAGTCATGATATACTTATGATACATATAAAGAAAACTGCTTTGAGTTTGCTTTCAAACACACAACCTTTATTTTCAAAGGTAAAAAGGTAAGATCATAGAGGCAGATTAGCCTAGAAAGGCTGCATATAGAAACAATTGGAAAACTGGCACCGTGCCTTTAAGACCTCCAGGAACCCCCAGGCTCCCATCATGCACCACAGGTGACAGGTCAGTTATTTTTTCCGGCTCCTTCTGTGAGGATCCTGGAGCATTGAGCTCGCCAGTTAGTTATTTTTAATCACTATTTTTCTGTTTTAAAGTGAACTTTTTTAGTTTCACTCGACGTCTTTAGTACTTAGTTTACTAATTGTTGTTTTTTCTGACTTTTGGATAGTTTTTCCTGTCATAATGCCGACCTTATTTAATAAGTGCCCAACCTGTGGATAAAAGATGGCTAAGTCAGACCCTCACTCGGTCTGTATTGCTGGTCTTCCTTCATCTCACAAGCCAGACCAGTATTACCACTGCAGCAAGTTTTCAAAAAGAAACCTTATGGAAAGGGAGAAAATTAGGCTGCACTCCATGTAGGAGAGAGGAAAAGAAACAGCAAGTGGGTGAGAAGAACACCCCTCAAAGAATCCTTCCTCTCAACCAACGCTGGAGCGCAAAGAGAAAGGTGAGAAAAAGAAACATCGGTCTCACATGCCATTGAGGGACAGATAGACATCCAAAATACCTTGGTGTTCCGAGTCGGCGTCGAAATCGTCGTTGAGGCGTCCTTCGCCAATCGAAGCAAACTACTTCAGGTGAGAAGACCCATAGGAAGAAGTTGACACCAACACGTAGGCGGTCCAGGTCTGGCTCGCCTACGACGTCAAGAGGCCGTGACTCGACGTCGACTCATCAACGTCGAAGCCCGCCGCAGAGAGGTGCCATGGCGACGTCGAGATCGCCGCCGTCAAAAGGTCCACTTGCATCAACGTGGAGCCGAACACCGAGGGCCTCGACACCGGTGAGGCACAGTCGTTCACCATCGATGCGCCAGCACAGGCATTCATCGTCGAGGCGCATGATGTCGACTCATCCATCGCCAAGGGGATCGACGTCTAGGAGGTCACCGTTGAGGAGATAGACGTCGAGATCTCGAAAAACACCCTCTGTATCTAGGAGGTCAAGATCGCAATCTAGGTCGACATCGAGGAGATTTCCTCCTGCAAAGAGACCTAGGGTGGCGTCGAGAGACCGCTCAACACGGGATGCCCAGGTGGCGACGTCAAGGTGTGCCTCTCCCTCCCCAGGACTTCAGATAGTGCAAGTCACTCCTGAACCCTCACCAGTGCCGTCTCCAGCCCCTGCAACTAATATCTCCCCGAGAAGGCTAGGGGACATAAGAGTGAAAGATTCGCAGGATTACAAGACTGCCACGTTCCTCTACAAGATCCAGATCTCCTATAATTCAATCAGTACACTCATTTGAAAGACATGAGCGACGTGCCACTCCACAAAGGTCCCCATCTTTGAGAAGGAGCTCATCACGTTCTCCTCGGAGTCAGGCATCCAGATCTCGCCACCGCTCTCCTAGAAGACAAAGCCATAGATCTTCCTCGTGGTCTTCAAATTCCATGGCAGATTACTCTCCTACTCTTTCTTCCTCTCCTCCGAGTAGAATATCGCCCATTGATGATATCCTGACCTTCAATGAGGTTCTATGTCGAGGGGCTGCGAGGCTTCAGATTGAAATGCCGGTTTCCACAACTAAAACGTCAATCAAAACACTTCACCAAAGGTCTTCCTCTAGACCATTGCTTCCCCTAGTGCCTGGCCTGCTAGAGCCTACTCTTCAAAAGTTTCTTACTCCAGCATCGGTGGGGGGCGGCCCCATCTCTGATCACTAAAAAGTACAAGGCTCCTGAGAATGACCCCTTTTTTCTGAGGGCTGACCCTCCACCGGACTCGGTTATTGTTTCAGTTGCACGGAAGAACCAGGCGGGGGCAGCCTCATCTGCGGTACCCCCCCTCCCCCCCCCCCCCCCCTGATAGAGACAGTAAGGCCATGGATTCAGTTGGCAAGAGAATGTGCACCCCCTTGGCATCTTATTTGAGGAGTATCCATTTCTACCTTGAAGAGTGGACCAGAATCGCACTAGAGAAGTGGGTGCTCAATATTGTGAGGAATGGGTATTTGATCAGGTTCAAGTCCCCTCCACCTTCAATTCCTCCTCAAAAGACTATCATCTATCATCCATCGCATAAATCTTCTGAGAGAAGAGGTGTCCGCTCTACTCCCAAAGGAGGCCATCGAGGAGGTCCCATGGCATCAACGTCGACAGGGGATCTACTCTAAATACTTTTTGGTCCCAAAGAAAGGTCAAAACAAGGAGTTCAGGTCTATACTAGATCTCAGGCTTCTCAACAAGTTCATTCTGAGAGAGAGGTTCGGAATGCTGGCATTACATCAAATAATCCCGCATCTACATCAAGGGGACTGGATGTGCTACATAGATCTTCAAGATGCCTATTTCCACATACCAATCTCTCCAAAGCATCAAAAGTTTCTAATGGTTTGCATCCAGTCAGACCACTTCCAGTTCACTGTCCTGCCCTTCAGTCTGAAGTCTGCCACTCGCGCATTCTCAAAGTGCATAGCAGTAGTAGCTGCTTTCTTTAGGAAGATACAAATTTTCATCTACCATTACCTAGACAACTGGCTTCTCAAGAGTGCGTCTCCAAGTGTTCTACAGCAGCACCTCGCGTACTGCATGCAACAACTACATCAACTGGGTCTCCACGTCAATTTAAAAAAATCCATCCTCAATCCAACACAGAGGATACATTACCTGGGCGCAACTTTGGACACAGTAAACGCAAGAACGTATCCTTCGGAGGAGAGACTATCATCCATTCTCCACAAATGTCAGACTCTCCTAAAGATACCACGGCCAGGCAGGTCTCATCTCTACTGGGTTCGATGGCCTCGTGCATTTTTCTAGTTCCAAACACCAGACTTCACATGAGACCTCTACAGCAGACTCTAGAGGATCAGTGGTCCCAGATCTTCAATTACTGGGAGGACACTTTAACTCTACCTCTGTCTGTCCGGCTCTCCATCAGATAGTGGCTGCGACGGACTTATCTCATCGTAGGAGTCCCCTTTCAACAGGAGCTGCCCAAGCAGACTCTGGTGATGGATGCATCCCTTCAGAGATGGGGCACTCATATGAGGCCACTACAGATCCAAGCAATGCGGTCAGAGAAAGAGCAACTATACCACAAACATGCTGGAGCTCAGAGCGGTGCATCTAGCTCTCAAAGCGTTTTTTCCTTTCATCAAATCGACTGCTCTGCTTGTTCAGACATACAATACAACGATGTACTACCTGAACAAGCAGGGGGACACCAGGTCCAGACCCCTGTCACTGGAAGCACAAGCGATTTGGAAGTGGCTTCTTGCACGAGACATGAAAGTCTCCGCAATTTACTTACCAGGCATTCTCAACGTCCAAGCGGACGACCTAAGCAGGCATTTCGCAGAAGCACACGACTGAGTGCTAAAACAAGAAGTGGCGCACAACATCTTCTACAACTGGGGAACACTAGACATCAATCTCTTCGCGGACACAGAAAACGCAAAATGCCGCATCTTCGCCTCCAGGTACCCGCAACCAGGATCCTAGGGGAATGCTCTGTTGATAGACTGGTCAAAGACATAACTCTACGCCTTTCCACCAATTTTTCCTCATTTACATGGTGATCAGGAAACTGTACTATTCCAAGACAGAGATGATCCTGGTTGCTCCAGAGTGGCCTTGCCAGTGGTGGTACCCGGACCTTCTTCATCTGTCCAAAGTACCACACAGGAGGTTGCCATGTCATCTGGATCTGCTGACCAGGGCGGGAGGCAAGGTGTTCCATCCAAACCTACCATCCCTGAGGTTAGCAGCAGGGCTCCTGAGTTCATCCAATATGGACATTTAGGTCTCTCTCAAGACTGCATGCAGATCTTGAAGGAGGCACGGAGATCTTCTATTAGGAAGCCTTATGCTTTTAAGTGGAAGCGCTTTTGCATGTGGTGTACTGCTGAGGGTCATGATCCTATTCGAAGTCAGGAACAGGTACTGTTACCATACTTACTATATTGGCCAAAGCAGGTTTGCAATACTCCTCCATAAAGGTTCACCTGGCAGCGATAACAGCATATAGAAAGTCTCCCACTCAGGCTTCCTTTTTTTAAATGCCAGTTGTTAAGGATTTCCTGGAGGGTCTAAAAAAGGTCTACCCACCCGTTCGGTCTCCATCTCCTCCCTGGGAGCTTACTGTGGTCCTCTCTAAGATTATGGGTCCCCCATTCGAACAAATTCACAAAGCTTCCCTTCAGCATCTTTTGTGAAGACTGCTTTTCTCGTAGCAATCACATCTGCCCGCAGGGTGAACGAAATACAAGCCTTATGCTCTACAGAACCTCATCTCGTTTTTCACGCAAACAGAGTGGTGTTACGTACTCACCTGAGGTTCCTTCCTAAGCTGGTCTCGGAGTTTCACATCAACCAGTCGGTTACTCTTCCTACTTTCTTTGCAAACCCCGTCACTCCTGCGGAGAGATCTCTGCACTCTCTAGATTTAAAAAGTGTGTTAAAATTCTATCTTGATAAAACAAAAAGTGTACGAAAATCTGACCAACTGTTTGTGAATTATGGTCCATTGAACACTGGTTTCCCTGCCTCTAAAAGGTCCATTTCTAGATGGATAGTGTCATGTATCATGTTATCTTATCAACTGGCACATAAGCAGCTCCCGGGCAAGCCGAGGGCGCATTCTACAAGAGGCAAAGCTGCTACGATAGCAATGCTTAGGAATGTACCTCTTCAAGAAATTTGTAAAGCAGCCACATGGCGATCGGTCCATACTTTCGCACGCCATTACTGCCTTGATTCTGACACTCAAGCAGATGCTCAATTTGGTCAAGCATCCTTGAGAAATTTGTTTGGGTAATATATGTTTTGGTAAAATGGTTTTGATATGCTGGTATTAGTCTGCAGGGTACGGGGATGGGCTTGCTACTCTATTCATTGCTTATGACTATTGATGAGTATCCCCTGGAAGAGAAGTTAAATTACTTACCTGTAATCCTAGTTCTCTTCCAGAGGTATATTCATCAAAGTCATGAGCAACACTCCCTCCTCCCCGGACGAATACCATGGCCATATATATATATCTGTTACCCATTCTATAATTAAACTGTTCTACGCCGTCCAAAAGAACTGACCTGTCACCTGTGGTGCATGATAGGAGCCTGGGGGTTCCTGGAGGTCTTAAAGGCACGGTGCCAGTTTTCCAATTGTTTCAATATGCAGCCTTTGTAGGCTAATCTGCCTCTATGATCTATGACCTTCATGGAGTGCGTTTTCAATTTCAGGGCAACGATTGAAAGATGTAACACGCGGCGGTCCGGCTGCGGAAGACTGCACCGCTCCCGAAATGAATGGGATTCGCTGAGCCCGGAAGCATACTGGATGGAAATAACGGCGTGAAGGGAGCTGATTGTAACTCGGATGTCACACTGGGGCCCACTGGAGGGTTTAAATGGTTTGTGAAATAGACTGCTACGGCCTCAGTATCCACTGGAGGATTGTACTACTAGTCCCATAATGCCTTAAATTGGAAAGCACTCACCTGAGAGGAACAATCAATGATTAAAGGCATACTATGAGGACTAGCTAACAGACTGCGCAGAACACAGCCTATGAAGAAGGGACATGCTGTCCCGAAACGCGTTGGCAGATTGTACTTGGTGTGACATGCCGAGTTGTTGCAATAAAAGGATTGTTATCCCACCTTCATGGAGTGCGTTTTCAATTTCAGGGCAACGATTGAAAGATGTAACACGCGGCGGTCCGGCTGCGGAAGACTGCACCGCTCCCGAAATGAATGGGATTCCGCTGAGCCCGGAAGCATACTGGGTGGAAATAACGGCGTGAAGGGAGCTGATTGTAACTCGGATGTCACACTGGGGCCCACTGGAGGGTTTAAATGGTTTGTGAAATAGACTGCTACGGCCTCAGTATCCACTGGAGGATTGTACTACTAGTCCCATAATGCCTTAAATTGGAAAGCACTCACCTGAGAGGAACAATCAATGATTAAAGGTATATTATGAGGACTAGCTAACTGAGACTGCGCAGAACACAGCCTATGAAGAAGGGACATTCTGTCCCGAAACGCGTTGGCAGATTGTACTTGGTGTGACATGCCGAGTTGTTGCAATAAAAGGATTGTTATCCCACCTTCATTGAGTTCGCTTTCAATTTCAGGGCAACGATTGAAAGATATTATCTACTGGTGGTCGCCAGTAGATAGTTATAGTTACAACCTAGTTTCCATAGGAAATCTCAAAATTCTATTTCGAATAACTTTGGCGCCGGTTGACGAATCCTCGCGAAATTTTCAAAACTAATGGGGCGCTCCGTTCAGCTCCTACCCTGAAAGTCTCGGGGTGATTCGTCAAGCGGGCGCCGAGAAAAAGGGGGGGTCCCAAAACGCGTTTTCCCCATGCATTTTTCCATAGGACCTTTAGTCGCAGCTACAGCCCGAACGGCTGAACAGAATTACGTGGAATTTGGCAGAGAGGTAGCCATAAGGTCCAGGAAGTGCCTTTTGCAGGTCTGGTGTAAATCTGTTCAGTATTTCCTGAGAAAATAGCATTTAAAAGCATATCAATATCTATACGCGTGCAGGGTGCGCGCACCCTGCCGTGCGCAATTCTGATTGGTTGTTAGATGTCGGTAAACATTCGAATCGGTCGAAACCAGGAAGTGTCGGCCGCCATTTTGTCTCTCGCAGTCTGAGGGGGTGAAAAACAAAGGTGGAGAACGTGAAAAGGGGGCAGAGTGGACAGTTCCTGACCCCCTAGCCTTGGTCAGGGGGTCACAGAAGGACACCCAAGGGAGAAAAAAACTATTTTTTTTATTAAAAATTGCGAGGTGCGCGCACCCTGCGCGCACTGCGAACCGTGGCCACCCGGTGCGCGAAGCGCACCGAGTGCCCACAGAGCGTGCACGGTGTAAAACCATAAAAAGAAAAAAAACATAACTTAGCATTTAAAAAACCGTACAAATTCACTGAAAAAACCTTAGGTTTCACACACGTTATAGTTACGAATTAGCATTTAAAAAACCTTGCAAATTCACTTAAAAAACCATAGGTTTCACACGTGTTATAGTTAGCTGGACATTTCACTCGTAAAAAACCAATGAAATTCCCCCGTTATAGTTACTGCAGGCAACTATAACTCACGCGACCGCAATCCTCTGCTGATGATGTCAGATATTACATCACTGATGACATATGTGTCTTTCTGAAAAATAAATATTTGTAATGTATGTATAGCTAAAGATTAATGGAAGAAGACATGGGTAAATAAGTGTCTAAATACAGTGATGTAATATCTGACGTCATCAGCAGAGGATTGCGGTCGCGTGAGTTATAGTTGCCTGCAGTAACTATAACGGGGGAATTTCATTGGTTTTTTACGAGTGAAATGTTCAGCTAACTATAACATGTGTGAAACCTATGGTTTTTTAAGTGAATTTGCAAGGTTTTTTAAATGCTAATTCGTAACTATAACGTGTGTGAAACCTATGGTTTTTTCAGTGAATATATATATATATATATATACACGTATTTATGTCTACATATGTAGATATATGCATATTATTGCCCATTGCTCCGGGGTCCCAGCACGTGGGCAGGACTATTCAGTGCTTATGCCTTTGATGAGTATCCCCTGGAAGAGAACTAGGATTACAGGTAAGTAACTTATCCTTATGAACCTTTCACTATTTTCGACCCCAATAGAGTTTTGATGAAGACCCAAATTCCTATTTTGTATACGATGGCTCCAGATCAATTAATTTCTTTATCATTATTTTTTAAAATACATCACACTATAAATGTTTGTCAGGTTCTCAAATGCACTCTAGGCAAGACAAATGACACCATCTCTCATCGGACTCCTAGAATTGATGATTTACTCATTATCTTTGTGTCCAACATGAAGCTGCAGATGGGACCTCTCGTAGAGTGCAGGGCGCATCACTGGAGCCAGCACTACAGGAAGTGTAAAGGAAAAATGACATTCTCCACTTTGCTATCATTTTGGATGAGAAGTTGATGAATCCAGTTTAACACTCTTCTAGCAACAGCCCGTCGGCAGCTAAGCATCTCAGCTAGCTGCCCATAAGAAGATTTGCCCCACCTGTCATATAGCCACTCCCCTCTCCCTGCAACCCGGTCTTGTACATCCCACTATCGCTTTATTGCTATGTTTATGCTATACAAGACCACAAAATAATGCATTCAAAGGTGTTTCATAGCAAACAATAGTAACTTTGCTGCCTTACTAGAGTAGTGAGTCTGATTCAGCAAGCTTCAGATTCGGTGCTTCCAAAGGGATATCGTACCGCGGAAACGTGCTGGAAGACAGGGAAGTGGTACTTTTCCAACAGCGTAAGAGAAGTAAAGTGCGGATTCAAACAGACAATACAACAACTGTACCATCTGAGACAGTAAGGAACTTTGGGACAACTAGCACTGGCTCTTCACCAGGAAGCTCGCCTTCACAGCAGTTCACCTAGTAGCTGTACACACCAGCCAGGTGCGCAGAGTAGGATCATCCCTGAAAGTCATAGGTGAGTCTTCTTTACCAACTTTCCCAGCCAGACCTTCTGTCACGTTGTAAAACCTCAAATATTCTGTGTTTGAAATAGTAATAAAATAATATAGAAACTGCCAAAACTTTACAACTAGTTTAAAGACGTAAGCAAGGCTGGATCCAAGGAAAAACTCAGTTTTGATTAACTTTTCAGACATCTAATGCTTTTCTATGAAATTCTGTTCCAGGCTATGGCGATTAAATTGAAAGGGCAAGAATGAGCTTCTTTGTAAGGTTGTAAGCTTTGCCCACCTGCAGGAGCAATATAAAATGGCTCCTGGGGAAAAGTTTCGGTATATACAGATTAAACATGCGATAGATGCAGCCCTTCCAACAGCGGAAACACTCCCTGAATCATCCACCTTAGAGGACCGACTATTAACTGACTATTTAGACAAAAAAGCAACTTCACTCACCTACAAGAAAATTATTAATAATCAGACGGACCCCCTTGTCCGGCTTAGGATGATTTGGCAGATGGAGATCGGGGATATGGATGACACTGACAGGCGGGATCCGACTGCGTCACCTAGAGGTGGCACTCTCCTCTAGACTACGGCTGGTATAGCTGAAAATACTACACAGGACCTATTACACATGGGTGACACTGCATAAGACGGAGAACCCCTGACCCGCACTGTCTACGCCTATGTGGTGAAAAAGGTACATTCTATCACACTTTGTGGGAATGCACACTGCTTACACCTTACTGGGCAGCAGTGATGGACACTTACAGAGTTCAGGGAGAAGCAAGTCCCGCTCAATGCTAAATGCTGTCTTCTAAACGTGTGGGAGCCAACAGACCTTAACCACACTGAACGTCAGTGGGCAATGACGGGAATGATGATAGCCAAACGAAATCTAGCGCAGAAATGGGGGTTGGCACACCTTCCAACTCTACTAGAGTGGTGTAGGTATATGGACATGATCATGGCGGCCGAGAAGGCTACCTTCATTCACAGAGGATGTCCAAAGAAATGGGGAAGAGTATGGGGCAAATGGAATGCCTACAGGGGGGACATCTGTACACCTCCGACATTGCATCTTGGTTCGGACGATGAGATATAATACTACTGTGGTCATTGAAGATATGTCATCTTTGTGGAAACTGTTTACAGATAGACTGTGTGCAACTGTCATCCCGATTGCAAAAAATGTATATGCAGATTGTATTTTATTTCTAATAACGTTAAAAAAAAGGAATGAGCTTCTTTTACCCATAGTAGACTTGACAGTCATGGTTCCCAGACCTCTTTAATCATCAAAACAGCTTATCCAGTGATTGTAAAACTGAGCCTGCTAGCCAGGGTGCGAGGCAGAATCTTACACCACTAGTTCATCATAGACGCTGGTGGCCTTCTTCACATATTTGTAGAATATAGTCATTTAAAACTGCCCCGCCATGTTTGAACGTCTTAAAATAAGGCAAACACCTTCCACAGATCATCAGTCACATTTCAGAAGATAGTTTGCATTTGGGGTTTAGAGATGTCCACCAGCCCCATTATCTACAAGGGGAACGGCGTTACTGTACTTCCTATATTTACCAACGCCCAGTTTACAGTTGCAGAATAGTGCATGAAAAGCTCTTCCCAGACGTCTTTTTCACTATCCCAGGGATCAAGGATTTCATGGAGGGAATTAGAAAAACGTTCTCGTCACTGAGGGCAGGGAGGTTGTATGTTTCTGCAAAACTGTATTTACCAAACAAAAGGTTGCCCCATCTGAGACATTGCACACACCAAGTGTACTGCCCCTTCTCTAGTAGCCATCACATCTGCACACAAAGTTAGTGAGATCCTAATATGTGCTTGAATGAGCCTTCTGCGTGGTGTTTCAATTGACTCCCTGTACTGCAAAGATCCTGCTTGAATTCTGTAGAACAAATCCGTTCTACTTGTGAAATCTAGCTTCACAATATAAATTTACTAGAAGTCTAAGATCCAAGAACGCTGCTCATCTCTGCTAAAGCGAGCCTAGATAAATCAAACACTGAGGAAGAGGCCTCAAAGTCCAGGGCACCAGTCACGGAAACAAACTTAGCTACCCTTAAATAAAAGCCTTCCAGGAACGACCCATCCCTTTAGACGTGCCCTTAAAATACCATTGACTGAGGGGAACCAACTCTTTACGTTGACTGGGCATTCTCTCTAATACGACTGCTCCAAGATCTGTCACCCGTGTTAGTGCTTCGAGGGAGACTGCTTGAACATTTCCACTCACCTGGAGGTCTTGGACTAAACGGATTTGCAAGTCAAATCCACTCCCAGGGCTCTGACCTGGCTGGAAAGCAGCATGTTTCAGCAGTCCACAAACACATTCAATAAATAAGAACCCATTGACTTTCCTGGCCAAAGTCATCCGATTACCATGGAAATTTGCTACTACATTATTCTAAAGCTCCCCTCTCTGAGACACAAAAAGCCGCTTGCCCCGTCTTTGTATCTGAAAAGGGCTCTCCGGGACCAGCTAGTTGAAACAAAACATAAATAAGTTAGTCGAAAGCGTAGTTCATCAACTATACAATGCAGTTTTTATGGGGACTGTGTCTCCCAAGCTCTACTACCAAACATCAAACCAACCCCTGTAAAGATTACCAGAACCCCTTCATCCAGTGGAAATTCAGTATTCACAGCTCTTCTCAGAAGCATCAGCCGCTGAGCTCTGCGGTGCACCGCAGTCTAGACCCAGACTCCCCACACATCTCTGCAGACCATGTTTAGAGAATTGTTGTTATCCAACAGCCGTCCACTCCCCCTTTTCATTCACCTTTGCTGCTTACCGAATGGTGGGAAGATTGGGATTCTGTTGGGTTTTCATGAATATCGCTTAATATTTCAAGATGGAGACGGAAACACTTTCTTGTGATCCTTGTTCTCTCACATGAACACTCTTCCCACCTCTTTGGAATACCTGGAGTACACAGCCATAGGTTAAGATCTTCTAAAGCTGGACCACTGCTCACAGTATTTCTAGCTTGTGCCACCAACTGCGCATTTTCTTTGATTTAAAAAAAATCTGTTTACTGTTCCATCTATATCAAAATAATCCAATTCTCTTCGATGGGTGTATGCTTTTTTTTATTTTTTATTTAGTGCTTTTTTACCAAATGTTCTGGCGTCCCGCAGAAATACAGAACTATTCACTGTTGAAAAAAACAAAATCAGGAAAGATTTCCATGATGCAAAACTAGAATTACAAGTCAGCAGCCTTTCCTTGTTAGTGATCAGAAGGCTCCATGGTGGAATGAAAGGTCACTGCTCCCTGTGTGAGGTGCTGAATTCACTAGACCCCTGGACTGCATGAATGCATGCTGGAGTGGTGATACTGACCATGTACCCTCAGGCCCACCAGCTTAGAATGTGAGGCTTAGTTGCAAAGAGAGCTGTGTACAAGGTCCAGATGTCCGCAGCAGGAGGTATGTCAGCGTTGAGCCAGGCGCAGAGCAGTGCCTTGAACCAGGGAGCTTTCTCCCTGAACCTGCGCTTGCTTTGGGCACTTGAGCCAATTCCTGCCCGGTCTGCTGAGGAAGCTAGCTGGCGCGGCACAGTCAGAAGAAGAATTGCAACCCCATTCGGGCTTTGTCTCTTCTACAAGATGCCCGGTTTCCCATCCTACGGGCCAGGCTGGCCCTCCTCCTCTGGCTCAGAGGTGTGCAGTTCTGCACAAGGCTGCAGAGCCCACTGGAATGTGCTTGTGCTGTGCATACACTGCAGCACTCATTGTACTGGAATTAGCAAGAGCATGATCTCAGCCTTGTGAACTTCTGCACACCTTCCACAGAGGTGCACAAGGGGGTTATTACTCTGCTGCTGCTGCAGGCGCAAAAAGCTGTATACGATTAGATGTTGCACCCGTCTACCAATTCCCCTGCTACTGAGCTAAGCACTAGACCTGACACCCCCCTGATGTGTTCTTTCTTTTGTCCCACAGAAATTGAGAACAGAAAAAAGTCGAGTGCAGCACGAGGCAAACATGTGCTCTCAGGATCCTGGATCTGCTCTGGAGGGTGACCAGAGCATGGAGCATGGCAGCCAGGCTCCAGGTGAGGTGGAGCCCTGGCCCCCTGGAGACTGCAGTGCCCTCAGAGCAACTGCAGGAGACAGCAAGGCTGAGCGTGATCATGAGGAAGAAGGCAGGGAGGAAGGTGTAGAAGCCCACGAGACCGGGGACGCTACCTTGGAGGAAGGCAAAGCATCGGCTACAAGAGAAGACCTCTCAACGTCTGTCCGCAGACGCTCGTGCAGGCGCAAAGACAGATAAAAAAAATACCCAGACGGCCTTTGCTTAAATATGCTAAATAAAACATATTTTCTTCGGGCAACAATGACCTAGTAGGTTGTACTGGCATGTGGTTCATTTAAAATTAGTAATAAAATTGGTTTGAGATTCTTCAGTGTGTTTTTATTGTGGCTTATTTCTGTCACATTGAATTAAAGCAAATGCTGTACCAAGAACAATCCATGTAGGAGACAAGATAGTCAATCGTCGTATTTTCTGTTCCTCAAAACCAGGCCAGGATCTAGAGCTGTCCTGTGAGTAGGTGTCTCCAAGCAGCATTCTCACCATTGACCCCTAATGGGATGAACAGTGATCGCAGGGTTAGAAGGTACACACAGTTGACAAATCTGCCTCTTGTGCGATAAGTGATACCAAGTGAAATAAAATTGCATTGCAGGTTATAGGTTGAAGAGGTCAGCAGCGGCTTCAAATATCCATTAGTGGGGCAAGAGTAGTAGAAGGGATCATACTGCCGCTAGATCATGTCAGAAGAAGCCATCCAGCGATTCTTTTTTTGGTGTTGTAAAGTTTTGTAATAAACATCAAGGGTTTAATGTGCCACAGCAACAAAGGTCGACAGATGTCTAAAACCACCAGGGGGGGTGAATGAATGCGAACATCTGTGTGCAAATCGTGAACTGCTTTTCACCACCATTGCCGCATTCGGTGGCAGCAGCCATCATCAGATGCGGCGGCTCTGTGACAGAGGAGGCCCCTGACCTCACATCTTGTTAAGATTCCTTAGGCCTGGTAAAGATGGCGATGCTAAAGCATTGAACAGAGAAAGAGAAAAACTGCCGCATTCGGTGGCAGCAGCCATCATCAGATGCGGCAGATGCAGCGGCTCTGTGACAGAGGAGGCCCCTGACCTCACATCTTGTTAAGATTCCTTAGGCCTGGTAAAGATGGCGATGCTAAAGCATTGAACAGAGAAAGAGAAACACTGCCGCATTCGAGCCTTTCACAATGTTGCTGCGCTGATGATCGAACACAAGCACGGAGCGGAAAGGAAGAGGGGCGTGTGAACGCCTCAATATTTTTTAAATGTGCGATTGGTTAGAAGTAGGCTGAGGAACTTAGAACATGCTTCTTGCTGCATGTAAATCAAGGGGAAAGAACGAAACTGGTTCCTTTCATGTCTAGCCTTAGATACATAGGGGACTCGAGTGATATTCTTAAATACTCAGCATAATTTAGATACATAAATAATAACCTTGGCATTTATTTAAAAAAACAACCCCCTCCGGTTCTTAGTTCGATTCTCTTTAGTTGATAATATATGAATATATAATCTAATTTAACATTTTTCAACGTCCATAGAGCACTTCCTGGGTATGCACAAAATCGAGAGGCGAACTGTTCATTTCATATCAATCCTTTTTCAGCCTAAAATGAGCCTCCGCTCGGAACAAACGAGAGCCCTGAAAGTAGACAATGTGACTATTATCAAAATGAATGGTTCTCATTAAAGAGCAGAATGTGCATGGCTAGATGCAAACTACTAGCCACACATCTCACTAGCAGGTGCAATAGCCTCCTAAGCTATCACAGGAGCCCCTGGAAAAAGATTCCAGCCCTGTGGAGATCTCCTTAAAGCCAGAGTGAGGATCTCACAATATGTGCAACACTGAGCTTAACGGACAACAAAGAGCAACAGTATGGATGACAAGATCAGAGGCAAGCGAAGAAACACTGGTCCTCATCGCTCATTTCACTGGACACCCAGAGGAAGGCTTCCACATCATGGTGAGGGGTGGATTGACTGGGACACGAAGCAACAGGTCCCCAAAATGTGAACTCCCTCATAAAGACCCCTTATATCACAAAAGCTTGACTGCCGATGGATTGACAGAGGAAAAACATTCTAACCACCTACACTGGTGGCTTAAGAAAACCTACCTCACGACACTGCGGGTTGATAGCATGACAGCTGTATCAAGTAGAAAACGGGTCTGTCTTTCATGAGTGAACTCTCAACAAGACCTACTCGCTCAAGTCTGTTTTGATGGCTTGGAAAGGGGAAGAAAGGGAGTACAAGTCTAGCCTTCAAGTGCGACCCCTCAAGGAGACCCTCAGGCTTATTCCCTGTAGGTTAACAGCTTGGCAGAGGAAACACAAAGAGATTACATCTATTCCTCATGGGTACCCCTCAAGGTGGTCTCTTAGCTGAAGTCTCTCATAGTTCATTTCTCTACCTGCTAATGGCATGCTAGGGTAAGTAGGTGGGAGAACAAGCCCATATATCATATGTGTTTTATGAAAGAGAACCTGACTCAAATGACTGAGTGTTGAGGCTTGGCAGGAAGAATACATCAATGCTTCGTGAATGACTTGTCATGGAGGTCTCTTACTGCCTGTTCGTAACACTGACTAATGGCTGGGTGTAGGGAGCAACATTTACAATCACGTAAGAAACACAGTTTGCAACTTTCATTCTGATGCTAATCCCAACCACTAACTGCATCCTTCCATCAGCCTCCCCAATCTGTTCCCTTTGAGGTGTACCTTTTCTGGCACACCAGATACACTCATAATGTTTCCATGCAAACTAATTCATGGTGATGTTCTTTCTGTTAGCATCGTTACACTGATTTTTTTAGCGTAATCCCGCTTTTTTAGGCAATGTCCTTCAGTCTTTTGTTAAATGGCAAACCCCTCAATGCACCATTTGGTGATATACATATATTTCTTTGTTATATAGATTCCCCTGACGAAGGGCCAGGTGGCCCGAAATGCATTGGGATCAAGTCTATCACTTGAGATGAAGTGTGACACAGCGATGTAATTATGTGAAATGATTTCCAGTATATGATTATACGGATTAACCTTTGAGTTGAAATTAAAGTTTGGAACCAAGCATCATCTTCTGTTTTGTTTCAACACTTCAATACAAACGTTTCATTCGCTTTCAGCGAAGCACACACGGCGTGCCCAGAGGGACGTTGTCTGTTGTCAGCCAACGCATGGGACACCAGATACACTGACAACTAGCAAGTGTCTGGAAGGTTTAGGAAATGGTGGCTCCTTCAGGAGATGATCCGACGCTGCATAAAGTCGGCTAGCTCCTTCCTTTTCAAGACTCGTGGCATCTGAAGTTGGTCGTAGGTGATCCCAGACCCAGAAAAGATCAAGTGGCGGAAGCGTGTGAAAGCCCCCGCTTGGACGAGATGGACACGCGTGTGCCCAATGCTCCCTTTGATCCGTAGTGCCCTGTAGACAGGGCTGTCTTCCTGGAGACACTGATCCAGCTTGTAGCGCTGGTCTTCTGACAAATTCCTGACTCCTTTCAGTTCCACAAATACGTCATAGTGGGGGTCCGAACCTCCAGAAAAAGGACCAAGAATTCTGTTGTCTATGGTGCAGTAATCGACCAGTCCGGCACCCGGCCACAGCTTGACCGCACGTTGCAGTGAGCGATAAAAGCCGTCTTCAGTGATCCCTTCACCACGTATGTTAAGCGTCTGGCTCTGTCTGAACATGAACTCGACCACAGGACACTGATTGTGGAATCCGGCCACTCTCACAACATCTCCAATACGGTACCTGTACAGACCAGCATGGTTTGTCACCACCAGTTCGTAAAGCTCATTCTCCTTCACTTCGTGCATTGCAAGAGTGTGTGTTTGCGCCTCTTCACAGTGTCCTAAGGGAATGAACTCACAAAACATTGAGCGAGGGCACAGCACGTACTGACGCTCCGACTTCTCTGGCCAAAGATTGACCCCAATCAAACCTTCAGGTGTCCCATACAGGGGAGAGTAGACTTGAGTTCCATGGCAGTACATTTCCTTCAGAATACTGCCATACAGGTCATTGGCACCCAAATCCACTGCTATGACCATATGAAGGTGGGGCCACACCCTTTTTGCAATCCCCTGGAATCCTTTTTCAAACTCAATCCTCAGCTCCCAAGCACGCTGAGCATCCGGCTTCAGGAGCGACTCCAGCTTCTGCCTTATGCTGTCCGGTAACGTCAGCTCAGCATTTATGTGTCCTATGCAGATATCCTCTGCTATCATCTTCCACTGATCTTGCAACAATGTAAAGGCCTCACAGATGATCCAGGCACTGCTAGCCTCCAGTGCCCCGAGGTCACTGTCCCTGAGGGCAAAAAGCAGGTGCACATACAGTGCTTCTTGTATGGATGTAATTTCGTAGCCAACATCTGGAGTTGAATATAGGTGTCTGGTATATGTAGCAGATGGGAAGGTAGGGGCAGGCTCAGTGGGAAGGGCTGCTTCAGTCTTGTCTCTGGCAGGGGTGTAGCAGAAATTCACTATCTTCTGCGTGCCATAGAGTCTTGGACAGGAAGTGAAGATGGCATTCCAAAACACTGAAGTGCCCTGAAGGAAGAAGTCCTTGGCAGAAGACATGGTGCCCAGCAACATAACCGAGGTGCCAGAGGTCCCTAAATTCATCGTCAGTGTGGCAGGCTTGCCAGGCAGCAATATATTCTCCTGCCCTTGAGAGACTTTTAGGATGTACTCTTTGTAGTGTTCATACCGAGTCAAAGGGAGGCGTCTCCGGAATGATTGAGAATCTTTAATATCACTGAACTGGTGCAATAGGCCGTACTCAGTGTCCTGGTTCATCTGGAGCCTTTGAAGCAGGATCTTCTCCTGGACACAATGGATGTCTTGGGAGTCAACTTCCAGATGCCGGCGCTGCCTGGCACCATGCCAGGCAATTACTCGGAGGGCAAACCAGTGCCGCAAAAGACGACCCAAGGACTTTGTGGGATCCCATGACCTACGATTCCAGACTAGGAAAGTCACAATTGCTCCGAGCAAACCAATGAGGAAAGCCACTGAAAGCATTGTTCGTAGTCTTGTTGTTTGAACTGCCGAACTGCCTTCAGCTTGAATGAGCGCCGGGTGGGAGTGGGGCTGCTATCCGAGACCACCATCCAGCAATTTCAAAGGCAAGGAACACTTGAAGGACAGCTCTCTCAGGATAGGCCCTTGAACAATTGAGGGGGCAATACCACACTGACAGTAATAAAGACTTTTTATTTATTAGAATATCTATATAGATTCAGAAAAGCCCAAGTGCTCCATGTTTGATGCCCTTTGCTATAGATCCTCCAAGGCTACCAGAACATTCCACTTTGGTCCTGCTAGCCTGCGCACCCTATAGGAGCCTCCTACGACTAGCCAGCAGCGTTGTTTCCATTGGGCCACCACAGACTAGATAACGGGTGGAAGACCACAGCACAGTACCATGCCAAACGGTTCCCATAGAGGTCTATTGCACAAGAGCCCAGCTTCAGGTAGATCCGCTAGTACCCATGAGCACATGTCAACGTGTTGTTTCTTCCAAGGAAGTCGCATCGAAGAAGAGGGCGCCTCAATCCTGTTCATCGCCCTGTGAGAGGACTGCTTGGCTGACGCTCTGCTCCTGAAATTCCCGCCGGGCCTCTCGGTTGAGCTCTAGCAGCTCCTTCAGCTGCTCATGCAGATGGTCATTCCTCTCCTCCAGATGGTCCAAGCAAGAGTTAATCTGATCCAGCATGGAGTTGATGGATTCATACTCTAGAGAGGGAGAGAGAGAGAGAGACCACCAATTAACACCTTACAAACAGCACACAAAGAAGCACAGAAAGCAGCTTTCCTTCTCCAGAACTTGAAGCTGCATTTACTCTTCTTCCCTGATGTAAGAGAAGTTCAAATTATTTCACTCTAATATTTTTCTGTTCACTCCCTTCACATTGGTACCGCTCCTACGGTCTACACGGAGCCAGACCTCTCAAAGGTCCAACACCTTGAAGCCATTTTCTTTCTTTGCACTGCTGTAGATCACTTGGAATCACTAACATTTTTAAATAGTGTTTTCTACTGGGGTGTGCATGGTAGCAAGCCTTTTTTTGTACATCTGTGTGGGATGTGAGCTACATATATTCACCACTATTGTAATTTCTCGGTCGTTTTGGTTTTGAATTGAAGCAGCCATGTTCGAGACTGACTCCTCCCCCTCCCAGGACCACACTCCGTTCCAGCGCCTTTAAAGGTTTGAGAATAGCAAATGAATCTGGCTTAAAAGGGACATTCCTGCTACTTTGTGTATTTATTGTGATAAATTCCCCCCCCCCCCTTTTTTTCTATCCCGTGGGGGAGATACTAACTGGGGGAGAATAATATTAATAAGACAGTAAAACATGGGGTGAGGAGGATTACACTCAAAATCAATTCTTTGGGTTCCTGTTTCTCTGTAACAGACTGCCACAAGGAGAGGGCTACAAAGCAAAACGCAAAAACAAAAACCTTAGATGAAGGATCCTTCCTTCTAAAGTGTTCTGAAGGCTCTATGTAGTGAATCGCCTGTTTCCAGGGACAAAAATCCCTGTCACTGTCTGCTTTGGGCTTTTTCGTGTGCTTACAATTTGGATGCACTCCATCGCCTAGAGGTCCTTTATCAAGCACCAGACTGCAGGCAAAGACGGCTGATGGGTGGAACTGTGCGTTCTCTTCTCGGGCTTAGTGAACGAGTGGCAGTAGGCCAGATCATCAAGTACCCGTGAGTGATCGGCACATTGGGTAGCCAGTTCAGAGATCTTCGACAGAAGACAGAAAGCAAAACAAGCATTGGCATAGCCAATAGGTCTTGCCTTTGGGACCTTACAAGTGTTTAGCCATGCAACAGTTGATGTTGTTGCACCAAGGATATTGTGCTGGATAACTAAACACTTATAAGGTTCCAAAGGCGAGACCTATTGGCAAAGCCAATAGGTCTCGCTTATGTGAGTGCTATAGGCTTTGTCGACGTCCATGTTGTACAGCAGAACGGCTGCTGTGCAGCATGGCTGAAAGAAAAACAAGCATTGCCAAAGCCACCAGGTTTCGCTTAAGCGCCATCTGTTCTCTGTCAGTTTTTTTTTTTTTTTAACATTTTCAACATAGCTTAAAGTAGGAAAAAACCTCCATAAAGCGGTCATTGCTGGCCGCATCATAGTGCCTTTTATATTGGGTGCTGAATAGGAACAGCAGGACAGTAGGATCACAATGGATGAAATGTGTGAGCCTGTGGCCCGAGGGGAGCACAGTTCCTTGATGTGCATCGAGGGCCTCGGAATCCCTAGGAATGTACAAGCTAATGGTTTGGAGAGATTAAGCCATTCTGAAAGGGAGCCTAGATCTTTAATTTACACATGGCAGGTAAATGAATGAATGATTAGTTATAGTGAATGTGATCTATTAATCCTGAAATGCTTTTGGTTTCATTGGTAGCTTGCAAGAGTCCTTGTTGTATATGATATGGAACGCACATTAACATTAGTACTTTAGAATGTCTTAGTTGCTGGAGCATATGCGCGAGGTGGTGAATGTTGATTGAGTGAAATGCCTCAGAAAACGTTGCAGTAATTGGCCTACAAGCAAGAAGTAATGTGGCCTTGTGTAACGTAACAAGTGCTCCTGTAAAAGCGCTCCAATACTTTCTGGTCGTGGTCTTAATACTGCAACTGTTCCTTTAGAATCCATATGCCTGTACAGAGCACTCTATTCTGTTTTGGAAGAGATACCTTCTGTGGTATATAGTATTTGAGACCAAACCATCTCCTGTGAGGAAACAGTAACCACACAACCGCACTTATCAACGCAGTGAAGCACCCAGTGAAACAAGGGCGTTCTTGGGGATAAACACCAATTAAGTAAATACATTCCCAGTATATCATAGTATGTCCATTTACTTTGTGTGGGTACCCCGAGATCCTGGCATGTATCTTGCCGTCATGGGCGTACATGCGACATCCCCTTCTGGTAAGCTTTTGGCTAAGCTTTGCATACAGCAGTATCCTGGGCCCTGGAGCAGTGTAGAAAAATGAAAGTACCCCTTTCCTGTAAGACCTGGAGAAAAGTCCAGTAAGCTGCGATGAACCACGTGAGGAAAACCCGTGCCTTTCCTAAATTATTTTTAAAGTTTCTAATTCTGTAATAAAAGGAGAAATAGCTTTTCAGAGGAATATGTTTTTTTTGTTGAAGTTTTATATAGTGCGCAAACTCAACACGAAGGTATTACGGCACATTTTATTTAGCACCAGTTGCATTACAGTTACCTTTCATTGTTGATAGGGATGGGATATGTTAGAATTGGGGATCTCTGGTTGGCACAGGTAGGTACTTGTGACAAGTAAGGACCCTCTCCTCTAGTCAGGGTAAGGGGTTACACTCCTAAAACAACCCCTGTTCACCCTCTAGGTACCTTGGCGCGAGCAGACAAGGCTTATCTCAGAGCGTTATAGGTTAAGCATTTATGACCACATACAGTAACTCAGTGACAACACCACAAATGGACTCCACACTGGGATTATCAAAATTAAGTATTTTATATATAAAGACTTGGCACAAGACCAAATAACGATAAAAAGTCCCACAATACTATTGGCAATAAGCAGTTCTTGATTAAAGCGTAATTTCAAAGTTCTGGCAGTTCGTTCCTCTTCGTACGGGGATAAGAGATGCTTAAGAACGGGTCTCACAAACGCTGCAGACGCTCCGGTGCGAAGCGTACACCCTGCGGTGCGAAACGTACACAGTACCTTGTCTTGGAGAGTTCGTCACGGACGATGCGGTGAAAACAAACGTGTTGTACGTTGTGATGTCCTCCTGTTATGGTGCGAGCTACGGCTCGTTGGGGGCGTTAGTCGCGTTGTTAGAGGGGACAGTGCGTAGGTACGGTGCTCTTGCTGTTCGTTGCGGCGTACGAGCCGTACCTTCAGAGCTGCGCCTTTTCCGTAAGTGCAGTGCGAAGCAGGCAGTACGCTCCGATTGTGAGCGACGTACCCAGCCACTCTACGCGCCGCAGCCTGCCCACAACAGGGGTAGGGGGGCACGCTTGAGTAGTACGGTTCGAGGAGGGGAAAACAAAGTGCGTCGCGAAGTCCTTCCTTCACGGTGCGAGCTACGGCTTGTAGGGGGGCCACAACGTCACGTTGTTCAGGCCGGACAGCTTGGCACCGGCTTTCCAGTGTACGCGTCGATCTACGAGACGCACACATCTCTCGGCTTCGGCGCTACGGTGAGAACGGTGGTTCTCAGCAGCGTTTCTCAAGGCGGTGAAGTACACTGGTCCTGGGACTTCGTTCAGGGGGCAAGCTCTCTCACAAGCCCTTGGAGATCTGTAGTACAAGTTGCAAATAAAAAGTCTGAGCCTTTTCTTCTTCTTCTCCTTCAGCAGCAAGGCAACCACTGCAGGCCAATCCCCGAGGTCAGGGACAGTACTCCTCCTTACAGCTTTCCCAGTTCCTCCTCGTCGGGCAGAGGTTTCTTCTTGTCAAAGCAGGATCCCAATACTTATAGTGCAATTCTTTTGTTCTTGCAGGCCAGGGGTCCTTTACCCAGTTCAACCCAGTTCTGGAGTACTTTGTTTACCGGACTCTGGCTTCTCCTTTCAGTGTGCAGGGCAGAGACATCAGACGCTCCCCAGGGGGTGGAGCCAGCATTGTGGTGGAAAGGCACAGCCCTATTCAGAGTGCAGGTGTACTCCTCCCACCCATCTATATGTAATCTCTCCATTCACCACCGGGCTGCCCCAGCCTGTCTCCTGGAATTCCCCAGCCCTGTCACTCTCAGAAACCAGACAGCAGATACACATCCTAACAGAGGCGGGCTGAAATGGTTAGGCAAGCAAACAGCAGCTTTCTAAAAGTGGTATTTGAAAACACAGAATATTAAAATAAACTTTACTAAAAGATGTTCAGGCATACTAAACTCGAATTTCTACCATGTTCCCTGGGTCCGTTAGGATCATAGAATGTAACAATTCTAACAGCCCATTCTGGCCTATGGAGAACAGGTAGCCTTACAATAGTGAAAAACGAAAATGGCTGTAATTCACTATTAGGACATGCCACACACATCAGGGCTTGTCCTACCTTATGCTTACAATGCACCCTGCCCTTGGGCCTACCATAGGGGTGACTAATATGAAGTTAAGGGAAGGTTTAGGGACTGACAAGTGAGTGCACTTGCCCAGTCAGCATGACAGTACCAGACTGCACGCAGGTTCTGCAATGGCAGACCTTAGACAGATTTTACTAGGCCGCTTCTGTGGGTGGCACAACCAGTGCTGAAAGCCCACCAGCAGCATTTGTATTTACAAGCCCTGGGCGCTCCTGGTGCACTTTACTGGGGTCTGACAGTAAACCAAATAAGCCAATCATGGAATCCAACCGACATATATATTTTACATAGGGAGCACTTGCACTGTGGCACTGGTTGGCAGTGGCACAGTGCTCTGAGCAGCTAACACCAGCAAAACACATGAGGCACAGCAACAAAAAGTGGAAGGGAGACTCACGCCAAGGTGCCAGGTCTAACACGAAAGATTAAATGATTTGCTCAGAATCGCAGGATGTCGAGCTGATGCAGAGACAAGAAGCTGGTTCCACAGTCAGCAGCTCTGGCTCTTCAGCCACATCCTCCTTGCACGGTTCTGTAGCTGAGGAAGGAAGGTGTGGGATTAAGCTGTACAGATGGGGGTGTGGCTCTGAAGCCACTGCATCTCTTGTTTAAGGTTTGGGTACAAGCTGCTTAGGTGCCTGCTGATTAGAAGAGTCTGCAACTTCTGCTTATGACAAGAATGTGTGAGGGTTCCTACTGATGGTACAAAAAGGGCAAACGCGCACTCAGCCAACAACGGCAGATGCTGGATGAGTGGGTGCTTTATTCAGCTTCGTGCAACATCCGTCAGATGTTTCAAGGCGCCTCGTCAGCGGGGATTCTGACATTGAATTGGGTGGGGGCGATTTGAAAATGCAAGTGTGCAAGGGAGTGGGGGAAACACAAAGGTGAGCGGGAGGAGGGCAGGGGTTGAAAACATAATGGAGAGTGGGAGCGGGTGAACGAAGACTACAGAGGGCGTGGGAGAAGAAGAGGGACTGCTGACACAAGTACTCGCAGAAAAAAGGAGTACCTGCAGGAGCCAGTGGCTTTGGACGCTAGCCACAGGAAGCAGAACAATCATTTTGGAATACACAAATTAGCTGCGCGGCTCCACTGATGGATTCTGAGAGCAGGCGACTCCCTCGAGGACTGAGATTGGAAGTAAGGATTGGCTTGTTTCTCAATTTTGCAATGGCGTGATTGGCGACCCCCACTAAGGAGGAATTAAGGGAAACTGGCAAAGACAGCACACGTGCATGGAAGCCGACAGTAAATGAAATTGGAAGATGGATTGCGGGGTGAGGTGGGGGGGGGGGTCAAGGAGGAGATGGCCTCATCTATTATTCCGCCACATGATGGTGGGACCCCGAAACCGGTCCTAGGATGCTTGTTTCCGGTCCAGGGAGGACCTGGCTTGGCAGTTCGGGCTGGACTGTTTCCATGAGGCACAGGGTCAAGACTGATTTGCATATGGCCCGGTCTAAACTGGGGTGGCATGGTGAGCAAAAGAATGATGGATTTAACTTAGATCTCTTGACTGGGGGTGAATGTTTTGATTTGTTCTGCATTCCGTCCATCAATTGTGTCTTTTGCATGATGGCCCCTGGCAGAAGTTAAGGGATCTGGGTTATAAGGCGGATGAAAAGGGAGGGGGTAGCAAGGGATTTAGGTGGTTGCGCGAGGAGGGCCAGTGGCGTTATGAAGATAATGGCCGTGCGTGTGTGCGCAGTCTGATCTTTTTTTAAGCACATACTCGTGCTTGTGGCGCACTCCCGCAAGGTGGATGCTGCCACAAGCATGAGTATGTGCTTCAAAAAAGAGCAGAGCGACGGCTAAAGGTCCTCCTATGCGCTGCGTAGGCGAGACCTAAAAAAGACAAGCTTGAGTAAGGTAGATGGCTGTTGGGACAGAAAAGGTGCTACTTGGTCCAGAATAGCATGGACCCCTTCCCCGAGTACCCCCAAAGTGAATGTCTGGTTAGTTTTGGGATTTTCGTGCCTCTGCACAAAGGACCTCATTCATGTGTGGGAATAGAGACCCAGAGCTGGGCACTGCACATCAAGTGCTCCCTCCTCTTCTGAGCAGGACTATCTTCAGCTCAGCAGGTTCTGGAGGGCTGACATTATCAATACCTCCAGGATGTTTTATTTACCCGCTGCTCGCACAGGGGAAGTTTCCTACACAGCTTGTCGGTTTTAAATTGTATGCCAGTACTCTACAACCAAGTACTTCTCTCCATCCTGGTGAGACATGGACGTTGCATGTATGTTTACAAGGTATATGTGTAGTTGGAGGAGTCTCACACAAATTAAATGTGCTTGGTTGGTGCTGCCCAGGAATCCATTTTAGATCGGTGATGAATGATACACAAGATGGTTATTCAAACGACCCTGCTGGACAGCTGTGTGAACTGCAGGGCTCCTCCAAAGCTTTTCGGAGAGTCTTTGAAATGGACCAAATTCCAGGATGTGCCGGACAAGAGAGATTGCACCCAATTAAAAGATAGGGACAGTTTTTCCCCCCCCCCCAGACTAGGTTGAGAGGTCACAGCGTAAGGAAGCTTCTCATTTAGCCAGTATTGTCTTTCTTAGATCCACATGCTTGAATGATTCCCTGTTGTCGGAGCGGGAGTCCCACTGTACTATATTATAGCAGTATATATGACTAATAATGGCTAGAACGGTACTAGGTCATGATTTTACTAGCATAGGTCTTTTTTTTATTTTTCTAAAAAGGGACCAAACTTCAACGATGACCAACCAGGTGGGTGCACCCTTAGTTGTGTGTGTGTGTTAAGGTAGTCTCTCCAAGCACTGCTCAGTTTTTTTTTCCATCTGAAAAGCTATTTTCCACCTTACTATTCTTATAGGTACGACAGAAAAGGCCTTTTTCATCCCTGTACGACCTGTGGGGGGGGGGGAAAAGTTGACGTGGATGACCCATATAAGGACTGCATTTACTGCCCTTCCCCCCCTCCCCCCCCACAAGTATGAGATAAAAGAGTGCAAGATTTGTCACACTCTCTCCTCAAAAACTGAGGGGAAGGAAGACTCCTCCTGTGGCTTCAGAAAATAAAGGCTCAGAAACCATCTTCTGAGGAGGATAGTGACACCTTTCCTCAGTCTCGCAAAAGGGCTAGATCCCATCAAGAAGCTTCAGAGGAGTCAAGAAAATCCTTGAAAACATCTCATCAGCCTCATAGCTACACGAAAAAGGAGAAGCACAAACATTTCCCCTCAAACATCCTTACCTGGCCCATCAACGCCATCTGCCAAGGAAAGAAATCACCCTCATGCCTCCTCTGCTGAACAGTTCACTAGCCATAAATCTTCCAAATCCCTCTTGACGCCTTCACTGTTGACACCAAGATAGTTGATGACCACTAGTACAACCATCTTGTCTTCGAGACAATGAACAGCGAAAATTACAACAGCTGCCATTGGTACTCACATCTCATCAATGAAGTTTCAGGCATCTACGAAGTTCCTGTTGACGCCCCCATTGAGGACACTGCTGTAGACAATGGTCCCAGCTATGCTCCCGCCTACATCGATCCTGTTGACGATTGCTCTGTCAACGGCAATTCCGTCAGCCACGACACCAAAGAAGGATGCTTACAACACTCCAACGACAAGGATACTGTTGATGACGATTAAGGTAGTTTCTAAGGTCTCCAGAACCTTTCTACGCCCTGAATTCACCTCTGCCTCCAAGTCACCTGCTGGACAATGAGGAATTTGATGATGAAGGCGGCCTGTTTGGGTCTAGCCTACAGCTCTTCAGAACTGAAAGTTAAATGTCAGGAGGAAGATTAGGATCATGAGGAGGCAGGGCATTGCTATCCTCCACCTCCAAGACATGAGCCCCGCAGATATTATTCCGACCCTCCACCTAATGGGATACTGCACATCTTCCTGCATCCTTGATAAAGAATCTCCAGGGTACACAACCCCCTGCACAGCAGCCTGGTGCCGCACCACAACCTGTCACCGCTCTTGCACCAGCACCTCTCACTCCGCCAGCTACTCCTAAAATTACGCCTGCTTCCCATGTAGTAGCGCCACCAAGAGATGATTGTGAGAAAGTGGGTTTCTGTTGCAGTAACCCCCCCTTTTTTTGCCTAATAGCTGATGCACTTTCCCTTGTTGTGCCCTGGGCTCCTGCCAATCAGGTGCCCAGGGCCTATGTTCCTTCCTTAAAACACACAAACTCCCAATTGGCAAACCCTGGCCACATGTCAGCCCCTGGTAAATGGTACCCTAGGTACCCAGGGCCTTGTGACCAGGGAAGGCCTCTAAGGGCTGCAGCACTCATTGTGCCACCCTTAGAGGCCCTGTACCCTTACACACACACACTGCCTTTGCAGGCTGAGTGTCTGGGTGCAGGACAAAACAAAGAGTCGACATGGCACACATCTCTGTGTGCCATGCCCATTACCTATACTGCCAAGGCATATGTCAGCCACCCCTCTGGCTGGGTGCCTTATGCCTATGGTGTGGGCACAGGAGCAGGAGCCCTGTGCCCCTACAGTACCCAGGTCCATTCCTGGGCACTGTAAGTACAGTGCTGCCTTTTACAAGTACATGGTGCTGAGAGCTCGTCAAACACGAACTCCACAGCACCATAAGGGCAACACTGAAGACTGGGAAGTTTGGTATCAAACTTCTCGGCACATTAAACCCACACTGATGCCAGTGTGGGATTTAATGTACTAAGCACCCCAGAGGGCATCTTAGAGATGCCCCCTTACAGCTAACCTACAATCCACGTCTGCTCTGAGGCTGCCCAGGCTGCCACACAGCAGACACGTTGCTGGACCCCTGGGTGGGAGAGCCCCTGCTCTCCCGGGCCTGCAACAATGCACATCCTGGGTGAGGTGAGAAATCTCCTCCCCCAGGATGAGCAAAGGGAAGCTTCAAAGGCATGCCGCCAGTTGGAGTTTCCCCAGGCCACTGCAACCCCCCACTCTGGCAGGAAGCTTGGCCGGAAACCCCATACAAGGACAGGGGATGTGCCAGCCTGCCCACCCCACCCCTCAGGTGGGGGAGGCGAGGTGAAGCACATCTCCGGGCTCTCGCCATCTTGAAGATGGGAGGCCCTACCCTATCAGGATTAGGCTACTGCCCTCCTCCCACAGGAGAGAGGCAGGATAGGGGGTGTACCCACCCCAGGACAAGGACCCATTGGTCCCTGGCCTTCACCTACCTGTAACGCCCCTAAATCTAGTATTTAGGGGCCCCCTGAACCTTCCTTCCCCAGATTCCAGATAGAAACCTACAAGAAGAGCAAGAAGAAAAAAGACCTGCCCTGCAGCTGCTAAAAAGAGGAAGACACCAACTGCTTTGGCCCCAGCCCTACCGGCCTGTCGACCCTCGAACCTGCTCCTGCTCCAGCGCGGCATCTCTTGTGGCCAGCAACCTCAAAAACCCCGGAGGACCTGGCTACCTTTGACCTCTGATTCCCTGGGACTCCCATGAGTAGAGGCTCTACTCGAGAAACCTATTCCTAACTCCTGGCAGCAGCCCGGAACCGCGGACCCAACACACTCTGCACCAGCCAAGCCTGGCCAGTGCCGGAGTGGACAAAGACCCTGAGGACGACCCCACGGCGACTGTGACCCCGAGTCCGGCACCCAAGGACCCCCCTCGACATCCTGGACGAAGCCTGCAGCCTCAGAACCGAGTGCCACCCCAGCCGCGATCAACCAGAGGGTAAGATTCCCGACGTCAAAAGGCACCCCTGCACCCGGCGCCCTGCGGCCCCCTGTGCCCAATCCCGGGGTACCCACCTAACCTACAACTACCCAACTTACCCCTCGAAGTGGTGGTGGCACCGGAAACATCCTCGTCCCCGAGCCTGCAGCCTTTTTCCAAACCGGAACATTCCCATTGACTTCCATTGAGCGCCCGAAGGCTCAAAAGCACCCTGCACCCAGCCGCCCGAGTGGCCCTAGCAGTGCACTCTCTACACTAACTTACTTCCCCACTTGCCCTGAGTAAGTGACCAGGAGCCCAGCTCCCACAGACGCGTGGCTTGCCAGACAGCAGCCACCAACCAAGGCCCCCCTATCCCTCATAGGATAACATTGGGCCTAACTCACTCTGCACCCGGCCGTCCTGAAACCGCTGAGGGTGAACCAACTGTACCTACCTGACACTGGGGGACCCCTGAGTCTATGCCCGGAATTTCAACTCTGCCAGTCGAGTACTTACCCTTAAACCGCTAACTTCATTTTCCTCATAGGGTAACATTGACTGGCTTTTTCTTGAAAAATCTTCTAAGTGTGAACTTTTCAAAACTGCAAATATTCACTAAAAATCAGCCAAGTGACAAAAACGAATTTACTCACCTGCTCTTAGGTGAGCTCCCAGTGCTGGATCTTGGTGCCCAGCCCTGACTCTGAAAAGTGTTCACAACTATACTTACTTCTAACTCATTTTTCTCCCATAGGAAACCATTGTCTGCTTTTCTGTGAAATTTCTTCTAAGTGTCTACTTTTGCAAATTTGAAATATTCTTTTAAAATCGTACCATTTCTGCAAACGAAATTACTTACCTGCTTTTGATAAGGACCCCAGTCCTGGGTCTAGGCACCCAGTCCTGGATTACTAAAGTAACGATAAAGTACTCTACCTGCAATTTGAATTTCTTGCCATAGAGATCCATTGAATGTTTTCTGTGAAATATTTTCTAAGTGCTAACTTTTGAAATAGCTAAATATTATTTAAAAATCATTACAGTTATTAAGTCGACTTTCATCACTTGATTCTGAATACTGACCCCAGGCTGGTTCTAGGATCCAGACCTGGAATTCCAAAAGTAATCTAAAAAGTAATTTATCACAAATAACCTGAATTTACCATTGGGCTCAATGCATTGTATGTTTAGGAAATAGGATTGTTTATTGCAACCAACTGTGACTGTTTACACAAATTTATTGCTTGAAACAAAAGTATTTATATTCAACCTCTCATTCTGAGAAAGTATATTTTTACCCCCTTTGTGGTTCTAAAAATAAAACAAGCATATATTTTATATATACAAATCATTGGCCTAGAGTTCAGTTATTGAGTGTGTGAAACCATTTGCTGACTGAGTGTGTACAATAAATGCTTTACACTGTCCTCTGGTACTGCCTTACTGCTCGACCAAGCTACCACTTTTTGAGAGTAAGGTCATACCTAACTTTGACCTCTATCAGCCTCTGGGGGACTGTGGACTCTGTACACCCTGTACCTATTAGGGAACAGTATATACAGAGCCACTTTCTCACAATGATACATCATCATTGGATGATGAAAGAGAAGAGGGCGAGATCCCTGGTACACAGCCACCTTTGGATGAATGGGATGACTATGTTCTACTAACACCGTCTCTACCTCCTCAGCAACCTGGGGATTCGACTCCAGAAGATATTGAAGGTTTCCATAAACTCATGGAGAGGGCAGAAACCAGATCTCATCTCCCCATGTCAGTGAAACAGACGGTTTCCTGCACAATTTTAAAAAGTAGGCAAGAAAAATCGGTACACTCTATACCAATCGTGGACTAAATCAGTCAAGAAGGGGTTAAGCTGATGAAGAACCCTGCCACATTAGCAGCTATCCTACCTCGCACTGATAAAAGGCACAGGGCCCCTGAGGATTCCCTTTCATGCTTAACAGGACACCCCTAGCCTGACTCTGTGATCTATCAGGTGGCAAAACTTAGATCTAAGAACACATCTACTCCCAATTTCAGCACCACTTAACAAGGAGGGATGCCATTTACACAATATTGACAAAAGGTTTTCCACCAGGTCTGCAATTACAGTGTGCACTGCCAACTCCCTGCGATTCTAGGAAGTTATGACCTCCAAATGTGGTCTGATGTCGGCTCCTTCATCGATCTCCTCCCGGAGGATAGACGGTCGGAAGCCAAGAAGATCATACTGGAGGGTAATTGCCCTTCATCGGAAATCACACATTGCGCCATGGACATCACCTCCACAGGCTTCCATCAACTAGCCAGCGCAGCAGTTTGAAGGCACGAAGTATGGCTCAAAGCTACCTCCTTTAGACCCAAGGTCCAATTTAAAATGTTGGACATGGCATTTGCTGGAGATAGGCTATTTGGCAAGCATATGGACAATGCTCTTAAAACATTGACACTGCCAAATCCCTCGGCACCCTCCAATATCGCACGGTGCCCTGTCGAGAAACACGTGGATGCGACTGCTCTTCTTACACAGGTGGATTCCAGCGCTCCCAGCAGTATCAGTCCTAAAAGCCCCAATACAGGCAGAGGTAACAGCAGCAGTCGTACTGTCAATCCTTATGGCAGGTTTCTCTAGGCAAGGGTCTCGCAGAAGACAACCACCTGGGAGCAGCGACACAGATCGCAAACAGTGACATTGTCCAGGTACGAGCTACGCCACCTTCTCATCCCGTAGGTGCGAAGATATCCAGTTATCTCCATCAATGGCAAACCATCACCTCAAACAAATGAGTAATGAACCTAGTCACCTATGGTACTGCCCTGGAGATTACGGAAAAACCACCAACCACTCCGCCTAGGCTTGCACACACTCCTATTCTTCACTTACTACAGAAGGAAGCTTTCTTAATGCTTGCCAGAGGAGTAATAAAGGAGGAGGAGCAGCAATGGAGGAGGAGGATGATGAAGAGTCTATGGTGGTAAGGAGGGCAGCTGAGGTCTTTGGACTGGAGTTGCCCTCTGTACAGATCAGAACTAATCTCCTTACTGAAGTGTTTCAGCCTGGGGCTTCGACCTCTGAACCCCTATTGCCCTTAAATGAGGAACTTACTGATGTCCTATTAGGCACATGGTGCAAGCCTAGCACAGTGGCCCCTGTGAATAGGACAATTACACGCTGCCAACACCCGGCTCCGGGCGACTTAAAGTTCCTCAAGCCAATGCCCCACCCGGAGAGCTTGGTGCTGCAGGTTTGTACTTCTCATGGCGCATTCCCTTCCACCCCTCTAGATAGGGAAGCCAAGAGACTAGAAACACTTGGGAAGAAGAGGTTTTCTTCTGCCAGTCTGACATTGCAGTCGATGGATACCCCATGCTTACTGGGACGTTTCTCCTACTCTATTTTGGAGACAGTTGTGCAAGTGCTGCCACAGGTCCCAGAGGAGGCCTGGGCCGTGCTCTCCCAGGCAGTGAAGGAAGGGAGAGATGAAGCAAAATTCACCGTTAGGTGTGGTCTTGACACGAAGGACTCGCTAGGCAGAGCCGTTTCATCAACAGTGGCATTACAGCGCCACACCTATCTGAGAATGTCTGGCTTACCGTGCGATGTCCAGGCTAATTTGATGGACATGCCTTTTGACTGATCTCGTCTCTTTGGAGAGAAAGCCGATTCAGCCTTGGAGTGCTTCAAGGATTCTCGTGCTATGGCCAGATCCTTGGGCCTCTCAGTAATATCACGAGGCCAGTCTAGCTTTCCCCACTTTCATGGCAACGGAAGGGGTTTCCAAGCACACCAACTATATCCCAGTCAATGGCCTGTGCAGACTTCCCAAATTGAGCGAGGACGTGGGTGCGGTTCATTCAGACCTCGGAATGGAAGCCAGAAGTCATATACCATCCAAGCCCTCAGCATCCAAGCACTCCTAGTCTGACTCTTCAAGACCACGGTACTCCAGTTGGTGAAAGAATCAACCATCCTCTACACCACAGAAAGGTCTATTGACCCTCTTGCTGCCTCTTTATCGACTATCCTTCTCTTCATTCTTACCCTTGTCCAGCAGGGCTCAGCATTGGGTATGCTATTTGGTTATTTTTCTGCTCCGTCTTCTTTTTGCTGGGAAAGGTATGGGGCCGGATCCTGGGCTTAATGTCCACACGGGGAGGGAGTTAGCTGTCTTGTTTTTTTTTTTTTAGTTATCGGGGAGGTCACGGGGCTTCTAGAGGTATTGTTTCCTTCTCAGGAGTGGAGGGACTCGACTCACTCACAGACCTCATCTTGTACCACATGTGTTTTTGGTGGCGGACCCAGGTGACTCCTCACTCCCTTCCACCCTCACAACCCCAAAGGAAAGGAACAGACCACTAAATATTTGCTCTCCCTTCCTTGCATGTCCACCGGAGGCCTACCACCTGTCGAGGACCTCGGAAACGGAGAAGACAACAGCGCTCCTGCCCACACAGAGAGAGACCAAGATATTGCTTGTATACGTTAATAAACCCACTAACCAAGTATACCGTCTAGCCGTGTCCTTGTTCTACTCACGGGGAGTGCAACGTTTGGTGACAAGTGGCGAGCCAGATAGGAGTAATTGGACTGTGAACCTCCACCCGATACAGGATGGATACACTCATACATCAAATGAAGGAAAGTCAGGCTAAGATGGAGTGGGCAATAGAGCGGAGTTCCTCCCAGGCGGAAGCCGATCGGGCCGTGTTCACTTCGGCTATCCAAACACAAGCTGAGAATTTGGTAAAGTTGGCCGAAGGACAAAATCTTCTCGTGGCCTCCCTGGGTCAGGCCAGAGCGGCCGCGCCTCCGGGAACGGTGGTCCCCCTTCAGAAGTTTACCCCAGGAGAAGACCCGTTGGCCTTCTTTCTAAATTTTGAAAGGGCTGCCCGGGCTAGTGCTTGGGCGGGAGAGAGGTGGCCCTTTTACCTTGCACCTTTGTTGGTTGGAGAAGTACAAGCGGCCTATCAAGCCGTGAATAAGGACGGAACCGCTAACTATGCCCTGGTGAAGCAATATATTCTAGATAGGCTAGAAGTGGACGAGGAGACTCACCGATTAAGATTCTGGCAGGAACGCGGGGCTCCTGGGGACATACCCAAGACTCTCTTCTTTAAACTGAAGGAAGCGGCTGATCTGTGGTTAAAACCACAAGAGTCCAGTATGGAGGACGTAATGAAGAAAATCTATCTGGAACAATTCCTGGAAGCCCTCCCCTATCCTAGCCAGCGCTGGCTAAAACAACACGCCGGTTTAACCCTGGAACAGGCGGTAGAGATGGCCACGTCTTATGCCAGAGCTCAAGGCCGACCCACCCCCAAAGAGCCAGAACGACCGGTAAAGCATTTTTCCCCAAGGAAGAGGCGACAGAAAGTCAGTTAAAATGGTCCCTGAGCCCGTACGGTCCCGAGGAGCACGGCCAGACAATATTCCTTTTTCCGGGCCCCAATGTTATGACTGTGGGGAATGGGGACACATAGCTCGCTTTTGCAGGAAGAAGAGGGAGAAAGAGGAGGAACCCATGGATGTGAGCTACTCGCCCCACTCCCTCCTGTTCGCTCAAGAAACAGGCCCCGTGTTTTACGTGAGTGTAAAGATACAGGGTACGGGCCCTACTAGTTTCAGGCTGCAAACACTCAGTAGCTAGGCAGGAGCTCATTCACCACTCTTGGGTCCTACCGGGTAGAAGGGTGGGCATTAGGTGTGTACACGGGGAGGTTAGGGACTACCCTCTGGCTACGATCCAACTCCAAACACCCACAGGGGCCAGCATGGATGCGATAGTGGGGGTCCTTCCACACCTTCCGGAACCTGTCATTTTAGGGACCGACAATCCCTGTTTTACCTCCATGATGCGGGAAGCGCTTAGTTCCCCAACATATCGTCAGGTCTCCGTGTTAACCCCAGAACCCTGGGCTAAGGATACCCACTTCCGCACTGCCCAATTGAACGATGCCAGTCTTGTCAATGCCTGGAACAAAGCCCGGGCAGAACAAGACCAAGTGAATAGAGCATACCCCACCTTTATTGAACGAAACGGCCTCCTATATGGTTTAGCAAAGGAAGACTCTGCTCTTCAGTTACTTGTTCCCTCTGACTTCAGGGATCAAATACTTTTTTTTGCCCATGCCCACCTTTTGGCGGGGCATGTTGGGGCAGAAAAAAACTGGACAAGCCATTCTACAACATTTCTTCTGGCCTGGGGTATATGCTCAGATACAGAAGTATTGTCAGGAATGTCATATCCGCCAACGGCGCAATCCGTACGTACCACCTGCAGTCCCCTTACAACCTCTGCCCATCATAGGCAAACCGTTTGACAGACTAGGGATGGACCTTATAGGTCCCTTGCCCAAGTCCAGTAGAGGACATCAATATGCCCTTGTTTTGGTAGACTATGCGACTCGTTATCCAGAGGCCTTCCCCCGTAGAGCAGCTACTTCCACGGCCATAGCTCAGCGCCTGGTTGAAGTGTTTTCAAGGATGGGTTTCCCTAGAGAGATAGTCACTGATCAGGGCACCCCGTTTGTATCAAAACTTATGAAACAGGTGAGCCTCCAGCTCAGCATCAGACACATAAAAACATCGGTGTATCATCCCCAGACAGTTGGCTTAGTCGAGCGCTATAATGGAAGCCTTAAACTGACCCTGAAAAAACTTCTGTCTGGGGATGGAAAGAACTGGGACCAATTGTTGCCTTTGGCCCGGTTTGTACTAAGGTGCCAGACCCAGTCCAGCTTGGGGGCTTCCCCATTTGAGCTTCTCTTTGGGCGGAAACCCAGAACTCTACTTGAGATAACGAAAGATAGCTGGGAGCAAGAAGGGAAACAAGAAGCTGAGGCTCTGCTAGATTACACCCGCCAGTTGCAGTCCAGACTACATAAATAGAGGACCCTTTCCCATGAACACTTAGCCATCGCACAAACCAAACAAAAGTACTTTTACGATAAGGGGAAGAAGTGGAGAGCACTCGATGTGGGTGAGTGGGTCCTGGTGTTGTTACCCACTTCTGCTCAAAAGATGAAGAAGGAGTGGCAAGGTCCCTTTCTGATGGATACATCTGCCAGTGGATTCCTCACCTTGTGAATATCCCCTGCGCCAGCATTCCACGGAACTTTTCTTCCCCAGCATTCCACGTCGACGTGGGCGACGTCACAATACATCGGCTCCGCTCGCGACTCCGTACGACGTCATCGGAGCCATAAGAAGCCCACGTCGGCGTGATGACGTCAGTTCCCTTTTTTCCGCGCCGTCGACGCGCAACGGTTTTTTCCCAGTGCTCTCTAGATACTTTGTAATCTAGTGGTGTATTTTTGTTAAAATCGGTATGTCTTCGACGAGGAAGTCGGGCTTTAAGCCCTGTAGGGAGTGCGGAGGCCTGATGTCCATGACGGATCCGCATCAGAACTGTTTATGGTGTCTCTCCTCTGATCATGACGTAGATGAGTGCGGGTGCTGTAGGAGCATGAATCCTAAAGCGCTGAAGGAGAGGAAGACCAAACTCTTCATGAAGAAGATCGGTGAGGAGAAGAGAGGGAGGAAAAAGGAGAAGTCCAGGCGGGAGTCTTCGGCTTGGAGGTCGTCGAAGTCGAAGAAGCACCATAAGAAGAGGAAGCATTCTTCTCGGCGTCGGTCCTCGAAGTCTAAGAGGTCGAGGTCGGCTTCGCCTCGTCGACGTCAGAGCAAGGTCTTGTCTCCTTCGCCTTCTCCTGATAAGTCTTCGAAGTCTCCCTCTCCGAAGCGGACTCCAGCTCGTTCCCCGACGCCAGCGCCGTCCAAGGCTTCGGGTCGGGTGGAATCGGATGTGGAGCAGGAGCAGGAAGAGTCTGTTCCGGTGCCTGGTGACTCCGCGGCTCCGGTGGAGGATTCTGAGGAGCCGACGCCGGTGACTCCACAGGAGGATACAGGGGCAGTTCCTTATCCCCAATTCCCGGCTCCAGGTACGGATCCTTCGGGATTTCTGAATGCCATGTATGGCATTTTTCAGAGAGCATCCTTCCCATCCGGAGCACCAGCAGGTCCCGTGGGTCCGATGGCGTTTTCTCTGGGAGTGCCGCAGCAATACGCTCAGGCTCCTTTTCTGCCTTTTATGCCGATGGCGCCTTCTTGGCAGTTTCCGGCGCCGGTTGGGAATCCGGCTCGACCTCGGATGGATCATCAATCTTCGGAGCCTTCTCTGACGCCGAGGCCGACTCCATCGACGCCGCATCCGGCGCCGCCGACTCCACCTGTGGCGCCTCCGACGCCTGTGCCTTTGGCTCCACCGACGCCGCGCACGACGTCGTCGACGCCGGCTCCCCGGATCCGATCGAGGCGGGAGGCCCAAAGGGTTTTGGAGGAGGATAGATATCGGGCTGAGGTGGAAGAAGGTGAAGTCGACTCTTCTTCGGATGAGTTTGGAGGTATAGAGGTGGCAAGTGGTTTGGATACCACCCCGGAGTGGGAGCATGCTTCTGCAAGGTCTTCTCCACCACAGGAATTGGCGCCCTACCATGTTGTGATCAAGAAGGCCGCGGAGTTGTTAGATCTGCAGCTGCCCTCTGTGGAATACAAGTCCAATCTGCTTACAGAGGTGTTGCACTCTCCGACGTCGGCTTCGGAGCCTTTGTTACCTTTCAATGAGGCTCTCTTGGAACCAGTGTTGGAGGTGTGGAAGAAGCCTCTATCAGCTCCGGCAGTTTGCAGGCAGGTGGCAAGGAGATACAGGGTTGCGCCAGGAGACCCGGATTTTTTATCCACGCATCCTTCTCCGGAGAGCCTAGTGGTGCAGGCTTCATGTTCTAAACATGCTTCGGGTGCTTTCCCCCAATCTCCTGCTGATAGGGAGTCAAAGAAAGTTGATCAGGCGGCCAAAAAGACTTTCTCCTCAGGAAGTATGGCGTTGAAGTCATCAAATGCCACATGCTTGCTGGGGCGTTATGTTCATGCCCTGATGGACTCTATAAAAACTTTGGCCCCTAAGTTACCTGAGGGGGATAAGTCGTCCTTCATGGAGGTTGTGGCGGACACTCAGGCAGCTGCCAGGCAGGTGATCCAGTCTGGGCTGGATACGGCGGACTCTGTGGCGAGGATTATGGGGTCGTCCATTGCCGCAAGGAGACAGGCTTGGCTCCGTTCCTCAGGGTTTTCTGCAGATGTCCAGGCCACGCTGGTGGATCTGCCCTTTGATGGACAAAAGTTGTTTGGGGAGAAGGCAGATTCTGCCCTTCAACGTTTTAAGGACAGTAGGTTGACGGCGAAGTCCTTGGGTCTGCAGGTTCCTGCTAGAGGTTCAACTTTCCGTAAGGCTAGGGGATTCGGAAGATCATCCTTTCGCTCCTTCCGACAGCCACAACAGCAGCAGCAACAACAGCAGCAGAATCCCCTTTATCGCTCCTATAGGGGGAAGCAAAGGGGTCGGAGAGGTTCTGGTCGCAACCCCTCTTCTTCCTCCTCCTCCTCTGCTCCCAATGAGGCCTCAGGGAAGCAGCCCTAGATTCCCCATCCTGGATCATGTAAGGCCTGTGGGGGGGTCGGGTGTCCTACTTTCTACGGGGTTGGAAATCTGTTACAACCGACCTTTGGGTTTTGAACCTCGTAGAGACTGGGTACGCCCTTCCCTTTCGGGAGTTTCCTCCCCCTTACCCTCCTTGCCAAGGTTATTGCTCGGAGGACCACCTGCTTCTCCTGCAGAAAGAAGTTCAGGCCTTGTTTCAGAAGGGCGCAATAGAGGTGGTTCCGGAGCAGTTAAGGGGTCAGGGATGCTACTCCCGGTATTTCCTGATCCCCAAGAAGGACGGCAGATTGCGTCCGATTCTGGACCTCAGAATCTTGAATTTTTACCTGAAACAGGAAAAGTTCAAGATGCTGACCCTTGCGCAGGTTCTTCAAGCGTTGCAGCAAGGAGACTGGATGGTGTCGCTCGACTTGCAGGACGCGTACTTCCATGTCCCAATCCTGAAGTCGCACAGGAAGTATCTCCGTTTTACGGTTGGGTCGCAACATTATCAGTTTGCGGTCCTCCCGTTTGGTCTTACTACTGCACCTCGAGTCTTCACAAAGGTGATGGCAGTGGTGGCTGCTCATCTCAGGAGGTCGGGGATTCCGGTTTTTCCCTACCTGGACGACTGGCTTCTGAAGGCAGAGTCCCCGGAGATGGTGCAGCGTCATCTGCAGGTGACAGCTCAGCTGTTGTTCGACTTGGGTTTTTCAATCAATGTGCCCAAATCTCACCTGGTGCCCTCTCAACGCAACCTGTTTATAGGGGCAGTACTGGACACTACTGTGTGTCGAGCATTCCCTCCTCCTCAAAGGATTCTCGACATTCAGGAGATGGTCCCTTTGTTCCACAGTGGAGCGGTTGTTCCAGTTCTGAAGGTCCTTCGCCTGCTCGGTCTGTTCGCTTCCTGCATTCTGTTGGTCAACCATGCACGCTGGCACATGAGGGCGCTCCAGTGGTGCCTCCGCAAGCAGTGGTATCAGCACAACGGGGATCTCGGGGAGTCGATCAAGATCTCCGGAGAAGCTGCAGCGGATCTGTCTTGGTGGAGCGTGGAGGGCAATCTGTCCCAAGGAAAGCCTTTCCATCTACCTCCATCGGTGGCCACAGTGATAACGGATGCCTCCACCCTAGGGTGGGGAGCTCATCTGGGGGATCTGGAGATCAAGGGTCTTTGGTCTCCAGAGGAAAGGTTATTTCATATCAACCTTCTGGAATTGCGGGCGATTCGTTTGGCACTCAAGGCCTTCCTCCCTTCCCTTCGCGGTCAGTCAGTTCAAGTCCTGACGGACAACACAACCGCGATGTGGTATATAAACAAACAGGGAGGAGTAGGGTCTCTTTGTCTCTGCAGAGAGGCCTTACGTCTATGGTCCTGGGCTCAGGACCATCAGATTTTTCTGATGGCAAATCATCTGGCCGGGGTGCTGAACGTGCGTGCGGACAGTCTCAGTCGGCAGTTCTCCGCCGACCACGAGTGGAGGCTCCATCCGGAGGTGGTTCGTCGCGTCTTTCGGACGTGGGGGACTCCTCGGGTGGACCTGTTTGCCACCCGCGAGAACGCGCACTGCCCGTCGTTCTGCAGTCTCCAGTTTCCGATGCAGGGGGCGTTGGGGGACGCGTTTCAGTTGAGTTGGGGCTCACGACTCCTTTACGCGTTTCCTCCTATACCCTTGATTCCTCGGGTTCTGAGGAAGATTCGCCAAGACCGGGCCCAAGTCATATTGGTCGCCCCGGATTGGCCAAGAAGGGTGTGGTACACAGATCTTCTCCACCTCTCCTCGTGCCCTCCGCTCCGTCTCCCTCTGAGGGCAGACCTCCTCTCGCAGTCGGAGGGGCAGGTTCTACACCCCCACCTCCAGAGCTTACACCTTCATGCCTGGAGATTGAACGGGGCAACCTGAGTTCCTTCTCTCTCCCACCTGATGTGGTGGACGTTATTTTATCGGCCAGGCGACACTCCACCAAGTCCATATACTCCTACAGGTGGTCTAAGTTTGTGAAGTGGTGTGGAGAGAGATCCATTGACCCTTTAAAGGCTCGTCTTTCTGATGTGCTTCAGTTTGCTCTTTCCTTGGCTCAGCAGGGCTGTGCTGTGGCCACGGTCAAGGGCTACCTTTCGGCCTTATCGGCATTTCTGTGCCTTCCAGATCAACCTTCGTTGTTTAAATCTCCGGTTGTTCTGAGGTTCATCAAGGGCCTTACAAACATGTTTCCTCCTACTCCATTTGTAATGCCTCGGTGGGACCTTAATCTTGTCTTAACCTTTTTAATGGGGTCCCCATTTGAGCCTCTTCATAATTGTCCTTTGAGGCTGTTGTCCTTTAAGGTGGTTTTTCTTGTAGCCATAACCTCGGCAAGGAGGGTGAGTGAGCTTCAAGCTCTTAGTTCCAAACCTCCTTTTCTTACCTTACATGCTGAAAGGATGGTTCTCAGGACCAGGGCTGCTTTCCTGCCAAAAGTTGTTACTCCTTTCCATTTGGGGCAGTCTATTACCCTCCCTGTTTTTTATCCACCCCCTCATCCTTCCAAAGAAGAAGAAAGACTCCATCGCCTTGACCCGAAGAGGGCTATGAGTTTTTATTTGGACAGGACCAAGGACTTTCGTATTGATGACCAGCTTTTTATTGGCTACGTTGGTCGTTCTAAAGGTAAAGCGGTGCACAAGCGCACGCTGTCAAGATGGATTATACTGACCATCAAGATCTGCTACGCCTTGGCTGGTAAGACTCCTCCTGAGGGTATTCGTGCTCACTCTACTAGAGCTAAGTCTTCAACATCTGCTCTGGCCCGGGGTGTTCCTGTGGCAGATATTTGTAAGGCCGCGACTTGGGCCTCCCTCCATACTTTCGCAAAGCATTATTGCTTGGACTCTGAGATGAGAAGGGAAGGGAGGGCCACTTCGCGCGTTCTGTCTTGCAAGACTTTCTGGTATAGAAAGGTGGACACCCTCCTCCGGGAGTGGGGACTGCTGTGGGAATCTATTCACAAGGTGAGGAATCCACTGGCAGATGTATCCATCAGAAGAACAAGTTACTTACCTTCGGTAACGCTTTTTCTGGTGGATACAGTATCTGCCTGTGGATTCCTCACTGACCCACCCGCCTCCCCGTTGTCCACCTTTGTATACCATGGAATAGGTCTTGTTTGAAATGTTTGTATATTCTCTTGTACATTGGTAGGAAATGCTTGTTTGATTAGCATTCCTTTGTTTTTGTATGCTATGTATATGTATTGGTATTCTGTATACTGTGTATACTTGGAGTTGTCGTTGGTTCACCTGTTCGCCTCGAAGGCACGGAAAAAATGGGTGGAACTGACGTCATCACGCCGACGTGGGCTTCTTATGGCTCCGATGACGTCGTACGGAGTCGCGTGCGGAGCCGATGTATTGTGACGTCGCCCACGTCGACGTGGAATGCTGGGGAAGAAAAGTTCCGTGGAATGCTGGCGCAGGGGATATTCACAAGGTGAGGAATCCACAGGCAGATACTGTATCCACCAGAAAAAGCGTTACCGAAGGTAAGTAACTTGTTCTTCAGGTCATTAAGAAGGTGGGTAGAACCTCATACGTTCTACAGGTATCACGCACCAAGACCCAGTTGTACCACATTAACATATTAAAAAAATGGTTAGGAAACCCTCCGAGTTCTTCCCAAACTGTCTCCCTTACCACCCCTCTAGTGCATACCGTTAAGGACGTTCCTATCAATCCCGAATTGTCCGCATGTCAACGGGAGGCTATAGACTCCCTTCTTCTTCGGTTTTCTAGTGTATTCTCCGATCAACCTGGGAGAACCCACCTAGCTGAACACACTATCCCCACCCCCGCAGGAGTTATCGTCAAACAAAAACCCTATCGGATACCTGAGGCACGGCGAGCGGCCTTCCAAACGGAGATACAACAGATGCTAAAAACCGGAGTGATCATCCCTTCTCATAGCAACTGGTGTTCCCCGTAGTCTTGGTGCCGAAACCGGACGTAAGTATCCGGTTTTGCATAGACTTCCGAGCTGTCAATAGGGTCTCCAAACAGGACGCTTACCCACTTCCCAGGGTCGACGAATTGGTAGAGCGCCTTGGTGAGGCCAGATACATAACCACTATCGACCTCACCAAGGGTTACTGGCAGATCCCCCTAGCTCCTGCTGACCAGGAGAAAACAGCCTTCTCGACTCCTTCTGGTCACTTCCATTTTACTGTCCTCCCTTTTGGGCTGCATGGGGCTCCGGCCACTTTTCACCGGGCCATGGATACCCTTCTAAAACCACATCTTCCTTACGCTTCTGCCTACCTGGATGACATAGTAGTCTTCAGTAAAACATGGCCTGAGCACCTCCAACATCTGAGCAGTATACTGGACAGCATAGGCCAAGCAGGGTTCCATATTAACGTAAAAAAGTCCCGGGTGGCATTTCAACAGGTAAAATATCTGGGATTTCTGCTTGGGGACGGAAACATAGAACCACAGAAAGAAAAGGTGGCAGCAGTTCAGGCTTTGCTATACCCAAGGACAAAAAGGGATCTTAGGGCGTTTTTGGGATTAGTTTGATACTACAGGAGGTTTATCCCTCAATTCGCCAATCTGGCTGGACCCCTCACTGATCTCCTCCGTAAGTCCCAGACCTCTCCCCGCTTACGGGCACCTACGGACCTGGAATCTACTGCTTTCCAGGCCCTCAAAGATGCCCTCACCTCTTCCCCAGTGTTAGTGGCCCCTGACTTTCAGAAGCCCTTTATCCTACAGACGGATGCATCAGGGGTTGGGATAGCGGCAGTGCTCTCCTAAGAGGATGCTGAGGGTTGCGAGCGTCCTATTCTATACATCAGTAGGAAGCTCTTTCCCCGAGAGCAGGCTTACTCCACTATAGAGAAAGAGTGTTTGGCCGTCAGATGGGGGGTGGAGAAATTGCGCTATTATTTGGAAGGCAGATCCTTCATCCTCTTTACGGACCATGCCCCTCTGACCTGGCTTCAGCGTAACAAGGGCCACAATGAGCGCATCCTCCGCTGGTTCTTGGCTTTACAGCCTTATCGCTTTGAAGTAAAACATCGAAAAGGGCTGGAACAGGGGAATGCGGACTTTCTCTCCCGATACCCCATTTCCCCCGATCGGGAAAATCCGGGGGTAGGGATGTGTCGCCAGACCTCGGGAGAAGATGAGGGGTACGAGAAAACCCTCTTTGACGACACCTTTACACCACCTCTACAGGGTGCAGGCGGCCCCTTTAACGCAGGCTGGCTCATCTCGGCCGAGGAGACACCCCCTGTGACGTCACCGACAGTGAACCAATAAGCGACAATCGACCCCCGTAAGGCGGAAGTCCGCGAGGAAGACGCGAAAGCCCACGGAGGAGAGCGAGGAGCGAGGGAGACAGAGAGCGAGCGGAGGAGTGGAGAACGAGAGGCGGAGGTCGGTGGCGGAGCAGTGCGAGGGAGACGGAGCACGAGGTGAAGACCGGAGGAGGAGATTCGGAAGTCAGGACCGGACGAGACGAAAGAGCTGCAGAGCCAGGAGGCCACCTACACGGCGTCTCGCCCTGCCACGCGCCTGGAGGAGCATGGCTGGGAAAGGTACGGGGCCGGATCCTGGGCTTAATGTTCACACGGGGAGGGAGATAGCGGTCTTGTTTTTTTGAGTTATCGAGGAGGTCACGGGGCTTCTAGAGGTATTGTTTCCTTCTCAGGAGTGGAGGGACTCTACTCACTGACAGACCTCATCTTGTACCACGTGTGTTTTTGGTGGCGAACCCCGGTGACTCCTCACTCCCTTCCCCCCTCACAACCCCAAAGGAAAGGAACAGACCACTAAATATTTGCTCTCCCTTCCTTGCATGTCCACCGGAGGCCTACCACCTGACGAGGACCTCGGAAACGGAGAAGACAACAGCGCTCCTGCCCACACAGAGAGAGAGAGAGAGAGAAAAAGAGAGAGACCAAGATATTGCTTGTATACGTTAATAAACCCACAAACCAAGTATACCGTCTAGCCGTGTCCTTGTTCTACTCACGGGGAGTGCAACGTTTGGTGACAGGCTTGCACATATGTTTCCACCTACGCCCTTTATCATGCATCAATGGGACCTTAATTTGGTTCTCACATTTCGCATGTGTGCTCCTTTTCAGCCGTTGCATAACTGTCCTTACTGGCTCATTACCATAAAGACATTCTTTCTTGTGGCAATAACATCTGCCCGGAGGGTGAGTGAGTTGCAGGCATTGTCATCCAGCCTTCCTACTTGGTGCTGTTTGCAGATAAAGTGGTGCTTTGCACCCGGGCTTCATTCTTGCCGAAGGTGGGGAGCCTCTTCCATCTGGGTGAATCAATCACACTGCCCACATTTCTGCTCCCCTGCATCCCTCTAAAAAGAGGAGTGTCTCCACCATCTGGACCTAAAAAGAGAATTGACGTTCTACCTTGACTGCACAAAAGAGTGGACGACCAACTCTTTGTGGGGTACGTGGAAGCTAAGAAAAGTCAGGCAGGGCAGAAATGGGGTGTCCTAGTCCTGGACATCGGCTAGGCAGCAACGTGGGCATCTTTGCACAGTTTGCCAAGTACTAATGTCTGGACATTCAGGTCCGCAGGGACGGGCATTTCACTCATTCGGTTCGGCAGAACCTCCAAGTGTTGTCAATTTGTTCGCAGCCCACCGCCAGGATGGTATGGCTTGGGTATCTATTTAAAGGTAAGGAATCTGCAGGTAGAAGTCTCTATCAGATTAACAAGTTACTTCCCTTCGGTAACACATTATCTGGTAGACACAATATCTAGATGCAGATTCATTACAGACTCACCCATGAGTCACCGCTCTGCGGACTTATTGGTTACGGTTGTTCCCTTTTTTAGGGCCCTAGTTATGACACAATTAAGTCAGTCACTTCATGGCTCTACGCTTCTGGCGTGGAAAAGTGAAAAGTACTGACATCTGCACACCTAGGTGGCGCCTATGAGAGTGAACGCAACGTCATAACTGACGCTAACGACTCAGTCATGCAGAGCTGAATGGAGCCAGCTGACTGCGCACGCAGGGGGCACTGCTCACGTAAATGTTTCTGGATCCAGCCGGACGCCTGGGAAATCTAAAGGTAAGGAATCTGCAGCTAGATATCGTTTCTACCAGATAATGCTACACTGAAGGTAAGTAACTTGATCTTTCCTGATACGCAAGAAATCAGGAGTGGGGAGCCCCACCCAAGATGTCAGGAAGCTCAACAAATACCTCCACAAGCAATCCCTCCGGATGATAACTGTGAGAAAGTGCAATCTTTCTTGCATGGTATGCCCCCACTTTTTGCTGAATGTACTTTGACCAAGTGTGTCCTGGGCTCCAGCCAATCAGGTGCCCAGGGCCTATTTTCCTTCCCTAAAAACTGTGCTGAAACCTAAAACCCAAATTGGCAAACCCTGGCCACATGTCAGCCCCTAGTAAATGGTACACTAGGTACCCAGGACCTTGTGACCAGGGAAGGCCACCAAGGGCTGCAGCACTTACTGAGCCACTCTTAGAGGCCCTGTACCCTGACACAAACACACTGCCCTTGCAGGCTGAGTGTCTGGGTATAGAACAAAACAGAGTTGACATGGCACATATCCCTGTGTGCCATGCCCACAACAATACACTGCCCTGGCATACATCAGCCACCCCTCTAGCTGGGTGCCCTATGCCAGTGGTGTGGGTACAGGAGCATGAGCCCTGTGCCCCTACAGTACCCAGGTCCATTCCTGGGCACTGTAAATGCAGTGCTGCCATTTAAGAGTATATGGTGCAGGGAGATCGTCAACACAAACTCCACAGCACCATGAAGGCTCCACTGAAGACTGAGAAGTTTGGTATCAAACTTCTCAGCACATTAAACCCGCACTGATGCTAGTGCATGATTTAATGTACAATGCACGACAGAGGGCATCTTAGAGATGTCCCCTGAACCTAACCTACAATCCACTTCTGGTCTGAGGGGCTGCCACATAGCAGACATGTTGCTGGACCCCTGGGTAGAGAGCCATCTGCTCTCCTGGGCCTGCAACAATGCACATCCTGGGCGAGGTGCTAGGTCTCCTCCCACAGGATGGGCAGGGGAAGCTTCAAAGGCATGCCACCTTTGTAACCTTCTCCAGGCCCTTGCTGTACTCAGCAACTGACCCCTACGGGTTCTAAACCCCCACTCTGGCGGGAAGACTGGCCGGAAACTCCAAGGAAGGGCAGGGGGTGTGCCAGCCTCTGCCAACCCCACCCCTCTGGTGGGGGAGGCGAGGTGAAACATCCCCGGGCTTGAAGATGGAGAGCCCTGCCCAATCAGGACTAGGCCACTGCCCTTCTCCCACAGGAGTGTGGCAGGATAAGGGGTGTACCCACCCCAGGGCAGGGACCCAGTGGTCCCTGCCCTTTACCTACCAGTACCGCCCCTAAATTTAGTATTTAGGGCACCCTGAACCTTCCTTCCTTCCTTCCATCCAGATTCCGAAACAGCAAAGAAGATCAAGAAGATCAAGAAGAAAGAAGACCTGCCGTGCAGCTGCTAACAAGAGGAAGACACCAACTGCTTTTGCCCCAGCCCTACCGGCCTGTTGACCCTCGATCCTGCTCCTGCTAAATCCCATGTCTGAACTGGGGTGGTGTAGTGGGCAAAAGAACGATGGATTTAACCCAGATCTCTTGACTGGGGGAGAATGTCTGCATTGTCAGCATTCCGTCCATCATTTGTTTGTTGTAACGCTTTTCGCCCTAAGTGGGATGGGTATTCCCAGACGTGGGACCCGTGCTCACTACGCCACTGGAGTCAAGCTATCCTGGCTGATGACGGCTGATAGCCAGAAACCGGTCCTAGGATGCTTGATTCCGGTCCAGGGAAGACATGGCTTGGCAGTTCGGGCTGGACTGTTCCCATGAGGCACAGGGTCAAGACTGATTTGCATATGGCCATGTCTGAACTGGGGTGGTGTAGTGGGCAAAAGAACGATGGATTTAACCCAGATCTCTTGACTGGGGGAGAATGTCTGCATTGTCAGCATTCCGTCCATCATTTGTTTGTTGTAACGCTTTTCGCCCTAAGTGGGATGGGTATTCTCAGACGTGGGACCCGTGCTCACTACGCCACTGGAGTCAAGCTATCCTGGCTGATGACGGCTGATAGCCAGAAACCGGTCCTAGGATGCTTGATTCCGGTCCAGGGAAGACATGGCTTGGCAGTTCGGGCTGGACTGTTCCCATGAGGCACAGGGTCAAGACTGATTTGCATATGGCCATGTCTGAACTGGGGTGGTGTAGTGGGCAAAAGAACGATGGATTTAACCCAGATCTCTTGACTGGGGGAGAATGTCTGCATTGTCAGCATTCCGTCCATCATTTGTTTGTTGTAACGCTTTTCGCCCTAAGTGGGATGGGTATTCCCAGACGTGGGACCCGTGCTCACTACGCCACTGGAGTCAAGCTATCCTGGCTGATGACGGCTGATAGCCAGAAACCGGTCCTAGGATGCTTGATTCCGGTCCAGGGAAGACATGGCTTGGCAGTTCGGGCTGGACTGTTCCCATGAGGCACAGGGTCAAGACTGATTTGCATATGGCCATGTCTGAACTGGGGTGGTGTAGTGGGCAAAAGAACGATGGATTTAACCCAGATCTCTTGACTGGGGGAGAATGTCTGCATTGTCAGCATTCCGTCCATCATTTGTTTGTTGTAACGCTTTTCGCCCTAAGTGGGATGGGTATTCCCAGACGTGGGACCCGTGCTCACTACGCCACTGGAGTCAAGCTATCCTGGCTGATGACGGCTGATAGCCAGAAACCGGTCCTAGGATGCTTGATTCCGGTCCAGGGAAGACATGGCTTGGCAGTTCGGGCTGGACTGTTCCCATGAGGCACAGGGTCAAGACTGATTTGCATATGGCCATGTCTGAACTGGGGTGGTGTAGTGGGCAAAAGAACGATGGATTTAACCCAGATCTCTTGACTGGGGGAGAATGTCTGCATTGTCAGCATTCCGTCCATCATTTGTTTGTTGTAACCCCCTGCTAAATCCCGGCATCTCCCGTGGCCAGCAACCTCACAAACCCCGGAGGACCTGGCTACCTTGTGACTGAGCATCTGGGACTCCCACGAGCAGTGGCACTGCTCAAAGCAAGTAACTGACCCCTGGCATCAGCCAGGAACCGCGAACACTTCACACTCTGCACCCGCCAAGCCTGTGCTGGAGTGAACAAAGACCACGAGGACGTCCCCCCGGCGACTGTGACCCCGAATCCGGCACCCAAGTACCCGTCTCGACGCTGCCGATGACGCCTGCAGCCTCAGAACCAGGGACCCCCCCCGCCCCCCCAACCGCGATCAACAGAGGGTAAGATTTCCCGATACCAAAAGGCATCCCTGCACCCGGCACTCTGCAGCACCCTGTGCCCAACTCCTGGGTACCTACCTATCCTATAACTACTCAACTTACCTCTCGAAGTGGTGGTCGCACCCGAAGAATCTTCGTCCCCGAGCTTGCAGCCTTTGTTCGTTCTTGAGCTTCTCCATTGCAATCCATTGAGCGCCCGACAACTCAAAAGCACCCTGCACCCAGCCGCCCGAGTAGCCCTGGCAGTGCAACGTCTACTCTAACCTACTTCCCCATTTGCCCTGAGCAAGTAACCAGGAGCCCAGCTCCCACAGTCGCGTGGCCTGCTAGGCAGCAGCCACCAACCACGGGCCCCCTGCCTTCCATAGGATAACATTGGGCCTACCTCACTCTGCACTCGGCTGCACCTGTGCCGCTGAGGATGTAACAACCGTACTTACCTGACCCTGGGAGACCGCCCCGAGTCTATGCCCAGCACCTTAACTCTGCCAGTCGAGTACTTACCCAAAAGCAGATAGCTCACTTTTCTTCCGTAGGGTAACATTGGCTGGTTTCACTTGAAAATTCTTCTAAGTGTGGAGTTTCTAAACTTTAAAATATTCACCTAAAATCAACCGAGTAACAAAATTGAAAATACTCACTTGCTATTAGGAGAGATCCCAGTGCTGGATCTTGGTGCCCAGCACTGACCCTGAAAAGTAATTACAACCATACTTACTGCCAACTCAGTTTTCTCCCATAGGAAACCATTGACTGTTTTTCTGTGAAATTTCTCCTGTCGATTGCTGCAAACTACAAATATTCTTAAAAAATCGTACCAACTGTGAAAACGTAATTACTTACCTGTGTTAGATAGATGTCCCAGTACTGAGCCCAGGAGCCCAGCACTAGATTACAAAAATAACGAGAACATACTTTACCTGCAACTTGAAGTTCCATCGATAGGATAACATTTCTGGTTTTTGTTGAAAAAGTTTCCAAGTGTCAATTTTGCAAACTTACAAATATTCGTTAAAAAAAAAAAAAAAAAAAAAAAAAATCGCCTGTATAACCAAAATGCATTCTCTCAACTGCTTACAGGTGGTACACTAGTGCTGGATCCGGGATCCAACACTGAGCTAGAAAAAGTTACAATAACCCCACTTACCTGCTAAGTGAATTTCCTCCCATAGGATAACATTGGTGATTTCATTAGAAAAAGTTTTTAAGTGTCAACTTTTAAAATACCAAAATATTGCTTAAAAATAACAACAGTAACTAAATCGTATTTACTCACCTGTTTCGAGGCACTGTCCCAGGACTGAATCTAGGATCCAGTCCTGGAGTTAGAAAAGTAATCCTAAAAGTAAATCAACTGCATTGAACTTGAAATTCCCATTGAGCTCAATGTGTGTTTGAAATTGTGTTGCCTATTGCAACAAACTGTAACTATTGCATTCAAAAGTCAATTGCCTATTGCAAAGTATTTAACTAAAGCATCTCATTCTGAGAAAGTATATTTTGATACCTATTGTTGGTTCTAAAATAAAACAACCATATATTTTTATATACAAACCATTGACCTCGAGTTCAGTTCTCGAGTGTGTGAGACCATTTGCTGACTGAGTGTGTACAACAAATGCTTTACACTGTCCTCGGATACTGCCTTACTGCTCGACCAAGCTACCACTTTAGAGAGTAAGGTTATATCTAACTTTAGCTTCTGCCAAACCTCTGGGGGCTGTGGACTCTGTACACACTGTACCCATTTGGGAATAGTATATACAGAGCCACTTTCCTACAAACTCTCTCCAACATTTTTAATCGTCTTGACAGCAGAGATTTCATGACATCTCTATACATGGAAGACGCTTACTTTCATATCCCCATCCATCCCAAACACCGCAAATATCTTCGATTAACAGTAGCTGGTACCAATTCACGGTCCTTTCCTTCGGCCTCAAGTTCACCACTGTATAATCACTAAATGCATGGCCCCGGTAGCAGCAGCACTAAGGAAATAAGGTCACCAGGTATTCCCTTACCTAGACGACTGGCTGCTAAAAGCTTGCAACCCAGGACAAGCTGCCAGAGCAACAAAAGCCGGTCTCTCACTTTTACTCAAACTGGACCTCACTGTAAATGGGCGAAGGTCCTCCACCAATCCCAGTCGGACTATAACATTTCTCTGAGCCGATCTAGACAATACAGAACAAGGCCTTCCTCTTCCAGGACAGACTAGGGAGGCTAGCGCACTGGACTCAAAATATTGCAAGAAAACAGTACGTTTATGTGAGACTGTTCAAGTCACTCCTAGGCATGATCTCTTCTGCAATAAACGTGGTCCCGTTGGCATGCCTCAAGATGAGGCCCTTGCAAGAGGAACTGCAGTCCCAATGGATAGTCAGAAGGATCATTTGAGGAGTCAATATCCATTACTCCTTGAATTGTACCCACACTGGCATGGTGGTCTCACAAACCACATCTCTCTCTCAAGGCCTCACGTTCCTACCATTGGTACTAGATTTCATCATCGCCACAGATGACTCCATGGAGGGTTGGGGAGGTCATGTACAGGATCTTCAGATCCAAGGAAGGTTGTCAAAGGTCTCTCCACATCAACAGCTTGGTGCTCAAGGTCATTTCTCTCACCATGCAGGCTTTCCTACCAAGGATCGCAAAATCGTTCGGGCTGGTCCATACCAACAATACGATCAGCATGTATTATAACAACAGGGAGGAACTTGATCTCCGAGACCATCTCTAGAAGCCCAAGAGCTGTGGGTTGGCTTTCAGCCAACAGAATAGCCTTAAAAGCCGAGTACATTTCTTAAGTCCACAATACGCTAGCGGACGCGCTCAGCAGGACCAAGGACAGTTACCACCAGTGGGACATGGACCAACATCACTTCAACAAAATAGTCTCATTGTGGGGGAAACCAGTGCCACACTTCACAATGGAAAGCAATGCCAAATACCAGTTCTATGCCAGTCGATTCCCTCTCCCAGAGTTGTGGGGGAATGCACTGGTCTGGGATTTATGCATACACTTCACCCCCTTTGAATTGATTCCCAAGGTCCTTACCAAGATAAAGATGCAACGAGGCTCTCTCCTATTGATCGCTCGCAAGTGGCCTAGGCAGTACTAGTTTTCAGAGCTCCTCCTCCAGTTAGAAACCAAGCCCATTCACCTTCCACCAGCGCCATCTCTCCCGGCATTGAATCAAGGTTAAATATGTTTCCCTAAGCCAGCGTCTCTCCCCTTGCATGCATGGCTCCTGAATTCTATGAGTAGCGGAACTTAAATATCTCTCAAGAATGCAGAGATATTCTCTCCAAGTCTAGAGCAAAAGGCACAACAAAAACGTACAATTTAAAGTGGAAAATTTTCTGTCACTGGTGTCAACAAAACAACCAACACCCTTTCCACGTTTCTCAGGAACAGATCTTACCTGATCTTTTCTGGCCAAGTTAGGCCTGGTTTATCAGCCAAAATTCATCTTGCTGCAATTTTAAGGGACAGACGCTCGGCACAAGCTCTATATCTCTGTTCTATAAGGCTCATAAAGCATTTCATGGAAGGACTCTTCAGAGCTCCCCCATCAGCGAGATCTCCTCCGAAATGGCATCTCAATGAAGTCCTCTCGCAACTAAAAAAGCAGCCTTTCGAACCCATTCATAAGGCTGACAAAATTTCTCACATGCTCTCACGTCTACCAGGATTAGTGAGATACAGGCCTTTACCCCTCAAGAACCTTTCCTTTGTTTCACAGACAAGTTTGTACTTCTCAGAAAAAAAAACGAAGTTCATCCTAAATGTTCCTTCTCAATTCCACCACAGTCAGCCTGTCATCCTTTGAACAGTTTTCCCCAACCCAGTCACACCGGCTCTTCATACTTTGGAAAACAAGTGGTGTCTCAAATTTTACCTTTACACAACTAAGCACATTCGCAAGACTGACCAGCTACTTGTCGGTTATGGCCAAGGTCCTCAAGGCACCGCAGTGACAAAACCTACGAGATGGATTTTGGAGACAATTCAGTTTTGTCATTCTAAGGCGGGAAAACCCTTAACTAGAAGAGCTAAAGCTCATTCGACAAGAGTAGTGTCCACTTCGTCTGCTTTATTTGCGGGCATTCCGCTGGAGAAAATATGCTGTACTGCGATGTGGAAAAGCACCAAAACGTTCACACAACCCTACTACGTGGAATCAACAGCGAAGCGACGCAGCTGTAGGTCAGGCGGTGTTACACAATTTGTGTCAGTCAGTCAGTCAGTCAGTCAGTCAATCAATCAAAACACTTGTATAGCGCGCTACTCACCCGGAAGGGTCTCAAGGCACTTAGGGGAAGGGGGCCGCTACTGCTCGAACAGCCAGGTCTTCAGTTGTCTCCTGAAGGCGAGGTGGTCCTGGGTCAGCCGAAGGTGGATGGGGAGGGAGTTCCATGTCTTGGCCGCCAGGTAGGAGAAGGATCTGCCTCCGGCGGTGGCTCTTCGGATGCGTGGTACGGCGGCGAGGGCGAGGCTAGCGGACCGTAGCTGGCGGGTGGGCGTGTGGAAGGTCAGGCGATCGTTGAGGTACTTGGGGCCCAGGTTGTGGAGAGACTTGTGTGCGTGGGTGAGGAGCCTGAACGTGATCCTCTTGTTGACGGGGAGCCAGTGCAGGTTCCTCAGGTGGCCGGAGATGTGGCTGCGTCGAGGGATGTCCAGGATGAGTCGGGCGGCGGCGTTCTGGATGCGTTGTAGTCTTTTCTGTAGTTTGGCTGTGGTTCCGGCGTAGAGGGTGTTTCCGTAGTCCAGCCGGCTGGTGACGAGGGCCTGGGTGACCGTCTTCCTGGTTTCGATCGGGATCCATCGGAAGATCTTGCAGAGCATGCGGAGGGTGTGGAAGCATGAGGAGGAGACGGCGTTGACTTGTCTGGTCATGGAGAGGGAGGAGTCCAGGACGAAGCCCAGGTTGCGTGCGTGGTCTGTCGGCTTGGGGGCGGTGCCCAGGGCTGGGGGCCACCAGGAGTCGTTCCAGGCGGAGGGTGATGGTCAGAGGATGAGGACTTCCGTCTTGTCTGAGTTCAGTTTCAGGCGGCTGTTCTTCATCCACTCGGCGAAGTCTTTCATCCCTTCGTGGAGGCTGGTTCTGGCGGTGTCGGGGTCTCTGGTGAGGGAAGAGGATCAGCTGGGTGTCGTCGGCATAGGAGATGATGTTGAGGTTGTGTTGGCGTGCGATGGTTGCGAGGGGTCTCATGTAGACGTTGAAGAGGGTGGGGCCGAGTGATGATCCTTGCGGGACGCCGCAGATGACTTCGGTGGCCTCGGAGCGAAACGGGGGGAGGCGGACTCTTTGTGTTCTTCCAGCGAGGAACGAGGTGATCCACTTCAATGCCTTCTCTTGGACGCCGGTGTTGCTGAGGCGTTGGAATAGGGTGCGGTGGCATACAGTGTCGAACGCTATCTGTCTCTGTCTGTCTATCTGTCTCCATCTGATAGATATATATATATATATACACACACACACACACATACATATACACACACATGCTGCAGATTTGCCCCTAGGCAAGAACGCACTCCCACAACAGCTGGCAACCAGTACCTTTAATTGGTAAAGACAGAGACAGGCATCACAATCAGTTTTGCAGTCCCAAAGTCGACATAGCCTGACGCGTTTCAGCGCTAAATGCGCTTTCCTCAGAGGCTCGACAATGTTCTCGTGCACGTTATGACACACCCTTTAAATTGCTCAATTGTAGACAGAGTGGCATTACGAGGCCCATCTGAGGGCTTGAAAGTTTACCGGCAGAACATTGATGTGCATCTATTAGGAGTTTTATGCATGACACACGTACTACAATGCCCAGGAATCTAAGCGGCCCATCCAAGGGCGGGCAATTGAGCAATTTAAGGGGTGTGTCATAACGTACACAAGAACATTGTCGCGCCTCTGAGGAAAGCGGATTTAGCGCTGAAACGAGTCAGGCTATGTCGACTTAGGGACTGCAAAACGGATTGTGATGCCTGTCTCTGTCTTTACCAATTAAAGGTACTGGTTGCCAGCTGTTGGGGGAGTGCATATATCTGGAGCATAAGTATTATATATATATATATTCATACTGACCTCTACAAAAATCCAGAGAGGCTCCCCTTTTGACTAGGGATGTTATTCCCACTTGTGCTTGGGAATCAGTCTCTCTTGGGAGTGTTCTAGAGTGTGCTACTCTGAACAAGGTAACTTTCTTCCTGAACCTGCGCTTGTTTTGGGCACGGAGGCCAATTCATGCCCGGTCTGGAGAGCACTGTGGAAGCGGACCGGCACAGACAGAAGAAACATTTCAACCACAATCAGCCTTTGTCACCTCTACAAGATCCCCACTGTGATCAGGAGTGAGCTTAATCTTTGGGTCCGACGAAGATCCAACGTAGAACATTTCCCATCCTCCCTCCCAGGCTGGCACTCATCCTCTGGCTCACAGATGTGCAGTGTCGAGCGGTGCAGTTCTGCACAAGATGGCACAGCAGACGCAAGGCAGCACCACCAACTGCTTTCAGTCCCCAGGGAACTTGTGTGCGTTAACTGCCCTTGGATTCCTGAAAAGTTCCCACAAGTGTTGTCCCTGTTATTAGCTGAACTGGACCTGTATTGTTCAGCATCAATATCTGTTGCAGCCGTGGTTTGAGCTCTATTTGTACCCATAGTGCTTACAGCAGTCCTACTATTATAACCGGGTCAACGGTCATGCTATTAGTTTTAGTCCAAGGGCTTTACGCAGCACTACTCACTAATGGTACAAGTAATGGTAATAAAAGCTGTGTTATCTATCATGGGATTTAATCTCATTTTCATGTACAGTAGAAAACCGACACGCCGGTGTGGGAACCTGCAACACACTTTATAGGTTTTCATTTGAGAAGAAAAAGTATACATGAAAACATGTCCCCAATAGGCCAAATTCTATTTTTATTTTCTAAAGGCAACTGAAATAAACTGTATACTTCACTGAAATGCCAAAGGGTCAGGCTTATGTCAAACCAGACCAAAAAATCCATGTCCTTTAATAACTTCCTCCTCTCATCTGTGCTGCTGCCAGAGGAAAAAAAACCGCTATAAATTATTTAGTTATCGAAGACACTAATAGCATTCCAATGTCATGTGTGTGTCCCTGAAAGGTCCAGCTGAAGCAGCTGGACAAATAAAGTAATCACAGCTGTGTTGGAGGCAAGCACTTTTGTTTGTGGAAGCATATACATTTTGCCAAATCAAAACGTACTGCTGGCTCCCAACAGGTGGGCAAAGTCAAAGCCCCTCTCTAGTGATGCTAACATAACTGTCTAGCAATAGCTTCGCTGTCACGCCAGAACATATAAAGAAGAGAAGCAGTTCATGGCGCTCCTATGTAAAGGTCTTCACATGTGAATTATAGTGCTGCACTTCCAAGGATTCTAGAGGCTGTTTTGTTTCACTTGGCACAGCATGGACAGTCAAGCGGTTTACTTTCCCACATGCAAAGCTAGGATCCCTGGACAGTCACATAATTTTAGAGTGTTTTTCAATTAAGAACGCTCATCCACTGTGCTTTTTTCTGGCCTACCTTTACTTTTAAGGAAGTCCACCTCACAATCTAGGCTTGTGAATGCAGGAGCAATTTTGATTCAATTTCTCCCTGAAGAATTTCTCCTCTCCTGTGTGGTACTACATGATGAAGACTCACAACTGCAGAAGACGGTCATTTGAAGGAAAATGTGATCTAGGTGACACTTGAGGATAGGGAGGAGTTTGTTTCTAGGCAAAGGAAATTCAGCGAGGAAAACCAAGCATAGACTCCAGAGTCCTAACCCACTAAAAAGACGAGGGTAAGGGGGAAGCCCCCCACCCCCCAGTTATGAGGCTGTGAATTACAGGCTCTACATAACTATGTTTTCAACAACAACAATTCTGTATTCTTACCTTTCCTAAGTAATTTCCTAATGCGGCATGGATTAGACAGTTTCCATCTTCCTTTCAGAACCAACATTCACAGGCAGAGAAATTCTTTAGGCACACTGGAGGTTAGAATAACCTTAAAATACTGTCTTAACAGGACTAAAAAGATTTGCAACTTTTTCATTTATAGGGCTGTTTGCACAGGTATAGCTTACTCCAAAGGGTGCATAGCGAGGTGAATAGTTTACTGCACACTTCTCTTGCGTAGACTCCAAGCCCACTATGTGAAGGGAGAAGCAGGCACAGCAGCACTGACATTTGCAGAGAGGCTCCCCCTGGATCCATTTATACTTCTGTCAAGCATGACTAAAGAACTCCAAATACAAATCACATCCCAGTGAGTCCAATCTCCGTGCAGAATGTGTTTGGCTAACTGGAGACACATGATGGGCTTCTTCATCTGTTCTACAGGGAATGACACTGCGAGTGCTAATATGGAGGACACTCTGGTTTGATTAAGTACCTCTCTATCATGGGGATTTTCAAATGTGTAGTGCACTCCACTAGATGGGTTTGGATGAAAGTAGACCCAAAGTCATTCATACTACCATAGTTTGGTTTGTATCCAAATAGATCCCATCTCATTTAGACTACCGTAGTTGGGTTTGTATCCAAGTAGATCCCATCTCATTTAGAATACCGTAGTTGGGTTTGTATCCAAGTAGATCCCATCTCATTCAGACTACCGTAGTTAGGTTTGTATCCAAATAGATCCCATCTCATTCAGACTACCGTAGTTAGGTTTGTATCCAAATAGATCCCATCTCATTTAACCTACCAAGTATCCAAGTAGATCTGTCTCATGCCCACTACCGTAGTTGGGCTTGTATCCAAGTAGATCTGTCTCATGCCCACTACCGTAGTTGGGCTTGTATCCAAGTAGATCTATCTCATGCCCACTACCATAGTTGGGCTTGTATCCTAGTAGACACAATCTCAATTCCACTACCATAGGTGGGGTTGGATCAAAGTAGATCCTATCTCATTCCCACTACCATAGGTGGGGATGGATCCATGTAGATCCCATCTCATTCCTACTACTGTAGTTGGTGTCTATTCCAAGAATATCTATCACCATAGTTGGGTTTGGATCCAAGTAGATCCTATTTCATTCCCTCTACTGTAGGTGGGGTTGGATCCAAGTAGGCCTATCACAGTAGTTGGGTTTGGATCCAAGTAGATCCTATCTTATTCCCACTACCGTAGTTGGCTTTGTATCCAAGTAGATCTCATTCATTCCCACTACCGTAGTTGGGTTTATATCCAAGTAGATCCCATCTCATTCCCACTACTGTAGGTAGGTTTGGATCCAAGTAAACCAATCTCATTCCCACTACCGTAGTTGGTTATGGATCCAAGTAGTTCCGATCTCATTCCAACTACCATAGCTGGGGTTGAATCCAAGAAGACCTATCAGAGTAGTTGGGTTTGTATCCAAGTAGATCCTATCTTATTCCCACTACCGTGGTTGGGTTTGGCTCCAAGTGGCAGGATTCATACAAGAGGATGTCCATGGTTTACCTATGCAGTCCAAGGGTTGTGATGTCAAAGGTTTTGTTAAACGGTTAGATTATTGTTAGACCTGGCACGAGTCTCCCTTCCATTTTTTTATCGCTGTGCCTCATGTGTTTTGCTGGTGTTGGCTGCTCAGAGCACTGTGCCACTGCCAACCAGTGCCACAGTGCAAGTGCTCCCTGTATAAAAGGTATATGTTGGTTGGATTCCATGATTGGCTTATTTGGTTTACTGTCAGACCCCAGTAAAGTGCACCAGGAGTGCCGAGGGCTTGTAAATACAAATGCTGCTGGTGGGCTTGCAGCACTGGTTGTGCCACCCACAGAAGCGGCCTAGTAAAATGTGTCTAAGGTCTGCCATTGCAGAACCTGCGTGCAGTCTGCTACTGTCATGCTGACTGGGCAAGTGCACCCACTTGCCAGTCCCCAAACCTTCCCTTAACTTCATATTAGTCACCCCTATGGTAGGCCCAAGGGCAGGGTGTATTGTAAGCATAAGGTAGGACAAGCCTGATGTGTATGGCATGTCCTAATCGTGAATTACAGCCATTTCACTATTGTAGAATTGTTACATTCTATGATCCTAATAGACCCAGGGAACATGGTAGGAATTCGAGTTTAGTATGCCTGAACTCAGATTAATAAAATACATCTTTTAGTAAAGTTTATTTTAATGTTCTGTGTTTGCAAATGCCACTTTCAGAAGGTTGGCATTTGCTTGCCTAACGATTTCAGCCCCCCTCTGCGCTGATGTGTATCTGCTGTCTGGTTTGTGTGAGTGACAGGGCTGGGGAATTCCAGGAGGCAGTCTGGGCAGCCAGGTGGTGAATAGGAAGATTACACCAGGATGGGTGGGAGGATTACACCTGGACTCTGAATAGGGCTGTGCTCTGCCACCACAATGCTGGCTCCACCTCCTGTGGAGCGTCTGATGTCTCTGCCCTGCACACTGAAAGCAGAAGCCTGCATCATGTCAACAAAGTGCTCAGAAATCGGACTGAACTAGGCAAAGGCCCCCTGGCCGCAAAGAACAAAAGAAATGTAGTATAAATATAGGAGCCCTGCTCCTAAGAAATCAGATCCTGCTGACAAGACAAACCTCTGCCTGAGGGGAAAGAACCGGGAAAGCTGTAGTAGGAGTACTGTCCCTGACCTGGAGGATTGGCCTGCAGTGGTTGCATTGCTGCTGAAGGAGAGTAGAAAGATAGCTAAGAAACTTTATTTCAACTTGTGCTTTTAAGATCTTGGGCTTGTGACTGAGCTTGCCCCCTGAACGAAGTCCCAGGACCAGTGGACTTCACCGCCTTGAGAAACGCCGCTGAGAACCGCCGTTCTCCCCGTAGCACCGAAGCCAAGAGAAGTGTGAGTCTCGTAGATCGGCACGCACAATGGAAAGCCTGTGCCAAGCTGTCCGGCCCGAACAACGCGACTGAGGCCCCCCTACAAGCCGTAGCTGGCACCGTGAAGAAAGGACTTCGTGACGCACTTTGATTTCCCCTCTTCGCATCGTACTGCTTAAGTGTGCCCCCTACCCCTGTTGTGGACAGGCTGCGGCGCGTAGAGCGGCTGGGTATGTCGCTCACAATTGGAGCGTACTGCCTGCTTCGCACCGCGCTTAAGGAAAAGGCGCCGCTCTCAAGGTACGGCTCGTACGCCGCAACGAACATCAAGAGCACCGTACCTACGCACTGTCCCCTCGAACAACGCGACTGAGGCCCCCAACGAGCCGTAGCTCGCACCGTAACAGGAGGACATCGCACCGTACAACGTGTTTGTTTTCATCGCATCGTCCGTGACGAACTCTCCAAAACAAGGTACTGTGTACGTCTTAAGCACCGCAGGGTGTACGCGTCGCACTGGAGCGTCTGCAGCGTTGTGAGACCCGTTCTTAAGCATCTCTTATCCCCGTACGAAGAGGAACGAACCGCACAGAACCTTGCAATTACGCTTGAAACAAGAACTGCTTATTGTCAATAGTATTGTGGGCCTTTTTATCGTTATTTGGTCTTGTGCTAAGTCTTTCTATATAAAATTACTTATTTTTGATAATCCCAGTGTGGAGTCCATTTGTGGTGTTGTCACTGAGTTACTGTATGTGGTCACAAATGCTTAACCTGTAACGCCCTGAGATAAGCCTTGTCTGCTCGCGCCAAGCTACCTAGAGGGTGAGCAGGGGTTGTGTTAGGAGTGTAACCCCTTACCCCGATTAGAGGAGAGGGTCCCTGCTTGTCACAAGTATTTACCTGTGCCAACCAGAGACCCCGAATTCTAACATTGGTGGTCAGCGGTGAGGATTCTGTATTTGCATTTGTGATTCATGTACAGTGATTGGTGAACACCACGTAGCGAGTTCAGACCATAACATAGCTACATGATTTTTGATTGCCAAGGAAACTCCATTTTTTGAAAAATCATGCCTGGTTCAGTCATTGTTGAGAAAGCGCCATCTGTAGTCTCTGAAAGCGAAGAAGTAGAATGGGAAGAGGAGAGACTAGAGAGCTACACCAAGGCCCAGCTGAAGGGCTTCTGCAAAAAATTCAAAGTTCCTCATGTTGGATGCAAGGTCAAAGCAGACCTACTCAAGGCGCTGAGGGCCTGGATTGAGTCAAGGTCGCCTGGAGATGTGGTAGTAGTTGAACCAGCAGAAAGCGTCCATAGCTTTGGCAGAGGCCTGTTGGCAGACAGGAAAGAAACCAGGATGCATGAGATGGAGTTGGCAAAGCTCAAATTGAATGGGCAACTGCAGCTGGAAAGCAAAAAAAGGTAGCCATGTCTTCCCACCGGGTCCCTGAGAAAGGTTGGGGAGCGGGGTTGTGGGGGCAGTTCCTTAGTGAGGGGCGGGACACACTGCTAGATTTACCCTCAGATGTTCATAATTCTTATCCACACATGAAGGATGCTTTGATGACCAGATATGGGTTAACTCCTGTGTTGTATAGGCAAAGGTTCAGGGGTTGCACAAAGATGAGTATGTAACTTTTTTCTGCAGAGCAATGGATGGTTGGGTGAAGGGTAGCAAGGCTGATGATTTTCAAGGGCTTCTTGATTTAATGGCATGGGAGCACTTGTCCAGTAATTGTTTTCCTGAGCTACGCCAGCACCTGATCGATAGTAGGCTGACTAACCCTAGGAAGCTTGCTGAGGAGGCGGACCGCCGTTTCAGTACCAGGGTCCACAAGGATCCAGTGGGAGACTCCGCCAAAGGTGGGCAGGTTCCCCAGCAGAAGAGTGGGGGGGGGGGGGGGACAGGGGTAACCAGAGGGAGTTCCCAAGAAGGCCCCAAAGTAATCCCCAAGGGAACCAAGGGAAAGGTTCTCTGCCTCCCCCACCCCAGAAACCGACCGGGGCCCCGACAGGTCCACCTGTTCAAAAGGGGCCCATAAAATGTTACAAGTGTGGTAACATAGGTCATTTTGCCTCCGATTTAAAGTGTCCTTTGTTTGGTAAACCAGCACCCACTGGTGCTCCACCTCGGCAGATGGCTAGTGTAGCCTTGGGGGAGGAGAGGGCAGGTGGGTGGGGTCCCGTAGAGACGTCCCTTGTCTCATTAGGAGACTGTGAGATGGTCCCCCAAACCCAGCTGCCTGATAACACTAAGAAATAAAGGCAGTGGGTGACCATCAATGGCCGTAGGGTGGAAGCTCTGAGAGATGCAGGAGCCAGTGTGCCAGCTGTCAAGTGTCACCTGGTGTCTCAAGAGCAGGTTGTCCCAGGAACATTCTATCCGGTTGTTGCCGCTGACAACACAGAGTCACTGCAAGGTGGCTCAGGTTCCCTTTGAGTCGGGAGTGGGGGGTGGGGGGGGGGGGGGGGGGAGGGGGGTCTCTGGTACTCTTCAGGTAGCTGTGAGGCCTGCCATGCCTGTAGACTGTCTGTTAGGGAACGATTTGGAGAGCTCTCCTTGGGCTAAGGTGGAGCGGAGTGCTCACCTGGAGATGTTGGGTATGCGTCACCACACGGTCCATGGCAGCAAGTAGAGGTGCTCAAGAGGTCCTGGAGCCTGAGAGGGAGGCCCAGGGACTTGCCTTAGAGAGAGGAGGCAGGGGGCGCGGGAAACCGGCCCCTGAAGTTCCCACGGTCCAGGAGGAAGCAGACCTTTAGGGGGATGCCCTGGAGCCGACAGGAGAACAGATAGCTGAACTGGGGGACCTGCCTGAGCTGACCCATTGGCAGCAAGAAGGAGGCCTCTCCAGGGAGGACTTTTGTAAGCCACAAAAAGAATGCCCTTCTCTCGTGGGTATGCGGCAGCAGGCTGCAGACCAGGCCGCAGGTGATCAGTCTGGGTCACATTTCATTTACTGGGAGAACGACCTCCTGTATACAGAGCCTAAGGTTGCTGAGCCTGGGTCAGCCCGTGCGCTGGTGGTACCCCAGAGCTTCAGAGCCTTCCTACTGGGGCTGGCTCACGATGTGCCATTGGCAGGACATTTGGGGCAGGACAAAACCTGTGAAAGGCTTGTCACCCACTTTTATTGGCCTGAAATGCGCAGGAGTTCAGACACTCACTGCAGGACCTGTCAGACTTGCCAGGCAAGTGGAAAGAGTGGGAGGAAGCAGAAGGCTCCTCTCCAGCCATTCCCTGTGGTCGGTATCCCATTCCAGCGAGTGGAGATTGACATTGTAGGGCCACTGGACCCCAGGACAGCCATGGGCAACAGGTTTATCCTGGTCCTGGTGGACCATGCCACACGGTACCCGGAAGCCATCCCTCTGAGGACAGCGACAGCCCCCGTGGTGGGACGGGCACTGATGGGAATTTTCTCCAGAGTGGGATTCCCTCTAGAGGTGGTGTCTGACCGGGGTACCAATTTCATTTCCAAGTAAATGAAATCCCTTTGGCAAGACAAGTTTACCACACCTTACCACCCCCAAGGAAATGGGTTGGTTGAGAGATTCAACCATACCCTCAAAGGCATGATAATGGGTCTGGAAGAACCCATGAGGCGTAATTGGGACGACCTCTTACCATGCCTTGTCTTTGCTTACCTCGAGGTGCCACAGAAGTCTCTAGGGTTCAGCCCCTTTAAGCTCCTGTATGGCCACCCAGTGAGAGGACCTCTAAGTCTGGTCAAGGAAGGCTGGGAGCAATCTCCCAGGAAACCTCCCCAGAATGTATATAGCTACATGCTGGCTTTCAGGAACCAGACAAGGCGTTTCAGGCAACTTGCTGAGGCAAATCTGGAAGCCAACCAGGAGGAGATGAAGCGGTGGTACGACCAGAATGCCACTCTGGTAGAGCTTCAGCCTGGACAGAAGGTGTGGGTCTTGGCCCCCGTGGAGCCTTGTGCGCTCCAGGATAAGTGGACCGGTCCCTTTGAGGTTGTGGAGCGCAAAAGTCCTGTTACCTATTTGGTGGACTTGCGGTCTCCCAGGAACCCCTTGAGGGTCCTACATGTCAACTGCCTGAAGCCCTACTTGGAGAGGTCCCAAGTGGGCATGCGCTTGGCAACAGATGCTGGGATGGAAGAGGAGACCGAGCCTCTTCCTGACCTCCTGTCAGCCCAGGAGCAAGATGGTTCAGTGGATGGTGTCATACTCTCTTCCGCCCTGACCCCTGATCAACAGAATGATTGTCACCAGCTGCTGGGACAATTTTCTGATCTGTTTTCCCTGGTTCCCAGTGTCACCGATTGGTGCGTCCATGATGTGGACACTGGGGTTAGTACACCTGTGAGGCACAAGGCCTACAGGGTGACTGACAGGGTGAGGGCGTGCATCAAGGAGGAGGTCTCCAAGATGTTTGCACTCGGTGTAATTGAGTCCTCCAGCAGTCCTTGGGCCAGCCCAGTGGTCTTGGTCCCAAAGGCTGCAGCGCCGGGAGCCACACCCGAACTCCGGTTCTGTGTGGACTACAGAGGACTCAATTCAGTCACCAGGACTGACGCACACCCCATCCCCAGTGCTGATGAGCTCATAGATCGGGTAGGGGCTGCCAACTACCTCAGCACGTTTGATTTAACGTCTGGGTACTGGCAGATCGCCTTGACCGATGGGGCCAAAGAGAGGTCAGCATTTTCCACCCAGATGGGCACTACCAGTTCCGGGTTATGCCCTTTGGGATGAAGAATGCCCCTGCCACCTTCCAGAGGTTGGTCAACCAGGTGTTGGCTGGGCTGGATTCGTTCAGTGCTGCCTACCTGGATGTCATCGCAGTGTTCAGCTCCACTTGGGAGGAACACCTGCGCCACCTCTGGGAAGTGTTGATGGCGCTGCGAAGGGCAGGCCTCACGATCAAGGCCAGTAAGTGCCAGATCGGGCAGGGTTCCGTGGTGTACTTGGGGCACCAGGTTGGGAGCGGCCAGGTGGTGCCCCTTCAACCCAACATAGAAACCATACTGAATTGGGAGTCGCCCAAAACCCAGACAGAGGTGAGAGCCTTCCTAGGTCTCACCGGGTACTACAGGAGGTTTGTCAAGGGGTATGGCAACATTGTTGCCCCCTTGACAGCGCTGACTTCTAGGAAGCAGCTCAGGAAAGTGATTTGGACTGACACCTGTCAGAAAGCTTTAAGGCCCTGAAAACTGCTATGTGCACGCCGCCCGTGCTCTTGGCTCCCAACTTCTCCAAAGAGAATTTATCGTTCAGACAGACGCTTCAGAGCATGGTGTGGGGGCTGTTTCACAGATTAATGAAGAGGGCCTAGATCAACCTGTAGCCTTCCTTAGCAGGAGGTTACTTCCACGGGAACAGAGATGGAGTGCTATTGAGCGTGAGGCATTTGCTGTGGTCTGGGCATTGAAGAAGCTAAGGCCATACCTGTTTGGGTCTCACTTCCGGGTTCAGACAGACCACAGGCCCCTCAGATGGTTGATGCATATGAGGGGTGAGAATCCAAAGCTGTTGAGGAGGTCCATTTCCCTACAGGGTATGGATTGCACGGTGGAACATCGCCCTGGTACAGATCACGCCAATGCTGACGGTCTGTCCAGATTTTTCCGCCTTAGTGATGAGGAACTCCCTGGGGTAGGGTAGTTCTCCCCACATTTCAGCTGGAGGGGACACGTGTTAGACCTGGCACCTTGGCGTGAGTCTCCCTTCCACTTTTTATCGCTGTGCCTCATGTGCTTTGCTGATGTTAGCTGCTCAGAGCACTGTGCCACTGCCAACCAGGGCCACAGTGCAAGTGCTCCCTATATAAAATGTATATGTTGGTTGGATTCCATGAGTGACTTATTTTGTTTACTGTCAGACCCCAGTAAAGTGCACCAGGATTGCCCAGGGCTTGTAAATACAAATGCTGCTGGTGGGCTTGCAGCACTGGTTGTGCCACCCACAGAAGCGGTCTGGTAAAAGGTGTCTAAGGTCTGCCACTGCAGAACCTGCGTGCAGTCTGGTACTGTCATGCTGACTGGGCAAGTGCACCCACTTGCCAGTCCCTAACTCTTCCCTTAACTTCATATTAGTCACCCCTATGGTAGGCCCAAGAGCAGGGTGCATTGTAAGCATAAGGTAGGACAAGCCCTGATGTGTGTGGCATGTCCTAATAGTGAATTACAGCCATTTTCCTTTGTTTTTCACTATTGTAAGGCTACCTGTTCTCATAGGCCAGAAAGGATGCAACAATTCCAACAGCCCAATGATCCTAACAGACCCAGGGAACATGGTAGAAAATCGAGTTTAGTATGCCTGAACTCAGAATAATAAAATACATCTGTTAGCCAGGTTTATTTTAATGTTCTGTGTTTGCAAACACCACTTTTAGAAAGATGGCCTTTGCTTGCCTAACCATTTTCAGCCCGCCTCTGCGCTGATGTGTATCTGCTGTCTGGTTTGTGTGAGTGACAGGTCTGGGGAATTCCAAGAGACAGTCTCGGCAGCCAGGTGGTGAATAGAAAGATTACACCAGGATGGGTGGGAGGAGTGCACCTGGACTTTGAATAGGGCTGTGCTCTGCCACCACAATGCTGGTTCCACCCCTTGTGGAGCGTCTGATGTCTCTGCCCTGCACACTGAAAGAAGAAGCCTGCATCATGTCAACAAAGTGCTCAGAAACCGGACTGAACTAGGCAAGGGCCCCCCTGGCCTGCAAGAACAAAAGAAATGTAGTATAAGTATAGGAGCCCTGCTCCTAAGAAACCAGATCCTGCTACAAGACGAACCGCTGCCCGAGGGGAAGGAACCGGGAAAGCTGTAGGAGGAGTACTGTCCCTGACCTGGGGGACTGGCCTGCAGTGGTTGCCTTGCAGCTGAAGGAGAGGAGAAAGATTGCCGATATACTTTGCTTCAACTTGTGCTGTTTAAGGTCTCCAAGGGCTTGTTACTGAGCTTGCCCCTGAACGAAGTCCGAGAACCAGTGGACTTCACCCCCCACCCTTGAGAATCGCCGCTGAGAACCGCCATTCTCACCGTGAAGCTGACGCCGGTCATCTTCACTCCTCAGCGTGCCCCCCCTACCCCTGTTGTGGGCAGGCTGCGGCACGAGGAGTGGTGGGTATGTCGCTCATCATCGGAGCGTACTGTCTGCTTCGCACCGCGCTTCAAGAAAAGGCGCCGATTCCAGGGTACGGCTTGTACGCTGCAACGAAGAGCCACCGCACCGTACTTTTGCACCGTCCCCTCAAGCATCGTGACTAAGGCCCCCCTACGAGCCGTAGCTCGCACCGCAACAGAAGGACATCGCACCGTACAATGCGCTGGGATTCAACTCGTCGTCCGTGACGAACTTTCCAAGATAAGGTACTGTGTCCGCTCGCACCGTAAGGTGTACGCATCGCCTGGAGCGCCTGCAACGCTTGTGAGCCCTGCTCGTGAGCACCGCCAGGTGTACGCTCCGTCCGGAGCACCTGCAACGCTTGTGAGCCCCGCTCGTAAGCTCTTTTCAGCCCGTACGAACCGTACGAGGTACACGAAGCGCACAGAAGTATTGAAATACGCTTAACATCAAGAACTGCTTATTACTGAAAGTATTGTGGGCCCGTTATTGGGTCTTGTGCCAAGTCTGCCTTTATAAAAAATAATTATTTGTGATAAACCCAGTGTGGAATCCATTTGTGGGGGATCATTGAATTGCTGTGTGTGGTCACAAATGCTAAACGATTGCGCCCTGAGATAAGCCTTGTCTGCTCGTGCCAAGCTACATAGAGGGTGAGCAGGGGTTATTGTTGGAGTGTAACCCCTTACCCTGACTGGAAGAGAGGATCCCTGCCTGTGTCAACCAGAGATTCCCAATTCTAGCACCTCACCCCCCCTGGACCCCCAGTCCAGTCTCCCTGAGCCCTCACTCTCCCCTGGACCCTCAGTCCCATCTCCCCGAGCCCTCAGTCCCCCCTGGACCCGAGGTCCCGTCTCCCCGAGCCCTCACTCCCCCCTGGACCCTCAGTCCAGTCTCCCCGAGCCCTCACTCCACCCTGGACTCTCAGTCCAGTCTCCCCGAGCCCTCACCCCCCCGGACCCTCAGTCCCATCTCTTTGAGCCCTCACTCCCCCCAGACCCTCAGTCCTGTCTCCCTGAGCCCACACTCCCCCCAGGACCCTCAGTCCCGTCTCCCTGAACCCACACTCCCCCCAGGACCCTCAGTCCCGTCTCCCTGAGCCCACACTCCCCCCGGACCCTCAGTCCCGTCTCCCTGAGCCCTCACTCCCCACTGGACCCTCAGTCCCGTCTCCCTGAGCCCTCACTCCCCACTGGACCCTCAGTCCCGTCTCCCTGAGCCCTCACTCCCCCCTGGACCCTCAGTCCCGTCTCCCAGAGCCCTCACTCCCTCCTGGACCTCAGTCCCATCTCCCAGAGCCCTCACTCCCTCCTGGACCCTTAGTCCCGTCCCCTGAGCCCTCACTCCCCCCGGACCCTCAGTCCCATCTCCCTGAGCCCTCACTCCCTCCTGGACCCTTAGTACCTTCTCCTGAGCCCCCACTCCCACTGGACCCTCAGTCCCGTCTCCCTGAGCCCTCTACCCCGGACCCTCAATTCCGTCTCCCTGAGCCCTCACTCCCTCCTGGACCCTTAGTACCGTTCCCTGAGCCCCCACTCCCCCCGGACCCTCAGTCCCGTCTCCCTGAGCCCTCACCCCAGACCCTCAGTCCCATCTCCCTGAGCCCTCACTCCCCCCTGGAGCCTCAGTCCCGTCTCCCTGAGCCCTCACTCCCTCCTGGACCCTCAGTCCCATCTCCCCGAGCCCTCACTCCCTCCTGGACCCTTAGTCCCCTCCCCCCAGCCCTCACTCCCCCCGGACCCTCAGTCCCATCTCCCTGAGCCCTCACTCCCTCCTGGACCCTTAGTACCGTCCCCTGAGCCCCCACTCCCCCCAGGCCCTCAGTCCCGTCTTCCTGAGCCCTCCCTCCCCCCCGGACCCTCAGTCCTGTCCCACTGTTCCGTCTCCCCGAGCCCTCACTTCTTCCTGGACCCTTAGTCCTGTACCCCGAACCCTCACTCCCCCCAGACCCTCAGTCCCGTCCCCCAAGCCCTCACTCCCCCCCTGAACTCTCTATGTCCAGTCTCCCTGAGCCCTCACTTCCCCCTGGACCCTCAGTCCCGTCTCCCCGAGCCCTCACGCCCCCCGGACCCTCAGTCCCGTCCCACTCCCCCTGGACCTTTCAGTCCCGTCTCCCTGAGCCCTCACTCCCCCAGGACCCTCAGTCCTGTCTCCCTGAGCCCACACTCCCCCCAGTCCTGTCTCCCTGAGCCCACAATCCCCCCAGGACCCTCAGTCCCATCTCCCTGAGCCCACACTCCCACCAGACCCTCAGTCCCGTCCCCCAAGCCCTCACTCCCCCTGGACCCCAAGTCCTGTCTCCCTGAGCCCTCACTCCCCCCTGGACCCTCAGTCTCGTCTCCCCGAGCCCTCACTCCCCCCCTGAACCTTCAGTCCCCCCTCCTTGTTGAGCCTCACTCCCCCTGGACCCTCAGTCCCATCTCTGAGCCCTCACTCCCCCCAGACCCTCAGTCCAGTCTCCCTGAGCCCTTTCTCACCCCAGGACCCTCAGTCCCGTCTCCCTGAGCCCACACTCCCCCCGGGACCCTCTGTCCCGTCTCCCTGAGCCCTCACTCTACCCTGGACCCTTAGTCCCGTCTCCCTGAGCCCACACTCCCCCCCCCCCCTGGACCCTCAGTCCCGTCTCCCCGAGCCCTCACTCCCCCCTGGTCCCTCAGTCCCGTCTCCCTGAGCCCACACTCCCCCCTGGACCCTCAGTCCCATCTCCACAAGCCCTCACTACCCCCCTGGACCCTCAGTCCCATACCACTCCCTCCTGGACCCTCAGTCCCGTCTCCCCGAGCCCTCACTCCCCCCTGGACCCTCACTCCCCCCTCCTTGTTGAGCCTCACTCCACCCTGGACCCTCAGTCCCGTCTCCCTGAGCCCTGACTCCCCCCCTGGAACTTTTGTCCTGTCCCACTGTTCCCTGGACCCTCGGTTCCGTCTCCCCGAGCCCTCTCTCCTTCCTGGACCCTAAGTCCCGTCCCCCAAGCCCTCACTCCTGTCTCCCTGAGCCCTCACTCCCCTCTAGACCCTCAGTCCCGTCCCACTCCCCCCTGGACCCTCAGTCCCCCCCTCCTTGTTGAACCGCACTTTCCCCGGACACTCTGTCCCGCCCGAGCCCTCACTCCCCCCAGACCCGTCTCCCTGAGCCCTCACTCACCCAGGACCCTCAGACCCGTCTCCCTGAGCCCTCACTCACCCAGGACCCTCAGTCCCATCTCTTTGAGCCCTCACTCACCCAGGACCCTCAGTCCTGTCTCCCTGAGCCCTCACTCACCCAGGACCCTCAGTCCTGTCTCCCTGAGCCCTCACTCACCCAGGACCCTCAGTCCTGTCTCCCTGAGCCCTCACTCCCCCCAGGACCCTTAGTCCTGTCTCCCTGAGCCCTCACTCCCGTTTCCCTGAGCCCTCACTCCCCCTCGGGACCCTCAGTCCCGTCTCCCTGAGCCCTCACTCCCCCCAGGACCCTCAGTCCCGTCTCCCTGAGCCCTCACTCCCCCCAGGACCCTCAGTGCCGTCTCCCCAAGCCCTCACTCCCCCCAGGACCCTCAGTCCCCCCTCCTTGTTGAGCCTCACTCCCCCCAGGACCCTCAGTCCCCCCTCCTTGTTGAGCCTCACTCCCCCCTGGACCCTCAGTCCCATCTCCTCGAGCCCTCACTCCCCCCTGAAACCACTGTCCTGTCCCACTGTTCCCTGGACCCTCAGTCCCGTCTCCCCGAGCCCTCTCTCCTTCCTGGACCCTTAGTCCCGTCTCCCCGAGCCCTCTCTCCTTCCTGGACCCTTAGTCCCGTCTCCCCGAGCCCTCACTCCGTCTCCCCGAGCCCTCACTCCGTCTCCCCGAGCCCTCACTCCGTCTCCCCGAGCCCTCACTCCGTCTCCCCGAGCCCTCACTCCGTCTCCCCGAGCCCTCACTCCGTCTCCCTGAGCCCTCACTCCCGTCCCACTCCCCCCTGGACCCTCAGTCCTCCCTCCTTGTTGAGCCTCACTCCCCCCGGACCCTCAGTCCCACCCCCGAGTCCTCACTCCCCCCCAGACCCTCAGCCCCGTCTCCCTGAGCCCTCACTTCCCCCCGGATCTTCAGTCCCCCCCTCCTTGTTGAGCCTCACTCCCCTCTGCACCCTCAGTCCCATCTCTTTGAGCCCTCACTCACCCAGGACCCTCAGTCCTGTCTCCCTGAGCCCTCACTCCCCCCAGGACCCTCAGTCCTGTCTCCATGAGCCCTTACTCCCACCTGGACCCTCAGTCCTGTCTCCCTCAGCCCTCACTCCCCCCAGGACCCTCAGTCCTGTCTCCCTCAGCCCTCACTCCCCCCAGGACCCTCAGTCCCGTCCCCATGAGCCCTTACTCCCACCTGGACCCTCAGCCCTGAGCCCTAAATCCCCCTGGACCCTCAGTCCCATCTCCATGAGCCCTCAATTCCCCTGGACCCTCAGTCCCATCTCCACAAGCCCTCTGTTAGAAATGGGATTTCTGGTTGGCTAGGGCTTGCGCCAAAGCCAGGTAGAAACCACCACTCTAGTCAGGGCTGGGGAGTTACACGCCAAAGATAACCCCTGCTCACCCCCTTGGTAGCTTGGCACGAGCAGTCAGGCTTATCCCGGAGGCAATGTGTAAAGTGTTTGCGCGCGCACAGAGCAACAACACCCTAGGCCCACCACAAAGGAAACTCCACACAAGGTTATATATAAAAATAGCCTTTGTATTATACCAAAACACATTAGATAATATTCACACAATTTTCACTGTGCCAACTGGCACTGGGCAGAATTTTACAAGGGACTATTTACATGGGACAGGGCCACATGGACCACTGTCAGAATCAGCACAAATCACCAATTGTACATGTAGAACATATACTAACTGTAACACAAATTATCACGGTAGAGCACAACCAGTAAATACTGGCGCCATAATGACCTCCGCGTCATCACACTAGAATCGGGTATAAAACCTATCCTGCATCCATCACAGGGGCATAAACATATTATGCAATTTCTCATTAGTCTAACGCATTAGACCTAACAACCTAAGTATAACTACACTAGGGGCGTACATCACACAGGGAGACATAATCTCACTAGCAAGAACAACCTCATAATCAGAAAAGACCACATTTTGAGGTATAACACAGGGTGCGCAAAACATCCTCCACACAGTACATTTCCTAACACCCAACGCATTAGTATATAAATCGCTAAATCACATTAGGGTCCAGGTTGCACCAGAACCTGAACGTAGCAGCTGCCCACTACTTGCTGGGCAGCTGGGGACAAGAACAGGGCCTAAACGCTGCAGCTGGCACTAAGTGCTGCGCAGCTGGGGAAGTAAAATGAGGCATGGGCTCTCATGGCCCTGGAAATAATGTCAAAACGTTGGAGCCACCTAGGCTCTAAGACAACCTGTCCCCCCAGTACTGTGGAGCCACACGGGGCTCCTGAAATTAATATGCGCCAACTAGAGAAAAGCGCTGCCCCCCCCCCCCCCCATTCACTGTGGAGCGCACTGGCGCTTTTAGAAGGCAATATTCCCCCAAAACGTTGGAGCCCCCTGGGCTCTGAAAACATACATTGCCCTTCGTTGGAGCCACGCAGGCTCAGAAATGCATTATGCACCCGTTGGAGCCAGCTGGTGCTCTTAAAATAAAACATGCCCCCGTTGGAGCCACCAAGGCTCTGTAACCTATGCCCCTCTTGGTGGAGCGCACCGGCACTCTAAAATAAACAAGAAGATAGCACTGGCACTACGTGTGCTATGAGAGTCCCACTCCGGGACTCCTAGGAAGTAGAGATGGCCCAGCAACGTTGGAGCAGCCCCCATTCAGGCGGGGGCTGCTCAGCACATGGGCAGAGACTCCGTGCCTCGACCGGCACACCCAACACCAACGGAGCCCCCCCCCCCCAGCCCTGCTTCACTCACCGGGCGTCGGGCAGGACTCTTCATCGCTCGCGGTGGGGGCAGGCACCGGCAATGTGCCTCGAGCCCCCTCCGCCTCTCCTTCCTACTCGTGGGCGCCGGCGGGGCTCTCCCCAGTCATGGGAGCCCCGCACGAGTCGGCACCAGGCTTCACCCGGTCCCCTCTCATCGGGGCCGGGACTTACAAAGTGGAGCCTCACAAGCTCCAGGCAGCCGCCTCCTACTTCCGGTCCTGCCCCGTCACAGGTGGACTTGCCTGACTTCCGGGGCGGCCGCGGCGGGACCTAGAACGGCAATCTCGGCGGCAGAAAGTCGCGGGGTGGGTACCCGCGCACGACAATGAGGGCAAAGTCGCGGGGTGTGCACCCGCGCCCCAAGCATAATAATAAGCGGACATAAGCGGGGTGGGCTCCCGCATTAATCCCGCCAACAGCACGAAGACGCAGGGTGGGCACCTGCGCACAAAAAGCAAACGGTAAGCGGGGTGGGCACCCGCAAGGCACACAATGAGGGGGGATCCCTACGCTGGGGATTCCCTCTAAGGTGACCGCAGCCCAGCGCTGCAGGCGGCAAAGAGAGGTGCTCCTTCCCCAAAGAGAAAACCAAGGGGTCCCAGATTAAGTAAAGCGCTCTCAAGGCGCTAGTACAGCAACAGGTCCTGTAGGGATTTAAGGGCAGAAGGGTCCCCCAAAAGAAGTCCTCCAGGCATCCAGGGGCTGGGCAGGGCCCATGGAGGCAAGCCTTCCCCTGGGCCCCAGCAGCAGCACGCCCCTGGTCGTTTCTAGTCCAAGAACAAGAACATTTTCATGGGGTCACAGCCCCTCTTTTATACACCAAATCCTTGGTTTTCAAAGGTGCAGGGAAGGGGCAAACCAGATGCAACTGGTTCCTGAGCACTTTGTTTCGCTCAGCCCCTCTCCCTATTCACAGGACAGGCCAGGGACATCAGACGGACCACAGGGGGTGGAGCCAGCATTGTGTGGGGAAAGCCCAGCCCTATTCAGGTCCCAGGTGTACTCCTCCCTGCCATCATGCAGATCTCCCCACCCACCACCGGGGCAGACCCATCCTGACTCCTGGAGACAGACACACCAGCCAATCACAAGCCAGACAGTCACTGCATATTTATGCCAGCGTCTAGAAGTGGCACTTCTACACTAGCCACAGTAACGCCGCACACATAATCGCGCAGCATTTAATCTCACGAGTTCGCACATACCAAACTCGACCCTGCACTCCCAACGCATCAGGAACTACCATGGACACACACACTCCCCATGCATTCCTATGGGAGGGCAGGTCAGTCTCATTCAATGTAACCCAGAGCGCCCGCACTTTCCACTGGGACACAGTGTGAAAGCGCCTAGATGCCTAAATCCACTAATTCACAATAGGGAAAAGGCTAGGATAAGGCAAAAAGTTCTAGGGGTGAACTTGCCAGAAGGGCCAAGTCCAACACCCTCAATCCCCCTGGACCCTCAGTCCCATCTCCACGAGCCCTCAATCCCCCTGGACACTCAGTCCCATCTCCACGAGCCCTCAATCCCTGAACCTTCAGTCCCATCTCCATGAGACCTCAATCCCCCTGGACCCTCAGTCCCGTCTCCCCAAACCCTCACTCATTCTTGGACCCTTAGTCACGTCCCCCCCTCCCCCCCCCCCCGAGCCCTCACTCCCTCCCAGACCCGTCTCCCTGAGCTCTCACTCCCCCCCGGACCCTCAGTCCCGTCTCCCTGTGCCCTCACTCCCCCCTGGACCCTCAGTCCCGTCTCCCTGAGCCCTCACTATTCTCTGGACCCTCAGTCCCGTCTCCCTGAGCCCTCACTCTCCCTGGACCCTCAGCCCCATTTCTTTGAGCACTCACTCCCATCTCTTTGAGCCCTCAATCCCCCTGGACCCTCAGTCCCATCTCCACGAGCCCTCAATCCCCCTGAACCTTCAGTCCCATCTCCATGAGACCTCAATCCCCCTGGACCCTTAGTCCCATCCCCCCCCCCCCCCCCCCGAGCCCTCACTCCCCCCTGGACCCTCAGTCCCGTCTCCCTGAGCCCTCACTCCCCCCGGACCCTCAGTCCTGTCTCCCTGAGCCCTCACTCCCCCCTGGACCCTCAGTCCCGTCTCCTTGAGCCCTCAATCCCCCCTGGACCCTCAGTCCCCTCCCACTCCCCCCTGGACCCTCAGTCCCATCTCCCGAGCCCTCACTCCCCCTGGACCTTCAGTCCCCCCTCCTTGTTGAGCCTCACTCCCCCGGACCCTCAGTCCCATCTCTTTGAGCCCTCACTCCCCCCAGACCCTCACTCCCCCCAGACCCTCAGTCCCGTCTCCCTGAGCCCTCACTCCCCCCCCCCCCCCCAAGACCCTCAGTCCCGTCTCCCTGAGCCCTCACTCCCCCCAGGACCCTCAGTCCCGTCTCCCTGAGCTCTCACTACCCCCCAGGACCCTCAGTCCCGTCTCCCTGAGCTCTCACTCCCCCCAGGACCGTCAGGCCCGTCTCCCTGAGCTCTCACTCCCCCCAGGACCCTCAGTCCCATCTCCCTGAGCCAACACTCCCCCCAGGACCCTCAGTCCCGTCTCCCTGAGCCAACACTCCCTCCTGGACCCTTAGTCCCGTCTCCCTGAGCCAACACTCCCTCCTGGACCCTTAGTCCCGTCCCCTGAGCCCACACTCCCTCCTAGACCCTCAGTCTCGTCCCCTGAGCCATCACTCCCCCCTAGACCCTCAGTACCGTCTCCCTGAGCCCTCACTCCCCCCTAGACCCTCAGTCCGGTCTCACTCCCTCCCGGACCCTCAGTCCCGCCTCACTCCCTCCCGGACCCTCAGTCCCGTCTTACGCCCCCACTGGACCTTCAGTCCCGTCTCACGCCCCCACTGGACCTTCTGGACCTTCAGTCCCGTCTCATGCCCCCACTGGACCCTCAGTCCCGTCTCACTCCCCCACTGGACCCTAAGTCCCGTCTCACTCCCCCACTGGACCCTCAGTCCCGTCTCACTCCCCCACTGGACCCTCAGTCCCGTCTCACTCCCCCACTAGACCCTCAGTCCCGTCTCACTCCCCCGCTGGACCCTCAGTCCCGTCTCACTCCCCCGCTGGACCCTCAGTCCCGTCTCACTCCCCCGCTGGACCCTCAGTCCCGTCTCACTCCCCCGCTGGACCCTCAGTCCCGTCTCACTCCCCCGCTGGACCCTCAGTCCCGTCTCACTCCCCCGCTGGACCCTCAGTCCCGTCTCACTCCCCCGCTGGACCCTCAGTCCCGTCTCCCTCCCCCGCTGGACCCTCAGTCCCGTCTCCCTCCCCCGCTGGACCCTCAGTCCCGTCTCCCTCCCCCGCTGGACCCTCAGTCCCGTCTCCCTCCCCCGCTGGACCCTCAGTCCCGTCTCCCTCCCCCGCTGGACCCTCAGTCCCGTCTCCCTCCCCCGCTGGACCCTCAGTCCCGTCTCCCTCCCCCGCTGGACCCTCAGTCCCGTCTCCCTCCCCCGCTGGACCCTCAGTCCCGTCTCACTCCCCCGCTGGACCCTCAGTCCCGTCTCACTCCCCCGCTGGACCCTCAGTCCCGTCTCACTCCCCCGCTGGACCCTCAGTCCCGTCTCACTCCCCCGCTGGACCCTCAGTCCCGTCTCACTCCCCCGCTGGACCCTCAGTCCCGTCTCACTCCCCCGCTGGACCCTCAGTCCCGTCTCACTCCCCCGCTGGACCCTCAGTCCCGTCTCACTCCCCCGCTGGACCCTCAGTCCCGTCTCACTCCCCCGCTGGACCCTCAGTCCCGTCTCACTCCCCCGCTGGACCCTCAGTCCCGTCTCACTCCCCCGCTGGACCCTCAGTCCCGTCTCACTCCCCCGCTGGACCCTCAGTCCCGTCTCACTCCCCCGCTGGACCCTCAGTCCCGTCTCACTCCCCCGCTGGACCCTCAGTCCCGGCTCACTCCCCCCTGGACCCTCAGTCCCGTTTCCCCGAGCCCTCACTCCCCCTGGACCCTCAGTCCCGTCTCCCCAAGCCCTCACTCCCCCCTGGACCCTCAGTCTCGTCTCCCCGAGCCCTCACTCCCCCCTGGACCCTCAGTCCCGTCTCCACAAGCCCTCACTCCCCCCTGGACCCTCAGTCTCGTCTCCACGAGCCCTCACTCCCCCCTGGAACCACAGTCCTGTCCCACTGTTCCCTGGACCCTCAGTTCCGTCTCCCCGAGCCCTCACTCCCGCCTCCCTGAGCCCTCACTTTCCCCTGGACCCTTAGTCCCATCCCACTCCCCCCTGGACCCTCAGTCCGTCTCCCCGAGTCCTCACTCCCCCGGACCCTCAGTCCAGTCTCCCTGAGCCCTCACTCCCCCCAAACCCTCAGTCCTGTCTCCCTGAGCCCTCACTCCCCCCTGGACCCTCAGTCCCGTCCCCCGAGCCCTCAGTCCCGTCTCCACGAGCCCTCACTCCCCCTGCACCCTCAGTCCTGTCTCCACGAGCCCTCACTCCCCCCCTGGACCCTCAGTCCCGTCTCCACGAGCCCTCACTCCCCCTGGACCCTCAGTTCCGTCTCCCCGAGCCCTCACTCCCCCTGGAACCACAGTCTCGTCTCCACGAGCCCTCACTCCCCCCTGGAACCACAGTCCTGTCCCACTGTTCCCTGGACCCTCAGTTCCGTCTCCCCGAGCCCTCACTCCCGCCTCCCTGAGCCCTCACTTTCCCCCTGGACCCTCAGTCCCATCCCACTCCCCCCTGGACCCTCAGTCCGTCTCCCCGAGCCCTCACTCCCCCGGACCCTCAGTCCAGTCTCCCTGAGCCCTCACTCCCCCCAGGACCCTCAGTCCTGCCTCCCTGAGCCCTCACTCCCCCCTGGACCGTCAGTCCCGCCCCCCGAGCGCTCACTCCCCCCTGGACCCTCAGTCCCGCCCCCCGAGCCCTCACTCCCCCCAGACCCTCAGTCCCGTCCCCCTGAGCCCTCACTTCCCCCTGGACCTTCAGTCCCCCCCTCCTTGTTGAGCCTGACTCCCCCCTGGACCCTCAGCCCCATCTCTTTGAGCCCTCACTCCCCCCAGAGCCCTCACTTCCCCCAGGACCCTCAGTCCTGTCTCCCCGAGCCCTCACTCCCCCCAGGACCCTCAGTCCTGTCTCCCTGAGCCCTCACTCCCCCCTGGACCCTCAGTCCCGCCCCCCGAGCCCTCACTCCCCCCAGACCCTCAGTCCCGTCCCCCTGAGCCCTCACTTCCCCCTGGACCTTCAGTCCCCCCCTCCTTGTTGAGCCTGACTCCCCCCTGGACCCTCAGCCCCATCTCTTTGAGCCCTCACTCCCCCCAGAGCCCTCACTTCCCCCAGGACCCTCAGTCCTGTCTCCCCGAGCCCTCACTCCCCCCAGGACCCTCAGTCCTGTCTCCCTGAGCCCTCATTCCCCTCTGGACCCTCAGCCCCGTCTCCCTGAGCCCTCGCCGCCCAAGGCCTCACCGTCCTGCCCCAGCCCGTCCTCCTTCTCCTCCATGGGCACTCAGTTCCCCCGGACCCCTGTCCCCTCGCCTCCCAAGGCCTCACCGTCCTGCCCCAGCCCGTCCTCCTCCTCTTCGGTCTCCATGGGCAGCTGCAGGTCCCCGTTGGGCCCGGACATGTCTCCGGAGCTCGGCTGAAGCACTGACTGACCTTGTGAGTCACGTGACTACACCTGGCACCTGACAGTCCTTTCTGTCTTAGCCTGACTCTAAGATGGCTGCACCTGAAGATCGCACATGCGCAGTAGGGGCGTTTTGGTAGTTACCTTGGTTCACACCTAGTAGCCAGACCAAGAGTATGCGTGCGGGAGGGAACACGAGAGGTTCTGCGCATGCGGACTACCCATGGACGTTTAATAACCTGTTGCTCGGGCACGACCGCTCTTGTGACAGCAGCGCTCCGGACACCAAGATGGCGGCCTGCAGGGGGTGCGTGTTGAGGCTGAGCCCCTGGCTGGAGTCGGGCAGGGGCTATCTACTGCTCCCGGGGGCAGCATGGAGGACCTGCTGTGCCACCCCAGGGGCAGGAGGGAGGGGGTACCACACAACATGGAGGACCAGCACTGACCTTCCTGGGGCAGGAGTGAAGGGGCAGCAGACCCTGCATGGGGCAGGAGTGAGGGGGCAGCAGACCCACCATGGGGCAGGAGTGAGGGGGCAGCATATCATCCCTGAGGCAGGAGTGAGGGGGCAGCAGATCTGCCCAAAGGCACTAATCAGGGGGCATCTGACCCTCCCAGGAGCAGGTGTGAGATGGCTGGGGACCTTCCCTGGGGCAGCAGCCAGGGGGCAGCACACCCTCCTTGGGGCAGCTGTCAGGGGGCAGCAGACCTGCCCTGAGGCAGTAATCAGGGGGCATCTGACCCTCCCAGGGGCAGGTGTCAGATGGCTGGGGACCTTCTCTGGGGCAGGAGCCAGTGGATCTTTGCCCTTCCCGTGGCTGAGGGGTAAAGGGCCCCTGCCAGTCCCTGGGACTGGAGTGCAGGGCAGCTGGTCCCCTGCAGGGGTGGGTGGTCAGCGAAGGTATGGCGCTGGGGGAGGCGGACATGGCACGTCTGGTGCCCAGAGCAGGCGCCGCGGGTACCTGGGCATAGCCTTCCTCCTAGGGGGTGCGCTAGGCCTCGCCCAGGCTGTGTGGTACTACACGACGGAGCACCTGGCTGAGCAGGCGGCGACCAAGGTAAATCTGGACAGAGTTGTATCGTTTTCTGACATTACATGCTGTCTAACACTACTTCGTCTCTGCATCCTTCAATCAATCAATCAGGGAATTGTAAGCGCGCCACTCACCCTTGAGAGTCTCAAGGCGCTGGGGGGGGGTCAGCAGACCTGCTTAGCCGAAGAGCCAGGTCTTGAGAGTTTTCCTGAATGCATTCAGGGAGGGGGCGCATCTGATGTCTGCCAGGAGCTCGTTCCAGATTTTGACCGCAATGTAAGAGAAGGGTCTTCCGCCTGCTCTGGCTCTGTGGATGCGCGGGGTTTCGTCCAGTGCTAGGTTGGCTGATCGGAGGTTTCTTTTGGGTACGTGGAAGGTGATTCTGTCGTTGAGGTATTTGGGTCCGGTGTCGTGTAGACATTTCTAGGCGTGGGTGAGGATTTTGAAAGTGACACTTTTCTCCACAGCGAACCAGTGGAGCTTCCTTAGGTGTTGGCTGATGTGCTCGTGCCGAGTACGAGTCTGGTGGCCGTGTTCTGTATCGTCTGGAGTTTGTGGAGTAGGTACTTGTTATGCCGGCGTAGACTGCGTTTCCATAGTCCAGTCTGCTGGTGATGATTGCGTGGGTGACTGTCTTTCTTCATTCGGGGGGAGGGGGATCCATTTGAACGTCTTACAAAGGATGCGGAGGGTGAAGAAGCAGATGGAGGTGACGGCGTTGACCTGTCGGTTCATGGTGAGGAATGAGTCGAGTACGATGCCGAGGTTTCTGGAGTGGTCCGAGCGGATCGGTGGGCTGCAGAGGGGGGTGGGCCACCAGGTGTTGTCCCATGCTGAAGGGCTGGTTCTGAGGACTTCTGTCTTCTCGCCATTGAGCTTCAGGCAGCTGTTGGTTATCCAGACTGCAACGTCCTGCATTCCTTTCTGGAAGATGAGTCTGGTGGTGGTGGGTTCTTTGGTGAGGGAGAGGATGAGCTGGGTGTCATCTGCGTAGGATACGATGTTGAGGCCGTGTTGACGGACGATGGCGGCAAGGAGGGCCATGTAGATGTTGAAGAGGGTCGAGCTTAGTGATGATCCCTGTGGGACTCCGCAGGTGGTTTCCATGGGATCGGAGAGGAAGGGTGGCAGTCTGATCCTTTGGCTTCTTCCAGTGAGGAATGATCAGATCCAGTCTAGGACAGTTCCTTGTATGCCGGTGTCGTGTAGTCTGGCGACGAGTGTGCGGTGGGATACGGTGTCGAAGACTGCTGATATGTCGAGTAGGATCAGGGCTGTGGAGTGGCCTTGGTCCAGGAGGGTGCGGATGTCGTCTGTGGCTGCGTGTAGGGCGTTCTCAGTGCTGTGGTTGCTTCGGAATCTGAATTGGGACAGGTCGAGGACGACGTTATCTTCGATGAATCTTGTCAGTTCCCAGTTGACTGTTTTCTCTGCAACTTTGGCTGCGAAGGGGAGGAGCGAGATGGGCCGGTAGTTCTTTAGGTCCGTGGGGTCAGCTGAGGGCTTCTTGAGCAGGGGCCTGACTTCTGCGCGTTTCCCGCCGCATCTGGGAAGGTGCCTGTTACGAAGGTTGTGTTAATAGCGCTTTGTAGTTCGGGTGCGATGGCGGCTTTGTGGTAGATGTGTGGAGGGCAGGGGTCGGTGGGGGCCCCTGAGTGGATGCCTTTCATGATTGAGGCTGTGTCTTCGGCCGTGATCGGCGTCTAGGTGGAGATGATGGGCTGGCTGGTGTGTCTGGGGTGCGAGCTGGCTGAGGCGTCTGGTGGATGGTCGACAAAGTTGTCGTAGAGGTTTTTGATCTTGAGGTGGAAGTAGGTTCCAAGCTTATCGCAGAGGTCTTGGGACAGGGTGATATCTGTGGCTTCGCTGAGGGGGTTGGTGAATTCCTGGATGACACTGAAGAGATACTTGGAATTGCTGGAGTTGGTGAGGATTTTGTTGTGGATGAAAGTTCTTTTGGTGGTTCTGTTTCAGTTGTGGTACTCCATCATAGTGTCCTTGTAGGTGGTGTTGTTTCCGGGTGTCTTGTTTTTCCTCCAGTTCTTCTCCAGGCATCTGCAAGTGCGTCTGGCTTCTTGGAGATCGATGGTGAACCAGGCGGCTTTACCGGGGCGCTGCTTGTCAGGGTTGCCTAGCGGGCGGCTTTGGAGAGCCACGTGTGGAATTCCCTGGCTGCTAGATTGGCGTCGGGTGTCGGGGTGCGGTTGTCTCGGATGAGGGTGGAGTTGAGTTGTTTGTCGGTGACTTTGCTCCAGTTCCTTCGTGGTGGGCGTGGGGCTGGTTTGTGTGGCTTGGGTTTGTCAACAAGGAAGTGTTTGCCGTGGTGGTCGGTCCATGGGGGTTGCGTTGTGTAGCTGAAGTGGATGCTGTTTCCTGCTGCGAAGATGGGGTCAAGGGTGTGTCCTGCCCTGTGGGTCTGTGTGGTGACGAGTTGTTTGAGTCCAATGTTGGCGAGGTTGTCACAAAGGGTGGTGGAGTTGGGGTCGCTGGGGTTGTCGAGGTGGAAGGTCAGGTCTCCGATGTGTATGTCTTCGGGGGCACTCCTTCCAACCTACACTTTTCACCTGCTATCAGTTTTGGTCTAGTGGATGCCCAGAATGCATCATGTCATATGAAACCCCAAGGCAGAATACTGAGTCCCCAATGCATCATGTCATATGAAAGTCCAAGGCAGAATACTGAGTCCCCTTTAACATGGAACGAGGTGGGCACTCTTAATGCTTAGGCTTTATCCACCATTGTGTTATGCTAAACCACCACACTACATCCTTATCAACCATTGCAAAATGCAAAACTACCACACTACAGTCCTTATTCACCGCTGCATGATGCTAAACCATCCCACTACACTCCTTATCCACTATTGCACAATGCTAAACCACTGCACAACAGTCCTTATCCACAACTGCCTGATGTTAAACCACCATCCACTACTGCATGATGGTAAACCACCACACCACACTCCTAATCTGCCACTGCACAATGCAAAACCACCACAACACTACAGTCCTTACCTGCCACAGCATGATGGTAAACCACCACACTACAGTTTTTATGCACCACTGCACAATGGTAAACCACTATCCACCACTGCACGATGCTAAAACACCACACTACAGTCCGTATGCACCACTGCATGATGGTAAATCACCACAATGCAGTCCTTCTCCTCAGCTGCACAATGCTAAACCAACACACTACACTCCTTATCTTCCACTACATGATGGTTTACCATCACTCTACTGTCCTTACCAGCCACAGTACAATGGTAAGCCACCATCCACCACTGTACAATGGCAAGCCACCATCCACCACTGCACAATGGCAAGCCACCATCCACCACTGCACGATGGTAAACCATCATCCACCACTGCACGATGCTAAAACACCACACTACAGTCCTTATGCACTGCTACACAATGCTAAACCAACACACTACACTCCTTATCTTCCACTACATGATGGTTCACCATCACTCTACTGTCCTTACCAGCCACAGTACAATGGTAAGCCACCATCCACCACTGCACAATGGTAAGCCACCATCCACCACTGCACAATGGTAAACCATCATCCACCACTGCACGATGGTAAACCATCATCCACCACTGCACGATGCTAAAACACCACACTACAGTCCTTATGCACTGCTACACAATGCTAAACCAACACACTACACTCCTTATCTTCCACTACATGATGGTTTACCATCACTCTACTGTCCTTACCAGCCACTGTACAATGGCAAACCACCATCCACCACTGCACGATGGTAAACCATCATCCACAAGTGCATGATGCTAAATCACCACAATACAGTCCTTCTGCTCCACTGCATGATGGTAAACCTCCACACTACAGTCCTAATGCACTGCTACACAATGGTAAACCACCACACTACACTCCTTATCTTCCACTGCATGATGGGTTACCACCACACTACAGTCTTTAGCAACCACTGCACAATGGTAAACCACCATCCGCCACTGCACGATGCTAACCGCCACGCTACAATCCTTATGCGTGATGCAAGTAAGTACATTTTTATTCAGTTATTTTCATAAACCTAAAAGAATATAGTATATACATACATATCAAGCATAAGAACGGCAAGCTCACAATATAAACACAAGTTATAAAAGATGATAAAAACAACAAATATCCCTTATAGATAACACCCACAGTATCGCTTATATAAACATTCTCAAATAGCAGCAACAAAATGAATGAGTCCTAGAATGCCTCGATCTTAACGCAGCTCTTATAAAGCAATATTCTGTGAATATAATGTGTTTTGTGGATAGGTGCTGAAGAAACAAAGGAGCAGGTCTAACTTGCATAAAATTCAAGGATTTCACTAGTGGCGTGATAAACCAACTTCTAGGTGAGCTAAACATCTGCAGAACATTTTAAAATGTAGGGTGTTCTGCGGGGACACGTTGTCGCAGCTGCAGGGACCCAAGGTGCCAGGCGGGCTTCAGCCACTAGTAGAGGCCAGAAGATGATGCAACATGTTACATCTAAATCTGGTCAACAGAAATGTTTCCGTATCACTCTCCTTTAGTCACAAACCTTTAGCCATGATGAACAACAGCCACGCGTGTGAACAACATGGTTAAACACATTAGCAAAGCCAATAGCTCTTGCATAGGTGAGACATATTGGCTTTGCCAGTGCTTGTTTTTGCTGGTCAACAGTCTAAGATAAGTGCTATTTTTCCCTTCAACTTGGAATGTTTTATGTATTTTTTCTCATTTAAAGTTTGGAATTCATAGATGCTGTTTGTGTTTAATCTGTGCATGGCATATATTTGCTTTAGAGTACTATTTCAGTCTTTATTCACATTAATACAGTGGTAGATTAATCTTAATTCAAAAAGTTTTCAGGTCTGTAGACAGTGCAATCAGGCTTGCCATTTGGGCTGTGCAGACCTCCATATCTGTGGTCCGTCCTAGCACATTCGCCTCCCATACATAACTTTCCTTTTGCTCCGGAATCTAGGAGCTGCTGGTTGGCAGGAGCAAGATCATTCTTTCAGGCCGTGGTGGCATGCGGAGTGTGTGCTGAGCCCAGTGGAGCACACAAGTCTTCAGGCCGTGGTTGCATGGGGAGTGTGTGCTGAGCCCAGCGGAGCACAGGTCCACGCTCTCATTCTGCATCTTCCATCTCTGATAGAGACATCTAGCTGCAAATTCTTTACCTTTGAATTTCCTTGGCATGAGACTAGCTCAGGAATGTTTTTCTTCAAGCAATACTCTTGCACGCTGGTAGGTGGCATCAGTCAGCTCCGCATGACTACGGCGTCTGCACTGTAGTGACATCCACGTCACCTATGTTGGCACCACTTTGGCGCACTTAGGTCAGTTCTTTTCTTTCCACTTCAGTCAAGCACAGATCCGTGAAGACAGCAACCCTCTGTCACTTTTTGATAGGAAAGTTTTCAACTTTTTGTCGATTCCTTTTTTGTGTGCTAGGTTTTTTGTCATGTCTAGGAAGACTTCTGGCTGCAAGCCGTGCTGCGCCTGCCACTGCGCCATGTCAGTTACTGACCCGCACCTCGTCTGCCTGTGGTGCCTGATGCGCGACCACGACTTGAAGTCGTGCTCCGACTGCTGGTCTATGCCTCCAAGGGCTTTGAGGGAGCAGTCCCTAAAGCTGCTTGCGGCCCAGCAGTCCGCACGGCTTTGTATGACTCCTCAGAGATCTCGCTCGTGGTTCCGTTCGAGAGGAATCTCTGGGCACTGCTCCAGGAGTCCCAAGTCGTCTTCGTCCCACTCCAAGTCATCAGGACATTCCAGTAAGAGGCGCAAAAAACATAAGAAGTCGAAGTGTGCCCCAACATCTGCCCAACTACGAGAATTTTATGAAGTCATGCGCCTCATTTTTGGGCGTCCTGACCCCACCAGTGTGCCTTCGGGCCAGGGAAGGCTCCATCGGGTCCTGCACCTGTGATGCCGGTAAAGCCCCCCCCCCCCCCCCCCCCCCCCCCCGATCTGGAAATGGATGTGGACGAACACTGATACACTGATACTCCCGACATTGCTGATGCCCTCTCACGGCGCCAGCCCCATTCTGATTTCCGACGACCTGGATCAACACCTGCCGATCCAGGCGCCAGCATAACCTACAGCCTTATTCTGAAGGGCTATGAAAGGATGAAGTTTGGGAGGGGTCTCTGGACCCTTTACAATACCAGTGTTATCAAGAAATGGACTGGTATGAGGAATTGGGTCAGGCCAGCGGACTGGACACCTTTCCAGATTCTGGCCTGCTTTCTCCCCCTACCGTGGGTGCTGAGATGGGAGCATCATATGCTATTGTGGTGCGAAGGGCGGCTGAGTTCCTGGACCTTCAGCTCCCTTCCATGGCGGTCCAGACTTATATCTTGATGGAGGTCCTGCAGCCAGGTATCTCCTCTTCGGAACCCTTGCTGCCCTTTAAAGGGAACTCTGTGGATTTCCTACTGTGAACCTGTGACTAGGACAATTGCCTGCCGCCACTGCCCTGGGTGACACAAACTTCCTCACTACCCACCCTACCCCAGGGAGCTTGGTGGTCCAAGCCTCTACCTCCCATGGCACGTTCCCTTCCGCTCCCCCGGACATGAAATCCGAGAGGCTGGACAGTTAGGGTAAGAAATTTCTCTTCCACCAGCCTTGCATTACGATCAGTAAACACCACATGCTTATTGAGTCGTTACTCCCACTCCCTGTGGGAAATGGTTGTGCAAGTGCTGCCACAGGTCCCGGAGGAGACCCAGGCCGTCCTCTTCCAAGTGGTATCAGATGGGAGAGATGCGGCAAAGTTCGCCATTCGTTGTGGTCTTGACACAACCGACTCACTGGGAAGAGCGATTTCATCTACGGTGGCTGTTAGACACCACACCTAGTTGAGAACTTCTGGCTTTTCGTGGGATGTCCAGGCCTCACTCCCATCAGTAACATGCCCTTTAAAGGCTCTTGTCTCTTCGGAGACAAGTCAAACATGGCGCGGGAGTGCTTTAAGGACCATGTCCTTGGGCCTTTCAGTGGCCATACATCCCTAGTCTGCCTTTTGCCCCTTTCATCCACGCCAGCCATACTCCAGCCACAAGGCTGCTTAAGTTCAGCAACCTCTGTGTGGCCGAGGGCACGGTTCGTTTTGACCCCGGGGTTGGGCGGCCAGAGGTCCGGTCAGCTCCCCCCTGCAGCCTCAGCCTCCTAACCCTTCAAGTCTTTCCCTTCTAGGTCATGGGTGGCCAGCGGGTGGCAGGATCATCCATCATCTCCACCTCTGGCAGAAAATCACATCGGACAGGAGGGTCCTCCAAATAGTCCGAAGGGCCTACTCCCTCCCCTTTGAGACTCCTTTCCCTCCATGCCTCCATCTTACGACTGGCTGACGATGGATCATCTGACTTTGCTTCAGTAGGAAGTTAGGACTCTCTCTGTGGAGGGAGCCATTGAGCGGGTTCCAGCACCAGAAGTAGGCTGTGGTTACTACTCCCGCTACTTTCTGATCCAGGAAAAAGGTTAAGGGTCTTCGCCCTATCCTAGATCTACGAACCCTCAACTACTTCCTTAAAAAAGGAAAAGTTCAAGATGCTCACACTAGCTGGGTCCTTTCTGCTCTGGAACCAGGAGACTGGATGGTATAGTTGGACTTGCAGGACCCCTATTTTCACATCCCCGTCCTGCCTGCTCATCGGTGCTACCTGCGGTTTACTGTAGGCCATGAGCATTTTCAGTTCACCGTGCTCCCCTTTTGCCTTACCAGCGCCCCTCAGGTGTTCACCAAGGTGATGGCGGTGGTCGCACTCATCTGCGCAGATCAGGGGTACCAGTCTTCCCCTAGCTCGACAATTGGTTGCTGAAGGCGGGCTTGCCTTAGGCTGTCGTCTCCCACCTCCAGACTACGGTGGTCCCCCTGCATTCGCTGGGGTTCACTATTAACGTGCCGAAGTCACACCTGACTCCCTCTCAGATGCTCCTTTTCATCTGTACAGTTTCAGGCCTATCCTCCATAGCAGCAAGTCCAGGATATTCAGGCTATGATACTGATGCTTCAGCCTTTATCCTGGATTTCGGTGACAATGTCTCCGAGGCTACTGGGCCTCATGTACTCCTGCATCCTGCTAGTGACACATGCCAGATGGCATATGCAGGCTCTGCAGTGGGACCTGAAGTTCCAGTGGACGCAGCATCAGAGAAATCTCTCTGACATGGTCCAGATCTCGAAGGATACTGCATGAGACCTGCAGTGGTGGCTGACAAACCGCAATTGGGTCTAAGGCAGACCCCTCTCCAACCAGATCTCACAGTGGTGACAGATGGGTCACTCCTGGAATGGGGCGGCCATCTGGGAGAGGTGGGAATTTCAGAACTCTGGTCTCTGGTGGAACCTGGACTCCTCATGAACATGCTGGAGCTCTGAGGGATGCGACTGCCATTGAAAGCCTTTTTACCCACCATCAAGGGCAGGCTAGTACAGGTGCTCACAGACAACACCACGCCATGTGGGACTGCAACAAACAAACAGGGCAGGGCGGGGTCGTGGACCCTTTTGCAAGAGGCCCTACGTCTCTGGACATGGCTGGTACAGCAGGTCATATACCTGGTGGTTCAGCTCCGGGCAGGTTCTCTGAATCTGACCAGATGAACTCAGCTGTCGATGCCTAGCTAATCACGAATGTCGTCTCCATCTGGAGGTGTTGCAAGGTCTCTTTCAGCAGTGGGGAGAGCCTTGGTTAGATCTGTTCGCCTCTGCCGAGGATGCGAAATTTGAGAGCAGTTTTGCTCAGTGTTTCTAAGGCTGCTCAAGCTCTGAGATGCTTTTCCTCTCAAGTGGAGCTCAGGGCTTCTGCACGCCTTTCCGCCAATACCACTCCTGCCCAGAGTTCTCAACAAGGTCAGGAGCGACTGGGCCCAAGTCATTCTTGTGACTCTGGACTGGGCAAGGAGAGTCTGCTATCCAGAACTTCTGAGAATGAGTATCGATCCTCCGATCAGGCTGCTCTTTCGGGAGGATCTTCTGTCGCAGCAGCAGGGGAGGGTCCTCCACCTGAACCTGTTAACTCTGCGCCTACTTGCGCGGAGATTGAGCGGCGACAGTTGATGACTTTCAATCTTTCTCCTAAAGTCTGTAATGTTATTCTGGCTGCCAGGAGGCCCTCTACCAAGACCGTATATGCCTGCTGGTGAAACAAATTTGTATTGTATTATACAGAAAAGGTTATTGACCCCAGTTCTGCTTCCCTTGTGGAGGTTTTGCTTTTTATTTTAACCCTTGCCCAGCAGGGCTCGGCTCTGGGCACTCTGAAGGGGTAGTCAACTTAAAGTATCCAGATCCAAATGGGCTCAAATAGGGGCTCACGTGGCGTGCGCTGCTACGATACGGGCAAGGAGGCAACTCCTTTTTGTTAGTTAACCCTCACACACCCTATTGGTGTCATGCTTCATCATCGGGTTCACCCTGACTCCTAAAGGTCAGGGTGGGCTCGACCGTGTTTCAGGGAGCACTTGGGAGATGTAGGCCAGGGGGTCTAAATATAAAAATCCTACTATGTTCCCCAGGTATCCCTTTATTCGCGGGGACACAGTGTGAGAAAGTGGCTCTGTATATACTGTTCCTTAATAGGTACAGGGAGTACAGAGTCCACAGTCCCCCAGGGTTTGACAGAGGTTAAAGTTAGATATAACCTTACTCTCTAAAGTGGTAGCTTGGTCGAGCAGTAAGGCAGTATCAGAGGACAGTGTAAAACATTTGTTGTACACACTCAGTCAGCAAATGGTCTCACACACTCAATAACTGAACTCTAGGCCAATGGTTTATATATAAAAAAATATATTCTTGTTTTATTTTAGAACCAACACTTGGATTTAAAATATACTTTCTCAGAATGAGATGTTTCATATAAATACTTTTGTAATATGCAATTGACTTTTGTAAACAGTTACAAGTGGTTGCAGTAGGCAACTCTATTTTAAACACATCAATACATTGAGCTCAATGGTAAATTCAAGTTATTTGCAACAGATTACTTTTTAGATTACTTTTGGAATTCCAGGACTGGATCCTAGATTCAGTCCTGGGTCAGTACTCAGAATCAAGTGATGAAAGTCGACTTAATTACTGTAATGATTTTTAAACAATATTTAGCTATTTTAAAAGTTGACACTTAGAAAATATTTCAAAGAAAACAGTCAATGATTCCCTATGGAAGAAAATTCACGTTGCAGGTACAGTATGTTCTCGTTACTTTTGTAATCCAGTACTGGGTGCCTAGACTCAGTACTGGGACCTTTATCCAAAACAGGTAAGTAATTACGTTTTCAGATATTATACGATTTTTGAAGAATATTTAAAGATTGCAGAAATCGACACTTAGAAGAAATTTCACAGAAAAACAGTCAATCGTTTCCTATGGAAGAAAATTGGGTTAAGGGTAAGTACAGTTGTAAGTATTTTTCAGAGTCAGTGCTGGGCACCAAGATCCAGCACTGGGAGCTCACCTAAGAGCAGGTGAGTAATTTCGTTTTCGTTACTCGGCTGATTTTTGGTGAATATTTTAAGATTTGAAAAGTCCACACTTAGAAGAAATTTCAGGAAAAAGCCAGTCAATGTTACCCTATGAGGAAAATAGAGTTAGCGGTTTAAGGGTAAGTACTCGACTGGCAGATTTGAGGTTCTGGGCATAGACTCAGGGGTCCCCCAGGGTCAGGTCGGTACAGTTGGTTCACCCTCAGCGACTCTAGGGCGGCCGGGTGCAGAGAGAGTTAGGCCCAATTTTATCCTATGGGGGATAGGGGGGCCTTGGTTGGTGGCTGCTGACTGGCAAGCCACGCGGCTGTAGGAGCTGGGCTCCTGGTCACTTACTCAGGGCAAGTGGGGAAGTAGATAGGTGTAGAGTTTTCACTGCCAGGGCCACTTGGGCGGCTGGGTGCAGAGTGCTTTTGAGCCTTCGGGCGCTCAATTGATTTCAATGGGAAATCTCCGGTTTAGAAAAAGGCTGCAAGCTCGGGACGAGGACTCTTCAGGTGCCACCACCACTTTGAGAGGTAAGTTGGGTAGTTGGAGGTTAGGTAGGTACCCCGGGATTGGGCACAGGGGGCCGCAGGGTGCTGCGTGCAGGGGTGCCTTTTGGTGTCGGGAAATCTTACCCTCTGTTGATCGCGGTAGGGGGGGCACCTTGTTCTGAGGCTGCAGGCTTCTTCAGGAGTGTCGAGGGAGGTCCTTGGGTGCCGGACTCGAGGTCACAGTCGCCATGGGGTCGTCCTCTGGGTCTTTGTTCACTCCGGCACTGGCCAGGCTTGGCTGGTGCAGAGTGTGCTGGGTTTGCGGTTCAGGGCTGCTGCCAGGGATTAGAGGTAGGTTTTGAGTAGAGCCTCTACTCATGGGAGTCCCTGGGGCTTCGAGCCAAAAGGTAGCCAGGTCCTCCGGGGTTGGTGAGGTTGTGGCCACAAGAGATGCCGGGTTGGAGCAGGAGCAGGTTCGAGGGTCGACAGGCCGGTAGGGCTGGGGCCAAAGCAGTTGGTGTCTTCCTCTTTTTAGCAGCTGCAGGGCAGGTCTTCTTTCTTCTTGCTCTGCTTTGTAGTTTTGAATCTGGAATCTGGGGAAGGAAGGTTCAGGGTGCCCCTAAATACTAGATTTAGGGGCGTTACAGGTAGGTGAAGGGCAGGGACCAATGGGTCCCTGTCCTGGGGTGGGTACACCCCCTATCCTGCCTCTCTCCTGTGGGAGGGGGGCAGTAGCCTAGTCCTGATAGGGTAGGGCTCCCAATCTTCAAGATGGCGAGAGCCCGGAGAAGTGCTTCACCTCGCCTCCCCCACCTGAGGGGTGGGGTTGGCAGGCTGGCACATCCCCTGTCCTTATTTGGGGTTTCCGACCAAAGCTTCCCGCCAGAGTGGGGGGGTTGCAGGGGCCTGGGGAAGCTCACAGAGGCGGCATGCCTTTGAAGCTTCCCCCTGCCCATCATGGGGGAAGAGATTTAGCACCTCGCCCAGGATGTGCATTGTTGCAGGCCCAGGAGAGCAGGGGCTCTCCTACCCAGGGGTCCAGCAACATGTCTGCTGGGTGGCAGCCTAGGCAGCCTCAGAGCAGACGTGGATTGTAGGTTAGGTTTAAGGGGGCACCTCTAAGATGCCCCCTGGCGTGCTGGGTACATTAAATCCCACACTGGCATTAGTGTGGGTTTAATGTGCTGAGAAGTTTGATACCAAACTTCTCAGTCTTTAGTGTTGCCATTATGGTGCTGTGGAGCTCGTGTTTGACGAGCTCTCAGCACCATGTACTCTTAAATGGCAGCACTGCACTTACAGTGCTCAGGAATGGACCTGGGCACTGTAGGGGCACAGGGCTCCTGCTCCTGTGCCCACACCATTGGCATAAGGCACCCAGCTAGAGGGGTGACTGATGTATGCCATGGCAGTGTAGGTGATGGGCATGGCACACAGGGATGTGTGTCATGTCGACTTTGTTTTTGTCTTGCACCCAAACACTCAGCCTGCAAAGTCAGTGTGTGTGTGTGTAAGGGTACAGGGCCTCTAAGGGTGGCACAAGGAGTGCTGCAGCCCTTAAAGGCCTTCCCTGGTCACAAGGCCCTGGGTACCTAGGGTACCAGGGGCAGACATGTGGCCATGGTTTGCCAATTTGGGTTTGGTTTGTTTTAGGGAAGGAACATGGCCCTGGGCACCTGATTGGCAGGAGTCCAGGGCACACTCAGTCAAAGTACATTCAGCAATTCAGCAAAAAGTGGGGGCATACCATGCAAGAAAGATGGCACTTTCTCACACATAGTGGATATTAAAAAGAATATATACAGGGGGTCAAGAGGAGGTTATGGTCCCATGACCCTAAAGGTGTGCCGACATGTTTCAGCCCTTAATCAATGGCCAAAATAGGTCCCGGGCTTTCTTCAGGACAAAATGGTGTTCCCTCCCTGGAGTTTAGGGGGGGATAATTCTATATATTATTGACTGAGCAGAAAGCTGCTCCCTCGTGAAAAGAAAGGAGGGTATACTTAGCTTTCCATCCAGTTAGAACGCAAAAATCCCACCTGTAAGACAAGAATGAAAAGAAACAAAACAAACCAATTTATGTATTTAAGCACATTGTTCCTTAAATATGTGCAGACATACCACAGCACTACCATCTTGCTCGGTGTGCTATCACTCTGTGCTCTGTGACCAGGAAATGAGCTATGTTGGGGAAACCTTGTTCCCAATCTGCTGATAGCAGTATGCGTTCTTTGCTTGCATGTAAATTTCACTTGTGAATCCGTGAATGCCAAGTGACAGGTTAAAAGAACTCATACTCCATCCTGTCACCCTCTACGGTACGATCTCAAACATAATGTTGCACACATACATTTCTATGTAAACCCAGTTCTGATTGTGTTCCCCACTTTTATAATATACAGTAATACCGGAATCGGGTCTTGCCCAATTTAGGGGCAAACTGCGTTTCTCATGGGGATCGGGTAAAGGGCAGCCTTTTAGTCATATGCTGTAGGGAAGTAGGATAGATGTCAGCGTTATCACGACTGCCCCCATTGTTAAAATCAGAAATTTCTTACCTTGGTCCCGTAGCATGGTTATTCTAGTTCACTTACTACTCCAGAGGTCCTGCCCCTCATTGCACCTACTGGTGTTCCGCGTCCCCCGGCATTTGCACTAGTTTTGCGTGGGTCGCGGCTATTTTTATGCTGAACTATGTTGGTCACGTGCTTGGGAGGGGTGCTGCTCTGTGCCGGTCGCTCGCGTGTAGTGTCACTTCCTGTGTGTCTTCCCCTTGAACTACAGGTTCCCGTGGATCCATGGGAATTGTAGTTTATTAGCAATGGTGCCCATGCGCTAAACTAAAGTTCCCTATATCTTTGGAAAAACGCTTGTTATCCAATAATACTTGGGATATAACATCCCTAGATATGTTTAAGCGAAACATTGTCATTTTGACCCATAATGAACTATGGTCATAGTGATTGGTCGGGAGGACGTGCCATCTGGACTAAACATTCCCAAGGGTACATGGGATTTGTGGTATAGGTAAAGGTATAGCAAATTGCTAGACTGGCTGTCCTTAGGTATTTGGAAAACCACTAGTCTCCCCAATCAAACCCAGCCTCATGCAATTCACGCCCATGGAATAGAAGAATCTATATGAAGTAAGGTGTGAATCGCTTGGGATCCATCATAGCGATGTGTCAGAAGAACAAGGACTATTGGGGTGGAGTAAATCAGTAAGGATATCCCGATGTAATTAATGGCTGTAGATGGATTACCCTATGATTCTCCCCCATGGGGATGGGCTATTTAAATCCCATTCGATGTTGCTGAGTATTAATTTGTACGTGATGTCCCATGGGGAGGGGCCCCTTGTCGGAGTGGTGGAAGGGGTGATAGACATCTCCCTGCGGGGTGAGCTGATAGGATGACATGGGGAGCTAAGGGACTGGAAACTGACTGTCCTACTATCTGCGGCTCAGTATGTTCCACGGTATTGAATCATTCAGTCCCTGTCTGTCTGTTTTGAATCTATATACCCACCGTTGTTCTTTTTTAGGTCTCGCGTTGCAGTGCAAGGCGCTGCTCGTCTCTGCGAGAGATTTTGTGAGAGGGATTTCAGAGGGGGGCTTGAAGCCCCGCCCTTCATTTCCATTGGCTGGCCTCACCGTTTATGCTAAACGGTGGTCTGCCATTGGAAATGAGGGTTTTTGGTTTGCGCCCTTTCGCCTCTGATCCGGACTGGGTCGCCTGCTTTGCTGCTGTCGCAAAGCACTTTCTTATCTTTATGGGGCCATGTGTTTCTAATTAGAAACACTTGGCCCCATAAAGCTAAGAGATTGATGCTTGTTCAGTTGCAATGCTAGCATTACTGAAAAAAACATTGACGAAGCCAAGATAGGTCTCGTTTTTTAGACCTATTGGCGATGCCAATGCTTTTTTTTGCTTTGTTTCGCCTCCTTTGTTGTAAGGCCTGCAGATGCTGCTTTTTTTCTTGTTTACTTTTTTAAAGTGCATTCCCGTACTTGTCCCCTCTTCTATTCAAACCTGGCTTTGCCCCTCACCTCGAGGTAACCTTGCGAGTTGATCACTTTTTTGTCTGGAACAAATGTTTTCTGACCTGTTACGGGTGTGGTGGGAAATGTTTCCATCACATTATGATGAACGAGTGTAGACCCTCACGTGAAATACCGGAGTCCTGGATAGTCGAGGCCAGTCACAGCTTGCCGGGGGCTCTGGGAGCGGCGGACACAACATGGCACGGACCCATTCTCCAAATCAAATTTTTTTTTTCTTTTTCTTTCACGCTTTGCATGCAGCATCTGAAGTTGACATGTTGTATTGGGGGGGGGGGGCGATCTAACTTTAAGGCCATTCATCAAGGTGTCAAGCGCCCTGAAGTAACTGATAAAGGATTTGTAGCGCTATCAAATAACTTATAAATAAACTATTGCAGTGACAATGTCCGCCCCCGCACTATTGATCGTGAAAGGTTTTCACGGTAGCACAAAAAATACTTTTATATTTTGGGGTTAACATCTCCTCCTCGCTCATAAATATTTGCATGAGCAGCAGCGCCGGCCGGGTGGCGCTTCCCATTGAGCAGGGCGCTGTGTGATTTCCCCAGCTGGTTATTTAGTTCTGAATCTGTTATTATTTGTCTAAGCACAGCTGACCAAGCAGAGCCGGGTTTTAAAGTGGCTTTATGTTTTGATAAATGTGATCGCTTGAAAATAATTTTTTGCACAGAACGCAGAGCTCAATGGAACATGCTGACAGAACCGTTTTAATGCATTTTGTTGGAAATGTGTGAACCAACCGAATAGCTTTTTTTCCTTCAAAATTGGCTGTAAAAGTAGATGGAAACATCGCCATTACATATGGCAATGCGCAACGAGAAAGGGACAGTCCATTTGGGCTGCATACATTATGATTTGCATCTCCCTGGCTGTAATGCAGGCACTCGGGATGGGTGCAATGATGAGAATAAAAGAGAACTGTTAAGTTGGAGCCGCCTGACATGATATTTCAGTTGTATGTCGGCAAAAGCATTAGCTAAAAAAACCTTCAATACTCTTATTAAATATACAAAACTATTTGTTCTCTGGTTCCCTCCTCCCGCACCCGACCTTCCCTCCCCATTGTAAATCACAGCAATTCCCCATCTGTGGAAGAATCGTATTGTAATGTACTCGTCTCAAATTAGATTTATTAGCCAAATAACCTAAACCTAAATCATATTTATTTTATTCCAACTGCACTTTTTCTCTTGTAATTTACATTTATATTTTGAAATAAAGCTGTGGTGTGTACTTACTAGATTATGCCAAGATAGATGCTATAATCGCAGTTAGAAGAATAGACTCATACTTTGATGTGTTTTTGGGGCTCTGTGTCTCAAAGTAAAATCATAAAGATTAAAATACCGCCCTATTCAGGGAACATTTTGCCATGAAGCCTGCTCGCCTAATTTGGCTATTCATTGCCAATTTACAATATATAACAATAAAATGCACACCGATGGAGCCATTTGGTGCTAAACAAAATCCCGTGTAATTGTCTCTTAGCCTCTTAATATTTGCCCACGCATTCATTGGAGGTTTCACTGGGACTCTATTTGGACGTCATGGAAACTCATATTATCTAATTTGCTCCTGCCGGGGAGTAATCCCTGAATGAAGCAGTTTTCTCCCCACTGCCTCCTAAGTTGACCACACACCATCTGTACAACAGGAGTCTGTGTCTGCACACTGTGCAAACAAAGGGGATCCCCCCCGCCCCTGAATAGGATCAGCTAGTTGGGAGTCAGATATTTGGATGTTTAATTTGCAAATGGATGCGGGCGATAAGAAATGCGAGCTGCCCGTGAAAACAAAGAATACGAGCATTTGCAATGCAATAGGTCTCGCAGTTCCCCGAGTTTAAGCTAATGGCATTGTAAATGAAAATGCCTTTTATTTATGTTTTTAAAACTAATACAAAAAAAATAAAAGGCAGGCAGACTCGCGCCACCCCCTTCTGGCATGGGACATGGCTGCGGGATGTTGCGGAACTGGAGGGCTTTAAATCTTGGGACCTACTCGGCATCTCCCAGCTGGGAGATGTCTGGCGGGGGGGGACGCATGTGCTCATTCTCGGAACTGCAGGCGCGCTTCTCCCTCCACTCATCTCAATTTTATAGATACCTCCAACTGCGACACGCCATACGCACCTACACCCCACTGGACATTAGGCTGCCGGACCACAGCCCCCCGGAGGCTCAGGTCCTGCTGGGCAACCTGGGGAGGGGGGGTATATCCAGGATACATCGTTCTCTTATCAACAATACCCCCATGCCCCGGGAAGGCCTGAAGGAACGATGGGAGGTGTGGGTGGGTCCCCTGGACGAGGTCGACTGGCGGGATGCCCTTATGGCACCCAGGCTTGTGACGGCCTCCGCCAAACTGAGGCTTATTCAAATGTATTACCTTCACACTGCCTATCTCACACCGGCTCGTCTGCACCGTGCGGGCCTCTCCGTTGACGCAGCTTGCCCCCGCTGCGGTTTTGATCCGGCCGACTTCATCCACATGGTGTGGTCTTGTCCGGACTTGGGGGGGGGTACTGGAGGGGCATAGAAGCCGACCTCACGGAGGTCTTGGGGTGGGTGGTGCCACATAACCCTAGACACACCCTACTGGGTATCACTGACGGCCTAGATGGCACGCGCGCAGAGAAGCTATTCCTTATGACGGCGTTAATGGTGGCGAAACGAGACATTGCAGCGGCCTGGAAGCTCCCACAGCCGCCTAGCTTGGCCATATGGAGTACTGGAGTGGACTGGTGTGCGGCACAGGAACAAACTCTCTACCAGGCAAGATGCTGCCTTAAGAAGTACCGTAGGGTCTGGGGGAAATGGTTGGGCAATGTATTGTGAACATGCTGTTTGGGGGGGAGAGTTTCGGGGGGGGCGGGGGGGTGGAGTGGTCCCGTGCTGTGCGGTTGTAAGCTGGTGGTACGACAGGCTCAATGTTTTTCTGTTGTGTCACTTAAAACAATAAAAACTTGTTTATCAAAAATAAATAAAAGGCATTGTTAGTTGCAATGTCATTAGCTCAAACTTGCATAAATGCGAGACCTATTGCATTGCAAATGCTTGTTCTAGTAGCCTTCTGGAAATGTTGGTACCATCTTTGATTCTTTCAATGATGGTCCATTCCAGGTCGCTATATGTATATCCTTTTTCGACTGTGTGCTGTCAGTTTGATTGCTGGGATTGCTCGTCTGATGGTGCTCCTATGTTCTCCGATCCGTAATTTGACTTTGCTAGTAGTCATGCCAATGTATTTGGATTTGCACGGGCAGTTGATCATGTAGATTGCATTGGTAGTATTGCAATTCGTGTGGTCCTTCTGTTCCCACTCAAAGGGGTACCTGTCAAACCTTTCTATCTTCTTGAGGCTGTCAGAGCCACTCTCATTATTTAAATCTCCCATTGTAAATAGGTTCCTCAAGGGAATTGTACATATGTTCCCAACTTCCCCTTTCATTAGGCGCCAGTAGGACCTTTAATTTGGTTCTCACCTTCCTCATGTGCGCTCGTTCGAACCTCTGCACAACTGCCCCCTCTGGCTGCTTTCCATCAAAAGCAGCCTTTTTAGAGGCAATAACTTCTGCCAGGAGGGTGAGAAAATTGCAGGCTCTGTCAGTCAGTCATAAAGTCTTTATTCGGTTTAAGTGCAAACCATAAAAGCATACTACAATAAATACATATTTAAAAAACAAGGTTCATTTTTAGTGTATTTCCAAACTTAAAAAGAAACACATTTACACAAATTGGTTTAACAAGGTAACGTGTCCAATTAAAAACATTAAAAGAGTACAGTTCATTTCTTCAAGGTACGAATTACCACAGTTAAAAAACTTGCAATATTAAAAGTTTCCCAAACATTGTTTAACAGCTGTAAGTACAAAAAAGCAGGTCTCACTTGAACAAAGCCTTTGTCTCTTAATATTGGGATTAAAAAACGTTTCCTAATGTCAATAAAGTGCTCACAGAAGAAGAAAAGGTGTATCGCATCCTGGGGGGAAAAGTTATCACAAGAACAAGGGCCAGGGTCCAACGCCCTTTTCCAGTCTTTCTTAGTTCCAATCAATAGATGTAGTTGATTCAATCTAAATCTGGTTAAAAGAAAACGATGATTTGCATTTGTTACATATCCAAGATAAGGTTCCATAAAGGGTATTGTTTTACAGAGCTGGTGGGCCCTAACTGAGCCCTTAACCAGCTCCTTCTCTTCCCTTGCCGAGGTAGATATGTACATATGAGTTTCTTTGCACCAATTAATGTCACCTTTTACCAGGGTCTCAGGAGAAAGAAACAACTCTGGTCTACCCAGCTTGTTCGCCAGGTTCCGAATATATTTCAACCAGTGTATGTGCAGCCCATGATCAAGCAACAAACAGTCTCTCAAAATTGTATGATTCAGGTGTAAATCCGGGTTAAGCCAAATGCTAATCCATTTGAGCATCGGGGCCAGAGCAATACTATCTTCAAGAAAACCAATACCAAGTTCCTGATGAACAATATAGTTGGCAGTTGAGATCGGGACTGAGAGGAGGTTTTTTAAAAATCTATCCTCAACTGTCTGTATGCTTTTGGCATTTTTTATGCCCCAAACCTCAGCTCCGTACAAAGCTATGGAGAGACACTTAGCTTTGTACACCTGGATAAGGGCCTTCATTGGTCTAGCTCCCAATTTTCTGGCGAAGCCCAGAACACCCACTGTTGCTCTTGAAAACACAATCTTTTTTGCCGTAATTTGGGTTACCCCGGAATCTCGATCATCAAAAAGAACACCCAAATAAGGAAAAGAAGAAACCCTGGATAGTTGATGACCCCCACATAAAAAGGTTTTAGATTTAGCGGATTTAGGGCCGATGACCATGACATGTGATTTGACAAAATTAACAGATAAGTCCAAACCCTTCATAAAATCGGCAAATGAATTTAGCAATAGCTGAAGGCCCACTCCCGTTCTAGCAATTAGGGCGGCATCGTCAGCATATAAAAGGGCAGGGACTGAATATTTCCCTGCACGGGGGATATCTTTACATGAGGCGATAAGGGTATTGTCTAAATCATTTATATACAATGTAAAAAGGAGAGGTGCCAAAATGCACCCCTGCCTAACCCCATAAGATATGGGTATATCTTTTGTGCAATTACCCCTTTGATCGTAGCGAACTGTAGCTATTAACTCTCTATGTAGGTCCGCTAAAAAGTGGACGATGTCTTTGTCTACACCAAGTGCAAGGAGCATGGGCCATAGTTTTGATCTATTTACACGGTCAAAAGCCGATGACAAATCCATGAAGGCAACCAGCAGGGCTCCTTTTTTGGCCACCGTGTATTTACCAATTAAAGGTTGTAAGTTTAAACATTGGTCTATGGTACCCATCCCTTTCCTAAATCCATACTGGACCCTAGAGAGTTTTCCTGATTCCTCTAACCAACCGTTTAGTTGGGCGAGGACCACCCTCCCCAGAACTTTGACTGAGGAATCTATAAGTGAGATTGGGCGATAACAGCTCGGGTCGCCTCTATCCCCCTTTTTAGGTCTCGGGACCATCCGGTCGGCAGACCGGAAGTCCGGAGATTTAATGTCATTGAGAAGAGGGGCTTGCACCCGCCCCTCTTCGCTCCTGTTCTCCATTGGCTGGCCTCTTAAATGCTGGCCAGCCACTGGAGAAGAGGTCCAGTCACTCCGTTGAAGCCCCGTCTTTTTCGGATCGGGGGGCGTGTTTTTTCGTTGCTTTTCGCAGGGCGTGTTTTTCTCTCCTCCAGCCAATGGCAAGAGGAGAGAAAAAGAAACACGCCCCCGAATCCGAAACCGAGGCTGCGTTTCTCCGAGGCAGTTCTTCTCTGCCTCGGAGAAAGGCGGTGGTGTCCCGGCGTTGCTCCCTCACCTTAAATTGATTGACGGGACTTGCAGCTCCTAACTCATTGTACATTACGCCACTTAATCTTGGAGAGAAATGTTCGTAAAAAAACTGCACAGCACACATGGCTTCAAGTTGAGGACGTGCTTTCCGATCAAGCAAGTACGGCACTCCGTCCCTATGCATTTTAAACCCCGTTTTAAGGAATAGACGTGGTTTAGGGATGTTCTGTTTTTTACTACAGCCAGCGCCGCGCGGGCATCAGCCGCTCTGTACCCCCGCCCCCTCCCGCAGAGCGGCGTCCCCTCCTACTGCAGCCCGCTGCTTCCCACGCCTGCCCAGGCCTCACGCCCTCCCTGCTCCAGCCAGCGGCAGAAGGGATCCCGCCGGGAGAATGGGCTCTCACACCGAAGCCATGGAGCTGAACGGCAGACACGGGGGCCGAGAGGACTTGGACACGCCGGAGGAGGAAGAGGTACGGGTATGGAGGGAGCGGGAGCCGGGGGGTGGTGGTGGACGGGATCCAGTGCATGGTGGGACAGGAGCCAGGGCGTGGGAAGAAGCATGCATTTATACGGCTAATCTCTTTAAAGACACCTGATCGCATTCCCAAAGTAGCTTCGTTGTTTACAAAATCTGCCCCTTTGCCAGTGAGAGGCGAGCTCCGGCGCGAGACACACTTGTGGGTGGATATTGGCACACCGGCTGCGAGAAAGAAAAGCTGGCTTGAAGCTATGATGACATTCGCAGGTGAAGCGCCCCCTCGCAGACACATTCCGGGTGGAGGATGATGGTCTGTGTGATGATGAGCGCGCTAGACAGTCTGTACACACAGCCGGAGCTCCGTGCACTTGTCACCGCGCTGCCAGTAAACTGCACCCTCTCCGGGACGCCTGCCTGCACGAGCGCCGGCACACAAGTGGCAGCGGGTCCTCTGCCCGCAGGACCATCTCTGTCTCGCTTTACAATGACTGTTATTTTCTCAGCCTCGCGGTGTTTTATTTTCCGCGGCTGTGCATGGCAGGAGTCTGTACCTGACGACACCGGTGTTTTGCCACAGGATGTCTGGTGTCCGCACAGCGCGCACTGCCTGCCGGGCATGCATTTTCTTATTTTCTCATAAGTTAGAGCATGAGGCGCCCACCATGGCACGTTCCCGGCGTTGCATTTGCGCACGCACCTATCTTCCCTCACCTTCACCCCACTCCTTTAAACTTGTTTGGTTTCTCCGCTGCGGCCGTGAGTGCATGCAATAAGGGAATCCTGCCTGCTCAGCTGCTATTATTCATCCGGATCCGGGATTCAGTCCGGTCACAGGGAAATGTGCAAACGTTGTCCCGGTGTAACTGGAAGACACTGGAACAGATTCAGCAGCGACCGCACAAAGTATGGGCACACCAGCAACCCACAGTGGATGAGAGAGGTTTCTTATTTCATTTTGAACTGGTTGCAACGCAAATGTCTCACTTACATGGCCACCTGTACTCCTCTTGGTCCTTTAGGCTAGGAGCTAGCTGGTGCCTTGTGTCTTGATGCCAGTGTCTAGGAGGAAAGCACAGACACTCAACCTGCTGTCTCTTCACAAGGGCTTAAGAGACAAACTATGATTGAGTGAGAGTCCGGGTTTTAACTTTTCCAACCCTCCGTGTACATGTAAGAGGTATACCTGCACTGTAAGACAACGAGGGTCACGGTGTAGGAGTCTCGTCTCATGCATGTTAGGAGGCAATGCATAGGAGAAACACAAAGTTAGGATTTAGAACGTCTGTGGGTTCTACAGACTATAGAGATTGCGAGTGCCTATACTAAAATCTATATTAATACTCAGAGCCGCCCTTTTTTGCAATTCGGAGTAATGAAAGATTTCGAAAAAAGTACAGTTCTTGCTTGCAGTTTCCTTTTAGCTCACTGATGTCTGTTCATAGCTCAGTGTGCTAAATATAATACAAGGATAGCACATTTAAAAATCTAGTTAACACAAGGGACTCTGTGACAAAAGGTGTAACCCCGTAGCTATCTACATAAAATACAAATCACTGTCCTGCATGTTGCACATTGTCCTTATACTGTTTTGGGGTGAGTCAAACCTGCACTACAACCACACAGATCTCTCCAGCTAGTGAGTTATCCACCAAAGATATCATACTGTTTCTATACCCTGGAAATAGCAGGGTACACTAACCTTTCTTCAGCAGGTTCCTTAACCCGATACGCTATTTTAAAATGCAGCCTGTTTGTAAGCAATTAAGTAAACCAGAACAGATTTACTGTCACATTTGTTGTCTTCCTTACAAATTTTTGTGTTGCAGTTTTTTTTATTAGATAAATGTATATTGACTAGACTATCAGACTGCGCCCCTCGTGACTCCCCCCCCCCCCCCTTTATGCTGACACACCTTGAACCTCAATGTATACGATTCCAGAGTACTTTTTATGTCTCGGCTGCGAAGGCTGCGCTTGCGCAGTCTAGCTCCGAGATTTAACAAGCATTTACAATGCAATGGTCTCGGCATTGGTAAAGTTAGAGCTAGTGGCATTGCTCATGACATTATTTTTGTTTATGTTTTTGTTTTTAAAACATTTAAAGAAACGGCATTGTCATGAGCAATGCCAATAGCTCTAACTTTAAAAATGCCGAGACCGTTGCATTGTAAATGCTTGTTAAAAATAGGAACGATGACCGATTTCGCCCACGTTGATGGAAGGCCCAATTGACAGGCATTTGTGAAAACATTAAAAAGGATTTTGGACCAGAGTTTTATGTCTGATTTAAAAAGATCAGCCGGGACTCCCATCAGGTCCCGGCGCCTTATTACTTGTCATTTCCAAAATAGCATTCGTCACCTCTAGTTCTGTGAAGGACAAGGTATAACTCTCAGGGTTAAATGAGGACCCCACCCTCGTGCCATCTCCATCATACACCTGTTTAAAATGAGTATACCATTTGTCCTCTTGGATACCGCATTCAAGCTCAGTATTGCTTTTACCATTAAAAAAAGGCTTGTTTACGATAAACCAAAATTTCGCACTATTTTTAATGACATCAATGGACAGGAGTTCATTCCATGCCTCATCCCTGATTTCATTTTTGCGTTTTTTCTGAGCCATTTTATAGGCCTTCCTACAAATGGCAATTTCTGCTCTATCAAGTGGAACCGCTTTAAGAGCTGACATTAGCTTCCGTTGGGCAGATGAGCAGCTGTGATCAAACCATTTCTCCCCAATTTTGGGTTTATCCTTACATACTTTTTTAAGATCACTATTTACCTGACAGCAAATTTTATCATAGGCTGTCAGAACTGCATCACTACAGATCCCGTCTTGTAAACACAAAAGTATCTCATCCCCAACCGTGCCCCACAAGTTTTCGGTAAAGTCCTCTGGGACCAACTGACACCATTTCAGGCGTCGAGTTTGGTCAGTTGGCCTTATGTCCAGTGTTCTGACAGTAGGATTATCAGAATCTCTTTTATTGAGATCATCAGTGAGAATTAACTGGACAGGGTTGTGATCGCTATAAACAGACCATTTTACCTTATATTGACTTACATTTCCAGCTAAGTTAGATGTAACAAAGATGTAGTCAATAGTGGATCCTGAGCCACTTCCTTTGTAGGACGGGATGTCATTAATGTGATTGGCGGGATAAACCATAGAATTCCCAACTAGAAGCTCTTCTAAAAATATCCCCTGTGGTGTGTGTTCAAAGTGTAAATTACCTTGATTGTGTGGACCTAAACTGTCCCATATAAAACAATTGTTAGAACAAGAATGAACATTAAAATCACCAAGCACAACAACCGAATAAGGATTTTTACAAGATTCATTATACATTTGTAAAAAATCAAATAGACTGAGTAAATGTTCATTTGGCGTATTCTGGATAAATGAATTATAAAAATTTACAATGAGCCAGATCCCACTAGAGTTGGAGTGGATTTCTACTGCTAAACAATAAGGCGAGCCTGTCTCCACTTTACTGTATTTACCATCAATGGTCAATGCGATAAGGGTTAAAAGTCCGCCTTTAGCCCTCCCCCTACTAGAGGCCACCGCTGGTGACCAAAAAGCAGAGAACCCATCCAGCAAAAAGGTATTTTCAGTGTCCCAGGTTTCTTGTAGACCAATAATTTCGTGGCCTAATAGACTGTCCCTCCAAATAGGATCATGGGCTTTGTTGTTTAGGCCAGCTATGTTCCAGCTAAGGACACTTGTACCTGAGGGCATTCGAGGGGCACTGACAGTATCATCCACTCTTTCATCAATAACAATCCCCATTGCAGGCGTAACGTTTTGGGTGCCCTCTCTACTTGTGACTGGCACAGAACCACTGGAAACCATGTCCTCTGCTTCTGTAGGGGATAAACTTTCCCTAATAAGTCTAGAAATAGGCCCGACAGAGTGCAGTCAATCATTAGAATCTAAGTTACTCAGAGCCTGAAAACGGTTTGAGATAACAAGACCTTGAGGAAACTGGCTTTCAGGATGACGTGCTCTAACCTCCAATGGAACACTGCGGGGTAAATTTGTCTGTTGTTTATAAAAATAACTCAATGAGTGAAGGGTAATACCCTCGTCAGTGTGTGGGAGCAAAGTAGCTTTTGATAAGATATTATGCACTATGAAGGGATTTCTAAAATGTATTACTACACAATCCCCCTTTATAGTCTTGCGCGATCGCCCAACCCAGGAAACTCTTCTCGTTGTTAGGATCAGGTGGGATAAGTGTGCTGGAAAACCATAATGCTTATTTAACCACGAGACTGATTTATTTTTAAGAGATTCATGGGTTTCAGGGAAAGAATTCTTGGCGACGTCCTTCAAGGGGGGTACATTGGTTAGCACTACAACAAATGGGGCGCAGTCAGGGGGAAGATCTGGTTTTACTCCTCCTGAATATGTACTTGCCGTTGCGTTATTACTACTTAAGCAACTTTCAGAAGGTAAAGTGTTATTCTCATTTGTCGTGGGTTCGACCACCAATGGTGCTGTACTGTTTGGAGTATCCTTTGGGGGCCTAGGGATATCAGCAGAAACAAGTGGACCCTCGGCTACTCTAGTCATATTCCCAGAGGAATTAATCTTACGTGTCAAAAGATTACGTAGGCCTTCAATCTCAACAGATAGTTCGTCAATCTTGGTGACTAAGGGTTCAAGAATTTTCAAAATTTTGGACTCTAAAAGACCTAACAAGGAATCAAGTTGGTGAGAGTCTAACTTAGCCATAGGGTTGTTAGGGATGGCTGGTTCCTTGGTAACCTGTTTTGTTAGTGCAGGACCCGTCTTTTTATGAGTGCTTCGTGGGCAACCCTGTTTCAAATGAGTCAGTTTACGAGATCTTAGCACTCTCTGGGTTGGCCGGTCCGGAGAGTCTTCTACGGTCTCATTAACATCAGTCACTAAATCTCTGTTAACTTCAAGTGATTCTTGTTCACTAGGAAAATGACCATCCAGGGTTAATAATTCTTTATCCTCGTTTAAACAATTCTTAGTAGTAGATGGAGAAGAGGATAAAGTGACTGTGTTATTTAACAGGGGGCTAGTAGTCGTTAAGTTTGAACCCTGTCCCAAGGATTTACGCCTATCACTATTAATTTTAGTGACTACTTTGACTAAATAGTTATCTAACGTTGACGTAGTCGTGGATTTGCTGCCTGCTAAAGCTTTAGTCATGTTTGGCAAACCCCTGGGAAGACCTAAAACTTAGAATAAACTTAAATTAAACTTTCACACAATGTGGCAACACCAACACATATGATGATACCTAATAGCCAAATATGAACAAGCTAAAAACAATACTACAGAGCCGATATACCATAAATAGGGCAGAGCACCCCCACCGTGTGATTAATAATATAGTCTTGTAAAGTCTTACACGTTAGTGAGGTGGCCCGTCCCGGCCTCTATCGGTCCTCTGAGGGCCACAGAGGGCCCGCCCTTTGCCCGGGCTTAGCCCGGCGTCGCCCGCGACGCGGAAGTAGTCGCAGTCTTTTAAGCGCCTCTGGGCGCGTTGGTAGCGTCGGGGCGCGCTAGGTGGTCTGGGGTATGTAGTCACCCCCCGCTCACGGCCGCGAATGAGAGGGCGGGGGCGACAGAAGGAAGGAGAAACACCCAGTAGTGTCCCGTAGCGCTGGCAGCAGCAGTGAGAGGCCCCCCAGCAGCAGGGAACAACGAGAGACTCCCGGTGCAGGTAGGCGGCGTTTCGATACTCGTTCCCACTCCCCCGTAGTAGTCGCAGTCTTTTAAGCGCCTCCGGGCGCGTTGGTAGCGTCAGGGCGCGCTAGGTGGTCTGGGGTATGTAGTCACCCCCCGCTCACGGCCGCGAATGAGAGGGCGGCGGCGGGGGCGACAGAAGGAAGGAGAAACACCCAGTAGTGTCCCGTAGCGCTGGCAGCAGCAGTGAGAGGCCCCCCCAGCAGCAGGGAACAACGAGAGACTCCCGGTGCAGGTAGGCGGCGTTTCGATACTCGTTCCCACTCCCCCGTAGTAGTCGCAGTCTTTTAAGCGCCTCCGGGCGCGTTGGTAGCGTCAGGGCGCGCTAGGTGGTCTGGGGTATGTAGTCACCCCCCGCTCACGGCCGCGAATGAGAGGGCGGCGGCGGGGGCGACAGAAGGAAGGAGAAACACCCAGTAGTGTCCCGTAGCGCTGGCAGCAGCAGTGAGAGGCCCCCCAGCAGCAGGGAACAACGAGAGACTCCCGGTGCAGGTAGGCGGCGTTTCGATGCTCTGTCATCCAAGCCTCCTTACCAGACCGTCTTCCCTGACAAATAGATGCTTCGCACTATAGCCTCTTTCCTCCCGAAAGTGGTAACACCATTCCTTGTGGAACAATCTGTCACCTTTCCCACGAATCCATCGCCTGTCCCGAGGGGCCCTGCTCTATACCACATTACTGCTGCTGGTTGGCCTATCTCGAGGTGGGGGGTACTACACTGCCTGGGAATTACAAGCCTGGACCGACCTCTTGCTCCTTGAGGTGTAGTCGCTTTTTTTGAGGGCCAACTTCTCCCCTTCTATCAGTTGGCAGAAGAGAGCAGACTCCCCCTGGGGCAATTCCTTCTTCATCTGCAACTCACACGATCGCCGGCGTCTCTCGGACCTATCTGGGGGCGAGCCCACAACTCACCCAGTACTCCACACTGTGCTAACTATGGGCCTCGGCTGTCACCTCATCACTTGGATATATAAGGCCATCTGAGATTTGCCACCTGCCCCACTTACGCCATAAATGGGAGGATTATGGGAGACCACTCCATGATCGAGTGGGAGCGAGCGCTAGAATTCCCGAAGAAGGTTTCCTGGAAATCCTGCTTCAAAAATATACAATTCTTCATCATGCACCGGGCCTACCTGACATCAGCACCACTTCCCAGGGTCACAGTTCGCTTATCCTCGCTGTCATGCCCCTAGTGCAGCGTTCCTACTTGTTTTGGGCTTGCCCAGCCCTCCAGCATTATTGGGGCGCCATTCATGCTCCATTGCATGAGGTCACAGAGCTTTCTGACATCTCTTCCTGGGAAGCCTGTTCGCTAGGCATATTCAGGCGTAGGAAGCATCACAAAGTTCAGTCACGGTTTGCAGCCCTGTCCCTCCTTCTAGCCAAGCTAGGAATCACACGACATTGCCCGGCACCCCATCTCCCCCGAATGGGCCACGCTGCTCCTGCGCTTTCGACAAACAATTGACAAGGACACTGCACCCCCTCAGTCACAAGGCCCACCCGAGGCGCCTCGCTGAGCACCCTCCCTAGGGGCCAAGGCAGACCTGCCTTCCTGAGGACTCCCAACACACGCATGCACATTGGCCACTGGTAACACTTTGAGTTGCCACAACACGCTCCTTCTCGCCTTAGCCCATAGCCCCTGTCACTTAGGAAGCATCAACACACACCTGCCCAAGCCTCCCTCCCCTCTTGTTGTTCACCCCAGTTTTGTTCCGCAAGTTAACCATTTGTAATATCTCTACTTCTCTCCTTTTGGGTACAAACACAATGAGGCCCTACTTTCTTCGGGAGAGATCACTTCCTCCAAGGTGTTTCATTGCTACCCTTTGGCACCTGCTTTTTGACTACTGCATGTAATGATGCCTCAGTACCATTTATGTATCCTTCTTGTTTCACATGTCCATGTATGGTAAACGTATGTAATGATTTCTAAGTATTGAAAAAAATATCCGTCCCCTTGCCCACTTTCTGCGCTCCTTCGCATCTTTCTACAGAAGAGGAATGACTTCGCCGTCTAGACCCAAAAAGAGCATTGCTGTTCTACCTTGAGCGCACTAAAGAGTTCCAGGTGGGCGACCAACTCTTTGTGGGGTTGGAACGAAGAAAGGTTGTGCGGTACAAAAAAGGACCATCTCACGATGGGTCGTCCTCTGCATAAAACTTTGCTACGCTTTGGCCAAGAAGCAGCCTCCTGAAGGCTTAAGAGCTCATTCCACCAGTAATAAGGCAGAGACCACAGCATTGCAACGTGGAGTTCCAGTCCTTGACAATTGTTAGGCAGCAACGTGGGCATCCCTGCACAAGTTTACCAAACAGTACTGCCTGGACAGTCAAGTCCGAAGGGACGGCCTTTTTGGCCACTCTGTCCTGCAGGACTTCCTGTTCTAACCTTGTCCGCAGTCCCTCCTCCAGGGATTGTATTGCTCGGGAATCTATTCAAAGGTAAGGAATCTGCATATAGAAATCTCTCTATCAGATGGACAAGTTACTTACCTTCACTAACGCCTTACCTGGTAGACAAATGATCTTGCCGCAGATTCCTTACTGACCCACCCATCCTTCCTGCACTACTGACAGGTTTCTAGGGTCAGTGCGGATCCCTTTCAGGGCCCTAGTTGTTCTAAATACACGTGTCTGTGCACTTCATGGCTCTGCGCTCCTGCCGTAGAAAGTCATGAAAAGTAACTGACGTCATCGTGCCAAGGTGGTGCCTATATAGGTGATGCGGGTGCCACTACGGCGCAGGGGTCACACGGAGGCATATTGCTGAAAGAAAATTCTTCAGGATCCTATCTGACGCCTGGGAAATTCAAAGGTAAGTAATCTGCAGCTGGATTATGTCTAGATAAGGCGTTACAGAAGGTAAGTAACTTGTTCTTTAGGAACCTAGAAAGCCGCCTTGCTTGCCGAGCGCCTTGTAAACATCCTTCCATCCACTCCACTGAAACCTGGGTGTACCTTAATCCATGTGTGCTATGCTTACACATTCTGGTTGTAGTAACCATCCACATGACTGCCGCAGTCTCTGTATTTAACATGTCTTCACCCACAGCAGTGCTTCCCACCCACTTACCATTGTTGCATCAAAATATCGTACACGGTGTGGGCAAAGGATGCCCCAAATATCCTCCGTTAGGTTGGGTATTGGTATTTGGATTGACATAACCTATCCTCGCGGACTTACGAATTATCGTTTTCTCCCTGTTGCCTCAGGGTCAGTATAAGCCAGGACAGGGTTAGTGGTTAACAGCTTGCCAAACTTGAGCAGACTCTTTTGAACTATTGTTAGAATTGGGGATCTCTGGTTGGCACAAGTAAAGACTTGTGACAAGCAGGGACCCTCTCCTCTAGTCAGGGTAAGGGGTTACACTCCTAACACAACCCCTGCTCACCCTCTAGGTAGCTTGGCGCGAGCAGACAAGGCTTATCTCAGGGCGTTACAGGTTAAGGATTTGTGACCACATACAGTAACTCAGTGACAACACCAAAAATGGATTCCACACTGGGTTTATCAAAAATAAGTATTTTTATATAGAAAGACTTAGCATAAGACCAAATAACGATAAAAAGGCCCACAATACTATTGGCAATAAGCAGTTCTTGTTTCAAGCGTAATTTCAAGGTTCTGTGCGGTTCGTTCCTCTTCGTACGGTTCGTACGGGGATAAAAGATGCTTACGAACGGGTCTCACAACGCTTCAGACGCTCCGGTACGAGGCGTACACCCTGCAGTGCTTAAGAACGGGTCTCACAACGCTGCAGACGCTCCGGTGCAAAGCATACACCCTGCGGTGCTTAACGTACACAGTACCTTATCTTGGAGAATTCGCCACGGACGTTGCGATGAAAACTAACGCGCGTTGTACGGTGCGATGTCCTCCTGTTACGGTGCGAGCTACAGCTCGATGGGGGCCTCAGTCGCGTTGTTCGAGGGGACGGTGCGTAGGTACGGTGCTCTTGCTGTTCGTTGCGGCGTACGAGCCGTACCTTGAGAGCGGCGCTTTTTCCTTAAGCGCGGTGCGAAGCAGGCAGTACGCTCCGATTGTGAGCGACGTACCCAGCCACTCTACGTACCGCAGCCTGCCCACAACAGGGGTAGGGGGCACGCCTGAGCAGTATGATGCGAAGAGGGGAAATCAAAGTGCGGCACGAAGTCCTTCCTTTACGGTGCGAGCTACAGCTCGTAGGGGTGCCTTAGTCTCGTTGTTCGGGTCGGACAGCTTGGCACAGGCTTTCCAGTGTACGCATCGATCTATGAGATGCACACTTCTCTCGGCTTCGGCGCTACGGGGAGAATGGCGGTTCTCAGCGGCGTTTCTCAAGGCGGTGAAGTCCACTGGTCCTGGGACTTCGTTCAGGGGGCAAGCTCAGTCACAAGCCCTTGGAGATCTTAAAAGCACAAGTTGAAATAAAGTTTCTTTAGCAATCTTTCTCCTCTCCTTCAGCAGCAAGGCAGCCACTGCAGGCCAATCCCCCAGGTCAGGGACAGTACTCCTCCTACAGCTTTCCCGGTTCCTTCTCCTCAGGCAGAGGTTCGTCTTGTCAGCAGGATCTAGTTTCTTAGGAGCAGGGCTCGTATATTTATACTACATTTCTTTTGTTCTTTGCGGCCAGGGGGCCCTTGCCTAGTTCAGTCCGGTTTCTGAGCACTTTGTTGACATGATGCAGGCTTCTGCTTTCAGTGTGCAGGGCAGAGACACCAGACATTCCACAGGAGGTGGAGCCAGCATTGTGGTTGCAGAGCACAGCCCTATTCAAAGTCCAGGTGTACTCCTTCCACCCATCCTGGTGTAATCTTCCTATTCACCACCTGGCTGCCCAGCCTGTCTCCTGGAATTCCCTAGCCCTGTCACTCACACAAACCAGACAGCAGATACACATCAGCGCAGAGGCGGGCTGAAATGGTTAGGCAAGCAAATGCCAACTTTCTAAAAGTGGCATTTGCAAACACAGAACATTAAAATAAACCTTGCTAACAGATATATTTTATTATTCTGAGTTCAGGCATACTAAATTCGAATTTCTGCCATGTTCCCTGAGTCCGCTAGGATTATAGAGTGTAATAATTCCAGCAGCCCATTCTGGCCTATGGGGAACAGGTAGCCTTACAATAGTGAAAAACGAAAATGGCTGTAATTCACTATTAGGACATGCCACACACATCAGGGCATGTCCTACCTTATGCGTACAATGCACCCTGCCCTCGGGCCTACCATAGGGGTGACTAATATGAAGTTAAGGGAAGGTTTAGGGACTGGCAAGTGGGTGCACTTGCCCAGTCAGCATGACAGTACCAGACTGCACACAGGTTCTGCAATGACAGACCTAGACACATTTTACCAGGCCGCTTCTGTGGGTGGCACAACCAGCGCTGCAAGCCCACCAGCAGCATTTGTATTTACAAGCCCTGGGCACTCCTGGTGCACTTTACTGGGGTCTGACAGTAAACCAAATAAGCCAATCATGGAATCCAAACAACATATATATTTTATTCAGGGAGCACTTGCACTGTGGCACTGGTTGGCAGTGGCACAGTGCTCTGAGCAGCCAACACCAGCAAAACACATGAGGCACAGCGATAAAAAGTGGAAGGGAGACTCACGCCAAGGTGCCAGGTCTAACACGTGTCCCCTCCAACTGAAATGTGGGGAGAACTACCCTACCCTAGGGAGTTCTTCATCACTAAGGCGGAAAAATCACTAAGGCGGAAAAATCTGGACAGACCTACAGCATTGGCGTGATCTGTCCCAGGGCGATGTTCCACCGTGAAATCCAGGTGCCAGGTCTAACAACTATATATTTTACAGATGATTCCCAGAGTTCCTGTATGTACTGAGGAGGGTACTGAGGAGGATACTGAGGAGTAGGTAACCTCCTTTGTACTGGACCAAGGATGATCTGCGGCCATAGAAAACAGTGTGCAGGAGTTGGGGCAGCGTGCGGTCTCTGCTGCTCTTAGACCTCTGGGCAAGCAACTGAAGACCGTGACAGTCCCTGTGCCACTGCCGCCCCTCTTTTGGAGGGACTAGGATGCTAAGTGCACTGGGTCACCTGGGAACCCTGACGGTCCCTCTTGGTCACGCCACAGCCTCTCAGGAAATCTGACCTTACTGTACATACCAATGCATTTACAGAATTGAAGGCACCATTTCTGGCACATTCTCTGAAGAGAGCTCCATATGATGGTGAACAACACTGTTTACAGGGGAGAGCCATAACTGCCATTCATGGAGCCCTGGACTACACAGCCCAGACTGCCTTGCTGCCAGGAGAAGGCTTAAATTCAGCCACACTTCCCCATAGCATAGGATGCCATAACAGCTGTTTGTGGGAACCGGGACTACACACTCCATCCAGCCTTCCCCCCAGCAGGCAGCTTCAATTCAGCCACACTTCCATGCAGAGCAAGATGTCTTAACTGCTGTTCGTGGAGCCCTTGACTACGCACCCCACAGTGGCTTGCTGCCAGGAGGCATCTTAAATTCAGCCATACTTCCCATAGCATAGGACGCTAGCAGGCCAAGTGTGGACCTGTCTTCGCCTGGAGGAGACTGGGGAGGGTTACCCCTTTTGGTGTCCTCTTCTGGCAAGATGGGTAGGTGGAAATTCTTTCCACCGATTAATGACTTAACCAGCAATGGCTAGAAGTGAGGTTGTAACAAACCTTCTATTTTGACACTTATTACCTCCACTGTGGTAACCATTAAAGAGGAAATCTCAACAATGGAGGTGGGATTTCGGTTAAATGCCCATGCTGATATGTATGTGAATGCAAATAAGGGGACAGTTATTACAGATATTCTATAAGAGCCCATTTTATGTTGTGCAGACCCTGTGCCGACCAGGGTGAGGAATTTGATTAATGAAGCGGAGCTTCATCAAACGAAGCCTCATGAACCTACTAACTCCTTTCTTACGTTGAAAAATGAAGGAGAACTGAGCTTGGCTCTAAATCTGCAGCGAAATCAGGTCTTGCCAAGTGTTTGGGGGGGGAAGCGGAATCTTTATTCCGAATATTATCTAATCATTTGTATTCTAGGTTGGATGGGTTTCTCAAGAAACTTAAATGCTTAATATGAAGCTCCAGAGGGGCTCTCAAATGGTACCAGAAACGGCTTCTTTAGGGTACTCCGTGTGTAAGAAATCATCTTCGCTATTGAACAAGCCTTCCTTTGTTTCCACCCGATCTTCCGCTGTTCACCATGAGAAGGAATGTACATCTAAAGGCTCATTGGCTCCTTTGTTTCCACCCGCTCTTCCGCTGTTCACCATGGGAGGGAATGTACATCTAAAGGCTCATTGGCTCCTTTGTTTCCACCCGATCTTCCGATTTTCACCATGGGAAGGAATGTACATCTAAAGGCTCATTGGCTCCTTTTCCACCCGATCTTCCGCTGTTCACCATGGGAAGGAATGTACATCTAAAGGCTCATTGGCTCCTTTGTTTCCACCCGATCTTCCGCAGTTCACCATGGGAAGGAATGTACATCTAAAGGCTCATTGGCTCCTTTTCCACCCGATCTTCCGCTGTTCACCATGGTAAGGAATGTACATCTAAAGGGCTCATTGGTTCCTTTGTTCCACCCGATCTTCCACTGTTCACCATGGGAAGGAATGTACATCTAAAGGCTCATTGGCTCCTTTTCCACCCGATCTTCCGCTGTTCACCATGGGAAGGAATGTACATCTAAAGGCTCATTTGTTCCTTTGTTTCCACCCGATCTTCCGCTGTTCACTATGGGAAGGAATGTACATCTAAAGGCTCATTGGCTCCTTTGTTCCCACCCGATCTTCCACTGTTCACCATAGGAAGGAATGTACATCTAAAGGCTCATTGGCTCCTTTGTTCCCACCCGATCTTCCGCTGTTCACCATGGGAAGGAATGTACATCTAAAGGGCTCATTGGTTCCTTTGTTCCACCCGATCTTCCACTGTTCACCATGGGAAGGAATGTACATCTAAAGGCTCATTGGCTCCTTTTCCACCCGATCTTCCGCTGTTCACCATGGGAAGGAATGTACATCTAAAGGCTCATTGGCTCGTTTGTTTCCACCCGATCTTCCGCTGTTCACCATGGGAAGGAATGTACATCTAAAGGCTCATTGGCTCCTTTGTTTCCTCCTCCTTCAGTCAGGTGGCCCATAGGACCGGTGTTCGACCGCAGTTGATATTTAGTATTATCCCTTTTCGTGGGGCACTGGACTCATGACATTCTTAGCTGGAAACTTCAACTGGTATCGAGTCTAAGAAGGATGATTTGAGCTGTCAGACCTTCTTATAGTTTAAGTTTGATGTTACATCAGCGTTTCCTGGCCCATTATCTCCAGGGCTCTATGCAATATAATGCAACATCCCCCCAGCCTCCCACCCCTGGACCTGGGGATCAGAAAACAGTTTCCTGGCTGTCCCTTAAAGGGGCTGTCTTATGTTACGACCCTTAAGCGGGGGCGGAATGGGCCTCTGACAGTCGCAGGTATTTGGGACAAATGAGTTCACAAATTCTGATATCAGTAGGGTCAAGAAGGGCCCCCACAGTTTGGGAAATGATGCACCTTGATTAGACAGGGAGAGGGTAATGCGTTCCATCCCAAGTATGTGCCACAGATGGTGTAGCCAGCCTAAGTGCGTGGGAATCTGCCCTGTTCCCCAGTGAGATAGGATATTTTGTAGGGCCGCGCCCAGGGCTAGACTGATCTGTTTACCCCGCTGGGACCTAAGAGGAAAGGTAAGTGCGTTTGGAAGGCCCAAAACTATGTAAGCTGGGAAGCTCCGTGTCAAAGTGGGTGTCCACCTCCGTAAGCAATTGCAACCAGTAGGCCTTGAGTTTCGGGCAGTCCTGGTAGCCCGCATTGGCGCCAACACTCTGAAGATTTGGACACGTAATATTTATGCAGTCATGGCGTGTAGTACCAATAGGTAGCGATTTTCGTGTTTGTCTCAATGCTGGTAATATAATGGGCGTGTGTCATGCCCGGTAGTATAAGTCTCCCCACTCTTTTGCCTCGAGTTCCCTGGCAATGTCACTCTCCCAACGTGTCTGGCTCTTGGATTTGAGGACCTCTGTAGTTGGGCCTATCTGTCGGTACAGTTCTGAAACCAGGCGTTTGTCAGATGTTGTGGACTTCTGCCAGCGTACAAAGGGAGTGAGTTGTCGCTTGGCTTCGGGACGGATGGAGGGGTGCATTACCCAATCGCGGATCTGTATGTAATGCCATCGCTCTGATTCTGGAAGTGTGTACTCTGTATGTAAGGACTCATAAGTGAGGGGGCCCTCCAGGTCAAACAGGTGGCCCACGGACCTACATACCTGGAATGTAGGGTCATGGAAGCCCGGGTTGAAATCTAGGTTCTTCACTGTGGGAGTCAGTGGTGAGGGGAAAGACGTTGGGCCCCTCTGTGACACTAATCCATCCCAAACGGCTAGTGACTCTTTATGTATAGGGTTTTAGATTGCGCTTGTTTAGGAAGGAAGGGAATGCTCCACAGAGCCTGACCTGCTAGTGCTCGATCCATAAATAGTCATTGCTTTTCCGGTTCTGCATATGCGCATTCCACAAAGACCCTACGTTGAGTGGCCTAGTAGTAGCGGAGGAGTCCCAGGGTGTCCTCCATTAGGGCTCTATAGCTGAGGTCTGTTCGGAGGCACGGGCGCTTGTCTGCCCACACTAATTTGTTTATCTCTTGTTGGAAGGACACAATGTCCTGGGAGGTGGTGTAGCAGGAAGTACCTGGAAGGGGAATAAGATCTTGGGAAGGATTGTCATTTTGATTGCTGAAATACTTCCTAACCAGGATAGGGAGTAGAAACACAATTGGGCCAGATTAGACATAATCTGGTAGGTCAGCGTCTGATAATTGAGGGCAACAGTGTCCGTGATAGTGAGAGTTATTTGGAGACTAAGGTACCCGATGGATGTCTGGGCACACTGGATGGGCAAGGCTTGTCGCAGGGCATCTAGGGTCGGTGGCCGAAGAGTGAGGTTGAGGGCCTGAAATTTGTAAATATTGATCTTAAAGCCTGTGCCAGGCAAAATGCCTCCAGCTCAGCCAAAAAGGCAGGTAAGTAGATGGAAGGCTCCTCCAAAGATACTATAATATCATCCGCGTATAAGCTTAAGGTGTGTTGTTCCCCTCCGAATTGGACCCCTTTAATTTGTGGGCTAGACCAGATTTTATGGGCCATGGGTTCCATGTAGAGGGCGAACAACAGGTGTGACAACGGGCACCCCTGTCTGGTTCCCCTACCAATGCGGAATGGGGCAGAGGAGCACCCATTGACGTGGACTACGGCTGTGGGTTGGTCATCGCTACTGAGGATCCACTTTTAGAAGCGGTCACCCAGGCCGAAGTGTGCTAGCGTTGCTGTTAGAGAGGGCCAATGGACCTTGTCGAATGTCTTCTTAGCATCGAGGGCGAGAAGCATGCTCTCCTCACCGTACCTCTGAGATATATCGATACGGTACAGGATACGCCTGGTATTATCACTGCACTGCTATTGAGGTACGAATCCAGCCTGGTCAAGGTCAATAAAGCCTGGAAGTAAGGGGTTGAGTCAGACCGCGTATGAGGAACACTGAGTTTTTTCCTTCTCGGTCTTGGGGATTACCACTATTAATGCCTTGAGCAGTGGAAGTGGATCACCATCGCATTAAAGAGTCTAGTGAGGAGAGAGGCTCAGGCGGAAGACTGTATAAAAGGAGGCTGGGAAGCCATCTGGGCCCGGAGACTTGGATAGCTTTTGGTGGGATATGCTGGAGATGACCACCTTGATTTGGATAGGTCGATCCATTTCAGACGACTCTGTGGCCATCAAAGAGGTAGTAGTAGCTTCTTTGAGGTATGCAGAGGCCGCTTCTGAATGGAGGTCCTGTGCTGTATAGAGGGTCTGGAACTAGTGACAGAAGGACTCCACGGTCTGTGCGTCATCTGACCATTCCCGTCCTTCAGTGTCCACAATCTTTCGAACTCCCGTCTCCTGATGTTGGGCATGCAACCAATTCGCCAATAGGTCGCTGAAGCGATCGCCCTCCACGTAAAACCTGTGTCCGAGCCGTAGTGCCGCATAGTCCGCTCTATCAGTGTCTATGCCCGCCAGCTGGTTTCGAGCTGCCTCTAATTGTCTCCAGACCCTGGGAGCCCGGTCCTCTTGTGTATGCGCTCGAGTTCTGTGACTTGGCGGGATAGGTTCTCCTCTTGTCCCAGCGAAGTTTTTTATCTGCCGCTACTATGGCAATTAATTCCCCCATGACTACTGCTTTCAGGGCTTCCCACAATGTGGAGACCGAAACCTCTGCAGTATCATTAGTCAACAAGTAATTTGTGATTGTCTTGGTGATCTGGGCAATAACTTCTGGGCTCTGGAGTAAGGTGTCCTTAAGTCACCAGGTCCTACGAGATGGACCGGGAGACGGAATTGTGAGGGTCACAGTCACTGCGGTATGGTTCAATCTCTGCCAACCAGACCACGGAAGCAAACCCCAAATTGCCCAAAAAATAGTCGAGACTAGCATAGGTTTTGTGGGCGTGGGAATAAAAGGTAAAATCTCTGGGTGTGATGCTCTCCATATGTCTACAAGGCTTGTCTCTCTCAACCAGGTTAGTCCCTCTAAGGAAAGAGCCCTGCCTGCCTGTGGCGTTGTGCCGATCTGTCTAGTTCGGTGTTGAGTACTAGATTTAGGTGTCCCCCACCCCAATCTGCACCAGCCTGTCCTGTGAGCCCATGATCTCAGTCACCGCTTTGGGGAGGAAGTGTTCCTGCCCCTCGTTGGGAGAGTATATTGTGCCTATGGTGATGCTACTGGACCCGATGATCAGTGAGTATGCTAGGAACATACCCTTAATCTCTTCCTGTTTGGGCCCCACCTGTCCCTTGAATGCACAGATCAGAATCGCCACCCCAGCCGACTTGGACGATAGAGACTGGAAAAATTGGTGGGGAAGGGCTTTGAGCAAAGTATATGTTGGTCTTTGGGAAGATGATGTGTCTCCTACAATGAGCATATGTGTGCCCCGGAGTTTTCCAGGTAGGAAAGATTAGAGCTCTGTTTCAGCGAGTGATTGAGGCCTTTGACCTTGAGTGAGAACCACTAATTGGTTGGTCATGGCGGTTTCAAGTGGGAAGCAGCGTTCGATGTAGCCCTATGTTGCCCTATCTTACCACTGTCATTCCCAGGGATAGAGGCGATTGGGTCATATGCATGGGGGCGGGATTGATAGATGTGTGTGCATTTTGTCACCAGGTCCAACGAAACCCCATTACGAGAGGCCCAACTGGCCCAAGTAAAAAGTAACCAACTAATGTCAACAGGAAGATAATTGTCCAGGATGGCAATCTCCATGGAGCACCAGTTGAAAGGAGGAATATCCGTGTCCCCTCTCCCCATCAAGTCCCCATAGAAGTAATGGAGAAGAGAAAAGCAAAAGGGAAAGTAAATTAAATTGGAGTGCATTGTCTGTTATGCACTCGAAGGCCCAGCTGGATATCCGGCCAGTATGACTAAGATCACCTGCCTCTCTCTAGCAATGGTCTCCAGGTGCAGTTCGCCAGGGGAGAATCTCAAGCTCTTCCGGTCACAGGGTTCCCCTCTTCTCGCGGCCTTGTCCCCTCATTCGGGGGCGTACAGGGGGAGTCTCTTTCAAGTTGAGTAGGTGTCATGCCTTATCCCGTGAGCGGAGCTGATGCAGTGTCCCTTCTATGTGAAAGGCGTGCCCCCAGGGATAGGGCACCCCCATCTCTCGCAGGTGCGAGGTGATGGGTTGAAAGGTCTTGTGTTTCTGGAGGGTGGACGCTGCTAGGTCTTGATGCAGGACTGGGGTGTGACAATCAATTTGAATGGGGTGCTTATCTCTGCTGCTCTGTAGAATTCAGGGTGAAATCGTGGACACACATTAGAATATCTGGGGGGTCCAGTCGAGGATCTGCTGGGGTCAACTCTGTGGACGTGATCAAGCTTGCTCTCTGTATCGGGATTAGCGTCAAGTATGGATTTAAACAGCTCTGTCACAAAGGAAACTATATCCGATCCCTCTGCTGCACATGCAATGCCTCGAATGCAGATGTTCTGCCGGCACCTGTTCTCTAGGTCCTCGCGTGTGCCTCCAGGTCCAGATGTTGGTCTCTGAGGCGCAGGATCTCTTGCTGGAGTTGCTCCATTTACTCTTCACGCCCCTGTTTGAGATCCTCTAGAGTAGAAACTCTGTTTCCCAAGTCCTCTACCTCCCGGCGACGCTCCCTGAGCTCCCCATCCAGTTCTTTTAAAGTGACTGGGTTCTTCTTTCACCGAGGCGAACAGCGCTTCCAAGCAGGGGTTGGTTGATTGGCGCATCAACCTGAGCAGCATCTGAGGGCTCCTCAATGATCGTTGGTGAGGCTAGGTCTCCGGTCTGGACCCCTGATTGTTTTTGGAGCATTTCTTTAACAGCCCTGTCCCTCTTGCCTTTTCCTGAGGCCATGATGGGGGGGGCCAGGAAGGGTCTCACCCTCTCCTGTAGGGGTCTGAAATCCGGGTGGTCCCGGGAACCAAGGTGGGTAGCGATAGGCTTGAGGAATTGCATCACCGTCCCCAGGAAGTTCACCCCATCAGGATCAGCATGGACAGTCTGGCAGAGGCGCCCCATCCCCCATTACCGTTCACTCTCTCGCAGCTGCAGGGAGCTGGGGTGTAGGGCTCCACGGCCCCCAATAGGAAGAGATGGTAAATGCTAGATCTTGGACCAGATGAGCTAGGCCGGCGTTGAGGTCAGGGTCCTTCCAATCCCCGTGGCAGCTGTAATGCAGAGGGGGGGTCCACAGGACTTGCTCACCAGCCCGTATGGGCCCAACGACTCCCGGTCCACACGTGGCTATGGGAAATGTCCCACCATCTCCTCAGGCTGCCCCCCTCCCCCAACTGCCCTGCAGCCCTCGATTTAGCCTCCTCCCGAGGGACCTGCTTCTATGGGGCAATGGTGTGATGCAGTCAGTCTCTTGTCTTGCGGTCCTCCCGCGGCAGCTCCAGCGCCACTTGGGGCCTCGTCTGGGCGCAAGCGGACCAGCAACAGGGCTCAGGCCGATGCACAGCTGCTCAAGAAATTCCAGGGGGGCAGTGCTCCCGAGCAGCAGAGTGGGGCGTGTGCGGCCTCCGCTGCCTGGGCAGCCCTCTTAATCTCTGTATGGACGTGGAATGGCTCCCACAATCTGTCCCCCACCTCTGGGGGTCGCAGTGCTCAGACTGGGGGCTCGACTTGGCACAGTGAGGGCTGTTGACGATGGGACCTGTCGGCGGGGAGCAGAGAGAGCTGATAGTGCTTCCCACCCGTCTGCAATCTTGGCTACGTCCCCCTTGCAGACCTTTTGAAAGGGCCACAAATGTTTTGCCTGCATGGAAACCTGTGCTGTGTCAAGTAACTTTCACTAAGTCGGTTTTTACTTTTTTTTACACTCCTGCCATTCCAGGGACCTTTGGTAGAGCAAGAGGCGGTCTACCCATATTGATTGCTCTATCTCTTGATTGTAAATTGAACAACATATGTACCAACTCTTAACCCTTTCGGTGCTCATGACGGAATGGTTCCGTCATGACCACCTGTGCTCATGACGGAACCATTCCGTCATGTGCACAGGTACACAAAATTACATTTTTGCCTCGGGAGGTGGCGAAGAGCTTCCTCAACATCTCTAGGCCTTTTTTTTTATTTTTTTAGGTCGAGCCTAGAGCAGCGCATGCGCTGCTTGATCGACTTTAGTAAGGGGAATTTCAAAGTGCTACCCTGGCCTAAAGCTTGTGTGCATGTGCGCGTGAACGCGCGCAGCCGCCGTCTGCTTTTCTTATCTCATTGTTTTACAGTTAGGAGCCGTCATGGCTCATGAAGTGCTTTCGCGGCCAATGCTTGTTTACCGTAGTTCCCGAGGACATTAGGAATCATTCGAAAGTCAGCTCGTTTTCCCAAATAAAGCCTCTGTTTTCATACATTCCTTCCACTCCTCATGCTGAATTATTTCACTTTGCTGTTCTTTAAGAAATGTGGCTATTCGCTTTTTTTTATTTCTCGTCTGCTATTGTTGTAGCTTTGCTGTAGCTTTGGGTATGTATCACAAACGTTTGCATTTGTCTCCAACTCACCAACTTTCATTGTGTTATTAACACATGTATTAAACATTGCTTTGCGTTTTTATTGTTTATTTTAAGAGAGGTTCATAAAACTTGTATTGCCTCTCTAAATTATGCCACAGTAGAAAATGAGTGATGCTTTCAGTTATTTCACAAAAAACTTAACTGCTCATCTATAAAAACATGAATCCTTATATTTCACTTTTTAAACTTGAATCTGCTGTTCTTTGCTGTTCAGTCTTTTTCCTCGATTGCCGTCGTTTGAGTGTTTGCTGCATCTTCATGAGTATGACTGACAGAAGACAATATATTATAAGAGCTATGCCAACCACTCTGTCTTCACTTCAGTTTCAGAGGCAATCTGACATCAGGGGCTTCCCGCCAAAACGTTGCCATGTTGTCAGTAGATGTGCCTTATTATGGTTGTTTCTGAATCTCCTCTGCGAGTTGAACACCTGGAAGATTATTTGAAACAATTTCTTTATGTATTATTTATTATGGCAATTCAAATTAATACAATTCACAAACCTATATTAGGACGGATCCCTAGTAAGGTTAGGGGGCCGAGAGGAACTTTGTAAGGGAGTACACCCTCCCGGGGTAAACACTAAATCACAATAAGTACTCCCGTAATGGGGCCAGTCAGGAATAGAAAACTCTGCTGCCAGCTCAGGTGTTGGTGTGCCCTATTTGAAGTGAGTAACACCACCGAGGCGTGGGGAAGGAGGCAAGTCCTTTTGTTAATATTTTCCCTCACACACCCTAGTGGTGTCATGCTTCATCATTGGGACACCCCGAAGCCTAAAGGTCAGGGTGGGCTCGACCAATATTTCAGGGAGCACTTGGTGAGAAGATTTTTTGGCCAGGGGGTATAAAGATTAAAAATCGGCGTCAAACCCCAGTTTCCCTTTATTCTTGGGTTTGGCGCTGATATTAAAAAGATAAAGAAAAGGGTTGCTAGGGGTATTATGGTCCTAGGACCCTATTGCCAATAATTAATAGACAGCTTTTTAACCAATTCAGTACAAGCAACACTCTCATGAATATGTCATTGATGCTGTTGCAGAATAGATTTGTGACATCTGTAACAAATGAATTGTGACATAATGCTCAAGGCCTTGGCGTTGACTGTTAAAATGCTTTCCAATTGGTTACCTAATTGATTATTCTCTTCATTTCAACATTATTTGTGTTGTCATCCATGTCGTCGAAGCGCTGTAGGACATGCATACGGTTTGGAAATCACCATGGGCCTAATTTATGGTATTTTGGCATAGGGCAGCACAGCAAGGCACCTTGCTGCGTTGCTCTATGCCAAAGTGAAAGCGCAGAAATGTACCGTATTTCAGTGCTTTCCTGACATTTTTGCCTGCGCTGGTGCCATTTCTGCAGCCTAGTGCCAATGTAGGCAGGATTTCGTTTGTGCAGATAGGGGCACCTTCCGCACAAAAACAATTCTAAGCGGTGTTTCCTCTTTCTACGTGTGCTACAGAATGCACCGCACATGGAAAGAGGAAACCAGCATTGGAATAGCCAATAGGTCCCACCTTTGGGACCTTATAAGTGCATATCCATGCAACAGTTGATGTTGTTGCACCAAGGATATTGTGCTGGATAACTAAACACTTATAAGGTCCCAAAGGCGAGACCTATTGGCTATGCCAATGCTTGTCTTTCAATGTAATGACTATCGCGTGCATGGCGCGCTGTTGTCATTACATTGAAAACAGAACTGAAGCTTAGTTTCAGTTTCACTGTTTCAGTGCTCGTGGGGCTATCTCAGCCCCCGAGCACCGAAACACATGGGAGAGGTATCTTTGGAAAGTAGAGAATGTCCCCTTTCCAATGGTACCAGTCCCTAGTGGATCCCCAGCAGGGCAATCCCCAAGCAGGGATTCACCCACTAGCCACCAGGGAGGGGGGAGCGGCCCCTTGGGCAAGGGCCTTTGCTCCCTCCTATAAATTCTGGCATAACCAGTCATTAGCCCCAATCTGCAGCCGGGCAGAAAGTACCCTAAACACCAGGGATTCTTTTTAGGTCGAGGACTACCGGTCTGCCGAAGGCAGAACCGGAAGTCGAGATTTAATGTTTCCTAGAGTGGCTCCTTAGCCCGCCTCTCTTTTTGCCTCTCCTCCATTGGCTGGCTTCCTAAACGGAGGCCCGCCATTGGAGGAGAGAGCCGTCCCTCCAAATAGGCTCCGTCTTTTTCAGATTCGGGGGCGTGTTCCTTGCTGTTCTTTCCACTTTTTAGCCACGCCCTTTTAGAACAGCAGGAACACGCCCCCGAATCCGAAAAAGTTTCGGAGCTTCCATCCGCCATTGTTTTGCTGTCCTCTGGCCGTGAGGATCTTCGTGCTGTTGTGAGTATAGTTGGCGGCGCTGCCCTTCGATGAGCAGGGATCCGCACCGTGCCTTGGACGCCTTTCCCCCTTGTTAGACTCTCTCTGTAGGTGGGGCCCCTTACAGCTAGTAATCTCACCCGGCCTTGTTTAGCATTCAGATTTTGTTTCCTCTCATATCCCCTTTTATAGTGCACACTACTGAAGACGTGAACAGCTTACAAAACTGAGCACAGTAACTCCAAACGTTCAGATGGTGAAGAGATCAGAGATCTGTAAGCCTTTCAGCCTGCGCAAGCTCGAAACGGAGCTGTAGTATTTACAAATGAAACAATTTCCACACAAAACTTAGCTGCGCCTTTAAAATCATGCATCGCTTAACAGTTGCACTTGTATGACTGATCGTAGATTGAAGCTTTACAGAGACAGCCTCTGTTTGCACACCTGCATCCTACGCTGCTTCTCTGTAGAAAGGTGTTCGAGGCAGGGCCCATCCCCCAGCAGAGTTAAGAGAACGCGGGTCTCTTGCGATGCTAATTGTCCCTTTGTTATGCGAAGAGATGCATTTTCATCTCCAGTTCGGCGGCATCCTGAGGCCCTGCCCGAGTTTCCTCTCAAAGCAGGGAGTGTTCACAGACGCTGTTGAGAAAGGCCTCACAGATTTTAGAATCATGCCAAACAAGCGCACCTCTCTTTTAAGGCCTGATGACTTAATCAGTTAACCTCCAAGTGCCTAAAATAAACAAAAAGTGAATGTGTCCGTGTGTAATGTTACACAGGCTACATACAGTTTTGAAGACACAATTGGGATGTGCAGAATGAAACAGGCGTACCTTTTGTTTTATCAAGTGTATATATGCATTTTTTTTATTTCTGTTGAGTTTAACATAGTCTTGCGCAAGCTTTTGTGCTGCACCGCAGAGCGAGCACCTGCCTCTGTGGGCCTGCAGTCAATAAAGAAACCCTATTTACCCCATATTTATGTCAGTTACTACATTATTTTCAGACCGTACAGCTCAGAAATAGCAGTCAAAGGTTGCCTAGTTTTGTTTCTGACCTTTGTTGTCTAAAACTAAAGCACCAATTTAGAGAAATATCATGATACTGTTCCAGCAGCTAAATAATTCATAGTTAATATTTAGCTGCTTAACAGAGTACCGGGAAGTTGTATTGGGTACCTATTTCTAAAGCAGGAGGAGCGGTCTCATTGGATACACAATTGTGGCACACCTGCTCCCTGGCATAAGTTTTGTGCTCACACAATAAATAAGAGTACATACAAAATCAACACAACTATAAGGTGCACTGCAATTGCGTCTATAACTATAATTGGGGCTCAGATCAAGACATGTGGGGCTATGTGTATATTACCTGTTGCGACCAGCACACAACACTGCAATATCAGAGTATGCGTCACAACTTGTGGGTTCATGAAACAGGCATGTACATAGTCAAAGAGTGATTGGTTCTAACGTCTCGCTGCAATCTTATGCCAACATTGATTTTTAAAGGGGCAGAGATTATGGAAGAATATAAATGGCAAATAGTCTCTTTATACTCATAAAGAATGTAGTTTTCTTATTCTCCGCCCTCTGTGTTCATAATTTCTAAAATAAGAACAAGAGTTGTAGTTGAAAGCATCAAACAAAGGAAAATAAATTACTTTCAGGGTATCGCCTTTTCCTGCTTCTTTTTTTAATATAGCATGGACAACAGAGAAGCATGTTTAATTTTTCAAGGTGTAAATACAGGCCCTCAAGAGCAACTGGTCACAAAGGGAAGTGCAACTGTCTACCCATCCAGAACTGGTGTGAAGCAAACACAGTACCGAGGTGTCTAGCACGGCCCTTTAATGAACTAACAAAACGTTTTAGAGTCCTAGGGCCTAGTGGTTTGGGAAGTAAGTTATTATGCTGTAGCATTTGTATCAAATTTTGATGCAAAGGTTTTTTTTGCACAAAAGTTGATCAGCACTGCTCATTTGAACACTTTAGATAATGAAGCATTGCATAGAGTTGTGGAAACATTCATGTCAAATGATAATAAACATTGGTCTCACGTGGTAAAGCTGAGGTATAAACAGTAGTATTACACTACCCTATGATGATCAGCAGTTTTACACTTGGAATATCAAGGCACCAAACTCCTAGTACAATAACAGACTACCACACTTTTCTTCCGTGGTTCCACAGAAATCGTATAACAATCTGTGGCCACAGGGTAAGTCAGTCTTATTGCCGGATCTGGTGCTATTTAACAAGCACTCATAAAATATTTTAACCTTCCCAAAAATCTTTGTAGGTTTTCCTGAGGCTCTCACATTGGAAGCTATGTGGTCACAAACTAAACTTTCAAAGACCCCTAGTGCCTGCAAGAGCCAGCTTTTATTGCCACATGCAAGTATTGCCATGAAGATTTTGCATCATATTTAAATAAAAAGCTGTGCTGAAGTTCTGTGTAGAATTTGGTCTTTGGAATTCTTAAGAGTCTGTTCAAGGACCAGCTCACAACTGAGTATTGGCTCATGATATAGCGGCCTCGAATGGGTGCAAAAGACCCGCTGATGTGTTCAAAATTGTTAATTTGTGCATTAGATTGATGAAAAGTATACTATCTTGCACTACTTTGGAAACAAAAGTGTAAAGCTTGCAGTATAGCAATAAGCAGTTATATCTGATTATATACTTCACTATACAGTACATTCCTTCAAATCGCTTTAAGTGCAACAGCATCTCCCAAACTAACCTGCTGGTCATTAAATTGAAATGGGCAAATGAAAGGCTTTGTTAATCAGATGTTTGTCGTAACTTTATACTAAAAAAATGCTTTATTTCCATTTTATAAAGAAAATCAAGCCATTGCAACAAGCGAAAGGCAAAATATATTCCCTCATCACATGATAACATAGAACTTGCAGCTGCAATAGAACTATTAGCATACATGGTAACTTTTTCTGCATACACATTCTTGTAACCAATCCCCTCAGCAAGTAGGTTGATCTAACCATGCATCTAGGTTCCCTTTTGCCCGCCTCTAACCCCCATACCCCTGGCAATCAAGCACAGCCCAAAAATCAGTTTCCTCCTCTTCTAGCCAGACAAGCCTTGTGCTGTAGGTGGTGCTGAAGTCATCCTCACCCCCCAAGTCCTAAACGGAGGCCCGCCATTGGAGGAGAGAGCCGTCCCTCCAAATAGGCTCCGTCTTTTTCAGATTCGGGGGCGTGTTCCTTGCTGTTCTTTCCACTTTTTAGCCACGCCCTTTTAGAACAGCAGGAACACGCCCCCGAATCCGAAAAAGTTTCGGAGCTTCCATCCGCCATTGTTTTGCTGTCCTCTGGCCGTGAGGATCTTCGTGCTGTTGTGAGTATAGTTGGCGGCGCTGCCCTTCGATGAGCAGGGATCCGCACCGTGCCTTGGACGCCTTTCCCCCTTGTTAGACTCTCTCTGTAGGTGGGGCCCCTTACAGCTAGTAATCTCACCCGGCCTTGTTTAGCATTCACGCGAAGCTCCGAGGGCGTTGCGTGCGGCGCCGGGCTCGGGAATCCTTAAGTCTTGACCAGCAGTTCATCTCATATGGCACATATTTCCGTTTTACTCCCATCGGTTTCGAGCTTTAAATGATCAGAGGGCGGGCGGCATTATCTGTGTACTCAGCTGGCATTCATCATAGCTTGTGGTGTTGGTGCTTGCAGTATTACATTGTTTACAGATAGCGCTCCATTCTACATCCTGCGTTTCCAAGTGCTGTAAACATCAGCTGTTCTTGCCTTGTTTAGCATTCACGCGAAGCTCCGAGGGCGTTGCGTGCGGCGCCGGGCTCGGGAATCCTTAAGTCTTGACCAGCAGTTCATCTCATATGGCACATATTTCCGTTTTACTCCCATCGGTTTCGAGCTTTAAATGATCAGTGGGCGGGCGGCATTATCTGTGTACTCAGCTGGCATTCATCATAGCTTGTGGTGTTGGTGCTTGCAGTATTACATTGTTTACAGATAGCGCTCCATTCTACATCCTGCGTTTCCAAGTGCTGTAAACATCAGCTGTTCTTGTTTTCCGATGTAACTTGCATACCTTGTTAGGATAGAAGGCTGAGTCGGCTTTGGTAGGATTTAAGTCTTGACCAGCAGTTCATCTCATATGGCACTTATTTCCGTTTTACTCCCATCGGTTTAGCACTAGTGTTCTTAACAGAATTAAAAGCTTACACGCTTATCATGGTGCTGGAAAGTGAACGAATCTCTTCCAGACTAGTGCACATGTTAAGTGCCTGTGTTAGTCTAGTGCCATGGAACTCTCAGGGGAGACACGTTTCTGAACGCGTAGCCTCCTTCATCTACGTTACTTTACAGTACTTTGTGCTCCAGTGGAAGAGAGGGCGCTGGACGCTGGTTCAGCATTGTTTCTCGGCGCTTTGGCGGTATGTCAGAACACCGAGGCTAATAATATAGACATGTATTGACCCCCACGAGATCGACGACTATTATATGGTTCGGATCACCATACTTGTGGAGTGAAGAGTCACTATTTTACCTCTCCGGTGAGGGAGTGGCCGCCTGGCCATTGGAAGGATGACGTGCGTCAGCCTCTGCTCCCCAGAGAGTCTCTGTACCCCCAGCCAGCCTCTGTAGATGCAGTACCCAGCCAGTCAGCACGTCCCTGCACCCTCAGCCAATCTCAGCGCTACCAGTCTCTGTACCCAGCCAGTCTCTGTACCCTGCCAATCTTTGTATTCGAACCAGTGACCGCATTCCCAGCCAATTCTCGTAGCCACAGCCCTGCGATTCTTCAGCACAAATATAATGAAGTCCATGTTCTCCACTTTAGAACACAATTAAAAAGTAAATGTAAGTACTGTAACACTTATTTGTATTCGTGAATGAGCTCAGAGCAAATGCACTTTCAACTACTTCTCTCTCTAAAAAGATCACTACCTCACTCTCTCACTCCCTCACTCTCTATATCACAACTTCACTCTCTCTCTAACTCACTACATCACTCACTCTCTATCTCTCTACCTCACTCTTTCTATCTCACTAACTCACTTTCACTGTCTCTTTCACTACCTCTCTCTATCTCACTACATCACAACACCACTCTGCTTACATCTCACTACCTCACAACATCCCTCTCCCTCACTACATCACTGTTTCACTACCTCACTCTCTCTCACTACATAACTCTCTCTACCTCACTACTCCACTCTATCTCACTACCTCACTATCTCACAACTTCTCTCTCTCAAAACATCACTACCTCACTCTCTAGCTCACACCCTCACAACTTCACTCTCTCACTCACTACCTCAATCACTCTCTATCTCACTACCTCACTCTTTCTATCTCACTAACTCACTTTCACTCTCTCTTTCACTACCTCTCTCTCTATCTCACTACATCACAACATCACTCTATGCTTATATATCACTACCTCACAACATCCCTCTCCCTCACTACCTCACTCTCTCTATCTCACTACCTCACTCTCTATCTACCTCACTCTCTATCTCACTACCTCACTCTCTATCTACCTCACTCTCTCTCACTACCTCACTCTCTATTTCAATACCTCACTCTCTCTCTCTATCTCACTACCTCACTCTCTCTCTGCTAATGCAATAGGTATCACATATGCAAAAAAAGCTAATGCCAATAGAAATGACAATGCCATTTATTTAGGGATACAAAAATGATAAAAAAATAATGAGCAATACCAATAGCTCTACCTATAATATTGCCGAGACCATTGCATTGTAAATGCTTGTTTTATAGGTCAGGGGTGGAGGGCTGCCCAGCATGGGCATGCCGATGCCACCCCCCTTTCCAACAAAAAAAAGGTAAGTCTTTCTGCCCCCTCCAGGAGGCAGATGGGGGCAATAGCCCCTGATCTGTCCACAGGAGGGCAGAAAGCCCACAAGGCACCAGGGATTTTTTTTTTTTATGCGTAGGGGTGGGGGCTGGCCAGAATTGGCATGCCAATGCCCCTATCCCAAAACAATTGCCATAGTCTTTCTGCCTCCCCCCACCACCCCCAGTAGCCCCTGAACTGCCCCGGGCGGGGTGGGGGAGCAGAGAGCCCACTAGGCGCTAGTGATTATGATATCTTTTTTATACGTAGTGGGAGCTTCTCAGAATGGGTATACCAAAGCCCCCACCCAGCAGACAGAAAAATTTAGCCACAGTCTTTCTGCACCCCTGGGGGCATTAGCTCCCAATTTCCCTCCCCAGAAAGCCCACTAGGCACTGACATTTTTTTTGCAAGGTGCCAAACCTGTCAATTTTTTAAAACTAAACACCAAGGGGAATTCCGGATGGGGTGACTTGTGTTGCTCTCACCAGGTTCTGTTACCCAGAATCCCTTGCAAATCTCAAACTTAGTTAAAAAAAACACCTTTTCCTCACATTTCTGTGGTGGAAAGGTCTGGAATCTAAGGGGAGCAACAAACTTCCACCAACCAAGCATTCCCCCAAGACTCCCGATAAAAATGGTACTGCACTTGTGTGGGTAGGTCTAGTGCCAGCAGCAGTAAACGGCCTAAAACGCAACATGGGCACATCACATTTTTCCAGTGAAAGCTGACCCTTTTTTGGCAATGTGCCTAGCTGTGAAATTTGGACCCTCGCTCTGGTGGCACCTAAGGAAACCTAGCATACCTATACATTTTTAGAAAACCAGACACCCAGGGGAATCCAGGATGTGGGGACTTGTGTGGCTCTCTCCAGGTCCTGTTACACAGAATACCTTGCAAACCTCAACCATTGTAAAAAAAAAAAAAAAGATTTATCTTACATTTCTGTGATGGAAAGTTCTGGAATCTGCGAGGAGGCACGAACTTCCACCCACCCAGCATTCACCAAAGTCTCCCGATAACAATGGTACCTCACTTGTGTGGGTAAGCCTAGTGCCCGTGACATGAAACTGCCCAAAATGTACTGTGGAGACTTCACACATTTCTGAAAACTAGACACCCGGGGGATTCCAGGGAGGTGTGAATTGCGTGGACCCCCCAAGTTTTCCTACCCAGAATCCCCTGCAAACCTCAAATTTAGCAGAAAAAAATCTATTTTTTCTCATATTACTGTGTGGAAAAATTGTGGGCTGACCGGGCTGACACAAATTTCCTTCCACCCAGTGTTCCAATAGGTCTTACAATGAAAATGGTGCCTCCCTTGTGTGGGTCGGCCAAGTACCCGCAGCAGGGAGGGGCTCAAAAGGTATTGTGGAGACATCCAAATTATCTATCACAAAATGACCTGGTTATGCAAGCGAGGCACCTGCGTTTTTGGCCCCGCGCTCGGCGGCCATCTAGGGAAACCTGAGAAACCCACACATTTCAAAAACCTAGTCATACTGAGGAGTCCAGAGAGGCATGGCTTGCATAGATCCCCCACGCTTTCCTACCCAGAATCTCCTGCAAACTTCAAATTTAGCTGGAAAAAAAATCACCATGTTCTCAAATTTCTGTGTAGGAAAGTTGTGGGATCACCGGGCTGACACACATTTCCTACCACCTAGCGTTCCCCCAGATCTCCCAATAAAAATGTTACCTCACTCGTGTGGGTGTGCCAAGTGCCTGCGACAAGCAAAGGCCCAAAACGTATTGTGGAGACCTCATAATTATCTATCACAAAACAACCTGGTTTTGCAAGGGGGGGGGGCACCTGGGTTTTTGGCCACAGGCTCAACGGCCATCTAGGGAAACCTACCAAACCCACACATTTCTGAAAACTAGACACCCGGGGGAGTCCAACAAGGTATGGCTTGCGTGGGTCCCCCAACATTTCCCTACCCAGAATCCCCTTCAAACCTCAAATTTAGCTGAATCACTTTTTCGACACATTTGTGTGTGGGATCAATGTGCCGGGACACATGTCCTGCCACTCAGCGTTCCCCTTGTTCTCCCGAGTAAAATGATACCTCACTTGTGTGGGTGGGCCAAGGGCCTGTGACTGGGAAGGGACAAAAACATAGGGATTAAGGGTAAAGCACAGCAAATTCTATGCGCTTAATGTTTTGAAAAATACTTTTTTAGCCGATTCTGCATTGGACAACCACACAAGTGGGGTATCATTTTACTCGGAAGACCAAGGGGCACGCTGGGTGATAGGACATTACCACCTTCTCCTCACCTTTGTTAATTCTGAGGGGTTAAGGTTTGTTTCCTGAATATAGGCTATTTAGACCTTATGCCTTATCACATGAGAGAGGAAAAGGTGCCTCTTAGTTGGTGTCCCCAGGCCCCTGACGTTCTAGGTAATGCAGGCCAGCCATCAGTGTAGACCGTGTCACGCTTGATCCGGTCCTGCCCCTCTCAATTAAGCCGTTCCACCTTCAATCCTGTAACAAGTAGATAAGAATAATCAGCAGTCTCCCCCTAACGGCAGCAATGGCCCTCTTGAGCTCTCCTGTAGAGTGTGTGAACTAGACATTGCGGATCCAGTAAACTTCCACCCCAGGGCAAGATAGTAACACATTTGTGGCCATCCGAACAGATAACAAAACAATAACAAAGAACTTTACAAAGAAAAAAAATGTGTATAAGATCCATTAGGTGGAAGTCTTTTAGCATGTTAGGGGTGGCCAGCGAATGGGGTTAGGACTCCCGAGCGAGCCCCACTTGCATCAACAGGTTACATTCAAGTGAGTTATGGGCCCCCCATGCCCAGAATCACCCAAGGTTAACATCCCTTCACAGCAAGCCGCCGGGCGAGCATGCATGTTGACATATACATCAGTCTGCCCCTCCTCAAATCCTTGCACACTTAAAATTAAAATTATTTCTTCCTCAGGTCATCAGCAGTTCCTGGAGTAACCAACAGGCCCTACAGCAGTCAAGGTGGCCCAAAGTCTCCACTCACTAAACTCAAACTGTCCAGTACAGCATTATCCGAAGCCATGGAAGGAGAGGGGAGCGACGTTGAGTTAGGACTTCAAGTACCAAGGCACTATCTGTAGCCGCTTGCTGATTTGTGGGTTTTTCCTTTGATTCTCGGTGGCCGAAGCAGGACTTCTGTTGTCGCTGCTTGGTCGCGGATACGGTTTGTCTGACGTTTCTGTTCCATTGCTTTTCAGCCAACCCCAAACTTCATGTGGGGTGTCAAAGAAGTGTGTCTTGTCGTGCACAACTCACAACTCACAACCTGGCCAGGAAGAGCAGAGCATATTTGTAGGAAGCAGGCTCTGTATATACTATACCAAAGTAAGTTCTAGTGTGCACAGAGTCCATTGGATCCCCAGAGACTTAAGTAGAATATACTAAAAGCTATTATATGTGGTAGTGTGGTTGAGCAGTTAGGCTTATCAGAGGGCTGTGTTAAGCATTTGTTGTACACTCTCGGGCAAGAAATGATACACACTCAATCAATCGATCCATTTGTAGAGGGTCTCAAGGTGCTGTGATGGGGGGGGGGGGGGGGGGGGGCCGGGTGGGTGGTGATGCTGCTACTGCTCGAACAGCCAGGTCTTGAGAAGTCTCCTGAAGGTCAGCAGGTCCTGGGTCTGTCACAGGCGGATGGGAGGGGTGTTCCAAGTCTTGTTGGTGAGGTGGGAGAATGATCTGCCGCCGGTGGTCGCTCGTCGGATGCGGGGGACGGTGGCGAGGGCGAGGTCAGCGGAGCGAAGCTGGCAGTTTGGGGTGTTGAAGGTGAGTCGTTCATTGAGGTACGCTGGTCCGGTGTTGTGGAGTGCTTTGTGAGCGTGGGTGAGGAGCTTGAAGGTGATCCTCTTGTTGACGGGGAGCCAGTGCAGATCTCTCAGGTGGGCTGTGATGTGGCTGTGGCGGGGGTTGTCGAGGATGAGGCGTGCAGAGGCGTTCTGTATGCGCTATAGTAGTTTCTGGAGTTTGGCCGAGGTTCCCGCGTAGAGGGCGTTGCTGTATTCCAGTCTGCTGCTGACGAGGGCCTGGGTGACTGTGTTTCTGGTTCCGGTGGGGATCCATCTGTAGATCTTGCGGAGCATGTTGAAGCAGGAGGAAGAGACCGCGTTGACTTGCTGGGTCATTTACAGCGATCAGTCCAGGATGACCCCCAGGTTGCGTGCGTGGTCAGTGGGGTTCGGCGCAGCTCCCAGCGCGGCCAGCCACCATGAGTCGTCCCAGGTGGAGGGGGTGTATCTGATGATGAGGACCTCCGTCTTGTCCGAGTTCAGTTTCAGGTGGCTGTTCTTCATCCATTCGGCGATGGCCCTCATTCCTTCGTGGAGGTTGGTTTTTGCGGTGGTGGGGGCCTTGGTGAGGGAGAGAATCAGCTGGGTATCGTCAGCGTATGAGATGATGTTGAGGTCGGCGGTCAGACGAGGTTGGCGAGCGGTGCCATGTAGACGTTGAAGAGTGTCGGACTGAGGGACGATCTTTGGGGTACAACGCAGATGATCTTGGTGTCTTTGGATCGGAATGGAGGGAGGCGGACACTCTGGGTTCTGTCGGTGAGGAAGGGGGTGGCTCAGTCCAGGGCTTAGTTGCGGATCCCTGCGTTGTGGAGGCGTGTGCGTAGGGTGTGCTGGCAGACCGTGTCGAAGGCGGCTGAAAGGTCCAGGAGGATGAGGGCCGTGGTTTCTTCGTTGTCCAGCAGGGCCATGATGTCGTCGGTGGCGGCGATGAGGGCTGTTTCGGTGCTGTGGTTAATCTGAGATCAAATGTTGCATATAAAAAGTCATTACTATATTTCATTTTTGAAACTAAGAGGAACTCGGTTGCAGGTAAGTAACAGTTTAAGTAGCAATACTATTCAATTGCAATTGGAATTGTTTTGCAAAGCAGTTAAACAATGCAGTACAGTAGTCAGAATACCTTTGTGGTCTGGATTCAGAACACTAGAACTTTGAAATAGAAATGGGCGTACTTTTGTATTCAATAGGATGAGAATGTAGTGCAATCCTATGGAAGGAAAACCGTGTTCTGCATTAGCAGGTAAGTACTCAACTTACAATTCCAGTCTTCGGGGGTTTAGACCAATACTTGGCAAGGGTCAGTTCAAGGTAGGTACTGCACCACCAGCGGCACTGGGGTGGCCCGGTGTAGAGGTCACTGAGCCCAATGTTAGTCAATGGAGACTGAGAGTACCTCAGAAGCACAGTTTGTAGGTAGGTACCTGCGGTTTGAGGACACAGTTAAGGTCAGTACTGTGGCACAAGGCAGCACCAAAGCTATACCACCAGTGGCACAGGGACGGCCAGGTGAAGGGTGCAAATTCTGCGTCTGGTGCCCAGTGCGTTTCAATGGGGAATCTCGGTCGCACAAAGAGGCTACCAGCTCTAGCCAGGAGGCTAGATGAAGGTGACCACCAGCTGGGGAGGTAAGGGATAGAGTTGAGGGACACCTGGGCACCGTCGGGTGGGCTCCATAAAGTCGGGGGCAGAAGATGCAGGGGTATCTTTTTAAGGCGGGTCTTTTTTTACCAGAGCCAGTTGCGGTTGGTGGGACCCTTCGTTGCAGGTGACTTTCGGGGTCCACAAGATGTCAGCCACCGATGGAGACGAGGTCAGGATCACTGGGGAGACTTCACAGGACAGATGAGCAACTCTAACTCTGGCCGTGGGCTTCAGGTGCAGAGTGGGCAGGGGTCGTGGATCCGCCTGGATCCGGAATCTTTGAAGATGGAGTTTTTCTAGACAGGGCTGCTGTCCTCAGGAGATTTGGTCTTGGCTAAAGTGGCAGTCTTCCTGGGGATCTTGGAAGTCGCTGGCAACCGGACAGATGTCCTCTTCTTAGCGGGGTCTTTGTGCTGGAGACAGGATAGGATGCATGACGTCTTCTTTGTCATTTTCGGCTTGGGACACAGCAATCTGAGTATCAAGGTTCAGGGCTGTCCATAAATACTGAATTTAGGGGTGTTACAGATACTGGCAATTGGTAACCACTGGGCTACTTGCCTTTAGGGTGGCTACACCCTTAGAATGTCCACTCCCTTTGGTGGGAGGCATCCCCTTAACCTGATTGGGTCAAATCCTTCTATTCAAGATGGAGGATTTCCAAAGGAGGGGGTCACCTCAGTCTAGGGCACCTTACGGGTGGTCCTGGCAGGGAGGGGACACACCTCTCCTGTCTACTAATTTTCCCACCGACCTTGCCCCCCAAAGTGGGGCTTGGTGAAGGGGGGGGCATTTCCACTAGCTGGAGAGTCCCTGGCTAGCATATACCTTTGAGGCTCCCGGCCCTGAATGCTGTTCCTGCTTGGGGATAGGTGTGAAGCACTTACGATGGCCCCACCTCAGGCGGTCAGAAAAATGTCTGTGTGTGTCTGGCTGGTGCAGACCAGTCAGCTGGACACGAGGGAGTTTGATACCAAATTCCTTAGCATTTAGTAAAGCCATCATGGAGCTGGAGAGTTTGTAATGACAAACTCCCAGCCCATACACTCAATATGGCTTCACTGCACTTAAAATGTCTAAGAATGGACTTAGACACTGTAGGGGCATATTGCTCATGCAGCAGTGCCCTCACCTGTGGTATTGTGCACCCTGCCTTAGGGCTGTGAGGCCTGATAAAGGGTTGACTTACCTATGCCACAGGTAGCGGTTGTGGGCATTGTACACAGGCATGTGTGTCATGTCGACTCTTCAGTTTTGTCTGCACCAAAACACACAGTCTGCAATGGCAGTGTATATGTGTTAGGTGAGGGGTCTCTCAGGGTGGCACAATACATGCTGCTGCTGCCCGCCCTTAGAGACCCTCTCAGTTCACAGGGCCCTTGGTACTACGGGTACCTTTTACAAGGGACTTATGTGTTGGCCAGAGGTGTGCCAATTGTGGAAATAAAGGTACAGTTTTGGGAAAGAACACAGACACTGCGAACCTGATTGGCAGGGCCCCAGTGCGCACTCAGAGTGCATCAGAAATCTGGCAAAAAGTGGGGGGTAACCATGCAAAGAGGGACACTTTCCTATAGTGTGTTATTTCCAGTTGACAGTTTCCATTTAGCTGTTAGAAAGGAGCTCCATTACTTCTGTCCTTTCATTGTGTCATTGGAGAATATTCGTGTCGTGCCTCCACCATTGGGTATGTTTCTTCGTGCACTGGAGGACGGCTCCTGTAGTGTACCATCATTGGTTGCAGAGGTGCCTTGGGTGGGAGCGGCATCCTGGAACCCTGTAGGCCCAATCGACTCAAAGCCACGTAGTGGGGTGGTGGTCATACACCTAGACAATCGGCCAGTCCTCTAGATAGAGTTCTGTGCTGGGGCTGTACGTACCCTCGGGCAGACCTACTGTTTGTTCACCGCAAGTGGTTTTCAGCATCCTCCACCCGAGCCTGTGGTTTCTTGATGACCAGTCTCTGTTTGTCAGTGGTGCGTTGGAGAGCCACGACCGCTGGTACCGCCTCTTGCATAGTTGGCTCCTACCCATGCACTCGCTCTTTTAGCTTCTTGTGTTATTTTTGGAGTAGTAAATTGTCGATTGCCACTGTGTCGATCTTAATTTCGAAGGTGCCTTTCATATGAAGTATTGCCTGCAATAGCTCCGCTAACGTGGCAGAATGAGTCTGACTTGGACTCCGGGATCTGGAGTGTCAACATGTCTGAGTCAGAGGGTCACATGGCATGGGTGTCTGTTGTTTTATTGAAGCAGAGGCACCCCTGTTTAGGCTTCACCATGCCGGTACATGCCAGGGACATGTGTGCAGGTATCTGCTGATATCATGTAGACTGGTAGGAGAGCGCTGCACCTCAAAGGAGGGCCTCTGGGTGCTACTGCTGTGCGGTGAAGCAAACGTGATGGGTCCATTGAGTGCTGGGGGGACTGCCAGTCACTTTATGAATCCCTACAGGCCTGCGAAACCCTACTGCCTCTAGTCATGGGGCAGCAGGAGGTCCCAGCCCCCCTGCTGCCCCATGACTAGAGGCAGTAGGGTTTCGCAGGCCTGTAGGGATTCAGTAGTCCCCCTGGCCGCCTGCTATCGTCCTCCTGGGTAGCCGGCACGGTGACACATCAGGATCCGCTGAGGGTCTTTCACTCTCCTGTGTCGCAGCGGGGCCCGGTCAGACCGCAGCACTCCCGGCTCCGAATGGGGCTTACGGTGGGAGCAAGGAAAGGGCTGGCGGAGCAGGAAGGGCAGGACCTCCCATCGGCATACATGGGCACCTGCAGCCGGATCAAGGATCACTCTGCCAGTACAGGCAAGGCCTGGCTCCCATCGGGTGATGCAGGCCTCCGGGCTGAGGTGGGCTCCTCATGCAATGTGGGTACCGCTGCCCAGCCCTCTGACAGGGCTATGGAGGGAGCGGGGGCGTCCGGCGGCCTGCAGCATGCCGGTCCCCCACGAGCAGGTATTCCTGCGCTCCTCGGCACAATTGTGAACAAAAGGCAGCAAGTTCTATCCCATTCTAAGGATGTCTCCCATCCCATCAGTATGTTCAGCCTTTCTACCCCTCTGGCCTCTTGAGTCTCTCATATCCAGCTTCAAGGGTTGGACTGCGCTCACTAACCCCATCTCTAGGTCTTGGTGGTTATCCCTCACTCCTCCATGTCTTCCTGCCATGGGCCCCATATTTTGCGGTGCTTTTGGAGTCCTTCTCTCGCCCTGTATATTGGTTCCTCTGCTTGTCAGCACCACTGCATATTATAAGTCCAGTTGCGAACGGTTTGAGGGACCTCACGTCCCCATTTGCTCACAATGTCTTTACTTGCCACTGCTGTATTGCAGAGGGCCAAAGTGCATCTGTCAAGGCCCCCCCCCCCAGGTCTCCCTTGGCTATCAGCTGGGAGTAAATACCAGGTTGTCGCCCACCACCTGGAAGAGTCTGTGTTGTATCCCTGACCAAAATCTATCTTGTTTTGGGCATTCCCAGACCATGGGTAATAGGGTGCCAAGCCTGCCGCACCCTCTTCGGTACTGGTTGGTGCTAGACACTCCTATTGCGTGCAGCCTTTTTTGTGTGAAGTACGTTCACTGTAGAAGTTTCAATTGGATTAGTAGGAAACTGGCCCGAATGGCCACTTCCCCCGGGTACTGGCATGCAGCCCCCCACTCGTCATCCTCTATTTTGCCTAGGTTTTCCTCCCATTTTTCTCTTTATACCTGTAGGGAGGGTTGACAGTATGCCAGGACTGTAGAATATATTTGGGAGATGGTGTGTCTATGTAACGCAGTCCGAAGTACCATGTATTCGACTGGACAGTCATCTTCCATGTCCTGGGTGTGGTGTCGGGGTTGGTGGAGTATTGTTTTAGCATAGGGACCGACCTCCTGATAGGTCGTATTGCCTCTGCAGGTATTCAAATGTTAACCATCCCTTTTAGTTTGTCAGGTCCCGAGTTTTGAAATACCCAGTATGTCCCCTTGCCAGTGTGCCGACACCCCATGTAGTTTTGCCTGTTTAATTGATTCCCATAGTGGCGTCTCTAGGGTCCAGTGGTCCACCCACATGCTTCACCCTTTTTCATATCTTGACTACCACAGCTGTAGGCTCCAGGAGGTGCAAGATTCTGTCTGGTCCTTCTAATCCCCCCACCTTGCCCTGAGGATCCATTATCCTTCGGTCTGCTTAAAGGGAGATTCCCCCTGGTACGCGAAGGACCAGTCGTTTATTACTAATAGTTGAGCTGCCCAATAGTATACATCCAGGAGTGCGATTCCCCCATCTATTGGCTGTCTGGTCAGGGTGGAGAGTGCTATGCGGGATTTGCAGGTTTCTAGTCTCTGCCTCCACCATCCTAAAAAAGTTACCATGGACTTCAAATGGTGAATTTTGCAGGATATATAAGAATTTCAGGAGGTAGATCATGTTGTATAGTTCCGCTGTGACCAATAGGGTGAGGCTGATCCAATGTGCCACATTGCGGTGGTAGCCTGTCCGCACCCGGTCCAGGTTGCCTTCATGGAACAATTTCTAGTCTTTAGTTACATATATGCCTAGATATGTGAGCCCCGTCTCTTCCCATATTAGTGGATTGGACCACTCAGCTTGTGGGTGCCAAAATGTGAAGGAGTAGGCAGTTGATTTTCCCCAGCTGATGCTAACGTCCACAAATGAGCCAAAAATGCAGAGGTTCTCGAGGACTGTTGATATGGTGTCGTAGGGGTCTGCTAGGTAAAGTAGGACATTGTTCGTGTGCAGGAGATAGCATCCTCCCAGCCTCTGTTCCATCTAAGTCCAGCATAGGGAAGAGGGGACAGCCCTGGCACGTGCCTCTGCCCAGGCTGAAAGAGTACCATTTATTCTGACCCTCACCGAGTACAGAAGGCGCACCCAGGCCAGAAAGGAGGGTCCAAAGCCTATCCTCTCCGATCCGCAAGGAATGGCCACTTCAGAGAATGCTTTCTCTGCATCGAGTTCCAGAATCACTGCTGCTTTCCTCAAAGTTTGTCCTCGAGACATTCATTTGCAATGACGCCAGAATTTGTATCTAGTGTGTGTATGACATAATGCTCGACTCGTCATGGGGCCACAATGGCGTTCTTTGACCTGCATGATGCGATTCGCTAAGACCTTTGCAAGTATCTTAACTTCGGTGTTTAGAAGAGCGGTCAGTGGATAGGATGCCTAATTCGCCGGTGCCTTACCTGGTTTATACATTATAACTATATGCGCCTGCCTGAGGACATTGGGGAACCAGCTCTGCACCGTCAATTTATAAAACCGGTCCTGCAGTGGTTGCACCACCCTACTCTTAATACACTTGAAAGCGTCTAGAGGGAAGCCTGGCATCCACCTGCTTTTAAGTTGAGAAACGGCCTCCACAATCTTTGTCCGTAATAGCCTCAAGAGATTGTCTATCCTACTTCTCCAAGCGTGGGACAGGGATATCAGCAATAAATTTGGACATATTACTTTTGTGTGCAGGCTGTAAAGACCCTGCAGAAATTAGGTAAATACATGTGCTGTACACTCTGCCGTTTCAGTGGGTATGCCCTGGGGTGTTCGGATCGCAGAGATCCATCTCTAGCCCTCCTCCTTCTTGGCTAGCCAGGCCAGGAGTTTGCCTGTCTTGTCCTCCTGCTCATAGATCTTACTTTGCTTGGCCCTATAGAGCGTTCTGGCTTCCTGCTGCAGCGTTTATCGATTTCACTCCCTGAGATGGGATTGGCGTAATTGGTATACGGAGCCTCTATGCAGGACTTTCCCTAGCTATATCTCCTCCTCTGGCTACAGTATCTTGGCCTCACTATCCCATTTCTTTCCTATAACATGGGAAATAATTGACCTCTCAGCACCGACTTTTCTTTTCCCCAGAGGACCAGCCCGGAGGATACCGACCCCTTATTTGTCTGAAAGTAGCCGAATGTCTCCTCTTGGACAAGTTTCCAAGTGGTCCAGTCTGTTAACTCCCAGGTATCCAGGCGTCAGGCGTACCTTGGTGCCGTAGTTAAGTGAATAGTGAGGAGTGGTTCAAGATATCTCTCAGTATGTACTAGGCGTGTTTTGTTATCTGTGGCTTTGGGGTGTGCGTACTAGGAGATAGTGTAGTCGTGCCAATGAGCGAGCTGCGTTGGAAGAGTAGGAATATTACATAGCCTAAGGGTGTGTAGCCCACCACAAGTCTGTCAGCCCCAAGGCTTCTGTGAGTGTGCAGGGACGTGCACCTTCCTTGGGTGACCACCTCATTGAAGTGCTCTATCTACATCCTCCTAGGAAGTCCATTTGAGGTTCCCACCACCAGTGCATCAGTGATCCCGGTCAACCGTTTCCCCATCTTTCTCAGGCCTTCCACCTGAAGACCCAGAGGGAGTTACCAGGACGCCATGATCAGCCTTTCCCAGTTCCACATGCCCTCCACGTCAGCCCTACTTCCCTCGGGGTCCCCCCAAGTTTTTGCCACCACAAAGGGCAAAGACCTACAAACAAATATCCCTGTCCCTCTGGACCTGGTGGAATAACCTGCTTGGACCAGGCCCCTACCCAGGAACCCACAGTTGTTGCCTTCCAGGTGTACCTTTAATAAAGGATAACGTCCGGGGAGTGGCGTGCGAGGTACTTTATCACCACCTCTCTTTTTAGGTTGTTGCCAAGGCCATTACGTGCCAGAATCTTAAGGCAAATGTCCTCCCTCGGTCTCTGAGGTGTAGACAGTGACACAGTTGGGGGGATTGTTCCAGGGCCCTCTGACAGGCCTCCCTTAAGTCTTTGTCCAATGTTCAGCCAGCTTCACTGCACCCTCCCAATCCCTCGTGCTGTGAGTTTAAAACTCTACTCCACCCCAAGGCCTGTGTGTGGACATATTCATCAGAGAGCTAGGAAAATGTGCAGATCCGTTCATGACTTTACACAAACGTCAATCTTCTATTGTTCTACTCAAATCATTTTAGGGGGTCAGTTGTGGTAGGGAATGCACCTCTTTCTGTTGGCAGGAAGGCCCAAGAGGTATCTGTAAAGCCAAAGTTGTACTTCCGGGTGGCACTTATACACCTTCTGAGGGATTTGTTAAGTGAAGATTGGATGGTCTGCCTAAACTAGACCAATGTCTATTGACGTGTTTTTAGCTTTTCGCCCATCACGGGATTCTCTGAGTTTTACAGATCCACCTGCATTGGACAATCTCCGTACCCTAGGGCTTGGACAGCCGTCTTAAATTCAGCAAAATCAGACATGCTTCCGAACAAGTCTATGGAATTGGTTAGTTTCAGGATGGATTCATTAGCAGCAAAACTTCAGTTGTTTACTTTGAATATACAATCAATAAAGGGATGGAGGAGGGTGTTCCTACAGCAGAGCATCTCTCTGGCCCTTTTGGTGAGGTTCCTAGGCTTCTTTACTTCCTCCTTACAAACCATTTCCTGGGCCCTCTGCATTACTGGGTCCTCCAAAGTCTGAAACTCTCGACTGGTAGTTCTGACAAAGCAGGCCAGGCAAGAGGTCCTGTGATGTCTAGGCCACATGCAGATGTAAAAGGGATGGCAAATTTCAATTCCTCCTTAGAGTTACTGGTAATCAGACCCCAGAAGACTAGTCTGGGGAGCAAGGTGTCGCAGCCTACCCACAGGTGGGAGGTGGTCCGACGGAGAACGGCGTCTAAACATCACCAGTGTCTAAAACTTGCAGCAGACTCCTTTGGTATAACAGGGCTGACGCAGACTTTTCTAGCCATTGCAAATAAGATTTCAGTTTAATTCAGGACACGGCCAAGGATTGCAATCTGTGTTTTGCAGTTACTGTAATACCACCTTCTTTGTCTTAAGACCTGGTGTTGTAAACGTCTCTTCTGTTTCCGTAAAAAGCCTAGGGTTGTAGTAGTGTTGTATGTTCAGTATCCCATAAAAGTGGTAAAGAAGTGAAATGTTTAATTCTTGCTTCTGTGTCTTGAATAGAATTGGAAATTCTCATTTCTGATAGCTAGAATTGTTTTTGTTCCAGTTGGTGGGGATCATCTGCCATTTTCCCAATAATGGTCATTGTTTTTTCCAGTACTCACTCACGTGGGAACAGTTTCCTTTCCCAGCATTTCCTACATGCTAAAAGGTGTCCAGCCTGGAGTCACACTCTTGTAGAAGCCCATATACACCAGCACCGATGCCCTTTAGACGCTGCTTCACCTACCCTGGCAGTGTTTGCCTGCTTCGCCTGGGGCTCCTCTCAAACATTCTATGCCTTCCCTTAACCTCGCAATGGATGGTGTGGGCGGGGGAAGTCAACTGCTTGTTCTGTGGCCCTGAGCTTTTCTATTTTCTCTTCTATTATTTCCCAAATCCTGTGTACATCCAGTCTATATTCTTTCCCAAATCCTGTGTACGTCCAGTCTATATCCTTTCCCATATCCTGTGTACATCCAGTCTACATTAATTCCCAAATCCTGTGTACATCCAGTCTATATTCTTTCCCAAATCCTGTGTACATCCAGTCTATATTAATTCCCAAATCCTGTGTACATCCAGTCTATATTAATTCCCAAATCCTGCGTACATCCAGTCTATATACTTTCCCAAATCCCGGGAACATCCAGTCTATATTCTTTCCCAAATCCCGCGTACATCCAGTCTATATTCTTTCCCAAATCCCGCGTACATCCAGTCTATATTCTTTCCCAAATCCCGCGTACATCCAGTCTATATTACTCCCCAATCCTGTGTACATCCAGCACCCTCTTATGACCACAAATGTCCTGAAGGCTACTGTGAAATGGACTCTGATGCCCAAGGGACCTGTAACTGTTGACCCGTAAAGAGTCTCTGTACCACAGATCCCCACGATTGGATCGAATATCCTTGTGAAGTTCCCATTCATGAAAGTAACGCACTGTGTCATTTCCTGTTCCAAGACATGCAGGTTGGTGGGGAAAAGGATTCTCCTGGCTTTCCCTGTTGGCATTTCTTTGTGTTCTCATAAGAGTCCTGGTTCTTGTCTTTTACAGCAGTCTGAAGGTGACCTCCCTTTGACTCTCTATCAATATCAGACGTGTCCTTTTTGTAGCAAAGTCCGCGCCTTTCTTGACTACCACAAGGTGCCCTATGAAATTGTGGAGGTGAACCCAGTGCTGAGGAGTGAGATCAAGTTTTCCAGCTACCGTAAGGTGCCCATCCTCCTGGTGGGTCCGGGTGACACTCTTGTGAGTATTGCCAGCCCTTCTTTTGGTTGAGTCTGACCCAGTGTGAAAGCCTGGTCTGATGCTACAGCACTCTGTTAACCATCATTTTTATTTTTTATGTCTTGTGTCCTTTCTGCAGCAGCTGAATGACTCCTCTGTGATCATCAGCGTGATGAAGACGTACCTAGTGTCCAAGTAAGCGCGTGTGACTGCTGCTGCGTTGGGCATGGTGGGGCCAAGCATTGAACATACGTGTAATTGGTCTATAGGCTCAGCGTGTGGGTCTGATTAACGTGTTGGGTAATGGGGCAGCCCTCTCCTGCAGCTCGGAGATCTGTTCTGCACAACATGCCATTGGTAGGGGGGCTTTAAGGAGACAGCGGGGTGATACAAGTGTGGTACTGGAATGTGCCACTACTGGAAAACCAACACCATCTTTTCTATTTTAGCTCCAAGAATTTGGAACATTTCATGTATCAGGTAAAACTCTATACTACACCAGACACAGATCTGAACAAGCCACGTTACCACAGCCTCGCGGAGGGTACTCTTTCCTTCCATGCACACCTCCCGGTCTATTTCATATACACATTAGATACGTGCACACACCCTCCCCGTCCACCTAGCACGCCCGCTCTGTCCATCAGATTTACAGGTATGTGCACACTCTCCCCACCTGTCACTCAGACCCATCCCTCTCTGTCCGTCACATGTACTCACCCCCAGCGTTCATCAGGCCCACCCCTCTGTGTCCATCACTTGTAACTCGCCCCTTCCGGTTCATCAAACCCACCCCTCTCTGTCCATCACAGGTACTCACCCCCTCCCGTCCATCAGGCAATCTCTCTGTCCATCACAGGTATTCACCCCCTGCCGTCCATCAGGCAATCTCTCTGTCCATCACAGGTATTCACCCCCTGCCGTCCATCAGGCAATCTCTCTCTGTCCTTCACAGGTATTCACCCCCTGCCGTCCATCAGGCAATCTCTCTCTGTCCTTCACAGGTATTCACCCCCTGCCGTCCATCAGGCAATCTCTCTCTGTCCTTCACAGGTATTCACCCCCTGCCGTCCATCAGGCAATCTCTCTCTGTCCTTCACAGGTATTCACCCCCTGCCGTCCATCAGGCAATCTCTCTCAGTCCTTCACAGGTATTCACCCACTCCCGTCCATCAGGCAATCTCTCTCTGTCCTTCACAGGTATTCACCCACTCCCGTCCATCAGGCAATCTCTCTGTCCATCACAGGTATTCACCCCCTGCCGTCCATCAGGCAATCTCTCTCTGTCCATCACAGGTATTCACCCCCTCCCGTCCATCAGGCAATCTCTCTCTGTCCATCACAGTTACTCACTCCCTCCCGTCCATCAGGCAATCTCTCTCTGTCCATCATACATACACCTTTGTTATGTACACCCCCCTCTCTCTGTGTCCAACACATATATACATCAGGTATGTACACCCGCCCCACCTGTGTCCCTCACATATACACATCTGTTATGTGCACACCCCTTCCCTATCACATATACACATAAGGTATGTACACACATCTACATATCGGGTATGTACAGCCCCCCTACTCTGTCCATCATATTTACACATCAGCTATGTATACAGCCCCTCCCTGTCAATCGCATACACACATCAGGTATGTATACCTCCCTCCCTGTCCATCACATACACACATCAGGTATACACACCCCCCTCTCTGTCCATTACATTCACACATCAGGTATGTACACAGCCCCTCCCTGGCCATCACATATACACATCAGGTATGTACACCCCCCCCATGACCATCACATACACACATCAGGTATGGACACACTCCCTCCCTGTCCTTCATATATACACATCGGCCACGTACAGAGACAGTAATACTCCAGTGACCGTGCGACTAAGGGCTGTGGATGGTCGGCTGAGAGTCTGAAGGGGTCAGCGCCAGGGCTACGATGGATGCTGAGCTGAGACCCCACAGTAAAGGAGGTGGTGGCTTGTGCTGTGGTGACTGCCGTTTACATGTACTAAAGTGTACCCATGACGTAGTTCCAGTTACATCATCAGAAGGTAGCTAGCATCTCTCTCTTTGCAGCTGAGACTTAAATTCTATGAGTGCATCTCTCCAAAGTGGGCCCTCTCTTAGAAAAGTTGGTCTTGCTATCTCAGCCAGAAGTAGCTCCCATCCTGTCAGACCTGGTCAGGGTACACCAACCATGATCTTAGATCTTAGGCAGCAATTCTTAGAAATAAGGGCCCGAGGACAGGTCACTACGATGTTTGACCCCGTAGACCTTGGGGTGTTCTTTTTCCAGCTGGAGGATGTGGTCGGGGCTGATGAGAGTTGTACTGGATGCATTACTTTTTAGGTCGAGCCTGGGCAGCGCATGCGCTGCTCTCGAGGCATGCTGTATTGAAGTATGGACTTGAAGCTCTGCCCACTCTCCGCCCTTATTTGTCTTTGGCTTGTGTCATTGTCCTCCGTAAATGCTGGCTTCTGATTTGTAAATAGGCTCGTTAGTCCCTCCTTAGTACCACCTAGTCTTCATTTGTACCCGCCCATGAGGACACCCCCCTTTTACATGTGTTGTTGCTATAGGCTTTAATTACAGCCTCCGAGCATCATTTCATTTAATGGTTTTCACATGCATGCTGTTGCAGGCCGGACACGATCTTTTGCAACACTTTATTTTCTTTTTTAACATAGCTCACCATGCTGATACTGGCGGCCTTGCCTTTGCTTTGCTTGCTGCGCAAAACGCGGCCATATTTTTAAACACTTTTTACTGTTTATTTAATTCTTTTTTTTTTTTTTTATTGGCCCATGCCGCACTTGCACTTTAATGGTGGCCCTGCCCCTTTCTTTAGACTCGGCTCATTTGAGGAAAGGTGCGCGGCTGCCATAATGTGAAAGCGCCGCATGGGCATTTTTACAAACTAGCATTTGTAATGTAATTATCATTTCCGATAGCTTAAGCTATTGGCATTGTAAATAACCATACCTTTTATTTATCTGATTTAAAAACAACACAAATAAAAGGCATTGTCCTTTGCAGTGCCAATAGCTCAAACTCTTGTAAATGCGAGACCTATTCCATTGCATATGCTTGTCATCTAATTCATGCAGAAACATCCCGTTGAGGCCCATACACAAATTTTGCTCTGAGCTACGCTGTTGCCAGGGGTCACCCTCTCTCTCTGTTCCTAGTTAATACATATAAGGTCCCTGTCGCTAAGCTGGGGGCTGTCAGGGTATGCGTTCTTAACTGTATGATCGCGACACTCGGATCCTGCTATATCTTCATGACAATTCACCAGATGGATCTAATGTTGCTGCCTTTTTACTGGTAATAAAGGCGTGGCGTTGTTCGCCTTCACCTCCTCTTTCTCTAGGGGTTGGCTGGTGGGCTTCGTATACCTTCAGCTCCTCTTTCTCTTGGGGTTGACTGGTGGGCGTCGTATGCCTTAAGCTCATCTTTCTCTTGGGGTTCGCTGGTGGGCTTCGTATACCTTCAGCTCCTCTTTCTCTTGGGGTTGACTGGTGGGCGTCGTATGCCTTAAGCTCATCTTTCTTTTGGGGTTGGCTGGTGGGCTTTGTTCGCCTTCAGCTCATCTTTCTCTTGGGGTTCGCTGGTGGGCGTCGGTCGCCTTCCGCTCCTCTTTCTCTTGGAGTTCGCTGGTGGGCGTCGGTCGCCTTCAGCTCCTCTTTCTCTTGGGGTTCGCTGGTGGGCGCCAGTCGTCTTCAGCTCCTCTTTCTCTTGGGGTTCACTGGTGGGCGTCGGTCGCCTTCAGCTCCTCTTTCTCTTGGGGTTCGCTGGTGGGCGCCGGTCGTTTTCAGCTCATCTTTCTCTTGGGGTTCGCTGGTGGGCGTCGGTCGTCTTCCGCTCCTCTTTCTCTTGGAGTTCGCTGGTGGGCGTCGGTCGCCTTAAGCTCATCTTTCTTTTGGGGTTGGCTGGTGGGCTTCGTTCGCCTTCAGCTCCTCTTTCTCTTGGGGTTCGCTGGTGGGCGTCGGTTGCCTTCAGCTCCTCTTTCTCTTGGGGTTCACTGGTGGGCGTCGGTCGCCTTCAGCTCCTCTTTCTCTTGGGGTTCGCTGGTGAGCGCCGGTCGTCTTCAGCTCCTCTTTCTCTTGGGGTTCGCTGGTGGGCGCCGGTCGTTTTCAGCTCATCTTTCTCTTGGGGTTCGCTGGTGGGCGTCGGTCGTCTTCCGCTCCTCTTTCTCTTGGAGTTAGCTGGTGGGCGTCGGTCGCCTTCAGCTCCTTTTTCTCTTGGGGTTGACTGGTGGGCGTCGGTCGCCTTCAGCTCCTCTTCCTCTTGGGGTTCGCTGGTGGGCGTCGGTTGCCTTCAGCTCCTCTTTCTCTTGGGGTTCGCTGGTGGGCGTCGGTCGCCTTCAGCTCCTCTTTCTCTTGGGGTTCGCTGGTGGGCGTCGGTCGCCTTCAGCTCCTCTTCCTCTTGGGGTTCGCTGGTGGGCGTCGGTCGCCTTCAGCTCCTCTTTCTCTTGGGGTTCACTGGTGGGCGTCGGTCGCCTTCAGCTCCTCTTTCTCTTGGGGTTCACTGGTGGGCGTCGGTCGCCTTCAGCTCCTCTTTCTCTTGGGGTTCGCTGGTGGGCGCCGGTCGTTTTCAGCTCATCTTTCTCTTGGGGTTCCCTGGTGGGCATCGGTCGTCTTCCGCTCCTCTTTCTCTTGGACTTCGCTGGTGGACGTCGGTCGCCTTCAGCTCCTCCTTCTCTTGGGGTTTGCTTGTGGGCGTCGGTCGCCTTCAGCTCCTCTTCCTCTTGGGGTTCGCTGGTGGGCGTCGGTCGCCTTCAGCTCCTCTTTCTCTTGGGGTTCACTGGTGGGCGTCGGTCGCCTTCAGCTCCTCTTTCTCTTGGGGTTGACTGGTGGGCGTTGGTCGCCTTCAGCTCCTCTTTCTCTTGGGGTTCGCTGGTGGGCGCCGGTCGTCTTCAGCTCATCTTTCTGTTGGGGTTCGCTGGTGGGCGTCGGTCGCCTTCAGCTCCTCTTTCTCTTGGGGTTCACTGGTGGGCGTCGGTCGTCTTCAGCTCCTCTTTCTCTTGGGGTTCACTGGTGGGCGCCGGTCGCCTTCAGCTCATCTTTCTCTTGGGGTTCACTGGTGGGCGCCGGTCGCCTTCAGCTCATCTTTCTCTTGGGGTTCACTGGTGGGCGTCGGTCGCCTTCAGCTCCTCTTCCTCTTGGGGTTCGCTGGTGGGCGTCGGTCGCCTTCAGCTCCTCTTTCTCTTGGGGTTCGCTGGTGGGCGTCGGTCGCCTTCAGCTTCTCTTTCTCTTGGGGTTCGCTGGTGGGCGTCGGTCGCCTTCAGCTCCTCTTCCTCTTGGGGTTCGCTGGTGGGCGTCGGTTGCCTTCAGCTCCTCTTTCTCTTGGGGTTCGCTGGTGGGCGTCGGTCGCCTTCAGCTCCTCTTTCTCTTGGGGTTCGCTGGTGGGCGTCGGTCGCCTTCAGCTCCTCTTTCTCTTGGGGTTGACTGGTGGGCGTCGGTCGTCTTCAGCTCCTCTTTCTCTTGGGGTTCACTGGTGGGCGTCGGTCGCCTTCAGCTCATCTTTCTCTTGGGGTTGGCTGGCTTGGAGTTCTGGAGCTTCCCTGCAGCCTCTGGCCCTGGTGGGTACCTTTGGATAATTGTTTTGGGAGGGACTTTTCTTCTCGTATTTCCTAGATTACCAAGGCAGGAGCCCTGTAACTGGACCGATTCGTCACTGAAATAGCTGACTGCTTGCATCCAGTTGGTGGAATCACACAGACCCTTAAGGTTTCCAAAGAATCCAAAACTTCTAATTGCAAAATGGCGCGGCTCCATCCTTGGTGGAAAAGGACGCAGAGTGGCCGTCTTCCTGCTGCTCAGACGAACATTCCTTAATGTCATATTTTTCAAATGCTCACTGGAACAAGTCCTCAGTGTTAGTTGGCACTTGTTGTACATAGCGGGCAGAATGTACTTTTTTTAAATAGTTTTGATTTATGTTTTTTCTATTTGAATGCATATTTGCTCAGTGCCGAGAAGCTTGGGGCTCCAAGTGTGTTGGTTGTGTTAACAAATAAATGTAATGCAAAAACCTAGATGGTTTGTTCCATGTATAGAACTTATACCAGTTTAAATATCCTCAGTCTAAAGTTTTGAAACATATGGGGAGGAGGAGCGAGCAGGAAGGGGTGAAAAGGGGATGGATGGTTAGGACACTGCTTACACACCCTGTGGAGGAGAGAGTGAGGGTAGAGGGTGAGCGCAGGAGAGATCAGATCACAGAAGCATCAGAAGTGGAGACTTGAACAGAACAGAATATGTAAATAAGCAAAACGTGAGACTCCATTGCCTTACTCCACGCTGTCCTTTCTGCAGACTGACCCCTTAACCTGTCCCCATATGACTCCTGTCCAACTGTGCATGACAGTCATGAAGGAATAGCGCTCATGGGTGGGCATGAGGCCACGGTGTGGAAGTTGGTGAAAGTAGTGAGATGGCAGCTTTGCACAAGTTAGTTTTTCACCTGGAGACACAGAGGATGAGAGCCCACCTGTGAGACCTACATCCCTCAAGCACAGCTAGCCTCTCCTTACAGGATGAGAGCCCGCCTTTGAGACCTACGTCACTCGTGCACAGCTTGCCTCTCCTTGCATGCACAGCCCAAGTGTCCAAGCGCTCCAGCTTCTTACCTTTTGCTCTAGCCCCCACTCAGCCAGTGTCCAAACACTTTCTCAATTGCCGACTTCTCCTGCGCTGATATTTAGTGGACTTGTATGATGCTAGCTTGATACCCAGACAGATGGGAACAGTCCGAACCCCTCACACAGGGTGACAGGGAGAAAAGACGCTGGTGTGTGTGGTTTCTTTTTTAAAGCCTGCTTTTATGAAGTTTACCAACCATCAATCGAGAAAACATGATCAACTCTTCCTTCTTCTTTTGTTTTTTTCTCTTTCAACCCCCCCCCTCCCCACGCTCTTCTTCCCCTAACAGATCTGTGAACTAGTCGTTTGTTGCTATGCTGCAGTACAGGGGAGTTTAGAGCACGGGTGCTGGTGTTCTGTGGGCTGGATGTTGAACTGGACCGACTGGGTTCAGCACAGGCCTCTGTGGTCATGATGAACAGATGGATAGTGTGTGAGGGGAGGACAAGGGCGCCTGTTGGAAAGGAAGCATAGAGAATGGAATGGAGATTGAGGCATAGAGGGGATGGGAGCAAGGCGTGGTCTGCCCTGGTGGTGGGTGCTCTTGTCTCAGCAATGCTGGTGTTTTGGGACCCTGAATTGTGTGGCCTTCCTTTGCCCTAATGTGTGTCTATTGTGGTGCTTTGTTTGTCTCTTAGCTCTGGCAGCACAGCTCTGATGGAAGGGTTTCTGTTTACAGGCGCAAGTCGCTGGCAGAGATCGCGTCGTACTACCCTACAATGAAGGCTGTGAACGAGAAGGGCAAGGAGGTGATCGAGTACAACAACAAGTACTGGCTGATGCTAGATAAGCAGGAGCGTCACTCTGTGTACCCCTCCAAGGAAGCCAGAACGTAAGTACCGCAGGAGGGCTGGTGTACCCAGAGACGTCCAGGGGCGGCCACAAACAGAGACCACCCATACCTAAGCAATGGTGCCTCTGCAGAAGTATAAAGAGCAAGGATTCTACCAAAAGGAAATGAGAGCAAGCACCATGAGCAGGAACTGTGTGTAAGTAACCAAGGGCGCCCGACCGTAGGCTTCATAAGCAGGGCTGGTGTGTACTGACCCAAAGAGCCTAAAAATAGCCCTCTGAGCAGGACTGGCGTGTACCTAACCGTGGGAGCTCACACGTGACTCCCATGAGCAGGACTGGCGTGTACCTAACCGCGGGAGCTCACGCGTGACTCCCATGAGCCGGACTGGCGTGTACCTAACCGTGGGAGCCAGAGCATCAGCCTCATGAGCAGGACTGGCGTATACCCAACCGTGAGAGCCAGAGCATCAGCCTCATGAGCAGGACTGGCGTATACCCAACCGTGAGAGCTCACTCGTGACTCCCATGAGCCGGACTGGCGTGTACCTAACCGCGGGAGCTCACGCGTGACTCCCATGAGCAGGACTGGCGTGTACCTAACCGCGGGAGCTCACACGTGACTCCCATGAGCAGGACTGGCGTGTACCTAACCGCGGGAGCTCACGCGTGACTCCCATGAGCAGGACTGGCGTGTACCTAACCGCGGGAGCTCACACGTGACTCCCATGAGCAGGACTGGCGTGTACCTAACCGCGGGAGCTCACGCGTGACTCCCATGAGCAGGACTGACGTGTACCTAACCGCGGGAGCTCACGCGTGACTCCCATGAGCAGGACTGGCGTGTACCTAACCGTGGGAGCTCACACGTGACTCCCATGAGCAGGACTGACGTGTACCTAACCGCGGGAGCTCACGCGTGACTCCCATGAGCAGGACTGGCGTGTACCTAACCGTGGGAGCCAGAGCGTCAGCCTCATGAGCAGGACTGGCATGTGCCTAACCATGGGAGCTCAAGTGCCGGCCCCATGAGCAGGACTGGGGTGTACCTAATTGTGGGAGCTTAAGCGTGACTCCCGTGAGCAGGACTGGTGTGTGCCTAACTGTGTGAGCTCAAGCCTGACCCGCGTGAGCAGGACTGGGGTGTACCTAACCATGGGAGCTCAAGCGTGACTCAAGTTAACAAGACTGGCGTGTACCTAACCTAGGGAGCTCAAGGGTGACTCCCGTTAGCAGGACTGGGGTGTACCTAACCTTGGCAGCTCAAGCATGACTCCCGTGAGCAGGACTGGGGTATACCTAACCGTGGGAGCTCAAGCGTGACCCCTGTGAGTACGACAGGCATATACCCAACCGTGCGAGCTCAAGAGTGACTGCCGAGTACTTAACCGTGGGAGCTCAAGGGTGACTCTCGTGAGCAGGACTGGCATGTACCTAACCGTGGGATGTTGAGCATCGGCCCCATGAGCAAGACTGGCGTATACCCAACCGTGGGAGCTCAAGCATGAGTCCCATGAGCAGGACTGGCATGTACCTGACCATGGGAGCTAGAGAGTCAGCCCCATAAGCAGGACTGGCGTATACCTAACCGTGGGAGCTCAGGCGTGAGTCCCGTGAACAGGACTGGCGTGTACCTAACCGTGGGAGCTCAAGCGTGACTCCCGTGAGCGGGACTGCCGTGTACCTAACCGTGGGAACTCAAGCGTGACTCCCACAAGCAGGACTGGCGTGTACCTAACTGTGGGACCGCAAGTGTCAGCCCCATGAGCAGGACTGGCGTGTACCCGACCCTGGCAGCTCAAGCAGGAGTCCCATGAGCAGGACTGGCCTGTACCTAACCGTGGGAGCACAAGCATCTGAATTGGCCAACCCCAAAGGAGACTCCATGAAAGGATCTCGTCAACTCCCATTAGGCAATTGTAAAAGTACCGTAATAATTAATAAACAAAAGGACAACAAAGGCTGTTAGAATTGGGGGTCTCTAGTTGGCAGAGGTAGGTACCTTTGACCAAATAGGGACCCTTGCTTCTAGTCAGGGTAGGGGGCTACACTTATAAATAACCCCTGCTCACCCCCTTGGTAGCTTGGCACGAGCAGACAGGCTTATCTCAGAGGCAGTGTGTAAAGCATTTGTGAACACGTACAGTAATACAGTGAAAACACTACAGATGGACACCACACCAGTTTAGAAAAATAAGTAATCTTTACTAGACTGAACACAAGACAAAACGACAAAAATCCACAATACTGTAATCAAAAATAGACTTTAAAATGGTAGAAATAGCTTAGTTCAATGTAGATGGTAAATGCAACACTTAATTCTCAAAGTACCTTAGATGCGTCACGCAAAACAAGCAAAAGGGTCGCAGGGAAGTTTATGCGCCGTTCCTAACACTCAGGAGAGTGGATGCATCGGTTCCTTACTGCGGGTAGGGGAGTTGAGGCTCGCTTCCTTACTCTGTGGGGAGTTGATGCGTCATTTCTTACTGCGGCCCAGTGACGATGCGACAAGATGGCGCCTCTATGCGATGCAACGATCCGGTGCGATGCGACAAAATGGCGTCTTTGATGCGATTCGACAATGTTGGATGCAATGCGTGCACGCCCGACGGCCATCCGGCAAACTCTGCAACTTCTGAGCCGCGACAAGCTTCTCCGGTGATGCGACGGCGACCTCTGCGGCAGCAACATGCTTCTCCGGTGATGCGACACGTTTCGTTGATGATGCGACGGTGCACAGCTGCGGCGGCACGCTTCTTCAGCGGTGCGACGGCAACTGCTACGGTGGCGATATGCTTCTCCTCGTTGCGTCGTGCTTCTAGCTCCCAGCGACATGCAGTCTTCTCAGAGGGCCCAAACAACAGCAGGCACCTCTCTGCAGGTAGAATGCCCAGCAAGGGAATTCAGGGGAGCTGGTGGTGAAGTCTTGTTATCCCTGAGACTTCAGGCAGGAGGCAAGCACACTTCAAGCCCTTGGAGATTCTTCCTCAAGATTATGAAAAGTACACAAAAGTCCTTTTCCCCTTTCCTTGGCAATAAAGTAACCACTGCAGGCCAACCCCAGAAATCGCAAAACAGCACAGGGGCAGTCTCCTCCTTCAGCTTCCTTGGTTAAGGTTCGTCTTGATTCCCAGAAGTGATCTAAAGTTTTGGAGTCCAGGCCGCAATATTTATACCAGTAAATCCTTTGTCCTCTGAAGGCAGATGGTGCCTGTGCCCAGCCAAAACCAGTTCTGTGCAGCTTCATGGCAGGAGGTGGAGACAGAATTGTTGAAAGCAGACCTGGCACAGGTAGCTGAAAGGAAATCTCCTCCCCCTGCTCTATTCTATGAGGGCTCAGGTCAGTGAAAGAATCTCCGCCCCCCACTCTCTTTTCAATGTAGGCCCTATTCATCCCAGCCCTGACCCATCAGACTGCTGGAGCCAAGGCCCTCTTCAGCCCCCTGTCTCTCACAGATCAGACATGGAATACACAAACCTAGCAGAGGCAGGCTGGATAGTTAGGCAAGAAAATACCTACTTTCTAAAAGAGGTATTTTCAAACACAGAATGTAGAAACCACCTTCACTAAAAGATGTATTTTAACATTCTGAGTTCAGCCATACTAAACTCTAATTTCTACCTAGTTCCCTGAGTCAGTTAGGATTAAAAGATGTTATAATCAAACTGCCCATTCTGGCCTATGGGAACAGGTAGCCTTGCAATAGTGAAAAACGAAATTGGCTGTAATTCACTATCAGGACATGCCACACACACCAGGGCATGTCCTACCTTTCACATACAATGCACACTGCTCATGGGGGTACCTTGGGCCTATCTTAGGGGTGACTAATATGTAGAAAAGGGAAGGTTTAGGGACTGGCAAGTGGGTGCACTTGCCAAGTTGACATGGCAGTCCAAGACTGCTCACAGGCCCTGGAATGGCAGGCCTGAGCCACATTTTACAAGCTGCTTCTGTGGGTGGCACAATCAGTGCTGCAGGCCCACCAGCAGAATTTGATTTACAGGCCCTGGGCACACATGGTGCACAGTACTAGGGTCTGATAAGTAAATCAAATGAGCCAATCATGGCGTCACTAATCCAATACAACACTTTACAGTAGGGAGCACTTGCACTTTGGCACTGAATAGCAGTGGCAAAGTACCCAAAGCATCCAGACCAGCAAAACACATAGCAAAAATACAGGAGGGAACAGCAAAAAATGGAAGGGAGACCAACGCCAATGGTGCCAGGTCTAACAAAAGCAATAAGGGTTACCAGAGATATGAATTTTAAAATGTTTTGTAAAAATAGCACCACAAAGCGCCAGTGATGGTCAATGCTGAAGCAGTATGCAGGCTAATTGTTCGCCAGTAGTCTGGATATACACCGATTTAAACCCAAACGGATATGATTAATCTTGGCATCCAGCGTTACAAAAGAACTGCCCTTAGGCTCGACAGCCTCCTGTCATGAGCTGCAGGAAATGGGACAAATCACTAACCGGGGCTGCCAGCAGAAATGACACTTCACCGCTGGAGCGCTTTGCCAATATTGTCTAATATAGCCTTATAGTCCACAGTAGAGCACGGACTATTAAAGGCCTGCTTTGACTTGGGGCCTTTAACAAGGGAGCGAGCCTTTAATGGCCGGTAAAGCTCAGTTGCACATGGCTATAAGGCTATTAGAACATTTCACCCCAAAGGGCAGAATGCTCTAACAAATAAAACCAAGGCCTCTCGGAGCTGTGAAGGGCAACGTTGGAATGTTGATGCTCCGGGCCTCTACGGCTGTTAGAAGCCGGGAGCACTCCACTGTCTTCAATGCAGCGCCCAGCACTCCAATGTTCTGTAAGATGGAAGGCACCGTCCTGCCCTCATCACAAAGGCACAAGTCCAAGAAAGGCAACAAATATCTCAAAAGAAAAATACAAGCATTTTATAAAAGAAATTGGGCACAACTAGAAAAGAACCAGAGAAAAACGAACACATTTTGGGACTTGGTCTTATGATCGTTGATCAACTGCAGGGAAGGAACCAACCGTTTCTCCTCTTTGTACAAAATGAAATATCACTAACTGGTGGCGGGTACAGCAGAGAAGGAATTATTATAAACCACCTACATAGTAAACAACGAGTAGGATTCATGTCACGGGTGAGGCCCCCCCACCTCGGTTCTCTTGTTGCGATCCCATGTCAGCTCGGATCACCTACCCAGGGCAAGAAGCCGCTAGGGGTCCTATATCTGAAGCTCCGCTTAGTGCCTTAATGTATAAAGGGCAGTCTTGGGCCAGAAGTTGAGGAAAGCCCCTGCCCCCCACCAGGGCATGCCCGGTGCCCGCTAGGGCCAGGAGTGAAGGAAGCCCTAGGCCCCCTCCAGGGCACGCCCGGTGCCTGCTAGGGCCAGGAGTCCAAGAAGCCCCAGGTCCCCACCAGGGCATGCCCGGTGCCCGCTAGGGCCAGGAGTCAAGGAAGCCCCAGGTCCCCACCAGGGCATGCCCGGTGCCCGCTAGGGCCAGGAGTCAAGGAAGCCCCAGGTCCCCACCAGGGCACGCCTGGTGCCCGCTAGGGCCAGTGCTGCCCCTGCCCCCCCCCAGTGTGCCAGCGGATGTCTTCTAAGATGTATCCATCTGGGTTTCAGCCTTCCCTAGGGCACTGGACGCTGTATGGCATCATCATCCGGCCCCGATGTCAGGGAACAAGGCAACAAGTGATGCCATCCATGAAAAGGAGCCAGGGGATGCCACCAACTGCAGGCCAGTGTCGACCCTAGATGCTGCAGGGAGAGGAGGCTGTAGTTAAACCGGCTGCAGGGCTCGGCGAGGGGACCAGACATGGTCAGACTGTCCAGCAGCATTTCAGAAGGGCGAGGGTACCATTCATCAGGCTACAAGGCTTGTTCGAATCTCCCTAAATGTATAGCAGTCAAAAACTGGTCCTAAAGTTAGCCTTTGACATGTAGGCTGGCCCTTCTGATTGGCACCCCTGAGAGCTCAGGGTGTCCCGGCGTGGGAATCTCGGCCGTCCAAGATGTGTATGAGAAGAGCCCGCCCTTCAGAGCTGGGAGTTGAGGAGGGGGGGCAGCCCCCTTCCCTTCCCTTTAACTTCTTCCTAAATAATATGGGTGAAATTCTCTTGCACCCGGATCCGACCCTTCCCAGGATCGGATGATTTCAGACCCTTCGTCGAGCTTTGCTGACCTCACTGCTCTCTTACCACAGACCAAGCAATCGCTGCAGCTGCTTCGGGAGCTCACAAGATATTGCCTCAATGCAAATTGAACCATCAACAAAACAATATTCAGGGTCATAGGACCCCAAAGACACTTAGAATCAACGTTTTAAAAACCCGGAATAAATCGGAATGTGCAAAACGTTTCGCCTATCATGCGTGCGTTTTGACGAGAAGATGGCCTCGATGCCGCATCCATCCAAAACCGGGGCCTCCTGAGTCCAAAGGTGGGTGCATTCCTCAGTCTGCCCATCACTTCGGCAGTCAGTCACTCAAACCTGCCATTGATGCACACAAACCAAAGGCAGTCAGCCTTTACCACAGGGTGGGGCTATGGGGCTGTAGGACGGCAGAGAACCTCACAGCAGTCGAGAATAAAGTCCTCTCCAAGATGTTGTATCTAGGCCCAGGGACCCGATGGCGGCCCTCAAGGGCGAGCTGGGACTTTGAGATTGCATCCTTGGTTCGTCTACGGCCTGTCCTGGACTGGGCCGGGCTCTGGACCCAGAGATCTTTACCCTCTCCGGCCCATCCTGGACTGGGCCGGGCTCTGGACCCAGAGGTCTTCACTCTCTCCGGCCTGTCCTGGACTGGGTTAGGGTCTGGACCCAGAGGTCTTTACTCTCTCCAGCCCGTCCTGGACTGTGCCGGGCTCTGGACGCAGAGGTCTTTACTCTCTCCGGCCCATCCTGGACTGGGCCAGGCTCTGGACCCAGAGGTCTTTACTCTCTCCGGCCCATCCTGGACTGGGTCAGGCTCTGGACCCAGAGGTCTTTACTCTCTCCGGCCCGTCCTGGACTGGGCCAGGCTCTGGCCCCAGAGGTCATCACTCTCTCCGGCCCATCCTGGACTGGGCCGGGCTCTGGACCCAGAGGTCTTCACTCTCTCCGGCCCGTCCTGGACTGGGTCAGGCTCTTGACGCAGAGGTCTTTACTCTCTCCAGCCCGTCCTGGACTGGGCCGGGCTCTGGACCCAGAGATCTTTACCCTCTCCGGCCCATCCTGGACTGGGTCAGGCTCTGGACCCAGAGGTCTTCACTCTCTCCAGCCCGTCCTGGACTGTGCCGGGCTCTGGACGCAGAGGTCTTTACTCTCTCCGGCCCATCCTGGACTGGGCCAGGCTCTGGACCCAGAGGTCTTTACTCTCTCCGGCCCATCCTGGACTGGGTCAGGCTCTGGACCCAGAGGTCTTTACTCTCTCCGGCCCGTCCTGGACTGGGCCAGGCTCTGGCCCCAGAGGTCATCACTCTCTCCAGTCTGTCCTGGACTGGGCCAGGCTCTGGCCGCAGGGGTCTTCACACTCTTAGGCCCGTCCTGGACTGGGTCAGGCTCTGGACCCAGAGGTCTTCACTCTCTCCGGCCCGTCCTGGACTGGGTCAGGCTCTGGACCCAGAGGTCTTTACTCTCTCCAGCCTGTCCTGGACTGCGCCGGGCTCTGGACGCAGAGGTCTTTACTCTCTCCGGTCCATCCTGGACTGGGCCGGGCTCTGGACCCAGAGGTCTTTACTCTCTCCGGCCCGTCCTGGACTGGGTCAGGCTCTGGACCCAGAGGTCTTCACTCTCTCCAGCCCGTCCTGGACTGTGCCGGGCTCTGGACGCAGAGGTCTTTACTCTCTCCGGCCCATCCTGGACTGGGCCAGGCTCTGGACCCAGAGGTCTTCACTCTCTACGACCCGTCCTGGACTGGGCCGGGCTCTGGATGCAGAGGTCTTTACTCTCTCCAGTCTGTCCTGGACTGGGCCAGGCTCTGGACCCAGAGGTCTTCACTCTCTACGACCCGTCCTGGACTGGGCCGGGCTCTGGACCCAGAGGTCTTCACTCTCTCTGGCCCGTCCTGGACTGGGCCGGGCTCTGGACCCAGAGGTCTTCACTCTCCGGCCTGTCCTGGACTGGGCCAGGCTCTGGACCCAGAGGTGTTCACTCTCTCCGGCCCGTCCTGGACTGGGCCGGGCTCTGGATGCAGAGGTCTTGACTCTCTCCGGTCTGTCCTGGACTGGGCCGGGCTCTGGACCCAGAGGTCTTCACTCTCTCCGGCCCGTCCTGGACTGGGTCAGGCTCTTGACGCAGAGGTCTTTACTCTCTCCAGCCCGTCCTGGACTGCGCCGGGCACTGGACGCAGAGGTCTTTACTCTCTCCGGCCCATCCTGGACTGGGTCAGGCTCTGGACCCAGTGGGCTTTACTCTCTCCGGTCCGTCCGGGACTGCGCCGGTGTCTGGACCCAGAGGTCTTCACTCTTTCCGGCCCATTCTGGACTGCGCCGGGCTCTGGACCCAGAGGTCTTTACCCTCTCCGGCCCATCCTGGACTGGGCTGGGCTCTGGACGCAGAGGTCTTTACCCTCTCTGGCCCATCCTGGACTGGGTCAGGCTCTGGACCCAGAGGTCTACACACTCTCAGGCCCGTCCTGGACTGGATCAGGCTCTTGATGCAGAAGTCTTTATGCCTTACAAAGAGGCGCTTACGAGCCAAGGGCACCCATGGATTCCACGGCTGCTGCCCTTAGCCACCACCCTAGCCAACACTGGGTGTACTTACGAGCCAAGGCCACACAAGGACCCCATGGGTTCTCCCCCTAGCCACCACCCTAGCCAACACTGGGTGTGCAGACCTCAGTACTAAGTCCCCTGAGGCTTCCGAGATTGCCAAAGGCCTCTTCTGGCCACCGGCGGTCACCGTGGGGATTGTGGACGGGCTGCTCACTCCAGTCACATTCTCTCATTTGCCAACTGTATTTTAACCATATCTAAGTTCGTTACTCCCGGAAAAGAAACAGACGCTTTTTTCAAAATTCAGACTCTGAGTGCTGTTGTTTTACGTTAAAAAATGGTTGAAAAACAGAAGAACCAGTGACCTATGTGCATGTAATGTATTGTAATGTAACTTGAACTTATATAGCGCAAAAACTCTCACCCTACGTGTATCCTGGCACTGCGACTTAACAAGTTGTCACTGAGCAAAAAAGATGACCTATTGGCCGGTTTAGGGGAGCTCATTTTACTCATGCCCAGGGAAGAGCCAAGTCTTAAAGCTTTTCCTAAATGGAAGCAGAGATTTAATTTGTCTGATGTTCAGGGGAGATCATTCCAGAGTCGTGAGGCTGCTACACCGAACGCTCTGCCGCCCGTCCTGGTCTTCTTGAATCTAGTGGCGGTTACCAGATTTGCACTAGAAGAACGGAGATTTCTCCCAGGAGTGTACCAGGTGAATTCTCCTGCATGGACACTGGACCCAAACCATGTACTGCTCTGAACACAATACAGAGGGATTTGAATTGAATTCTCTCGTTGATGGATAACCAGTGAAGGTCCTTTAAAGCTAAAGTCGTTGAGGACCTGGGCTGCCTGTTTAACGCCAGTGTGGCTGCTCTGGACGGGCTCCTCTGCAGCTTCAGTAGCACGGATTGTGGTGCTCCCAGGTACAAAGAGTTGCAGTCGTCCAGCCTACTTAAAATTATACTCCTCACTACTAGAGATCTAGTAGCACTGGGCAGTAGTGGGAGACTCTGGCGTAGTGCTCTTATCAGGGAGAAACAGATGCCAACTGTTTTGTTAACTTGTGACTCCATTTGAAGGTTGTCATCCATTAAAACCCCCAGGTTTCGTACTGTTCTAGCTGGAGTCAGTGGTTTATCCATAGGGGTGAGTCTGAACTTGGACGGCAAAGGCCGCGCCATTCTGGCCGTGGAGCAGGATACTATCTCCGTTTTATCTCCATTGAATTGTAGGGAGTTTTTCCTGAGCCAATTGGAGGTGTTATACATGTCGTCCTCGAGGAGGCCGAGAAACAGATTTGCACTTTATGCTGATTCACCCTGGCACTGCCAAGGGACTTCCGCAAGCCATTCTTTTAAATCACTCACTCAGTCAGTAATCTTATAAAGCGCTGTGGTGACCCGTGAGGGTCTCAAGGCGCTGAATCACTGTACAAGAGGATGCAGCGAGGCTCTATCACTCTTCCTCCAGAAAGACTTACTGGAAGTGTACACAAAGAGTCCCTTGACATCTTCGCGCCTGTAACTGGCCAGGCCTGATCACCATCACTAAGCGGGGCAGGGACAGTTTCTGGTGCTTTTTTATTACCCATATCGAAGTACTGAGCAAAACATTCATAGCCCTTTATTTTGTTTCGGAAAAATGCACAGCATTTTGCAAGTTTTTTCTTTTTATCACTTTTGTAGTGATTCACTTTATTTGTATGGCCTTTGGCCATCCAACATAAACACAAAATATACCCTGAAGGACTATTTCAACAACAAGATTCTTTTATAAAACATTTTTTGTGAGTGGTACTCGTGGTACCCAATCGCTTGTTAGTATTACATAATGCAACAAACCTTTTTTTTTTATGAGGCTTACTCTATTAAATACAGTAACTGTCCAATTTAATTAATCATGGTTAATTTAAAGAGCAAAGCTAGGGGTCATATAAAAGACACACATCTGCTAACACGATAGACACCAAAAATCCACCTGAAATACAAAGAGATGTTACTATAGTCAACCAGAGAATTGACTCAACCAATCTCAGTAGCCCATATTACTTTTACTTTATGGATTGTTTCATTTGGTCTGTCCAAGAAGAGTACCAGTGGATTTATTGTTGACTCTTCGGTCTCTGTTGTCAGCAAAAAGTACATAAGACCATCTTTGTCCAGGCGCTTTATTTAGACATAAACTCATTTGTCAACCAGCATGAATATCTATCGCAACGCATTTCAGCTCTGCTTCCGAGCCTTGCTCACGGGAGAATAGAACATTCTTGCTCACGAAGCTCCAGTGATGGTCCGTGGTTGCAATAGACCAGACCTGGGCACAATTTCCGGCTGACTGCAGTGGATCGTGCTCAGATAGACCATTCAGGTTCATCCGTTCAAAGGTTTTACCTTCTGACTTAGTCTTTTAAGTTAAAAAAGGTTTCCCTTTGGTCAAGACCTATTATGTACCATTCATGCCTCAAAGACACTCAACCCACCAACAAACATCATTCTTCACTCTGAACGTATTAAAGCACTTATAAAACCAAATTATACAAAATATATATATATTTTAATCGATAAAAACCTATCTAATGGTGCAATTAATATCATGACAGAATATTAAAAACACTATTAAAAAAACACATACATGACCCAATTCTCAATGAGTACAATATTCCTGAAGGAGAATGAACATAGACCATAAACTCTGTCATATACACTTTAATTTGGATCCATTATAAACAGCAGAGGGCACGGGTCTTGATTCTCTGTCTCTGTTTAACTGCTGAATTGTCCAAATTTAACAAGGCTGGGCGTCAACGCGTTTCAGTGGTATATTCTCAATAGGACCACCTTCATCAGGACAAGTGAAGAATGTTCTCCTTAAAAACGGCTTTAATCTCACTTTGATTTAAAAAAAAAAAGACTATCCACGATGTAAGGGCGACCTTCTTTTTTCCTCAAAAGGTGGTATTTGATTTATTCCCTAAAGATTTATTGAGGACTGTTATAGTTGGGATCTGTTTCAATTGGACTCCCCCGTAGTCTTTCTCTAGGGTTTAGATCATCCGTTTATGCCTATTGCATCTACCACGATCCAGGCCACGTACCGGGGATAGCAAGTCGTTGGAACTAAGAGCCACGAAAAACGCCACCCCGCTATCAGGTCTTGAGTGTCTAAACACGCCTCTGATGTATAAACAGATGATCTAAACCCTAGAGAAAGACTACGGGGGAGTCCAATTGAAACAGATCCCAACTATAACAGTCCTCTATAAATCTTTAGGGAATAAATCAAATACCCCGTTTTGAAGCCAATAGAAGGTCGCCCTTACATCGTGGATAGTCTTTTTTTAAAATAAAGTGAGTTTAAAGCCGTTGTTAAGGAGAAAATTCTTTATTTGTCCTGATGAATGTGGTCCTATTGAGAATATACCACTGAAACGCGTTGACGCCCAGCTTTGTTGTTAAATTTGGACAATTCAGCAGTTAAACAGAGACAGAGAATCAAGACCCGTGCCCTCAGCTGTTTATAATGGATCCAAATTAACGTGTATATGACAGAGTTTATGGTCTATGTTCATTCTCCTTCAGGAATATTGTACTCATTGAGAATTGTGTCATGTATGTGTTCTTTAGTAGTGTTTTTAATGCTTTAATACGTTCAGAGTGAAGAATGATGTTTGTTGGTGGGTTGAGTGTCTTTGAGGCATGAATGGTACATAATAGGTCTTGACCAAAGGGAAACCTTTTTTAACTTTATGGTTCTTGGGAGCTCGATCCCTTTGCTGTATAGAGTCCCCTCTCTTTTAACTTTATGGTTCTTGGGAGCTCGATCCCTTTGGTGTATAGAGCCCCCTCTCTTTTAACTTTATGGTTCTTGGGAGCTCGATCCCTTTGGTGTATAGAGCCCCCTCTCTTTTAACTTTATGGTTCTTGGGAACTCGATCCCTTTGGTGTATAGAGCCCCCTCTCTTTTAACTTTATGGTTCTTGCGAGCTCGATCCCTTTGCTGTATAGAGCCCCCTCTCTTTTAACTTCATGGTTCTTGCGAGCTCGATCCCTTTGCTGTAGAGAGCCCCCTCTCTTTTAACTTCATGGTTCTTGCGAGCTCGATCCCTTTGCTGTATAGAGCCCCCTCTCTTTTAACTTTATGGTTCTTGGGAGCTCGATCCCTTTGGTGTATAGAGCCCCCTCTCTTTTAACTTTATGGTTCTTGGGAGCTCGATCCCTTTGCTGTATAGAGCCCCCTTTGCTGTATAGAGCCCCCTCTCTTTTAACTTTATGGTTCTTGGGAGCTCGATCCCTTTGGTGTATAGAGCCCCCTCTCTTTTAACTTTATGGTTCTTGGGAGCTCGATCCCTTTGGTGTATAGAGCCCCCTCTCTTTTAACTTTATGGTTCTTGGGAGCTCGATCCCTTTGCTGTATAGAGCCCCCTTTGCTGTATAGAGCCCCCTCTCTTTTAACTTTATGGTTCTTGGGAGCTCGATTCCTTTGGTGTATAGAGCCTCCTCTCTTTTAACTTCATGGTTCTTGCGAGCTCGATCCCTTTGCTGTATAGAGCCCCCTCTCTTTTAACTTCATGGTTCTTGCGAGCTCGATCCCTTTGCTGTATAGAGCCCCCTCTCTTTTAATTTCATGGTTCCTGCGAGCTCGATCCCTTTGCTGTATACAGCCCCCTCTCTTTTAACTTCATGGTTCTTGGGAGCTCGATCCCTTTGCTGTATAGAGCCCCCTATCTTATAACTTTATGGTTCTTGGGAGCTCGATCCCTTTGCTTTATAGAGCCCCCTCTTTTTTAACTTTATGGTTCTTGGGACCTCGATCCCTTTGCTGTATAGAGCCCCCTCTCTTTTAACTTTATGGTTCTTGCGAGCTCGATCCCTTTGCTGTATAGAGCCCCCTCTCTTTTAACTTTATGGTTCTTGGGAGCTCGATCCCTTTGGTGTATAGAGCCCCCTCTCCTTGATTTCAAGGTTAGTCTTTTAAGTCCCAATCAACCACAGGAGTACACGTGTAAAGCGCCTGAAAACCCCTGGGGAGGCGCTTTGAGACTCACAGGGCGTTAGCTTGAGGCCAACAGCAAGGTCCAGTCAGGGTCTAGTTACCACTGGTCATCTGGGTATTTCCAGGAGAAGGCCTCTTGCAGCTTTTGTCCCTGTAGCCACATAGGAGATCAGCCAACTGATCTTTGGAGTCCACATCTTAGTCCTGGGCACTAGAGGGAGCAGCTCCAGTCCGGTTTTGATCTTCCGCAGATCCAGAAAGTGTTTTTGAAGAGGGCTCCTAGCAATGCCACATTTATGCTTGGCACCAGCGCGTGGGTAAAGGTGACTCCTAGCTCCTTCCTATCCAATGAGGCGAAGGTAACCAGGGGTAACCTGCCCACTTTTACAGCAGTTCCTCTTTGCCTTACAAAGTCTCCGCCCACACTAAAATTGGCTCTGAGAGCTGGGAGTGTATTTTAAGAGTGTACTATCGTAATCCGTGTGTCCTCCCATATCTAACACTAAAATCTAGTTTGAAGCAGTTACTGAATCCACAACAAACCCAGAGACAGACGTCTGGTAGGAGCAAGCAAGGGCCCTTCAGCGTCCAGACGGGGGATCCTGCTCTCTCCTGTTCATCTGTACCCAAAGTGTTACATGTAGCTGAACAGATCCGTCGAGCACAATCTGACAGTGTGGTGTCACAGGATGCCCACAGTCCCCCTCTGAATATTCTGTGGAGTTCCGAAGCTAAATCTCTGCCCTATCAGGTCAGCCTATTGTTTGTTCCTGGATGGCATGCACACCTCGTTCACACCTATTCAAGGCTGAGCACAGGCTGAGAGCCGATAGCTTACGCTATTTAGCCTTCTGACCGCTCAGGAAATCAAGGGTAAGTTTTTGAAAGTTACTTTTCCTTAATATTTATTAAAAATTCGACTTTATAATTGAATTGGATTTTTAAAAGGAGTGGTTTAATTACTTTTGTAGCTGGGCCTATTCCTGAGATACACCATAGTATTTTAAGCTGTGCTCTGGTTTTCTACAAAGGACAGCTAAGCTGCCACAGGGAAAATAGCTTTTTGGGCCTGGTTGGTTACTGTAAAGATATGGTATTATTAATGTTCTACATGTCGCTTTTTCAAATACCATGTATCCTGTACCTTCTAGGCTACAAGGCCTACATAGGTGTGATTTACTAATATTTAAAAGGGAGGTTTTTACCTGTCAAAAAGGGTTATTTTAAGAGGGCGCATTGCAGGTTTTACAAGTCGCAGTCCGGCTATAGAGGGTAGGCCTGAAACTATGTTTTCTTTTGTGACAGTAGTGAATGGCGCAACAAATGCGGTAATATTCAGGCGATAGTTAACTTTTCAAGACAATGGTGTATTTTTGCATCAGATACTATGGCCTTCTGGAAAAGTTAAATACGCCAATCGGGATTAGCTAATGTCCTGATGTTTAGCAGTCGTTGCACATACACTAGTCGCTGGACAGCAGTGCCCAGTGTGCAGAATCTAAAACCAGCAATAAACTAGTGCCAAACAAAAGGCAATATTCAGGAATGAGCACGCAAAAATGTGAATTTCTTGCATACGTCATTCAATCAACAGCCCATTCATGCATGGCTCCATCCAGCCCCTTCAATAGGTGCTAATATTCACAACATCATTCGCAGCTTTCTGCTTCTAATGCATACCCTGCCTACTCACATGCCCATTTGCCTCCACAGGCTCATATGTTTATCTTCTTTTTCTTCTCACTTGCATTTTCTTCCTTCTGATTTGTATCCAGGGAGGAAATGAAGTGGAGGCAATGGGTGGATGACCGGCTGGTCCACCTCATCTCTCCCAACGTTTACCGCTCTCCTGGCGAAGCTCTGGCCTCCTTTGATTACATTGTCCGTGTGGGAAAATTTGGTGCAGTGGAAGGTTTTTTTGCCAAGTACTTTGGTGCAGCTGCCATGTTCATCATCGGCAAGAGGCTGAAGAGCCGGTGAGTGAAGTTTTAGAAAGCTGAACCTACAAATAGATTTAGGACTCATTTGCTTCCTCCTGAATTTCTGCCCATTCAGCATTTTCAGTTGAATTGTAGTACTGTGGTTCCTATACTATTGCCTCCCCCCACCCCTTTTTCCTTCTGGGTGTTCGGTGACATGTGCTCCTTGTGTGTTGTGCTAGCGGTAGAGTGCTGCTGTGAATTGTATTTATTCATATGTGTCTGGTGTGTAGTCAGTAGTCTTTACATGATTGAGGTATCTCTTCACACAGAATACATTGTTGGTACTATACATGCATGAGATGCATCAGTGTTGTGTCATGCTGTCTGAAGTGGGTACTTGAGAGAGATCTGTAGTGTACACAAAGGATTGGTATCTGTGCGTATGCATGAGATAGGGCTTAGTGTGTATGTGCGTGAGTGTTAACTGTGCTTATGTGTGAGATCATGGCTAGCATGGGAACGTGTGAGTGGTAGCTGTGCTTATCTGTGAGTTCAACCCTAGCATGGGAACGCGTGAGTGGTAGTTGTGCTTGTGTGTGAGATCAGGTCTAGCATGGGCACACGTGAGTGGTAGCTATGCTAATGTGTGAGATAAGGCCTAGCATGGGAACGCGTGAGTGGTATCTGTGCTTATGTGTGAGATCAGGTCTAGCATGGGCACACGTGATTGGTAGCTGTGCTAATGTGTGAGATCAGGCCTAGCATGGGAACGAGTGAGTGGTAGCTGTGCTTGTGTGTGAGATCAGGCCTAGCATGGGAACGTGTGAGTGGTAGCTGTGCTTGTGTGTGAGATCAGGCCTAGCATGGGAACGTGTGAGTGGTATCTGTGCTTATGTGTGAGATCAGGTCTAGCATGGCCACGGGGGCGCTAGGTGGCACGCTGGCAAGATGTTCGCCAGTCCGTGAGGCTCCTGCCACTCGGTGCCATCATCCTGAGAATTCTCCTGTCTGCAGTGCGAGCTGAAGTTGCTGCCACCGCCAGCCGCAACATAAACGCTTCCCGCGGCCCCACGGAGAAATTCGGGACCGGAGACAGCCCGCTGCTTCTGATATGTCCCGCTGTATCTGGAGCCAGTGAGGAGAGAGGAACAGGCTGTGGGCCGCAGCCGGCCGCGAGGGGCACTCCAGCCCGCAGCTTACCACGAGGCCGCACGGGCCGCGACTCCCGTGGCGGAGGCAGGCTGGCGGCTAACTACTGCGACACGGAGGCCGGCAACAGTGAAGGCGAGGAAAGGCGGAGCCGGTGGCCGGCTGGTCTGAGGCGCTGAGCGGGTGAAGCACTGGGTACGTGGCTGGCGCTGTGGCGATCGCTGTCTGCGGGAGGTGCTGCGGACTACGCGTCGGCGTGGCACTGCTGTGAAGAGAGCCTGTGGCAACCTCCCCGGAGAGTGGCAGGATACTTTGGTCCTGATTGGCCCCCAGCGAGACCTGGTCGATTGCCCGTCGGAGCTGCCTGGATGAGTCGTATGGGGCCGGCTCCCGACGCAATAGTGGGATTGGAGGACGCAGCGGGGAGGCCTGGGAAGTGAGGCGGGCCTCCTCGTGCGCTGCGGCAAAGCGGTGGGCCTGGCGGAGATCACTACGTACTGCTGGAGTGTGACGGGCCACCCCAGCGCTGATGAGCGCGAACTTGTGACCCAGGAACTGTGCGCTTGGTGGCCGAGGGCCAGATGGACGGACTTGGACATTGAGGCGGGCGGCCGCAGAGGAGAGGGGAGCTGCCTTCGCCCCGCAGTGGGGAGAGCACCTGGAGCTGACGAGTGCCCCTGGGGTTCCGACTGGACGTGGTGGGGCTCCCGTCTCCGTATACTTGGCACGAACCTGGAGGAGGTGAGAGAACGGAGTGTTGGACGGTGGGAGCTGGCAGCGACAGGTCGGTGGGAGCTCCGTGCACAGGGGACATCCCGGCTGGTGGTGGCGGAGTGATGGGCCCAGGCATAGCCGAGACTGTGGATCCGCTCGGGCTGCGATGCGGTCGCTGCCTAGCTGGTGGTGACCCCACTTGCTAGCAGCCCAGGAGCAGTGAACGCCGGTAGCGGAGGTGGATCATTGTTGGACCTGGTTGATGCGAGGCACAAGTGTCAGGGCTGAGGAGAGACACCTGGCGGGGGCACTGACATATTGTGAGAACAATACGGGGCGGTCTTGGTGGCCTCGGGCGCCTGGAGGCATCGGACAGAAGACATTTATTAGACGGTGGCCGCGGCAGCTATCGAGAGGATTCTGTGACCCCCTCCCTCCTCACTCCCTCTCCCCCGCACCGGTGGCGGGAGGGTGGTGTTGACTCTCCTATACCCCGGCGAGACGGGGCCGGGGGTTGAGATTGCCTGACAAGTGCCGGGGTGGTCAGCGAATGCCGTCAGCACAACAGTTGGCTATGGGTCGGCTGCGGAACAAGCCGAATGAGGGTCGGTCGCGGGCGGAGGGCCCCGGTTCTGCGCCGGGACATCCTGGTGGAGGCGTGGAGCCACCGGCGACAACACTTGAGGCCAAAATGGACACCGTGCGGGCAGCAGTGGACCGGCTGGGCACCACCTTGGAGCAGACTAGGGCTTCCTTGGAGTCTGGAATCGATAAAGTTGCGGTTGATTTCACCCTCCTCCATGCGGACCACCGCAAGTTAGTGGACTCCGTTGCTCAACAACGCCAAACGCTCCAGGACATCCAGCTTGAGGTGCGCAACCACACTATAACCTTACACGACCTGATCGACCGTGTCCATACCCTGGAGGACCGGGCCGAGGACGCGGAAGGCCGCTCTCGGCGTCACAATGTTCGAGTGGTGGGCCTCCCGGAAGGCGAGGAGGGTCGTAACCCGGAACAGTTTGTCGAGGGACGGCTGCGGGACATTCTTCCTCCGGGGGAGCTCTCCCCACAGTTCGTAGTGGAGCGGGCGCACAGGGTCCCGGCGCGGAGACCTATTCCCGGGGCTCGGCCGCGACCCTTCCTTTTCAGACTCCTCAATTATCGGGATAGGGATGTGGTGCTTCGTGAGGCCAGGAAGCTGGACGCCATCGCGGTGGGCGGTGGTCAAGTGATGTTTTTTCCGGACTGCACGGCGACGGTCCAGAAGCGGAGGAGCAACTATCTGACAGTGAAGCGCCAGCTGCGCGAGCTGAAGATTCCTTTTTCACTGCTGTTCCCGTCGCGCCTCAGGGTGGTCACGAAGGAGGGGACCCGATTCTTCGACGCCCCGTCAGACGTTTGGGACTGGCTGGAGGAAATGGGGCTGCACGGAGGCCAGAGGCCCCCAGACCCGGGAGCTGACGGACAGCAGGAGAGAAGGCCGCGGCAGCGGGAGACCCGCAGGGATGTGGGGTTGGGCCCTGCTGTGGCAGCCAGTCCGGAGAAGATCCGCATCATAGAAGGCACATATGGCGAATGTAGGGGTAACGCAGTGAAACAGCAGTTTGCGTTAGTTACAGCCGCACCGTGCACCCGTTAGCCATCACCTGGCTTAGTTTTATTCCATAAGCGTTTGGCTTGTAGTTTGGAAGAATGCCCATTTGGGGGTTTGCCCTGACAGTTACACAGTTCTTGATTTTTATTAGGTGCGCCCAGCAGCACACCAAAGTTCTTTTGTTAGACTTTTCATTGCAACATACCGGCATGACACTCAGAACCTGGGTCTTCCCCCTTGACCGATCCGGCCCTGGCCCCGAGGCCCATACAGTCCTTACTTGCTCTAGATGGCTGATACTGGCGTAATCACATGGAACATACAGGGTATGCACACGCCAGCGCATAGTTATTCTGTTTTTGCCTATCTGCAGCGGCATAAGGCAGCCATCGCCCTCCTTCAAGAGACCCATATGACACAGCCTGAGCTCGATCGGCTGCGCACTCGTTGGAGGGGCCAGCTCTTTGGGACCACATACTCCGCACATGCCCGCGGCACACTGATTTGGGTGAGGGCGGGCACACCGTTTACATGCACAGAAGTAGTGGTTGACCCCGCAGGGCTATACACCTTGGCCCGTGGGAGGCTTAATGGCCAGCACATACTACTAGGCTCTCTGTACGCCCCAAACGTTCAGCAGCCGTCATTCTTGGATCATCTGTCCGCGGTACTGGCACCATATGTCTTCCCTGGCTACTGGGTGGGGACTTTAATTCAGTCCTTGATACACACCTAGATGGGTCCTTCCCGTCCCTCCGAAACCCGCAGGCGGTCTCGAATGCGAGGAGCCTTACCGACTGGCTGTTGCGCTGGGCATTGTTTGATATGTGGCCCAGCCTGCATCCCGGTGACCGCATCTATTCGTACTATTCGGTGGTACATGACCTTCACGTCCGTCTTGACGGGGTGGTGGGCTCCCACTCTCTGACTCACCTGATAGACCAGGCAGCATATTTGGGCCGGACCCACTTGGATCATAACCCTCTTAGATTGCGTCTTCGATGGGACCCCGGTCGGCCCCCCCGTCCCTACGTGGCGACTTCTGTCGACAGCCCTGGAGGATGCTGAATTTCGCGCTTCCCTAGGCACGGTGATCGAGCAGTTCTTTGAACTGAATGAGGGGACGATGCGTAGCGAGCTGACGGAGTGGGATGCGCACAAATCCACCATTAGGGGACATGGTCTGGGCGCGTCGTGGAATAGCCGTAGGCGGCTTGCACTGTCGCTCGCTGGCCTGGAGTCTCGCCTCCACTCGTGCGTACGCCATGGCGATTGCGGGGGTCAGGACTCTGGGCACGCCATGCTGAGCTACTTGAACGCTTGCGATGTCACAATTATGCGGCTCATTCGACCCGGGTTCATGCCACGTCCGACAGGGCAGGGCATTACTGGCCTGGCTGCTCAGGCAGGAGACTGCACATGCCCCGTGTTAGACCTGGCACCTTGGCGTGAGTCTCCCTTCCACTTTTTGTCGCTGTGCCTCATGTGTTTTTATGGTGTTGGCCGCTCAGAGCACTGTGCCACTGCCAACCAGTGCCAGAGTGCAAGTGCTCCCTATGTAAAATATATATGTCGGTTGGATTCCATGATTGGCTTATTTGGTTTACTATCAGACCCCAGTAAAGTGCACCAGGAGTGCCAGGGCGTGTAAATACAAATACCGCTGGTGGGCTCGCATCACTGGTGGTGCCACCCACAGAAGCGGCCTGGTAAAATGTATCTAAGGTCTGCCATTGCAGAACCTGCGTGCAGTCTGGTACTGACATGCTGACTGGGCAAGTGCACACTTTCCAGTCCCTAAAACCTTCCCTTAACCTCATATTAGTCACCCCTATGGTAGGCCCAAGGGCAGGGTGCATGGTAAGCATAAGGTAGGACTAGCCCTGATGTGTGTGGCATGTCCTAATAGTGAATTACAGCCATTTTCGTTTTTCACTATTGTAAGGCTACCCTGTTCTCATAGGCCAGAATGGGCTGTTAAGATTGTTACATCCTATGATCCTAACAGGCCCAGGGAACATGGTAGAAGATCGAGTTTAGTATGCCTGAACTCAGAATAATAAGGTACATCTTTTAGTAAGGTTTATTTTAATATTCTGCGTTTGCAAATGCCGCTTTTAGAAAGCTGGCCTTTGCTTGCCTAACCATTTCAGCCCGCCTCTGCGTGATGTGTATCTGCTGTCTGGCATGCGTGAGTGACAGGCCTGGGGAAACCCAGATGGGCAGGGCTAGGTAGCCTGGTGGTGAATAGGACGATTGACAGGTAGATGGGTGGGAGGGGTGCACCTGGACTCTGAATAGGACTGTGCTCTGCCACCACAATGCCGACTCCGCCCCCCTGTGGAGCGTCTGAAGACTCTGCCCTGCACCCTGAATGAAGAAGCCTGCATCGCGTAAACAAAGTGCTCCAGAACTGGACTGAACTAGGCAAGGGCCCCCCCTGGCCTGGGAGAACAAAAGAAATGTAGTATAAATGTAGGAGCCCTGCTCCTAAGAAATCAGATCCTGCTACAAGACGAACCTCTGCCTTAGGAGAAGGAACCGGGAAAGCTGTGGGAGGAATACTGTCCCTGACCTGGGGAATTGGCCTGCAGTGGTTGCCCTGCTGCTGAAGGAGAGGAGAAAGATTGCTGATAAACTTTGCTTCAACTTGTGCTGTTTAAGATCTCCAAGGGCTTGTGCTGAGCTTGCCCCCTGAACGAAGTCCCAGGACCAGTGGACTTCACCGCCGTGTGAGAGTGCAGGAAAACGGACCGTTTTCCCTGTAATCTGGAAGAGAACTGCTGCGTGTGCTCCCCGAACGAAGCGTACTTCCCCTGAAAGCTTGCACCCACTGTCCGGCCCGAACAACGTGATTGTGGCCCCTCTACGAGCCGTAGCTCGCACCGCAAAGGAGGGTCTCACCTAGCCTGAGCAACGTGACTATTGACCCCTACGAGTCGCAACTCGCACCGCAACGGAAGGACTGTGACCGTACTTGCTTTACCCCCCCTACAAACCACTTTGCTTGCGTACGCGCCTTCCCTCTGCTTTAGGGAAAGCCGCGGTGCGTGTGGTGATCCCGTGTGTCTCCCCTGTGAGGAGCGTACGAGTGTTCGTGCCCCGCAGCGTGATCTTCAGTTTACCCCTCACCAGCACGGCGCGAACGCCGCAACCCGCTGGAAAGTGCCCCCGGATGCCCGTCCCCTGAGCCTGCACGCCCAAGGTCTCCAAGTACCGTAGTACGCAACTCCAGGACGACCCCGCATCAGAGATCGCACTGAATGCCCGCGCAGCCTTCGTGCCGACTTCCACAAGATAAAGGTACTGTGCCCGATCGCACCGCGAGGTGCACGCTCCCCCTTGGAGCGCCCGCAGAGGGAGTGAGACCCGTTCCCCAACAGAACCGGGAACGAAGTGCACGGACCTTGTAACACTACGCTGAACTAAGAACTCTTTTTGCCAAGTAATATTGTGGGCCCGTTTTACACGTTATTGGGTCTTGTGATAAATCTGAAATCTATAAACGAAGTCTATTTTTTGATACACCCAGTGTGGAGTCCATTTGTGGGGGTAACATTGGATTGTTGTATGTGATCACAAATGCTTAACCATTACACCTAAGATCACGCCTTGTCTGCTCGCGCCAAGCTACCTAGAGGGTGAGCGGGGGTTATTATTAGAGTGTAAGCCCTTACCCTGACTAGAAGAAGGACCCCCTGCTTGTCCCAGGTACTCACCTGTGCCACCCAGGGAATCCGGATTCTAACATTGGTGGTCAGCGGTGAGGATTCTGAATTTGCATTTGTGATTTATGTACAGCAATTTTTTGTGAGTTCAGACTCATAACGTAGCCACATACTTGTTTAAATTTTCGTTTTGCTGGAAATCGCCATTGTTGGAAGAAACCATGCCTGATTCAGTCATTGTGGAGAGAGCAGCATCTGTCGTCTCTGAAATTGAGGATGTTGACTGGGAAGAGGAGAGACTAGAGAGCTACACCAAGGCCCAGCTGAAGGGTTTCTGTAAAAAGTTCAAAGTCCCCACTGTTGGATGTAAGCTCAAGGCAGATCTACTCAAGGCGCTGAGGGCCTGGATTGAGTCAAGGGCACCTGGAGATGTGGTAGTTGTTGAACCAGCAGCAAGCGTCCGGAGTTTTGGAAGAGGCCTGTCGCCAGGAGAATTGGCAGACGGGAAAGAAACCAGGATGCATGAAATGGAAATCGCAAAACTTAAATTGAGTGGGCAACTGGAGCTAGAAAGCAAAAAGCTGGCTCTGGAAGAGAGAAGAATCCAAATGGAGCATGAAATGAAGTTGAGGGAATTGGATCTGAAAGCTAAAAGTTTAGAGTCTACTCCCTCTGGTGGCAGCACACCGTCAGTGCAGGCAGAATCAAGGGTGTACATACCCAAGGATGTGGTTAAGGAATTTTTTAAGAATGATGACATAGGGCAGTGGTTCAAGGCCTATGAGGTAGCCATGTCTTCCCACCGGGTCCCTGAGAAAGATTGGGGAGCGGGGTTGTGGGGACGGTTCCTTAGTGAGGGGCGGGACACACTGCTAGACTTACCCTTAAATGTTTTTATAATTCTTATCCCCATATGAAGGCAGCATTGATGAGTAGGTATGGGTTGAACCCTGAGTTTTATAGACAAAGGTTCAGGGGTGGCACTAAGATTCCTAACAGTACCTATGTGGAGTATGTAACTTTTTTTTCCAGAGCACTGGATGGTTGGGTGAAGGGTAGCAAGGTTGATCATTTTCAAGGGCTTCTTGATTTAATGGCTTGGGAGCACTTGTCCAGTAATTGTTTTCCTGAGCTACGCCAACACCTGATTGATAGTAAGCTGACTAGCCCTAGGAAGCTTGCTGAGGAGGCGGACCGCTGGGTCAGTACCAGAGTCCACAAGGGTCATGTGGGAGATTCCGCCAAAGGTGGGCAGGGTCCCCAGCAGAAGAGTGGGGGGACAGGGGTAACCAGAGGAAGTTCCCAAGAAGGCCCCAAAGTAATCCCCAAGGGAACCAAGGGAAAGGTTCTCAGCCTCCCCCACCCCCAAGACCGACTGGGGCCCCGACAGGTCCTCCTGTTCAGAAGGGGCCCCTAAAATCTTACAAGTGTGGTAACCTGGGGCATTTTGCCTCTGATGTAAAGTGTCCTTTGTATGGTAAACCAGCACCCACTGGTGCTCCACCCCGGCGGCTGACTAGTGTAGCCTTGGGGGCGGAGATGGGTGTCCAAGGTGGGTGGGGTCCCACAGAGATGTCCCTTGTCTAATTAGGAGACTGTGAAGTGGTCCCCCAAACCCAACTGCCTGAGAACACTAAGAAGTACAGGCAGTGGGTGACCATCAATGGCCGTAGAGTGGAAGCTCTGAGAGATACAGGAGCCAGTGTGACAGCTGTCAAGTGTCACCTGGTGTCTCAAGAGCAGGTTGTCCCAGGAGCATTCTATCCAGTTGTTGCCGATGACAACACAGAGTCTCACTGCAAGGTGGCTCAGGTTCCCTTTGAGTGGGGGGGAGGGGGGTCTCTGGTACTCTTCAGGTAGCTGTGAGGCCTGCCATGCCTGTAGACTGTCTGTTAGGGAACGATTTGGAGAGCTCACCTTGGGCTAAGGTGGAGCGGAGGGCTCACCTGGAGATGTTGGGTATGCCGGATTGGGCGTGTGTCACCACACAGTCCATGGCAGCAAGTAGAGGTGCTCAAGAGGTCCTGGAGCCGGAGAGGGAGGCCCAGGGACCGGCCTTAGAGAGAAGGAGCAGGGGGCGCGGGAAACCGGCCCCTGAAGTTCGTACGGTCCAGGAGGAAGCAGACCTTGCGGGGGATTCGCTGGAGCCTACAGGGGAACAGATAGCTGAACTGGGAGACCTGCCTGAGCTGACCCATTGGCAGCAGGAAGGAGGTCCCTCCAGGGAGGACTTTTGTAAGGCGCAGAAAGACTGCCCTTCTCTCGTGGGTATGCGGCAGCAGGCTGCAGACCAGGCCGCAGGTGATCAGTCTGGGTCACATTTCATTTACTGGGAGAACGACCTCCTGTATACAGAGCCTAAGGTTGCTGAGCCTGGGTCAGCCCATGCGCTGGTGGTACCCCAGGACTTCAGAGCCTTCCTACTGGGGCTGGCTCACGATGTGCCATTGGCAGGGCATTTGGGGCAGGACAAGACCTTTGAAAGGCTTGTCACCCACTTTTATTGGCCTCAAATGCGCAGGAGTTCAGACACTCACTGCAGGACATGCCAGACTTGCCAGGCAAGTGGGAAGAGTGGAAGGAAGCAGAAGGCTCCACTCCAGCCATTCTCTGTGATCGGTACCCCATTCCAGCGAGTGGGGATTGACATTGTAGGGCCACTGGACCCCAGGACAGTCATGGGCAATAGGTTCACCCTGGTCCTGGTGGACCATCCTGTGAGAAGTTGGCCTGATATGTAGTGCTCACTATTCTAGTGATCACTGTGTATCATTCCAAACGACCCTTATTGATGATTGGTTGTAAGTCAACCTTATAGACCAGCTATCCTAGTAGCGTGGATACGAGCAGTCTTTAGGCTAAACTCTAGAGGGCGTGTTAAGCCAGCTGTTTTACCACCACATTTACCCCTTGAACACCACGTGAAAGGACACCACACAAGTTGTTATGAAAATAAAGGATATTTATTTATAACAAGACTACCCTAGCTCTTTATGAGTCAGGGAGCTAAGCACACTACAAAACTCTTATGAAAATCCTTCAGTTGCACAATTTACACAAATGCCCGAGGGGCACGAGAAACCATCTACTCTACAGTGAAATGCGAATGGTTCGAGTCTGGAGTTACTGATTCCGGAGTGATCCGATCAGTGGAACTAAACAAAAAAGGAACTGGACACTTGTAGAGCGAACCTGCGATGGAGCACCGAAATGCTCGAGTTACCTAGCCCAGAGGCTGCGGCTGCGTGAGGTTCGGCAAGATGTCGGGAGTCCTCGTTGTAGTCTCAGGAGCCTGAAAGAAGAAGTTGCTGGCAGGCGACCAGTGTCGATGTTCAGCGAGATCCAAGCCTGGATCGGTGATGAAGGAAACCTGAAAGCAGAGGGGACTCAGTTCTCAACCGCTAGCCAGCGATCGTGTGGGTACCAGGAAGGTACCGGCTGAAGTCACCTCGACCAGGTGAGTGGATGACGTCGGACTCGGCTATTCCTCGGACCAGGAGGCGCGGCGGCGACCAGGATGGAGGGCGAGCTGTCCCACGAAGGTGTCTGCTGTCGACGATGCTGGGCCCAGGAGTGGGGCAGCAGGTCTTGGCAGTGGCAAACCCACGCGGTGGAGTCAAGATGGCGTCTGGAGTGGACCTGGAGGGTCCGAGGTACTCCTCTGTTGAAGGGGAGCAAGAGCCAGTCTGGAGCAACCAGACCAGTGATGAAGGACTGTCGTGGTGCGTCGTGAAGAGGGCCACAAGCCGGTCGGCGAGTGGCCGGACAACGCGGTGAACAGCAAGGAGCGGAAGGGCCCCCACGCAGATCTCGTGGATGCTGGGGAGGCGGACTTCGGTGCTGGAGCTGCTCAGGGTTAGGGCTTCTCAAACCCTAGTTACACTCACTCGAGGGTCCCTCGGTGGGCGTGCTAGATAAGCGTCGTGCAGGTTCTGAAGATGGCCGGTCCCGCAGGTCTCGTCACACCTACGACTCTCAGCTGGGCTGACGATGTAGGTAGAGGTCAGAGATGGCAGGGAACCCGGTTCTCGTCGAGCTGGGCAGTCTTGATCCGTGGGAGAGACGTACAGCAAACCGCAAGCGCTTAGGTGGTGCCTGCTGGTGCAGGGTGGCTACTCCTTAGCCACAAGGGAGAGTCTTCAGAAAAAGTCAAGAGTTCCTTTCGTGGAAAGTAGTTCAAGATTCAGAATTATCCAATTTGGGAAGGGGACTCGCTCCTACCTTTATTCTAGGAAAAGGGGCTGGCCCGTGACTAGGTCCTACCTATGGGTGGGGCCAGGAGGGGGGTGGTTACACCCCTATCCTTTGTCCGGCTTCGCCCCAGCCCAGGGGCAGGGTTGCCCCCGAAACTGGTTTGAGCCGGGCTATGCACAGTGAGCACCGGGGTGCCACTTGCAATCACCTTCCTTTCAGCCCTGCCTACCTGGGATACACAAACCCTGTCTGGGATGGTGCTAACACCGCCCTCGACAGGAAACCCTTTGTCCAAGCTCCCTCCGCTGGAAGGTCTCCCAGCAGCAGGAGGTCAGACTTGTGTCTGGTGGCAGCATCCATTTTGTGATGCTGAGGCTTGAGTCAACTTTTAACCGGGGTTCAAGGTTACTTCCATGTCGTGCCCCTCTAAAAGGGGGGGAATGCTAACCCCGTCGCCAGAATTGGCGAGGGGTTCGTATTCCCATTCGTATGACACCTTACTCGACATGTGTGGGTGATGCGATGCCAAAGTTAGCAAATAACCGCAAGGATTATAATGCATTTTAAAGTAGTTGGCACGCGTCACCATGGAACGGCTATTAGGACTTGGTACCGTAAGCCGTCGACGGGCTCAGCTCGCGCCAGAGCACCATCCCACATGATTCCCCGCACTCAGCCTTCAGGATTGATAAGGCCTGCCATAGGAGTGACTGATAGGAATCCATGTGTCCATTCTAGGGTTAGGTATAGGAATACTACACCTACAGCAACGGGTGATTACACCACTTTGCCCCAGCTGTCGTGCAGCCAGTTGTCAGATTTGGGCGGCCATCCAGGGGTGGCATAATACATGCTGCAGCCCCTGGTAGGCCCTGGGTACACCGATGCCCTGGATACCTGTGGTATGCTGATACAGGGACTGACAAGGCGGCCCAGTTCCAATTAGTGGATGCACCTAGTGTACAAGTGTGTTAATTTCGAGAGAGAACAGCTAGGCTGTGGGTCTGATTGGCAGGCCCACAGCCAGGGAAAGTCGTAAACCAATGAAGCAAAAGCAAAAATCTGGGTGATCATAGGATTTCAGACCCTACTCTCCTACACATGCCACCCGGTACCCGGAAGCCATCTCTCTGAGGACCGTGACGGCCCCTGTGGTGGGACGTGCACTGATGGGAATTTTCTCCCGAGTGGGATTCCCTCTAGAGGTGGTGTCTGACCGAGGTACCAATTTCATGTCCAAATACATGAAATCCCTTTGGCAAGAGTGTGGTATAACCTACAAATTCACCACCCCTTACCACCCCCAAGGTAACGGTTTGGTTGAGAGATTCAACCGAACCCTCAAAGGCATGATAATGGGCCTAGAAGGACCCATGAGGCGTAAGTGGGACGTCCTCTTACCATGCCTTCTCTTTGCTTACCGTGAGGTGCCACAGAAGTCTCTAGGGTTCAGACCCTTTGAGCTCCTGTATAGCCACCCAGTGAGAGGACCTCTAAGTTTGGTCAAGGAAGGCTGGGAGCAATCTCCCAGGAAACCTCCCCAGAATGTATATAGCTACATGCTGGCCTTCAGGAATCAGACTAGGCGATTCAGGCAACTTGCTGAGGCAAATCTGGAAGCCAGCCAGGAGGAGATGAAGCGATGGTACGACCAGAATGCCACTCTGGTAGAGCTTCAGCCTGGACAGAAGGTGTGGGTCTTGGCCCCCGTGGAGCCTTGTGCGCTCCAGGATAAGTGGACCGGTCCCTTTGAGGTGGTGGAGCGCAAGAGTCCTGTTACCTATTTGGTGGACTTGCGGTCTCCAAGGAACCCCTTAAGGGTCCTTCATGTCAACCGCCTCAAGCCCCACTTGGAGAGGTCCCAAGTGGGCATGCTCTTGGCAACAGATGCTGGGATGGAAGAGGAGACCAAGCCTCTTCCTGACCTCCTGTCAGCCCAGGAGCAAGATGGGTCAGTGGATGGCGTCATCCTCTCTTCCTCCCTGACCCCGGAGCAACAGAATGATTGTCGCCAGCTGCTGGGACAATTCTCTGATCTGTTTTCCCTGGTTCCCGGTGTCACTGATTGGTGCATCCATGATGTGGACACCGGGGATAGTACACCTGTGAGGCACAAGGCCTACAGACTGACTGACAGGGTGAGGGCATGCATCAAGGAGGAGGTCTCCAAGATGTTTGCACTCGGGGTAATTGAGTCCTCAAGCAGTCCTTGGGCCAGCCCAGTGGTCTTGGTCCCAAAGGCTGCAGCGCCGGGAGCCACACCCGAACTCCGGTTCTGTGTGGACTACAGAGGACTCAATTCAGTCACCAGTACTGACGCACACCCCATCCCCAGAGCTGATGAGCTCATAGATCGGCTAGGGGCTGCCAACTACCTCAGCACGTTTGATTTAACGTCTGGGTACTGGCAGATCGCCTTGACCGATGGGGCCAAAGAGAGGTCAGCATTTTCCACCCCAGATGGCCACTACCAGTTCCGGGTTATGCCCTTTGGAATGAAGAATGCCAATGCCACCTTCCAGAGGTTGGTCAACCAGGTGTTGGCTGGACTGGACTCGTTCAGTGCTGCCTACCTGGATGACATCGCAGTGTTCAGCTCCACATGGGAAGAACACCTGCGCCACCTCTGGGAAGTGTTGATGGCGCTGCGGAGGGCAGGCCTCACGATCAAGGCGAGTAAGTGCCAGATTGGGCAGGGTTCCGTGGTGTACTTGGGGCACCAGGTTGGGAGCGGCCAGGTGGCGCCTCTTCTACGCAAAATAGAAACCATCCTGAATTGGGAGTCGCCCAAAACCCAGACAGAGGTGAGAGCCTTCCTAGGTCTCACCGGGTACTACAGGAGGTTTGTCAAGGGGTATGGCAACATTGTTGCCCCCTTGACAGCGCTGACTTATAGGAAGCAGCCCACAAAAGTGATTTGGGTTGACACCTGTCAGAAAGCTTTTGAGGCCCTGAAAGCTGCTATGTGCATGGCGCCCGTGCTCTTGGCTCCCAACTTCTCCAAAGAGTTTATCGTTCAGACAGACGCTTCAGAGCATGGTGTGGGGGCTGTTCTTTCACAGATTAATGGTGGTCGACTGGTTGTTTTTCAGTGCATTCTGGGATCTGGACGTACCTGGAAGACCCGCCCCGTACCTGGAAACACGAGAGGTTTGATGGCGACGTGAGGCTCGGCGTCTTGGCGTTCTCATTCTTGCCCCTCTGCTAAACCTCCTCTGATGCTTGGAGCCTCGAGATTGCTGGGACTGGTCGAGCCGGAGTTGTGTTTGAGGCCCGCTGTCTGTTCTGCATTCTTTAGGATTCTTTCGGATTCTACTGAGGGGATGTGCTGCTCGAGGGCTGGTACCTTGGAGTCAGTTCCCGCTTCCACTCTGGTTTGATCGCTGAGGCTCTCCTGTGGGCTGCTCGTGTGTCGGCTTGTTGGATCCGGAGGGCTGAGGGAGAAGGTAAACTTGGTGACACTCCGACAATTTGACTGTACAGAAGTGAAGACGATCCCTATCAGGGGTTGGGTTTATTTCTTTTTTTTTTTTTTCCGGGGGGTTTGTTGAAATACCCAAAAACTGGACTGAAGTGAACTGGAGGTGATTAGGAGTAGATAGAAAGCGGACTTTCTTTCAAGGGGAAGGTGCACTGGATGCATTGGGTGTCGTCTTTGTCAGTTAATCATATATATTGTGACAGGGAAACCTTAATCTGTGAAACCTGAGTCCGTGAAGCCTGCCTTCGTGCTGGGAGACTCACTCGCTGTTCTGACTTGCCATCCAGCGCCGCTATCGCCGCTACTGGGCTCTTTCCTGCTGTGGGTCTCTCCCCCCCCCCCCCCCCCCCCCCCCCCCCCCCCACCCTGCCGCTACTGCATTTCGCGGCTGAGAGCGGGGGAGACTACAATACCCAGACTTCTTTGCGGGCCCTGACGCCACCTACGCGCCCGGAGGCGCACAAAAGTCCGCGGCTCCCTCCGCGTCGTGGGACGCGCGCGGGCGGCGCCGGGCTAAGCCCGGGCAAAGGGCGGGCTGTCTGTGGCTGGCCGAGGCTGGGCTGGGCCCACTCCTTGAACACTGACATTGTCGTACCACAAGTGCTTGTCCGTGAGTCTATCTTTGTTTTTCAGTATAAGACCATAGTGGCTGTTGAGTATTGCATGTCCCAGCTGTCACCATTCATTTTCCCTTGGTGTATGTAAGGTATTTATCATTATACTACCATGTCACAAACCACTCCTCAAAGAAGAACTTCGTTATTGGGTGGGTCAGTACGGGGTACTTTGGACAATTTTATAACAAGGGCCACGTCAGTACTTGAAAAGGAGATCGCCATGGTGGAACGACGCCTATCGTCGGAGCATTTAATGAACAAACGCTCCTCAATTGGCACTATTCAGATGGCTACTTCACCGGCCCCAGTCCTTCCTGTTCCCCGCCTGATAACTAACACCTCAAACGATCATGGTAGTTTCTCACCCACTCAAGATGCAAATCTTCTTGCAAACCCCCAAATAGATTCTACATCGCTTATTCCCAATTTTCCTCCGACTCTTCCACTTAAGGTTACAACATCAGCTACATTGTTTACCAGTGCTGCCAGTAGTACTCCCCAACTAAAATCAAAACTTAGGGGACCTACTGTTGCAGCTCCTCCATTAAAAAAAAGAAAGAGGAAGGGGAAAAAGCAAAATAAACCTAACACATCTTCCACCAAAATTTCCTCATCAGTGAAAAATCACGAAACTACTGATTCTCTGTCTGTTACTGATCTACAACCCCCGATTAATCAATCAGATTCCTATCACTTAGACTCTTTGTTGGGCGAACTGATGGGCCGCCTGGAGCTGCTTTTGAAATCACTTTTTCTCCCACTCCTTGAGAGGACAAAAGAAGTTTCTAAACAACTTGGGTCCATAGAGAAGTTGATCACAAACAACACTGTTCAAATTAAAAACGCACTGTCTGAGAATCTAGCCCCTTTAAAAACTTCTATTCATCCCAAACCACCTTTATCTAAGGAGGACGGACGGACGGACAGGGCTGGAGGTGGAATTTTTTTTACCTCCCCCTCCAGCCACTAACGTCCAGTCAATTAATGGAAGGAACAATATAGATTCACAACCTCCCCAGACAGCTGTCAGTTCAAAATTAAATGGGCCATGTGTTCCTGATCCTTTGGCAAACTTTGATGACATAAATAGCCCCCACATAGACTTGCCTCCAGAAGCGGCCCCGTATGCTGTTATTTTGGCAGGAGTCCCGATATTACAGAGAGGCAAAAAAGAGGGTTATTACGACCTAAAAAATAAGGTTATTTATTGGTTAGGGCAAAACAGACCATTACCTTTTAACATCGACGGTGAAATTCTGAATGTCAGAAGACTTGGTTGGGTGGGCCCTCGCCCAAAGGACATTGAGGGGGATGTGATAATTATCAATTTTAGGGACCACAGAGCTACTAGCCACATAATTAACTGGTTTGAGGACTCAACCCAGAGTGGTATCAAAACTTTCGATCTTACCTACTTTTATCCTGAGGCACTATTAAGGAAATCATCAGTGCCCAGATTTTATCAACGATCTAAACTAGGGGGCCCAAATTTTAACATTCCTACGTTCAATCGTTTTTCCGTCCTTAGGGGTTTAGAGGACGTGGACTGACTCCTTATCCGAGAACACATAAGGGCCCCTTATGATCCGGGTTTAAGGGCACAAGAGAGTAGTGATCTTTCCCTCCCTGATTTAAACTTTGTTTCACCCTCTAATAACAAAAAATCGCCATATCAAATGACAAGTCCGGAGTATTACTCGTCGGAAAATGAGCAAGGATTGTTATTACTACCATCAACTCCTTTAACAACGTGTGTGCAGGAGCCCATCAAATCCAAATTAGCGATTGCATTTTTGAATGTAGCGGGGCAACTTTCGGGGAATGATGTCTGGATAAATTTTATTTCAAATTTTAATATCCTGTGTTTGCAGGAAACATGGACAACAACTGCATTTCACCTAGATGGGTTTAGAACTTTTCACCCGCCCAAACCTCTAAATCTGGCAGGGCCAAGGGTGGACTTACCATTTACATATCAAACCTGATTAAGATACATGAGATTGGGGTTGTTAAATTTGAAGCTAATTTTCAAATCCTTAGTTTTAGTACCAATGCAAAGGACTCTTTCCTATTGGTTAACTTTTACAACAATCTCTCTGACCTCGATGCAGTAGAAGTAATTAACAATATCTGCTCCTTGATATTATCCATAACACGAAAGTCATCTAAAGAGGTTACTATTATATGGGGAGGTGATTTTAATTTGTATCCTTGTTGTTTTTCAAACCAACCCATATGTGGCCTAACCGATGAGTTCGATAATCCTATCTCTCACTTTGAACACTCTACTTTTGGCAGCATTCTAAACTAAATTATGTATAACCTAGATATGGAAATTGCCAACAACTTTGCCAATCCAACTCAGAAAATGGCCCCAACTTTCCATGGGCGAGGCTGCAATTCTACCATTGACTACATTCTAATGTCAAATGGTGCATTAAAAAGGGATACTGTTTTTTACATCCATCAGATGGTACTGAGTGATCACTATCCCCTCAGTATTACTCTCCCCCTTTCTGATAGGCCCAATGTTAAAATTGCTAGCCTTCTGGATGAAAATGCCCTAGTTTTAGCCACTCTTAATGGTTATTCTTTGAAATGGGCCATGGCTGACTCTAACAAAATAACTAATAGTGTGGTAAGTCACTGTACATCAGTGGCATTATACGGAGCAGGTGTCTGGGGCCATGTAGCTGTGGGCCCCATTCATGTAGTAGAAAATTGTTTTCTCAGATACCTTCTCGCTTTGCCGCCTTCTGCGGCGAATTATTCTTCCCACCTAGAACTGGGTCTTCCTTATATTACAGACCTGGTGAGAATCCAGCCGTTGTTATTGTGGCACCGAATTTGGTCATCAGAAAAAACAGTTTTTACTCAAAAAATTATTCAAGACTGTTTAGCCCTTGAAAATGTACATAGATCAAAGTGGCTGGTCTATGTCAAAAGATTTTTAACTGACCTCGGGTTAGTAGAATACTATGTCGAACCTACCTCGATCTCTGAGTTATCAAGGAAGTCTTTTTATAATCTTTGCCTAAATCATCTCGAGGAGTTACGGCTTAACTCAGAGGTCATGAAGCAATCAGCCAGACACAGCCTCACAGTTCAGACAACTTTCGGGATTCAGCCATACCTAACTTTTAGCATAACGTCATACGAATTGTTTTTATTGGTTAGGTTTAAGTTGAACCTTTTTCATCGTTTAGTTGCTTTTCCGTTGGGAAGTAACTGGGAGAAAATTTTACTGCCCTGCCCTTGTGACGGGAGCTCCTCCCAGTCTACTATTCATACCATTCTTTTTTGTAAATACTACTCGGACCACCGGAGAAAACTACTTATACCACTGCTAAAGCGTGAGGGCTTCCGAACTTGCCGCCCAGCATTACTTTTTTTACAATCACTGGAGGGCGAGAGTCTGGTCTATACTGTCTCAAATTTTTTAAAATATATCATGCGGCATAGACCAAACCTAGGCTGATCTTATACATTTGTTTCTAAAGTTAGCAATATTGTTCAAATCAATTTGAGGCCTGTTTCTTAGACACTTTTAATTCATTGTTATTTTAAATTTGTGATGAAATTGCTGTGATAAATTCTGTCCTTTGTATTTTAACTTAAGTGTAAATTTTTTAACTGTTGTCTCTTTTAAAAATGTATAGTGTGGTAAGTGACGTTTATTCGTCCATTATGAAATGCTTGGACCTGACTACCACAGATGCTGATGTTATGATTAATTTCAACATCGTGATCCAGGCAATTCATAAAGCCCTAATAGTAAAAAAGAAGAAACACGCAGGGATCAAGCAGGGCTGGTTTAATCATTCTTGCACAGTAGCATACTCCAAATTAAAATCTGCGCTGCATAAAACAGTTAGGGACCCTACTGAGATATCGGAATTGAGGAGGGCCTATAAACTCGCTATTAAAACAAGAAAATCTGAGTTAAAAAGCCAGCTCTGGGATCAGCTACATGATAGTTGTGCCTGTAAAAACAGTGCTGCTTTTTGGAAAGTCGTAAAATCTCCATTTCTGACGGAAAATGATTGCTCCCCAAAAGTGGAGGTGGCCATAGACGAAAATGATTGGGTAGCATATTTCTCTAAGATCTTTACATCTGATGAGCAAGTGAGCTCTATAGGTGAAAGTAATTGCCAACTGGTCTTGTCATCTCCCAATAACTTAACTATTTCCTTAGATCAGGTTACTCGAGCCTCAAGTGCTTGTAAGAAAGGGAAGGCCCCAGGACCTGACGGAGTACCAATAGACTTTTTTAAAATTCATGTTGACCTTTGGATTCCTTTGCTGACCAGGGCTTTTAATTCTTTGTGCATCGTTGGCATACCTGAGTCATGGAAGAAATCCATACTGGTCCCAATTTTTAAGAAAGGGGACAGGTGCTTAGTTTCCTGCTATCGACCTATTTCCCTCCTGGATTCTACTGGGAAAATGATGGGCAGGATAATTCTTGGTCGTATGCAGGAATGGGCCGAGGAAAATAACATCCTGTCCGACTTACAATTTGGATTTCGCGAAGGTATGGGGACCATAGACCAAGCCTTAAATCTCTCATTGTTGATCGATAAATATGTAAACATCAAGGCTGGAGCGCTTTATATGGTCTATGTTGACTTATCGGCAGCATTTGACTGTGTGAGTCACTCAAAATTATGGACCATCCTATTAGAATTGGGGTTGGACCAAACTATAGTTACCTTTGTGAGGGAACTCTATAGCAATGCGACTGCCAGGGTAAGGTTCGGGACCAGTGGAGAACTCACCGCGCCGTTCGGCGTGGAGAGGGGTGTTAGACAAGGCTGCGTCCTCGCTCCATTCCTCTTCACCCTCTACACAAATGGCTTGGAGAGGGAGATGCTGAATGGAGCTCAGGACCTTCCTATGGCAGCCAATCGCCCTATACCAGCACTCCTGTACGCGGACGACGCGGTGATACTGGCCCGTACTCCAAACGAACTCCAGAGAGCCTTAAATAATTATGCCTCTTTCATGGCTAACCTAGATCTAAAAATCAATATAGGAAAAACTTTTGTTATGAATGCGGGCAAAACAACTAAAACTAAAACTAGGGCCATTTATATGAATAAAGAAAAAATATTGACCACTGACAAGTATTCCTACCTTGGTGTCACGATTGACCACAAACTAAGCTGGAAACCGGCCATAGAGGTGAGGAAACTCCAATTTATGAGAACAAAAAATGCACTGGTAAACTTTTCTAGGAAGTTGGGAAGAAAACCACCGCTCGAAATGGTCAAAATCTATAAAGCCAAATGTACATCAGTGGCATTATACGGAGCAGGTGTCTGGGGCCATGTAGCTGTGGGCCCCATTCAGGTAGTAGAAAATTGTTTTCTCAGATACCTTCTCGCTTTGCCGCCTTCTGCGGCGAATTATTCTTCCCACCTAGAACTGGGTCTTCCTTATATTACAGACCTGGTGAGAATCCAGCCGTTGTTATTGTGGCACCGAATTTGGTCATCAGAAAAAACTGTTTTTACTCAAAAAATTATTCAAGACTGTTTAGCCCTTGAAAATGTACATAGATCAAAGTGGCTGGTCTATGTCAAAAGATTTTTAACTGACCTCGGGTTAGTAGAATACTATGTCGAACCTACCTCGATCTCTGAGTTATCAAGGAAGTCTTTTTATAATCTTTGCCTAAATCATCTCGAGGAGTTACGGCTTAACTCAGAGGTCATGAAGCAATCAGCCAGACACAGCCTCACAGTTCAGACAACTTTCGGGATTCAGCCATACCTAACTTTTAGCATAACGTCATACGAATTGTTTTTATTGGTTAGGTTTAGGTTGAACCTTTTTCATCGTTTAGTTGCTTTTCCGTTGGGAAGTAACTGGGAGAAAATTTTACTGCCCTGCCCTTGTGACGGGAGCTTCTCCCAGTCTACTATTCATACCATTCTTTTTTGTAAATACTACTCGGACCACCGGAGAAAACTACTTATACCACTGCTAAAGCGTGAGGGCTTCCGAACTTGCCGCCCAGCATTACTTTTTTTACAATCACTGGAGGGCGAGAGTCTGGTCTATACTGTCTCAAATTTTTTAAAATATATCATGCGGCATAGACCAAACCTAGGCTGATCTTATACATTTGTTTCTAAAGTTAGCAATATTGTTCAAATTAATTTGAGGCCTGTTTCTTAGACACTTTTAATTCATTGTTATTTTAAATTTGTGATGAAATTGCTGTGATAAATTCTGTCCTTTGTATTTTAACTTAAGTTTACATTTTTTAACTGTTGTCTCTTTTAAAAATGTATTCTCTGTGTGTATCTTTTATGACCTTTCCTCGGGAGGTCGAATAAAGAAAGTTTTGAAGTTTTGAAGATTAATGAGGAGGGCCTAGATCAACCTGTAGCCTTTCTTAGCAGGAGGTTACTTCCACGGGAACAGAGATGGAGTGCTATTGAGCGCGAGGCATTTGCTGTGGTCTGGGCGCTGAAGAAGCTAAGACCATACCTGTTTGGGTCTCACTTCCGGGTTCAGACAGACCACAGGCCCCTCAGATGGTTGATGCATATGAGGGGTGAGAATCCAAAGCTATTGAGGTGGTCCATTTCCCTACAGGGTATGGATTTCACGGTGGAACATCGCCCTGGTACAGATCACGCCAATGCTGACGGTCTGTCCAGATTTTTCCGCCTTAGTGATGAGGAACTCCCTGGGGTAGGGTAGTTCTCCCCACTTTTCAGTTGGAGGGGACACGTGTTAGACCTGGCACCTTGGCGTGAGTCTCCCTTCCACTTTTTGTCGCTGTGACTCATGTGTTTTTATGGTGTTGGCCGCTCAGAGCACTGTGCCACTGCCAACCAGTGCCACAGTGCAAGTGCTCCCTATGTAAAATATATATGTCGGTTGGATTCCATGATTGGCTTATTTGGTTTACTATCAGACCCCAGTAAAGTGCACCAGGAGTGCCAGGGCGTGTAAATACAAATACCGCTGGTGGGTTCGCAGCACTGGTTGTGCCACCCACAGAAGCGGCCTGGTAAAATGTATCTTAGGTCTGCCATTGCAGAACCTGCGTGCATGCTGACTGGGCAAGTGCACACTTTCCAGTCCCTAAAACCTTCCCTTAACTTCATATTAGTCACCCCTATGGTAGGCCCAAGGGCAGGGTGCATTGTAAGCATAAGGTAGGACAAGCCCTGATGTGTGTGACATGTCCTAATAGTGAATTACAGCCATTTTCGTTTTTCACTATTGTAAGGCTACCCTGTTCTCATAGGCCAGAATGGGCTGTTAAGATTGTTACATCCTATGATCCTAACAGGCCCAGGGAACATGGTAGAAGATCGAGTTTAGTATGCCTGAACTCAGAATAATAAGGTACATCTTTTAGTAAGGTTTATTTTAATATTCTGCGTTTACAAATGCCGCTTTTAGAAAGCTGGCCTTTGCTTGCCTAACCATTTCAGCCCGCCTCTGCGTGATGTGTATCTGCTGTCTGGCTTGCGTTAGTGACAGGCCTGGGGAAACCCAGATGAGCAGGGCTAGGTAGCCTGGTGGTGAATAGGACGATTGACAGGTAGATGGGTGGGAGGAGTGCACCTGGACTCTGAATAGGACTGTGCTCTGCCACCAGAATGCCGGCTCCGCCCCCTGTGGAGCGTCTGAAGACTCTGCCCTGCACCCTGAATGAAGAAGCCTGCATCGCGTAAACAAAGTGCTCCAGAACTGGAATGAACTAGGCAAGGGCCCCCCTGGCCTGGGAGAACAAAAGAAATGTAGTATAAATGTAGGAGCCCTGCTCCTAAGAAATCAGATCCTGCTACAAGACGAACCTCTGGAAACGCCGCATCCCGCTGGAAAGTGCCCCCGGATGCCTGTCCCCTGAGCCTGCACGCCCAAGGTCTCCAAGTACCGTAGTACGCAACGCCAGGACGACCCCGCATCAGAGATCCCACTGAATGCCCGAGCAGCCTTCGTGCCGACTTCCACAAGATAAAGGTACTGTGCCCGATCACACCGCGAGGTGCACGCTCCCCCTTGGTGCGCCCGCAGAGCGAGTGAGACCCGTTCCCCCAACAGAACCGGGAACGAAGTGCACGGACCTTGTAACAATACGCTGAACTAAGAACTCTTTTTGCCAAGTAATATTGTGGGCCCGTTTTACACGTTATTGGGTCTTGTGATAAATCTGAAATCTATAAACGAAGTCTATTTTTTGATACACCCAGTGTGGAGTCCATTTGTGGGGGTAACATTGGATTGTCGTATGTGATCACAAATGCTTAACCATTACACCTAAGATAATGCCTTGTCTGCTCGCGCCAAGCTACCTAGAGGGTGAGCGGGGGTTATTATTAGAGTGTAACCCCTTACCCTGACTAGAAGAAGGACCCCCTGCTTGTCCCAGGTACTCACCTGTGCCACCCTAACACCCCGATAGACTCTATTCGTGGGCCCGACGGGGTGCTTGTGTAAACGCAGTGGGAGATTCATCAGGTACTGACGGCACACTATGCGGCCCTGTACCGTTCGACGGGGCGCCGGCAGGCGCAGTATCTGGATCGGTTTCTGGAGGCTGCCCTTCTACCCACAGACCCAGATGAGCACCAGGAGTCACTTGAATGCCCCCTCACAGTGGAGGAGATAGGAGACGCGGTGGCCTCTCTGGCTTCCGGCGGAGTACTATAAGGCCTATCGGGAGTCACTAGTGCCCAAGCTACATGCTCTCTGTCTTGCGGCACTCGAAGAGTGCACCTTGCCTGCTTGCATGGGAGAGGCCTATTTGGTATCCCTGCTTAAGCCTGGACGAGACCCTACCAGTTTAGGGTCATACCGCGCCCCCTTGCCCTGCTTAACGCGGACTATAAAATCCTGGCCAAGGTATTGGCGGAACGGCTGGCTCCAACGGTGTCGGTGTTGGTGCACGGAGACCAAAACGGTTTTGTACCTAAGCGTAGCACCTCTCTTAATTTGCGGCAGTTTTTCCGGGTGGCCACTGATAGTGTGCAGCACTGGCCTAGAGCGGGCTGTTTGGTCCTAGATCTTGAAAAGGCCTTTGACTGCCTAGAGTGGGGGTACCTGGTGGCGACACTGTCACACTACGTGTTGGGCCTCGGGTTCCTTCAGATGGCGGCCCTCCTCTACAAGAATCCTGTGGTGAGGGTGAGAACCGGGCCATACATCTGCGACGCCATCCCGATCGGCCGTGAGGCAGGGGTGCCCACTCTCGCCCCTCCTGTTCGCGCTTGCAATAGAGCCTCTAGCTGCCACGCTCCGCAGGGTACTGACGGATGGCATCCCCCTGGGTGATACGACACACCGGGTATCGCTTTATGCGGACGACCTTCTGGTCTTTGTCAGAGATGTGACACGCATCCCGATAGAACTGGAGCGCTCCTTGTCCGACTTTGCCGTTCTTTCAGGTCTCCGTGTGAATGCTGCTAAGTCTTGCCTCTATGCGTTCCGAGCCGAAACCCAGGACCCGCACTACCATCTTGGGGGCGTGCCGGTCCAATGGCAGCCGGATACCTTCCGTTATCTGGGTATCCAGATATATCGGCAACCGGCGGATCTCGTGGAGGGCAATCTGGGCAAAGCAGTGACAGCGGTCAGGACTCTGATGCGGTTTTGGGGCACCCTTCCCCTCACGGTCACGGGGCGACTCACCTTAAGCAAAATGGTGATCTTAACCCGGCTTTTGTACTACTTCGCTAATTTGCCCATTTATATACCGGCATCCTTCTTTGCAGCCCTTGAGCGATCACTTCGGGACTTTATATGGGGTAATGCGCGCCACAGAGTTGCGCTACCCAAGCTATACCTCCCTACTGACCAGGGGGGACTTGCGATGCCGTGCTTTGCACATTATTACCTAGCGGCGCAGTTTCAGTGGGTAGCCCGGTGGTTAGCGGATAGAGGGCGGGATGACACGGCGACTACAGGACGCCCCTCCCCCTTGGCTGACATCATCAAACTGTTCCACCCGGCCGCGAAGGTGACGAGGCCAGTACCCCTCTTAGTGATGGTGGCTTACAAATGCTATCGCCGTTCTCTCTATCTCACTCGGGCCCGAATCCCTTATGCCCTGGCTATACCGATGGAGGGTTCTCCTAGCGGGCGAAGGGTGCTATGTACCTCTGAACTCGCGGACTGGCGTACGGCAGATATACACACACTGGGGGATCTTTACCGGGACGGTGTCCTCCTCCCGTTCGCCTCCTTGGCGGAAGAGACGGGGTTACCGCCCGGCCACTTTCTTCGTCACCGTTCACTGATAACGACGCTGACGAGTCGATTGGGTGATCTTGGAGAGGAACCGGAACAACATCTCACGATGCAATACCTCCATGTAATGGGACGCGGGAGACGCATGATTCGGTGGTTCGCAGCCTCCCTACGTACACATGCAGCGATTAGTTTGGCCCCGCTGCGTCGTAAGTGGGAAGCGGACTTGGCCCGGCCCATGGCCGACAAGGAGTGGGACAGAGTACTGCAGGGCCTGACGAAGATTCCCCGGAATATGCTCTTTCGCCAAATACAATTCTTTATTCTACACAGAGCGTATCTCACGCCCGATTCCGTCAACAGATATTTCCATCGTACGGATGCGGGCTGCCCCCGCTGTGGGGAGCTGGATGCCGGACTGGTCCACATGCTGTGGAGCTGTCCCGCACTGGGTTCGTACTGGCGAATGGTGCAGGGGGCGCTCCGCGCATGTACAGGCTGTCAGATCCCGTTCGAATGGCCGGTCTATTTGTTACACCTCTTTCACAGAACTCCCTCCACGAAAGTCACCTCTCAGTTTATCGACCTGGGGCTAGTGGTGGCAAAGCGACTGCTCACTAAACGCTGGAAGGCAGCTGATCTGCCCCACACGCGGGTATGGCGGGGTTCACTGCTAGTGTGGGCAAAGGTGGAGGGCACGGCCCTCTTGAGGGAAGAAACACTAGGCCTCAGGAAGATGCCAATGGCGAGTCAGTGGGAGGCGCTCTTATAGGCCATGGTGCGACTCGACGGGGATCCTGCAGTGATCTGTCGGGAGCGCGATGGGGGCGCCTCCCGAGAGGGGCCAGACACCAGCCAGCCTAGGGGTGAGGCATGAAGTATTGTACTGAGGGCCTAGCTGTTCAGGTGGGACGCAAAGTAAAGGTGACCATGTTGATCAAACAGTCTGTACAAGGGACACCTGGATGGGGGGTCGGAACAGGGGACAGAATCAGGGGTTACTAGATCATAAGCCGGACTTTGCTGTTGTTGTTTTACCTGGGCATTTGATGTTCTGCCCCATTATTCCATGGTTTGCTAACTGTTTATGGAACCACACTAGGGGTGAGTGGGTGGAATACTAGCGCCTTTCCACGGGAAGGCCTCTCAGTGACATGATATCGAAGGGGACATTGTGGTCACAGTTTCAGTTGAGAGGCCCTCAATGCTGATTAGAGATTAGGTGATGTGCCCGCTCCTATTAACTAATATACACCTGGCTAGATACATACCAATGATTCTATTACTTATGTAAGTTGCTCTGGTCTCAAAGTGTACTGTGAATCTTGTTAAAAGAAATGCCAATAAACAGATTTTATAAATAAATCCGGTCTAGCATGGCCACACGTGAGTGGTAGCTGTGCTTATGTATGAGATCCGACCTAGCATGGTAACGCGTGAGTGGTAGCTGTGCTTATGTGTGAGATCAGGCCTAGCATATGAACGCGTGAGTGGTAACTGTGCTTATGTGTGAGATAAGCCCTAGCATGGTAACACGTGAGTAGTGGCTGTGCTTATGTGTGAGATCAGGCCTAGCATGGGAACGTGTGAGTGGTAGCTGTGCTTATGTGTGAGATCATGCCTAGCATATGAACACATGAGTGGTATCTGTGCTTATGTGTGAGATCCGGCTTAGAGTATGTACGCTTGAGTGGTAGCTGTGCTTATGTGTGAGATCCGGCTTAGAATATGTACGTGTGAGTGGTAGCTGTGCTTATGTGTGAGATCCGGCTTAAAGTATGTGCGCCTGAGTGGTAGCTGTGCTTGTGTGTGAGATCCGCCCTAGCATGGTAATGCATGAGTGGTAGCTGTGTTGAGACAGAAGTTCCTTGTTCCGATTTCATCCCTTTATTAATTTCACCGAGAAATAGACACTAGGCCTATAGCCCGTAGAATCGCTGGGACCCCAAGGAACCACCCAAGTTAGTGACACAGGGGACCCACGTGGACTGTATGCTGTGTGTAAACACAACCGCGGGTTCCCGTTATCTTCTATGGGCAATGTCGCGGTTGGGAATTTAAAGATTAGGGACACTTCTAATCGAGTCAGGACCAAACCCTTTTGGTCTTAAGAAGTTCTAGGGCTAGCACCCACGAGAGCACCGGAGTACTCGAGTTACCTCACCCAGGGAAGCCAAGTGCATAGGTGTCTTTTGGTGTCTGGTCGCGTCGTCGATTTCAATGGGAGCCTGCAAAGAACTGCTGCTGCCGTGAAGAGAAGTGTCCGAAGAGATCCAAGCCTGGCTCTAGGATGGAAGGAACCTGAAAGCAGAGGGGACAGAGTCTGGGTCACTTGCCAGTGACCGAGGGCAGGATGGACCAATGCCCACAAATGTCGGGTGCTTCAGGTGAGTTGATGGGTGTCTTGACTCTTCAGCCACGAGGTCCAGGAGGCGTCGACGAAGTCCACAAGCCGGATTCGAGCTGTCCCACGAAGTCTGTCAAGTACTGCGGTGTCGGCAACCAGAATGGACCCAACAAGCCTTGGCAACGGCAAGTCACTGGAATTTAGAGAGAGGACTGCAGTGCAGACCAGCAAGGTCTGGGGGACTCACCCAGCGAGGGTAAGTCAGGGCACGTCTGGAGCAACCAGGAACGCCCAATCAGAAAAGGAGTTGCCTTCGTGGGGACCTGCTAGCCAACGGGTTAGTGATCGCGAAGGAGCCTCGAGCGGTCGCACTTGAAGCTGGCCCACGGGTCACTCGTGGAGTGGAGGCCAACAATCTTCAGTACAGGAGGTGCTCAAGGCTGGGGCTACTCAGAGCTCAAAGCACAATTTCGAGGAGGACCAGGAAGATAGTGTTGCTGCAAAAGTTCACGGTATCCAGGGGTCACGGTTCCACGTCTCCCACGATAGCCACGGGCCTCAGCTTTGGACTCAGGGTAGCCTCGGGGAAGTCTGGAAATCAACCTCTGGTGATGCAAAGACTTCGGCGTTCCGGCGGGAGCTTCAGCGATGCAGACCGGTCAGTTGCTTCTTTGGTGCCTGCCAAGCAGGGGAGTCACTCCTTGACCCCCAAGGGTGATTTCTTCAGTCTTCTAGTCAGGATAGAACATCGAAGGGCCAGGATATCTGTAGCAGAGTTTGGTCCAGGGTAATCTAAAGTCCTAGGGACTGGATTCCTATACTTATAGTAAGTTTAGGGGATGGACTAACTCTAAGGCCCCACCTATGGGTGGGCCTGGAAAGAGGGGTGGTTACACCCATTTCCTTTGTACAGTTTCGCGCCAGAGCAGTGGCATGTAGCCCCTGCAACCAGTTTGAACTGGACTATGCACAGGGACACCAAATGTGCCCCCAGTGCAGGACTTCAAAGCACCAGAGAGTGCTCCCGCCCAGCCCTAATACACATCAGCCTGTCTGGGGAGGTGGTCACACCTTCCTTCGACAGGAAACATATTGTCCAGGCCTCCCCTGCCGGAGTTTCGTCAGCAGCAGGAGGCCAGACCCGTGTTTGTAGCAGAGGCATCCATTTTGTGATGCCAGGGCTCAGGAAAGTCCTACCAGGTTTAGCCAGTGTGAACATGTCTTTCCCTCTAGAAGAGTGGAATGCTACCCCCGCCGCCAGAACTGGCGGGGGGGGGGGGGTAGTATTCCAAAGCATTTGACACCAAACATGACATGTTTTGATGCAGCCATTCCAAAGTTAGCATTTACCGCGAGGTTATAATGCTCTTAAGAGTATATGGTATGGCTGTATCACAGAACGGCCATAAGGAAGTATTTCCGAAAGCTACAGAGGGGCTCAGCTCATGCTTGGGCGCCCTTACACATAAAACCAAGCACTCTGCCTTCAGGATTGTCAAGGCCTGCCATAGGAGTGGCTTATAGGTTTATATGTGTCTGTATATATGTGTGGATATGGGTAGCCTATACCACTGTAAGGGGTGCAAGCACACCCTTACCCAGGCTGCAGTAGCAGACCTGTGGTGCCATTTTGGAGTGCTTCCCAGGGGTGGCATAATACATGCTTCAGCCCCTGGTAGGCCTCTGAGGTACCTATGCCCTAGGTACATAGTATACCATATACTAGGGGCTTATAAGGCACTCCAGAATCCAATTAGATATGTACCTAATGTACATGCAAACCATTTTACAGAGAAAGCAGATATACTGGGGCCCTGAATAGCAGGATCCCAGTCCAACTAAGTCATAAACCAGCAAAACACCAGGAAAAAAAGTGGGGGCAACCATGTAGTCAGATTCCACCTTCCTACAACTCTGATGATGAGAGCATCCAAGATGCACTTGGCACCATAGTTAATAAAACAAGCCAAACTCGAGTGCACTTATGTGCTATTTGTGAGCACTCTTTTGGGAACACAAGTTCCCCCAAAAAGAGGCGTGGTTCATTCATGACAGTCCATTCTGTGCTACATTGGTTCCCAAATACTTGGTCATCCTGGCCCTGTTGAGGGCTGTTTTGACTTGGGCTCTTTAGATGGGCTGAGTATTCCCATTCTTCTTGATGACTAGCGCTACAGGTCTGCTGGACTCACCTAGACGGAGTAGATAAAATGAATGCAGTCTTTTCATCATCAGGTGATAGACACGATGCAATCAGTAATTTATTGGTTGCACAGAAATGCTAGCATCATACTCAGACTTTTATGGATCCAGAGAAAATAATCTAGTATCAAACATTGACTTATCATAGCTGAACCGCTGCACTGAATCGACCACAACACCAAGACCAAGGGAGAGAGAGGATTAGATCAGACGTCACGCTTCCTCCAAGATCACAAGTCATTAAAAATGCTGTGATGTTCTAAAAAGAAAACTGAACCCGTAAATGTATCTCTGTAATGTATGAGCTTACGCGAGATGATTATCCGTTACAGGATGCACTGTCTCCGTTGCCCACGTGTGAGTGGTGTTCGTGTTAATACACATGTGTTGCACTGTTTTGGTACTTGTGTGTGCGCACAGCACTGCATCCAGTTCTCAAGTGAGAGTGATGTTGGTGTTCACACATGTGTCTTGCTCTGTTTTGGTACTTGTGCGTGTGCACAGAACTGCAGCCATTGCTTACGTGTACACTGTTTTGGTACTTGTGTGTGCGCACAGGACAGTCTCCAGTGTCCACTTGAGTGGTATTTGTGTTCATACACAGTTGTTGCACTGTTTTGGGTACTTGCGTGTCTGCACATCACTGCATCCAGTGCTCATGTGTGAGTGGTGTTGGTGTTCATACACGTGCGTTGCACTGTTTTGGTACTCGTGTGTGTGCACAGCACTGCATCCAGTGCTCACGTGTGAGTGGTGTTGGTGTTCATACACGTGTGTTGCACTGTTTTGGTACTCGTGTGTGTGCACAGCACTGCATCCAGTGCTCGTGTGAGTGGTTTGTGTTCATACACATGTGTTGCACTGTTTCGGTACTTGTGTGTGCGCACAGCATTGCATCCAGTACTCACGTGTGAGTGGTGATTGTGTTCATACACGTGTGTTGCTCTGTTTGGGTACTTCTGTATGTGTGCACAGCACTGCATCCACTGCTCACGTGTGAGTGGTGTTTGTGTTCATACATGTGTGTTGCTCTGTTTGGGTTCTTTTGTGTGTGTGTGCACAGCACTGCATCCAGTGCTCACGTGCGAGTGGTATGTGTTCATACATGTGTGTTGCAATATTTTGGTACTTGTGTGTGTGCACAGCACTGCATCCAATGCTCACGTGTGAGTGGTATGTGTTCATACATGTGTGTTGCACTGTTTTGGTACTTGTGTGTGTGTGCACACCCTGCCTCCAGTGCTCACGTGTGAGTGGTGTTTCATACACGTATCTTGCTCTGTTGGGGTACTTGTGTGTGTGCACAGCACTGCATCCAGTGCTCACGTGTGAGTGGTGTTTCATACACGTGTGTTGCACTGTTTTGGTACTTGTGTGTGTGCACAGCACTGCATCCAGTGCTCACGTGAGAGTGGTGTTTCATACATGTGTGTTGTACTGTTTTGGTACTTGTGTGTGCACAGCACTGCATCCAGTGCTCACGTGTGAGTGGTGTTTGTGTTCATACACGTGTGTTGCACTGTTTTGGTACTTGTGTGTGTGCATACCCTGCCTCCAGTGCTCAAGAGTGATCATTTCTTCTGAGCGCTCTTCCATCCTTTCTTGTATACAATGTAAATTATCTACAGGACAACTGGAACTATGCGATGCTTTGGAATTTTCTGCATAATTATGAATTTTCCACAAAAGCTATCATCATCTGCATAAGTTATACATTTAAAAAAACAAGGTTTCTAGTTCAAACAAATCAAAAGTTGCTTAAAACATTGCTCTACTTGTTGCAGTGCAGAGCAAGGACGTTCACCGCGCATTACATGTGCCCTCTCCTTTGCTGATTCTCACATGCAGGTGTTAAACTGATACTAATGACTTCCAACATCTGCCCAGACAGAAATAGAGATACTGCCACATAATGTGGCATTGTGCTGCATAATTTGCCTTTACTTGCCACATAATTTAGGTATCCGTGCCTCATAATTTGTTCCTCCCCTGCAGCATACCTTCAGTGACCCTGTTCAAATAAACTGCCCTTAACAGTTGTCTGCAAAGGGCTCAGCTGCCTGTTTGGTGCCATAGAAATACTGTTAATTAGAGAGACTTGTGTTCTTATGTATGTTGTACATAGTGTGCGTATGAGCGATCTGAACTTTTGTATGCGCTGTGTCTAGTGTGCATATGAGAGTGTTATGTGAGTGTTAATGTGCACTATTGTAGCATGCACATGTCCCTGGTATCGGTTAACCATGTAGGCGCTGTGCTGTCTGTAATTTGTTAAGGGGGTCGGGTATATGCCTGGAAGGCACATTCTGTGTTGAATTTCTGTCGCCGCATACATCGAGAGGGTGTTTCCTTGCTGTGGGTGAAGTGTTTGACTCAGGCTGGTGTTGATGCACATACTTGTGCATATGTATTGGCCGTGTGGGTGTAACAGTCGCCACACGTCTGTTTCCTAATTGTGTCATCTCTCTAATCACAGGCACCACCTCCAAGATGACGTTCGCCAGGACCTGTACAAAGCAGCCAATGATTGGGTGAAGGCCATTGGCAAACACCGTCCCTTCATGGGTGGGGAGCAGCCCAACCTCGCTGATCTGGTGAGCAAAGGTTTAGGGAGCTGTCAGTCCCATCAGGGAGGGAGACGTGCGGATATATATGTTCGAGGCATATGGGCGGCAGATTATACACTGTGCATAGCTCGCCATCTGGTGTTGGGCCCGGATGTTTGCAGTTTGTTTTTCCTCTTGGAAAGTCTTTGGAAGTCATGAGGTTGGTGACTCCTCCTTCGGTTCGTATTGCGCATGGGCTTCGGCTCCATCCTCAGATTGTTTTTTTCCGCCATCGGGCTCGGATGTAATACTTCGCGCTCCGGTTCCGAACTTTTCCAGTTCAACGATCGACGCAAAAATCCTCGCTCATCGAGCTCATTCAGATAATAAATCATCTTAATCACCTTCTCTTCGGCACTTCTTCGATTCCGGTCGTCGACGGCGGCCTTCGGGCCTATTCCGGCTCCAGTCTCGGCTGATGGAAAGAACTCCCTTCAAGAAGTGCCCTCGATGTGGGTCCAAGTTTCCCCACACCGATCTTCATGAGGTGTGCAACCTCTGCCTCTCCCCTGAACACGAGGCTCGAGACTGTCCCGCCTGCAAGTCTTTTAGATCAAAAAAGACTATTCGAGATCGAAGGGCCAGACGCAACATGGCGCACTCCTCGACCTCCGCTCCAGTCGACATCTTCGGGGACGACGTCGAAGCTCCGGGACAGCAAAACATCGAACAGGAGGACGACGACCTCATCAGCGCTTCCGAGGCCGACGACTCAGATGTGGAGGACATCACCCCGGCGCAGCGGGTCGTGAGTACAATACCCCCTCCCACGCCGATACCGAAAAAGGCTCCGGTCACACCTTCACCTCCGGGCCTAGGCAAGACCAAGGACACTGCTTCTCACACCCCACCTTCGGGCCCGGTAAAGAAGCCTATTAAGCCTTCCGGCAGCTCTGGCTCGAGCCAGCTGACCACCGGTGCCGAAAAACACCCTTCGGCACCGAAGAAAAAATCGGCCTCCACCTCCACACCGAACCCGGCACCAAAGCCTTCGGTGTCGAAGCCTACTCTTCCAGCGCCGACCGAACATCACAAGGCCCTCGGCACCGACCCAAAAATCGGAGGTTCCAAAGAAGCACGGCTTAGATAAGCCTAAAAAGCCGTCGGCCCCGAAAACTTCGGCGCCGACCGAACAACCAGTGTCGCAGGAACGTTTCACACCGGATCCTCTGCAAAAAACACTCACCAAGGATCCAAAAACTGGACACTTGACATTGTCTTAAAAAAAGAGACACTTGGACAAACCAGCTCCACCTCCACCTCCAAAAAGGAAAGACATTGCTACCTCTCCTTTCAGGGTGCCTTCCCCACCTCTTCCACCCTCCCCACCTCCACCCCCTCCACCTCATCGTTCCCCCACCTTGTCTCCTGTCCCAGACGATTTGGGAGACCCTTATTATGATCCAGCAGATGTGCCACAAGACCCCACCCCTACTGGATCTCCAGACCCATGGGACGACTATAACAATCCGGACATCCCAGATGTCCCACAGGATGACCTTTACCCATCTAGGCCATCCCCACAGGAAGATTCCTTAGGCTTTCACCACTTGTTACAAAGGGCGGCACACTACCACGGGGTGGAGTTACATACTGACCCAGTGGAGGAAGATTTTCTCCTAGACACCTTCGACGATGCACATAGGTCTACTGCCATTCTACCTATGTTAAAGGGCGTAATTTAACATGCACCTGAGGTTTTTAAAGACCCAGTCAGGGCCAGGGTCCTAAACCCTCGTATAGAGAAAAAATACAAAGCCGCCCCCACAGACCCTTCATACATTAAAGGCCCTGCACCATTGGATTCCCTAGTGGTATCTACAGCTAGGAAGCGCTCAAATTCTCAGGCGTCAGGCGAAGCACCACCACCTGACAAAGAGTCCAAGCTCCTAGACGCGTCAGGGAAGCGCACTGAGTCACAAGCCGCCAATATATGGCGTATCGCCAATACGCAAGCGCTGTTGGCCCGATACGACAGGGCGCATTATGATGAGCTAGAGACCATCATGCACCATCTCCCTGAAAAGTACAAGACTAGGGCTAATGAATTGATCCAAGAGGGAAAAACAATAACTAATACCTCTGTACGCTGTGCCCTAGATGCAGCAGATACAGCCTCCAGGGCCATAAACACCAGTGTCCTTCTCCGTCGCCATGCCTGGCTCAGAGTTTCAGGTTTTAAACCTGAGGTACAAGCCTCTATATTAAACCACCCATTCGACCAAGATCATCTGATTGGCCCCAAAGTTGATGAAGCCCTCGAAAAGATGAAGAAAGATACTGACACGGTGAAATCCATAGGAGCCCTGCAGTCACATACTCCCAGGCGCTCTTTTCGCCGCTCTTCCTTTCGAGGCACGGGCAGAGGCTACTCCTCGGATAGTGCATCCACGTCCTACAAATCCCCTCCTCAATCTACCTTCACAAAGGGTTATCAAAGAGGCGGATACAGTGGCAATAATAATAAGGGCAGAGGCAAGACAAATACCGCCCGCTCTGCCACACCTCCTACCCAATGACTTTCCCCCGCTCCCTCCAGACCATTCCACTCCGGTCGGGGGCAGAATACAACATTTCCTTCACATCTGGGAGACAATCACCTCAGACAGATGGGTGACCCAAATTATTCAGTCAGGGTATTGCCTAGAATTAACATCTACCCCCCCAAACATTCCACCCAGGCACCACCCTATGTCTCAAGAACATACTGCGCTACTAAAACAGGAGGTGATCTCCCTCCTGCAAAAAGGAGCCATAGAACAGGTCCCCATAAATCAACAAAATTTAGGGGTCTACTCCCTGTACTTTCTGATTCCAAAGACAGACGATACTCTACGACCTATCCTAGATCTCAGACCTCTAAACACTTACATACATTCAGACCATTTTCACATGGTAACCCTTCAACAGGTTCTTCCACTCCTCTCCCAGAACGATTTTCTCACCACTCTGGACTTGAAAGACGCATACTTTCACATCCCAGTACACCAGTCTCACAGAAAGTACCCCAGATTTGTGGTGGATGGGCAACACTACCAGTTCAAGGTGCTCCCGTTCGTGGTAACAACAGCACCAAGGGTATTCACCAAGTGCCTAGCAGTAGTGGCGGCACACCTCAGAAGACAGCACATTCACGTCTTCCCGTATCTGGACGACTGGCTAATAAAAGCCACGTCCTACCAACAATGTGTGCAACATACCGCCGCTACAGTCCAACTACTTCACCAGCTAGGTTTCACGGTGAACCATCAAAAATCCCACCTGGTACCATCACACACAAAACAATACCTCGGTGCCACCATAGACACCTCAAAAGCCATAGCCTATCCCAATCCTGCCAGGATTGCAAAAATACAGGCTCTGCGTCAAAAATTCATATGTCAACACTCTCTCCCAGCAAGAGTGTTTATACAACTGATAGGGATGATGGCCTCTTGCATCTTTATAGTGCCCCATGCAAGACTCCAAATGCATCCACTCCAAGAGTGCTTAGCGCGCCAGTGGAACCAGGCCCAGGGACAACTGACAGATCTGGTGTTGGTAGACGGTCGCACCCATCGCTCTCTGCAGTGGTGGAACACTACAAACCTTTCCAGAGGTCGACCGTTCCTGGACCCGGTCCCACAAATAATCCTAACAGACGCATCGCTCTCCGGCTGGGGAGCTCATCTGTTACATCTCACAGCACAGGGCACATGGACGCCGCAACAGAAGTTACTCCACATCAACCATCTGGAGTTTCTGGCAATCTTCCTCGCCCTAAAAACCTTCCAGACGCAGATTTCAGGCAAGGCAGTCCTCATTCGCACAGACAACATGACTGCCATGTACTACATTCAAAAACAGGGGGGCACACACTCTCCACAGCTCTCTCAATTAGCACAGAGCATTTGGAGATGGGCAATTCCACAGAAGATCTTTCTCCTGGCCCAACACGTCCCAGGAGTCCAAAACACCGTGGCAGATCTGCTCAGCAGACAGACGCAGCAGATCCACGAGTGGGAACTTCACCCACAGGTTCTTCACCCGTTCTTTCAGAAGGGGGGGCATCCACACATAGACCTATTCGCCACCCACGAAAACAAAAAATGCCCAAGCTTCGCCGCCAGATATCCACACCCATTGTCCAAAGGCAATGCGATATGGATGAACTGGTCAAACAAATTTGCATACGCTTTTCCACCTCTCCCGCTAATTCCATTAGTGGTGCGAAAGCTACAACAGCATTCCCTAACACTGATCCTAGTAGCTCCAACATGGGCCAGACAACCGTGGTACACCACACTGCTGGAACTCTCAGTAGTACCACACCAAAAGCTACACCTCTCGCCATGCCTCCTAACCCAGAACCATGGAGAGATCAGGCACCCGGACCCAGCTCAGCTCAACCTTGCGATCTGGCTCCTGAGGTCCTAGAATTCGGATACCTTAATCTTCCCCCCGATTGCATGAATATTATCAGGGAAGCTAGACGCCCTACTACTAGGGCATGCTATGCTGCAAAGTGGAAAAGATTGGTTGTTTACTGCCACAACAACACAATCAATCCTTTAAATGTATCCATACAGCACATTATATGTTACTTACTCTATCTACAAAGGTGTAACCTAGCATATACATCCATTCGGTTACACCTCGCTGCAATTGCTGCTTATTTACAGAACAGGCAGCACCTATCACTCTTCAGGGTGCCTGCCATCAAGGCCTTTATGGAAGGCCTCAAAAGAGTAATTCCACCCAGAGTGCCACCCTCACCTGTCTGGAACTTGAATATAGTTCTCACACGGTTAATGGGACCCTCTTTCGAACCATTACATAAATGTGAGCTCCAATTTCTCACATGGAAAACAGCTTTTCTAGTGGCCATCACTTCCCTCAGAAGGGTCAGTGAAATACAAGCACTCACTATACAGGAACCTTTTCTCCAAATGCATCAGAACAAGGTTGTACTCCGCACCAACCCAAAATTTCTACCCAAAGTCATTTCTCCATTCCATCTAAACCAGTCGGTAGAATTACCAGTCTTTTTCTCACAACCCCAAACCATTGCGGAAAGGGCTTTACACACACTGGATGTAAAAAGGGCTTTCCTTTACTACATCCAAAGGACACAACCTTTCAGGAAAACCAAACAGCTATGTGTCTCCTTCTCTCCACCACATAAAGGCAACCCTATTTCTAAATCAGGGATAGCTAGGTGGATTGTAAAATGCATACAGATTTGCTACCACAAAGCAAAACAAACGCTATCCGTTCCCCCTAAAGCCCACTCTACACGTAAAATAGGGGCTTCAATGTCTTTTCTAGGGAACATCCCATTAGATGATATCTGCAAAGCAGCTACATGGTCAACGCCGCACACTTTCACTAAACACTATTGTGTAGATGTGCAAACTAAGCAACAAGCTAGTGTGGGCCAGGTTGTACTCAAAACATTATTTCAAACCACTGCAACAGATACGGGTGGTCGCCGCTAAGGATGGGTACTGCTATATAATCTAGGCACAAGTGTGTAATCTGCAGCTCATATGCCTCGAACGGAATATGCTACTTACCAGTATGCATCTGTTCTTGGCATGTAGAGCTGCAGATCTACACACGCCTCCCCGGCTACCTGTATCTGTTCCAGTCGTTCTTATTTAGATACAACACACACATGGGCATCTTCACTGTTATTACTACACTCCATCTTTCCCTGCTGGCGAAAAACAATCTGAGGATGGAGCCGAAGCCCATGCGCAATACGATCCAAAGGAGGAGTCACATAACTCGTGACTTCCAAAGACTTTCCAAGAGGAAAAACAACTGCAAACATCCGGGCCCAACACCAGATGGCGATCTATGCACAGTGTGTAGATCTGCAGCTCTACATGCCAAGAACAGATGCATACTGGTAAGTAGCATTTGCCTTTTCCCAAAGCAGTATACAACGTTGCACTGGGTCATTTAATTTAATTAGTTTTATAAAGAGCTTGGTGTTAACTTGTAGCATGTTCTGTTAAAGCATGTGTTTGTTTCCCCTGCAGTAACGTTCCCAACCCCCTAAACTGCACATGGGTCGACGAGAGCATGTTCCCTGAGGTTAGCCTTGCATTGTCTCACTTTTCTGTCTCCGTGCTGTCATCTTTGCATCTCCCTGGCAGACTTCCTCTCTGCTCCCAAGGCCCGCTTTGTGGCAGCGCTTCCTTCCATTAACCCTCTGCTGGCACTCCTCCAGCCCTGGCACAGTTCCACTTATGGTTCAGGCTGAGAATGAGAATCACAAGCCGACTGAGCAATACTTGTTTTTGTTTACACAAACTTTGTAGGGATACCGAGGCTAATGGTCTAATCCTTCTCAGGGAATTCATCCACCCAAGCATATTTGTTGCGTTCTGATACTCGTTTTATCGCTGTTCCCATTATTAATGGAGGAGACTACAAGTACCAGAATGCACAGGAAGAGCCTTGCTGTATGTGCCACTCACACAGGCAAAGGGAAGCTTGTAAACGTTTGGGCCAGATAGTCTTGGTGTACAGGAAAAAACTGGTTTTTGGTTCTAAGTTTAAGCTACTTTAATGTGTTTTTTTGTAGGCACGGAGAGGGCTGACACCAAGACCCTAGTTCCAAAGTCAGCAGCTCAGGGTGTTACGTCGCATCCTCTTTCCAAATATTGCTGGGCATAGGTATCGTTGTGTTCGGCTGGATGTGGCCGTGATAAGTAATACAAATGTTTTCTTGCTTGTTTTCCTGTAGTCACCTTGAGACAAGGGAAGTGCCTGAGGCTGTAGAACGTCATGAACTGAGTCATTCACCCTGACACCATGTGTGACCTTGGGCTGAGTTGCAACACAGTTTAGCCATCACACATTTTGGGAAGAATATCACCAGGTGTCTCTAGTTGGGAGACTGCAACACCCGAATGGTGGTTTCATGCCATTGAACGACTGCTGGAAAAATAAAGCTATGTCTAGAGAATACCACTACACATCAGTGTGTAATTCCAAAGCTAATGGATGCACAGTCCAAACTTTTGAATTCTTTAACAAAGACTGAAGAGTGGTATGGCAGACAAAGCTATCCAGTGTTTTTGTTGGTAATTGTATTATATTGAAATCTTGTACGCTCACCACCCCAACAAGGAGTTGACGCGGTTTATTATGTCTTTCTTGCTCCCTAGGAATGGTGAACCCAAGCATAGCCTCATCACCGCCAATTCCTCCATTTAGATGGTTTTGAAATTGCTCTTCAAAAAATGCAAATCGCCCAGGATAATGCGCTGCGCGGCTAAACACTTCTAGGATCCCAAAAGCGAAACCTATTGGCTATGCCAATGCTTGGTTACATATACTTCCAGGTAGGAGCATCTGGACCTTGAATGACTCCTAGTCCCCCCCTCTTTTGATTGATTGTTGTGGATCTGTGTATGGAAGCTGAACGCCCAGGGCATCTCCCTGATCACCCAACACCTGGTCGGATTTTTAAACGCCAGGGTAGACTAACTCAGCCGACATTGCCCAACGAATCACAAATGGCAGTTACACGCATAGGGATGTGAAGGGTATTTTCCAACAGTGGAAAAGACCCTGGCTGGGTCTATTTGCCACCGCATAGACCAAGCAGTGTCATGGTTCTTTGCTTGTCAGAGTTCCCAAGGCTGTCCTCTGTTGGTGACTCCTTCCGCCAAGACTGGGGGGGTCAGGACTCCCATATGCCTTTCCACCCCTCCCTCTCCTGCCCAATGTGCTGAAAAAGATAGAAACACCGGGCCCAAGTCATCTTAGTGGCACCGGACCAGGCAAAGAGAGAGTGGTACATGGAGCTTCTGGCCATGAGCACATGTTCTCCAATCTAGCTTCCCCTTTGAGAGGACCTCTTGTCGAAGCAGCAGGGCCGGGTTCACACTGGAACATGTGCAATCTACACCTCAATGCATGGAGGTTTAGAGGTAACCGTTGATGGCCTTTGATCTCCTAACCGAAGTGATTGGTGTCATCTACACCTCCATGCGTGGAGGTTTCGAGGTAACAGTTGATGGCCTTTGATCTCCTTCCCGAAGTGATTGGTGTCATCTACACCTCCATGCGTGGAGGTTTCGAGGTAACAGTTCATGGCCTTTGATCTCCTTCCCGAAGTGATTGGTGTCATCTACACCTCCATGCGTGGAGGTTTCGAGGTAACAGTTCATGGCCTTTGATCTCCTTCCCGAAGTGATTGGTGTCATCTACACCTCCATGCGTGGAGGTTTCGAGGTAACAGTTCATGGACTTTGATCTCCTTCCCGAAGTGATTGGTGTCCTCTACACCTCCATGCGTGGAGGTTTCGAGGTAACAGTTGATGGCCTTTGATCTCCTTCCCGAAGTGATTGGTGTCATCTACACCTCCATGCGTGGAGGTTGAGCGGGGACAGTTGATGGCCTTTGATCTTCTTCCCGACATGATTGGTGTCATCTTAGCAGCTGAGCAGTCATCCATAAATTCTGCGTATGCCCGACGCTGGGAAATATTTGGTGCTCGGTCTTCTACTCCCACATTTTACTCTCGCTCATAACAGCATTCCGCACGAGACAGTGGGTCAGTCCACTTCCTCGATTGTGTGTCTTTAGTGACAGCATTTTCACAGATTGCATGTACACTTCTGTACCTGAAGGCTGCTCCTTAATTTTTTATATATTTTTATGCAACACCCATGCAAAAAAGGGAAATAAAAACTATTGCACGCTTGCAAAGCCCAACCTATTGGCATTGCCAAAGCTTGTTTTGTTCATTCGCAGCCAGCTTTCCAGAGCCAGGGCTGCAGCTGCCCACAAGTACACTGCCGTAGTAGGGACTGAGTGGCCGTATCTTGTTCTTATCTTTTGTGTAATCCTAAGCGACCCCATTGTGCTGGTCCATGTTCACTGTGCTGAGGGGCAGTGCCAGGTCCTGGGTTGTTGTTTTATTTCTAGGGCCCCTTAACTGGGCATTTTTTTCTCCTAATGAAAGTCGATTTCTTCTCACCTTCACTGCTACTTGGTGTCCATGAACATGGAGATGTAGGTAGCATGCAGCCATGTGCCTGGTGCTCAGTATTAAAATAGGCTTTTAATGTGTCAGATGGCCATCTGCTTATTTCACATTTTCACTTTTACTGTTTAGTTTTGTCTTCATATTTGTTTTGAGTAGTCTGGTCACCCACAGCAGCCATCCTAGAGTTGTGGGTGTGCTGCATTCTTACTTGATGTCTAAATCAAGTCTTGGGTATGTTCTCTCTTTTGGTGTAGACACTTTGTGATTTATGCCCAGAAGATGTCTCCTGAGAGAGAGAGAGAGGGAGAGGGAGAGGCATGAAGAAGTAAGGGGGTCTTTTCATTCAGATGTGATTGCTTTGTGATTCATGTTCGGAAGCTATCTTCTGTTTCTTAACGTTTGTGTGTACACACTAGTTACCTTCTCCCAGTGAGGCGGTCTTCTCTCCCTCCGGATGCTGAAGGCAGTGTGTGCCTCTCATTACACCACCATCTTTGCTCTAGTCATTTGGTCTGTTTCTCTCATACAAGACTGTTATATTGAACTTCTGTTTCTATCCATGACATTCAGTGTTTTTCTACTCCTTTTTCTTGTGGTGCAGGCGGTGTATGGCGTTCTCCGAGTGACAGAGGGCCTGGAGACCTTTGATGATCTCATGAGCAACAGCAAGATTGGAGCTTGGTACTCCAGGATGGAGAAGGCGATACAGGGGAACAAGGTGTCCTCTGGCTGAAGAGGATGAGGTTTTCTCCAAGGTGGTTCTGTAAGAAGTAGTTTGCAATCCCTCCAGGCTTATACGACGAAGAAGAGATGCCGACAAGTAGAGCCATCCTTCATAACTCCCACACTTTCCGTCTTCGAAGACCTTTTCATGCACACTCCAACCTCTCTGCCCTTTCAGACCTGTACCCCTCCCCTATTCTTCAAGACCCCTATTAACCATGCCCTGTCACTTTCTCACCACCTGTCCACTTCGAGCAGTCCGAAGTGACCGCACTTCATGGTGCTTGATATGTTCCTCTCTCCTGAAGGGAGAACTCAAGCTACAGTAGCTCTCAGGGGTCTGCACCGGGGCTGGAATCTGGTGTCTGTCCTCCGCCAAAGAAAATGATTCAGAGCCTCTCACCTCCTGTGACTGGCAACTGTTTGGAAACGGTTATTATGTGGAAGTTTGTGATATTTCATGTTGACATTTGAGAAGATTGCTGTCCAGGACCAGGGTCTTGGCCTGTGCAGCGATAGATTGCAGGATGCCTTCCTTCCAAGCCCTTCTGCCTATGAGCTCCTGGCCTGTAGCAGAAGGATTCGCTGCTTCTTCCTGTGCGGAGAAGATCCACTTACTCAGGACACATCCAACGGCCTTTGAGGAGACGGTTCCTGTTGCTTTGCAAACATTTGTCTAATGGTATCTGTGGGACTTTGTCAGGAGGATCACAGTCTGAACAAACCATTAACTGCATGATCGCAGGTTGTACCCAAAACTGTTCTGTGGTGACTGACTGGGTTTAACTTGCTGTAGTTGGTTCACCAGTCTCTACTTTCAGTATAAGGATGAAACCACAGAACAGAGTGCAGAAGTACTAAAGACGATATCATTAAATGGTTCTAAAAAACGAAGCTGTGGTCCATGTTCACAGTCAGATATCATACTTTGAAGACTATAGTCCTTATGCTGGCATTGGGCAGTACTCCGGCACTGGGAAGTACTCCGGCACTGGGAAGTACGCCGGCAATGGGAAGTACTCCGGCAATGGGAAGTACTCCGGCACTGGGAAGTACTCCGGCACTGGGAAGTACTCCGGCACTGGGAAGTACTCCGGCACTGGGAAGTATTCCGGCATTGGGCAATATTCTGGCATGGGGCAGTACTCTAGCATGGGGCAGTATTCTAGCATTGGGCAGTGCTCTGGGATTGGGCAGTGCTCCGGGATTGGGCAGTGCTCCGGCATTGGGCAGTACACCAGCTTTGGGCAGTACACCGGCATTGGGCAGTATTCCGGCATTGGGCAGTGCTCTGGGATTAGGTAGTGCTCTGGTATTAGGCAGTGCTCTGGGATTAGGCAGTGCTCTGGAATTGGGCAGTGCTCTGGGATTGGGCAGTATTCCGGCATTGGGCAGTATTCCAGTATTGGGCAGTATCCCGGTATTGGGCAGTATCCCGGTATTGGGCAGTATCCCGGTATTGGGCAGTATTCCAGCATTGAGCAGTACAGTCGCATTGAGCAGTATAGTACTGCATTGGGCAGTATTCTGGCATGGGGCGGTATTCTGGCATGGGGCGGTACTCCGGCATGGGGCAGTACTCCGGCATGTGGCACTACTCCAGCATAGGGCAGTACCTCGGCTTCGGCGGTACCCCGGCATGGGGCGGTACCGTGGCATTGGGCGGTACTGAGCACTCCGGCATGGGGCGTTACTCCGGCATAGGGCGTTACTCCGGCATAGGGCGTTACTCCGGCATAGGGCGTTACTCCGGCATAGGGCGGTACCTGGGCTTGGGGCGGTACCGTAGCATTGGGTGGTACCGTGGTATTGGGCGGTACTGGGGCATTGGGCGGTACTGTGGCCTGGGGTGGTACTCTGGCACTGAGCAGTACTCTGGCATTGGGCAGTATTCCGGCATTGGGCAGTATTCCGGCATTGGGCAGTATTCCGGCATTGGGCGGTACTCTGGCACTGGGCGGTACTCTGGCATTTGGCGGTATTCCGGCATTGGGCAGTATTCCGCCATTGGGTAGTATTGCAAGAGGAAAAGCAAGAAATGTTAGAGCTTTTCAGGATTTAGTGTTTAATGGTCAAAATCTGAAGAACAAATGTTAAGAATGAATGATTTATTGTATGATTACTTGAAATAGTTAAAAAATACAAGAGTTTGCTCAAAAATGTCACCAGCAATATTTTTAATTCCGAAATTCATGACTGTGCTGAATTGATTTCGTATAATGTATCCATTGTTCTACAAGGGTAAAGCTCTTTAAAACCCACAATTTAAAAAGTGGGTGCCGGTGCTATAAGGAAGGAGGCCAAGGTATATAAAAAGGGGGAGCGGTGAAGCAAGGGGACACGGACCCCTCCTACATTAAACATTGAATTGTTGCCTCATCCAAGGCGGTGCTTCTGTGGCTCTCAGGCTGCCTCGGTCATCTCTCGGGCTCAGCCGGCTCCTTTCTTGGCGAGGCTGTCCGAGGGCATTACATGCTTCAAAAGTCTGTATCTGATGGAGAATTCTAGCTGCAGATTCCTTAGCTTTAAATTTCCCAGGCGTCAGGCTGGATCCGGGAACTTTTGCTGCGCAATACCCCTTGTGCGCGACATCGGATGGCTTCATTCGGCTCCGCGTGTCGTCGATGACGTTGGTAGCATCAGTTATAACGTTGCGGTGCCTACATAGGCGCCACCCAGGCAAGCGGATGTCAGTTCTTTTCTTTCCGCGACAGTTAAGCGCCGACCTGGGAAGAGCTACCCTTCTGCTGCTTTTTGGCAGGCTTCTTTCTTGACTTTTGTCGAAATTTTGGACGACTTTGTGTGCTCTCAGAGCCCGAAGTCCTCTTCCCCCCCATTCGAAGTCATCTGGGCAGAGGCACAAGAAGAAGGACTTCACCTCAACTGGTGTCCGTCATCGAAAAAGGTACGGAGCCCGGATGCTCTAAGCACGGTTCTGCGGAGTCCGAGACAGAGTCGACTTTGCGCCTCCCTCCATTTCCAGGAGCCGGAGCGACTCTCACTCAAATGAAGGATTTTTACGAGGCCATGTGCCGCATATTTGAGCGGAACGACCCTGTTGGTGAGCCCTCGGGCCCCGTGGGGTCGGATGGGGCCCCATCGAGTTCGATGTCGTCTGCTTCGGCCGCGGCATTGGTGGGGCCTCGGGGGTCCGATCTCTGATCCGGTTTGACGCCGGTCATACCTACGCGACCTTCCCCGGCATCTAACCCTTAGTCGGTGCCAGCGGCTTTCGGTGGCGCAAGCCCCATCTTCATCCCCGACAACACAGAGCCGGAACGGCGTCGTTCGACGCGGATTCCGACAGAACGCAGGGGTTATATGTTGTAGTCTGAGCACTTTGTGGACGTGCTAGGCTCAGGAGAGGAATGGGAGGAGTCTGGAGACACTTTAGAGAACCAGAATGTCTTTGAGGAGACAATGGACTGGTATGGGGAACTTGGGGAAGCCAGTGGTGTGGATACTTCCCCAGACTCTGGCATGCTATGCAATGGTGGTTAAGATGGCAGCTGAGGGCCTTGGACTGGAACTTCCCTCAGTGCAGATCAGGACTAATCTCCTGACCGAAGTGCTTCAACCTGGGGCTTCCACCTCTGAACCCCTTTTTCCCTTTAATGAGGCACTTGCGGACGTCGTAATAGGAACTTGGTCCAATCCTAGCCCAGCACCGGGCGACCCAAAGTTCCTCAGCCAACACCCCACCCCCAGAAAGTTTGGTGGTCTACTTCACAGGGCAAATTCCCTTCCGCCCCTCCGGATAGGGAATCCGAGAGACTGGACTCATTTGGGAAGATGTTTTCTTCCTCCCGTCTGGCATTGCGGTTCGTGAATACCGCATGCTTATTGGGCCATTTCTCCTACTCACTTTGGGAGACAGTTGCGCAAGTGCTAACACAAGTCCCGGAGGAGGCCCGGGCTTTGCTCTCGCAGGCTGTCAAGGACAGGAGAGATGCGGCAAAATTCACCATTCGGTGGGGTTTGGATACGACCGATTCGGTGGGCAGGTCTATTTCAACTACAGTGGCCTTGATGCTCCACGCCTGGCTTTCTACTTCTGGCTTCTCGGGGATGTCCAGGCCAATTTAATGGACATGCCCTTTGATGGAACTCGCCTTTTTGGGGAAAAGGCTGACTCTGCCCTGGTCGGGTTCAAGGACTCTCAAGCTACAGGCAGATCCTTGGGTCTCTTCTCCACTCCTCGTGGCCAGTCTTCCTTTTCGACCCTTTCGTGGCAACGGAAGGGGTTTCCAGCCGAGTCAGCCCTATCCTAGCCAACGTCCCTCACAGACTATCCAAGCTGTGCGTGGACGCGGTACATTCCGTCCTCGGAATGGAGGCCAGAAGTAGTCTGCCACACTACCCCCAGCAGCCGCAGTCTTCAAGCACGCCTAAGCGGATATGCAGGACCACACTACGCCAGTGGGTGGGAGAATTCATCATCCTCTCCCCGCTGGAGATCTATAACAGACAAGTGGGTCTTGCAGATCGTCCAGGAGGGCTATTCTCTTCCTTTCCTTTCTTTTCCTCCTACTAATCTGCCAAGTCAGTAACGGCTGGCGGAGGATCACTTAAAGCTGCTCCAAGAGGAAGTTACGGCTCTTTTGGCCAAAGGAGCTATAGAAAGGGTTCCAGTTTCAGAAGTAGGCAGTGGCTGTTATTCCCGCTACTTTCTGATTCCGAAGAAGAACAAGGGGCTTCGGGCCATTTTGGATCTTCGCACCATCAATCTCTTCCTCAAAAATGAGAAATTCATAATGCTCACATTGGCTCAGGTCTTGTCTGCCTTAGACCAAGGAGACTGGATGGTGGTGTTGGACCTGCAGTATGTGTATTTTCACATTCCCATCCTGCCAGGGCACAGGCGTTACCTGCGGTTCAAGGTAGACACTAGCACTTTTAGTTTACCATGCTCCCCTTCGGCCTTACCAGTGCCCCTCGAGTGTTCACCAAGGTGATGGCGGTGGTCGCAGCTCATCTGCGCAGATTAGGGGTGTCAGTCTTCCCCTACCTCGATGACCGGCTGTTGAAGGCGTCCTCCCCCAGGTTGTCGTCTCCCACCTTCATACTATTGCGAAACTCCTGTATTCGCTCAGGTTCTCTATAAACGTGCCGAAGTCACACCTGACTCCTTCTCAGATGCTCTCTTTCATCAGAGCTGTTCTGGACACAGAGTAGTTTCAGGTTTATCCTCCCGAGCAGCGAGTCCATGATATTCAGCTTATGATTCTGATATTTCAGCCTCTATCCTAGATTTCGGTGAGGTTGACACTGAGGCTGTTGGGTCTCATGGCCTCCTGCATCCTGTTGGTAAGGCACACAAGATGGCATATGCAGGCTCTGCAGTGGGACTTGAAGTTCCAATGGGCACAGCATCAGGGGAATCTCACGGACATGGTTCAGATCTCGGAAGGAACTGCGAAGGATCAGAAGTGGTGGTTGACGAACCGCGATTGGGTCAAAGGCAGACCCATCTCCCTTCCCCAACCGTGTCTCACAATCGTGACGGATGCGTCACTTCTGGGATCGGGCGGCCACTTGGGAGAGATGAAGTTCAGAGGTCACTGGTCTCCGGTGGAGACGGGGTTCCACATAAACGTGTTGGAGCGCCAAGCGATTTGCTTGGCATTGAAAGCATTTCTTCCCTCTGTCAAGGGGAAATTGGTGCAGGTGTTCATAGACAACACCACCACGACACCATGTGGTACTGCAACAAGCAAGGCAGGGGGTGGTCAAGGACCCTTTGTCGAGAGGACGTGGCTAGAGCTTCAGGGCATAACCCTGGAGGTGTAACACCTGACAGGTTCTCTGAAAGCCAGGGCGGACGATCTAAGCCATCGATGCCTATCGGATCACGAATGGCCTCTCCAGTCAGAGGTGGCACAAGGTCTCTTTCAGCAGTGGGGAGAACCTTGGTTAGATTTGTTCACCTCCAAAGAGAACGCGCAATGTCAGTAGTGCTGCGCGCTGAAGTTTCCAAGGCGGCTATTGCTCAGCTACGCATTTCGTCGTGAGTGGAGCTCAGGCCTGTTGTAGGCCTTTTTTGCCAATACCACTCCTGCCCAGGGTTCTGAAGAAGATCAGGAGCTACCGGGCCCAATTCATTCTTGTGGTGCCGGACTGGAGAAGAAGAGTCTGGTATCCAGAGCTTCTGAGCAGGAGTGCCGATCCTCCAATCAGGCTGCCCCTTCGGAAGGATCTTCTGTCGCAGCAGCAGGGGCGGATTCTCCACCCGAACCTGTCAACTCTGCGCCACCATGCGTGGAGATTGATCGGCAGCAGTTGATGGCTTTTGACCTTCCTCCCGAGGTCTGTAATGTTTTTCTGGCGGCCAGGCGGCCCTCCACTAAGTCGGTATACACTTGCTGTTGGCAGAAGGTTGTATTTACTGTACAAAAAGAACCATTGACCCTCTTTCTGCTTCTCTTTCCACTGTCCTTTTATTCATTCTGACCCTTGCTCTACAGGGCTCTGTTTTGGGAACTCTCAAGGGTTACCTTTGTGCTCTGTCTGCTTTTTTGCGGCTGCCAGACCAGCCCTCTCTTTAAATCTCCTATTGTAAATAGATTTCTAAAAGGGCTGGTTCACTTGTTTCCACCCACAACCTTTATTAAGCCAAAATGGGACCTTAATTTGGTCCTCACTTATTTGATGTGCGCTGCTTCTGAGCCTTTGCACAGTTGTCCCCTCCGGCTGTTGACCATCAAAGCAGCCTTCTTAGTGGCGATTACATCGGCCCGGAGGGTAAGTGAGTTACAGGCGTTATCCAGCTCGCCTCCTTATTTTATGTCTTTTCAGGACAAGGTGGTGCTTCGCACCAGGGCATCTTTTGTACCAAGGGTTGTGACCCCATTCCATCTGGGTCCGTCCATCACTTTGCCCACCTTCTTTGCTCCTCCACATCCGTCAAAGGAAGCGGAGCGTCTCCACCGACTGGACCCAAAAAGTACGTTGTCGTTCTACCTTGACCACACAAGAGAGTTCTGGGTGGATACCAAACTCCTTGTGGGGTATGTGGGAGCAAAGAAGGGAAAGGTAGTGCAGAAAAGAACCATCTCTTGGTGGGTTGTTCTCTGCTTTAAAATTTGTTACGCCTTGGCGAAGAAGCAGCCCCTTGAGGGATTAAGAGCCCACTCCACCAGGGGAAAGGCTTCAACTACGGCCTTGGCACGATGTGTCCCAGTCCAATACATCTGTCAGGCAGCAACGTGGGCATCATTGCTCACGTTCGCAAAACATTATTGCCTTGATGGTCAAGTGCACAGGGACGGGCACTTTGCCCGCTCAGTCCTGCAAGACTTTTTAGCCTAGTCCATGAGTCCGCAACCCACCTCCCGGATGGTATGGCATGGGTATCTGATTCAAAGGTAAGGAATCTGCAGCTAGATCTCGTTTCTACCAGATAATGCGTTACCGAAGGGAAGTAACTTGTTCTTCTAAACCTTAGGACCCATTCTGGGAGTGGACCTGAGGCACGTGACGGGCAGGATACTATAAATATGGGCTTCAGCCAGATGTTCCTAGCTCCATAAGGGTTGGGGCAGACGCTTTCAATCCGGAAGGATGATTCTGGTACTGCCCCAGCTAAGGGCCACCGTCCATGCAGGCTGCTCTTTCATTTGCCATACCTGTGAGCGCCTAGTGGGGTGAGGCCGTGTCCACAGCTGCTGAGAGTAGGCTGTAGTGTCGGTTAAGTCTTAATGTGCAAGTTCTGTCCTATTCTGGATGCCAGCCACCAGAAATCGGATGTGCCTGTTTGTCCACAGGTTTGCTCAGCGGCTTGCGTGATAATGTCTCTAGTGCGTGTAGTGAATCTTCCAAGTCGGCTTCCCATGCGGAGGATCCTTCAGTCGGACAGGCCGGTAGGGTATTTATAGAGTGTTTGGTCTGCAGTACCAGAGGGGCGTGGTTCGGAGCATCGGTGATGAGTCTGATGCAGGAAGGTTCAACCCCTCAAAGGTGGGCTGGAGATCTTGCTTCCGGTGGATGGAATGTATGCCCATAGGAGCTGCGCTGGATGTTGTAAGGCGCTCAGCAGGAGTGTGTCTAGAAGCAACAAACCTGCGGTCCATTCAGTCCATCAGCGTGCACAGTTTGCCAACATCCTCCCCGTTCAGCTGATTTAAGCCTTCGTGCACCCTGCTTTTTTCTTTAAAAAAAAAATGTTTTTATTGAGTGAGACAAAGAAAAGCAAGGCAATTTCTCTCTCCCTCCCACATTTATAGATATATCCCCGTGCCCAAGCCCCCCCTTCCCACAGATGTCCAAACAAGTTCAATGTGGGTTTGATTATACAACTATGATTTCTTACTCCTACAATACCATGGACTACAGATACAATACATTTCCATTATCAGATTTAATCTCATGATCCAATTACATTAAAACACAGTTTATAGCAGCAACCTCAAGGGTCAAAGTGCAGTCAGGCTAGTGACCTTCGCATCCCATCTTACAATAAAGTGCTTGTGCACAGCCTTGTTTCCTCTCTTAGCAGCATATTCTGAAAGTGCCAAGTTTTTAAAGTGCATACGTGTAATCTCTGGAACATTAGACATTATGAAAGGAGTTCTCACTGTTGCCATACAAAGCAATAGAGACTGTTTTCGAGCATGTATAGAATTACCCTTCAGGTTCTTCCCTCCAATTGACAAAATATTGCCAAATTTCTGCCCCTTTCTGTTTGGCCTTATACCCCCTCCGTTTATATATCACTTTCTCCAGATTGCATGTGCTCTGATGAAATGCGGGGGGGGGTATCCATATTCTGTATGTTGCCATTCCTTCCTTTTCAGGTTAGTTGTACCCAGCATAATTAACAGGGGTTACATTCACTTGAAGTAGCAACTTTTTCTTTAAGAATTTCTCTAATGAGCGGGCCAAGCACATTCCAGGTGGCAAACATATGCATTAAATCTGCCTTAAATGCCACACACCGCGGGCAGTGCACCCCTTTCCCCCTCCCCACACAGCAATCCGATAGGGAGTGTAGTATGACGCAAAGCATGTTCTTTAACGCTGAGCTTCGCAGGTTCGCAGGCATTAGGATCGATAAGGCACCTAAAAAGGCGTTTTGAAAATCTGCGTCTGGAATGCCTCATGTCTCCGGCCACTTGGCTGAGCATTTCCCCAAATCATCTTTCATATTTTCGTTCAGCCTCTCATAGCATCCCAGTCCTAGGAGCCACGGGCTGCATCATTCTATCCACTCATTCACAGCTCTCAAAATTCTCCTTCCTTCCTCTGCAGGGTCTCTAACCAGTAGATATTTTAAAAAAATCTATTGGTTAAATCAAATTTCGCTCTCAGTTCTTCAAATGACTTTAAGCCACATGAGGAGAAAAGGCAGCCTATATACTTTACACCTGCCTTTATCCACTTATCAAAATAGCAATCATTAAAAATTACAGTTAGGTCTTTATTTAATAAAAATGGCGTGTAATATTTATTTTCCCAAGTCCTATCAAGCGCCGTACAGAGGACCATTCTTTAAAAGCCGTAAGCAGTGTCTTAAAGCGCACCTTTTTATAGTATCCATCGTCAAGTTGGCGCCATAGACCGCCCCTTACATCATGGCCAATCACATGTTCAAAGGGGCAGCTATAATGAACTAGTCCCGCCCAGGATCCGCATTCAGAAGTGCTGCACATCGCACTATGGAGGCCGCCCACCAGTATGATTTAAGGTTCGGTAAGGCCAGGCCACCATGCTCCCTGGGAAGGGACCGGTATTTCATCGATCTTCTAGGTCTTCAGTAAGCCCAGATGAACTGTGCAAATATGCTTTTGACCTTTTTCAACCAGGAATTAGTAAAGAAAAGGGGGATTGCTCTACAAAGGTTTTGGAAAAAATACCATCTTGATTATGCTCACTCTACCAATCAATGTGAGGTGCAGATTATCCATTTTTTAAGCGCTTTTTTAATTTCTGCAGCACAAGGTTCGAAGTTTTCCTTTACTACCTCATCGATTTCAGCAGTTATCACAACACCCAGGTATGTTTTTTTTTTTTTAACTACTCCGTTATCCATAATGGATGCAAAATCGTTAGTGAATATTTGTGCTTTATCCCTAGTCAGGGCATATCCGGACAGAGCACCTAATCGCTGGGTCTCCATTTCAGTTGTTTTATCACCTTCTCAGGATGCGACATAGCTAGCACAGTATCGGCGGCATAGGCCAACACCTATCTGCCTGCTCTGACTTAAATAATGGGGGAATATCTACAGCCTGCTCTAAACATTTCAAAAAGGGGTCTATATATATCGCAAACAACAGCGGTGAACAGGGACACGCTTGTCTTGTACCTCTTATTATTTTAAAAGCCTCTGTCAATTACCCATTTATAAGTATTCTGGCCTCGGGTTCTTCATACAGGGCTTTCACTGCGCCTGTGAACTGATCCCCTATCCCTTTCCAGTGCATAGAGGCCCATAGACACTGCCAGGAGACCCTATCAAAAGCTTTTTCAGCATCTAAAAGAAAATGCGGCCTTAGGGTCTCCTAACACTTGCCTCAAATCAAACAGCGTAATGATTTTTCTAATGTGTTCCATATTGCCTCCACCCGGGATAAAGCCATGTTGTCTCGGAAACAACGTTGTGTATAATCAATGACGGACGAGAGGCAAGGGTTTTAGAATAGATTTTCACATCCCCATTTATAAGGGTTATTGGACGAAACGATCCAAATTCCTCACTAGGTCTTTTTTTTTGGGAGGGTGGGGGGGAGACAATAATTTTCGCCATCGCCCATGATGCTGGTGGATTCATACCCTCTGCAATCTGTACAAGCATAGTCTTCAAAATTTCTTTCAGTTGTTCCTGAAAGAACCTCATAAAATTCAGGAGGAATCAGATCAGGTCCAGTCGTCTTCCCTTTTGGTGAACTAGACAAGGCTACAGCAATCTCATTCCAGCTAAATGGTTGTTTTAACTCTCTTCAACTGATAAAGACACCCCAGCCGCTTGCTCCAGATATGTTGCTATTCGTTCTTCCATCTGATTCAACCCCCCCGATCTTCTATGTATAGACCCCGATAAAATGTGCTAAAGGCTGTTTGAATTTAATCGAATCTGAAACTAGTCCTAACAGAGGGTCCCTCACTTCCTTAATTTCACTCTGTGATTTCTTGCCTTGTCCTAACTGCGAATAGGTGGCCAACTCTTTCACTGCACTCATACATATCCTCTCGTGCACTCTCGTTTTTTTAATGGCCTTCAGTAGTTTCTCCCCAATTGCTGCTATATTAAACGCTGCATCTAGATGTGCATCCTCCGTGCCGTCCTTCTGTTGCAGGGCCTTAACTAGCTCAGCTTCAGCCTGGGCCAAGCTTGAGTGTTAAGACTGAAGGCACACTTTCTCCATTTTATTTTTCCTAGTTGAGTATTGAATTGTTTCTCCCCGTATCCCTTCCTTTTACGTATCCACACTGTACCCACAGATGCTAATTCTAGATTTCTTTCTATTAATTCCGGAGTCCACTTCCTCACATGTGCCACATAGGACTCATCTACCAACAACGCTCTTTCAAACATCCAAGACGAGGGCTTTTCCTGAAAACCCCCACACTCTATCTCTAGTACCAGATAATTGTGATCTGAGAGATACCTGGGAAAGCTTTTTATTGTGCTTTTCTGTCTAATCAACTGTGAGACAAAAAAATAATCCAGCCTCACTGGCTTCTTGTGAGGGGCAGAGTAATATGTGAAGCCATGTTCTTGAGGTCTCATTTTAGTCCAGGCATTGGTCAAACCATGCACCTGACAGAGATTACATATAGCCTTTCTTTCCAACATATAATTCACCCTGTCCCCAACCACTAGCTAGATTAATATTAAAGTCCCCACACATCACTATAGGTAATTGCCAGTGCGATAGTTCGTTCGACAGCCATACTAATGAAGAAGGGTCATCCACATTGCTACCGTAGAGGTAACATATTGTAAAGTTAGGGAAGCCTAGGGCTCTACAATAACCCAGCGCCCAGATGAGTCTGTCCGGACTAGGGGAAGCTGTATAGCCTTGTTACAGGTTAAAATTGCTACCCCCATGTATGGATACCTTGAGTTGTAGCTCCTACAATACTATATCCTAGGTATTTTAAAAGGTCTTTTTGATTACCTTCTACGTGGGTCTCTTGAAGACAGACTATGCCTGCCTGTAATATTTGCCGCCCTTGGGATACCATCTGCCTTTTTTTTTTAGATCATTCAAGCCACATATATTGACCGTTGCAATCCTTAGTTTACCCATCTTTAAATTCTTTAGTGTTACACCAAACTACAGATCTCTTTACTCCATAATAGCCACCCAAGCGTTCCCTGAATAACATCCCGTGCATAAGGCATAAGTCCCACACTGTTCAATGCTTGCCTTATTTCCCCCCCCCCCCGCAAGCAGTGACCCCCCTCTCCCATCCTCCCCCACCCCCCCAAAAAACCTAGGCAATCAGGCATAGCCTGAACGATATGCATTTGATAAAATGCTCCTTGATATATATAAAAATAGAATTTCATTGGCGACTGCCCATCGTTTGTTTTCAAAATAGCCTTTTATAGCCCTGTGGTTAGTGACCTATTTACTTGGGGGATTCCCCTCCTTTTTCTTTCCTTATTTCTTCCAGGAAGCCCTTTTCTCAGATAAGAAGGTACGAGAGGTTCCTTTCTGGTCCAGCCAGATTCTGAAGAAAGACCACTGCCCCTATTTTTTAAAGGGAGATATTAACTGTCTTAACTGCTCCGTTCCACAGTTTCATGGGCAAAATCCGGTTTAACAAAAAGAGACCCCATTATAAGATTACGGAGCATTGGGTCGGGCTTGATTGTTCACCAATTATCTCAGCATGAAATTTCCGAAAAATACCAATATAGCCCTAGGTTTTTCTTGGGGCTGTTTTCTCATCATTAATGGGACTATGTGAGCACGATGGATCTCGCTGTACCAGTCTAGCTTCACTTGCTCAGGAAAAGGTGTTCTTAAAGAGATTAGCCATGTGCAATCTAGGGTTGCTACCTTTCACTACCTCAGGGACCCCCAAGAAGCTCAAGTTGTTTCTACGCTGTCTGTTTTCCTGTTCCTCCAGTTTGAGCAATACATCAGACAAAGCATCTCCCTGGCCGGTATTCTGCACTTTCAGGGATTCCATCTCAACTTCGAGAGTCACTGTCCGCTTTTCCACAGATGTCAGTCTATCAGCAATATCTCCACATTTTTATTTATTTTACGCATTCCTGCTTGTACTTTTTTGTTTGCAACTCTGGCTCTGCGCCCATCCGCCTTAACTACCTCTTGCATCTGTTTGATAGACACAAAAATATCCGTTAATGTGGGTTCTTTTTCTTGTGTGTCAATTTTTTACTCTTCTTTTGGCCTTTCTTCCAGTCCTTCTTGATGTCTAGCCCATGTATCAGAGTAATCCCACTTTAACTGCTTGCCGACATGCCACCTCTGGCTGTCTTTTTTACCTGTTAGCTTCTTCCTTTGTGTTGTTTGAATCTTATCTTCCGAGGAGCTACTGCCAGATTCTAAGAAGCCCTCACTACTAGATCATGTATCTTCCTGCCTGTGGGATCAGATTCATCAGTTAACGAGAAGAACCTCTCGCCTACTACATCAGGCGATAGTTCTCCTCTACAGCATCACACCATACTGGTGAGCCCGATACACGCTAGGATTTCAACTCCCGCTTTCCCTATATTTTCCTTGATCTTGCTAGGTGTCTCACCTTCCAGGCCTGGTGCTTCAGCTCAGTCCGTGCCCAGTGTGTTCTCTTTCCTTTTTTTTCCCCTTCCTTTAGGGTCTCTGGACAGGAGGCTAGTGGTTCAGGAGAACTAGCGGCATCTCCTGTCCTCTCACCGGATCCTGTGCCCCCTGCCTCCCCCCCATGATCCAAAGTCTCATCTGCCCTGACTGGGGTTTTGCATTAGTCTTTCTTTTATGCAGGTCAGAGGAAGAGAGGTTAGTAATTAAGGACAGTAGACTGGGTTGCACTGGGTCCCCCTCTTTCTGTGTTACTGGCTTTTACGATGTCTTCTTTACCCGTCTCTTGCTTTACTTTTACTCCCATGCAGGCACCGCCACGTTGTTTAACTTCTGCTGAGGCTCCATTGGCCCCTGTTAGGTGATGACCCACCGGTAGTGTGGGACCGTCACTGGAAGATCCAGCAGCTCTGGTTTTCCCCATCTTGCCTCTTCTTCCCGCCATCCACGAACTCCCCCGTATCTGCCAACACCACCAGTCTCAATCTCCCCAGTTAATGCGGCAAGTACACGTTCCTGCAAGCCGCCGTACAATCGCCTGTAACAAGACGTCCAGCAACCAGCTCGCCGTGTCCGGTCTCTGACCATACAGTCGCTCATCCCAGCATCAATGGAGATGGTAGGCGCGCTGCAGCTACTCACACGCCATCTTTGCCCTTCCCCATGGTCCGTTTCATAAATGATTCTATGCAGCGTGCTTTTTTCAGGTGTATTCCATTTTGAGGTCCATTTTATCTTGACCCATGTGTCATGATATAACCTTATTATTGCTGTTAACTGCAGGGGTGGAATTTCCAGAATCCCTCCAACCCAAGTCGATAAATGCGCCATGCAATGTTCTTCCTTTTTTAGGTCTCGCCTAGCGTTGCAGCGTGCATGCTCTGCTCGATCTGCGAGACATATTGTGGTAGAGGAGAATTCAGTAGGGGACTTGAAGCCCCGCCCATCATTTTCATTGGCTAGCGTCGTTTATGCTAAACAGTGGCCTCCAATTGAAAATGAGGCTTTATTGTTACACCCCTGTCTCCTTTTGGGACAGTCCATCCGGACTGGATCGTTTGCTTAACGGCTGTCGAGAGGGTATTTCTTATCTAAAGGAGGCGTGCAGTGACGGATCGTGTGTCCAAAGTCTGTTTTTTGTTTCTAAATGTGATTGTCTGCCAGTGACGACATTACAAAACAGCACCGCACAGTCTACACCGAAATAAAACGTTCACGCTACTGTATTTCCCTCACCCTAAATCTAATGTTTAGTTTAAACTGATTTCTGTGCTGATATACATACACCATCTCCCCTCTCTGCCTCCAGAGCACTTGTGTGCACCATCTCCCCCCTCTGCCAGCCACTGAGGCTCCCTTCAACTTTTCAATCAGTCACTGCTCAACACCAGAGTCCAGCCTTCCTTTGTTGTTTATTGAGATCTCAAGACGTCCCTTCACGCCCAAGGGGCTCCTTTCGCTTGGCCTTGCTGTAGTGATGTGCTAACAGTAAAAAGGTGTGAGATCACCATCACTACAGATATAGGTGTGAGATCAACATCACTGCAGATATAGGTGTGAGATCACCATCACTGCAGATATAGGTGTGAGATCACCATCACTGCAGATATAGGTGTGAGATCACTATCACTACAGATATTGGTGTGAGATCACCATCACTGCAGATATTGGTGTGAGATCACTATCACTGCAGATATTGGTGTGAGATCTCTATCACTGTAGATATTGGTATGAGATCACCATCACTACAGATACTGGAGTGAGATCACCATCACTGCAGATATTGGTGTGAGATCACTATCACTGCAGATATTGGTGTGAGATCACTATCACTGCAGATATAGGTGTGAGATCTCTATCACTGTAGATATTGGTGTGAGATCACCATCACTGCAGATATAGGTGTGAGATCACCATCACTGCAGATATAGGTGTGAGATCACCATCACTGCAGATATAGGTGTGAGATCACTATCACTGCAGATATTACTTCAGATATAGGTGTGAGATCACGATCACTGCAGATATAGGGGAGATCACCATCACTGCAGATATAGGTGTGAGATCACTATCACTACAGATATTGGTGTGAGATCACCATCACTGCAGATATTGGTGTGAGATCACTATCACTGCAGATATAGGTGTGAGATCTCTATCACTGTAGATATTGGTATGAGATCACCATCACTGCAGATATTGGTGTGAGATCACCGTCACTGCAGATATAGGTGTGAGATCACCATCACTGCAGATATAGGTGTGAGATCACTATCACTGCAGATATAGGTGTGAGATCACCGTCACGGCAGATATAGGTGTGAGATCACTATCACTGTAGATATAGGTGTGAGATCAATATCCCTGCAGATCAGATATAGGTGTGAGATCACCATTACTTCAGATATCGGTGTGAGATCACTATCACTGCAGAAATAGGTGTGAGATCACTATTACTGCAGATATAGGTGTGAGATCACTATCACTGCAGATATAGGTGTGAGATCACTATCACTGCAGATATAGGTGTGAGATCACTATCACTGCAGATATAGGTGTGAGATGACTATCACTGCAGATATTGGTATGAGATCACCATCACTACAGATATTGGTGTGAGATCACTATCACTGCTTGCAGATATAGGTGTGAGATCACCATCACTGCAGATATACGTGTGAGATCACCATCAATGCAGAGATAGGTGTGAGATCACTATTACTCTAGATATAGTTGTGAGATCACTATCACTGCAGATATAGGTGTGAGATTACCATTTCTTCAGATATAGGTGTGAGATCACTATCACTGCAGATATAGGTGAGATCACCATCACTGCAGATATAGGTGTGAGATCAATATCACTGCAGTTATAGGTGTGAGATCACCATTACTTCAGATTTAGGTGTGAGATCACCATCACTACAGATATAGGTGTGAGATCACCATCACTGCAGATATAGGTGTGAGACCGCGCCCAGCAATAGACCCCCTGGCCCCCACGAGCGCCCCGACACCGCTACGACACCAACCTCCTCCACGCACTGAACAACGGCCATTCATCTACCTGCTTCCTAGACACCCCGAGGCGCATCCACAGGCCCTTCACCTGCCAAAACTGCAGCTTCACCAGCCAGCGTACACCAGCACGACCTGCCCCTCCCACCAGGGCAGGCCACAATCATCTCAGATGCATACTACTCAACAACCGCTCCGTCCACAGGCACGCCGTCGAACTCTGGGACCTGCTCGACTCATCCTCCCCGGACGTCTCCTTCCTGACGGAGACCTGAATGAACCCCTCATCGGCACCCGACGTGTCATAGCCATCCCAGATGGCTACAAGATCACCCGCAGGGACAGCACCAACAGACCGGGAGGAGGAATGGCCATCGTCCACAAGAACACATTCAGAATATCGACCAGCACCAAAGACACCCTCAGCACCGCCGAACACCAGATCCACATCGATCCCAACACCACCCTCAGAGGAACCCTCATCTACAGACCCCCTGGACCCCAGCCACAGTTCACCGACTCCATCACTGACACCGTCAGCTCGCACGCCTTGGCCTCCCCAGACCACATCCTCCTCGGAGACCTGAACTTCCACCTCAAACGCCAACGACAGCAACTCCACCACCCTACTCGACAACCTTGACAACCTCGGACTCAAACAGCTCGTCACGACACCCACCCACTCCGCCGGACACACGCTCGACCCCATCTTGTCCGCCAGCAACCACGTCACCTTCAGCCACACCACCGAACTCCACTGGACCGACCACCACAGCATCCACTTCTCCTTCAAGAAAAACACCGCACACAACCACCCACAACGAATCCCCCACCGCAGCTGGAACAAGGTCACCGAAAGCCAGCTAATCACTACCCTCGCCCAAGTCCCACCAAGCGACCACACCGCCACCGCCACCCGTAACCTCAGGCAATGGATCGACGACTGCGCCAACACTCTTGCCCAATCAAGAAACCCTCAAACAGACGCACCGACATAAGGGCCATCTGGTTCACCAACGACCTCCAGGCATCCATGCAGACCTGCCAAAGACTCGAGAAGAAGTGGCGCTACGAACAGACACTGGACAACCACGCAGCCCTCAGGAATGCCAGCCGCAGGCACCAACTAATTCGAACCGCCAAAAGGACCTCCTTCCAGGAACGCATAGACAGCAACGCACACAACAGCAAAGAACTCGTCGACATTGTGAAGGAACTCGCCAACCCCAGCTCTAATGACATCCCGCCGTCACAAGACCTCTGCGACTCTCTAGCCACCTTCTTCCACCGCAAGATCATAGACATAGACATGACAGCTTCCACACTCAGACCTCTTGACAGCCGCTGACACCCCAGACCCACCACCCCCCAGCCACACCGGCCTCCTGCTCTCCTGGAACCACGTCAACAACGAAGACACCATCAAAACCATGAACACCATCCACTCAGGCTCACCGTCAGACCCCTGCCCTCAACAAAGGGAGCTCCATCATCGCACCCCAACTCCGGAAGATCTTAAACAGCTCCTTCGAGACCACCACCTTCCCGGAGAGCTGGAAACACACTGAGATCAACGCCATACTCAAGAAACCCAAGGCAGACCCAAAGGACCTCAAGAACATCCGGCCCATCTGCCTGCTCCCTTTCCCAGGAAAATTCATTGAGAAGATCGTCAACAGACTACTGACCCGCTTCCTCGAAGAGAACAACACCCTGGACTCGTCCCAATCCGGATTCCGCAACAACCACAGCACCGAAACCGCCCTCATCGCCGGCACCGACGACATCAGGACGACCCTACTGGACAACGCAGAAACCGCGGCCCTCATCCTCCTAGACCTCTCGGCCGCCTTCTACACAGTCTGCCATCACACCCTACGCACACGCCTCCACAACGCAGGAATCCGCGGTAAAGCCCTGAAGTGGATCACCTCCTTCCTCACCGACAGAACCCAGAGAGTCCGCCTCCCTCCATTCTGATCCGAAGCCACTAAGATCGACTGCGGTGTACCCCAAGGATCATCCCTCAGCCTGACCCTCTTCAACGTCTACATGTCGCCACTCGCCAACATCGTCCGATCAGACGACCTCAACATAGTCTCTTATGCCTACGACACCCAGCTGATCCTCTCCCTCGCCAAGGACCCCGCCACCGCCAAAACCAACTTCCACGAAGGAATGAAGGCCGTCACCGAATGGATGAAGAACAGTCGCCTGAAACTGAACTCAGACAAGACGGAGGTCCTCATCCTCTGCTCCACCCCCTCAGCCTGGGACGACTCCTGGTGGCTGGCCTCGCTGGGAGCGGCGCCAACACCCACCGACCACGCACGCAACCTGTGATTCATCCTAGAATCTTCACTGTCAATGACCCAGCAAGTCAACGCCCTCTCCTCCTCCTGCTTCAACACCCTCTGCATGCTTCACAAGATCTACAAATGGATCCCCACCAGAACCAGAAGGACGGTCACCCAGGCACTCGTCACCAGCAGGCTGGACTACGGCAACGCCCTCTACACGGGAACCACAGCCAAACTCCAGAAAAGACTTCAACGCATACAGAACGCCTCCGTACGCCTTGTCCTCGACATCCACTGCCAGAGCCACATCACTGCCCACCTGAGAGACCTACACTTGCTCCCTGTCAACAAGAGGATCACATTCAAACTCCTCACCAACGCCCACAAAGCACTCCACAATGCCGGACCAACATACCTCAACAAACGACTCACCTTCTACACTCCCAACCGCCAGCTCCGCTCCACTGACTTCGCACTCGCCACCGTTCCACGCATCCACCGAGTGATCACGGGTGGCAGATCCTTCTCCCACCTCGCCGCCAAGACATGGAACACCCTCCCCATCAACCTGCGACAGACCCAGGACCTGCTGACCTTCAGGAGACTTCTCAAAACCTGGCTGTTCGAGCAGTAGCAGCTCCCCCCCTTCTTTAGCGCCTTGAGGCCCTCGCGGGTGAGTAGTGCGCTCTACAAATGCTTTATTGATTGATTGATTGATTGAAAGGAGCGAGAGGCACAGCATGAGATGACTTCCTCGCAAGACATTTGGCGGGCTTTGCCTTTCTGACTTGCTGAGAGGTGCACTAGAAGACACTTGAATGTATAGGTTTACACTGAGTATATTTGCTGAACACGTGGTGCAAAGTGAGAGCTGTTAGCTATGAGATCTTATGTGGGGGAAGGGGGTTGTTTAAGGTAATAAACCCCTCTCCACGCTCTCAGGGTTATTAAATGGATTGAAACCTATACATTTGACAGAAGACTCTCACTGTAGAGGCCAACTGAGACTTCTAGTATTCAATAAAGCAGAGTATGCCGTAGCCAGACTCAAATAGAAATACTGTGATGGGGCAATAAAACGGGGGCAAGCTTAAACATTTATAGCTGCCCTTTAAGGCTTGGGGGGCATAAAGAGACACAGGAACAGGACTAACTAAGCGTTCCAACAATTCTTACATGAGCTCTACACCAAGGATCTAGTTAACTGAGAACTAGTGACCGTTTACATTAGAGCTGTTGCCTTCGACCTCTGGCGATCCTCATGCCTGTATCAATCCCCATGCATGTATAAGAGTAAACAGCAGGGATTTCCCCGTAAGTCTGGGTGGAATGAAGTGCAAGGCAGGGCTGCCCCTTATCATTTCTGTTTGCATTATACCTAGCTCCGAAGATGTGTAATGAGCCAAATTTTGAAAGGGGGAAGGTAGGGATAGATGAATTTAAGATATCTATCTGTTAGAGATATATAGTTTCAAATTCCTTTTTTTAGAATCTTCCCCAGGTGCCAGACTGCATCCAGAAAACTTTCCAGCAGACCTCTGTGCGTTGGTCGAGAGCATTGAGCGACTCCGCAGTGAGGTCGTCTCCTGAATGTGACGTCAATAGATAACATATAAGCCCTCCCCCGACGTGCTGACGTCCGTTCCTTCTTTTACACGTTAGCGACATGGATTCCCACTACAGTTCCTCTAACCATTTTCCAGCCTACTTGACATTTTTCCGTATCTGCAGCAGTGTGCCTTTTTCTACCCTTCTTCAATGTCCTTGGGGTTCTAGCCTTGAGTCCGGTAGACGACAAATGTCCACCACGGACACTCACTAGGTTTGCATGTGGTGCCTGGGTGAGCATCATGACTCCGAAGAGTGCGACTCCTATCACCAGCTCTGACTGAAAGCACGCTGGGAACGTCGCATGAAGCTCCTTGCAGGGCAGATGTCACAATCAATTAAGTTTTCTCGGAGGAGCCAAGATGGCGACCGGGACGGCAGCGTAGATTCCCGGCTCCGTGAACCTCCGCATCCCGCACGGATATCCTGCATGAGATCCTTATTCTGCGCTACGCGATCGTGTTTGTAAACGAAAGTGGCAACCGATCGTGTGATCCTGAGGTTTCTGACTGCAGTACCGCCGGAGAAATCAGCGATTGAACTTTGCGGCCCGTGCGGTCCCGAAGCCGGGACCTCGAGTGGACGCCTTGGCCGGGCGGCAGTTTAACAACAGCGGCCTGTGGTGACTGGGTGGAGTCGGTCCGCCGGAGTGTTGCTCCCCTCGGCCTGCATTTTGCTGTGGTCGCTCCCCCCCTGCTGAGCGCTGCGGACCGAAGACATGCCCGGGTGTGCGATTCTCGGATTCTGTGGTGTTTGCCCCTGCCTTTGACTGTGAGCTGGCCGGACGCCGTCCCTGGTTCGCCCTGATCCTTGCGGGCTGCTCCCGGCTTTTTGCGGGAGCTGGTCCGTGGCGGAGACGACTATTGCCCGTGACCGCGCAACGGTTGCATCTGTTCCTCCCCCAGGATCCTTGTCTTCAGCGACGTGGACCTTGAGGCGTTGGTCCCGGGGTCCTGGCCCCAATACGAGTCGGGCCTTCCCAGCGGCCATTTTGTCACTATGCAGCCTACCATCCTGTCCGCTGGGACGCAGCGGGACTGGGGGTGTGTGACGGTCGGGAGTGTGGCAGAGCGATCGGAGAGAGCTGCCCTGGGGTACGGCGACCTCCTGGAGGCCCTTGGTGCCCTTCATTACTCCTTGGCTCATGGCGCCGGGGTCCTGGGGAGGAAGCTAGATGGTGTGGTATCAGCGTTGGGACAGTGGCGGCATGCTGGTCCACCAGTACACAGTGGCTTTCCACACTGCACACAGGAGGAAGATGTTGCGGCCCCCCCCGCGATTAGTGTACAGCCGGACACTCCGGACAGTATGCTACCGTGTGGTCGGCTAACTGTGGGCTTGATCTGCTCCGGAGGTATTGGACCTGAGCGGAAGATGGAGGCCTTGTCCCGTGCGCGGTCTCTGGCGGCCCAGGGACGATTCCGGCAGCGTGTGTCTCATTCGACTGCTTCAGCCTGTCTGGACCTTGTGTGCAGTGTAAATCCTGGGGCAGCACTGGAAAAGACGCCCCCCCATGAAGCGGTCCGTGCTGATGCTCAGAGACTTCCACCCCACCTGTGTGCGTCGCTTCCCGACTGTTTTTGGACACTCCTGTACCTTGGGACATCGGACATGGTGTTGGGTCGAGGGGCAGGCATGGGCAGAATTGCAAAGAGCGGTCAAGGCTGAGGCTGATCCTTCGGGAGTGGTCACCTAGTAGACAGGCGGACTCATGGTTGCGTGCTCTCATGGTTATTCGCATAGTTGGTGCATAATGCTCCCCACTCCCTCCCTCCTTTTTTTGATATGATCAACTTGGTGCTGCTAATTGTTTGCCGTGGGGAGACTTCACCGTGCGGGAGGGAGAAGCCGGGGGTATGTTTTGAAGGCCCTCCTCCAGTTTTATTACATTTCTTCCGCCCCCCCGTCTGGGGGGGGCTCTTTCTTACTCCTTTTTTCCCTGTCTCTTCTATATTTCGGGTCTAGTTCCAGGGCGACAGGCACACTGCTGGGGGGTGGGGCCATACTCATTCGCAGAGGTGCAGGGTGGGGGGATGGGGGAGGGGACTCTTTAGTCTTTATCTCTTTTTCCATGGCCTCCTTTTTCTTCTCTGTTCCTTTTTGCTTGTTTTTCTGGGATCAGCGCGGTACACCTCTCTTATCGTGAATCGCTTGCTCTTAATGTGTGCCACAGTTTCCGGGGGGTTCGCTGGGCTTTAGGTACGGGGACCTGTAGGCGCAACTATCTTTGATATTTCTCCCTATCCGTACTTTCCCGTGTCTGCGCCATTGATTCAATGTATTGCTGCTTGCTGCTTGCGTCTCTTATCCTAGCCCTTATCGCTGTTGGGAAACTGTTTGGCACCTGATCCTACTGTTTTGTTTTATCATAAAATGAAAAACCTTTTCTCTCCTGGTGTCCTACCTGAGCAGCTCATTGGCCGGACTATACTGTATTGTAGACTTTGCTCTCCGAGGTGCCGCCTGTGTTTACACGTGCTTTTATTGTTCTGATTGCTTAGCGGCCGGCCCCGGGGGGTTGTAGGCCCATACGTGTAAATGATTGAAACGTCAATAAAGGTTTTTCAAAAAAAATAAAAATAAAAAAAAAAAAAAATTAAGTTTTCTCGTCATCCTCGGTCCTCTACGCTCTCCACAGACTGATCACGCATCTGCTCTGGGAGCCGTTCCTGCAAGAGTCATTCTCCATCGTCGTCCAGAGGTAAGTCTCAGCGTTGGGGGTGTAAGCCGCGTGCCAGCCGCCTTCGTCACCTACCGCTGATCCCTGCTCTTCTGTTGAAGTGTCTGGCCTGAGTCTGCCCTGCGTTTCCCCTCCTATTCTGGGGATGGGGTATCTTTGACCCAGATTAGACAATATTCTCAATCTCTTCATTCCATTCATGTGTCGTCACCTCCCTCGGGAGCACCCTTGAGGCCCATGGAGGTGCACAGGGTTCCACCCACTATGCCGTCGAGCTGGTTGCTTAACTTGGCTGATGCTAGTGGTTTAGGATTGTCCCCAGCTTCCTGTCTCCTGGTTTGGCTACGGAGGTGAGTTCCGCTCTGTTGGACATGTTCAATCATCCTTCGATCATCCTGGATTTGCAACTTCCTTCTGTGGTATTGTCAACGGACCCTTTAATTGATGTTCTACGACCTGGAAGTCTAATGTTGAGCCTGTATTTGCTTATAGTGAGTGTCTTTTCGATATCCTGTTGGGTGCTTGGGCTAACAGGAAACAGGGCTCCCTGTGGATCGCTCTATTTTTCACAGGCATTGTCCGGCCACAGAGAGACCAGGAAATTTGACTCTGGTGGTAAACATATCTTCTCTTCTAGTTCTGCCCTGCGCGCTCAGTACATGTCTTGTTTCCTCACGTGCTTCTCCCATGCCTTGTAGGACTTGGTGGAACGCCTCTCGCCTTCTCTTCCAGTAGAAGCCCGGAATGCTCTTGTTCTCCATGCACGAGATGGGCAACAAACTGCTGCATTTAGCATCTGCTGTGGTATGGATACCACTGATTCTGTTGATCGGGCTATATCCTCTTCCATAGCCCTCCATCGGCGTGCATGGTTGCCTACTTCTAGGTTTTTGGAGCCTGTGCAAACTATTTTAATTCACCTACCCTTTGATGGGCAATCTCTTTTAGGTGTGCATGCTGACTATGCTTTTTGCTGGTTCTGAGATAGTCATAGTGGTGCGGAGTCTTAACTCTGTTGTTGTACTGGAGTTGTTGAGGACAATTTGTTCCCTTTGTTTTGACTCTTATCCACTTTCAGTGGGCGAAGTACTTTTCTCCCTTCGAGGGTTACACCTGGTGTGGTGTTCCTGCTTCTGCAGGTACTTTTCTTCTTCTTCTTTATAGTGTCTGTGACAGGTTTAGTTTCCAGCCATCTGGAACATATCTTGCTTTGCGGTCGTAGGAGACTGTTCTTGCAGCTTCTTTTGCTGCTTGTCTTTTTTCCTACCCGAGTACTTACTCTGTGGCAGGTGTTCTGTTTCTGTTGTGCGGGTGCACTCGAGCCTTATTCCCCGTTTTTGAGGACATTATTTTGCATGCCTTAGAGGCATGTGTGAGCTATCTACGCATTTAGTATCCCTTATAGGAACTTCAACATCATATTTTCTTTGTCCCTTAGGTTCATATAAGCCCCACTGGTACCACAGGCAGGCACGCTGTTTGGCCTGGTTAACTTTCGGTCTGATCTTCGACCCTCTTCAGTGGACCTACTCTTTGTACTGTTCTACTCTGTGAGACACATGGATTTCTCCTACTCATGATCGTGTTCTTCTTGGTTCGGGCCTTGGTTCCACGTCTCCATCCCCCTCATACCCTTGTGGTATCTAAATCTTTTGGGCGTCTTATTTCGAATTGCGCGTGGGCACTGCTTTCTTTTGTTAGCCCGTCTCTACTTTATCGTCCTCCTGATGCTGTCTATCTTCAGCAGTCTGGTGCTCTTGTATGTAATTTTACCCTTTCAGTGTTCTACGTACCTATTTGGGGTACGGCTGCTCCTGTTGCCTCCTGCAAGGGTTTTTTATACATATCTGCCATCGCACCAGTGGGGTAGCTGTTGTGCCTGCTGTTCTTTCAGATCTCTTCACCAGGAACACTAGTCCCCTTCGATTGTTTGGATCCTTGTCTGGTATCCTTATTTCACGTGAGGCTGGATTTTCACTGTCTTTTCTGTATCTTTCCTCCCTCCACTCCCACCTTCCTGGCAATCCCTTTTTCTATGGGAGAAGTTCCATTTAACACCTCCTCTTTTGTGGGGGTATTTTGTTCTTTTTTTTCTTAGGGCATATCCTATCTTTTCTCAAGTTTCCATGAAGCGTTGGTCAGGTTTCCTACCTGCTTCTCCTGCTTCCATAAGTTAAACAGTGAGTGATTGTCATAATCAACTCTCCGTTGCCCTTAGTTTCCGTCATCCCTTTGTTTCACCTTGGGAAGTCGTTGTCTTCTCTTTCGTGGTGGCCTTTCCACATGCTGCTTAATCTTTGCTTCTCCTGCCCTGCCTGCTGTCATCCTTCCTCAGCTGGTGGCATTGGTTCTTGGACGATTGCCTTTGTTTTCCTGTAGTGGGCACTGCCTTCCATTTTCTGCTCTTATGTGGCATTGTGTTGTGGTTTCCCAGCCTTGTCTTACGGTCTCCACCTCACTTATTTTACTACCCCTTCTTTTACGACCGTAGGATGTTTTATCCCTGCCCTTGGTTACCTCTGTTCTTGGAGTGTCCCTTGTTCCTCCACTTTTTGTCCTCCCACTCACTGGTGGAGGACATAAGTTATCTTCGGAGGATTGGATATACTTTTGCTGTACCCTATATGACGTGCATCTACGGGACTGTGAGAGGGATGGGCGGAAAGTAAATCGAGGAGGTCTTAGGTAGGGCTGAATGATGGCTGCATTTATTAACATAAGTCAAAAAAACAAGATCAAACAATAGGAGGATTGTAGCGGATGTGGCTTGGATGTCGTCTTCTTCCGTTAGTCTGGTGGTGGGTATTCTTCTCCTCTTCGTAGGGTGATGTTGGCACAACCCCGGAGTACAAAAGAGAAAGCAGCGAGGACAATCAGTATGGCTGTCTTGTCTGTTTAAGGCTAACGTGAAACAAGTCACGTTCCGCCACCTCAGGATTTAGGCAACCACGGAGGGAATGAAGGGGTATAGTAGGCAAAGAACCCAGGAAGACGTTTTAGGGGGCAGGAGATTCGCAACAGAAGGAAAGAACTCAAGAGTAAACCTCCTTTCTTTGGTAGTCAGGTCCGTCTAAATGACCAATACTCTTTTAGTTGTCAAGAGCTTGCTATTTGCTTTAATGTGGGCCCCTAAAGTTCCACTTAATACGTGCAAATCGGTTGTGCATAAAGGAGGTGCTGTGCAAGGGGTTTATCCTCCCCCTGGAAGGTGAGTGAGTGAACCGCAACAGAGAAACACACAAAAAATTAAAAAAACAATGGGGGGAAAAGGAGGGGGTGAACGGTAGAGGAGCATGTGACCACCACACTTCCCTGGGTGCCCTGAGTCTCTCAGACTTGCCTCCCCCTTCCCTATACTACTGTCCCCGGCCCCGTTTCACGTACCGCTGGAGCCACAGCTCTCCAGAGCTGTGGCGGCGTTATGGCATCCTCCGGGGGTGTCCACCACTCTTCGAACCACTCCTCCCGCTCGGCTTCGCCTTTTCCTCCGTATGGCTGGAGCGCTTCGTCTGCTTCTCGTCCTGGCTCTGCACAACCTGGTCCCGTCTCCACTCCAATTCTCCGCTCTTCTTCTTCCGGCACTTTCCTCTCGCACACCTCTGTCTCGGCGTCTTCCTTGTTTTGAACGCAAGGATCCGCCCCTGCAGCCCACGACGTCTTCCGCCATTGGCCGATGCCTCGAGAAGGGCGTTCTTGGTCCTGCGAAGGAGAGGAGCCGAAGGGGGTTAACTCTTTCTGTGCTGGGCTCTGGCTAGCGAGAGGTATCGTCGTTATTCTAGGGGTTTTAGCAGGGGTCACGGGCGGGGTGATATCCCGGTCTTCCTCACATCCCCCTTCCCTAACATTCTTGTTGGCAAGAATCCCATCAAGAGGATACCGGGATAAATAGTCAGCGTTAGCTTGGTCTTTTCCCTTCCTGTGTTTGGTATGAAAATGATAGGGTTGTAAGGCTAGGAACCACCTTAGTATCCTGTCATTATGTCCCTTGTTTCTAGATAGCCATTCTAAAGGGGCATGGTCTGTGAACAACGTAAATTCCCTTCCTTCTAGGTAATACCGAAGGGAATCAACCGCTAGGGCCTCTTTTTCGATAACCGCATAGTTCTTCTCTCGAGGAAATAACTTCCTGCTTATATATAGGATGGGTCTTTCTTGTCCCTGGGAGTCGACTTGAGACAACACTGCTCCCAAGCCGGTGTCGGACGCATCTGTTTGCAGAATGAATGGCTGGGAATAATCCGGGCTGAGTAACACAGGGTGACACGTCAAGGCTTGTTTCAGTCGGTGAAAAGCCTGGAGAAGAGTGGGAGTAGGATGTCTCAGTTCTTTCTCGGTCTGTACCTTCTTCTGCAGAAGGTCTGTCAGGGGGGGAGGCTATTTGCGAAAAGTTGGATATAAATCGGCGATAATACCCCAAGACCCCAAGGAATGCCCTTAACTCCTTTTTTGTCTTTGGAAATGGGATGTTGGAAATAGCTGCTACTTTTTCCGCTTGCGGTTTGATGTATCCCTCTCCTAAAAGATACCCTAAGTATTTCACTGAACGGGCAGCGAGTCTACTTTTAGCTGGGTTTATAGTTAGTCCAGCTTTTCCCAATGCTTGAATGACTTTCCGTAGGTGGGTAAGGTGGTCTGCCCAAGTGGAGCTATAGATGACGATGTCATCTATATAGGCTGCTGAGAAATCGGAATAAGGCCTTAAAACTGTGTTCATCAGGCGTTGGAATGTAGCAGGGGCCCCGTGGAGACCAAAGGGAAGAACAGTAAAGTGATACAGGCCATTTGGTGTTGCAAAGGCTGTCTTCTCCCGGTCTCCAGGTCTCAAGGGCACCTGCCAATATCCTTTGCACAGATCAAGGGTGCTAATATATCGGGCAGTTCCTAGACGCTCTACCAATTCATCGACTCTCGGGAGGGGGTAGGAATCAAAACAGGAGATCTTATTCACCTCCCGGAAGTCGATGCAGAACCGGATGGATCCATCCGGTTTGGGTACCAGTACGATTGGGGAATTCCATTCACTACTGGAGGGCTCAATGATACCCATTTGCAACATTTGTTGTACTTCTCCCTCTATTGCTTGTCTACGGGATTCCGGGATGCGATAAGGGCGTAGTTTCACTTTTGTATTGGGTGGAGTTATAATGGCGTGCTCTATCAGATGTGTTCTACTTGGTTGTAGGGAGAACACCTCTTGCAGGGACTGAAGCTGGATCACTAGTTCCCTTTCGTTGGTTTCAGGGAGGTCCCCATCTATGCTTGGTATAAACAAAGGTTCGGGACCCCGGACAAGCCCTATCTGCACTGGAAGAGCCCCCTCCCACTTCTTAAGCATGTTGATGTGATATATCTGCGTATTTGTCTTTTTCTGTGGATCCATTTCCAGACGGTAGGTAACTGGAGTGACCTTTTCTACAATGCGGTAAGGGCCCTGCCATTGTCCCAACATCTTATGGTCCGAGGATGGCATCATTAAGAGTACGTAGTCGTTAATGTCAAAGGAGCGGGCTTTGGCCTTTTTATCGTACTGTGTCTTCTGGGCTAATTGGGCTTGTTCTAGGTGGGTTTGGACAATACTGCAATCTGTCCCAAATGGGTTTTTAGGTTTAATACATATTCGGTAGGGGTTTTGCCCCTTCTGGCTCCTCCTCCCACTCCTCCTTTAGCATGTCAAGCAAAGTACTCGGTTGTCTACCATAAAGCAACTCGAGGGGTGAATACCCAGTGCTTTTTTGGACTTTGCAACGTATTGCAAAGAGAGTCAGAGGGAGCATATCCTCCCACTTCCGTGACTCAAGGTTCAATAGTTTCTTTAACGTCGCTTTGAGGGTGGCGTTGTAGCGTTCCACTAGCCCATCTGTTTGGGGGTGGTATGCTGAAGTACGGATTTGCTTGATGTCCAGGGAGTGGCATACCTGTCTCATGAGGCGTGACATGAAGGGTGTTCCCTGATCTGTAACCAGTTCCTGGGGAAAGCCCACTCTCGAAAAGATGGTAATCATGGCTTTGGCTATTTGCGAGGCGTTAGGCTGGTGTAAGGCCACGGCTTCCGGAAAGCGAGTGGCATAATCAACCAGCACCAACACGTATCTACAACCACTGCGAGAGGGTAACAAGGGTCCTATGATGTCCATTCCAACCCTGGAAAAAGGTTCTTGTATGATGGGCATGGGACGCAAGGGCGCTCTTGGTGGTAGGGTCCTACTATTTTTTTGAGAGGTAGCACATTCCTTGCAATATTTCCGGACCTGAGAATAGACGCCAGGCCAATAGAATCTTTCCAATATCGTCCTCTCTGTTTTGTCCTCCCCTAAGTGACCCCCTAACAGGTGACTGTGGGCTAGGAACAATACTTTTTCCCTATATGATTGGGGCACCAATAATTGTGGTGGCAAATCCCTCCCACCCTTTCGATAGAGTAAGTTCTTTTTTATAAAAAACTGGGGACCTACTTGTCTGGGATCTTCCTCACTTGTAGCCTTATTCCAGGCTTCACGTAAAGTAGGGTCCTCCCGTTGGGCTTCTTGAAACCCCTGTTCGTATTGCCATATGGGGGTCTCCTTACTTTGGGTTAAGGCGACTCTTGTCCAGGCTCTCTCTTTTTTTCTGCTTTCCACTCTTCCGGCATTTCCCTGGGGGACAATCAGGTTCCACCTCTTGGGAAAAAGGTGCTGATTTCCTCCATTCCTCCCCTTCTGCCCAGGTCTCTTGAATCAGTTTTGGCATATGTGGGTAATCATTTCCTAAGACTAGAGGTTCAGGTAAACGAGGAATAAGCCCTACTCTCAATGGTTCTGCTTTCAGGGAAGGGTCATGTTGGATTTCAATCTCCGTGGTGGGATACTGATGACTGTCCCCGTGCATGCATTCTGTTGTGACCTGTCCCGTGAGCCTTGGGTGCCCTCCCGGGATCGCCTGTGGTTGTATCACGCTTTGTAAACAGCCTGTATCGATCAACGCCTGTCTTTCTTCTCCGTTAACCTGCACTGTTCTATGGTAGGGAAGACGGGCGCCAGAGGCGTTACAATATTAGTTGCGCACCAATCCCACCTCCATAGGTTCCTCCTTCTGGGGGCAAGAACGGGCTATATGGCCTATGGCTCCACAATTGTAACATTGTGGTCCCTGCTGTACAGGGATTCGGGTTGGTGGTATGGAGGGTCCTGGTAGGAGGGTAACAGAGTCAGACTTGCGTGAGTGCTGGGGAGGTTTGTTGGGTTTCATAGGGGCTCCAGGATGTTTCCAGTGTATGTCATCCCGTCCCCGTGGAGATTCTTGGGCCCTGTAGAAAGCACTTGCAATATCAATGGCGCGGTCCAGGGTGAGACCCGAATGTTGTCTTACTCATTTTTGTATATTTGGGTACAGGGATGACCAGTATTGCTCCAAGTATACCTTCTCCATAATTTCGTCTTTTGTTGAAAACTGAGGTTTCAACCACCTATCGGTCATGTCCCGTACTCAGTAGGCCACGGCACGAGGCGTTTCCTGGGGGCCCTCTTTAATTTGTCTCAGACGCAACCGGAAAGTCTCTTCGTCTATGCCCATTCTCTCAAGTATACTCCTCTTGACATCTTCATACGGTGTTACGCCTAGTGGATTAACCGCTTGGTAAGCCGCTTGAAGTTCTCCGGACAACAGCGGGCCCAGGTACTGACCCCACTTGTCTTGGCCCCATCCCGCGGCCCTGGCCATACGCTCGAAGTTTGAAAAGAAAAAAATCGGGGTCCTCCCCTTCTACATATTTCTGTAGGACCACAGAGGGGAACCCCACTGCCCCTTTTTGTTGGCTAAGGGTGTCGGCCAGCTTCCCTATGACCGCCTCCTGGGTCTGGGTCTGTTCGGCAAGGGACTTATGTAAACTTGCTCGTTCCTCTTCTGCTACGGTCAAAAACCTCTCCAAGCAGCGCTCCAACTTTTCCTGGCTTTCAGCCAACTTGCGCACAACTGCCTCCATCTTTCCCAATCCCATTTCTGACACCAGATGTGAGAGGGATGGGCGGAAAGTAAATCGAGGAGGTCTTGGGTAGGGCTGAATGATGGCTGCATTTATTAACAAAAGTCATAAAAAACAAGATCAAACAATAGGAGGATTGTAGCGGATGTGGCTTGGATGTCGTCTTCTTCCGTTAGTCTGGTGGTGGGTATTCTTCTCCTCTTCGTAGGGCGATGTTGGCACAACTCCGGAGTACAAAAGAGAAAGGAGAGAGGACAATCAGTATGGCTGTCTTGTCTGTTTAAGGCTAACGTGAAACAAGTCACGTTCCACCACCTTAGGATTTAGGCAACCACGGAGGGAGTGAAGAGGTATAGCAGGCAAAGAACCCAGGAAGACGTTTTAGGGGGGAGGGGATTCGCAACAGAAGGAAAGAACTCAAGAGTAAACCTCCTTTCTTTGGTAGTCAGGTCCGTCTAAATGACCAATACTCTTTTAGTTGTCAAGAGCTTGCTATTTTCTTTAATGTGGGCCCCTAAAGTTCAGCGGAGCTAAAAAAAGGCATTAATACGTGCAAATCGGTTGTGCATAAAGGAGGTGCTGTGCAAGGGGTTTATCCTCCCCCTGGAACGTGAGTGAGTGAACCGCAACGGAGTGAGTGAACCGCAACGGAGAAACACACAAAAAAATAAAGAAACGATGGGGGAAAAGGAGGGGGTGAACGGTAGAGGAGCATGTGACCACCACACTTCCCTGGGTGCCCTGAGTCTCTCAGACTCGCCTCCCCCTTCCCTATGCCACTGTCCCCGGCCCCGTTCCACGTACCGCTGGAGCCACAGCTCTCCAGAGCTGTGGCGGGCATTATGGCGTCCTCCGGGGGTGTCCACCACTCTTCGGACCACTCCTCCCGCTCGGCGTCGCCTTTTCCTCCGTATGGCTGGAGCGCTTCGTCTGCTTCTCGTCCCGGCTCTGCACAACCTGGTCCCGTCTCCACTCCAATCTCCCCTCTTCTTCTTCCGGCACTTTCCTCTCGCGCGCCTTTGTCTCGGCGTCTTCCTTGTTTTCAACGCAAGGATCCGCCCCTGCAGCCCACGACGTCTTCCGTCATTGGCCGATGCCTCGAGAAGGGCGTTCTTGGTCCTGCGAAGGAGAGGAGCCGAAGGGGGTTAACTCTTACTGTGCTGGGCTCTGGCTAGCGAGAGGTATCGTCGTTATTCTAGGGGTTTTAGCAGGGGTCACGGGCGGGGTAATATATCGGTCCTCCTCACAGGGACTTTCTAGGTTCTTATAAGCATATTTATTCTTATATACATTTGTCCTTTTATGTCTCTGCATGTATGTACCTTTCTCCTGAATGGATCTCTTGTGGATGTCTTTTAATACAGGTATATTTGTTTTTTGTTTTCCACATATGGTCGTCTGGCCTTCTGTACGGTGTACATTGCTGCATTTTACCTAAACCCTTCTTGGTGACCTGGTACAACCCTCTCGGTTGTGCTTATCTGTTTCCTATATCTTCCGGGTTCTCAGTTAGGAGCGGTTTCTTTTTACCGTTCTTGTTTTTTTAGCAATACTTTTCAGAATTCCTTGTTTTCTCTTTGCTTTTTTTCTATCCTTCTATGATCAGAGGTCTCTTTTTTCCAAAATCTGTTTCTCATGATAGTTTCTTTGATGAACGGTGATTGTATGGGTTTGCTGCGGCTGAGCATGCTACGTATGCTCCTTCCATTGGCCTTGAGTCTGAACTCTATGTCCTTTGTCTTTGGTCCTTGCATTCCCTGCTCGTAGGTGGTTTCCCTTTTTTTGGAGCTGTTTCTTTTCCTGATACTATACCGTGTTTCTTATGGTCTTCTAGCTTCCTTCTTCCTACCGCCTTCCCGTAGTCCTTCTTAAAGGTCAGTCCTTTGATGGGCATCTTGCTTCGCCTATCATTTTTTAGGGTAGCCTGGTTCCTTTCTATCTTTTGGGCAGGCTCTTCCTCTTAGGTCTCATGGTGAGGCCAGTTCACAGTCCTTCTTTTAGAATGGTATTGCTTGGGTATCTGATTCTAAGATAAGTAATCTGCGGCTAGATGTCTCTATCAGATGGACAAGTTATTTACCTTTGGTAACACCTTATCTGGTAGAGACAGGATCTATCCGTAGATTCCTTATCGACCCACCCATCTTCCCAGCGCTGCAAACTGACGGACCTCCCAGGTTACCTCTTGCTTTCTACTGCAGTTCTTTCAGTCTGTACTTATTGATGCAGGTTTCTCCCTTTCTGGCACTCTAGAGCGGAGGTTCCTTTGTTGGATGTGTTTGGTGATTTTACTCCTGAAGAAGAGCGGTCCCATTCCATGTATTGCTTTGTGGGTGATACAAAGCAGCTTGAACGTGGATGCTTCCTCCTAGTCCTGATCTTCTAGGATCCGAGGTCCCGCTCCCATCTGGCCTTCAACTTATGCAGTGGTGCCCTACAGTTTCTGACTAGAATGGCATAGATAAGTGATATTGCATGGTGGTGAAGCGGTGCGGCCAGCAGCCTAAATTCTAGGGGGGATTCTTCCTCTACTGATTGAGACATTTGGTCAGTGCATGTCTAATCTGTAGATATCTGACTCGCTGGGACTCCGCCATTTCATATTGGTCCAGTTGATATTCAAAGAAGACCGTCTCGACTTCCCCCACAAAGGTTCCCAACTTTAGTTATCCCTTTCAGATCCCACTGCTGGTATCTACCCCCGCCCCCCCCCCCCATTGCCCGCACCTGTGTCAGTGAATCAACATCCCACAGTGGCATTTCTATGATAATGTTCCCTGCCCACCCTTTTGTCTTGGCTGCCTTTTTCCAGGTGTGCACTTCTACCTTCTTGGGATCCATCTCCACCGGCCTCTCCCTCTGTCATATAGCGCCCTCAAGTATTCCCTGGCTGGTAGTGTTCTTCAGTCCGCCATAAAGGCCTGATCATGCTGGTCTTCACAAGCCCATTCATTAATTTCCATCAACTGTGCCGCCCAGTAATACAGCTTCAGATTGGGTAGAGCTATGCCCCCGTAATAGGGCCCTCGCATTAAGGTATCCAACGCTATCCTGGAGGGACCTCCCTCCCATAGCAGCGTCCTGATGGTCGCTTGCACTGCATGAAGAAAGGTGTCGGGGACCACACGCAGGGTATTCCGCAGTACGTAAAGAAATTTAGGCAAATGGATCATTTTGTAGAGCGCCGCTCTACCCATCCGGGATTGTGGCAGCTTCCGCTATCTAGCTACATCCCTTCTATATTGGCCCCAGATATTCTCCAAATTCCGGATATGAAAAATGTCAGGTTATTTATTGATAAAAATATCAAAGTATTTGCAACCCGTCTCGGCTGTTCCAGTCATCTGGAGGTTGCCACCCTGTAGGGGAGAATGCCACTGATGTGTGCCAATTGACATGGATTCCTGGAAATTTTGCAAAGGGACTAAGCATCTGTAACACCTGGGGATGGACTGTTCCGAGTTAACCAACTAAAGTAATGTCATTGGCATATAGGAAGATTACATCTTCCCAGTCATCGTCCCAACTTAGACCTGGCACCAGTGTGTCCTTTTGGACATACAAGAGGCTCCAGCGCAAACATCAGGGGTGACAGTGAGCATCCCTGTCTCGTGCATCTCCCCAGCTGGAATTCTCTAGACAGTCCCGTTCATGCGCACCCTAGCCATCAACGGCCTGTATAACTGTCGGATCCAAGCCAAGAGGAATTTTCCGAACTCCATCTTTTCCAGTACTGCCATGAGATAAGGCCATTCCATCGAGTCAAATGCATTTTTGGCATCTAGTGATGAGATCACCACCAGTTCTCCCGTTGGCCACTCCCTACTGAGAACCCCATACAGGCTTCTCAGGTTGTATCCTGTGGCTCGGAGCGGCATTAATCCCGATTGGTCCCTGTGCATCAGTTTACTGCAGACTCCTTATAGATGGGCAGCTGGGACCCCTGCTAATAGTTTATCCTCTATATTACGGAGAGAGATGGGACAATTTGAGGCACAGTCCTCCGGTTCCGTGCTAAGTTTGTAAATAAGGGCCATATGGGCCATGCAAGCGTCTCGAGGCAAAGTCCCTGACACGAGAGCCCCATGAAACATTCGGAGAAGTGCTTCTCACAGTTTACTCCCCACACATTTGAGAAATTCTGCCGGGAGACTGTTCGGACCTGGTGCCCTCCCCCTTTGAGGTATCTATAGCCTCAACTTCTGCAGCCTCTAACTCCCTATCTAATGTATCCTTGTCTTCCACTGGTAGGACTCGGGCAGATAGCTCTCCCATTAACCTCTCAAGGTCCTCTGACTGGTAATGCCGCTTGGGGGAATTTAGGGTCTCTAGGTGGTCCGCCAATGTCTCTGCTATTGCAGGGGCCGTATCTACTGTGTGTCCCTCCTTCTTAACAACCTCTTTCACCCATCATTGGGTAACCTCTCCGTGTTTCACCCATACCAAGAGATTCTCAACCTTATTGCCCGCTTCATATAGTCTGTGCTGTGTGTTCCTCAGCTGTTTCCTCACGTCTTCCTCTTCTATCAGTCTGTATTCTTGCCTCAGTCAAGAGGTGACAGGTCAGCTCCGACACCAGGGTGGCCATACATGCCCCCTCTGCATGGAGCATGCTGTGTTCAGTGTCCTACAGTGTGTTCGCTGCCTCTCTCTTAAGCCCTAGACTCTAGAGATCAAGTAGCCACTTGCCACTGGTCCATAAGCCTCCCACAATGTGGCCTCCGATCCCATGGAGATCGTGTTTCCTGCAAACAAATATTTGTAGTGGCCCCCAAATCTTCCCGCATGTCTCCGTCCCTAAGGTACCAGGGATCCAGTCTCCTTGGTAGGCGACTAGTCGTGATGTGTGTCATCACCCAAGTATGTAATGGTGAGTGGTCCAAAATTTCCCTCAGTAGGAACTCTGAATCCCAATATCTCTGTGCCTGTATGTGGGGGCCAAAAAATAGTTCAATCTTCAACCTGCCCTGGCGTTGAAGAAAGCAAAAAAGAATTGTCGCTTGTCTGGGTGTCTAGTCCTCCACAAATCCTGTAGGACCAATGCCTGAGTGAAAGTACATAGCTTACAACCGTCACTTCCCCTATTGCCCGTGGCTGTTAATATGTCTAATTCAAAGAGCTGTTGTTGAGTTGAGACCCCTCCAATTAACAGCATTGTGGGGGGTGCCTGATGCATGGGTCTACAGATCCGGTGGAACATACTGGGACACAAACCGAATCAGATCCACATTCCACCGTGATTTTGCACCACTAAAAGTCACCCCCACTTGCAGCGAATCCTCCTTTTCGTTCCCATCTGGCGAAGAGCCTTACGAGCTGTCTCCTGCTTCTCGATCTCTGTCGCAGTCCCCTCCAGCTGTCCATTTGCAATGTCTGGGGTCCCTGCTGGCTTTGGCGGGGTGTCCCTGTGCTTCTAGGCTCCCAGACCAACGGTCTCCATCCTTCCAGCCAGTCCCTCACTTCACTTTAGGTGTGGAAATACAGGATTTACCCTCTGCCGGCACATTTAACTTTGCAGGAAGGAGCATCCTGTATTGTAGACTCCTTTTTCGTAGTTCAACCCTTGCCTTATTAAAAGTCCTTTGTTGTGCCTGTACCTTCTGGGTGAATTCAGGAAATATCATAACTGTGGTATTTCCTACGCGGAGAGGGCTACTCAGTCTGGAGGCCCGTAGGATCTCCTCTCGGTCGTTATAGTTAAGTAGTCTTGCAATGATGGGTCGTGGCCTCACCCCTGGATGTGGTGGCACCTCGGGAACCCTATGCGCCCTCTTCACTGCAAAGTGGGCAACAGCTGTTGTGGTTGAAGATAGGATCTGAATATCTTTTCAACAAATTCTTCCACATTCTTGCCCTCAGCTTTCTCCAGTACTCCCACTCGGAAGGTCCATTCGCAGGAGTGTGAGGTCCACTGCCACCATATCTAGTTTCTGTTCTAGCGTTGTTTTATTGTCTCTCACGGCCAGCAGTAGGTACCGCATGGAGAGTTTGGGTACCCCTTCTGACTGATCTCCAGGATGATCATCTGGCGGCCATTCATCTCTCGTCTCCGGAGTGCGGAATGCGTATTTCTGGAGCTTGTGCAAGGACGGTGCCTTCTGCCCCTTATCCCACACCAATGTAGCTCAGCCAGTCTTCGAGGCATACCGCTTGTGACCGCCTCTAATCTCCCAGGTCTTTCTGTTGTGGGGTCTGATTGGGATAAAACAGATACCCCTTTAGGGTCCAGTATAAACGTTTAGTAAGTAAAGTTTTTATAGAGCGTGCGAATGCCTAGGCATCTTGGCGCTAGCGTCCTGGAGCTGAACTAACAGAGTAAGAAACCTACCTAATGCTGGAGACAAAAAAACATGTCTTCAAAGATTTCTTAAAAAGAAGCCTGTTCGTTTGAGATCTCAACGATAGGGGAATAGAGTTCCAGAGCTTGTAGGCTAAGTAGGAGAAGCTCCTGCCACCCCAATTTGCCTTCTTTATTTTGGGGATGATTACTAATTTGGCAGCAGATGCTCTTAAGACACGTCGGGGGGCATGCCATGAAAAGGTCTTCTAAAAGTAGAGAGGGCCAGTTCCATATAGTGCTTTGTGTGCCATACACAAAGCCTTAAATTTTACCCTTTCGCCAACAGGAAATGAATGAAGGTCTTGAATGCTTTTTGGAATGGGGCTAAATTTGGTGAGATGCAATCTGATTGATCTGTTCAGAAAAACAGTTGACCATTGAACATGATCCAGAGGTGTTTCCCTTTCGCAACTGGAGATTGAAGCGGACCTAGATTAACATGTCACCAAGAATCATTCCAAAAGGAGATGTCGTCCCAAAGAGTATCACCTCTGTTTTCTTTGTGTTTAACTTAAGGCAATTTTCTTGCATCCAAATTGTGATAGTTGCCAGCCAATTGTTAAATCTTTTTGATACTATGTCAACATCAGATGTAATTGATACGACAATCTGCATATCGTCAATGTAGGATATTGCAGAGGAACCATAAGATCTAATAGGTTTTGCCAGGGAGGTGACATAGATGTTAAGTAGTTTTGGGGATAATGATAACCCCAGAGGCACCTCAAAGGGAAGCGAGGAGGAATGAGAGGTGTAGCCTCTGAATGCAGCGGTCCGTTTTCGGTGTGACGGGAAGGAGCTAAGGATGTTCGGAGCTCCACCCCTGATCCCCACCCTATTTAGCCGGTTGATAAACAGTAGATGGTTCACCGTATCAAACGGGGCAGAGAGGTCCAGCAGGATCAGTGCAGCCCTCCCTCCCTTGTCCATGTACACTCAAATCTCCTCGGTTACAATAACGAAGGCTCATACTGGACAGTGCTGCAGCCTGAAGCCATGTTGCGAAGGGTCCAGAATGTTCTTGGCCCCCACGAAGGCCATCAGGGCTTCATTTATGGCCTTTTCTATACATTTTGCAGTGGGCGGTAGACAAGAGATGGGCTGGTAGTTTTTAGCCTCTGAAGGATCCTGGGAATTATCTTTTAGAATAGGACGTTCCGAAGCCTTTCTCCATGCTACTGGAAAAAGCTGTAAGTCGGCGTGTAACTTGAAGTTTAGCAAGATGCGCCGCAATCAAATTAGGAACCATTTGGAAGACAGACGGAAGGCAGCGGTCCACAGGGTAACCAGATCTAGTAGCTTTTTACTCTTTTTTTTCAATCAATGGGGAAAAACTGTCCAAACGATTTGATCAATCATTTGGACTTTCATGTGGCCCTAAAACAAAGGAGTGGGAGAGGTGAGCTATATGATTTTCAGTCTGATTAGCAGAAAACTCCTCACACATGATGTTTACTTTCCTTTGAAAAAACTCAGCAAGTTGATTGCAAAAAACTTGGTCAGGGATAAGAAGTTTGATCTGGTCAATTTTAGAGGGCAATTACAGTTTTAAAAAGTTCTCTTGTTAAGAGTTTTCCGCCATGTTTATTTTCTCAGGGAAATAATTGTTTTTTGCCGTAATAATCGTAGATTTATATTCACCAGTGACTTATTTGTATTTATAATTCTCTTGACTGGACAATTTAACCAGTTAAAAAAATTAGCGGCAGTAGTTTCGATATTGGTGTCTGATAAAGGGCTGTGGCTTTTTAGGACTGAGTCTAGAATTAGTTAATTTTCTGCCAGGGACGTATTTAGATGGACTTCCCAGAAATTCCAGAACCAGATTTATTAGCTGGGACAGGTAGTTTCATTTAGACTGCATTATGCTCTGTCCATGTCAACGGTAGGCTTTATCAAAGCGAATGCCTTGATCTCTGTAAATATCCCATCAAGGGTATGGCTGGCCTTGTGGGTAGGTACACTGACCATCTGCTGTAGGTCAAAACAGCAAAGGGAGTCGTGAGGATGTGATCGAACGCACCCCACCTTTCAGTTCTGCCTGGGACCTCTGCCTCTCCCCTGACCACAACAAGGCTTCCTGTCAATTTCCCCGCCTTTCACTGCAAAAAGCCACAGGTATCGAAAACATAGGAGGTGGGCTTACAGGAAGAGGGAGCAGCAATCTCCCTGAGAGAACCCCAACATCTTGGTGGACCTCGACCTTCTCAGTATTGAGTACGAAGAAGCAAGTCCCTCTGGGGTCCCAGTAATTCACCCCACACCAGCCCAGAGACATTGTCCTGAAGCACCTCTTAGGGCAAGGAACAAAACAGGGCCTCGTTGGCGTCAGGATCACCAGGACCCTGAACTAAGAAGACTCCTAGGGGCATGAGTGTGACGCCTGCACATCAAGGGAGGGAGTAAAACCCCACACTACCAAACACCCCCATTCCAAGGCAAAGCACTGAAGAACATTAAAAAAACACCCGCCTGCTGCTGCGAACAAGCTCTGGTTGGCAGTGAGGGAAAGCTTCAGAGCCCAGCAGGCCTCCAACAACCATGACAGCTCTTAGTTATTCAGTACACTGGAAGACCAATGTAGTTTTATTAATAAACTGGTGTATATGTTATTATAAAACCATTGTTTGTAGCGTTAACCTTGGGCATATAGTTATATCTCCGAGCTTTATGAGTGAGGAAAGTAGAATGAGTGAGGACTTGATGGTGACTGAGGTATAGCTACTCATTGGGAATATGAGCGCTGATCTCAAGTCCGAAGGAGCTTTTCTTTATTGATGCAGTTGTATAGCACCCGACTCCCTGGCTGCGTAAGGGCGCCCTCTCATTTTTGATAGTCTCTAGGGCATAGTGACCACTGCTGGCAGGATTAGAATGTCGACCCTGATCGAAAAAGCCATTTCCACCAAGAGACACAACTGCATATCATTGTCATTCTGAAGGCAGCTTACCCCCACAAAGTGGAAATGCATCTCCTATAGAAGTCGGAGGGCTTCTCAGTGGAGGCGCTCCCTAAGGTCCACGTTGGCTCAAGGGCATCTTAAAGTCGTCCGAACACCTTCAAAGAACCTGTCAAGGCAACAGTTGTCACACCACGGGTCGGAAAGGAGTTCAAAGCTTCTCCTTATGCCCCACGCTATGTTCGTGGCCAGGGGCATACAGTATATGAACGTGCTTCTGCACAAGCGCTGCCAAACTAGACAAGGACAGCAGGCGCCTTGACGCTACAGGCAAGCACGCAGCAGTGGGAGCAGCTGCCAAGTGGCAAATTGCTAACTGTTGGTTCACTCTCGGGATGCAACATGTTTCACTGGGATGAAACGGAGGCACTGGTGCAGCACCTCACAAAAGCCTGTAGGAAGATTATGTCAAACTTGTATATCAGTTGAGTAGGAAAGTGCCCCTTTTTGCATGGTTACACCCTAACTTTTTGCCAGATACCTGATACCAACTTGACTGAGTGTGTGCTGGGATCCTGGTAGCCAGGCCCCAGCACCTGTGTTCTTTCCCAAAACTGTTCCTTTGTTACCCACAATTGCAACACTTCTGGGCCACCTGTAAGTCCCTTGTAAAAGACGCCCCTGGTACCAAGGGCCTTGTGACCAGAGAGGGTCTCTAAGGGCTGCAGCATGTATTATGCCACTTTCAGAGACCGTCACCTTAACACTCACCTCTACCATTGCAGGCTGCGTGTTTTGGTGCAGACCAAACTGAAGAGTCGACATGGCACAGGTAGGGGTTGGTCACCCCTCCAGCAGACCTTACAGCCATAAAGGCAGGATGCACAATACCCAAGGGAGGCCGTGGTTGCCTGAGCAATATGCCCCTACAGTGTCTGTGCCCAGTCACAGACATTGTAAGTGCAGTGGAGCCATTTTGAGTGCATGGACTGGGAGTTCAGAGCTCCATGATGGCTGTACTGAAGCCTGGGAAGTTTGGTATCAAACTTCCCAGCACATTAAACCCACACTGATGCCAGTGTGGGATTTAATGAAAAATGAACTTGGAGGGCATCTTAGAGATGCCCCCTGAAAAACGACCAACTCTGGTGTGGTTCCTGACTGGCTTCCAGCCATCTGCCACCACCAGACACATTTCTGGACTCCTGGGTAAAGAGCCCTCCGCTCTCTGGTTCAGCAAACAAAGCACATCTTGGGCAGAGGCTTCATGCCTCCTCCTCCAGGATGGGCTTGGACCTTGAAGAGGGAGCTTCAAAGGCCGGACGCTTTTGTTAGCTGCTCCCAGCCTTTTGCTACTATCAGCAACTGTCTCCCACCTGTTCTGACCCCCATTTTGGGCATGAGAACCGGTGGGGAAACCTAGCCAGGAAGTGAGGTGTGCTCACCTTTGCCAACCCCATCCCTCAGGTTGGGGAGGCGAAGTGAAGACCACCTCTCAGTCCCTGCCTTCTTGAGGATGGGGGACCCCTCCAATCAAGAAGAGGCCTATGCCCCCTCCCACTGAAGGGTGGCATACTACGGGTTGTAAACACGCCAAGAAAGTGACCCATTAGTCCCAACCTGCACACCCCTGTAACACCCCTAAATCTAGTATTTAGGGGCACCCCTGAACCTTGCCTATTCAGAGTCAACACAGCAAGAAGGACCGAAGAGTTGTGCTGCAGAAGAGGAGGATGACAACTGCTTTGGCCCCAGCCCTACCGGTGTGTCCAGCAGTCAGCAGCCTCCAAGAACCCCAGGGACCTGCCCTGCTTTCCTAAAGAACTCTGACCTTCTGTGGACACCGGATTTGTCCTACACCAACTCAAGCCAGGGCTCCAGATCCAGCCGGATCCACTCTGCACCTGACGCCTCAATGGTTTTCTCAACTGAAAAACTAATCTAACTGTTCCTACCAAACAGTATTCACTGTCTTTTGAAAAGTAACTTTGTATGAAGAGTTTAACTTACCTGCAACTAAGTATATCTTGGTTCTAGAAATAAAAAATAAAAAAATAACTTTTTATACAAACAAGATTCAGTATTAGAGTGTGTGACATTTCTTGACTATGTGTAGACAACAAATGCTTAACACTGCCGTCTGATAAGCCTAACTGCTTGACCACGCTACCACAAAAGAGTACGGTATTCTCTACTTTAGCCTCTGCTAAACCTCTGGGGATCCACTGGCTTCTGTGCGCACTGTACCTTGCTTTGTTATTGTCCATACAGAGCCAGCTTCCTACAAGTTGCGCACAAAATGCCACGGATACTTACTGCTGTGGCATTATCGTTGGCATTCTGCTGTGCGACCATGCAAGGCTATGAATATCAGGATTCAAACGAGAGGTACAACAGCACCTCCTCAATATCCCGTTCGATGGAGAGCACCTCAAGTGGAGGAGACGATGTAAATAAAATAATACAAAAATGGATGCCGACCTAGTGAAGTCAATATAACTTCGAACCATGGCAGGGTTACAACCTTGCGCACATCCAAATTCCTGTCAATAGTATAGCTCAATATTCAAAGAGTGCTCTAGGAAACATCAAAGGGAGCAGCCACCTATGCTCCAATATTCCTCCGTCACCAAGGTGACAACAGGAAAAACAGAAAAGACAAGTAGACGTTTCCGAGCAAAGACAAGGTAGTTGAGCCTGTAAGCAACACTCCTTAAAGCAATTTAGAGTCCAATAATTCAAACAAACTGGTTTTCTTCTTTTATTCCTTTAATCTTCTCTGTTTTCATTAAAAGCACAAGAATAAGAACAGTAGCCAACACGTGTTTCGTCTCGGGTAAGTTGCCCGGCGACTTCCTCAGGGCCTAGAGTTATAATCACTTAGAGGGTGTGTATTATATTGGTCCGCCACACCTCTAATATATTATTGGTGTGAATCCATGCATTATTATTCATAAATGTACAGAAATCTTGAACAATTTCACAGTCCTGATCAAAATTTCAGATGAAAGGGAAGGTCAATATCTAAATCCGAGAGAAAGCAAGAAACAGTTAGTCTCAGGTACCCGTGGCGACCCGAACTTCGCCTTAATCAGGTTGCCGATGAGACGTATGCATGGCCGCGGAGCTTTCACCCTTAGGAGGCCAGATCTACCTAATCATGTGATTGTTCCCTGAGTGTGCAAGGTCAATACTGTTCCATGTTAGAGGACTGGGTAATCCTCCAAAGTGTGTCAGGTACGAGTGAAACACCTGATGGAAGCAACAGCAGCAAAGAGATGGGCACCATTCATCTGTGCATCGCCGTACTCCTCCTACACATGTGGAGTTAGTATCCTGGTCAAGGGATGCAGCCCCTTCCGCCCCCTATCCTCGGTCACTGCGGACCAGGGTAGATTTATCGCTGTATCGGGCATCATGAGAATCGTGCACTGCAAAGAGCCCAGGCTTCTTCGCCAGTTCATGGAACAGAATACTTGCAATGTTTCCACAAGCGATGCTTTGGTGGGGGCGACTTCAACACTACTCTAAATCTCGCACAAAGCCTGGCATTATGAGGGGACAGTGTGGGGCAAAAGGGGGTGGTGATGGACGGAGCATCAGAACAAATCAAACACTCACCCCCAGTCAACTGATCTGGGTTTAATCCATCACCGTTCTTAAGCCCACTCTGCCACCCCAGTTCAGACATGGCCATATGCAAATCAGTCTGACCCTGTGCCTCATGGGAACAGTCCAGCCCGAACTGCCAAGCCATGTCTTCCCTGGACCGGAAACAAGCTTCCTAGGACCGGTTTCTGGCATTTCAGCCGTCTTCAGCCAGGCTTGCTTGAATCCAGTGGCAAAGTGAGGAAGGTACTCACGTCTGAGCATACCCTGCCAACTTATGGCGAACAAAGCGGTACAAAAGGGGGTGGTGATGGACGGAGCATCAGAACAAATCAAACACTCACACCCAGTCAACAGATCTGGGTTTGATCCATCACCGTTCTTTAGCCCACTCTGCCACCCCAGTTCAGACATGGCCATATGCAAATCAGTCTGCCCCTGTGCCTCATGGGAACAGTCCAGCCCGAACTGTCAAGCCATGCCTTCCCTGGACCGGAAACAAGCTTCCTAGGAGCGGTTTCTGGCATTTCAGCCGTCTTCAGCCAGGCTTGCTTGAATCCAGTGGCAAAGTAAGCAAGGGACTCACGTCTGAGCATACCCTGCCAACTTATGGCGAACAAAGCGGTACAAAAGTGGGTGGTGATGGACAGAGCATCAGAACAAATCAAACACTCACTCCCAGTCAACAGATCTGGTTTGATCCATCACCGTTCTTTAGCCCACTCTGCCACCCCAGTTCAGACATGGCCATATGCAAATCAGTCTGACCCTGTGCCTCATGGGAACAGTCCAGCCCGAACTGCCAAGCCATGCCTTCCATGGACCGGAAACAAGCTTCCTAGGACCGGTTTCTGGCATTTCAGCCGTCTTCAGCCAGGCTTGGTTGAATCCAGTGGCAAAGTGAGCAAGGTACTCACGTCTGAGCATACCCTGCCAACTTATGGCGAACAAAGCGGTACAAAAGGGGGAGGTGATGGACGGAGCATCAGAACAAATCAAACACTCACACCCAGTCAACAGATCTGGGTTTGATCCATCACCGTTCGTTAGCCCACTCTGCCACCCCAGTTCAGACATGGCCATATGCAAATCAGTCTGACCCTGTGCCTCATGGGAACAGTCCAGCCCGAACTGCCAAGCCATGCCTTCCCTGGACCGGAAACAAGCTTCCTAGGACCGGTTTCTGGCATTTCAGCCGTCTTCAGCCAGGCTTGCTTGAATCCAGTGGCAAAGTGAGCAAGGGGCTCACGTCTGAGCATACCCTGCCAACTTATGGCGAACAAAGCGGTACAAAAGGGGGTGGTGATGGACGGAGCATCAGAACAAATCAAACACTCACACCCAGTCAACAGATCTGGGTTTGATCCATCACCGTTCTTTAGCCCACTCTGCCACCCCAGTTCAGACATGGCCATATGCAAATCAGTCTGACCCTGTGCCTCATGGGAACAGTCCAGCCCGAACTGCCAAGCCATGCCTTCCCTGGACCGGAAACAAGCTTCCTAGGAGTGGTTTCTGGCATTTCAGCCGTCTTCAGCCAGGCTTGCTTGAATCCAGTGGCAAAGTAAGCAAGGGACTCACGTCTGAGCATACCCTGCCAACTTATGGCGAACAAAGCGGTACAAAAGGGGGTGGTGATGGACAGAGCATCAGAACAAATCAAACACTCACTCCCAGTCAACAGATCTGGTTTGATCCATCACCGTTCTTTAGCCCACTCTGCCACCCAGTTCAGACATGGCCATATGCAAATCAGTCTGACCCTGTGCCTCATGGGAACAGTCCAGCCCGAACTGCCAAGCCATGCCTTCCATGGACCGGAAACAAGCTTCCTAGGACCGGTTTCTGGCATTTCAGCCGTCTTCAGCCAGGCTTGCTTGAATCCAGTGGCAAAGTGAGCAAGGTACTCACGTCTGAGCATACCCTGCCAACTTATGGCGAACAAAGCGGTACAAAAGGGGGAGGTGATGGACGGAGCATCAGAACAAATCAAACACTCACACCCAGTCAACAGATCTGGGTTTGATCCATCACTGTTCTTTAGCCCACTCTGCCACCCCAGTTCAGACATGGCCATATGCAAATCAGTCTGACCCTGTGCCTCATGGGAACAGTCCAGCCCGAACTGTCAAGCCATGCCTTCCCTGGACCGGAAACAAGCTTCCTAGGAGCGGTTTCTGGCATTTCAGCCGTCTTCAGCCAGGCTTGCTTGAATCCAGTGGCAAAGTAAGCAAGGGACTCACGTCTGAGCATACCCTGCCAACTTATGGCGAACAAAGCGGTACAAAAGGGGGTGGTGATGGACAGAGCATCAGAACAAATCAAACACTCACTCCCAGTCAACAGATCTGGTTTGATCCATCACCGTTCTTTAGCCCACTCTGCCACCCCAGTTCAGACATGGCCATATGCAAATCAGTCTGACCCTGTGCCTCATGGGAACAGTCCAGCCCGAACTGCCAAGCCATGCCTTCCCTGGACCGGAAACAAGCTTCCTAGGACCGGTTTCTGGCATTTCAGCCGTCTTCAGCCAGGCTTGTTTGAATCCAGTGGCAAAGTGAGCAAGGTGCTCACGTCTGAGCATACCCTGCCAACTTATGGCGAACAAAGCGGTACAAAAGGGGGAGGTGATGGACGGAGCATCAGAACAAATCAAACACTCACACCCAGTCAACAGATCTGGGTTTGATCCATCACCGTTCTTTAGCCCACTCTGCCACCCCAGTTCAGATATGGCCATATGCAAATCAGTCTGACCCTGTGCCTCATGGGAACAGTCCAGCCCGAACTGCCAAGCCATGCCTTCCCTGGACCGGAAACAAGCTTCCTAGGAGCGGTTTCTGGCATTTCAGCCGTCTTCAGCCAGGCTTGCTTGAATCCAATGGCAAAGTAAGCAAGGGACTCACGTCTGAGCATACCCTGCCAACTTATGGCGAACAAAGCGGTACAAAAGGGGGTGGTGATGGACGGAGCATCAGAACCAATCAAACACTCACTCCCAGTCAACAGATCTGGGTTTGATCCATCACCGTTCTTTAGCCCACTCTGCCACCCCAGTTCAGACATGGCCATATGCAAATCAGTCTGACCCTGTGCCTCATGGTGACAGTCCAGCCCGAACTGCCAAGCCATGCCTTCCCTGGACCGGAAACAAGCTTCCAGAAACAATGGATTTAGGCCCCGATCTCTGTACTGGTGTGAATGTATGACATTGTTCTGCATTCTGTCCATCAACTGTTGTTTTTGCATTTGTCACCCTGAGTGGGACGGGTATGCTCAGACGTGAGTCCCGTGCTCTCCATGCCACTGGAATCAAGCTATCCTGGCTGAAGAGGGGTGAACCCCCGAAACCGGTCCTAGGATGCTTGTTTCCAGTCCAGGGAGGACCTGGCTTGGCAGTTCGGGCTGGACTGTTCCCATGAGGCACAGGGTCAAGACTGATTTGCATATGGCTGGGTTCAAACTGGAATGGCATGGTGAGCAAAAAAACGATGGATTTAGGCCCAGATCTCTGTACTGGGGTGAATGTATGACATTGTTCTGCATTCTGTCCATCAACTGTTGTTTTTGCATTTGTCACCCTGAGTGGGACGAGTATGCTCAGACGTGAGTCCCGTGCTCTCCATGCCACTGGAATCAAGCTATCCTGGCTGAAGAGGGGTGAAACCCCGAAACCGGTCCTAGGATGCTTGTTTCCAGTCCAGGGAGGAACTGGCTTGGCAGTTCGGGCTGGAATGTTGCCATGAGGCACAGGGTCAAGACTGATTTGCATATGGCTGGGTTCAAACTGGAATGGCATGGTGAGCAAAAAAACGATGGGTTTAGGCCCAGATCTCTGTACTGGGGTAAATGTATGACATTGTTCTGCATTCTGTCCATCAACTGTTGTTTTTGCATTTGTCACCCTGAGTGGGACGGGTATGCTCAGACGTGAGTCCCGTGCTCTCCATGCCACTGGAATCAAGCTATCCTGGCTGAAGAGGGGTGAAACCTCGAAACCGGTCCTAGGATGCTTGTTTCCAGTCCAGGGAGGACCTAGCTTGGCAGTCCGGGCTGGACTGTTCCCATGAGGCACAGGGTCAAGACTGATTTGCATATGGCTGGGTTCAAACTGGAATGGCATGGTGAGCAAAAAAACGATGGATTTAGGCCCAGATCTCTGTACTGGGGTGAATGTATGACATTGTTCTGCATTCTGTCCATCAAGTTCTCCCCTGCATGCAGCAGGGCAGGGGTGGGGGGCAAGGCTGGACTCAGAGCCAGCTCACTGGGCCTCCAGGGAGGTAGTCCAAGTGGCGGTCCTCTGGTCCAGCGGCAGCAGCCCCCCTCAGGTAAGATCCTGGCAGAGAACAGATTCTGTGGGGACACAGCCCCATTTTTATACAGTAAAACCCATTGTCTCAGGGTGCAGGGAAGGGGCGAACCAGTTACAACTGGTTCCTGAGCACTTTGTTTTGCTCAGCCCCTCTCCCTATTCAGAGTGCAGGCCAGGGTCATCGGTCGCTGTGAGAAAGTGGCTCTGTATATACTGTTCCCTAATAGGTACAGGGTGTACAGAGTCCACAGTCCCCCAGAGGCTGATAGAGGTCAAAGTTAGGTATGACCTTACTCTCAAAAGTGGTAGCTTGGTCGAGCAGTAAGGCAGTACCAGAGGACAGTGTAAAGCATTTATTGTACACACTCAGTCAGCAAATGGTTTCACACACTCAATAACTGAACTCCAGGCCAATGGTTTGTATATATAAAATATATGCTTGTTTTATTTTTAGAACCACAAAGGGGGTAAAAATATACTTTCTCAGAATGAGAGGTTGAATATAAATACTTTTGTCTTAAGCAATAAATTTGTGTAAACAGTCACAGGTGGTTTCAATAAACAATCCTATTTCCTAAACATAACAATGCATTGAGCTCAATGGTAAATTCAGGTTATTTGTAATAAATTACTTTTCAGATTACTTTTGGAATTCCAGGTCTGGCTCCTAGGACCAGCCTTGGGTCAGTATTCAGAATCAAGTGATGAAAGTCGACTTAATAACTGTAATGATTTTTAAATAATATTTAGCTATTTCAAAAGTTAGCACTTAGAAAATATTTCAAAGAAAACATTCAATGGATCTCTATGGCAAGAAATTCACATTGCAGGTAGAGTACTTTATCGTTACTTTAGTAATCCAGGACTGGGTGCCTAGACCCAGGACTGGGGTCCTTATCAAAATCAGGTAAGTAATTTCGTTTGCAGAAATGGTACGATTTTAAAAGAATATTTCAAATTTGCAAAAGTAGACACTTAGAAGAAATTTCACAGAAAAGCAGACAATGGTTTCCTATGGGAGAAAAATGAGTTAGAGGTAAGTATAGTTGTGAACACTTTTCAGGGTCAGGGCTGGGCACCAAGATCCAGCACTGGGAGCTCACCTGGGAGCAGGTGAGTAAATTCGTTTTTGTCACTTGGCTGATTTTTGGTGAATTTTTGCAGTTTTGAAAAGTTCACACTTAGAAGATTTTTGAAGAAAAAGCCAGTCAATGTTACCCTATGAAGAAAATGAAGTTAGCGGTTTAAGGGTAAGTACTCGACTGGCAGAGTTGAAATTCCGGGCATGGACTCAGGGGTCCCCCAGTGTCAGGTAGGTACAGTTGGTTCACCCTCAGCGGTTTCAGAATGGCCGGGTGCAGAGAGAGTTAGGCCCAATGTTATCCTGTGAGGGATAGGGGGGCCTTGGTTGGTGGCTGCTGTCTGGCAAGCCACGCGGCTGTGGGAGCTGGGCTCCTGGTCACTTACTCAGGGCAAGTGGGGAAGTAGGTTAGTGTAGACAGGGCACTGCCAGGGCCACTCGGGCGGCTGGGTGCAGGGTGCTTTTGAGCCTTCGGGCGCTCAATGGAAATCAATGGGAATGTTCCGGTTTGGAAAAAGGCTGCAGGCTCGGGGACGAGGATGTTTCAGGTGCCACCACCACTTCGAGAGGTAAGTTGGGTAGTTGTAGGTTAGGTGGGTACCCTGGGATTGGGCACAGGGGGCCGCAGGGCGCCGGGTGCAGGGGTGCCTTTTGACGTCGGGAATCTTACCCTCTGGTTGATCGCGGCTGGGGTGGCACTTGGTTCTGAGGCTGCAGGCTTCTTCCGGGATGTCGAGGGGGGTCCTTGGGTGCCGGACTCTGGGTCACAGTCGCCGTGGGGTCGTCCTCAGGGTCTTTGTCCACTCCGGCACTGGCCAGGCTTGGCTGGTGCAGAGTGTGTTGGGTCCGCGGTCCCGGGCTGGTGCCAGGGATAGCAAATAGGTTTCTTGAGTAGAGCCTCTACTCGTGGGAGTCCCAGGGGCTTAGAGCTAAAAGGTAGCCAGGTCCTCCGGGGTTGGTGAGGTTGCTGGCCACGAGAGATGCCGCGCTGGTTCAGGTTCGAGAGTCGACAGGCCGGTAGGGCTGGGGCCAAAGCAGTTGGTGTCTTCTTCTCTTTTTAGCAGCTGCAGGGCAGGTCCTTGTTCTTCTTGCTCTTCTTGTAGTTTTCTATCTGGAATCTAAGGAAGGAAGGTTCAGGGGGCCCCTAAATACTAGATTTAGGGGCGTTACAGGTAGGTGAAGGCCAGGGACCAATGGGTCCCTGACCTGGGGTGGGTACACCCCCTATCCTGCCTCTCTCCTGTGGGAGGGGGGCAGTAGCCTAATCCTGATAGGGTAGGGCCTCCCATCTTCAAGATGGCGAGAGCCCGGAGATGTGCTTCACCTCGCCTCCCCCACCTGAGGGGTGGGGTGGGCAGGCTGGCACATCCCCTGTCCTTGTATGGGGTTTCCGGCCAAGCTTCCCGCCAGAGTGGGGGGTTGCAGTGGCCTGGGGAAACTCCAAATGGCGGCCTGCCTTTGAAGCTTCCCTTTGCTCATCCTGGGGGAGGAGATTTCTCACCTCACCCAGGATGTGCATTGTTGCAGGCCCGGGAGAGCAGGGGCTCTCCCACCCAGGGGTCCAGCAACGTGTCTGCTGTGTGGCAGCCTGGGCAGCCTCAGAGCAGACGTGGATTGTAAGTTAGCTGTAAGGGGGCATCTCTAAGATGCCCTCTGGGGTGCTTAGTACATTAAATCCTACACTGGCATCAGTGTGGGTTCAATGTGCTGAGAAGTTTGATACCAAACTTCCCAGGCTTCAGTGTTGCCAATATGGTGCTGTGGAGCTCGTGTTTGACAAGCTCTCAGCACCATGCACTCTTAAATGACAGCACTGCACTTACAGTGCCCAGGAATGGACCCGGGTACTGTAGGGGCACAGGGCTCCTGCTCCTGTGCCCACACCATAGGCGTAATGCACCCAGCTAGAGGGGTGGCTGACAAATGCCTTGGCAGTGTAGGTGATGGGCATGGTACACAGTGATGTGTGCCATGTCGACTCTTTGTTTTGTCCTGCACCCAGACACTCAGTCTGCAAGGGCAGTGTGTGTGTAAGGGTACAGGGCCTCTGAGGGTGGCACAATGAGTGCTGCAGCCCTTAGAGGCCTTCCCTGGCCACAAGGCCCTGGGTACCTAGGGTACCATTTACTAGGGGCTGACATGTGGCTAGGGTTTGCCAATTTGGAGTTTGTGTGGTTTAAGGAAGGAACATAGGCCCTGGGCACATGATTGGCAGGAACCCAGGGTACACTCAATCGAAGTACATTCAGCAATTTAGCAAAAAGTGGGGGCATACCATGCAAGAAAGATGGCACTTTCTCACACAACCCCCCCCCAAACGAAAGGTGATGAGACTAACCTTGTCCTATGGAGTCTTCATTGTCTAAGTGGAAGAACCTGGAAAGTCCATCTGCATTGGCATGGGCAGTCCCTGGTCTGTGTTCCACTTCAAAGTCCATTCCCTGTAGGGAGATGGACCACCTCAGTAGTTTTGGATTTTCCCCTTTCATCTGCATTAGCCATCTGAGAGGTCTGTGGTCAGTTTGAACTAGGAAGTGAGTGCCAAACAAGTATGGCCTCAGCTTCTTCAGGGACCAAACCACAGCAAAGGCCTCCCTCTCAATGGCACTCCAACGCTGCTCTCTAGGGAGTAGTCTTCTGTTTATAAAAGCAACAGGTTGGTCTTGGCCTTCATCATTGGTCTGGGATAGGACCGCTCCTATCCCTAGTTCAGAGGCATCAGTCTGCACTATGAACTGCTTGGCATAATCTGGAGCTTTTAGAATTGGTGCTGAGCACATTGCTTCTTTTAGGGTGTCAAAAGCCTTTTGACAACTAACTGTCCAGTTAACTTTCTTGGGCATTTTCTTGGAGGTGAGTTCTGTGAGGGGGGTCACAATGGACCCATACCCCTTCACAAACCTCCTGTAGTACCCAGTCAAGCCAAGGAATGCCCTGACTTGGGTCTGGGTTGTTGGAGCTATCCAGTCCATGATGGCCTGGATTTTGGGTTGTAAGGGCTGTACCTGGCCTCCACCTACAAGGTGGCCCAAGTACACCACAGTGCCCTGCCCTATCTGGCATTTGGACGCCTTGATAGTGAGACCTGCACTCTGCAGAGCCTCTAAAACCTTCCCAAGGTGGATCAGGTGATCCTGCCAGGTGGAGCTAAAGACAGCAATATCATCAAGATAAGCTGCACTAAAGGACTCCAACCCAGCCAGGACATGGTTCACCAACCTCTGGAAGGTGGCAGGGGCATTCTTTAACCCAAAGGGCATCACAGTAAACTGGTAATGCCCATCAGGGGTGGAGAATGCTGTCTTTTCTTTTGCTCCTGGGGCCATGCCAATCTGCCAGTACCCTGCAGTTAAGTCAAAGGTACTGAGAAATTTGGCAGCCCCCAATTTGTCTATCAGTTCATCTGCTCTTGGGATAGGGTGAGCATCTGTCTTGGTGACAGAGTTGAGCCCTCTATAGTCCACACAGAACCTCATCTCTCTCTTTTCACCCTGTTGATGAGGTTTGGGGACCAGAACCACTGGGCTAGCCCAGGGGCTCTCTGAAGGCTCAATGACCCCTAACTCCAGCATCTTGCTGACCTCAGCGTTGATGCTTTCCTTGACTTGATCTGACTGTCGATAGATTTTGTTCTTGACAGGTGCACTGTCACCAGTGTCCACATCATGGGTACACCAGCTTGTCAGACCAGGGGTCAGGGAAAAGAGGCTAGCATATTGTTGCAAGACTTGCTTGCAGTCAGTCTGCTGTTGGGCAGAGAGGGTGTCTGAAAAAATCACACCATCTACTGACCCATCTTTTGGGCTGTAGGATAGGAGGTCAGGGAGTGGCTCACTCTCTGCTTCCTGTTCTTCATCAGTCACCATCAGCATGGTGATGTCAGCCCTATCATTGTAGAGTTTAAGGCGGTTCACATGGATGACCCTTTTGGGTGTCCTGCTAGTGCCCAGGTCAACTAGATAGGTGACCTCACTCTTTCTCTCTAGGATAGGGTAAGGGCCACTCCATTTGTCTTGGAGAGCCCTTGGTGCCACTGGCTCCAAAACCCACACCTGTTGCCCTGGTTGAAATTCAACCAGTGCAGCTTTTTGGTCATACCAGTGCTTCTGGAGCTCCTGGCTAGCCTCAAGGTTCTTGGATGCCTTTTCCATGTACTCAGCCATTCTGGACCTTAGGCCAAGCACATAGTCCACTATGTCCTGTTTGGGTTCTTGAAGAGGCCTCTCCCAGCCCTCTTTTACAAGACACAGTGGTCCCCTTACAGGATGACCAAACAGAAGTTCAAAGGGTGAGAAACCTACTCCCTTCTGTGGCACTTCCCTGTAAGCGAAAAGCAAGCATGGTAACAGGACATCCCACCTCCTTTTGAGTTTCTCAGGGAGTCCCATGATCATACCTTTCAATGTCTTGTTGAACCTCTCAACAAGGCCATTGGTTTGTGGGTGGTAGGGTGTAGTAAACTTGTACTGCACTCCACACTCTTTCCACATGTGTGTTAGGTAAGCAGACATGAAGTTGGAACCTCTGTCTGAAACCACCTCCTTAGGAAAACCCACCCTGGTGAAGACACCCAGGAGGGCCTTGGCTACTGCAGGAGCTGTAGTAGTCCTAAGTGGAATTGCTTCAGGGTACCTAGTAGCATGATCCACTACTACTACAATGAATTTGTTCCCTGAGGCTGTGGGAGGTTCAAGTGGACCCACAATGTCCACACCTACTCTTTCAAAGGGGACCCCCACCACTGGTAGTGGAATGAGGGGGGCCTTTGGGTGGCCACCTGTCTTGCCACTGGCCTGACAGGTAACACAGGAGCTGACAAACTCCTTCACCTTTTGGTGCATCTGGGGCCAGTAAAAGTGACTCACTAACCTTTCCCAAGTTTTGGATTGCCCCAGATGTCCAGCTAGGGGGATGTCATGAGCCAAAGTTAGGAGGAACTCCCTGTACTTCTGTGGCACTACCACCCTCCTGGTGGCTCCAGGAGTGGGGTCTCTTGCCTCAGCATACAGTAATCCCTCTTCCCAATAAGCTCTGTGGGTACCACTGACATCTCCCCTGGCTTCTGAAGCAGCTTGTTGTCTCAGGCTTTCAAGAGTGGGACAGTCTCGCTGACCCTGGCACAGCTCTTCCCTAGAGGGTCCCCCTGGGCCCAAGAGTTCAACCTGGTAAGGGTCAAGCTCCATGGACTCAGTTCCCTCAGGGGTATCTACATCCTCTCCAGGGGGAGAGGGGTTCTGAGTGTTTGGCTGTACAGAAGCTGGTCCCCCAGTCTTCTTGTCCTTCCTCTTGGTTGGTTGGGCCATTATTCCAGGCTCCAAACCTACTTTTCACCCTTCCTCTTGCTCTGTGCTCTGGTTTGCACACACACCAATTCAGGGATGCCCAGCATGGCTGCATGGGCCTTTAACTCAACCTCAGCCCAGGCTGAGGTTTCCAGATCATTTCCAAGCAGGCATGCAGCTGGCAACTTTGGAGAGACCACTACCTGTTTCAGGCCAGTAACCCCCCCCCCCAGCCTAATGTTACCATGGCCATGGGATGACTAGTGGTGACACTGTCAGCGTTGGTGACTGGGTAAGACTTCCCAATCAAGTATTGCTCAGGGGAAACCAGTGTGTCTTTCACCATAGTGACACTGGCACCTGTATCCCTCAGAGCTTCTACCCTAGTTCCATTTACCCAGGGGTACTGTAAGTATTTCTTTAAGTTGGGGGGCCACACAGCCACAGTGGCAAACTCCACTTCTCCCAAGGAGACTAAACTTGCTTCAGTGTGTTCCCAGATTTGCTCAGGGTACACCTCTGATCCCATTTGTATACTTGCTGCTCCAGGAGTGGCTGTACTGGGTGCCTTAGGGGCTTTGTTTTGGGGGCAAGATACAGTTAGGTGTCCCTGCTTCTTACAGGTATTACACCAGGCCTTTAAGGGATCAAAGTTCTTCCCCCTATATGGTTGGGGCACATAGGGAGTAGTTTGGGTCCCACCCACCTGAACAGGTTTTTGGGGCCCTTTGGAAGACTCAGACTTTTTATCTTGGGGATTCTCACCACCTTTCCCCTGGGGAGGTTTTGTGACCACCTTCTTTTGGTCACCCCCAGTGGTTGTCTTGGTCACCCTAGTCTTGACCCAGTGGTCCGCCTTCTTTCCCAATTCTTGGGGAGAAATTAGACCTAGGTCTACCAAATGCTGATGCAACTTTTCATTTGTGCAGTTACTCAAAATATGTTCCTTCATGAATAAATTGTACAATCCAGTAAAATCCTGCACACCATGTCCAGCTAACCAACCATCCAGTGTCTTCACTGAGTAATCTACAAAATCAATCCAGGACTGGGTCTGGGTTTTGTGAGCCCCCCTGAATCTAATTCTATACTCCTCAGTGGTGAATCCAAATCCCTCAATCAGAGCTTTCTTCATGAGGTCATAGGATCCTGCTTCTGGCCCAGAGAGAGTCAGAAGCCTGTCCCTGCAGTTACCAGAGAACAGTTCCCACAGGAGTGCCCCCCAGAGACGTTTCTTTACTTTCCTGATATCACAAGCCCTCTCAAAGGCTGTGAACCATTTGGTGATATCATCACCTTCCTCAAATTTAGGGACAATCCCTTTGGGGATTTTAGGGTCAGAAGTTTCCTCCCTATCCTTATTTTTATTATTGCTGCCACCATTGATGGGTGCTAAACCCATCTCTCTCCTTTCCTTTTCTAGGGCCAGGAGTCTGGACTCTAGATCTATTCTTTTGGCCAGCCTCACAAGGCTGTCCTCTTCACTGGGGGGTCCCCCAGTGTTGTCTCTGGGACCAGAGACACCTGTGTGGTCTCTAGGTGCCCAGATGCTATGTCTTGAGTTGGAGGGTATGGGTGCCATCTCCTCCCTAGGGAATAGTATGGGGAGGTTGCTGTCCACCTCCCCTGTTTCCCTTTCCTCATCTGACTGGCCATCACCATGTTCAGATGGGTGGTCTTTAGCATACTCAGCCAGGAGCTCCTCGAGCCCTTGTTTGGTTGGATGCAGACCCATTTGTAAATTTTTGAGTTTACATAAGGACCTCAATTCCTTGAAAGACAAGTGTAAGTAAGGTGTGAGGTCGAGCTCCTCCACCAGGTCCATGTTATTATTATCACTAATAGCTGGGTTTATTTGAGACATTCTAACCTGACAGTTCTAACCCTCTACCCTGACTATAGTGACTTTTATTTTTCTAAAATTCTAATGAGACTTAAGCAAGGCCCTAGCAAGACGTTTAGTAATTTTGGAAAAACCAATCAGAATTCTAAAGGCAATTTTTAAGAGTTCTGTCGTGTGATCAGATGGTAACCAAGTAGTCCAACAAATGCAAGTTTGTATCCCACCGCTGATCCACCAATGTGAGAAAGTGGCTCTGTATATACTGTTCCCTAATAGGTACAGGGTGTACAGAGTCCACAGTCCCCCAGAGGCTGATAGAGGTCAAAGTTAGGTATGACCTTACTCTCAAAAGTGGTAGCTTGGTCGAGCAGTAAGGCAGTACCAGAGGACAGTGTAAAGCATTTATTGTACACACTCAGTCAGCAAATGGTTTCACACACTCAATAACTGAACTCCAGGCCAATGGTTTGTATATATAAAATATATGCTTGTTTTATTTTTAGAACCACAAAGGGGGTAAAAATATACTTTCTCAGAATGAGAGGTTGAATATAAATACTTTTGTCTTAAGCAATAAATTTGTGTAAACAGTCACAGTTGGTTGCAATAAACAATCCTATTTCCTAAACATAACAATGCATTGAGCTCAATGGTAAATTCAGGTTATTTGTAATAAATTACTTTTCAGATTACTTTTGGAATTCCAGGTCTGGCTCCTAGGACCAGCCTTGGGTCAGTATTCAGAATCAAGTGATGAAAGTCGACTTAATAACTGTAATGATTTTTAAATAATATTTAGCTATTTCAAAAGTTAGCACTTAGAAAATATTTCAAAGAAAACATTCAATGGATCTCTATGGCAAGAAATTCACATTGCAGGTAGAGTACTTTATCGTTACTTTAGTAATCCAGGACTGGGTGCCTAGACCCAGGACTGGGGTCCTTATCAAAAGCAGGTAAGTAATTTCGTTTGCAGAAATGGTACGATTTTAAAAGAATATTTCAAATTTGCAAAAGTAGACACTTAGAAGAAATTTCACAGAAAAGCAGACAATGGTTTCCTATGGGAGAAAAATGAGTTAGAGGTAAGTATAGTTGTGAACACTTTTCAGGGTCAGGGCTGGGCACCAAGATCCAGCACTGGGAGCTCACCTGGGAGCAGGTGAGTAAATTCGTTTTTGTCACTTGGCTGATTTTTGGTGAATTTTTGCTGTTTTGAAAAGTTCACACTTAGAAGATTTTTGAAGAAAAAGCCAGTCAATGTTACCCTATGAGGAAAATGAAGTTAGCGGTTTAAGGGTAAGTACTCGACTGGCAGAGTTGAAATTCCGGGCATGGACTCAGGGGTCCCCCAGTTTCAGGTAGGTACAGTTGGTTCACCCTCAGCGGTTTCAGAACGGCCGGGTGCAGAGAGAGTTAGGCCCAATGTTATCCTGTGAGGGATAGGGGGGCCTTGGTTGGTAGCTGCAGTCTGGCAAGCCACGCGGCTGTGGGAGCTGGGCTCCTGGTCACTTTCTCAGGGCAAGTGGGGAGGTAGGTTAGTGTAGAGAGGGCACTGCCAGGGCCACTCGGGCGGCTGGGTGCAGGGTGCTTTTGAGCCTTCGGGCGCTCAATGGAAATCAATGGGAATGTTCCGGTTTGGAAAAAGGCTGCAGGCTCGGGGACGAGGATGTTTCAGGTGCCACCACCACTTCGAGAGGTAAGTTGAGTAGTTGTAGGTTAGGTGGGTACCCCGGGATTGGGCACAGGGGGCCGCAGGGCGCCGGGTGCAGGGGTGCCTTTTGACGTCGGGAATCTTACCCTCTGGTTGATCGCGGCTGGGGTGGCACTTGGTTCTGAGGCTGCAGGCTTCTTCCGGGATGTCGAGGGGGGTCCTTGGGTGCCGGACTCTGGGTCACAGTCGCCATGGGGTCGTCCTCAGGGTCTTTGTCCACTCCGGCACTGGCCAGGCTTGGCTGGTGCAGAGTGTGTTGGGTCCGCGGTCCCGGGCTGGTGCCAGGGATAGCAAATAGGTTTCTTGAGTAGAGCCTCTACTCGTGGGAGTCCCAGGGGCTTAGAGCTAAAAGGTAGCCAGGTCCTCCGGGGTTGGTGAGGTTGCTGGCCACGAGAGATGCCATGCTGGTGCAGGTTCGAGAGTCGACAGGCCGGTAGGGCTGGGGCCAAAGCAGTTGGTGTCTTCTTCTCTTTTTAGCAGCTGCAGGGCAGGTCCTTGTTCTTCTTGCTCTTCTTGTAGTTTTCTATCTGGAATCTAAGGAAGGAAGGTTCAGGGGGCCCCTAAATACTAGATTTAGGGGCGTTACAGGTAGGTGAAGGCCAGGGACCAATGGGTCCCTGACCTGGGGTGGGTACACCCCCTATCCTGCCTCTCTCCTGTGGGAGGGGGGCAGTAGCCTAATCCTGATAGGGTAGGGCCTCCCATCTTCAAGATGGCGAGAGCCCGGAGATGTGCTTCACCTCGCCTCCCCCACCTGAGGGGTGGGGTGGGCAGGCTGGCACATCCCCTGTCCTTGTATGGGGTTTCCGGCCAAGCTTCCCGCCAGAGTGGGGGGTTGCAGTGGCCTGGGGAAACTCCAAATGGCGGCCTGCCTTTGAAGCTTCCCTTTGCTCATCCTGGGGGAGGAGATTTCTCACCTCACCCAGGATGTGCATTGTTGCAGGCCCGGGAGAGCAGGGGCTCTCCCACCCAGGGGTCCAGCAACGTGTCTGCTGTGTGGCAGCCTGGGCAGCCTCAGAGCAGACGTGGATTGTAAGTTAGCTGTAAGGGGGCATCTCTAAGATGCCCTCTGGGGTGCTTAGTACATTAAATCCTACACTGGCATCAGTGTGGGTTCAATGTGCTGAGAAGTTTGATACCAAACTTCCCAGGCTTCAGTGTTGCCAATATGGTGCTGTGGAGCTCGTGTTTGACAAGCTCTCAGCACCATGCACTCTTAAATGACAGCACTGCACTTACAGTGCCCAGGAATGGACCCGGGTACTGTAGGGGCACAGGGCTCCTGCTCCTGTGCCCACACCATAGGCGTAATGCACCCAGCTAGAGGGGTGGCTGACAAATGCCTTGGCAGTGTAGGTGATGGGCATGGTACACAGTGATGTGTGCCATGTCGACTCTTTGTTTTGTCCTGCACCCAGACACTCAGCCTGCAAGGGCAGTGTGTGTGTAAGAGTACAGGGCCTCTGAGGGTGGCACAATGAGTGCTGCAGCCCTTAGAGGCCTTCCCTGGCCACAAGGCCCTGGGTACCTAGGGTACCATTTACTAGGGGCTGACATGTGGCTAGGGTTTGCCAATTTGGAGTTTGTGTGGTTTAAGGAAGGAACATAGGCCCTGGGCACCTGATTGGCAGGAACCCAGGGTACACTCAATCGAAGTACATTCAGCAATTTAGCAAAAAGTGGGGGCATACCATGCAAGAAAGATGGCACTTTCTCACACAACCCCCCCCCAAACGAAAGGTGATGAGACTAACCTTGTCCTATGGAGTCTTCATTGTCTAAGTGGAAGAACCTGGAAAGTCCATCTGCATTGGCATGGGCAGTCCCTGGTCTGTGTTCCACTTCAAAGTCCATTCCCTGTAGGGAGATGGACCACCTCAGTAGTTTTGGATTTTCCCCTTTCATCTGCATTAGCCATCTGAGAGGTTTGTGGTCAGTTTGAACTAGGAAGTGAGTGCCAAACAAGTATGGCCTCAGCTTCTTCAGGGACCAAACCACAGCAAAGGCCTCCCTCTCAATGGCACTCCAACGCTGCTCTCTAGGGAGTAGTCTTCTGTTTATAAAAGCAACAGGTTGGTCTTGGCCTTCATCATTGGTCTGGGATAGGACCGCTCCTATCCCTAGTTCAGAGGCATCAGTCTGCACTATGAACTGCTTGGCATAATCTGGAGCTTTTAGAATTGGTGCTGAGCACATTGCTTCTTTTAGGGTGTCAAAAGCCTTTTGACAACTAACTGTCCAGTTAACTTTCTTGGGCATTTTCTTGGAGGTGAGTTCTGTGAGGGGGGTCACAATGGACCCATACCCCTTCACAAACCTCCTGTAGTACCCAGTCAAGCCAAGGAATGCCCTGACTTGGGTCTGGGTTGTTGGAGCTATCCAGTCCATGATGGCCTGGATTTTGGGTTGTAAGGGCTGTACCTGGCCTCCACCTACAAGGTGGCCCAAGTACACCACAGTGCCCTGCCCTATCTGGCATTTGGACGCCTTGATAGTGAGACCTGCACTCTGCAGAGCCTCTAAAACCTTCCCAAGGTGGATCAGGTGATCCTGCCAGGTGGAGCTAAAGACAGCAATATCATCAAGATAAGCTGCACTAAAGGACTCCAACCCAGCCAGGACATGGTTCACCAACCTCTGGAAGGTGGCTGGGGCATTCTTTAACCCAAAGGGCATCACAGTAAACTGGTAATGCCCATCAGGGGTGGAGAATGCTGTCTTTTCTTTTGCTCCTGGGGCCATGCCAATCTGCCAGTACCCTGCAGTTAAGTCAAAGGTACTGAGAAATTTGGCAGCCCCCAATTTGTCTATCAGTTCATCTGCTCTTGGGATAGGGTGAGCATCTGTCTTGGTGACAGAGTTGAGCCCTCTATAGTCCACACAGAACCTCATCTCTCTCTTTTCACCCTGTTGATGAGGTTTGGGGACCAGAACCACTGGGCTAGCCCAGGGGCTCTCTGAAGGCTCAATGACCCCTAACTCCAGCATCTTGCTGACCTCAGCTTTGATGCTTTCCTTGACTTGATCTGACTGTCGATAGATTTTGTTCTTGACAGGTGCACTGTCACCAGTGTCCACATCATGGGTACACCAGCTTGTCAGACCAGGGGTCAGGGAAAAGAGGCTAGCATATTGTTGCAAGACTTGCTTGCAGTCAGTCTGCTGTTGGGCAGAGAGGGTGTCTGAAAAAATCACACCATCTACTGACCCATCTTTTGGGCTGTAGGATAGGAGGTCAGGGAGTGGCTCACTCTCTGCTTCCTGTTCTTCATCAGTCACCATCAGCATGGTGATGTCAGCCCTATCATTGTAGAGTTTAAGGCGGTTCACATGGATGACCCTTTTGGGTGTCCTGCTAGTGCCCAGGTCAACTAGATAGGTGACCTCACTCTTTCTCTCTAGGATAGGGTAAGGGCCACTCCATTTGTCTTGGAGAGCCCTTGGTGCCACTGGCTCCAAAACCCACACCTGTTGCCCTGGTTGAAATTCAACCAGTGCAGCTTTTTGGTCATACCAGTGCTTCTGGAGCTCCTGGCTGGCCTCAAGGTTCTTGGATGCCTTTTCCATATACTCCGCCATTCTGGACCTTAGGCCAAGCACATAGTCCACTATGTCCTGTTTGGGTTCTTGAAGAGGCCTCTCCCAGCCCTCTTTTACAAGACACAGTGGTCCCCTTACAGGATGACCAAACAGAAGTTCAAAGGGTGAGAAACCTACTCCCTTCTGTGGCACTTCCCTGTAAGCGAAAAGCAAGCATGGTAACAGGACATCCCACCTCCTTTTGAGTTTCTCAGGGAGTCCCATGATCATACCTTTCAATGTCTTGTTGAACCTCTCAACAAGGCCATTGGTTTGTGGGTGGTAGGGTGTAGTAAACTTGTACTGCACTCCACACTCTTTCCACATGTGTGTTAGGTAAGCAGACATGAAGTTGGAACCTCTGTCTGAAACCACCTCCTTAGGAAAACCCACCCTGGTGAAGACACCCAGGAGGGCCTTGGCTACTGCAGGAGCTGTAGTAGTCCTAAGTGGAATTGCTTCAGGGTACCTAGTAGCATGATCGACTACTACTAGAATTAATTTGTTCCCTGAGGCTGTGGGAGGTTCAAGTGGACCCACAATGTCCACACCTACTCTTTCAAAGGGGACCCCCACCACTGGTAGTGAAATGAGGGGGGCCTTTGGGTGGCCACCTGTCTTGCCACTGGCCTGACAGGTAACACAGGAGCTGACAAACTCCTTCACCTTTTGGTGCATCTGGGGCCAGTAAAAGTGACTCACTAACCTTTCCCAAGTTTTGGATTGCCCCAGATGTCCAGCTAGGGGGATGTCATGAGCCAAAGTTAGGAGGAACTCCCTGTACTTCTGTGGCACTACCACCCTCCTGGTGGCTCCAGGAGTGGGGTCTCTTGCCTCAGCATACAGTAATCCCTCTTCCCAATAAGCTCTGTGGGTACCACTGACATCTCCCCTGGCTTCTGAAGCAGCTTGTTGTCTCAGGCTTTCAAGAGTGGGACAGTCTCGCTGACCCTGGCACAGCTCTTCCCTAGAGGGTCCCCCTGGGCCCAAGAGTTCAACCTGGTAAGGGTCAAGCTCCATGGACTCAGTTCCCTCAGGGGTATCTACATCCTCTCCAGGGGGAGAGGGGTTCTGAGTGTTTGGCTGTACAGAAGCTGGTCCCCCAGTCTTCTTGTCCTTCCTCTTGGTTGGTTGGGCCATTATTCCAGGCTCCAAACCTACTTTTCACCCTTCCTCTTGCTCTGTGCTCTGGTTTGCACACACACCAATTCAGGGATGCCCAGCATGGCTGCATGGGCCTTTAACTCAACCTCAGCCAAGGCTGAGGTTTCCAGATCATTTCCAAGCAGGCATGCAGCTGGCAACTTTGGAGAGACCACTACCTGTTTCAGGCCAGTAACCCCCCCCCCAGCCTAATGTTACCATGGCCATGGGATGACTAGTGGTGACACTGTCAGCGTTGGTAACTGGGTAGGACTTCCCAATCAAGTATTGCTCAGGGGAAACCAGTGTGTCTTTCACCATAGTGACACTGGCACCTGTATCCCTCAGAGCTTCTACCCTAGTTCCATTTACCCAGGGGTACTGTAAGTATTTCTTTAAGTTGGGGGGCCACACAGCCACAGTGGCAAACTCCACTTCTCCCAAGGAGACTAAACTTGCTTCAGTGTGTTCCCAGATTTGCTCAGGGTACACCTCTGATCCCATTTGCATACTTGCTGCTCCAGGAGTGGCTGTACTGGGTGCCTTAGGGGCTTTGTTTTGGGGGCAAGATACAGTTAGGTGTCCCTGCTTCTTACAGGTATTACACCAGGCCTTTAAGGGATCAAAGTTCTTCCCCCTATATGGTTGGGGCACATAGGGAGTAGTTTGGGTCCCACCCACCTGAACAGGTTTTTGGGGCCCTTTGGAAGACTCAGACTTTTTATCTTGGGGATTCTCACCACCTTTCCCCTGGGGAGGTTTTGTGACCACCTTCTTTTGGTCACCCCCAGTGGTTGTCTTGGTCACCCTAGTCTTGACCCAGTGGTCCGCCTTCTTTCCCAATTCTTGGGGAGAAATTAGACCTAGGTCTACCAAATGCTGATGCAACTTTTCATTTGTGCAGTTACTCAAAATATGTTCCTTCATGAATAAATTGTACAATCCAGTAAAATCCTGCACACCATGTCCAGCTAACCAACCATCCAGTGTCTTCACTGAGTAATCTACAAAATCAATCCAGGACTGGGTCTGGGTTTTGTGAGCCCCCCTGAATCTAATTCTATACTCCTCAGTGGTGAATCCAAATCCCTCAATCAGAGCTTTCTTCATGAGGTCATAGGATCCTGCTTCTGGCCCAGAGAGAGTCAGAAGCCTGTCCCTGCAGTTACCAGAGAACAGTTCCCACAGGAGTGCCCCCCAGAGAGGTTTCTTTACTTTCCTGATATCACAAGCCCTCTCAAAGGCTGTGAACCATTTGGTGATATCATCACCTTCCTCAAATTTAGGGACAATCCCTTTGGGGATTTTAGGGTCAGAAGTTTCCTCCCTATCCTTATTTTTATTATTGCTGCCACCATTGATGGGTGCTAAACCCATCTCTCTCCTTTCCTTTTCTAGGGCCAGGAGTCTGGACTCTAGATCTATTCTTTTGGCCAGCCTCACAAGGCTGTCCTCTTCACTGGGGGGTCCCCCAGTGTTGTCTCTGGGACCAGAGACACCTGTGTGGTCTCTAGGTGCCCAGATGCTATGTCATGAGTTGGAGGGTATGGGTGCCATCTCCTCCCTAGGGAATAGTATGGGGAGGTTGCTGTCCACCTCCCCTGTTTCCCTTTCCTCATCTGACTGGCCATCACCATGTTCAGATGGGTGGTCTTTAGCATACTCAGCCAGGAGCTCCTGGAGCCCTTGTTTGGTTGGATGCAGACCCATTTGTAAATTTTTGAGTTTACATAAGGACCTCAATTCCTTGAAAGACAAGTGTAAGTAAGGTGTGAGGTCGAGCTCCTCCACCAGGTCCATGTTATTATTATCACTAATAGCTGGGTTTATTTGAGACATTCTAACCTGACAGTTCTAACCCTCTACCCTGACTATAGTGACTTTTATTTCTCTAAAATTCTAATGGGACTTAAGCAAGGCCCTAGCAAGACTTTTAGTAATTTTGGAAAAACCAATCAGAATTCTAAAGGCAATTTTTAAGAGTTCTGTCGTGTGATCAGATGGTAACCAAGTAGTCCAACAAATGCAAGTTTGTATCCCACCGCTGATCCACCAATGTGAGAAAGTGGCTCTGTATATACTGTTCCCTAATAGGTACAGGGTGTACAGAGTCCACAGTCCCCCAGAGGCTGATAGAGGTCAAAGTTAGGTATGACCTTACTCTCAAAAGTGGTAGCTTGGTCGAGCAGTAAGGCAGTACCAGAGGACAGTGTAAAGCATTTATTGTACACACTCAGTCAGCAAATGGTTTCACACACTCAATAACTGAACTCCAGGCCAATGGTTTGTATATATAAAATATATGCTTGTTTTATTTTTAGAACCACAAAGGGGGTAAAAATATACTTTCTCAGAATGAGAGGTTGAATATAAATACTTTTGTCTTAAGCAATACATTTGTGTAAACAGTCACAGTTGGTTGCAATAAACAATCCTATTTCCTAAACATAACAATGCATTGAGCTCAATGGTAAATTCAGGTTATTTGTAATAAATTACTTTTCAGATTACTTTTGGAATTCCAGGTCTGGCTCCTAGGACCAGCCTTGGGTCAGTATTCAGAATCAAGTGATGAAAGTCGACTTAATAACTGTAATGATTTTTAAATAATATTTAGCTATTTCAAAAGTTAGCACTTAGAAAATATTTCAAAGAAAACATTCAATGGATCTCTATGGCAAGAAATTCACATTGCAGGTAGAGTACTTTATCGTTACTTTAGTAATCCAGGACTGGTTGCCTAGACCCAGGACTGGGGTCCTTATCAAAAGCAGGTAAGTAATTTCGTTTGCAGAAATGGTACGATTTTAAAAGAATATTTCAAATTTGCAAAAGTAGACACTTAGAAGAAATTTCACAGAAAAGCAGACAATGGTTTCCTATGGGAGAAAAATGAGTTAGAGGTAAGTATAGTTGTGAACACTTTTCAGGGTCAGGGCTGGGCACCAAGATCCAGCACTGGGAGCTCACCTGGGAGCAGGTGAGTAAATTCGTTTTTGTCACTTGGCTGATTTTTGGTGAATTTTTGTTGTTTTGAAAAGTTCACACTTAGAAGATTTTTGAAGAAAAAGCCAGTCAATGTTACCCTATGAGGAAAATGAAGTTAGCGGTTTAAGGGTAAGTACTCGACTGGCAGAGTTGAAATTCCGGGCATGGACTCAGGGGTCCCCCAGTGTCAGGTAGGTACAGTTGGTTCACCCTCAGCGGTTTCAGAACGGCCGGGTGCAGAGAGAGTTAGGCCCAATGTTATCCTGTGAGGGATAGGGGGGCCTTGGTTGGTGGCTGCTGTCTGGCAAGCCACGCGGCTGTGGGAGCTGGGCTCCTGGTCACTTACTCAGGGCAAGTGAGGAAGTAGGTTAGTGTAGAGAGGGCACTGCCAGGGCCACTCGGGCGGCTGGGTGCAGGGTGCTTTTGAGCCTTCGGGCGCTCAATGGAAATCAATGGGAATGTTCCGGTTTGGAAAAAGGCTGCAGGCTCGGGGACGAGGATGTTTCAGGTGCCACCACCACTTCGAGAGGTAAGTTGGGTAGTTGTAGGTTAGGTGGGTACCCCGGGATTGGGCACAGGGGGCCGCAGGGCGCCGGGTGCAGGGGTGCCTTTTGACGTCGGGAATCTTACCCTCTGGTTGATCGCGGCTGGGGTGGCACTTGGTTCTGAGGCTGCAGGCTTCTTCCGGGATGTCGAGGGGGGTCCTTGGGTGCCGGACTCTGGGTCACAGTCGCCGTGGGGTCGTCCTCAGGGTCTTTGTCCACTCCGGCACTGGCCAGGCTTGGCTGGTGCAGAGTGTGTTGGGTCCGCGGTCCCGGGCTGGTGCCAGGGATAGCAAATAGGTTTCTTGAGTAGAGCCTCTACTCGTGGGAGTCCCAGGGGCTTAGAGCTAAAAGGTAGCCAGGTCCTCCGGGGTTGGTGAGGTTGCTGGCCACGAGAGATGCCGCACTGGTGCAGGTTCGAGAGTCGACAGGCCGGTAGGGCTGGGGCCAAAGCAGTTGGTGTCTTCTTCTCTTTTTAGCAGCTGCAGGGCAGGTCCTTGTTCTTCTTGCTCTTCTTGTAGTTTTCTATCTGGAATCTAAGGAAGGAAGGTTCAGGGGGCCCCTAAATACTAGATTTAGGGGCGTTACAGGTAGGTGAAGGCCAGGGACCAATGGGTCCCTGACCTGGGGTGGGTACACCCCCTATCCTGCCTCTCTCCTGTGGGAGGGGGGCAGTAGCCTAATCCTGATAGGGTAGGGCCTCCCATCTTCAAGATGGCGAGAGCCCGGAGATGTGCTTCACCTCGCCTCCCCCACCTGAGGGGTGGGGTGGGCAGGCTGGCACATCCCCTGTCCTTGTATGGGGTTTCCGGCCAAGCTTCCCGCCAGAGTGGGGGGTTGCAGTGGCCTGGGGAAACTCCAAATGGCGGCCTGCCTTTGAAGCTTCCCTTTGCTCATCCTGGGGGAGGAGATTTCTCACCTCACCCAGGATGTGCATTGTTGCAGGCCCGGGAGAGCAGGGGCTCTCCCACCCAGGGGTCCAGCAACGTGTCTGCTGTGTGGCAGCCTGGGCAGCCTCAGAGCAGACGTGGATTGTAAGTTAGCTGTAAGGGGGCATCTCTAAGATGCCCTCTGGGGTGCTTAGTACATTAAATCCTACACTGGCATCAGTGTGGGTTCAATGTGCTGAGAAGTTTGATATCAAACTTCCCAGGCTTCAGTGTTGCCAATATGGTGCTGTGGAGCTCGTGTTTGACAAGCTCTCAGCACCATGCACTCTTAAATGACAGCACTGCACTTACAGTGCCCAGGAATGGACCCGGGTACTGTAGGGGCACAGGGCTCCTGCTCCTGTGCCCACACTATAGGCGTAATGCACCCAGCTAGAGGGGTGGCTGACAAATGCCTTGGCAGTGTAGGTGATGGGCATGGTACACAGTGATGTGTGCCATGTCGACTCTTTGTTTTGTCCTGCACCCAGACACTCAGCCTGCAAGGGCAGTGTGTGTGTAAGGGTACAGGGCCTCTGAGGGTGGCACAATGAGTGCTGCAGCCCTTAGAGGCCTTCCCTGGCCACAAGGCCCTGGGTACCTAGGGTACCATTTACTAGGGGCTGACATGTGGCTAGGGTTTGCCAATTTGGAGTTTGTGTGGTTTAAGGAAGGAACATAGGCCCTGGGCACCTGATTGGCAGGAACCCAGGGTACACTCAATCGAAGTACATTCAGCAATTTAGCAAAAAGTGGGGGCATACCATGCAAGAAAGATGGCACTTTCTCACACAACCCCCCCCCCAAACGAAAGGTGATGAGACTAACCTTGTCCTATGGAGTCTTCATTGTCTAAGTGGAAGAACCTGGAAAGTCCATCTGCATTGGCATGGGCAGTCCCTGGTCTGTGTTCCACTTCAAAGTCCATTCCCTGTAGGGAGATGGACCACCTCAGTAGTTTTGGATTTTCCCCTTTCATCTGCATTAGCCATCTGAGAGGTCTGTGGTCAGTTTGAACTAGGAAAGGAGTGCCAAACAAGTATGGCCTCAGCTTCTTCAGGGACCAAACCACAGCAAAGGCCTCCCTCTCAATGGCACTCCAACGCTGCTCTCTAGGGAGTAGTCTTCTGTTTATAAAAGCAACAGGTTGGTCTTGGCCTTCATCATTGGTCTGGGATAGGACCGCTCCTATCCCTAGTTCAGAGGCATCAGTCTGCACTATGAACTGCTTGGCATAATCTGGAGCTTTTAGAATTGGTGCTGAGCACATTGCTTCTTTTAGGGTGTCAAAAGCCTTTTGACAACTAACTGTCCAGTTAACTTTCTTGGGCATTTTCTTGGAGGTGAGTTCTGTGAGGGGGGTCACAATGGACCCATACCCCTTCACAAACCTCCTGTTGTACCCAGTCAAGCCAAGGAATGCCCTGACTTGGGTCTGGGTTGTTGGAGCTATCCAGTCCATGATGGCCTGGATTTTGGGTTGTAAGGGCTGTACCTGGCCTCCACCTACAAGGTGGCCCAAGTACACCACAGTGCCCTGCCCTATCTGGCATTTGGACGCCTTGATAGTGAGACCTGCACTCTGCAGAGCCTCTAAAACCTTCCCAAGGTGGATCAGGTGATCCTGCCAGGTGGAGCTAAAGACAGCAATATCATCAAGATAAGCTGCACTAAAGGACTCCAACCCAGCCAGGACATGGTTCACCAACCTCTGGAAGGTGGCAGGGGCATTCTTTAACCCAAAGGGCATCACAGTAAACTGGTAATGCCCATCAGGGGTGGAGAATGCTGTCTTTTCTTTTGCTCCTGGGGCCATGCCAATCTGCCAGTACCCTGCAGTTAAGTCAAAGGTACTGAGAAATTTGGCAGCCCCCAATTTGTCTATCAGTTCATCTGCTCTTGGGATAGGGTGAGCATCTGTCTTGGTGACAGAGTTGAGCCCTCTATAGTCCACACAGAACATCATCTCTCTCTTTTCACCCTGTTGATGAGGTTTGGGGACCAGAACCACTGGGCTAGCCCAGGGGCTCTCTGAAGGCTCAATGACCCCTAACTCCAGCATCTTGCTGACCTCAGCGTTGATGCTTTCCTTGACTTGATCTGACTGTCGATAGATTTTGTTCTTGACAGGTGCACTGTCACCAGTGTCCACATCATGGGTACACCAGCTTGTCAGACCAGGGGTCAGGGAAAAGAGGCTAGCATATTGTTGCAAGACTTGCTTGCAGTCAGTCTGCTGTTGGGCAGAGAGGGTGTCTGAAAAAATCACACCATCTACTGACCCATCTTTTGGGCTGTAGGATAGGAGGTCAGGGAGTGGCTCACTCTCTGCTTCCTGTTCTTCATCAGTCACCATCAGCATGGTGATGTCAGCCCTATCATTGTAGAGTTTAAGGCGGTTCACATGGATGACCCTTTTGGGTGTCCTGCTAGTGCCCAGGTCAACTAGATAGGTGACCTCACTCTTTCTCTCTAGGATAGGGTAAGGGCCACTCCATTTGTCTTGGAGAGCCCCTGGTGCCACTGGCTCCAAAACCCACACCTGTTGCCCTGGTTGAAATTCAACCAGTGCAGCTTTTTGGTCATACCAGTGTTTCTGGAGCTCCTGGCTGGCCTCAAGGATCTTGGATGCCTTTTCCATATACTCAGCCATTCTGGACCTTAGGCCAAGCACATAGTCCACTATGTCCTGTTTGGGTTCTTGAAGAGGCCTCTCCCAGCCCTCTTTTACAAGACACAGTGGTCCCCTTACAGGATGACCAAACAGAAGTTCAAAGGGTGAGAAACCTACTCCCTTCTGTGGCACTTCCCTGTAAGCGAAAAGCAAGCATGGTAACAGGACATCCCACCTCCTTTTGAGTTTCTCAGGGAGTCCCATGATCATACCTTTCAATGTCTTGTTGAACCTCTCAACAAGGCCATTGGTTTGTGGGTGGTAGGGTGTAGTAAACTTGTACTGCACTCCACACTCTTTCCACATGTGTGTTAGGTAAGCAGACATGAAGTTGGAACCTCTGTCTGAAACCACCTCCTTAGGAAAACCCACCCTGGTGAAGACACCCAGGAGGGCCTTGGCTACTGCAGGAGCTGTAGTAGTCCTAAGTGGAATTGCTTCAGGGTACCTAGTAGCATGATCCACTACTACTACAATGAATTTGTTCCCTGAGGCTGTGGGAGGTTCAAGTGGACCCACAATGTCCACACCTACTCTTTCAAAGGGGACCCCCACCACTGGTAGTGGAATGAGGGGGGCCTTTGGGTGGCCACCTGTCTTGCCACTGGCCTGACAGGTAACACAGGAGCTGACAAACTCCTTCACCTTTTGGTGCATCTGGGGCCAGTAAAAGTGACTCACTAACCTTTCCCAAGTTTTGGATTGCCCCAGATGTCCAGCTAGGGGGATGTCATGAGCCAAAGTTAGGAGGAACTCCCTGTACTTCTGTGGCACTACCACCCTCCTGGTGGCTCCAGGAGTGGGGTCTCTTGCCTCAGCATACAGTAATCCCTCTTCCCAATAAGCTCTGTGGGTACCACTGACATGTCCCCTGGCTTCTGAAGCAGCTTGTTGTCTCAGGCTTTCAAGAGTGGGACAGTCTCGCTGACCCTGGCACATCTCTTCCCTAGAGGGTCCCCCTGGGCCCAAGAGTTCAACCTGGTAAGGGTCAAGCTCCATGGACTCAGTTCCCTCAGGGGTATCTACATCCTCTCCAGGGGGAGAGGGGTTCTGAGTGTTTGGCTGTACAGAAGCTGGTCCCCCAGTCTTCTTGTCCTTCCTCTTGGTTGGTTGGGCCATTATTCCAGGCTCCAAACCTACTTTTCACCCTTCCTCTTGCTCTGTGCTCTGGTTTGCACACACACCAATTCAGGGATGCCCAGCATGGCTGCATGGGCCTTTAACTCAACCTCAGCCCAGGCTGAGGTTTCCAGATCATTTCCAAGCAGGCATGCAGCTGGCAACTTTGGAGAGACCACTACCTGTTTCAGGCCAGTAACCCCCCCCCCCCAGCCTAATGTTACCATGGCCATGGGATGACTAGTGGTGACACTGTCAGCGTTGGTGACTGGGTAAGACTTCCCAATCAATTATTGCTCAGGGGAAACCAGTGTGTCTTTCACCATAGTGACACTGGCACCTGTATCCCTCAGAGCTTCTACCCTAGTTCCATTTACCCAGGGGTACTGTAAGTATTTCTTTAAGTTGGGGGGCCACACAGCCACAGTGGCAAACTCCACTTCTCCCAAGGAGACTAAACTTGCTTCAGTGTGTTCCCAGATTTGCTCAGGGTACACCTCTGATCCCATTTGCATGCTTGCTGCCCCAGGAGTGGCTGTACTGGGTGCCTTAGGGGCTTTGTTTTGGGGGCAAGATACAGTTAGGTGTCCCTGCTTCTTACAGGTATTACACCAGGCCTTTAAGGGATCAAAGTTCTTCCCCCTATATGGTTGGGGCACATAGGGAGTAGTTTGGGTCCCACCCACCTGAACAGGTTTTTGGGGCCCTTTGGAAGACTCAGACTTTTTATCTTGGGGATTCTCACCACCTTTCCCCTGGGGAGGTTTTGTGACCACCTTCTTTTGGTCACCCCCAGTGGTTGTCTTGGTCACCCTAGTCTTGACCCAGTGGTCCGCCTTCTTTCCCAATTCTTGGGGAGAAATTAGACCTAGGTCTACCAAATGCTGATGCAACTTTTCATTTGTGCAGTTACTCAAAATATGTTCCTTCATGAATAAATTGTACAATCCAGTAAAATCCTGCACACCATGTCCAGCTAACCAACCATCCAGTGTCTTCACTGAGTAATCTACAAAATCAATCCAGGACTGGGTCTGGGTTTTGTGAGCCCCCCTGAATCTAATTCTATACTCCTCAGTGGTGAATCCAAATCCCTCAATCAGAGCTTTCTTCATGAGGTCATAGGATCCTGCTTCTGGCCCAGAGAGAGTCAGAAGCCTGTCCCTGCAGTTACCAGAGAACAGTTCCCACAGGAGTGCCCCCCAGAGAGGTTTCTTTACTTTCCTGATATCACAAGCCCTCTCAAAGGCTGTGAACCATTTGGTGATATCATCACCTTCCTCAAATTTAGGGACAATCCCTTTGGGGATTTTAGGGTCAGAAGTTTCCTCCCTATCCTTATTTTTATTATTGCTGCCACCATTGATGGGTGCTAAACCCATCTATCTCCTTTCCTTTTCTAGGGCCAGGAGTCTGGACTCTAGATCTATTCTTTTGGCCAGCCTCACAAGGCTGTCCTCTTCACTGGGGGGTCCCCCAGTGTTGTCTCTGGGACCAGAGACACCTGTGTGGTCTCTAGGTGCCCAGATGCTATGTCTTGAGTTGGAGGGTATGGGTGCCATCTCCTCCCTAGGGAATAGTATGGGGAGGTTGCTGTCCACCTCCCCTGTTTCCCTTTCCTCATCTGACTGGCCATCACCATGTTCAGATGGGTGGTCTTTAGCATACTCAGCCAGGAGCTCCTGGAGCCCTTGTTTGGTTGGATGCAGACCCATTTGTAAATTTTTGAGTTTACATAAGGACCTCAATTCCTTGAAAGACAAGTGTAAGTAAGGTGTGAGGTCGAGCTCCTCCACCAGGTCCATGTTATTATTATCACTAATAGCTGGGTTTATTTGAGACATTCTAACCTGACAGTTCTAACCCTCTACCCTGACTATAGTGACTTTTATTTCTCTAAAATTCTAATGGGACTTAAGCAAGGCCCTAGCAAGACTTTTAGTAATTTTGGAAAAACCAATCAGAATTCTAAAGGCAATTTTTAAGAGTTCTGTCGTGTGATCAGATGGTAACCAAGTAGTCCAACAAATGCAAGTTTGTATCCCACCGCTGATCCACCAATGTGAGAAAGTGGCTCTGTATATACTGTTCCCTAATAGGTACAGGGTGTACAGAGTCCACAGTCCCCCAGAGGCTGATAGAGGTCAAAGTTAGGTATGACCTTACTCTCAAAAGTGGTAGCTTGGTCGAGCAGTAAGGCAGTACCAGAGGACAGTGTAAAGCATTTATTGTACACACTCAGTCAGCAAATGGTTTCACACACTCAATAACTGAACTCCAGGCCAATGGTTTGTATATATAAAATATATGCTTGTTTTATTTTTAGAACCACAAAGGGGGTAAAAATATACTTTCTCAGAATGAGAGGTTGAATATAAATACTTTTGTCTTAAGCAATAAATTTGTGTAAACAGTCACAGTTGGTTGCAATAAACAATCCTATTTCCTAAACATAACAATGCATTGAGCTCAATGGTAAATTCAGGTTATTTGTAATAAATTACTTTTCAGATTACTTTTGGAATTCCAGGTCTGGCTCCTAGGACCAGCCTTGGGTCAGTATTCAGAATCAAGTGATGAAAGTCGACTTAATAACTGTAATGATTTTTAAATAATATTTAGCTATTTCAAAAGTTAGCACTTAGAAAATATTTCAAAGAAAACATTCAATGGATCTCTATGGCAAGAAATTCACATTGCAGGTAGAGTACTTTATCGTTACTTTAGTAATCCAGGACTGGGTGCCTAGACCCAGGACTGGGGTCCTTATCAAAAGCAGGTAAGTAATTTCGTTTGCAGAAATGGTACGATTTTAAAAGAATATTTCAAATTTGCAAAAGTAGACACTTAGAAGAAATTTCACAGAAAAGCAGACAATGGTTTCCTATGGGAGAAAAATGAGTTAGAGGTAAGTATAGTTGTGAACACTTTTCAGGGTCAGGGCTGGGCACCAAGATCCAGCACTGGGAGCTCACCTGGGAGCAGGTGAGTAAATTCGTTTTTGTCACTTGGCTGATTTTTGGTGAATTTTTGTTGTTTTGAAAAGTTCACACTTAAAAGATTTTTGAAGAAAAAGCCAGTCAATGTTACCCTATGAGGAAAATGAAGTTAGCGGTTTAAGGGTAAGTACTCGACTGGCAGAGTTGAAATTCCGGGCATGGACTCAGGGGTCCCCCAGTGTCAGGTAGGTACAGTTGGTTCACCCTCAGCGGTTTCAGAACGGCCGGGTGCAGAGAGAGTTAGGCCCAATGTTATCCTGTGAGGGATAGGGGGGCCTTGGTTGGTGGCTGCTGTCTGGCAAGCCACGCGGCTGTGGGAGCTGGGCTCCTGGTCACTTACTCAGGGCAAGTGGGGAAGTAGGTTAGTGTAGAGAGGGCACTGCCAGGGCCACTCGGGCGGCTGGGTGCAGGGTGCTTTTGAGCCTTCGGGCGCTCAATGGAAATCAATGGGAATGTTCCGGTTTGGAAAAAGGCTGCAGGCTCGGGGACGAGGATGTTTCAGGTGCCACCACCACTTCGAGAGGTAAGTTGGGTAGTTGTAGGTTAGGTGGGTACCCCAGGATTGGGCACAGGGGGCCGCAGGGCGCCGGGTGCAGGGGTGCCTTTTGACGTCGGGAATCTTACCCTCTGGTTGATCGCGGCTGGGGTGGCACTTGGTTCTGAGGATGCAGGCTTCTTCCGGGATGTCAAGGGGGGTCCTTGGGTGCCGGACTCTGGGTCACAGTCGCCGTGGGGTCGTCCTCAGGGTCTTTGTCCACTCCGGCACTGGCCAGGCTTGGCTGGTGCAGAGTGTGTTGGGTCCGCGGTCCCGGGCTGGTGCCAGGGATAGCAAATAGGTTTCTTGAGTAGAGCCTCTACTCGTGGGAGTCCCAGGGGCTTAGAGCTAAAAGGTAGCCAGGTCCTCCGGGGTTGGTGAGGTTGCTGGCCACGAGAGATGCCGCGCTGGTGCAGTTTCGAGAGTCGACAGGCCGGTAGGGCTGGGGCCAAAGCAGTTGGTGTCTTCTTCTCTTTTTAGCAGCTGCAGGGCAGGTCCTTGTTCTTCTTGCTCTTCTTGTAGTTTTCTATCTGGAATCTAAGGAAGGAAGGTTCAGGGGGCCCCTAAATACTAGATTTAGGGGCGTTACAGGTAGGTGAAGGCCAGGGACCAATGGGTCCCTGACCTGGGGTGGGTACACCCCCTATCCTGCCTCTCTCCTGTGGGAGGGGGGCAGTAGCCTAATCCTGATAGGGTAGGGCCTCCCATCTTCAAGATGGCGAGAGCCCGGAGATGTGCTTCACCTCGCCTCCCCCACCTGAGGGGTGGGGTGGGCAGGCTGGCACATCCCCTGTCCTTGTATGGGGTTTCCGGCCAAGCTTCCCGCCAGAGTGGGGGGTTGCAGTGGCCTGGGGAAACTCCAAATGGCGGCCTGCCTTTGAAGCTTCCCTTTGCTCATCCTGGGGGAGGAGATTTCTCACCTCACCCAGGATGTGCATTGTTGCAGGCCCGGGAGAGCAGGGGCTCTCCCACCCAGGGGTCCAGCAACATGTCTGCTGGGTGGCAGCCTGGGCAGCCTCAGAGCAGACGTGGATTGTAAGTTAGCTGTAAGGGGGCATCTCTAAGATGCCCTCTGGGGTGCTTAGTACATTAAATCCTACACTGGCATCAGTGTGGGTTCAATGTGCTGAGAAGTTTGATACCAAACTTCCCAGGCTTCAGTGTTGCCAATATGGTGCTGTGGAGCTCGTGTTTGACAAGCTCTCAGCACCATGCACTCTTAAATGACAGCACTGCACTTACAGTGCCCAGGAATGGACCCGGGTACTGTAGGGGCACAGGGCTCCTGCTCCTGTGCCCACACCATAGGCGTAATGCACCCAGCTAGAGGGGTGGCTGACAAATGCCTTGGCAGTGTAGGTGATGGGCATGGTACACAGTGATGTGTGTCATGTCGACTCTTTGTTTTGTCCTGCACCCAGACACTCAGCCTGCAAGGGCAGTGTGTGTGTAAGGGTACAGGGCCTCTGAGGGTGGCACAATGAGTGCTGCAGCCCTTAGAGGCCTTCCCTGGCCACAAGGCCCTGGGTACCTAGGGTACCATTTACTAGGGGCTGACATGTGGCTAGGGTTTGCCAATTTGGAGTTTGTGTGGTTTAAGGAAGGAACATAGGCCCTGGGCACCTGATTGGCAGGAACCCAGGGTACACTCAATCGAAGTACATTCAGCAATTTAGCAAAAAGTGGGGGCATACCATGCAAGAAAGATGGCACTTTCTCACACAACCCCCCCCCCCAAACGAAAGGTGATGAGACTAACCTTGTCCTATGGAGTCTTCATTGTCTAAGTGGAAGAACCTGGAAAGTCCATCTGCATTGGCATGGGCAGTCCCTGGTCTGTGTTCCACTTCAAAGTCCATTCCCTGTAGGGAGATGGACCACCTCAGTAGTTTTGGATTTTCCCCTTTCATCTGCATTAGCCATCTGAGAGGTCTGTGGTCAGTTTGAACTAGGAAGTGAGTGCCAAACAAGTATGGCCTCAGCTTCTTCAGGGACCAAACCACAGCAAAGGCCTCCCTCTCAATGGCACTCCAACGCTGCTCTCTAGGGAGTAGTCTTCTGTTTATAAAAGCAACAGGTTGGTCTTGGCCTTCATCATTGGTCTGGGATAGGACCGCTCCTATCCCTAGTTCAGAGGCATCAGTCTGCACTATGAACTGCTTGGCAGAATCTGGAGCTTTTAGAATTGGTGCTGAGCACATTGCTTCTTTTAGGGTGTCAAAAGCCTTTTGACAACTAACTGTCCAGTTAACCTTCTTGGGCATTTTCTTGGAGGTGAGTTCTGTGAGGGGGGTCACAATGGACCCATACCCCTTCACAAACCTCCTGTTGTACCCAGTCAAGCCAAGGAATGCCCTGACTTGGGTCTGGGTTGTTGGAGCTATCCAGTCCATGATGGCCTGGATTTTGGGTTGTAAGGGCTGTACCTGGCCTCCACCTACAAGGTGGCCCAAGTACACCACAGTGCCCTGCCCTATCTGGCATTTGGACGCCTTGATAGTGAGACCTGCACTCTGCAGAGCCTCTAAAACCTTCCCAAGGTGGATCAGGTGATCCTGCCAGGTGGAGCTAAAGACAGCAATATCATCAAGATAAGCTGCACTAAAGGACTCCAACCCAGCCAGGACATGGTTCACCAACCTCTGGAAGGTGGCAGGGGCATTCTTTAACCCAAAGGGCATCACAGTAAACTGGTAATGCCCATCAGGGGTGGAGAATGCTGTCTTTTCTTTTGCTCCTGGGGCCATGCCAATCTGCCAGTACCCTGCAGTTAAGTCAAAGGTACTGAGAAATTTGGCAGCCCCCAATTTGTCTATCAGTTCATCTGCTCTTGGGATAGGGTGAGCATCTGTCTTGGTGACAGAGTTGAGCCCTCTATAGTCCACACAGAACCTCATCTCTCTCTTTTCACCCTGTTGATGAGGTTTGGGGACCAGAACCACTGGGCTAGCCCAGGGGCTCTCTGAAGGCTCAATGACCCCTAACTCCAGCATCTTGCTGACCTCAGCTTTGATGCTTTCCTTGACTTGATCTGACTGTCGATAGATTTTGTTCTTGACAGGTGCACTGTCACCAGTGTCCACATCATGGGTACACCAGCTTGTCAGACCAGGGGTCAGGGAAAAGAGGCTAGCATATTGTTGCAAGACTTGCTTGCAGTCAGTCTGCTGTTGGGCAGAGAGGGTGTCTGAAAAAATCACACCATCTACTGACCCATCTTTTGGGCTGTAGGATAGGAGGTCAGGGAGTGGCTCACTCTCTGCTTCCTGTTCTTCATCAGTCACCATCAGCATGGTGATGTCAGCCCTATCATTGTAGAGTTTAAGGCGGTTCACATGGATGACCCTTTTGGGTGTCCTGCTAGTGCCCAGGTCAACTAGATAGGTGACCTCACTCTTTCTCTCTAGGATAGGGTAAGGGCCACTCCATTTGTCTTGGAGAGCCCTTGGTGCCACTGGCTCCAAAACCCACACCTGTTGCCCTGGTTGAAATTCAACCAGTGCAGCTTTTTGGTCATACCAGTGCTTCTGGAGCTCCTGGCTGGCCTCAAGGTTCTTGGATGCCTTTTCCATATACTCAGCCATTCTGGACCTTAGGCCAAGCACATAGTCCACTATGTCCTGTTTGGGTTCTTGAAGAGGCCTCTCCCAGCCCTCTTTTACAAGACACAGTGGTCCCCTTACAGGATGACCAAACAGAAGTTCAAAGGGTGAGAAACCTACTCCCTTCTGTGGCACTTCCCTGTAAGCGAAAAGCAAGCATGGTAACAGGACATCCAACCTCCTTTTGAGTTTCTCAGGGAGTCCCATGATCATACCTTTCAATGTCTTGTTGAACCTCTCAACAAGGCCATTGGTTTGTGGGTGGTAGGGTGTAGTAAACTTGTACTGCACTCCACACTCTTTCCACATGTGTGTTAGGTAAGCAGACATGAAGTTGGAACCTCTGTCTGAAACCACCTCCTTAGGAAAACCCACCCTGGTGAAGACACCCAGGAGGGCCTTGGCTACTGCAGGAGCTGTAGTAGTCCTAAGTGGAATTGCTTCAGGGTACCTAGTAGCATGATCCACTTCTACTAGAATGAATTTGTTCCCTGAGGCTGTGGGAGGTTCAAGTGGACCCACAATGTCCACACCTACTCTTTCAAAGGGGACCCCCACCACTGGTAGTGGAATGAGGGGGGCCTTTGGGTGGCCACCTGTCTTGCCACTGGCCTGACAGGTAACACAGGAGCTGACAAACTCCTTCACCTTTTGGTGCATCTGGGGCCAGTAAAAGTGACTCACTAACCTTTCCCAAGTTTTGGGTTGCCCCAGATGTCCAGCTAGGGGGATGTCATGAGCCAAAGTTAGGAGGAACTCCCTGTACTTCTGTGGCACTACCACCCTCCTGGTGGCTCCAGGAGTGGGGTCTCTTGCCTCAGCATACAGTAATCCCTCTTCCCAATAAGCTCTGTGGGTACCACTGACATCTCCCCTGGCTTCTGAAGCAGCTTGTTGTCTCAGGCTTTCAAGAGTGGGACAGTCTCGCTGACCCTGGCACAGCTCTTCCCTAGAGGGTCCCCCTGGGCCCAAGAGTTCAACCTGGTAAGGGTCAAGCTCCATGGACTCTGTTCCCTCAGGGGTATCTACATCCTCTCCAGGGGGAGAGGGGTTCTGAGTGTTTGGCTGTACAGAAGCTGGTCCCCCAGTCTTCTTGTCCTTCCTCTTGGTTGGTTGGGCCATTATTCCAGGCTCCAAACCTACTTTTCATCCTTCCTCTTGCTCTGTGCTCTGGTTTGCACACACACCAATTCAGGGATGCCCAGCATGGCTGCATGGGCCTTTAACTCAACCTCAGCCCAGGCTGAGGTTTCCAGATCATTTCCAAGCAGGCATGCAGCTGGCAACTTTGGAGAGACCACTACCTGTTTCAGGCCAGTAACCCCCCCCCCCAGCCTAATGTTACCATGGCCATGGGATGACTAGTGGTGACACTGTCAGCGTTGGTGACTGGGTAAGACTTCCCAATCAAGTATTGCTCAGGGGAAACCAGTGTGTCTTTCACCATAGTGACACTGGCACCTGTATCCCTCAGAGCTTCTACCCTAGTTCCATTTACCCAGGGGTACTGTAAGTATTTCTTTAAGTTGGGGGGCCACACAGCCACAGTGGCAAACTCCACTTCTCCCAAGGAGACTAAACTTGCTTCAGTGTGTTCCCAGATTTGCTCAGGGTACACCTCTGATCCCATTTGCATACTTGCTGCTCCAGGAGTGGCTGTACTGGGTGCCTTAGGGGCTTTGTTTTGGGGGCAAGATACAGTTAGGTGTCCCTGCTTCTTACAGGTATTACACCAGGCCTTTAAGGGATCAAAGTTCTTCCCCCTATATGGTTGGGGCACATAGGGAGTAGTTTGGGTCCCACCCACCTGAACAGGTTTTTGGGGCCCTTTGGAAGACTCAGACTTTTTATCTTGGGGATTCTCACCACCTTTCCCCTGGGGAGGTTTTGTGACCACCTTCTTTTGGTCACCCCCAGTGGTTGTCTTGGTCACCCTAGTCTTGACCCAGTGGTCCGCCTTCTTTCCCAATTCTTGGGGAGAAATTAGACCTAGGTCTACCAAATGCTGATGCAACTTTTCATTTGTGCAGTTACTCAAAATATGTTGCTTCATGAATAAATTGTACAATCCAGTAAAATCCTGCACACCATGTCCAGCTAACCAACCATCCAGTGTCTTCACTGAGTAATCTACAAAATCAATCCAGGACTGGGTCTGGGTTTTGTGAGCCCCCCTGAATCTAATTCTATACTCCTCAGTGGTGAATCCAAATCCCTCAATCAGAGCTTTCTTCATGAGGTCATAGGATCCTGCTTCTGGCCCAGAGAGAGTCAGAAGCCTGTCCCTGCAGTTACCAGAGAACAGTTCCCACAGGAGTGCCCCCCAGAGAGGTTTCTTTACTTTCCTGATATCACAAGCCCTCTCAAAGGCTGTGAACCATTTGGTGATATCATCACCTTCCTCAAATTTAGGGACAATCCCTTTGGGGATTTTAGGGTCAGAAGTTTCCTCCCTATCCTTATTTTTATTATTGCTGCCACCATTGATGGGTGCTAAACCCATCTCTCTCCTTTCCTTTTCTAGGGCCAGGAGTCTGGACTCTAGATCTATTCTTTTGGCCAGCCTCACAAGGCTGTCCTCTTCACTGGGGGGTCCCCCAGTGTTGTCTCTGGGACCAGAGACACCTGTGTGGTCTCTAGGTGCCCAGATGCTATGTCATGAGTTGGAGGGTATGGGTGCCATCTCCTCCCTAGGGAATAGTATGGGGAGGTTGCTGTCCACCTCCCCTATTTCCCTTTCCTCATCTGACTGGCCATCACCATGTTCAGATGGGTGGTCTTTAGCATACTCAGCCAGGAGCTCCTGGAGCCCTTGTTTGGTTGGATGCAGACCCATTTGTAAATTTTTGAGTTTACATAAGGACCTCAATTCCTTGAAAGACAAGTGTAAGTAAGGTGTGAGGTCGAGCTCCTCCACCAGGTCCATGTTATTATTATCACTAATAGCTGGGTTTATTTGAGACATTCTAACCTGACAGTTCTAACCCTCTACCCTGACTATAGTGACTTTTATTTCTCTAAAATTCTAATGGGACTTAAGCAAGGCCCTAGCAAGACTTTTAGTAATTTTGGAAAAACCAATCAGAATTCTAAAGGCAATTTTTAAGAGTTCTGTCGTGTGATCAGATGGTAACCAAGTAGTCCAACAAATGCAAGTTTGTATCCCACCGCTGATCCACCAATGTGAGAAAGTGGCTCTGTATATACTGTTCCCTAATAGGTACAGGGTGTACAGAGTCCACAGTCCCCCAGAGGCTGATAGAGGTCAAAGTTAGGTATGACCTTACTCTCAAAAGTGGTAGCTTGGTCGAGCAGTAAGGCAGTACCAGAGGACAGTGTAAAGCATTTATTGTACACACTCAGTCAGCAAATGGTTTCACACACTCAATAACTGAACTCCAGGCCAATGGTTTGTATATATAAAATATATGCTTGTTTTATTTTTAGACCCACAAAGGGGGTAAAAATATACTTTCTCAGAATGAGAGGTTGAATATAAATACTTTTGTCTTAAGCAATAAATTTGTGTAAACAGTCACAGTTGGTTGCAATAAACAATCCTATTTCCTAAACATAACAATGCATTGAGCTCAATGGTAAATTCAGGTTATTTGTAATAAATTACTTTTCAGATTACTTTTGGAATTCCAGGTCTGGCTCCTAGGACCAGCCTTGGGTCAGTATTCAGAATCAAGTGATGAAAGTCGACTTAATAACTGTAATGATTTTTAAATAATATTTAGCTATTTCAAAAGTTAGCACTTAGAAAATATTTCAAAGAAAACATTCAATGGATCTCTATGGCAAGAAATTCACATTGCAGGTAGAGTACTTTATCGTTACTTTAGTAATCCAGGACTGGGTGCCTAGACCCAGGACTGGGGTCCTTATCAAAAGCAGGTAAGTAATTTCGTTTGCAGAAATGGTACGATTTTAAAAGAATATTTCAAATTTGCAAAAGTAGACACTTAGAAGAAATTTCACAGAAAAGCAGACAATGGTTTCCTATGGGAGAAAAATGAGTTAGAGGTAAGTATAGTTGTGAACACTTTTCAGGGTCAGGGCTGGGCACCAAGATCCAGCACTGGGAGCTCACCTGGGAGCAGGTGAGTAAATTCGTTTTTGTCACTTGGCTGATTTTTGGTGAATTTTTGCAGTTTTGAAAAGTTCACACTTAGAAGATTTTTGAAGAAAAAGCCAGTCAATGTCACCCTATGAGGAAAATGAAGTTAGCGGTTTAAGGGTAAGTACTCGACTGGCAGAGTTGAAATTCCGGGCATGGACTCAGGGGTCCCCCAGTGTCAGGTAGGTACAGTTGGTTCACCCTCAGCGGTTTCAGAACGGCCGGGTGCAGAGAGAGTTAGGCCCAATGTTATCCTGTGAGGGATAGGGGGGCCTTGGTTGGTGGCTGCTGTCTGGCAAGCCACGTGGCTGTGGGAGCTGGGCTCCTGGTCACTTACTCAGGGCAAGTGGGGAAGTAGGTTAGTGTAGAGAGGGCACTGCCAGGGCCACTCGGGCGGCTGGGTGCAGGGTGCTTTTGAGCCTTCGGGCGCTCAATGGAAATCAATGGGAATGTTCCGGTTTGGAAAAAGGCTGCAGGCTCGGGGACGAGGATGTTTCAGGTGCCACCACCACTTCGAGAGGTAAGTTGGGTAGTTGTAGGTTAGGTGGGTACCCCGGGATTGGGCACAGGGGGCCGCAGGGCGCCGGGTGCAGGGGTGCCTTTTGACGTCGGTAATCTTACCCTCTGGTTGATCGCGGCTGGGGTGGCACTTGGTTCTGAGGCTGCAGGCTTCTTCCGGGATGTCGAGGGGGGTCCTTGGGTGCCGGACTCTGGGTCACAGTCGCCGTGGGGTCGTCCTCAGGGTCTTTGTCCACTCCGGCACTGGCCAGGCTTGGCTGGTGCAGAGTGTGTTGGGTCCGCGGTCCCGGGCTGGTGCCAGGGATAGCAAATAGGTTTCTTGAGTAGAGCCTCTACTCGTGGGAGTCCCACGGGCTTAGAGCTAAAAGGTAGCCAGGTCCTCCGGGGTTGGTGAGGTTGCTGGCCACGAGAGATGCCGCGCTGGTGCAGGTTCGAGAGTCGACAGGCCGGTAGGGCTGGGGCCAAAGCAGTTGGTGTCTTCTTCTCTTTTTAGCAGCTGCAGGGCAGGTCCTTGTTCTTCTTGCTCTTCTTGTAGTTTTCTATCTGGAATCTAAGGAAGGAAGGTTCAGGGGGCCCCTAAATACTAGATTTAGGGGCGTTACAGGTAGGTGAAGGCCAGGGACCAATGGGTCCCTGACCTGGGGTGGGTACACCCCCTATCCTGCCTCTCTCCTGTGGGAGGGGGGCAGTAGCCTAATCCTGATAGGGTAGGGCCTCCCATCTTCAAGATGGCGAGAGCCCGGAGATGTGCTTCACCTCGCCTCCCCCACCTGAGGGGTGGGCAGGCTGGCACATCCCCTGTCCTTGTATGGGGTTTCCGGCCAAGCTTCCCGCCAGAGTGGGGGGTTGCAGTGGCCTGGGGAAACTCCAAATGGCGGCCTGCCTTTGAAGCTTCCCTTTGCTCATCCTGGGGGAGGAGATTTCTCACCTCACCCAGGATGTGCATTGTTGCAGGCCCGGGAGAGCAGGGGCTCTCCCACCCAGGGGTCCAGCAACGTGTCTGCTGTGTGGCAGCCTGGGCAGCCTCAGAGCAGACGTGGATTGTAAGTTAGCTGTAAGGGGGCATCTCTAAGATGCCCTCTGGGGTGCTTAGTACATTAAATCCTACACTGGCATCAGTGTGGGTTCAATGTGCTGAGAAGTTTGATACCAAACTTCCCAGGCTTCAGTGTTGCCAATATGGTGCTGTGGAGCTCGTGTTTGACAAGCTCTCAGCACCATGCACTCTTAAATGACAGCACTGCACTTACAGTGCCCAGGAATGGACCCGGGTACTGTAGGGGCACAGGGCTCCTGCTCCTGTGCCCACACCATAGGCGTAATGCACCCAGCTAGAGGGGTGGCTGACAAATGCCTTGGCAGTGTAGGTGATGGGCATGGAACACAGTGATGTGTGCCATGTCGACTCTTTGTTTTGTCCTGCACCCAGACACTCAGCCTGCAAGGGCAGTGTGTGTGTGTAAGGGTACAGGGCCTCTGAGGGTGGCACAATGAGTGCTGCAGCCCTTAGAGGCCTTCCCTGGCCACAAGGCCCTGGGTACCTAGGGTACCATTTACTAGGGGCTGACATGTGGCTAGGGTTTGCCAATTTGGAGTTTGTGTGGTTTAAGGAAGGAACATAGGCCCTGGGCACCTGATTGGCAGGAACCCAGGGTACACTCAATCGAAGTACATTCAGCAATTTAGCAAAAAGTGGGGGCATACCATGCAAGAAAGATGGCACTTTCTCACAGTCGCACCACAGGGGGCGGAGCCAGCATTGTGTGGGGAAAGCCCTGCCCTATTCAGGTCCAAGGTGCACTCCTCCCCAGCCATCCGCATGCTAATCTCACACTCACCACTGGGGCAGACCCACCCAGACTCCTGGAGCCAGGCTCACCAGCCAGCTCCAGCCAATCACACGCCAGACACCTTTTACACTAATATGCCAACTCCTACAAGTGGCACTTCCGCACATGACATAATCACGCATCATACATCATTGCGAAGCATTCGATCACACGAGTCCGCACATACCAAACTCGACCCTGCACACCCCACGCATCAGGAACTACCAGGGACACATACATTCCCCATGCATTCCTATGGGAGGGCAGGCCTATCTCACCACATGCATTCAGAGGGCGCACGCACTTTACTCTGGGACACAGGGAAAGTGCGCAGAAACCAAAAATCACTACCACCAGGTCACCAATAAAAGCAAAAAGTTCAGGGGTGAACCTGCCAGAAGGGCCAAGTCCAACAGTGGGGCACCAGGCGCCCCACTTCCGGCAAGGGCACCTTCACATCATCTGTACCGAATTCATGGTCGAGGCTGGACTTTTTGCGAGCCACCAAGGATGTTAACACAAGTGCGGTCTGTCCAAGACGTAGCTAAAACCCTTGCACATCATTCTTCCATTCTACTATGTCTGTACTTTCTAGGCGCCCACCTCCACCGCCGCAATCTCCCACATTGCCCCAGTTCAGGAAGGGCCTTTAGAACTGGCTCTTCGGATGACCCCAGTACTCAACAGAGCCGCCCATCCCACTTGCCCCCCGGCATCTTGAGACCCTCATGGCTGATTAGTTGCGCTTTACCAACCCTGATTGATTGATAGGTACACTTTGCCATCCTTTTGCATAGAGGCTGGATCATGTCAAAAGCAGTATTCTGCAAGGAAGTTCAAAAAGAAACAACAGAATCTTTGCATAGGAACGGTGGACAGTATAAGTACGACCTGGGAGGTCTTTAAAGTGGTTATTAAGGGAGTTTGTATATGGTGGGATGCTATGAACTGTGCACGCACCTGCGATAATACAACAGAGATACATGAGGAAGAGGCCACGTATAGGGATGGTTTGGACCCTTATCTTCTGGCTGATATACAGCTCAAATATCTGAGTATATATGAGCAGAAAAAGAGGACAAACCCCTAGCGGAAACGATAAAGGCCCAGTCGTACAGCGAAGGGGTGAGGCACTGTTGCTGTAGCCGTGCTGACCTCGGCAGACAGTCACGAGCATCACAGTGCTGCAGGTAAACTCCAAACCTTGGGCAGTTTTTTTTGTGTTTTTTTCAACAACAACCGGGTACCGGCACATACAGTACAAGTTCACCATAGCAATTCCCCCCTCCAATACATATCTCATCATTTTGACATCCACATATAAATGGGGTTAGGATCATTACAGAATACTACGTCCATACGTTGTCTAATCACCAATAAGAGACAACGCTATCCAGAGAGCTCCGATCATATTGCATCAGGTGGTAGGGGCTTGGAGATCGCAAAGGTACTACAACTAAGGGGGAGAAGCCATCACTTCTGCTGTCAACTGGGCCATCAGTGTACACCTTTCTTTCTGGAGCTCCACCGTCGGGGAGATGCAAATGTCCCCTCTGTACTTATTCCATTTTCCCCATTTCTGATCCCATTTCTTGGGGCAACCCCGTTCCTTGAAAATTGACTTTTCGGCTATCATTGCGATATCCATATCTTTTGCCCAATCATCCAGGAGCGGGACCGCCTCCACCCCCCTTTTTTGCACAATATTTCGTTTCGCTATAGTAAAGCCCATCGAGGCCCAAGCTTGTTCAGCCTGGGAAAGGTCAGTCGCCCCCCAAATATTAAGCAGACATAGGTTGGGAGATAACACGAGGGATTTGCCACCCTCCCTCTCAAGTTGTTGGGCAATCTTTCCCCAGTAACTTGGATATGTGGGCATTCCCATATTCTGTGAATGAAGGTACCCTCTTGATCAAAGTGTCGGAGGCAAAGCTGATCAGGGCGTCTACCTAGTTTGAACAGTAGTTAAGCATCAAAGTACACCCGATGGAGGATCTTGAGCTGGAGGAGTTGCACGCGCATGGGAATGGCACCTTCTCGAGGGGAGGCCAGTGCGTCCCGCCACACGTCGTCCTTCATCTCCTCTAGGTCCTTCTCCCAACTCGCCCTTAATTTTTGCATCGGGTCTGCACGGTTATTAACCAGTTTCTTGTAGGTGAGGGAAATGGCCTTGCGGCCCATGGGATCCAACAACAACCGGTCTTCTAGAGGGGCACAGTCGGGGAGGGGGACACCCTTCAGCAGGGCAGAAGATACAGCATGATTGATCTGCAAATATCTAAATGTCTCGGACTGAGCCAATTGGTATTTTGCCTGAAGTTCTGCGAATGAGGCCAACTTCCCCCTCACCCAGATATCTCCAACCGTGGATATCCCAATTGTATCCCATTTGTTAAACCCTGGGCATTTGCTGAGGTGACCGAGAACATCGGGTTCTCATAAAGGAGTCGCTTTCGTCAGACGCTTATGCCATCCCAACTTTCTGGTGACGCTGTGCCAAGTTTCGACCGTGCGTGCCGTGGGGCCGGTTAAGTTAAGTTTACGGGGATTGGTGTAAAGCTCTTTGTTATAGCCGCCCCGTCGCATGAGCCAATGATCTGTGCGGAAATTGGGCTTATCGTGGGGGCCAAACACCCATCTGTTGACTGCGATCAACTGGGATGCCTGATAATAAAGTTTTAGATCCGGTAAACCAATGCCCCCGTCATACCATCCCATGGTGAGCTTGTTCATTGCTATTCGCGGCGTGTGGTCCTCCCACAGCAAGCCCCATAATACACTGTCTATTTGGGAAAAATAAGAATCTGGGATCAGGTTGGGGGTATTCTGCAAGGCATAAAGAAAACGCGGAAGTGCGAGCATTTTGAACAAGGACACGCGCCCCAGGAGAGTCAGAGGGAGGGAACGCCAGCGTAGGGCGTCGGATTTGAAGCGCTGAAGAGGCTAGAGTAAGTTTTGTTCAAAGAAGAGATCAGCGTCTGGAGTGACAAAAATGCCCAAATAACGAAAACCCGGGGGAGCCACCAAAATCTCGTACCCCGAGGACTCGCCGGGGGAGCACCTCACAACGCATACATCTGGGATTTGGACCAGTTTATCCGATATCCAGAGTGAGCATCGAAGATGTGGAAGATATGAAGCACCCGTTGCAGAGATCGTGCGGAGGAAGCCAGATATAGGAGGATATCGTCAGCGTAGAGCGAGATGTGGTCCTCATGGTACGACATCCATTTAAGCCCCCGGATCCCCGGATCACCCCGGACCCACACCGCAAGCGGCTCCAAGACAAGGGCACAGAGTAACGGGGACAAGGGACAACCCTGCCTCGTGCCCCGATGAAGTGTAAAGGTGGCGGAGCGATGATTATTAACAACAACATGTGCAGTGCGTTGAGTATACAATAGTTGGATCCAGCGTATCAGTTTGGGTCCAAACCCCAGGCGAGTCAAAACGGCAAATAGAAAATCCCATTCTATTGTCTCAAATGCCATTGAGGCATCTAATGATAACAGGATCGCATCTTCCTCTATGATGTGGATCCTACCAAGAACCGCATGCACCCGTCGCAAATTCCGGGCCGTGTTTCCCCCCGGCATAAACCCTAACTGATCCGGGTGGACCAGATCAGTAATATAAGGGAGGAGTCAATTCGCCTAGAGTTTGGCCAGGATCTTGGCCTCGACCGTCAAGAGGGATACAATCCTCAGCAGGCTTATTCGGTTTATGGATAACCACAATGGCTGCGATTCGGATATCTGCGGGGAGACCCGACTCGAAACATTCAGTATATAAATTCAACAAGTGAGGAGCCAGTAGAGTTGACATGGGTTTAAAAAGTTCGACCGGAAGCCCATTAGGATCCATAGCCTTACCGGATTGGACATCTTGTATAGCCTTTTGAATCTCAGTCATTGTAATGTCTGCCTCCAGGGTCTCTCTGTCTTGTGGGGAAATAGTAGTAATGTCAATAGTAACCAGGAGGTCAGCCGACAGCGGGGCCTTAGATGTGGGCGAGCTAGTATAGACCTCCTCATAATGGATCACAAAGGTGTCAGCTATTTGTTGAGGGTCAGTGAGGAGTGTACCCTCCGAATTTGCTATCGCTTGTACCCACCTAGCAGCCTGTTCCCTTTGTTCAAGCCACGCCAAAAGCTTGTCTGTTCGCTCACCCTGCTCATAGATCCTGTGTCGGGAAGCCAGAGAGCAGGCCGCGGCATTTTCAAAGAGAAGCTGTCTATAATGCTGTCTCTTGACCGCAAGGCTGTGGTGGGCTGTGGGGTGGGAATCTAGTGCAACCGACTCCTCCAGATCCGATATATCTGCCTCCAGCTCAAGTACTCTCTTATATCGTTCCGCCTTGTGTCCCACCATTAGTGACCTTGCCCTGCCCTTTATGACTGCCCCAAAAGCCCCCGATAGTGTCACTGCTTAGTCGACAGAACCCATATTTTCAGCAAAATAATATTCTGTGTCTTTACGGAGAGCCTCTTTGATGTGCGGGATTTTTAGCGCCCATGGCTGTATGGTAATGCAACTGGGTCATCCCCTCCGATGGGAGCCCAAGGTCACTAGGACGGGAGAGTGGTCGGAGATCCCGTGGGCCAGGCAACCGGACCTAGTAAAAACATGAACATCCTGGGCATGTGTAAACATGTAATCTATCTGTGATTGACTACCATGCACCCCTGATTGAAACGTGAAGCGTGTGTGTAGCGGATTGAACCACCTCCAAAGATCTACAACCCCCAGGGCATTCGCGAACTCCAACAATTGTGAGCCTCTCGGTGGGTCCCCTCGGGGCAGGAGACGGTCCAGAGAACCATCCATCGTGAGATTAAAATCCCCTCCCAACACCAACACCCCAAACAGCACGTCCAACAGTAGGGTACCCACGTCACGGAGCGTCTGACGCTGTAGTCCAGGGGGGGCATACATAGAAACGGCGTTAATGACTCGTCCCTCCCAGGAGCCCGTTACTGCAGCATATATGCCCTGAGGATCAGTCCAGGTGTTATGTACAATATAGGGACAACCCTTTGGGAGCAAAATCCCCACCCCCCTGGAACCTGAGGTGAAGCCGGAATGGACCACCATTCTGTAACATTTCCTATTCAGGGCACTACAGGAGTTCCCAACCAAATGTGTCTCCTGTAGGAACACCAGATCAAACTCATTACACTTAATGTATTGCAACACAATACCCCTCTTAATTTTATCCCCCAATCCATTAACGTTCCACATGGACAAGGTGAGTGTTAAACCGTGGGTCATTACGTCAGCTCAGTGGAAATTGAGTGGTGCCAGGTGATCAAGCATGGCTGAAGGCAGCTTAGGTGGATGTCACATACGTAATTTTCGCAAAACTAGTTGTGAGATTGGAGAGTTTGACATTAGAGTGTACTGGTACCAAACGCACAAAAAATATAATGAACAAACCCCCCATCAACCCAGAATGAACCCCCCCCCCCACCCGGCCTCCCTGCAGAACGGGTCTGGAACCACCCGCCACCCCCAACTTGCAGAGCACCTGTTGCCCACCCTCAACAACTTCAGGGACGTATACAACCCCACTCCCTAAAGCATTAAATGATAGATCAAATCGCCAGCCCCAACACCCCAAGAATAAAACATACATCAGTCTACTTCGACAGTCAAAGGATAAACGACTGCAAAGACCTGTGCATCAAAGTCTCAGCAAGCATCAAGGCAGTCATATCAGAGCCAAAAGTACATCTAGCAACCATGGGAATGGGGGAAACCACCACCAAAGAATACAACAGTGGCCCCATCAGGCCATTACAGACAAAGAAAGCATCGTATAGGCCTCTAGAAAGGTCAGTCTTACGTGATCGCCCCGTGGGGCTTTGGGAACTCGCCTCAGAGGGAGGCGGGGATCGAGGTTGCTGTCGCCACTCGTTGAGTTCTCCGGCAGTCGCTGTCAATTTGTCAGAATTTTTGCCCACTGTGCGCCAGCCTTCTAGCCAGTCCCAGGCGTCCTCAGGACTAGTGAAAAACCATAGTTTTCCATCAGATTCAATTCTAAGTTTTGCAGTGAATAACATGGCATACTTGATCCCCTGCTCCCTGAGAGCATGTTTCACTTCCAGGAAGCTCCGGCGTTGTTTCTGTACTCTCAGGGTGAAGTCCGGGAAGAACGATACTTTACTATTTTCAACAGTCAATGGGGGTGCCACCCTTGCAGTTTGCAGGATCAGGTCGCAGTCACGATAGTTGAACACTCGGACGGGGGAGGGGGGGCTCCCGGTTTAGGCTTACCTCCAGGCACACGATGGGCTTGTTCAATAGAGAAGCAATTGGATAGGCCCCTTGGCTGTAGACGCTTCAGGATGAGCTCCTCGACATAGAGGTCGGCAGTTGGCACCTCCGCCCGTTCCGGAATGCCAAGAATTCGGATATTATTGCGCCACATTCTGCCTTCATACTCGTCGAGTTGAACTGCCATTGCCTCACGAGAAGCATGCAGCTCGGCCACCTGCTTCTTGAGGAGGGTGGTGTCAGTTACCAGCTCCGTTACGGTGGTCTCAATGGTATGTACTTGATCGGCCATTTTTCGCATGTCTTCATCGGAACCGTATCGATTTTGTTCTCGAGAGAGGTCCGCACAGTGGTGATAGGCGCTAGAAGGTTTTTGTTAGTGGGCTCCGAGTCATCACCATGGACTACCACAGTGCCCAGTTTGTCCTCGTGGTTCTTCTGCCATGCGAACTTATCCAGTTTGGCTTGCGATGCAGTACGCCCACTATGGCCTGTCGCCATGTTAGCTCCGCGGGACAAGAGCCGTGAAGGAGTTGAAAGCAGGAGCTACTCACCGCCGCCTGCCGTGGGGCGCCCCATGCGGCCTGTCGGCTTTGGCATGTGCCTCCCCCACCCCTCGACGATACAGCACTGGAAAACACCCCTCAGTCACAACTAGGGGCACTGATCAGTCACCACGAGCAGCTATTTTATGGGGTGAGCTCTTGTACCCTGCGTTTCCCACTGGGCTGGTAACAGTCCGGCCTCAGGCCCAAGGGGATCGAAAGATGTCTCCGTTGCGGGAAACACACCAGCCTGTAGAGCGCAGCGCAGTGTCCCCTTTGCGCAAAATATTAGGTTGTCTAAGTAGCGCACTTGAGTGCCTGAATGAACACAGTCAACACCAGTAATCACTGCAAGGCCAGAGTCAATCAAGTGCGGCCCACCAGTCACAAGAGGATCGGCTGGCCCGCATCTGCAGGCCCATGCTACGTGCGGGACATGACGAAAGTCAAGGCGGCCCAGGTGACCTCAGGGCCCGCGGCGGTGGTGGTGTGGGCTCCCTCGAGGCGGATAACAGTGGCACCATCCAATCGCCCCCAGCGGGGCCGCACCCTACTTGAAAGGAGTTTGGCGGGGGCACGCAGAGCTACGAGGCCTCATGACCAGCTGGAGGTACGGATGCCCCGGAGGGGCAGCTGAAAACAGATGTAGGGTGGATTATCCCCCTCTCACAGCATCCACAAGGCAGCTACAGGGCCCCAGTAGAAGGTCCAAGTACCTTGAATGCAGTTCCAGGCGCAGGGCAGCTCAAGCGACTATCCCGACACTTCGCAGACGAGGCCACAACCGCGGTGTCGCATTGCTCTCCACCACAGCAAAGCCGCACTTCCTGTCGGCCCGGCTGCGTCTAGTGAAGCCGGCGTCTGGAGCTCCTACCAACAATGTCGCATGATCGGCCTCAATTTCTCGCCGCACCCTGGGCAGCCACACCGGCGATCGGAAATTCACTCGGGGCAAGGATTGGGCCGGGGCAAATAGCGTTAGACAGATTTATCGGGAGTGGCACGATGGAGCTCAGCTGCCGTGTAGCCATTCCCGTCAACAGTTGGCCATGCCCCCCCCCCATGGCCAGTTTTTTATGCTGACCTGTAGGTATGCAAGTCCCACACCTAGGGCAGCCAGCTCCATTGAATATCTGGATAATATTGTGCTAGCCTAGCTCAGTGAGGGCCACCATGTTTTTTTTAATCACAGCCCATGACTGTAGGAGTGATGGTGGCGTCTGTGCTCAGCATGCCTGGCAGCAAGGCACAGCGTGCTGATTGGTTACCATGTGAGTTCTAGAAGGCTTGCATCATACCTTAGCCTCACAATTATTGCTGCTTTACAAATAGGCTAGCAGGAAGTGAATACCTCCCCCCGCTTCCTGAGAGAAGCTGTGCTTGACATCCTTCCTAAACCAGGCAAGCCACCTCTGAAAGGCCACTTTCGCTTATTAACACAGATGCCAAAATACTGGCTAAAATCACAGGCTGCGGCCCATGTGGTGCTGACTAACCAGTCTGGCTCTGTATATCTGACACCTTGTTTCCACCTTGACACACCAGCTGAGCCCAGACCTTTAGCGCGTGGCCATGCTGCTACACGCAGCCCATTTTGTAATAATCTACTGAGTCAACCCAGTAAACCTAAGAACCAGGGTGATAAATTAAAACATATGACTATGGTTCCCTTGGGATAGCAATAACCCATCAGAGTCCAGCTATAGTATTACATTCTAACATATATAGACTACACAGTAGGCACAAAGACAATATCACAGAGCCGAACACAGAAAAAGCACACCCAAAAACAATCCCAGGGAAAAACTCCTCACACTTGCTAATCTCATCAATTTATCCTGACCAATTAAATATTGCCCGCAAAGCTTTATATACAAAAAACTAAATCTAACATAAATAATTTAAATCCAAGAACAAGAAAGATTTGCAAAGCAACACATATAATGCTGATATAAAATATATAGACAAAATGGCTGCCTCAAATTCAACAACGGTATGGAACAAATAGTTGAATCTAAGAGGTGAAAACATCTAAAATGCACAGTTGTCAAATAGATTTGTGGCAGTCCAGAGGGTTTGAATAAAGGTCGAGGTTTCAGCCCAGCGGTTAAATCGACCACGTCCATCATGGGCACAGAAGTGTTGCAAGACACTCAAATCAAAGATGAGTTATATATATATATATATATATATATATATATATATAATAAATGAACACCCAATAACAAGGTTGATGAGGGGCAGAAAGACCCTATGAAACAGATGGACGAGTTACAGCGGATAACCATCAGAGGGGAAACCTCAGCCGATGGTGCCAGTAGGTACCAGCCCGGGTGAACCCTCACCGCTGCGCCCCTCGAGCCAGTGCTGTGAACTGCCCAGCCAGGCCCTCTTGGAGCTGGAGAGCAGGCATTTCAAGGCCGCTTTTGCTCTGGTTGGCATTCCACATCGGATGTGGCTTGTTCCAGTGGCACAGTGAGCCCTGGACCCGTCTCTGCATACACTAGGCCAGTTAGGGAGTTACATCAAGCATAGAAAGGTGATGGGAGGTCATGTTTGCACCAAGTCGAAGCACTGGCAGTTGCTCAAGGTAGCATTCCATCCCTTCGTGCTTTTTCCAACCATTCCACCTCAGTTTGGACCCAGCCGTAAGCGCGTCCGCACAGTGCCCCGCTTTTTGTTCATGTGGCTCCAGTGGTCTATAAGTGGCCTTAGACTCGGATTGTTTCCAATGCTGTAGGCGTCTTTCTTGAAGGCAGCTATCGATCTGTATGGATGAGATCTTCGAGGGACCGCGGGCGAGCGACTCTTCTGCGTTCATCCATCGTCTCATCATTTAAGCCTTTCCGGAAAGTCTATTTCCTTTACCCGGCCCTTGAATTTCCAGATGTAGGAATTAAGATCCAGTGAAGCAACTCTTCTTGGATGGAGGACTTGTGGTCTGATTAGGTGGTCAAACATTTTTCAAAATTCCCCAATGACAGCTGCGAAAGTGTCAAGAGGGGTCTGGAACTCTAAATGAATGGCATAGCCAGGCCAGGGCACTCACTGTGGTACCACTGATAATAAACCCTCCTTAGACAGCTGGGTCAAGAGGGGTCTGGAACTCTACATGAATGGCATAGCCAGGCCAAGGCACTCACTGTGGTACCACTGATAATAAACCCTCCTTAGACAGCTGTGAAGGTGTCAAGAGGGGTCTGGAACTCTACATGAATGGCATAGCCAGGCCAGGGCACTCACTGTGGTACCACTGATAATAAACCCTCCTTAGACAGCTGAGAAGGTGTCAAGAGGGGTCTGGAACTCTACATGAATGGCATAGCCAGGCCAAGGCACTCACTGTGGTACCACTGATAATAAACCCTCCTTAGACAGCTGTGAAGGTGTCAAGAGGGGTCTGGAACTCTACATGAATGGCATAGCCAGGCCAGGGCACTCACTGTGGTACCACTGATAATAAACCCTCCTTAGACAGCTGTGTCAAGAGGGGTCTGGAACTCTACATGAATGGCATAGCCAGGCCAGGGCACTCACTGTGGTACCACTGATAATAAACCCACCTTAGACAGCTGTGTCAAGAGGGGTCTGGAACTCTACATGAATGGCATAGCCAGGCCAGGGCACTCACTGTGGTACCACTGATAATAAACCCTCCTTAGACAGCTGGGTCAAGAGGGGTCTGGAACTCTACATGAATGGCATAGCCAGGCCAGGGCACTCACTGTGGTACCACTGATAATAAACCCACCTTAGACAGCTGTGTCAAGAGGGGTCTGGAACTCTACATGAATGGCATAGCCAGGCCAGGGCACTCACTGTGGTACCACTGATAATAAACCCTCCTTAGACAGCTGCGAAGGTGTCAAGAGGGGTCTGGAACTCTACATGAATGGCATAGCCAGGCCAGGGCACTCACTGTGGTACCACTGATAATAAACCCTCCTTAGACAGCTGTGAAGGTGTCAAGAGGGGTCTGGAACTCTACATGAATGGCATAGCCAGGCCAGGGCACTCACTGTGGTACCACTGATAATAAACCCTCCTTAGACAGCTGCGAAGGTGTCAAGAGGGGTCTGGAACTCTACATGAATGGCATAGCCAGGCCAGGGCACTCACTGTGGTACCACTGATAATAAACCCTCCTTAGACAGCTGGGTCAAGAGGGGTCTGGAACTCTACATGAATGGCATAGCCAGGCCAGGGCACTCACTGTGGTACCACTGATAATAAACCCTCCTTAGACAGCTGTGAAGGTGTCAAGAGGGGTCTGGAACTCTACATGAATGGCATAGCCAGGCCAGGGCACTCACTGTGGTACCACTGATAATAAACCCTCCTTAGACAGCTGTGAAGGTGTCAAGAGGGGTCTGGAACTCTACATGAATGGCATAGCCAGGCCAGGGCACTCACTGTGGTACCACTGATAATAAACCCTCCTTAGACAGCTGTGTCAAGAGGGGTCTGGAACTCTACATGAATGGCATAGCCAGGCCAGGGCACTCACTGTGGTACCACTGATAATAAACCCTCCTTAGACAGCTGTGTCAAGAGGGGTCTGGAACTCTACATGAATGGCATAGCCAGGCCAAGGCACTCACTGTGGTACCACTGATAATAAACCCTCCTTAGACAGCTGTGAAGGTGTCAAGAGGGGTCTGGAACTCTACATGAATGGCATAGCCAGGCCAGGGCACTCACTGTGGTACCACTGATAATAAACCCTCCTTAGACAGCTGTGTCAAGAGGGGTCTGGAACTCTACATGAATGGCATAGCCAGGCCAGGGCACTCACTGTGGTACCACTGATAATAAACCCTCCTTAGACAGCTGGGTCAAGAGGGGTCTGGAACTCTACATGAATGGCATAGCCAGGCCAGGGCACTCACTGTGGTACCACTGATAATAAACCCTCCTTAGACAGCTGTGAAGGTGTCAAGAGGGGTCTGGAACTCTACATGAATGGCATAGCCAGGCCAGGGCACTCACTGTGGTACCACTGATAATAAACCCTCCTTAGACAGCTGTGTCAAGAGGGGTCTGGAACTCTACATGAATGGCATAGCCAGGCCAAGGCACTCACTGTGGTACCACTGATAATAAACCCTCCTTAGACAGCTGTGAAGGTGTCAAGAGGGGTCTGGAACTCTACATGAATGGCATAGCCAGGCCAGGGCACTCACTGTGGTACCACTGATAATAAACCCTCCTTAGACAGCTGTGAAGGTGTCAAGAGGGGTCTGGAACTCTACATGAATGGCATAGCCAGGCCAGGGCACTCACTGTGGTACCACTGATAATAAACCCTCCTTAGACAGCTGGGTCAAGAGGGGTCTGGAACTCTACATGAATGGCATAGCCAGGCCAGGGCACTCACTGTGGTACCACTGATAATAAACCCTCCTTAGACAGCTGTGAAGGTGTCAAGAGGGGTCTGGAACTCTACATGAATGGCATAGCCAGGCCAGGGCACTCACTGTGGTACCACTGATAATAAACCCTCCTTAGACAGCTGTGAAGGTGTCAAGAGGGGTCTGGAACTCTACATGAATGGCATAGCCAGGCCAGGGCACTCACTGTGGTACCACTGATAATAAACCCACCTTAGACAGCTGTGTCAAGAAGGGTCTGGAACTCTACATGAATGGCATAGCCAGGCCAGGGCACTCACTGTGGTACCACTGATAATAAACCCTCCTTAGACAGCTGCGAAGGTGTCAAGAGGGGTCTGGAACTCTACATGAATGGCATAGCCAGGCCAGGGCACTCACTGTGGTACCACTGATAATAAACCCACCTTAGATCTGAAGGAAGCGTGGATGTCGAGCTTGAATGTAAAACGAATCTGGCAGGGATCTAAAAAGGTGTCTAACTTCTTCTGGGTTGTCATCAGATATCCCCATTAAGCCAGCCAGAGAAGGATCCAGGGTGACTAGTAAAATGGCCAGTGACTGACACAGCCAAGCCTTTTCCATGGTCGGGTTTCAGTCTTGCTGCATTAGGTTGTTAACCACAGCCAGAAGTTTTTGAATTTGAGGTACTTCTTGGAATTGATCTACTTTTGAAAGGTGTAGGGATTGCAACCTGACAAGGGCAGGTCTTCTGGGTGACCCTGGGAGTGGCTTCCTGGTTCAAAGAAAAGGCTTCTCCTCTCCGGAGGCAATGCCAGATTTAAATGGGACGTCTTGCAATATTCCAGAAAATATTCCAGCAAGAATGAGAAAAAACTGGCAAGTCTCAAAAAATCATAAAAATGTTACTAGTCCTGCATGTCAAGTAACTTCAGTAATCTACTCGACCTAACTGTAATGTAGTTGACCCGTAAACTGGTCTCAAATTGTGTGATCCTATGCAAATATTTTATTTTATGGAGCTTCCTTTTTCCTCATTATCAGATATAAGAGCATCTTCAAATGTGCGAGTTCAGCATTTCTGCTGTACAAAAAACACTTTTTTGTATTTAATAGACTAAAAGTTTGCTCCATGTATATTAAGAATCGAACACACATATACGATGCATATGACCGCTGACTTGCCTCTTAGTTCGCTAATAGCATCGCCATAAGGGCGCAGGCAGGAATATTTTTCAGTTCATGTTTAAAAAGTCACTTTTAATAAATATATTCCTAAAGCATGATGCAGTAGACAGCACTTTTCCCACTGAAATGGCCACAACCTTTCCCAGTAACATGCAGTTTTATCATTTGCACATCACCCAGTAAAGTGTACTGATTTGTTGTCATCCTATAAAAATCTTTTCACCAAACGGAAATACAAAAATGTGCCGTTATCACTGCTGAAGTATATTTTTTGATGTTTGTATAGCTCACTCATTACATATTTCAGTGTTGTCAAGCCTGCCATCTTACAGCCTTTCATTTCACACACTTTGCACAGCACAATTGTCACACAGTTCACTTACAAAATCCTCTTAACTTTACAGTCAGAGAAAGAAAAGTAAATGTAGGAAGGCATGACTTTTGACCACTGTCTCTGAATGCAGATTGAATGTGACAAGATAAAAACTGGTTTCAAAGGCATCTTTATTGCTTATTTGTCAGCTCGCCAGAACGGGCGAGTAGGCCCTAAAGATAGCTTGCCCTGATGAGATCTGACTTGCCACAGCGAGAGGGTGAATAGTTTTCTCTAGGCCTGACTGGAGACCCGAAAAAACGTTCTATCTACTCAGGCCAAGCAAGAGTGAGTAGCGAAGAAAGAACAATAGTGTTAGACCTGGCGGTTTCTGGCTATCTGGTACGCTTCGAAGCCAGACACAATCCACCGTCCTAGATAGGATGAGTACGATACACTTGTCCGATAACCTATGTTCACCCTTGGGTAGCTTGGCACAGAGCAGTCCGGCCGATCCTCAGGGTTAAAGTGTAAAGTGTTGGCACAACACCACCCTCGCAGCACACTGCGTTCGCTTAAAAAAGACTCTACACCGAATATATAAAACACTGGTCTTTGTATTACACACACATTGAAATCAACATGACAAACATATTGAATATATACTTTACAGTTATATGCATTTGTAGAACTCTCCCATTAGCAGCAGAACGGCATGAACATATATACATTTTTTTTTTTCATTTCAAAACTTTATTCGATTCAGAACAAAGAATCATAAAAGTCAAATTACATTTGCAAACATTAATTCAAAATCATTTTTAAAAGACATTCTTACAATTATTACACTAAACTGTTAAAAAGTTCATTAGCTAAAATAATCACAAATAAAAACCCCATAGCTGTTACTTCCAATCAAATTAAATGATTTCATTGGTTCTTCGTGCCAGGGCATACATTAAAGTGCCAGTTAAAACAGATAAGGGAATCAGAAAATCACGCTGCAGTAATATATAGTGTACATGATCAAGGGTCAGCTTAATGATGCCAGATTTAACCATACCGCTTTCTAATCAAAAGTGACACCCGTATAAAATTTAGCATTGCACAGCAGACACCAGGTGAAGACAGGGATAATAAATATTCATAGCCCTCTTCATAATGGCATGGATGCTTTTCCTTAAGGATCGGCTTAATAAACCTAATTCTCGGATCCTTATATAGGGAACAAAAAAGAGCAATATGCATCGTACTTTGGCTGTCTTTGTCATTACAAGGACAGGGGGGCAGTCTCTCACACCAACCTCCCTGTTTAGGAAACGCAAAAAGAAAGTGCAGGGTGTGTAACCTAAACCTTGTCAAATAAAATCGCCATTGCACATGGTTTGTGAAGGATAGATAAAACTGGTGGAGCAGAGTAGTCTTAGGAGCGTAAGGGCTAACCTGGGAGTTCACAAACGGCGATTTCCAATAAGTTGACTTAATTACAGCTTTGATATTTCCCTGTATATTTTCGGGGTTGTCAAAAGTGTCACCCAGGCCTAATTTATGAAACATTTCATTTACATAGGATAGCCAGGGGATCTGTTTCATGTTTGCCAATTTTAAACAATCCCGAAGGATATCTCTAGTGAGCTGCAAATCCTCTGATTGCCATATTTTGCCCCATAACAATAAAGGTGAAAGCCGAACGGTGTCACTCACATAACTTAAACCTATTTCGTTGTGAGCAAATCTGTTTGAGGAACCTAATGGAATAGCCAATACACGCTTTAAAAATTTGTTCTCCATGATTTGTAGTGAGTCAGGGCTTTCGGTCCCCCATACTCCTGCCCCTAAGTTGCAACCGACAAACATTTCGCTTTATACAGAGTTTTTAAATGTATAACAGGTTTTTGTCCTAGTTTGCCACAAAAACGAAACAGACTCTCTATAGAGCGACTAGCACTTTGAACTCGAGTCTGCATTAACGGGGCCCAACTTAGTTTGTTATTGAAGAGGTTGCCCAGATAATTAAAGTTTTCAACCTTTTCAATGGTAGAGTTATTAACTACAAACTTTCTAGTTTTGGTGCCCTTTGGGCCACAGACCATGGCAAAAGATTTGGCAAAGTTTACCTTAAGGTCTAGGTCCAACATGAATTTGTGGAAAGCATCAAGACAGTGCTGCATACTGTTTCCTGTGAGTGTCATAAGTACCGTGTCGTCGGCGTAAGAGAGCATAGGAATGCTCCTGCCGTTGACCTTTGGAAAATCATGACAGTGGTCCAACAGGTATTTTTCCAAACCATTGGTGTATACACAAGGAACAAAAAGGGGGCTAATATGCACCCTTGACGGACGCCCTCAGTTGAGAGGATAGACTTAGTTTTCTCTCCCCCTGGCCCAAACCTTATGGCTACAGTAGTTGATTCATGGAGTCTGCGGAGCAAGGTGACCAAGGGTTCCTCGAAACCCATGACCTCCATCATTTGCCATAACTTGCTCCGACACACAGTGTCGAATGCACTTGAAAGGTCCATGAAGGCAAGGTGGATGGAGGATTTCCTTGCCTTCATGTATTTGCCTATGATGAGGGCCAGGTTCAGGCACTGTTCGACAGTACCTTTACCTTTCCTGAACCCATATTGGGTGTCCACAATGAGGCCCACCGAATCTGCCCAAGTTTCCAATCTAGCTAAAATGACCCTACCCAGTATCTTACACGATGCATCAATTAGTGAGATTGGGCGATAGCATCGGGGATCTGATCTATCGCCCTTCTTAAAGATTGGCACCACTACTGCCTCCTTCCATGATGCCGGAATATGGCTAATAACAGCTGCTCTAAAAACATTTAATAACAGGGGAGCCCAGACCTTAACATTATATTTAAAAAAGTCCAAAGGCACTAGATCAGGGCCAGGAGCTTTCAGTAGTATGCCTTTCGACAGAGCATCTTCCACTTCTTGTAAGGTGAACGATGCACTCAAAGACACAGAAGACTGAGAGACCACCAGATCCCTAACATCGCCTAGTGATGGATCATTGGATAAAATACCGTGTGGGTTAAAGATGTTCCCAAAATGTGATTCCCACGTTTCGCATGTAATCTGCATCACAATGTTGTCCTTGCCATTACTTGTAAAAAGGGGGCGATTAATAACTTCCCAAAAGAGCCTACTGTCCTTCAATTCCGAGGCCTTCTCTAGATCTTCCCATGCTTGGTTTTTTAGGTCCAACTTCCTTATTCTTATGGCTTCTTTATAGGCCAGTCTAGATGCTCTAATCACTGCTATGTCCCTGGGTTTTTGTTTTAATGCCGCTTTCAAAGATCTATGTGTTGCCGAACATGCGGCATCAAACCATCTGGGACCAAGCATTTTGCTTTTACCAATTGGTTTTGTGAGGCGTTCGGCTACATACCCACATAAAGATTCAAAATTCCCAATAACCTTTTCAGGTGTAGTTGTAGGTGTTAAGCATGCTTCGTACTCAGAGCTATATCTATTTAAGATCTCAGCCTCGAGACCAGCTGCGTCTATTTTATCCCATTTAACTGTGATACCTTTGTTCCTACTATACTTTACTGGTTGCTCCCAGACAGAATGTTTGGGTTTAACGGGACAAAGCAAGGATAAATTTAGAGGATTGTGGTCGCTGGCAGCATTAGCGATCACTTCCAACTTGTCAACATGATGGAAGTGTCCACTAGAGACAATTACAAAGTCAATAAAACTTGTCATACCTCTACTTCCTTGAAACGTCGGTATTGGAGCAGAATTTGGACCAACCCAGGGTTCCACTATACATAAATCATTTAAAATAATGATGTTGTTTAGAGCGTCCCCTTGGGGTGTATGTTTAAAGTGTAACAAGGGTTGATCATGGGAGTCACTCAAACCACACGCCTTCGAGTCCCCATAGGTGCATAATGAGCAGTTAAAATCTCCCACCCAGATGACAAATAGTAGGGGTTGCTCGAGACGTGCCCTGGCTATGGCCTCCTCCAATTTCAACATTACGCTTGTCTCTTTATTGTCAAAGATGTTATAGTACCAGTTAATCAACAGCAATGGTTCAGGAAACAAATTAACCAACATTAACACTTGAAACCGGAAGGAGCCAAGATGGCGACCGGGACGGCAGCGTAGACTCCCGGCTCCGTGAACCTCCGCATCCCGCACGGATATCCTGCACGAGATCCTTAGTCTGCGCTATGCGATCGTGTTTGTGAATGAGAGTGGCAACCGAACGTGAGACTCCGAGGTTTCTGGCTGCGGTACCGCCGGAGAAATGTGCATTTGAACTTTGCGGCCCGTGCGGCCCTGGAGCCGGGACCTCGAGTGGACGCCTTGGCCGGGTGGCAGTTCAACAACAGCGGCCTGTGGTGACGGGGTGGAGTCGGTCCACCGGAGCGGTGCTAGCCTCGGCCTGCATTCCGCCGTGGTCGCTCCCACTGCTAAGCGTAGCGGACTGAGGGCATGCCCGGGGGTGCAATTCTCAGATTCTCCGGTGCTTGCCCCTGCCTTTGACTGTGAGCTGCCCGGACGCCGCCCGTGGCTCGCCCTGATCCTTGCGGGCCGCTCCCGGATTTTCGCGGGAGCTGGTCCGTGGTGGGGGCGACTGTTGCCCGGGACCACGCAACGGATAAAATTTTTGCCTGCCCCCGGAACCCAGTCTCCAGCGACGTGGACCTCGAGGCGCTTGTCCCTGGGTCCCGGCCCCAATACGGGTCGGGCCTCCCCGGCGGCCATCTTGTTGCGATGCAACCTACCATCCTGTCCACTGGGTCGCAGCAGGATTGGGAGTGTGTGACTTTTGGGAGTGTGGCGGAGCGATCACAGAGAGCTGTGCTGGGCTACGGCGACCTCCTAGAGGCCCTTGGTGCCCTTCATTTCTCCTTGGCTCGGGGCGTCGGGGTATTGGGGAGTAAGCTCGATGGTGTGGCATCAGCGTTGGGACAGTGGCGGCCTGCCTGTCCACAGGTACACAGGGACTTCCCACACTGCACACAGGAGGTCAATGTCGCGGCCACCCCTGCGATTAGTGCACAGCTGGACACTCCGGACAGTATGCTACCGTGTGATCGGCTAGCTGAGGGTTTGATCTGTTCCGGAGGTATTGGACCTGAGTGGAAGGTGGTGGCCTTGTCCCGTGCACGGCCTCCGGCGACCCAGGGACAATTCCAGCAACAGTTGTCTGCTTTGGCTGATTCCGCCTTCCTGGACCTTGTGTGCAGTGCAGATCCTGGGGCAGCACTGGGAAAGACGTCCCTCCATGATGCGGACTGTGTTGGTATTCAGAGACTTCCACCCCACCTGTGTGCGTCGCTTCCCGGTCGTTTTTGGACACTCCTTTACCTTGGAACATCGGACATGGCGCTGGGTCGAGGGGTAGGCATGGGCAGAATTGCAAAGAGTGGTCAAGGATAGGGCTGATCCTTCGGGGGTGGTCATCTAGTAGACGGGCTGGCTCAGGGGTTGCGTACTCTCATGACATAGTTATTAGCATATTAGGTGCATAATGCTCCCCATTCCCTTTTTTGATATGGTCGATTTTGTGCTGCTTATTGTTGGCTGTGGGGAGACCTCACCGTGCGGGAGGGAGGAGCCGGGGGTATGTTTTGAAGGCCCTCCTCCAGTTTATAATACTTTCTCTACCCCCCCGTCTGGTGGGGTTCTTTTCTTACTCCTTTTTCCCTGTTTCTTCTATATTTCGGGTCTAGTTCCAGGGCGACAGGCACACTGCTGGGGGGGGGGCCGTACTCATTCGCAGAGGTGCAGGGTGGGGGGTTGGGGGAGGGGATTCTTTAGTCTCTCATCTCTTTTTCCATGGCCTCCTTTTTCTTCTCCGCTTCTTCTTGTTTTTTCTTTTCTGGGATCAGCGTGGTACACCTCCTTTGTTGTGAATCGTTGCCTTTTCATGTGTGCCACAGTTTCCGGGGTGTTCTTGGGCGTTAGGGCGGGGGCATGCAGGCGCAACTGTTTCTGATATTCTTCCCCATCCTGAATTTCCTGTGTCTGCGCCATTGATCCAATAGATTGCTGTTTATTGCTTACGTTTATTATTCTGCCTGCCTCTTATCGCTGTTGGGAAATTGTTTGGCACCTGATCCTACTGTCTTGTTCCATTATAAAATGAAAAACCTTTTTTCTCCTGGTGTCCTACCTGCGCTGCTCATTGGCCGGACTATAGTAGCATGAACATTCTGCTCTCCGAGGTGCCGCCTGTGTTCACATTTGATCCTTATTGCTCTGATTGCTTAGCGGCCGGCCCCGGGGGGTTGTAGGCCCATACTTGTTACTGCTTGAACTGTCAATAAAGGTTTTTAAAAAAAAAAAAAAAAAAAAAAAACACTTGAAACCATGGGGAGTCAACTATCTTAGAGGTTACAAGTTTACATAGTTTTAAAGATGTTGCCATCATTAGGCCCCCTTTTGCCCTACCCGCTTGTGAGGGTATCGCAGGGGTATTGAAAGCTTGAAAGCCCTCGATGTTCTGAGTGGATCGGCTCCAAGTTTCCTGGAGGCACATGATGTCATAGTCACCCACAAAATCTAACCATGCCTCGTCCTCCAATCTTGAGGCGAGCCCAGCAACATTCCAGGAAATAAGGCGCATCCTTACAGCGCTTTGTTTTTTTTTGCCTAAATCAGGAAGTACTTCCGGGTTACGCCTCAAGATGATTGGACTTGATTCACTTTCTTTGGTATGGCCAGCCTCAAGGACTTGGGGGACGGATGTACAATCATCACCGGCAAGGACATTTTCCCGTGAGTTAACATCACAGCTTTCTCCCTTCTCCATCTTGCTCAGCTCTCCTGATATCAGTACATTAGTATCACCAGGAGAACTTAGTGATAGTCAGTCTATCTCTTCCATGCCCGCAAGTGCATCAAAGCGATTTCTTAAGGGGATATTACTTGGGAACCGTCCTAGATAATCTTCCCCCTGGAATCGTGGTCTTAGTTCGTTATATCGGGTTTGCAAGGAGTTGTTATTGTTATAGATTGATCCCCTAAAGAAACCGTCACACTGTTGCCGAGGGCCCCAGATGTTATGAATTGGCCAATCGGCTCTATTTCTCCGGGCCCACCCAGGATGTGTTTCACTGTTCAATGTCTGCCCAGAGTTTTTATAAGGCAGAGTCGCGGGAGGAAAATACAAATTTGGATAAAAATATTCCAGACCTATACATTGAATATCCCCAGTTCTAGCAAATCTTGGTTTACCACAGATGATATTTTTTACCCAAGTATCACTGAAGTTGATCAGAATACAATCCCCCTCCAGATCCTTATCACTTGGGCCCACCCAGGGAACTCTGCGTACGCTAAGTATTTTGGTTATAAGTTCGGGAGGGAGTGGTCTGTTAATATTGAGCCAGTATATTACTTTATTATATAATTCCTGGTTTGATTCCATTTTATTAAACAAAACTGGGGGTACTCCTGTGAGTAATGCCATAAAAGGAGCTGAATCTGGGGGCAAGTTGACAGGTGGTAGTTTCCTTTTATGTGCTCTCTCGTTGTCATTGTTTACTGCAGGCCCCTGCAAAGATGTTTGTTTTGACCCTTGGGTGGTTCCCTGTTTAGAAGTAAGGACTTCTGGTGTTGGTACTGTGCTACCCATATTTTGGTTAGGGGGCCCCTCAGTGCCCGCCACTACAGATTTGGTGCGAGCTAATGGAACAAGTTTTGTACGTGCTAAGGGGACCGATGCTGCCTTAGGGTCAACAGGAATAAGTGTTTCGGATGGTTTGCTGGCATTTTTATTCTCTCCCCCTTTCTTTAAATTACTGTTATTGGCGATACTGTTTTTATTATTGTTATAAGTGCCCCCCGCCTCAAGTGGTTTGTTTTTAGTTACTAGAGTTTCAAGGGAGTTGGCGTTAAGAGAGATAAGATGTTCCAGTTGGTCTAATTTTAGATTAACAATTTGAATTTTCTCTAAAACAGGCAGCAAAAGCATCTGAACCGATTTCTCAATTAGCCCCAAGAGACGGTCATTATTATTGGAGTTAAATGAGAAAGTTTTCTGTCCTGCGTCAACTAGGTGAGTACCCTTTTGTTTAGTTAGATTTGTCGGAACTTTAGATGGCACTGGCTTCGCTGACTTAGTTCTAGTTCCTTTTCTATGGTTTCCCCCTCTTTTACGTTTATTTTGATTGTTTGGTTCCTGTTCACAGTCTACCACATGATCTTGTATATGGATGGGCCCATTACTACTCAAATTGCCCTCTAAGGCATTATCCCCAGTAATACCTGATGAGATAGGTATAAGAGTAAGTGTGGGTGCTTCAACTTGGGAGTCCCCTGGGTCTACTATCATGGTCATCTGGGAATCAGAGAGTGCCACTAGGTTTGGACTAGCCTCTAAGTTACTATCTGAACTATCTGCGCTTTTCTCGGGAATGGGTGCCTTATTAGGTGTAATTTTAAAGGCAATATCTCCTAGGGATGAGCGTTTGCCTGTTATTAAATCTAAGGACAAGCGCTTTTCGGTGAGGGTTATTTCTTTTTCCAGGATAACAGTTGCCCGAGTTATAAAATCGTCTAAGGTTCCAGTAGCTTTCCCATTGTTCGTTTTTACAGTGACCTGTCTACCCTTCCCTGAACGCAATGACATCATGAGGGTACTAAGAACAACTAAATGAATAAAAATACAAATACTAAAACTTACAATCAAACAATTTGAAATAAGAGATCTTGGATAGAGAGGGAGAGCAGCCCAGGTGGAATGGGCGGGAGTCCCTGGGACTCCTAGAAAATTGAGTCACAGCCCTCTTGCTCGCAGCCCTCAGCCCCTGTTTTACCCCAACAGCAGCTTTAGACCAGTGAAGGAGGCGCCCCTCTGAAAAGCGGGACCCGAACTGCGGGTTCCGCGAGGCATGGGCAAAATTGCGTTAAATGTCCTAAAGGAATCCAAAATGGCAATAGCAGGTTTGCTAGATGGTCCCAAGGAGTATGAGGTAAGCCGGTATATGATCACCCGGTCTTTGGGGCGGGGGTGGAGAGGGAGGGAGAGCAGCCCAGATGGAGCGGGGACGGGCTCCTGGGACTCTTGAAGATGGAGTCCCGGCCCTCTTGCTCGCAGCCCTCAACCCTCAACCCCTATTTTATCCCAGCAACGGCTTCAACCGAAGAAAGAGAGAAAAGAAGCGCCCCTCTATAAGGCGATACCCACACAGTGTGGAGAAGGTTGGAGTTAATGTCAACAAGCAAAGACAGGAGGGAACAAAGGAATATAAAAAGCTCCCACAGTGAAGTTATCACAGTACCTTACTCAACAGTCCGAATGGAAGGGCAGAATCCAGGAACATAAAGGATTAGGGGGGTGGCCCTGCCCTGGCTCCGACTGGCGATGACGGGCAAGGACGGGCCCGCCCTTGGCCCGGGCTTCGCCCGGGCACTGCCCGCGCGCGTCCCGCGCTGCGTGAGCGCCTGCTGGAATTTAAAGCGAACCGGCGCTGAAAAGCGTCGTCATCAGCGTGCGCTGCAGTGGGGATTGCTGGGAAATGAAGTTTTTGATCAGGCCGTTTCCCTCACGGCGATGTAGCTGCCTTGGATGATTCAGCCCCGCAGCACCTCTGCGAGCCGTTCCCCTCACGGCAAATAGGTAAATAAATAGTTCTCTGTTAACACCGCTTTCCTCAATGAGCGTCTCGTGCTGCGTGAGCGCCTGCTGGAATTTAAAGCGAACCGGCGCTGAAAAGCGTCGTCATCAGCGTGCGCTGCAGGGGGATTGCTGGGAAATGAAGTTTTTGATCAGGCCGTTTCCCTCACGGCGATGTAGCTGCCTTGGATGATTCAGCCCCGCAGCACCTCTGCGAGCCGTTCCCCTCACGGCAAATAGGTAAATAAATAGTTCTCTGGTAACACCGCTTTCCTCAATGAGCGTCTACACTATTCATAGGCATTCATAAAAGACAACATTCCCAATTTAGCATACCTCATAGAGTTGCAACGGTCAAGAAAGCACAGGTTTCGACTGTGCCTCGTGACCCAGCCCCTCAGACACTCAAATGGCACCAGCCAACGATACATGTTGCCCCTGCTGGCGTAACTTTGATTAGATTATCAGGAGCACTTAAAGCAGACAGAAACAGTTTCTGGGTTTCGTCCATCCAGATTAGGCCTTCAAGGCACCCAGCGGCACCTTCACAAGTGCAGGATCACTATCCCCCGTAGGCTAAAGACTATGACACCGTAAGCTGGGGCGCATCTCAATTGGAGAAATGTTTCCCCTCCAGCAGAGGTGTGAGCTGCAGTTGCTTCAGGCAGCCAGCCAGCCGTGGGTGCCCACAAGGCACAACGAGACCCCTCGGGTCCAGCCATGATATTCTTCATAACAGAGTACCTTGTGGCGTGAGTCCGGGGAGAGGGAGCCAGCGGCTTTGGACAGAGACCGCAATGTCAGGCACTGTAGTCCTCCCGATCTGGAGGTTGGAGACAGTCTAAACGTCAAGTGCAGGTCTCAGGGACTTGGCAAACATCCCCCAACAACCCTTGGACACCACACGCTACGGAGGGCAAGCTAGTACAGGTATCCGGTTGCGAGCACATATCCCTCGAACTCTGCAAACATTCCCTGCACTCCTCAAACTCCTCACGTTCCAGCACCGCAGGTGGGCCGCTGATCTCTACAAGCACGCTCCTCTGCACAGTGTGATACGGCGTACGTCAGGACAGCCCTTGCCCCAATCGATTATCACATCCACCCGTTTCCGCCGCACCCTCTGCAGTCCTTACGATCTCGTGGAAACAGGGAAATCCTTTCTGTCCCTGGGATCTCGTGGACAGGAGGCTAGACAACTAGCCCTTGGAGAGTGCTTAGGGACCCGGGCCTCGACCGTTGGCAGGAGCTGCAGGCTAGCAACTTCCAGGCAAATTCCACCAAAGTGGTAGTCCCGTTCCTTGACGAAGACAAGCACCAGACCACCACAAGTCTACGGATAATCCAGTTGCAGTCCCTCCTGCCCCAATAGTTCCTCTTGTTGATGTCCCAGCATCAAACCAACATAGTATGGTTCCAATCCCAAAAGCATCTTCCCCTCCTGAGGGCAGAGCCCCAGTAGTTATACCCCCCCAATGGCGTTCAAAGATGAGATCAATTCAAAAGGCCACCTTTGAAAGGCACTGGCCCTCTCTACATTTTGTCCTGTCTGCCTTCCTACCCCGGGAGGCTTCATCAATATCTTTAGTGGGGCCAAGACCCGTCCCCTTGAAATGCAGAACCTTGGCAAGTAGGTTTTTAAATGCCAAGCCGAGTAACAGTAACCTGCACACACAGGCCTTGCCATGGCAAACCTGTGGCACGTTTGAAGAGCTACCTCCGTGGGTGGCACAACCAGTGCTGCAGACCCACAGAGGAGCACTGAGTTACAAGCCCTGGGTATATGTGTTACCCCAGACAAGTAACTCAAATCAGCTAATCATGTATACACCAATCACCAGTCCAACGCCAGCCAAACAAGGTCCAAACAGGAGGTAGGAAGCCACAAAAGTCAGGGGAGAGCACGCCAAAAGATGCCAGGTCTAACAATTAGTAAATAGGGAAGCGTGTAGTCCATAAAGTCCGGTGGGCAAGCAATGATTCAGGAACAATTGGAATGCCACTGAATTATCATGTATCATTTTCCTAAGCAGTCATGCAGAGAGACTCTCCCCTTAATTCACAGCGCACAAGCGTCTTCGCTGCCTGCGAAGTGCTGCGCTGCCCAAGGCCTTGAAGGGAAAGTCACCGCGGCAGAGCCCGCATGCGCCAGACGGTACTGGGAAATTCCTTACACATTCACTTTACCGTAAGGCTACAAGGATTATATAAATGTGTTTTACTAATATTTAAAAGGGAAGTTTTTATCTGTCACAAAGGGTTCATCTTGACAGGTTAGGTCACAGTGCAGGTTTACACTGCAACAGACAACCTACTCAAGGGTTGGACAGAAATCCATGTGTGCACTGATAGTACAGTGGACGACAAAAGAGGTGCTGCAGCTCATGTGGCATTTAACTTCCAGGCCCTAGGTATACTTTTTACACCATATACTAGTGACTTACAGGCAAGTTAAATGCGCCAATCAGGAGGAATAAGTCAACTTCAGAATGGTTATAGGGGACGCACAGGCACTTTACTGCTGGTTAGCAGGGAGAAAGTGTACGAAAAATATAGGGTCCAGCAAAAGGCAAAACCTCTGAGGTGACCATGCACAATAGGCAGATTTCAAGAAGTATGTACTGATGAGTGAAATATGAAGGCTTTAGGGGATTTTTGTACCAACTGGGACATTAAATGACTGATCATGCCTGATCATGCCTGTAATAAACAGGCATGTGGCAAACCTGTCTTTAATGTGTGTAGAAGATGGCAAGGCTTGGATGAAGGTACCTTTGAGACCAAATAACCACGGTAATACATCTTGGCCCCAAGGTTTGGTTGAGGGATTAGCAGAGAGGTGAAACATGAGACATAAAATGATGCCTAAGAATGTAATGACTTTATAATATCCAAGGGTTTATTTACTATTTCCTCAGGGTTATTCTGCTCTGTACTTGTCGAGTATTTCCTTATGTGCAACATATTACTTATTTTTGTATTGTTTTCCTTATGATTATTATACATTTTGTAAAGGGGGTTGGTGTGTGGTGCTGTTATGGATGTGTGAGTTATGGAATGTTGGCTTGGGATGTGTGGGGGCTGGAATGTGGTGATGGTTTTGAAGTTGGACAGTGGGTGGATGTAAGGAGTGTGTGAGGTGCGGCCAGCAGAGTTCAAGTAATATACATTTAAATTATGTTTATTAAAAAGGTTGAACCAAATTTGCAGGGTCAGTACGGGGTTTTCACCTGCTTTCCAGCACATTTAGCCCATGTTCCAGGTTTCAGAGGGATGACTGAAAACAGAGGGAGGCTTGTTTTTATGTGTTCCAAGGCAAGACTAGTTAGGAACTCTGTGCAGAAAAAAATGTAATCATCACACATGGTACTAATTTTAAAAGTTATGTTTAATGTATTCCCTTAGTGCCTTGTTGTCTGTGTTTCTGTGTTTTTTTAAAAATATTTATTTATTGACATTTTATAAAGTACGTCAGCAGGTCGCATATATTGGAAACAAATATCAACATTTTAGTCCACATCAAGAATATTCATAGAACAATAGCAAACCAGCATGTGGCAACGAAAGCATTCAGCATTCTAGAAGATGATGCGTTGTCCGAATGAGATGGCGTAGCAGGTCAAGCCATCGCGACTTGTGCGGTACAAGAGTAGCCAATAATGTGTGAACAATAACAAATAAGTGCAAACATCTGACTAGTGCCCAGAGGGGAGCAGTAGAGGTATGGGCATATTATTTCAGTATAATCAATACATGTGTTAGGAACATTGAGTGGTGAGGTGCGGGGAGGCGGGGCTGCAGATCGGCCTATCTGTAGACCCTCAGCAAGGCGGGAAACTAAAAAGAAATCCTCAGCACACGTATGTTGTTTCACAATACACGTAAGCATAAATTAGGTGTAGGTAGGTTCTTGTTCTTTTTATTTCTTGGTGTTCTGACAGCCAACACGTGTTTCGTCGCATACATGGGAACTCGTTCCGCGACTTTATCAAGGCTGTACAAGAAACAAGATGGTCCCATTGCCAAGTTTGAGGAAAGCCTAATAGAAGGTATCATGGAGACTGCTTTATGCAACAATAAATTTCTGGTACTTGGTGATCTCAACTTGCATCTCAACAACCCATCAAACAGTACAAGCATGAACTTCAGCCAGGCATTAGGTGCTCTCCAGCTGACACAAATAGTGAACGGCCCTACACATCAGCTGGGTCATCTTTTGGACCCAATATTTGCAAATTGGGAGGAAGTAGAATCTAAACCCCCTATTCCTATCCCCTGGTCGGATCATTATTTAGTTCCCTTTACCATTCGAATCCCTGGATATAGACCTCCGCAGCCGGCTTTGCTATATCATCTTAGGCGTAACTGGGCCACCTTCTCCCAGAGTAAATTCGGCGAGGCACTGGTTAAAGGGGGAAGCCCGGGGGGGGCTGACGCAGATTCAGCCAACACCAATCTATGCTTACGTATCACCGAGGCACTTGATTGCACGGCTCCTCTTCAAAAATAAAAAAAAACGAATTCCGGGGGCCGTGTACAAAAAACAGCTCCATGGTTCAACGATGAACTTAGATCCTTGAAATCTGCACTGAAGAAACTCGAAAGAGAATGGCGCAAGACCTTCTCCAAAGAATCTAGAGCCGCCTACCTAACCGAGAGGCGACTCTATCACGGTCAAATTAGAAAGAGCAAAACTGCATACTATACGCTTAGAGTTAGTGAAGCCAGTAATTCTACTAAAGAGCTGTTCTCACTCTACAAAACCCTTTCGAGCGGGAAATCTTCCAGTGTCCCAGATGACTGTTCCCCCGACGCTTGCAATAGAATTGCTAATTTTTTCTCTGAGAAAATAGCAACAATTTTCGCAGCGTTCCCAACACAACCCAGAGCGGGTGCAGAATTCATCGAAAGCCCCAGGGAATGGAACAACAGAATCAGACTGACCCACTTTGCTATCCCTCCACCTGAAGACCTCGTAAAAATCTGCAAATCAGTGAAGTCGGGTTCTCCTCGAGACCCCACTACACCTAAGCGCCTGGCAGACAGCCTAGTGGTATTAGAACCCTATATCAGGCACCTACTTAATACATCTTTTAGTAGCTCCACTGTACCTAAAGACTGGAAAAAGGCGGTGGTCCTACCCCTTAGGAAAAAACCGACCATCAGTTTCGAGAAGCTTGAGAATCTTCGCCCTATCTCTCTTCTCCCCTACTTGGCCAAAGTAGCCGAAAAACTGGTCAACTCACAACTGATGGACTTCGTCGAAAAAGCGGCATTATTGCACAAAACGCAATTCGGTTTCCGTCCCCGTCATTCCACAGAATCTGCTCTCTTAACTGCAGCGGAGGCTCTTCGTCAGGGGGCGGATGAGGGTCAGACTATGGCCCTCATCTTATTGGACTTGAGCACAGCATTCGACACTGTAGCTCACGCCAACTTGCTACAGTGTTTAAATGATGGGGGAATATCTGAAGCTGCACTCTTATGGATCCAATCCTTCCTGACTGGAAGAAGCTTCCAAGTCCGCCTGGGCGACCATTACTCGAAAGCCATGGATCTGGGACAGGGCGTTCCCCAAGGATCGTCCCTGAGCCCGACCCTATTCAATCTTTACATCTCCCCAGTGGCTTCGATTGCCGCGAGTCATGGTGTGGAAATCGTGTCATACGCAGACGACACGCAACTGGTCATCTCCCTATCGCGAGAACCCGGACTTGCTTCAAGTAGTTTTAAGGCCTGCATGCAAGATCTTGCTACTTGGATGTCTACCAATTGCCTTAAACTAAACGGAAGCAAGACAGAGGTGCTCGTGGTGGGGGGGAGCCCCTCCGCCTGGTCGTCTGCGTGGTGGCCCCCCTGCCTGGGGGAAGCTCCGGTACCTCGTCAGGAGGTCAAGAACCTTGGTGTATGGTTTGATGCTGATATGTCCTTTGGTCCCCAAATAAACCGGGTAGCGGGTGTCTGTTTCAGCGTCTTAAAAATCTTACACAGGGTCCTTGCTCTCCTCCCCATGTCCGCCCGGAAAACGCTGGTACATGCCCTTGTGACATCACGCCTGGACTATGGCAACCTACTTTATCTAGGTGCCACCTGTAAGGCAGTAAAACGCCTCCAAGTATTACAGAATGCGGCAGCCCGCCTCATTTTAAAACTCCCCAAAAGATCAGACTCCAAAGCGGCTCTTCATAGCCTTCACTGGCTACCTGTAAGACGCAGAGTGGAATTCAAGGCCCTCTGTACATGTCATCGCATTCTTGCGCGGAAAGCACCGGTACCGCTCCAGAACCTAGCCACCAAGCACGTACCCTCGCGTGCTTTGCGTTCCTCTCATAGAGGTCTATTGGTGGTCCCTAGAATCAGAAAGGCCCGTATGGGTGGACGCTCTTTCCGCCACCTGGCAGCTAAATGCTGGAATGCTCTGCCTCTTAATCTCCGCCTTGACCCCTCGGAATCCAGTTTCCGCAAGAACCTAAAAACTCACCTCTTTTCAATGTAACTGAACCCCTCCTCTCCTCTGTTCTGGGTTCTTGCAAGTGTAGCGCGGGGACACGCTTTTGCGTAACCAGGCGCTTTATAAACTTTCCTAATAATAATAATAATATTCAATGTAACACCTCTTAAACATTGGGTGTTCATCAGAATCAAGCGCTACATTCAGTGGCTGGTGCCAAAAGTTTAACACAATCTACAACCCAGGTGGCTAAGTTTTTCAGCTACCTGAATGACAATGAATTCAATATCCCATTCCCCCTTCGAGTACAGTAAGAGTACAATTTCCTTTCTTGATGTGGAACTGTACATAAGAGACAATAAAATTCACAGCAGACTTTTTCACAAAAAGACTGCTTGCAACGCATTACTCCATGCATCCAGTGCCCGTCCATCACAACAGCTAAGATCAATTCCCTATGGTGAACTCATCAGGGTAAGACGAAATTGCAGCTTTGAACCAGAGTTTGAAGAGTGCAACAAGGGAGTGTTGGCTCGCTTCAGCAGCAGGGGCGATGACAAAGCCACATTACAAAAAGCAGAGCATAAGATACACAGTGATCAGACAATCAGAAGTTCAAAGTACAAACAGCAAGGATCCATGACTTGAGCTGCACAGAGTTAGTGGCCCCAGATGCCCCGCGGCCGGCACAGGCCCACCCGCAAGGGAGGGTGACTTGTGGTGCACTGAGATAGGGCCACGAGAGCTCAGCGGGTCCTCGTTTATGTCCAAGGAGGATGTCGCGGAGTGTTACGGGGGACAGTGGAAGCAGGGCATGATGCAGAGGGCAGAAGCAAGCAGAAATGGGCATTATGGAGGAGTTGAATTCTACAGTCTCCTTTTTCCCACCATGTCAGTATCAGATACATGATGGAGACAACCACCAGGCCATAGACTCAGACGCCAACAAAGTTCAACGGGAGAGTGCCCATGACTCCCGTGGCACAGAGTCAGTGGCACCAGAGCAGGAAGGTAATGCAGTCTGAGATGAGGCCTGTACAATGATATGAACTCTGCAATGAACAAATCAAGACTCAGTTCCTATCGGTTGTCCTACTCGACCGCAGTGTGTGCCGGAGGCAGCGGTCAGCGTGGGGCAACCACTCTGCAGCCAGCTCCTCCTGGATCTCTAACACACGGCGTTGGAATGGCATGTGGAGAAGATTCCTGGTTGACAGAGTTGGAGGCACCAGAGCTGAGTGGGTGTGCACCCTGCGACGATGCCGTCTCCTGCCTCGAACGGACTGGATTGCATTTGTCTGAGGCCTGCTGGACCGGTGTGTAGGCCTAAGGCACAAGTCCGCAAGGTCCCACAGACGTGTGTTCGGAGTGCTTTGCACAGAGTTGGTGGCACCACATTGAAGGGAGTATAGGGATTTAAACGATGCCACAAATATGCCACAAATATGTACTCTGCCATCGTGTAATCAAGACTCAGTCCCAAATGTGTAACCCACTTGTCCGCTGTGTATGCCGTTGGAGTGCGTCAACGGGAAAGGGGTACTGCGGGCCGTGCTCGCGGAGGCCGCGATGGTCTGAGGAGGCTGTCAAAGTCGCAGGCCTCTGGCTTGGAGCTACCACAGGCACGTGGTGTGCACTCTTGGAGACACGCCGGTGTCAGCAGGTGAGCAGTGAGGCCTGGATGCGCAGGGGTGGACGAGACTGGTTCGGGGAGCAGCGGCCCGGGCTGCGGCAGGCGCACAGGATCGCAGGCACCGCCGCACACGGCGTCGGCCTCGTGGAGGGGTGAGAGGCGCCGCCCTAGCTGACACGTTGGCCATTCCGGAAAAGAACCACGCCCAGGGCTATGTGCTTTTTATTCACACCCCTACGCTAGCCTGGTGTACGCCGGGTAAGCCCACTCCGCACACGCTTACAGGGGGGACGTAACAAGCTACATTTCCGTGATCTTCCCCACTGGCTGGAGTGACATGGTTGCGTCCACTGTCCACAACACTACCGAAACCCGCATTATATGTCGACATGGATATGTCTGTGGTCTGCATACTGTAGTCTGTCCAGCACATCCACGCCACACTTGGCAAAGTGTGCATTCTCATTCATGGGTCACTTGCCTCCTTCTCACATGCCTGGTTGCCTCCTACCTCCTACCTTCACATTCCGCTGCTGTGTGGCTGATGTGCCATGCCATTGGTGGCTCATGTACATGGCTAGCTCAGGTTGCCACAGTAAGTTGTGCTGTCGTGTCTGGTGGGTGGGCGTGTTGTTTGGCATGTTGTATGTGGGTTTGGAACGTGTGTATTGCCAGAGTTGTGAGTTGCATTATTGTGGATTGGAGGTGTGTGGTGTGTTCATTTGGCACTTACCAACGAGCACTGCATTTCCGTAGGTGCCATCCTGGAAGCGCCGGTTGATGATGGACTGTCGGAAAATGTATGAGCCATGCACACTGCCTGTGTAGTTTGCGACGACATTGGTGAAGAGTCCCCGGTGGTCCACAATTGCCTGCACATTGATGGAATGCGTGAGCTTTCAGTTGCGGTAATTGTGTGCAGTGTCGGCAAGGGGCACAAGTAGGACATGTGTGCAGTCCATTGCCCCCAACACGTGCGGGAATCCAGCTATGGCGTTAAAGCCTTGCTTGGTCTCCAGCTGTTCCTGCGCAGTATGGGGGAAAGTATAGGTACTGGGGTACCAAGCTGATGATGCCATCCAGGACAGGTTTGAGGAACTTGGATAGGGCTGGCTGTGAGACTCCTCCGGTGGTTGTTGGATGGAATGTCCCCGAGGCCAACAGGTGGAGCACAACCAGTAGCTTTGTCTGCGGAGGGATGTTGGTTGTCCGCTGTGTTGGTGCCGTCAGCATGTGGGCAATGATGTTCAGGATGTGGAGGATGGTTGTCCTTTTGAGTCTGTAGTGAGCAATGACATACTCTGGTGTTAAGTCTGTGAGGCTGGTGCGTTTCCTGGAGGTCCACTGTCTTTGTCTGCGCTGCCTCTGTGGTGGTCCGGGGGGGCGGTGGGGGTCCGGGGGAGCTGGCGGTCCTGGGGGTGGTGGCGGTGGGTGTTGTAGCTCCGAGCTACATGATGAGTAGCTCCATGGCATCTATTGGTCTTCAGGTGTGGCTGTGGTCTGGGCTCCCTTTATGTTGCAGGTTGTCGTCCGGCTTTGCACCAGGTCAGAGCAGGTGTTAATTTCCTGCTGCTAACGCGCCTTATCGCATGTTTTGTGATCTTATCGCTGATCTGGCTGGTGGTTGAGAATGTTGCAGAGTGGTGTTGTCGCGGCTTTTTGCTCGGGAACGCCTACTCTGCATCTCATTAGCGTTAGTTGCCAGGGGTCATCTGTGGCGATGTTTTTTGCAGCTGATATTGCAGGTAAACTGGTGATATGGGCAGTTAGCACCAGCTTGTGAATGGGGTTATATATTTATCGCGACTTTGGCTGCGCTAAAGTGCCGATAACTCTGTGATAGATCCTTGAGAATATACCCCTTAGAAATTGCCAGATGTACGGCCCTTTCATTTTCATTTAGGGCCACGCAATTTGCGACACATTGCGAGTCGCAAATTGAGAGGTGCTAAATGAAATGTACAACAGTGTGTTTACACTGTTTTGCGATTCCCAATGGGGTCGCAACAATTTGCGAGCCCATTGTGAATGCCAGCACTCTCAGTGATGGTGGCCTGCTGGGCTCAGCAGACCACCATGTCTGGGACTGCTTTTTTTAGGTCTCGCCTGAGCCAGCGCATGCGCTGCTCTGGCGAGACATTTAGGAGTGGAGTTTTCAATGTCCGACCACAGCTTTGTGTGACATACAGTGTGCGCTTACGCTCACAGGCACGAGCAGAGGCGCCATCTGGCTTTCCTCTCGCTCGGCCAAGTGCGCGTGCCTCGCTTCAATGCCTCTCCCCCTCCCCCACCACAGAGTGCGTCTCGCAGCTTGTTTTAAACTTCCAGCAAGCGCACTTGTCTTTCTCTTTACCCATCTCCCTCTTGTTTCCCTTCTTTTTAGGACTCTTGTTTCTCTTTCTGCTACCGCATGTTTTTTCGTAGCTGTGTTTCTTTGCCTCACTGTATTTATGCTTTAATGCCACTTTTTGTCATCTGTGCTTCTTTTACTTTTTATGATCTCTGCCTGTCTTATGGACTTTTTGTTCCAAGCACTAATGTTTATGTTTTATTGCCAATTGTTTTGTTGGCTCTGCTTTCTATTGGAGGTGGTGTTTGCAGGCTACAGATGGGGTTGTGCTGCTTAGCTGTGATAGAGAGCTCTTGGTTTCTTCTCAGTCCCTCCGTGCCATGCGCTTTCCCTGCTCGAATTTCACATCCCAGCTGGCCTCTCCCAGCCTCTCTTCCAGTATTGCTGAACCTCTGTGCTGTGCTCGTCCTGTCCTGCAATCATCCATCCCTAGAGACGACATAACCCCCCAGACTCGAGAGCCTGGCGCTGCACAGCTCACACCCAAACATGGTGAAGAAGGGACGAGCCACAGTGATTGCCGGCCTGCTCTTTCTCTGCCTCCTTTGCGCCATAAAGTCCACCAAACAGGAACACAAGATAACAGAGGGCTGATCACGGGACAACACCGCTCGAGCCTGATCCTCCGGTGCCTTATCCATTTGCAGCCTGAATTCATATCCAGCTGCTTCATGCATGCTTCTACCCAGGGCTAGATCCTGAGCTCCAATAACTTCTGCATGCTGCCGCTTTCCCCTTGTATATACCAGCAGCCTCAGGCATACGGTGCTGCCCCTGTGCACACTGCCTCTTTCAGCCTTCCCAGCTGGCTTATGTTGGTTCCCGGTGCCCATTCATCTCCCACCACGTGTGCCCTATGCATGCTCCACCTGCCATGTGTGCCCTTTATTTTTATTATTTGTTATGATAATGCACATCGTCAAGAAAAAGCCGAAAGCTGTAGAGCATGGCCAAAAGGCATTGGCAATAGCTCCAGTGGGGAAACCTATTGGCTTTGCCAATGCTTCTTTTTTTATGTATTTAAGTCTGGGCTCAAAATGCATGCCTGGCCTACTGCCTGAATGCTTGTTGCATGATAGGCAGCCCATCGCTTGCCTTTGTTAATGTTTGTTCACATCTGCTGCTTTCATTTTAAGGCCTGCAAATTGGAACATTTCGAAAGGATAGTGAAAGCCCAGAGATCTGGGATGTTTTCTGGTCACGACAAGGAAGCATTTCAGGGCAAAACATGCTTGCTTTCGCCTCTCTGGGACCAATCCTCAACTAGTGCTTTCGCGAAAGTGCATTTGCATAATGTGAATGCACGCGCGCTGCCCCATCTCAGTTCTGAAATACTGCAGCATTCCTTTGGCGACAAACTTCTCAACGCCGCTCTTGTTCGGCTCGATCAATTGCCTTCAGTTACCATGGCAACCAGCAGATGGGGTTCTTTGACAAAGGTCAGCGGGGTGGCTGGAGGCAGAGAGGTTAATTTTTTTTATTTTTTAAATCTCTTTCATCGCTGTGACAGTTCCGTCGTGGATACGGCGAGGGGCACTTATCAGATTACTTGTATTAAAAGGTAATTAAGAAGTGTGTTAATCAGTGCCGCATGGCTACTTGAGTCGGTGATTTAGGTCGCCGTACGTTTGGCATCGGCGGAGTACACCAGAGCTCTTGAACAGGATGTTTTTAGCAGGTCTCGACCGGAGGTGTCACCACTTACTTAGCCAAACGCGAAGCATGTTTAAGTTCAGGGCCGCAAACGTTGCTGCTTCTCTTCTTCGCAGTTTGGAACAAAAACTGTACACAGTATGCACCGTTATGGTGCTTCGCGTGTGGAAACATTTCTATTTTTTGGGCGGGAGTTAAAAGAATAGTGCCTGGCTGAAAAAGTCAGGAAAACTTTTTTTTTTTTTTTTTACATTTTCCAAAACCTTTATTTGCAAGTAGGAGATACACAGGGAAAGTTAGGAAAACTTTTTTGCACCATTTAATCACAACTAATGTAGAATGCTTAAGGGACATAAGGCGACAGAAAAAGTCGCCAAGTGCATGTGATGTAAAAAGCCTAACGAATCTTTCTGACTTTAACGGATCGAGGCCTCAATAAACGTGACGGTGTCTAGGCACTGGATACTTTTAAATGGCCATTTTATGTCCGCGTTTCAAACATCTTTGCTAATAAAACAGTGGGCTATAGTTCTGTCCTTTCCAACCATTGAGTTTCTCTGATAAGGCTCATTCAGCCATTGTAAAATACGTCTCGCTGCAGCCTAGTAAAGAAGCATTGGCATAGCCAATAGGTCTTGCCTTTGGGACCTTATAAGAGTTTAGCCATGTAACAGTTGGTGTTGTTGCACTACGGATATTGTGCTGCATAACTAAATACTTATAAGGTCCCAAAAGCGAGACCTATTGGCTATGCCAATGCTTGTTTAATAAAGCAGCTTTTTTAGGTCTGGCCTAGGCAGCGTGCATGCGCTACTCTAGGAGATGACCTTCAGAAATTGGTCTGCTCCTTTTCAAGCACACTCGTGCTTGTGCTGGCATCCACCTTGCGGGAGCGAGCAGAGGCGCGCGTGCTAATTGAAAATATATGGCTCTTGTGCTGCCGCTGCTTGCACCCGCAAGGCGGAGGCTAGCACAAGCATGAGTGCTTAAAACAGCTGTTGCTTGTTAGGTCTCGGCTAGCGTGGCTGCGCACATGCGCAGCTCGCTCGGCGAGATTTATTGTTTATGAGGAGTTTCAGTAAAGGGTTTTAAGCCTAGCCCCTCATTCCCATTGGCTGGCATCACAGTTTACGTTAAACGGTGGCTGTGAGACCGGCCTCACGGCGTATGCCTCCCGATCATCCAGCCAACCTGCAACCACCCCCAAGACACGGCATCTCCGACTCCGGCCGCCCCAGCCACACAGACCCGAGGGCCGGCCAGAGCCCCCGACAGACTCAACACCCTACCACGCATGTCCGACCGAGGGAGCGGGAACCCCCGAGCCAGACCAAGAGGCGCCAGCCCAGTCACACCTCGGATCGCCTTCCCCCGGGAGGACTCGATCGGCCACCAGGCCCCTGGGTAGCAGGCGCCTTGCCTGCCGAGCGTCTGGGGTCCCTCCCAGACCCACCTGAAAAGACCAAAGAAACGAGCGGCAGGAAATCCTGCCGAACCCCCTCAGTCACCAAAGGCCCCTCTCTGCGAGGACTCCGGACTTCAAAGGGCAGGGGGAGTATAATAGGGGGTGCCGGAGGAACGAATGGCAGAGAAGATCTGGAACCATCGAAGCCTGCTGATGCTGTCGCGGCTCCCGAATACCGAACCACCTGGGCCTGCTGAGTGACTCGCGGCCCCCAGCCATTGAACCATCTGAGCCCTGCTGACGAGATCGCGACTCCCGAACTCCGAACCACTTGTGCCTGCTGAGTGACTCGCGGCTCTCCCCTCGAGGACGAATTGGCAAGAGATCGCCCAGAGAAACAACACCCTCCAGCTCGAGGATTGTGAGCTATCCGCAGGGTACTTTGCAGAGACACTACATTCAAAGACTGTCCCGCTACCCCCATTCCCCCACCACCGATTTTAGTATCTTGTGCCGCTGATGTACTACTCACACCTTGGATCATAAAGATCCCTTGAAACCTTCGATAAAAGAACCTATCGTCCTTCAAAGAATACGTGTGGTGTCACTCTGTTCGTAGTGTAAGCTCAGAGTGTGCGCGTCTGGTTCGGCCTACTTGGGAGAGGTGGGTCAAAGGGGTGGGCAAGACGTGTATCGAACCCCCCTCCGGCGAACGCCTTTCCAACAGTGGCCTGCCATTGGAAATGAGGTGTTTTGGTTACCTCCCTTTGGCTTGTGATTTGGACTTGGTGGCCTGCTTCATAGCTGACGTGAAGCACTTTCTTATCCTTATGGGGCCATGTGTTTAAACACGGCCCCATAAAGACAAGAGATCTCCATGCTCGGCTGCAGCGCGGTCCTCCTTTCGCTTTCAGGACCGCGCTTGTTATTTGTGCTGCTGCCTGCTGATTTTCCCCGTTTGAAGGAGTACTGCCTTTGCTTCAGCCATGCACTCACAACTGTTTTCTGTTGTCCAAAGTCCTTGTATTTGTGCAGAAGGATTATATGTCTGGGAGGTGTCTGAAAGGCAGAGTTTAGTCACTGTACAATAACAAAGAGCAGCCAGAACATGGGAAGGCATGACAAAGGCGTGCTCAGTTTTCTCTGTAGATGTCCTTCTCTGTTCTAAGGCTCTGCTCTCCAGCTTTGCCCTTGCTTGGTTGTTCCCACCCTGCCCCCTGCGGATCTACTGTCTAGGTTCAGTTGCTCCTAAAGGAGGGGGCTGCAGAAATGTGCAGGCTGAACAAGCTGTTCTCCCCTAGGCTTGCGTCGCCTTTTCTTTTACCCTAACCTAAAAGTGATCACTTTTTCCGAAGGTTTATCAATTGGTGATTTTAAAAAAGGCATAAAGAGCACACCGTGGTTATATTTTGTTTTGGTTTTTTTGTTATCTGTACCTCGTTTGCTATACACGTCTTTGGGGATAACATTATCTGTAAATGTATTAATACACTATTTGCAGTCTGCTATATATTTTCAAACCAGCAGCTTAATTGTAAGGAAAAAATACACATCACCTTTATTCATTGCGTTTGTTTATTGTGTAGCTGCCGTATACCACTAAGGGAGAGCTATTTGGCGTCCAGTCGCTCCTACGTGTCTGGGGTAGTGTGTATATTAAGGGCAGCCGACTTTGGAACTGAAGAACCAGATTCGAGTCCCGGCGTCGGCTCAACATCCTGTGATTCTCAGCACATCACTTCCTCTGCCCGGCGCCTAAAAATGTGACCTTGTGTAATGTAACGGGTGCTCTTGTAAAGTGCTCCAGTGCCCTTGGACCGAGGTCGTGATGTGTAAAAACTGCCAAAAAAGTGATGTGCCTTCCTTTCACGCAGGGTGTACAGGGGCCTAAGGGGCAGCGCGCATACCATTTTGGTTATGTTTCATTGGCTGTTTCCGATCAGTCGTGATCTTTTTGGCACCCCGAGCAATGATGTATTGATCTGTAAATGTTGATAATTCATAATATTGTGCGAGTCTTTCTGCAGTGCTGTTAGCCTGACCGATGCCACAGCCGGGTGGGCACTCCATCAGGGGCAGATGTGGAGAGCTTCACCTTGGGACCACCTGGATGCATTGCGCAGCCCAGGTGTCGGAATGCCTTACGCAGTTTACTGAGCAATTACTGCTGACGTTTGCACCTGAGATGCAAACCCCAGCAGGGTCAGTTCAGCCCTTCAGCCTTTTGAGGTCTATTAAGACAAGATTACCACTAAGTTGTGCAAAAATATAATTGAGCTGGTACCATTAGTCAGGCCCGCAAAGAAGCAGCGCTGTGTGCGAGGTAGCAGGCAAGTTAAGCTGCCTGTTATTTGATATTTATGCGACAGTCTGCCATTCGAATGGCGTCTTGTTGCCTTTGTGTTTCCCAGTGCACCCATGGTTTCATCGTAGATATCCAGTCGGTTGTAGCAATATAACATGTTGCTACATCTGAGTGTTTGCGGTGTGTGGGCTCAAAACGTGACCGTGCCTCGAAGCCCAAACGGCCATCAGTGTGCCGGGTCTTTCAGGGTGATTCTGTGACATCTTTGAGTCACTCCATCATTTAGCGGTCGCTGTCAGGTGTCTGGCTGTTGGACAGGCCACATGAAGGGCTTGCTCCCCCCCCGCATGACAAGGCCCGAGCCCCGGACCCCCAGGTGTTACCCACAAGGGCAACCCGCACCCCGTCTCCCAACGGAACTCCTGCCCCCGGACATCCATGTATCATGGGGCCGAACCACTACCGGCTCCCCCGGCCGGATCAGCCGCCATCTTGGACACTGCGCCACGAGGCCGCGTGGCCTCAGCCCGACCCTAACCCTGGGCCTGGCCCGGCCCCGACATCCCGGCACCACCATCCACCCAGGAGGTGAACGGACCACTTGGCAGGTCAATGGGAGAAAGAAGTGTCGATGGCTCTCCCCCGCCAGGTGCCGATCGCCCTCCAGCTCCCCCAGGCGCTGGCTCCACCCCCTGCTGGGTGTCTGGACTCCCTCATCCCGGACCCCCCGACCTCCAAGTGCGAGGGTCCGGACATCAAAGGGCGCCAGACCTATAACTAGGGCGGCTCCAGAGCAGGAAGGCAGTTGTATCCTGGAGTCGAGAGACACCGAGAAGAACTCAGCCTTGATGGACTACCGGCGCTGCCATAGCCCTGCCTTGTGAACTATCGTCCTGCCTGCTGGCGCTGCCGCGGCCTTCTGCATCCTCCATCCTCGTCGGGACCTGCTGGCGCTGCCGCGGACCGTTGTAACAACACCTTCATCGGGACCTGCTGGCGCTGCCGCGGACCGTGTAACGACCACCTTCACCGGGACCTGCTGGCGCTGCCGCGGACCGTGTAACGACCACCTTCACCGGGACCTGCTGGCGCTGCCGCGGACCGTGTAACGACCACCTTCACCGGGACCTGCTGGCGCTGCCGCGGCCCGTCCAAGCCAGAACACCGAGCTCGAGGGTTGTGAGCTATCCACCATACCATCTCAGCTACCAGATTGGTAACCAGACTGTCCCGCTACCCCCTTTCCCCAAACCAAGAGACTAGAATCGAGGGGACCCCTGAGTCCAGACCTCCTTGTACCATTCCATCGTACCTTAAGAAATCGCTTATAAAGAACGTTAAATCCTATCCTTGTGTGGTGTATATCTGTGGGGGGGAAGTTACTCATCTGTACGATCGCTGGAGACGGCTCTCCCCGGAGACCTCTCCCCTTGTCCTCGGCCGACCCTCCCGGTCCGTCTAACATTGGTGGCCAGCGGCGCGATCCGAATCAAAGCGTAATCGTACAGAGAGTAGCTCACCCCACGACAAAACCATGATGTCAACCAAAGAGAGCGGATCCACCGAGAAATTCCAGATGGATAAATTGGAAGAGTATAGCCATCGTGAACTGAAACAATTCTGCATGGAACTAGGCATTGCTACCACCGGCCTGAGTACCAAAGACGATCTTAAGCACGCCATTGAGTCGTGGGCGGAAACCGGGGTCGCCGGATCCCCAGACCAAAACGGTGCAGCATCGGAGAGGAACGCCACGGCTCCCGAGGAGCGAGGAACGGGCCTCTCGCAGGAAGAGATCCAAGAAAGAGAAAAAAACAGATTACATGAGTTGGAAATGGCACGACTCAAAATGGACGGTGAACTAAAATTAGCCGAGCAAAAACTGAACCTAGAACATCTGCGGCTCCGAGAAGAACGGGAAGAAAAACAGAGGCAGAGAGAGCTCGAAGAAAAAAGACTAACATTCGAACACGAGCGCAAACTGGCAGAAATAGAACTACGGAAGCAGAACAAAGAACCGGTGGTGCCCGAGCGACCGCGCACCCCGGGAGCAACCGAAAAGAAAGTCCACATCCCCAAGGATGTTGTCCGAGAGTATGTCCGAGAGGACGACATACAACAGTGGTTCAAAGCCTACGAGATCGCCATGACCTCCCACCGGATCGATCAGAGTGACTGGGGAGCCGGCCTATGGGGGAGGTTCGTCAACGAAGGCCGCGATGCCCTACTGCAGCTCCCAGACCATCAGATGTCATCCTATGACCACATGAAGGCTGCCCTCCTCACCCGATATGGGCTCACACCCGAAATGTACCGCCAGAGGTTTCGGGACTGCACCCGGATCCCGGGTACAACGTGGGTGGAATATGTCAACTATTTCAGCCGAGCCTTCGAGGGTTGGATCAAGGGAAGCCACGTAACGACCTACGAGCAACTTTTTAACCTCATGGTGTGGGAGCACCTGTTTAACAACTGCTTCGTCGAGCTCCGGCAGCACCTCCTCGACAGTAAATTGACTGACCCACGGCAACTCGCCGCCGAAGCTGACCGGTGGGAAAGCACCCGAGTGGGCCGGAGAGGGCCACACGAGCAAAACCGGAACAACCAGGGTCAGCACCGTCCCCGAGGAGGAGGAGGAGGAGGCCAGGGGCGAGGGAGAGACACCGTCCCGGCCACTCCCGCGGCCAGCACCCCGCCCCCGGCCGGCCGGGGCAACCCCCCGATGCGCCCGGGGTTCCGAGCCAACGTCACGTGTCACCGATGCCAGCGAGTCGGCCACTACGCCAATGACCCGAACTGCCCGCAGAACTAAACGCCAAAACCCCGCCAGGTAGCTGCCGCCGCCCTGGGGGGAGAACAAATCTCCGAGGAACAAGAAGAATATGAGCAGGCACAACAGGAGTGGGAACCGGCCGCCATGGTTCTAGCGTGCCTAGGGGGAAAAGACATGGTCCCGCGGGCTCCCCTACCCGCCAACACCAGAAAATATAGCCAGTGGGTGAACATTAATGGGCGCCGGGCCGAAGCCCTACGTGACACAGGGGCCAGTGTGATGGCCGTCCGCTGTCACCTGGTAAAACCAGAGCAGATCCTGCCGAACATTCTCTGCCCCGTCCGCTCAGCCGACAATTCCGAGAGTCTATGTCGGATGGCCTACGTCCCCTTCGAATGGGGAGGGGTCTCCGGCATGTTGAAGGTGACGGTCCGGGATGATGCCCCCGTGGACTGTCTCCTGGGGAATGATCTTGAAAGTTCCCCGTGGGCCGCCGTCGAAAGAAGAGAGCACCTGGGGATGCTGGGCCTCCCGGACTGGGCGTGCGTAACCACCCGGTCCATGGCCGCCCGTGCCATCCCCCGACCAGAAGAACCAGAATGGCCTGCACCTCCTCCACCGATCGCTCCAGTAGAGGACACCGACGATACCGACCCCCCAGAGCCAACCCCCGAAGGGGTCGCCCAGCCCCAGGACCTTCCCGGCCTGGCTCAGTGGCGTCAAGAAGGGGGGCCCACCCAGGAACAGTTCCGCCAGGAGCAGAAGACCTGTCCCTCCCTCGAGGGACTCCGCCAGCAAGCCATCGCCCAGAGCGCAGGGGACTCCACCGGAGCCCATTGGGTCTATTGGGATAACGACCTGTTATACAGTGAACAAAGAATCGCGGAGTTAGGGGCCAGTCGAGTGCTGGTGGTGCCCCTCCGTTTCAGAGACTTCCTGCTAAATCTGGCCCACGATGTCCCCCTGGCTGGACACCTGGGCCAGGACAAAACCTACAGTCGCCTGGTGACCCACTTTTTCTGGCCGAGGATGCGAAACGACGTCCTCAACCACTGCCGGTCCTGCCCCACGTGCCAGGCCAGCGGGAAGAGCGGCCGCAAGCTCAAAGCACCTCTGCAACCCTTCCCAGTGGTCACCACCCCGTTCGAGAGGGTAGGAATAGACATTGTGGGGCCCCTGGACCCCCGCACAGCACAAGGACATCGGTTCATCCTGGTACTGGTGGACCACGCCACCCGCTACCCCGAGGCTGTGCCCCTGCGAACTGTAACAGCTCCGGTGGTCGGCCGGGCCTTAATGGGGATCTTCTCCCGGGTGGGCTTCCCCCGAGAAGTCGTCAGCGACAGAGGCACAAACTTTATCTCGAAATATATGAAGTCCCTCTGGCAACAGTGCGGGGTCACCTACCGATTCATGACCCCCTACCATCCTCAAGGGAACGGACTAGTGGAGCGATTCAACCGCACCCTCAAGGGAATGATTGGGGGATTGGAAGAGCCCCTCCGTCGCCAGTGGGATGTACTACTTCCGTGCCTCCTCTTCGCCTATCGGGAAGTTCCCCAGAAGTCCCTCGGATTTAGCCCTTTCGAACTCCTGTACGGGCACCCTGTGCGAGGGCCCCTCAGCCTAGTCAAAGAAGGGTGGGAGATGCCCCCCCTAAAGACCCCTCCAGACGTCTTCAAGTACCTCCTGGCACTACGCAATCAGACCCGGCGATTCAGGGAAATGGCAAAAGCGAATCTTGAGGCCAGTCAGGAGGACATGAAAAAATGGTACGATCAGAATGCCTCCTCCGTCGAATTTGAACCTGGTCAACAAGTGTGGGTGATGTCCCCCACCGAACCATGTGCCTTGCAAGACAAGTGGACGGGGCCCTTCAAAGTGGTCGAACGCAAGAGCCCCGTCACCTATCTCATCGATATGGAGTCTCCCCGGAACCCCCTCCGGGTCCTCCACACCAACAGACTCAAACCCCACTTTGTGCGCTCGGAACTCAGCCTCCTGATGGCTACAGACAGTGGGGCGGAAGAAGACTCCGAGCCTCTCCCTGATCTCCTGAAGACTCAGGAGAAAGACGGTTCCGTGGACGGGGTCCGGCTCTCCGATGCCCTCACCCCAGAGCAACGCCAGGGCTGCCGGGACCTCCTGCTGCAGTTTGCTCCTCTGTTTTCCCTCACCCCAGGGGTCACCCCCTGGTGCTTGCACGACGTGGACACTGGGGACAGTCCCCCTATCCGACACCGGGCCTACCGCGTACCAGATCGGGTGCGGGCCTGCATCCAAGCGGAAGTGTCCAAGATGCTCACGCTCGGGGTCATCGAGCCCTCGGACAGCCCCTGGGCCAGCCCGGTCGTGCTGGTCCCCAAAGCCGCTGCCCCCGGCACCACTCCTGAACTCCGATTCTGCGTCGACTATCGGGGCTTGAACGCTGTCACCAGGACCGACGCTCATCCCATCCCCCGAGCGGATGAATTGATCGATCGCATGGGGGCTGCCCGCTACCTCAGCATCTTCGACCTGACAGCGGGCTACTGGCAGATCGGTCTCACACCCCGAGCCCAAGAACGGTCCGCCTTTTCTACCCCCGATGGCCACTACCACTTCAAGGTCATGCCCTTCGGCATGAAGAATGCCCCAGCTACTTTTCAGCGACTAGTGAACCAGGTCTTGGCGGGGCTCGAAGAGTTCAGCGCCGGCTACCTGGACGACATCGCTGTATACAGCCGCCACTGGTCCGACCACCTCCACCACCTCCGAGAGGTCCTGCAAGCCCTCCAGCGGGCCGGCCTCACAATCAAGGCCGGCAAGTGCCAAATTGGTCAGGGGTCCGTGACCTACCTCGGACACCAGGTGGGAAGCGGTCTGGTGGCCCCTCTGCAACTCAAAATTGCTGCCATCCAGTCCTGGCAACCCCCAGTCACGCAGACCGAGGTCCGAGCCTTCTTGGGACTCACCGGCTACTACCGGCGGTTCGTGAGGGACTATGGCAGCATTGTGGGGCCCCTCACGGGTCTCACGTCCAAAAACCACCCGAAGAAGATTAACTGGACCCCCGACTGTCAAGCGGCCTTCGAGAAGCTGAAAGCCGCCCTGTGCACCGCCCCGGTGCTCCAGGCCCCCGATTACAGTCGGGAATTCATTGTGCAAACGGACGCCTCCGACCACGGCATCGGGGCGGTTCTCTCCCAGCTGAACCCCGAGGGTCTTGACCAGCCGGTGGCCTTCATCAGCAGACGCCTCCTGGCCCGAGAGCAGCGCTGGAGCACAATCGAGAGGGAGGCCTTCGCAGTAGTGTGGGCCCTCAAAAAGCTCCGGCCCTATCTCTTCGGTACCCACTTCCGGGTGCAAACCGATCATCGACCCCTGCAGTGGCTAATGCAGATGCGGGGGGAAAACCCAAAACTATTGCGCTGGTCCATCTCCCTGCAGGGGATGGACTTCACTGTGGAACATCGACCGGGCCAAGACCACGCCAACGCAGATGGCCTGTCACGCTTTTTCCGCCTCGACGAGGAGAGTCCCCAAGAGGATGGGTGACTCTCCCCGCCTTCAGCTGGGGGGGACGCATGTTGGACAGGCCACATGAAGGGCTTGCTCCCCCCCCGCATGACAAGGCCCGAGCCCCGGACCCCCAGGTGTTACCCACAAGGGCAACCCGCACCCCGTCTCCCAACGGAACTCCTGCCCCCGGACATCCATGTATCATGGGGCCGAACCACTACCGGCCGGATCAGCCACCATCTTGGACACTGCGCCACGAGGCCGCGTGGCCTCAGCCCGACCCTAACCCTGGGCCTGGCCCGGCCCCGACATCCCGGCACCACCATCCACCCAGGAGGTGAACGGAACACTTGGCAGGTCAATGGGAGAAAGAAGTGTCGATGGCTCTCCCCCGCCAGGTGCCGATCGCCCTCCAGCTCCCCCAGGCGCTGGCTCCACCCCCTGCTGGGTGTCTGGACTCCCTCATCCCGGACCCCCCGACCTCCAAGTGCGAGGGTCCGGACATCAAAGGGCGCCAGACCTATAACTAGGGCGGCTCCAGAGCAGGAAGGCAGTTGTATCCTGGAGTCGAGAGACACCGAGAAGAACTCAGCCTTGACGGACTACCGGCGCTGCCGTAGCCCTGCCTTGTGAACTATCGTCCTGCCTGCTGGCGCTGCCGCGGCCTTCTGCATCCTCCATCCTCGTCGGGACCTGCTGGCGCTGCCGCCGACCGTTGTAACAACACCTTCATCGGGACCTGCTGGCGCTGCCGCGGACCGTGTAACGACCACCTTCACCGGGACCTGCTGGCGCTGCCGCGGACCGTGTAACGACCACCTTCACCGGGACCTGCTGGCGCTGCCGCGGACCGTGTAACGACCACCTTCACCGGGACCTGCTGGCGCTGCCGCGGCCCGTCCAAGCCAGAACACCGAGCTCGAGGATTGTGAGCTATCCACCATACCATCTCAGCTACCAGATTGGTAACCAGACTGTCCCGCTACCCCCTTTCCCCAAACCAAGAGACTAGAATCGAGGGGACCCCTGAGTCCAGACCTCCTTGTACCATTCCATCGTACCTTAAGAAATCGCTTATAAAGAACGTTAAATCCTATCCTTGTGTGGTGTATATCTGTGGGGGGGAAGTTACTCATCTGTACGATCGCTGGAGACGGCTCTCCCCGGAGACCTCTCCCCTTGTCCTCGGCCGACCCTCCCGGTCCGTCTAACACTGGCGCTGCTCACCAAGGGGCAGTCATTGCACATAGTGGAGGGATGGTAAGTGAGCAGTGGTGTGTGTGAGTTTGCAATGGTGTCCCAGTACTTCTGCGTCATCACACCCGCGCCCCGTGTCCTCCCTTTGTGCCCACCTCCTGTTCAGTTCTATTTCATTTGACTTGGATTCTGGAGCTCTGATGGGCTCACAGGTCTCTCCGGAGTTAACCAGGAAGGAACCAACAGCGCCGACAGAAGATGCATTCCTGGCATGGCGTGTTGTCACCACCAACCGCAGCGCCAGAGCGCATCTGGGCACTGTGCCCAACTGTTCCATGCGCGTTTATTACTCGTGCCAGGGTGGAGGGTGAGAATAAAATGTCTGAGAAAGGTTTGCAGAAACGGAACCCGGCACTGAGAGTGGAAATGGACCCCTTTCCTGAGAGCGGCTCAGGTGTGCAGAAACGGACCCCTGCTCTGAGAGCGGCTCAGGTGTGCAGAAACGGAAGCCCTGCTCTAGGAGCGGCTCAGGTGTGCAGAAACGGACCCCTGCTCTAAGAGCGGCTCAGGTGTGCAGAAACGGACCCCTACTCTGAGAGCGGCTCAGGTGTGCAGAAACGGACCCCTGCTCTGATAGCGGCTCAGGTGTGCAGAGACGGAACCCCTGTCCTGAGAGCGGCTTAGGTGTGCAGAAACGGACCCCTGCTCTGAGAGTGGCTCAGGTGTGCAGAAACGGAACCCCTGCTCTGAGAGCGGCTCAGGTGTGCAGAGACGGAACCCTGCTCTGAGAGCGGCTCAGGTGTGCAGAAACGGACCCCTGCTCTGAGAGCGGCTCAGGTGTGCAGAAACAGAAGCCCTGCTCTGAGAGCAGCTCAGGTGTGCAGAGACGGAACCCCTGCTCTGAGAGCGGCTCAGGTGTGCAGAGACGGAACCCCTGCTCTGAGAGCGGCTCAGGTGTACAGAAACGGAACCCTGCTCTGAGAGCCGCTCAGGTGTGCAGAAACGGACCCCTGCTCTGAGAGCGGCTCAGGTGTGCAGAAACGGAAGCCCTGCTCTAGGAGCGGCTCAGGTGTGAAGAAACGGAACCCCGCTCTGAGAGCCGCTCAGGTGTGCAGAAATGAACCCCTGCTCTGAGAGCGGCTCAGGTGTGCAGAGACGGAACCCCTGCTCTGAGAGCGGCTCAGGTGTGCAGAAACGGAACCCCTGCTCTGAGAGCGGCTCAGGTGTGCAGAAATGAAGCCCTGCTCTAGGAGCGGCTCAGGTGTGCAGAAACTGACCCCTGCTCTGAGAGCGGCTCAGGTGTGCAGAAATGGACCCCTGCTCTGAGAGCGGCTCAGGTGTGCAGAAACGGAAGCCCTGCTCTAGGAGCGGCTCAGGTGTGCAGAAACGGAAGCCCTGCTCTAGGAGCGGCTCAGGTGTGCAGAAATGGACCCCTGCTCTGAGAGCGGCTCAGGTGTGCAGAAATGGACCCCTGCTCTGAGAACGGCTCAGGTGTGCAGAAATGGACCCCTGCTCTGAGAGCGGCTCAGGTGTGCAGGGACGGAACCCCTGCTCTGAGAGCAGCTCAGGTGTGCAGAAACGGAAGCCCTGCTCTGAGAGCGGCTCAGGTGTGCAGAAATGGAACCCCGCTCTGAGAGCGGCTCAGGTGTGCAGAAACGGAAGCCCTGCTCTGAGAGCAGCTCAGGTGTGCAGAGACGGAACCCCTGCTCTGAGAGCGGCTCAGGTGTGCAGAGGCGGAACCCCTGCTCTGAGAGCGGCTCAGGTGTACAGAAACGGAACCCTGCTCTGAGAGCCGCTCAGGTGTGCAGAAACGGACCCCTGCTCTGAGAGCAGCTCAGGTGTGCAGAAACGGAAGCCCTGCTCTAGGAGCGGCTCAGGTGTGAAGAAACGGAACCCCGCTCTGAGAGCGGCTCAGGTGTGCAGAAATGAACCCCTGCTCTGAGAGCGGCTCAGGTGTGCAGAGACGGAACCCCTGCTCTGAGAGCGGCTCAGGTGTGCAGAAACGGAACCCCTGCTCTGAGAGCGGCTCAGGTGTGCAGAAATGAAGCCCTGCTCTAGGAGCGGCTCAGGTGTGCAGAAACTGACCCCTGCTCTGAGAGCGGCTCAGGTGTGCAGAAATGGACCCCTGCTCTGAGAGCGGCTCAGGTGTGCAGAAACGGAAGCCCTGCTCTAGGAGCGGCTCAGGTGTGCAGAAACGGAAGCCCTGCTCTAGGAGCGGCTCAGGTGTGCAGAAATGGACCCCTGCTCTGAGAGCGGCTCAGGTGTGCAGAAATGGACCCCTGCTCTGAGAACGGCTCAGGTGTGCAGAAATGGACCCCTGCTCTGAGAGCGGCTCAGGTGTGCAGGGACGGAACCCCTGCTCTGAGAGCAGCTCAGGTGTGCAGAAACGGAAGCCCTGCTCTGAGAGCGGCTCAGGTGTGCAGAAACGGAACCCCGCTCTGAGAGCGGCTCAGGTGTGCAGAAACGGAAGCCCTGCTCTGAGAGCGGCTTAGGTGTGCAGAAACGGAACCCCTGTCCTGAGAGCGGCTCAGGTGTGCAGAAACGGAAGCCCTACTCTGAGAGCGGCTCAGGTGTGCAGTGCAGAAACAGAACCCCTGCTCTGAGAGCGGCTCAGGTGTGCAGTGCAGAAACGGAACCCCTGCTCTAAGAGTGGCTCAGGTGTGCAGAAACAGAAGCCCTGCTCTGAGAGCAGCTCAGGTGTGCAGAGACGGAACCCCTGCTCTGAGAGCGGCTCAGGTGTGCAGAGACGGAACCCCTGCTCTGAGAGCGGCTCAGGTGTACAGAAACGGAACCCTGCTCTGAGAGCCGCTCAGGTGTGCAGAAACGGACCCCTGCTCTGAGAGCGGCTCAGGTGTGCAGAAACGGAAGCCCTGCTCTAGGAGCGACTCAGGTGTGAAGAAACGGAACCCCGCTCTGAGAGCGGCTCAGGTGTCCAGAAATAAACCCCTGCTCTGAGAGCGGCTCAGGTGTGCAGAGACGGAACCCCTGCTCTGAGAGCGGCTCAGGTGTGCAGAAACGGAACCCCTGCTCTGAGAGCGGCTCAGGTGTGCAGAAATGAAGCCCTGCTCTAGGAGCGGCTCAGGTGTGCAGAAACTGACCCCTGCTCTGAGAGCGGCTCAGGTGTGCAGAAATGGACCCCTGCTCTGAGAGCGGCTCAGGTGTGCAGAAACGGAAGCCCTGCTCTAGGAGCGGCTCAGGTGTGCAGAAACGGAAGCCCTGCTCTAGGAGCGGCTCAGGTGTGCAGAAATGGACCCCTGCTCTGAGAGCGGCTCAGGTGTGCAGAAATGGACCCCTGCTCTGAGAACGGCTCAGGTGTGCAGAAATGGACCCCTGCTCTGAGAGCGGCTCAGGTGTGCAGGGACGGAACCCCTGCCCTGAGAGCAGCTCAGGTGTGCAGAAACGGAAGCCCTGCTCTGAGAGCGGCTCAGGTGTGCAGAAACGGAACCCCGCTCTGAGAGCGGCTCAGGTGTGCAGAAACGGAAGCCCTGCTCTGAGAGCGGCTCAGGCGTGCAGAAACGGAACCCCTGTCCTGAGAGCGGCTCAGGTGTGCAGAAACGGAAGCCCTGCTCTGAGAGCGGCTCAGGTGTGCAGTGCAGAAACGGAACCCCTGCTCTGAGAGCGGCTCAGGTGTGCAGTGCAGAAACGGAACCCCTGCTCTAAGAGCGGCTCAGGTGTGCAGTGCAGAGACGGAACCCTGCTCTGAGAGCCGCTCAGGTGTGCAGAAACGGACCCCTGCTCTGAGAGCGGCTCAGGTGTGCAGTGCAGAAACGGAACCCCTGCCCCGAGAGCGGCTCAGGTGTGCAGTGCAGAAACGGAACCTCTGCTCTAAGAACGGCTCAGGTGTGCAGTGCAGAGACGGAACCCTGCTCTGAGAGCCGCTCAGGTGTGCAGAAACGGAACCCCGCTCTGAGAGCGGCTCAGGTGTGCAGAGACGGAACCCCGCTCTGAGAGCGGCTCAGGTGTGCAGAAATGGACCCCTGCTCTGAGAGCGGCTCAGGTGTGCAGAGACGGAACCCTGCTCTGAGAGCCGCTCAGGTGTGCAGAAACGGAACCCCGCTCTGAGAGCGGCTCAGGTGTGCAGAGACGGAACCCCTGCTCTGAGAGCAGCTCAGGTGTGCAGAAACGGAAGCCCTGCTCTGAGAGCGGCTCAGGTGTGCAGAAACGGAACCCCGCTCTGAGAGCGGCTCAGGTGTGCAGAAACGGAAGCCCTGCTCTGAGAGCGGCTCAGGTGTGCAGAAACGGAACCCCTGTCCTGAGAGCGGCTCAGGTGTGCAGAAACGGAAGCCCTGCTCTGAGAGCGGCTCAGGTGTGCAGTGCAGAAACGGAACCCCTGCTCTGAGAGCGGCTCAGGTGTGCAGTGCAGAAACGGAACCCCTGCTCTAAGAGCGGCTCAGGTGTGCAGTGCAGAGACGGAACCCTGCTCTGAGAGCCGCTTTGCTCAGGTGTGCAGTGCAGAAACGGACCCCTGCTCTGAGAGCGGCTCAGGTGTGCAGTGCAGAAACGGAACCCCTGCTCTGAGAGCGGCTCAGGTGTGCAGTGCAGAAACGGAACCCCTGCTCTAAGAGCGGCTCTGGTGTGCAGTGCAGAGACGGAACCCTGCTCTGAGAGCCGCTCAGGTGTACAGAAACGGAACCCCGCTCTGAGAGCGGCTCAGGTGTGCAGAGACGGAACCCCGCTCTGAGAGCGGCTCAGGTGTGCAGAAATGGACCCCTGCTCCGAGAGCGGCTCAGGTGTGCAGAGACGGAACCCTGCTCTGAGAGCCGCTCAGGTGTGCAGAGACGGAACCCCGCTCTGAGAGCGGCTCAGGTGTGCAGAAACGGAACCCCTGCTCTGAGAGCGGCTGTTAGAAAGGATAGACGGACCGGGAGGGTCGGCTGGGGTCAGGAGGAGAGGTCTCCGGGGAGAGCCGTCTCCAGCGATCGTACAGACAAGTAACTTCCCCCCCACAGACAGATACCACACACGGATAAGGTTCAGTGTTCTTTATAAGCACTTCTTAAGGTACGGTTGAATGGTACAAGGAGGTCTGGACTCAGGGGTCCCCTCGATTCAAGTCTCTCAAAGCAGGGTAAGGGGTAGCGGGACAGTCTGTCTACCAGTCAGGTAGTTTGGATGAGATGATGATTAGCTCACAATCCTCGAGCTTAGTTGGTGCGGGCCGCGGCAGCGCCAGCAGGTCCCGGAAAGATGGTCGATGTACGGTCCGCGGCAGCGCCAGCAGGTCCCGGTGAGGATGGTCGTTACAACGGGCCGCGGCAGCGCCAGCAGGTCCCGGAAAGATGGTCGATGTACGGTCCGCGGCAGCGCCAGCAGGTCCCGGTGAGGATGGTCGTTACAACGGGCTGCGGCAGCGCCAGCAGGCAGGACGATGGTTCACAAGAGCGGGCTACGGCAGCGCCAGTAGTCCGTCAAGGCTGAGTTCTCTAGGTGTCTCTCGACTCCAGGATACAACTGCCTTCCTGCTCCGGAGTTGCCCCAGTTATAGGGCAGGCGCTCTTTGATGTCCGGACCCTCGCACTTGGAGGTCGGAGGGCCCGGGATGAAGGTGTCCAGACACCCAGCAGGGGGTGGAGCCAGCGCCTGGGGGAGCTGGAGGCGATCGGCACCTGGCGGGGGAAGAGCTCTTGACACTTCGTCCTCCCATTGACCTGCCAAGTGGTCCGCTCACCTCCCGGGTGGATGGTGGTGCCGGGATGTCGGGGCCGGTCAGGCCCGGGGTTAGGGTCGGGGCGAGGCCACGCGGCCTCGTGGTGCAGGGCCCAAGATGGCGGCTTGAACCGGCCGGGGGAGCCGGTGGGGCTGGGCCCCGTGATGAGTAGAGGTCCGAGGGCAGAAGATCCGTCGGGAGACGGGGTACGGGTGCTTTTCGTGGGTTATGCCTGGTGGGCCGGAGCTCGGGCCCTGTCGTGCGGGGAGGGAGCAGCCCTTCGTGTGGCCTGTCCAACATGCGTCCCCCCCAGCTGAAGGCGGGGAGAGTCACCCATCTCCTTGGGGACTCTCTTCGTCGAGGCGGAAAAAGCGGGACAGGCCATCCGCGTTGGCGTGGTCTTGGCCTGGTCGGTGCTCCACAGTGAAGTCCATTCCCTGCAGGGAAATGGACCAGCGCAAGAGTTTTGGGTTCTCCCCCCGCATCTGCATCAGCCACTGCAGGGGTCGATGGTCGGTTTGTACCCGGAAGTGGGTACCGAAGAGATAGGGCTGGAGCTTTTTGAGGGCCCACACCACTGCGAAGGCCTCCCTCTCGATGGTGCTCCAGCGCTGTTCTCGGGCCAGGAGACGTCGACTGATGAAGGCCACCGGCTGGTCATGACCTTCGGGGTTTAACTGAGAAAGGACGGCTCCGATGCCGTGGTCGGAGGCGTCGGTCTGTACCAGGAATTCCCGACTGTAATCGGGGGCCTGGAGCACAGGGGCGGTGCACAGGGCGGCCTTCAGCTTCTCGAAGGCCGCTTGACAATCGGGGGTCCAGTTAATCCGCTTCGGCTGGTTCTTGGACGTGAGACCCGTGAGGGGCCCCACGATGCTGCCGTAGTCCTTCACGAACCGCCGGTAGTAGCCGGTGAGCCCCAAGAAGGCTCGGACCTCGGTCTGGGTGACGGGGGGCTGCCAGGACTGGATGGCAGCAATCTTAAGTTGTAGCGGGGCCACCAGCCCGCTTCCCACTTGGTGCCCAAGGTAGGTCACAGACCCTTGGCCAATTTGGCACTTGCCGGCCTTAATTGTGAGGCCGGCCCGCTGGAGGGCCTGTAGGACCTCTTGGAGGTGACGGAGGTGGTCGGGCCAGTGGTGGCTGTATACAGCGATATCGTCCAGGTAGGCAGCGCTGAACTCTTCGAGCCCCGCCAAGACCTGGTTCACGAGGCGTTGAAACGTGGCGGGGGCATTCTTCATGCCGAAGGGCATGACCTTGAATTGGTAGTGGCCATCGGGGGTAGAGAAGGCTGACCGTTCCTGAGCCCTGGGTGTGAGGCCGATCTGCCAGTAGCCCGCTGTTAGGTCGAAGATACTGAGGTAGCGGGCGGCCCCCAGCCGGTCGATCAGCTCGTCTGCTCGGGGGATCGGATGAGCGTCGGTCCGGGTGACAGCGTTCAAGCCCCGGTAGTTGACGCAGAACCTCAGTTCCGGTGCGGTGCCGGGGGCAGCGGCTTTGGGGACCAATACAACCGGACTGGCCCAGGGACTGTCCGAGGGCTCGATGACCCCGATTGTGAGCATCTTGGCCACCTCCTCCTGTATGCAGGCCCGTACCCGATCTGGTACGCGGTAGGCCCGGTGTCGGACAGGGGGACTGTCCCCGGTGTCCACGTCGTGCAAACACCAAGGGGTGACCCCGGGGGTGAGGGAGAACAGGGTAGCGAACTGCAGCAGGAGGTTCCGGCAGCCCTGGCGTTGCTCCGAAGTGAGGGCGTCAGAGAGCCGGACCTCGTCCACGGAGCCGTCATTCTCCTGAGTCTTCAGAAGATCCGGGAGGGGTTCGGAGTCTTCCTCTGCCCCACTGTCCGTAGCCATCAGGAGGCTGAGTTCTGAGCGCACAAAGTGTGGTTTGAGTCGGTTGGTGTGGAGGACCCGAAGGGGGTTCCGGGAGGTCCCCAGGTCGATGAGGTAAGTGACGGGGCTTTTGCGCTCGACCACTTTGAAGGGCCCCGTCCACTTATCTTGCAAGGCACATGGTTCGGTGGGGGACATCACCCATACTTGTTGTCCAGGCTCGAACTCAACGGAGGAGGCATTGTGATCATACCACTTCTTCATGTCCTCCTGGCTGGCCTCGAGGTTCGCCTTGGCCATCTCTCTGAAGCGCCGGGTCTGATTGCGTAGGGCCAGGAGGTATTTGAAGACGTCTGGAGGGGTCTTTAGGGGGGCCATCTCCCAACCTTCTTTTACTAGGCTGAGGGACCCTCGCAAAGGGTGCCCGTACAGGAGTTCGAAAGGGCTAAAACCGAGGGACTTCTGGGGAACTTCGCGGTAGGCGAAGAGGAGGCACGGGAGTAGTACATCCCACTGGCGACGGAGGGGCTCTTCCAATCCCCCAATCATCCCCTTGAGGGTGCGGTTAAAACGCTCCACTAGTCCGTTCCCTTGGGGGTGATAGGGGGTCGTGAATCTGTAGGTGACCCCGCATTGTTGCCAGAGGGACTTCATGTATTTGGATATAAAGTTCGTGCCTCGGTCGCTGACGACTTCTCGGGGGAAGCCTACCCGGGAGAAGATCCCCATTTGGGCCCGGCCAACCACCGGAGCTGTCACGGTCCGTAGGGGCACCGCCTCGGGGTAGCGGGTGGCATGGTCCACCAGTACTAAGATGAACCTGTGTCCCTGTGCCGTGCGGGGGTCCAGAGGCCCCACGATGTCTATCCCCACCCTCTCGAACGGGGTGGTGACCACAGGGAAGGGTTGCAGAGGGGCTTTCAGCTTCCGACCACTCTTCCCGCTGGCTTGGCATGTGGGGCAAGATCGGCAGTGGTTCAGGACGTCGTTCCTCATCTTCGGCCAGAAAAAGTGGGTCACTAGGCGGCTGTACGTTTTATCTTGGCCCAGGTGTCCAGCCAGGGGGACATCGTGGGCCAGGTTGAGCAGAAAGTCTCTGAAGCGGAGAGGTACCACCAGTACTCGACCGGCCCCCAGCTCGGCGATTCTTTGCTCGCTGTATAGCAGGTCGTTATCCCAGTAGACCCAGTGAGTTCCGGTGGAGTCCCCTGCGTTCTGGGCGCTGGCTTGTTGGCGGAGTCCCTCGAGGGAGGGACAGGTCTTTTGTTCCTGGCAGAACTGTGCTTGGGTGGGCCCCCCCTCTTGACGCCACTGAGCCAGGTCAGGAAGGTCCTGGGGTTGCGTGTCCCCTTCGGCCGTCGGGTCTGGGAGGCTGGCCTCGTCGTTGTCTTCTACTGGGGCGACTGGGGGCGGAGGTGCTGGCCATTCTGGTTCTTCTGATCGAGGGACGGCACGGGCGGCCATGGACCGGGTGGTTACGCAGGCCCAGTCCGGGAGGCCCAGCATCCCCAGGTGCTCTCTTCTCTCAACGGTGGCCCACGGGGAACTCTCGAGGTCATTCCCCAGGAGGCAGTCCACGGGGGCATCGTCCCGGACCGTCACCTTCAACAGGCCGGAGACCCCTCCCCATTCGAATGGAACGCAGGCCATTTGACACATACTTTCAGAGTTGTCTGCCGAGCGGACGGGGCAGAGAATGTTCGGCAGGATCTGCTCGGGCTTCACCAGGTGACAGCGGACGGCCGTCACACTGGCGCCTGTGTCACGCAAGGCCTCGGCTCGCTGTCCATTAATGGTCACCCACTGACCGTATTTCCTGGTGTTAGCGGGTAGGGGAGCCCGCGGGACCATGTCTCTTCCCCCTAAGCACGCCAGGACCATGGTGGCCGGTTCCCACTCTTGCTGGGCCGGCTCATACTCCTCTGGTTCCTCCAATGATCGCTCTTCCCCCAGGGCGGCGGCAGCTACCTGGCGGGGCTTGGGTGTTTGGTTCTGCGGGCAGCTCGGGTCATTGGCGTAGTGGCCGACTCGCTGGCATCGGTGGCACGTGACGTTGGCTCGGACCCCAGGACGCCACGGGGGGTTGCCCCGACCGGCCGGAGCCGGGGTGCTGGCCACGGGTGTTGCGGGCAAGGCGTCTCTCCCTCGCCCCTGGCCCCCTCCTCCTCCCCGAGGACGGTGCTGGCCTTGGTTGTTTCTGTTCTGTTCGTGTGGCCCCCTCCGGCCCACTCGGGTGCTTTCCCATCGGTCAGCTTCGGCGGCGAGCTGCCGGGGGTCAGTCAGCTTACTGTCGAGGAGGTGCTGCCTGAGCTCGACGAAGCAGTTGTTCGACAGGTGCTCCCATACCATCAGGTTAAAGAGTTGTTCGTAGGTGGTGACCTGGCTCCCCTTTATCCAACCCTCGAAGGCACGGCTGAAATAGTTCACGTATTCTACCCAAGTTGTACCTGGGATCCGGGTGCAATCTCTGAACCTCTGGCGGTACATCTCGGGTGTGAGGCCGTAGCGGGTGAGGAGGGCAGCCTTCATGTGGTCGTAGGACGACATTTGGTGATCTGGGAGCTGCAGTAGGGCATCGCGCCCCTCGTTGATAAACCTCCCCCAGAGTCCGGCTCCCCAATCACTCCGGTCGATCCGGTGGGAGGTCATGGCGATCTCGTAGGCTTTAAACCACTGTTGTATGTCGTCTTCTCGGACATACTCGCGGACAACATCCTTGGGGATGTGGACTTTTTTCTCGATTGGCCCCGGGGTGTGTGGTCGCTCAGGCACCCCCAGTTCTTTATTCTGTTTCCGAAGTTCTATTTCCGCCAGTTTGCGCTCGTGCTCGAGCGTTATTTTTTTCTCCTCCAGCTCTCTCTGTCTCTGCTTCTCTTCTCGTTCATCTCGGAGCCGCATGTGCTTGAGGTTGAGTTTCTGTTCAGCTAACTTGAGTTCCCCATCCATCTTGAGTCGTGCCATTTCCAACTCGTGTAATCTGGTTCTTTCTCTTTCTCGGATCTCCTCCTGCGAGAGGCCCGTTCCCCGCTCCTCGGGAGCCGTGGCGTTCCCCTCTGGTGTGATGCTGCTTTGGTCGGAGGGTCCGGCGACCCCCGTTTCTGTCCACGACTCTAGGGCGTGCTTTAGATCATCTTTGGTACTCAGGCCGGTGGTAGCAATGCCAAGTTCTATGCAGAATTGTCTCAGTTCGCGGTGGTTGTATTCTTCTAATTTATCCATTTGGAATTTCTCGGTGGAGTTGCTATCTTTGGCTGACATCGTGTTGTTGTCGTGGGGTGAGCTACTCTCTGTACGATTACGCGTTGATTCGGATCGCGCCGCTGGCCACCAATGTTAGAAAGGATAGACGGACCGGGAGGGTCGGCCGGGGTCAGGAGGAGAGGTCTCCGGGGAGAGCCGTCTCCAGCGATCGTACAGACAAGTAACTTCCCCCCCACAGACAGATACCACACACGGATAAGGTTCAGTGTTCTTTATAAGCACTTCTTAAGGTACGGTTGAATGGTACAAGGAGGTCTGGACTCAGGGGTCCCCTCGATTCAAGTCTCTCAAAGCAGGGTAAGGGGTAGCGGGACAGTCTGTCTACCAGTCAGGTAGTTTGGATGAGATGATGATTAGCTCACAATCCTCGAGCTTAGTTGGTGCGGGCCGCGGCAGCGCCAGCAGGTCCCGGAAAGATGGTCGATGTACGGTCCGCGGCAGCGCCAGCAGGTCCCGGTGAGGATGGTCGTTACAACGGGCCGCGGCAGCGCCAGCAGGTCCCGGAAAGATGGTCGATGTACGGTCCGCGGCAGCGCCAGCAGGTCCCGGTGAGGATGGTCGTTACAACGGGCCGCGGCAGCGCCAGCAGGCAGGACGATGGTTCACAAGAGCGGGCTACGGCAGCGCCAGTAGTCCGTCAAGGCTGAGTTCTCTAGGTGTCTCTCGACTCCAGGATACAACTGCCTTCCTGCTCCGGAGTTGCCCCAGTTATAGGGCAGGCGCTCTTTGATGTCCGGACCCTCGCACTTGGAGGTCGGAGGGCCCGGGATGAAGGTGTCCAGACACCCAGCAGGGGGTGGAGCCAGCGCCTGGGGGAGCTGGAGGCGATCGGCACCTGGCGGGGGAAGAGCTCTTGACACTTCGTCCTCCCATTGACCTGCCAAGTGGTCCGCTCACCTCCCGGGTGGATGGTGGTGCCGGGATGTCGGGGCCGGTCAGGACCGGGGTTAGGGTCGGGGCGAGGCCACGCGGCCTCGTGGTGCAGGGCCCAAGATGGCGGCTTGAACCGGCCGGGGGAGCCGGTGGGGCTGGGCCCCGTGATGAGTAGAGGTCCGAGGGCAGAAGATCCGTCGGGAGACGGGGTACGGGTGCTCTTCGTGGGTTATGCCTGGTGGGCCGGAGCTCGGGCCCTGTCGTGCGGGGAGGGAGCAGCCCTTCGTGTGGCCTGTCCAACAGCGGCTCAGGTGTGCAGTGCAGAAACGGAACGCCTGCTCTAAGAGCGGCTCAGGGGTGCAGAAATGGACCCCTGCTCTGAGAGCGGCTCAGGTGTGCAGGAATGGACCCCTGCTCTGAGAGCGGCTCAGGTGTGCAGAAACGGAACCCCGCTCTGAGAGCGGCTCAGGTGCGCAGAAACGGAAGCCCTGCTCTAGGAGCGGCTCAGGTGTGCAGAAACGGAACCCCTGCTCTGAGAGCGGCTCAAGGGTGCAGAAACGGAACCCCTGCTCTGAGAGCGGCTCAGGTGTGCAGTGCAGAAACGGAACCCCTGCTCTGAGAGCGGCTCAGGTGTGCAGAAATGGACCCCTGCTCTGAGAGCGGCACAGGTGTGCAGAGACGGAACCCTGCTCTGAGAGCCGCTCAGGTGTGCAGAAACGGACCCCTGCTCTGAGAGCAGCTCAGGTGTGCAGAGACGGAACCCTGCTCTGAGAGCGGCTCAGGTGTGCAGAAACTGAACCCCTATCCTGAGAGCGGCTCAGGTGTGCAGAAACGAAACCCTGCTCTGAGAGCGGCTCAGGTGTGCAGAAACAGAACCCCTGCTCTGAGAGTGGCTCAGGTGTGCAGAAACGGAACCCCTGCTCTGAGAGCGGCTCAGGTGTGCAGAAATGGACCCCTGCTCTGAGAGCGGCTCAGGTGTGCAGAAATGAACCCCTGCTTTGAGAGCGGCTAAGGTGGGCAGAAACGGACCCCTGCTCTGAGAGCGGCTCAGGTGTGCAGAAACGGAACCCCTGCTCTGAGAGCGGCTCAGGTGTGCAGTGCAGAGACGGAACCCTGCTCTGAGAGCCGCTCAGGTGTGCAGAAACGGACCCCTGCTCTGAGAGCGGCTCAGGTGTGCAGTGCAGAAACGGAACCCCTGCTCTGAGAGCGGCTCAGGTGTGCAGTGCAGAAACGGAACCCCTGCTCTAAGAGCGGCTCAGGTGTGCAGTGCAGAGACGGAACCCTGCTCTGAGAGCCGCTCAGGTGTGCAGAAACGGAACCCCGCTCTGAGAGCGGCTCAGGTGTGCAGAGACGGAACCCCGCTCTGAGAGCGGCTCAGGTGTGCAGAAATGGACCCCTGCTCTGAGAGCGGCTCAGGTGTGCAGAGACGGAACCCTGCTCTGAGAGCCGCTCAGGTGTGCAGAAACGGAACCCCGCTCTGAGAGCGGCTTAGGTGTGCAGAGACGGAACCCCTGCTCTGAGAGCAGCTCAGGTGTGCAGAAACGGAAGCCCTGCTCTGAGAGCGGCTCAGGTGTGCAGAAACGGAACCCCGCTCTGAGAGCGGCTCAGGTGTGCATAAACGGAAGCCCTGCTCTGAGAGCGGCTCAGGTGTGCAGAAACGGAACCCCTGTCCTGAGAGCGGCTCAGGTGTGCAGAAACGGAAGCCCTGCTCTGAGAGCGGCTCAGGTGTGCAGTGCAGAAACGGAACCCCTGCTCTGAGAGCGGCCCAGGTGTGCAGTGCAGAAACGGAACCCCTGCTCTAAGAGCGGCTCAGGTGTGCAGTGCAGAGACGGAACCCTGCTCTGAGAGCCGCTCAGGTGTGCAGAAACGGACCCCTGCTCTGAGAGCGGCTCAGGTGTGCAGTGCAGAAACGGAACCCCTGCTCTGAGAGCGGCTCAGGTGTGCAGTGCAGAAACGGAACCCCTGCTCTAAGAGCGGCTCAGGTGTGCAGTGCAGAGACGGAACCCTGCTCTGAGAGCCGCTCAGGTGTGCAGAAACGGAACCCCGCTCTGAGAGCGGCTCAGGTGTGCAGAGACGGAACCCTGCTCTGAGAGCCGCTCAGGTGTGCAGAAACGGAACCCCGCTCTGAGAGCGGCTCAGGTGTGCAGAGACGGAACCCTGCTCTGAGAGCGGCTCAGGTGTGCAGAAACGGAACCCCTGCTCTGAGAGCGGCTCAGGTCTGCAGTGCAGAAACGGAACGCCTGCTCTAAGAGCGGCTCAGGTGTGCAGAAATGGACCCCTGCTCTGAGAGCGGCTCAGGTGTGCAGAAATGGACCCCTGCTCTGAGAGCGGCTCAGGTGTGCAGAAACGGAACGCCGCTCTGAGAGCGGCTTAGGTGCGCAGAAACGGAAGCCCTGCTCTAGGAGCGGCTCAGGTGTGCAGAAACGGAACCCCTGCTCTGAGAGCAGCTCAGGTGTGCAGAAACGGAACCCCTGCTCTGAGAGCGGCTCAAGGGTGCAGAAACGGAACCCCTGCTCTGAGAGCGGCTCAAGGGTGCAGAAACGGAACCCCTGCTCTGAGAGCGGCTCATGTGTGCAGTGCAGAAACGGAACCCCTGCTCTGAGAGCGGCTCAGGTGTGCAGAAATGGACCCCTGCTCTGAGAGCGGCTCAGGTGTGCAGAGACGGAACCCTGCTCTGAGAGCCGCTGAGGTGTGCAGAAACGGACCCCTGGTCTGAGAGCAGCTCAGGTGTGCAGAGACGGAACCCTGCTCTGAGAGCGGCTCTGGTGTGCAGAAACAGAACCCCTGCTCTGAGAGCGGCTCAGGTGTGCAGAAACGGAACCCCTGCTCTGAGAGCGGCTCAGGTGTGCAGAAATGGACCCCTGCTCTGAGAGCGGCTCAGGGGTGCAGAAATGAACCCCTGCTTTGAGAGCGGCTAAGGTGGGCAGAAACGGACCCCTGCTCTGAGAGCGGCTCAGGTGTGCAGAAACGGAACCCCTGCTCTGAGAGCGGCTCGGGTGTGCAGTGCAGAAACGGAACCCCTGCTCTAAGAGCGGCACAGGTGTGCAGAAATGGACCCCTGCTCTGAGAGCGGCTCAGGTGTGCAGAGACGGAACCCTGCTCTGAGAGCCGCTCAGGTGTGCAGAAACGGAACCCCGCTCTGAGAGCGGCTCAGGTGTGCAGAGACGGAACCCCGCTCTGAGAGCGGCTCAGGTGTGCAGAAACGGAACCCCTGCTCTGAGAGCGGCTCAGGTGTGCAGTGCAGAAACAGAACGCCTGCTCTAAGAGCGGCTCAGGTGTGCTGAAATGGACCCCTGCTCTGAGAGCGGCTCAGGTGTGCAGAAATGGACCCCTGCTCTGAGAGCGGCTCAGGTGTGCAGAAACGGACCCCTGCTCTGAGAGCGGCTCAGGTGTGCAGAAATGGAACCCCTGCTCTGAGAGCGGCTCAGGTGTGCAGAAATGAAGCCCTGCTCTAGGAGCGGCTCAGGTGTGCAGAAACGGAAGGCCTGCTCTAGGAGCGGCTCAGGTGTGCAGAAATGGACCCCTGCTCTGAGAGCGGCTCAGGTGCGCAGAAACGGAAGCCCTGCTCTAGGAGCGGCTCAGGTGTGCAGAAACGGAACCCCTGCTCTGAGAGCGGCTCAGGTGTGCAGAAACGGAACCCCTGCTCTGAGAGCGGCTCAAGGGTGCAGAAACGGAACCCCTGCTCTGAGAGCGGCTCAAGGGTGCAGAAACGGAACCCCTGCTCTGAGAGCGGCTCATGTGTGCAGTGCAGAAACGGAACCCCTGCTCTGAGAGCGGCTCAGGTGTGCAGAAATGGACCCCTGCTCTGAGAGCGGCTCAGGTGTGCAGAGACGGAACCCTGCTCTGAGAGCCGCTGAGGTGTGCAGAAACGGACCCCTGCTCTGAGAGTGTTAGAAAGGATAGACGGACCGGGAGGGTCGGCCGGGGTCAGGAGGAGAGGTCTCCGGGGAGAGCCGTCTCCAGCGATCGTACAGACAAGTAACTTTCCCCCCACAGACAGATACCACACACGGATAAGGTTCAGTGTTCTTTATAAGCACTTCTTAAGGTACGGTTGAATGGTACAAGGAGGTCTGGACTCAGGGGTCCCCTCGATTCAAGTCTCTCAAAGCAGGGTAAGGGGTAGCGGGACAGTCTGTCTACCAGTCAGGTAGTTTGGATGAGATGATGATTAGCTCACAATCCTCGAGCCTAGTTGGTGCGGGCCGCGGCAGCGCCAGCAGGTCCCGGAAAGATGGTCGATGTACGGTCCGCGGCAGCGCCAGCAGGTCCCGGTGAGGATGGTCGTTACAACGGGCCGCGGCAGCGCCAGCAGGTCCCGGAAAGATGGTCGATGTACGGTCCGCGGCAGCGCCAGCAGGTCCCGGTGAGGATGGTCGTTACAACGGGCCGCGGCAGCGCCAGCAGGTCCCGACGAGGATGGATGTTGTAGAAGGCCGCGGCAGCGCCAGCAGGCAGGACGATGGTTCACAAGAGCGGGCTACGGCAGCGCCAGTAGTCCGTCACGGCTGAGTTCTCTAGGTGTCTCTCGACTCCAGGATACAACTGCCTTCCTGCTCCGGAGTTGCCCCAGTTATAGGGCAGGCGCTCTTTGATGTCCGGACCCTCGCACTTGGAGGTCGGAGGGCCCGGGATGAAGGTGTCCAGACACCCAGCAGGGGGTGGAGCCAGCGCCTGGGGGAGCTGGAGGCGATCGGCACCTGGCGGGGGAAGAGCTCTTGACACTTCGTCCTCCCATTGACCTGCCAAGTGGTCCGCTCACCTCCCGGGTGGATGGTGGTGCCGGGATGTCGGGGCCGGTCAGGCCCGGGGTTAGGGTCAGGGCGAGGCCACGCGGCCTCGTGGTGCAGGGCCCAAGATGGCGGCTTGAACCGGCCGGGGGAGCCGGTGGGGCTGGGCCCCGTGATGAGTAGAGGTCCGAGGGCAGAAGATCCGTCGGGAGACGGGGTACGGTTGCTTTTCGTGGGTTATGCCTGGTGGGCCGGAGCTCGGGCCCTGTCGTGCGGGGAGGGAGCAGCCCTTCGTGTGGCCTGTCCAACATGCGTCCCCCCCAGCTGAAGGCGGGGAGAGTCACCCATCTCCTTGGGGACTCTCTTCGTCGAGGCGGAAAAAGCGGGACAGGCCATCCGCGTTGGCGTGGTCTTGGCCTGGTCGGTGCTCCACAGTGAAGTCCATTCCCTGCAGGGAAATGGACCAGCGCAAGAGTTTTGGGTTCTCCCCCCGCATCTGCATCAGCCACTGCAGGGGTCGATGGTCGGTTTGAACCCGGAAGTGGGTACCGAAGAGATAGGGCCGGAGCTTTTTGAGGGCCCACACCACTGCGAAGGCCTCCCTCTCGATGGTGCTCCAGCGCTGTTCTCGGGCCAGGAGACGTCGACTGATGAAGGCCACCGGCTGGTCATGACCTTCGGGGTTTAACTGAGAAAGGACGGCTCCGATGCCGTGGTCGGAGGCGTCGGTCTGTACCAGGAATTCCCGACTGTAATCGGGGGCCTGGAGCACAGGGGCGGTGCACAGGGCGGCCTTCAGCTTCTCGAAGGCCGCTTGACAATCGGGGGTCCAGTTAATCCGCTTCGGCTGGTTCTTGGACGTGAGACCCGTGAGGGGCCCCACGATACTGCCGTAGTCCTTCACGAACCGCCGGTAGTAGCCGGTGAGCCCCAAGAAGGCTCGGACCTCGGTCTGGGTGACGGGGGGCTGCCAGGACTGGATGGCAGCAATCTTAAGTTGTAGCGGGGCCACCAGCCCGCTTCCCACTTGGTGCCCAAGGTAGGTCACAGACCCTTGGCCAATTTGGCACTTGCCGGCCTTAATTGTGAGGCCGGCCCGCTGGAGGGCCTGTAGGACCTCTTGGAGGTGACGGAGGTGGTCGGGCCAGTGGTGGCTGTATACAGCGATATCGTCCAGGTAGGCAGCGCTGAACTCTTCGAGCCCCGCCAAGACCTGGTTCACGAGGCGTTGAAACGTGGCGGGGGCATTCTTCATGCCGAAGGGCATGACCTTGAATTGGTAGTGGCCATCGGGGGTAGAGAAGGCTGACCGTTCCTGAGCCCTGGGTGTGAGGCCGATCTGCCAGTAGCCCGCTGTTAGGTCGAAGATACTGAGGTAGCGGGCGGCCCCCAGCCGGTCGATCAGCTCGTCTGCTCGGGGGATCGGATGAGCGTCGGTCCGGGTGACAGCGTTCAAGCCCCGGTAGTCGACGCAGAACCTCAGTTCCGGGGCGGTGCCGGGGGCAGCGGCTTTGGGGACCAATACAACCGGACTGGCCCAGGGACTGTCCGAGGGCTCGATGACCCCGATTGTGAGCATCTTGGCCACCTCCTCCTGTATGCAGGCCCGTACCCGATCTGGTACGCGGTAGGCCCGGTGTCGGACAGGGGGACTGTCCCCGGTGTCCACGTCGTGCAAACACCAAGGGGTGACCCCGGGGGTGAGGGAGAACAGGGTAGCGAACTGCAGCAGGAGGTTCCGGCAGCCCTGGCGTTGCTCCGAAGTGAGGGCGTCAGAGAGCCGGACCCCGTCCACGGAGCCGTCATTCTCCTGAGTCTTCAGAAGATCCGGGAGGGGTTCGGAGTCTTCCTCTGCCCCACTGTCCGTAGCCATCAGGAGGCTGAGTTCTGAGCGCACAAAGTGTGGTTTGAGTCGGTTGGTGTGGAGGACCCGAAGGGGGTTCCGGGAGGTCCCCAGGTCGATGAGGTAAGTGACGGGGCTTTTGCGCTCGACCACTTTGAAGGGCCCCGTCCACTTATCTTGCAAGGCACATGGTTCGGTGGGGGACATCACCCATACTTGTTGTCCAGGCTCGAACTCAACGGAGGAGGCATTGTGATCATACCACTTCTTCATGTCCTCCTGGCTGGCCTCGAGGTTCGCCTTGGCCATCTCTCTGAAGCGCCGGGTCTGATTGCGTAGGGCCAGGAGGTATTTGAAGACGTCTGGAGGGGTCTTTAGGGGGGCCATCTCCCAACCTTCTTTTACTAGGCTGAGGGGCCCTCGCACAGGGTGCCCGTACAGGAGTTCGAAAGGGCTAAAACCGAGGGACTTCTGGGGAACTTCGCGGTAGGCGAAGAGGAGGCACGGGAGTAGTACATCCCACTGGCGACGGAGGGGCTCTTCCAATCCCCCAATCATCCCCTTGAGGGTGCGGTTAAAACGCTCCACTAGTCCGTTCCCTTGGGGGTGATAGGGGGTCGTGAATCTGTAGGTGACCCCGCATTGTTGCCAGAGGGACTTCATGTATTTGGATATAAAGTTCGTGCCTCGGTCGCTGACGACTTCTCGGGGGAAGCCTACCCGGGAGAAGATCCCCATTAGGGCCCGGCCAACCACCGGAGCTGTCACGGTCCGTAGGGGCACCGCCTCGGGGTAGCGGGTGGCATGGTCCACCAGTACTAAGATGAACCTGTGTCCCTGTGCCGTGCGGGGGTCCAGAGGCCCCACGATGTCTATCCCCACCCTCTCGAACGGGGTGGTGACCACAGGGAAGGGTTGCAGAGGGGCTTTCAGCTTCCGACCACTCTTCCCGCTGGCTTGGCATGTGGGGCAAGATCGGCAGTGGTTCAGGACGTCGTTCCTCATCTTCGGCCAGAAAAAGTGGGTCACTAGGCGGCTGTACGTTTTATCTTGGCCCAGGTGTCCAGCCAGGGGGACATCGTGGGCCAGGTTGAGCAGAAAGTCTCTGAAGCGGAGAGGTACCACCAGTACTCGACCGGCCCCCAGCTCGGCGATTCTTTGCTCGCTGTATAGCAGGTCGTTATCCCAGTAGACCCAGTGAGTTCCGGTGGAGTCCCCTGCGTTCTGGGCGCTGGCTTGTTGGCGGAGTCCCTCGAGGGAGGGACAGGTCTTTTGTTCCTGGCGGAACTGTGCTTGGGTGGGCCCCCCCTCTTGACGCCACTGAGCCAGGTCAGGAAGGTCCTGGGGTTGCGTGTCCCCTTCGGCCGTCGGGTCTGGGAGGCTGGCCTCGTCGTTGTCTTCTACTGGGGCGACTGGGGGCGGAGGTGCTGGCCATTCTGGTTCTTCTGATCGAGGGACGGCACGGGCGGCCATGGACCGGGTGGTTACGCAGGCCCAGTCCGGGAGGCCCAGCATCCCCAGGTGCTCTCTTCTCTCAACGGTGGCCCACGGGGAACTCTCGAGGTCATTCCCCAGGAGGCAGTCCACGGGGGCATCGTCCCGGACCGTCACCTTCAACAGGCCGGGGACCCCTCCCCATTCGAATGGAACGCAGGCCATTTGACACATACTTTCAGAGTTGTCTGCCGAGCGGACGGGGCAGAGAATGTTCGGCAGGATCTGCTCGGGCTTCACCAGGTGACAGCGGACGGCCGTCACACTGGCGCCTGTGTCACGCAAGGCCTCGGCTCGCTGTCCATTAATGGTCACCCACTGACCGTATTTCCTGGTGTTAGCGGGTAGGGGAGCCCGCGGGACCATGTCTCTTCCCCCTAAGCACGCCAGGACCATGGCGGCCGGTTCCCACTCTTGCTGGGCCGGCTCATACTCCTCTGGTTCCTCCAATGATCGCTCTTCCCCCAGGGCGGCGGCAGCTACCTGGCGGGGCTTGGGTGTTTGGTTCTGCGGGCAGCTCGGGTCATTGGCGTAGTGGCCGACTCGCTGGCATCGGTGGCACGTGACGTTGGCTCGGACCCCAGGACGCCGCGGGGGGTTGCCCCGACCGGCCGGAGCCGGGGTGCTGGCCACGGGTGTTGCGGGCAAGGCGTCTCTCCCTCGCCCCTGGCCCCCTCCTCCTCCCCGAGGACGGTGCTGGCCTTGGTTGTTTCTGTTCTGTTCGTGTGGCCCCCTCCGGCCCACTCGGGTGCTTTCCCATCGGTCAGCTTCGGCGGCGAGCTGCCGGGGGTCAGTCAGCTTACTGTCGAGGAGGTGCTGCCTGAGCTCGACGAAGCAGTTGTTCGACAGGTGCTCCCATACCATCAGGTTAAAGAGTTGTTCGTAGGTGGTGACCTGGCTCCCCTTTATCCAACCCTCGAAGGCACGGCTGAAATAGTTCACGTATTCTACCCAAGTTGTACCTGGGATCCGGGTGCAATCTCTGAACCTCTGGCGGTACATCTCGGGTGTGAGGCCGTAGCGGGTGAGGAGGGCAGCCTTCATGTGGTCGTAGGACGACATTTGGTGATCTGGGAGCTGCAGTAGGGCATCGCGCCCCTCGTTGATAAACCTCCCCCAGAGTCCGGCTCCCCAATCACTCCGGTCGATCCGGTGGGAGGTCATGGCGATCTCGTAGGCTTTAAACCACTGTTGCATGTCGTCTTCTCGGACATACTCGCGGACAACATCCTTGGGGATGTGGACTTTTTTCTCGATTGGCCCCGGGGTGTGTGGTCGCTCAGGCACCCCCAGTTCTTTATTCTGTTTCCGAAGTTCTATTTCCGCCAGTTTGCGCTCGTGCTCGAGCGTTATTTTTTTCTCCTCCAGCTCTCTCTGTCTCTGCTTCTCTTCTCGTTCATCTCGGAGCCGCATGTGCTCGAGGTTGAGTTTCTGTTCAGCTAACTTGAGTTCCCCATCCATCTTGAGTCGTGCCATTTCCAACTCGTGTAATCTGGTTCTTTCTCTTTCTCGGATCTCCTCCTGCGAGAGGCCCGTTCCCCGCTCCTCGGGAGCCGTGGCGTTCCCCTCTGGTGTGATGCTGCTTTGGTCGGAGGGTCCGGCGACCCCCGTTTCTGTCCACGACTCTAGGGCGTGCTTTAGATCATCTTTGGTACTCAGGCCGGTGGTAGCAATGCCAAGTTCTATGCAGAATTGTCTCAGTTCGCGGTGGTTGTATTCTTCTAATTTATCCATTTGGAATTTCTCGGTGGAGTTGCTATCTTTGGCTGACATCATGTTGTTGTCGTGGGGTGAGCTACTCTCTGTACGATTACGCGTTGATTCGGATCGCGCCGCTGGCCACCAATGTTAGAAAGGATAGACGGACCGGGAGGGTCGGCCGGGGTCAGGAGGAGAGGTCTCCGGGGAGAGCCGTCTCCAGCGATCGTACAGACAAGTAACTTCCCCCCCACAGACAGATACCACACACGGATAAGGTTCAGTGTTCTTTATAAGCACTTCTTAAGGTACGGTTGAATGGTACAAGGAGGTCTGGACTCAGGGGTCCCCTCGATTCAAGTCTCTCAAAGCAGGGTAAGGGGTAGCGGGACAGTCTGTCTACCAGTCAGGTAGTTTGGATGAGATGATGATTAGCTCACAATCCTCGAGCTTAGTTGGTGCGGGCCGCGGCAGCGCCAGCAGGTCCCGGAAAGATGGTCGATGTACGGTCCGCGGCAGCGCCAGCAGGTCCCGGTGAGGATGGTCATTACAACGGGCCGCGGCAGCGCCAGCAGGTCCCGGAAAGATGGTCGATGTACGGTCCGCGGCAGCGCCAGCAGGTCCCGGTGAGGATGGTCGTTACAACGGGCCGCGGCAGCGCCAGCAGGTCCCGACGAGGATGGATGTTGTAGAAGGCCGCGGCAGCGCCAGCAGGCAGGACGATGGTTCACAAGAGCGGGCTACGGCAGCGCCAGTAGTCCGTCACGGCTGAGTTCGCTAGGTGTCTCTCGACTCCAGGATACAACTGCCTTCCTGCTCCGGAGTTGCCCCAGTTATAGGGCAGGCGCTCTTTGATGTCCGGACCCTCGCACTTGGAGGTCGGATGGCCCGGGATGAAGGTGTCCAGACACCCAGCAGGGGGTGGAGCCAGCGCCTGGGGGAGCTGGAGGCGATCGGCACCTGGCGGGGGAAGAGCTCTTGACACTTCGCCCTCCCATTGACCTGCCAAGTGGTCCGCTCACCTCCCGGGTGGATGGTGGTGCCGGGATGTCGGGGCCGGTCAGGCCCGGGGTTAGGGTCGGGGCGAGGCCACGCGGCCTCGTGGTGCAGGGCCCAAGATGGCGGCTTGAACCGGCCGGGGGAGCCGGTGGGGCTGGGCCCCGTGATGAGTAGAGGTCCGAGGGCAGAAGATCCGTCGGGAGACGGGGTACGGGTGCTTTTCGTGGGTTATGCCTGGTGGGCCGGAGCTCGGGCCCTGTCGTGCGGGGAGGGAGCAGCCCTTCGTGTGGCCTGTCCAACAGAGAGCAGCTCAGGTGTGCAGAGACGGAACCCTGCTCTGAGAGCGGCTCTGGTGTGCAGAAACAGAACCCCTGCTCTGAGAGCGGCTCAGGTGTGCAGAAACGGAACCCCTGCTCTGAGAGCGGCTCAGGTGTGCAGAAATGGACCCCTGCTCTGAGAGCGGCTCAGGGGTGCAGAAATGAACCCCTGCTTTGAGAGCGGCTAAGGTGGGCAGAAACGGACCCCTGCTCTGAGAGCGGCTCAGGTGTGCAGAAACGGAACCCCTGCTCTGAGAGCAGCTCGGGTGTGCAGTGCAGAAACGGAACCCCTGCTCTAAGAGCGGCTCAGGTGTGCAGAAATGGACCCCTGCTCTGAGAGCGGCTCAGGTGTGCAGAGACGGAACCCTGCTCTGAGAGCCGCTCAGGTGTGCAGAAACGGAACCCCGCTCTGAGAGCGGCTCAGGTGTGCAGAGACGGAACCCCGCTCTGAGAGCGGCTCAGGTGTGCAGAAACGGAACCCCTGCTCTGAGAGCGGCTCAGGTGTGCAGTGCAGAAACAGAACGCCTGCTCTAAGAGCGGCTCAGGTGTGCTGAAATGGACCCCTGCTCTGAGAGCGGCTCAGGTGTGCAGAAATGGACCCCTGCTCTGAGAGCGGCTCAGGTGTGCAGAAACGGACCCCTGCTCTGAGAGCGGCTCAGGTGTGCAGAAACGGAACCCCTGCTCTGAGAGCGGCTCAGGTGTGCAGAAATGAAGCCCTGCTCTAGGAGCGGCTCAGGTGTGCAGAAACGGAAGGCCTGCTCTAGGAGCGGCTCAGGTGTGCAGAAATGGACCCCTACTCTGAGAGCGGCTCAGGTGTGCAGAAACGGACCCCTGCTCTGAGAGCGGCTCAGGTGTGCGGAAACAGACCCCTGCTCTGAGAGCGGCTCAGGTGTGCAGAAACGGAACCCCTGCTCTGAGAGCGGCTCAGGTGTGCAGAAATGAAGCCCTGCTCTAGGAGCGGCTCAGGTGTGCTGAAACGGAAGGCCTGCTCTAGGAGCGGCTCAGGTGTGCAGAAATGGACCCCTGCTCTGAGAGCGGCTCAGGTGTGCAGAAACGGACCCCTGCTCTGAGAGCGGCTCAGGTGTGCAGAAACGGAACCCCTGCTCTGAGAGCGGCTCAGGTGTGCAGTGCAGAAACGGAACCCCTGCTCTAAGAGCGGCTCAGGTGTGCAGAAATGGACCCCTGCTCTGAGAGCGACTCAGGTGTGCAGAGACGGAACCCTGCTCTGAGAGCCGCTCAGGTGTGCAGAAACGGAAGCCCTGCTCTAGGAGCGGCTCAGGTGTGCAGAAACGGAATCCCAGCTCTAGGAGCGGCTCAGGTGTGCAGAAATGGACCCCTGCTCTGAGAGCGACTCAGGTGTGCAGAAACGGAAGCCCTGCTCTAGGAGCGGCTCAGGTGTGCAGAAATGGACCCCTGCTCTGAGAGCGGCTCAGGGTTGCAGAAACGGACACCTGCTCTGAGAGCGGCTCAGGTGTGCAGAAACGGAAGCCCTGCTCTAAGAGTGGCTCAGGTGTGCAGAAATGGACCCCTGCTCTGAGAGCGGCTCAGGTGTGCAGAAACGGACCCCTGCTCTGAGAGCGGCTCAGGTGTGCAGAAACGGAACCCCTGTCCTGAGAGCGGCTCAGGTGTGCAGGTACGGACCCCTGCTCTGAGAGCGGCTCAGGTGTGCAGAAACAGACCCCTGCTCTGAGAGCGGCTCAGGTGTGCAGAAACGTGAGAGCGGCTCAGGTGGGCAGAAACGGAACCCCTGCTCTGAGAGCGGCTCAGGTGTGCAGTGCAGAAACGGAACCCCTGCTCTGAGAGCGGCTCAGGTGTGCCGAAACGGACCCCTGCTCTGAGAGCGGCTCAGGTGTGCAGAAACGTACTCATGCTCTGCTCAAGTGTGCAGAAATGGAACCCCTGCTCTGAGAGCGGCTCAGGTGTGCAGAAACGGATCCCTGCTCTGAGAGTGGCTCAGCTGTGCAGAAACAGAAGCCCTGCTCTGAGAGCGGCTTAGGTGTGCAGAAACGGACCCCTGCTCTGAGAGCGCCTCAGGTGTGCAGAGACGGAACCCTGCTCTGAGAGCGGCTCAGGTGTGCAGAAACGGAACCCCTGTCCTGAGAGCGGCTCAGGTGTGCAGAAATGAAACCCTGCTCTGAGAGCGGCTCAGGTGTGCAGAAACAGAACCCCTGCTCTGAGAGCGGCTCAGGTGTGCAGAAACAGAACCCCTGCTCTGAGAGCGGCTCAGGTGTGCAGAAATGAACCCCTGCTTTGAGAGCGGCTAAGGTGTGCAGAAACGGACCCCTGCTCTGAGAGCGGCTCAGGTGTGCAGAAACGGAACCCCTGCTCTGAGAGCGGCTCAGGTGTGCAGTGCAGAAACGGAACCCCTGCTCTAAGAGCGGCTCATGTGTGCAGAAATGGACCCCTGCTCTGAGAGCGGCTCAGGTGTGCAGAGACGGAACCCTGCTCTGAGAGCGGCTCAGGTGTGCAGAAACGGAACCCCTGCTCTGAGAGTGGCTCAGGTGTGCAGTGCAGAAACGGAACGCCTGCTCTAAGAGCGGCTCAGATGTGCAGAAATGGACCCCTGCTCTGAGAGCGGCTCAGGTGTGCAGAAATGGACCCCTGCTCTGAGAGCGGCTCAGGTGTGCAGAAACGTGAGAGCGGCTCAGGTGGGCAGAAACGGAACCCCTGCTCTGAGAGCGGCTCAGGTGTGCAGTGCAGAAACAGAACCCCTGCTCTGAGAGCGGCTCAGGTGTGCCGAAACGGACCCCTGCTCTGAGAGCGGCTCAGGTGTGTAGAAACGTACTCATGCTCTGCTCAAGTGTGCAGAAATGGAACCCCTGCTCTGAGAGCGGCTCAGGTGTGCAGAAACGGATCCCTGCTCTGAGAGTGGCTCAGCTGTGCAGAAACAGAAGCCCTGCTCTGAGAGCGGCTTAGGTGTGCAGAAACAGAACCCCTGCTCTGAGAGCGGCTCAGGTGTGCAGTGCAGAAACGGAACGCCTGCTCTAAGAGCGGCTCAGGTGTGCAGAAATGGACCCCTGCTCTGAGAGCGGCTCAGGTGTGCAGAAACGGACCCCTGCTCTGAGAGCGGCTCAGGTGTGCAGAAACGGAACCCCTGCTCTGAGAGCGCCTCAGGTGTGCAGAGACGGAACCCTGCTCTGAGAGCGGCTCAGGTGTGCAGAAACGGAACCCCTGTCCTGAGAGCGGCTCAGGTGTGCAGAAACGAAACCCTGCTCTGAGAGCGGCTCAGGTGTGCAGAGACGGAACCCTGCTCTGAGAGCGGCTCAGGTGTGCAGAAACGGAACCCCTGTCCTGAGAGCGGCTCAGGTGTGCAGAAACGAAACCCTGCTCTGAGAACGGCTCAGGTGTGCAGAAACGCAACCCCGCTCTGAGAGCGGCTCAGGTGTGCAGAAAAAGAACCCCTGCTCTGAGAGCGGCTCAGGTGTGCAGTGCAGAAACGGAACGCCTGCTCTAAGAGCGGCTCAGGTGTGCAGAAATGGACCCCTGCTCTGAGGGCGGCTCAGGTGTGCAGAAATGGACCCCTGCTCTGAGAGCGGCTCAGGTGTGCAGAAACGGACCCCTGCTCTGAGAGCGGCTCAGGTGTGCAGAAACGGAACCCCTGCTCTGAGAGCGCCTCAGGTGTGCAGAGACGGAACCCTGCTCTGAGAGCGGCTCAGGTGTGCAGAAACGGAACCTCTGTCCTGAGAGCGGCTCAGGTGTGCAGAAATGAAGCCCTGCTCTAGGAGCGGCTCAGGTGTGCAGAATCGGAAGCCCTGCTCTAGGAGCGGCTCAGGTGTGCAGAAATGGACCCCTGCTCTGAGAGCGGCTCAGGTGTGCAGAAACGGACCCCTGCTCTGAGAGCGGCTCAGGTGTGCAGAAACGGAACCCCTGCTCTGAGAGCGGCTCAGGTGTGCAGAAACAGAACCCCTGCTCTCAGAGCGGCTCAGGTGTGCAGTGCAGAAACGGAACCCCTGCTCTAAGAGCGGCTCAGGTGTGCAGAAATGGACCCCTGCTCTTAGAGCGGCTCAGGTGTGCAGAGACGGAACCCTACTCTGAGAGCCGCTCAGGTGTGCAGAAACGGAACCCCGCTCTGAGAGCGGCTCAGGATTGCAGAGACGGAACCCCGCTCTGAGAGCGGCTCAGGTTTGCAGAAACGGAACCCCGGCTCTGAGAGCGGCTCAGGTGTGCAGAAACGGAACCCCTGCTCTGAGAGCGGCTCAGGTGTGCAGAAACGGAAGCCCTGCTCTAGGAGCGGCTCAGGTGTGCAGAAACGGAAGCCGTGCTCTAGGAGCGGCTCAGGTGTGCAGAAATGGACCCCTGCTCTGAGAGCGACTCAGGTGTGCAGAAACGGAAGCCCTGCTCTAGGAGCGGCTCAGGTGTGCAGAAATGGACCCCTGCTCTGAGAGCGGCTCAGGTGTGCAGAAACGGACCCCTGCTCTGAGAGCGGCTCAGGTGTGCAGAAACGGAACCCCTGTTCTGAGAGCGGCTCAGGTGTGCAGAAACGGAAGCCCTGCTCTAGGAGCGGCTCAGGTGTGCAGAAATGGACCCCTGCTGTGAGAGCGACTCAGGTGTGCAGAAACGGAAGCCTTGCTCTAAGAGCGGCTCAGGTGTGCAGAAATGGACCCCTGCTCTGAGAGCGGCTCAGGTGTGCAGAAACGGACCCCTGCTCTGAGAGCGGCTCAGGTGTGCAGAAACGGAACCCCTGTCCTGAGAGCGGCTCAGGTGTGCAGGTACGGACCCCTGCTCTGAGAGCGGTTCAGGTGTGCAGAAAGGGACCCCTGCTCTGAGAGCGGCTCAGGTGTGCAGAAACGGAACCCCTGCTCTGAGAGCGGCTCAGGTGGGCAGAAACGGAACCCCTGCTCTGAGAGCGGCTCAGGTGTGCCGAAACGGACCCCTGCTCTGAGAGCGGCTCAGGTGTGCAGAAACGTACCCATGCTCTGCTCAAGTGTGCAGAAATGGAACCCCTGCTCTGAGAGCAGCTCAGGTGTGCAGAAAAGGAACCCCTGCTCTGAGAGCGGCTCATGTGTGCAGGAACGGACCCCTGCTCTGAGAGCGACTCAGGTGTGCAGAAACTGAACCCCTGCTCTGAGAGCGGCTCAGGTGTGCAGAGACGGACCCCTGCTCTGAGAGCCGGTCAGGTGTGCAGAAACGGACCCCCGCTCTGAGAGCGGCTCGGGTGTGCAGAGACGGAACCCCTGCTCTGAGAGCGGCTCAGGTGTGCAGAGACGGAACCCCGCTCTGAGAGCGGCTCAGGTGTGCAGAAACGGACCCCTGCTCTGAGAGCGGCTCAGGTGTGCAGGAACGGAAGCCCTGCTCTGAGAGCGGCTCAGGTGTGCAGGAACGGAACCCCTGTCCTGAGAGCGGCTCAGATGTGCAGAAACGGAAGCCCTGCTCTAAGAGCGGCTCAGGTGTGCAGAAACTGACCCCTGCTCTGAGAGCGGCTCAGGTGTGCAGAAACGGACCCCTGCTCTGAGAGCGGCTCAGGTGTGCAGAAACGGAACCCCTGCTCTGAGAGCGGCTCAGGTGTGCAGTGCAGAAACGGAACCCCTGCTCTAAGAGCGGCTCAGGTGTGCAGAAATGGACCCCTGCTCTGAGAGCGGCTCAGGTGTGCAGAGACGGAACCCTGCTCTGAGAGCCGCTCAGGTGTGCAGAAACGGAACCCCGCTCGGAGAGCGGCTCAGGTGTGCAGGTACGGACCCCTGCTCTGAGAGCGGCTCAGGTGTGCAGAAACGGACCCCTGCTCTGAGAGCGGCTCAGGTGTGCAGAAACGGAACCCCTGCTCTGAGAGCGGCTCAGGTGGGCAGAAACGGAACCCCTGCTCTGAGAGCGGCTCAGGTGTGCAGTGCAGAAACGGAACCCCTGCTCTGAGAGCGGCTCAGGTGTGCCGAAACGGACCCCTGCTCTGAGAGCGGCTCAGGTGTGCAGAAACGTACCCATGCTCTGCTCAAGTGTGCAGAAATGGAACCCCTGCTCTGAGAGCAGCTCAGGTGTGCAGAAAAGGAACCCCGCTCTGAGAGCGGCTCAGGTGTGCAGAGACGGAACCCCTGCTCTGAGAGCAGCTCAGGTGTGCAGAAACGGAACCCTACTCTGAGAGCCGCTCAGGTGTGCAGAAACGGAACCCCGCTCTGAGAGCGGCTCAGGATTGCAGAGACGGAACCCCGCTCTGAGAGCGGCTCAGGTTTGCAGAAACGGAACCCCGGCTCTGAGAGCGGCTCAGGTGTGCAGAAACGGAACCCCTGCTCTGAGAGCGGCTCAGGTGTGCAGAAACGGAAGCCCTGCTCTAGGAGCGGCTCAGGTGTGCAGAAACGGAAGCCGTGCTCTAGGAGCGGCTCAGGTGTGCAGAAATGGACCCCTGCTCTGAGAGCGACTCAGGTGTGCAGAAACGGAAGCCCTGCTCTAGGAGCGGCTCAGGTGTGCAGAAATGGACCCCTGCTCTGAGAGCGGCTCAGGTGTGCAGAAACGGACCCCTGCTCTGAGAGCGGCTCAGGTGTGCAGAAACGGAACCCCTGTTCTGAGAGCGGCTCAGGTGTGCAGAAACGGAAGCCCTGCTCTAGGAGCGGCTCAGGTGTGCAGAAATGGACCCCTGCTGTGAGAGCGACTCAGGTGTGCAGAAACGGAAGCCTTGCTCTAAGAGCGGCTCAGGTGTGCAGAAATGGACCCCTGCTCTGAGAGCGGCTCAGGTGTGCAGAAACGGACCCCTGCTCTGAGAGCGGCTCAGGTGTGCAGAAACGGAACCCCTGTCCTGAGAGCGGCTCAGGTGTGCAGGTACGGACCCCTGCTCTGAGAGCGGTTCAGGTGTGCAGAAAGGGACCCCTGCTCTGAGAGCGCCTCAGGTGTGCAGAAACGGAACCCCTGCTATGAGAGCGGCTCAGGTGGGCAGAAACGGAACCCCTGCTCTGAGAGCGGCTCAGGTGTGCCGAAACGGACCCCTGCTCTGAGAGCGGCTCAGGTGTGCAGAAACGTACCCATGCTCTGCTCAAGTGTGCAGAAATGGAACCCCTGCTCTGAGAGCAGCTCAGGTGTGCAGAAAAGGAACCCCTGCTCTGAGAGCGGCTCAGGTGTGCAGGAACGGACCCCTGCTCTGAGAGCGACTCAGGTGTGCAGAAACTGAACCCCTGCTCTGAGAGCGGCTCAGGTGTGCAGAGATGGACCCCTGCTCTGAGAGCCGGTCAGGTGTGCAGAAACGGACCCCCGCTCTGAGAGCGGCTCGGGTGTGCAGAGACGGAACCCCTGCTCTGAGAGCGGCTCAGGTGTGCAGAGACGGAACCCCGCTCTGAGAGCGGCTCAGGTGTGCAGAAACGGACCCCTGCTCTGAGAGCGGCTCAGGTGTGCAGGAACGGAAGCCCTGCTCTGAGAGCGGCTCAGGTGTGCAGGAACGGAACCCCTGTCCTGAGAGCGGCTCAGATGTGCAGAAACGGAAGCCCTGCTCTAAGAGCGGCTCAGGTGTGCAGAAACTGACCCCTGCTCTGAGAGCGGCTCAGGTGTGCAGAAACGGACCCCTGCTCTGAGAGCGGCTCAGGTGTGCAGAAACGGAACCCCTGCTCTGAGAGCGGCTCAGGTGTGCAGTGCAGAAACGGAACCCCTGCTCTAAGAGCGGCTCAGGTGTGCAGAAATGGACCCCTGCTCTGAGAGCGGCTCAGGTGTGCAGAGACGGAACCCTGCTCTGAGAGCCGCTCAGGTGTGCAGAAACGGAACCCCGCTCTGAGAGCGGCTCAGGTGTGCAGGTACGGACCCCTGCTCTGAGAGCGGCTCAGGTGTGCAGAAACGGACCCCTGCTCTGAGAGCGCCTCAGGTGTGCAGAAACGGAACCCCTGCTCTGAGAGCGGCTCAGGTGGGCAGAAACGGAACCCCTGCTCTGAGAGCGGCTCAGGTGTGCAGTGCAGAAACGGAACCCCTGCTCTGAGAGCGGCTCAGGTGTGCCGAAACGGACCCCTGCTCTGAGAGCGGCTCAGGTGTGCAGAAACGTACCCATGCTCTGCTCAAGTGTGCAGAAATGGAACCCCTGCTCTGAGAGCAGCTCAGGTGTGCAGAAAAGGAACCCCGCTCTGAGAGCGGCTCAGGTGTGCAGAGACGGAACCCCTGCTCTGAGAGCAGCTCAGGTGTGCAGAAACGGAAGCCCTGCTCTGAGAGCGGCTCAGGTGTGCAGAAACGGAACCCCGCTCTGAGAGCGGCTCAGGTGTGCAGAAACGGAACCCCTGTCCTGAGAGCGGCTCAGGTGTGCAGAAACGGAAGCCCTGCTCTGAGAGCGGCTCAGGTGTGCAGTGCAGAAACGGAACCCCTGCTCTGAGAGCGGCTCAGGTGTGCAGTGCAGAAACGGAACCCCTGCTCTAAGAGCGGCTCAGGTGTGCAGTGCAGAGACGGAACCCTGCTCTGAGAGCCGCTCAGGTGTGCAGAAACGGACCCCTGCTCTGAGAGCGGCTCAGGTGTGCAGTGCAGAAATGGAACCCCTGCTCTGAGAGCGGCTCAGGTGTGCAGTGCAGAAACGGAACCCCTGCTCTGAGAGCGGCTCAGGTGTGCAGTGCAGAAACGGAACCCCTGCTCTGAGAGCGGCTCAGGTGTGCAGAAACGTACCCATGCTCTGCTCAAGTGTGCAGAAATGGAACCCCTGCTCTGAGAGCAGCTCAGGTGTGCAGAAAAGGAACCCCTGCTCTGAGAGCGGCTCAGGTGTGCAGGAACGGACCCCTGCTCTGAGAGCGACTCAGGTGTGCAGAAACGGAACCCCTGCTCTGAGAGCGGCTCAGGTGTGCAGAGACGGACCCCTGCTCTGAGAGCCGCTCAGGTGTGCTGAAACGGACTCCCCGTTCTGAGAGCGGCTCGGGTGTGCAGAGACGGAACCCCTGCTCTGAGAGCGGCTCAGGTGTGCAGAGACGGAACCCCGCTCTGAGAGCGGCTCAGGTGTGCAGAAACGGACCCCTGCTCTGAGAGCGGCTCAGGTGTGCAGGAACGAAAGCCCTGCTCTGAGAGCGGCTCAGGTGTGCAGGAACGGAACCCCTGTCCTGAGAGCGGCTCAGGTGTGCAGAAACGGAAGCCCTGCTCTAAGAGCGGCTCAGGTGTGCAGAAACGGACCCCTGCTCTGAGAGCTGCTCAGGTGTGCAGGAACGGACCCCTGCTCTGAGAGCGGCTCAGGTATGCAGAAACGGACCCCTGCTCTGAGAGCGGCTCAGGTGTGCAGGAACGGACCCCTGCTCTGAGAGCGGCTCAGGTGTGCAGAAACGGAACCCTGCTCTGAGAGCCGCTCAGCCGGGTGGGCCTTTGTAACTTCGGGGTCCCTGCGGTGGTTTGCCTCCGAGCACACTACTTAGAAAGTCACTGCTGAACGACAACTTCCTGTAGGCTTGTGACCTCGGTGAGAGCGAGCACTGCTTCGCTGCAGTGATGTGAGGGCCCTTGAGTGCTCTGGCCAGGGCCCTTGAGTGCTCTCGCCAATCTTGAGCCCTTTGCAGGAGTAGAATCGTTCAATTGTTTTCAAAATATTTTTTAACACAGTCACTAAAGACTATTACAACGTTTATAACATAAAAAACAAAAAATATTACAATACATAAATAGTTTGAACACCAAGCTGCGTAAACCTCTCTCCCGTGTCTCAATCTGTGGATACACAATTCAGATCTGAACGAGTCAAGTAAAGCACCAGCCTGAGGCTTTTTCGAAGTAAGATAAGTATTGGACTCATAAAAAAATGCTCTGTAAAATTCTGAGCTGTAATTAAACCATTTCAACTGCTTTGGTCACTGATGCGGCAGCGAGATGGAGTCAACTTAAAAGGGTTTGTTTGTTGCTATGGTCTGCTATGAAAGTTATTCCACCAGCTTCATGTTTCCCAAAACATTCATAATAAAAGTACATATATACATGCACCTACACTGGAGCTGTTGGGCTAGCCCTCTTCTCTCTTTGGCTACTTCAGGGATCACTCACACTTCAAAATTTGCGAACATACGTGACAAGAATTTTCAATTCTATTAAGGACACGGAGGCGAGGATTATGCTTCTCATTTCTTTACTAGAAATTTGCTCAGCAGCCAATCATATTACCATAAATAAAACTAAAACTACAATACCCATGAACCCACTGGGTACGACGTAATAACCATAGAGTATGTTCGTATAAAAGGTCAGCAAGAGAATACCACATCCTCTTTCTTTGGTAGTTAGAGCAGTCAGAAGAAGAAAATAATGCAACAACTGGAAAGAGCTTGGAAGAAACAATCGGAGCTCGAACACTGCAACAGGAGACCAACAGGTTGGAACAGCTGACTTGATGCTTGAATCGACATCTCAAAACCGGAACCAGCAGGTATCCAAAAGATAATCCAAGAAAAAATAAAGGAACGCAACTCACTTCGGATCAGAACCTGAAAAAGATATAAAGTCGTAATATACCATTCCGAAATGAAAGAAAAAAGGTATAGATACTTAGGGAGGGAAGAGAAAAACAAGGAATTCATCCAAATATATCATAACAATACACAAGAAATATATAATTGAAAATTACCATATGCAAAGATACATGTGCAAAATTACATGACAGAAAAAATGGGTGGGATAATCCTCGCCTCCGTGTCCTTAATAGAATTGAAAATTCTTGTCAAGTATGTTCGCAAATTTTGAATTCTATGTCAGGACCGGAGGCTCCGATTATGCTTGTTCAAAACTGAGCCACCACAACAGAAGCAATATCCAGAATAGGTTTATAATAAAAGGTTTTAAACATAGAGTCAGTTGACCAATCAGCTGCTTTCATAATATCTATTAAGGTCACACCCATAGAAAAAGCCTTGGAAGCCATTGCTCCACGAGTTGAATGTGCACCAAATGTTGTAACATCAATACCTGCTTCACCTTTTACCTGGTTTCTCCGCCCCCAGTTAGTTCGTGGTTATTTAATGGCTGCAATTCTATAGCCCCTGCGACGCCCCTCACGGGGGGTTTAGTCCTACTGCATGGCACCCCTGCGGCGAGGCGATCATGGTGCGCTCTAGTAGGGTGCACCCAGAGGCTGGGCCCGGGCACGCATCTGCGGCCCCACTCAGGACAGCGACGAACGGCTTGAGGGGCCAGAAGGCTGCAAGATCGTAAGGACTGTGCATGGGTGCACTCGAAATGTAAACCTATGTGATAATGGCGATATCGCCTGTGCCCGCGTGTTATACTATATATAAATGCCAATAAAGAAAGTTTTCCAAAAAAAAAAAATCAATACCTGCTTCACCCATGAGCCATCTGACCCATCTAGCTAAAGTAGCCGGGGTCACAGGGCGAAAGGGTTTTTGCAACGCAATCAACAATTGACCATGCATATCTTGTCGAAATTGAGCAGTACTTACCTCATAATCCTTAATACATTGCACTACACAGAGTTTTGGATTATTGGGAAAACTTGGGTAAGTGACTGAGGCAGTATTACACTTAGTACGTCTGGAAATGGAAAAAGTAACTCCTTCAGGAGAAAAAGTACGACCTGCAAGATCTAGCGCGCGAATATCAGAAACACGTTTGCAAGAGACTAGACATAACAACATAGTTAACTTTGCCGATAATTGCTTGCGGGATAAAGAGTCGTTGGAGGGCCAATCCTCCAAAAAACGTAAGACAATAGACACATCCCATAAAGCAACATATTTTGGACAAGGAGGTTTAACCAATCTGATACCCCTGAGTAATTTGGAAACCAAAGGATGTTCACCTGCAGGTTTACTATTAATAGGAATATGCCCCGCAGAGATGGCCGAACGGAAATTGTTGACAGTCCGATATGCAAGACCTGAGGAGGCAATAGAAGCTAAAAAATGTACAATCAAAGTGACATCTGCTGAAGAGGGATCCACTTCCCGTTGAGCGCACCAATCACACCAACGTTTCCATGCTGCGGCATAACGTTTGTGTGTGTTGGGAGACCACGCTTTGTTGATAAATCTGGAAGCGTCTCGCGAAAGGCCTGAGATCTGCCAGCGATCCCAGAAACCCGCCATGCCACCAGAAAGAGTTGACCCGACTCTATTAGAGGATGAGAATTGTTGAGCGAATCCAATAACAGATTCCACAATTGGGGAAGAAGAACTGGCACTGCACAAGACAGCTGCAGGAGAACAGGGAACCAAGCCTGAGCCCTCCAGAGAGGGGTGATCAGAATCAACTCCGTCTGATAGAATTTCATGCGTGCCAGAACCCTGGATATCATGACAAATGGGGGAAAGGCATAACACAGCAGAGACGGCCATGTCTGGAGAAATGCATCCATAGCTAGAGCCTCCGGATCCGGACACCAACTGAAAAACCGAGGAAGTTGAGTGTTGAGGCGAGAGGCAAAAAGATCGATCTGGCAGGGGCCCCACATTCGAGACAGGGATCTGAACACCCGAGGGTGAAGTCTCCAGTCGCTGAAATCCCGAAGATGCCGAGAATTCCAGTCGGCTACCAGATCGCTGTGGCCCGGCAGGTACTCCGCAATCACCGTGATGTTTCTCTGAAGACAGAAGTGCCAAAAGTCCTTGGCAATCTCTGCCAGAATCTTGGAACGTGTCCCCCCTAACTTGTTGACATATCGAACCGCTGAGACATTGTCCATGCGCAGGAGGATGCAACAATTCGTCATGCGTGGAGACAGACAACAGATCGCAAACGACCCCGCCAGAAGCTCCAGACAATTGATATGGAGAGATAATTCCTCCGAAGACCACCAGCCTCTCGTGGACATTGGACCACAACGGGCTCCCCATCCCCACCGACTGGCGTCGGATTCGATCACCACCTCCGGGGACACTCCGAATAGGGCTCTGCCATTCCAGGACTCCATGTGTTCCAACCACCACAACATCTCCCACCTCGCGTCCTCTGAAAGAGGAATCTGATCTGAGTATTGGAGGCCTTTCTGGAGATGACGGATTTTGAGTCGCTGAAGTGCCCGATAATGGAGGGGACCCGGGAAGATGGCCTGAATTGAAGAAGCTAACAGACCGACAATCCGAGCTATAGACCTCAATGACACAAGCTGTTTGTGTAAAATCAATCTCAACTCCCGTTTGATCGTCCTGATCTTCTGAAGAGGCAAGAACAGTTGGCAAGAGAGGGAATTGATCAGAAAACCCAGAAATTCTATCGACTGCGAAGGGCGGAAAAGAGACTTCTGAGGATTCACTAGAAATCCGAGTGACTGTAATAGATCTATTGCCCATTCCAAATGGAGCATTAACAGACGTGGACAGTGAGCCATGATAAGAATGTCGTCCAGATAAATTATCAGACGAACTCCCCGAGATCGCAGGGACTCCACCACAGGCCTCAGAAGCTTCGTGAAGCACCAGGGTGCTGACGAGAGGCCGAACGGGAGAACCCTGAACTCGTACCAGACACCCTGCCATTGGAATTGGAGAAACCGGCGATGAGGACCGTAAATGGGAATCGACAAATACGCATCCTTCAGATCGAGACGAACCATCCAGTCCCCTTCCTGAAGAAGATTCCTCAAAAGATGGATGCCCTCCATCTTGAAGTGGCGATAGACAATCCAGCCGTTGAACTCTTTCAGGTTGAGAACTAACCTGGAACCGCCTCCTTTTTTCTGAACTAAAAAGACGTGGCTGGAAAAACCCTGAGGATGAGGAGAAGACCGAACAACCGCCCCTTTTCTCAGAAGGGAGTCTATTTCTGTGGAAATAATCGCCTGATCGTGAAGGGAAAAAACCAAGGGAGAAGGAGGGAAAGGTTGACTTGGGCAACTGAAAAACTCTATTCTGAAACCCTTGACCGTCTCCAGCACCCATGCATCGCTGGAGATCAACAGCCAATTGGGAAGAAAAAACTGAATTCTGCCCCCCAACATGACCTCCGAAGCAGAGATCAAACCCACCTGAAGCGGAGGAATCGTGATGTCCTCCTTGATTACCGCCGGCACGTCCTTTCCGGAATTGGTGGCGACCTCTACGGGAAGGGTAGAAGGAAGGCTTGTTGTTGGAGTAGTTGGGGTCTTGACCTCCTCCACGGTGGGACTGGAAACCATGCTGGTTAGACTGGTTATAACCGCGGCCGAACGATCGTCCCCTATATCGTCCGGCCCTTCCAAAAACCGGGCGAAAAGCCCGTCTAATAGAAGCTTGAGCCTTATCAAGACATCTAAAAGTGGCCACAAATTTAGTGAGTTCTTTAAGGAAAGACTGGCCAAACAATAATCCCTGTGCCAAAGGACCGGTGTTAGAAAGGATAGACGGACCGGGAGGGTCGGCCGGGGTCAGGAGGAGAGGTCTCCGGGGAGAGCCGTCTCCAGCGATCGTACAGACAAGTAACTTCCCCCCCACAGACAGATACCACACACGGATAAGGTTCAGTGGTCTTTATAAGCACTTCTTAAGGTACGGTTGAATGGTACAAGGAGGTCTGGACTCAGGGGTCCCCTCGATTCAAGTCTCTCAAAGCAGGGTAAGGGGTAGCGGGACAGTCTGTCTACCAGTCAGGTAGTTTGGATGAGATGATGATTAGCTCACAATCCTCGAGCTTAGTTGGTACGGGCCGCGGCAGCGCCAGCAGGTCCCGGAAAGATGGTCGATGTACGGTCCGCGGCAGCGCCAGCAGGTCCCGGTGAGGATGGTCGTTACAACGGGCCGCGGCAGCGCCAGCAGGTCCCGGAAAGGTGGTCGATGTATGGTCCGCGGCAGCGCCAGCAGGTCCCGGTGAGGATGGTCGTTACAACGGGCCGCGGCAGCGCCAGCAGGTCCCGACGAGGATGGATGTTGTAGAAGGCCGCGGCAGCGCCAGCAGGCAGGACGATGGTTCACAAGAGCGGGCTACGGCAGCGCCAGTAGTCCGTCAAGGCTGAGTTCTCTCGGTGTCTCTCGACTCCAGGATACAACTGCCTTCCTGCTCCGGAGTTGCCCCAGTTATAGGGCAGGCGCCCTTTGATGTCCGGACCCTCGCACTTGGAGGTCGGAGGGCCCGGGATGAAGGTGTCCAGACACCCAGCAGGGGGTGGAGCCAGCGCCTGGGGGAGCTGGAGGCGATCGGCACCTGGCGGGGGAAGAGCTCTTGACACTTCGTCCTCCCATTGACCTGCCAAGTGGTCCGCTCACCTCCCGGGTGGATGGTGGTGCCGGGATGTCGGGGCCGGCCAGGCCCGGGGTTAGGGTCGGGGCGAGGCCACGCGGCCTCGTGGTGCAGGGCCCAAGATGGCGGCTTGAACCGGCCGGGGGAGCCGGTGGGGCTGGGCCCCGTGATGAGTAGAGGTCCGAGGGCAGAAGATCCGTCGGGAGACGGGGTACAGGTGCTTTTCGTGGATTATGCCTGGTGGGCCGGAGCTCGGGCCCTGTCGTGCGGGGAGGGAGCAAGCCCTTCGTGTGGCCTGTCCAACATGCGTCCCCCCCAGCTGAAGGCGGGGAGAGTCACCCATCTCCTTGGGGACTCTCTTCGTCGAGGCGGAAAAAGCGGGACAGGCCATCCGCGTTGGCGTGGTCTTGGCCTGGTCGGTGCTCCACAGTGAAGTCCATTCCCTGCAGGGAAATGGACCAGCGCAAGAGTTTTGGGTTCTCCCCCCGCATCTGCATCAGCCACTGCAGGGGTCGATGGTCGGTTTGTACCCGGAAGTGGGTACCGAAGAGATAGGGCCGGAGCTTTTTGAGGGCCCACACCACTGCGAAGGCCTCCCTCTCGATGGTGCACCAGCGCTGTTCTCGGGCCAGGAGACGTCGACTGATGAAGGCCACCGGCTGGTCATGACCTTCGGGGTTTAACTGAGAAAGGACGGCTCCGATGCCGTGGTCGGAGGCGTCGGTCTGTACCACGAATTCCCGACCGTAATCGGGGGCCTGGAGCACAGGGGCGGTGCACAGGGCGTCCTTCAGCTTCTCGAAGGCCGCTTGACAATCGGGGGTCCAGTTAATCCGCTTCGGTTGGTTCTTGGACGTGAGACCCGTGAGGGGCCCCACGATGCTGCCGTAGTCCTTCACGAACCGCCGGTAGTAGCCGGTGAGCCCCAAGAAGGCTCGGACCTCGGTCTGGGTGACGGGGGGCTGCCAGGACTGGATGGCAGCAATCTTAAGTTGTAGCGGGGCCACCAGCCCGCTTCCCACTTGGTGCCCAAGGTAGGTCACAGACCCTTGGCCAATTTGGCACTTGCCGGCCTTAATTGTGAGGCCGGCCCGCTGGAGGGCCTGTAGGACCTCTTGGAGGTGACGGAGGTGGTCGGGCCAGTGGCGGCTGTATACAGCGATATCGTCCAGGTAGGCAGCGCTGAACTCTTCGAGCCCCGCCAAGACCTGGTTCACGAGGCGTTGAAACGTGGCGGGGGCATTCTTCATGCCGAAGGGCATGACCTTGAATTGGTAGTGGCCATCGGGGGTAGAGAAGGCTGACCGTTCCTGAGCCCTGGGTGTGATGCCGATCTGCCAGTAGCCCGCTGTTAGGTCGAAGATACTGAGGTAGCGGGCGGCCCCCAGCCGGTCGATCAGCTCGTCTGCTCGGGGGATCGGATGAGCGTCGGTCCGGGTGACAGCGTTCAAGCCCCGGTAGTCGACGCAGAATCTCAGTTCAGGTGCGGTGCCGGGGGCAGCGGCTTTGGGGACCAATACAACCGGACTGGCCCAGGGACTGTCCGAGGGCTCGATGACCCCGATTGTGAGCATCTTGGCCACCTCCTCCTGTATGCAGGCCCGTACCCGATCTGGTACGCGGTAGGCCCGGTGTCGGACAGGGGGACTGTCCCCGGTGTCCACGTCGTGCAAACACCAAGGGGTGACCCCGGGGGTGAGGGAGAACAGGGTAGCGAACTGCAGCAGGAGGTTCCGGCAGCCCTGGCGTTGCTCCGAAGTGAGGGCGTCAGAGAGCCGGACCCCGTCCACGGAGCCGTCATTCTCCTGAGTCTTCAGAAGATCCGGGAGGGGTTCGGAGTCTTCCTCTGCCCCACTGTCCGTAGCCATCAGGAGGCTGAGTTCTGAGCGCACAAAGTGTGGTTTGAGTCGGTTGGTGTGGAGGACCCGAAGGGGGTTCCGGGAGGTCCCCAGGTCGATGAGGTAAGTGACGGGGCTTTTGCGCTCGACCACTTTGAAGGGCCCCGTCCACTTATCTTGCAAGGCACATGGTTCGGTGGGGGACATCACCCATACTTGTTGTCCAGGCTCGAACTCAACGGAGGAGGCATTGTGATCATACCACTTCTTCATGTCCTCCTGGCTGGCCTCGAGGTTCGCCTTGGCCATCTCTCTGAAGCGCCGGGTCTGATTGCGTAGGGCCAGGAGGTATTTGAAGACGTCTGGAGGGGTCTTTAGGGGGGCCATCTCCCAACCTTCTTTGACTAGGCTGAGGGGCCCTCGCACAGGGTGCCCGTACAGGAGTTCGAAAGGGCTAAAACCGAGGGACTTCTGGGGAACTTCGCGGTAGGGAAGAGGAGGCACGGGAGTAGTACATCCCACTGGCGACGGAGGGGCTCTTCCAATCCCCCAATCATCCCCTTGAGGGTGCGGTTAAAACGCTCCACTAGTCCGTTCCCTTGGGGGTGATAGGGGGTCGTGAATCTGTAGGTGACCCCGCATTGTTGCCAGAGGGACTTCATGTATTTGGATATAAAGTTCGTGCCTCGGTCGCTGACGACTTCTCGGGGGAAGCCTACCCGGGAGAAGATCCCCATTAGGGCCCGGCCAACCACCGGAGCTGTCACGGTCCGTAGGGGCACCGCCTCGGGGTAGCGGGTGGCATGGTCCACCAGTACTAAGATGAACCTGTGTCCTTGTGCCGTGCGGGGGTCCAGAGGCCCCACGATGTCTATCCCCACCCTCTCGAACGGGGTGGTGACCACAGGGAAGGGTTGCAGAGGGGCTTTCAGCTTCCGACCACTCTTCCCGCTGGCTTGGCATGTGGGGCAAGATCGGCAGTGGTTCAGGACGTCGTTCCTCATCTTCGGCCAGAAAAAGTGGGTCACTAGGCGGCTGTACGTTTTATCTTGGCCCAGGTGTCCAGCCAGGGGGACATCGTGGGCCAGGTTGAGCAGAAAGTCTCTGAAGCGGAGAGGTACCACCAGTACTCGACCGGCCCCCAGCTCGGCGATTCTTTGCTCGCTGTATAGCAGGTCGTTATCCCAGTAGACCCAGTGAGTTCCGGTGGAGTCCCCTGCGTTCTGGGCGCTGGCTTGTTGGCGGAGTCCCTCGAGGGAGGGACAGGTCTTTTGTTCCTGGCGGAACTGTGCTTGGGTGGGCCCCCCCTCTTGACGCCACTGAGCCAGGTCAGGAAGGTCCTGGGGTTGCGCGTCCCCTTCGGCCGTCGGGTCTGGGAGGCTGGCCTCGTCGTTGTCTTCTACTGGGGCGACTGGGGGCGGAGGTGCTGGCCATTCTGGTTCTTCTGATCGAGGGACGGCACGGGCGGCCATGGACCGGGTGGTTATGCAGGCCCAGTCCGGGAGGCCCAGCATCCCCAGGTGCTCTCTTCTCTCAACGGTGGCCCACGGGGAACTCTCGAGGTCATTCCCCAGGAGGCAGTCCACGGGGGCATCGTCCCGGACCGTCACCTTCAACAGGCCGGAGACCCCTCCCCATTCGAATGGAACGCAGGCCATTTGACACATACTTTCAGAGTTGTCTGCCGAGCGGACGGGGCAGAGAATGTTCGGCAGGATCTGCTCGGGCTTCACCAGGTGACAGCGGACGGCCGTCACACTGGCGCCTGTGTCACGCAAGGCCTCGGCTCGCTGTCCATTAATGGTCACCCACTGACCGTATTTCCTGGTGTTAGCGGGTAGGGGAGCCCGCGGGACCATGTCTCTTCCCCCTAAGCACGCCAGGACCATGGCGGCCGGTTCCCACTCTTGCTGGGCCGGCTCATACTCCTCTGGTTCCTCCAATGATCGCTCTTCCCCCAGGGCGGCGGCAGCTACCTGGCGGGGCTTGGGTGTTTGGTTCTGCGGGCAGCTCGGGTCATTGGCGTAGTGGCCGACTCGCTGGCATCGGTGGCACGTGACGTTGGCTCGGACCCCAGGACGCCACGGGGGGTTGCCCCGACCGGCCGGAGCCGGGGTGCTGGCCACGGGTGTTGCGGGCAAGGCGTCTCTCCCTCGCCCCTGGCCCCCTCCTCCTCCCCGAGGACGGTGCTGGCCTTGGTTGTTTCTGTTCTGTTCGTGTGGCCCCCTCCGGCCCACTCGGGTGCTTTCCCATCGGTCAGCTTCGGCGGCGAGCTGCCGGGGGTCAGTCAGCTTACTGTCGAGGAGGTGCTGCCTGAGCTCGACGAAGCAGTTGTTCGACAGGTGCTCCCATACCATCAGGTTAAAGAGTTGTTCGTAGGTGGTGACCTGGCTCCCCTTTATCCAACCCTCGAAGGCACGGCTGAAATAGTTCACGTATTCTACCCAAGTTGTACCTGGGATCCGGGTGCAATCTCTGAACCTCTGGCGGTACATCTCGGGTGTGAGGCCGTAGCGGGTGAGGAGGGCAGCCTTCATGTGGTCGTAGGACGACATTTGGTGATCTGGGAGCTGCAGTAGGGCATCGCGACCCTCGTTGATAAACCTCCCCCAGAGTCCGGCTCCCCAATCACTCCGGTCGATCCGGTGGGAGGTCATGGCGATCTCGTAGGCTTTAAACCACTGTTGTATGTCGTCTTCTCGGACATACTCGCGGACAACATCCTTGGGGATGTGGACTTTTTTCTCGATTGGCCCCGGGGTGTGTGGTCGCTCAGGCACCCCCAGTTCTTTATTCTGTTTCCGAAGTTCTATTTCCGCCAGTTTGCGCTCGTGCTCGAGCGTTATTTTTTTCTCCTCCAGCTCTCTCTGTCTCTGCTTCTCTTCTCGTTCATCTCGGAGCCGCATGTGCTCGAGGTTGAGTTTCTGTTCAGCTAACTTGAGTTCCCCATCCATCTTGAGTCGTGCCATTTCCAACTCGTGCAATCTGGTTCTTTCTCTTTCTCGGATCTCCTCCTGCGAGAGGCCCGTTCCCCGCTCCTCGGGAGCCGTGGCGTTCCCCTCTGGTGTGATGCTGCTTTGGTCGGAGGGTCCGGCGACCCCAGTTTCTGTCCACGACTCTAGGGCGTGCTTTAGATCATCTTTGGTACTCAGGCCGGTGGTAGCAATGCCAAGTTCTATGCAGAATTGTCTCAGTTCGCGGTGGTTGTATTCTTCTAATTTATCCATTTGGAATTTCTCGGTGGAGTTGCTATCTTTGGCTGACATCGTGTTGTTGTCGTGGGGTGAGCTACTCTCTGTACGATTACGCGTTGATTCGGATCCCGCCGCTGGCCACCAATGTTAGAAAGGATAGACGGACCGGGAGGGTCGGCCGGGGTCAGGAGGAGAGGTCTCCGGGGAGAGCCGTCTCCAGCGATCGTACAGACAAGTAACTTCCCCCCCACAGACAGATACCACACACGGATAAGGTTCAGTGGTCTTTATAAGCACTTCTTAAGGTACGGTTGAATGGTACAAGGAGGTCTGGACTCAGGGGTCCCCTCGATTCAAGTCTCTCAAAGCAGGGTAAGGGGTAGCGGGACAGTCTGTCTACCAGTCAGGTAGTTTGGATGAGATGATGATTAGCTCACAATCCTCGAGCTTAGTTGGTACGGGCCGCGGCAGCGCCAGCAGGTCCCGGAAAGATGGTCGATGTACGGTCCGCGGCAGCGCCAGCAGGTCCCGGTGAGGATGGTCGTTACAACGGGCCGCGGCAGCGCCAGCAGGTCCCGGAAAGGTGGTCGATGTACGGTCCGCGGCAGCGCCAGCAGGTCCCGGTGAGGATGGTCGTTACAACGGGCCGCGGCAGCGCCAGCAGGTCCCGACGAGGATGGATGTTGTAGAAGGCCGCGGCAGCGCCAGCAGGCAGGACGATGGTTCACAAGAGCGGGCTACGGCAGCGCCAGTAGTCCGTCAAGGCTGAGTTCTCTCGGTGTCTCTCGACTCCAGGATACAACTGCCTTCCTGCTCCGGAGTTGCCCCAGTTATAGGGCAGGCGCCCTTTGATGTCCGGACCCTCGCACTTGGAGGTCGGAGGGCCCGGGATGAAGGTGTCCAGACACCCAGCAGGGGGTGGAGCCAGCGCCTGGGGGAGCTGGAGGCGATCGGCACCTGGCGGGGGAAGAGCTCTTGACACTTCGTCCTCCCATTGACCTGCCAAGTGGTCCGCTCACCTCCCGGGTGGATGGTGGTGCCGGGATGTCGGGGCCGGCCAGGCCCGGGGTTAGGGTCGGGGCGAGGCCACGCGGCCTCGTGGTGCAGGGCCCAAGATGGCGGCTTGAACCGGCCGGGGGAGCCGGTGGGGCTGGGCCCCGTGATGAGTAGAGGTCCGAGGGCAGAAGATCCGTCGGGAGACGGGGTACAGGTGCTTTTCGTGGATTATGCCTGGTGGGCCGGAGCTCGGGCCCTGTCGTGCGGGGAGGGAGCAAGCCCTTCGTGTGGCCTGTCCAACAACCGGATTCAGTTGATAAATCTGGAAGCGTCTCGCGAAAGGCCTGAGATCTGCCAGCGATCCCAGAAACCCGCCATGCCACCAGAAAGAGTTGACCCGACTCTATTAGAGGATGAGAATTGTTGAGCGAATCCAATAACAGATTCCACAATTGGGGAAGAAGAACTGGCACTGCACAAGACAGCTGCAGGAGAACAGGGAACCAAGCCTGAGCCCTCCAGAGAGGGGTGATCAGAATCAACTCCGTCTGATAGAATTTCATGCGTGCCAGAACCCTGGATATCATGACAAATGGGGGAAAGGCATAACACAACAGAGACGGCCATGTCTGGAGAAATGCATCCGTAGCTAGAGCCTCCGGATCCGGACGCCAACTGAAAAACCGAGGAAGTTGAGTGTTGAGGCGAGAGGCAAAAAGATCGATCTGGCAGGGGCCCCACATTCGAGACAGGGATCTGAACACCCGAGGGTGAAGTCTCCAGTCGCTGAAATCCCGAAGATGCCGAGAATTCCAGTCGGCTACCAGATCGCTGTGGCCCGGCAGGTACTCCGCAATCACCGTGATGTTTCTCTGAAGACAGAAGTGCCAAAAGTCCTTGGCAATCTCTGCCAGAATCTTGGAACGTGTCCCCCCTAACTTGTTGACATATCGAACCGCTGAGACATTGTCCATGCGCAGGAGGATGCAACAATTCGTCATGCGTGGAGACAGACAACGGATCGCAAACGACCCCGCCAGAAGCTCCGGACAATTGATATGGAGAGATAATTCCTCCGAAGACCACCAGCCTCTCGTGGACATTGGACCGCAACGGGCTCCCCATCCCCACCGACTGGCGTCGGATTCGATCACCACCTCCGGGGACACTCCGAATAGGGCTCTGCCATTCCAGGACTCCATGTGTTCCAACCACCACAACATCTCCCACCTCGCGTCCTCTGAAAGAGGAATCTGATCTGAGTATTGGAGGCCTTTCTGGAGATGCCGGATTTTGAGTCGCTGAAGTGCCCGATAATGGAGGGGACCCGGGAAGATGGCCTGAATTGAAGAAGCTAACAGACCGACAATCCGAGCTATAGACCTCAATGACACAAGCTGTTTGTGTAAAATCAATCTCAACTCCCGTTTGATCGTCCTGATCTTCTGAAGAGGCAAGAACAGTTGGCAAGAGAGGGAATTGATCAGAAAACCCAGAAATTCTATCGACTGCGAAGGGCGTAAAAGAGACTTCTGAGGATTCACTAGAAATCCGAGTGACTGTAATAGATCTATTGCCCATTCCAAATGGAGCATTAACAGACGTGGACAGTGAGCCATGATAAGAATGTCGTCCAGATAAATCATCAGACGAACTCCCCGAGATCGCAGGGACTCCACCACAGGCCTCAGAAGCTTCGTGAAGCACCAGGGTGCTGACGAGAGGCCGAACGGGAGAACCCTGAACTCGTACCAGACACCCTGCCATTAGAATTGGAGAAACCGGCAATGAGGACCGTAAATGGGAATCGACAAATACGCATCCTTCAGATCGAGACGAACCATCCAGTCCCCTTCCTGAAGAAGATCCCTCAAAAGATGGATGCCCTCCATCTTGAAGTGGCGATAGACAATCCAGCCGTTGAACTCTTTCAGGTTGAGAACTAACCTGGAACCGCCTCCTTTTTTCTGAACTAAAAAGACGTGGCTGGAAAAACCCTGAGGATGAGGGGAAGACCGAACAACCGCCCCTTTTCTCAGAAGGGAGTCTATTTCTGTGGAAATAATCGCCTGATCGTGAAAGGAAAAAACCAAGGGAGAAGGAGGGAAAGGTTGACTTGGGCAACTGAAAAACTCTATTCTGAAACCCTTGACCGTCTCCAGCACCCATGCATCGCTGGAGATCAACAGCCAATTGGGAAGAAAAAACTGAATTCTGCCCCCCAACATGACCTCCGAAGCAGAGATCAAACCCACCTGAAGCGGAGGAATCGTGATGTCCTCCTTGATTACCGCCGGCACGTCCTTTCCGGAATTGGTGGCGACCTCTACGGGAAGGGTAGAAGGAAGGCTTGTTGTTGGAGTAGTTGGGGTCTTGACCTCCTCCATGGTGGGACTGGAAACCACGCTGGTTAGACTGGTTATAACCGCGGCCGAACGATCGTCCCCTATATCGTCCGGCCCTTCCAAAAACCGGGCGAAAAGCCCGTCTAATAGAAGCTTGAGCCTTATCAAGACATCTAAAAGTGGCCACAAATTTAGTGAGTTCTTTAAGGAAAGACTGGCCAAACAATAATCCCTGTGCCAAAGGACCGGATTCAGATGAAGAGAGTTCAGATAATTTTGGGTCCAACCTCAATAATATAGAACGTCTGCGTTCAGAAGACATGGCACAATTGGCATTACCCAATTGACAAATAGCTCTTTGAGCCCAACCAATCAGGTCATCTGGGTCAATGGCAGAGGAAGACTCCTTGGCCCGATAACCTAAATCCAAAATTTTGGTGAGAGGTCCCAGTAAATCCAATAACTTATCTTGACAAGAGCGCCATGCTCTATCAATGCCCCTTTTTGGGTCCTTGGCATATTTTTTAAGATATGTCACCATAGTGGGATCCACCTCAGGAGTGTCCGCTAATTTATCTGCCAAATCAGGCCGTGGACACTCAAATCGGAGACGGGTACGCACATCCTTGTCAAAAGGTTGACGAATGTGTGTCTGGACGTACTCCGCCACTTCCTGAGACGGGAGCCAAGAAGAAGAATTGGGATGTATGATGTCTGATGGCTCAAACGTAAGAACTTGGGGATGCGACGGCGCATCAACAAAATGCTCCTTCCGAGCCCTCTTACGAGGAGGAGGAGAGGTGACCCCATGGTCCGAGGAAGAAGAAGGAGAGGTACCGTCATCATCTGTTTGATGAGCTGGAGGGGATGAAGGCTCCTTGGGAGGCTGACCATAGGAATGCTCCGAAGAGAGGGCCTTAGCCAGCTTTACAAAATCAGACCTGTGTGGATTAGACAGTTTGGAAGATTTAGATGACCTGGAGGACTGTGATGATTTTGAAGATTTAGAGGACGTAGGCAGCCAACCCTGCTTCACTGCATATTGAGATAAATGACGCTTCAATGGTGTAATAGCGCGAACCAGCGCTTTATTCACAGACGTTTGTACACCCAAGTCAAGAGCCTCTACTAAATCCTGCTCCATAGAGCCAGAGGCGTCCTCATCCTCATAATAATAATAGTAATCATCTTCCTCAAAATATTCAGCCATGGCAGAACCTGGCGTAAATAAAGCCCACAAGAGGAAGTAATAACAACAGGAAATCTGGTATGCCAAAGCACAATAAAGGGGGAGCGGCAAAACCCCGTGGGCAAGACTAAACAAAACAGGTAAAAATAACCTGAAATATTTAAATATTTAAATGTGGAGGGAGGGCTTGCCAATTATTAAAAGCCACTCTAGGAAACGCCTATGCAAAATTATACAGCCCCAACTGAGTCAATATGCAGTAGGACGTCAATAGGGGCAAGAAAAAACAGGCTGTGGGCATGAGCAAAGGAAGCGCTGCTCTCGCGCTGAATTCCTGAGGAAAACAGTGTTTACCAACAAGGAACATGGCCGCCGCGCATGCGCGGTAAACCACCGCCTGAATTTCAAGAAGGAAAGAACTACGCAATACGCGCGTAGCCTTTCAGCCCCGTTTTTCTCCCGCTCCACTAATAATGAGGCGCGGGCGCACAGCACCCGAACCGGGGAGGCAGACACGCGCTCCCTGCAGCGGTGACACACCGGCAACAAAATGAGTGAAAACACGAGTAACTATAGCAAAGATACGCGCACAGCGCTAAAGAATGCAACGCTAAGCAGAACAGTAAAACAACAGTCGCTATGATAAAAACAGAGAAATATCTTAGAATATAAAGATAAATGCACTTAACTGGCTGCGGAGCAGCAAAGAAAGAGGATGTGGTATTCTCTTGCTGACCTTTTATACGAACATACTCTATGGTTATTACGTCGTACCCAGTGGGTTCATGGGTATTGTAGTTTTAGTTTTATTTATGGTAATATGATTGGCTGCTGAGCAAATTTCTAGTAAAGAAATGAGAAGCATAATCGGAGCCTCCGGTCCTGACATAGAATTTGCATCGGCTACTGCCTCTTTCCTCTTCATCGACTGTCGCCGCCTGCGAAGAAGAGCCCTTCTGTATCATGGAGGTGGGATTCTGTGGCTGAGCTGCTTCTTTATTTAATTTTTTCTCCAAATTATGTTTTAGACATTGCAAATGTTTGCAGAAATCAATAAACACACACTTCTAATCACACGCTTCCTGAGCCCAGGCCTATTTGCATCTGTACCCTGAACGTTTGCAAAGGAGCTCTCCCTACAGAAGCATCAATACCGATACTGCACACTTGTACATCTTTACTCTTTATACTTCCTTCTGCCATGTGTATGCCAAGGTAGTGATTTCTGACTTGTGTCCTAGCTTTATCAGTCTTCTCTAATGAAACACAGCTGATTGATTCTATCTGATAGAGACTTCTAGCCACAGATACCTTTCCTTTCAATTTCCCCACACGTCAGACTGGATCCGTACGATTTTTTGTTAGCAGTACCCCTGCGTGCTGGTAGGTGGTGTCGAACGGCTTTGCGTGTGTCACCGGCGTCATCCACAACGGAAGTGACGTCACAGTACCTATGTTTGTGCCTTTATCAGTCTTCTCTAATGAAACACAGCTGATTGATGCTATCTGATAGAGACTTCTAGCCACAGATACCTTTCCTTTCAATTTCCCCAGACGTCAGACTGGATCTGAAAGATTTTTTGTTAGCAGTACCCCTGCGTGCTGGTAGGAGGTGTTGAATGGCTTTGCGTGTGTCACCTTCGTCATCCGCACCGGAAGTGACGTCACAGTACCCATGTTGGCGCCACCTAGGTGCGCTGACGTCCGTTCTTTTCTTTCCACGACAGCCACATTCGAGGCTACCTGACCTCCTATTTGAAGTATATTTAATAGGGATGGAAGTGAGGCGGGCTTCCACGGGAAAGCATTGTGGTCAGAGGGGGATAAGCTAAACATTTGCAAAAGAATTTAGAATGGTAAAGGATGCATTCTAGCACTTAGTTCATCTACTGTACAGATTCCTGTTGACCTCCATGAGCGAGCCAAGGGGGCGGTGACGTCAAGTTTGATGTCCCTGTTGCACCAGATTCAAATCTGTAAGGAGTACCTCATTTGAATTTCGGAGAAGCGGGAATCAAAATGTAGCAGGGTATGTCTGATATTGCTTCGAATCACGTTTTTAAGGGAAGAATGGCCTTTCGGAATGGTTACGAGGTATGGGAGGGGAAGTGTGAGAAGTTGGCCTGCCACATGCTGGTCACTAGTTATAGTGGCCACCTTGCACCAGTCCAATTCGACTCTTATGGTAGATAGGTTTAAGACAACCTTTTAAAGAAAGCTATCCTAGTGGTAGCTGTGGAGAGCAGCCTTCAGGCTAAGTCTCTGAGGAATGTAAAGCAGCTTGTTTTACCTTATAATCTCTTGAATTACCAAATGAAAGGACACCTCACGGGTATATATATCAAATATATATGTATTTATTTCTAGACACACTGTACTAATCTCTTTATGAGATTAGAAGCCAGGAACACATTCAAATATCAACGTTTCACAATAAGTGAAGCACAAATATGGCTAGAGCCCTAGGGGCCATATACTAAAAAAATGGGTTAAGAAGGTCAACTTATGCCTGGTTTTAGTTTTGTTTTGTTGTTTTTTTCTCATAAAATGTTAATTCAAAACCTTCTTGTTGTATGGAGTCGAGTTGTGGGCCGATTAGCCGCCCCCCCGTGCAGGTTGCTCATTTGCTCGCTGTATTGATTTTCCTTTTTGCACACTAGCGGCCGGCCTCGGAGGTTGTAGGCCCGTGACTGTACATAACTGCTGTGTCAAATAAAGGTTTTAAAAAAAAAAAAGAAGGTCAACTTGCAAAATGACAAGGCCTAGGGCCTGTAGAATCGCTGGTGCTTCACTACTGCAGTGAAAGCAGGTAAGTAACAGGCCCACGGGAGACGGGAGACGTGTGCAGTGGGTTCCCTATTGATTACAATGGAGCAAGTCGCGGTTTGATTTTTAAAGTTTTAGGGTACTTCGAGGAAGTCTACAAGCAAGCCACTTACAAGGTAAGTAATTCGAGGGCCAACACACACTAGGGCACCGGAGTGCACGAGTTACCTCACCCAGGGAAGCCGGGTGCATAGGTGTCTTTTGGTGTCGGGTCGCGTCGCTGTTTTCTATGGAGACCAAAGAAGACTTGCTGCTTGTGTCGACTGAAGAAGTGTCCGGTGGAATCCGAGGGTGGACTCGAGATGGAGGTGACCTGAAAATTGACGAGACAGTGTTCAAAGTCACTTGCCAGTGACCGGTGGCCAGAAAGATGGGTGACCACAGATGTTGGGTGATTTCAGGTCGTCAATGGTGTTTTGACTCTTCACTCACGAGGTCCAGGAGAGATCGACGATGACCAGCAGCTGGATTCGAAGTGTCCCACGACGTCTGCAGCTGACTGCGGTGTCGGCAACCAGATTGGAGCCAACAAGCCTTGGCAACTGCAAGTCTCGTGTAGAGTGAGGAAGGTCGATGGTGCAGACCAGCAAGGTCTGAGGGACTCACCCAGTGAAGGTAAGTGAGGGCAGGCCTGGAGCAACCAGGGGAGCCCTTTGAGTCAATAAGAAAGTCTTCAGGGACCCACAAGCCAACGGGCAAGGGATCACGAATACGCCTCTTCAGGAAATGCTTCACAGGAGCCCACGGTCCCTCGGGACAGGGTAGGCCTCTGATTTTCGCTGCAAATCCTGCTGGAGGCTTGGGCCACAAAAGGTCCAATGCACAAGTTTGTAGAATGTCGTGAAGGGGTTGCACTTGACAATAGTGCACGGTCCTCGGGTATTGCTGTTCCTCGTCACTCGTGGGTTCCACTCGCCACAGCTCTGCTGGGGACTCACAATGGCCGTCGAGAAGTCAGGAAATCCACTTCTGGGGCTGCAGGGACTTCAAACTCCAGCGGGAGCGCGAAAGTTTGCGACCGTTGATTAAGGTTTTTGGTGCCTGCCAAGCAGGGGAGTCACTCCTTGACTCCAAGGGAGATTCTTCTGTCTTCCAAAGGTAGTGGAACATCGAAGGGCCAGGATTCTTCTTTGTAGAGCGTCGTCCGGGGTTATCTGTTTTGCAATGGCAAAGATTTCTATCTTATACTGAAGATAGGGGAGGGACTAGCTCTATGACCACCCCTCTGGGAGGGTCAGGGTAGGGGGTGGTTACACCCACTTCCCTTTGTCCAGTTTCGCACCAGAGCAGGGGCAGGTAGCCCCTGAACCGGTTTGAGCTGGCATATGCACAGAGGAGCCTACTGCTCCCCCAGTGCAGGACTTCAAAGCACTCTAGGAGTGCACCCACCCAGCTCCAATACACTAAATCCTGTCTGGGAGGTGGTGACACCTCCCTGTGACAGGATGCTTTTTGTTGGGCCTCCTCCACTGCGAGTTTCAGTCAGCAGCAAGAGGGCAGCCCAGTGTCTGTGCTGGTGGCATCCATTTTGTGATGCCAGGGCTCTATAGGATTTCTGTCGTTTTACATGTCGTCCCCTCTAGAAGGGTGGGATCATGCTCCCACATCATGAACTGATGTGGGGGTATGATTCCAAGTTGTTTGACACCAAACACGACATGTTTTGATGCAGTCATTCCAAAGTTAGCATTTTAATGCACTTGAGTATATGGTTTAACTGCATCCACAAACAGCCATAGAGAACAGACACTGGTAGCTGCAGAGGGGCTCTGCTCATGCAGAGGCACCCCCTCACATTGTAAACCAAGCACCCTGCCCTCAGGATTGATAGGGCCTGCCATAGGGGTGGCTGATAGGTTTATATGTGTGTGTATGGTGAGATATAGAAACCTATATCTCAGTGAGGAGTGCTAACACTACCTCACACAGGCTGCAGTAGCAGGCCTGTGGTGTCAGATTGAGAATGCTTCCCAGGGGTGGCATAATACATGCTGCAGCCCCTGGTAGGCCTGTGAAGTGCCTATGCCCTAGGTACCTAAGGTACCATATATTAGGGGCTCATAAGGTACCACAGTATCCAATCACTAGTGTATCTAATATGCACACCAAGTCGTTCAGAGAGAACAGAGAGACTGGGACCCTGATTAGCAGGGACCCAGCCAGACTATAGCCAGAAACCAGTGTATACATCAGAAAAAAATTGGGGGCAACATAAGTGCAGACCCTACTCTCCTACAGGAAGGTTATCTGGTAATAGCCTTTCCTGTGAAAGCCATGGGGGGTGAAGGCAGTAGTACTTTCAAATCATTTTGCCCCTTGGGCTGCCAGAAAAGCAAATTGGTATCTCCTGATGTCAGCAATGTTTGAGCCACCCAGGGTTTTTATTAATTTATTGAGATGGCGGTCTAATTTTAAGAAGTCATCCAAGCAGAGGATAGGGGACATAGTTAATAACTAGTTCAAAATCTGAGTGAGGACCCTTTTTATGGGTTCAAGTTTACCCCACCAAGTCAGAAACTTAGTGACCAGCCATCTAGAAAATGTTGCTCTTTCGGGAGCACTAAGGCTTCTTTATGTCAGATAGATTCAATTAGGTCATCGTTGAATTCAGTGCCAATGTATTCAAGAAATTTAGGTTGCCACGTTGAGCCTGAATTTCCTAAGACTTCCTTGGTGCAGAGAATATACAGTGGACACATTTCTGATTCATCTCTGGAGGGTGTACCCAGAGGCAGCAGCATATTCAGTCATTTTGGACAGTGATGGCGACATCTGCATATTCAGTTTTGATTAAAATATCATCTGCGTTAACAGCTGTCTTAAAGGATCTACCCCCAATACTTATGCCTATGGAGTTATGTTGTTCATTGAGCGACAGCAAAAGGGGTTCAATGCTAGAAGGAAAAGGGAGGGGTAAAGGGGACAACCCTGCCGTGTGCGTTGTTTGAGCAGGAAGGGGCCTGACTGTACCCAGTTGGGACGAATCTTAGAATAGAGATTTGAATACAAGGCCATTACCATTTTTATGAATAATTCACCTAGGTTAAAACAAGAGAAAGTGGATTTTAAAAAGGGCCATCAACTTTATCGGATGCTGTTGGAAATGGGGGTGTCTAGTTGGCAGAGGTAGGTACCTTTGTGCAAATAGGGACCCTTGCTTCTTGTCAGTGTAAGGGGGATACACTCCAAAAATAACCCCTGCTCACCCCTTTGGTAGCTTGGCACGAGCAGACAGGCTTATCTCAGAGGCAGTGTGTAAAGCATTTGTGAACACATACAGTAACACAGTGAAAACACTACAAATAGACACCACTCCAGTTTACAACAAGCATTGAAAATGCAATAGTTCTCGGTCTTTGATTAAGTTAAAGCCATTTGCTTTGCTAATGGCATTGTATAGCAAAGCAAATGGCTTTAACTTAATGAAAGGCGAGATCTATTGCATTTGTAATGCTTGTTTATTTAACTGTTTTACAAAAGGATACGAAGTTCCGCCACTGGAGAGCAGTAGAGTGTGAATCGATGACTGCACGCACACCCCTGAAAGGAAAACACTCACGTCGGTCATCGCTTCGAAATTCTCTCAGGTTTGCTATGACAAGCTTAGTACGACTGTTGTTTAAAAGCGCTTAGAAACGGCCGTACTGCACGAAGCGCTGTTAGAATCGCCGAGAACTTCTCTTGGGTTAGGGTTGGGAGCACATTACATTTGACATTAACGTATCCTGGCTGGCACGGCTGCTGTTTTAAAGCGCTTAGAAACGGCAGGACTGCATGAAGCGCTATTAGTAGTTCCAGCAAGAAGTTCCCTTGCACGGATTTTGACAGTGCTCCGTGTGAACACCCAGCACACGTGCCTAAACGTGCAAACGCATCCTGTCCTGAACACAACAAATGCAGGTGCCAGCAGCGGGCACAACTGCCCTTGCAATGCCAGTCCGCGAGACATGTACCACGCTGCCCCCCTTCTCACACGTCTATAGCTTGGACCTGGCAAAGGTCAGAATATTGTGAGCGCACGTGCCTTAAACCTCGACCGAGGGGCAGTTTGTACCCTCTGGGTGTGCGTGAGGCAGGCTTACCTTGTACTTCACAGCTCCTCACACTACCACGCACTGTAGCAGGCCTATAACACGGCTGTGCTGAGGAGGTCACAGGGGCAGCTGCGGGCACTACTGTGTGTTAATCCCCGAACCTGTCCGGTGCGCCTTGAAGCACTTGTGTTCCAGGGTTCGTTCAATTCATCTTTCCGTTCTTTATATCGAAGCCCCACAGGTCGTGGGGATAATTGAGGAACCGCGGCCTCCTTCTTCGCGTAGATTCGGTCTCCTGCGCAGTGTTGCGTCGTTACACGCGCAGGCCTAGCAGCAGCGGCGCAGCACAATAACCAGGCCACACGCAGTTATGGTGTCTAGGCGCGAATGCCCCCGCGAGGCACGCCCCCCTTTATTTAACTGGCCGCGTACGCAACCGTCGCGGCGTACGCATAAAATTGTTTACATACGCGCTCTAGCGTCGGACGCTAGAGCGCTAACTGCAACATCCCTCTCCAACTTGGATGATGAAACTCAGACTTGAACTCCCCACTCAGTCACTTACTTGGCAGGCAAAGTCTCTGAGGCGGCTGCTTGGTGGAGGATTCCCTCTCAGCCCATACCTGGTCGTCGCTCGGTGTTGGTGTTTGGCGGGCAGTCGTGTTCCACCCTGTCGGCTTCGGAGCTGGGCCCGTCCGGGTCTGTTGTCGACTCGGGCTGGGTCAGAGGTGATGAAAGTTCTCTTTCGGGAATCCCGGCGTCCTCCTCCTCCTCCTCCGCGGTCTCTGGCCGGTGTTCTGTAGCCGAAGGGATTCGTTTGAACCACAAGATGTTACGTGTGGCTGATTCAGCCCTTCTTCGGGCCGTGACCATTGTCCCTTGGCGGCGTTCCACTGTCCAGCTCCCGGGCTCGTACCGTGGCTTGAACTTCCCCCCGGGTCTCCGGTTCTTTATGAGGACATTGTCCCCCAGCCCCAGGGCGCTCTCCCGGCTTCCCCTGGCCCGGCTCGCTTGCTGGTTCCGCCGCTCTCGCCGTTGCAGTGCCTGCTCTGCTTCAAATGGTGGGGGGCCCACCCGGGGACTGTGGGTAGACCATCACGGCGTGTCCCTTTCAGCATGAGGGCCCATGGGGCTTGTTTGGTGGAGCAGTGTGGTGTGCTGCGATACTCCCCTAGGAACCGTTGGATCTCTCGTTCCGGGTCCAGATGTTCGGCGCTGGCTATTCGCAGGACTTTATTTAGTGTCCGCATGAAGCGTTCGACCTCGCCGTTGGCTTGGGGCCACTGTGGAGTGATCCGTCTGTGGCGTATGCCTTGATGTGCGAGGAATTCTCGAAATTCGTGGCCCTGGAACGGTGGCCCGTTGTCGCTCTTCAGTTCTGAGGGGCGCCCGAACATGTGGAATATCTTCTCTACTGCTGGCCCTACAAACGTGAAGGCTGTGGATGGCAGCGCCTCCACCAGGGGGTATTTGGAGAAATTGTCCACGACTACCAGCGTTACTCTCCCGTCGGGGAGGGTCCCAAAGTCCACGCTGATTTTGTCCCAGGGGTGTCTCCCGGGCTCTTCAGTCACGATGGGGGCTGGAGGTTCAGGTCGGCTAGTCATCTGACACGCCGGGCAGTTTCTTACGATGTCTTCCACCAAGGCGTCCATTCCCGGAAACCACACCTTTTCTCTCATTCTGGCCTTCATCCTCTCCGTTCCTTGATGACCTCTGTGGGCCAGGAGGGTGGCTTGGTGGCGAAGCGCTGCTGGGATGACGATCCTAGCTCCTCTCAGGACTATTCCATCTCTGGTGGCGCTGAGCTCATTCCGTACGCGCCAGATCTGTTGCAGGTCGGCCCTCTCATCCTCTGTCCACGTGTTGGCAGACTGTAGGAAGTTGGTCCACGACCCCTGTTGGAGGGCTTCCCTGGTTCTGGTCATTACGGTGTCGCGCTCCGCAGCTTGTAAAATCTCTTGGAGTGTCAGTACCTGAGGGCAGGTTAGGGCCGCGATGAAGTCTAAGTGTGCTTCAGCCGCGTCTTCTTCGTCCTTCCCGGCCTGTGGGGGCTCTCTTGTGTCCGGGTGCCTGGACAGGAAGTCTGCCGGGTTCTTGGCGCCAGGCCGGTAGGTTATGTCCATATGGTACTGTTGGAGTCCAATGGCCCATCGTTCTATTCCCGGCGGGGGGTGCGGTGCTGTCCCTTTAAAAAGGGGTACCAGTGGCTGGTGGTCTGTCACGACCGTGAACGGATGTCCACAGACGTATAGGTGGAAGTGTCGACAGCCCCATCTTATGGCCAGCGCCTCCCGCTCGATCTGGGAATACCTTTGTTCGGTGGCTGTGAGTGCTTTGCTCGCGTAAGCCAGTGTGGCCCACCGCCCTGGCTCTTGTTCCTGTGTGAGGACTGCCCCGAGTCCCCCCGGGCTGGCGTCGACTAGTAGCTCCGTCCTTCGTGTGGGGTCGAAGTAGACCAGAGTGGCTTGGTCGAGGAGCGCTGTCTTGATGGCTTTGAACGCGGTGTCTTCCTGGGGCCCCCACTGCCACGGTGCGTCCTTCGTCGTCAGTTGTCTGAGAGGCTTGGCAATTGTCGCTAGGTTCGGAATGAACCAGCCGCAGTACGTGGCCATTCCCAGAAAGCTGCGCACCTCCGAGGCAGATGTGGGTGCTGGGGCGTCTTTGATGGCTTGGGATTTCCGGGGGTCCACCTGAATGCCGTTGTTGGTAAACTTGTACCCGAAGAATTCAATCTGCTGCTGGAATAGCTGGCACTTGTCCTTGTGGAGTGTGACTCCGTAGTCCTTGAGGCGTGTCAGTGTGGCTCTGACTCTCCGATAGTGCTCATCTATGGTAGTGGAGTGGATCAGTATGTCATCACTCACATTCATAACTCCCGGCAGGCCTTGTAATATGGCCCTGATCGTGTTCTGGAAAATCTCCGCCGCGGATGATATACCGAAATTGAGCCGCCGGTATCTTCTCAGCCCAAGGTGTGTACTGAAGGTGGTGATGTACCTACTCTCTCTGGCTAGTGTTAGCTGGTGGTAGCCGGCGTTTAAGTCCAACTTGGAAAACCCCCGTGCCCCGTTGAGGTCCGCAATGATGTCGTCCATGGTGGGTGTGATGTGTCTCTCCCTCTTGATGGCTTTGTTGGGGAGCCGCATATCAATGCACACCCGGATCTTGCCTGGTTGGCGGGGCTTTTCCGCGATCACCATTGGGGACACCCATGGGGTGGGGCCAGTGACTGTTTCTATGACCCCTTGTTCTTCCAGTTTCTTGAGTTCTTCTTCCACCAAAGGGCGTAGATGAAAGGGGATCCGTCTGTCCTTCAGTGCCGTGGGTGTGATAGAGTGGTCGATGTGGAGTTTGACCGGCGGGCGCTTGATTTTCCCTAGGCCCGTGAATAGTTCCGGGAACTGGTCCAGCAGGTTAGCCGTTTGATTATCTTGAACTTTCCGGATGAACACTAGGAGTCCTAGGTCCTCGGCGGCGTGTCCACTTAGGAGCGTGTCTACCTCTTGGTTGATGAGGTGTACATCAATGGTGATCTCGGCGTCCTCTGTTCCCACCGGTACTGTCATTTTTCCCAGAAGGGGTAGTGGGACATCGCTGCCATATGCATATATGCGGGCCTTCGATGCCTTGAGTTCTGGCTTCGGTCAGAGTCGATTGTATTGCTGCACCCCCATGACGGTGACTGATGCCCCCGTGTCGATCACCGCGTTCACCTTTGAACCTGCGACCCTGACGTCGCACCGGGAATGTGGTCGTCTTGTGCTTTTTAGGGCTCTGGTGAACGAGATCACGTATGTCTCCTCTCCATCGTTAGACTCCGAGTCGTCCTCCTGCAGGGCTCGCGTGTGTCTGGGCTCAGCGTCAGTGCGTGAGGAGAGGGACAGCTGGGATAGTTGTCTCACCATGCCTTTTGCAGGCCTCTTGCCCCTGTGATCCTTCCGCGGGGCGCGCTTCCGGCAGACGGAGGCAAAGTGGTTCAGGGTGCCGCAGCTGGTGCACGTTTTGCCTTTCGCAGGGCACGTCTTGCCTTGGTGTTCTTCGTACCCGCAGTAGTCACACTGCGCTGGGGGCGACCTCCTGGGTGCTGGTCAGCGCGTCTTCTCGCGCGTCCTCACTGCGTCTGCGTGCTCTGTCTTGACGGTCATTCCCGGCCCCGGGCTCCGTGCTCCGTGTGAGCGCTTGTTCCATCTCTCCCGCACGTGCGTCGGACAGATCGTGGGACCGTGCCAGCACCAGAATGTCAGCCATCGGGATGTTTGGTTGGCGGAGGATGAGGCTCCGCAGCTTCTTGCTTCGGATGCCATAGACGAGGTCCCCCCTTTTCTCTTCTTTTGCTCGGTCACCAGCCAGGTGAGTGTCCGCGAGCACCCTCAGCCGTGCATGAAAGGCATCTACTGACTCCCCCTCTTTCTGCTTCGCCTGACGCATCTTGAAGTTCTCGAAATCTGGGTTCATTTGGGGGTCAAAGTGAGTGTTGAGGGCCGTCACGGCTGCGTCGTAGTCGTCTGCATTACCGGTGTTGGGAAGGTGCTTAAACAACAGGTAGACTTCCTCCCCCGCGTAGTGAAGAAGGAGCGATCGCTTCACTGCCCCGTCCGTCTCCCGAGAACCGATGAAGTAGTTGTTGAGCCTACCGATCCACGTCTGCCAGCGTGGGGCGGCCGTGGCGGGGTCAGCCGTCTCGCTGAAGGGTGGCAGGACACCGGTCGGTGGGTGAAACGGGTGGGCAGGTGCTTGGGCTCCGTCATCTCCCATGGTGCAGCTATGAAGGCGTGGCGCTGGGATGCAGGGCAGCTGCTAGAGGACCAGCGTAGCGAAGGGCAGACGAGGGCCACGTGGAGGTATGCCTAGGCGACTTCGGGGCCTCTGTAGGGCTGGCGCAGAGGATGTGGCACGAGGAACCAGGAGGGACGCAACGCTGAGGCGAGACCAGCGGGAATCTTCATCCACTGGTTGCAGGCATTGGTGGTTGGTGCACATACACTCACCGTGTGGAGTGGGCTGCAGTAAAGTCCAGGCCCCGACAGCAGCAGCTGCAGATTCAGTCACGCGTTGACCCATGCTCGAGCGAGCAGCGTGACAGGCCGGAGGGGGCTCGGGCGAGGCCGGAGCAGAATTGCGGGACTGCCATGATCCGAGTAGCAGGAGGCAGCGCTGGTTGCGATACACGCGGCAGGTCCGGCCGCCTCGTCACCAATGTTGCGTCGTTACACGCGCAGGCCTAGCAGCAGCGGTGCAGCGCAATAACCAGGCCACACGCAGTTATGGTGTCTAGGCGCGAATGCCCCCGCGAGGCACGCCCCCCTTTATTTAACTGGCCGCGTACGCCACCGTCGCGGCGTACGCATAACATTGTTTACATACGCGCTCTAGCATCGGACGCTAGAGCGCTAACTGCAACACGCAGCTCGCTGTCCATTCATCCATACATGTATCCATTCATCCATTGACTCATCCCGTGCTGTCCAGGTGTTTATTTTTGTGCCCCAGATGCAAGCATTCAGGATGGAGAGCCTTGAGGCGAGGTGCAGCACTGAGAGACCGAGGCCTTGGCAGTCGGTGCGCTTTACACCGTGTCTTGGATGCGTTGCGCTCTCTCTGCTCTCCCAGGGGCCCTGCCGGCCTCCTGGGCATACAGTGCCTGGCACTGCTGCCCCAATCAGTGCCTAGGGGAGTCCCAGGTGGCCCCCACCGAGGTTAGGGCCGGTCTGAAGTGGCCAGGAGATGGCATGGCCCCCAGGGGCCACGGGTCCTAGGTCAGCAAGTTCACCTGCCGTGTCCCCCTACTGCCCCCTTTCTGGCAGCACCAAGCCCCCGTTCACCGGACCGTGGCTGTCCCTCACCATCCATGGGGTGCGGCTCCCGTCTGTCCGCCCTTAGCTTTATTGCCCCTATGCTCTCGCAGCCTCCCTTCTGCCTTCGGTCGCTAGCCTGTTCACAGCCCCTCCTCCACTCTCACCTCTCCTCGAACTCTCCCCCCCTCTGCCGACCTTCACACCCGTTGATGCCCCCTCTCCTACCTGCAGCGCCCTGGCTGCCTCCTCAGGCCTAGGTGTCCCTTCCCGCCTCCACGCCTCACCCTCTCTTCAGAGGGCGCTGCACACCCCGGATCCACGCTCAACAAACTTATTTCTACCATCGCCCATATTCCAGTAACTCATTATTCTCCGCCTTCCCACCCCTTATCCACTCACCTGCCATTCAACCCTTTCATGCCCATTCACCGTCCTCCTGCCCATTCACGCCTCTCCTGCCCACTTACCTCTCTCCTGCCCATTCACACCTCTCCTGCCCATTCACCTCTCTCCTGCCCACTCAGCCTCTCCTGCCCACTCACCTCTTTCCTGCCCATTCACGCCTCTCCTGCCCATTCACTGCTCTCCTGCCCATTCACGCCTTTCCTGCCCGCTCACCTCTTTCCTGCCCACTCAACTCTTTCCTGCCCATTTACGCCTCTCCTGCCCACTCACCTCTCTCCTGCCCATTCACGCCTCTCCTGCCCACTCACCTCTTTCCTGCCCATTCACGCCTCTCCTGCCCATTCACTGCTCTCCTGCCCATTCACGCCTCCCCTGCCCACTCACCTCTCTCCTGCCCATTCACGCCTCTCCTGCCCACTCACCTCTCTCCTGCCCATTCACTACTCTCCTGCCTATTCACTACTCTCCTGCCCATTCACGCCTCTCCTGCCCACTCACCTCTTTCCTGCCCACTCACCTCTTTCCTGCCCATTCACGCCTCTCCTGCCCACTCACCTCTCTCCTGCCCATTCACGCCTCTCCTGCCCCCTCACCTCTTTCCTGCCTATTCATGCCTCTCCTGCCCATTCACTGCTCTCCTGCCCATTCACGCCTCCCCTGCCCACTCACCTCTCTCCTGCCCATTCACGCCTCTCCTGCCCACTCACCTCTCTCCTGCCCATTCACGCCTCTCCTGCCCACTCACCTCTCTCCTGCCCATTCACTACTCTCCTGCCTATTCACTACTCTCCTGCCCATTCACGCCTCTCCTGCCCACTCACCTCTCTCCTGCCCATTCACTGCTCTCCTGCCCATTCACGCCTCTCCTGCCCACTCACCTCTCTCCTGCCCATTCACACCTCTCCTGCCCACTCACCTCTCTCCTGCCCATTCACTACTCTCCTGCCCATTCACTACCCTCCTGCCCATTCACCGCCCTCCTGCCCATTCACGCCTCTCCTGCCCACTCACCTCTCTCCTGCCCATTCACTACTCTCCTGCCCATTCACTACCCTCCTGCCCATTCACCGCCCTCCTGCCCATTCACGCCTCTCCTGCCCATTCACTGCTCTCCTGCCCATTCACTGCTCTCCTGCCCACTCACCTCTCTCCTGCCCATTCACGCCTCTCCTGCCCATTCACGCCTCTCCTGCCCACTCACCTCTCTCCTGCCCATTCACTACTCTCCTGCCCATTCACTACCCTCCTGCCCATTCACCGCCCTCCTGCCCATTCACGCCTCTCCTGCCCACTCACCTCTCTCCTGCCCATTCACTGCTCTCCTGCCCACTCACCTCTCTCCTGCCCATTCACGCCTCTCCTGCCCATTCACGCCTCTCCTGCCCACTCACCTCTTTCCTGCCCATTCACGCCTCTCCTGCCCACTCACCTCTCTCCTGCCCATTCACGCCTCTCCTGCCCACTCACCTCTTTCCTGCCCATTCACGCCTCTCCTGCCCATTCACTGCTCTCCTGCCCATTCACGCCTCCCCTGCCCACTCACCTCTCTCCTGCCCATTCACGCCTCTCCTGCCCACTCACCTCTCTCCTGCCCATTCACTACTCTCCTGCCTATTCACTACTCTCCTGCCCATTCACGCCTCTCCTGCCCACTCACCTCTTTCCTGCCCACTCACCTCTTTCCTGCCCATTCACGCCTCTCCTGCCCACTCACCTCTCTCCTGCCCATTCACGCCTCTCCTGCCCCCTCACCTCTTTCCTGCCTATTCATGCCTCTCCTGCCCATTCACTGCTCTCCTGCCCATTCACGCCTCCCCTGCCCACTCACCTCTCTCCTGCCCATTCACGCCTCTCCTGCCCACTCACCTCTCTCCTGCCCATTCACGCCTCTCCTGCCCACTCACCTCTCTCCTGCCCATTCACTACTCTCCTGCCTATTCACTACTCTCCTGCCCATTCACGCCTCTCCTGCCCACTCACCTCTCTCCTGCCCATTCACTGCTCTCCTGCCCATTCACGCCTCTCCTGCCCACTCACCACTCTCCTGCCCATTCACGCCTCTCCTGCCCACTCACCTCTCTCCTGCCCATTCACTACTCTCCTGCCCATTCACCGCCCTCCTGCCCATTCACGCCTCTCCTGCCCACTCACCTCTCTCCTGCCCATTCACTACTCTCCTGCCCACTCACCTCTCTCCTGCCCATTCACCGCCCTCCTGCTCATTCACGCCTCTCCTGCCCATTCACTGCTCTCCTGCCCATTCACTGCTCTCCTGCCCACTCACCTCTCTCCTGCCCATTCACGCCTCTCCTGCCCATTCACGCCTCTCCTGCCCACTCACCTCTCTCCTGCCCATTCACTACTCTCCTGCCCATTCACTACCCTCCTGCCCATTCACCGCCCTCCTGCCCATTCACGCCTCTCCTGCCCACTCACCTCTCTCCTGCCCATTCACTGCTCTCCTGCCCACTCACCTCTCTCCTGCCCATTCACGCCTCTCCTGCCCATTCACGCCTCTCCTGCCCACTCACCTCTCTCCTGCCCATTCACTACTCTCCTGCCCATTCACTACTCTCCTGCCCATTCACCGCCCTCCTGCCCATTCACTCCTTTCCTGCCCGCTCACCTCTCTCCTGCCTATTCACGCCTCTCCTGCCCACTCACCTCTCTCCTGCCCATTCACTGCTCTCTTGCCCATTTACCGCTCTCCTGCCCATTCACTGCTCTCCTGCCCATTCACGCCTCTCCTGCCCACTCACCTCTCTCCTGCCCATTCACGCTTCTCCTGCCCATTCACTGCTCTCTTGCCCATTTACCGCTCTCTTGCCCATTTACCGCTCTCCTGCCCATTTTCGCCTCTCCTTCCCACTCACCTCTCTCCTGCCCATTCACCCCTCTCCCGCCATTCATTGCCTTGATATACATTTCACAAGAGTGCTATAGTGAGTGCGGTCTTTGGCTCCCCTATAGTTCAGGGTATCACAAACAGCACAGAGTGCTGCTGCGCTATAAATACTGATGCTGCAGGGTGCAGTAGGTGCCACATGGGGTATTACCACATTACTTAGAGCTCCGCATCTTAAAGAAAGGATAGCGAGATAGTGTGTTTCCATGTGCAAATCCAGCCAAGACTCTACCCAGTTCTACCTGGTGAAAAACATGTGTGCAAACCCCCACTGAACTTGGAATCCGCACGCGGGCATAAACCGTCTACACCTCACTTGGGACTCTGCCGCTCCTTGAAGGAGGGACAACGCTTTTAATATGAGGCGACATTACTGGGGTCCAGGCTACAACAGTTACAAAAAGACACCCTGACAGTCTTGCACTCCAGATGTTGAGGTACAACACAACAATGCTGTGCACAAACTTGAACCATCCTGAGTGACATTTGATTCTGGGGGTTCGGAGATTTCCAACCTCTCCACAAACCCCTGTTTGCGCACAGGTCAGAATTCTGAGATGGGTCCTGTTGACCACACCCGGTAATTAGTAGGGGCATCAAAAAACCTCGCACATCCTTCAATACTGGCAGGCCAAACCTGATGGAATATAGCAGGGGAAAGTGTACGGTATTTACTGTACAATCCAGATTTGGGTGCCTTAAGCACCAAAATAGGCGTGTTATTCCGCAGACATCTCATAATAGTTATCAAAGCCAATAGCTCTATCTATACACTTATAACGCCCCAAAGGCGAGACCTATTGGCTATGCCAATGCTTGTTTTTTTAAATGCAGGAAAACGGGATGCATTTTAAAATAAAAAAATGATAAGTTTTCGTTTCATTTTTTAAGGCCAGGCAGTGGTCCTGCCCTTAAAAAATTATTTTGCATGCATTTGCAGAGTGTAAGGGGTCCACTGGGGACCCCTTCCCTTTTGCAAATGCATTACCACCTACTTCAAGGAGGTGGTAATTGCGAGTGTTTTTCGATCGCAACATTAGTACATTATTTTGAGACTCACTATTTGGAAGCGAACACCCCTTCCAAATAGCGAGTCGCAAAACCTATTTAGCAAGTTGCAAAAAAAGTGCAACTCGCTAAATAGGCTATGTACATGGCCCAATATGTTTTTGCATGCGTAAACAGGTTTGCAAAACTGTTTGCGCATGCAAAAACGGGTCGTACATCTGGCCCCAAGTGTATATATTTGACAGAATTCAGTAACGAGAACATGAAAAGGTGGTTAGTTCTGCCTCAAAAATAAAATGCTTTGACTACAATTACATGGCATGGGCTAGCGTCTAATGTGTGAATGTGTATCCACCAGGCTTAAGTGCTACCTCAGGCTTTGTCACAGGACCACACACCATGTGATCCTGGACAAATTACATCATCTCAGTGTTCCTCAGTGCCTGTATGCCAGCACTAGGAGTACATCAAATGTGTCACATGCTGCTTATATATCGCTACGTAAATAACAAACTTGGCCTAGTAAATGTGTTGTTCTCATTTGCAATGTAATTGTAGCATAGTGTGTCAATTCGCTGTTAAAAAAATGGGGTCTGGCAGGAGCGGCTAAATGTTTTCTTAAGAAACTTCAATACCTGAGTGCCAATCATGGCGCACCCACATGATAACATTGTGTGACCTTGGACTACCCACTTTACTCCTCGTTTGGGCTAACATACAAACCAACATTTGTAACGCTTGCGAACATACTAACCTCAGAACTAGTTTCAGTAGATACAAAAAATGGACTGCCTATATTTGAGCTCTTTAGTATATATAATATAGACCTCTCTATAAATCACCCCTTTCGAGTCTCGGTGTGGGCTCAACATCCTGTGATTCTGGGCAAATCACTTAAACTCCTCTAGAGATTTCTGAACGGGGTTTGTGCGCACATGAGAGAAAGGGAGTTTTAGGTCCCCCAGCACAAAGTAAGGAATGCTCTCTTTATTATGCAAATGTAATGCATTGGCAACAGATCATAAGGCAGGACAGAGGACTCACAGCTCTCGGCTCTCCTTGTCAAATGACTCTTTCAGATGCACATTATTTATTTATGTACTTTTTAAAATTAAGCCAGCTGATTTTTAGGTCTCGCCTGAGCCAGCGCGCATGCGCTGCTCTGCGGGACTTTTTGTAAGGGCTTTAAAGTGGGACCACAAGCTTATGCGTGTGTTTTTTGGGAGGCTCCCACGCTATTGGACTTTGCATTCGTCTTTCTAAGAAAGACAGCACGCAATTGGCCACAGGCAGGTGCTTGTCCTACCTTGCCTGGAATTGTAGCCGCCCACGGCCTAAGGCTTGCGGTTACGCGCAGCCTGCCAAACAGCGCCATCTGTTCCCATTACCTGCATTCCAGTATTGGTTTACTAATTAACCCAGCACAGTCACTTTCACTTTCACGACCGCACTTGTTTTTCCTTCGCACCTGGGTGTCAATGATACACATATATTTACTTCCTTCCCTATTTTCAGCACAAATCTACAGTTTCATTTGCAGAACATTTGTTTACTGCCCTTCTCTGGACTGCACTCATACGGATTTTCTCAAAAACTCAGATTCTCTCGTTTTCACATTCCTGCCCATTGTAATCTAAGCTTCACAAAAACGGGATTCTTTATTTTAGTACCTCCTCTTCTCACTTTTCACTCTGTTTCCCAAACCTCCTCCCCTATACTCCCTGAAACGCCTCATTGAACCGGGATGCTCTATTGAATGTCAGCATGTGATTGGACCTGTTGGTGGCCACTACAGCTTGAACATTTGGACCTCCAAGTCCATTCCTAAATGCTGATTAGGGGCATTTACATCTTGACGGGAAAAAAATCTACTAGAAAGGCGGATTTGTTGATTTATTTATGTCAATAATTAAAAGCATGTGTATGCCTGCTGACTAACATGTTTGTGACGTTCTTGTGTTTATGTGCACAAGAGAGAAGTCCTCTGTTTAGTCCTTGGGTAGCTTTATGCCCGTTAGTCTTTGACCATCCCAGGTGTCTGGATATCTGGGGTCCGGTGTGTGCACGAGTATCTCATGCCTGCATGTGTGCCTGTATGTGCGCGCAATATTGTGTGAGTACGTGTCGCAGTCATGCTCCGTGTGTGGGGATTTGTATGCGTGTTGCTCTTTCAGTTTTTGTGCTCTTGTGCATGTTCTTTTCATATATTAATGCATAGTTTACTACCACGTGAGCACGCTATACACAAGCCAAGCCTATTGGCTTTGTCAATGAGTGTTTATTCACCAGACCCAGGACCCGCTGCCGAGCACCTCTTAGGGCCCGTCGGACTCAGGAGCTCGCCTCTCTCCGGCAGCGGTGCAACAGCCGCACATGCCGTCTTGGTAAAACTTTTTCCTGCTGCTGGCCAGAGATATGGAAAATGGCCGCTTAGAAGAGTGCAGTTTCCTGCCTGTTCTGCCGCCCTGCCTGCCTGCGCTCGTGTGACGGGGAGCAGGGGGTTCAGTGGGGGTCAGTAAACCCCAGGTACCGCTTCCAAAGAAGGGGGTACCCGCGCCGAAGCTCTCCCTGAAAATGACTCTCTCTCTCTCTCTCTCTCTCTCTCTCTCTCTCTCTCCCTCTCTCTCTCCCTCTGTCTCTCCCTCTGTCTCTCTCTCTCTCTCTTTCTCTCTAAATCTCTCTCTCTCTCTAAATCTCTGTCTCTAATTCTCTCTCTCTCTAAATCTCTCTCTCTCTAAATCTCTCTCTCTAAATCTCTCTCTCTCTCTCACTCTCTCTCTCTCTCTCTCTCTCTCTAAATCTCTCTCTCTCTCTAAATCTCTCTCTCCAAATCTCTCTCTCTCTCTACATCTCTCTCTCTCTCTCTCTCTCTCCCTAAATCTCTCTCTCTCACTCTAAATCTCTCTCTAAATCTTTCTCTCTCTCTCTAAATCTCTCTCTCTCTAAATCTCTCTATCTAAATATCTCTCTCTCTAAATCTCTCTCTAAATCTCTCTCTCTCTCTCTCTCTAAATCTCTCTCTCTCTCTACATCTCTCTCTCTCTCTCTCCCTAAATCTCTCTCTCTCACTCTAAATCTCTCTCTAAATCTTTCTCTCTCTCTCTAAATCTCTCTCTCTCTAAATCTCTCTATCTAAATATCTCTCTCTCTAAATCTCTCTCTAAATCTCTCTCTTTCTCTCTAAATCTCTCTAAATCTCTCTCTCTCTCCTCTAAATCTCTCCCCCTCTAAATCTCTCTCTAAATCTCTCAATCTCTCTCTAAATCGCTCTCTCAGTAAATCTCTCTCTAAATCTCTCTCTCTCTAAATCTCTCTCTCTAAATCTCTCTCTCTAAATCTCTCTCTCTATCTAAATCTTTCTCTCTAAATATCTCTTTCTCTCTCTAAATCTCTCTATCTAAATATCTCTCTATCTAAATATCTCTCTCTCTCTCTCTAAATCTCTCTCTCTCTCTCTAAATCTCTCTCTCTAAATCTCTAAATCTCTCTCTTTCTCTCTAAATCTCTCTTTCTCTCTCTCTCTCTCTCTCTATATCTCGCTCTCTCTCCTCTAAATCTCTCCCTATCTAAATCTCTCTCTCTCTAAATCTCTCTCTAAATCTCTCTCTCTCTCACTAAATCTCTCTCTAAATCTCTCTCTCTAAATATCTCTCTCTCTAAATATTTCTCTCTAAATATCTCTTTCTCTCTCTTTCTCTCTCTCTCTCTAAATCGCTCTCTAAATCTCAAAATCTCTCTTTCTCTCTCTCTCTTCCCCCCCAGTCCCCCATCCCAATTTTTCCTCCCTCTTTCGGCATTGTCTCACTTTCAAACTCATCCAGAATCTTTCATTATTTTTTGAACTAGCGCTTTGAAACCCGCCGGGTGGAGTTTGCGCTCACCCGCAAGTCCTCTCCCCCTACCCAGTTTCCCTCATTCGTTCTCTGTGGTAAGCGTTCGGAAGAACTCGCAGAGAAACAAGGCGCTATATAAATGCAATTAAGATCCAGTCAATGAAAGATGGTTCACTCGGGGTGAGCGTTACTCAGCAGCAAAGCAGGCTGTGGCTCTCTTTCTCTGGCTGTCTCTCCAAATTCTCAGAGTCGCATGAACTACAATCTCAGAAGTGTAGAGTAAGACCCCAAAGACACAGACAAGTAAGAACTTGAGAACGCGTCATTGCCTTAAGGTGACGACAGCCTGACAGAAGCCGAACACAAGGGTCGCTCCTTCGCAGCCACTTTGGGACTCTACTGATGCATAGGTTCGTAGGTCTGAGGAGTGCGCACCAGTAATGAAAGAAGGAACAAGCATCTGCAGTGCAATAGGTCTAAATACACTCCACATAATACCACACAGTGCCACATAATTATATGCTACATAATGACATTGCACTCAATGCAACATACACTCCACACAATACCACTCAGTGCAGGAAAAATTTGCCAGCAGTGCAAGTACAAAAAAAGTTGAAGAATTTTTTTATGTTCAAATCTTTTTTTTAATCAGGTTTTTCAGTTGTATATAATGTTGTCTTCGTTTGTATAAAGTTTACAAAAATGCTTCACATTTTTTAATATAACTTTTCAACATAATGCACAGCAGCCACAATGCTCTACAACATAGCCAAAAGTTCTGGCTAAACAAATAAGGTCCCAGAGGCGAGACCTATTGGCTATGCCAATGCTTGTTCTTTACTGGGACTGGCAATTTTTCTTTTCATTAAGCGGTATATACAAGTCTTAAAAGGCAAAATTGTATTTGTTAAAAACCCAGCAGAGACGGTTCTAAATGTGTCACGTGATAGCTCGGCACTGAAATCAACCCCAGAGCATGGACAAGATCAGGCTATACACCGGGCCCTCCCCCTGCATTCATTAATAAAGCCGCTTGTTGTCATTTTTATATGGTGAAATGTTTTGCCAAGCTACTTTAAGGCCCAAAAAATGATATGGCATGTTAAATGACAATGCCTGTTATTTATGTGTTTTGACAACGTGCAAGCAGTGCGTAACTACGCACTTTGTACTTATAGTATTTGCTTATGAGAAGCAAGGCTGGCAGTGACTGCGCCTCTTTTACTGCCAGCCTTGCTTCTAGTAAGCAAGGACTGTAAGTAAAAATATGTGTTTACGCACCACTTGCAGGTTTTCAAAACACATAAATAAAAGGCATTCTGGCACATGCATCAAGAAAGGCTTTTGCGATTCCTTAATTGCAATTATTAAGGAATCACAATTAAGGAATCGCAAAAGCCTATGTATGTAGAAATCGCTATAAAAATTACGATTCCTAAACATTCCTTAATTGCGAGTCGCTATTAAGCAATGGCTTCCCATTCATTCCTATGGGCCAACATGCCCATAGCAATGAATGGGAATTGCATGCGCAATTTGCGAGTACCCATTAAGTACTCGCAAATTGCGCAAGCAATTTCAAGGGTGCAAGGGTGCCAAAAGCACACCCTGGTGCACCCCTGAAATTGTAATGTGCACCCATGTTGCGCACACACATGCCCCAAGGGCATATGTGTGTGTAACATGTAACTTTGAAAAATGCATTTTAGTGCATTTTTCAAAGTTTTTGAAAATTACCAACCAGTTTTTTTCCCCGGTAATTTGCGACCCCTAATCGCTTTTTTAAATTGCTTCTAGCATTACATTTAAGGAATCTCAATTTGAGATTCTTTAAATGCAATCGCAATTTGCGAGTTTTGCATTTGAGATGATGCATCCCAAATGCAAAAATACCGGTCGCAAAGGGGCAGATTCTTAGAATCTGCCCGTTTGCAACCAGTTTTTTGTTTGATGCATAGAGCCCATTGTCATTTACAGTGCCAATAACTCAAACTCTCGCAAATGCGACACCTATTGCATTGCAAAAGCTTTTTAATTGAGTAAACAGAACTGCAAGTCCTAGAATTCAAAGGAAAAAAAACTGGACTGGAGCAGCACATCACGCATGGACCCTGGAAAATGGCATGGCTGCTGTGATTTAAGCCATTCTTAATCTCTCAGTTAGGGAGAGGGTTGTGGTGTAACAGCCAGAGCTGCTGACTTAGGAACTGGGGAACCAGGTTTGAGTCCGGCTTCCGCTCAATACCTGTGATTCTGGGCAAATCACGTAATCTCCCCGAGCCTCCAAAGATTAACGTGACCTTATGTTATGTAACTGGAAAGCAATGTAAAAGTGGAGTCCTTCTATGTTTGTTTTGCAAAATGTCCCAGTATTTTTTACTCCCAAAATCTGGTCACCCTATCTATAAAACCTCCTTTGAAGACCCGCTTGTGCGCTTAAAATAACAATAAAGCCAACCAATGGGCAGGATTAAGGGCACTCTCAGCTAACAATATTTAGAATAACAATAACCCCAACCAATAGTAAGCAATGGGCGGGACTGAGCGCACTCTCAGCTAACAATATTTAGAATAACAATAACCCCAACCAATGGTAAGCAATGGGCAGGACTGAGCGCACACTCAGCTAACAATGTTCAGAAAAACAATAACCCCAACCAATGGTAAGCAATGGGCAGGATTAAAGGCACTCTCAGCTAACAATATTTAGAATGACAATAAAGCCAACCAATGGTAAGCAATGGGCAGGATTAAGGGCACTCTCAGCTAACAATATTTAGAATAACAATAGCCCCAACCAATGGTAAGCAATGGGCGGGACTGAGCGCACTCTCAGCTAACAATATTTAGAATAACAATAGCCCCAACCAATGGTAAGCAATGGGCGGGTCTGAGCGCACTCTTAGCTAACAATATTTAGAATAACAATAACCCCAACCAATGGGAAACAATTGGCGGATCTGCGCGCACTCTCAGCTAACAATATTTAGAATAACAATAACCCCAACCAATGGTAAGCAATGGGCGGGTCTGAGCGCACTCTCAGCTAACAATATTTAGAATAACAATAACCCCAACCAATGGTGAACAATGGGCAGGACTGAGCGCACTCTCAGCTCACTATATTTAGAATAACAATAGCCCCAACCAATGGTAAGCAATGGGCGGGTCTGAGCGCACTCTCAGCTAACAATATTTAACAATAACAGTAACCCAACCAATGGTAAGCAATGGGCGGGTCTGAGCGCACTCTCTGCTAACAATATTTAACAATAACAGTAACCCAACCAATGGTAAGCAATGGGCGGGACTGAGCACACTCTCAGCTAACAATATTTAGAATAACAATAACCCCAACATTTCGGCTACCATGTCATCACCAAAACTAAGTCCCTGATTGTTCTTCATCATGGTGCAGGTCACCACGAGGACTAGGTAAGGGCTCTGATGTTGAAGTAGTCGCAAGACTACAGAGGAGTAAAAATGGGCCAAGGAAAGCAATTGGCGTTCCTAGTATCCTAGGATGTAGTCCCATGGGAGAAACCCGTCCGTACAGTTAAACCAAAGAGCGGGGACTGTGGGCTTATTCAAGGTCCAGCATACATGCCCAGACAATTCTAACAACTAAAAAGGGTATGCAATTCCTATGTAGGTCAGTGAGAGAGGAAGGGAGAGCGTGAATCATAGAACGATAGTGTGTCCTGTTGTGAAAAGGGAGAAAAAGGGAATCCCTCCTTTTGAAACTAGGGCCCTCACACACCCAGCCAGATGGGTGTCATGCTTCATCATAGGACATGCTCCATGTCAGATCGGCGCAGCAATACCTGACGGGCACCCTATGAGGGGCTCTTTAGCGCAGATCTTTTATTCCTTGCCTTATGGTGCCGTGGGTGTGAGGGACCTACTGAGTGTAGATGGGTAGAGTGAGTTAAAACAGGGCAGGAAATCCAGATTAATTAAATGTTAATAGAACTGGCTCCCAACCTGGTTAAAATAAGGTTGGTGACTACCTGATGCCATGTGTCAGGGTGTTGCCCGCAGCCTCATGTGGTCGACATGTTTCTTGCCTTAATGTCAGAGTGATCTAACAGAAATTCCTCAGGACCTAAACGTAAGTTGTAAATCTACACTAACCGTGGTGTTCTGGTGCTACTAACCAAGATTAACCCCACAGTACACCAAGAGGTGGAGTACCTGTAGATGTGATGGACAACTTATAGGGAAACAAACAAAAAGCTAAAACAATGGTCATAGTTTGTATTCCTGTATTAGACAGTGCTCTCCCTTGCAAAAACCCAAGTGGATGCACGTGATAAGTTAAGTCCCCCACATGCTGAATTGTGGTGAATAAAAACTAACATCATAATCTGTATGATGTTATCATGGCAACCGGTAATTTCAAAGTGCTAAAAACACAACAAATTGCAGCCAGGACAGATAGCCGGTATTTAAAATGGTAGCTTACGTGTATCACCAGCCTTTTGACTCACCTAGAAGCTAAAGTAGCCTGGCCCCATCAGAGTCCGACAGGTCAAGACACGTAGGATTTTCCAGTGTCCTAGAAGAAGTAATGGTAGTGTGATGCTGAAGGTTATAGTATCATATATTATTGGTGCGTAAGGAACGAATATCCACAAAGGCGCCAGCAATCCAGGCGCTCACATGTAGTGAGGAGAGCCAGTAAACCAGAGCGGTTAGTCAGGGGGATGCTGTTAACAGACTGAGAGCCCAGCCCCAACCAGCCCAAGTGCATACATGCATCTCGTCCCCGCATCCCACCCGTCCCATGCCTCAATAGTGTGTTGGGGCATGGTCGGAGATGATGTCGGGGAGCGGACCGCGTGTCCACACTCTGCGGCGGCTCCAGCGGTGGAGGGTCCCCTCTCTCACTGACGTACATAGGAACTGCATACCCTTTTTGGTTGTTCGCACTGTAAACTAACAATATGTAGAATAACAATAACCCCAACCAATGGTAAGCAATAAGCGGGACTGAGCGCACTTTAAGCTAACATTATTTAGAATAACAATAACCCCAACCAATGGTAAGCAATGGGCGGGACTAAGCGAACTCTCAAGTAACAATATTTAGGATAGCAGTAACCCCAACCAATGGTAAGCAATTGGCGGGACAGAGCGCACTCTCAGCTAACAATATTTAGAATAACAATAACCCCAACCAATGGAAAGCAATGGGTGGGACTGAGCGCACAGTAAGCTAACAATATTTAGAATAACAATAACCTCAACCAATGGTAAGCAATGGGGGGGGAGTCAGTGCACTCTCAGCTAACAATATTTAGAAAAACAATAACCCCAACCAATGGTAAGCAATGGGCGGGACTGAGCGCACTCTCAGCTAACAATATTTAGAAAAAGAATAACCCCAACCAATGGTGAGCAATGGGCGGGACTGAGCGCACTCTCAGCGCACTCTCAGCTAACAATATTTAGAATAACAATAACCCCATCCAATGGTAAGCAATGGGCGGGACTAAGGGCACTCTCAGCTAACAATATTTAGAATGACAATAAAGCCAACCAATGGTAAGCAATGGATGGCTCTAAGTGCTATCTCAGCTAACAATATTTAAAGAATAACAATAACCCCAACCAATGGTAAGCAATGGGTGGGACTGAGCGCACTCTCAGCGAACAATATTTAGAATAACAATAACCCCAACCAATGGTAAGCAATGGGCGGGACTTAGCGCACTCTAAGCTAACAATGTTTAGAATACCAATAGCCCCAACCAATGCTGAGCAATGGACGGGACTGAGCGCACTCTCAGCTAACAATATTTAAGAATAACAATAACCCCAACCAATGGTGAGCAATGGGCGGGACTGAGGGCACTCTCAGCTAACAATATTTAGAATAACAATAACCCCAACCAATGGTAAGCATTGGGCGGGACTAAGGGCACTCTCAGATAACAATATTTAGAATATCAATAACCCCAACCAATGGTGAGGAATGGGCGGGACTAAGGGCACTCTCAGCTAACAATAGGTATCAGTGGAATCCTATCAGCCAGACCTAAAATAAATACACAAAAGATCTAGACCCTTTTCTATGTTTCTGCCCCTGCAGTCGTTCTTCTTGTCCCTGCTTCCGAGCGGTCGCGACGTCTTTCTTCTATGGCCGCTCGTTGACTCCAGAGACGCACGAGCGGTGCGTGCCCCGTCACCATGGTAACCATGGGCCCGCGTTCTATTTCCCTTTTCCCGGGCGGCGGGCTGCAAATCAGGGCGGCGGGGCGGGGTCGGGGGGTTCTGGGGGCCAATGGCAGGGCAGCGGGGTGGGGACACGGGGTCCACAGGACCAATGACAGCAGGCGGGGCCGCGTCCCGGAAGCCGTGCCCGCCGGGCTTTGGGAAGCTGGCCTGGTACATCCTGCACGGGGACTTCGGTGACCCGGAGAGCAAGAGGAGTCGGGGGCGGAGGTGAGGAGGAGGGGGCTGTACCAATGGAGCAGGGGCGTGGGGGGCTCGGGAAATGTACCGCTGAGAACTGGGGGCGTCAGAGAAGGAGGATCTGGACCGGAGGGGGGCTGGGGGGTAACAGGGGAAGAAGAGGATAAACCATTATAGCAGGAGGGGGGTCTGTACCACTGGGACCTGAGGGAGAATAACCGAGGAAGAAGAGGATACACCATTATAGCAGGAGGGAGGGTCTGTACCACTGGGACCTGAGGGAGAATAACAGAGGAAGAAGAGGATACACCACTATAGCAGGAGGGGGGTCTGTACCACTGGGACCTGAGGGGAGAATAACAGAAGAAGAAGAGGATAAACCATTATAGCACGAGGGGGGTCTGTACCACTGGGACCTGAGGGGAGAATAACCGAGGAAGAAGAGGATACACCATTATAGCAGGAGGGAGGGTCTGTACCACTGGGACCTGAGGGAGAATAACAGAGGAAGAAGAGGATACACCATTATAGCAGGAGGGGGGTCTGTACCACTGGGACCTGAGGGGAGAATAACAGAGGAAGAAGAGGATAAACCACTATAGCAGGAGGGGGGTCTGTACCACTGGGACCTGAGGGAGAATAACAGAGGAAGAAGAGGATACACCATTATAGCAGGAGGGGGGTCTGTACCACTGGGACCTGAGGGAGAATAACAGAGGAAGAAGAGGATAAACCATTATAGCAGGAGGGAGGGTCTGTACCACTGGGACCTGAGGGAGAATAACAGAGGAAGAAGAGGATACACCATTATAGCAGGAGGGGGGTCTGTACCACTGGGACCTGAGGGAGAATAACCGAGGAAGAAGAGGATACACCATTATAGCAGGAGGGGGGTCTGTACCACTGGGACCTGAGGGGAGAATAACAGAGGAAGAAGAGGATAAACCACTATAGCAGGAGGGAGGGTCTGTACCACTGGGACCTGAGGGAGAATAACAGAGGAAGAAGAGGATACACCATTATAGCAGGAGGGAGGGTCTGTACCACTGGGACCTGAGGGGAGAATAACAGAGGAAGAAGAGGATACACCATTATAGCAGGAGGGGGGGGGGTCTGTACCACTGGGACCTGAGGGAGAATAACAGAGGAAGAAGAGGATACACCATTATAGCAGGAGGGGGGTCTGTACCACTGGGACCTGAGGGAGAATAACAGAGGAAGAAGAGGATACACCATTATAGCAGGAGGGAGGGTCTGTACCACTGGGACCTGAGGGAGAATAACAGAGGAAGAAGAGGATACACCATTATTGCAGGAGGGGGGTCTGTACCACTGGGACCTGAGGGAGAATAACAGAGGAAGAAGAGGATACACCATTATAGCCGGAGGGGGGTCTGTACCACTGGGACCTGAGGGGAGAATAACAGAGGAAGAAGAGGATACACCATTATAGCAGGAGGGGGGTCTGTACCACTGGGACCTGAGGGAGAATAACAGAGGAAGAAGAGGATACACCATTATAGCAGGAGGGGGGTCTGTACCACTGGGACCTGAGGGGAGAATAACAGAGGAAGAAGAGGATAAACCACTATAGCAGGAGGGAGGGTCTGTACCACTGGGACCTGAGGGAGAATAACAGAGGAAGAAGAGGATACACCATTATAGCAGGAGGGAGGGTCTGTACCACTGGGACCTGAGGGGAGAATAACAGAGGAAGAAGAGGATACACCATTATAGCAGGAGGGGGGGGTCTGTACCACTGGGACCTGAGGGAGAATAACAGAGGAAGAAGAGGATACACCATTATAGCAGGAGGGGGGTCTGTACCACTGGGACCTGAGGGGAGAATAACAGAGGAAGAAGAGGATACACCATTATAGCAGGAGGGGGGTCTGTACCACTGGGACCTGAGGGAGAATAACAGAGGAAGAAGAGGATACACCATTATAGCAGGAGGGGGGGTCTGTACCACTGGGACCTGAGGGAGAATAACAGAGGAAGAAGAGGATACACCATTATAGCAGGAGGGGGGTCTGTACCACTGGGACCTGAGGGGAGAATAACAGAGGAAGAAGAGGATACACCACTATAGCAGGAGGGAGGGTCTGTACCACTGGGACCTGAGGGGAGAATAACAGAAGAAGAAGAGGATAAACCATTATAGCAGGAGGGGGGTTTGTACCACTGGGACCTGAGGGGAGAATAACAGAAGAAGAAGAAGAAGAAGAGGATAAACGACTATAGCAGGATGGGGTCTATACCACTGGGGGGTGCGGTTGGTTGAAGAGGAATATACACTATGTAATTCTCTGTGTGGCGGGGGGCTGTGAACTCGCGTATTTGCACAATTTGTATTTTTGATTTGGCTAAATATGAATATTTTGCTAATAATATTCTAAAGTCTAAGAATGACTCTAGAGCAATTTTCAAAAAAGTGAAGGATATGACTGTCCCGGAGTGTACACAACCTAAAATCATGCCAACCCAAGCTCTGTGTGATAGTCTAGCGACTTTCTTTATGGAGAAAATAAGTAACATCATTGATGGACTGACTAAGAATAATTTTTCTCAGAAAGAATGTTTCACCATTAAAAACAATGAGATACGAGACTTTGGGAGGGATAATAGGGTAGAGTCAGGTCGACTGTCCTCCCTGAGTTAGTTTGACCCTCCCTCGGAGGAAACCTTTAATAAAATTGCAATGAGTGTATCTTCGGGGTCCCCTTTAGACCCTCTCCCTCACAGGATTTGGAAGGAGCTGGGCCCTGAGCTTTTTCCTATTCTGTACCAGATTAGCAATCGCTCTTTAACTTCTGGTTCAATGCCAGCTTGTTGGAAACGGGCAGTGGTTACTCCGCTCTTGAAAAACCCGACTCTGGACCCGACATGTGCTGGGAATTACAGACCAATCTCTCTTTTACCTTACCCTATCAAAATCATTGAACGACTGGTCAGCAACACTCTGTCTCAGTTCCTGGAATCTATCTCCAGGCTGGATGACGTTCAGTTCGGCTTTCGACCTGGCCATGAAACTGAGACTGCCCTAGGGACCATGCTAGACGACCTTTGACTGCGGGCAGACAGGGGACAATCGGGCATTCTTATTTTGCTCGAACTGTCTGCCGCATTCGATACAGTGAATCACTGTATCTTGTTGACCAGGCTGGAAGAAGTCGGGGTGTCAGTGGTGGTCTTAGTATGGTTTCGCTCTTATTTATCTGACAGAAGTCAAGCAGTCTCCCTTCCGCCATACCAGTCTAAATTTTCCAACATCCACCATCGCGTTCCTCAGGGATCGGCCATAAGCCCTATTCTCTTTAATATCTATATGAGACCCTTGATAGGAATTATGAAGGCCCATGGTGTGAGAGTGGTAAATTATGCCGATGACACCCAACTTTTTTTCTCCTTAGAGGGAGACCAGTCGATCTCCTTAGCAACCTTTCATGACTGCATGCAGGATACTGCCCACTGGTTAAGAACTAATTCACTCCAATTTAACTCAGATAAGACTGAAGTCTTATACTGTGCTGTGGGTAAGGTTCACCCCCTTTTCACCCGCACAATTTTTGGCCTCCCCCAACTACGTCTGCTCAGGTGCCAGCTGTAGCAGTACGTAATTTGGGAGTGATGCTTGACGCGAATTTGACCATGGAAATGCAGGTAAATAAGTTATAAGGAAATTGTTTCTCCCTGATTAAGGCATTAAGGAAGATCCTTCCGTTGTTGCAAAAGACTGCCAGAGCGTTGGTTGTTGGTAGCATCATCCTCAGTAGACTTGACTACTGTAATGCCCTACTATTAGAGGCCTCTACATTTTTGATTGAGCGCCTCCAAAGAGTCCAAACTGTGGCAGCCAAATTGGCATTGATGAAAACACGACGCTCGTCTGGTTCACTAGCCCTTGCTGAGCTTCATTGGCTGTTTATAATGCAGAGAGTTCAGTTTAAGTCTCTGTGTTTGGTCTTTAAGGCTCTTTATGGCCTGGGACCTATACCTCTTCAAGAGATCTTCACATGGTATATTCCATCAAGGCGTCTCCGCTCTGCCACCACCTGTGTGGTGAAAGTCCCGAAAATTCAAAGAGCTAGATCAGGAAGAAGAGCGTTCAGCTCGGCTGCTGCCAAGCTTTGGAACAGCTCCCTCTGGGATTTAGACAGCTGCATGATCTTCTACAGTTTAGGAAAAAGATCAAAACATGGCTGTTTCCCAGAGTTTGATGAACTCTGGAGCTGCCCTATCAGTCTATGCCTGTTTCTTCCCTCCACTGCTTGATGAGGATTCACGTACTAGCGCCAAGATACCCGTTGGGTGATAGCTGCGCTCTACAAGTACCATATACAATACAATACAATACAACAGTAGAGGCCCTACCACTGGGACCTCAAGGAGCATTACATGAAGGATAGGCTAAACCATTATCGGAGGAGAGGGTCTACACCGCTGGGACCCGGGGGGAATAACAGTGGAAAAAGAGGATAAAACAGAGCAGGAATGGGTCTGTACCAGTGGGGCCTGAGGGTGAATAACAGAGGAAGAAGAGGATAAACCATTATAGCAGGAGGGGGTCTGTACCACTAGGGCCTGAGGGTGAATAACAGAGAAAGAAGAGGATAAAGCATTATAGCAGGAGGGGGTCTGTACCACCAGGGCCTGAGGGTGAATTCCAGAGGAAGAAGAGGATAAAGCATTATAGCAGGAGGGGGTCTGTACCACCGGGGCCTGAGGGTGAATTACAGAGGAAGAAGAGGATAAACCATTATAACAGGAAGGGGTGTATACCACTGGGGCCTGTGGTTCAGGGGGTGAGCGGGGTGTAAAGAGGAAGTGGAGGTTTCAACATAGCAGGAAAGGCTATACCACTTGCACCAGAGGGAGAATAACAGACGAAGAAGAGGAGACATCATTATAGCAGGAGAGACTATACCACTGGAACCCCAAGGAGCATAACATGGAGGAGAGGTCAAACCATTATAGGAGGAGGGGCCTACACCATTGGGACCTGGAGGGGGTGTTAAGGAGGAAGAAGAGGATACACCATTACTGTAGGAGAGCCTAAATCATTGTTGTAGGAGGGTGTCTACACCAGTGGGACCAAGGAGAGGATAACAGGAAGAAAAAGTAAACCATAGTAGCAGGAGGGGTGTCGAATAACAGAGGAAGAAAAGGATAAAACATTACAGCAGGAGGGGGTGTATACCATTGGGGGTGGGAGGTAATAGAAAAAGAAAAGGATAAAACATTACAGCAGTAGGAGGTGTATGCCATTACAGCAGGAGGGGCTATATTATTGGGACGTGCGGGAGAATAACAGGAGAAGAAACTGATGCATCATTACAGGGGTCTATACCACTGGTACCTCAGGAAGGATGAGATGGCAGTAAGAGGATGTACTATTACAGTAGCAGGGGCCTGAAGAGGTTAACAAAAGGATAAACCTTTACACCAGGACGTAGTTTATACCACTGGAACCTGGGGAAGGATACCAGTTTTTGCTAACATCCCACAAATTCGTTGTAAGAACAAGAAAAGAAGTAGCGTTGGGGATGAGTAGCGCTCATCTCCCTTTGCCCACTCTTAGCCCCGTGCTGGATTTATTATTTAAGGGGAATTCAGCCCAGGAACCCCTTTCCCCCAGGGATCAATGCATTTTTTAAGGTAAGGAGAGCAGGCTGCTCTACCCCCCCGAGCCTTTTAAATTCCCTGGGGAGCCCATCCTACAGGGCTGTGACTTTTAATAAAAGGGAGTGGAGGCCGCATGGCCCCCCTCCCTATGACACTAATGGTCCCAGGGACTCCATCTGATGGAGCCGGCTCACATACTGTGTCCCAGGGTGCCCAGCACCCCAGGGCGCAATAATTTCCCTGTCCGCACCTTTGAAGGCAGGGAAACTTGTGTTTGCTCCCGCCTGGCGGGAGAAATTTCAAACCTCCTGACAAACGGGAGCAAACACAAAGTCTGCTTCCAGCCAGCTGGAGCTTTAACAAGCATTGGCATAGCCAATAGATCTCGCCTTTGGGACCTTGTAAGTTTTTAGCCATGCAGCACATTATTCTGGGTGCTTAACTTTTACAGGTTTTACTAGGTGTAGCACTGGGTGGGAGATTGCAAGGAAAACAAACGTACGCCACGTGATTGTGAAGAGGAAAATCTTCTCTTTAATTTACAATTTATACTGTTAAATACAAACAAAGAATTATCACCGCCTGCTCTCGTTGCTGCGGGGGGTAAAGAGGTGATGGCAGCTCTTATGCCCCCTTGTGTTAGCCTTCCTTAGCGCGAGGTGGTCGCTGTTGTAGGTGAGGCAACCAGTGTCCCCCAAGCACTACACCGTGCATCACTTGCTCTGGATGGCTCTTGGGACGAGCTGGTTTATTTATACATTTTCTGCTCATCTTAGGTTCGCACATAATGAGAGAAATGACCATTTTCAAATCAGAAAAAACACCCCACTGGCTCTGATTTATCTAACTACCATAAATGTTTAAAAAAAATATATATATATTTTAAATTACATGCTTTTCTCAAAACGAGACGCAACAAATCCTTCCATAAAAGGAGCCCCAATTTCGATTGGATGATATCTGGATTGTACGTACACTTGGGTTAAACAAAAACTCTTATTAAAAAAAAAAAACGAAAATGAGTTTGGCATGAGAGCAGCCCTAGCCGTGTGCATTTATTGTTTACATTGTTTGCCCTCTGCGCACCCCCTTTCCGCCAAACCCAGCCCTGGCAGGTAATGAAGATGGATACATTGTCAGGCTGCTGAACAATTAACTCTGGGGCCGACATGCAGGCTCGGCCTGAAAAGTGAGCAGGAGGCGGGGAGCTGCAAGGTATAGTCAGAAGGGGCCCTCCTAGGGAGGCTCCAGAGAAACAGGTGAATGCAACTCTTATCACCTACTCTGTTTCTCGACAGGGTTTTAAATGTGTACCACATGTGCTCTCTGGGCAATACGATTTATCAAAAGCTGTAGACCGCATTAAAGTGAACTACAGACTAAAAAACAAATATTCGTCACAATAGGTTAGTGCAAAGGATCAACTTTACCTCGTTCTTCCTGTAATTAGAACAAGCACGGCACGAAAGTGAAAGCGACCGCGACACAGGCCAATGTAAACAAGCGCGGCCATGCTAATAAGAAACAGATAGCCACTATGCACCGCTGCTTGCTCCCGCAAGGTGGATGCCGCCACACGCACGAGTGTTACTAAAGTGCAGACCGATTCCAAAAGGTCATCTCCTAGAGCAGCGCATGTGCGCTGTGCTAGGCTCGAACTAAAACTTCTCCTGCTGGCTGGGAGCAGACTAGACATCTGTCTTCCTGCCCGCACTGATGCGGGCAGGGAAACAGGTCAAGACATTACTCCCGCCGAGAGGGAGCAGCATAATATCTTCTTTATGCGGACAGGAGTAAAAATGGCTGCTGCAGCATGCAGGGAGCCACTGGGGCTGTGGGGGCTCCCCTTGCAGCCCCCAACATGTTGAAAGTGGGTGCCCCAGGGGGGCACCAAGGCACCCACCTAATTAAGATAGAGGCCTCAGGGAATGGGCTCTCCGGGGCTAAAATAGGCTCGGGTAGGGTCGGGTGCCAGGTGGGATTCGGCTGAAATTATGAACCACAAAGCCAAAGGTTCAGTTGATTGTAAACTTCACTGAAACCATAATATGGCAAAGTAAGACCATATGGCACATTATCCAGTATATATATCTTACATTTCGTGTTTATTTTGGGGTAGTAGGCTTGGGTGGGAAAAAAAAGTATATATTTTTTTGCGAACTCAGAAGTTTTTGAGTGAAATACCGAGCTATATTTTTTTCTAGTTGTCAGTAGAAAAGAGATGAAAAACGTATAGTTTAAAAAAATACCCTATGTTCTGTGTAAAGGATATTAGTCTGTAGAAGGGAGATACTGTTGAAATTACCTGAATGGTCAACCTAACGGTGGCTACGATTTGGAATTGTAAAATGTTAATTAAACAATAGACAGTGGTATAGTTATTTGGGGCTGTCACTGTGATTTGACATAGACCATAAAATCATTTCTGTATTTCACAGGTCCCTATGAAGTGGAGCTTCCAATCCATTTAAAAATAGCTACCTTGACCTATATGTGTGCATCCCAGGGTGGCCATCTTTGGTATTTTTTTAAACTCTCTATTAAAAAGCATTCAGATGTCTGCTTGTGCCAACACGTGCACTTGTAATCTTGGAATGTCATTTTTAAACTTTAGCCTGCCAGGGATGTGGTTGCATGCATGTGAACACAAGGGTGACTTAAAAAAACAAAATGTGTAATAAAGATTTACAAAAACATTTAAAATAAAACGTTGCTGGCAGCCAATGCATTACAGATGGGCGCTGTTAATTCTTGTTCACTTTAATACCTTTTGGCTTAGCTTTTTAACAATAAAACAAGTTTTTCCATTGACATGGCAAGTCTGGTTCGATCTGTCCAGGGGATGGGTGTGTAGTGATGGGAAGAGAGACAAGCAGTTTTTATCAACTTTAACTCTTATTGGAAACTTTGTTGTCTGTGACAGGAAAAAAGCTGAACAGCTTTACACCAAACTTGCTTTGCCTTTCGTGAAAGTTTGTCCAGTAGGTTTTGAGAAATTAGCATTAAAATGTACGTTGGTTGGTCCTGAAGGGTTTGATGATAAAGCCATCTTGAAAGTTGAAAATGCGTTTTTTGATTTGCCTACAAGGTTAGCACTGTTTGCACAGGATGTGGGAGATGCTTGGCATCCTTGTTAGTGTTGGACATTTGCACCGGTCCGTCGTGGAGCATACTTTGACGTATCTACATGACGTTTAGCAGACCTTCCGCATGTTTCGTCCTCTGGCATGACACGTTTTCATGGCCTAGTAACTTTGGTGCAGCTTAGTGCATATGTGAGCATGTTGGCAGGCTACCAGCAAGCCAAGCTCCCTGCAAGTATTTCTGCTTTCATGCGTATCTGAAGGGGAGGGGCAAGTCTGTGGGGAGGTGGGTCAAAAGGGATTTGATTTGCTAATACCTTTGGCTTAATTTCACACCCTTGTCCATTCTTGGTCCTTTACATTGCATGCAAATACTTCTAGAGGGGCACAGGTAAGGGAGGATAGCAAACAAGGGGCCGTTTGTTCTTGTTTAATGAATCTGAATGAAAGTTTGCACCTGTTGCAGTGCGGTGATTCCAGGTTTCAATGAGGTTAGATAAGCGGCATAGTAAAAGAGGGGCATGTGAAACACCTGATGTGTTTAAGTGCGAGTTAATACATCAGCACAGAATTTGGCACACTTGGTGTGTTTAACTTACATCTCCTATATGGACTTTCAGACGAGTCCATCAGAGGGGAATGCATGGTTAAAGAGGGTGTGAAATGATGACGTTGACGAGTCTGTCAGAGGGGTTGCATGGTTAAAGAGGGTGCGAAATAATAACTGACGAGTCTGTCAGAGGGGGATGCATGGTTAAAGAGAGTGTGAAATAATGATGTTGACGAGTCTGTCAGAGGGGGATGCATGGTTAAAGAGAGTGTGAAATAATGATGTTGACGAGTCCGTCAGAGGGGGATGCATGGTTAAAGAGTGTGTGAAATAATGATGTTGACGAGTCTGTCAGAGGGGGATGCATGGTTAAAGAGAGTGTGAAATAATGATGTTGACGAGTCCGTCAGAGGGGGATGCATGGTTAAAGAGAGTGTGAAATAATGATGTTGACGAGTCTGTCAGAGGGGGATGCATGGTTAAAGAGAGTGTGAAATAATGATGTTGACGAGTCTGTCAGAGGGGGATGCATGGTTAAAGAGGGTGCGAAATAATGATGTTGACGAGTCCGTCAGAGGGGGATGCATGGTTAAAGAGGGTGCGAAATAATGACTGACGAGTCTGTCAGAGGGGGTGCATGGTTAAAGAGGGTGTGAAATAATGACTGAAGAGTCCGTCAGAGGGGGTTCATGGTTAAAGAGGGTGTGAAATAATGATGTTGACGAGTCCGTCAGAGGGGGTTCATGGTTAAAGGGGGTGCGAAATGGCTTAGACGAGACCCCACAAAGTTAATCAGGAACGTTCAGCTTTGTTTTCTATTGGTATGTCAAGTTATGGCAAGTATAGGATCCAAGGTTTCTACTGATCTGACAAGCGTGATGAAGTTAAAGATAGGGGTGAAAAAAGCTATAATTTGCAGATTACTTTGGGAGCGATTGAGGAGTTGCATGAAAGTTGAGATGTCGGCATTGGCTCTCATTTACAAAGTGCATGTGTATCTGGTGGTTGGATGCATGGGAGGCTTGTTGCCTGTGGCAAACCACCAGTGCACACGTCCAAAGCACGGTGTGTTTGCATATGGCCTGGTCGGTGAGCAAGCCCTGCAGTGAACCACCCTACACAAAGCTAAAGGCTGTGCAAAACTGCAGTGGGGGCTGCCTGCTTCAAGATTACTAGTCACTTCCATATACACAAATGCGTACATCTAGCAGTAAAAGGCCTTTAACTTTCCCTGTTAAAAAATAATAATATGAATGTATGTTGGCTTGGATAATCACACTTCTAAATATGTGTTAAAAAATCAATCTGAAGGTCACTTAAGAACACAGTAAAAGTACAGTTGTAGTTACAAAAGCTGAAACGTAAAGGAATTAATGGAAGGTATTATCAGGTGTGTAGACTGCAGCTTTCTCAGCATGGGGAACCTCAACTTTTCCCAACACAGAGATGGTTGTTGATGGCTCTTTCTCGAGTCGATGGGTGGCTCTGCATGAGTGTTTTGGTTGGAAGATTGACTTGACTGTTTAAATGATACTGGGAGGTCACCCAACTAGTTAGCGTAGTGGATTCTGTTCTTAATATTATTAATGTCTAGCTATATGAGTTATTACCTTTTAAATCCTTAACATATGTTTCCGAGCCATTCTATGAGAGTATCTACTGCAAACATTACATGTTGAGTGCTTCTCATTTCTCCGAGTGTACACATTTTTCGTTTAATTTGGTGTATTGATGAAGTGGTGCACAAGTAGTTGTATGAAAAGTTATAATTAGGGCGGAGAGTGTCTAGAGTGATATATTTTGTTACACAGTCAGAAGTCTCAGAGTGGTGTGCAGGTGTACAGTAGTGTGGGTAGAGATGCATATTGGCTGTTTGACAGGCAGTGCTATCAAATCCGTGGTGTGCAATGTTTGCTGTAAGGCTGGTGCGGCAGCAGCATAGGAGGCAGAGACTGGATACAAAGGTTTTGATTGAAGTGGTATGTTGGTGTAGTGCAGAGGTATCCATCCTGTGGTGCACAACGTTTCTGGTTCCCTTGATGTGTAGGTTGGGGGCAGTGGGATAGACTAAGTGGTGTACAAAGTTTGTGGTTAGGGTGATGTGTCGGTGGGGTATAATTGCATGGAAGCACTGTGTAGAAAGTTGATGGCTAAGATGATGTATTGGTGGTGGGTAGGAGTGTAACCCCAGTGGTGTGCAAACTTTGTGGTTTTGGTAATGTAGCTGCGGAATAGGAGCGCAGTGCTAGGTCTGATGCCAGGGTGCCACTGTTTTCCAGACAATGTCCTGAATTTTAGCTCTGCTTACTTCCAGTGATTTGTTGCTTATGGGGGTCTGATGGCTGGGAATATGGTGGTTGTTTAACACTGCATCAGTGACTGTCCTTGTCCCCATTCAGGGCAGTCTGCAGAGACAGGAATGCAGCAACTTCAACCAGGAAACACAAGTTACAAAGACCTAATCCCGCACTCCAGGAAACGGTATGTGACCCTTTGGTGTTCCAGAGTATGGTGGATGATCCCCGATGCACTCAGAGTTGTGTATGTAACCTCACGCACTGCAGCGTAAGGGGTTAACCAACCCCTACACCACCATAAGCTGGGCGCTCTCCCTTTATCCAGAATACGAAAGACAATCGCCCACTCCAGGAAACGGTATGTGACCCTCTGGTGTTCCAGAGTATGGTGGATGATCCCCGATGCACTCAGAGTTGTGTATGTAACCTCACGCACTGCAGCGTAAGGGGGTAACCAACCCCTACACCACCATAAGCTGGGCGCTCTCCCTTTATCCAGAATACGAAAGACAATCGCCCACTCCAGAATGAGGTCATTGAACTTTTCTGCACTCCAGATTCAGGCATCTAACGCCCAGAAACCCTCTACTCCAATAAAATACTTTATTTCAAAGCTCTTTCCCTCCAGAATAAAGTGGGTAATCTCCCACAGTCCAGAATCCAACTGGTAATCCCTCTCACACCTCCGAATACGGTGGCTGACGCATCCCGTACCACACAGAACCGTGGCATATCCCTTCCACACACCATCATTTGGTAGATGAATCCCTCCTGTACTTCAGAATATTCTAGGAAGTCCTTCCACACTTAGGAACACAGGAGCTACTCCCGCTCACACTGCAGAATGCAATGGGTAATTGCCGCCACACTTGAGAATAATGTAGGTGATTCATCCTAATCGCTTCCACTCTATAACACCAATGTAGGACTTTGCTGCATTCCAGCAAAAGTATTGTAATCCCTCCCACACTTCAGAATACTGTGGATAATCCCATCACACTTTCGAATATAGCAAGTAATCCTCCAGCAACCTAGATTACAGTAGAGAAGCCACCCTCCACCGCAGAATGTTGGTTAATTCCTCTTGTTCTTGACAATCCAGTGGAGAATGCTTCTGACACTCCAGAGTATGGTGGGCAATCTCTAATGCACCACAGAAGCAGTCTCTAATTCCCCCTGCACTATGGAATATGGTGGGTAATTTCTTACACAGTTCAGAACATGTTTGGTAATGTTTGCTGCACTCCAATATATAGTATGTAATCTCTCACTCCAGATTACAGTTTATAAATCACTTCGGAACATTAGAATATGGTTGATAATCTCTAGGATTCCAGAATAAGGTATTTAATCCATTATACACACTGGAGTACAGCTCTTGCCTTCAGGGTTCTAATCCTTTTCTATAGTGAACCCTTTCTCTCCGTCTGTCTCTCTTTATCTACACACCTCGAGATTCGTTTCCACACATAGAAAAGAGTTCTGCTTTAGCTCAACACCTAAAACCTTTTCACTTTCAATGCATTTTTGTGCTGTTTGCTTCTGTACAGGTCCTTCTGAAAAGAGACTTCTATCCTTCGACTCCTCACCATCACCTTTTAAATATTCGCTAGACGCCAGACTGGATCTGGAAACCTTTAACAGTACTTCTGTGCACCAGTAGATGGCACAATGTGGCTCCCCACTGTTGCTTTTCCGCTCCTGAAATGATGTGCAGAGCATATATAGATACCACCGGCATGCGCTGATGTCATTTCCTTTCTAGTAAGATCAGGAGGTATTTCTCATCTCTTTGAGACCCCTACCTCAATCAAAAATGTATTTCTAAGTGCAAAGGACATGGCCCCTCCCCAAAAGACTGTAGCGAACAAATGTCTGTAGCAGATCCTTATCAGATTTGCCTGTGGTGCCTGGGGTCGAGCCGTGACTCTAAGGCCTGCAGTGACTGCGTCCGCTAACCTGAAGGGCATACAGATGGTGCTGCAAGACAAAACTACACTTCGCCAAGCACCAGAAAACTCTGTGACGAGACTGGTCACATTCGATTTTCAGAAGTCACAGGAGTTGTTCTAGGGTTCCGTCTTTGTCTCGATAAAGCTCCGTGAGCAATTCAAAGAAAACAAGCATTTACAATGCAATGGTCTCGGCAATATTATAGGTAGAGCTATTGGTATTGCTCATTATTTTTTTATCATTTTTGTATCCCTAAATAAATGGCATTGTCATTTCTATTGGCATTAGCTTTTTTTGCATATGTGATACCTATTGCATTAGCAGAGAGAGAGTGAGGTAGTGAGATAGAGAGAGAGAGAGTGAGGTATTGAAATAGAGAGTGAGGTAGTGAGAGAGAGTGAGGTAGATAGAGAGTGAGGTAGTGAGATAGAGAGTGAGGTAGATAGAGAGTGAGGTAGTGAGATAGAGAGTGAGGTAGATAGAGAGTGAGGTAGTGAGATAGAGAGTGAGGTAGATAGAGAGTGAGGTAGTGAGATAGAGAGTGAGGTAGATAGAGAGTGAGGTAGTGAGATAGAGAGAGTGAGGTAGTGAGGGAGAGGGATGTTGTGAGGTAGTGATATATAAGCATAAAGTGATGTTGTGATGTAGTGAGATAGAGAGAGAGGTAGTGAAAGAGAGAGTGAAAGTGAGTTAGTGAGATAGAAAGAGTGAGGTAGTGAGATAGAGAGTGATTGAGGTAGTGAGTGAGAGAGTGAAGTTGTGAGGGTGTGAGCTAGAGAGTGAGGTAGTGATGTTTTGAGAGAGAGAAGTTGTGAGATAGTGAGGTAGTGAGATAGAGTGGAGTAGTGAGGTAGAGAGAGTTATGTAGTGAGAGAGAGTGAGGTAGTGAAACAGTGATGTAGTGAGGGAGAGGGATGTTGTGAGGTAGTGAGATGTAAGCAGAGTGGTGTTGTGATGTAGTGAGATAGAGAGAGGTAGTGAAAGAGACAGTGAAAGTGAGTTAGTGAGATAGAAAGAGTGAGGTAGAGAGATAGAGAGTGAGTGATGTAGTGAGTTAGAGAGAGAGTGAAGTTGTGATATAGAGAGTGAGGGAGTGAGAGAGTGAGGTAGTGATCTTTTTAGAGAGAGAAGTAGTTGAAAGTGCATTTGCTCTGAGCTCATTCACGAATACAAATAAGTGTTACAGTACTTACATTTACTTTTTAATTGTGTTCTAAAGTGGAGAACATGGACTTCATTATATTTGTGCTGAAGAATCGCAGGGCTGTGGCTACGAGAATTGGCCGGGAATGCGGTCACTGGTTCGAATACAAAGATTGGCAGGGTACAGAGACTGGCTGGGTACAGAGACTGGTAGCGCTGAGATTGGCTGAGGGTGCAGGGACGTGCTGACTGGCTGGGTACTGCATCTACAGAGGCTGGCTGGGGGTACAGAGACTCTCTGGGGAGCAGAGGCTGACGCACGTCATCCTTCCAATGGCCAGGCGGCCACTCCCTCACCGGAGAGGTAAAATAGTGACTCTTCACTCCACAAGTATGGTGATCTGAACCATATAATAGTCGTCGATCTCGTGGGGGTCAATACATGTCTATATTATTAGCCTCGGTGTTCTGACATACCGCCAAAGCGCCGAGAAACAATGCTGAACCAGCGTCCAGCGCCCTCTCTTCCACTGGAGCACAAAGTACTGTAAAGTAACGTAGATGAAGGAGGCTACGCGTTCAGAAACGTGTCTCCCCTGAGAGTTCCATGGCACTAGACTAACACAGGCACTTAACATGTGCACTAGTCTGGAAGAGATTCGTTCACTTTCCAGCACCATGATAAGCGTGTAAGCTTTTAATTCTGTTAAGAGCACTAGTGCTAAACCGATGGGAGTAAAACGGAAATAAGTGCCATATGAGATGAACTGCTGGTCAAGACTTAAATCCTACCAAAGCCGACTCAGCCTTCTATCCTAACAAGGTATGCAAGTTACATCGGAAAACAAGAACAGCTGATGTTTACAGCACTTTGAAACGCAGGATGTAGAATGGAGCGCTATCTGTAAACAATGTAATACTGCAAGCACCAACACCACAAGCTATGATGAATGCCAGCTGAGTACACAGATAATGCCACCCGCCCTCTGATCATTTAAAGCTCGAAACCGATGGGAGTAAAACGGAAATATGTGCCATATGAGATGAACTGCTGGTCAAGACTTAAGGATTCCCGAGCCCGGCGCCGCACGCAACGCCCTCGGAGCTTCGCGTGAATGCTAAACAAGGCCGGGTGAGATTACTAGCTGTAAGGGGCCCCACCTACAGAGCGAGTCTAACAAGGGGGAAAGGCGTCCAAGGCACGGTGCGGATCCCTGCTCATCGAAGGGCAGCGCCGCCAACTATACTCACAACAGCACGAAGATCCTCACGGCCAGAGGACAGCAAAACAATGGCGGATGGAAGCTCCGAAACTTTTTCGGATTCGGGGGCGTGTTCCTGCTGTTCTAAAAGGGCGTGGCTAAAAAGTGGAAAGAACAGCAAGGAACACGCCCCCGAATCTGAAAAAGACGGAGCCTATTTGGAGGGACGGCTCTCTCCTCCAATGGCGGGCCTCCGTTTAGGACTTGGGGGGTGAGGATGACTTAAGCACCACCTACAGCACAAGGCTTGTCTGGCTAGAAGAGGAGGAAACTGATTTTTGGGCTGTGCTTGATTGCCAGGGGTATGGGGGTTAGAGGCGGGCAAAAGGGAACCTAGATGCATGGTTAGATCAACCTACTTGCTGAGGGGATTGGTTACAAGAATGTGTATGCAGAAAAAGTTACCATGTATGCTAATAGTTCTATTGCAGCTGCAAGTTCTATGTTATCATGTGATGAGGGAATATATTTTGCCTTTCGCTTGTTGCAATGGCTTGATTTTCTTTATAAAATGGAAATAAAGCATTTTTTTAGTATAAAGTTACGACAAACATCTGATTAACAAAGCCTTTCATTTGCCCATTTCAATTTAATGACCAGCAGGTTAGTTTGGGAGATGCTGTTGCACTTAAAGCGATTTGAAGGAATGTACTGTATAGTGAAGTATATAATCAGATATAACTGCTTATTGCTATACTGCAAGCTTTACACTTTTGTTTCCAAAGTAGTGCAAGATAGTATACTTTTCATCAATCTAATGCACAAATTAACAATTTTGAACACATCAGCGGGTCTTTTGCACCCATTCGAGGCCGCTATATCATGAGCCAATACTCAGTTGTGAGCTGGTCCTTGAACAGACTCTTAAGAATTCCAAAGACCAAATTCTACACAGAACTTCAGCACAGCTTTTTATTTAAATATGATGCAAAATCTTCATGGCAATACTTGCATGTGGCAATAAAAGCTGGCTCTTGCAGGCACTAGGGGTCTTTGAAAGTTTAGTTTGTGACCACATAGCTTCCAATGTGAGAGCCTCAGGAAAACCTACAAAGATTTTTGGGAAGGTTAAAATATTTTATGAGTGCTTGTCAAATAGCACCAGATCCGGCAATAAGACTGACTTACCCTGTGGCCACAGATTGTTATACGATTTCTGTGGAACCACGGAAGAAAAGTGTGGTAGTCTGTTATTGTACTAGGAGTTTGGTGCCTTGATATTCCAAGTGTAAAACTGCTGATCATCATAGGGTAGTGTAATACTACTGTTTATACCTCAGCTTTACCACGTGAGACCAATGTTTATTATCATTTGACATGAATGTTTCCACAACTCTATGCAATGCTTCATTATCTAAAGTGTTCAAATGAGCAGTGCTGATCAACTTTTGTGCAAAAAAAACCTTTGCATCAAAATTTGATACAAATGCTACAGCATAATAACTTACTTCCCAAACCACTAGGCCCTAGGACTCTAAAACGTTTTGTTAGTTCATTAAAGGGCCGTGCTAGACACCTCGGTACTGTGTTTGCTTCACACCAGTTCTGGATGGGTAGACAGTTGCACTTCCCTTTGTGACCAGTTGCTCTTGAGGGCCTGTATTTACACCTTGAAAAATTAAACATGCTTCTCTGTTGTCCATGCTATATTAAAAAAAGAAGCAGGAAAAGGCGATACCCTGAAAGTAATTTATTTTCCTTTGTTTGATGCTTTCAACTACAACTCTTGTTCTTATTTTAGAAATTATGAACACAGAGGGCGGAGAATAAGAAAACTACATTCTTTATGAGTATAAAGAGACTATTTGCCATTTATATTCTTCCATAATCTCTGCCCCTTTAAAAATCAATGTTGGCATAAGATTGCAGCGAGACGTTAGAACCAATCACTCTTTGACTATGTACATGCCTGTTTCATGAACCCACAAGTTGTGACGCATACTCTGATATTGCAGTGTTGTGTGCTGGTCGCAACAGGTAATATACACATAGCCCCACATGTCTTGAGCTGAGCCCCAATTATAGTTATAGACGCAATTGCAGTGCACCTTATAGTTGTGTTGATTTTGTATGTACTCTTATTTATTGTGTGAGCACAACACTTATGCCAGGGAGCAGGTGTGCCACAATTGTGTATCCAATGAGACCGCTCCTCCTGCTTTAGAAATAGGTACCCAATACAACTTCCCGGTACTCTGTTAAGCAGCTAAATATTAACTATGAATTATTTAGCTGCTGGAACAGTATCATGATATTTCTCTAAATTGGTGCTTTAGTTTTAGACAACAAAGGTCAGAAACAAAACTAGGCAACCTTTGACTGCTATTTCTGAGCTGTACTGTCTGAAAATAATGTAGTAACTGACATAAATATGGGGTAAATAGGGTTTCTTTATTGACTGCAGGCCCACAGAGGCAGGTGCTCGCTCTGCGGTGCAGCACAAAAGCTTGCGCAAGACTATGTTAAACTCAACAGAAATAAAAAAAATGCATATATACACTTGATAAAACAAAAGGTACGCCTGTTTCATTCTGCACATCCCAATTGTGTCTTCAAAACTGTATGTAGCCTGTGTAACATTACACACGGACACATTCATTTTTTGTTTATTTTAGGCACTTGGAGGTTAACTGATTAAGTCATCAGGCCTTAAAAGAGAGGTGCGCTTGTTTGGCATGATTCTAAAATCTGTGAGGCCTTTCTCAACAGCGTCTGTGAACACTCCCTGCTTTGAGAGGAAACTCAGGGCATGGCCTCAGGATGCCGCCGAACTGGAGATGCAAATGCATCTCTTCGCATAACAAAGGGACAATTAGCATCGCAAGAGACCCGCGTTCTCTTAACTCTGCTGGGGGATGGGCCCTGCCTCTAACACCTTTCTACAGAGAAGCAGCGTAGGATGCAGGTGTGCAAACAGAGGCTGTCTCTGTAAAGCTTCAATCTACGAGCAGTCATACAAGTGCAACTGTTAAGCGATGCATGATTTTAAAGGCGCAGCTAAGTTTTGTGTGGAAATTGTTTCATTTGTAAATACTACAGCTCCGTTTCGAGCTTGCGCAGGCTGAAAGGCTTACAGATCTCTGATCTCTTCACCATCTGAACGTTTGGAGTTACTGTGCTCAGTTTTGTAAGCTGTTCACGTCTTCTGTAGTGTGCACTATAAAAGGGGATATGAGAGGAAACAAAATCTGAATGCTAAACAAGGCCGGGTGAGATTACTAGCTGTAAGGGGCCCCACCTACAGAGAGAGTCTAACAAGGGGGAAAGGCGTCCAAGGCACGGTGCGGATCCCTGCTCATCGAAGGGCAGCGCCGCCAACTATACTCACAACAGCACGAAGATCCTCACGGCCAGAGGACAGCAAAACAATGGCGGATGGAAGCTCCGAAACTTTTTCGGATTCGGGGGCGTGTTCCTGCTGTTCTAAAAGGGCGTGGCTAAAAAGTGGAAAGAACAGCAAGGAACACGCCCCCGAATCTGAAAAAGACGGAGCCTATTTGGAGGGACGGCTCTCTCCTCCAATGGCGGGCCTCCGTTTAGGAAGCCAGCCAATGGAGGAGAGGCAAAAAGAGAGGCGGGCTAAGGAGCCACTCTAGGAAACATTAAATCTCGACTTCCGGTTCTGCCTTCGGCAGACCGGTAGTCCTCGACCTAAAAAACAGGAAATTTAATCAGGACTCTTCCCTTTCTTGTCACTCACACTCCCCTGAGAATATGCAGAGGCAGCACCATAGTCTCAATCTTGCTCCCGAAGTTGTTTGACTTCTATCAATCCCCAGCTTGTTCCTGGATAACCTGAATTTCTAGGGCCATCCACCACTCCTAAACAGATTCAAGAGCTCCGTAAGGCCCTGCTCTGAATCTTTGTATCCTTGCTGACTCTCTCTGGCACGCCTGCAGGTCCCATGGCCCAGAAAGGTTCTCCACCTGAATTACTGCCAGCGAGTTCACCTCGCCAGCTGGACCCTCCAAGCCCACAACGGGGCAGCCTGTGGCTCCTTCCTGAGTCTGACTACAATGCCGCGGTCCATGCCAGTACCTGGTACTTTGATGCTGACTGCATCGACGCAGGAAAATATGGCTCAAATTGTCCTCACTGACGCCCAGTTGGCTTCGGTCCAGCGAGGTCCCACTTACACCTTTAGATCTGCCTCCATAAAGACAAATGTGCACCCTGCTTTCCCTGTTCGGCACGAATTCGGACAGTGACTTTGGTGCGGTGGTGATATTTACCAACTATATCCTGAAGAGAATTGGTATGATAGACTGCAGGAGGCTAGTGGCCTGATACCTCCCCTAAATTGAGGCTTCTCTCACATCCTGGTCCTGCCGCTGAGGAGAGGGTCTCTTACACCATGGTCATATGTAGGGCGGCCGAAGTTCTTCACCTTCAGCTGCTCACCATGGAGGTCAAGATTAATGTTCTTACAGAAAGTCCTTCAGCCGGGTCACACATCCACTTAGCCCCTTTTATCCTTATCAAGGCCCTTCGAGATACATTTTTGAGGGCGTGGGTCAAACCATGTTCTGGCACCCAGGTCAACTGCCAGATTGCACAATGCTACCGCCCTGCCCTTGGTATTCACAGTTTTTATCTCCACAAACCTCCCCTGAAAGCTCTCCTCCCCCCCGATAGGAAGTCATAATGGTTGGGGACGTTTGGGAAAAGTTTTTTCGTCCACCAGTTTGGCTCTACGGTCAGAAAAGGCTAGCTGTGAGCTGACACGCTATTCCCGCACCTTTTGTAGTTTGGTGGCTCTAGTGCTCTCAGATTGTCCTGAAGATCTCCAACCTGTCCTCTCACAAAACATACAGGACAGTTGTGATGCTGCCAAGTTCACAGTTTGTCGTGGTCTTGGACACCACCGATTCAACTGGCACCGGTTTCACCATTTGCAGTCACGCTTGGCCACGGTCCACCAGATTGAGAGATGATGTCCGGTAATCCTGCATGGACATGTCGTTCGATGGGACTTGCCTGTTTGAGGACAAAGCAGACTCGGATCTCGAGCAGTCCAAGGAGAATAGGGCCACGGCACGCTCCCTTAGTTTCTCTCCCACCTCACTGGCTACTTGAGCCCTACCAGCTCCTTTTGCGGTTTATGCAGAGGTACCTCATAATGACTGTAGAAAAGTGCCTTTTTTGACACGGTTCGCCCTCACTTGTTTGCCTGATGCATGATGTCATATTGAATGTAAGTGCACTGGGTCCCTGCTAACCAGGCTTCCAGTGCCAGATCTCTTTTACGATTGGCACCTCTTCAGCACCCCAGTCAGTTCCTAGAAAAGGGTATCCCTGGTACCTAGGGCCTGGGTACTGAAGAGGGCCGTCTAGAGCTGCAGCACGGACTGTGCCACCCTAGGGACCCCTCACCAAGACCATGCAAGCTGCAGTTGCAGGCTGCTTGTCTTAGTGCAGAGTCAACATGGTACACATCCCTGTGTTGAATCGGTGTATATGTGCACCCCAATAGATTTTGTAATGTCTCAATATATTTTTTCTTGAACTATTCTTAAGCTAAAACTACTCCTCCATTGCGTGCTACACTGCCTTGTATGCTGCCAAACACGCTTACGTGAAATCTCTAGCTACAGCAAGCGCTGTTAGTAACTTGAATACAGTATGCACTGCGTGCACATTTATAATACATTATAATTCAGAAACCATTTCAAATTTCAGTTTAATCTGTTTACATCGCAGAATCCATATTTAATCTCTATGCTAATACATAAACCTCTCTTACTCTTGTGGACAAAAATGTCCAATTCTCTGAACAAACACCAAATAACTTTTGCATACAATCATTTTAGATCAACCAGTTGCTTTGAACTGAAATATTTGTGTCTGTGCCCAGTGCATTTCAGGACCATATCTCTTCTTCAGGGGCCTCTGTAAATAAACAGTGATACATGGAAGATACAATTACAATTGTGTCTTTCAGTGGTGCTTACCTCTTATACACTTATAAAAGCTTGAGAGCTCAATAAGATGCTTACCAAAACAAAACTCACATGTATATACAAACTAGTGAAGTGTTAACGTCACAAAGTGCCAAAGGTGCTTAATCCATGTTTTGTGTGAAATGCTCCCTGCGGTTGTTCTTACTAAACACTTAAAAGCAAAATCCATAAGTGCAAGACAGTCTGCCAATGCATGGCCTAAACCATTGTGCCACGCTAAGTGCTCTTCACAGACATGCATTGTAGATATATGAACTATATGTAGCACACACAGCATCTAGAATGAAGACTAGTGAAGAAATTGACTGGCTTGCAAACTGGCAAAGTCGGTCTCACTGTGTGAACAAAATGTTTAAAGTTATTTAGACTTTGAACCAAGTGATGACCACACCATAGCAGTGTACCCCGCATATACATATACCTTCCTCTGTAAGTAGAGAAATCCAGGTAACAACCGTTTCCCGACAGCCTCCACAGGTCACCTATTGTAATGTATAAAGTTATCCTATAACATCAATAAATAAGCACTTACAAACTACCACATCTACAAACGAACCCTTCCTTATTGCTTCTATTTACTCCAACATACCTTTTCATCCAACATACGAGCGTAAACACATTGCTCTGGAGCCATCTGTTTGCAACCGCCTCACCGCTGTCTGCTTTAAATGGAACCCTGATATCAACGCGTCTTCCTTGGTAGTCATCGAAACAAGACAACCCATCATCACTCTGTTCTGCATCAGCGCCATATTGAAGTGGCTAGATACTCCTGTCTCAGATTTTTCAAAACCTGTGTGTTGCTATCCCCTATTGCCTTCAGTGTGCACACTAAAAAGAACACGGTTTAAAAAAAAAATCCAGAAGAAAGATCCCTTCAACTCACGTTAATGATAATTCACCAAGACTATATGTACAAAATTAGGAAGAACGATTTGCTCCACTCCTGAATAATAATAATTCAACCAAACCTAAACTGAAAATATCTCAGTTGTCCAGACTCCTAAATAAGACACTCCTGAATAATGTCTGCAATGTATAGTGTGGGTTATGAGAAATTGTGCGCTGGTGTTTTTAGATTAATTAAAAAATAATGATAAATCTAAAATCGACGAGTAAACTTTTTTTCCAAGTGATTTATGAATACTATACTTAATGTGTATGTGTTCTCTCAAAACAAATTAACCTATTTCTCTATACTTCTGCGCTCAAGCTATTTGACTGAATAAGATTTGTATTCTATGATTTATTTTAAATATATTCCTCACTCTTGACTTTCAAATATAAAGAAAAGGGTGATAAACCTTTTCTCCATGTATATTAAATGCCATTATATAAAACAACTAATTTCCAATGTCGTTTAATCCCTTAAGGGTCATAGTATCCAATCTTTTAATCCAAATTGTTTCTCTTTTTGAGAGAAGGTTTGAGTTGTTACGGCCTGGACCTCCATAGCTTGAAAGCGCAGTTGTGCAATAGTATGTTGCGAGTTCACCCAATGCGAAGCCAAATTCCAGTTTGTGTTTTTTTTTTTGTACAAATCAGGCTTTTATGTTCAGTGATTCTTATTTTCAGTTTCCTTTCCGTTTTTCCAATATAAACTAACCCACAGGGTCATTTTATGCAATAAATGACATTGAAGTATTGCAGTCGGCTGTCTGTGCAAGTTGAATTTGTTCTCCCGTTCTTGGTGTGTGATGCTTTTACTGATTACAATGATTGCAGTTATTGCACTTCTTCATGCCGTCCGTCTGACTGGCTGATTTTTCTCTTGCTTAGGTTAATAACTCCTTTAAATTCCTAGTTCTTGTATATGCGAATAATGGTTTATTCTCAAATAAACCTCGAAATTCCGGTTCACTTTGTAACAGTTCCCACTGTGTATTATTCTCGTTATTGCTGTGGATTTAATTGAACATTTGAAAACAAAGACCACTATTTGATTGTGTTTTTGACCTTTTTCTTTAGAAGATCCTCCTGGTTTAACGCCATTACTCTGGATAATGTGTCTTCCAGTAACTTCTGCGGATATCCTCTGGCCATAAACCTGCGTTTATTTTCTTCCAGTTTTGCTTTACACCTTGTTGTATCCGAAGCTATCCTTCTAAGTCTCAAAAACTGAGAAAAGAGTAAATTCTCAAAGTCTGGCTGACTGAAAACTTTGGTACAATAAAGTATTGTTACGCTCTGTCGGATTTTCATAAGCCAGAGTTTCAATGCTTGAATCTGTCATTTGTATTTTCACATTCAGAAAAACAAAATCCACATCACTTATTGAATTGTTAAATTATATTCAACTCTGTGATGTTTCGCTTTCTCTTGTTATTCCAGATTTTTAAAAAAAGTCGTCAATGAAACAAAAATATATAATCAAATTGTTTTACCACGTTGGACCATTAAAAATGTGATCGTGCTCAAATTTAAAAATAAATGTATTCTCATAAGCTGGAACTTAATAGAGCATTCTGGTTTTGTGTCTGAGGCCGGTAGATGTGGTCCAGTCTTAGTGTGGCTGTATGTAGCAGTGCATGAACGCATAGTATGCTGCAAGTAAGAGGTAGAACCCACTTCTTGCTTATACAAGCCAGTGTGTTTTGTTGTCTGGTAATAGGTGATTGTCTGGTTTTGCACAGGTCAGTACTGCTCTCCTTACTCTAAACGGAGTCCGATCAGCCCGAGTCTCCTTGAGAGTGTGTTTCAGGGCCCGCTTACCTGGATGGAGGAGAAGCTCCTATCAATTATGGTTTTGGTGGGAGTGCACACAGTGGTGCCAGAAGCACGATTGAGCCACCTGTCAGTACTATGTGGAGTCTATTCAGGACCCCTGGAGGAACCATTCACCCACTAGTAATTAGTATAAGGAGTTCACCCAGAAGGGGCTGAAGCCTAACCCCTGGAGGTAGTGTTAAGCTACCTGGAAATAATATATAAACACTGAAGAGTGGTCTGGACAGAAGAGCAGGGGTTCTGGCTGATGCCCTTCACCCCTTACAAGCATGAACAGGAAAGACGCTTAAGGAAGCCTCCTTTAACCACCCCTTGACACCCACAGAGGAGAGTTAATCTAAGATAAATGAGATTCAGTTTCTGGAAGCATGACTCCTGGGCAGAGGGAGATGGTAGGTTAACGGGCACAGCAGTGGCCCTCTGGAGAGAGTCCAGGCCCAGGTCTCGCATTGGGTGGTGGAAGGGGGTGAGGGAGGCCCCCGGAGGCTGTACATAGGAGGGAATCTTGCAGTAGCTCACCAAAATAGAAAGACTAGCAAATTCATTCCCAATGATGCCTTCCAATATTACATTGATCTCATTCCAGTTTTAGAATTCAGTCTTTCAGCACACGGATGTATTCCCTTTGAGCAGGCACCATGCCATACCTTTCTAGCAGGACCTCTGGAAGATGAGAAGTACCTGCATTAGTGCAGCTTCTGCCTGTGCTCAAGGGCACAATGAAGTCCCGCTGGTCAGACCAAGCACAGTGATCTCCAAGTCTGGGAGGTGCCCTAGTGCCCACAAGTAGACGGTCTCTGTAAAATGGTTGTGCAGACTTTCCCATATCCTCCGTCCAGACCTTACAACTCCAGTAAACCCTCTAGTTATTAAACATTTGCAGTTTTCTCTTCCACCCCCAGGGTGAGAGCATTGCCCAAGAGTATGTGAGCTGTCTGTAACCAGCTCTCCATTGTGGCCCTGTGCTTCAGCAAGGGTGTCTCAGTTCACACTGGCGCTCAGGAGTGTTCACTGTAAATAGAGACACTTTAGGAGACTGGCAAACAAGTCCAAATAGAGGAGAACTGAGTAGTGCCTCTATAACTACTGGGTATGATTTGTAAGTTCAAATGTGTCAGAGATTGGGGCATTCGTGGCAGCATTACACTGAAAATGATAGTAGCATAGGGTTCTGGTGAAAGCCCTGAGAGCAGCTTTGAGGTGCCTGATCACAGCCTGCAGTAGATGTACAACGGAAGGAGGGCATCAGTTGGGCAACATGGTAAAGCTTCCAAGGACAGCCTTGTATACCAGTGTCCAAGAACAGAGTAAAACACTTGACGTTGCTAGGAGCAGTTGGCATGGATACTGGCCCAAGAGACTGGGTATATGACGCTGCCAGTAGCATCATGGATACTGTGGATAGTACCCTTGGCAAGAGTGTGGTAAGACATGACACTGCCAGGAACAGGTGACATGGGCACTGGTGAATGAACACATGCTCAAGTAGGGTTCATGGCTCTTCCAAGAGCAGGTGACAATAAGCCTGAGTAACTTGCATACACTAGAGTAAACTGTGCCATAGAGTGCTAGCCAGGGAAGTCTGCACGAAGACCAAGGAAGGAGTCCAGACAGCCTGTTTGACCAAAAACCCCGCAGCTAAAGACCTGCTCAAGCTGCAAAAGTGTTCGAGTCCACAATGGCCATGTGCTGCAAGACCAGGAGTACTTTAAGAGGAGATCATGAAATAGGTCTGGTGCGGACGGGTAGTTTGGGCATGCGTCAATGTCTGGTGCTACCCTGTGCATGTGCTGTGGCCTGCTCTTCTTGTGCATTTGTCTACATTGGGGAGGTCTCTGTGGACTTTGTGTATCCATTGTACAGGTGTTTCGGGAGACCATGATCCCATGTGTGTGTTTTTATGAAAGTGAGCTGTATTAAGTTTTTTTGATGGTCCTGATGTCTGTGTATTTGTGAATAATCACCGGAGAACGGAGTGTTAGTCCAGGTGTCTGTTTGGTTAGGTTGAGGGGTGGAGTCATGATTTGGGGATGCTGATGGGGGGGTGGGGGGGGGGGGGGTGGGAGTGGTTGGGATATATTTTCTTGGGTGAGATGTGTTGTTGTTCTTGCTTTGAATAGATTGATGACGTTTGTGGGGATGAGACACGTTGGCATTGGTACTGGTTATGCTAATTGTAGTGCATAAGTGGTTCTGATGTGTTTGCATGTTGCAAGGGGGTTGCACAAGCCCTGTTTGCTAAGTGTACATCAGTAAACTGTGATGTGGTGGCTCAAGTCTGCATATGTGATTGAGGTGGCGTGCCACAGTAATCTTGATCAGTGTATATGTCAGTGAGGTTGTGGTGGTCTCTGAGCAGGTCCGTTGTCCTGGTGTTTGCTGGCTTTGGCACTTGTATATTTGGATTGAATTGTGTCTCGGTTACTTTCTGGTACTGTTCTCTGATTGTTGTTTAGTAGCTTTGAGGGATAGCAGTTCTGTGTTTGTGTGAGCAGAGTTGTGACCTGGCAATCGCACTTTTTGTGTGTGTACTTTAGTGTGTTAAAGTGATCATCTTATGTTCTGTTAGTGAGTTTGAATAGAGATTGTTTTCTCACAGGGAGCCAGTGACGAGGTTTCAGTATAGGCTCTGATGGAGAGCTAGGAGGAAATGTGCAAACCAGACACACAGTAGTGTTCTAGACCACCTGCCGCTTAGAGAGTAGTGACTTATTTGCTGCAACCAGGAGACCATTACCGTACACTTTCCAATCGGGCTGTTCCTCTTTCAAGCACAGCTTGAAGCCAAATCCTCTCTCTGTCGCGAAGAGCCCTCGCAGAAAACTTCTTACAATGGTAACAAGAGTCTATCTTGTGACTGGAAGGAAGACAGGCGATACATACAGAGTGTGGATCTGAGACGGCCATCTTCTTTCCACAGGATGGACATTTGCGGAAAAAAGCCGGCATTCTGACAGAAAAAAATGAAGAAGTTCTGTCAGAAATTGATGATAAACCTCTGCCAGCACAGGAGGAACCGCAAAAATCCAAGAAAAAGAACAATTCCTGACAGAAAAGTCAGAAAACTGTCGAGCTCAAGCTCCAGGATCCTCATAGAAGGAGCCGGAAAACAGAACTGACCCAACTGTCACCTGTGGGGGATGCTGGGAGCTGAGTTCTTAAAGGCAAAGTGCGTAGAATCTTGAAAGCCTTAAAGGCAAGGTGCCAGTTCTCTGTTCTGTACTAAGACAGTTATTCTTATGCAGTCTATGCGCCAAACTGCCTGCAATTACCGGTTCTTCCTTGTTTTGGAAAATAAAGGATTCTTGTATTAAACCATTACAGTGTATGGTCTCTATTACAAGGAGTCTTGAGAGACTTGCTGTCATACAAGTAAAACTGATGTAATCTTGACTGTTTGCCCTGTTTTTTAGATTTTTGTTGGGTCTGCATATTTACATATATGTGGGTATTCATACATATGTAGGTGTATGGGTTTAAAAGTTCTATACACTTTATGATCTGGGCATACACCGGTATGTGTATGTACATGTATGTGTGTGAGTGTGTGTGTGTGTGTGTGTGTGTGTATATATAAAATATATATATATATATATAATATTGCTATATGCTCCGGGGTCCCCGCACGTGGGCGGGATGATCAGTGCTTATGACTTTGATGAGTATACCCCTGGAAGAGAACTAGGATTACAGGTAAGTAACTTATCCTTCAAAGCCATCCAGGGGGCGATTTTCCTCATACAATCACCAAATCTGCTTATAGTAGATTCAACTTTGGGTCCCATCGAGATGGTCGCTTGGCACATCTACATAAGAGATGACTTCAGAGCCACAAGATCTTACCACTTGAACTAGTGGAGCCACGTAGATTTTAAAGAATGTTAGGCTCATTGAGGCACCTTGCGGAACCCCCTGATCTAAAGTCATGGTACAAAGTTTAAAGGATTCTAGGAGCACAGCCTGAGTCAGATTGCTAAGGAAAGGCTTAAGCCATTCTAAAGCTTTTCCGCCGACACCAATCTCGGGAAGTCTCTGGACCAGAATGGGCTAGGAGATGATGTAGAAAGCAGGCGATAGGTCGAGTAATACCAACATGGCTGGGAGACAGTCCTCAAGGGAAAGCCTGATGGTATCCAAAACCGCCACTGGTGCTGTTTCTGTGCTATATGAGGCTCAAAAGCCCAACTGAGAGGGGTCCAGAAGGGAGTGGGCTTCCAAATAAGAAGAACGTTGTTTATTCACTTAGATCTCCAAGATTTTGCTAAGGTAAGGAAGTAACAATATGGGTCTGTAGTCGGCTCAAGATCGGAGTACAGAAGTATGCTTTCTGGATCCAGCTCAGCATGGTAATTAAAATCGCCCACCAACATAAAGATGTCAAAGGTGGGAATATGAGGTGGTAGACGTTCTATAAGCTTGTTGCTGAAGTCTTTTAAAGGTCCAGGAGGGCGGTAAACCAAAGCGCCTTTTCATACAGCACCAGGCGGTGTCTCTAGTTTAAATATGCAAAGCTCCACCCAATCAGTAAGTAATGAGTCCACTAAAGTGATTTTTGCAGGGTCACGAAAGGTGATGGAAACTCCAACTGCTATTTTGGTGTGCCCAATCTGATTAGCCTATAGTTAGGGGGAAATGCTATAGGGATACTGGGAAGGCCTGAAGAGTGGAGCCATTTCAGAAATGAAACCACCGTCTGGTGGAAAGACAAGCCCAGAGTTCAGTGCCATTTTTAGGGACAGAACGTGCGTTGCAGTATGGGCCATGAAGCAGAGGCTCGTCATTAGCTAGGTTCGATGGGGAACCTACTATCGAGTGAGGGAGGGGAGTGTCCTCGATATACTGTGTCTGCCTATGGTTGGGGTCCCTTCGAATGATATGGGCCTCCTGAGAGGAGCACACAAAGTCTCAGAACTCAAAAGAGGGGGAGCCTTCAATCCCAAGGAGAGAGGCGAAGTGCAAAGTAGACTTGGAGTCCTATATAGGGCTACCTTGTCCCTAATATCTTTAAGTTCAAAATTTGTATAAGTGAGTGGAGGCGTTTCACTTGCCTCGCAAAAAATTGGAGTGGTGCTCTTGGCGGCTGGCAGTGTTCGGGCGCAGACTGGATTGCCTCTGGCGTATGCATCCGCTGTAGGATGCAGATTAAATTGCCCTCTGGGTTGGGGGACTAGACTGCCGACCACGTCGGAAATGGCGGTCGCGGTTGTTTTAAAGAGGTCTCTCATGGTTCCCTCCACTCAAACGGCAAAGCCGGGGCGGACTGGGAAACAGAAACTGTCCAAAGAGCAGGGTGAATGTGACAGCGGCGAGTGAGCATTACGGCAAACAGAGGAGAGTGCAAACAAGCACGGTACAAATATGAAGAACAGTTTTAAAAAACACATAGTTTTTAAATGTAATTTTAATCATGGTCTGCATTTACTTAGGTGAGGTGTAGTGTTAGTGGGATTGTGGTCCTGGTCTCTTTTTGCATTGGTGTGGTGGCAGCTGTGATCTCTGTTGTATTAGGGTGGGCTGACGGTCCTGTCCTCAGTGTGTCTGTCAATGATCTATGTTTAGGTGTGTCAGTGGTCCTGCTCTCTGAGTGTATGTGGATGAGGTATGGTGGGGTGCTCTTGGCGTATGTAAATGTGGGAAAGGTGTGTTGTGATGAAGCACTGGTCCAGGTCTGTGTGTATGTGGATGAGGTGTGTGGCGTGTTAAGGGGTCCTGTTCTCTGTATATATGAGGTGAGGTGTGTAACGGGTGCAGCTCTTGCCTTGGTCTGTGTCTATGTGGGTAAGTAGTATTGGAGCGCTGCCCTCGACCTGGTCTCTGTATTTACAAGTGAGGTGTGTTGCTGTGTGACAATGCTCATGAACTGTGCATGTGTGATGAAGTTCTGGTCCTGCTCTGTGTAAATGTGAGTGAGGTGGAGTGTCGTACAGCAGTGTTCATGGTCTCGCTGTGTATTGATGAGGTGTGCTGTGGTGCAGGTCTGTGTGTTTGTGGATGAGATGTGCTACAGTGTGCCATTGGTTTGCCCTGTCAATGAGTATGGTGTGTTCAGGCGTGACAGCGCTCATGGTCTATGTTAAAGTGTGGTGGGTACAGGTACTTCTCTGTTCTTCTGCAGATTGTGTTTTGGAGTTCAGCATTGTCCCTAGGCTCCTTATGTGTGTGTAAGGCATATTGGGGTACAGAAATGCTCTGTTTATATGTAGATGTGTTGTGTCGAGGTGCAGCGTTAGGTATGTCCTGTGTATGCATGACTGATGTGTGTTTGAATTTAGAATGTCTCCTGTTCTGTGGCTGGGTGGATGAATTGTGGAAGGGTGGGACCCCGGTTCTGCCCTATATGTGTGAGCGAGGTGTGTTCAGGTGTGGCAGTGCTCAAGGTCTGTTTGTATGTGGGTGGATCGTGTTGGGGGTGTGGCACTAGTTTTAGCCCTTGTACTTGCCGAGGAACCGTGTCCCAGAGGGTCACTGATCTTCCCTGTGTATGTCCAGTGAGGTGTGTTGGGTTGGGTACGGGTCATTATCCCGTCATGTGTATATCAGGGTTGTTGAGCACTGCTCCTGCTCTGTATGTGCGAGTGACTTGTGGTCAGGTGTGGCAGTGCTCGAGGGCTGTGTATATGTGGCTGCAGTGTATTGTGGGGGGACTCTTGTCCTGCATCCGTACTTACAAATGTTGGGCTGTCTCTTTAGCTGGATGAAGCAGGTTGGAAGTTTCCTTGGAAATCAACGTCCTTGACTAATGTGTCTTTCTTTTCTTTTACTGTCAGATAAAAGATATGAAGAACTGCTCTCCGACACCACCGTTGCACGTTCACGTGGATGAAAGCACCCCTGTTCACGTCTATGTGAAAAAGAGCCAGAAGATTTCACCACCAAGAGTTCAGGTACAAGGACGGCAAGGTCTGTGCCAGGACATTTCTGCCTGGTGTATGTCCCGGCGGTGCCCTGGACGGTAGGGGAGGCCAGCAGTCCATGCTATCCATCCTCTAGCACGATCGCACCAAGAGGGACCGTAAGAAGGTGTGGGGGGGTCTGACTCTTATTCCACTGTCTGTTGATAAATGAAGGTGTGAACGTCTCCCCTCAGTAGGGAGCCCAGCAATCCATGCTGTCCATGCTCTAGAACGATAGCACCAAGCGGGGACCGTAAGAAGGTGTTGGGGGGGGTCTGACTCTTATTCCACTGGGTGTCTGTTGATGAATCAAGGTGTGAACGTCTCCACTCAGTAGGGAGCCCAGCAATCCATGCTGTCCATCCTCTAGAACGATCGCACCAAGAGGGACCGTAAGAAGGTGTGGGGGGTCTGACTCTTATTCCACTGTTCGTCTGTTGATAAATCAAGGTGTGAACGTCTCCCCTGAGTAGGGGAGCCGAGCAATCCATGCTGTCCATCCGCTATCACTATAGCACCAAGCAGGACCGTAAGAAGGTGTGGGGGGTCTGACTCTTATTCCACTGGGTGTCTGTTGATACATCAAGGTGTGAACGTCTCCCCTCAGTAGGGAGCCCAGCAATCCATGCTGTCCATGCTCTAGCACTAAAGCACCAAGAGGGACCGTAAGAAGGTGTGGGGTCTGACTCTTATTCCACTGTCTGTTGATAAATGAAAGTGTGAACGTCTCCCCTCGGTAGGGAGCCCAGCAATCCATGCTGGCCATCCTCTAGCACGATCGCACCAAGAGGGACCGTAAGAAGGTGTGGGGGGGTCTGACTCTTATTCCACTGGGTGTCTGTTGATAAATGAAGGTGTGAACGTCTCCCCTCAGTACGGGAGTCCAGCAATCCATGCTGTCCATGCTCTAGCACGATCGCACCAAGCGGGGACCGTAAGAAGGTGTGGGGGGGTCTGACTCTTATTCCACTGGGTGTCTGTTGATAAATCAAGGTGTGAACGTCTCCCCTCAGTAGGGAGCCCAGCAATCCATGCTGTCCATCCTCTAGAACGATCGCACCAAGAGGGACCGTAAGAAGGTGTGGGGGGTCTGACTCTTATTCCACTAGGTGTCTGTTGATAAATCAAGGTGTGAACGCCTCCCCTCAGTAGGGAGCCCAGCAATCCATGCTGTCCATGCTCTAGAACGATAGCACCAAGAGGGACCGTAAGAAGGTGCGGGGGGGTCTGACTCTTATTCCACTGGGCGTCTGTTGATGAATCAAGGTGTGAACGCCTCCCCTCAGTAGGGAGCCCAGCAATCCATGCTGTCCATCCTCTAGCACGATCGCACCAAGAGGGACCGTAAGAAGGTGTGGGGGGGTCTGACTCTTATTCCACTGGGTGTCTGTTGATAAATCAAGGTGTGAACGTCTCCCCTCAGTAGGGAGCCCAGCAATCCATGCTGTCCATCCTCTAGCACGATCGCACCAAGAGGGACCCTAAGAAGGTGTGGGGGTCTGACTCTCATTCCACTGGGTGTCTGTTGATAAATCAAGGTGTGAACGTCTCCCCTCAGTAGGGAGCCCAGCAATCCATGCTGTCCATGCTCTAGCACTAAAGCACCAAGAGGGACCGTAAGAAGGTGTGGGGGGGTCAGACTCTTATTCCACTGGGTGTCTGTTGATAAATCAAGGTGTGAACGTCTCCCCTCAGTAGGGAGCCCAGCAATCCATGCTGTCCATCCTCTAGAACGATCGCACCAAGAGGGACCGTAAGAAGGTGTGGGGGGTCTGACTCTTATTCCACTGTTCGTCTGTTGATAAATCAAGGTGTGAACGTCTCCCCTGAGTAGGGGAGCCGAGCAATCCATGCTGTCCATCCGCTATTACTATAGCACCAAGCAGGACCGTAAGAAGGTGTGGGGGGTCTGACTCTTATTCCACTGGGTGTCTGTTGATACATCAAGGTGTGAACGTCTCCCCTCAGTAGGGAGCCCAGCAATCCATGCTGTCCATCCGCTATCACTATAGCACCAAGAGGGACCGTAAGAAGGTGTGGGGGTCTGACTCTTATTCCACTGGGTGTCTGTTGATAAATGAAGGTGTGAACGTCTCCCCTCAGTAGGGAGCCCAGCAATCCATGCTGTCCATCCTCTAGAACGATCGCACCAAGAGGGACCGTAAGAAGGTGTGGGGGTCTGACTCTTATTCCACTGTTCGTCTGTTGATAAATCAAGGTGTGAACGTCTCCCCTGAGTAGGGGAGCCGAGCAATCCATGCTGTCCATCCGCTATCACTATAGCACCAAGCAGGACCGTAAGAAGGTGTGGGGGGTCTGACTCTTATTCCACTGGGTGTCTGTTGATACATCAAGGTGTGAACGTCTCCCCTCAGTAGGGAGCCCAGCAATCCATGCTGTCCATGCTCTAGCACTAAAGCACCAAGAGGGACCGTAAGAAGGTGCGGGGTCTGACTCTTATTCCACTGGGCGTCTGTTGATGAATCAAGGTGTGAACGTCTCCCCTCAGTAGGGAGCCCAGCAATCCATGCTGTCCATGCTCTAGCACTAAATCACCAAGAGGGACCGTAAGAAGGTGTGGGGTCTGACTCTTATTCCACTGTCTGTTGATAAATGAAAGTGTGAACGTCTCCCCTCGGTAGGGAGCCCAGCAATCCATGCTGTCCATGCTCTAGCACTAAAGCACCAAGAGGGACCGTAAGAAGGTGTGGGGGGGTCTGACTCTTATTCCACTGTCTGTTGATAAATGAAGGTGTGAACGTCTCCCCTCAGTAGGGAGCCCAGCAATCCATGCTGTCCATCCTCTAGCACGATCGCACCAAGAGGGACCGTAAGAAGGTGTGTGGGGGTCTGACTCTTATTCCACTGGGTGTCTGTTGATAAATGAAGGTGTGAACGTCTCCCCTCAGTAGGGAGCCCAGCAATCCATGCTGTCCATGCTCTAGAACGATAGCACCAAGCGGGGACCGTAAGAAGGTGTGGGGGGGTCTGACTCTTATTCCACTGGGTGTCTGTTGATAAATCAAGGTGTGAACGTCTCCACTCAGTAGGGAGCCCAGCAATCCATGCTGTCCATCCTCTAGAACGATCGCACCAAGAGGGACCGTAAGAAGGTGTGGGGGGTCTGACTCTTATTCTACTGTTCGTCTGTTGATAAATCAAGGTGTGAACGTCTCCCCTGAGTAGGGGAGCCGAGCAATCCATGCTGTCCATCCGCTATCACTATAGCACCAAGCAGGACCGTAAGAAGGTGTGGGGTCTGACTCTTATTCCACTGGGTGTCTGTTGATACATCAAGGTGTGAACGTCTCCCCTCAGTAGGGAGCCCAGCAATCCATGCTGTCCATGCTCTAGCACTAGAGCACCAAGAGGGACCGTAAGAAGGTGCGGGGTCTGACTCTTATTCCACTGGGCGTCTGTTGATGAATCAAGGTGTGAACGCCTCCCCTCAGTAGGGAGCCCAGCAATCCATGCTGTCCATGCTCTAGCACTAAAGCACCAAGAGGGACCGTAAGAAGGTGCGGGGTCTGACTCTTATTCCACTGCGTGTCTGTTGATACATCAAGGTGTGAACGTCTCCCCTCAGTAGGGAGCCCAGCAATCCATGCTGTCCATGCTCTAGCACTAAAGCACCAAGAGGGACCGTAAGAAGGTGTGGGGTCTGACTCTTATTCCACTGTCTGTTGATAAATGAAAGTGTGAACGTCTCCCCTCGGTAGGGAGCCCAGCAATCCATGCTGTCCATCCTCTAGCACGATCGCACCAAGAGGGACCGTAAGAAGGTGTGGGGGGGTCTGACTCTCATTCCACTGGGTGTCTGTTGATAAATCAAGGTGTGAACGTCTCCCCTCAGTAGGGAGCCCAGCAATCCATGCTGTCCATCCTCTAGCACGATCGCACCAAGAGGGACCGTAAGAAGGTGTGGGGGGTCTGACTCTTATTCCACTGTTCGTCTGTTGATGAATCAAGGTGTGAACGTCTCCCCGCAGTAGGGAGCCGAGCAATCCATGCTGTCCATGCTCTAGCACTAAAGCACCAAGAGGGACCGTAAGAAGGTGTGGGGTCTGACTCTTATTCCACTGGGTGTCTGTTGATAAATGAAGGCGTGAACGTCTCCCCTCAGTACGGGAGCCCAGCAATCCATGCTGTCCATCCTCTAGCACGATCGCACCAAGAGGGACCGTAAGAAGGTGTGGGGGGGTCTGACTCTTATTCCACTGGGTGTCTGTTGATAAATCAAGGTGTGAACGTCTCCCCTCAGTAGGGAGCCGAGCAATCCATGCTGTCCATGCTCTAGCACGATCGCACCAAGAGGGACCGTAAAAAGGTGTGGGGTCTTACTCTTATTCCACTGGGTGTCTGTTGATAAATCAAGGTGTGAACGTCTCCCCTCGGTAGGGAGCCCAGCAATCCATGCTGTCCATGCTCTAGCACTAAAGCACCAAGAGGGACCGTAAGAAGGTGTGGGGGGGTCTGACTCTCATTCCACTGGGTGTCTGTTGATAAATCAAGGTGTGAACGTCTCCCCTCAGTAGGGAGCCCAGCAATCCATGCTGTCCATCCTCTAGCACGATCGCACCAAGAGGGACCGTAAGAAGGTGTGGGGGGTCTGACTCTTATTCCACTGTTCGTCTGTTGATGAATCAAGGTGTGAACGTCTCCCCGCAGTAGGGAGCCGAGCAATCCATGCTGTCCATGCTCTAGCACTAAAGCACCAAGAGGGACCGTAAGAAGGTGTGGGGTCTGACTCTTATTCCACTGGGTGTCTGTTGATAAATGAAGGTGTGAACGTCTCCCCTCAGTAGGGAGCCCAGCAATCCATGCTGTCCATCCTCTAGAACGATCGCACCAAGAGGGACCGTAAGAAGGTGTGGGGGGTCTGACTCTTATTCCACTGTTCGTCTGTTGATGAATCAAGGTGTGAACGTCTCCCCGCAGTAGGGAGCCGAGCAATCCATGCTGTCCATGCTCTAGCACTAAAGCACCAAGAGGGACCGTAAGAAGGTGTGGGGGGTCTGACTCTTATTCCACTGTTCGTCTGTTGATAAATCAAGGTGTGAACGTCTCCCCTGAGTAGGGGAGCCGAGCAATCCATGCTGTCCATCCGCTATCACTATAGCACCAAGCAGGACCGTAAGAAGGTGTGGGGGGTCTGACTCTTATTCCACTGGGTGTCTGTTGATACATCAAGGTGTGAACGTCTCCCCTCAGTAGGGAGCCCAGCAATCCATGCTGTCCATGCTCTAGCACTAAAGCACCAAGAGGGACCGTAAGAAGGTGCGGGGTCTGACTCTTATTCCACTGGGCGTCTGTTGATGAATCAAGGTGTGAACGTCTCCCCTCAGTAGGGAGCCCAGCAATCCATGCTGTCCATGCTCTAGCACTAAAGCACCAAGAGGGACCGTAAGAAGGTGTGGGGTCTGACTCTTATTCCACTGGGTGTCTGTTGATGAATCAAGGTGTGAACGTCTCCCCGCAGTAGGGAGCCGAGCAATCCATGCTGTCCATGCTCTAGAACGATAGCACCAAGCGGGGACCGTAAGAAGGTGTGGGGTCTGACTCTTATTCCACTGGGTGTCTGTTGATAAATCAAGGTGTGAACGTCTCCCCTCAGTAGGGAGCCCAGCAATCCATGCTGTCCATCCTCTAGAACGATCGCACCAAGAGGGACCGTAAGAAGGTGTGGGGTCTGACTCTTATTCCACTGGGTGTCGGTTGATAAATGAAGGTGTGAACGTCTCCCCTGAGTAGGGGAGCCCAGCAATCCATGCTGTCCATCCTCTAGCACGATCGCACCAAGAGGGACCGTAAGAAGGTGTGGGGGGGTCTGACTCTTATTCCACTGGGTGTCTGTTGATAAATCAAGGTGTGAACGTCTCCCCTCAGTAGGGAGCCGAGCAATCCATGCTGTCCATGCTCTAGCACGATCGCACCAAGAGGGACCGTAAAAAGGTGTGGGGTCTTACTCTTATTCCACTGGGTGTCTGTTGATAAATCAAGGTGTGAACGTCTCCCCTCGGTAGGGAGCCCAGCAATCCATGCTGTCCATCCTCTAGCACGATCGCACCAAGAGGGACCGTAAGAAGGTGTGGGGGGGTCTGACTCTTATTCCACTGGGTGTCTGTTGATAAATCAAGGTGTGAACGTCTCCCCTCAGTAGGGAGCCGAGCAATCCATGCTGTCCATGCTCTAGCACGATCGCACCAAGAGGGACCGTAAAAAGGTGTGGGGTCTTACTCTTATTCCACTGGGTGTCTGTTGATAAATCAAGGTGTGAACGTCTCCCCTCGGTAGGGAGCCCAGCAATCCATGCTGTCCATCCTCTAGCACGATCGCACCAAGAGGGACCGTAAGAAGGTGTGGGGGGGTCTGACTCTTATTCCACTGGGTGTCTGTTGATAAATCAAGGTGTGAACGTCTCCCCTCAGTAGGGAGCCCAGCAATCCATGCTGTCCATGCTCTAGCACGATCGCACCAAGAGGGACCGTAAAAAGGTGTGGGGTCTTACTCTTATTCCACTGGGTGTCTGTTGATAAATCAAGGTGTGAACGTCTCCCCTCGGTAGGGAGCCCAGCAATCCATGCTGTCCATCCTCTAGCACGATCGCACCAAGAGGGACCGTAAGAAGGTGTGGGGGGGTCTGACTCTTATTCCACTGGGTGTCTGTTGATAAATCAAGGTGTGAACGTCTTCCCTCAGTAGGGGAGCCCAGCAATCCATGCTGTCCATGCTCTAGAACGATAGCACCAAGCGGGGACCGTAAGAAGGTGTGGGGTCTGACTCTTATTCCACTGGGTGTCTGTTGATAAATCAAGGTGTGAACGTCTCCCCTCAGTAGGGAGCCCAGCAATCCATGCTGTCCATCCTCTAGAACGATCGCACCAAGAGGGACCGTAAGAAGGTGTGGGGTCTGACTCTTATTCCACTGGGTGTCTGTTGATAAATGAAGGTGTGAACGTCTCCCCTCAGTAGGGAGCCCAGCAATCCATGCTGTCCATCCTCTAGAACGATCGCACCAAGAGGGACCGTAAGAAGGTGTGGGGGGTCTGACTCTTATTCCACTGTTCGTCTGTTGATAAATCAAGGTGTGAACGTCTCCCCTGAGTAGGGGAGCCGAGCAATCCATGCTGTCCATCCGCTATCACTATAGCACCAAGCAGGACCGTAAAAAGGTGTGGGGGGTCTGACTCTTATTCCACTGGGTGTCTGTTGATACATCAAGGTGTGAACGTCTCCCCTCAGTAGGGAGCCCAGCAATCCATGCTGTCCATGCTCTAGCACTAAAGCACCAAGAGGGACCGTAAGAAGGTGTGGGGTCTGACTCTTATTCCACTGTCTGTTGATAAATGAAAGTGTGAACGTCTCCCCTCGGTAGGGAGCCCAGCAATCCATGCTGTCCATCCTCTAGCACGATCGCACCAAGAGGGACCGTAAGAAGGTGTGGGGGGTCTGACTCTTATTCCACTGGGTGTCTGTTGATAAATGAAGGTGTGAACGTCTCCCCTCAGTAGGGAGCCCAGCAATCCATGCTGTCCATGCTCTAGAACGATAGCACCAAGAGGGACCGTAAGAAGGTGTGGGGGGTCTGACTCTTATTCCACTGTTCGTCTGTTGATAAATCAAGGTGTGAACGTCTCCCCTGAGTAGGGGAGCCGAGCAATCCATGCTGTCCATCCGCTATCACTATAGCACCAAGCAGGACCGTAAGAAGGTGTGGGGGGTCTGACTCTTATTCCACTGGGTGTCTGTTGATACATCAAGGTGTGAACGTCTCCCCTCAGTAGGGAGCCCAGCAATCCATGCTGTCCATGCTCTAGCACTAAAGCACCAAGAGGGACCGTAAGAAGGTGCGGGGTCTGACTCTTATTCCACTGGGCGTCTGTTGATGAATCAAGGTGTGAACGTCTCCCCTCAGTAGGGAGCCCAGCAATCCATGCTGTCCATGCTCTAGCACTAAAGCACCAAGAGGGACCGTAAGAAGGTGTGGGGTCTGACTCTTATTCCACTGTCTGTTGATAAATGAAAGTGTGAACGTCTCCCCTCGGTAGGGAGCCCAGCAATCCATGCTGGCCATCCTCTAGCACGATCGCACCAAGAGGGACCGTAAGAAGGTGTGGGGGGGTCTGACTCTTATTCCACTGGGTGTCTGTTGATAAATGAAGGTGTGAACGTCTCCCCTCAGTACGGGAGTCCAGCAATCCATGCTGTCCATGCTCTAGCACGATCGCACCAAGCGGGGACCGTAAGAAGGTGTGGGGGGGTCTGACTCTTATTCCACTGGGTGTCTGTTGATAAATCAAGGTGTGAACGTCTCCCCTCAGTAGGGAGCCCAGCAATCCATGCTGTCCATCCTCTAGAACGATCGCACCAAGAGGGACCGTAAGAAGGTGTGGGGGGTCTGACTCTTATTCCACTAGGTGTCTGTTGATAAATCAAGGTGTGAACGCCTCCCCTCAGTAGGGAGCCCAGCAATCCATGCTGTCCATGCTCTAGAACGATAGCACCAAGAGGGACCGTAAGAAGGTGCGGGGGGGTCTGACTCTTATTCCACTGGGCGTCTGTTGATGAATCAAGGTGTGAACGCCTCCCCTCAGTAGGGAGCCCAGCAATCCATGCTGTCCATCCTCTAGCACGATCGCACCAAGAGGGACCGTAAGAAGGTGTGGGGGGGTCTGACTCTTATTCCACTGGGTGTCTGTTGATAAATCAAGGTGTGAACGTCTCCCCTCAGTAGGGAGCCCAGCAATCCATGCTGTCCATCCTCTAGCACGATCGCACCAAGAGGGACCCTAAGAAGGTGTGGGGGTCTGACTCTCATTCCACTGGGTGTCTGTTGATAAATCAAGGTGTGAACGTCTCCCCTCAGTAGGGAGCCCAGCAATCCATGCTGTCCATGCTCTAGCACTAAAGCACCAAGAGGGACCGTAAGAAGGTGTGGGGGGGTCTGACTCTTATTCCACTGGGTGTCTGTTGATAAATCAAGGTGTGAACGTCTCCCCTCAGTAGGGAGCCCAGCAATCCATGCTGTCCATCCTCTAGAACGATCGCACCAAGAGGGACCGTAAGAAGGTGTGGGGGGTCTGACTCTTATTCCACTGTTCGTCTGTTGATAAATCAAGGTGTGAACGTCTCCCCTGAGTAGGGGAGCCGAGCAATCCATGCTGTCCATCCGCTATTACTATAGCACCAAGCAGGACCGTAAGAAGGTGTGGGGGGTCTGACTCTTATTCCACTGGGTGTCTGTTGATACATCAAGGTGTGAACGTCTCCCCTCAGTAGGGAGCCCAGCAATCCATGCTGTCCATCCGCTATCACTATAGCACCAAGAGGGACCGTAAGAAGGTGTGGGGGTCTGACTCTTATTCCACTGGGTGTCTGTTGATAAATGAAGGTGTGAACGTCTCCCCTCAGTAGGGAGCCCAGCAATCCATGCTGTCCATCCTCTAGAACGATCGCACCAAGAGGGACCGTAAGAAGGTGTGGGGGTCTGACTCTTATTCCACTGTTCGTCTGTTGATAAATCAAGGTGTGAACGTCTCCCCTGAGTAGGGGAGCCGAGCAATCCATGCTGTCCATCCGCTATCACTATAGCACCAAGCAGGACCGTAAGAAGGTGTGGGGGGTCTGACTCTTATTCCACTGGGTGTCTGTTGATACATCAAGGTGTGAACGTCTCCCCTCAGTAGGGAGCCCAGCAATCCATGCTGTCCATGCTCTAGCACTAAAGCACCAAGAGGGACCGTAAGAAGGTGCGGGGTCTGACTCTTATTCCACTGGGCGTCTGTTGATGAATCAAGGTGTGAACGTCTCCCCTCAGTAGGGAGCCCAGCAATCCATGCTGTCCATGCTCTAGCACTAAATCACCAAGAGGGACCGTAAGAAGGTGTGGGGTCTGACTCTTATTCCACTGTCTGTTGATAAATGAAAGTGTGAACGTCTCCCCTCGGTAGGGAGCCCAGCAATCCATGCTGTCCATGCTCTAGCACTAAAGCACCAAGAGGGACCGTAAGAAGGTGTGGGGGGGTCTGACTCTTATTCCACTGTCTGTTGATAAATGAAGGTGTGAACGTCTCCCCTCAGTAGGGAGCCCAGCAATCCATGCTGTCCATCCTCTAGCACGATCGCACCAAGAGGGACCGTAAGAAGGTGTGTGGGGGTCTGACTCTTATTCCACTGGGTGTCTGTTGATAAATGAAGGTGTGAACGTCTCCCCTCAGTAGGGAGCCCAGCAATCCATGCTGTCCATGCTCTAGAACGATAGCACCAAGCGGGGACCGTAAGAAGGTGTGGGGGGGTCTGACTCTTATTCCACTGGGTGTCTGTTGATAAATCAAGGTGTGAACGTCTCCACTCAGTAGGGAGCCCAGCAATCCATGCTGTCCATCCTCTAGAACGATCGCACCAAGAGGGACCGTAAGAAGGTGTGGGGGGTCTGACTCTTATTCTACTGTTCGTCTGTTGATAAATCAAGGTGTGAACGTCTCCCCTGAGTAGGGGAGCCGAGCAATCCATGCTGTCCATCCGCTATCACTATAGCACCAAGCAGGACCGTAAGAAGGTGTGGGGTCTGACTCTTATTCCACTGGGTGTCTGTTGATACATCAAGGTGTGAACGTCTCCCCTCAGTAGGGAGCCCAGCAATCCATGCTGTCCATGCTCTAGCACTAGAGCACCAAGAGGGACCGTAAGAAGGTGCGGGGTCTGACTCTTATTCCACTGGGCGTCTGTTGATGAATCAAGGTGTGAACGCCTCCCCTCAGTAGGGAGCCCAGCAATCCATGCTGTCCATGCTCTAGCACTAAAGCACCAAGAGGGACCGTAAGAAGGTGCGGGGTCTGACTCTTATTCCACTGCGTGTCTGTTGATACATCAAGGTGTGAACGTCTCCCCTCAGTAGGGAGCCCAGCAATCCATGCTGTCCATGCTCTAGCACTAAAGCACCAAGAGGGACCGTAAGAAGGTGTGGGGTCTGACTCTTATTCCACTGTCTGTTGATAAATGAAAGTGTGAACGTCTCCCCTCGGTAGGGAGCCCAGCAATCCATGCTGTCCATCCTCTAGCACGATCGCACCAAGAGGGACCGTAAGAAGGTGTGGGGGGGTCTGACTCTCATTCCACTGGGTGTCTGTTGATAAATCAAGGTGTGAACGTCTCCCCTCAGTAGGGAGCCCAGCAATCCATGCTGTCCATCCTCTAGCACGATCGCACCAAGAGGGACCGTAAGAAGGTGTGGGGGGTCTGACTCTTATTCCACTGTTCGTCTGTTGATGAATCAAGGTGTGAACGTCTCCCCGCAGTAGGGAGCCGAGCAATCCATGCTGTCCATGCTCTAGCACTAAAGCACCAAGAGGGACCGTAAGAAGGTGTGGGGTCTGACTCTTATTCCACTGGGTGTCTGTTGATAAATGAAGGCGTGAACGTCTCCCCTCAGTACGGGAGCCCAGCAATCCATGCTGTCCATCCTCTAGCACGATCGCACCAAGAGGGACCGTAAGAAGGTGTGGGGGGGTCTGACTCTTATTCCACTGGGTGTCTGTTGATAAATCAAGGTGTGAACGTCTCCCCTCAGTAGGGAGCCGAGCAATCCATGCTGTCCATGCTCTAGCACGATCGCACCAAGAGGGACCGTAAAAAGGTGTGGGGTCTTACTCTTATTCCACTGGGTGTCTGTTGATAAATCAAGGTGTGAACGTCTCCCCTCGGTAGGGAGCCCAGCAATCCATGCTGTCCATGCTCTAGCACTAAAGCACCAAGAGGGACCGTAAGAAGGTGCGGGGTCTGACTCTTATTCCACTGCGTGTCTGTTGATACATCAAGGTGTGAACGTCTCCCCTCAGTAGGGAGCCCAGCAATCCATGCTGTCCATGCTCTAGAACGATAGCACCAAGCGGGGACCGTAAGAAGGTGCGGGGTCTGACTCTTATTCCACTGGGTGTCTGTTGATACATCAAGGTGTGAACGTCTCCCCTCAGTAGGGAGCCCAGCAATCCATGCTGTCCATGCTCTAGCACTAAAGCACCAAGAGGGACCGTAAGAAGGTGTGGGGTCTGACTCTTATTCCACTGTCTGTTGATAAATGAAAGTGTGAACGTCTCCCCTCGGTAGGGAGCCCAGCAATCCATGCTGTCCATCCTCTAGCACGATCGCACCAAGAGGGACCGTAAGAAGGTGTGGGGGGTCTGACTCTTATTCCACTGGGTGTCTGTTGATAAATGAAGGTGTGAACGTCTCCCCTCAGTAGGGAGCCCAGCAATCCATGCTGTCCATGCTCTAGAACGATAGCACCAAGCGGGGACCGTAAGAAGGTGTGGGGGGTCTGACTCTTATTCCACTGTTCGTCTGTTGATAAATCAAGGTGTGAACGTCTCCCCTCAGTAGGGAGCCCAGCAATCCATGCTGTCCATCCGCTATCACTATAGCACCAAGCAGGACCGTAAGAAGGTGTGGGGGGTCTGACTCTTATTCCACTGGGTGTCTGTTGATACATCAAGGTGTGAACGTCTCCCCTCAGTAGGGAGCCCAGCAATCCATGCTGTCCATGCTCTAGCACTAAAGCACCAAGAGGGACCGTAAGAAGGTGTGGGGGGGTCTGACTCTCATTCCACTGGGTGTCTGTTGATAAATCAAGGTGTGAACGTCTCCCCTCAGTAGGGAGCCCAGCAATCCATGCTGTCCATCCTCTAGAACGATCGCACCAAGAGGGACCGTAAGAAGGTGTGGGGGGTCTGACTCTTATTCCACTGTTCGTCTGTTGATGAATCAAGGTGTGAACGTCTCCCCGCAGTAGGGAGCCGAGCAATCCATGCTGTCCATGCTCTAGCACTAAAGCACCAAGAGGGACCGTAAGAAGGTGTGGGGGGTCTGACTCTTATTCCACTGTTCGTCTGTTGATAAATCAAGGTGTGAACGTCTCCCCTGAGTAGGGGAGCCGAGCAATCCATGCTGTCCATCCGCTATCACTATAGCACCAAGCAGGACCGTAAGAAGGTGTGGGGGGTCTGACTCTTATTCCACTGGGTGTCTGTTGATACATCAAGGTGTGAACGTCTCCCCTCAGTAGGGAGCCCAGCAATCCATGCTGTCCATGCTCTAGCACTAAAGCACCAAGAGGGACCGTAAGAAGGTGCGGGGTCTGACTCTTATTCCACTGGGCGTCTGTTGATGAATCAAGGTGTGAACGTCTCCCCTCAGTAGGGAGCCCAGCAATCCATGCTGTCCATGCTCTAGCACTAAAGCACCAAGAGGGACCGTAAGAAGGTGTGGGGTCTGACTCTTATTCCACTGGGTGTCTGTTGATGAATCAAGGTGTGAACGTCTCCCCGCAGTAGGGAGCCGAGCAATCCATGCTGTCCATGCTCTAGAACGATAGCACCAAGCGGGGACCGTAAGAAGGTGTGGGGTCTGACTCTTATTCCACTGGGTGTCTGTTGATAAATCAAGGTGTGAACGTCTCCCCTCAGTAGGGAGCCCAGCAATCCATGCTGTCCATCCTCTAGAACGATCGCACCAAGAGGGACCGTAAGAAGGTGTGGGGTCTGACTCTTATTCCACTGGGTGTCGGTTGATAAATGAAGGTGTGAACGTCTCCCCTGAGTAGGGGAGCCCAGCAATCCATGCTGTCCATCCTCTAGCACGATCGCACCAAGAGGGACCGTAAGAAGGTGTGGGGGGGTCTGACTCTTATTCCACTGGGTGTCTGTTGATAAATCAAGGTGTGAACGTCTCCCCTCAGTAGGGAGCCGAGCAATCCATGCTGTCCATGCTCTAGCACGATCGCACCAAGAGGGACCGTAAAAAGGTGTGGGGTCTTACTCTTATTCCACTGGGTGTCTGTTGATAAATCAAGGTGTGAACGTCTCCCCTGAGTAGGGAGCCCAGCAATCCATGCTGTCCATCCGCTATCACTATAGCACCAAGCGGGGACCGTAAGAAGGTGTGGGGGGGTCTGACTCTTATTCCACTGGGTGTCTGTTGATAAATCAAGGTGTGAACGTCTCCCCTCAGTAGGGAGCCCAGCAATCCATGCTGTCCATGCTCTAGCACGATCGCACCAAGAGGGACCGTAAAAAGGTGTGGGGTCTTACTCTTATTCCACTGGGTGTCTGTTGATAAATCAAGGTGTGAACGTCTCCCCTCGGTAGGGAGCCCAGCAATCCATGCTGTCCATCCTCTAGCACGATCGCACCAAGAGGGACCGTAAGAAGGTGTGGGGGGGTCTGACTCTTATTCCACTGGGTGTCTGTTGATAAATCAAGGTGTGAACGTCTTCCCTCAGTAGGGGAGCCCAGCAATCCATGCTGTCCATGCTCTAGAACGATAGCACCAAGCGGGGACCGTAAGAAGGTGTGGGGTCTGACTCTTATTCCACTGGGTGTCTGTTGATAAATCAAGGTGTGAACGTCTCCCCTCAGTAGGGAGCCCAGCAATCCATGCTGTCCATCCTCTAGAACGATCGCACCAAGAGGGACCGTAAGAAGGTGTGGGGTCTGACTCTTATTCCACTGGGTGTCTGTTGATAAATGAAGGTGTGAACGTCTCCCCTCAGTAGGGAGCCCAGCAATCCATGCTGTCCATCCTCTAGAACGATCGCACCAAGAGGGACCGTAAGAAGGTGTGGGGGGTCTGACTCTTATTCCACTGTTCGTCTGTTGATAAATCAAGGTGTGAACGTCTCCCCTGAGTAGGGGAGCCGAGCAATCCATGCTGTCCATCCGCTATCACTATAGCACCAAGCAGGACCGTAAAAAGGTGTGGGGGGTCTGACTCTTATTCCACTGGGTGTCTGTTGATACATCAAGGTGTGAACGTCTCCCCTCAGTAGGGAGCCCAGCAATCCATGCTGTCCATGCTCTAGCACTAAAGCACCAAGAGGGACCGTAAGAAGGTGTGGGGTCTGACTCTTATTCCACTGTCTGTTGATAAATGAAAGTGTGAACGTCTCCCCTCGGTAGGGAGCCCAGCAATCCATGCTGTCCATCCTCTAGCACGATCGCACCAAGAGGGACCGTAAGAAGGTGTGGGGGGTCTGACTCTTATTCCACTGGGTGTCTGTTGATAAATGAAGGTGTGAACGTCTCCCCTCAGTAGGGAGCCCAGCAATCCATGCTGTCCATGCTCTAGAACGATAGCACCAAGCGGGGACCGTAAGAAGGTGTGGGGGGTCTGACTCTTATTCCACTGTTCGTCTGTTGATAAATCAAGGTGTGAACGTCTCCCCTCAGTAGGGAGCCCAGCAATCCATGCTGTCCATCCGCTATCACTATAGCACCAAGCAGGACCGTAAGAAGGTGTGGGGGGTCTGACTCTTATTCCACTGTCTGTTGATAAATGAAGGTGTGAACGTCTCCCCTCAGTAGGGAGCCCAGCAATCCATGCTGTCCATGCTCTAGAACGATAGCACCAAGCGGGGACCGTAAGAAGGTGTGGGGTCTGACTCTTATTCCACTGGGTGTCTGTTGATAAATCAAGGTGTGAACGCCTCCCCTCAGTAGGGAGCCCAGCAATCCATGCTGTCCATGCTCTAGAACGATAGCACCAAGCGGGGACCGTAAGAAGGTGCGGGGTCTGACTCTTATTCCACTGTCTGTTGATAAATCTAGGCATGAATGTCTCCCCTCAGTACGGAGTCCAGCAATCCATGCTGTCCATCCTCTAGCACTACAGCACCAAGAGGGACCGTAAGAAGGTGTGGGGGGTCTGACTCTTATTCCACTGTCTGTTGATAAATCTAGGCATGAACGTCTCCCCTCAGTACGGAGTCCAGCAATCCATGCTGTCCATGCTCTAGCACTACAGCACCAAGAGGGACCGTAAGAAGGTGGGGGGGGGGGGGGGTCTGACTCTTATTCCACTGTGCGTCTGTTGATAAATCAAGGTGTGAACGTCTCCCCTCAGTAGGGAGCCCAGCAATCCATGCTGTCCATCCTCTAGCACCAAAGCATCAAGAGGGACCGTAAGAAGGTGTGGGGGGTCTGACTCTTATTCCACTGGGTGTCTGTTGATAAATCAAGGTGTGAACGTCTCCCCTGAGTAGGGAGCCCAGCAATCCATGCTGTCCATCCTCTAGAACGATCGCACCAAGAGGGACCGTAAGAAGGTGTGGGGGGTCTGACTCTTATTCCACTGGGTGTCTGTTGATAGATCAATGTGTGAACGTCTCCCCTTATTTTGCTGTGTATTCTGCTCGTGCCTAGGAAGATGTGGTTGTCATGGTGGTGGACCCATCCCCCAAATCCCTCACCTTCCAAGCAGTGGTATGTCATGAAGGTGTAAGGGGCTGACTCTTATTCACTGTGTGTGAGATCAGTGTAGATGTGAAGATCTGGACCTCGGTGTGCTGTGTATTCTCTCACAGTCGATCATGAAATGGGGTTGGGCCCTTGTAAAGAGGGGACAAGGCTTGGCTGCAGAAACCAATGTATACCATGAAAAAATTGCCTAACCCGCTAACTTAAGACATTTTTAAACTCGATAAAATTGCATCCGTCAGTCAGTCCCCGCAAATAAATTGCATAACATTCAATGAACACACTTTCTTCCTTTTTCTATACTTGGGTTTGTGAAAACCATAAACCAGAGCACAGTTTCTGAATGTCCTTCCTTTTCTTGACAAAAGTTCAAGACTTGCCGCATATCGAACATGAGATAATGTGCTTGAACCCATGTGAGTGCTTGTGAATGTAACCCAACAAGGTGACAAAATCTTTTGCCAATTATGAATTCTTAAATTACAATGAAAACAGGAAACACGGTGAGTTGGAACACTAGTCCAAGTAGTTAAATTTGCACACATAGTAAGAGAAAACTGCGGCATCAATCACTAAACCACTATAAATATACAAAAGGGGCAACATCTATGTCAAACAGGACATGACAACAGGCCCCTGTCCCCGTGCATATCCACATCCCCAGGGTTCGCTGGAGCTGATACACTCAACATTACAAGAGCTACTGCCCCATCCCGTACCCTAAGTTGCCTGATATAAATAAACACCTGACTATGTTAGGACCTACACCCAAAGTAAACAGTTGACATACATGTACGGTATATTAGGGACAGTTGTTAACGTTAATAATAAGGTTTATTGTGATATACTTGCACACTCAATGTAACCGTGAGTTCCCGTCGGGACATTCATGTTGCACTACTTCGCTATTGTACAAATTATGTTGTCTATATATCCCTTTCCATATCAACGCTCTATTAGCAATTGCATGACAGAATGTTTGCACAATTTATACTGTATAGAATTGATATACAAACTCATGAAAAAGCAATAAGCAGTATTTAAAAATAAAAATGTACAAGAGGAGCAAGATATGGACGGGGAAGAGAAGAGCCCAGCTGCTCATTTCTCTTGCCCTTCCACCAGAGTATTTCAAAACATTTTTCAGTCTAAGTTTGTTTGCTCAAATGCTGTTGAGGTGTTTGGACTTCTGACCTCTGGAGTTCTCCTCAGGGCATGGAAACATGGGATGGTGTGGTCGTCTTATTTTCTGGAAAACCACATGCAAGGCATCAAATTGCTTTATTGTTGACCTCTGAGGCGGAAGCCGGAGGACTGTATTTTGCTCTGTTTTTAAAAAATTTACCTGCATTTGTCACTGCTTTTTAAAAACGAACTCACCTTCGCTTGAAGCGCTTGCTAAACGCGCCGAGCAGCCCTCCTGACAAACCCTGATACAGCGGATCTTATCGCTGAGACAGGGAAACCCCTCTAACCGCCATCGCGGATCGAAGGCGTAGACACGCCCACAACGAGGCCACGCCCACTCCGAGCACTACTTAAACGCTGATTGAAAGCGCTCCTCATTATTATTGTTGACCTCTGAGGCGGAAGCCGGAGGACTGTATTTTGCTCTGTTTTTAAAAAATTTACCTGCATTTGTCACTGCTTTTTAAAAACGAACTCACCTTCGCTTGAAGCGCTTGCTAAACGCGCCGAGCAGCCCTCCTGACAAACCCTGATACAGCGGATCTTATCGCTGAGACAGGGAAACCCCTCTAACCGCCATCACGGCTCGAAGGCGTAGACACGCCCACAACGAGGCCACGCCCACTCCGAGCACTACTTAAACGCTGATTGAAAGCGCTCCTCATTATTATTGTTGACCTCTGAGGCGGAAGCCGGAGGACTGTATTTTGCTCTGTTTTTAAAAAATGTACCTGCATTTGTCACTGCTTTTTAAAAAACGAACTCACCTTCGCTTGAAGCGCTTGCTAAACGCGCCGAGCAGCCCTCCTGACAAACCCTGATACAGCGGATCTTATCGCTGAGACAGGGAAACCCCTCTAACCGCCATCGCGGCTCGAAGGCGTAGACACGCCCACAACGAGGCCACGCCCACTCCGAGCACTACTTAAACGCTGATTGAAAGCGCTCCTCATTATTATTGTTGACCTCTGAGGCGGAAGCCGGAGGACTGTATTTTGCTCTGTTTTTAAAAAATTTACCTGCATTTGTCACTGCTTTTTAAAAACGAACTCACCTTCGCTTGAAGCGCTTGCTAAACGCGCCGAGCAGCCCTCCTGACAAACCCTGATACAGCGGATCTTATCGCTGAGACAGGGAAACCCCTCTAACCGCCATCGCGGCTCGAAGGCGTAGACACGCCCACAACGAGGCCACGCCCTCCCCCTCCCCGCCTCAAATGTGTCGGCCATACCAGCGCAGCGGACGAGCGCAGCGGGAGCGCCGTTTGCGCGCCGAAGGCGCGCATAAGGCAAGCCCGTCTGCGCCCGTCCGCGCTCGGCCGGGCTCAGGGTCAGAACCCATGCCGGACCCAGCATCCAGTAGGGTAAGCTATTCGCGTCGGGACCTCCTCAGTCTCAGACCCTCCAACGACAGTTCATGCAATTATGTTCACGGGCTAGAAGGACCATTTTTTAACTGTTCACTCTGCCGCCCAGCTCAGCTGCAACTCCCTAGGTCAGTCCTCCGACACTGAAACTGGCTACTCTGAATTGTCGCTCACTCCCTATGCATGCGCTGCTCATCAACCACCTAATGGAAGACCACGAGCTAGACATTCTATTCCTCTCTGAAACATGGCTCACGGACCATTCGGATTCAGATGTTGTGCTAGCCCTCCCTCCGGGATTCCTCATCCAGTCCCAACCTCGTCCATCAGGCAGAGGAGGAGGACTGGCCATCATCCACCGGAACTACTTCTCCTGTAGAACCAATGACGCTCATATCCTGGACTCCGAAAGCCTGTACTTCACAATCCAGCTAGCGCCGACTAGCTCATTGTCAGGCCTCCTAGTCTATCGTTCCCCTGGCCAGGCGGGCCCTTTTACCAACGCTCTCCTAGAGTCCATAGCCTCTCAGGCCCACTCCACATCTAACTTCTCGATACTAGGAGACCTCAATATACACTTCGATGACCCCCTAGACACAGGGGCAGTCAAATTGATTTCAGAATTGGCTGCCTATGGTCTCCACCTCACCAACTCTGGAGCCACACACCTCAAAGGCCACTTGCTCGACCCGGTGTTTACTAACATCCCCACCCTCAAAGCCAAAGAGTCCCTCCCCCTCCCGTGGACAGACCACTTCATGGTCCCTCTTCAATTACCAGGAGCCTTTAAGAAACCCCACAAACCCAGGACCTATACCAGGGACAGGGCTTGGTCCAGACTCTCCGCGGAGGAATGGTCCACAACCCTGAACTCTACTACCCCCACCCCTTCGGAAGATCCGGTCACCGCAGATAGTAAATTCAGGGAGTGGATTTCCACATCACTGGACTCCATCCTCCCCATAAAATCCCGTGAGGACAAAAACGGGAAACTAGGTTCAGCCCCCTGGTACACCCCGGAACTACGGTCTCTCCGCAAGAACTGCAAAAAAGCAGAGCGACTATGGAGGAAAGTCGGCTGCACGCCAGCAAGGAAGCCTATCAGAGGTCAGTGAGACTTTACAAGTCAACTCTGAAAATCACTAAAACCTCGCACTACGACACCAGAATAAAAAATTCCACCAACTCGGCAAGAGAATCTTTTCTCATCGCCAAAGAGCTCTTGAAAATACCATCCCCCCCTCCTCCAACACACTCCCAGCGGATAGAAGTGACGAACTGGCAACCTACTTCAATTCCAAAATCGCCCAGATCCTAGCCTCCCTCCCCCCCTCCCTGCCTGCTGAACCCCATGGACCATGATGCATCTACCAACCTTACAGGAAACAGGCATCCTCAGCTGACCGCTTTCAGGGCAGTAACTTTGGACGAAGTAGGCTCAACAATGGCCAAAATGAAAAGCGGCTCCCCACTGGATCCCGCCCCCATTAGATTCCTGAAAACAGTAGCCCCTGCCATCATGCCCACGATCACGGAACTAATAAACATCTCGCTCTCTCAAGGCTCGGTCCCCCCTAGTTGGAAGAGCGTAGTAGTTAAGGCACTTTTAAAAAAACCTCATCTGGACCCCGCCGACATGGCAAACTACCGACCAATCTCACTCCTTCCATGCGTCAGCAAAATGGCAGAGAAACTGGTCAATGGGCAACTGTCTCAGTTTCTAGAATCGAACAACCTTCTGCGGCAGTCCCAAACTGGGTTCCGCCCGGGCCACGGCACAGATACCGCCCTTCTCGCTGTCATCGAAGAGGCAAGGTGCATTCTGGATTCAGGAGGGTCAGTGGCAGTGATCCTCCTGGACCTCAGCGCAGCCTTTGACACGGTTAACCACCGTGTCCTTCTCCATCGGCTGGCCGTTGCAGGGCTCGCAGGCTCCGCGATTACTTGGATAGAATCCTTCCTTTCAGGGCGCTCGTTCCAGGTATGGGATGGCAATTCACACTCTGCCTCCCTCCCCCTCCTGAGCGGAGTCCCCCAGGGGTCCTCATTAAGCCCCACTTTGTTTAATGCCTACATGGCCCCCCTTGAGGATGTCGTCACCCCCTTCGGGATCAAGATAGTAAGTTATGCGGACGACACGCAATTGGTCGTCTCTCTCTCACACCTTGACAAACACCCAGACATCCTACTGAATTGCCTCCAGGAAATTCACCACTGGATGTGCGAGTCATCGCTCAAGCTAAACGGCTCAAAGACAGAAGTCATGCTTCTGGGCAAGCAATGGACATCCATCCCCTCATCGGTCTGGCCAGATGTTTTCGGGGAAGTTCCCACCCCGAAACAAGAAATCAAGACCTTAGGAGTCTGGCTGGAACCCGAGCTGTCGCTGAAAACTCAAGCAGCCAAAACAGCAGGCATCTGTTTCGGGCTCATGCGCTCCATCCGCAAGATCCTCCCACTACTTCTGCCCCTATCTAGGAAACTCCTGGTCCAAGGTCTGATTCTGGCGCGGCTAGACTGCAGTAACATGGTCTACCTAGGAGCTCCGGAAGCCACCATGGCGAAACTTCAGCGCACGCAAAATGCAGCTGCCCGGCTCCTTTTGAATCTCCCTTCCAGAGTCTCAGCCAGACCAGCAATCAAGGCCCTCCACTGTCTCCCTATTCGACAAAGGGTAGAATTTAAGGCCCTGTGCACCGCACACAAACTTCTCAATGGTCTTGGCCCTGCTATCCTGAGAGACCTGGTCACCCCTTACAAAGCCCTCAGATCCCTACGCTCGGACAATGAGCGGCTGGCCAACGTCCCTAGATACAGGAAGGCACGCACCGGCGGCCGTCGCTTTTCTGTAAAAGTCTCCTCCGGATGGAATTCACTTTCTCGCCCTCTGAGGACGGAACCCAGCCATCTCCTGTTCCGGAAAAAATTAAAAACGCTGCTGTTCCCAAAATAAGGTCGCCTGTCCCCTCTGGTCTCTACAAATGTTTAAAGCGCGGGGATGCCTTCGGGTCACCAGGCGCTCTACAAATCGCTAAATAAATAAATAAATATATTGCATGGTAATGACTTCACGAACTCTGAACAAACAGGATCGATCTGTCTCACTTGTTTTTTCTTTGTGTTTTCACGGCGGCAATGTCCTGCTCAGTCATACGGCATTCCGGATAAAACTCCTTTAGAAGCACACCACTGTCTCTTTCGGCTGCTCCCTAACAGTCTCATATGACGTCTTGAGGGGCTTATCACTTCTTTATATGCTATGGCAGTACCACATGAAAGTGTGATGGACTGGCTCTCCCTGCCGTTATATGTGACATAGATAGATATAGGTAAGAAGATGTGAAGGGCTGGCCCTTGCTCTGCTGGGTATTGTCTAGCAACAATCTGTGACACGAGAAAAACCTTTTCTTTTTCTTTCTATAAATGTATCAAAATCATTTATATGTTGTTGTAGAATAGTATATATTTTTAATTTCGATTAATTGATATCATCTATGGAGCAGATGACCTAGGCATTCTAAATAAGCAATGACATTTTACTGCGATTTTAGGAAGATAGTTTTAGCATTATTGTTAGTAAATTTAATTGTATTTTAATACCCACCCGAAATGATATTCAGTTTGGTAGTGTCCTTTGATTATCTAGTTGAATAACGATTAACCTGCATTAGATTCCTCAAGTGTTTCAAAATATCAATTTGATTTGCCATTTAAAATAATTAATATTAAGGTAAGCCATTTTTTAGACCTGTTTTAATATTTGAATTTTGAAGCATTGTGATCTGTATGTGCATTGTTTATGTAGTCTAATTTTTTTCAGTTGGGTTTTAGAGCATATTGTAATGATTTTTAGTATCAATCAATAAACGTACTTACTATGAACTTGTGAAGGACAACTTGTGACTGCTGTGTATCCGGTACTGCTGTGGTGTACTCAGATAGTTGTGATAAAGATCTTCCACAATAGAATAAAAATGTGTCTTCCTTTTTCACTTCACATTTTTAGATCCGGCCATCCATAAGTAAAATGAAAGCGGAGGTTGGAAACCTACGACGCACTGTCAATGTGAAGACCAAGGCCCCCTGGATTCCTCCAGGAAAAACATCACAACCGCCAAAGGATTTTAAGTGGGAGGTACGTGACGCACCGCTCCGCTCCGCACACTCACTCTTTCTTCTGCTTCGCCTGTATGCGTAACTCCCAGCTTCACGCATCCTCAGGGGTGACTGTCTGATGGATGTCCACAACTGTCCTACCTGCTTCACGGGGCTCGTGTGGAGCCATGGCCAATCCTTTTGGCAGAACCAAAGTGCAGCGGAGGAGCACAGGGAGGGTGTTTTCTTTCCTCTACTTGTTCCTATTTTGTTTTGTCTTCTTTCATTCTCTGCCTAATCCATGCAGTGAGTGCATCTTCAATACAAACCTGTGTGCTGGGCACGTCTGGTATGTATGTTCACACTAGCAGGTAGCACTGGAAGGACTATATAAGAATGTTTTGATCAGACCAAATATGATGTTTATGGCTCCTAATCTCGGGACCTTGGGCATGCTCGGGAAAGGGATTAGTACATCACCAAACCCTTGTCTTTTGTTCATGTATAGAATGTAGCAAGCGATGCAGTGTGCAAGGGTTATCCATTTATCACCGAGAGCAAGAGAGGAAAGCCAGACCCAGTGATGGAGTGGTCGCCTGCGTTTTGGTTGCATTACTAGACCTATACATGTATGTTCAAATGGCTATCTGCGAAAGACATGTTTCTTAGTTAAGGCAGGTGCACCTAAAACGCTCAATAGCCAGTAAATTTCATAATCCCGGAAGTACATCCTTATTACATGTAGCTCTAAGCTGTGTCTAAAGTAATTAGCAAGAAGGTTTTTAAATGTTTTCCACAGTGCCTAATTGATGCAATTATTGTAGCCCCAACTACGTCAGAGATGAACTCCCAACTGTAAGCTTCACAGTCTGCATCCGAGGACGAGCTGCTACTCTTTTGAGTCCACACTAAAGGCGAAGGGAGAATCACCAGAAATGATTCATAACGGAGTTGGCCACCTCTTGCCCTTGATGCAGCGCGGGGCAGACTCTGGATCTGATTCAGTTTTTCCTTTTTCTCTCCAGATGGTGATGGTGAATAGATCTGAGCCCTCTCTGCCTCCGACCATCCCTGCAGAGAGGGTCACACTCTGGGTCAGAGTCCCCTCCTTCGTCTGACCATCCATGACCAGGGGGGTCAACCTCCTTCCTCTGATCATCCCTGCAGAGAGAATCAAACTCTGGGTCCGAGCCCCCTCCTTCCTCTGTCCATCCATGCAGAGAGGGTCAAACTCTGGATCTGAGCCCCCTCCTTCCTCTGACCATCCCTGCAGAGAGGGTCAAACTCTGGGTCCGAGTCCCCACCTTCCTCTGACCATCCCTGCAGAGAGGGTCAAACTCTGGGTCCGAGTCCCCACCTTCATCTGACCATCCCTGCAGAGAGGGTCAAACTCTGGGTCCGAGTCCCCTCTTCCATCTGACCATCCCCGCAGAGAGAGTCAAACTCTGCATCTGAGCCCCCTCCTTCCTCTGACCATTCCTGCAGAGAGGGTCAAACTCTGGGTCCGAGTCCCCTCCTTCATCTGACCATCCCTGCAGAGAGGGTCAAACTCTGGGTCCGAGTCCCCTCCTTCATCTGACCATCCCTGCAGAGAGGGTCAAACTCTGGGTCAGAGTCCCCTCCTTCGTCTGACCATCCATGACCAGGGGGGTCAAACTCCTTCCTCTGATCATCCCTGCAGAGAGGATCAAACTCTGGATCCGAGCCCCCTCCTTCCTCTGACCATCCATGCAGAGAGGGTCAAACTCTGGATCTGAGCCCCCGCCTACATCAGACCATCCATGCAGAGAGGGTCAAACTCTGGATTTGAGCCCCCTCCTTCCTCTGACCATACCTGCAGAGAGAATCAAACTCTGGGTCCGAGCCCCCTCCTTCCTCTGGCCATCCCTGCAGAGAGGGCCACACTCTGGATCCGAGCCCCCTCCTTCCTCTAACCATCGCTGCAGAGAGGGTCAAACTCTGGATCTGAGCCCCCTCCTTCCTCTGACCATTCCTGCAGAGAGGGTCAAACTCTGGGTCTGAGTCCCCACCTTCATCTGACCATCCCTGCAGAGAGGGTCAAACTCTGGGTCCGAGTCCCCTCCTTCATCTGACCATCCCTGCAGACAGGGTCAAACTCTGGGTCTGAGTCCCCTCCTTCGTTTGACCATCCATGACCAGGGGGGTCAAACTCCTTCCTCTGATCATCCCTGCAGATAGTGTCAAACTCTGGGTCCGAGTCCCCTCTTCCCTCTGACCATCCCCGCAGAGAGTGTCAAACTCTGGGTCCGAGTCCCCTCTTCCCTCTGACCATCCCCGCAGAGAGTGTCAAACTCTGGGTCCGAGCCCCCTCTTCCCTCTGACCATCCCCGCAGAGAGAGTCAAACTCTGCATCTGAGCCCCCTCCTTCCTCTGACCATTCCTGCAGAGAGGGTCAAACTCTGGGTCCGAGTCCCCACCTTCATCTGACCATCCCTGCAGAGAGGGTCAAACTCTGGGTCCGAGTCCCCTCTTCCCTCTGACCATCCCCGCAGAGAGTGTCAAACTCTGGATCTGAGCCCCCTCCTTCCTCTGACCATTCCTGCAGAGAGGGTCAAACTCTGGGTCCGAGTCCCCACCTTCATCTGACCATCCCTGCAGAGAGGGTCAAACTCTGGGTCAGAGTCCCCTCCTTCGTCTGACCATCCATGACCAGGGGGGTCAAACTCCTTCCTCTGATCATCCCTGCAGAGAGGATCAAACTCTGGATCCGAGCCCCCTCTGCCTCTGACCATCCCCGCAGAGAGGGTCAAACTCTGGATCCGAGCCCCCTCTGCCTCTGACCATCCCTTCAGAGAGGGCCACACCCTGGATCGGAACACCCTCTGCCTCTGACCATCCCTAGATCAAAGTCTGCTCTGACCATCCCTGCAGAGGGGGGTCAAACTCTGGATCTGAACCCCCTCCTTCCTCTGACCATCCCTGCAGAGAGGGTCAAACTCTGGATCCGAGCCCCCTCCTTCCTCTGACCATCCCTGCAGAGAGGGCCACTCTCTGGATCCGAGCCCCCTCCTTCCTCTGACCATCCCTGCAGAGAGGGTCAAATTCTGGATCAAAGTCCGCTCCGACGTCTGACCATCCCTGCAGAGGGGGTCAAACTCTGTATCTGAGCTCCCTCCTTCCTCCGACCATCCCTGCAGAGAGAGTCAAACTCTGGATCCGAGCCCCCTCTGCCTCTGACCATCCCTTCAGAGAGGGCCACACTCTGGATCTGAGCACCCTCTGCCTCTGACCATCCCTGGATCAAAGTCCGCTCCGACGTCTGACCATCCCTCCAGAGGGGGGTCAAACTCTGAATCTGAGCCCCCTCCTTCCTCTGACCATCCCTGCAGAGAGGGTCAAACTATGGATCCGAGCCCCCTCCTTCCTCTGACCATCCCTGCAGAGAGGGCCACACTCTGGATCCGAGCCCCCTCCTTCCTCTGACCATCCCGGCAGAGAGGGCCACTCTCTGGATCCGAGCCCCCTCCTTCCTCTGACCATCCCTGCAGAGAGGGTCAAATTCTGGATCAAAGTCCGCTCCGACGTCTGACCATCCCTGCAGAGGGGGTCAAACTCTGTATCTGAGCTCCCTCCTTCCTCCGACCATCCCTGCAGAGAGAGTCAAACTCTGGATCCGAGCCCCCTCTGCCTCTGACCATCCCTTCAGAGAGGGCCACACTCTGGATCTGAGCACCCTCTGCCTCTGACCATCCCTGGATCAAAGTCCGCTCCGACGTCTGACCATCCCTGCAGAGGGGGGTCAAACTCTGAATCTGAGCCCCCTCCTTCCTCTGACCATCCCTGCAGAGAGGGTCAAACTATGGATCCGAGCCCCCTCCTTCCTCTGACCATCCCTGCAGAGAGGCCACACTCTGGATCCGAGCCCCCACCTTCCTCTGACCATCCCTGCAGAGGGTCAACCTCTGGATCAAAGTCCGCTCCTTCGTCTGACTCTGGATCCGAGCCCCCTCTGCCTCATCCATGCTTTGAAGGCCGCTCTGGCTCTGAACTCCTTTCACCTCTTGCCCACCATGCGTGCAGTGATGGTCACTTTATATTTGATCCCCTCATGCCTCTGACTCTCCAAGCAGCGACGGTTAGTTTGTGAATCTGAGCATGTTACCCCTTTGACCCTGTATTCGTTGAAGGCCGTGCTGTTCTGAGCACCCCTTACCTCTGGCCCTCCAGGCAGTGAGGGTCAGACTCTGAATCTGAGTCCCTCCAGACTGTGGTCCTCCATCCAGTGAGGGTCACCCTAAATGTGAGGCCCTCTGGCCCTCCGTGTAACGAAGGGCAAACTCCATAGGGCATTAGTCCTTTACTTCTTTATCATCCCATGTTTTGTTCTTGGTTCCTCCATGCAGCGGGACAGACTGTGGACCGTGAGCACTTGCCGTCCTTGTATCACATTTCTGCAGTCGCTGTTCGCTAGTAGGATTTTATTGTCCGTTGTAATAGGAAAGCTCTATTTTCTTCACAACTGTCCGTGGCATTTACAATAGATATTTTAGGTTTTTGCTATTGTTCTCGCTTATTATTTTAGCACCATTTCCTATTTTTGTAGGTTCCAAATTTGGTTGATAAAAAGCCTTCGGTAATCTGCTTGCGGCTGGTGATGGCTTGGGTTGCAGTGCGCCCTGCTCTTCCCTTTTCAAGGCTGTATTTGTGTGGATGTGTTATATGTACAGTGCCTTTTACTTGTGGAACTCCGGATGTACGTGCAGGAGGTAGATCCAACTTTTGCAGCCTGGTACCACAAGTTGCCACCTATGCTCGTACAGTTCTCTCTTTTGTAGACACTGAGAGTGATTATGTCTTGTTTAAATCAGAGTTGGTGGGTGCAACGTTACTCGAAATGTTCTGGAATTTCTCTGTATCGCCATAAATGATGGACTTCACGCTGTGTAGTAGAGGGTCCTGTTGCAGGGTTTATCAAATGATAGCAAAGGTGAGGTTGATGGCAGTAGGGCTAGTAATGGTACAACATTTGTCACCGTGCTTTATCTTTGAATATGCAGGACCCGCAATCATTACCGAAGAGCCGAAGTAAGCCTTCTGCCGCCTCAAGTGTCTTGCCAACACCCAGCAGTCTGTCAAGCAAATCTAAGGTGTCCCAAGCAGCAGATAGATTAATCAGCAGCACCAGTGCAGGTTCTACGTTGCCAGTAAGTGAGAGCAGGACTCCTTTATTCCTATCTGTATCACAAGCGTCAGTGAGGGCAGGGACTCGTTCACTTCTATCAGTACCTGCAGTGACCGTTCTACCTGGTCAGTAGGTGAGAGCAGGCTCTTCATTACTTTACGAGCGCACCACTTCTTTCGAGAAAATAATGCTTGTTAATTTAAATTGGCAGACATTATTCATTTGACATAGGTGATTGTAGGGATGATTGACTAGTTCTACCAGATTAATTGAAGGCTCCCCTCCTTGATATAGTATAAGTTGGGGGAAGATTAGTGGCGTAACGAAACTTGAGGGGGCCCCCCTGCAAGGTACGTCAAGGGCCCCCCTCCAGATTCTTTCAGGAATTCTCCTGCCGAAGTGCTGTGTTGAGGGAGCCCCCTGCTCCACGGGGGCTGCAGGGGCCTGTGTTACCCCCCTAGGGAAGACGGGGAGAATCTTATTTGGAATCCTTCTCCCTCCCTCATTATTTATGATCTTTATTTCCATCAGAAATGCGAGTGGAGGATCTGCCTCGAGGGTGAGAGCGGAGACTTGGTCACTTCCATTAGCATCACGAGTGCAGGATCTGCCTTGTCGGTGAGAGCGGAGACTCGCTCACTTCCATTAGCGTCACGAGTGGAGGATCTGCCTTGTCGGTGAGAGCGGAGACTTGGTGACTTCCATTAGCGTCACGAGTGGAGGATCTGCCTTGTCGGTGAGAGTGGAGACTCGCTCACTTCCATTAGCATCACGAGTGGAGGATCTGCCTTGTCGGTGAGAGCGGAGACTCGCTCACTTCCATTAGCGTCAGGAGTGCAGGATCTGCCTTGTCGGTGAGAGCGGAGACCTGGTCACTTCCATTAGCGTCAGGAGTGCAGGATCTGCCTTGTCGGTGAGAGCGGAGACTCGCTCACTTCCATTAGCGTCACGAGTGCAGGATCTGCCTTGTCAGTGAGAGCGGAGATTCGGTCACTTCCATTAGCGTCAGGAGTGCAGGATCTGCCTCGTCGGTGAGAGCGGAGACTCGCTCACTTCCATTAGCTTCACGAGTGCAGGATCTGCCTTGTCGGTGAGAGCGGAGACTCGCTCACTTCCATTAGCATCACGAGTGCAGGATCTGCCTTGTCAGTGAGAGCGGAGACTCTGTCACTTCCATTAGCATCACGAGTGCAGGATCTGCCTTGTCGGTGAGAGCGGAGACTCGCTCACTCCCATTAGCGTCACGAGTGCAGGATCTGCCTTGTCGGTGAGAGCGAAGACCTGGTCACTTCCATTAGCGTCAGGAGTGCAGGATCTGCCTTGTCGGTGAGAGCGGAGACTCGCTCACTTCCATTAGCATCACGAGTGCAGGATCTGCCTTGTCGGTGAGAGCGGAGACTTGGTCACTTCCATTAGCATCACAAGTGCAGGATCTGCCTTGTCGGTGAGAGCGGAGACTCGCTCACTTCCATTAGCGTCACGAGTGCAGGATCTGCCTTGTCAATGAGAGCGGAGATTCGGTCACTTCCATTAGCGTCACGAGTGCAGGATCTGCCTTGTCGGTGAGAGCGAAGACTCGCTCACTTCCATTAGCATCACGAGTGCAGGATCTGCCTTGTCGGTGAGAGCGGAGACTCTGTCACTTCCATTAGCATCACGAGTGCAGGATCTGCCTTGTCGGTGAGAGCGGAGACCTGGTCACTTCCATTAGCGTCAGGAGTGCAGGATCTGCCTTGTCGGTGAGAGCGGAGACTCGCTCACTTCCATTAGCATCACGAGTGCAGGATCTGCCTTGTCGTTGAGAGCACGGACTCGCTCACTTCCATTAGCAGCACGAGTGCAGGATCTGCCTTGTCGGTGAGAGCGGAGACTTGGTCACTTCCATTAGCATCACAAGTGCAGGATCTGCCTTGTCGGTGAGAGCGGAGACTCGCTCACTTCCATTAGCGTCACGAGTGCAGGATCTGCCTTGTCAGTGAGAGCGGAGATTCGGTCACTTCCATTAGCGTCACGAGTGCAGGATCTGCCTTGTCGGTGAGAGCGGAGACTCTGTCACTTCCATTAGCATCACGAGTGCAGGATCTGCCTTGTCGGTGAGAGCGAAGACTTGGTCACTTCCATTAGCGTCACGAGTGCAGGATCTGCCTTGTCGGTGAGAGCGAAGACTCTGTCTTCCATTAGCATCACGAGTGCAGGATCTGCCTTGTCGGTGAGAGCGAAGACTTGGTCACTTCCATTAGCGTCACGAGTGCAGGATCTGCCTCGAGGGTGAGAGCGGAGACCTGGTCACTTCCATTAGCGTCAGGAGTGCAGGATCTGCCTTGTCGGTGAGAGCGGAGACTTGGTCACTTCCATTAGCATCACAAGTGCAGGATCTGCCTTGTCGGTGAGAGCGGAGACTTGCTCACTTCCATTAGCGTCAGGAGTGCAGGATCTGCCTCGTCGGTGAGAGCGGAGACTCGCTCACTTCCATTAGCAGCACGAGTGCAGGATCTGCCTTGTCGGTGAGAGCGGAGACTTGGTCACTTCCATTAGCAGCACGAGTGCAGGATCTGCCTCGTCGGTGAGAGCGGAGACTTGGTCACTTCCATTAGCATCACGAGTGCAGGATCTGCCTTGTCGGTGAGAGTGGAGACTCGCTCACTTCCATTAGCATCACGAGTGGAGGATCTGCCTTGTCGGTGAGAGCGGAGACTCGCTCACTTCCATTGGCATCACGAGTGCAGGATCTGCCTTGTCGGTGAGAGCGGAGACTTGGTCACTTCCATTAGCATCACGAGTGCAGGATCTGCCTTGTCGGTGAGAGCGAAGACTTGGTCACTTCCATTAGCATCACGAGTGCAGGATCTGCCTTGTCGGTGAGAGCGGAGACCTGGTCACTTCCATTAGCGTCAGGAGTGCAGGATATGCCTTGTCGGTGAGAGCGGAGACTCGCTCACTTCCATTAGCGTCACGAGTGCAGGATCTGCCTTGTCGGTGAGAGCACGGACTCGCTCACTTCCATTAGCAGCACGAGTGCAGGATCTGCCTTGTCGGTGAGAGCGGAGACTTGGTCACTTCCATTAGTATCACAAGTGCAGGATCTGCCTTGTCGGTGAGAGCGGAGACTCGCTCACTTCCATTGGCATCACGAGTGCAGGATCTGCCTTGTCGGTGAGAGCGGAGACTTGGTCACTTCCATTAGCATCACAAGTGCAGGATCTGCCTTGTCGGTGAGAGCGGAGACTTGGTCACTTCCATTAGCGTCACGAGTGCAGGATCTGCCTTGTCGGTGAGAGCGGAGACTTGGTCACTTCCATTAGCATTACGAGTGCAGGATCTGCCTTGTCGGTGAGAGCGAAGACTTGGTCACTTCCATTAGCATCACGAGTGCAGGATCTGCCTTGTCGGTGAGAGCGAAGACTTGGTCACTTCCATTAGCATCACGAGTGCAGGATCTGCCTTGTCGGTGAGAGCGAAGACTTGGTCACTTCCATTAGCATCACGAGTGCAGGATCTGCCTTGTCGGTGAGAGCGGAGACCTGGTCACTTCCATTAGCGTCAGGAGTGCAGGATCTGCCTTTTCGGTGAGAGCGGAGACTCGCTCACTTCCATTAGCGTCACGAGTGCAGGATCTGCCTTGTTGGTGAGAGCGAAGACTCGCTCACTTCCATTAGCATCACGAGTGCAGGATCTGCCTTGTCGGTGAGAGCGGAGACTCTGTCACTTCCATTAGCATCACGAGTGCAGGATCTGCCTTGTCGGTGAGAGCGGAGACTTGCTCACTTCCATTAGCATCACGAGTGCAGGATCTGCCTCGAGGGTGAGAGGGGAGACTCGCTCACTTCCATTAGCATCACAAGTGCAGGATCTGCCTCGAGGGTGAGAGCGGAGACTTGGTCACTTCCATTAGCATCACGAGTGCAGGATCTGCCTTGTCGGTGAGAGCGGAGACTCGCTCACTTCCATTAGCGTCACGAGTGCAGGATCTGCCTTGTCGGTGAGAGCGGAGACTCGCTCACTTCCATTAGCAACACGAGTGCAGGATCTGCCTTGTCGGTGAGAGCGGTGACTCGCTCACTTCCATTAGCATCACGAGTGCAGGATCTGCCTCGAGGGTGAGAGGGGAGACTCGCTCACTTCCATTAGCATCACAAGTGCAGGATCTGCCTTGTCAGTGAGAGCGGAGATTCGGTCACTTCCATTAGCGTCACGAGTGCAGGATCTGCCTTGTCGGTGAGGGCGAAGACTTGGTCACTTCCATTAGCGTCACAAGTGGAGGATCTGCCTCGTCGGTGAGAGCGGAGATTCGGTCACTTCCATTAGTGTCACGAGTGCAGGATCTGCCTTGTCGGTGAGAGCGGAGACTTGGTCACTTCCATTAGCAGCACGAGTGCAGGATCTGCCTCGTCGGTGAGAGCGGAGACTTGGTCACTTCCTTTAGCATCACGAGTGCAGGATCTGCCTTGTCGGTGAGAGCGAAGACTTGGTCACTTCCATTAGCGTCACGAGTGCAGGATCTGCCTTGTCGGTGAGAGCGAAGACTTGGTCACTTCCATTAGCGTCACGAGTGGAGGATCTGCCTTGTCGGTGAGAGCGGAGACTCGCTCACTTCCATTAGCATCACGAGTGGAGGATCTGCCTTGTCGGTGAGAGCGGAGACTCGCTCACTTCCATTGGCATCACGAGTGCAGGATCTGCCTTGTCGGTGAGAGCGGAGACTTGGTCACTTCCATTAGCATCACAAGTGCAGGATCTGCCTTGTCGGTGAGAGCGGAGACTTGGTCACTTCCATTAGCGTCACGAGTGCAGGATCTGCCTTGTCGGTGAGAGCGGAGACTCTGTCACTTCCATTAGCATCACGAGTGCAGGATCTGCCTTGTCGGTGAGAGCGGAGACTCGCTCACTTCCATTAGCATCACAAGTGCAGGATCTGCCTCGAGGGTGAGAGCGGAGACTTGGTCACTTCCATTAGCATCACGAGTGCAGGATCTGCCTCGTCGGTGAGAGCGGAGACTCTGTCACTTCCATTAGCATCAGGAGTGCAGGATCTGCCTTGTCAGTGAGAGCGGAGACTCGCTCACTTCCATTAGCATCACGAGTGCAGGATCTGCCTTGTCGGTGAGAGCGGAGACTTGGTCACTTCCATTAGCATCACAAGTGCAGGATCTGCCTTGTCGGTGAGAGCGGAGACTCGCTCACTTCCATTAGCGTCACGAGTGCAGGATCTGCCTTGTCGGTGAGAGCGGAGACTTGGTCACTTCCATTAGCATCACGAGTGCAGGATCTGCCTTGTCGGTGAGAGCGGAGACTCGCTCACTTCCATTAGCAGCACGAGTGCAGGATCTGCCTTGTCGGTGAGAGCGGAGACTCGCTCACTTCCATTGGCATCACGAGTGCAGGATCTGCCTTGTCGGTGAGAGCGGAGACTCTGTCACTTCCATTAGCGTCAGGAGTGCAGGATCTGCCTTGTCGGTGAGAGCGGAGACTCTGTCACTTCCATTAGCGTCAGGAGTGCAGGATCTGCCTTGTCGGTGAGAGCGGAGACTCTGTCACTTCCATTAGCGTCAGGAGTGCAGGATCTGCCTTGTCGGTGAGAGTGGAGACTCGCTCACTTCCATTAGCATCACGAGTGCAGGATCTGCCTTGTCGGTGAGAGCACGGACTCGCTCACTTCCATTAGCATCACGAGTGCAGGATCTGCCTTGTCGGTGAGAGCGGAGACTCTGTCACTTCCATTAGCATCACGAGTGCAGGATCTGCCTTGTCGGAGAGAGCGGTGACTCGCTCACTTCCATTAGTGTCACAAGTGCAGGATCTGCCTTGTCGGTGAGAGCGGAGACTTGGTCACTTCCATTAGCATCACGAGTGCAGGATCTGCCTTGTCGGTGAGAGCGAAGACTTGGTCACTTCCATTAGCATCACGAGTGCAGGATCTGCCTTGTCGGTGAGAGCGGAGACCTGGTCACTTCCATTAGCGTCAGGAGTGCAGGATATGCCTTGTCGGTGAGAGCGGAGACTCGCTCACTTCCATTAGCGTCACGAGTGCAGGATCTGCCTTGTCGGTGAGAGCACGGACTCGCTCACTTCCATTAGCAGCACGAGTGCAGGATCTGCCTTGTCGGTGAGAGCGGAGACTTGGTCACTTCCATTAGTATCACAAGTGCAGGATCTGCCTTGTCGGTGAGAGCGGAGACTCGCTCACTTCCATTGGCATCACGAGTGCAGGATCTGCCTTGTCGGTGAGAGCGGAGACTTGGTCACTTCCATTAGCATCACAAGTGCAGGATCTGCCTTGTCGGTGAGAGCGGAGACTTGGTCACTTCCATTAGCGTCACGAGTGCAGGATCTGCCTTGTCGGTGAGAGCGGAGACTTGGTCACTTCCATTAGCATTACGAGTGCAGGATCTGCCTTGTCGGTGAGAGCGAAGACTTGGTCACTTCCATTAGCATCACGAGTGCAGGATCTGCCTTGTCGGTGAGAGCGAAGACTTGGTCACTTCCATTAGCATCACGAGTGCAGGATCTGCCTTGTCGGTGAGAGCGAAGACTTGGTCACTTCCATTAGCATCACGAGTGCAGGATCTGCCTTGTCGGTGAGAGCGGAGACCTGGTCACTTCCATTAGCGTCAGGAGTGCAGGATCTGCCTTTTCGGTGAGAGCGGAGACTCGCTCACTTCCATTAGCGTCACGAGTGCAGGATCTGCCTTGTTGGTGAGAGCGAAGACTCGCTCACTTCCATTAGCATCACGAGTGCAGGATCTGCCTTGTCGGTGAGAGCGGAGACTCTGTCACTTCCATTAGCATCACGAGTGCAGGATCTGCCTTGTCGGTGAGAGCGGAGACTTGCTCACTTCCATTAGCATCACGAGTGCAGGATCTGCCTCGAGGGTGAGAGGGGAGACTCGCTCACTTCCATTAGCATCACAAGTGCAGGATCTGCCTCGAGGGTGAGAGCGGAGACTTGGTCACTTCCATTAGCATCACGAGTGCAGGATCTGCCTTGTCGGTGAGAGCGGAGACTCGCTCACTTCCATTAGCGTCACGAGTGCAGGATCTGCCTTGTCGGTGAGAGCGGAGACTCGCTCACTTCCATTAGCAACACGAGTGCAGGATCTGCCTTGTCGGTGAGAGCGGTGACTCGCTCACTTCCATTAGCATCACGAGTGCAGGATCTGCCTCGAGGGTGAGAGGGGAGACTCGCTCACTTCCATTAGCATCACAAGTGCAGGATCTGCCTTGTCAGTGAGAGCGGAGATTCGGTCACTTCCATTAGCGTCACGAGTGCAGGATCTGCCTTGTCGGTGAGGGCGAAGACTTGGTCACTTCCATTAGCGTCACAAGTGGAGGATCTGCCTCGTCGGTGAGAGCGGAGATTCGGTCACTTCCATTACCGTCACGAGTGCAGGATCTGCCTTGTCGGTGAGAGCGGAGACTTGGTCACTTCCATTAGCAGCACGAGTGCAGGATCTGCCTCGTCGGTGAGAGCGGAGACTTGGTCACTTCCTTTAGCATCACGAGTGCAGGATCTGCCTTGTCGGTGAGAGCGAAGACTTGGTCACTTCCATTAGCGTCACGAGTGCAGGATCTGCCTTGTCGGTGAGAGCGAAGACTTGGTCACTTCCATTAGCGTCACGAGTGGAGGATCTGCCTTGTCGGTGAGAGCGGAGACTCGCTCACTTCCATTAGCATCACGAGTGGAGGATCTGCCTTGTCGGTGAGAGCGGAGACTCGCTCACTTCCATTGGCATCACGAGTGCAGGATCTGCCTTGTCGGTGAGAGCGGAGACTTGGTCACTTCCATTAGCATCACAAGTGCAGGATCTGCCTTGTCGGTGAGAGCGGAGACTTGGTCACTTCCATTAGCGTCACGAGTGCAGGATCTGCCTTGTCGGTGAGAGCGGAGACTCTGTCACTTCCATTAGCATCACGAGTGCAGGATCTGCCTTGTCGGTGAGAGCGGAGACTCGCTCACTTCCATTAGCATCACGAGTGCAGGATCTGCCTCGAGGGTGAGAGCGGAGACTTGGTCACTTCCATTAGCATCACGAGTGCAGGATCTGCCTCGTCGGTGAGAGCGGAGACTCTGTCACTTCCATTAGCATCAGGAGTGCAGGATCTGCCTTGTCAGTGAGAGCGGAGACTCGCTCACTTCCATTAGCATCACGAGTGCAGGATCTGCCTTGTCGGTGAGAGCGGAGACTTGGTCACTTCCATTAGCATCACAAGTGCAGGATCTGCCTTGTCGGTGAGAGCGGAGACTCGCTCACTTCCATTAGCGTCACGAGTGCAGGATCTGCCTTGTCGGTGAGAGCGGAGACTTGGTCACTTCCATTAGCATCACGAGTGCAGGATCTGCCTTGTCGGTGAGAGCGGAGACTCGCTCACTTCCATTAGCAGCACGAGTGCAGGATCTGCCTTGTCGGTGAGAGCACGGACTCGCTCACTTCCATTAGCATCACGAGTGCAGGATCTGCCTTGTCGGTGAGAGCGGAGACTCTGTCACTTCCATTAGCATCACGAGTGCAGGATCTGCCTTGTCGGAGAGAGCGGTGACTCGCTCACTTCCATTAGTGTCACAAGTGCAGGATCTGCCTCGAGGGTGAGAGCGGAGACTCGCTCACTTCCATTAGCGTCACGAGTGCAGGATCTGCCTTGTCCGTGAGAGCGGAGAGTCGGTCACTTCCATTAGCGTCACGAGTGCAGGATCTGCCTTGTCAGTGAGAGCGGAGACTTGGTCACTTCCATTAGCATCACGAGTGCAGGATCTGCCTTGTCGGTGAGAGTGGAGACTTGCTCACTTCCATTAGCATCACGGGTGCAGGATCTGCCTCGAGGGTGAGAGGGGAGACTCGCTCACTTCCATTAGCATCACGAGTGCAGGATCTGCCTCGAGGGTGAGAGCGGAGACTCGCTCACTTCCATTAGCATCACGAGTGCAGGATCTGCCTCGAGGGTGAGAGCCGAGAATTGGTCACTTCCATTAGCATCACGAGTGCAGGATCTGCCTCGTCGGTGAGAGCGGAGACTCTGTCACTTCCATTAGCATCACGAGTGCAGGATCTGCCTTGTCGGTGAGAGCGGAGACTTGCTCACTTCCATTAGCGTCACGAGTGCAGGATCTGCCTTGTCGGTGAGAGCGGAGACTCGCTCACTTCCATTAGCAACACGAGTGCAGGATCTGCCTTGTCGGTGAGAGCGGTGACTCGCTCACTTCCATTAGCATCACGAGTGCAGGATCTGCCTTGTTGTTGAGAGCGGAGACTTGGTCACTTCCATTAGCAGCACGAGTGCAGGATCTGCCTCGAGGGTGAGAGCAGAGACTTGGTCACTTCCATTAGCATCACAAGTGCAGGATCTGCCTTGTCGGTGAGAGCGAAGACTTGGTCACTTCCATTAGCATCACGAGTGCAGGATCTGCCTTGTCGGTGAGAGCGAAGACTTGGTCACTTCCATTAGCAGCATGAGTGCAGGATCTGCCTCGAGGGTGAGAGCAGAGACTCGCTCACTTCCATTGGCGTCACGAGTGCAGGATCTGCCTCGAGGGTGAGAGCGGAGACTCGCTCACTTCCATTAGCGTCACGAGTGCAGGATCTGCCTCGAGGGTGAGAGCGGAGACTCGCTCACTTCCATTAGCGTCACGAGTGCAGGATCTGCCTTGTCGGTGAGAGCGGAAACTCGCTCACTTCCATTAACATCACGAGTGCAGGATCTGCCTTGTCGGTGAGAGCGGAGACTCGCTCACTTCCATTAGCGTCACGAGTGCAGGATCTGCCTTGTCGGTGAGAGCGGAAACTCGCTCACTTCCATTAGCATCACGAGTGCAGGATCTGCCTTGTCGGTGAGAGCGGAGACTCGGTCACTTCCATTAGCATCACGAGTGCAGGATCTGCCTTGTCGGTGAGAGCGGAGACTCGCTCACTTCCATTCGCAGCACGAGTGCAGGATCTGCCTTGTCGGTGACAGCGGAGACTCGGTCACTTCCATTAGCATCACGAGTGCAGGATCTGCCGGGTCGGTGAGAGCGGAGACTCGCTCACTTCCATTAGCAGCACGAGTGCAGGATCTGCCTTGTCGGTGAGAGCGGAGACTCGCTCACTTCCATTAGCAGCACGAGTGCAGGATCTGCCTTGTCGGTGAGAGCGGAACCTCGCTCACTTCCATTAGCATCACGAGTGCAGGATCTGCCTTGTCGGTGAGAGCTAATGGAAGTGACCAAGTCTCCGCTCTCACCGACAAGGCAGAACCTGCACTTGTGATGCTAATGGAAGTGACCGGGGTCCCTCAGGGATCCGCCCTTTCCCTGACAATGTTTAACATCTATGTCCCCCCGTTGGCCAAACTTGTCGGAAGCTTGGTTTTGTCCTGGTTTCTTATGCTGATGATTATCAACTTGTCATCTCTATTACCAACCAGCCTGAGAACACAGCAGCCAGGGTCCATATTTGTGTCACTGAGATCATGACCTGGATGAACCATAGCTTTCTGAAATTTAACACAGACAAAACGGAGGTTATGGAGTTTGGCCCTTATGGAGTAAGCCCTGGTGGCCAACTGAGGCTGGAGAATGTCCATGCCCGGTTACCAGGGTTACGAACCTTGGGGTCATCTTCGATGACCAAATGAACTTTGCTGCCCAGGTAAACAGTCTCACCTCTTCTTGTTTTTTTTCTCCTAAAAACCCTGAGAAAAATCTTTCCATTCATTCCACAGGAGTTACAAAAGACGGTCATGGTTTCGCTCGTCCTGTCTAACTTAGACTACTGCAACGCTCTGTTTCTGGGAATTGACCAGCCCCAAATCAGAACATTGCAATCCTTGCAGAATGCAGCTGCGAGGTTGCTTCTGGGTATACCCAGAGGACAGCCAACTTCAGCAGGAATTAGATCACTTCACTGGCTTCCTGTTAAACAACGTGTGGAATTTCAGTCCCTATACCTTGTGCTTAAGACAATATACTGCGGCGGTGCTGAGGACATTCGAAGACGCTTCCCACCTTATATCCCTCCACGCGCCCTTAGATCTGCCAACCTAGGTCTTATTAGGATTATAAAGACCAAACGTGCAATATGGGGTGGAAGGGCGATATCTTTGGAATAAAATGCCTTTGACCATGAAACTTCAACCCAACTTGCCGCTTTTCAGGAAGGGTCTGAAAACATGGTTGTTTACTTCTGCATTGGTCCCTGGTTAAGACAGTGTGTTGTTCCTGCCCATCCACCACAGCGCCAAGAAGCCGCGGCAATCGAGCGCTATATAAACATAAACTTCCGTTAGCATCACGAGTGCAGGATCTGCCTTGTTGGTCGGAGCACTGATTTGCTCACTTCCGTTAGCATCACGAGTGCAGGATCTGGCTTGTCGGTCGGAGCACTGATTTGCTCACTTCCATTAGCATCACGAGTGCAGGATCTGCCTTGTTGGTCGGAGCACTGATTTGCTCACTTCCTTTAGCATCACGAGTGCAGGATCTGCCTTGTTGGTCGGAGCACTGATTTGCTCACTTCCGTTAGCATCACGAGTGCAGCATCTGCCTTGTTGGTCGGAGCACTGATTTGCTCACTTCCGTTAGCATCAAGAGTCAGGATCTGCCTTGTTGGTCGGAGCACTGATTTGCTCACTTCCGTTAGCATCACGAGTGCAGGATCTGGCTTGTTGGTCGGAGCACTGATTTGCTCACTTCAGTTAGCATCACGAGTGCAGGATCTGGCTTGTTGGTCGGAGCACTGATTTGCTCACTTCCATTAGCATCACGAGTGCAGGATCTGCCTTGTTGGTCGGAGCACTGATTTGCTCACTTCCATTAGCATCACGAGTGCAGGATCTGCCTTGTTGGTCGGAGCACTGATTTGCTCACTTCCATTAGCATCACGAGTGCAGGATCTGCCTTGTTGGTCGGAGCACTGATTTGCTCACTTCCATTAGCATCACGAGTGCAGGATCTGCCTTGTTGGTCGGAGCACTGATTTGCTCACTTCCATTAGCATCACGAGTGCAGGATCTGCCTTGTTGGTCGGAGCACTGATTTGCTCACTTCCATTAGCATCACGAGTGCAGGATCTGCCTTGTTGGTCGGAGCACTGATTTGCTCACTTCCATTAGCATCACGAGTGCAGGATCTGCCTTGTTGGTCGGAGCACTGATTTGCTCACTTCCATTAGCATCACGAGTGCAGGATCTGCCTTGTTGATCGGAGCACTGATTTGCTCACTTCCGTTAGCATCACGAGTGCAGGATCTGCCTTGTTGGTCGGAGCACTGATTTGCTCACTTCCGTTAGCATCACGAGTGCAGGATCTGCCTTGTTGGTCGGAGCACTGATTTGCTCACTTCCGTTAGCACAGCAATTGAAAGTTCTACCTTGTTGGAGAGAGCATGGACTCATTCACTTCCATCAGCACTGTGAGTTTGGGTTCCCAAAGCAAGACTAGAAATAATTTAAGGGCTGTTTAGGCCTTGAACTGCACTTGTAAGTGGTTTGCTAGCTTGATGATCTGCACACCCCATTCAGTTGTTGGATTTTCGATTGTGGCTTGCTAGGAGTAGAATGTGGCTACTCAGCTGGGATATCATCTCCTGCAGAGAGGTCCCTATTTAATAGGAACTCTCTCTTGGGGAGAGGAGTTGGCCTAACTGCTTGGGCGGTTGTCCTCGAATCTGGGGAACTGGGTTCGAGTCTCTGCAACGACGCAGAACATCCTGTGATTCTGGGCAAATCACGTAATCTCCCTGTGCCTAACAAAACAAGCATTGGCATAGCCAATAGGTCTCACCTTTGGGACCTTATAAGTATTTAGTTATGCAGCACAATATCCTTACTGCAACAACATTAACTGTTGCATGGCTAAACACTTATAAGGTCCCAAAGGCGAGACCTATTGGCTATGCCAATGCTTGTTGTGCACAGTCATAAAGGCCACAACCCTCTTCATGTAGTCGGTCCTGGAAGTTACATCTAGAGTGTGTTGTGTATGGCTGTGGAAGACTCATCAGGAGTATGGTATCCAGCTCTTAATCCCTGACCTGCAGCAGCTCTGCTTCTTATTTTGGAGCCTTTATCTAGAATACTGTGCCTAGTTCTACAGGCCACCCACTGAATATTGCTTTTAGTTCTGCAGGCCACCCACTGAATATTGCTTTTAGTTCTGCAGGCCACCCACTGAATATTGCTTCTAGTTCTGCAGGCCACCCACTGAATATTGCTTCTAGTTCTACAGGCCACCCACTGAATATTGCTTCTAGTTCTACAGGCCACCCACTGAATATTGCTTCTAGTTCTACAGGCCACCCACTGAATATTGCTTTTAGTTCTGCAGGCCACCCACTGAATATTGCTTTTAGTTCTGCAGGCCACCCACTGAATATTGCTTTTAGTTCTGCAGGCCACCCACTGAATATTGCTTTTAGTTCTACAGGCCACCACTGAATATTGCTTCTAGTTCTACAGGCCACCACTGAATATTGCTTCTAGTTCTACAGGCCACCCACTGAATATTGCTTTTAGTTCTGCAGGTCACCCACTGAATATTGCTTTTAGTTCTGCAGGCCACCCACTGAATATTGCTTTTAGTTCTGCAGGCCACCCACTGAATATTGCTTCTAGTTCTACAGGCCACCCGCTGAATATTGCTTCTAGTTCTGCAGGCCACCCACTGAATATTGCTTTTAGTTCTGCAGGCCACCCACTGAATATTGCTTCTAGTTCTGCAGGCCACCCACTGAATATTGCTTTTAGTTCTGCAGGCCACCCACTGAATATTGCTTTTAGTTCTGCAGGCCACCCACTGAATATTGCTTTAAGTTCTGCAGGCCACCCACTGAATATTGCTTTTAGTTCTACAGGCCACCCACTGAATATTGCTTCTAGTTCTACAGGCCACCCACTGAATATTGCTTCTAGTTCTACAGGCCACCCACTGAATATTGCTTCTAGTTCTACAGGCCACCACTGAATATTGCTTCTAGTTCTACAGGCCACCCGCTGAATATTGCTTTTAGTTCTGCAGGCCACCCGCTGAATATTGCTTCTAGTTCTACAGGCCACCCGCTGAATATTGCTTCTAGTTCTACAGGCCACCCACTGAATATTGCTTCTAGTTCTACAGGCCACCCACTGAATATTGCTTCTAGTTCTACAGGCCACCCACTGAATATTGCTTCTAGTTCTACAGGCCACCCACTGAATATTGCTTTTAGTTCTACAGTTCACCCACTGAATATTGCTTCTAGTTCTACAGGCCACCCACTGAATATTGCTTCTAGTTCTACAGGCCACCACTGAATATTGCTTCTAGTTCTACAGGCCACCCACTGAATATTGCTTTTAGTTCTACAGGCCTAAGCTGGAGTATTGTGTTCACAACTGGTGGCCTCAACAAGAAAGCAGTAACCAGTTCTGGAGACCACCTACATAATGTTATGTATAGTTTTGCAATTCTCGCCTGAAGTATTGAGCCCAGGTCTATGGGCCATATCTGGAGCGTTGTGTCTAGTCTGAGAAGCCATTTATGGAATTGTGGATCAGTTTGTGAGAGCTTACCTTTTAGAAGACACGTCTAGATATTGTGTACTGCCGCGGAAGTCAGCTACAGCATAATATGGTCAGTTTTGGAAGCCTAATTATCGATGCCATCTGAGGAATACTGATACTTCTGTGAGATGCTAAATTTGGCATATTGTGTGAAGACTGACTAATGCGTATAGTGTCCAGTTCCGGAGGCTGCTTCTCAAGTGTTGTGGCCGCCTCCAGATGTCACATCAAAGGCAGTGCTGTACATTCTGTCTGTGGAAGGCAATCTTTTACTCTGGGGAGAAAAGCATTACAAAGAAAAGCCACATAAATAAGTATCTGTGTACAGCTGCCAAGGTCTTACTTTCTCTGTTAAGCCCAGTTTGTAAAGCACCGTGCATGTTCCCTTCAGCAAGAGGGCATTCGGGGGGCAGAGATGGGATGAAGACCTCTGTCCCTGTTCGGCATGAGGGAGTAATGGGAGTAACAGTCATTCGGCTATGGGGATGAAGTCGTCCTCCGGCTGCGTCGAGGCCACAGATACCGACCCCCACAGTCTGGGTCTGGCTGTGTCCTTTGCGTCTGTGTGAGTAACTTTCTAGTCCGGAAGCCTGCAGCCTTGTCAGATCCTTCACCAGCCTGGCACAAAGCCTGGGCTATGTGCCCGCTCCTAGACCAGTGCGGGTTGGGGCTGCGGCCGGTACAGCCCAGCTCACTCTGCGAGCCCAGCATCTGCTGTTGGACAGAATTGATGCCAGACGTTTGGAACATTCTGATGTTTCCACCGGAGTGAATAGGTCCCGCTCAGGAGGGAGACTGTTCTCTTACAATGCTGCCAAGCTGTGGAACTCCCTACCACTCTCCATAAGGTCAGAATCCAATCTGCTTGCTTTCCGGAGGCAGCTCAAAACCTGGCTCTTTCCAGCATAACCCTCTCCCCCTTCCGTTCCTACTGGTGTTTTAGATAGTATCAGCGCTGGGACGCCCAAGGGCAGCTATGCGCTTTAGAAATCCATATTCAAATTAAAAAATTCAGGATGCCAGTGTGTGGGGGCAAGCTCCTCTGGCAGCTCGTGTTTGCTGTGGTGCATCGGCCCCTGGCAGCAGTACTCACCGGCTTCTAGCCAGGGTCCATATTCTCCGAGTCTCTCACACATCCGTCACTCAGTCACGTGGTGGTGCACTCTGCCCTCGGGAGGTTAAATGTCTCTCAAGCAACATTCCAAGAGGCATTCCATCTGAGGGAGCCCAAGTGAACCCCTCACCTCAGTCCTGGAGTTCTGAATACTGAATGGTGATGTATTGCCAACGGGCACGCTTTCACGAAGAAATTATGTGGCGCAAGGGCCAGAGCTGCCGACTTTGGAACTGGGGAACCAGGTTCGAGTCTCGGCAACGATGCTCAACATCTGGTGATTCTGCGCAAATGACTTAATCTACCCCTGGCCACCAAAAATTAACGTGTCCTTGTGTAATGTAATTGGTGCTCATGAAAAGCGCTCCAATACCTTCGGGTCGAGTGTGCGCTATATAAAACTGCCACAAAAAGGCAAAGTCTCCCTGTGCATAAAACCGAAGGGCCAACGGTGAAAATCTTGCTTTAATGCACACTGTGTCCAGCGTGAGACGGGTCCAATCTGGAGAGGGGGTGCTTTGAGGTCAGAGGGTATTTCAGCGCCCAGAGCAATGAGTAAGAAGAACTGAAGTCAGAAGGGCAAGCAGCGTTATGGGAAAGAAAGTAAAGGTTGTCAGAGTTCGTCTTGGTACCCACCGGGAGAGTTCTAGGAGGCCTGCACGTTGAGAGGCCAGGCAAGGCTTTTAAGGTGAAAGGCTTGTGGCGTGCCCGGTGTATGCAGGTAGCCACTCGGCCTGTCGCCAGGAGCAGGAAGGAGGTGGGCTGTAACTCTGACAAAGTTGGGCTAGAATAATTACATGTATTCATTCATAAAAAGAGTGTCGGGGCTGGGCTGAGTGAAAAAGGTGTGTGATATTCAACCTTATCATCCACGTGCACTGTTAGGACTCATGCTAAACAGACCTATAAAGTGTGTGTTCTAACTGAGATTTCAACCAGTCCATCAATACCGCACTTTTCGCCGTACAAATTTCACCTGATAAAACATGAAAAAGTTTTATGCGGCTGAATGAGAGAAAGCATGATATTAACATATTATCCAACCAACTTGAGGTGTTGGATGCAGAAAAGGGAGGAACTATTGCACAAGATAAATAAATTACAATTACTGAAGTACAAGTGTGGCCCCGTGGCCGCGAAAGTTAATTGTGAGAGGGGGAGCAGGAGGTGAGCCTGCGAGCGCTGGGGAGAGCAGTCTGCTCTTTTTTGAAGCACATACTCGTGCTTGTGGCGTGCCCCTGCGCGCTCCCGCAAGGTGTATTCCGCCACAAGCACGAGTATGTGCTTCGAAAAACAGCAGAACGACGGCTTAAGGTCCTCCGATGCAGCGCATGCGCGCTGCGTAGGCGAGACCTAAAAAATGAATGTGTCCTCATGTAACGCAACTGGTGCTATGTAAAGCGCTCTGATACCTGATTCGGGTCAAGTTCGCGCTACATAAACTCCGTAAAAACAAAACTCATAAATCTGAGTTCTTTGCAGACTAGCTCGCTTACATTTCTTTTAGGCGCTCATGTTTGGAATTACACTAGATGCACTACATTGACCTTCGTGCACTAGCATTGGGTACTGAGCCAAAAGACTGGCTATAATGAAGTTGAGGAGGATGAACTATTTGATAAAACATAATCCAAAGCAAGACTACAAGCAGACAAAGTATATTTGAGCCAAGAACTGCACCTGTAAGTGATTTGGTGGCCTGATGGTGGGCACATCCCATTTGGTTTTTTTCTTAGAGTGGGACCATGATCCCTTCCATCGAGTGCAGATTTATTAAGACCGAGCAGGGCATCCTTCCCTTCCAGTGCGGTAGTTTCGTTGTTCACCGTTGGTCAGGACAGGCTCACTCGGCCATGTTAGCGATGCGTGAAGGATCACCGTTCCCTTCTGTCTGCGTGACCCCGTGCTTTAGAGTTAGACTAGTCCCTATAGTCTCTCTTTCTCAGTTGTTGGGTTATACTGAATAGTTTGATTTAAAAAGCAGAAGTTTCTCTCCGTCTTAATGTGTCCTGTAGTGAAAGGTCCAGTAAAACCCAGCTCCATCTGGTCTCTTACTCCATGCTGTGTGAAAGAGCTTTATGGATCACAAGTTCTACCGTCTGTTACTCCATGTGCATAGACAGACTTGGACAGGTTGAGTGAAATGGTTAGTTTCTTCTCATTGTTATTGCATGCTTGTGGGCAGACTCCATGGATTGTCAGTTGCCTCACCCTGCAGTGACAGACTACTTGGACGATGAGTTGTTTCTATGCTGCACTCTGCATTGGTCTTCACTGTGCTGTGCACCACTAAGAACTAGGGCTAGGCTCTGGTTGCTTTCTGGTTTATGGCTGCGTCTGGAATCTGATGCCAGGCGTAGATGTAAAGCTCCATGACTAAAGAGGGGACATGGGTGGGTCAATGTATGTGATCAAGGGTTGTAGTCACTCCTCCCCTTTCTCAGTAATAACTCACTCCAAAGCTAAAGACCCTTCATTTAATTCAGGAAGGACAGTCCTTCAGAAGGTCGCCAATACCCCATGTTTCAAAAGGTACCTTTGTTTTTTTCTTCGAAGTTGGGATGAATGCTCTCACACACACTTCAATGCTTCATCCGTTGGCCCCTCCTCCATTGGCACGCAAGACTGAAGCGGGCCTACATTTTTTGTAGTCTTTTCTCACTGGAATCCCACCTCAAGATGAATCTATTAACTGTGTTTATTTGGAACTTCAGAGATTTTATTTAAAATTGACTTGTGGTGGATAAATGTCCTTTGATTCCGTCCCTCAGTTATTTGCAAGATTGAAAAACCAGAGGGTGTTTTAAGACCCAATTTGTCTGTTAAGATAGTTGACTTGTTTCAGCCGCTCTTACCTGTAAAAGATCTACAGCCTTCTGCTGGACCATGGATCAAGCATGGCACCAAGTGCACATCTGGCCCGATAGCAGCATGAGGTATGAGTGACTTAGAGAAGAGCTCTTGTTGATTAATACAATTATTGGCAAGTAATCTAAACCATAAAGTGGTAGATTTATATTTGAGTAAGAACAACTTGGCAAAAATATTTTGGAAGCCCCAGGTAGCCGCAGAGGGCCCAGTAATGAAACTGTCTTTGGGTACACAGGAGCAGCAGTCCGCAGTGAGAGACGGAAACCAGGAGTCTGCCGACCCAGTTGTTTTGCCACCACTATCGAGTCTACCAAGCAAGATATCAGAGTCCAGCATGTCGACTGCAGCAGATAGACAGAGCAGTGCCATGAGGGCAGATTCTACCGGGGCAGTAAGTGAGAACAGGACATTGTTTACATCAGAGCTTTACAGCCCGTGCAGGTCCTACCTTGTAAGTGAGAACAGGTACTCATTTACTTCCAGGCAAGACCATGCGTGGTAATTCTATCTTCACTATGAATGAGAGCAGGTCTTTTAAGTTCTAGCAGTGCCCCAAGGGTCGATTGTCTTTTTCACAAATAAGGACCACGCCTCGTTCATGTCTGAGCCTCAATGGAAGTACAAACAGTGATTGAGAGTAGGGTATCTTTACATCTAGTTTGGCACCTTCCAGAACTGTTGGATCCTAATCTATGATACACTGAGTCCTTATCAGCCTGTGAAGCCATGCCTTGAGTGATACACTTGTTGTGCCACGAGCCACTTTGGTGTTTTTTTTCTGCATGCGATGTGGGACTTAAAGGACCACATGCCCCTTCTGCCTCAGACTTGATGGACCAAGCGTTCCGTCCATCTCTGCAACCTCATGTGGCAGGGGCAGATTGCATTCAATACCAGTGTCCCTGTTACACCATGTTACTATTCCTCGCCTGGCTGTATGTCAGCAGCTGGCACAATCCGAACTAGACCCTTCTGCTTTCTGAGGCACTGGCAGAAGGCCACTACCAGGACTGGCTGTGAGATATGAACAAGGGTTAGATTATGTCGTCAGAGTAGGAGAAAAGAAACGGGAACCTTTAGGGAACCCCAAGTGACAGCAGAGGGCTAGTAATGAAATTGTTTTTGAATTCACAGGAACAGCAGTCAGCGATGATCGATCATATCCTGGCCTCTGCCACCCCAGAGGACTTGGCACCTCACACAAGTCTGTCAAGCCAGCCGTGCGAATCCTGGTTGGATAGAACATGCAGTGACATGTGTGCAGGCTCTACCTTGGCAGTAAGTGAGAACAGGGCCTTGTTTGTATCCATTAATTCCACAAGGCAGATACTATCTTCTCAGTGACAACAGGGCCTCATTTGCATCACTGGTACCACAGGTGCAGAGTTTACCTCTGCAGTCAGTGCAAACAAGGGTCTTGTTTTCTTCCAAGCAGTACTGTGTGTGCAGTTTCTTTCTTGGGCTTACGTGAGAGCAGGGCCCCTTTTTAGGTCTCGGCTGCGAAAGGCTGCGCTTGCGCAGTCTTGCTCCGAGATTTAATGAGTTGGAGTGACTTTGAGAAGAGGGGCTTGCACCCGCCCCTCTTCTCTCCTGTTCTCCATTGGCTGGCCTCTTAAATGCTGGCCAGCCACTGGAGAAGAGGTCCAGTCACTCCGTTGAAGCCCCGTCCTTTTCGGATCGGGGGGCGTGTTTTTTGCGAGAAGTCTCAGGGAGGAGACAACAGCAAAACACGCCCCCAAATCCGAAAATGAGGCTCCCTTTCTCCGAGGCATTTTTGCTGTGCCTCGGAGAAAGGCGGTGGTGTCTTTCGGTGCCCTCGGCTTGTTAATCCAGTCACAAGCTTTACGTGGGGGTGCGCGCGCGCTGCTTTGAGGTCCCCCTTTCCCGCAGAATCGCTGCTCGTGGTTTGGCTGCCTTGCTTCCCGTTTGAGACCAACTTTGATCCCGACCGGGGCGGAACTCTGCGTGTCTCTGGGAGCAAGCACATTGGAGCAAGTTGGTGTCCGAGGGGAGCTCCGGCGATCTTGGGAAAGCGAGCATGAGCCGCACGGATTACTATGTTTATCCTATCTCGGATTACCTCTGAGCTACACAGCCTGCGGACGACGAATACGAAGACCTCTAGGAAACCTCGGACAAACTGCACCGGGCAAGCAAAAACATGGATCTGCGAGCACGTAAGAAACTTCGTCAGCTGTCGCTGCCCCCCGCGAGCCCTTTGCAGGCTTTGCTGGTGGCAGCGTTGGCCCTAATGGGGTGTTTTCGGCATTCAACTGGTTGCTGGCGCTCATTGCTTGTGGGGGAAAGCTGATCTGTTTTTATTTCTGTGTATGATCCGCAGTGTTGGAAAGTGTATTTTTAGCGTGAATGAGACATGATTGCGAAGAGCTGGTGCAGAGGTGCAGGGACACTTTGTCCCGGTGCTGCACTATTATTAAACGTGTGGAGGGAGTGTAGCTCGAACACACAAGTCCTCGTGAAAGGGCGCACGTCGCTTTCGTAATAGGAAACCTTTGGAACAGGTCTCCGGTGGCGCTGTTAATGTCTTTAGTTTCGTGGTACCGCAGACTTACCTTCATTGTCTGTGCCGCTGCCATCATGATACACTGCGTCTGGTCAGGAAGTCTCGGCCGCTTGGAGGGCTGCGCGGTTATCATGGTAGAAGGAGGCGGCGTTTTCTCTGCAGATACCCCTACAGAATGTCGGTGTCCAGTAATACCAGCACTTTAGTTTTTCGCTAGAGCGTCTGCGATAGTGTTAAATGTAATCACCTAATTAAACATTTAATGGACTTCTTTTGATAAGATACGCCTCTCTTTTACACCCATTCCAACATGGCCGCCGCTTTCATCGGACGCCCTGCAGAAGGCGCGGCGATACGGCTTTTTATCCTTCGCAAGCGACAGCAAGCAACTTTAAAGTAAATTTTGATGGTGTTTCTGACTGTGCGAGTGGGGTTGGTTGCAGGGAGGGAGGTTGTAAAGGGTTTGTGTTTTGTATTGTGATTTACCTGTGTTAGGTTTATCAGAAAAAGTTATCCTGGTTTTTGATTTTTATACTTCAACTTTCCGTTGTTTTTTTTTAATCTGCTCCAAGTTCTGTGTTTTTTACTTGTGAGCGTTTAGGAGCAAACCACGAACAGAGGGCGGGAGGCATCGGAAGGGATGAACGGGGGGTGGGGGAGGGTCATAAAGACGTGTGCGCGTGTAGGGTTAGGAGTGACCCACAAACTGGACCTTTATTCCAAACCTCGCTGCCGCGAGCCAGGCCGGCCTCTGCCCTCGAAGCCTTCATTCAATGCTGATCATGAATGAGCCCCGTCACTTGTGTTTGGTTTGAGGGGGGAGTGGAGGGGGCGGGCGTGGACTCCTCGGACACAGGTCCACCTCTGCGCCTCGGTTTCTGTGAGCGCTTTTCCCAGAGCGATGGTCGGGCGTGTTCAATGCTTGTTGAACCTGGCATTCTATAAGTTACTTAAATGTCTCCTCGCCTAAAATGTCAATTATGCTGTGTATTTATTTCGTATTGTTTTTTTCAATGAAAATTGCCTTTTTGAACGTTTTTTCAATCGGCATCGATTTCTATTTACACCCGCTGCTGAGTTCTGAATGTTTTATTTCGAAGTTATAGGGGCAAATCAACAGTGAAAACGGGGCAAACAAACGCTAGAGAGCGGTCGAGGGCGATCTCTAAACCCGCATTAAAATGCAGACAATTGCTATTACATTTTTCATATTGGGTTACTTCAAGCCAGCCAGAACTGCAACACCCAGAATGCACTAGGTTGTTTCATGAAATGAGTTGGAACGTTTCAGGCATGGCATAAATCCGTTCTAGTTAAACGCAGCACATTTATGGCGCGTGTTCGGGACATTGGTGTATTCAGGATGGATTTTAGCTCGGTTTCTTGAAGACCCGCGCCACTGGTGAAACGTCACATCCGTTGTAGTGAGCAGGCCCAGACTGACGCATCCCCCGCTGTTCTGGTGTGTGTGTGTGTGTACTTGCTGGGGTGCAACAGTCACGGTGGGAATTTTAAAAATTCCTGCTTTGAAAAAGCTTGTTTTAAACTTGTACGGCTTGTGCTGAACGGGTGTGGTTAGAAGGGGGTCCCGTGTCCAAAATGGGTAGATTTTGTGTACAAATGGTAGGAGCCCGTTCATACAAGCACAGCATATAAACACAAGTTTCTTAATCTGACATGTTGCTGAGTCGACTGTTCGTTTTTTTTTTTAGCCCATCTCTGGTAATGTGAGTGGGAAGTCAGCCTTCGTGGCAGTGCTTAATTTGAAAAAAAAAAAAAAAGTAAATTCAGTATGCTGAGTCATTTCTTCCCTGATTTTGCACTCAGGTTTTCTGATTCTACATCCGAATCCCAACCCAGGCAAAGTTGTTTCTGCAATTTTGCTACTTGCAGTGTACACCATCATACATTCAGGATTAGGATTTTCGGAAGTCATGCATGAAAAATGTGGAAACATGAAATATCCTGTGGTTCAAATATGTGAGAGACACCCTAGGCAAGATTGGGTGTAGTGATCTATGGGAAGCATGCAAGAACCACCCAGCCAACAGCAAATCCACGATCAAACCCAACTATCAGTTTAAATTGGGTCAGATTCCAATATAGGCACTATGAGGGACCAATTTCTCAAAGTTAAAGTATCCAACAGCCTTGAATTTTTCTTTGATGCTATCAAGCCCCTAAAAAAACTGCCTTTAATGGGACGTTTTTGCCCCACTTGTGGAGCAGAGAGGGAAACTATAGAGCATGTATTCTTTCTCTGCCCCACCTATACATTATCCAGGAAAAAGTGGCTTATCCCTATTTGCCAGGTCATGGGCACCACAGCTCATATTATTGCATTCCAAATATTTAAGAACAATGTAAGTTACTTAACTGTCTATGCAGTATCCCGTTTTCAATTGGCAATGTGGAGAATCAGACTGTGGTGTACACAAGATAGAACGTCCCTAGCCCGTAGTGTCCAGGCTTCTTTTAACATAAAACTAGATGGGTTTATTCATACATTTTTAAATTAAATTGTCCCAGTCGTGTTTATATTTTCTCCAGTCCTGTGAATTTGCTCAAAGATAAAAGCCAAATAATCATTAAGAAGGGAACTAATGGATGAACTATTACATATTTTTAACATGAGGACGCCTGACTAACAAGGGCTATAATTAGTGACTGCTTGAATTGTGACAAAGGTATGTCAATCCCATGGTTGGCTTACGTGAAAAGCTCTTTTGATGAGGATGGTCTGTCATATACTTTTTCTGATACCACCACACATGTATCCATTAATAAAAGAAAAGTTTCATCAATGTTATTAGCACAATCGCTTGATAAGAGGGTTTTGGAGGAGTATAGGAAAGCATTGATTGGAAAATATCTGTCCGTGAATACGGAGGTTACATCAGGTAGCTACATATCGAAACCAAGGAGGACCTGGGAGCGCTCTCTATTATTTAGATCCAGGGCAGACAGTAAAAGACCTACTTTGGTTTCCAATACGGTATCACACCAACTTAGATGTGATTGCATGCCTGTGTTGTAATGGTGTTACTCAGTCTATGATTCACTTACTCTTATTCTGTAAATTTTACGTGTTATACACGTAAAGCTTCTTGGCTCCATTAATAGGGAGAGAATGTGGGCTAACGGCTAGGGCGGTCACCTCGCAGCTGGGGAATCGGGTTTGAGTCTCAGCAGGGACGCTCCACATTCTGTGATTCTGGGCAAATCACTTAATCGCCCGTGCCTACCCAAAACAAGCATTTACAATGCAACGGTCTCGGCATTGTTAAAGTTAGAGCTATTGCCATTGCTCATGACAATGCCGTTTCTTTAAATGTTTTAAAAACAAAAAACATAAACAAAAATAATGTCATGAGCAATGCCAATAGCTCTAACTTTACCAATGCCGAGACCATTGCATTGTAAATGCTTGTTGTAGCTGTAATCTGTTATAGATTGACATGCAGTATGTTATTTTGGCATCTAGAAGTTGGATCCAGAAATAATATTTTGGAGAGAGGAGGAACCTTTATTTTTAGTGTCGACCAGAGGGGAATTCGGAGTGATAACTTTAACCATAAGCACACAGTGCCTCACTGCGTGGCATCCGTTTGAAAATCCTATTTTACACCACCTAATTCTGAAGGATACACTCAGTAGGATCTTAAAGATTAATTGTTAGCATCAATACAAAATGCAACCGACTGAATCTAGCAAAATATGACCACTGGGAACTGATACTAAAGAGGAACCAATCCATTTGAAGGCTCACATCCTTTTCATATTTAACACAGACCTTAATCATCGAGGCACCCAGATTGTGCATAATACATCTGTGCTCCTCTTCTCTCATCTTCTTGAGGGGTTCTTTCGTTCGTTGATCAACAAAGCTCCTTTTGGGCTCTGCCGTTAGCATGGGCATCAACGCCTGTAGGCATACCAGCAAACAGGGCGTCATTTGTGTTTCCCACTACATAAGAACAATACTAAGGGACCGGCTGCCTGGCTTGGAATCCTAAAAGCTTGGCCTGCTGGCTATTGCCGTCTGACACCAATGCTGTTACAGGTCTCTAAAACAGGATTTGGGTTTTGGCATGGATGATGCTTCCAACGTTGAGTGCATTGAGTCGTACAGGCGGAATCGGCCTCTTACAAGAGGAACAGGAAAATGTCTGGGATTATGGGCTCACCACCTTCGGTTCAGAAAATTCTTTTTAGTGTCGAAAAACCTTACTCCTGTAGTGCCTCCACATGAAAGCGTTTCCGAGTCAAACCTTTCCAACTCTTACACCTATGAATATTTTTTTGTAAATTCTTTTTATTTTGTTATCAACGTACGGCAGTAAAATGTTACAACCGCTGCGATCATGTTATACATAAGAGCTTGTACATACAGTTGATTGTAATTACACATTGTCACAAGGCAGGTTTGGTGTTCTGTTCGATAGCTAGCCCATGAATTGTTACCTAATGAATAGTGTGGCTGCGACTGTATTCTTTCGTAGTTGCGTTTTGTTCTCAACTGGGGCTTGAGCAGCTACGAGTGTCCAATAGTCATATTGAGGTAACCGTAAACAAACTGGGGGAATTAAATTGAATTGGGTATGCACTGTGTGAGGGGAGAAATAGAAGGATGGGCTGGGATGAGCGGCACTGTGAGTTCGCGCTTGCACTTGTGCAGAAAGGACGGACGGTAACAATGAGGGTTTATTAAGGCTCGGGGGGAAGTCATTTGCGTACACTTTGCATTCACGGCTTGTGTGTTGAATACTGATCAGAGGTCTCCTTCGGAAGTGGATGTATCTGGCGTGGCCTGTGGGGAGTGTGGCGACGACAAGAGGGGCCTGGTGTGATCTAGGGTGTGCTGAAAGGTGTGTAGGAGAGTCACCCATTGCATGGAGATTCAATGCTTACGTATTCCTCTGACCTCTTCGTGCCGCACAGCCTCCTTTTCTGATGCCCGCCATTTAGAGACTGCTCCTACCCAGGCTGCTGAGGGGGGCCCTGTTGGGGTTCTCCAGTGCATGGCAATACCTTGCTTAGCTAGTAGAAGGGCTAGAGATGCAAATCGCACCTTGACTTTGTGATGTTTGCGGCGTTTGACTATGCCTAGTGCGCAGGCGTCCCATGTTGTAGGGTCTGTGAGACCCGTTACAACTCGCAATGTGGTGTGTATTTTGCTCCAATAAGAGTGAAGTGACAATTCCAGAACATGCGGAAAAAAATGCGCTTAGGTGGTGACATCTTGGACATGAGAATGGTGTGTTCGGGTAGTATCTATAAAGGAGTTCGGGCGTTAGGTATGCAGGATGCAAGATGAAAAATTGTATGTTTAAATCTGGGATTACGGGATACTTTCTTTGGGTATTCTAGTGCTTGTTCCCTGCCTTTGGAGTTCTGCCTCCCATTTGTCCCGTAGGGGTGTAAGTGACAATGCTATTAGGTCCCGGATGGCCCTGTATATCCTAGTCACTATGTGGCCTTCTGGGCCCATTTGCAGAATGGCGTGGAGGACCGGATGCGTTGCTGGTTCACTATCGCGCGTATGCCACGCTCAGTGACAGTCCGCCACCAGTTAACTGTATAGAAGGAATTGGTCCCCAGGTAGGCCCGTATAGTCTACTATTTTGTCAAAACAAAGTAGGTAGCCACCTGCGAACAAGGAACCTATTTCCGTAAGCGAGTGGTTTGCCAGACTCATTGAGCACGCTCCGTGTAGTGCTCGTGTTCTCTATGAAGGCCTACCAATGGCTGCAGTGTGGAATAGAATGGAGTTGGACACAACTTACAATGGATCCAATGCATACAGGATTGCACCACTGTCACCTGCAATGGGTGGGTTGGCGCAGCCCGGGGGGTATCGACCCTGGACCTGATGCTGACATGGAACAACCGTTGGATATTATGGGAGGTACATCTTCAGATTGGTCTGGGTGTGCCAGGGTTGGGAGCACTGAGGCATAGCGCTCTGCCAATATCTTGCCGAATATTTTTATAGTCTGCAGACAATAGAACGATAGGACGATAATATCCTAGGTGGCAAGGGTATAGGTCCGGTTTTAAGATGGATACAATCAATGATTCTCGGAGAGAAAGTGGGAGCTCCCCCTCTTCTAGCGCCACCTCATACATTTCTGCCAGCCGTAGTGCCAGCATTGTGGAGAACGTATGATAAAATTCTAACGGTAGACCATCGAGACCTGGGCCTTTATTTTTGGCCAGATTTTGTATTGCTTGTGTCACGTCCGCTGACGTGATTTTTGCATCAAGAGTAGCTCTGTCAGCTGCTTAATGCAATACAGTGAGTGAGTAGTTAGGAACTTGCCCATCGCCGCGGGGTCTGTTTTGGCTAGGGACAGTGTTTAGTCTCGCATACTACTGCTGAATGCTTGTGTAATTTCTGTTTGGGATCGGACTGTCGTACCATAGATAGTGTTCACCTCGGTTATAGGGTGAGGGATATTGTCTTGCCGAACCAGCCATGTCAATAGTGTGCCTGCTCTGCACCCCTTTCTGTGTGCCCTGGCAGCATGTGCTGTGAAGTTGTATCATCTGAGGTCCGCTAACACTTCCGCATATGTGCTTTTTGCGTCTGCTACCCGAGCCAGTGATGCTTCATTTTTGTCTGCCGCTTGTGTCCGTGTAGCCAGCTGTTGCTCCTCCTCCAATATACGCCGTTCTAGGGTTTTGCGGACACCAGAGATGTGCCTGATACATGTATCTCTAATCACTACTTTAAACGCATCCCATTCTATTGCTCTTGTGGTTGCCGATTTAACGTTGTCATAAAAATAATTCTGGATGTGCGTTTTATATTCCTCTCTGAACACCTGGTCCTCCAGGCAGTCTCAAAGTAAATGCCAAGTGGGGACTGGGGGTAGCGGTGGTTGCCAAGTCAAAGAGAGTGTATGCGTACCATGATCGGATAGGACTCGCCCTAGATACTCCTTGGTTTGGATCATGGGGATTTTGTGGAAGGCGCGTAGGAATCGATCAAGACGAACTCTGAGGTTATGCGGGATAGACATATGGCGCAGTAAACATCCTCAAGACCTCCTTTCATTCCAACAGACACCAGTGGCGAACCCAGGCGTTCAAGCGCTTTGTCTGTCTTATGGCCAGAGATGCTGGGTATGGAGAGTGCCACCTGTCTAGAGAGAGGTCCTGCACACAATTATAGTCTCCTCCCAATATCCAGGGTGTTGCAGTATATTGAGAGAGTGTGGGATAGAGACTCTCTAATTTCCCCTGTTCTGTGTTTGGCGCACAGATGCTGCCTAATAAGATCGGTCTGCCATCCAGACGCCCCTCCAGGAGAGCGTAGCGACCTTCCGTGTCTACTGCTCTGCGCAGCTCCTGGAACGGGACCCCCGGCCGAGGCTAGAGAAGTGCCATCCATGCGAAAGCTGAGTATGTGGTTACACAGAATGTGCCTCGCCATTGCTTTCATAGTTTGAGTTCTCCCACTGTTGGATGCATTTCTTGAAGAAACGCTATCTGCTGCTTTATGTATGCATATACCGCGTATCTCTTGCGAGCCGTGTGCATGCCTCATACATTTAGTGTAATGATGTTATCGTTGTGTATCATTGAGGCATGGGAGCTGCCCATGTTGTCTAGCAGCACGAAGCACTGCGTCTCTGTAACTCTGTAATGAAGAATCTTCGCTAGCATTGGGCGAGGAGGGGATCCTGGGGGTGAATGACGGGCTGACATCCTGTGTGCTCTCTCTATGGAAAAGAAGGCACTTAGATCTGTAGCCGGTGTGAAGGAGCGTATCCAGGATTCCATGTAATTGATGGATTTTGTACCTTCAATCCTTCTGGCAGGCCTAGGACACAAATGTTGCACTTTCTCAAGCGTCCTTCTAGGTCATCCGCATGCTCCTCCAGGGTCGCAACATGATTTTGCAGTGTCTTTTCTCACCATCCGCAACTTTGTACGCCAATTTATGATGACCGTCGCGCAGTAGACTAAGATCGGTTTCTAGGGTGCCAAATCGCTCCTCCATCGTGACTCTGGAATGTCAATGGCTGCCAGCACCTTATCTAACTCATCAGACATAGTCAGTACCGAGGGTGGCTCCGAGTCTTCCAGCTGCGATTTGGCTGTGTGAGCGTTACCTTGTACTGTGGCAGGCTGCAAGGCGCCAGCGTTGGAGCGGAGCTTCCACATATTTGTATTTGGTGTGTGCGGATTCCTATGCTTGGCTCTAGCCTGTTCGTGAGAGTTGTGAGAGGGTGGCCTGATATATGCTGTCCACTAGTTATAGTGGGCACCTTGTATCAGTCCAAACAACCCCTTATGGTGATAGGTTTAAGACAACCTTTATTGAAAGCTATCCTATTGGTAGCTATGGAGAGCAGCCTTCAGGCTAAGTCTTGAAGGAATGTAAAGCAGCTTGTTTTACCAGTCTATAATCTCTTGAATGATCAAATGAAACGACAACCACACCAGGCATATATTTAAAATATATGTATTTAAGATAAAACACACCCCTCTAGTCTCTTTATGAGGCTGGAGATCGAAGTACTTAAGTTACAAGTCAGTATTCAACAGTAAAAGCACAAATACACGTTTGGGCCCTAGGGGCGTACCAAACCATATACCAATAAAATGGTTTAAGAACCACAACTGAACTAGACACAAGGCCTAGAACCTGTAGAAGTGCTTGGACCACAAGGAACCACCCATGGTAGTGACACAGGGGACCCACGGGGACTGTATGCAGTGTAAAAACACTACCGCGGGTTCCCGTTATCTTCTATGGGTAATGTCTCAGTTGGAAATTTAAATGTTAGGGACACTTCTAATCGAGTCAGGACAAAACCCTTTTGGACTTAAGAAGTTCTAGGGGTAGCACCCACGGGAGCACCGGAGTACTCAAGTTACCTCACCCAGGGAAGCCGGGTGCTTAGGTGTCTTTTGGTGTCGGGTCGCGTCGTCGTTTTCAATGGAAACCTGCAAAGAACTGCTGCTGCCGTGAAGAGGAGAAGTGTCCAAAGAGATCCAAGCCTGGATCTGGGGTGGAAGGAACCTGAAAGCAGAGGGGACAGAGTCTGGGTCACTAGCCAGTGACCAAGGGCAGGATCGACCCATGCCCACAGATGTCGGGTGCTTCAGGTGGGTTGATGGGTGTCTTGACTCTTCAGCCACGACGTCCAGGAGGCGTCGACGAAGTCCACGAGCCGGATTCGAGCTGTCCCACGAAGTCTGTCGAGTGCTGCGTTGTTGGTGACCAGATTGGACCCACCAAGCCTTGGCAACCGCAAGTCGCAGGAATTCAGAGAAAGGAATGCAGTGCAGACCAGCAAGGTCTGAGGGACTCACCCAGCGAGGGTAAGTCGGGGCACGTCTGGAGCAACCAGGCAAGCCCAACAAGAAAAGGAGTTGCCTTCATGGGGACCTGCTAGCCAACGGGCTTGTGATCGCGAAGGAGCCTCAAGCGGTCGCACTTGAAACTGGCCCACGGGTCACTCGTGGAGTGGAGGCCAGCAATCTTCGGTGCAGGAGGTGCTCAAGGCTGGGGCTACTCGGAGCCCAAAGCACAACTTCGAAGAGAACCAGGAAGATGCTGTTGCTGCAAAAGATCACGGTGTCCAGGGGTCACGGTTCCACTTCACCCACGATAGCCACGGGCCTCAGCTTTACTGTGGACTCAGGGTAGCCTCGGGGAAGTCTGGAAATCCACCTCTGGTGATGCAAAGACTTCGGCGTCCGGCGGGAGCTTCAGCGAGGCAGACCGGTCAGTTGCTTCTTTGGTGCCTGCCAAGCAGGAGAGTCACTCCTTGACCCCAAGGGAGATTTCTTCCGTCTTCTAGTCGTGATAGAAAGTCGAAGGTCCAGGATATATGTTGCAGAGTTTCGTCCAGGGTAATCTAAAGTCCTATGGACTGGATTCCTATACTTATACTAAGTTTAGGGGATGGACTAACTCTAAGGCCCCACCTATGGGTGGGCTTGGAAAGAGGGGTGGTTACAGGGAGGGAGCGCAGGGCCACCAGTTCACCTCACGAGGAACACAAGTGCCAATTCTGCTGAGGCCATGAGGGAGCGTAGGGCCTCAGTTCACCCCACCAGGAACACGAGTGCCAATTCTGCTGAGGCCATAAGGGAGCGCAGGGCCTCAGTTCACCTCACGAGGAACACGAGTGCCAATTCTGCTGAGGCCATGAGGGAGCGCAGGGCCTCAGTTCACCTCACGAGGAACACGAGTGCCAATTCTGCTGAGGAAATGAGGGAGCGCAGGGCCTCAGTTCACCCCACCAGGAACACAAGTGCCAATTCTGCTGAGGCCATGAGGGAGCGTAGGGCCTCAGTTCACCTCACCAGGAACACAAGTGCCAATTCTGCTGAGGCCATGAGGGAGCGCAGGGCCTCAGTTCACCTCACCAGGAACACCAGTGCCAATTCTGCTGAGGCCATAAGGGAGCGCAGGGCCTCAGTTCACCCCACCAGGAACACGAGTGCCAATTCTGCTGAGGCCATGAGGGAGCGCAGGGCCTCAGTTCACCTCACCAGGAACACGAGTGCCAATTCTGCTGAGGCCATGAGGGAGCGCAGGGCCTCAGTTCACCTCACCAGGAACACAAGTGCCAATTCTGCTGAGGCCATGAGGGAGCGCAGGGCCTCAGTTCACCCCACCAGGAACACGAGTGCCAATTCTGTTGAGGCCATGAGGGAGCGCAGGGCCTCAGTTCACCTCACGAGGAACACGAGTGCCAATTCTGCTGAGGCCATGAGGGAGCGCAGGGCCTCAGTTCACCCCACCAGGAACACCAGTGCCAATTCTGCTGAGGCCATGAGGGAGCGCAGGGCCTCAGTTCACCTCACCAGGAACACAAGTGCCAATTCTTCCTGGTCAGCGAGGGCAGGGCCTTGTTTATGACAAAGTAGTACCACAAGTGCAGATTCCTTCTTGGACGTGACTGAGAGCAGGTGACCAAATCCATCCAGTTTGACTCCTTCAGTCCTCCTCTGGGATCTGAATTTACCGAGCAGAGTGAATCCTTTGTGTCTGACTATGCCTTGAGGAGTCACTTATTGGTGATCATGTGGCAGAGGCAGACTTGAAGGACCACACGTCTCTTTGGTCTGTTTCAGAATGGATGGTCGATGAACCCTTTGGCCTCTGTTACCACAAGAGATAGGCACAGACTCCATGGACCAAGAGTTACCAGAACCAGCTTTGAAAAGAGTGCAAGGACCTTGGGACTTTACAGCCGACATCTAGTTCTAGTCCACCATCAGCTGTGGGCCCTTCGTTAGCAGAGCAAGAGCTACTTCCAGAGGCTCTTTGTGGGGCTCTTGGAAACCCTGTGCCGTTAGTAGACGTGAGCCATGAACAGTAGTTAGATTTATGTTTGGGGTTGGAGAAAAGGGGGAGAAATCCTTTGGGGCCCCAGGTAACTGCAGAGCGGCTTGTAATGAAAATTTCTTTGAATACACAGGTTGATCTATCAGTGATGGGAGACCAAGATGAGCTGGCGCCACTCACAAGTCTGTCAAACAAGATGTACAAGTCCTGTTGGTCCATTTCAGCAGATAACTCGTGCAGTGACGTGTGTGCAGATACCACCTGGGCAGTAAGTCAGAACAGGGCGCCATTTATGTTTGTTAGTCCAAGGAGTGCAGATTCTGCCTGTGCAGGAAGTGATAGCAGGGCCTCATTCATATTCACTCAGTACCACAAGTCCAGACCCTACCAGTGCACGAGTGAGAACAGGGCGCCATTTATGTATGTTAGTACCATGAGTGAAGATTCTGCCTGTGCAGGAAGTGATAGCAGGGCCTCATTCACATTCACTCAGTACCACGAGTGAGACCCTACCAGTGCATGAGTCAGAACAGGGCGCCATTTATGTTTGTTAGTCCAAGGAGTGCAGATTCTGCCTGTGCAGGAAGTGATAGCAGGGCCTCATTCATATTCACTCAGTGCCACAAGTCCAGACCCTACCAGTGCATGAGTCAGAACAGGGCGCCATTTATGTTTGTTAGTCCAATGAGTGCAGACCCTACCTGTGCAGGAAGTGATAGCAGGGCCTCATTCACATTCACTCAGTGCCACAAGTGCAGATTCTACCTGTGCAAGAAGTTATAGCAGGGCCTCATTCACATTCACTCAGTGCCACAAGTCCAGACCCTACCAGTGCATGAGTCAGAACAGGGCGCCATTTATGTTTGTTAGTCCAATGAGTGCAGATTCTGCCTGTGCAAGAAGTGATAGCAGGGCCTCATTCACTCAGTACCACAAGTCCAGACCCTACCAGTGCATGAGTCAGAACAGGGCGCCATTTATGTATGTTAGTCCAATGAGTGCAGATTCTGCAGGAAGTGATAGCAGGGCCTCATTCACATTCACTCAGTACCACGAGTGAGACCCTACCAGTGCATGAGTCAGAACAGGGCGCCATTTATGTATGTTAGTCCAATGAGTGCAGATTCTGCCTGTGCAGGAAGTGATAGCAGGGCCTCATTCACATTCACTCAGTACCACAAGTCCAGACCCTACCAGTGCACGAGTGAGAACAGGGCGCCATTTATGTTTGTTAGTCCAATGAGTGCAGATTCTGCCTGTGCAAGAAGTGATAGCAGGGCCTCATTCACATTCACTCAGTACCACAAGTCCAGACCCTACCAGTGCACGAGTGAGAACAGGGCGCCATTTATGTATGTTAGTACCATGAGTGAAGATTCTGCCTGTGCAGGAAGTGATAGCAGGGCCTCATTCACATTCACTCAGTACCACGAGTGAGACCCTACCAGTGCATGAGTCAGAACAGGGCGCCATTTATGTATGTTAGTCCAATGAGTGCAGATTCTGCCTGTGCAGGAAGTGATAGCAGGGCCTCATTCACATTCACTCAGTACCACAAGTCCAGACCCTACCAGTGCACGAGTGAGAACAGGGCGCCATTTATGTTTGTTAGTCCAATGAGTGCAGATTCTGCCTGTGCAAGAAGTGATAGCAGGGCCTCATTCACATTCACTCAGTACCACAAGTCCAGACTCTACCAGTGCACGAGTGAGAACAGGGCGCCATTTATGTTTGTTAGTCCAATGAGTGCAGATTCTGCCTGTGCAAGAGGTGATAGCAGGGCCTCATTCACATTCACTCAGTACCACAAGTCCAGACCCTACCAGTGCACGAGTGAGAACAGGGCACCATTTATGTATGTTAGTACCATGAGTGAAGATTCTGCCTGTGCAGGAAGTGATAGCAGGGCCTCATTCACATTCACTCAGTGCCACAAGTGCAGATTCTACCTGTGCAAGAAGTGATAGCAGGGCCTCATTCACATTCACTCAGTACCACGAGTGAGACCCTACCAGTGCATGAGTCAGAACAGGGCGCCATTTATGTTTGTTAGTCCAATGAGTGCAGACCCTACCTGTGCAGGAAGTGATAGCAGGGCCTCATTCACATTCACTCAGTGCAACAAGTGCAGACCCTACCAGTGCAGGAAGTGATAGCAGGGCCTCATTCACATTCACTCAGTGCCACAAGTGCAGATCCTACCTGTACAGGAAGTGATAGCAGGGCCTCATTCACATTCACTCAGTACCACAGGTGCAGACCCTACCTGTGCAGGAAGTGATAGCAAGGCCTCATTCATATTCGCTCAGTGAGACCAGTGCAGATCCTACCTGTGTAGAACTAGATAAAGGGACCTTCTTTATATTCACTCAGTACTACAAGTGCAGATCCTACCTGTACAGGAAGTGATAGCAGGGGCTCATTCATATTCACTCAGTACCACAAGTGTAGGTCGTACCAGTGCAGGAAGTGATAGCAGGGCCTCATTCATATTCACTCAGTACCACAAGTGTAGGTCGTACCTGTACAGGAAGTGATAGCAGGGCCTCATTCATATTCACTCAGTACCACAAGTGTAGGTCGTACCTGTGCAAGGAAGTGATAACAGGACCTTATTTATATATTTACTCAGCGCCACAAGTTATGATCCTACCTGTGCAGGAAGTGATAGCAAGGCCTCATTCACATTCACTCAGTACCACAAGTGTAGGTCGTACCTGTACAGGAAGTGATAGCAGGGCCTCATTCATATTCAGTCAGTACCACAAGTGTATGTCCTACCTGTGCTGGAAGAGATAACAGGACCTTATTTATATTCACTCAGTACCACAAGTGTAGGTCGTACCTGTACAGGAAGTGATAGCAGGGCCTCATTCATATTCACTCAGTACCACAAGTGTAGGTCGTACCTGTACAGGAAGTGATAGCAGGGCCTCATTCATATTCAGTCAGTACCACAAGTGTATGTCCTACCTGTGCAGGAAGAGATAACATGACCTTATTTATATTCGCTCAGTACCACAAGTGTAGGTCGTACCTGTACAGGAAGTGATAACAGGGCCTCATTCATATTCACTCAGTAACACAAGTGAAGGTCGTACCAGTGCAGGAAGTGAGACCAGGGCTTCATTTATTTTCACTCAGTGCCACGAGTGCAGATCCTGCCTGTGCATTCGGTTATACGGTTATATGTTTCTCGTCCTCACTCTGCTGTGAACCCTCTGTTGGTAGAACAAGGACCAATGTCTGGCACTTTGTGCAGCACTAATAACATCAGGCGTCGATGTAGGCCACAATCAGTTTTATTTTTTTACTTTTTTGGCAATAGACCACAGAGCAGCCAGGGTTACTGTAAGCCTGAAGCAGTTGCTAAAGATACCTGTGAGTTTTGGAAAGCGATGGGGATCTTTTGAATCCCTCTTTGAGTGCTGTGGGCTGGTAATGATATTGTCTTTGGATATGCAGGTCCAGCAGCCCACGATGGGAGACCCTTCCGATGACGTGGCATCCAGCACCTGCCTGTCAAGTAAGATGTGCTCGTCTCGGTTGGCCAGCTCAGCAGATAGCTCTTGCAGTGATGTTTGTACAGATTCCTCCTGGGCAGTAAGTGAGAGAGAGAGAGAGAGCGCGCTTTATAGTCATTCGTTCCACTGATGCAGCTTCTCCCTAGTCAGTGTGGGCGGGCACCATCCACAGCATCTGGGCCACAAGTGCAGATTCTACCTTGGCAGTAACTTCTAGCAGGGTGTTGTGTAGTTCGATCCGTAGTACCAGTGCAAAGGCCTACCCTGGTCCTAAGAGAGAGCAGAGGAATCACATTTACCCAGGCAGCACCGCGAGTGCAGATTCTACGACGGAGTACAGTCATTTGGGGAGTCACTTGTCTTCTGCAGAACTTGACTCCTGTCAACTACTGGGTACCGACTACATTCCCTGGCAAGATATACAAAAGTCTTGAAGTTTCAGTGGTGCCAAGTACCAGCATCTGCCCACACGGTAAGGCCCTGCCCCATGCTTGTTCTTCATGAGTCATCCGGGCTCTGTTCTCTTTTCTCCACCAATTGGCAGCAACCAGCTTTTCGCGGAGCTTCCCCAAGATGCCCTGTCTTGTTCATTCGCCGGTTACCCATCCTGAAATGGCTTTAGTTCGTTTTTAAATAAAAACTTCCACTTCTGTCGATGCCACTGACGTCTGCTTTAAGCAGTGCTTCAGGAATGGCTAACTGCTCTTCATGTTGGAACCTCACAAAGCCTGTTTGGTGTTTGGGAATCCAGCATGTCGTATTCATTCTCTTTATGATGCGCAAGGGTCAGCACCAGAGGGGACCCTTGGCTTTGCTGTGTGTCGTTCCCTGTTGCAGTTGGGTAAGAAGGATGCTCCTATTCCCATATTTGATCCGTCCCCCAGCCACTAGGTATGGTGCTGTGGGGACCCAAAAGTGCCTTTTAAATTTGTTTGTTTTGTATTCAACAGATATATATTTAACCGTTTCATATAGCGCTGCTAAACCGTAGAGTATTGATCACAAATTAAACTATAAAAGTAACAAGTGGTGTACGGTCGCCGACAGTGCACATCTTGAGGAGTAGAATCTGAATATTTGTAAAATCCATTATTTCTGCAGAATTTGCAAAAGAGGAGTTTTCAGTTTCCTGAAAAAAAGAAACGCAGATTCTGTGTCCAGGTCTCCTGGAAGGAAGTTTCACATGTCGCATCCGGTACCTCTGAAGCTCTTGTTTGGTGCTCAGCAGATCTCGAATCTTTGTTTCTCGGTAGAGGGTGTTCTTGTATCCTCTTTATTTACCTGAAATGTTGAATAGATTGACCACGTAAGGGGGTCTGTTGAGTGGTCTATTCAGGTAAAGTGTGAGCCATCAGAATTTGGTTTTGACTTTGATGTCCGGTCAGAGTTTTTCTCTTAGTGGGTGAGATGTGATCGCATTTTCAAGTGAAGGATAGGAGTCTGGCCTTTGAATGTGAGCACAGACTGGACACTGGCAAGACCACTGCAGAGCCCCAACGACAGTGGCACTTCCAAAGTGTTGACTGACCTGCACTTTGACCGGTGTGCAGTTCAGAACATGTTTTTTTGTTTTTTGAAGGCTTTCTACGGAAAAGTTTGAGGTTTTAGCAAATCTGTTGAAGGGATAACATGGAATAAAGTGTGACGTGCAGCAATTTCACTGACGTAAAACAATTATCAGTCAGTGATGGGGCAAATATTTTTCTGTGTGAGTAATGAAGATGTCCTTCAGTTGTTTTGGGAGTGAGCGTTAGTGAGTTGTGTGGGATTTAGTATTGGAGTTTTATTTCGCAGCGGTAATATGAGAGGTATGAATGCTATTGATGCCCGAAGGTAGATTTGAGTGTCTGCCACGTGTTGGTGGAGAATCGCTGTGAATGCCATTGATGCCCGAAGGTAGATTTGAGTGTCTGCCGCATGTTGGTGGGGAGTCTCTGTGAATGCCATTGATGCCCGAAGGTAGATTTGAGTGTCTGACCCGTGTTGGTGGAGAGTCGCTCTGAATGCCATTGATGCCCGAAGGTAGATTTGAGTGTCTGACCCGTGTTGGTGGAGAGTCGCTCTGAATGCCATTGATGCCCGAAGGTAGATTTGAGTGTCTGCCGTGTGTTGGTGGGGAGTCTCTGTGAATGCCATTAATGTCCGATGGTAGATTTGAGTGTCTGCCGCGTGTTGGTGGAGAGTCGCTGTGAATGCTATTGATGCCCGAAGGTAGATTTGAGTGTCTGCAGCGTGTTGTTGGAGAGTCACTGTGAATGCCATTGATGCCCGAAGGTAGATTTGAGTGTCTGCCGTGTGTTGGTGGGGAGTCTCTGTGAATGCCATTGATGCCCGAAGGTAGATTTGAGTGTCTGCCGTGTGCTGGTGGAGAGTTGCTGTGAATGCTATTGATGCCCGAAGGTAGATTTGAGTGTCTGCAGCGTGTTGTTGGAGAGTCACCGTGAATGCCATTGATGCCCGAAGGTAGATTTGAGTGTCTGCCGCGTGTTGGTGGAGAGTCGCTGTGAATGCCATTGATGCCCGTTGGTAGATTTGAGTGTCTGCCACGTGTTGGTGGAGAGTCGCTGTGGATACCATTGATGCCCGATGGTAGATTTGAGTGTCTGCCGCGTGTTGGTGGAGAGTTGCTATGAATGCCATTGATGCCCGTTGGTAGATTTGAGTGTCTGCCGCGTGCTGGTGGAGAGTCGCTGTGAATGCCATTGATGCCCGAAGGTAGATTTGAGTGTCTGCCGCGTGCTGGTGGAGAGTCGCTGTGAATGCCATTGATGCCCGAAGGTAGATTTGAGTGTCTGCCGCGTGCTGGTGGAGAGTCGCTGTGAATGCCATTGATGCCCGAAGGTAGATTTGAGTGTCTGCCGCGTGTTGGTGGAGAGTTGCTGTGAATGCCATTGATGCCCGATGGTAGATTTGAGTGTCTGCCGCGTGCTGGTGGAGAGTCGCTGTGAATGCCATTGATGCCCGAAGGTAGATTTGAGTGTCTGACGCGTGCTGGTGGAGAGTCGCTGTGAATACCATTGATGCCCGATGGTAGATTTGAGTGTCTGCCGCGTGTTGGTGGAGAGTTGCTGTGAATGCCATTGATGCCCGTTGGTAGATTTGAGTGTCTGCCGCGTGTTGGTGGAGAGTCGCTGTGAATGCCATTGATGCCCGAAGGTAGATTTGAGTGTCTGACGCGTGCTGGTGGAGAGTTGCTGTGAATGCTATTGATGCCCGAAGGTAGATTTGAGTGTCTGCCGCGTGTTGGTGGGTAGTCTCTGTGAATGCCATTGATGCCCGAAGGTAGATTTGAGTGTCTGCCGCGTGTTGGTGGGTAGTCTCTGTGAATGCCATTGATGCCCGAAGGTAGATTTGAGTGTCTGCCGCGTGTTGGTGGGTAGTCTCTGTGAATGCCATTGATGCCCGAAGGTAGATTTTAGTGTCTGCCGCATGTTGATGGGGAGTCTCTGTGAATGCCATTGATGCCCGAAGGTAGATTTGAGTGTCTGCTGCGTGTTGGTGGGGAGTCTCTGTGAATGCCATTGATGCCCGAAGGTAGATTTGAGTGTCTGCCACGTGTTGGTGGAGAGTCGCTGTGAATGCCATTGATGCCCGAAGGTAGATTTGAGTGTCTGCCACGTGTTGGTTGAGAGTCTCTGTGAATGCCATTGATGCCCGAAGGTAGATTTGTCTGGCGCGTGTTGGTGGAGAGTTGCTGTGAATGCCATTGATGCCCGTTGGTAGATTTGAGTGTCTGCAGCGTGTTGTTGGAGAGTCACTGTGAATGCCATTGATGTCCGATGGTAGATTTGAGTGTCTGCCGCGTGTTGGTGGAGAGTCGCTGTGAATGCCATTGATGCCCGAAGGTAGATTTGAGTGTCTGCCGCGTGCTGGTGGAGAGTTGCTCTGAATGCCATTGATGCCCGAAGGTAGATTTGAGTGTCTGCCGCGTGTTGGTGGAGAGTTGCTGTGAATGCCATTGATGCCCGTTGGTAGATTTGAGTGTCTGCCGCGTGTTGGTGGAGAGTCGCTGTGAATGCCATTAATGTCCGATGGTAGATTTGAGTGTCTGCCGCGTGTTGGTGGGTAGTCTCTGTGAATGCCATTGATGCCCGAAGGTAGATTGGAGTGTCTGCCGCGTGTTGGTGGAGAGTCGCTGTGAATGCCATTAATGTCCGATGGTAGATTTGAGTGTCTGCCGCGTGTTGGTGGGTAGTCTCTGTGAATGCCATTGATGCCCGAAGGTAGATTGGAGTGTCTGCCGCGTGTTGGTGGAGAGTCTCTGTGAATGCCATTGATGCCCGAAGGTAGATTTGAGTGTCTGCCGTGTGCTGGTGGAGAGTCGCTGTGAATGCCATTGATGCCCGAAGGTAGATTTGAGTGTCTGCCGCGTGCTGGTGGAGAGTCGCTGTGAATGCCATTGATGCCCAAAGGTAGATTTGAGTGTCTGCCATGTGTTGGTGGAGAGTCGCTGTGAATGCCCGATGGTAGATGCGCGTATTCATCTGTAATGAATGTGCGATTTATGTGGATAAATAGCCTGATAATGACCGTCGCCCATCACCAGCTCAGTCTTATTTAGCATATTATAACATAATATAGTGATGTGAAGGCCTGCCTAGTAAGAATAAGCTACGAAGTAGGGCTTGATTATGTCTCTTTCAGATTCTGACTTTATCTTACTTAACGGCAGTGCTTGCTATTGGCTTTGGTCTGATCTTATGTCATCTTGCATACTAATTTTGATCTTTTACATGAATAGAGGCTTATGCTTGAGTGACTCCATTTTCTGAGCTGTCGCCATTTTCTGACCTTCACTAGGTGAGAAGGGCATGTTTTCCTTTTCACTTGTTTTTTGCACTTTACTGACCAGAGAGAACTGGATCTTGCCAGAGGAATGCGCTCGCTCTGCTCTGAAGCCATAACAGACGCCTGGCCAGCTGAAGCTGTGGCCTTGGTGCGGAGTGGTACGGACTCTGATGGGAAAAGGGGGTGAGGCTCACCAGGAGCTTCGTCTTATGTCTCCACTTGTACTAAAGGAGGTGTATGGGTTCTGTTCGGTGGAAGTTCATCACAGGGCAGACGTGCAGCTGTTGCAGTGGGGCGTATAGTGTCACTACTGTCTCCTGTTTCGGCCGAAGAACCGGACTTCCCTTTGGCGAAGTGGAAACGAGATGGACAGACAGTTGGTGAGGTGTTCCACTAATTTCTAGTTTTCCTACTGTTCTTGCTTACTATAACTTTATTTTGAGGTTATATATATATATATATATATATATATATATATCAACCAAAAAGTTACTCTGCATTTGAGGGCCTCACACGTTGTGACAACGATTTCCCATCTTGCTGGCAGAAAGGAAGGCTTGCAAACAGTGTCCTTTCAATCATATTTATTCAGCATTGCCTTAAATCCAAACATGTTTCGGGCAGCATTGCCCTTGGTCACTGGCGTAGGCAAATTCAGGAAGCAGCAAAAGTTTAAAAGCGCACCTGCGCCTCGTTAAATACACGCCCCTCTTGGCTTCAGCTCGCTTAGCATCATGGTAGATGTAGTATCCACAATATCAATTGCATAGTGCATGCTGTCAGATGAATGCGCTGTTAATCCTATAGTAGGTTAGCATGTAAGTCCAATGTTGCTCACCTTCCTAAAGTCAGATTTCCACCAACTGGAAGCACACCGTTCCCATCAGCGCTTAAAATGTGGATACTACATCTACCATGATGCTAAGCGATGTGTATAGATTACGAGGAACGGTATTCAGTAACATTCACAACAGCAAGGGCAGTCACGTACTATATATGCGTAATACAGGTTATGTCGTGCATGAATGTTATCAGATTGATGATCAGGCCCACTAGGGCAAGACGATTACAGTGTGTCGTGGATGTTAGATAAGAATGAGAACTGCATTTCAACACACTGATGTTTGCTCACACACCGGCAAGATGATAAAGTTTCATTTGTTCAAGCTTTAACGTGAAAAACCGTGATATGGTAGAACAACGCAGCGTATTGTCAATAATTAGTTTTCCATTTACTAATGTTTATTTTGCAAGTATGAAGTGTCATCTGAATTTGAATTGATATATGTAAAATACACGGAGTAGTATTTTTACTATGTTTATAGCACGTGACCGGCACTTGCACTTTAACAATGAGAAACAAACACAGTCTGTTGCCCGTGAGAAAGGAGTGCAAGCAAACTCCGAAACGCGTCGGACTTAGTGTTTAAATAAACACACTTTTTGATTGAGGCCACGGCTCCAGTGTTTGATATTTCGTCCTGTGACTGGGAAAGTGAGATGCAGTGGACTTTTTGAGATATAATATTATAATATATATATATATATATATATACATATTATCTACTGGCGGTCGCCAGTAGATAGTTATAGTTAGGACCGTGTTTCAATAGGAAATCTCAAAATTCTATTTTGAATAACTTTGGCGCCGGTTGACGGATCTTCGCGAAATTTCCAAAACTAATGGGGCGCTCTGCTCAGCTCCTACACTGAAAGTCTCGGGAGGATTCGTCAAGCGGGGGCCGAGAAAAAAGGGGGGTCCCAAAACGCGTTTTCCCCATGCATTTTCCCATAGGACCTTTAGTCGAAGGTACAGCCCGAACGGCTGAACAGAATTACTTGAAATTTGGCAGAGAGGTAGTCCTCAGGTCAGGGAAGTGCCTTTTGCATATATGGAGTCAATCTGTTCAGTAGTTCCAGAGAAAATTGCAGTAAAAAGCACATACATATCTATAGCCGCGCACCGTGCGCGCACCCTAACGTGCGCAAGCGTAATTCTGATTGGTTGTTACATGTCAGTCAACGTTCGAATCGGTCAAAATCAGGAAGTGTCGGCCGCCATTTTGTTTGTTTTCAGTGCGAGAGTGGAAAAGGAAGGTGGCGAACGTGAAAAGGGGGCAGGGTAGAGAGTTCCTGACCCCCTAGCCTTTGTCAGGGGGTCCCTGAAGGACCCCGAAGGCAGAAAAAAACATTTAATTTTTTTTTTTTTTTACATCGCGGGGTTGCAACCATTAAAAAAAAAAAATGTTTAATACGTAGTTTATTGAAAAATAAATATATAAAAAAATAATAATACATACATAACTTAGCATTTAAAAAACCATACAAATTCACTGAAAAAACCATAGGTTTCACACATGTTATAGTTAGGAATTAGCATTTAAAAAACCTTGCAAATTCACTTAAAAAACCATAGGTTTCACACATGTTATAGTTAGGTGGATATTTCACTCGTAAAAAACCAATGAAATTCCCCAATTATAGTTACTTCAGATAACTATAACTCGCGCGACCGCCACTCTATCACAAGGATGATGTCATCAGTGATGTCAAGAGTGATGCCACTGACCATGTCATGAGTGATGTAATATGTGACGTCATGAGCAGAGGATTGCGGGCGCGCGAGTTATAGTTATCTGAAGTAACTATAATTGGGGAATTTCATTGGTTTTTTACGAGTGAAATATCCACCTAACTATAACATGTGTGAAACCTATGGTTTTTTAAGTGAATATATATATATATATATATATATATATATATATATATATATTTTACTACATATATGTTTGCCTTGATTGTGTTTCGATCATACTATTGATATGTTAGAGTCTGCTATGATAGGTACATTTGGCTTACCGTGTGGTGCTATTTACTAATAAATACATCCCAGATATACCAATTTGTCTTTTCCTAGTAGCAGGAGGTGTGGACTCTTCTTGGCCAAGTATTCTGTTGTAAAAGGATGGGTGAATTCCCTTCTAGCAGGTAATTGTGTTATAGGAACTTGTTCTACTCCTGGCAAGTGATGTGCAAAGCCTGTGTATATATTGTTTTCTTGCCTTGCCTTTGGGGGAGAGTTGAAAGTTTGCCCACCTTAGGAAGTGCTGTGTATACGTTATGTTCCATAAGTTTGGAACGGATATTCTCTCCCTAGGAAAGTGACGGTACATACCTTGGTCCAGGGGAGATCTGAGACCTTTCATTACATCATCTCCAAGTGTTATATTCAAGTTACATTCAAGAAATACGCAGCGCACTAATACAACCATAGGAAGAGATATCCAGCATGACGGACCTTCGAGCGGAAACACTCGCATTCAAAGAAGATGAAGTATCACGCGTTTATGCACTAATACATGAAGAGACATCTCAAACTACAAACCGCAACAAACAGCAAAACATAAAACAACTGTTATACCTGTCAAAACGCGAAATTAACCAAAGATTACATGCTAGCACCTTAATCAAATACCACCGAGCACAACGAATACCACGCGGATTAAGAATACCTTTGAAGCCATCCCTTTGCAAAAATACACAGAAGTTTAAGGACCACTGGTACACGATCCTCAACAAATGTTATCTAGATTTAATCTTATTGATTATTGAAGAACTATCAGCTATTCTAGAAGAATTATCTAAGGAAATGGTCACCGTCACTAATGAACTCACCAATTCCAGGTCAGCAGATGAATGGTCAAAAGTCCTCGATGACATCAACGAACAACTAACAAAAACATTCACAGAAAATCAATGAAAGAAAAATACGCAAATTCCACCTTGACACAGTAGATTACAAACTCGGAGAAGTTTACAGCTGTGCGGAAGTCCACGCCAGATGTAGACAAAATAAACTATATTCACAACACACCGACACATCATCTACCGATAGTGACAGCACAAACAGATCAACCAAGACAACTACTACTAGTGACACTACAAACCATGCTAGAAGGTCTGCAACGCCATCAACAAGCGATCCTACGACAACACAAGCACATACATCAGGGCAATCTTTTTTAGAGGAGAGCCATCTAGAAAGAGGAGATGCAGGAGGAGCAAAAGGAAAGGAATTGCCAAACACCAGAAGCACCACGGGGCGAAGAAAGAGAAAGCCAAGGAACAAGCAACATGAGCCTGGTCATCAACGTATCCAATCAGCAGTTCAGTGATATCGAACTCCAAACCTTACAAAAAGGTACTTCATACGTTTACACTACCAATACCAATCATCTGGAACTTGAAGTAAGTCTGTTCAAATTTATGAGAAACTTTCGTTTATGACATGATTTTGAAAATATTGTACCTCCACAAACCAACCGTGAACCTGACCAACTTGAGGGATTGCATGCTCCCAGCACATATATGGCACCTATCAGCCAAAAAACACTGGATACCTTCGAAAGTTTAGTAAAACAGGACCTGCTGAAATTGAATCTTTCTAATAAGAGTAAAAAACAAACTTTACACAAAAAGAGATTGGCATCATAAAGAAAATCGCAGACAACCATACAATAACATGTCAAAAAGCGGACAAGGGAGGAGCCTTGGTTATCCTAAATACTACTGATTATGAAGTAGAAGTAAACAAACATCTAAACAGACGTAACAACATATATCAAAATCGACATGAACCCCACAGAAGCTTTTCACAAAACCTTGAAAGACCTCATTAACCAAGCTCATGACAAAGGAGTAATCAACGACAGAACAAAAAAATTTCTAATCCAAGAGCACCCAAAGAGTCCAATCATTTACATGGTACCAAAGTTACATAAAGGCCCTTTACATCCTCCGTTCAGACCCATAGTGTCTACCAAAGGGAGTTTACACGAACCCATCGGACAATTCATTGACTGATATTTACAACCCATGGTTTTAAAAATGCAAACATACGTAAAGGACACCACAGACTTTCTCAACAAACTACAATACATCAAAATAGACACAGATGAAACAATCCTCATGTGTACCATCGATATGAAGTCATTGTATACTTCAATACCGCACAATTTAGGGATAGAAGCAATCGAGCAAGCATTGTTACACTCTGATCTGAATTTGCAAATACAAATCTTACTCATGAAATTACTACAATTCACATTGTTTCACAGTTATTTTACTTGGAAGAATGATTGGTACATACAAACAACCGAAACTTCCATGGGCAATTGTGCCGCACCAGCGTACGCTAATTTGTTCATGGACAAGTTTGAACAAGATCACGTTCTAACTAAGGACCCTTGGAAGAAACACAGCAAATTATTTCTGCGTTAAATCGAAGATATATTCGTGTTATTGAATGGACAACAATCGATCCTAATGGAAGCATTGGACAAACTCAACCAAATAAACAAACAAATACAATTCAAATATGATGTACAACGTGAAAAAATAACATTCTTGGATGTACTATTAACTGTAGTTGATAATAAATTCAACACTGATATCTACAGGAAACCCACAGATCGAAACAACATGCTACAATATGCTAGCTTTTACCAAGAAACATTGAAACAACATCTACCCTACTCACAAATGTTGCGAGTCAAACGCATTGTATCCAATCCACAAACAGCAACTAAACGGTTACAAGAAATGTCAGAACGGTTTTTACTAAGAGGTTACCCGTTCGAAATAATAGAAGAAGCACGAAACAGATGCCAACTCAAAAACAGAAGCGATTCATTGCAAAAAACATCTAAAAAGAAGAGCTCTTTGGTGATGGTGTCCAAATTTTCCACAGCAAGTAAGCACATGAAACGCATAATCAAACGACATTGGCCAATGTTATTTATGGAACCTGACTTCAAGAACCTATTTAAGGAATTACCAACCTTTGTCTACCCCAGGAACAAAAACATGGGGGAAATGCTCAAACACCCTAAAAAAATTCACCAAGAAGTTTACAAAGGAACAGTGGCATGCCATAACTGCAACAACTGCAACAACATTATAACGGGAACAACCATAACATACCCACAAAAAGGCAATGAAATCAAATTAATGGTCACTGCCACATATGACACCACAAACATAGTTTACTTGTTAAAATGCCCGTGTGGTAAGATTTACGTTGGTAAAACTGAAAGGAAGATCAAGACCAGAATCAATGAACATAAATCGAACATTCGCACTAAACAACTCAAGTCAGTCGTGGCCAACCATTTTCTTGAAAATAACCATAATATCAGCCAACTCAGATTCTTGATCCTAGAAGTGGTATCGAAAAGAGAAGGTTGTGACAACAGAAAACATCTCCTACAGCGAGGAAAACTACAGGATTAAAAAGTTGGACAGTATACATCCCTTCGGGATTAATGAACGAATCGAACTTGCCTGTTATTTATAAACTGCACTTTAATAGCGTCTGTTACAGTTATTTTCTTTACACACCTACTTGTGATTCTTTTTACACGCATACATTCATTGTTTAACACATTCAAAGATGGCCACTATAAACATGAGTCCTATTTCTATCTCGTCATCGAGCCATAATATAGCCACTTAACGAGTCCTACATTTATTTTCATGATTCCCGATGCGAAGACACCAGGAATGAGTACACCATCATCCGATACGCCCGATGATACCAACAACGGTACGTAAAGTAAGGTCGAGTAGGACCATTGCATGTTAATAACCCACATAGCTTGAGTATTATCATAATGCGCCGATTGAACGACGATCATGGATTTTAAGTTCACGCGTTGTAGACGCCGTTCGACTAACACACAATGTGACGTTCACCGAGATTAATTGATCGGTTACTTTGCATGAATATTCGCTCACACACAAGATGATATTAGGCCAGTAGAGCGTTACCTTCTCATGACATATAACGCCAACGCTAACCTCAGCGCTTTGACCTACACAATATTTTTCGTATTACCAAAATGCCACAATCGTAGTTTACCACCAAGTTCTTCGGCACCATTTTTCGTTTTCTTATTCACTAACAGTGATTTACCGAGCTCCTCGGCACAACATTTAGTTTTGTTTTTCATATTCACTTACGGTGATTCTAATACAGCATGCAAGCGTTACCCTCAACAGTTACGTTCAGAAAGTTTGATATCCCCAAGACCTCTTACATCACCACTAACATGCGTCACAACAATAAAATAATTTGAATACTATGATTTGAACCAGACCGCATAGTGCATATTTGTTTATGATACTCCTGTTCATCCATAGGACTAATCCCTGACGAAGGGTAATTGACACCCGAAATGCATCGAAAACTATAGTCCATATACGACTTAACCATAAAGTCAGAAGAACAATTTGTAATGAGATTACATAACGTATGAATAAAATACATGTACTGAAACTCATTGCATAAGAAGTTGTTTATACTTTGTTGACTTGAAGAGCCTATCATTGGACCAATGCAGTGCCCAGGGGGACACTTTCCAAGCAAGGAAGTGCAGTAACTAAGATTTGAGTGTCTGCCACATGTTGTTGGAGAGTCGCTCGTTCTCTCAAGCTACAGGTTGGGTACCAGTGAAGCCCACTGGGTTGATAACAATCGTCGGGGAACAAAGACAAACACCGCATCAGGACTTGGCCACAGAAGCCCATGCGGTTTTCAAGAGTTAGCCCAATCAATTGTTTTGAACACCCACTGAGAGATTGAGTAGAACAAGTGCACAAAAGCCCCTGTCAGAGGCCGGGTTCTGGGATGCATGCTCTGAGCTTACCTGACACGACCACCGCTGTTTCCCCCTTGCAGTCGCCAGACTCTGAATCCTCCTGGACCAGGTCATCCAGCTGTCCCCACCTCCTTTGCCTGGCCCTTTAAGGAAGAGTCTGACGATCCGTGCTCCGGCCTCTGGGGGTGGACCCACGCCTCGTCACCTGCTGAAAAGGACCTGACAGCCAATGCAGGACGGAATGTAACCCGGAAGGAAGAAGAAGCCGAGAGACACGTCCCACGGAGCCGAGAGCAGTTCAGCGATCCCGGAGCACCAGAGACGCTGAAGGATCCCGCCAAAGAAAAGCCTGGAGGCCATAGTCCCCTCGAAGCGCCCCGCCACCCTCCCGGAGGAACGTGGCTTGAGCAGGTACGTCAGCGATTGCTGGGTACCGGTAGGCGGGTGGAGCCAGGAACCGTGGGAGGAGTGGGGCTGCCAGGCGGGGAATCCGAATAGCAGGGCACTGTCTAACACCTGACACTGGCGCTACCCTGGTGAAGGAGTCCCTCCCTACACGGCCCCACAGCCTCCTAGATCCGGGTGACATCCCCCACACCCTTTCCTTCCCCAACGCCACATCGTGAAGCCCTAATCGGTGCTTTGTTGTTTTTCTTTATTTATTTTGTGCTCCACTCGTATACCATTGGTCATCATTGCTTGCTGGGAAAATCATGACGGGGGAGACAAGGGGACGCGTACCAAGGAGGGAGAAGCCATCCCCCTGGAAGACGATGCCAAAGACTCCCCTTATTTACTTTTTGTAATCTCAATACAAGTGGACATACGAATCCCCATTAAAACTATACGAAAAACACTACGTCTGTGTCACGGTATTCCTGCCCATTTCGACAGCCCCCTCATACAATTGGCCACGGAGAGCAGTAGCAGGGATAAAGAGGCAGAAGATCTTGTTATGAGACCTCCGTTGGTTGGAGAGGTGCCTCTGAATTGCTTTCTCTGTCCTTGGCAGGTTGGAGGGCTGAAGTTGGATAACAGTTTGCAGAAAGGGAGTGATTTAGCAACTTTTAGTATGTGGGTGAACTCTCCTTAACTAAGGGAAGCTTTGAACTGGGAGCATTATACTCGAGGTGGGAGTTGGTTTTTGATGATGATCACAGGAAGGGATGACACGATGGAGGAGTGTTCTCATTTTAGCAGGCTTGTCACAGCTAGTGGTAGAAAGTGTCCCAGGTTTTGTTGGTGTTGGTTGAGGGAATTATACTAGGAGGTGAACTAGGTGTGATTTATCCTCTGGGGAGTCAATTTGTGAAGTAGATTAATTCAATACAGTTGGAAAATGAGAATCCGCTAAGTCTGTGAAAGATGGAAAGATGTTGGAATAATGTAATGGAATAGTGCCCTTGTGCACAATTTGTTACTATGTAAATATATTGTCTCTTGTAATGCTTTTTATTTGGTTCAGAAAAAAAAGACACTCCATTTGTTTTCAGTAATTCCTATTTTTATTTTCTTCAGTGTCAAAGATTGTGTAACCAAGGCTTCCATCTTTATTTCCATTAAGGTGTTAATGGAACCCAAGCAATAGATTTGCCTGCTGTGCAGAAGACCGTTCTGTAGTCCTTCAGCGAGTAGTGTATGTCTACAGATGGATGGGGCTGGTTGAGTCTAGATGGGAGGACGTCCTGAAGAGTGGTACTCAGGTTCCCATTGTTTGGGATTTAGGCATTCTAAATGTGGTGCATGGACTTGGATTCAAAAGTGACCAGACTTGTCAGCATCAAGTGTTGGGGGACCATTTTCTGTTGCTGGATTGGCAGTGAGGATACCAGTAATCCTCTTTGTAGTGGGTAGACGGGCATGATGGTTTATGAAGATTGTGGAGGTGTAAAAGGCGCCAAAGCAGTACATTGCTTTTGTTCCAAATTACGCCAGATAGTTTTTAAATCCCCCATAAATATGTTGTTAGGTGACATAATTAGCTTCAGAGTCCAAGATCTGGTCAATGAATGTAGATGTTTGTTTGAGTGTGTAATGAGTGATTTGTGGATAGAGGGTTTTGGATGACTTTAGACAGTGACTTGGAGACATTCAGAGCTGAAGAAATTCCTTTCCTTCAAATGAGGGCATGGATCCTTATCAGCACCATTTTTCAGATAATCGCTTATATGACCCATCTTCTCTTATGGTCCACATTTTGGTGCAGTGGCTTGATATAATGTCTTGCGCTGAAGCAGCCTGTGCCGCAACATTCCTGATTCTACCCTGCACATTGTGCCGTGAGCAGTTGGAGGCATTGGGCCTTCAGTCTCTTTGTCCTACCTGTGTACTCAGTGTAGCAACATCTCTAAAGAATGCACTCCTGCTAGTCCAGAGAGGAGAGAGCCACATGAGACTTTGGATTTAACCTCGAAGAATAAAAGTCCAAAGGTAACTACAGATACTAGCACCCGAGCATGGGACCAAGCCGTTCAGCTGCAAGTGGGAAAGCAACGCACCCTTGAAAATCAAGCGCAGTACCAACCCACCTAGCTGACGATGGGAAACCCGGGCATGCTCTTCAAGGTCAATCAGTCAACAGGGGTTTGTAAAGCGTGGCTACACACCTGTGAGGGTCTCAAGGCGCTGAGGGGTGGGGGGGCTGCTGAACCGTCTGGGTGAGTAGGTCCAGTCGAAGAGCAATGTCTTGAGGTCCAACCTGAACTGGGTCAATGACGCGGATTGCCGGAGGTGGAGGGACAGGGTGTTCCAGGTCTTGGTGGCGAGATAGGAGAAGGCTCTTCTTCCGGTTCTGGTCTTGTGGATCCGTGGGATGAAGGCCAGGGCGAGTTGGGCGAAGCGGAGTTGTCTGGTGGGTGTGTGTAAAGCAAGGCGGTGGTTCAAATGTTCTGGTCCTGTGTCGTGGAAGCCTTGTAGGCATGTGTGAGTAGCTTGAAGGTGATTCTCTTGTTGAATGAGAGCCAGTGGAGTTGTCGGAGGGGTTGTCATGTGGCTGTGGCGGGGGATGTTAAGGACAAGTCCGGCTGAGGAATACCTCATTCAAGGCAGTCCTCTTCATACGGCAAACCTGCTGGATATTACTAAACCCAAGGAGGCTAAAAGATCAGACCATACAACCAGTCTTTCCACCTTGACCCCCAGGGTTTGTTGTGCTCACATCCAGTATTGGACTTTCACTGCAACAATAAGTGAAAGAAGTAGTTCTCAGACCCACAACTTTACTCCCCAGTACTTAGGAAGCAAACACCGAAGCTCACAGGGTGTGAGGTATCAGCTCATTCACCTGCTGGTGGCTTGGTATGTCCTGCTGGTCAATCGAGTCAAACTTGTGCTCTTTTCTATACACTTGGAGTCTACATCTCAAATTACTCTCTACCTCAGTCCCGACCAAATTCGAAAAGGCATTTTATTGCATAACTTGCTACTTCTCCTGCACTCCCTCCCTCCTAAACCCCATCACACCCGATACACACGACTCCCTGTTCTGCCTCCTCAAAACCTGCTCTTTCGCAAAACATGCCACAGGACTCTAGGACCTCTCTGCCGACCTCTCACCCAGACTGCTCTTCCTGACCGAAACCTGGCTGACTACCATGTTGGACACCAGCATAAACACAGCATTTCCCCCTGGATACAAGACCATGAGACAGGCCAGGACAAAGAGGCTTGAAGTAGGACTCGCGCTCTGCTCCACATCCCCCATGAACACCAGCAACAGCTTGGAACACCAGACCTTCACAATTCACATCCCTGATAACTACACTATAAGCAGCAGCCTTATCTACTTGTCAACCTCACGAGGTTGCACATTTTGTCACCCTTTGGTACTCTACTTCAGTGCCTCCAATCTCCTGGGTAACGTCCATGGAAGGCAAGAGTCCTCACATAAGTCATCGTACGACTAGAGAGGTAGTCTTTTAATAAATGTTTGAAGCACCTCTGGTTAGAGGTTTTTATCTCCTTAGATGTTGGATATAACATTTTAAAGTACGAAGGAGGACTAAGTTCCCTCGAAGGTGGATTGAATTTGGCGACTTGAATTAATACAATCCAAGATAAAACTAATATTTGAGCGGTCACTTCTTCTGTGCCTCTGGATTTTTAGAAAATAAAGATAGAGCTATTCCTTCTGGATTCCAAGATTATAATATGGATCCTGAATAGGCACTTCTCAGAATAAAGGCGGGTTTATAATGTATTCTTATTTGAGCGATTGTGGGAGACAGTTTCGTCCTGAAGAAGGTGATTAATATCTACACGTTTCACCGCAACGCGTCGACGTACCTTGTACACTAATTCTGATGAACATGGGGCTGCAGTAGATGATTATCACTTAGAAACATCATGTTTCTCGGACAATGATTACCACAGATTAGTACTATTGGAAAAGACCTGTTGCTTCATGTGTTTCTCCCTTTTTATCTCTATATTATTTTAAACAATTGTAATTTTTGCGACTTACTGTGGGGCAATTGTTTCATGTTTTTAAATGATGACAAGACGGGTGGCAGGAACCGTCTTGTGACACCTAGACAATGAATGTTAATGTGTGATAAACAAACTGGATGTGTTCTGGCATATATGTTATTAAAGCTCTTCACAGTCTGACACCTACGAGCTACTCATTTGACCTCCATATGTTGAGGAGGGTTGTGTGCCCGAGGTATACTTTAGTAAGCGAGTTTTTGATTATATGAGTGTGGATTACTGACCTCCGAAGGAGAGATTTGATTGGATTGTAACCTCAGCAACCACCTGGTGGACCACATTGATCCAAACATGACCAAACCCATGGAGGATGTAGCTGCCCCCGGCTCTCCCAGCTGGTTGACTGCCCATGTCACACCTGATGGACCCCATCTTCACCAGTTACAACAAAATGACAATGGACAGGCCCACACCGCTCACCTGATCCGACCACACCCTCGTGGACTTCAACATACCCATACTGTGTTACCACCACGGTATGACAAAACTGTAACATAACTTGTCTTCTGAGCTCCTAGACCATCTACCGCAACACCCTGGCGACCTCCCTAGATCCAGCTCCAATTTCAACGCCTAGATTATGTCCTGCGCAGACACCCTTGCTCCACTCAAAATCACCAAGACTGGGCTGCAAGAAAGCTGGTATACATAAGAACTCAGCACCCCGAAACGCCACTGCAAGCAACTGGAATTCAGAACAAGCGGTCCGCCATCATCAACCACAGCACGAACAGAGCAAAGGAAATCTTTGCCATATTGACGGATTTATCCTCACCAACAGCACGCTTCACTAGTGTTATCCCCTCACAAGTCCTCTGCACAATTCTGTCTCTCTCTTCAGGAGCAAGTTCATCGGCATCTACAATAACGTTGAATCCTTGCTGGATCCATCATCCCTCGCGGCCCTCCTACCGGTCAGGACTAACCCTCGGGAAACTTCTTTGATGACCAGGCCCACCACCACATAAGAAACTGCAAGCACCATGCGATCCATACACTTCTAAAGTTGCATGTTGTTTAACTGTGACATTAAATTCGATTTAACGGTTAAATCAGATTTAATGTACTGATTCTTTTGATACCAAACAGAACCAACTTTAGTAGTCTCACTCGGAAGTTAGCAGGGCTGGGGTGGCAGCCTGTAACTCTGTACTTGCCAATGGGCTACTAGCCTTTTACAGTAAAAACAACAATTTCGAGTTTTTACTGTTGGAACATGTAAAAGTACATGTTCCACTATTTAACACACAGCAAATCAATCAATTGTGAAGTGCGCTTCTCACCCGTGAGGGTCTCAAGGCGCGGGGGGGGGGGGGGGTGGTGAAGGTGTACAGAGTGGCGACGAGTCTGATGTTGATAGGGAGCTATTGGGGTCCGGTGTTGTGGAGGCCTTTGTAGGCGTGGGTGAGTGTCTTGAAGTTTACTCTCTTCTCGACGGGGAGCCAGTGGGGATGTTGCAGGTGTTGGGTGATGTGATCATGTCGAGGGATGCCGAGGACAAGTCTGGCTGTGGTGTTCTATATGGTCTGGAGCTTGCTTGCAGGGATTTGTTGATTGCGGCATAGAGTGAGTTTCCATAGTCCAGTCTGCTGGTTATGAGTGCATGGGTGACAGTCTTTCTGAAATCAAGGGGGATTCCATTCGAAGGTCTTGGAAAGGATGAGGGGGGCGTTGAAGCAGGTGGAGGCGATGGCGTTGATCTTTCGGTCCATAAAGAGGGAGGAGTCGAGTATGATGCCGAGGTTCCAGGCGTGTTCCATAAGGGTGGGGGATCTGCCGAGGGCGGTGCGCCATCAGGTGTTGTCCCATGCAGAGGGGGAGGATCCGAGGACGATGACTTCTGTCTTCTCCGAGTTAAGCTTCAGGCAGCTGCTGCTCATCCAGGATGCAGCATGTTTCATTCCTTCCTGGAAGCTGAGTCTGGTAGTGTGGGGATGCTTTGTGAGGGAGAGGATGAGCTCGGTGTCGTCGGCGTAGGATACTATGCTGAGTCCATGTTGTCTGACGATGGCGGCAAGGGGGACTGAGCGTTAATCCCTGAGGAACTCCGCAGTGGATCTCTGAGGGTTCAGAGAGGAAGGGCATGAGTCTGATTCTTTGGGTTCTGCCGGGGAGGAAGGTGCGGAGCCAGTTTAGGGCGGTTCCCTGTTTACCGGCGTCGTGGAGTCTGGCGGTGAGAGTGCGGTGGGAAACAGTGTCGAAGGCTGCAGAGAGGTCAAGCAGGATCAGGGCCACGTGTGCCCTTGGTCTAGGAGGTCATCTGTGACGGTGAGTAGGGCGGTCTCGGTGCTATGGTTTCTGTGCAAACCGGACTGGGAGGGGTCGAGGATGGAGTTTAGGCCTTAGGGCTATTTAGGCCTGCTGTAGAGGTGACTTACATAAATTAACAAGCATTGGCATAGCCAATAGGTCTCACCTTTGGGACCTTATAAGTGTTTAGCCATGCAACAGTTAATATTGTTACACCAAGGATATTGTGCTGGATAACTAAACACTTATAAGGTCCCAAAGGCGAGACCTATTGGCTATGCCAATGCTTGTTTAATATACTGTGGAAAATGCTCAAAATTGGGATGGCGTTTAGAAGGTCTTCAAGCTTCAAGTCACTTACATGGGTTTGTGAACAGGCACATGATCAAGGCAGCCAGAATCAGTACTTTAAATGTCTAAAGAATTCATATAAAATGCCTCCCGTTAAATTATTTTTTAATTCGGGCGACATTTCATCAAAATATTCTTTTTTTTGTGTTTAAGGTGTTCGGTGAAAGACTTGAACAATTCAGTAAATTGACAGCAGGGGGCAGTGTTGAACTGCTTTTGACGGAAACGAATAAAGTGTCAGGAAACGAGCGGTTTTCTTCTCTGCTGGATGGAATGTAATGAAGCTTATTATTTACAAGCAATGATGTCAGTCCGTAGCGCGTGAAAAGCATTACCTGTGACGGAGAAAAGACAGATGGCGGCTGCGTGCGTTCACGCGCACATGCACGCAAGCTTCAGGCCAGCGGCTGGCAGCACTTTGAAAATCCCCTACTAAAAGTCGAGCAACAGTGCATGCGCTGTTCTAGGCTCGACCTAAAAAGGGAAGTGTGGGCTGGACTATTACTTTCAATGGCAAGTTGAGTTAGACGTTTTAAACTGCCCTTCCGGCTGCAGTGGCAGGCTGGGAGCCATGTGTCACCTTGTCCCACTCACGGTGGCACAACATGGGCTGCGGGTCCCTGAGGGAACATTCTATGCTAATTGGGGACAAGCCAATTAAACGGGCACCATTTTAAGGGTCAGAGCACATGCACGTAGCCCTGTTAAGCAGGGATTGGGGCATTACAGAAACATTAAACCAGTGCCTAGTCGTAGAACATGGGGGCAAAAAGTCAGGGTAAACCTACAAAAAGCCTGTTTCCCTACAGTACATAATTGGGAACCCCAATATCGTTTAGAGAATCTGAGTACAGGATAACTGGCACATAATTAATGCTGATAGGTAAATGATTGAATTGGATTTGCGAAGATGGGGTTTAAAGCATATAGAACTATATGCACACTTATATATAGCTATATATCTACATATATCCTAGCCAAAAGGCAGCGGAGCACTGTAGAGGGTCAAAGACCATCAAATTAGAGGAAACTGGGGGGTAGCTGGTTAAATACATTGGGATTTAGTGTTCTTTAAAAAAGGTAAGTCTTCAACTCTTTCCTAAATTGGTGACGCATTTGGACAGTCCTGCTGGATACAGGGATGTTTTTCCAGAGCCTGTGCGCATAGATGGAAAGGGCCGGCTGTATTGTTTTTTGCACGTCTTAGCCTGCCGTCTGATGGTGTCCTGGCTGCAGATGAGCCGAGAACCTCCAGAGATGGTGAGATTGTCTGCAAGATAAACGGGGGTGCGGGTGGTGATGGCTTTGTAAATGATCCGGCTGGTTTTGAAGGTGAACCAGTGGAGTCTTATCAGGATGGGGTGATATGGTTCTATTTCTTCAGGCTTTGGATGAGACGCGCTGTGGTGTGTGGCAGATCCTCATTTCCGTTACCCTAACAGTGCATAACAAATTCTTTTTAAAGGAGTAAGGCTTAGATTACGGTTTAGGAAAATGTGTCACCATGGTTTGTTTGACAAGAAGTGACCGTGCATCTATACATGTTGTACTGATCTTCGTGCCAATAGTGAAGAGGGCTTGAATAATGTTGGTTGAAAAATGAAACACGTCAGTTAACCCTGAAAGTTGATGTTTAATCCTGTGAACATTAAACGTTATGGATTGTAATTCAGGCTCCCTGTTTTACATTTTTACTGATTTTTACAGATGAATACAGACGGAAAACCATTTATTTTACCTGCCTGTATTTATTTTTAAATGTGGATAAAAACAGAAATTGGATTCTTTTTGTGTGATTCTAAATGCTCGGTCTTGCGTGGCCAATAGCTGTGCGGATTGATAGGTAAGGGGTTAACAAAAGAAAGGAATCTTAGTAAAGAGGCTTTACAACAGTAGATATGCACAGCCTTGATTCTAAAATGTTCGTGTTTTCATATACATGCGTTGATGTATTCGCTGTGGGTGTTAACATCGTTCAAACCGATCAGGCGCTCAGGCTTGAATGCATATTCATCGGTTACATAAATGTGGAAATATACTAGTTTCAACTTAACTTTTTCAGAAAACCCAAAATAAATATGGATAAGTACAAATAACATTAGCAAAAAAATAATATGGATAAGTACAAATATCATTAGCAAAAAATAAATATGGATAAATACAGATGGAAATCTCAAAAAAATAAATACCATAAAATGGGGAGCCCTTATTATACTTGGGGCAGTAGAATCTGATGCACGACCCTGATTCGATATCAGCGATGCGCGGTATCCAGTAATATCCTCGACTCCTTGCGGAAGCAAGAACAAGTGCCAGACTGCACCAGGCTCTTCTCTGTATGGATCTCTTTGAATCTGCAAGACCGAAAAAGTTCAGACAAGTTTTAATATCCTAAATGGATCTAACACTTTGAGTGCAGCATACACCAAAGGTTTCTTGGCGCTAGCACCCTATCCACGTCTCACTCAATGGAGGGCCCCTATAAATCTCTTCTAGTTTTATCATCTGCTTGCCTGCAGACTCTCTTATCCCATAATGTTAAAGTGTGAAATTGTAGAAGTGCTAGCATCATGCCACCCCCTGTCTAGGCTGACGTATTTTTGCGTTGCGTGCGCTGCCATAACCTTGAATGCTTACAGTGAAAGCTAACATGTTTCTATTGTTTTAGTTATAGGAGTGAAATATCTACATGTAAATAAAGATAATTAGTTTATCGCTATACTTATTTTGTCTTGTTGAGACTTAAGTGTCTTCAAACATTTAAAGTTGAAATAAGCCATTATAAAAGTCGGTGTATCTGACCATTAATTGAGGGAGCTTTGCCAAAGACCTGTCAGGCCAGAGGCCTCCACCAAGCAGCCTCAGTCGAGGGCTGCTTGGAGGTGCTTTCAGCCTGGCACCGCTTGTTACTCCCAGGCAAGGGGTGTGAGTGAGGAGAGTTAACCAGCTCTTCTTTCCACTGAGCAGGTATACTGTACGATTACGTTGAAGGAGTTCGATTTCTAGGCTTGCTCTTTTCTCCTGTTGAATTTTCGCACAGTACTTCAAAGTAGCAATAGGGTATTAGGATTCTAAGAAGGTGCGAAGCATGTTAAGAATGTTCCTATTTTTTCCCCTAGACATGTCCTGCTTTGCTGCGTTTATTTCTCCATTCTGTGTGGTCATCGTTTGTATTTTCTGCACTGGATTTGGATTTTAGAAAGAAGCATTTTGAAGTTTTATCCCATGTTTCTTAGTGTGGTTTTGAGCGTGTAATCCATTTACGAAAGTGGGGTTTGAGTTCCACTTAAAGTTCTAGTATCGGAAGGGGAGTAAGACGAGGATGGGTTCTTGCCCTGATTTTATTGTCCCTGTATGTTAAGAGAGTTGAATTTTTTTTTAAGTTGAGAGCAAATGACACCGCCCATGTTGGGGCTCACCTCCTCCCTATTTCCCTTCACGTCAATGATGCTATCTTAGTGGCCAGAACAGGGAGAGTGCTTCAGAGTTTAATTGATGATTTTATTTTATTTATGAACGAACTCTATTTAAAGGCAAATGAGAGTAAAATGTTTATGATCTGTGGAGAAATATCAGCCACAAATGCTCTCACTTGATCAATAATACTAAGGTATCGGTGGCATCCGCTTTCTCTTACCTCCGTACCCTGTTTGATGACAAACACAAATGGACACCACTGTTATTAAACAGGAAGGGCCTCTTTGAAAAATGCATCATTGGTTTGCATGGTTTCTGTAAAACGTTGGCCTCAAAACCAGTGAAAGAGATCCCATTTACTCTAGTAAATGTGCGGCTATAGCAGGTGTCTGGGGCAGGATTAATGTAAAGATGATTCAACAAGTAGAAAACATCTTTCTGAAAAATGTTTTTGCGGTCCCTCAAAGATTCTGTGTGCAGGTGTATTATTGTGTCGGGATGGATTGTTCTGTATTCTGTCTGTCTGGTGTTTGTTATACTTTTATGCCACAGAAACATGGTGAATAAAGATATATTTGATTTGAGTCCACTGTGTTCCTGAAGTCAACCAGTGGGTCTAATGGTGATCAGAGGGCACCGCCCGCTCAGGAATGCTCAGTGGGCTGTGTACGGCTGCAGTTCAACTGGGTTTCTCATTCATGTTGGCGCATTGAACGGAGCCCTTGCACCAGGGAGGTAGAAATCTAACTCCTGCAGCTCGTTACAAGATGGGATTTGAGAGCTTTTCATCTCCGATTTGAATTCAAGCTTTGGGTAACTTGCCCGATAACTGTGGGACTTGAAGAGAAGATGCTCTCCCTCCCTTTCTAAATCCAGAGGAACTTAGGACCTGATTTTGATGTTGGCGGTCTTCCAGCTGGACCATTGCCGTGGCAGTCCAAGGAAGACCACCAAGCCATCTGCATTCCCGCCTGCCACATTACAACAGTAATCCAGGGGGAGCGGTGTGCCGGCGGTGGTTTCACAGCAGCAGGAATATTTGGCTCATAGAAGAGCCTAAAGTATCCAGCCGCTGTGACAACGCCTACAGCACGTCCGTGCACAGTGTGACATGCAACATGTGGTACATGCCACACAGTGCACGCACGGTCGTGCACTTTTGGAGGGGCAAGTCATGTGCCCCCTGCACGCACCCCCATGGACAGATGTGCCTGGGGGCCTTGTAGGGTGCCCCTTTACATGCGATTCCACCATGCATTTCATAGCGGGGTCGCTGCCATGAAATGCTTGGAGGAAAAGCAGGTCTGAATCTGCTCGCCAGCAGTCGCAGTTCCAGCCTGCTTTCCCCACCACCGCCACCGCAGGAACCTAGATCCTGCCGGAGGTAGCAGTACTGGTCTTGTGGCAGTCTCACCACCACCATCGTGATCGGGTGGGAGGCCCAACGCGATGGGGGCAGTCCCAGGAGTGTTGACATGAAAACCAGGCCGTTAGACAATATATGAGTGTGGAGTGAGCTAAGTATACTTTGGAGGTGAAATCTGTAAAGTTGGCCATTGATATCCTGGCCATTAAGAGACAGACCAACGGGCAGAACTGAATTTGATTGGATTGCCACAAACCGCTCCACCGAACAATAGAACACTGCACAAATTCTCTCTGCACAGTAACTTAGTCTCCCTGCTGGATTTTGAATTATTTTGAGTTTTTTGATTGTCCCTGCAGACAGACCTAAGTAACAAGAGTTTACCTAGTCCAACCTGGACAAAATGACTGAACTGATCATCGGAAATGCAGTTGCGATGGAATAAATAGTATTTTTACGACCTGGTAAAAACGTGGGCTCACCGCAGTAGATTGCAGTGCCACATCTTCAGTCCGGAGTAAACCAGCTCCCTTGAGTATGCATGAGTATCAGACAATAGGAACTCCGTTTACAACTGCAACCGGGTAATAAGACCAGAGCTGTGCTCTGTAATCCACTGCACGACTGAATGGAAACTAGCTTGGTTCCTAGCATTCCAACAGTTCTGATTTAGTAGGCAGTCTCCTGATTATTTTTATTAAAAAAAATACTATTTTATCACTCTCCTGCTTAAAATATCCTTGACTATTGCAAGTTTATTGGAAAAATCATTTCTCGTGTTTTTTCAAACTTCCAAGGACCCAAAGGCTTGGAACTTTGCCAAAGCTGAGGTACTTAACTTTTGAGGCCGAGCCCACGGCGAACAAGCCTTTAGAGCCTCCACACCCCAGAAGGAATAGGGATGCGACTGTCTGTCCCCCACGACCATCTCTGCTCGATCTGTCTCCACTGTCGTCATCCTGACAGTGGCTAAAAAAAATGGTGCCAGGAAAAGTGTTTATGCATGTAAATGCATAATGTTTTTGCAAAACGATACAAATCTGTACTCCTGAGGCTCAGCCGGGAGGTTTTGCTTTTAAAACATGTGTCATTTACGAAATTGTGTGTGATTGTGATTTTAAAACTGCGCACTTCCCCTCACCTGCACAGCAGCTGGGGCACTTACTCTTACCTCTTGACTCCCTGGCAGTCGATATTAACACCGCCACGGGTTAGAAAAACGCCATTCCCGACAGCAGCGAGCGAGCCTGCAGTCAGGCCACGCCCACTTCTTGAGGCCACGCCCCTAAGACTACTTAAAGCGCCGCTTTCCCGCCCTCATTGAAATCTGTACTCCTGAGGCTCAGCCGGGAGGTTTTGCTTTTAAAACATGTGTCATTTACGAAATTGTGTGTGATTGTGATTTTAAAACTGCGCACTTCCCCTCACCTGCACAGCAGCTGGGGCACTTACTCTTACCTCTTGACTCCCTGGCAGTCGATATTAACACCGCCACGGGTTAGAAGAACGCCATTCCCGACAGCAGCGAGCGAGCCTGCAGTCAGGCCACGCCCACTTCTTGAGGCCACGCCCCTAAGACTACTTAAAGCGCCGCTTTCCCGCCCTCATTGAAATCTTTACTCCTGAGGCTCAGCCGGGAGGTTTTGCTTTTAAAACATGTGTCATTTACGAAATTGTGTGTGATTGTGATTTTAAAACTGCGCACTTCCCCTCACCTGCACAGCAGCTGGGGCACTTACTCTTACCTCTTGACTCCCTGGCAGTCGATATTAACACCGCCACGGGTTAGAAAAACGCCATTCCCGACAGCAGCGAGCGAGCCTGCAGTCAGGCCACGCCCACTTCTTGAGGCCACGTCCAATCTGAACTTTAAATATGTGCAACATCCGTACGCGCAGCGGACGGGCGCAGCGGGCGCGCCGTCAGCGCGCCAAAGGCGCGCCAAAGGCAAGCCCGTCTGGGCCCGTCCGGGCCCAGACGGACCTAGGCCCAGAAACGCTGCCGGATACCCCACGCGCGCGCATGGTATACACCGGAGACATGCTCCGTGCACTTCAACCGAAAACAATATTGACCTGTTACCATACGCATTCCGTAGGTAAACCTTTCTACTACTGTATGCGCTGCGCTCCACCCCCTACCGCACCTACTAAACTCGGACTTAAGATTGGACTTCTTAATTGCCGTTCCCTCCCCAAACACGCAATTGAAACTAATTTATTAATTTTAGACCATGACTTCGATCTGCTCTTTCTTACGGAAACGTGGCTATCAGACAGCACCGACTCGGACATTGTCGTGGCCTTGCCCCCAGGGTATCTCTGTCAAGCACTTCATAGACCCAAAGGGAGGGGAGGGGGGGTAGCCATAATTTTTAAGGATCATCTTACCTGCAGAACCACTGATGCCCAAATCGAGGACTGCGAAAGCTGCCAATTCTCCATTCTACTTCCCCCAGCCCACTCCCTGTCGGGCTTACTGATCTACCGCCCCCCGGGCCCCCCGGGAAAATTCCTTAACGCTCTTATTGAATCAGTCGCCCAATTAGCATTCTCTGTCAGCAATTTTCTCATTTTAGGCGATCTCAACTTACATTTGAATGACCCGACAGATCGGATAGCCGCTGACCTTCTCCAAGACCTGTCGTCATTCAACATCCGACTGGTAAACAATGAACCCACTCATGAGAAGGGACATTTATTGGATCCCGTCCTCACTAATGCGATAGCCATCACCACCAAGCTTCCCTTGATCCTCCCTTGGACAGATCACTTTCTTGTCCCAATTTCCTGGGAAACATCTCTCACCAACCCTCAAACCTCTAAAATTCAGACCACTGACAGGCGGTGGCACAAACTTGCACCTGGGGAATGGGCCGCCGTGCTAGCAGAGTCCACTCCTGAGCTCTCCAGCGATCCAGCTATGGCTGACGGGCAGGTTAATGAATGGATAACCTCCTCTCTTGATGCACTCATCCCTAAAACCTCCTCTCTTAAACACCTCAAAAGAGTAGCCTCGGCTCCATGGTATACACCAGAGCTTAAAGCCCTGCGCCAAGAATGCAAGAAAACGGAACGATCCTGGAGGAAAGTTAAAACAGAAGCAAACAAAGAGATCTATTCGGCTTCTCTCCTTAATTACAAAACCACCATCCGTAAAACCAAAATAGTGTTTTTTCAGGGGAGAATAGAGAAAGCAGTATGCTCCAGCAAGGAATCCTATGCTATCCTAAAAGACCTTTTGAAACCCCCAGCACCCGCACCTAAACATCCCACTGACCCTATAGCTGACCAGACCAAATGCCAACAATTGGCGGATTTCTTTCACGGGAAAATCTTAAAAATCCTCGAGGCGATTCCCTCCGTGATTCCGGACGAGGAACAAGATCTCCCGCAACCGTCAACATCCTGCCGTCTCTCTTCTTGGGGCCAAGTCACGACTGAAGAAGTAGAAGACACATTAACATCCATAAAAAGCGGCTCACCTAAGGATCCAGCCCCACTCCGAATTCTCAAAAAGGTAGCCTCCACGATCATCCCTCCTGTGACTCACCTGATTAACACCTCATTCCAACAGGGAGTTGTACCCCTAAGCTGGAAGGCGGCGGTCGTGAAGGCCCTGTTAAAAAAACCCTCCCTCGATCCCGAAAATCTGGCGAACTATAGGCCCATCTCCCTACTCCCAGGAATCAGCAAGATCGCTGAAAAACTGGTGAATAGAAAACTTTCCCAGTTCCTGGAGAGTAATAACATACTAAAAAGCTCTCAGACGGGCTTTCGCCCAGGGCAGGGCACAGACATCGCCCTCCTAGCAGCGGTTGAAGAGGCCAGAACGCTACTGGACGGAGGAGGATCAGTGGCAGTGATCCTCCTCGACCTAAGCGCGGCCTTCGACACCGTTGACCACCGACTCCTTATCAAAAGACTCAAGGGAGCCGGTGTAGAGGGCTCCGCCTTAGCCTGGCTTACATCTTTTTTGGCTCAAAGGACTTACCAAATCTGGGAGAACAACGCCCGCTCCTCCGAAATTCCCCTCCAATGTGGCGTGCCTCAGGGCTCCTCCCTGAGCCCCACTTTATTTAATATCTATATGTCCACATTGGAGGAGGTTATCATTCCATTCGGAGTGAGTGTCGTCAGTTACGCTGACGACACACAATTGGTTGTGTCACTATCCCACCCCAAACAACAACCAGCAGATCTATTTAATTGTCTTGCGCAGGTCCACCACTGGATGAACACTTCTGCCCTAAAATTAAATGGATCAAAAACGGAGGTTCTGCTCCTGGGCCCAAAAGGACTTACACTGCCCCCGAACATTTGGCCAGCATGTTTGGGCCCTCCTCCAGAACCCAGAGAGGAAGTAAAGAGCCTGGGAGTGTGGCTCGACACCGACCTCTCGTTCAATGTGCAGGCAAAGAAAGTGGCTGGGACCTGCTTTGGTCTCTTGAAGTCATTGAGGAAAGTCCTACCCATCCTACCCCCCAACTCCCAAAAGTTGCTTATTCAAGGCCTAATAATCTCGAGGCTTGATTATAGCAACGCGATATACCTGGGCGCCCCGGAGATGACTCTGAATAAACTGCAAAGAATTCAGAATACCGCGGCCCGTATCCTCACGAATACTCCTGCCAGAGTGTCGGCCAAACCGGCCTTAAAATTCCTCCACTGGCTCCCTATAAGAGAGCGGGTCAAATTTAAGGCCCTGTGTCTGGCCTACAAACTACGACGAAATCAAGGCCCCCCTGCTCTCAAGAAATTCATCGCCCCTTATAAATCCTCAAGACCTCTCCGTTCCGACACCGAAAACCTCATTGTTGCCCCCAAATTTAAGAGAGCCCGATCGGGAGGAAGGCGTTTCTCAGTCCAGACTGCACGACTTTGGAACACCCTCCCCCGAGTCCTGCGTCTCGAACCTCAATACCTCCGGTTTAGGAAACTGCTTAAAACCCACCTTTTCCCACAGTGAATCATTCCTGGCCCTTATCTCGTTCCTTTGTTCCGCCCTCCCTGTCCTCTTTCTTGCCCCTCCTTTCTTTTTCCCCTCCCTTGGTCCACTGCACTCAGGAGATAGGATTTTTTTAGCGCTGGGATACCTTCGGGTGACTACGCGCTCTACAAAAATAAATAATAATAATAATAATAATAATAAATGTCTTTCACAAGCCCTTCTTTTTAAAGAAGAGTATAGCAGTGAAGAAGCTCAAGACAGTGTAGTCTCATGGCTGCCATTATAAGAGCTACAAATAGACGTGGTGCCTTTAAAGACCCAGAGACCACCATTCTCCGACGTCGAGACAAGGTATCTTGTATCAGTAGCTGATTCGACGTCGACAAAGAGAAGATCGATGCCAAGAGGGGGTAGGTCATCGTCAAAGACTCATCCGCAGTCAACACAGAGCTGCAGATTGCCTCCGCCGCCGCCGCCTCCACGGCCTCCAACTCCTCCACTGACTCGGCTGCCTCCACAACCTACGCTAATTCTATCTGCGCCAATACCTCTTTCGCCATGTCCAAGGTCACGTTCTTCGATGCGCCTTCGCTCTTACAGCCACCATGCGTCGCAACATTCATCATCGAGGAGGCATCATCATCCGCGTCATAGGTCACGCAGACACAGATCACGATCGCAATCTCATCACCTACCTTAACAAACTCTCCACCACCTCAAGTCTCGCCCATAGATGACATTAACGCCTTCCATTAAGTCTTTGTGAGGGGAGCAGAAAAATGGAACATCCAAATGTCCGTGCCTACTCTGACCACATCGGTGATCTTTAAGATGCTAGAACAACGCACAGCGTCCACACCACGCCTCCCTCTAGTGCCGGGCCTCTTGGAAACAGCTATGGAACTCTTCCTGACTCCTGCTTCAGCTAAATGGGCTCTATAAGGAATACAAAAAAATTACAGGCCACCTCAGCAGGATCCACTCTTTCTGCGGTGGGACCCTCCCCCAAACTCTATCGTAATTTTAACAGCAAAGAAACACCATGCTACTACACCTACTTCATCAGTTCCATCGGATAAAGTGAGCAAGAAGTTTGATTCGGTAGGCCGAAAAATATGTGGTACTGTGGCCACTTGCATGAAAGCAGCAAGTGCAACTTCTCTTTTAGGACACTATGATAGGGCATTATGGGAATTGGTACAGAAGTTCATCGATCTGCCCAGAGACAAGCAAGAAGATTTTATGGAGGTAGTTAATGAAGGTTTGATGGTATCAAACCAGGTTATTAGTGCAGCGGCTGATTCCTCCCTTCTGGCAGCTCAGGAATACTGCCATGGTGTGGCTCTCCGTAGGGTTGCGTGGCTCCGTCTCACATCTTGAAAACTGGAGTCACAACAGTGTATTTATATGGTTCTATTTTATTCGGCAGTCACATGGATGGCTTGCCTGAAAACCGAAATGGACACACTTAAGGCGGTCGAGCTCGGAGAAACATAAGGAACAACGCAAAACATTCCGTCCTTACCAGAAGAGATGCTATTTTTAGAGGGGTCAAAACCCTTTCTGCTATCAGGGACGACAACAACCGCAACACCAACAGCGTCCCTATACCCGACCGTGTAGGCCGCTTAGAGGAAGAGCCTCCCAGCACCAGCTCATGGCAGAAAGCCTACCACAGGCAAAGAAACCCTGAACCATTTCTTCCCCCTCTTCCGCTACCCAATCCGGTGGGGGTGGGGGGGTGGGGGGGTGGGGGGAAGAGTATTTCAAATTTCCTGGCGGAGTGACGACAAATAACAAACGACGCCTGGGTGCTGAATATTGTTCGCAGTGGATGCGGTCTCAAGTTCATAAGTCCTACTCCTACTGTACCATCAAAGACATCCAATCACCATCTGAAAATGATATCGGAAATCAACATCTTGCTTCAAACACATGTGGTGGAAGCTGTTCGTCACCAACAATGGGGAATAGTCATTTAGTCCCGATACTTCTTGGAACAGAAGAAGGCCATGAACGAATTCAGACCCATTCTCGACCTCAAATACGCCAACAAATGGATTTGCCGGGAAAAGTTCAGGATGCTGTCCTTATTTCAAATCTATCCCCAACTCCACCAAGGGGATGCCTGTGCTCCATCGACCTCCAGGATGCTTTTTTCACATCCCAGTGGCACAAAAACATCAAAAATCCCTAAGATTTGTGGTAGGACTGGACCATTACCAATACTGTATACTACCGTTTGGCCTCAAGTCTGCACCCAGAACATTCTTGAAAGTCATGGCCGTCGTAGCTGCCTATCTCCAGAAACACCGAGTCTTCGTCTATCCCTGTCTAGACGATTGGGTCATAAAGGTGACAACTTTTCAGGAAGCACAGCTCCATTTCAACTGGGCATGCGACCTCCATCTACACTTTGGACTTCAGGTCAATCACAGCTAATCACAAACAATCCCTGTTCTGGCATTGCATTATCTGGGAACCTCCATCGATACCATCCGAGCAAAAGTGTGTCCTTCGGAGGAGAGACGCTTATCGATCCTTCAGAAATGTCACTTTCTTATGACAGCATCTCATCCCAAGGTGAGGTCGACCTCATCTCCTCTTGGCTCAATGACCTCCTGCATCTTTCTCGCTCCGAATGCCCGTCTCCACATGCAACCTCTCCAAGAATGCTTAGAGGTCCAGTGGGATCAGCTAATGGGCAATTGGGACAACCGGACCCATTTGTCCATCCATGCGAAGCATTCTCTCAAATGGCGGTGCTCCCCGATAAATCTGATTCAAGGAATGCCTTTTCATCAACAGGTTCCTTCTAAGATAATAGTGACAGAGGCATTACTTCACCACATGGATCATGTACAAATCCAAGGCATGTGGTCCCTAAAAGAGATGTTGTATCACATCAACCCCCTTGAACTTCGAGCTGTCCATCTGGCTCTCAAGGCCTTCTTACCATCATCACAGACCCTGCTTGGTCAGACCATATGAAATTGGTTGATCGCCCGAAACCTATTAATCACAGCGACTCACCTTCCAGGCAAGCAGAATGCACAGGTGGATGCCCTTAGCAGAGTTTCTTAAGAGAACCACAAATGGGTCTTGCACGAAAATGTCATACACTATGTCTTCGAGCTCTGGGGCATGCCCACCATAGATTTGTTCGCCACCGCACAAAAGAAAAAATGCCACGACTTCACCTCGAGGTACTACCACCCAGGAACATTGGGGAATGCCCTGTGGATCGACTGGTCTGACACATTTCTTTACTCCTTTCCACCGATTCTCCTGATCCAGGCGATTCTAATAAAGCTCTCCCACTCCAATGCCAAGATGATATTCATAGCCCCAAAGTGGCCTTGTCAGTGGTGGTTCATGGACCTGCTTCACCGGTCACAGCGTCCACATCTTGGACCCCCATGCAGACCTGACCTTCTGATGAAATTTGGAGGCTAGGTGGTCCAACCCAATCTCTCCTCCTTGAATGTGGCTGCATGGCTCCTGAACTAGTACAGTATGAACATTTGAACCTGCCACAAGACTGCATGGAGACCCTGAAGGAGGACAAGCAACCGCCCACCTGGTCAGCATATGTCTTAAAGTGGAAGAGGTTTTGCATCTGGTGTTCCTCCAAAAGTGTGGCTCCTACAGCTTGGCGGGTAGATTTTATGCTTCCATACTTATTACATCTTGCAAAATCTGGCCTCCAATTCTCTTGCATAAAAGTTCATTTAGCAATGCTTACTGCATACAGGAAATGTCCTTCACAAACCTCTTTTTTCAAAATCCCCGTCAGCATAGATTTTCTAGAGGGTTCGATGAAGGTGTTTCCTCCCATTAGGCGTCCTTCGACTGCATGGGAGCTTAATGTACTCCTTTCCCGCCTTATGCGTGACCCATTCGAGCCTATACACAAAGCATCTCTCCAACACCTCTCTTGGAAAATAGCTTTCCTTGTAGCAATCACATCAGTATGCAGAGTTAGCGAACTCCAAGCTTTATGTTCTCACGAACCATACATAGTCTTCCATTCTTCTAAGGTGGTAATGGGAACTCACCCAAAATTCCTCCCTACGGTGGTTTCAGATTTCCATGTTAATCAAATTATTTCATTACCCGCATTCTTTCAGAACCCATCCTCACCATCCAGGAGAACACTTCATCCTCTAGAAGTACGGAGTGTTTTAAAGTTTTATCTTGATGAAACGTGGAACATCCACAGATCAGACCAATTATTTGTTAATTATGGTCCGGTCTGCACTAGTCTAGCCATTCTCTTGCATCCTATTATGTTATCAGAAAGCTAATAAAACATTTGATGCCAGGCCTAAAGCACATTCCACTAGGAGTAAAGCAGCTACTGCTGCCCTAATGTGGAATATCTCTATTACAGTGATTTGCAAGGCAGCTACATGGAGGTCTATTCACACATTCACCCAACAATACGGCCTTGATTCTGATGCTAGGGCAGATGCCCATGTAGGGCAGGCCTCCCTCAAAGATCTATTTGCTTAAAGGGCTTCTCTGACTCACTCTGTCGTCTTCACCGTTATAAGTAGTTAGGGGTTGCTATTCTATTCAGGGCTTATGACTATACATGGAAATCCCCTACGGGAGAAGGAATAGTTTCTTACTTGTAACTCCAGTTCTCTCGTGGGGGTATTTCCATGATAAGTCCTAAGCAGCCCTCCCTTCTCCACGGTGGAGTAGACCGAGATACTCAGAGATCTTATCAATATCATCATTCTTCACCTGAAATAGAACTCGAAACTGACTCTAGCCAAGCATGTTGGGATACTGGAGGTCTCTAGGACCTTAAAGGCACCAAGTCTATTTTTAGCTCGAATAATGGCAGACTATGAGGTGAAACTGTCTGGTACTTCATTTCTATGATCTTCGGGGGGGAAAAAAGGGTTTGTGAAAGTCACTTGTATTGTTTTACATAAACATTATGCATTTACATGCATAGACCCTTCTCTTGACACCCTTTTTCATCTACAAATGAAGAATTTGGCCATTGTAGCCTCCTCCTACAGGCTGCCTAATATTTTCTTTCTTAAGTACTCTGCAGGCCTTCCCGAAGAAAGGCGAACATCTACACTCAAAATCTATGGGATAAAGTGCTCTGGCGTCCCAGCACACGGGCGGGACTATTCTGTGCTTATGACTTATCATGGAAATACCCCTGCGAGAGAAGTGGAGTTACTTGTAAGAACCTATTCCATCCTGCTCTTTGGTGCTACCTTCACTTTGTTGTAATCAGTTAACACTACCAGTTCAAGGTACTCCCCTCTGGGGTCACCATGTCTGTAAGGGTATTTACCAAATGCCTCGCGGTTGTGGTCGCCCACCACAGAAGAGGTGCACAGATGCTTTCCCATATCTAGATGAATGGCTGGTCGAGACTTTAGGCAGGCATACACTTAAGCCGCTATCTCCTCCCTCCACAGTTTGGGTGTAGGATGCTGGCTCTCTATATAGTTCACTAAAATGAAGTACACTGAGTAGAGAATCCAGTGAGACCCAGATTGGTATAAAGAGGCAAAAGTAGATAATATAAACGCTGTATTTGTGGTAGTGTGGTGCTCACAGAGGAAATAAATGAGACACACTCAAAAACAAATCCGAGACCAATTAGCAAAAATAACATTGATTTGATGTTTTTTTTAACAGAATTTTTGAGACCAAGAACTTTGATCTACAGTAAGTACTTTTTAAGATAGCAATTTTTAAAGTACGCAAAATGTATATCTTTTGTGTGCCATTACGCACCATTGAAATCAACTGGAGAAAACAGAAAAATATATAGAAAATCACACAGTTGACTCTCACGGTTCACCTTTGGAATTTAAGTAAGCAGCAGGGTTAGGACCAATGTCTCACCAGCGTATTCTCTGGTGCGTCCCGGATTCAGCCAAGAACAGGGTGCTGAGGTAGATGGTAGCTGATGTGCTACGAAGAAGTGGGCCACTTGAAAACGCACTGCATTAGGGGACTTAAAGGTAAGTCAGAGGAGCCCCACACGAGGGAGCAGGTTGCAAGAGTCTCAGGACCAAGGGAGCACAGCTAGACCGGGGCCGTGTGGGCCGGGTGCAGAGCAGATACGGTAGCCGGGCATCGTGCGTTAAGTTGTCCTCTCAGGAGCAGGCAGCTTGGAGAGGCAATTCTGGGACAGCTTCCCCACTCGTGAAGTGGATCTCGGGGGTTTCGATGTCCCTCGACTGGTGCTTGCGCCCTGGACAGTTGGAGACCTGAACAGACTCTTCGTCTCGTTATTTGCTGAAGGAAGCCTGGTACCCTGGGTATTGCTACAGCAGGTTCCGGTATCTCCAAACTTGGTGGAGAGACAGATCTGCCCCTCTGGCGCTGATGTACCTCTTTTGGTTTGGGTGTTGCTTAGGAGTAGCCAGGGAGCAGCAAGTCGACAAAGCAAACTTCGTGGGTTTGGTGCCTGCGATCTGCAGGGGAGTGATGCCTTCACTCCAAGGGAGTTCTTTGGCGATTTGTAGAAGGCTGGAGGAGCTCTGGGGTTCTTGCGGCCTCACTGTCGCAGGACGAGACAGCACTTCATGATTGTCGAGTCCTTAAGGCAGCAGGCAGTATTTGGCACCAATTTCTCTGTAGCTGGGCTTCAATTCTCGGGCAGCAGCTGTTTTGGGTCTGTATCTTGTTTGTGTCCATGAAATCTAAGTTGCAAGGTTTAGGGATGCCACCTAAATACATAATTTAGGGTCGTTACAGGGAGTGGCAGGTAGTAGCCAATGGGCTACCTACCTTTTAGGGTGTCTACACCCTTCTAAGTGACCACTTCCTGTGGGATGGAGCATAATCCTAGCCCTGATAGGTCTAATTCCTACCATCTGAAGATGGAGGAATTGCAAAAGTAGTGTCCATATTGCCTGCCCCGCCTTAGGGGGTATGGAGGCTGTGTGTGGGCACTCCTCCTCATCTAACTAATTTTCCCGCATTTACTCCTGCCAAATATAGAGCAAGAAAGGTGGGTTAGCATCCTTCACTATCTGGAGATTCCTGGGTCGCATTTCAAAGGCGGTATCGCCTTTGAAGCTTCCCCTCAGGAAGGCCATCCTGTCCTGGAGGAGGTGTGAAGCACCTCGGCCCAGAGCAGGTAGTGTGTCCTCTTAGAGCGCTGGCTCTCTCTCCCCATGAGGTCAGGAACATGTCTGATGGTGGCAGGTTGGCTAAAACAAGTCCGAGACCTCACCAGTGCTTGTTAGGTTTTCAGGGTCTTCTGTGTGCATTAATTAATACACCCAACACTGGCATCAGTGAGGATTTATTAGGATGAGATGTTTGGTACCAAACATCTTGGGTACAGAGAAGCCATCATGGAGCTAGGAAACTCGTAATGACAAGTATCCAGCCCATGTACTATCCATGGCTTCCTTGTGCTCCTACAATATTCAAGAATGGATTTGATATTGCAGGGTCATATCTGCTCATGCAGATATGCCCACAGAGAGGGATATAGTGCACCCTACCTTAGGGACGCAGTAGGGGTGACTTACCTATATCGCATGCAGTGTATGGGGGCCTGGCACACAGGGTTGTGTGCCATGTCGACTCTTCGGTTTTCTCTGCACCAAGACAGGCAGCCTGCAATGGCAGAGTACATGGTTTTGGTGAGGGGTCCCGAGGGGAGCACTATCTACTGCTGCAGCCCTAGTGGACCGTCTTCAGTCCCAATGCCTTTGTTACCAGGGGTACCATTTACTAGAGACTTACAGGGGTTACTGAAGTGGTTACTGTGAGAAGTTGGCCTGGTATATGCTGTCCATTAGTTCTAGTGGGCACCTTGCACCAGTCCAAACGACCCTTATTGATGATGGGTTAAAGACCACCTTTATATGAAAGCTATCCTAGTGGTAGCTATGGATAGCAGTCTTCAGGCTGAGTCTTGAAGGAGTGTAAAGCAGCTTGGATTACAAGATTATAACCTCCTGAATGACCGAATGAAAGGAGAACCACACAAGGTATTTATATATAAAATATATGTATTTATTTCTAAACGCTCTCTACTAACCTCTTTATGAGATGAGAGAGCAAGGCACACAATATTACAGTACTAAAGCAACAGTAAATAGCACAATACACAGTGGGTCCCAGGGGGAGACCAAACCATATATTAAGAAAGTGGTATAAGAACCACGACTGGACTAGACACAGTGCCTAGAGCATTTAGAATCGCTGGGACCCCAAGGAACCACCCAAGGTGACACAGGGGACCCACGGGGGACGCGTGCAGTGTGAGAACACAGCCGCGAGCTCCGTACAATCCTATGGGTAAGTCGTGGTTGGAATTTTAAAGATTAAGGGCACTAAGGAGAGAACTTTGAGCAAACCCTTTAAAACTTAGTAGGTTCTAAGGCCAGCACCCATGTGAGCACCGGAGTACCTGTGTTACCTAACCCAGGGAAGCCGGGTGCATAGGTGCCAAATGGTGTTGGGAATCTTTGTTGTTTTCAGTGGCGAGATGCTGCAAAGTGCTGCTGCCGGGAAGATGAGAAGTGTCCGGTGTGATCCAAGCCTGGATCGAAGATGAGATGAACCTGAAAGCAGAGGGTACAGAGTCTGAGTCACTTGCCAGTGACCAGGGGCACGATAGACAAATGGCCACCAATGTTGGGTATTTTAGGTGTGATGAGGTGAAGCTTTACTCTTCAGCCACGGGGACCAGGAGACGTCGACCATGACCAGAGTCCGCAGGCGAGCTGTCCCACGAAGGATGTCGAGTGCTGGGGGGTCAGTGTCCGAATTGGAGACCAACAAGCCTTGGCAACTGCAACCTACGCGGTCAGAGTAAAGATGCTTCAGTGTGGACCAGCAAGGTCCTGGGGACTCCCCAAGTGATGGCGAGTCGGGCACGTCTGGAGCAACCAGGAAAGCCCACTTAAAGTTACAGTTCCCTCCTCAGGGACCCACAGGTCGCCTGACAAGGGATCGCGAAGGGACCTAGAGAGGAATCACTAAATACCAGTCCAAGGAACACTTGTGGAGTGTAGGCCAGTAATCTTCGGTGGAATCACTGCTCGGGGTCTGGACTACAAGTAGACCAAAGCACAGCCTCAGAGATCGCCAAAAAGCATATGCTACTGCAAATGTGCATGGTGTCCAGGGATTTGGGTTGCACGGTCCCCACGAGGGCTGGAGATCTCAGGTTTGCTGAGAGCACTGGTTGGCCTCGGGGAAGCTTAGCAACCCACCTCCTGTGTTGCAAAATCGTCCGAGTCCGTCAGGAGCTGCGTAGATGCAAACCGGTCAGATGTATTTTATGTGCCTGCCTTGCAGGGGAGTAACTCCTTTATTCCAAGGGAGATTCTTCGGTCATCCAGCGTAGCGTAGTGTAGATAGTTGAAGTACTTGGTTTCTGTAGCAGAGTTTCGTCCAGGTAAAATCTAAAGTCCTGTAGCCAGGGGTTCCTACTTTATACCCAAGGGAGGGATTGGACAAACTCTGGTGACCCACCTATGGGAGGGTCCGGACAGAGGGGTGGCTACACTCCTGTCCTTTGTCCATTTTCGCGCCAGAGCAAGGGCTGGTAGCCCTTGCAACCGGTTTGAGCTGGACGATGCACAGGAACACCAAATGTGCCCCCAGTGCAGACATCAAAGCTCTCTGAGTGCACCCACCCAGCACCAATACACTAAAGCCTGTTTGAGAGGTGGTATGTCAAGAATTCCTGTCATGCGAGGGGAGGAAAACGGTAACCAGCGAAAACGGACTACATCTCCCAGGATGCTTAGCGGTTGAGAGGTTATGTAAACAGGAGAGCTGTTACATAACTCAAGGAAAACACGCCCTTATGTAAACAGGAGAGCTGTTACATAACTCAAGGAAAACACGCCCTTATGTAAACAGGAGAGCTGTTACATAACTCAAGGAAACACGCCCTTATGTAAACAGGAGAGCTGTTACATAACTCAAGGAAAACACGCCCTATAAAGGGAGGAACCGGGAGGTACAACGCTGTCGGATATTGTGTTTACACCGACGTACCTGCTTAGTGAAGAGCAGTGTTCCGGAGTGGTGCTCCAGTAAGGCAAGAACGGAGGTAGGTCGAGTCGTTACTCCCTGGGCCGTGTCTTGCCCCATCGTCACCTGTGAAGGACCCGGAAGCTCTACCGGATAACCATTGAGCTTCGCTTTTTGACTCGGCTGAGTCAAAGCGCAGTGGCGCTTTTGCTGGTTGGAGTCGTAACTCCCAGCCCGACCAGAGATACAGGGACTGCCAGCTGTAACGCACACCAGGAGGTGTTTGCCGCGTTACAGACTCGGAAGTCCACAGGATCGATCGAGCGGCTGCTCTCGGTTCAGTCTTCTTTGCTTGTGATTGGGGTATCGGTGACGCATCACCAGGAGGTGACTCCGCGTCCCGGTGCAGTCTGAGGAAGAGGTTGAGCGGCTGCTCCCTTCAGGTAGAGACCCCGGCTGGGTGTTTCCCTGACTCCTCGATTCTCCCCAACACTCTTCGTGCCCCTCACAGCCTACCGATTGGCATTGTCGGCCATTTCATTTCTGCCCTCTGTTGGCATACGCCGGGATCGGCGTATATGCAGAGGACGGTTAGGACAAATCCGTGCTGTGGGCTGGTAACGTACTTAGCCTGGAGGATTCCAGTGACTATAACCTTTGTTTATTCCTTGTATTATTTTTGCCTTCATTAAAATAACTAAACCTTCACAAGTGGTTGCGTTCTCATTATCGTGTCTGTTAAACGATCCTGAGACGTTCAGGGCGTTACAAAATATCCGACCTTAATAACACTAACTGTCTCCCGGTCGATAACAGACATGGCAACACTTGATGATGTGCTGGCTGCTTTAGCGACCGTGCAAATTGAATTGGCTGCCTCCAGGCAAGAAACAGCCGATGTAAAAGCCAGACTGGATGCTATCCAATTGGACCCGCTCACGCCCAGCACCTCCCTCACGAACCAGACCCCTGCGGTGGTAGTGGAAATGCCGGTAGCCGTCCCCTTGGCAACACCAGAGAGGTACAGTGGGGATCCTAACACAGTGCAGGTATTCCTCACACAAGTGGCGCTACATTTATCGTGCAAACCAAGGGCGTTCCCCACGAGTCAGGCTCGTGTGGCTTTCCTTATATCCTATTTGGCTGGAAACGCGGCACAATGGGCCGTACCTCTGGTGAGCAGGGACGACCCCATCTTATGTGATTGGGGTGCTTTTCGCGAGGAATTCCTGAAAGTCTTCGACAGAAGGGCTGACTCGTACACGGCGGACCGTGAAATGCTTGAGTTGAGACAGGGATCCAACGACCTGGTGCAGTATCTCAACGCGTTCCAAAGGCTGGTTGCGGTGTGGTAAATAAAATATTACGCTCTCAGAATTTTAAAGTATAAATAAGATCATGCATAAAGCAAGAGGCTGAGTCTGTGGTATCAGGTTCATAAAGGGCTTTATTCCAATAACTCGAGTCAAAGGGAGAATATTACCATCACCAAAAAGGATCTGGAAAGGGACTCAAAAGTATTCTCAATATTCTCAAAACATTATTCACAGAGTACAGTATATATACATTTCTCAATTGTACGTAAGCAAAAGAGCAAGAGAGAATGAGATAAGAGCATGTGGGCGTGTAAGTAGGCGTGAAGGTGGGCGTCCATGTGGGCGTCCACTTGATGATAATGGGTAATTTGTCATGTGTGGGTGGATACCTGGAGGGGGTTGCGTGATCTGCTGGAATTGTACTGGAACTTTGCCTTACTTGTGCTCAACTCGAGCATGACGTGTAACTGACGTGGGGAGGGTTGCTATGCAACCGGACAAGTCTGGAAGTGAGGCCTTCAGTGAGTGAGGCCTTCAGTGTCAGGACGACCAGCACATCTTGTATTATCTGATATCCGATGTCTGGAGCAGGGACTGATTTGTGACATAGGTTGCTCATCACCAAGAGCCGATGTGGCATCTATTTCTTCATTTACTTCATTTACTGCAGAGGCCTTACATGGGGGCTATGGGCTTTTTACTGACGTGAGCTTTGCAATCTCACAAAGAGAGACAGTAGGGCTGGGCTCCCTCCTTGCAGATGGGTCGCGTTCATTCCTCCTTCACCAGGCAAGAATGTGGTTTCAGTAAGAGTAAGCAGATAACCGTGCTCAATACTGTCTCGGCACCTCGGTCGGGGCCCCTTTGGCTGAGGCCCAAGTGTGCAAGGCCAAGGATACGTAGCTGCAGCTTTCAGAGCGTTCTGAGGCATGAAACCTCTTTTCGGCTCTGGCTGAGCCATAAACATGGGCTTCATGAAAATGCAGGAAAACATGATGAAAAACGTGTAGGCCTCAATACAGATTTGTCGTTTCTCTCATGGGAGACTGGATGATGGCAGGCCACGTTATAGCATAAGCATCATGATAGAAAGGCCATGGAGGGGAAATACATAGGTTACATGTATGTGCATATAAGCGTTTGGGGGGCACATGGGGACACATAGGCCTCATAGATTTTTATTTTCCTCATTCCCTCCTTGTACCCTAGTGAACCCCCTATGTAACGTCTATTTTCATGAGACAGTCGATCTGTTCTTGCAGCATTATTTTTCCATTTTCAATGCTTTGTAAATAGGGATGTGGAACACATGCAGTAGCACACAGGCCACAAATGGCCGGGCCACACTGCAGACATAGGCAACAACTGAATATCATTAATAGTATCAACCCACAGACGGTCAACACTTTCCATCCCCAAGCCGATATTAATCCCCAGAGCCAACCGGACCATGTCCACGTGCCTGGGTCTTGATGTATGTTTTGGGCAATCTTGTGGAGCCTTGTTATTGCTTTGTATTCTTTGGCATCACCGTTGATGGATGTAATGAAGGCAAACCATGCTCCGCAAGAACCATTATGGGAGAACGGAAAAGGAAAAAGAGGCAACACTCCCTTTACCTTCTGATACGGGGGAAATCGGCCACAGACCCAGCAGTCTGTAGCATTGCTAGTCTGATGTGAATGGTGCAGTATCTGAATAAAGGTATTGTTGCGTAAGGCAAGTCGATATGATAGCTCATGGGATGGCAGATCACTAAACGTGTGTTTTGTGGCATCATTAGTGGAGGAGTGTAAAAGTGAGGCAATAGGAGGAAAAATAGCATGTAGTATTAAGCTGATACATATTATCGTGATGCACAGAAGAGATAGAAAAATTACAGTCACTATACATCTACCACGTAATATTTTACAGTATTTGCCTTCTATCTTGCTCTCTTATTTTTGCTTTATGTTATTGTCCAAGATCTTGTGTGAGCCAGAATACATGTTCAACCGCTTCACGACCTAGTGGACTTAATTGATCAAACGGGTTCTGACTTTTTAGATCAATGTTTAGCTTTGTGGAAACTTCTGGGGAGTCTCCTCTAGAAAATGGTGTTCAAAGTCTTTCCTTTGTAAAAGAGTGGTGAAGGTGCAACCATCCTTTCCGCCCTTTGACTTTAACGGCCGTCCCCGTGGTCCAGAGCACTGACTTTGGCGCCTTCCATCCAGGAGCGATGGAGTATTCTTTGACCTGGGTGTTGTCAGGGAAGGCGGCAGCAACCTGCGAACAACAAGAGAGTAGTGCAGACATCAAGGAAGCCAGGTAATCTGTCAGCATGTTACTATCAACATCAGTAATCTTTTAGGCATTGGAGTGCCCCACATATTTGGTAGTCTACCAAAGACCACTTCATAGGGAGATAAGCTTGTTCTAGAATGGGCCACCATTCGCATGTAAAAGAGGGCAACCGGCAGGGCTACCATCCAATCTACACCTTTTGTCTGCGCAAATTTTTAATGTCTGATTATGTCTTTCTACAAGGCCTGCTGCTTCAGGATGTCGCACACAATGGAATTTCCAGGTATACCCTAACAGAAGGGACACCTGCTTCATTAGTACCAGGACATATTTGTAACCTCTACATCTGTTTATTTGGATATAATCCATTTGGAGCACTTCAAAAGGGTGGTCAGGTGGATGGAATCCACCTTGTTCCATCGGAATGCCTTTACCTGGATTGAATTGGCAACAGATCATACATGTTCTGACCTTTTGTTTCGCTGCTGCACGCAGGTGCTTGTTGAACCATATATTCTGTAAGCTATCTATCATTGCTTTCTCTCCTAAGTGTGCAGGACTATGTGCGGTATTTATAATCACTTGTACCATCGAATCAGGAAGAAACCATGTGGATTTGCCCTTATTCATCCAACCCTGATCAGTCAGTACCCCTCCTTGTTCCGACCATTTCTTTAATTCGTCCATAGTAGCATGTGTCTGTATGTCTTGTACATCCTTGGAAGGATCCCTAACTGTCATGGCTTTGGACAGTGATAGTATCTGTGATTTTGTCATGTCTAGTGGGGTCTGAGCTGTCTGTTTAGCTGTTCGGTCTGCCAGATCATTGCCTTGGGAAATGGTATCTGTGGCTCTAGTATGTGCTTTTACATTTTAGGATAGCTATGGCTGTTGGTAAATGTATTGCTTCCAGTAGGGCTTGAATAAGGGGGCCATGCTGTATCTTGGCCCCATGAGAGGTCAAGAAACCTCTTTCTCGCCACAGAATCTGTGTAAATGTTTACTCTCAGGTGCTTAGCTCTTATGCACGCTTGTGTCAGGGCGATGAGCTCTGCTGCTTGTGCTGACAATATGTCTATTCTTTTAGTCTCTATTATTACAGTATCAGTAGTCACTGCATATGCTGCCACTAATTCTCCCGCCCCTGTCCTCATGCATGAGCCGTCAACTTATAGTGTTAGGTCGGGGTCTGGGAGTGCAACGTCTGTCAAGTCTTGTCTTGGTTTAGTCACGGTATGTATTACTTCAACACAGTCGTGTGGTGAAACGCTTTCTGTACTGGAGGGCAAAAGGGTAGCAGGATTCAGTATGTTGCATCGTCTGATCTCTATGTGTGGTTGAAATAACGTCAGCTCATAGCCTGTCAGTCTAGCTACAGTCAGGTGTTGTGTTTGTGTCCGGTTCAAGAGAACCTCTACTGCGTGTGGTACTTGTACTGTCAGAGGGTGGCCCAGCACTATCGAGTCACTTTGTCTTATGGCTAAGGCCGTTGCTGCAACTGATTTTAGGCACGCAGGCAAAGCCTGTGCTACTGGGTCTAATGTACTAGAAAGATAAGCACAGGGCTCGTGTTTTCCTGCATGATCTTGTGTTAGGACAGATAGTGCTGTTCCATCCCGCTCTGTCACAAAAAGCATAAACGATTTGTTGTAATCAGGGTTTGCTAAAACTGGTGCTTGACATAAAGCTCTCTTTAATTCTTCAAATGCCACAGTGTGTTCTTGTGTCCAAGGGAGGACTTTAGTAGAAGCTGTATTAGGGGCTTGGACTAATTCCCCTGAAAGATCACAATAAAACATGAGAAAAAGGGGAAAGCACCATACCTATTTCCTCGGCTTAATTTCTAAGGGGGCTAATTTCTAAGGGGCTTAATTTCTTAAGGGGCTAGCGGGAAGCGAACCTCCTCAGGGGCCAGCAGAAAGCCAATATTCTCCTCCTTCCCCCCCTTTTTGACAGGAGGAAATCTGAAACAGATTTCACTGCTGTCAAACACTATCAAACCCTGTGTCTTGTCAACACTATTAATCCCTGTGTGTAGCTACTGGGCGTAAGCAAAATTATAGGAGATACACAGCGTATTTGAAACGGCGAGAAATCCTTCAAATTAATGTACAAACCTCATTGTGTTAGCTCATAAGCTGGCCAAATGACATCTCATATGCAAATGTCCCTATCACATGAACCTACACCAACCTGAAGTCAATATTAATGCTAGGAGGCCCTAATAGGAATGCTAAATTACCTAAATATTCGGAAAACCAAGTTTAAGAACAGTTGTTAATGTTGATAATTAATAATTCATCTGCTAAAGAAATCAGTCATTTTGCAATAATTTCCACCTATACAATAAACAGCCTAATTTAAAAACAAGTCAACTTTTGGGGCCACCACTTACAAGAATGAGCTTACTAAAGCAAACTTTAAAAAGGAAATCCTGTCAGATATTTTCTCATTACCCTAAATACCGAGCCTCATTTGTCACTCTGGGGTGGCAGTCCTTATTTAAAACAGGCCTTTCAAGAGGTAAGATGCGAGTGCACAGATCATAATGGTTCCTTAATGTCCAATCTGGAAACATATGACCGAGGCTGCCTGTCTATAAGAGAAAGGCAGTCATGTGATACATATTTAAGTCTTGCATAACTATTTTCTTCTTTTATTCATCACCAATACCAATTAGACATACACTGATAACGTGTTGTCTGCTATTTTGACAGCATGATAAAGGAAATATCATGTCTGTGAAATTTAGTAATTGTGAACAAGTTCCAGCCAAGCGCTGCGCAAAGATTTACGTTGTCACGTCCATCTCTTTGACGCCCAGGAGAACTTGTATCAATGCCAAACATACTGGTCAATACAACACAAAAACAAAACATATATAAAATACATATGCCAAGCCATCAGTATACCAAGCACAGAAAGCATAGACAATTACACTAACATATATAAATGAGCAGTGATGCGCAATTACAGTACCTACAGCTCAGAGGCGAACATTCTGGCCTGCTTAATTTGTCAGGCTTATAATCAATAACTGATTTACCTGCCCTATACACCCCCATCTGAAATCACCGTGTCAAGTCTGACACACAGAATCAGCAATAATAATCAAAAAACGAAGAACACACGAACCTGTTTGTTTTCTTTTATAAAAATGAGCTATGCATCTTCGTCAACACAATGTACCCTAATGTCCCAGACGAAGACGCACCTCTCATCTCTCCTCACAGACTTTTAACCACTGGATCATTTATCCAATGCAACTGGTGGCAGCTTGTGGCCACAATTAAAAAATGTCTGAATTTGAAAATCGTTTTTATATAGGCATATAGCCCTTAAAATTCCAAGCAAGAGCAACATTTTACTTTCTGGCCAGAAGCAATATAACAATTGTTAAAAAATAAAACAAATCTTCTCCATAGACATTTCTCGGGGCACTGGTTTCGCACAGAATAGAACAAGGGAATCTTTCTCGACTTACATTTCTCAGCTGCCCTGTCTTATCAGAGAAGCTAAAAATAGCCCCTCAGCGCGGCCTGAGCCTGGGCTGCCAGCCAACTTTTTTTGTTGTTCCTACTCCTGGCCCCCAAGGCTCTCCGGCTGCAGGCATTACACAGATGCGATGTCAGAGAAGCTTTCTAAGCAGTGCCTCTGTTCTGCTCCTCTCACCGGCCCCCACCTACACTGGCTACAAGGTCAGAATCTGTCTCCGATTTCTGTATCACATTCTGCTCTACACAGCCCCCACCTTCTCCTCACTCTGAAGCTGTCAAAGACAAAAAGACTACTCAATTCCATAAAAACTGCAATAATTCGCCCAATTGAAAAATTATTTTTACATACAATTTGCACTCAGGGGGTCATAATCTTACCGACTTGACCCAGCACATTGGCTCACTGGACCACCAAGAACACAAACCTGTATTCTTGAACAATTTGCAAATTCGAAATACCCACAATTCTTTTTTCAAGCTAAACTTTTCACTAATTATTTTTTCGTTAACACTTTGTACATTAGGGGTGTCATCAAATCACAGGTGTTGCTATTACCCTAGCTACACCCCTCTCAAGTCCCTTTTAACAACGTAATCAAATGTTGGACCATGAAAACACCAGCTATGCGCTGTTCGTTTGGTGGGAGGCTCAAGAACCTTTGGGCTACTATATCATTATTATATGTATCGTGGTACTTGCGGTGGCACTCTAACTGGACCTTCTACTGGGGCCACTCTTGCTAGGTCCTCTGAAAGGACGGGATAAATACCAGCAACGTCAGTATTTCTTTCTCTGTCAGCCTGCGCTCATTTTACCTGCTCCACTTCCTCCTGTAACATCTTTTCCTTGGCTTTTCCAGACTCCAGTCTACTTCTCTCTGCTTCGTGAAACACTTACTCTGTCCTCCTATGTGACTCCTTGCGCCAAAACTCAATGGCATCCTTCCGAGCTGGTCTACATTTTCTCTTTCATAAGAGTGTTTCGTTGTCTGTCTACTTGTTCTGCTTTTACTCGGATACCTTCCTCAACTAATACGTTTTCTCGGGCTTTGTCTGAATCCTCCCTACTTTTCTCTTCTTTTCTGAGCGCTTTCTCTGTGCGTCTATGCCATTCTTTACGCCATAAATCAATGGCATCTTTCTGTGACTGTCTGGCTTTCTTTTTCCATAATTCTTCTTCTACTCTCATGATGCAATCTGCATCCCAGGTCCCAGCTGCGGGCCACCTCTGACTTTCTGGTAAATCCTTGGTGTAGTCCACCCATAAATCAAGAAATAATACGGCATCTAGGCCATGCTTATGATACATAAAGTACCCTGGAGTGTCCCTAGGTGGAATGGGAACAGCTTCCTCGAGTACCCCTTTTCTAGTTTTGATCTGTCTTAATTTTGAAAAGAACGGCATCTTTAAACTTTGCTACTTGATTTTGAACACAATAAATTACAATAAACACAATAATGAACACTCATTCATACCACAATTTTTAAAACATATTAAAACATTTAACATTTAACATTTAACGAACGATGATAACTAATAGGAAACTAGTTACTGACATAATACTAACACTAGAGAATACTGAATTATATGCAAGACATACTAGATATACTGCTAAACAGTACAGATACACTGCTGAAACAGTGCAGACCGGATTTGTGTACCCAAACCCGTCTTGACCGGCACAACCTAATGTGCACGTCTAACTGCCTCCCCAGCAACGGTACTCACCGGGTAGCACGGAACGGAAGGCCTCGGAACTGAACTGAACTGGACTAGACCAAACTGGACTGGACTGGACTCGACTCGTGACCTGGATACTTCGGAACTTCGGAATCTGGTGGGCCTCTGTATACCTCGGACACAGCTCTCTCGCAGGTGGGCTCTGGGTAGGACAATCTGCGTTCCTCACCGCCTCGTATGGATGCCTGGTCGCAGTCTGTCCCCTTCGTTGGCCTGAGGGAGTTGGCGGGAAGACCCGCGACGTGCGCGCTTGAAGTCCGTCACGGCTATGGAAGGGGGCAAAACTGGACCTTCATCTCCGGCGTGTGGGGAAAGAGATGTAACTGTTCGGGCGCCATTATGTGGTAAATAAAATATTACGCTCTCAGAATTTTAAAGTATAAATAAGATCATGCATAAAGCAAGAGGCTGAGTCTGTGGTATCAGGTTCATAAAGGGCTTTATTCCAATAACTCGAGTCAAAGGGAGAATATTACCATCACCAAAAAGGATCTGGAAAGGGACTCAAAAGTATTCTCAATATTCTCAAAACATTATTCACAGAGTACAGTATATATACATTTCTCAATTGTACGTAAGCAAAAGAGCAAGAGAGAATGAGATAAGAGCATGTGGGCGTGTAAGTAGGCGTGAAGGTGGGCGTCCATGTGGGCGTCCACTTGATGATAATGGGTAATTTGTCATGTGTGGGTGGATACCTGGAGGGGGTTGCGTGATCTGCTGGAATTGTACTGGAACTTTGCCTTACTTGTGCTCAACTCGAGCATGACGTGTAACTGACGTGGGGAGGGTTGCTATGCAACCGGACAAGTCTGGAAGTGAGGCCTTCAGTGAGTGAGGCCTTCAGTGTCAGGACGACCAGCACATCTTGTATTATCTGATATCCGATGTCTGGAGCAGGGACTGATTTGTGACATAGGTTGCTCATCACCAAGAGCCGATGTGGCATCTATTTCTTCATTTACTTCATTTACTGCAGAGGCCTTACATGGGGGCTATGGGCTTTTTACTGACGTGAGCTTTGCAATCTCACAAAGAGAGACAGTAGGGCTGGGCTCCCTCCTTGCAGATGGGTCGCGTTCATTCCTCCTTCACCAGGCAAGAATGTGGTTTCAGTAAGAGTAAGCAGATAACCGTGCTCAATACTGTCTCGGCACCTCGGTCGGGGCCCCTTTGGCTGAGGCCCAAGTGTGCAAGGCCAAGGATACGTAGCTGCAGCTTTCAGAGCGTTCTGAGGCATGAAACCTCTTTTCGGCTCTGGCTGAGCCATAAACATGGGCTTCATGAAAATGCAGGAAAACATGATGAAAAACGTGTAGGCCTCAATACAGATTTGTCGTTTCTCTCATGGGAGACTGGATGATGGCAGGCCACGTTATAGCATAAGCATCATGATAGAAAGGCCATGGAGGGGAAATACATAGGTTACATGTATGTGCATATAAGCGTTTGGGGGGGGCACATGGGGACACATAGGCCTCATAGATTTTTATTTTCCTCAGCGGAAACCAAGTGGCTTGTTGCTAAACAGACGGCGCTCTTCCATCACGGGCTGTGCGATGAGCTCAAGGACGCCGTGGCTCATATTGACCCACAACCCAAGACATGTGAGGGCCTTATCAACCTGGTATTACGGCTGGAACATAGGCTAAGTGAAAGAAAGGGGGATCATGGGAGAAAAGGAAACTCCCTTCCATCCTATGTGACAGTGGGAAGTCCTGAAACTTCCACCGCATCCAAGGGAGAACCCATGGACATCGGCGCAATACGAGCGAGCCTCACAGCCACGGAGAAAGAGTCACGCCGTAAACAAGGATTGTGCCTATATTGTGGCAAAAAAGGCCACTACGTACGTGAATGCCCTGCCAAACCGAAGACGTCACGTTATCGGGCCAACCGGTCGGTAACAGCCGTGGTGGACGTACCGGCGGAAAACTAGAGGACTCCCAGACCAAAGAAGGGGCATCTCGGAGTCACTCATCCATCCCTTCACTTTCCAACTCGGTCACTAAGGGACAACGACACCTGTTTCTCACAGTGCACGTGGGAGTGCATGACCAGTGGATACCCGTTGTGGCCATGGTGGATTCAGGGGCCACTGGCATGTTTATGGACCACAACGAGGCATGCAGGCTAGGGCTAGTGCTTCTTCCCAAAGCTGTACCCGAAGACGTCTATGCTGTAGACGGAAGGCGATTGATGACGGGGCCCATCGGGCAGCACACGGGGGTCCTTCCGATGAGATGTGGGAGGAACCATTTGGAACAAATCGATTTTAACATCATCCGAGCGCCCCAATATGGCGTCATATTGGGATTGCCGTGGCTACAGAAACACAACCCCTCTGTGGATTGGCCAACACATCGCATCGAACTGACGTCACGGTATTGCATCCTGCATTGTGGAATAAGAACGGAATCCCTTGACGCAGATGAGAGCGGGAGTCAGACGGTGGCTACAGCGGCAGAAAAAGATGTGGCTCTCCCCCAGGCTTATCACAGTTTTGAGGATGTATTTGATGAGGTGAAGGTGGAAGTGCTACCACCACATAGACAGTTTGACTGCCAGATCGACCTGGTGCCAGGGGCCAGCGTTCCCAGCGGCAGGCTGTATGCCCTGACGGAGCCTGAAAACGTGCATCTCCGGGGGTACCTGGATAAACTCCTCAAGCTAGGATTCATCCGCCCGTCCAAGTCTCCGGCCGCCTCGCCACTCTTCTTCATCCCGAAGGCTAATGGGGAGCTGAGAGCCTGTGTGGACTTTAGGGCATTGAATGCGATAACCGTAAAGAATCGGTACCCCTTGCCTCTCATCAGTGTACTTCTGGAACAGGTCAAGAAAGCTCGTATCTACACCAAGTTGGATTTGAAAGGGGCATACCATCTGGTGCGCATGAGGGACGGAGACGAGTGGAAGACCGCCTTTAAGACCAGGTTCGGCCTTTTTGAGTACCTCGTCATGCCGTTCGGTCTGTGCAGCGCCCCGGCAGCCTTTCGGTACTTTTTGAATGAGGTATTCAGAGAGGAGTTGGATATCTACGTGGTCGTATATATCGACGACATCCTCATCTATTCGTCCAGTGTGGAGGAGCACGTACACCACGTCAAGGCTCTGCTCCAAAAGCTGAGGGAAAACATGCTGTTTTGTAAACTCAGCAAGTGTGACTTCCACGTCACATCCGTGGAATTCCTCGGAGTGATGCTGAGTCCAGAGGGACAGGAGATGGCAGAACGAAAGATCAAGGCGGTGAAAGAATGGCCGGTGCCCCAAAGCGTGAAGGACGTCCAAAGTTTCATTGGCTTCGCCAACTTTTACAGGCGGTTTATAGATGGATTTTCAGGATTGGTGGCCCCAATCACACAGCTACTGAGGAAGTCCAAGGAGTTTGTCTGGTCCCCTGAAGCGAACAAAGCCTTTGAGGCCCTGAAAAGCGCCTTTGGTAAGGCGCCGGTGTTGGCTCACCCCGATCCGGATCTCCCCTACGTGGTGGAAGCGGACGCATCGGATGTGGCGCTGGGGGCTACCTTGTCCCAACGCAACCACGACACAGGGGTGCTTCATCCCGTTGCGTACATGTCCCGCAAACTCAACGACGCCGAACGCAACTACCATATTGCGGAGAAGGAGCTTCTCGCAATCAAGGACGCCTTCACCGAATGGAGGCATTGGTTGATGGGGGCAAGACATGTGGTATCGGTGTACACGGACCATCGGAACCTACAGTTCATGACGGCCACAAGACACCTTTCTCCCAGACAGCTGCGGTGGATGATCTTCTTTGCGGGGTTCAACTTCCGCATCACATATCGGCCGGGGACGGAAAACCGGAAGGCGGACGCCCTGTCCCGTCAATCTGCAGTTAAGGAACCATTGCCTGCGACCGAGCATTCCATCATTTCCCCGAGGATGGTATTGGGGGTTATCCAACCGGATACTTTCCTGAGGGGAATAAAGAGAGGGATCAGGTCATTCGCATGGCGGAGGTGGCTCCTCAGTCACAGAGAATGGCAGCTGAAGGACGGGATACCCTTGAAGGGCAGGTGCCTATTGATACCCACGCCTAGGCTAAGGAAACAAGCATTCATCTGGTGCCATGACTCTCCATGCGCAGGTCATTTGGGCTTTGAAAAAACGGTGGCTAGCATGGGACGGCATTTCTGGTGGCCAACCATGAGAGTGGATGTCAGGAGGTGGGGACAGGAGTGTCCTACGTGTGCTACCATGAAGGCCGACCATGGCCGAACCCAAGGGCTCTTACATCCACTTCCGACCCCGGATAGACCATGGGATAGCATATCACTGGACTTCGTGGTGGGCCTACCGGTAGACCAGGGGATGACGGCAATACTGGTGGTGGTGGATTACTTGACGAAAATGGGGCACTTCATCCCCTGCAAGAGAGTCCCTACGGCCGGGAAATTGGCGTCACTACTCCTAAAGAATGTGGTACGACTGCATGGATTACCTGGGGTGATCGTGTCGGACCGGGGGTCGCAGTTTACTGCGCAATTCTGGAAGACTTGGTGCACTGCGCTGCATGTTAAGACCGCCCTGTCCACCAGCTACCACCCTCAAACGGACGGCCAAACCGAGCGCCTGAACCAAACGCTCAAACAGTATCTGTGATGTTTTGTGGACCAGGGCAGGGAAGAATGGGTCGACTTGCTATGGGTTGCAGAGATAGCCTATAACAACGCCACTCACAGCTCCACACAGTCATCTCCGTTCTATAGCAACTATGGCCAACATCCCAGGTTCTTGCCATTTCTACATCCGTTCAGAGAGGACAGGATTCCCGCCACAGCGGACAGGGTGGCACACATAAAAGACACGTTGATGCGCTCAAGGGCTGTCCTAATAGAGGCCAAGAGAAGATACAAGGCTGCGGCAGACAGGAAGAGAAGGCCCGGGCCACTGTACCGCACTGGAGACTACGTCTGGATATCCACAAGAAACATGAGGTTTCGAAAGAACAGTGTGTTCCATCCCAAGTACATGGGCCCCTATCGAATTACCAAGTGTATGGGTCCCGTGAACGTGAAGGTGTGCTTGCCCCAGTCATTGCGGATACACCCTGTCTTTCATGTATCATTGCTCAAACCAGCACCCTCCAAGCCGTCTGGGACACCTAGGCCGGTATGCGTGGAGTCGGAGGTGGAGTATGAAGTGTCGGGCATACGGGCGTCCAAATGGCGCAGGGGGAAGCTGTGGTACCTGGTTGCGTGGAAAGGCTATGGCCCGGAGGAGCAGTCATGGGAACCGGCTGAAGGGGTTCATGCTCCGCGCTTGGTCTCCTTGTTCCATCGGCGTTTTCCTGCCAGCGCTGGACCCGTGGGGAGCCGCTGAGAGGGAGGATGTACTGTCAAGAATTCCTGTCATGCGAGGGGAGGAAAACGGTAACCAGCGAAAACGGACTACATCTCCCAGGATGCTTAGCGGTTGAGAGGTTATGTAAACAGGAGAGCTGTTACATAACTCAAGGAAAACACGCCCTTATGTAAACATGAGAGCTGTTACATAACTCAAGGAAACACGCCCTTATGTAAACAGGAGAGCTGTTACATAACTCAAGGAAACACGCCCTTATGTAAACAGGAGAGCTGTTACATAACTCAAGGAAAACACGCCCTATAAAGGGAGGAACCGGGAGGTACAACGCTGTCGGATATTGTGTTTACACCGACGTACCTGCTTAGTGAAGAGCAGTGTTCCGGAGTGGTGCTCCAGTAAGGCAAGAACGGAGGTAGGTCGAGTCGTTACTCCCTGGGCCGTGTCTTGCCCCATCGTCACCTGTGAAGGACCCGGAAGCTCTACCGGATAACCATTGAGCTTCGCTTTTTGACTCGGCTGAGTCAAAGCGCAGTGGCGCTTTTGCTGGTTGGAGTCGTAACTCCCAGCCCGACCAGAGATACAGGGACTGCCAGCTGTAACGCACACCAGGAGGTGTTTGCCGCGTTACAGACTCGGAAGTCCACAGGATCGATCGAGCGGCTGCTCTCGGTTCAGTCTTCTTTGCTTGTGATTGGGGTATCGGTGACGCATCACCAGGAGGTGACTCCGCGTCCCGGTGCAGTCTGAGGAAGAGGTTGAGCGGCTGCTCCCTTCAGGTAGAGACCCCGGCTGGGTGTTTCCCTGACTCCTCGATTCTCCCCAACACTCTTCGTGCCCCTCACAGCCTACCGATTTGGCATTGTCGGCCATTTCATTTCTGCCCTCTGTTGGCATACGCCGGGATCGGCGTATATGCAGAGGACGGTTAGGACCATCCGTGCTGTGGGCTGGTAACGTACTTAGCCTGGAGGATTCCAGTGACTATAACCTTTGTTTATTCCTTGTATTATTTTTGCCTTCATTAAAATAACTAAACCTTCACAAGTGGTTGCGTTCTCATTATCGTGTCTGTTAAACGATCCTGAGACGTTCAGGGCGTTACATGGTAACACCTCCCTGTGACAGGAAACCTATTGTCTAGCCGTCCCCTGCCGGAGTTATGGCCATCAGCAGGAGGGCAGACCCGTGTCTGTGGCTGGCAGCATCCTTTTTGTGTTTCAAGGGCTTGCAAAGCTGGTACCGGGTGTACTGGTGCGGTCATATTTCTTCCTCTAGTAGGGTGGAATCATACCTCCCCACACCAGTTACTGGTGAGGGGGTATGATTCCAAGGTGTTTGACACCAAACACGACATGTTTCCGTGCAGCCATCCCAAAGTTAGCATTTACTGTTTGGTTATAATGCACTTAAGAGTATATGGTATGGCTGCATCACAAACAACCCCGAAATAGAGGTTCCGAAGGCTGCAGAGGGGCTCTGCTCATGCATGGGCACCCTCTCACATAAAACCCAGCACCCTGCCTTCAGGATTGATAAGGCCTGCCATAGGGGTGACTGATAGGTTTATATGTGCAGTGATATGGATAGATATAGTGAAACTATATCTAAGTAAGGGGTGCATGCACCACCTTATACAGGCTGCTGTAGCAGACCTGTGGTATCATTTTGAATGGTCTCCCAGGGGTGGCATAATACTTGCTGCAGCCCCTGAGAGGCCTCTGGGGTACCTATGCCCTAGGTATGTAGTATACCATATACTAGGGACTTATAAGGGTACCACAGAATCCAATGTGGAGTGTACCTAATGTACTGGTAATCAATTTAGAGCGAAAGCAGAGAGACTGGGGTCCTGATTAGCAGGTTCCCAGTCAGACTAAGTCGAAAAACAGTGAAACATCAGCAAAAAGTGGGGGTAACTATAAGAAGCAGATCCTACTCTCCTACAGTTACTCATCGTGGTACAGTTTGGAGAAAGAGATCTGGCACTGGGAACCTGGTTGGCAGGGACCCCGTGCCCTTACAGTTCGAAATCACATCATACACCAGGCAAAAAGTGCGGGCTAACCATGTCAAAAGAGGCACTTTCCTACATTGGGGTTCACAACAATTGCCACCAAATCCTCCTTCGGCCCTTACAATTACTGCCTTTTCTGGGCGCAATTTTCAGTGCTCTTATTGGCACAGCCTTTCGCAGTCTTCAATGGGTACTAGCTTTCCGGCAGCTTCGGCCTCATTATAAGCCAGATTGTCATCTTCCAGTCAGACCAATGATGTGTTCATTACAGACGATGACCTTCTGTGTTACAGTGGTTCCCCATGCCAGGTTACATATGTGCCCGTTGCAGGAATGCCTCAACAAAATGGTCACAGGCGGAGGATCTAGTGTTGGTAAGGGCTAGTACTCCTAGCTCTCTACAGGGGTGGATCAGCTGGCCCTTAAGTGGCCCAGTTCTGCAAGTCACCATCACCACAGACATCTCTCTAGTTGGTGGAGGAGTTCATCAGTTCAGGCTTTTGTGGCGTGAATCTTTTCTGTAGTCACATGCATTATTCCGCCATCTAGTGGTTGGGTCTGGAATTCTCCCTACTATTAGTAGTCCACCGTCTCGATTTATTTATTTACTTATTTATTTTGTGGAGTGTTGACTGTCCCACCCTTTATTGCTTTATCCAGTCTCTACTGACTCCGGACAGGAAGCTCCCAAATCTTCAGATTCGGCCCCCCCCCCCCCTATTTTGCTCACTTATCTTCTGCGGAAGTGGGTGAGTTTATTCCACAAAACTCCTACAGGTAAAAAAACATTTTGTTTTGTAGCGTCAGTCTTTTCTGGATTCATATGCTGTGCTTGTAGTGTTTTTTGTTGTTGTTGTTGTTGCGGTAGTTGGGTTGAAGATGAGTTTGATCTTGTAAATAATTGTTTCAACACTCCCTGTTCCACTTGAGCTTCCTTATTTATTTTTAGGTCTGTGAAATAGTGCTTTGTGAAACTGTGCACTGATGACCAAGTAGCTGCAATGCAAACATGCTGCATTGTTACATTTGCCAGAAAGGCTATTGTTGCTTCTTTCTTATGTGTTGAGTGTACTTTCGTTTTGTTTTGGTTTGCAGTTGTATTTCCACTGTTGCGCGACACACCTGGATTATTTGTGTGATCCATCTTGAGATGGTATTTTTGATAACTGGTTCTCCTTATTATTGTCTGTGGAAGACACAAAGAGTTGTTTTCCCTTCCAAATTGGTCTTGTCTTCTCCAAATAGATAATTATCGCTCTTCTGGCTTCTAGCGTGTGCAGCGCTCTTTCCGCCAGGGTTTTTGGTTCTTGGAAGAAACTTGGTATTTGAATTGATTGCTTTATCTGGAAATGTGATATGACCTTTGGCACTAGGTGTAGGTCTGTCTTTATGACTATCCTGTCCTTGTGAATTTGCATGTATGGTTCCTGGATTGTGAGCACGTGCAATTCATGTACTCTTCAAAGAGATGTAATTACGATAAGGTAAGTTCCGTGTGACCAGTTTTAAAGAGGCCTTGTGAAGTTGTTCAAAGGGTTTCCTCGTTAGTTGTGCTAGCACGAAGTTGAAGTCCCATGTGGGTGCTGCCACCCTCTGACGTGCGGGATTGTGCTCCTGGTACCCACTGCCATTGTAGCTTTTATTTCTTGCTTGTGAGCCTCACTGTCGACCATGAAGCTGCCAGGACCATCATCTTACTGTCCCTTTGGACTGTGGCTGCCAAAGTCTGCATTCCTCAGGACCTTGCTGGACTGCAATGGTTCTTGCTCTTCTTGCTGTAGAGAGTCAAACCTCTCGAGGTATCTTTGTCCTGATGACCGCACCCCAAACACGGGTCTTGCCACGGTGAGTGTTCATATCCTATCTACTTGCATCTGGTCCCAGAGAAGCTTTTTTCCTATATTGAGTCCATTGACCTCCGCTACGCTCTGAAGTTTCAGCAGTCCTTCCACTTCTACGGGGCTGGGCTGATTGGCTGATGGAGAACTCCGTTTGCAACTCTTCTAACCACTAGACCCCTGAAGGAGGCATACTTCGAAGACTCTTCCAGGACAACAATGTGCAATCATCCGGACCCAACACTAGGCGGCGATCTATGCACAGATATGAATGTCAGCAGCCCTACATGCCAAGAACAGATGCATACTGGTAAGTAGCATATTCAATATGGTGCTCACTTATTTAAGTGAAGCACTTTGCACTAATCCAGGAAACCCTTATGGTGATTTCAGTGGCTTTTGATAACCATAGAAAGCTATTAAAGTGGTAGATGTGGAGAGCAGCCTTCAGGCTTACAGTGAAGGAATGTTAAGCAGCTTGTTTTATCAGATCTAACCATGTAGTGTGTGTTAAACAAAAAAGAACCACACAGTGTATACATAAACACATATTTATTTATTACACAACACTCAATAACACATTGGTATATCTCCTACCCGGAGATATCAACACAAATACTCAATAATACTTCAATTGTAAATGAGGTAAGTAGCATACAATACAGTGGTCTCCAGGGGGAGACCAAACCATCTACTAAAAAAAGAGGAATGCGACCGAAGTCGGGACTTGGAACAGGAGACTCAGAGGAGCTGGGGACACAAAGAACCACTCAAGGTACGTACCCCGGAACCCCACGGAGGCCGTGTCCAGAGTGGAAACACAGCCATGTGTCCAATAGAAGTCAACGTGAAAGCCATGGTTGCAGTTTTGGAGAAGGACCCTTCCCAGTGGACCCTGAAGAAAACTTGTTGAAGACAGAAGGTTGGAGAGTCACCCCACCCGTGGATACCCCAGGAACCAGGATACCTACACCAGGTGCATAGGTGCTAGATGCCATCGGAAACCGCTGTAGACCACAATGGAGGACTTCAGGAAAGATGCCGCTGGAGAAGACTGTGCAAGAGTCCGGTGGAATGTAAGGGTGGATTTTTGAAGTCAAGAACCTGCAAGCAGAGGGGACAGAGTCTATGCCAGCCAGTGGTGATCAGGAGGCACGGAAGAGCAATGCCCACCGATGCCCAATGGTTCAGAAGAGTTGACGGTGACCTTGTTGCTACAATTGTGGGGACCAGAATACGCTGTGGAAGACCAGGAGCTATGCATGAGCTGTCCCACCTCGGAAGTCAAGAACCAGAGGGGTTGGTGTCCAGTGGGTGCACCAAAAAGCCTTAGCAGCTGCAAAAGGTGTGGAATGCGAATTAGGAGCAACGTTGGGACCAGCAAGTTCCAAGAGACTCCCCACAAGTAGGGGAGTCCGGGCAGGCCCCGAGCAAGCAGGAGAGCCCATTGGAGCAGAAGAAGACCCTCAAGAGGATCCACAGGCCAAAGGCACAGGAGTAGCAAGAGGACCTCGAGCAGCTCACCAAAATGAAGGCCCACGGTGCAGAGGATGCAGTGAGGTTGCTGTACTTGGCAGGAAGAGATGCTGGAGGCTGTTGCTTCTTGTAGCCCGAAGATCTCTGGAGTGCAAAGCCTACAACCTTAGCAACCGCAAGTCGATGTGGTGCAGAGGGGTTTGGTCCCAGCTGTTCTGACAAGGGATACTGGCCTCAAAGTTGCAGAGAGGACAGGTCAGGCCTCGAGGGCATTGCAGAACCACCACCTGTGTTGCTGAGCCTTTCGGAGTCCATGGGACCTCCGGAACAGCAGACCAGTCAGCTTCATTACGGTGCCTGCAGATGCAGGGGAGTGACTCCTTCACTCCAAAGGAGATTACTTTGGGTGTCCTTGAGGCCCCCCAGCTCTGTTGAAGATCCTGGAAGAAGAACAAACACAGACGACGGAAAAGACTTGCAGAACAGCGAGACCAGGAGCAGCAGGGGTCTTCCTTGAAGCAGTCTTGGTTCCAGGCGAAGTCCAAGTATCCAGATGGTCGAAGAGTGACATGGTTTCAGGCTTGAGTATTGTCCCCCGAGGAGTGTGAGCACCCACCCAGAGGTAAGCCCTTAAATACCCAGCAAAGGAGTTAGGACAACTCTGGGGTCTCCCCCAGAGGGGGGCTGGACAGAGGGGAGGATACTCCAATGTCTTTTGTCCATTTTCGTGCTAGGGCGGGAGCCAAGGGCTCCCTGAGTGGCTCAAACCAAACTATGCAAGGGGGGCACCAAATGTGCCTTCCAAAGCAGTCTGGTGGTGCTGGCAAGCGCCCCCACCCTAGCCCAATACACCGAGTCCTGTCTGGTAGGTGGCCACACCTCCCTGTGACAGGAAACCTATTGTTCTACCTTCCCCTGATCGAGTTCAACTTAGCAGGAGGCGGGCAGAATCGGGTCTGTGGTTGGCAGCAGCACTAGCTTGCTGGCAGACCCTGAAAGGCTATTACCAAAAGTACTGGGGGCTTCCCTGGAGGAGCCCCCCAGTGCATGGAATCATACCTCCGTATTAACCCAACATGTTTGATACCAAACATGCCCAGGTTCGACCCAGCCACTACATAGTTAGTCATTGCGTAATGACGAATGGCCACTATATGTATCAAAATGGCTGGCCTCACTTACAAAGCCTGGAGAATCGACTCCAGGGTTTGTAGGGATGTCATGCTCATGCAAGGGCACCCTCACACTTTTAACCCAACACCCGCCTTCAGGACTGAAAGGCCTGCCTTAGGGGTGACTTATAGGTTTTAAGTGTAGTGACCTCAGATATAAGAAAACTTATATCTGTGGTGAGTGGTGCAAGCACCAGCTTATACAGGCTGCAATGGCAGGCCTGTAGTCACAGTTTGAGTGGTCTCTCATGGGTGGCTGTCATGCCCCGGAGCCCTGCCTGTCGATTGCATGAGCGTGTATAAAAGGAGCGTAAACGCTCCCGAACGCGCTTAGCGTTCTAGTTCTGGGCCCCTTTCCGTCCGCATGATCACGCCTGACTTCCGGTTTTCCTTGCTTCCTGTCTTCTCAGTGCGTGCGCTTCGCCGGCGTTCCCTTCGCCGGAGGGCGAGTCAGTTTCCTTCGAGTCATTGAATGCTGGTGCCTTCGTTAGAACATCAAGTCCCCTTTGTAGCGGGTATTCCCTCCAGCTTTCTTCCCTCTTCATAGGGAAGATCTCAGGTACATCGAACTGGGAGTTGCGTTTGCAACTCCACCCACCGGGTGTTTCACTCTGACTCTCGGCGTCGCCACCTCGCCGAACAGAGCTTCGTTTCCACGCTCTGCTTCTAAAAGAAAAAGAGGCATTTACTTCTTAGCCTCGCTTCCATTCCCCTTTTTTGTTTTTACTCCCTTATTGTGCTCATCCCTCTTTTGTGGTCTGTCCTCGGCCCCGCTGATACTTGTGGGGGTTCCTCCTTTGTGTAGTTATAAGGTGAAAAGTACTTGGGAAGACTTGCGTGAACCACTTGGTGATATCGAATTGCAGCTACTGAACTACGGTAACAGCGCTTTGCGCTGTCTTTTGTTTCTACTCTAATAACAACCATATCTATGTGTGAAAGTTAGAGAACGTTGTGAGGGTTACTTGTGGTTCATTTACCTATGTGAATTACCCCTAAATTAGGTGCAATATCTCCACCTGCAGCTGATATAACCCTTATACAATTCCAGTTCCACCCTACCATAGTGGGGGTAAGTGGTGAATCTTACACATACTTGGGCTATAGTGAAGAGAAGTAACGCCAGTCTGAATACAGGTCTTTCTTTTTGTACAGGATCCTCTTTGAAGCTGTTCTACGTATTTACTGGTCCTCTGGAACTGGCAGTAGGATACTGTAGTGTTCTTACAGACTTAGCAGTAGAATGGTATGTGAGACACGGGGTTGAAATTAAACATTGGAGAAGTCTCATGATTGCAAGCTGCATTACTATTCAGCCTCACCTGTACCAGACGTGGAGCCCTTGTTCTTCCTGAAGTATTCCCGCCTTCCCTTGTTTTGTTTCCCTGTTTTCCCCGGGTGTGCCCTCCGTTTCTCTAGAGTCTGATAGAGTCGGAGGGTCGCCGGGGAAGACTGTGGTATTCTCTCTGGATTCCTGGCGCTCCTGCGGAACCTACTGGTATTCATAACAGTGGCTCAATACATGCTGCAGCCCATGGGAGGCCCCTGGTGTACCTATGCCCTGGGTATCTTAGTACCATATACTAGGGACTTATAAGGGTACACCAGTAGCCAGTTGTGGATGTACAGAAGTACTTACCATAGTCAATTTAGGGAGAAAGTACAGTGACTGGTGTCCTGACTAGCAGGATCCCAGTCAGACTGGTCAAAAAAACAGACTGACGCCAACAAAAAGTGGGGGCAGCTATGCTAGTAGGATTCTAACTTCGTACAACCACTCTCTCTCATCCAAATTCTTTTCATTCTTGGTTCAAAGTTCACATGGCCATCTTGGGAGAGGACCTTCTGTTCTACACCATACATTGTCGGTACTCTGTGAGGATCCTGGCTTCATTTCTACCTAAAGTGGTTACTCCTTTTTACGTCAGTCATACTGGCACCCTCCCAGCATTCTTTGCTCCACCTCATTCCTCTAATGAGGAAGAGAGACTCTGTCACTTGGATGGATCTTAAAAGAGGATTGATCATACTAAGGAACATCGTGTAGAAAATCAGCTCCTTGTGGGTTTTTCTTGGGAAAAGAAGGATAAGGCAGTGGAAAAACGGACCATCTCCTGATGGATTGTTCTCTGCATAAAGATATGTAACACACTTGCTAAGAAGCACCTTCCACCAGGACCAAAGCTGTTACCACAGCACTAAGAAACGGAGTACATGTCCTGGACTCCTGTAAGGCAGCCACATGGGCTTTGTTACACACTTCCATGAAGCACTTTTGCCTTGACAGTCTGGTCTGTGGAGAGGGTCATTTTCCCCACTCTGTCCTGAGGTACAGTTTGGTGTGAACCTGTTCACATAAACCCCCTCCTCCCCATTCACCTTGGGAGGTACTACTTTGGTATCTATTCACAAGGTGAGGAATCTGCAGTTAGAAGTATTCATCAGAAGAACAAGTTACTTACCTTCAGTAACGATCCTTCTGGTGGGTACATAATCTGACAGCAAATTCACCGACTCTCCTTCCGCCACATTCTGTGGACTGTGCTCCTTTCCATCTTTTTATTTTTTTTTTAATTCTTTTTATTAGTTTCATTCGTAGTCATGCATACATTGGTAATCAATATTTCTGCAAGCACTTAATACATCAATACATTCACAGGGGGAAGAAAGTCCCTTTTGCGTAATAACTTCTGCTACTTTCCATCTTTAACAGGTCCCAGTCTTGGGGTCTGCACTCTGATCCTACCAATTTCCTGATGGGCTCTGTGTCTAAGAGTGCAACCAGCCTAGAAAGTAAATGATGTCAGTGCGCATGGGTGGCACTTATATGCAACTCCACGCCTCCCTTCTGGAGTGGAATGGCGATGGTAGCGGACCCGCATGACACCACCTAATAGTACGCAGAGGTACTGCTTAAAGGTTTTTGGATTCAGTATGGCGCTGGGGTGAGTATTCACAAGGTGAAGAATCTGCAGTTAGAGTATCCACCAGGAAGATTATCAAAGGTGAGCAACGTGTTCATTAATTCAATGCCATTAGGATATGATGGAACTGAATGCAAAAAATCCACTGGTAACACCCTGACGTGTGCTTACCCTTACAAATCGCACACTCCAAGAAAGAACGTCATCTTGGGATTGCCAGAGAAACCAGCCTCTTCTTAAGCCACCGATCATGGCCTTGAAGAGGTAAAATGTACTTTGAGTCGATGGAAAAGTTAAGGGCGCATACTTAAGGGTGCAGTTAGTTAACTACTTTTCTGCCAAGGTATCGCAGGGAGAGGCTACATTTTCTAGGAGCACAAGTGCTCAGACAATTTTGGGATAAAGATGGCACTGGAGCTCAGACGATTTAGAAGTCCCGGCCACTCTTCGTTCACTGTTGGTTAATATGTTTCTGTAAAGTCTTTAACTTTCAGCCTGCCGGATAGGAAAGCATTCTCCACAATGGACCTCCCATCAGGCAGGTCCTCCCTTTGGGCTCAGTCAGAATGACTGACTGGGTTTACAGTTGACCTCTTCCCCCTCAAGCAGATCTGTCTCCTCTCTCTGATAATCCAGTTGACACTTCTCCTATGTCTACACTCCGATTATCCACGAGATAGAATCTTCAACTTGCTTTGCGCTTCAGAGGACAAACTGGTTCCTCACTGTCTTCCTCTATCAAGTGCATCCTAAGCAGGAATTTTTTATTCTCAGGGAGAACTTGTTTGAATGGTATTCAGACATCACCTGCTCGAGAACCCAGAGTTGCCTCTTGGCCCTCATAACCTCAGCAAAACACATCTCCTTAGGCATGCAATTTGTCCATGAATGGGCATTTCAAAACAAAATCACCATTTTAAAAGTTCTTATCTGTGAGTAAACAAATGCAAGCCTAGGTCCATAGGAGACTGCACATGTAGAAGCCCTAAAACCCTTGGGTAGGGTGTGTGTGTGTGTGTGTGGGGGGGGGGGGTCGGCAAATACCGATCATAACTAAAGTATGCAACCTGAGAGTGTTGTTCGATGCAGGCCCTAGATTAACTTTGCTAGTTTGACCATTAGAAACCACCTGCCCTACCTTGTCCATCAAATCAAACTTGAAGAAAAACCTCCCATTCACTCCCCTGCCCCATCTTCAACATCGGCATATGGTCGAAAGGTGTTGATCAACTTAGGACTAGACTATGGGCGTGCTTTGCCCCAGGGCTGCCAGCTATCCGAATCAGAAGACTATGGAAAGTGCAAAAACCAGCATCTCACCTTGAGTCTTCATTGGCTCCCAGTAAAAGACCGAACCGCATTAAAGATTCCACGTCTCAGGTGTATATGCATAGAAGGCACAACCCCCAAATACTTGGTAGACAAAATAGTAACTGGAAAACAATTTCTGCTCATTAGATGATTGTGCTTCCATCTAGGAGGGAGAACAGGAGACGGAGGTGATAGATGCTTTTCAGTGGGAGCTGCCCACCTGTAGAACAGTCTGCACAGACAGCTCTGTGGCTCCAGTTGCTGAAACAGTTCGGAACAAGGCTTAAGGCCCATTTATTCGAATCCGTTTGTCCAGCATGTTAACAGTGTGCATTATTTTTGGTGTCAATAACTTATTTTTCGGTGTCCTTCCTATTTATTGTATTTTGACCTCCAAGTACCCTTTAACTCTGGTGATCGTATCCTCCACTGCCAGCCTTGTATGGGAGCCGGTGGCCCCATAAGCACCTCTAGGTAACTGTTGTGTAACCTGTGTGTGAACTCTGAGTGACCTTTGTAATTCTGCTTCCACGTGTGTCCGATGCTAAGATGTATTACTACCTCCATTTCTTTGTGCTGGTGCCTAGACACACAAATGTAAAATTATAAGTAAAATAATCAATAAGCAAGAGGCATGATAACCACAATTAACTTAAAGACTCTCATTCACGCTGCAAATCATATGCAGAAGTACATTTTTATTTAAATGTTTGTAATCCTCTTCCCTCTGTATCAGGCCAGCCGCAGGATACTCTCAGGAGCTCCTTAATGGTTGCCAGAGCAACGATCCATGTTAATGCATGCAATGTCCATGCACTGCGGCTCCGATTCCAGGGCACGGCAAGTGTGTGACCCTATGTCAAACTGACTTGAAAACATAGGTAACCTCTGGGGCAAAAGCATCTCTGCTGTGCCGCAAACCCACACTAGATTGCAAGCTTCACTGCTTTAGGCTAGCGTCGACTCTTGGTATTTCATAAAAGCCTTTTAATCCCCTGATAACTCAAGAACCCTTTCCTTTCGGGATTGTGTTTCATAGGAATAGTGTGAAGTACGCTCTAAAGGAGTGTTGGGATCGGCAAGCGACCACATGCCAAAACCAGGCTCTGTTTCACAATCACCAACAAATAATCTCTGCTGAAATGTATCCTATCTGTTCGTTAATTAGTATTTTTTTTGCATATCCCAAAGGGAAAACATCGTTTACCACAAATACTTTTCCCCGCAGGGAATTAGAACGCGGTTGTTACAACGACCGCATTGTAACCACGCATACCATTACCCCCCCAAGTTGGAACAACGACTTGCGGAGGGGGCATAAGGTGTTGGTTTCAAAATTCAACACCTTCCCTACTGTTGCACATACTGGAGTTGGAATAGTAAATTTTACTATTCCAACATCCAGCGCCCTTCCTCCGCAAGTCTCTGTTACGACTTGCGGGGTAATGGTATCCGTAGTTACAACGCGGTCATTGTAACGACCACGTTGTAATTCCCTGCGGGGAATAATAATGCGTTAAAAAGAGGTATAATCATCTCGAAGATGTGCATGGATTTTACCATTCAGGTGATGGAGACCCAGTCCTACATTATTGGCTTAAACGTAGCTCATGACCCTATCCATTGAAAATTGAGAAATATCCCAGCTTAACTTTGTCTCTTAGTATGTCCTGTAATTCTCAAGGAGTTGTCTCTGGCATTATGGTGCCGTTCTCTGGTTTCATAGGGTGCCCTCTTTGGCAACAAAAGGTGATGCTTTTGCAGCGGAATGCCACTTTCTGCTAGCATGGACCACTATTCTTTGACAAACTCGGCATTTCTGTTGCAGCGTGGAGTGCCCCAGTGTCGGCACCGGGCACCTCTCCGGCAGCATGGTTCTGCTCTGTGCCTACATGGAGTTTCCTTCTCTGGCAGCTTGTAGTACCATTCGGGCAGCATAAGGCACGTCTCTTGCTGCATGGCTCCACTCTGGCAGCACGGGGTACCCTTAAGGTAGTAAAGGGCACATCTCTTGCAGCATGGTTCCACTCACTGACAACAAATGGTTTCCTTCTGGCATCCCACTTTCTGACCGCCTGGGACAGCTTTCCTCAGCCAATTCTTTTATTTCATCTTCAAGATTTAGGAAAAAATCCTGATCTTAGCCACATTTTCAGTTTGTTCTTGTAGGCAAGTGCCCCTGTTTGTCGTGGTCAGCCCCACTGTTTGCTACGGATACTGATGTGCACTGGGCCCCTGCTAACCAGGCCCCAGTGTCAATGCTCTTTCCCTAAAACAAAGTAAAATGTTCTAATTGTTAACCAATTGGCACACAATTTGGCACCCCTGTAAGTCCCTAGTAAGTGGTACCCCTTGTACCTAGGGCATGGGAACCAAAGACAGTCCCTAAGGGGCTGCAGCATGTATTATGCCACCCTACGGGATCCCCATACTAATTGCATACAGCCTGCCCTTTCAGACTGCGTGTCATGGTGCAGACTATGAGTGAAGACATGACATGGCATACTCACTGTGGGCCATGCCAAAGTCACTGCATGTAATATATGTACGTGACCCTTAAAGAAGGACTGGTAGCCCTAAGGCAGGGTGCATTCTATTACACGTGAGGGCAGGAGGAGATATGCCCCTGTGCTGTCTAACCCAATTACAAAATGGTACAAGCGAACAGGGAAGGTATCATAAGGACATGTACTGGGCACTGGTCACTACGTGTTCCCCATCTACATGATGACTTTACTGAAACCTATGATGTTTGGTATCACACACCTAGACTTAATAAATCTGTACTGATTTCAGTTCAATATTAATTATGACATGCACCCAGAAGCCTACCAGTCCTCTTGTGTGCTGGGCGACTGGTATCGACCAGCCTGCCACCACAGACGAGTTTTTGACCCCATGGAAGTGAGAACCCCCACTCTCTGAGACCAGAAACAATGCCTGCTCTGGAGGAAGGCGTTCTCACCTCCTCCAGCAGGATGGCTAGGGGATCTTCATTCCAAGGTCAGGGACTTCAAAGTCCCTGCCACCTCTGCTATGCGACTCCGGCTTCTCCCGACCCGCGAGAAAGCACCCCCTGCCGAGAGGCCCATTTGGCACCAGGACAGGCGGTAAATTAACTATGCAAGTAGGGATGTTGCACTGCCAGGCTAGTCACACCCCTAAGGTGGGCTGCCATATGTGCCCCACGAAAGAAGGAACTCTGGAACAGGGTTATGCCTACACTCTACAGGAAGTGATCATATAGAGGTGTAGTGACCCCAAGGGTAAGTAGCCCACTGGCTACTACCCTTCACTCCCTTTCTCACCCCTAAATTTTGTAATCTGAAAGAGACTGTTAGTTGTAGATTCCTTACCTTAGAATTTCCCCCAGGCATCAGTCTGGATCCAGAGATTTTTTCTTCAGCAATACCCCTGCTCGTCGGTAGGTGGCATCGGTCTACTCCGCGTCAGTCAGCGTCTTGGTCGCCGATATGACATTGCAGTGCCTACTTAGATGCTGCCCCTACGTGTTGACATCAGTTCTTTCTTTTTCTGCGCCAGCCTAGCACAGATCCGGAGAGAGCTACCCCATAGCTGTTTTTTTTTGGCTAGCTTAGTGCTCAAGAAGATCAAGTGCGACCGGGCACAAGTTATTCTTGTGGCTCCTGATTGGGCATGAAGAGTTTGGTACCCCGAGCTTCTGAGCATGGCCATCGATCAGACTGCCCCTACGTGAGGATCTTCTGTCACAGCAGCAGGGGCCTTTTCTTCACCCGAACCTGTCCAGTCTACACCTCCTTGCGTGGAGATTTAGCGGCAAAGGTTAACAGCTTTTGGCCTTCCGCCGAAAGTCTGTGATGTCATCTTGGCAGCCAGGCACCCCTCCACTAAATAGGTACATGCCTGTAGATGGAAAAAGTTTGTGGCATGATGCAGAGCAAAGGCTGTGGATCCCCTCTCCGCCCCTCTTTTAGAGGTCCTCTTATACATACTTTCTTTGGCCCAGCAATGCTCTGCTCTCGGCATTGTCAAAGGTTATCTTGCAGCTATCTCTGCTTTTCTTCAGCTGCCAGATCAGCCATACTTGTTCAAGTCTCCTATTGTTACCAGATTCTTTAAGGGCATTACTCCTATATTTTCTCCACCTCGCTTCATAATGCCCCAGTGGGACTTGAATCTTGTTCTCACATTTCTTATGTGTGCCCCCTTCGAGCCTCTTCATAACTGCCCTCTCAGGCTCCTCACTTTCAAGACTGTCTTCCTTGTAGCCATCACCTTTGCTCTATCTTCCAAGCCACCTTTCTTCTCTGTGCATCCGGACAAAGTGGTGCTTGGAACGAGGCCTTCGTCCCTTCCTAAAGTGGTTTGACCATTTCGTGTAGGACAATCCATCACCATGGCTTCCTTTTTCCCACCTCCACACCCTTCCAAGGAGGAGAAGATACTCCACCGTCTGGATCCTAAACGTGCACTGTCCTTCTGCCTTGACCGCACCAAAGATTTCCGGGTGGATGATCAACTCTTTGGTGGCTATGGGGGTGCCAAGAAAGGCTGGGCTGTTCAAAAACGTATAGATGAGTTGTCCTTTGCATCAAGATCTGCTACGCTTTAGCGAAGAAGAAGCCTCCAGTGGGGTTGTGTGCTCACCCCACTAGGGCTACGGTAGCAACCACTGCATTGGCACGTGGAGTCCCACTCCTTGATATCTGCCAGGCAGCAACGTGGGCATCTCTGCACACGTTTACCAGACACTATTGCCTGGACAGTCCAGTCCGGAGGGACGGCTATTTTGCCCGTTCGGTCCTCCTGGACTTTCTTGTGTGAACTTGGTTCACAGACCCTCCTCCGGGGATAGTATTGCTTGGATATCTATTCAGAGGTAAGGAATCTCCAACTAACAGTCTCTTTCAGATGAACAAGTTACTAACCTTCTGTAACAATGTATCTGGAAGAGACATGTTAGTTGTAGGTTCCTTACAGCCCCACCCATCCTCCCCGCTCTGCGAACTGATTTCTAGGAATAGGGACTCCCTTACAGGGCCCTAGTTGTGGCGCACCAGTGCTCAGCATCTTTCATGGCTCTGCGCTTCTGGCGTGGAAAGCCGTATCAGAACTGACGTCAGCGCACAGGGGCGGCGTTTAAGTAGGCACTGCGACGACGGACGCGGAGTCAACCGATGCCACCTGCCAACAAGCAGGGATATAACTGAAGAAAGAATCTCAGGATCCAGATTGTCACACTTGGAGGGAATTCTAAGGTAAGGAATCTACAACTAACAAATGTCTCTTCCAGATACATCATTACCGAAGGTAAGTAACTTGTTCTTTAGGTGGCCCCTGACATTAGGAACTCTGGTTTACCTGACCCAGGGGTAAGAAGGATGAAGAACGCAAGAACTGTGGAGTGGCTGTGGACTTGGTGCTAAGCCCTGCCTGCCTGCTCCTGTCGCACCAGTTGTAACGACCTGACTCGTCTTGCAGCTGTGCATCCTCCAAAAGCCTCGGAGGGCCGCCATCACTTTGCCAACCCATCACCCTCTCCCTTGAAGTGGAGGAGCCACTTCCTTGCAGCCTGAAGGCACTGATCGCAATGTCTGGTTCACCAGTCTGCTGACCACCACGTCCACCGACGCAGCAGACGCTCAGGAGCAGGTCACCATGCTCTAGGAGGTCAGATCCTCCCCCCCCCCCCACCTCCCCATCAAGTTTGGGAGAACCAGGACCCCCTGGAGCCACCCTGCACCAATACCCGTGGTACCGGGCCCCTTGCAGCAGCCAAGGTTTGTTCAATGTCCAGTCCTGACACCAACACTGCCAAGACCAACCTACCAGCGAGGGACTTCAGCACCAGAGAAGCCAGCACTGAGAGTGGCCCTGCTGGCCTGTTTTGTCCCCATTTCCAGGTCAACCCCAAAAGTTAGAGACTCCAACACAAGCAACTCGCCGGACAAAACACCTCTGCACCCGAGCCCCACAGCCCAAGTCCGATACTACTGTTGGTGCACCCTTGCTCCAGAGACCCTCAAGAACTGAGTCCCCCTTTGGATTCTGATGGACTTGTCCCCAAGTTCCCATTTGCAGCATCTTTCTGCTTGCAGGTTTCACCATAGAATTCAGCTGTAGCGTTCGAGACTACTCTTGCGACCAGCACCTCTGCACCAGGGCAGGTAACCCGAAACTGCGGATGGTTCTAAGGACCTTGGCCGTACTTGCCTTAAGTCCAGATGAATAGTCCTGTAAATTGTCTGCAAGTGACCTAATGCAGTGTATCCTTCTCCCTTAGGACAACATTATGGCGTTCGGGGCTCATGCCTCAAATCTGACAGCTGCATTTTTTCGAGAAGTACTTGCCAAATCTTGTAGATCTTGGTGTCTAAATTAATATAAAAAGCAATGTTATTTTTCTAAATTGTTGTAGGTTTCCTTATCGAGTGCGAGCATGTCTCATTTCTTGCTTGTGTGCGTACAACAAATGCCTAACACTCCCTTCTGATAAGCATAAGTCTACTCGACCACACTACCACAAACAGAGCACCTTGGGATGGTTAAAGCCCTGTCCACTCATAAGGGATAGCTGGACTCTCTGCACAGTGCACCTCTTTTTGCTATGTTATATAAAGAGCCAGCTTCCTACAGTCCTCTACTAAATTCATTTTCTTTGCGTGCTCCTACATTTCACCGTGTTGGGCTTTTGTATTCTCCAGAGTCCCAGGTCAAGTGAGCTCACAGAACTCAGCACAGTATTAAACCCACATAGCCGACTTTGCTGTCTGATTGGTGGATTCCAGTCATGTGACTGCCGATAATCTTAGATTGTTATGTCATCAGACTGCAAGCCTGGAAGCCAGCGGTTGGCCACCTTACTGCTGTGTGAGCTTCGAGGCAGCTCTACTGAAGCAGAACATCTGGGCTTCTATGGAACTGCCCAATTCATTCTGAAAAGGGGTGTCTTTGCACTTGTGCCAACAACCAGAACTCCTACAAGGTGGTAAGTATGAATTTAGGCCATGGGTTTCAACTAGGATGTCTGAACCTGCTGACCTGTGGTGATGAGATCACAATGGCTCCTAGGCTGGTTGGACCCCCAAGCCAGAGCTTTGTAAGCCCTGCTTGGCAAAGCGAGGTGTAAACAGCCCACTGTACAAACACTATATTCCGCAGTTCTGGTACAGTTTCAGTGTTCTCTGACGCTGGGTGTACTGTAAATGGAAGATGGTGTAAGGTTGTAGAATCCCTGGTTCCAAAGGGGGAAACTTCCAGGCGGTTCACTTTCTCTCTCTTTCTGAGGAACAAGAACTTCAAACCACGCCCCAATGTCTACTTTGTTCTGTCTGATTAACCCTGAAAGTGCCTTGATGTGTGTTTACAGTCATTCTGCAGTGCACGTAGTGCCAAAAAGCCCAGTTACAGAAACGATGCACTGTCCCCACTCTGTAGTTAGGATACAGAGTTGGACCGCTCCAGAGTATGTGCAGTGTGAACACTTATTCCTCACTATCTTTGAGGTCATCGGCACAGGCCTGCACAGACAGTGGGATCCTTGTGAGACGCCTGTGGACTCTAGCCTTGCTGATCTCATAAGATTGTGACTTGTTGGATTGGCAGTCCTAATGCTTCCTGGCAGCCATAAGTCATTCGAGTTCTCTGAATGAATCTTATGAATGAAGATCTAAAACCTTTTATTCCTTCTTGCCTCCCTCAATATACCTGAATGTGGTTGTCCATCCATTCTGTGGTCATCTCTGGAATCTGCACACAGTCCTTCATCCCCTGCTTACGTCTGTGTCCTGGCCATCCATGCCTGATCCCTTCTCTCTGATCTCTGCACACATGGATATAGTTGTCCTCACCCTGCTTCTCTCTAGACAAATGCTACGGTTACTCACCCCACACAGCTGTAATCTCTGCATACAGAGTTGCCCATCAACAGATTGTCTCCGCTTAATCGTGCCCATTCATCCTGGGCTCGCCTTTGCAGGCATAGGTGTACATGTTCCTCCCCTGCCTCTGACCTCTGTACAGATGTAGCTCTCAACCCCCGCTGGTGCACACAAACGTTGTTCCTCTGCTGCTCGTCTCTGCACAAACGTTCTCAATTATTACATGCTTCTCTTTGCACTCTTGGAAATGGTCGACCCTGCCCTGTTTATACCCTTCCCCTGCAGTAAACCCCTAGCTATATAGGGGTTGTTAATCTTTCCTGACTTTTACTTTCAACCTGTCCCTGGCTCTTTTTTTTACTCTTCCTTATTTACTGCCACTGGGTATATTGCACTTTGAATTTTACTAGGCTCCAGTATTTTTAGATCCCTCTGTACTAGATAAATGCGCACGTGGGTGACCATTCCTTGCATTTGTATACCTACATCTCTCCCTCACATGAAAATATGGCAATGTACTCTGTTTGGTTCCCTTACACTATTTTCTGAAAAGCAATAAAGACATCTTTAAAACAAAAAAAAAGAACCTTGCTTGTAGTCCATTTATTTCCTCTGATCTCTGCATGCATGGACATGGTTGTTGATTCCGTGCACACACTCGTGTTGTTCCTCACTTGCTTCTCTGCACTCACAGACATGGTCGATCATTCATCCCCCTACGTGTCTCTGTGCATATTGAGATGACCCTCTGCTTGTCTCTGCTCTCTGCGCACGCACGCACACACATGCACACATGGTCGTTTATTTCCTGCCTTTGGTATCTGCATTAGGGACCGTTGCCTCTTAATACACACACATTGTTGTCCCCTGCCTCTGATCTTCACACAGTTGTACATGGTTATCTATCCCTCTACTTGTCTGTGATCTCGGCACACACGGCCCTAGACATTCTCAACCTCCACTCCCCTACCTCTAATCCTATACATATGAATGCCGTTCACCATCATTGCCTCCCGCCAATCTATCTTGTTAATACTGGTTCTTATTCTTTTTTTTCTTTCCGCATATGTCCCACACAAATTACTTCCCAGTCTAAAAATAATTTCAGTGTCTTCTGAATTCCCTAAGTTTAGTTTCTTGCATTCTCTATCTTGTCAGGGCGCAACTCATCGCCTCGAAATAACACCACCAGAAATAGACAAAATGTCATCCAGTCATTCATGCGACGTATCGACTGATGAGGAAGATCTCCTCCGCAGCAGAATGCAAGCCTATGACAAGAAGCTAGAATGCCTGATGACTGAGATCGGGTCTTTAAAGACTGAGGTAAGTTGCTTGATGTTGTTCACTTGGTCACTTCCTGTGTGTTTTGTGCTGATAGTAATTTATGGCCGATAGTGTTGCTCAGTGGGTTTAACTGAGGGAACCTGGGAATGGGACTTGTGATTGACTGCAGCTGTGTCCAAGGGTTGGGCTTGGATGTGGCTGTGAACATGGCTGTGCTTTGGGATCAGCAGTTGATAATGGTTGACATTGCGATTGGCATTGACTGAGTTTGAGGTTTGAATTGAGGTGTCAGAGGCTTGGATTAACCAGTGGCAAAGGCAATGGCTCACCATTTCTGTGACTCTGGCTGATTTCTATGGGATTGCCTGTGGCTCGAGTATGGAGCTAGGATTGGCTGTAACTCGAGTATAGAGCTAGGATTGGCTGTGACTCGAGAATGGAGCTAGGATTGGCTGTGACTCTAGTATGGAGCTAGGATTGGCTGTGACTCTAGTATGGAGCTAGGATTGGCTGTGACTCTAGTATGGAGCTAGGATTGGCTGTAACTCGAGTATAGAGCTAGGATTGGCTGTGACTCGAGAATGGAGCTAGGATTGGCTGTGACACTAGTATGGAGCTAGGATTGGCTGTGACTCGAGTATGGAGTAAGCATTGGCTGTGATTCAGGCTGCAGTATGGTTTGGCTTTGACTGAGTTTAGAGCTCTCCTTTGGCTTGATTTGGGGCTATGCTTTGGCAACGACTGAGGGTAGAGCTTTCCTTTGGTTGTTTGTTGAACAAGAGCTCAGCTTTGGCTACGACCAGCGCTAGAGCTCTGCATTGGTTGCGAGCAGTGTTCGAGTTCTGCATTGGCTTAACAGAAGTTTGTACTATGTTCTAGGCTCAATCTCACTTATGGCCAAGGATTAGGCAGATGTGACAGCGAGCAGGTCCACGCTTCTTTTTGTCTATGACCGAGGCAGTGGCACAGTTTTGGCCAAGGCTGGAGCTTAGCTTGTCCTGTGACTGTTGCTGGAACTTGGCTTGGGATGTGATTGAAACAAGGGCATTATTGTAGCTAAATGTGTGTGGCCTGACCCTTGCTAGAGAAGCGAATGCAATGATGGCCTTGCTTCCCTTTGCCTAGGACGTGTCTGTTCTCTTGCTTTAGTACATTTCTCTTTGGTGTTGATGGTATTGTATGATTCTGACTGGTTCTGACCTTGATCTTCCTCACTCCAACACACACACACCTCACCCGCTGTGGGTGTTTTCTACCTTAAACTGGGGGTATGAGACCAGCACAGCTGCTCCTGCTTCAGTGATGTAGCCTCTGAGTCCAGGCAGCTGCTGCCATAGCCCTTTGTGAGGTCAGAGGGCCATGGGTACAGCAGCTTTACCCTACCCAAAGCTCACTCATTGATGCTGCTGTAAAGCACTGGAGCTGTTGGGAAACATCAGGCCCGGCTGGCAGGTAGGACAGGAAGGGGACAGCCACCGACTGCAGGAATCCGCAGCTTGTCATCTTATGGAGAATGGCTTGCCCTGTCTGTGTAAGTAGATCCGACTCACAGCTGTCACTATTTCTACACGATCCTGTCCGTGTAAGTAGATCCGACTGTCACCGATGTCACTATTTGTACACGATCCTGTCCGTGTATTTGTAAACAAAGCCCTATCTCAAATGAAACATATTCCTTTGATTTTGGAACTCTGAACAGTGAACCTTAAGATCAACAGCATAGGGAACATTTTAAAGACACCACAAGTAATTTAAATTGTATTACATATACATTAAATTGGACTGGTACATACGTCAAGGTTATTTCATGATAAAAAGAACTGACCACAGAATGTATAGTGTTACAATGTTAAGTGTATTTCCTTAGTGCAGGCTTGCAGGCGTTTTAGAGTGTGAACGCGTTTCTAAACTGGTAACGTGTATCTCTCAAAGAGAGATGCAAATTGGGAGCATGCGTAATATTCACACATCTTGTGAAACGTTCATAGGACGGTATTTTTTAACAGCCCTAGTTAAAGTTCTGATCTTTGTTCATTCAAAATGTCTTGCCGATTGTCAAACAACAAATAAAAGTAAGATTGTTGTGCTTGGTGAGGGGATGCATGGTAGTGTAGATGCACCAAGAGTGTCATATTGAATGAAATAATTTCCTTTTCTAAAATGAAGGTACGATGGTATTCTGGAGTGCTGAATGGATAGACTGTACGTAGCATGTCCTCCTGTATAGGGATACCGGGATCTTACTCTACAGTCAGCCCAAGCCAGAAGGTTTCTTTTCGCTGTAGTTTAACATCAGTCCTGGATTATGTTAAGAATATGTGCCCAGCCATAGAATCCCCGGTCTGAGCTTATAGCAACCTCTAAAATCAATTGTGCGGCAAATCAATATTGTAACAAACTCTCCCAACTTGAATTGTGAAACATGGCGATCAGCACATGACTGAAAGTATGTTATATCAAGTCAATACAAGCTACACATTACTTGGTGGCTACATTTCCTCCTAGGATCTCAAGGGAAAAGAACTTGATGCCTTTGCTACATGGTTATCCAACTGCGTCTTTGAGCCTCGAGAGCATGAGGCTCTGCTGGAAGTAATTAGAAGATGAAGGGTACCACCACCAGAGTCTGAGTGGAAAAGTAGTACTACGTTTCTACCGGCCCTGTGAGTCTCTAATGAGTAATCTTGAAAGGTGGCCGTAGGCAGATTAATGGGCTTTATACTCCGCCACAGGGAGCATTTCATTCACAGGTTATTGGTGACCACAATCCCCTTAAATGTCTTGAGACCACAGAGTGACTGAGAAACAAGCACTGCTTTGGCTTTGCAGTGTCTGCCCGCGCGTCAGACACGCTTAGGAAGACCCTAGCATAGGTGAGCAGGCTGTACAGTGAAAAGAGCTTGTGATGCTGCAGAGTTTCTGGGGCTTGACCCATAAACAAATCTGGCATCATGATTTGTCTCCAGAACCAATCTCTCTGAGGAATCTAGAAACATATACCGTACCTAAAGGCCATTGAGCCTTAAGTCCCTCTCACCAAGGGCGTGTAGTTCCAGCTCGAGATGTCAACACCAGGAGGGTGTGTTGTCTATTCCAACCCACAAGAAAAGAATGTCCAGTTTATTAGATTGTGAAACTGCGCTGGAAGCGGCAGCAGGCATTCAAGACACCACTTTAAGCGAACCCCTTTTCTCCTCTACTAGCTAAGCACATTGACAACTGTACAACAGGTGACCCTCAGTCCAACACCTCTGCTGTGGTCACCGTTCGACCGAACTGTGGCCTGTAGATCCTCATGTGTAACATTTCAGAGTGCAGTCCCAGAATGTTACACTATCAAGAACGACAAATGTTTATATTGCTACATAACATCTTCTGTTTCTTGGAGACATTGAAACCTACAGCCACTTTTAAGCAGGGATCTAAAACACGAATACATTGGCATAAAAAGGCTTGTACGGTCATTCCTGTGGGGATTGACAAAGTAAGTTGGAGTTAGGTGTTTACCTACTCTGGATGCAAATTCGCCAAGATTGTTCATCTGAGGGACTCTGCGAATTAAACAGAAATTGGCACTCTGAAGTTCTCTCAGTTGTTCCATAATGAGCTTGAAGCTGTTAGTAGTGTCTTGGAAATGGGGAATCCAGGTGTTCTTAATGCTCCATATAAGCTGAATTGGAACCTTTGGACATTGAAAGTCATTTTGGAAACTTCCAAATATCGATATCTCTGAGTTCGTCTTGCCTATGTCAGATCAGTCGCTCCATCGAATTGAAGCCCGGAGCTTAAGAGCTTCTAGCAGCAGATTTCACTGTGATGTCACCAGGCCCCACCAATACAGACTGGATTCTAAACAAAACATTATGGCTTCGCTTTTGCTTCACTGAGAACCCTTTAGGTGCAAACAGGATTTGGAGATAAAAAATGTACACACTGATCAATCTCGACCCTTTATTCCTGAAAGTTAAGAACCTAAATTACACCAAGTTTGTGCTTAAACCTTTTGAACTGATACTTGAGACATGAACTTTGTTCTTGGAGGCCATGACATGGGCTAGACACCTCCGTTATCTGCAAGCCCTTTGTACTGGCAGTACTGGCAAACATGTGTCCGTGTTCCACATGGTTCTCTGAACTCACTTCCCTGTCTTCATTTCAAAAGTGTTGTCAGACCTCCATCTAAGTGAAGAATTTAGTCCCTTGTCATTCTCCGCATATCTCGTTGCGCAACCTCAGTGTTGATTTAGCCTCGGGCTCTTATCTGGAGTGAACCAAGACCGACCATTAGTCAGACCAACTTCATGTGACCCTTGGAGGAGATGCAAACACACTAGGGCTACTCAATATTCCTGGGTATAATCGAACACATAAAGCAAAAGGCTCCTGAAGAAGTCATTTATACACATTCAAAATCAAGTTGGTTTAATAATCCAACTTGGAATTAAACGTCAAATGTTAATAAGACGTACCAAATAAATTCTGGAAAAATATTTTTCTTTCATCTATAAATCTGACAACACAATACATTACAGATATTTGGTATGCACATTTGACAACTGATATCAATGTATTACACATGATTGATTCCAACAGCGTTCAGTCAGGTTCCTTAATAAAGCATTGTAAAAACCACAACGACCTTCATTAATTGCAAATATTTAATTATTGTATATATTATCATGATCAATGGAAATAGATCTATCCACCTAAAAAGATGCAGACTTTCAGACCAAAATACATTCAACATCGAAAGTATGTGTGTAAATGATGGAAGTCGCTTCTTGAGACTTCGTATGGATGCACTATCGATGTTGCGGCCCCAGATGGCTACTTAGTCTGAGACACCATCATCCAGACGATCTCACATAAAGAGAGCCAAAAGAACAGGCTCCTGATGAACCTAATGTAAAACATAAATATCAGAACAATCTTAAGAGGGTGATTGGTACGCCAACGATGTGTGATGGGCATGGCTTGAACACGGTTATGTTGGCTGCGATTTCAAGTGGCTCTGCACGGTCACCTGCCATCTGACAAAATCCTCCCATCACACCTCGGCGGGGGTGCCACCATCCAAAGTGCCATGGTCCAGGGGGTGCCTGCAGTGCCACAGGAGAGTTTTGGGGAGCTGGACGCCCCCAGAGTTGTCGAGCGGGGGAAGTGACCTGCAAGGACTTATGGGTGTGGCTGCTCAGTGAGGGCAATTGCCTGCGGCTAAATCTGACAGCTCCACATAAGGCCTACTGAAGTGCAGAGGGGTGCTAGGCTCCGCGTTGGGGGCCACTGCTGATACGGTGTTTTCCTACTCTTCCTCCAATCCCTCCCTCCCCAATCCCCCATAGCCCCTCAGCCTGCCACCCAGGAGTACTGAAGGTGCATTGGCTCTGGCAGTGGGCCAAAGGTGGAGCTCAAACCATGACCTGGAGCCCCGAGGCGCAGTTTCCGAGAGATCTCTCCTGTTGGCCATGAGCAACCGAGGCAAAGAGGGTAGACACTGAGCAGATCAAGCGGTGAGAAGGTATCAAGGCCCGAGGGAGAGCGGGAGTGGTGACACCAGAGGTGAGTGTTGGGTTGGGCGATGAGGAGGCGGGGGCCGGTATATACCTACCTGACCATTGGGGGCGCGAGAGGCGTAGTGGTCTCCGATTCAAGGGAGGCGGCCTAGCTGAATCAGAGGTAGTCTCCAAGAGCTAGTCACAGCACGTTGGCCTACTTGAGTGGATGTTATAGGGCCCCAGTGCAGCTGCATACAGACCCCAAAGCCTCACCTGAAAATGTGTTGTTCTTGGTGGGGGCAGTGATTGAGGTGATGCTTTTCAGGCCTCCCATGTACTCAGTTGCTCTGACAACACAAACGCTTTCCATGACGGCCAGGGAGAACGGCCTTGGGGCAAACATTGCACACCACGCCCTGCGCAACAACAGACTACGGGTAGGCCCACCACACGGGGCACGCCCCTTCCCCTGAGGGCACATTAACAAAGGTGAAGATCTAGACAAGCGTACCTTGGGGCCTTCACCCGGCGAGGTGCTTGAACCTTGCAGCATTAGACCCTGTTAGGGGGCCAAACGGAGGGCGGGCACATCAATCGCGGGGACAGCCAAACTAGGTTTCTGGGCGGTTTACCTCAGTGTGGGCCTCCCCCACCCATCTTCATCCCTTCACATTCCTTCTTGTGTCCCTTACCTGGGCAGGAGGCCCTGACACAGCGACTCTACCAGAGATCTGAAGTCCTGATTGCTCGTGCCGCCCCACAAGGATATGGTGGGGGTCGGGCGGGACAGTTAAGGTGCCAGACGTACCAAGGTGAAGACTGTGCCCAGGTCCAACTGTGCAGTAGGGATAAGGACAAAGTGCCGCCGAGTTCCAAACAGAGCATGCTGGACAAATACACCCAACCAGGAGGGCCCTTCACCCTGTCTGGGGCAGGTAGTCATGACTAATCATTTCCAGACAGTGTCGCCCTTTTGGCAGCCATCACACCAGTCACAAGGCATACTTGATGTAGTGCAGTGGGCTTGGAGGTCACATTATCCCTTCAGGACCTACGGAATGCAGTGAAGTGGATTATGGAGGCAGAGGCCTGGGTCTCTGGATGGAAGATTTAGTTACATCTTTGCAGCAAACATGCCTAAGCTTACCGTGACCAGGGAACTGGCAGCATATGTGGAAGACGCAGAGGGAAGGGCACGCCACAACAACTCGTTGGATTTCCTGAGGAGTGTGAGGGCTCTTCAATGTAACGTTTCATTGACCAGTTGTTCTCCCCTTGCTTTGTGGTTGAGTGAGCCCAGAGGGCTCTGGTGCGACGCCCACGCCCCCGGAGCCAGGTCCAGACCAGTCATTGCAAATCTTGTAAACTATATGGACAGAGACACCATCCTTAAACATGTCCGGCTCCAGGATAAAATTCTGTTCAAATCACATCCCATAACGATTTTCCCAGACTACACCAGGCTGGTGTAGCAACAACACCAGACCTTTGAGTTAAACCTTCAGTACAAGCTCCTATATCCCGCAAAACTCAGTTTTGTATCAGTCTTGGACACTTTTCTTTAGGTCACCTGAGGAGGTGTTTCCTCAGATTGACAAAAGAATTCATGTTAAGCCTCACACCCCTCCGCGCATCGATTCGGACTCCTCCCTGGGTGACAAACAGTTCAAGCTCGCAAACACTTGTCGAAGTGTCACAACAGGTCTCGCTCATCATGGAAGTGTTCCAGGTGAACGATTGACAATCCAGCTGCTTAGGGGGACTCCCAACCTCTCGGACATTAGGTGCAGGATTTCCTAAGTGACAATGGCAGGAAGGCATGCTTTCGTTGGTACCTCCCACAAACTCTGAAGTGTATATACCCCCGGGGCGGGGGGGGGGGGATTAGATGTTTGTTTAATTTGTAGCTGCTGTTGAATCATTATGGTTAGTGTTTTGTATGTTATTTTTGTTTGTTTGAATTTTTACGTGCCTCCCCAATTGCCCACTCCTTCACAGGTCCTGCAGACGGATGCTATCGTATGGCCTGGATAGGAGTCCCCATCACAGTCTGGTACCACTAACCACCTACGGTAGTGTTGTGAAACGTAAATGACCTGCTTACTAAGGTTAAGAGAGAGACATTTATGAAACCAGCAAAGTGGTGGGGGCGGATGTACTGCAAGAAATGTACCTCATTTCGAATAAGGTCCCTTGCCTGGCTAGATGGAGGTGCTCACAGATCTATCACTCAGGGTTCACCAAGGGCTCCAGCGGTACGGGCGTGCTGATCGGGCAGACTGTTCCATTTTGGCATATCAAGACATGGGCAGATAGATATGGTTGATACACTGATGGATAATCTGTCACGCTGCTAAGTATATATGCCCTCCCCCCTCGGACAATCCTTTATAGAATTAATGACGGGGTCGGGGTGAACTACCTGGTGGACTTATAGTATTAGGGGTGACTGGAATGGAGTGGTGGCCCTGGCTGTGGATAGGTGGTGCCCGTGGGGACAGCCTCCAGAGACAGGGGAGATGCATTTATCCTTTATATCAGCACTGGGTCTGATGTGTAAGAAGGGCACACCATGCCTCGGCCAGGGGTTACACCACCTTCTTGGCTGCCCACGTCTCATACTCCCAACTTGATTGTTTTCTAGTTCCACGTTCTTATATGCACACCGTATCCGACATGACTGTGTTGCCAGAGGATTTTCTGATTATTCCCCAGTGGCCCTGGGGCTCATGGCACCCAGCATTCCATTGGTGCCTATCGCCTTGGCACCTCCGAACCCATACTATCTAAAACATATGGAGCGTTCTATAGAAAACTACTTTCCACACAATGTAGACCCTGACATCCCCTCAGACTTTATGGGAGGCACTTAAACCCACGCTACGTGGGGCGTACATTCGCTACTGCACTGGGGAGCTGCATGTCGACTCATCACCTTTCTCTGCACCAAAACACGCAGCCTGCAATGCCAGTGTGTGGGTGTTAGGGTGCAGGGCCCCTAAGGGTGGCACAGTAGGTGCTGCAGTTCTTAGAGGCCTTCCCTGGTCACATTGCCATTGGTACTCGTTGTACCTTTTACAAGGGGCTTATCTGTGGCCAGAGAGGTGCTCATTGGGGGTACAAAGGTACAGTTTTGGAGAGAGAACTCAGGCCCTGGAAACCTGATTGGCAAGGGGACTCAGGGCACATCAAGTCAAAGTGCATCAGTTACTGCAACAGAAACCCACTTTCCTACACAAAGCGCTAGCAAATAGGCTAATAAATCATATTCCAGACCTGACACATCCGGATCAGGCATGATTTATACCCCACCAGGCGACTCATCACAATATCCAGCGTGTATACAATGCGATGGCGCTAGCAAATAGACTAGAAGAGCCAGAGGTGGTGATTGTGGCAGACATAGAAAAAGCATTTGACTCCGTGAGTTGGGAGTACTTGTTTCTCCTCCTCCTGCGCCTCAGCTTTGGTCCATGGTTCAGTTCTTATCTCAGATTATTATATCAGGACTTAACGTCGGCGTGGGTGGCGGGGGTCAGGTTGGCCACATTTCCTATGCAGCGGGGGATGCAGCAGGTTTGTCCCCTGCCCCCCCCTGCTGTTTTCTTTCACCATGGAACCGCTGGCGGTGTGGGTGAGGATGGTCGCGCAGGTGCAAAGTTTTGAGTGGGGGTAGGGACTATCAGAATGGATAGCGCTATATGACACAAACATCCGCTTTTTCCTTACGGCACCAGTCACCACGCAACCCCGGATACTGCAGATCATGCACATTTTTGGAGAGATCTTTGGCCTACACATCACTGCATCAAAATCCACGGTATACGCGGTGGGCACTGGCCCCAAGGGACTCAGGTGGGCGTCTCTACTGCGGGTTACCACCAGTGGGTTCAAATACTTGGTATAGGAAGCTGGCTCTGTATATACTATACCAATATGAGGTATATTATGCACAAGAGTCCAGTGGAACCTTAGAGGCTAAAGTACATAATACCTTACTCTCTATTTGTGGTAGTGTGGGCGAGCAGTAAGGCTGTATCAGAGGGTAGTGTTAATCATTTGTTGTACACACTCAGACAAGAAATGATGTCACACACTCAAAGTCTGAACTCAGACCAATTTGTTTGTATGAAAAATATTATTTAGTTATTTTATTTCTAGAACCAAGCCAAGCCTGGTGCCGGTGAGTGAAATAATACTTTGCAAAAACTTATGCTGCGATTTACAGTTGAATGCAAGTTCAAATGCAGGTGGTTGATTTACAGGTAAGTCAACAGTTCAAAATCACCTTTTAGTTGTTTTACAGATTACTGTAAACGTTACTTTTTAACTTACTATTGCTAATCAGTGTGATATGCCTAGATATCACACAGACTTTTCCTGGACAAAAGGTAAGTAATTCAGTGTTTGAGGCATGTGAGCTGTAGATCACATGCTTTGCATACTCCTGCCATCTAGTGTTGGATCCAGATGTTTTCAAGTGTTTTTTTTCTTCGAAGAAGTCTTTCCAGTCACGAGGTAAGGTGACTCCTCCTTTCGGTGATAGTGCGCCTGGACATCAACTCCATTGTTAGATTGTTTTTTTCTGCCATCGGTTTTGGATGTGTATTGCTCCGTTCCTGTTCGAAACCGTTCTTTGGGTTCCCTTCGGTGCGTAATCCACTCTACCCGCGTCGGAATTGATTCGTATGCGTATCCCACTTCTCTGCGTATCGTATCAATTGAAGAAAATTTCTATTTCGATCAGAAAACTCGCGGAAGGCCATTGGGGCTAAATGCATCGGTCCACTTCGCAGTGTATTGATCAGACTGCATTCAAATTCTGTCCTCGGTGCCATGCAAAGTATCCGTGGACTGACTCACACAAAGTGTGCATCTTGTGCTTATCTCCAGAGCACAAAGAACAGGACTGAGACTCGTGCAGATCGTTTCGATCGATCAAAACACTCCGAGATGGTCTGGCTTGATGTCGTGAAATGCTAAGCCAGAACATCGAATACACGCCAGACATCTTCGGTGAAGGATCCGAGCAAAAAGAATTCGATGCACAAGGGGAGGAGCAGGAAGAACATGTATCTATTCCGGAATCGGACTCCAAGATGGAAGACGACATAGTGCAAGGTCAACTTCCCATGAGTATCAAACACCCCTTGACCCGAAATCCAATTCAACCCAAAAAAGGTCTTTGGTACCACATCCAACTTTGGTCCGTGGTCGACACCGAGAAGATGTTTCTAACGGCCCGCCTCCCGGCTCTGCTCCGAAACACGTCGCTAAGCCTTCCGGCTTAAGATCGAGTCGGGCACCAAGATGAAACCTTCGGGCTTGAAGCCGAAGACTGCTTTGGAGCTGAAATCCACCACGCCGAAATCGAAAACGGCTTCGTAACCCAAACCTTCCACGCCGAAAAGTCATTTCACCCTTGCACCGAAGTCCTCAGTGCCGAAACCAAAATATGTTCCTCTGAAGCTGCAGGATCCGATCTTTGACGCCCCACCTCCTAAATCGGACCCAAAACAAAAGGAACTTTACATTAATCCTGATACATGACATCTTCTTACTAAACTGCCTTAGAAACGCAAACCTGAGTCAGAAGACATACATTATACCATTGCTTTACTTCACACTGACTAACTCTCCACCACCACAGCCTGATGACGATGATGATGGAGATACTCATTTACCTTTAGATCTCTGGAAAGACGACAGTACTGATTCACCTACAGACAATGACCCAGACCTTTACCTTGCAAAGCCTCCCTTCCTGACCACAACGCAGGGTATTTAGAATTACTTGCTAGAGCTGCAGAATATCATGGGGTGCAGTTACATAAATAATCCCTAGAAGAGGATTTCTTGTTCGAAATTCTCAGTAGTACACTTAGATCCAGTCCGACTCTTCCTATGCTCAAAGGCATGATGAGACACGCCGATGATGTATAGTTAAGGACCCTGTTCATGCTTGTATTCTCACTCTCAGAATAGACAAAAAATATAAGCTTGCTCCGTTGGATCTAGTCTTTATTTAGAGAAAGTTACCACTAGACTCACTGGTTGTCTCTAATGCCCATAACGGGCCAATTCACAAACCTCGCAGGATGCCCCCCCCCCTCCCACTCCCCCCCCTCCAGACAATGATTCAAAATTATTTGACGCTTCTGGTAAGCGAGTAGTCGCCCAGGCAGAAAATCATTGGCGCATTGCCATCACCCAGGCCTATTAGCCAGGTATGATGGCGCGCACTGGGACGAAATGGAGCAATTGCTCCAATGTCTCCCAGATGAGCACAAAGCAAAAGCTGAGGCTTTAGTACAAGAAGGAAAGCTCATCTTCAATTTCTCTGTCAGATGTGCTTTAGATGCTGCTGACACCGCAGCTAGAGAGATTAACACTAGTGTGTTACTCAGGAGGCACTCCTGGTTGACGATTTCCGGGTTTAAACTTGAAGTCCAACAATCCATTTTGAATACTCCATTTGATAAAAAGCATCTCTTCTGGCCTGAAGTAGATCAGGCATCGGAGAAAATGAAAAATGACACATAGGTAGCTAAATCAATGGGAGCCCTACAGTCTTCTTCAACAAGTGGCTCTTTGTTGCTCCTTCTACTGTGGGGGGTCCAAAGACCATATCCTCAGACAATACTGCTGCCTCGTACAAATTCTAACAAAACAAGGGGACCCAATAGGTAGTTGAGGACCTTGGGTAGTTGTTAATTTCAAACAAACAGTGGTCCTCAAAATAGTTTAAGGAGTAAAGGGAATAAATATAGTACAGAATCGAAACTATATTAAGAATGTCCAGCCGGACATCCAGTTTAATTCTTCAATGAAACACAACCAATAATCAACAGCAAAACATATGTGGGACACAGTCCTGTATCCGTTGGGAGAAAAAGACATATACAAAACAAACAAGACATTGCAGGCAAGGCAAAGGAGCTTAATTACAAAATCCAGTGTTTAAGCTTTTTCCATACAGACAATGCACTTTTTTACGTAATTGGTTAATGTGCACGCTGTTTAGATTGGGGTCGACGACGTTTCGATCCTATTACAGAGATACAAGGATCATCATCAGGACGCAAGAATGTACAAGCCTGGTATTGAAAGAAATTGCCTGTGGGAGAATGAGAGGGGAAATGGGAGTGTGAGGAGGGGGAAAAAAAGGAAAATTAGAACTAGGATGAGGCAGCGCGGAATTTCAGCCGTGATTGTGCTCAGTGCACATGCCACTTGTGACTGCATGCATTTTTAGAGTCTTTAGGAAGCTAACGGGTGAGCTGGTGAAGTAACAAGATGATATCTAATTTAAGAGGGAGGCAAGCATTAGATTAGCGCCGGAAGAAGAGTGCTACGAATGGTATGTGAAGCCGATGGGTGGCGGGGCGCAAAGTGTGTGACCACAATGAAGTAAGCATTGAGTAGTGACTACCGGTCTTGATAACGGGGTGTGGAGCAGCCAATTGGCCCGCTTACCGTAGAGAGTAAATCGGAATGCAGACGTGGTCAATTGGCAGAATAAAAAACTTGCGTCTTGTCGTGCAATAAGGGTCTGGTAGGCTGCTCGTAGGTGCGGGGGTAACCGCAACGATAGCTGGGGAAGGAAGGAAGGCACGTGAGGCAGAGAGCAAGTGAACGAGTGGCGCCGGGGCGGTAGGGGCGACCAGGGAGAGGTACCTGTTTAAGTACAGAAACGGGCAATGCGATTATCTTGCTCCGATCCAGGAACTGGTAATTAGGTCCGAAGGAAGGTACCAGACATCCAGAGTTAACAGGCAATTTCGATCAAATTGCAAAGATGAGTGATCCGTGAGTATGCACTGGAAGGGGGAAAGTGCAGGTAAGTGAAATGGTCAATGGTGGATAAGCCCGTAAGGGGCAAACAATCAGAGTGCTTACCGAGATCAAGTGGCGTCCTCAGTTAACGATGAACGAGTGACGAGGAGGGCCAGGGAAGCGTGCCGGTATACATGCAGCGTGAGCGTGTGGCGCACTAGAACGTGAAAACATGCCGCCATGATGGAAGAGGAGAGTAAAGATGGAAGAAAGATTTACCCGGAGGGGAGTCTTTGAAATATTAAAAACAGTACATCAATAGACGAAACATTTTACATGTAGGCAATCCAGAGTAAATTAATAGAGTGTGGGAATGAAAATACAAACAAAAATAAAAATAATTATAAAACCATTCAAAAAATGCAATTCCTTCACATCACTGCGTCGTATTGACACGACTACAAGCTGGGGGAAGCAAGGAGATGGAAGAGGCATAATTAGAGATTCAGCAAGGTGAAAACATCAAAATTGCGACGAGTATTAAGAAAGTTACATCAGTGAGGCAAACACATTTACGTTATTCAGGAGTCAAGAGGGGAGTAAGGATTTCTTGATAAGCGCCACAATATGACAAAAGGAAGGAACGTATGTCATATAGGGACAGAATATTTCATCACAATGAGAGAGTTATTATGAGGAGAGTCAATCTGAGTCAGACATAAGAAATTTCAATCACAGCAAGGTGTGGATTTTCTCAAGAGCTGTGAAACAAATTGTCATAGAGGGGAAAAAAGGAACGGAGCCATTAAAGTGAGGATTAAATGAGATTGGGCCAGTCCTCATTCCGATTCAAACCATCTTTGATGCTGTTCGTACGAATGATCATTCTAAGTTCTTCTTTATTTAGGATTTTGGCGATGTCCCCACCCCTTGGGGGTTGTTTGATGGTCTTGATAATTGTCCACTTGATGTCATCCTCAGTATGCCCCATTTCAGAAATATGTTCGACAAGAGGGGCATTGAGGGTTTTGCAGCGCACTCTACTCCTGTGCTGGCCAATGCGTAGTTTGACTTTTTGTGTAGTTTGGCCAATGTACACTTTGTTACAAGGACAGGAAATCAAATAAATGACATTGCTGGTGTTACAATTGGAAAACGAAGTCAAAGTGATAGAGACATTGTTAAATACAAAACTCTTTCCTTCTATAGTCATGCTGCATACATTACAATTACCACATTTAGCATGACCAATAAGGGGTGCAAGCCCCCAGTGTGCATCCAAGGTAGCCGTGGGACGCGTAGAGGGTAGGGTGGCCCTTACTAAATGATCCTTGATATTACGGCTCTTTCGGAAGGCAAACAAAGGTCGCTCTATGGAAAGATTACCCGCATTTAACACTGGCCAGTGTTGCAAGATAGATTTCCGGATTTGATTAGACGCGGGGGAGAAAGTAGTGACACAAACTATACGGTCGGTATTGGTTTTAGTTTTAGGGGATAGAAGAACTTCCCTAGGACAATACCATGCTCGTTTTTGAGCGTTACGTACAAGTCTCTTAGGATACCCTCGGTCTCTGAGTTTTTTGCTAAGGGTGGCAGCTTCAAGAAAAAAATCCTCTTTGGAGAAGCAGTTGCGTCTAATGCGCAAAAACTGGGAGTATGGTAGAGAGTCTCTTAAGGCTCTGGGGTGATGACTTTCATAACAGAGTAAAGTGTTTCTCTCAGTACTTTTCCTATAAAGTTTAGTGAGTAGTTCGCCATTGGAATGATATATGGTGAGGTCCAGAAATGGGATGTGTGATCTGTCATATGTGTTAGTAAAATTCAGGCCTGAGCAGTTATTGTTCAACCAATGGTTGAATTGACATAGTGTTGTTTCATTGTGATGCCAAATTAAAAAAATATCGTCTATGTAACGACGCCATAGGGTGATGCCAGAAAGGAATGGATTCGTGGGAGAGAGGATGGAAGTCCTCTCTAAGTGGTCCATATAAAGAATGGCCAGATTAGGCGCAAAAACTGCTCCCATCGATGTACCTTTCACTTGTTGGTAAAAATCATTCTCGAAGGAAAAGAAATTGCGGGTGAGACAAAGTTCTAATAACTGGATGATGAACAGTGTGGGGACACAGTGAGGGCGTGGTCTGGAGTCTAGAACCTGTTGAATTACAAGGAGTGCTGGGATTTGTGGAATGTTAGTGTAAGGAGTGATTCTACATCCATGGTGCATAGAAGATCATTGTCTGGGTCGAAAGGGTGGTGTTCAATGAGGTTAATCATAGACATGCTGTCTCTGATATAACACTGGGTGAGGGGTACGAAGTCCTTAATGAAATGGTCTATATATTGACCAAGGGGCTCAAGGATGGAGCCACAACCCGAAACTATCGGGCGTCCTGGTGGGTTACTCTGATTTTTGTGAACTTTTGGGAGAGTGTAAATGACTGGGGTTCGGGGAGCTTTTACATTAAGGAAGAGAAATTCCTTGTGACTGAGGAAGCCCTGCATTTTAGCTTCTGTAGTTAATTGCAGAATTACTGTCTGTAATTCTTTGGTGGGGTTTGTAAGAAGTCTACAATAGTGATCAGTATTGAATAACTGTCTAAGAATTTCTGCTGTATATGTATCCTTTTCTTGTAGCACAATACCCCCGCCTTTGTCCGCTGATTTGATGATTAGTGATTGGTTCAACTTCAAGGAAGAAATGGCATTTTTCTCGAGAAGGGTAATGTTGTAGGGTATAAAACGTTTTTTAGATTCCAAAGTAGTTGCTAGAAGGAGCCATAGCGCATGTACCAGTTCAATATCAATGATTAGGTGTGTGCTCCCTGTATTTTCTAATTCCCAAAAAGGACGGCTCCTGGAGACCTATTCTGGACCTCCGAGAACTAAACCACGACATACTTTCAGAACATTTCCACATGGTGACACTTCAAAAAGTGCTCCCACTTCTACAGCAGGGCGACTTTGTCTACTCTAGACTTAAAGGATGCATATTTCCACATTCCAATTCATCCCTGCCCATGCAAATATCTCAGATTTGTGATGGCGGGTCCACATTACCAGCTCAAAGTACTACTGTTTGGAGCCACCAAGAGTATTTACCTAATGCCTGGCAGAAGTCGCAGTCCCATCTAAGAAGACAGCACCTCCACGTCTTCCCATACCTGGACCACTGGCTCATCAAAGCCAGCACTTACCAAAAGTGTCTCCAACACACTCAAGCCACAATTCACTTACTACACCAAGTAGTCAAGTCAAAGTGGCTTTATTTCGATATAAAAATATCTTTAAAAGTATTACAGAAATAAAAACACAAGAGTTAATTAAAGTCTATAAAAACATGAACAATAAGTGGCTAAAAAAGGTCAAGTCACAAAGACCATAATTAAACAATTAGTAAAAGCCATTTTGTCCTAATAAGCCACGCCCAGCTTAAGTATTTGGCTAAACCACAAACATACAGTGGCCGAGTATCTGATCTCAAAATTCGCAGGGCCACGCTGCATTGTCGAGTACCCAACTCCCTGCACAGTGGCTTTAGCCACCTGGAGCGGGGCGCTATGTAGGCAGGGCATACAAACAGAAAATGGGGGATCGATTCTATCTTCAGTGGGCAAAAAGGACAATAAGGTATAGTTTGGGCTGGAGGTTTCCACCGGGCGGTCCATGATCTCACCGGCAACACACCAATTCTGAACTTAAAAAACAGAGCTCTATCCCTGGGAATTGTAATGAGGTCCAAGTAAAGTTCCCGAACTGCCACATCCTTTACAAGCAAAAAATCCCTGGAGGCATGGCACAGGCTAAGATCGGTATTTCTTTTACTTGTTGCCCAAGACCAGTATAAGTTCTTCAAGACTGATTTGGGAGGGACAGACCGAGAATGCCAAGCCTCCTCAAGACCAAGATCAGTCAGCAAGCTTTTAACGTCCCTTAACCACCTTATTTTTGCCCATCCAGACAAGCCAAAAATCTCCTTTAGCCCCTCGGCATAACTGGCCAGTTCCGGGACCCTCCATAGGCGAGCCCACAGCAAAAGAGGACGCAGCCTAGCCTGGTCCTGGATTGGACGACACCCATGTCCAACAAAAGGGGGAGAGTGGGAGTACTCTTAGGAAGGGACAACAAGTCCCTCAGAAAGTTATTCTCTGAGTACACCAACTGGCTCATATTCTGAGCGCCCCATAGCTCTGCTCCATAGAGTTCCGCACTAACAGCTCTAGCAGCATAAATGTCGAGCACCGGGGCCATAGGTTTCATAGAGGATGCCTTCTGCTCCTTCAGAAGAGCCCCCACCACCCTTTTGTGGCTTAGGGTCATTTTGTGGAGGTGACTGTCCCACTTCATGGTATCAAGGAGGCGTATGCCCAGGTAATCCAATTCCTTGACCCTTTCCAAAGGAGCCAAGTTAAGCACTGGGGGCCGTCCAAGTTTTTTGGGAGGGTTCAAAACAAGGAACTTGGTTTTGTCAGTATTGATCTTTAAACTTGTTAACTCGCAGAATTGATCAAAACCATCCAAGAGACTCTTCCTCCCTGCCAAGGATGGTGTATCCGCTGGGATTTTAAGGAGATGATCCACGACTCCATTTATATAAAGTGAAAAGAGGGTGGGAGCGAGAACGCACCCCTGACGCACACCTCTGCTAACTTTAATGCGAGCAGTCCTTTGTCCCTGGGTTCCCCACCTCACCTGCGCAAAGTTGTTCTCATGGAGTTTTATTATTAGACACAGTAGGTACGAGGGCATGCCTAGTTTTGCCAAGACCCGCCACAGGCGCTCCCGGGGTACTGGGTCAAAGGCAGTCCGCAGGTCAATAAATGCCAAATGCAGACTGCCTTTGCCTATCACTACCACCTTCCAGTAAATCATCAACAGTCGAAATGACTGTTCGATGGTCCCGGTACCAGCCCTGAAGCCTGCTTGGAAGTCAGACAGTATTTTATTCTCTTCTGCCCATTGGAGAACCCTACTCAAAATTACTTTCCCTGCCACTTTTTGGGACGAGTCTATCAAGCTTATGGGGCGATAGTTAGATGGGTCATCTCGAGACCCTTTCTTAAAGATCGGGACGACCTCTGCACCCATCCACGACTCTGGGAGTGGAGCTCCTTGCCTAGATGCATTAAGCAAGGAAGCAATAGCTTTCCGACAGGGGGCGGAGTACCAGCCAGGATTCCCCTTTGGGCGCGGCACCCTCTGATCGCCATCCGCTCGCATGGGGATGGCAAAAAGATCCCCTCTTGATCTAGTGGTACTACTAAATAGGGAGGAAACCTCAACAGCATTCAGTGTAGAGGCTGATAGCCTTGGTATGATGTTTGACATGATTACCCTTATGCCCGTGACCTTCTCCTCATCGAGGACAAACTTGTCCCATTTTAACCGCCTCCCGCAATTCGAACGGCAGACTTCTCCAGTCAACCTTATGACAGGAGAGGTTACACGGCTGATGTTCTTGCACCATAAGGGGGTTAGGCTCAAGGAAAGCGGGTTGTGGTCGCTATCCGTAGAAGCCACAATTCACTTACTACACCAAGTAGGGTTTACAGTGAATGCGTTGAAGTCTCATCTGCAGCCTTCCAACACACAGACTTACTTAAGTAGGAGCCGCCATCGACGCTCACAGAACTTTACCCTCTCCCACTGCAGCCAGAATTCACAGTATTCATTCTCTTCTCACTCAGTTCCAGGCAACCAATCATTCCCAGCAAGAGGCTTCATGCAACTGCTAGGATTGGTGGCGTCTTGCATCGTGATCGTGCCCCATGCAAGACTTCACATGTGTCCCCTTCAAGAATGCTTATCAAATCATTGGAACCAGTCGCACGCTCAATTGATCGATCTAGTGTTGGTAAATCCACGCACCCATCGCTCTCTGCAGTGGTGGATCCCACAAAATGTATCCAAAGGGCGGCCCTTCATCGACCCTGTTCCACAGACAGTGCCAACAGCAGACGCATCGCTCCCTGGTTGGGGTGCTCTCTTACACGATCACACAATCCAAGGGTTGTGGAGTCTAAAGCACAAAAGTCTCCATGTAAATTACCTAGAACTACTAGCAGTGTTTCTAGCACTCGGAGCCTTTCAAATTCACCTCATAGGCAAAGCTGTCCTAGTCCGCACAGACAACATGACAGCTATGTACTATATACAAAAATACGGGGGGGGGGGAGAGACACACTCTCTCCAACTGTCACGCCTAGCACAAGCCATTTGGAAATGAGCTATACACCGCAAGATTTATCTCCTGGCAGAGCACCTTCCGGGAGTTGCAGACCTTCTTAGCAGACAGAGGCAGCAAATTCATGAGTGGGAACTTCATCCCCAAGTTCTCCTCCCCTACTTTCAGGAATGTGGATATCCTCACATAGACCTGTTTGCCACAGCACAAAATGCAAAATGCCCAAGCCACGCCTCCAGGTTCCCACACCCGCTCTCCAAAGGCAATGCCCTATGGATGAACTGGTTAGGGATCTTTGCCTACGCTTTTCCACCTCTCCCACTCATTCCGCTGGTAGTTCGGAAGCTCATACAAACCTCCCTCAAACTGATTCCCATAGCTCCCATATGGGCACGTCAACCCTGGTTCACCACCCAGCTGGAGCTGTCAGTAGTTCCACACCAAAAGCTGCATCTCGCCTCGTCTCCTCCCTCAGAGCCATGGAGAAATTAGGCATCCAAATCCCAAAGAACTGAACCTGGTGAGCTGGCTCCTGAGATCATAGAGTTTGGTTATTTACAATTACCATCAGACTGTGTGAACATCCTGAAAGAGGCTAGAAAGCCGACTACTAGCACATGTTATGCAGCACAATGGAAACAGTTTGTTATCTATTGTAACAATAGCAATGTCAATCCTCTTGATGCTTCTGTGCTGAACATCATCTGTTACATTTACAGCAATCTGGACGAGCCTGCACATCCATTCGATTGCATCTGGCAGCAGTAGCTGCAAACTTACAAAACAGACATCACTTCTCTCTATTCAGAGTCCCAGTGATGAAAGCCTTCATGGGAGGATTAAAGAGAGTGATACCACCAAGAGCCCCACCTGCACCAGTGTGGAACTTAAACATAGTCCTTACAAGGCTAATGGATCCACAATATGAACCAATGCACAGGTGTCAATTACAATTCCTCTCATGAAAGGTTGCTTTTCTCATCACAATAACTTCACTAAGGAGAGTGGTGAACTCCAGGCACTAACTATACAAGAGCCTTTCTTTCAGCTTTACAACGACAGAGTGGTGGTTCGCACCAATCCAAGTAGGTTCTGCTTTTCATATCAATCAATCAGTTGAGTTACCTGTGTTCTTTCCTCAACCTGATTCAGTAGCAGAACGAGCTCTACACACTCTTGATGTTAGAAGAGCTCTACTATATTATGTGGAAAGAACAAAAGAATTTCACAAAACAAAGCAGCTTTTTGTTGCTTTTTTTGCTACCACACAAAGGCAATCCCATATGTAAATCAGGCATTGCAAGATGGATCTTGAAATGTATCCAGACCTGTTATGTGAAAGCAAAAAGAACTTTGCTAATACCCCTCTAGAGCGCATTCCACTCGCAAGATAGGGGCTACTATGGCCCTCTTGGGGAATATTCCATTAGCTGACATCTCTAAGGCAGAAACATGGTCTACACCACACACTTTACCAAACACTATTGTGTAGATGTGTTAGCAAGACAACAAGCTAATGTAGGCCAGACTGTACTTAAAACACTGTTTCAAACCACTACAGGATAGCCACCTCTTTGGGACTAGACTGCTGTATAGTCTTTGCAAAGCATGTGATCTACAGCTCACATGCCTTGAACGGATAATGTTACTTAACCAGTAAGCATCTGTTCTTGGCATGTAGAGCTGTAGATTCACATGCTCCCACCCGCCTCCCCGGGTACTTGTAGTTGTTGCAGTTCTCACTTTACATACATACCCATGGACATCTCTATTCTTCCTCTGCGGGAAAACAATCTAACAATGGAGTCGATACTCATGCGCACTATCACCCAAAGGAGGAGGCACCTACTTTGTGACTGGAAAGACTTCTTCAAAGAAAAACAACTTGCATACATCCGGACCCAACACTAGATGGCAGGAGTATGAAAAGAGAAGGATAACAAGAGAGGGAGGGGGAGAATGATACTTCTTGATCAGTTATAAAAAGTCAGAAATGTGTGTTGGGGTGCTAGACCAAATTTTATACTAGGGTGAATTCTGTTTCTGAGGGGTTCAGTTGAAGGTATCCGGCAAACACCCCAGGTTTCACTGTGTCAGCATGGTTTCCGCTTTACGGTATCTTTGCTAGACATACTGATGTCCAAAGACCTCCCATTTTGTAGCATGACGTCGGTTGCCTCCGTGTACAAGTCAAACTTCATTGGTTACGTTTGGCTTTTCCTCTCAATCCTTGTCCATTGTGGTCGAGCTGAGGGGTAGTGAGGCCTGTCCCATCAATTCTTTCTTTGTGCTGCGGTTGACGGTAATGATTGTGGACTGTCCTCTCCAATCCCAACCATTGTCATAGCGTCGGCACGTGGACTGTCTTCTGTCCTATCCAATGTAATTTAATTAACAATAATGTGGACTGTCCCGTCAATCCCTCCATTGCGATAGTTGGCAGTAGAGCTTCCCTTTGGTTATACTGTGTTGCTGATGGCTGAAAGGGTTAGGAAAAGTCAGCTGGCTGGATTTGTAGTCGCAGAATAATACCTCTCCTACTTCCTGGATTGTGCTAATTTTTGTGCGAGTGTGTCATCTGAAGCCTAATAGGTCATTCTAAAAGAAGGTGTGTTTTTTCTGGATGAACTGGATGTTGAAGAACAACTTTATGTAATTTTAAGTTTTCTATGGTAGGTCCTTGAAGGCATTATGCATTGTTTAGCAGGCGTGAGGTCGAGTAAAGTTAAAGCTCACAGAAGCTGACTTTGAGAGTGTCCCAGTCTTATTTGATTCCATATGCTAGAAATTGGAAGGTTTTTAAAAACCTCTTTGCTGGTGGATTTATTAGGGCTGTGATGTTGGTGAGTCTGTTAGAACCTAGGAGCTTGTCTCCTACCGTATACGTGTTTTAGCAATTACAATGTGATTTACTTGCCTTGCATGCAAGTCCCTGGCGTAATGCCTTTGTGACGCCCTGCTGCTGAGATGGTAGTTTCAGACCCAGCTGGCATAGTTTCCTCCTGCGGGGACATGTCACAAGGGACCAGAGTAGAGACCCACTGTGGTTTAATGTTGCTTTGAGGTACAAACCATGTGTACCTCTTTTCATCAAAGGAGTTCAGAGTCTCCTTTATGTATAGCAACTGTGCTAATAAGCACACATGTATTACAACAGTGCAAGGTTATATGAGAAGTAAATGGGTATGAGAAAACATGGGTTACTGCCTTACAGGTGGCATGTTAAAGGTACTTTATGCAGGGAAGCGATACTACGCATAGTCCAATTTATTTTGATTTACCGCCCAGTTTTAATCTCTTGTATACTGGTTTGGGTTGAATGCATTTTTTTTTTTAAAGTGCATGAACAAATGCCATGCCATAAACCACTGATGGAGAAGTGCTGAGCGTAATATGACCATTGTTGAAAGAGGGGAGGGCATTATGACCAACTCAGGGCTTCGCCTCTTGTGACTCGCAACACTCGAAATGGGAATAAATAATATATTACATTATGTAAAGCTGTCCCAGTCACTGCAGCCTCTCTGATGCTCTTTGGCTCTGCGCCAACTGCTGTATTGTTTGCTTAAAAGCAGCTTCTGTGTCCAGTGGTAATCCCAGTTACCCCGTTTAGTCATTGTTTTTTAAAGTATAGACTTTTTTTCACTCACCTTAACCTTTAATAATGTGTGTGTTTTGTACTTAATATCTTAATGTTATAATTTATCTTTATTGATATATCAAATCATTTTACATTTCCAACAGTAAGCACAAAATTCAAAGTATCTCAGATGTTCATATAATCTTCAAGTCAACTTTACATTAAAACAAAGGAAAGGTCATCACATTGTCATCTAGTGGATTTTGATTAGCACAAAGCGTCCATTCCTGTTTTGTATTGACATGAATTTTTGTTATAAATCCATCCCAGAAGAATTACAATTTACACTGTTCTAGTTTAGTGTACATTTGAGGCGTGTGCCATCTTGGGCTGGAATGCGATTGAGTGGGCAATAAAGGATGGGAAGTAGTTAAAAAGGAGCACTTGTTTCATTGACTACATTTGTTTAGTTCTTTTATGAAACAAGAATTAAGTAAACATACTTTTCCTCTCATTAAAGATGTCAGCGTCTTCACACAGACTCTTAAGGTGAAATCACTTTAGGTGCCTAGAAAACTTGCATATATGATCAAGCCCGGCTTTTGATCATGTCTGTGAGCTCCCATGTGTGGACAGGAGTTTTGTATTTTCGTTTCTGCAGTTGAAGTCAGTTATTCGTGACAGATCTCACAATGTCGTTTTAATCTTTTGAAAACTGCTCGCTTGCCCAGTGGCAAGTTTGTTGTGTTAATTATACGTCCTTTGAGGACGCGTGTATTCTGTCACAAGTAGAATGTTAGTTCAGAAAGTAGCTTCTGGATGTTGGCACCATGCTCACTTTTAGCTTTCTTTTCAAAATCTGATTGAATGTTTAGAATCTACACAGGATCACTTTTAAACAAATAGCATTTTATATTGATTAGCAAATGTAGGCCCTAATGTATCAACGTGTCAACCTATAAGACACAGAATGGGTAAAAACTCTTTAAAAGGTTGGTTTCTTAGTTCCCCAGCTGTGGCTTCTAAGTTCCCCAGTTGTATTATCTCGTGTCCAGGACCTTTGTTTAAGGTTTTCAGGGACTGCAATGTGGAGTTTCTATAAACATACAGTATATTGTGAGGTGAAAGCTGTATAGGAAGTTCTATATTCGGAATTTCAGGGTCTCATTGAATTCCTTTTGAGTAGAATTTCAGTCTAATGTAAGCCTCTAATCTTGAACTTTGTCTTTACTGCCATCTCTAAGGTTTGTCTTCACAGTGTGTCTCAGTAATGTACTTATGCCTCATTGTGGTTCCAAGCATTGCTAAAGGAAAGTTTCAGTTCTATTGAGGACACGGAGGTGAGGATTATGCTCTACTTTCTTTTAGTTCCATGCTCCAGCATTTCAAAGTATATCAATAAACTACCTTTCCCATAACCCACTGGGAAAGGGAAACAAAACTTCAGCCAATGAACAGTGTCTCTTGTCCTCTTATTGAACGACTCCCCCTGCAACTTCCTCTTTGTTTCATGTGACGGAAGAAGACTCCAACTGATTGCTCATTATCCTTTGTGGACCCCAAACCTAAAATATATGAAAGTGTATTGAAACCAGCATTCAGATGAAAAATGCACCTTGTCAATACAGTAGACGGAAAATCCACATGAACTTTCAATCATCAGTACAGTTCAAAATGCACAAACCATTGACATCTTATTCATATTCTAGACCATTTTATTCTTATGCCTTACAACGAGGATAATTAGTAACAGCTTGCCTATATGGTGATGTAATCTCCAAGAAGGGTGGGCAGCATCCACAGAAACCTTGGGTGGGAATAATCGTCGCCGCCGTGTCCTTAATAGAAGTGAAACTTTCCTTTACGAATGCTTAGAAGATTTTCATTCTATGGCAGGACTGGAGGTGAGGGTTATGCTCGTTCAAAGCTTTTCCACTACCAGGGACGCAGTTTCCATTGCAGGTTTAAAGTAGAACCTCTAAACGTGGAGTCAGATGACCTGGCTGCCGCGTTAAGGATATCCACCAGTCTTGGCACCCAAGGAAGAGGCCTTTGAAGTCATGGCACTTCTCACCGAGTGAGCGCCGAAATTGGACACATTAATGCCCGCTTCCTGCATGACCCAACAAACCCACCTACCAATTGTGGGAGAGGACACAGTTTTGAAAGGTTTCTTTCGGGATATTAACAATTTTCTCTCGCCACGAGGCCGGAACCCCTCTATCATGTGCTCATATGCCTTCAAACATCGCACCGCACACAACTTCGGTGATTTATCAAATGCTGAATAAGAAATCATCTTGAATTGGACTTTGTTCTGTGTGAGATATTGAATGTAACTCCATCCGCGAAATAAATTCTGCTGGTGATGTCCAGAGCTCTTACGTTCGATACCCTACGACAAGATACCAAGCATAGTTGCTTCGCTAGTTTCACATAGTTCTTTGTGAGATAGAAACTTTTTTCTTTGCCAGGACTTGAAAAGATTGAGGACTTGATGCCCGTCCCACGAAGCTGAATACCTAGGTTCTGGAGGTAGAGACAAACTGACACTCCTAATCAACTTGCATACCCACGGGTGTTCGTATACATGGTAACGCTGAATCGGGTGTGTCCCTCTGAAATGGCTCCCTGAATGTATTCACTGTCCTATAAGCTAAGTCCTAGGACACCAGAGAGGCCAAAAATTAATTACTTGGACAACGTCGGAAACTGAGGGATTGCAACCTGTCTGTACACACCAACAGACCCATCTCGTCCATGCTGACATATAATACTTGGTAGTACCATTCGTCCTTTTGAAGGCCAGAAGCTTTTCAGCTTCCTTCGAAAGTCCTGAGACTCTCCATTGTTCCCTGTAATCCACCATGCCATAAGAGGCCTCTGAGAACTAGCAGTAGAGGCTTCGCTAGAGGATCGCTGAGAAGATCTGGAGCGTGGGGTAGAAGGATTGGAGAATCCCAAGAAACTTTCAGGAGACCTGGAAACCTCACTTGTGAGCCCCAAAATCTCATTATGAGAACCCCTCTCGTCTGTTGCCTCCGAACTTAGGTTGACAGGCACATTTTCATCGCGAAAGGAGGGAAAGCGTAGCCTTGTTTCCCTGACAAGTCCTGAAGGAAGGCTTCCAATGCTGTTGCCAAGGGAACTGGTTTCCAACTGAAGTATCGGTCCACCTGGTGGTCTAGGCAAGATGTAAAGAGATTCACCGTGAATTGGTCCCAACGGGTGTTGAGAAGACTCCAGTTGCCACAAGCTCATGTCAGACTTTTGTCCAGAACTCCTTGGCCAAGTTTGCCAAAATTTTGGCCCGTGGATTTATATATCTGACTGCAGAGACGCTGTCCATTTTTAGTAGGACACAACAGTTCACTCTCTCCTTTGTCCAACATTGGACTGCAAAGGACCCTGCCATTAGTTCCAGGCAGTTGATATGGAGTTGTTGCTCTTCTGCTGACCATTTTCCTCCGGTGAAGTAGGCCCCACATCGCGCTCACCAGCCGCACTTGCTGGTGCCAGATTCTATTATGATATCCGGACCGGGCCTGAAAATGGCTCTGCCATTTCATGCGTCAGTGTGCCAGCCACCAACTCATTTCTTTCCAGACCTCCTCCGTCAGCAGAACTTGCTTGCAGTATTGAAGACCCATGCGGATGTGGAAGGTCCAGAGTCTCTGAAGGGTCCTGTGCGTAGCGGGCCTGGGAAGATTGCCTATATGGAGGACGATAAAAGAACTACCATGTGGACTACCTAGCGTAACAAGGTTGTTGGTTTGGACAAAGTGCATCTCCGTTCCATTCGGATCCTTGCAATCTCATGAGGGAAGACTGGGAGGTTTCTCTATGGAATTGTGTACAAATCCCAGAAATGTTTTCTGTCTGTATGGGGTCAGTAGGGACTTCCTTATGTTTATGATAAACCCCAATCCCTCCAATTGTTTGGTTAGTCTGACCAGACATTCATTGAGCAGAAGATTTGTGGGCGAAAAGAAATTGCATTGCTGGCTTGAGAACCTTGATGAAACACCAAGGGGTTGAAGAGAGTCCGAAAGGAAGGGTTGTGAGTTAGTACACTTGGTTTTGCCACAGGAACTGCAGGAATCCGCAACAAGGCAGGAAAATGGGGATTGTGAAGTGCGCTTCTTTGAGATCAAGACGATCCATTCAGTCCTGTGGCTAGAGCAAATCTGGCAACAGATGGATGCCTTCCATCGTGAAGTGGCTGTAAACCAACCACCTATTGATCTCGCGGAGGTTGATCACAGGTCGGGTAGAATATTGCTGAGGAAGCCCTTTGGGTGTTGGATGGACTGGGCCATAGCTTGGTTGTGCAGCAGGTCCATCGCCTCCTGATCAATGAAGAGGCATTGGACATCGGAAAAGATCAAGGGGCATGGCCGGAACTGCTGCACCGGGGAACAATAAAACTCAACATGGAACCCTTGTACTGACTAAAGGACCCATACATCTAAGGTTAACTTCTCCCAGTTGAGAAGGAAATGTGCCAATCGACCCCCAGCTCTAGTTGGAAAGAAAGGCCAACACTCATCTGATTGAGTTCTCTTATAAACCCCAATATATCCCAGTATAGGCCTAAGTAGTTACACAACCTTTTACCTAAATGCGTCCTACCATTGTTCTACATAACGGGTTTAATGCTGACCTTTTACCTAGTTGGGTGCTGCATAAATGTCGTGTGGTTTTCACCGAAAACTAGCCTCATTTATTATGCATGACCATTCTCAGTATCACAGCAGGAGTATCATCTTCTGCATAATAACTCTGTATAAAGGTCATCACTATCGTCATCCTTGGCTGACATGCCCACAGTACCTTGACACATCTAGGTAGAACCCCTGAGGGTACCTTTAGGGTATAAAAGCACCACCTCTTCGCTTGGCAAATCGGAGGAGAAAGACTTCCATGCTGACACGAGACGTTGAGGTCCCTGCACGAAGACACTCCAGCAAGCAGTGGTCTGACATCCCTTGTGGGGTGTCCAACTTGAGACCAAGACGGGGTCCTTCGTTCTCTCACATCAGGTAACTGGTTTGGCTCTATCCTGGGGGGATTCTTGGCTATACACCTACATGTATGCTAGGTACACTTAGTTACATCGTAGGAGTACACATTATTACTGTCATGTATCTATATGTCTGCATATACATTGTTTTAACACTATGGTAGAATTCTACCTTTTAATTACTCTGTTGGTGCTCATAACCATATACATTTGTTTCTGTCTTATGGTTGTTGCAGCAAACGTATTTTTTTACTAGAATGATGCTGGTTCAATAAATGCTTATTGAAAATGTCCCCACTGTTTATTCTGTGTATCTCCCTGAAGCAAAGTGAGCACGAGTGACTGAGCGAAAAGTACTGCACTGTTTTCCCCGATCCCTGAGGGGTCAGGGTTGTCATGTTCGATAGTTGCCAGAAACTATTCACTCCTTGGTAAGAGGGGGCTCAAAGTGGCACTGCGAGCTCGCTGGTCTACAGCCGAACCTATCCAGTGAGGGTGTCTGTAATCAGTCTGGACACCAATTCCTTAGTTTATATTGTCTAAACGAGCTGATCCTATATAGATTTGTAGGAACTACATAACATGATGCAGCCAGTGTTGGTTTGGTTCTTATTTAACGGTCAAATCTGAGTAGTTCTGTCATGCTTTCTCAGAGACCCCTACTCACATTTAGGTGTACCCTAATGTATTGGCTGTAGGTTTATTCAAGTTTGAAGGATTATAGTTCCCTACAATGTGCATAACCTTTATATAACTCTTATCTCTTCTATAAACTTCCACCCATAATGTCTCAGACAGCAAACACTGCAGCAGATGGCAATGCTGGTACTAGTAGGGAGGAAGATAAGCAGGAACATGCTATAAACATTTCAGAAAATGTTAGAAATGCACTTGCTGCAAAATTAGACATTTCTTGTCTCCGCATTAGCAGGAATCGTAACGTTCGTGATTGAGGCACACATGTCATTCAGGACAGTGGTATTCTACTCTTGGGTCAAATTCCCACCTGCAGACGCACGCACAAATACATTTCATTCTTATACTCCAAATGAAGTACCAGAAGAGTACTGTCCATACAAGGACATAGAAGTTCCGTTCACGTACTAAGAGCATGTAAATTGGTTTAAAGGAACCCTCCCACACACTACAGAAAAAGTGAGACTCGGTCCGCTCAGCAGAGATGGAGCGACTTGGCCGGTCTTATCTGCTTACACATCGCATCCAGAAATTGACACACTACCGATAACAGACTTACATCCACTTCACAAAGAAATAATAAAACTTTACAGAAATCTGACACAGTTTGGTATGGGAGCACTCACACTTCAACCCACGAGGGTTACTCCAGCAGGTCAACTACAAGGGACCGCAACTAAAATCACCCTACAAACACTAAACGCCATAATGGGAACAATGCCCACTAAACTTGAGCAAATGCCATTCTTGCTAGCACAGAAAATAGCACCGTTAGAGGCAGTGTTGCCACACAAACCCACAAGAAAAACACAGAATGCTGAAAATTTGCTCTGCCAATGGGGATAGCTCCCCCGATAGAGGATTGTACCACTTGGGGTACAGTTTTCGCTGCCATCTATACCAGAACCCATGGCACCCCTTCAATACCAGTGATCCCAGAACTATTAAGACAAATACAGAATGAATATGGAGCAGAACCTGCCCTGAACTTACAAATTAAATTAATAGGCAATTTTTCCCAGGTATCTACAATTATGTTAGTGAACATAAAAGGAAGGCAGCAGGGTGGCTATACGCCAACGCCTGAGGGAGTACACTATTGCACAACAGGAGCGAAAATTACCTAAAATTATCAAAGATACATACGCGTAATTGGGTGGAGATAATTTTGGAGCTAGACCTATAAAACCACAAGTAATGGGTAATCCTGAAAAGATAACGCCAAACAAGCACAGGATTCTTCTAAAAAGAAATGGAATAATAAACAACAAAAAATAAGCAGAATAAATCACAATTACGGGGTGGGTCTCCCCAACAGGAGCCCTCGGACAGGAGGTATAACCTTGGAACCGTGATAGCATTAAAAAACCTGACCGGTATCAGGATACTGATGCACGTTCCTCTTGTTCCTTTCAGGGTCCATCAAAAAACTCGGAGAAAGAAGGACGGCCAGAACACAGATCAGTAGAACGAGCAGAGTCATGAGATACACAAAGCACTTCAAACTATTATATCAAAAAAGAAGATAAACCAAAATTAAAACCACAAGTTAAAAAGAAGAAAGTAGCTGTCCTTTAAATAAAAAATGCCCAATCTGCTGAGGACTCAACTTCTGAACAGAGAATGGGCTCTGATGATGCTAGACAGCGCAGCAAAAGTAACAATAGCTCGCCAGACCTGATAGAATTTCTGGTGACTGCGACGTTGAATGAACATATCACGGTGGAGACATCTGATACCAGGGTAAGTGTCCCACACCAGTTATATGAAATAACACTCCACATGGAGGGGGACATACCCAGGAAAGTGAAGGGTCTCTTTTGAGAGAACCTGACTTTTGGATACGATATCCTGTTGGTTGAAAAAGATTGGCCTTCTGAGTTTGTTATGGACTGCCCAAAGGAATAAACTGTAATTTTACGAACTTTTTCCGACCTTGTTTCAGAATGCTTATAACAATCATACGCGCAGGAGTGGGCGGTAGCACTAGCTCCTGCATTATACCGCATTCATGTAGGTTGGGATGCTGAGTCACCTCGCCATGTTATCCCAGTAGAAACTACTCCAACTCCACAGAGGCAGTACCCAATAAAACATGATGCGAAAAACAAGTCAGGAAGATCTTAGATCAACTTGAATACCAGGGTGTAATAGAGATTTGCACCTCTTCAATGAATAATCCTTTGTTTCCCGTAATGAAACCAGACAATTCATACCGTCTAGTTTTAGACTACAGGCATTTGAACGCTTGCACGAAAACATTTGCATTACAGAATTCACACAGTGCCACATTAATGAATAACATTGTGCGGAAGAAATACAAAACCACACTAGACATCTCAAATGTATTCTTCTGCCAGAATATAGCGCCTGAGAGCAGATATTTGACTGCATATTCAGTCCTCGGCTCTTGATGTCAATTCTGTAGATTGCCCCAAGGGTATAAGAATAGCCCTGGGCTGTTCTCAGCGAGAGTAACAGAGTTGCTTCAAAATTTTGATTAGGAGGCATTGTCCTATGTAGATGAGACCTATCTAACGGACGATGAATTATTGGATCATTTGACTAGGGTGAACAACATAATTTTGGAGTTCGCCTCGGAGGGCTACAATTTTTTTTTTTTTTTTTAAATCAAAAATTGCCCACCTCAATGTCCTATTTTTAGGACATGAGCTCTCAAGTGAAGGGAAAAGCCTAGCAGCATTTTTTTTTTTTTTTTTTAGAAAAATGCACTCCTCCAACCTCAAAAGACTCTGAAAAATGTACAATCCATTTTAGGATTCCTACATTTTGGCAGAACATACACTTTAGGTTACACAGAGAAAGTAAAACCTTTCTACGACTTACACATGATTTCTCAGTTCGACATTCGACACAGGAACATACAGAAAATCTTCATTCCCTACAAGCTAACATGATAGCTTCCAAAGACTTACACACACACCTGTATAAACTATGAATTTGGTGATCAGTGTAATAGTGGATCAATCCGGGTACACTTACCTCACCTTCAATGAAGGAGAAACTGTACCCATAGCATACAAATCACAAACACTGAACTGCGTTTTGAATCCTCTGAAATTTTTTTGACAACAGTACAAACTGCTGTAGTGAGAGAGAGAGAGAGAGCACTGGCTCAGGGGAAATGAATAATTATTGTGACTCCAGTACCAACCTTAGAGGCTGTTACTAAAGCAAGCTTTCCAAACGCTAAATCATTGCATCCACGATGGAAACAATGAGCTAATTCTCTCACTGCAACAAATGTAGACTACAAGTTTGAGTCTACATTTAAAACACAAGCATTTCTGCAGTACGAACAAGAATATCCTCTTCCAAATGAATTAATGCCTTTAGATCAGTATGAATATACATTTACACTGACGGATCTGCCTAGCCTGCCGTAGGAAGTAGAGAGCAATACAGCGCAGCATGTGTGATTTTAAAGGGACGTATGGTGAACGGTAAGTTCCGTCCTAGCAATACACAGACACAGTCTCTAGGAGATTGCACCACACAGCTGGCAGAACTAAAAGCCCTGATACTGGCACAAAAAAATACGGATAGATAATTCCCCACACTTATTGTGTGTGATTCATTTTATTGTGGCCAGTCTTGTAATTAATATGTTCACTATTGGGGTCAGAATGGGTTTAGAGATTCAAAGGGTTTCACAATAAAGCACAAGTTGCTTTGGGAACAAGTGGCAGAACTAAAAAAAGGCTTGCCCCAGGCTCACATTATTCATACGCTGAGTCCTCAACGTGTTGGCGTGTACGTTGAATGGAATTTATTGGCTGATGAAGCCGCCAAGGCGACAGTGCGCACAGCTGCCATTGCTGCAAGCACTCGTTCTAGCACGAAGATAGACGGGCAGATAATGGTAGCTGTCATCGCATCGCGAAGAACAGCTCAGCCTCACCTACAAGTTAGATGCACAAAATATACTGTATGCTCAAATTCTAAGAGTGGGCAATAGAGTAATACCAAATATGGATCGCAGATATGGTTTCATACCAGCTGCACATGAGGGTCTGGGCTCAGCCGAAACAGGTATTACTGCGACTGTTTCACTACTGAAACAACTTTATTGGTGGCCAGGTCTTACCAAACAGACCATGGGCTTTATCCTTAAGTGCAACATCCATCAGCAGATAAAGGGTTCTACTATAGCACGTCCACCACAAACACCACTATTTTTTTAATATTTATTAGTCAGTTAAAACCATAAATATAGCACAATACACAATACCAAACAATAAAAAGAAAACATACAAAAAACATTATAGGACTACTTCAGCCATAATACCTCATGTTTTTGGGCCTTAACATTTTCCTTTAGCTCTTCCTTTCAACTAAATAACAGTGCCCAATATTAAAAATAAAAAGTCTCGCAATGACTTGATCATGCCCCAACAAATTTATAGTACTGTTGATTAACTTTCTCCTAAAACACCACTATGGGTGTAAAAGTGCTTAAGTGCAGATTTGAGCAGCAGTAGTGGGTGCTATACTAAGTAAACAATGGTTTCCGGTCAAATATAGTACCCAAGTACGAGACTGCGCTTTAATTAAGACCGATGTGCAAGACAAATGTGCCAAGTTAAGTAAAGTTATTGTCTTAACAAAATGAGGTAGGGAACAGCCATTATAGAGGACCTTAGCAACAACAAATTTATAACACTGCGGTTTATCGTTCTCACAAAAACACAACTATAGGTGTTAAAGGGCTTGAGTGCAAATTAAAACAGCGAAAATAAGTACTAAGCTTAGTGGATGATGGCTTTCAGTCAAATATGGCACCTATATGCAAAACTGTGCTTCGATACTGAACCAATATGCAAGACAAAGGTGCCGAGTTGAGTAAATTACATTATCATGATGGGATAGGGACTAAAGAAAACCTTAGCAGCCCGACCTTACTGTCTACCAGCTCGTATACCTTTGCCTAAAAGAAAAATACCAGAATTAACACAGCCTAAAATCAAGTGCCGGGACCCTCTCCCTCCAAGATCACTCATTACATTATATTAATCTATTACAAGATTTTTAAAAACAGCCAAAAACTGCACCACTATTGATATCAAACAGACCTTTCGCATGTGTCTATTTGGACCACTGCGGCCCCTTACAATCTGATGGGGCTTACAAGTACATCTTGGTGGCAGTGGATTCATGCTCTAGATTCCTGTGTGTTTGGCCTCAGCGCTCGACTAATGCCCGAACTGTTCTAAAGGATTTTCGAGTCTTCATAGAGACATATGCAATTGGGACATTACATTCTGACCATGGCCCCTCGTTCAGCTCTCGGGCTTACAAGTAAGCCATGGGAAGTTTGGGTGTTGCATTGCGATACTCTTCTCCGGACCATCCCTAGGGAAATTCGAATGTGGAGAGGAAAAACTGGGACTTAAAGTAATCATTAATAGTGAGGGTATTGGGCTCGGTGGCAGTTGGTACAGTCACCTATATGGGTTCCAGAGGGCACTTAATAACATGCCAAGAAGTTCCCTTGGAGGCCGTACTCCATATGAGGTCCTGTTTGGGACAAGAATGTGGGTACCCGACCTAGATTGTGGCAGCACAGTGGCGAATGAAAAAGCATTCAACATCAATGATTGTTTGGCTGTTTTACAGGAACTCTATGAATTCCGGGCACTACATGGCAATGTCCAAGTAAAATGCACCACCACTGGGGAAGTGAAAGCAGCCTCAGCAAGACCTGCTTGGGTCCCAAAAATAGGGGACCTGGTCAGGAAAAAGATTGTGGACAAGAAAGAATTTGGGCCATCTTACAGAGTGCCTATACCTGTCCTGGCTGTTGAAGGAACAGTACTTCTTCCGCCTCTTGTCGGCAAAAAAGAAAAGAGATTTGTCTCCATTGATCTGATCAAATAACACTATATGGCCGATACTGAACAGCAGTCTGCGTGGGCTCCTGGGTAGCCGCCGATCTCCTCTCGCTACCATAGATGAGGGTTCAGTCAGAAAGATTTAATAACATTTGAAGATTCTACTGAATGAAGTAACGGAGTTGCCAACGACAGAATGGAACTCGTGCCTAATGAAATTGAACAACGAAGAAATTATAAATGAAACACCATTCTCAATTCAGCCTAATAACATCTATGTGAATATGTCTCACGAGTTATCTGCCAGTTCAACAAAACCTGCTGAGCTACCAAAGATAGATCGTACTGCGTCTGGCTACCTCATCGATTTTGATACCTTTTCTCTGGATCCGAGTGAACCTGAGTCGCCGCCAGCTTCTGTTTCCCTCAGAGAAAATATATAAAATCTATCTTAGGCTGAAAATGACTTACTTTGTTTCTCCCTGGCTACAGCTCTAGATTACAATTGGTCTACTATTCCTAGTCTTTTGGATAGGTATAGTGACTGTCTTTTTCCTGCTCCTGAATGGACATTATCTCCCAGAACACTACACAGTCCAACATGAGAACTTGGTCCTGAAACCACATACGTCATCTCCTTGCGAACGAAGAGACGTCCTTTGTAAACATTACAGCAGTTTCAATTCCTGAGGGAATAGTATGGGATAGGGTTTCATATGATGTATTTTGTCCCACTGAACTTTTAAAAATACCACATGTATTTAAATTTCTCTGAATGACATCATCACCTCCAGTATATTCTCTAATGATGGTATTATGAAACTGTGAATAGTATGCTGTCTGATTTAGAACAATCTGCTGCATGCTCTAAAAATGATTTGTATGAGGATACATCTGATTTTGATACCATGTATTGTTACCAACATTATGATAATCATTTCTTGCAAAAAACGAGTATCCCATGTAATGTTTTTAGTTACTGTCAATGGGAACATTGCCCAACACCACCGAAAGGTAGTTCACAAACGTTTGCACAAAAATGTGCTTATTTTTCTGGGTTTAACACTTCAGACCCGACCTCATATTATTATAAGGTTGCACCTATGCCAGCAAAGAAAAATATGCTTACCAACACGAAACAGATATATTCTGCTTCCTTTATTTCCCAGCTGTCTTTACAGGGTTTCGACTTTTGGAGGAACACCATAGACACAAAATCTGTCTGGGGGACTTAAGATTGGCAAGTTCAGGAAACTGAGGCATTATTTAGAGCATGTCTCATACCACAGTAGATTATCTTCCTGAACGAAACAGTACAACACACTTCTTGTCTTGGCCTAGCTAAGATCAAGGACTTGAACACACCTCAGATTCCCTCGCTTTCACACTTTGAGGGATGGCAGAACTATAAAGAACATAGGGTACGCCAGATGACACTATGCATGAAGTTTCATACAATTCATCGGTCCCCTTTGGAAGGGATGGTTAGTGTGGCCTATTGACACAAATAGGTGTCAGTCAAGATTCAAGGGTACCACTGAAGGGTTTAGTATCCATAGGCCAGACCAACGCTATGTACAACGGGAACATCCGGGGGTGGTGACATCCTACAGTGTTGGGAAGTTATGCCTAGATTGGCTAAAAACATCAACACTGTCCCAGGTGAAACACTTATCCATACTTTCAGATGACATGGATTTAAGGGATTTTTTGCTAGATCCTTGGAAACCACGTCGTAAACGCTTATTATACGCTATTTACAACGAAGTTTGGAAAGTCTCTCAACAGGAAGCTGTGAAGGGATTGCGTGAAATTGACAGAGTTAACCTAGAAAAGGCTTTGGTAGTGGTCGACAATGGCGTGACCACACTAACATCCAGGATTTATTCACTAGGCAACATTGTGTCTTCTGCTATAGATATAATGGAACAGGATCTATCCATCCTACAACATGGGCAATCACAGTTACAATCCATTTAATTACTAAGCTGGACGCTACAATCATTGCGCTCTGGTTGCATGCCCTGGCGATACATTAACAGTACGTTGCTGTTCTCTGCTTATAATCTAACATACAGGCAGACAACAATGGCACAAAGAGATGCAAAATATACAATGCTGCACATTGAAAAATTGGAACAATTGCCTTTCACCGTGGCCGAGTCACCGTCCACAAAATCGTTAATTCATGGCCATATAACATTTCCAGTGACATTTCAATTTCAATATTGTGTACAAAACCACCAAGTAGGCAGATATGAAGCATTGGGTAGGGAATATATCCATGAATCTTGGGAATTACCGTACAGATTTAGATGCAGTTATAGGGACACTGGAGTATTTCTCAGCAGTACAGACTGTGAGAGTTCGTTAAGTGGGTCCCTAATTTGTCAGGATATGATTCACGGAGCTTGCAGTGCTTTGTTTGCAAACCTGTCTTGTCACTTAAAAGGCTCCCCAGCTGCTGTGCTTCATCCAGTATTCAAACTGCTCTCAAACCTGAGTTATTTGATGTTGAATGATCAAGGTTGTTATGGGATGCTGCCAGGCATTGCATATCTGGTCACAGTAAGTTCCAGGGTTACTTGTTGTCTGCAAGTATTGTTTCCACCGACCCACACAGTCAGGGAGGGCTTCCGCTGGTCCTACTACCTACCTACCTACCTGTAGTGGGTATCCTGGTTTCAATTTTCTTGCTACGCAATAGACATTCCAAACACCAAAGAGATGGAAAAAGCGTTCTTGGAGCGAAGTTGCCGTGAGCGCATGGTACTCCATCTGGGCACACCTAGGCTTCTGGAGCTAAACGAGCATTGGTTTCTATCATTCAGATCAGTCTGGGTTGACTGCGTCTTGCCTGTACTCTGCTGCTTATTCTGCGGACATGAATGCGTGTTGGACATCTCTCTAACACTTCCATCGGTTGCGTTTTCGGACGTAGATGTACTGCTGAACCCATTAAAGGCCCACATAGCACAGTGTCCTCCGCGTATTCCAATCCTGATGTCAGCATTCTTAGAGCCACCACGGGATGCTTCAGCTCCTGTTGGAATGGACACTGGCTCTGTACCAGGCTTACAGACATCAAGTGCTTTCTCAGCAACGGCTGTGGGAACCAGAGAAAATCACCTTTGCTCCATTGACCTGATCCAAGAGGTGTTACAGGGACCGTCATCTGCGAAGGCAAGCAGCAGTGATGTTGCGTCTCCCACACAGGACACACAAACATTTGGCTCCTCATGTGTTGGGAACAATTCGTTCTTTTTCGGAAAAAACCTAAATTGGAATTCGAAAACATCTTTTGTTTTATTTTTTCCTCTTCTGCACTCACTGAGCACAATGGCTTACGGTGAGCTCAGTTGGTCTAACAGCATATTGACTATTTAGAGGACTTGTATCACTTTTACATATTTTTTTTTTAACCCATACCATGTTTATAGATGTTTTTAATACTCGTAGTTTAGCACTGTCTTTTATGCTTTTTAAACAGGCATATTTTAGCATTTGTTACTTTGTCGTCCAGTCGGATGAGAAGTGGTGTTATGAACCCCAATATACCCCAATATAGGCCTAGGTAGTTACACAACCTTTTACCTACATTCGTCCTACCATTGTTCTACATAGCTGGTTTGGTGCTGACCTTTTATCTAGTTGGGTGCTGCATAAATGGCGTGTGGTTTTCTCTATCCTCATTTATTATGCATGAGGATTCTCAGTATCATAGCAGGATTACCATCTTCTGCATAATAACTCTGTATAAGGGTCATCACTATTGTCATCCTTGGCCGACATGCCCACAGTACCATGACACACCTTGGTAGAACCCTTGAGGGTATCTTTTGTGTATATAAGCACCACCTCTTCGCTAGACAAATCAGAGGAGAAAGACTTCCATGCTGACACGCTGAAATGAGACGCTGAGGTCCCTGCATGAAGACACTTCAGCAAGCAATGGTCTCATGTTCGATAGTTGTCAGAAACTATTCGCTCCTTGGTAAGAGGGGCTCATAGTGGCACTGTGAGCTCGCTGGTCTACAGGCGAACATATCCTGGGGATGTGTCTGGAATCAGTCTAGATACCAATCCCTTCGTTTATGTTGTATAAATGCACATCCTATAAAGATTTGTAGGAACTACACAACAGTTCTAAAGAACTGGCCTCTGTTGTTTCTTTGTGCGCCACGACCTCTGTGCGCTCTCTTGAAGAGGAAGAACTACCCTGATCTTGACTGGTCCTGCCAATTGTTCTTGCAGTAGCCTTGGCCTCTGAGAGGGCCTTACGTGTAGAATCGGGCGGTCGAGCGCCCTCTTCCTCGAACAGCCTGACAACATTTTATGGGTGGAATATCTTTTTGATGGATGCCTGTACCTTATCTAGGGACGTACAGGATGAAACAACTTTCCCCAACTTTTTTAGAAATGGTTCCCCAAAGATGCCCCCCTGGGCAATGGGTCCAGCCTCTGAGGTTGCCAAATCCCCCAGTTTGGGGGCCTTTTGATTAAGAGGGATCTTCTCCTCTCCTTAGATATCGCGCACATTTCCAAGAAATTACAGCACGTTGTGTTTATCTGGAGAGAACCTCAGGCGGACAGGTTTACCCTGCTAGGTCTAAGATTTTGGTCACTGTCTCAATTGTATCTAAGAGTTTGTCCTGGCAGGACTTCCAGGATCTATTGATGCTCTTTTTTTGGGTTGCGGATCTATTTCGCCAAGGAGGTGGCCGTCCTGTTGTCTATGTCGGGGGTTAGGGCCACTTTATCGGCCAATGAAGGACTTGGACTTTCCGCTCAGAGACGTGCTTGGGCCTCCTTCTGGAGGGGCTTATGGAGGCGCTCCGCCACATACTTAGCAACTTTTTTGGGAAGGGGACCTTTCTGCAGACCTAGGATGAATAAGGTCATCTTGGTCCCAACATGTCAGACTGACCCTTGGAGTTGTCCTGGGACGGGATAGGGTCGGTGGCCGGGTTTGGGCGCCATGGTCTGCATGGACGGACTTCTCATTAGAGTCTGCTTGGGAATCATCGTCCCCCCTGCCAGGAAAGGCAGGTTCAAATGATATCTCGAGCGTAGAATCCAAGAGTGCCCCCAGGTCGTCCTCAAGACTGGTAAGCCTGGCAAGCAACGCCCTCTTAAGGCTCTTAAAAGCGCCCAAATCACTCCTGTGTCCGCCAGGGGATTTCTGGGAGGGGGAACCTCCATACTGGGTGGCATTGGGCCTAAGAATGAATGTGCAATTCTAATGAGTCTCCTTTCCAGAGGCGCAGTCGCTGATGCCCCTGCCTGATGGATTGGTGCATCCACTGCATCTCAGATTACCGATGGGGACTCCTCCTCCATTTACGGGCAGGGTCGCTGCAGATAATTTATAGGCACCTTAAAGGGGCTGCTGATGCGGTACTGGGCAGTACCAGTGGTTGTGGGTGCGCTAAATGATGCACAATTGGGATTTCCCGCGGGGCAGAACACCCTGTAGTTAGGATAGGATTCCCGCATCAAGAAATGGTGAAGGAAAAGTATAGTTCTGGCCCGTTCGTGGTACGGGCGTTTTGCCGCATATTTATATACAATAAAGACCTTGCGGGGCGTCTTGGCTTCCAAGCGCCCGGGGAATACATCTGGTAGTGTCAGTCACGGGTGTATGCTTGTGTGTTTGTATTTTCTTGTTGGACAGTTTGCTTCCTTCAGTTTGTTGGGGATCTGAGACAGGTGGTATCTCAATGCAGTGTGTAATATGATTGTATGGCTCTGTCGACAGCGATGAATGGTGGAGCATGTGTAGGTAGTGTCAGTCGCGGGTCTATGCTTGTGTGTTTGTATTTTCTTGTTGGACAGTTTGCTTCCTTGAGTCTGGTGGGGATCTGTGGTAGGTAGTATCTCAGTGCAGTTGGTTAAAGTATAGCTGTGTGTTTCAACATCCATGTGTTCTCTTGGTCTGGGGTGTAGGTGGAGTTGGTGTAAGTAGTATCTTATGGTAGAGTTTGCCGTTTAGCTGGGGTATGCCCTTTCAAGAGGGTTGGGGTAAGTTGCATGGGTAGTATCTCAGTACAGTAGAGTGGGAGAAGCTGGTATAAATGGTAACTGATTGTATCGTTTGCAATATACTTGGGATTTTGCCTCTCGAGAGGGATGGGTGTCTCTTGTCTGGGGGTGGGCAGTATCTCAGTGCAGTGTATTAGTGTTTCCTTGTCAATGATTTCCATTGGTCTCGGGGTGGGAGAGGACCCAGGGTGGCTACTATTTCAGTGCAGAGAATAACCTTGGCTGAGCATCTATCTGGCAGAAGAGCAGTGCCTGTCCACCTCATGCCATAGGCCAGATGCTGTGTGTGATGTTTGTTGTTAATGTCTGTGTCCTAACTTGGCTCTCAGCCTCTCACAAGTGCTTGACTGTTCATCATGTGCAGGTGGAGTCGCAAAGGAAAAGCCAGTGCCACCGCTCAAGTAGGAATAAATCACATGACCGCTGCAAAGAGGATGATGCTTGCCCTACCGAAGCCGAAAATGCAAGACTCAGGCGCTGCATCGATCGCATCAAGGAGGAAAAATCTTGTCAAATGTATGTACCCTAGGGGGGCAGTACCCTGGAGTAGGTGTGTGTGCTATACCGGAGCAGGCTCCATTTGTGTGCTCTACCCTGGTGTTTGTGCTGTTTAAGGCGGGCTTCATCTGTGCACTGTACCCAGGGGATGGTGATAGTGGTATGTGTGTACAATACCAGAATAGGCTCTATCTGTGTGCTGCGCCCTGGGGATTTTGATATGTGTACGTGCTATACTGGGGCGATCTCCATTTAGAGGCTGTACCCTGGGTATGGTGGCACATGTAAGTGGTATGCTGGGGTGGGCTCCATCTGCGTGCTGTACCTTGGGTATGGTGGTTTGTGTAGGTACTATTCTGGGGCGGGGCCCATGTGTGTGCTGTACCCTGGGGATGGTTCAATGTGTATATTCTATTTACCCCAGTCAGGGTGAATGTTTATGTACTCTTAACCAGGGTCTTGAGAGGCTGTGTATGTTCACTGAATTCCAAATGTCAGTCTTTTTGTATAATCTCTACTACAGGGATCCGTGTGTGTGTATCAATACGGTGCTAAGGCCTCTGCACCACCTCTGTGTACGCTAACCTGGGGTGAGCTCCTTGCTTAGATACTATATGATGCAAATGACAACACACAATCTATCACTTCTTCTTACAATTAAAGGTTTGGACGTCTTTTGGTAACTTCAGGATCTCTTGGGTCTTTTGCCTCTTATTAAGTTTACAAATCACAATGAATGTGTTAAAGGTGCCAGGCAGAAGGATACAATAGAGCGCTTTGCTGTGATGTACTTGTGTTTGCCCCAGTCTCTCCTGGCCCTTGTCTGTCACAAGGCAGTAGGTATGAGTCCAGATTTTCAAAGTCAACTTAGTTATACCGAGGTGCACCCAGAATGCAGATCTTATGGCTTTTTTGCTTGCAATACAATGAAGCACAACTTATTTTTAGGTACAAACATCCAGTATAAACTCACTAATTTAGAAATTGCCCATGCGCACACTAATAAAGCCCGAAGTAGCCACCTGCTTGTGTTTGTTGTAGAAAACAGTAAATAAACACAGTGAGAGTGGGGCTATTGAACTTCTGACATTTGGTCCAGCAGGTGGAATTTGAAATATGATCAGTGCCAAACCAACTAAATTGATAGAATTCCTGTGTTGTAACATTTATTTTTATTCAGTGTTAAGACCATTCTAGAAACCCATTGGCAGTGTCTGTCCATTATGGGGATCGTAAACAGATGGTGCTGGTTACACTGCTGAGGAGTTGCTGCTCCGTGCATACATACTGTTCATAGCATGTGTGGCTGTAGTTGCACATGTCCTGCATATTTCTGCCATCTAATGATGGGCTTGGGTATTTGTAAGCTGTTTTTCTTCTGAGAGGTCTTTCGAGTAACCAGGTCTGATAGGATTTGTCCTGTATTCGGTACTGCATATGGGCACCAGCTCCATTGTAAGATTGTTTTTTGCCCAGTGGGTGAGAGATAGCATAAAGTGGTGAGTAAGGATAGTGGGGTGATTGTCAGTACAGTAGGAGGGTGCATGTGAATCTACAGCATCACATATTACAAATAAAAGTTTACAGGGTAACATATTCTGTTAGCATATGTGGCTGTACGTACACATGCTCTGCATAGATTGCGATTCCACAGCACTACATGCTATGTACAGATTCTTAAAGGAAGGGCCACTGAAATTATGCAATTGTGCGGCCGCAGAGATTTTGGTTTAATGATAAATTTGCCGCATACACCACATAATCCATCATTTGCTGCAAAATCTGCAGATTTTAACAAAAATTAAATCTTGTTTCTAATGCAAATGGTTAAAAGGTTGCTAAAGACGAAGCCACACTTGATACTGCCAGTGGAGGGCCCTTTGCAAAGGTTGACCAATCACCTTTCTGTAGCTTATTGCTGTGTTTGGGTGTCAAACTGATACCAATGAGTTGCAACGAATGCCCAGATAGTCTTAACAATTTTAAAAATGCTAATAATTTTCTCAACCCTGCAACATAATTTGGGCCTTCCCTGCCGCTTAATTCCAGTGGCCCTGCTTAAAGAGTACCTTACATACGACCTTTGTGTCTGAAGACTTGGACAAGATGCATGAGAGATTGAAACCACCCTGTCGATGTCTATACCACGCTTCTTAGTATAAGAACACCTCAAATGATGGGCAAAGACCAGTCAAGAAGGCCTCTGTACAAGTCACCTTAGATGATGGGTGAAAACGAGTCTAGAAGGCCTCGGTACCAATCATCTCAGATGATGGGTAAAGAAAAATCAAGATCTAAATACAAAGGCATCTCAGATGATGGATGAAAAACATTCCACCCCATGTTTTTTTGTGGCTGAACAACTCCGAGATGTGAACATTCTAACTGAGAGTGCTGTCTGCAGTGGAGGGGGGTTATATTTTCTAATGACAGTTTCTGATTAGTGTAGAAATGGACGATCCTTCACTTATGAACTTGTATGCTAGTGTCTCTGTGATTCCCCTGGATGTAACGTGAAGGTTCCTTGACGATTTGGACCTCCTGTGCCTCATGGAGGAAGACCTTCATGTAGACGAATTGCAGGAGGCTGTGATTGACAGGCACGCTGCAGGACACCTGGCGCGGACGGGCTCCCTGTGGATGGTACAGCAGACGGTCATTGGCTTCTTACTGCTGCATCTACCAGAGACCCTTCAGAAATCCAGACACACCGTTTCCCTTCCACACTCCCTGCGGGAGGCCCAGATTGTCATGCACTTGAAGCCTGGCAAAGATCCGATGGACTCTAGTTCCTATGAGTGGTAGCCCATCTGGTCTACGAGGACCAATGTGGCTTTATGCCTGATATTGGAACGCACATGAATCTGCTGAGACTATCCTGTGTGCTACTTTCTGTGGCTAATGCAAACAAGCATTGGCATAGCCAATAGGTCTCGCTTTTGGGACCTTCTAAGTATTTAGTTATGCAGCACAATATCCTTGGTGCAACCACATCAACTGTTGCGTGGCTAAACACTTATAAGGTCCCAAAGGCGAGACCTATTGGCTATGCCAATGCTTGGTGTGGTTGTGTGTGTGTGGTTGTGTGGTTGTGTGTGGGTGTGGGTGCGGTTGTGGGTGTGTGTGTGGATGTATGGTTGTGTGTGTGGTTGTGTGTGGTTGTGGGTGTGGTTGTGTGGCTGGTTGTGTGTGGTGTTGTGTGTGTGGTTGGGTGTGGGGTTGTGTGTGTGGTGTGGTGTGTGTGTGTGGTTGTGTGGTTGGGTGTGGGGTTGGGTGTGGTTGTGTGTGGTTGTGTGTGGTTGTGTGTGGTTGTGGGTGTGGTTGGGTGTGGGTTGTGGGTGGTTTTAGGTGTGGTTGTGTGTGTGTGGTTGTGTGGTTATGGGTGTGGTTGTGTGGGTGGTTGTGGTTGTATGTGTGGATGTGTGTGGTGTGTGACAGTAATACTAAAAGCCTGTCAAAATAAAGGAACACACATAGAGTTTGTGGAAAGAGAAAGCACGTTGTAAGTCAAACGGGTGCAGCAAAGCATTAACATAACAACAAAACAAACAAGATCACTTAGCGAAGACTGAGTGCTGATAATGGATACACACAGCCCATCATCTTAAGAGTTCGATTGCAGCCAATGTGCACTCAAACCTGCCCCCTCCTTGTGAGTTGCACCCCATATTTCATGAGTTGAAACTGCTGCACCCACAATAGCGCTTTGAGATCTAAAGCGCTAAATAGGTCTAATCAATTAACCAGTCGCCAACATGCTGTGCTTTTAAAGAGAATATGCCAAAAGTTTCCAGCTTCCTCATCATGTCCTCATGAAAGCGCCAACGAAAGGACTCCCTGAATGGAGCAGCAGACATGAAGCAGCCGCTGCGATCAGAAATAAACACTGTGAACGTTGTCCAGTTTCACAGTAACATTTCCTTGATATTCTTTAAGTCACAAAACAGTAATACTAAAAGCATCTCAAAATAAAGGAACACAAACATCGAGTTTGTGGAAAGAGAAAGCACATTGTAAGTCAAACGGGCGCAGCAAAGCATTAACACAACAACATGGTCTTTGATGTTTGATGTTCTTTGAACGAGAACATCAAAGGGGCGCCGCGTAAGTGATCGCGAGTGAAAGTGATCGCGGGTGCTTAATGAGCATGAAGAGGTTTGCCAGCCTCTGCTCCTAAGCGCGCGCCCGCGCACATGCACTGTAGCTCTAGGCTGGCCATGGTAGCATTTTTTGAGCCCTCACACAAAGTCTCGCCAGACCAGCGCATGCGCTGGGTCAGGCGAGACCTAAAAACAGTTGATGGACAGAATGCAGAACAATGTCATACATTCACCCCAGTACAGAGATCTGGGCCTAAATCCATAATTTGTTTGCTCACCATGCCATTCCAGTTTGAACCCAGCCATATGCAAATCAGTCTTGACCCTGTGCCTCATGGGAACAGTCCAGCCCGAACTGCCAAGCCAGGTCCTCCCTGGGCTGGAACCAAGCATCCTAGAACCGGTTTCGGGGTTTCACCCCTCTTCAGCCAGGATAGCTTGATTCCAGTGGCATGGAGAGTACGGGACTCACGTCTGAGCATACCCGTCCCACTCGGGGTGACAAATGCAAAAACAACAGTTTATGGACAGAATGCAGAACAATGTCATACATTCACCCCAGTAAAGAAATCTGGGCCTAAATCCAGCATTTTTTTGCTCACCATGCCATTCCAGTTTGAACCCAGCCATATGCAAATCAGTCTTGACCCTTTGCCTCATGGGAACAGTCCAGCCCGAACTGCCAAGCCAGGTCCTCCCTGGACTGGAACCAAGCATCCTAGAACCGGTTTTGGGGTATCACCGCTCTTCAGCCAGGATAGCTTGATTCCAGTGGCGTAGTGAGCACGGGACCCACGTCTGGGCATACCCTTCCCACATAGGGCGAACAGCAAAACACACAAGATGATGGACGGAATGTTGCACATTGGCAAAACATTCACCCCCCGTCACAGTGATTTAACACAGTGGTGCACTGGGGCATGCTCCACGGCTGGAGACCTTTATCTAAATGGCACCTTTCTCACGATGGGGAAGCCCAAGACTGCTTTCAATTGCAACCAGCCCAGTTCCTAAAATATGCTAAGATATTGCACACAGCTTGAGAGCTCTGGGTCAGTTTCCCAGCAGAGCCAGAGGAATCACAGATATTATGGCATTTGCTGGACCTGGGCTCCCTAAGAGGGATGATTTCCTGAATTTGCAAAGCTCTGAAAGCAGACCTCAGGGGGGATGTGGCTGGCATTTGCTATTGGTGGTCAGTCGATCTGCCGGAATTCCTCACAGAAGTTGAATGGTATCGGTGTTTGCACAGGTTCGGAAGGTTGATAACCACTCATGCTTCAAACTCACGCAATTCCACTACTTACATTGCACCGCACCTACCTAACACCTCAACGACTGCATAGATTTTAAGCAGCGCACTCTGCCTCTTGCCCCCGATGCAGAGTAGAACTGGCAATGTTCCTGCATATGACCTGGGATTGCACTACATTGCAGACTTACTGGGACAGGAACTGTATGAATAGCGAGAGGTTACGCATGTTCAGATAGAGACCTCGTCAGGCATTACTAGCTGGGCCTGCTGCTGCCGCCCCCGAAACAGGGATCACAGATGAGACTTAGCTTTGCCTTGTTGGGACTGGTGCTGGCTAAATGACGCATGGCAGTCCACTGGACGCACCCTGGCCCCTCCACGCTGGACAGATGGAGGGAGGACAAAAATGAGTTGGGTGTGTGGTTGAAGAGCAATGGCTAAAGATAGTCCGCACCAATGAGAGTGCGGAGAGGGACCTGGAGCCATGGGGCGACATGTTAGATGGTCTGACAGATGAAGAGTTGGGGCAAGCTATCCCTTCCAAATACTCCCTGGTCGTGAATTTGACTGTATCCCCTGTAACTGCACGGATGGATTCCCCAGACACTTGAATGAAGTGTATTTATGTATGCAAGTATGTTGGCTGGATGGGCATGGAGGTGGGAGCGTTTGAATGAGTGTGTGTGGATATAGGTGTGAGCCCATGGGCAGGAGGATGAATGCGAGTTTATATATATCCACAACTGTCGCCGCTTCTGTGTGCGGTTTAAGGCAAAGCAGCTCCCATGGGGCTGGGCTCTGCATGTCCTGTGAGCCTGTGCTGTCCGCCGCCTCCTGCCTTTCTGGGGTGGTCGACTCAGCCCCTCCACATATCCCTGACTTGCCACTCCTACTCTCCGGACGGAGGTCCTGAGAGGGACGATCGCATGCACTGGTTAGCTGCTGCCACTACTGATAGCTGTTGTTTTATGGTTTGACTTGCTCATCATGGGCACTTGTGCGTCCTCAGCCCTCAGAACAATTGCTCAGCTTGAGTACATTCACCTCCTGGTTCCACTAAAAAAGCAAATTCTTGTTGTGTTGCTGATGGATCTTGCCAAAGGCGTCACAGCTCTAACTTGATCTGCTGGCAGAGCTTAGGACTTTACCCAAGTAAAAGCAGCTCCACTGGTTCAGGGGCAAACTTGCAAGAATTGTTTTATGTACTACAAGCTTTGAGGAATAAGCAAAGGGAGTCAATTTCCACTGCCAGTGAGGTCATCGGAAACCATCTCTTTAGTTTCAGCTCGTAAAAAGATATTCTCAGAACACATGCATTCCATACCCCAAAAGTGACAATTGTACTTCAACTACTGATCGGAGAGGATTTTTCTCATGGTTTTCATTGGATATCCATACATCATACTGCTGCAGAGAAGTGGTATAATATCGATGTCCCAAACATGCTATAGTTTTAGCTTGACAGAATTAGTGACCTGCATCTTAGTGGGTAGTTCTTTGTTACCAATGGCCATATAGATGCATGCAAGTCTGCATTCAAAATTACTGTTGCTAGGTCTCAGGTTCTGCAGAGACGATCTCTTCCTTCGAATGTCTGGGTTTATTCCACGAGAGCCCGAGTGCTCTTTTCCAGGCACATTCCTGGCAAAGAGATTTGTAGGGCAGCAATGTATACCAAACTGCTCCCCTTCGGCAAGTGTGTTCTTTTTTCTAGTTTGTTCAAGAGATTTTGATAAATAATTCAACTGTGGAATTTAACCGCAGGTTGTGAGATTGAGAAAAAGGTTGTAGAGTGCTACATTCACTGTTAGTGTACCCCTAGTCAATAGCATCTCTCACCTAGCTACCTTTGTCTACCATCAATCTGTTGTGCTGCCTCTAAAAAGAGGAAACGGGAGTCCTTCTCTTGCATAGATTACATATTTTTTTCTGCACCCCACACCCGCAGACTTCAAACTGCAGAAAAACTGCCCCGGGGCTTGTCCGACCAGTCGCCAATTTCATTACAACTATGCCTTGACCCTAAACCCTCATCATTCTGCTGGCGGCTCTCGCCGAGGCAGCTGCAGGAAGATCAATATAAGGTATATCTCCATACATCTAGTACTGATTACTTTACACATAACACAGGCACAGTCGAATCCCCTACAGATTTATGGGAAGCCATGAAACCTACACTTTGGGGGTGGGGGGGGCGTACATAACATTTTGCACCGCTCGGCGTTGACAATGCCACAAGAAACTACTACAGAACAATGCCCGGCTGATTGACTTGAAGCATAAAAGCAGAGAGGAGGACGGGGGCACTGCGCGCAGACAGCTGCTCAGCACACAGCAAACACATGCTAGCGATCTGCTAGACAAAGCTAGCCTCTACTGGCTCGCCACCTGTAGCCGGATTTATCAGTGGGTCGACAAATCCAGCGCCTTGCTTCACCGCCTGGGTCAACAGACATTATGCCCACAACTTTGTCCAGGTATATGTGGCCCGGATGGGAAGATACTTCGAGACCCATCACAAATTGCAGCTTGGTTTGCCACATACTTCAAGCACCTTTATGCCCCTCGAAAGATCCTACATGCCAACACCATTCATAAATTCCTTGCAGACCTGCCCCCCCTCACCCCCCCAGGGCCCTTACCGATTCGGTACGTGAGGCAAGCGTTGATGGATATGAACTAGGGCAAGGAACCTGGCCTAAATGGCTTTTCCTGTGAATCCCTTAAAAAAATACCAGCCTCAGCTGATGGTGCCATATCTGGCAGACATGAATGCCTTCCTCCGGACTGGAGGCACGCAGAAATGGTGATCTTCTGAAAGCCGGGTCGACCGCCCGCACTCCACTCTTCATAAGCCTGATTTCGAAGCCAAACTCCTGGCTAAGGTAACTTCTAACCGCCTAGTCCCTCACATTACAGACGTGATTCACCCTGACCAGGCTGGCTTTATGCCCAATCATGCATCACGGCACAATATTCGACGTGAGCAAAATACTATTGCTGCCGTAAATCAACTCCGTGAACCGGCTGCACTCCTCCTAGCAGATATCGACAAGGCGTTCGATTCGCTTAGCTGGACATATCTCTTCGCTTTGCTTAGCCGCCTGAACATCGGTCCCCGTCTTCTCTCCTTAATACTTTTGCTGTATGCTGACATCACAGCCTCAGTTCGCATAGCAAACTCCATCTCTGGAAGCTTTGCTATCGGGCGGGGAACTCGTCAGGGATGCCCCCTTTCCCTGTATTTATTTGCGCTGGCTATGGAGCTGCTGGCGGCGTGAGTGAGAATAGATGCTCAGATTTATGGTTTTGAGTGGTCGCAGGAGGTTTCGGACTGCATAGCGCTCTATGCGGACAATGTGCTGTTCTTTCTCACTCAGCCCAATAGAACTGGCCCGTGACTGCTCAGAATTATGCAAATTTTTGGTGAAACGTGTGTCCTCTACATGAATTGGGGTAAGTCCTTTTTGTGGCCCTTGCGTGCGGTAGACCAGTTGGGCGAATGGTCGCGGGAGGTGACGGTGGTTCTCTATGGGTTCAAGTATCTAAGGGTATTCCTCTCTAATTCTCCGTTCATCTCTTGGGACAGGAATCTGGTCCCACTCTGGATGCAGACGGGGACAAGGTGCGCTCCTGGTTGCATCTTCCTCTGTCCCTGTTCGGTAGATCTGCCATATTCAAAACGGTCTTGCTGCCTCGGCTGTTATATCATCTGCAAAATCACCCATACCCGATATGGCCCTCGTGGTTCAGCCAGCTGAATGCAATCCTCGCTCTGTTGCTCTGGGGTGGGGGAGGGGGGTGCAGCGCAAGTGGCACTGAGGACCTGTTCCAATCTACCCTATTGTGGTGGAGTGGCCACTCCTGATATCCAGGCCTTCCAGGCGGCATCACATTTACTCATCCTTAATGACTGGTGGTACGGATACAGAAGGGATCCTGCATATGCAGTTGAGCATTGGCTGATGGATGCCATGCCGATACATATGATCCTATATTCAGGCCCGATGCTTAAAGGGCTGCCACCTGCGACCAGGACAGTATTTATTACCTGTAAACAAGTACTACGCACAATGGGATGGTGGGGTAAATTGACCAAAGAAACCCCTCTCTAGCATAACGGCCTGCTGACGCAGTTGCCCGGGTTTCGGAGCTAGGAGTTTATTGGGATTGACACAGTGGGGGTGGTAATGCACGGTTGAAACCAGAAGTCCTTACAGGAACCCCAGACAGAATATGCCAATTCCGGCATGCCTTCTCCCCGTCTCTAGCACAGCAAGCATACATGCTAGACTTCAACCCAGTCGAAGCTGAGGTCTTAATGGGGGATCTGGGAGACCATAAAATAACTAAATTGTATCGCACGATTCTGAATAATAGCCCCACTACACTAAACAAAACTAGATACGCGTGGCAGATGGATCTTGGCCCATTGAATGAGGATGATTGGGTGGAGGCGTTGGAGTCCCTGCACAGTGTGGCGATCGCGGCACACTTTAGACTTATTCTATTCAAATACCTTTATCGGGTCTACTTTACTAGATATAGGCTTTGGCATCCTGGGCTTATGGCCTCCCCCCTCCCCCCAACCCCCCAGAACCCCCGCCCCCATTGATTGCGTCGTGGGGCTGGCTGCTGAGGGCACCTTCATACATACATAATGGCAGTTTACGACTTTACTGGGGTTTTGGCGGGGGTGACACTTGCCTTTCGTAGTTCCTAGGGTGGGCTATCCCACTTTCACCCGGCCCGACTATGCTCCACATTACTGAGGGATTAGGTAGCAACCAATACAAGTGTCACTTGTTGTTTCTAGGCCTCGCAGTAGTTAAACGTGATATTGCCAGGGCGTGGCAGGATGAGCCCCCAACTTCTGTGCAATATGGAAAAAGGGCTTAGATTTTTCTATGGGTCTGGAAATGCCGTTTTTTAAGTTGAGGGGATGCCCCCAGAAACATCCTATAATATGGAAGAGGTGGGCAGGCTATAGAGGGCTTTACCTAGAACCTATTCCTTCAGTTTCTGCTATTGAGGGACTTAAAACTTGAGCATAACCGTCTTCATATTGGAGGGCTTAGACCTATGTGTCTTTAATTTCTTTATTTCGTCTATAAGCTTCATGTGGCACATTTGTTTGTTTTAAAAAGTTGTATTCAAACATTCATATACCAAAAATGGTTTAACTGTAATGATGAAAATGTTGATATCGGTATGATTATCAATTTCTATGTTGAGTCTGACGCCCCTGGCCGAGCCAGATCTGTATCGGCTGTCAACAATAAACTAAAATGTGACAAAAAACATAGAGGAAACGGACAATGACAATCCCCTGCTCACACGGAGGGGATAGATCACCGGAGTCATTGAAAGGTCTCATTTAAAAGTGGAAATGAACCAGGACGGACCCTGCTCACACGGAGGGGATCGATCACCGGAGTCATTGATCGGTCTCATTTAAAAGTGGAAATGGACCAGGACGGGCCCCTGCCCACACGGAGGGGATCGATCACCGGAGTCATTGATAGGTCTCATTTAAAAGTGGAAACGGACAATGACAGGCCCCTGCTCACACGGAGGGGATAGATCACCGGAGTCATTGATCGGTCTCATTTAAAAGTGGAAATGGACCAGGACGGTCCCCTGCTCACACGGAGGGGATCGATCACCAGAGTCATTGATAGGTCTCATTTAAAAGTGGAAATGACCCAGGACGGTCCTCTGCTCACACAGAGGGGATCGATCACCGGAGTCATTGATAGGTCTCATTTAAAAGTGGAAATGGACCAGGACGGGCCCCTGCTCACACGGAGGGGAAAGATCCCCGGAGTCATTGAAAGGTCTCATTTAAAAGTGGAAATGGACCAGGACGGTCCCCTGCTCACACGGAGGGGATCGATCACCGGAGTCATTGATAGGTCTCATTTAAAAGTGGAAATGAACCAGGACGGTCCCCCCTCACACGGAGGGGATAGATCCCCGGAGTCATTGATAGGTCTCATTTAAAAGTGGAAACGGACCAGGACGGTCCCCCCCTCACACGGAGTGGATAGATCTCCGGAGTCATTGATAGGTCTCATTTAAAAGTGGAACTGGACCAGGACGGGCCCCTGCTCACACGGAGGGGATAGATCACCGGAGTCATTGATAGGTCTCATTTAAAAGTGGAAATGGACCAGGACGGTCCCCCCTCACACGGAGGGGATAGATCCCCGGAGTCATTGATAGGTCTCATTTAAAAGTGGAAATGGACCAGGACGGTCCCCCCCTCACACGGAGGAGATAGATCACCGGAGTCATTGATAGGTCTCATTTAAAAGTGGAAATGGACCAGGACGGTCCCCCCCTCACACGGAGGAGATAGATCACCGGAGTCATTGATAGGTCTCATTTAAAAGTGGAAATGGACCAGGACGGTCCCCTGCTCACACGGAGGGGATAGATCCCCGGAGTCATTGATAGGTCTCATTTAAAAGTGGAAATGGACCAGGACGGGCCCCTGCTCACACGGAGGGGATAGATCACCGGAGTCATTGATAGGTCTCATTTAAAAGTGGAAATGGACCAGGACGGGCCCCTGCTCACACGGAGGGGATAGATCACCGGAGTCATTGATAGGTCTCATTTAAAAGTGGAAATGAACCAGGACGGGCCCCCCTCACACGGAGGGTATCGATCCCCGGAGTCATTGATAGGTCTCATTTAAAAGTGGAAATGGACCAGGACGGTCCCCTGCTCACACGGAGGGGATAGATCACCGGAGTCATTGATAGGTCTCATTTAAAAGTGGAAACGGACCAGGACGGGCTCCAGCTCACACGGAGGAATAGATCCCCGGAGTCATTGATAGGTCTCATTTAAAAGTGGAAACGGACCAGGACGGGCCCCTGCTCACACGGAGGGGATCGATCACCGGAGTCATTGATAGGTCTCATTTAAAAGTGGAACTGGACCAGGACGGGCCCCTGCTCACACGGAGGGGATAGATCACCGGAGTCATTGATAGGTCTCATTTAAAAGTGGAAATGGACAATGACGGGCCCCTGCTCACACGGAGGGGATAGATCACCGGAGTCATTGATAGGTCTCATTTAAAAGTGGAAATGGACCAGGACGGTCCCCCCTCACACGGAGGGGATAGATCCCCGGAGTCATTGATAGGTCTCATTTAAAAGTGGAAATGGACCAGGACGGTCCCCCCCTCACACGGAGGAGATAGATCACCGGAGTCATTGATAGGTCTCATTTAAAAGTGGAAATGGACCAGGACGGTCACCCCTCACACGGAGGAGATAGATCACCGGAGTCATTGATAGGTCTCATTTAAAAGTGGAAATGGACCAGGACGGGCCCCTGCTCACACGGAGGGGATAGATCACCGGAGTCATTGATAGGTCTCATTTAAAAGTGGAAATGAACCAGGACGGGCCCCCCTCACACGGAGGGTATCGATCCCCGGAGTCATTGATAGGTCTGATTTAAAAGTGGAAATGGACCAGGACGGTCCCCTGCTCACACGGAGGGGATAGATCACCGGAGTCATTGATAGGTCTCATTTAAAAGTGGAAACGGACCAGGACGGGCTCCAGCTCACACGGAGGAATAGATCCCCGGAGTCATTGATAGGTCTCATTTAAAAGTGGAAACGGACCAGGACGGGCCCCTGCTCACACGGAGGGGATCGATCACCGGAGTCATTGATAGGTCTCATTTAAAAGTGGAACTGGACCAGGACGGGCCCCTGCTCACACGGAGGGGATAGATCACCGGAGTCATTGATAGGTCTCATTTAAAAGTGGAAATGGACAATGACGGGCCCCTGCTCACACGGAGGGGATAGATCACCGGAGTCATTGATAGGTCTCATTTAAAAGTGGAAATGGACCAGGACGGTCCCCCCTCACACGGAGGGGATAGATCCCCGGAGTCATTGATAGGTCTCATTTAAAAGTGGAAATGGACCAGGACGGTCCCCCCCTCTCACAGAGGAGATAGATCACCGGAGTCATTGATAGGTCTCATTTAAAAGTGGAAATGGACCAGGACGGTCCCCCCCTCTCACAGAGGAGATAGATCCCCGGAGTCATTGATAGGTCTCATTTAAAAGTGGAAATGGACCAGGACGGTCCCCTGCTCACACGGAGGGGATAGATCACCGGAGTCATTGATAGGTCTCATTTAAAAGTGGAAACGGACCAGGACGGGCCCCCCCTCACACGGAGTGGATAGATCACCGAAGTCATTGATAGGTGTCATTTAAAAGTGGAAATGGACCAGGACGGGCCCCTGCTCACACGGAGGGGATCGATCACCGGAGTCATTGATAGGTCTCATTTAAAAGTGGAAATGGACCAGGACGGGCCCCTGCTCACACGGAGGGTATCGATCCCCGGAGTCATTGATCGGTCTCATTTAAAAGTGGAAACTGACCAGGACGGTCCCCTGCTCACACGGAGGGGATAGATCACCGGAGTCATTGATAGGTCTCATTTAAAAGTGGAAATGGACCAGGACGGTCCCCTGCTCACACGGAGGGGATCGATCACCGGAGTCATTGATAGGTCTCATTTAAAAGTGGAAATGGACCAGGACGGTGCCCCCCTCACACGGAGGAGATAGATCACCGGAGTCATTGATAGGTCTCATTTAAAAGTGGAAATGGACCAGGACGGTCCCCTGCTCACACGGAGGGGATAGATCACCGGAGTCATTGATAGGTCTCATTTAAAAGTGGAAACTGACCAGGACGGGCCGCAGCTCACACGGAGGAGATAGATCCCCGGAGTCATTGATAGGTCTCATTTAAAAGTGGAAACGGACCAGGACGGTCCCCCCCCTCACACGGAGTGGATAGATCACCGGAGTCATTGATAGGTCTCATTTAAAAGTGGAAACTGACCAGGACGGGCCGCAGCTCACACGGAGGAGATAGATCCCCGGAGTCATTGATAGGTCTCATTTAAAAGTGGAAACGGACCAGGACGGTCCCCCCCCTCACACGGAGGGGATAGATCACCGGAGTCATTGATAGGTCTCATTTAAAAGTGGAACTGGACCAGGACGGGCCCCTGCTCACACGGAGGGGATAGATCACCGGAGTCATTGATAGGTCTCATTTAAAAGTGGAAATGGACCAGGACGGTCCCCCCTCACACGGAGGGGGATAGATCCCCGGAGTCATTGATAGGTCTCATTTAAAAGTGGAAATGGACCAGGACGGTCCCCCCCTCACACGGAGGAGATAGATCACCGGAGTCATTGATAGGTCTCATTTAAAAGTGGAAATGGACCAGGACGGGCCCCTGCTCACACGGAGGGGATAGATCACCGGAGTCATTGATAGGTCTCATTTAAAAGTGGAAATGGACCAGGACGGTCCCCCCTCACACGGAGGGGGATAGATCCCCGGAGTCATTGATAGGTCTCATTTAAAAGTGGAAATGGACCAGGACGGTCCCCCCCCTCACACGGAGGAGATAGATCACCGGAGTCATTGATAGGTCTCATTTAAAAGTGGAAATGGACCAGGACGGGCCCCTGCTCACACGGAGGAGATAGAACACCGGAGTCATTGATAGGTCTCATTTAAAAGTGGAAATGGACCAGGACGGTCCCCCCTCACACAGAGGGGGATAGATCCCCGGAGTCATTGATAGGTCTCATTTAAAAGTGGAAATGGACCAGGACGGTCCCCCCCTCACACGGAGGAGATAGATCACCGGAGTCATTGATAGGTCTCATTTAAAAGTGGAAATGGACCAGGACGGTCCCCCCTCACACGGAGGAGATAGATCCCCGGAGTCATTGATAGGTCTCATTTAAAAGTGGAAATGGACCAGGACGGTCCCCCCTCACACGGAGGGGATCGATCACCGGAGTCATTGAAAGGTCTCATTTAAAAGTGGAAATGGACCAGGACGGTCCCCTGCTCACACGGAGGGGAAAGATCCCCGGAGTCATTGATAGGTCTCATTTAAAAGTGGAAATGGACCAGGACGGTCCCCTGCTCACACGGAGGGGAAAGATCCCCGGAGTCATTGATAGGTCTCATTTAAAAGTGGGAATGGACCAGGACGGTCCCCCCTCACACGGAGGAGATAGATCCCCGGAGTCATTGATAGGTCTCATTTAAAAGTGGAAACGGACCAGGACGGTCCCCTGCTCACACGGAGGGGATAGATCACCGGAGTCATTGATAGGTCTCATTTAAAAGTGGAAATGGACCAGGACGGTCCCCTGCTCACACGGAGGAGATAGATCACCGGAGTCATTGATCGGTCTCATTTAAAAGTGGAAATGGACCAGGACGGCCCCTGCTCACACGGAGGGGATAGATCCCCGGAGTCATTGATAGGTCTCATTTAAAAGTGGAAATGAACCAGGACGGTCCCCCCTCACACGGAGGGGATAGATCACCGGAGTCATTGATAGGTTTCATTTAAAAGTGGAAATGGACCAGGACGGTCCCCCCTCACACGGAGGGGATAGATCACCGGAGTCATTGATAGGTGTCATTTAAAAGTGGAAATGGACCAGGACGGTCCCCCCCTCACACGGAGGGGATAGATCACCGGAGTCATTGATCGGTCTCATTTAAAAGTGGAAATGGACCAGGACGATCCCCTGCTCACACGGAGGGGATAGATCACCAGAGTCATTGATAGGTCTCATTTAAAAGTGGAAATGGACCAGGACGGTCCCCCCTCACACGGAGGAGATAGATCACCGGAGTCATTGATAGGTCTCATTTAAAAGTGGAAATGGACCAGGACGTGCCCCCCTCACACGGAGGGGATAGATCACCGGAGTCATTGATAGGTCTCATTTAAAAGTGGAACTGGACCAGGACGGGCCCCTGCTCACACGGAGGGGATCGATCACCGGAGTCATTGATAGGTCTCATTTAAAAGTGGAAATGGACCAGGACGGTCCCCTGCTCACACGGAGGAGATAGATCACCGGAGTCATTGATCGGTCTCATTTAAAAGTGGAAATGGACCAGGACGGCCCCTGCTCACACGGAGGGGATAGATCCCCGGAGTCATTGATAGGTCTCATTTAAAAGTGGAAATGAACCAGGACGGTCCCCCCTCACACGGAGGGGATAGATCACCGGAGTCATTGATAGGTTTCATTTAAAAGTGGAAATGGACCAGGACGATCCCCCCTCACACGGAGGGGATAGATCACCGGAGTCATTGATAGGTGTCATTTAAAAGTGGAAATGGACCAGGACGGTCCCCCCCTCACACGGAGGGGATAGATCACCGGAGTCATTGATCGGTCTCATTTAAAAGTGGAAATGGACCAGGACGATCCCCTGCTCACACGGAGGGGAAAGATCACCGGAGTCATTGATAGGTCTCATTTAAAAGTGGAAATGGACCAGGACGGTCCCCTGCTCACACGGAGGAGATAGATCACCGGAGTCATTGATAGGTCTCATTTAAAAGTGGAAATGGACAATGACGGTCCCCTGCTCACACGGAGGGGATAGATCACCGGAGTCATTGATAGGTCTCATTTAAAAGTGGAAATGGACCAGGACGTGCCCCCCTCACACGGAGGGGATAGATCACCGGAGTCATTGATAGGTCTCATTTAAAAGTGGAACTGGACCAGGACGGGCCCCTGCTCACACGGAGGGGATCGATCACCGGAGTCATTGATAGGTCTCATTTAAAAGTGGAAATGGACAAGGACGGTCCTCTGCTCACACGGAGGGGATAGATCACCGGAGTCATTGATAGGTCTCATTTAAAAGTGGAAATGGACCAGGACGGTCCCCTGCTCACACGGAGGGGATAGATCCCCGGAGTCATTGATAGGTCTCATTTAAAAGTGGAAACTGACCAGGACGGTCCCCTGCTCACACGGAGGGGATAGATCACCGGAGTCATTGATAGGTCTCATTTAAAAGTGGAAATGGACCAGGACGGGCCCCTGCTCACACGGAGGGGAAAGATCCCCGGAGTCATTGATAGGTCTCATTTAAAAGTGGAAACGGACAATGACGGGCCCCTGCTCACACGGAGGGGATAGATCACCGGAGTCATTGATCGGTCTCATTTAAAAGTGGAAATGGACCAGGACGGTCCCCTGCTCACACGGAGGGGATCGATCACCAGAGTCATTGATAGGTCTCATTTAAAAGTGGAAATGACCCAGGACGGTCCTCTGCTCACTCAGAGGGGATCGATCATCGGAGTCATTGATAGGTCTCATTTAAAAGTGGAAATGGACCAGGACGGTCCCCCCCTCACACGGAGGGGATAGATCACCGGAGTCATTGATAGGTCTCATTTCAAAGTGGAAATGGACCAGGACGGTCGCCTGCTCACACGGAGGGGATCGATCACCGGAGTCATTGATAGGTCTCATTTAAAAGTGGAAATGGACCAGGACGGTCCCCTGCTCACACGGAGTGGATAGATCACCGGAGTCATTGATAGGTCTCATTTAAAAGTGGAACTGGACCAGGACGGGCCCCTGCTCACACGGAGGGGATAGATCACCGGAGTCATTGATAGGTCTCATTTAAAAGTGGAAATGGACAATGACGGGCCCCTGCTCACACGGAGGGGATAGATCACCGGAGTCATTGATAGGTCTCATTTAAAAGTGGAAATGGACCAGGACGGTCCCCCCTCACACGGAGGGGATAGATCCCCGGAGTCATTGATAGGTCTCATTTAAAAGTGGAAATGGACCAGGACGGTCCCCCCTCACACGGAGGAGATAGATCACCGGAGTCATTGATAGGTCTCATTTAAAAGTGGAAATGGACCAGGACGGGCCCCTGCTCACACGGAGGGGATAGATCACCGGAGTCATTGATAGGTCTCATTTAAAAGTGGAAATGAACCAGGACGGGCCCCTGCTCACACGGAGGGTATCGATCCCCGGAGTCATTGATAGGTCTCATTTAAAAGTGGAAATGGAACAGGACGGTCCCCTGCTCACACGGAGGGGATAGATCACCGGAGTCATTGATAGGTCTCATTTAAAAGTGGAAATGGACCAGGACGGGCCCCTGCTCACACGGAGGGGATAGATCACCGGAGTCATTGATAGGTCTCATTTAAAAGTGGAAACGGACCAGGACGGGCCCCTGCTCACACGGAGGGGATCGATCACCGGAGTCATTGATAGGTCTCATTTAAAAGTGGAAATGGACAATGACGGGCCCCTGCTCACACGGAGGGGATAGATCACCGGAGTCATTGATAGGTCTCATTTAAAAGTGGAAATGGACCAGGACGGTCCCCCCTCACACGGAGGGGATAGATCCCCGGAGTCATTGATAGGTCTCATTTAAAAGTGGAAATGGACCAGGACGGTCCCCCCCTCACACGGAGGAGATAGATCACCGGAGTCATTGATAGGTCTCATTTAAAAGTGGAAACGGACAATGACGGGCCCCTGCTCACACGGAGGGGATAGATCACCGGAGTCATTGATAGGTCTCATTTAAAAGTGGAAATGGACCAGGACGGTCCCCTGCTCACACGGAGGGGATAGATCACCGGAGTCATTGATAGGTCTCATTTAAAAGTGGAAATGGACCAGGACGGTCCCCTGCTCACACGGAGGGGATAGATCACCGGTGTCATTGATAGGTCTCATTTAAAAGTGGAAACGGACCAGGACGGTCCCCCCCTCACACGGAGTGGATAGATCACCGGAGTCATTGATAGGTCTCATTTAAAAGTGGAAATGGACAATGACGGGCTCCAGCTCACACGGAGGAATAGATCCCCGGAGTCATTGATAGGTCTCATTTAAAAGTGGAAATGGACCAGGACGGGCCCCTGCTCACACGGAGGGGATAGATCACCGGAGTCATTGATAGGTCTCATTTAAAAGTGGAAATGGACCAGGACGGGCCCCTGCTCACACGGAGGGGATCGATCACCGGAGTCATTGATAGGTCTCATTTAAAAGTGGAAATGGACAAGGACGGTCCTCTGCTCACACGGAGGGGATAGATCACCGGAGTCATTGATAGGTCTCATTTAAAAGTGGAAATGGACCAGGACGGTCCCCTGCTCACACGGAGGGGATAGATCACCGGAGTCATTGATAGGTCTCATTTAAAAGTGGAAACTGACCAGGACGGGCCGCAGCTCACACGGAGGAGATAGATCCCCGGAGTCATTGATAGGTCTCATTTAAAAGTGGAAACGGACCAGGACGGTCCCCCCCCTCACACGGAGTGGATAGATCACCGGAGTCATTGATAGGTCTCATTTAAAAGTGGAACTGGACCAGGACGGGCCCCTGCTCACACGGAGGGGATAGATCACCGGAGTCATTGATAGGTCTCATTTAAAAGTGGAAATGGACCAGGACGGTCCCCCCTCACACGGAGGGGGATAGATCCCCGGAGTCATTGATAGGTCTCATTTAAAAGTGGAAATGGACCAGGACGGTCCCCCCCTCACACGGAGGAGATAGATCACCGGAGTCATTGATAGGTCTCATTTAAAAGTGGAAATGGACCAGGACGGGCCCCTGCTCACACGGAGGGGATAGATCCCCGGAGTCATTGATAGGTCTCATTTAAAAGTGGAAATGGACCAGGACGGTCCCCCCCTCACACGGAGGAGATAGATCACCGGAGTCATTGATAGGTCTCATTTAAAAGTGGAAACGGACAATGACGGGCCCCTGCTCACACGGAGGGGATAGATCACCGGAGTCATTGATAGGTCTCATTTAAAAGTGGAAATGGACCAGGACGGTCCCCCCTCACACGGAGGGGGATAGATCCCCGGAGTCATTGATAGGTCTCATTTAAAAGTGGAAATGGACCAGGACGGGCCCCTGCTCACACGGAGGGGATAGATCACCGGAGTCATTGATAGGTCTCATTTAAAAGTGGAAATGGACCAGGACGGTCCCCCCTCACACGGAGGGGATAGATCCCCGGAGTCATTGATAGGTCTCATTTAAAAGTGGAAATGGACCAGGACGGTCCCCCCCTCACACGGAGGAGATAGATCACCGGAGTCATTGATAGGTCTCATTTAAAAGTGGAAATGGACCAGGACGGTCCCCCCCCTCACACGGAGGAGATAGATCACCGGAGTCATTGATAGGTCTCATTTAAAAGTGGAAATGGACCAGGACGGGCCCCTGCTCACACGGAGGGGATAGATCACCGGAGTCATTGATAGGTCTCATTTAAAAGTGGAAATGAACCAGGACGGGCCCCTGCTCACACGGAGGGGATAGAACACCGGAGTCATTGATAGGTCTCATTTAAAAGTGGAAATGAACCAGGACGGGCCCCTGCTCACACGGAGGGTATCGATCCCCGGAGTCATTGATAGGTCTCATTTAAAAGTGGAAATGGACCAGGACGGTCCCCTGCTCACACGGAGGGGATAGATCACCGGAGTCATTGATAGGTCTCATTTAAAAGTGGAAACGGACCAGGACGGGCTCCAGCTCACACGGAGGAATAGATCCCCGGAGTCATTGATAGGTCTCATTTAAAAGTGGAAACGGACCAGGACGGGCCCCTGCTCACACGGAGGAGATAGATCCCCGGAGTCATTGATAGGTCTCATTTAAAAGTGGAAACGGACCAGGACGGTCCCCCCCTCACACGGAGTGGATAGATCACCGAAGTCATTGATAGGTGTCATTTAAAAGTGGAAATGGACCAGGACGGGCCCCTGCTCACACGGAGGGGATCGATCACCGGAGTCATTGATAGGTCTCATTTAAAAGTGGAACTGGACCAGGACGGGCCCCTGCTCACACGGAGGGGATAGATCCCCGGAGTCATTGATAGGTCACATTTAAAAGTGGAAATGGACCAGGACGGGCCCCTGCTCACACGGAGGGTATCGATCCCCGGAGTCATTGATCGGTCTCATTTAAAAGTGGAAACTGACCAGGACGGTCCCCTGCTCACACGGAGGGGATAGATCACCGGAGTCATTGATAGGTCGCATTTAAAAGTGGAAATGGACCAGGACGGTCCCCTGCTCACACTGAGGGGATCGATCACCGGAGTCATTGATAGGTCTCATTTAAAAGTGGAAATGGACCAGGGCGGTCCCCCCCTCACACGGAGGAGATAGATCACCGGAGTCATTGATAGGTCTCATTTAAAAGTGGAAATGGACCAGGACGGTCCCCCCTCACACGGAGGGGATAGATCACCGGAGTCATTGATAGGTCTCATTTAAAAGTGGAAACTGACCAGGACGGGCCCCCCTCACACGGAGGGGGATAGATCCCCGGAGTCATTGATAGGTCTCATTTAAAAGTGGAAATGGACCAGGACGGTCCCCCCATCACACGGAGGAGATAGATCACCGGAGTCATTGATAGGTCTCATTTAAAAGTGGAAATGGACCAGGACGGGCCCCCTGCTCACACGGAGGGGATAGATCACGGGAGTCATTGATAGGTCTCATTTAAAAGTGGAAATGGACCAGGACGGTCCCCCCTCACACGGAGGGGGATAGATCCCCGGAGTCATTGATAGGTCTCATTTAAAAGTGGAAATGGACCAGGACGGTCCCCCCCTCACACGGAGGAGATAGATCACCGGAGTCATTGATAGGTCTCATTTAAAAGTGGAAATGGACCAGGACGGGCCCCTGCTCACACGGAGGGGATAGATCACCGGAGTCATTGATAGGTCTCATTTAAAAGTGGAAATGAACCAGGACGGGCCCCTGCTCACACGGAGGAGATAGAACACCGGAGTCATTGATAGGTCTCATTTAAAAGTGGAAATGGACCAGGACGGTCCCCCCTCACACGGAGGGGGATAGATCCCCGGAGTCATTGATAGGTCTCATTTAAAAGTGGAAATGGACCAGGACGGTCCCCCCCTCACACGGAGGAGATAGATCACCGGAGTCATTGATAGGTCTCATTTAAAAGTGGAAATGGACCAGGACGGTCCCCCCTCACACGGAGGAGATAGATCCCCGGAGCCATTGAAAGGTCTCATTTAAAAGTGGAAATGGACCAGGACGGTCCCCTGCTCACACGGAGGGGAAAGATCCCCGGAGTCATTGATAGGTCTCATTTAAAAGTGGAAATGGACCAGGACGGTCCCCTGCTCACACGGAGGGGAAAGATCCCCGGAGTCATTGATAGGTCTCATTTAAAAGTGGGAATGGACCAGGACGGTCCCCCCTCACACGGAGGAGATAGATCCCCGGAGTCATTGATAGGTCTCATTTAAAAGTGGAAACGGACCAGGACGGTCCCCTGCTCACACGGAGGGGATAGATCACCGGAGTCATTGATAGGTCTCATTTAAAAGTGGAAATGGACCAGGACGGGCCCCTGCTCACACGGAGGGGATAGATCACCGGAGTCATTGATAGGTCTCATTTAAAAGTGGAAATGGACCAGGATGGTCCCCTGCTCACACGGAGGAGATAGATCACCGGAGTCATTGATCGGTCTCATTTAAAAGTGGAAATGAACCAGGACGGTCCCCCCCTCACACGGAGGGGATAGATCACCGGAGTCATTGATAGGTTTCATTTAAAAGTGGAAATGGACCAGGACGGTCCCCTGCTCACACGGAGGGGATAGATCACCGGAGTCATTGATAGGTCTCATTTAAAAGTGGAAATGGACCAGGACGTGCCCCCCTCACACGGAGGGGATAGATCACCGGAGTCATTGATAGGTCTCATTTAAAAGTGGAACTGGACCAGGACGGGCCCCTGCTCACACGGAGGGGATCGATCACCGGAGTCATTGATAGGTCTCATTTAAAAGTGGAAATGGACAAGGACGGTCCTCTGCTCACACGGAGGGGATAGATCACCGGAGTCATTGATAGGTCTCATTTAAAAGTGGAAATGGACCAGGACGGTCCCCTGCTCACACGGAGGGGATAGATCCCCGGAGTCATTGATAGGTCTCATTTAAAAGTGGAAATGGACCAGGACGGGCCCCTGCTCACACGGAGGGGATAGATCACCGGAGTCATTGATAGGTCTCATTTAAAAGTGGAAACTGACCAGGACGGTCCCCTGCTCACACGGAGGGGATAGATCACCGGAGTCATTGATCGGTCTCATTTAAAAGTGGAAATGGACCAGGACGGTCCCCTGCTCACACGGAGGGGATCGATCACCAGAGTCATTGATAGGTCTCATTTAAAAGTGGAAATGACCCAGGACGGTCCTCTGCTCACACAGAGGGGATCGATCATCGGAGTCATTGATAGGTCTCATTTAAAAGTGGAAATGGACCAGGACGGCCCCCCCCTCACACGGAGGGGATAGATAACCGGAGTCATTGATAGGTCTCATTTCAAAGTGGAAATGGACCAGGACGGTCGCCTGCTCACACGGAGGGGATCGATCACCGGAGTCATTGATAGGTCTCATTTAAAAGTGGAAATGGACCAGGACGGGCCCCTGCTCACACGGAGGAGATAGATCACCGGAGTCATTGATAGGTCTCATTTAAAAGTGGAAATGGACCAGGACGGTCCCCTGCTCACACGGAGGGGAAAGATCCCCGGAGTCATTGAAAGGTCTCATTTAAAAGTGGAAATGGACCAGGACGGTCCCCTGCTCACACGGAGGGGAAAGATCCCCGGAGTCATTGATAGGTCTCATTTAAAAGTGGAAATGGACCAGGACGGTCCCCCCCTCACACGGAGGGGATAGATCCCCGGAGTCATTGATAGGTCTCATTTAAAAGTGGAAACGGACCAGGACGGTCCCCCCCTCACACGGAGTGGATAGATCACCGGAGTCATTGATAGGTCTCATTTAAAAGTGGAACTGGACCAGGACGGGCCCCTGCTCACACGGAGGGGATAGATCACCGGAGTCATTGATAGGTCTCATTTAAAAGTGGAAATGGACAATGACGGGCCCCTGCTCACACGGAGGGGATAGATCACCGGAGTCATTGATAGGTCTCATTTAAAAGTGGAAATGGACCAGGACGGTCCCCCCTCACACGGAGGGGATAGATCCCCGGAGTCATTGATAGGTCTCATTTAAAAGTGGAAATGGACCAGGACGGTCCCCCCTCACACGGAGGAGATAGATCACCGGAGTCATTGATAGGTCTCATTTAAAAGTGGAAATGGACCAGGACGGGCCCCTGCTCACACGGAGGGGATAGATCACCGGAGTCATTGATAGGTCTCATTTAAAAGTGGAACTGGACCAGGACGGCCCCTGCTCACACGGAGGGGATAGATCCCCGGAGTCATTGATAGGTCTCATTTAAAAGTGGAAATGAACCAGGACGGGCCCCTGCTCACACGGAGGGTATCGATCCCCGGAGTCATTGATAGGTCTCATTTAAAAGTGGAAATGGACCAGGACGGTCCCCTGCTCACACGGAGGGGATAGATCACCGGAGTCATTGATAGGTCTCATTTAAAAGTGGAAACGGACCAGGACGGGCTCCAGCTCACACGGAGGAATAGATCCCCGGAGTCATTGATAGGTCTCATTTAAAAGTGGAAACGGACCAGGACGGGCCCCTGCTCACACGGAGGGGGATCGATCACCGGAGTCATTGATAGGTCTCATTTAAAAGTGGAAATGGACAATGACGGGCCCCTGCTCACACGGAGGGGATAGATCACCGGAGTCATTGATAGGTCTCATTTAAAAGTGGAAATGGACCAGGACGGTCCCCCCTCACACGGAGGGGATAGATCCCCGGAGTCATTGATAGGTCTCATTTAAAAGTGGAAATGGACCAGGACGGTCCCCCCCTCACACGGAGGAGATAGATCACCGGAGTCATTGATAGGTCTCATTTAAAAGTGGAAATGGACCAGGACGGGCCCCTGCTCACACGGAGGGGATCGATCACCGGAGTCATTGATAGGTCTCATTTAAAAGTGGAAATGGACAAGGACGGTCCTCTGCTCACACGGAGGGGATAGATCACCGGAGTCATTGATAGGTCTCATTTAAAAGTGGAAATGGACCAGGACGGTCCCCTGCTCACACGGAGGGGATAGATCACCGGAGTCATTGATAGGTCTCATTTAAAAGTGGAAACTGACCAGGACGGGCCGCAGCTCACACGGAGGAGATAGATCCCCGGAGTCATTGATAGGTCTCATTTAAAAGTGGAAACGGACCAGGACGGTCCCCCCCCTCACACGGAGTGGATAGATCACCGGAGTCATTGATCAGTCTCATTTAAAAGTGGAACTGGACCAGGACGGGCCCCTGCTCACACGGAGGGGATAGATCACCGGAGTCATTGATAGGTCTCATTTAAAAGTGGAAATGGACCAGGACGGTCCCCCCTCACACGGAGGGGGATAGATCCCCGGAGTCATTGATAGGTCTCATTTAAAAGTGGAAATGAACCAGGACGGGCCCCTGCTCACACGGAGGGGATAGATCCCCGGAGTCATTGATAGGTCTCATTTAAAAGTGGAACTGGACCAGGACGGGCCCCTGCTCACACGGAGGGGATAGATCACCGGAGTCATTGATAGGTCTCATTTAAAAGTGGAAATGGACCAGGACGGTCCTCTGCTCACACGGAGGGGGATAGATCCCCGGAGTCATTGATAGGTCTCATTTAAAAGTGGAAATGAACCAGGACGGTCCCCTGCTCACACGGAGGGGAAAGATCCCCGGAGTCATTGATAGGTCTCATTTAAAAGTGGAACTGGACCAGGACGGTCCCCCCCTCACACGGAGGGGATAGATCACCGGAGTCATTGATAGGTTTCATTTAAAAGTGGAAATGGACCAGGACGGTCCCCCCTCACACGGAGGGGATAGATCACCGGAGTCATTGATAGGTCTCATTTAAAAGTGGAAATGAACCAGGACGGTCCCCCCTCACACGGAGGGGATAGATCACTGGAGTCATTGATCGGTCTCATTTAAAAGTGGAAATGAACCAGGACGGGCCCCTGCTCACACGGAGGGGATCGATCCCGGGAGTCATTGATAGGTCTCATTTAAAAGTGGAAACTGACCAGGACGGGCCGCAGCTCACACGGAGGAGATAGATCCCCGGAGTCATTGATAGGTCTCATTTAAAAGTGGAAACGGACCAGGACGGTCCCCCCCCTCACACGGAGGGGATCGATCACCGGAGTCATTGATAGGTCTCATTTAAAAGTGGAACTGGACCAGGACGGGCCCCTGCTCACACGGAGGGGGATAGATCCCCGGAGTCATTGATAGGTCTCATTTAAAAGTGGAAATGGACCAGGACGGTCCCCCCTCACACGGAGGGGGATAGATCCCCGGAGTCATTGATAGGTCTCATTTAAAAGTGGAAATGGACCAGGACGGTCCCCCCCTCACACGGAGGAGATAGATCACCGGAGTCATTGATAGGTCTCATTTAAAAGTGGAAATGGACCAGGACGGTCCCCCCTCACACGGAGGGGGATAGATCCCCGGAGTCATTGATAGGTCTCATTTAAAAGTGGAAATGGACCAGGACGGTCCCCCCCTCACACGGAGGAGATAGATCACCGGAGTCATTGATAGGTCTCATTTAAAAGTGGAAATGGACCAGGACGGGCCCCTGCTCACACGGAGGGGATAGATCACCGGAGTCATTGATAGGTCTCATTTAAAAGTGGAAATGGACCAGGACGGTCCCCCCCTCACACGGAGGAGATAGATCACCGGAGTCATTGATAGGTCTCATTTAAAAGTGGAAATGGACCAGGACGGTCCCCCCTCACACGGAGGGGGATAGATCCCCGGAGTCATTGATAGGTCTCATTTAAAAGTGGAAATGGACCAGGACGGTCCCCTGCTCACACGGAGGGGAAAGATCCCCGGAGTCATTGAAAGGTCTCATTTAAAAGTGGAAATGGACCAGGACGGTCCCCTGCTCACACGGAGGGGAAAGATCCCCGGAGTCATTGATAGGTCTCATTTAAAAGTGGAAATGGACCAGGACGGTCCCCCCTCACACGGAGGGGATAGATCCCCGGAGTCATTGATAGGTCTCATTTAAAAGTGGAAACGGACCAGGACGGTCCCCCCCTCACACGGAGTGGATAGATCACCGGAGTCATTGATAGGTCTCATTTAAAAGTGGAACTGGACCAGGACGGGCCCCTGCTCACACGGAGGGGATCGATCACCGGAGTCATTGATAGGTCTCATTTAAAAGTGGAACTGGACCAGGACGGGCCCCTGCTCACACGGAGGGGATAGATCCCCGGAGTCATTGATAGGTCTCATTTAAAAGTGGAAATGGACAATGACGGGCCCCTGCTCACACGGAGGGGATAGATCACCGGAGTCATTGATAGGTCTCATTTAAAAGTGGAAATGGACCAGGACGGTCCCCCCTCACACGGAGGGGATAGATCCCCGGAGTCATTGATAGGTCTCATTTAAAAGTGGAAATGGACCAGGACGGTCCCCCCTCACACGGAGGAGATAGATCACCGGAGTCATTGATAGGTCTCATTTAAAAGTGGAAATGGACCAGGACGGGCCCCTGCTCACACGGAGGGGATAGATCACCGGAGTCATTGATAGGTCTCATTTAAAAGTGGAAATGAACCAGGACAGGCCCCTGCTCACACGGAGGGTATCGATCCCCGGAGTCATTGATAGGTCTCATTTAAAAGTGGAAATGGACCAGGACGGTCCCCTGCTCACACGGAGGGGAAAGATCACCGGAGTCATTGATAGGTCTCATTTAAAAGTGGAAACGGACCAGGACGGGCTCCAGCTCACACGGAGGAATAGATCCCCGGAGTCATTGATAGGTCTCATTTAAAAGTGGAAACGGACCAGGACGGGCCCCTGCTCACACGGAGGGGATCGATCACCGGAGTCATTGATAGGTCTCATTTAAAAGTGGAAATGGACAATGACGGGCCCCTGCTCACACGGAGGGGATAGATCACCGGAGTCATTGATAGGTCTCATTTAAAAGTGGAAATGGACCAGGACGGTCCCCCCTCACACGGAGGGGATAGATCCCCGGAGTCATTGATAGGTCTCATTTAAAAGTGGAAATGGACCAGGACGGTCCCCCCCTCACACGGAGGAGATAGATCACCGGAGTCATTGATAGGTCTCATTTAAAAGTGGAAATGGACCAGGACGGGCCCCTGCTCACACGGAGGGGATCGATCACCGGAGTCATTGATAGGTCTCATTTAAAAGTGGAAATGGACAAGGACGGTCCTCTGCTCACACGGAGGGGATAGATCACCGGAGTCATTGATAGGTCTCATTTAAAAGTGGAAATGGACCAGGACGGTCCCCTGCTCACACGGAGGGGATAGATCACCGGAGTCATTGATAGGTCTCATTTAAAAGTGGAAACTGACCAGGACGGGCCGCAGCTCACACGGAGGAGATAGATCCCCGGAGTCATTGATAGGTCTCATTTAAAAGTGGAACTGGACCAGGACGGGCCCCTGCTCACACGGAGGGGATAGATCACCGGAGTCATTGATAGGTCTCATTTAAAAGTGGAAATGGACCAGGACGGTCCCCCCTCACACGGAGGGGGATAGATCCCCGGAGTCATTGATAGGTCTCATTTAAAAGTGGAAATGAACCAGGACGGGCCCCTGCTCACACGGAGGGGATAGATCCCCGGAGTCATTGATAGGTCTCATTTAAAAGTGGAACTGGACCAGGACGGGCCCCTGCTCACACGGAGGGGATAGATCACCGGAGTCATTGATAGGTCTCATTTAAAAGTGGAAATGGACCAGGACGGTCCCCCCTCACACGGAGGGGGATAGATCCCCGGAGTCATTGATAGGTCTCATTTAAAAGTGGAAATGGACCAGGACGGTCCCCCCTCACACGGAGGAGATAGATCCCCGGAGTCATTGATAGGTCTCATTTAAAAGTGGAAATGAACCAGGACGGTCCCCTGCTCACACGGAGGGGAAAGATCCCCGGAGTCATTGATAGGTCTCATTTAAAAGTGGAACTGGACCAGGACGGTCCCCCCCTCACACGGAGGGGATAGATCACCGGAGTCATTGATAGGTTTCATTTAAAAGTGGAAATGAACCAGGACGGTCCCCCCTCACACGGAGGGGATAGATCACTGGAGTCATTGATAGGTCTCATTTAAAAGTGGAAACTGACCAGGACGGGCCGCAGCTCACACGGAGGAGATAGATCCCCGGAGTCATTGATAGGTCTCATTTAAAAGTGGAAACGGACCAGGACGGTCCCCCCCCTCACACGGAGGGGATCGATCACCGGAGTCATTGATAGGTCTCATTTAAAAGTGGAACTGGACCAGGACGGGCCCCTGCTCACACGGAGGGGATAGATCACCGGAGTCATTGATAGGTCTCATTTAAAAGTGGAAATGGACCAGGACGGTCCCCCCTCACACGGAGGGGGATAGATCCCCGGAGTCATTGATAGGTCTCATTTAAAAGTGGAAATGGACCAGGACGGGCCCCTGCTCACACGGAGGGGATAGATCACCGGAGTCATTGATAGGTCTCATTTAAAAGTGGAAATGGACCAGGACGGTCCCCCCCTCACACGGAGGAGATAGATCACCGGAGTCATTGATAGGTCTCATTTAAAAGTGGAAATGGACCAGGACGGTCCCCCCTCACACGGAGGGGGATAGATCCCCGGAGTCATTGATAGGTCTCATTTAAAAGTGGAAATGGACCAGGACGGGCCCCTGCTCACACGGAGTGGATAGATCACCGGAGTCATTGATAGGTCTCATTTAAAAGTGGAAATGGACCAGGACGGTCCCCCCCTCACACGGAGGAGATAGATCACCGGAGTCATTGATAGGTCTCATTTAAAAGTGGAAATGGACCAGGACGGTCCCCTGCTCACACGGAGGGGATAGATCCCCGGAGTCATTGATAGGTCTCATTTAAAAGTGGAACTGGACCAGGACGGGCCCCTGCTCACACGGAGGGGATCGATCACCGGAGTCATTGATAGGTCTCATTTAAAAGTGGAAATGGACCAGGACGGTCCCCCCTCACACGGAGGGGGATAGATCCCCGGAGTCATTGATAGGTCTCATTTAAAAGTGGAAATGGACCAGGACGGTCCCCCCCTCACACGGAGGAGATAGATCACCGGAGTCATTGATGGGTCTCATTTAAAAGTGGAAATGGACAATGACGGGCCCCTGCTCACACGGAGGGGATAGATCACCGGAGTCATTGATAGGTCTCATTTAAAAATGGAAATGGACCAGGACGGTCCCCCCTCACACGGAGGAGATAGATCCCCGGAGTCATTGATAGGTTTCATTTAAAAGTGGAAATGGACCAGGACGGTCCCCCCTCACACGGAGGGGATAGATCACCGGAGTCATTGATAGGTCTCATTTAAAAGTGGAAATGAACCAGGACGGTCCCCCCTCACACGGAGGGGATAGATCACTGGAGTCATTGATCGGTCTCATTTAAAAGTGGAAATGAACCAGGACGGGCCCCTGCTCACACGGAGGGGATCGATCCCGGGAGTCATTGATAGGTCTCATTTAAAAGTGGAAACTGACCAGGACGGGCCGCAGCTCACACGGAGGAGATAGATCCCCGGAGTCATTGATAAGTCTCATTTAAAAGTGGAAACGGACCAGGACGGTCCCCCCCCCTCACACGGAGGGGATCGATCACCGGAGTCATTGATGGGTCTCATTTAAAAGTGGAACTGGACCAGGACGGGCCCCTGCTCACACGGAGGGGATAGATCACCGGAGTCATTGATAGGTCTCATTTAAAAGTGGAAATGGACCAGGACGGGCCCCTGCTCACACGGAGGGGATCGATCACCGGAGTCATTGATAGGTGTCATTTAAAAGTGGAAATGGACCAGGACGGTCCCCCCTCACACGGAGGAGATAGATCCCCGGAGCCATTGAAAGGTCTCATTTAAAAGTGGAAATGGACCAGGACGGGCCCCTGCTCACACGGAGGGGATAGATCCCCGGAGTCATTGATAGGTCTCATTTAAAAGTGGAAATGGACCAGGACGGTCCCCCCCTCACACGGAGGGGATAGATCACCGGAGTCATTGATAGGTCTCATTTAAAAGTGGAAATGGACCAGGACGGTCCCCCCTCACACGGAGGGGGATAGATCCCCGGAGTCATTGATAGGTCTCATTTAAAAGTGGAAATGGACCAGGACGGGCCCCTGCTCACACGGAGTGGATAGATCACCGGAGTCATTGATAGGTCTCATTTAAAAGTGGAAATGGACCAGGACGGGCCCCTGCTCACACGGAGGGGATCGATCCCGGGAGTCATTGATAGGTCTCATTTAAAAGTGGAAATGGACCAGGACGGTCCTCTGCTCACACGGAGGGGATAGATCACCGGAGTCATTGATAGGTCTCATTTAAAAGTGGAAATGGACCAGGACGGTCCCCCCTCACACGGAGGGTATCGATCCCCGGAGTCATTGATAGGTCTCATTTAAAAGTGGAAATGGACCAGGACGGTCCCCTGCTCACACGGAGGGGAAAGATCCCCGGAGTCATTGATAGGTCTCATTTAAAAGTGGGAATGGACCAGGACGGTCCCCCCTCACACGGAGGAGATGGATCCCCGGAGTCATTGATAGGTCTCATTTAAAAGTGGAAATGGACCAGGATGGGCCCCCCCTCACACGGAGGGGATAGATCACCGGAGTCATTGATAGGTCTCATTTAAAAGTGGAAATGGACCAGGACGGTCCCCTGCTCACACGGAGGGGAAAGATCCCCGGAGTCATTGATAGGTCTCATTTAAAAGTGGGAATGGACCAGGACGGTCCCCCCTCACACGGAGGAGATAGATCCCCGGAGTCATTGATAGGTCTCATTTAAAAGTGGAAACGGACCAGGACGGTCCCCTGCTCACACGGAGGGGATAGATCACCGGAGTCATTGATAGGTCTCATTTAAAAGTGGAACTGGACCAGGACGGGCCCCTGCTCACACGGAGGGGATCGATCACCGGAGTCATTGATAGGTCTCATTTAAAAGTGGAAACTGACCAGGACGGTCCCCTGCTCACACGGAGGGGATAGATCACCGGAGTCATTGATAGGTCTCATTTAAAAGTGGAAACGGACCAGGACGGGCCCCCCCTCACACGGAGGGGGATAGATCCCCGGAGTCATTGATAGGTCTCATTTAAAAGTGGAAATGGACCAGGACGGTCCCCTGCTCACACGGAGGGGAAAGATCCTCGGAATAATTGATAGGTCTCATTTAAAAGTGGAAATGGACAATGACGGGCCCCTGCTCACACGGAGGGGATCGATCACCGGAGTCATTGATAGGTCTCATTTAAAAAGAGGGAACTAACTGACCAGGACGCTCCACTGCTTGGTGAAAGGCAACATGTTCCTGGAGTCCCTTGGAGCTCGGAGGGTCAGGCTGCTTTCTGCTTTTCTCGCAACAGTATACATTTCTTTGCAGTTTTTAATTGTTGGCCATTTGCCAGGCTGATTACTGCTAAGCTGCTTATCTGTGACGTTTTAAGTTGCTGAATATTATTGACTTTTAACTATAGGGAGAGTGTTCTCTTAAGCATCGCTGAAGATTTGTCAACTTATCCCCCGCAATTCGTTGGTGCTTTTTTTGTCGCCGAATCCTAGTTGGTGACACTTCCACTCTTGAGCTGGAGGCCTGTTGCAGCAGGGTGCAGTGTCCTCTGGGTGGAATGCATTAGTTAGAGAGAGAGAAAGAGGTTGCAATTATTTTAAATGTGAGTTGCAATTCTCCCTTGTCTCAAACCTTCACTGTCCACTCTCTGCGATACTCCTGTGTAGATGCTCGATCTCTGTTACGGTCTTGTTGACAGCTCTGTTATCCTAAGTAAGTGAAGAGGCCCACCTGGTGTTGAAAGGCGATATGGACCTTTGCCTTAGCAGAGACAACCGCTTCTCAAATCCTCTCCACCCAGCTGTCTTTGTCCTGTCAGACAGCGGAAGATGGGGGGAATTTTGGACGTTCTGTGAACCAGGGAATCTTCAGACTCGTCCATCCGAAAGTAAACTGTTCAGCACTTGCACGGTAAAACATAGACCCTTTACTTACCAGTGTGGTCAAAGCTGTGGTTAAGGTCATGCGTGGTAAAGGTGACAGGCCCCACTTGCCCGCCTGATCTGCTTTGGAGTGTTTGTGTAGCACTTCTTACCTCTGTATCTGCTGATGATTCCCAGTTCTTACTTCGACTATGTAACCTTCTACGGACACTTTTTCGGAAATTTTAGCTTTAAGTCAGTAAATGTTTGGACTTCACTCATACAAAACTGTCATTATGTTAGTGGCCAGCAGACCATGGCCTCTAGGGAGTACTAGAAACTTGAGTCAAATTTGAAAGAAACCTCACCTTTGCTGTGCAGATTTCACCTGTCGTTTTCTCCTGTACTGGCATGTGATGGTGGCCACAGGAGGCTAGTGCCTGTACTATGAAATCACCATCTATTTAGGACTACCTACATTCCTTACTGTCATTGCAAACTTTTTGATATCTCAATATTTTGTATTCTCCACAAATGCCTTAATTGCTTGTCTCAATACAACCCCCCACTATAGCTGCACGCTCTTTCAGTGTGGCCTTTCTGTAAGGTCACATCTCTACTGTTGTAGGACAGAAGCTTCTCTGTTACAGAACATACTCTATTCCTGCCTCTTACTCTCGTTTTTCACCTTATCTTTGTTTGGACTGTAAGCTTCTCAAATTCACTTATTCTTCATATCTGAAAGAAACAGTCATAGATTCCTTACCTTAGAATTACCCCCAGGCATCAGACTGGATCCGGAAAGTTTGTCGTCAGCAGTACACCTGCGTATCGGAAGGTGGTGTCAGTCGACTCTGCGTTCGGCGTCATGGTCACCGGGATGTCATCGTGGTAGCTAGATAGAAGCCGCCCTCGCGCGCTGACGTCAGTTCTTCCTTTTTCCGCACCATCAAGCACAGATCTGGAGAGAGCGGTGCCCCCAGTCAATTTTTGACTGAACTTTTTGTCGACTTTTGTCAACTTCGTTGTGTTAGTCCTTCGACTCCTGGTGCACGAGGAATGCCCGGCTTTAAGGCTTGCAGTTCCTGTACCCGACTTAAGTCTGTGACAGATCCGCACCGCGTGTGCCTCTACTGTATGGAGCGCGACCACAACCCCAAGTCGTGCTCCGACTGCCGGACCATAGCCTCGAAGTCTTTGCGGGAGCGGTCCCGCAGCTACTCGAGGCCAGTCAGTCGGCTCCCTGCCGCTCGAAGTCCAGGGTGCAGAGGGAGGTCGAGGGACCGGTCGCGGAGCCACCACCACTCTTCATCGAAGTCTTCACACTCGGGGTCAAGTAAGTCGAAGGACAAGAAGAAGTCGAAGAAGCATCGCCTCTCTTCGACTTCTTCCCATCCGTTGGCCGACGCGACAATGGATGTGGGTGGTGCCCCTCCCGCGGCTCCGCGTGCTGAGCCCGCTGGGTCAACTCTGGGTTCCCCCTCCCTTCCCGTGACCCGGTGCGACCCCTGCCCAGGTTCGGAGTTGCATGCCATCTTTGGGCAGCCCGACTCCGCCAGCGCGCCTTCGGGCCCCGCGGACTTGGCTGGGGGCCCTGAGCCTTCGCGTTGGCGGCTTCGGACTCTGCACCGCAGGGTCTCATTGGATCCAGGCCTGGACCCGGATCGGCACCGGCCAACCTCGTTGCGCCTCCCCTGGCGCCTATTCGACCCCGGCCTCCCCCTTGAGGTGGACACAGACGGATCGTCGTCGACTGGTACTTTTGTACCCCTGTTCAGCCTCAGCACTCAGCCACGTCCTCAGCCTCAGCACGGCCGGGGACGTGGGAACCACCGCAGTGAATCTGGGGGCCAGAGAGCGGGTCAGTCCACCACAGCCCCCTCTGCAGCAGCCTCCAAACCCTCCTAGTCTGACATTTCAGGGCCACCAATCACCAGTGGGTGGCAGCATCCGCCATCATCTCCCCCACTGGTGCACCATCACGTCGGACAGGTGGGTTTTGCAAATAGTCTGAAGGGGCTACTCTTTCCCCTTCGAGACTACCCCTCCACCCATGCCACCTCAGTACCATTCCATGTCGGAGGATCACCTGGCCCTTCTCCAACAGGAAGTTTCGGCACTCTTGGCCAAGGGTGCCATCAAGCGCGTTCCTGCCCCAGAAGTAGGTTGTGGTTGTTATTCCTACTACTTTCTGGTGCCCAACAAGGACAACCGCTTTCTCCGGAAGGAGAAGTTCAAGATGTTGACGCTCGCTCAGGTCCTCTGCTCTCAACCCTGGAGACTGGATGGTAGCGTTGGACTTGCAGGATGCTTATTTTCACATCCCCGTCCTGCCTGCCCACCGGCCTTACCTACGGTTCACGGTAGGCCACAAACACTTTCAGTTTACCGTGCTCCCCTTCGGCCTCACCAGTGCCCCTCGGGTGTTCACGAAAGTGATGACGGTGGTCGCAGCTTATCTGCGCAGATCAAGGGTTCCAGTCTTCCCTCATCTCGACGACTGTCTGTTGAAGGCGGGCTCTTCCCAGGCTTTTGTCTCCCACCTCCAGACTACGGCTAACCTCCTGCATTCGCTGGGGTTCTCCATCAGCGTGCTGAACTCACACCTGAACCCCTCTCCGAAGCTCCTCTTCATCGGAGCGGTTCTAGACACAACGCAGTTTTGGGTTTATCCTCCTGAATAGCGAGCCCCGGATATTCAGGCTATGATTCCGATCTTTCAGCCTCTATCCCGGGTTTCGGTCAGAATGACCCTTTGGCTGCTGGGCCTGACGGCCTCCTGCATCCTGCTGGTGGATCATGCCAGGTGGCGGGCTCTGCAGTGGGACCTGAAGTTCCAGTGGGCTCAGCATCAGGGGAACCTGTCCGACTACGTCCAGATCTCGGAGGGCACTGCACACCAATTGCAGTGGTGGTTTACGAACCAGGAATGGGTCGAAGGCAGATCCCTCTCCCATCCTCAACCAGAGTTCACAGTGGTGACTGATGCATCACTCCTGGGATGGGGTGGCCACATGGGGTAGGTGGAGATCAGAGGCCTCTGGTCTCCGGCGCATCCACATCAACCTTCTGGAGCTTCGGACGATTCGTCTTGCACTCAATGCATTCCTTCCCTCTGCCCGGGGAAGAGTCGTGCAGGTGTTCACAGACAACACCACCGCAATGTGGTACTGCAACAAACAAGGCAGGGTGGGGTTGTGGACCCTATGTCAGGAGGCTCTCCGCCTCTGGACATGGCTGGAACATCAGGCATGTCCCCGGTGGTTCAACACCTGGCAGGTTCTCTGAACGCCAGGGCGGACGAACTCAGCCGCAGGTGCATAATGGATCACGAATGGCGTCTTCACTCTGAGGTGGTGCAAGGTCTCTTTCGACAGTGGGGAGAGCCTTGTTCAAATCTATTTGCCACCGAAGAGAGCGAGCAATGTCAGCACTTCTGTGTTATGGAATTTCCGAGGTGGCACTCGCTAGGCAACTCTTGTCGTCGCGAATGGAGTTCGGTCTTCTATACGCCTTTCTGTGTATATCACTTCTGCCCAGAGTGCTGAAGAAGATCAAGCACAACTGGGCCCAAGTCATTCTTGTGGCTCCGGATTGGGCACGAGCAGTCTGATATCCCGAGCTGCTCAACATGGCAATCGGTCCTCTGATCAGACTGCCCCTTCGGGAGAATCTTCTGTCACAGCAGCAGGGGATGATCCTCCACCCAAACCTGTCCAGCCTCCACCTCCTTGTGTGGAGATTGAGCAGTGGCAGTGGGCGTCGTTTGACCTGCCTCCCGAAGTCTGCGATGTTATCTTTGCAGCCAGGCCTTGGCATTAAGATAGTATATGCTTGCAGATTAAACAAATTTGTTGCATGGTGCACAGCAAAGGCTGTGGATCCCCTTTCCACCCCTCTTTCTGAGGTTCTCTTGTTCCTTCTTTCTTTGGCCTAGCAGGGCTCTGCTCTGGGCACTCTCAAAGGCTACCTTTTGGCCATTTCTGCCTTCCTTAGGCTTCCCGATCAGCCTTCTCTTTTCAAGTCCCCTGTTGTAAATAGATGTCTTAAGGGCATTACTCAACTCTTCTCTCCTGTTCCCTTCGTAATGCCCTTGAACCTGGTGCTTACTTATCTTATGTGCGCTCCCATTGAGCTGCTGCATAACTGCCCTCTCATCCTGAGAACTAGACCTTCCTTTCTTCCCAAGGTGGTTACTTTCAACATTGGCCAAACCATCACTTTGCCCACCTTCTTTCCGCATCCTTCAAAAGAGGCTCCACCGGCTGGATCCAAAACATACGCTTTCCTTCTATTTGGATCGCACAAAACAATTCCGGGTGGATGACCAGCTCTTTGTTGGTTATGTGGGCTCTAAGAATAGTCGGGCCGTGCACAAACGAACAATCTCCAGGCGGGTCGTTCTGTGCATCAAAGCCTGATACTCTTTGTCAAAGAAGGAGCCTCCAGTGGGGCTGCGTGCCCATTCCACCAGGGTGACGAGGAGTCCCCCTGAATTACATCTGTCAGGCAGCTATGTGGGCATCTCTGCACACGTTCGCCAAATACTACTGCCTAGACAGCCAAGTCCGGAGAGAGATTGCTTCTTTGGCCGTTCTGTTCTCCAGAACTTTTTGGTGTGAACTTGGTTTGCAGACCCACCTCCGGGGTTGGTATTGCTGGGGTATCCATTCTAAGGTAAGGAATCTATAACTGTTTCTTTCAGATGAACAAATTACTTACCTTTGGCAACGGTAAGAAACATAGGTTAGTTATAGATTCCTTACCTCCCAACCCATCCTCCCCGTTCTGCAAACTGACTTCTAGTGTTAAGGACTTCCTTTTAGGGCCCTGGTTTTGTGCACAAGTGGTCAGTGTCTTGCATTGCTCTTCGCTTCTGGCGTGGAAATTCGTGTACAGAACTGACGTCAGCACACAGGGGTGGTGTTTAAGTAGGCACTGCGACATCATCCTGGTGACCACGACACAGACGACAAACGTGGAGTCGACCAACGCCACCTTCCGACGCGCAGGGGTACTGCTGACGAAAAACTTTCCGGATCCAATCTGACGCCTGGGGCTAATTCTAAGGTGAGGAATCTGTAACTAATCTATGTTTCTTACAGATATATCGTTACCGAAGTTAAGTAACTTGTTCATTAGTTTGTAGCCCATTTTCCAGTGGCAACTTAATTTTTTTCGCACCTTCTTGGGCGGTGAACCCCTTACAGCTGTGCAAACGCTTTACAAAAAGACTTTCACCCCCAACTTCTCATCTGTATACTGAATACTTTGGCTTCAAGCTCTTTGTGTACCTTACATTGTGGTAGCTTCCGCTCTCCGAGAATTGTCATAGCTATATTGCTCATGGTAAGCTATGAGATCCGAAAAACTGAGCTAGTCCCATGCACTCAAGGTTAATTGTTCTGCCAAAGTAATCTGTGCAAGTATGATGCTTTGAAACAGAGCCTGCCCATCTCCGTTATAAGGTCCACCATAGTCATGCATCACTCCTTTTCTCAGTCATACTCGTGAACATTAAAACTAGACGACATTTGCGTTGTAGATCAAGCAGGCTGTAGAAGAGATGAGGTTTTTATATATTGTAGATGAAGCATTGACTGGATGGACTGGTCGAGCCTGTCCAGGGTTTATTTATTGTAGATGAAGCATTGACTGGATGGACTGGTCGGGCCTGGACAGGGTTTATTTATTGTAGATGAAGCATTGACTGGATGGACTGGTCGGGCCTGGGACAGGGTTTATTTATTGTAGATGAAGCATTGACTGGATGGACTGGTCGGGCCTGGGCAGGGTTTATTTACTGTAGATGAAGCATTGACTGGATGGACTGGTCGGGCCTGGGACAGGGTTTATTTATTGTAGGTGAAGCCTTGACTTGATGGACTGGTCAGGCATGGACCAGGGTTTATTTATTGTAGATGAAGCATAGACTGGTCGGGCCTGGACAGGGTTTATTTACTGTAGATGAAGCATTGACTGGATGGACTGGTCGATCCTGGGGCAGGATTTATTTATTGTAGATAAAGCATAGACTGGTCGGGCCTGGACAGGGTTTATTTATTGTAGATGAAGCATTGACTGGATGGACTGGTCGGGCCTGGACAGGGTTTATTTATTGTAGATGAAGCATTGACTGCATGGACTGGTCGGGCCTGGACAGGGTTTATTTATTGTAGATGAAGCATTGACTGAATGGACTGGTCGGGCCTGGGACAGGGTTTATTTGTTGTAGATGAAGCATAGACTGGTCGGGCCTGTACAGGGTTTATTTATTGTAGATGAAGCATTGACTGGATGGACTGGTCGGGCCTGGACAGGGTTTATTTATTGTAGATGAAGCATTGACTGGATGGACTGGTCGGGCCTGGACAGGGTTTATTTATTGTAGATGAAGCATTGACTGCATGGACTGGTCGGGCCTGGACAGGGTTTATTTATTGTAGATGAAGCATTGACTGGATGGACTGGTCGGGCCTGGACAGGGTTTATTTATTGTAGATGAAGCATTGACTGGATGGACTGGTCGGGCCTGGACAGGGTTTATTTATTGTAGATGAAGCATTGACTGGATGGACTGGTCGGGCCTGGACAGGGTTTATTTGTTGTAGATGAAGCATTGACTGGATGGACTGGTCGGGCCAGGGCAGGGTTTATTTATTGTAGATGAAGCATTGACTGGATGGACTGGTCGGGCCTGGGACAGGGTTTATTTGTTGTAGATGAAGCATAGACTGGTCGGGCCTGTACAGGGTTTATTTATTGTAGATGAAGCATTGACTGGATGGACTGGTCGGGCCTGGACAGGGTTTATTTATTGTAGATGAAGCATTGACTGCATGGACTGGTCGGGCCTGGACAGGGTTTATTTATTGTAGATGAAGCATTGACTGGATGGACTGGTCGGGCCTGGACAGGGTTTATTTATTGTAGATGAAGCATTGACTGGATGGACTGGTCGGGCCTGGACAGGGTTTATTTGTTGTAGATGAAGCATTGACTGGATGGACTGGTCGGGCCTGGACAGGGTTTATTTGTTGTAGATGAAGCATTGACTGGATGGACTGGTCGGGCCAGGGCAGGGTTTATTTATTGTAGATGAAGCATTGACTGGATGGACTGGTCGGGCCTGGGACAGGGTTTATTTGTTGTAGATGAAGCATAGACTGGTCGGGCCTGTACAGGGTTTCTTTATTGTAGATGAAGCATTGACTGGATGGACTGGTCGGGCCTGGACAGGGTTTATTTATTGTAGATGAAGCATTGACTGGATGCACTGGTCGGGCCTGGACAGGGTTTATTTACTGTAGGCGAAGCATTGACTGGATGGACTGGTCGGGCCTGGACCACAGGTTTATTTATTGCAGGTGAAGCATTGCCTGGATGGACTGGTCGGGCCAGGGCAGGGTTTATTTACTGTAGGTGAAGCATTGACTGGATGGGCTGGTCGGGCCTGGACCACGGGTTTATTTATTGCAGTTGAAGCATTGACTGGATGGACTGGTCGGGCCTCGACCAGGGTTTATCTATTGTAGATGAAGCATTGACTGGATGGACTGGTCGGGCCTGGACAGGGTTTATTTACTGTAGGTGAAGCATTGACTGGATGGACTGGTCGGGCCTGGACCACAGGTTTATTTATTGCAGGTGAAGCCTTGCCTGGATGGACTGGTCGGGCCAGGGCAGGGTTTATTTACTGTAGGTGAAGCATTGACTGGATGGACTGGTCGGGCCTGGACCACAGGTTTATTTATTGCAGGTGAAGCATTGACTGGATGGACTGGTCGGGCCAGGGCAGGGTTTATTTACTGTAGGTGAAGCATTGACTGGATGGACTGGTCGGGCCTGGACCACGGGTTTATTTATTGCAGGTGAAGCCTTGCCTGGATGGACTGGTCGGGCCAGGGCAGGGTTTATTTACTGTAGATGAAGCATTGACTGGATGGACTGGTCGGGCCTGGACCAGTGTTTATTTACTGTAGATGAAGCATTGACTTGATGGACTGGTCGGGCCTGTACAGGGTTTATTTATTTACTTTATTTTGGAGTTTTATATAGCGCTTACAAGACCCGAAGGGTATTGGAGCGCTTTACAGCAGCAGAACATGAACAGAAACATGGACATTAGAGCAGCAAAGCATGAATAGAGACATGGGCATTAGAGCAGCCTAATATGAATAGAAATATAGACATTAGGGGACAACGATTAGAGTCGAGTACTGGGGGACATAGATCGGGCTCATTGGGCAGATGCAAAGAGATGACGGTTGAGGAGAAATTATTTTAGTTGTCTCTTGAAGATCGTGAAGGAGGGGATTAGTCCTGATGTGGGTAGGGAGAGAGTTCCAGATTTTCAGGGCATTCCCAGAGAAAGAGCGGGAGAGGGCTTTTGGTTTATGTCTTTTGGGGGGGATTAAAAGAACAAGTTTTATTTATTTATTGTAGGTGAAGCATTGACTGGATGGACTGACAGGCCTGGACCAGGGTTTATTTGTTGTAGATAAAGCATTGACTGGATGGACTGGTCGGGCCTGGGGCAGGGTTTATATATTGTAGATGAAGCATTGACTGCATGGACTGGTCGGGCCTGGGGCAGGGTTTATTTATTGTAGATGAAGCATTGACTGGATGGACTGGTCAGTCCTGGGGCAGGGTTTATTTATTGTACTTGAAGCATTGACTGGATGGACTGGTCAGTCCTGGGACAGGGTTTATCTATTGTAGATGAAGCATTGACTAGATGGACTGGTCGAGCCTGTAAAGGGTTTATTTATTGTAGATGAAGCATTGACTGGATGGTCTGGTCGGGCCTGGACAGGGTTTATTTATGATAGATGAAGCATAGACTGGTCGGGCCAGGGCAGGGTTTATATATTGTAGATGAAGCATAGACTGGTCGGGTCTGGACAGGGTTTATTTATTGTAGATGAAGCATTGACTAGATGGACTGGTCGAGCCTGTACAGGGTTTATTTATTGTAGATGAAGCATTGACTGGATGGTCTGGTCGGGCCTGGACAGGATTTATTTATTGTAGATGAAGCATTGACTGGATGGACTGGTCAGTCCTGGGGCAGGGTTTATTTATTGTAGCTGAAGCATAGACTGGTCGCTCCTTCGAAAGGGTTTATTTATTGTAGACGAAGCATTGACTGGATGGACTGATCGGGCTTCGGACAGGGTTTATTTATTGTAGATGAAGCATTGACTGGATGGACTGGTCGGGCCAGGGCAGGGTTTATTTATTGTAGATGAAGCATAGACTGGTCGGCCTGGACAGGGTTTATTTATTGTAGATGAAGCATTGACTGGATGGACTGGTCGGGCCTGGGACAGGGTTTATTTGTTGTAGATGAAGCATTGACTGGATGGACTGGTCGGGCCTGGACAGGGTTTATTTATTTTAGATGAAGCATTGACTGGATGGACTGGTCTGGCCTGGGACAGGGTTTATATATTGTAGATGAAGCATTGACTGGATGCACTGGTCGGGCCTGGACAGGGTTTATTTACTGTAGGTGAAGCATTGACTGGATGGACTGGTCGGGCCTGGACCACGGGTTTATTTATTGCAGGTGAAGCATTGACTGGATGCACTGGTCGGGCCTGGACAGGGTTTATTTACTGTAGGCGAAGCATTGACTGGATGGACTGGTCAGGCCTGGACAGGGTTTATTTACTGTAGGTGAAGCATTGACTGGATGGACTGGTCAGGCCAGGGCAGGGTTTATTTACTGTAGATGAAGCATTGACTGGATGGACTGGTCGGGCCTGGACCAGAGTTTATTTATTGTAGGTGAAGCATCGACTTGATGGACTGGTCGGGCCTGTACAGGGTTTATTTATTTACTTTATTTTGGAGTTTTATGTAGCGCTTACAAGACCCGAAGGGTATCGGAGCGCTTTACAGCAGCAGAACATGAACAGAAACATGGACATTAGAGCAGCAAAGCGTGAATAGAGACATGGGCATTAGAGCAGCCTAATATGAATAGAAATATAGACATTAGGGGACAACGATTAGAGTCGAGTACTGGGGGACATAGATCGGGCTCATTGGGCAGATGCAAAGAGATGACGGTTGAGGAGAAATTCTTTTAGTTGTCTCTTGAAGATCGTGAAGGAGGGGATTAGTCCTGATGTGGGTAGGGAGAGAGTTCCAGATTTTCAGGGCATTCCCAGAGAAAGAGCGGGAGAGGGCTTTTGGTTCATGTCTTTTGGGGGGGATTAAAAGAACAAGTTTTATTTATTTATTGTAGATGAAGCATTGACTGGATGGACTGGCAGGCCTGGACCAGGGTTTATTTGTTGTAGATGAAGCATTGACTGGATGGACTGAATGGACTGGTCGGGCCTGGGATTATTTATTGTAGATGAAGCATTGACTGGATGGACTGGTCAGTCCTGGGGCAGGGTTTATAGATTGTAGATGAAGCATTGACTGGATGGACTGGTCGGGGCTGTACAGGGTTTATTTATTGTACTTGAAGCATTGACTGGATGGACTGGTCAGTCCTGGGGCAGGGTTTATTTCTTGTAGTTTAAGCATTGACTGCATGGATTGGTCGGGCCTGGGGCAGGGTTTATTTATTGTAGATGAAGCATTGACTGGATGGACTGGTCGGGCCAGGGCAGGGTTTATTTATTGTAGATGAAGCATTGACTGGATGGACTGGTCGGGCCAGGGCAGGGTTTATTTATTGTAGATGAAACATAGACTGGATGGACTGGTCGGGCCTGGGACAGGGTGGTTTATTTATTGCAGGTGAAGCATAGACTGGATGGACTGGTCGGGCCAGGGCAGGGTTTATTTATTGTAGATGAAGCATAGACTGGTCGGGCCTGGACAGGGTTTATTTACTGTAGATGAAGCATTGACTGGATGGACTGGTCGAACCTGGGACAGGGTTTATTTATGGTAGATGAAGCATTGACTGGATGTACTGGTCGAACCTGGGACAGGGTTTATTTATGGTAGATGAAGCATAGACTGGTCGGGCCAGGGCAGGGTTTATATATTGTAGATGAAGCATAGACTGGTCGGGCCTGGACAGGGTTTATTTATTGTAGATGAAGCATTGACTGGATGGACTGGTCGAACCTGGGACAGGGTTTATTTATGGTAGATGAAGCATTTACTGGATGGGCTGGTCGAACCTGGGACAGGGTTTATTTATGGTAGATGAAGCATTGACTGGATGGTCTGGTCGGGCCAGGGCAGGGTTTATTTATTGTAGATGAAGCGTAGAGTGGATGGTCTGGTCGGGCCAGGGTAGGGTTTATTTATTGTAGATGAAGCATAGACTGGTCGGGCCTGGACAGGGTTTATTTATGGTAGATGAAGCATTGACTGGATGGACTGGTCGAGCCTGGACAGGGTTTATTTATGGTAGATGAAGCATTGACTGGATGGACTGGTCAGTCCTGGGGCAGGGTTTATTTATTGTAGAGGAAGCATTGACTGGATGGACTGGTCGGGCCTGTACAGGGTTTATTTATTGAACTTGAAGCATTGACTGGATGGACTGGTCGGGCCTGGGACAGGGTTTATTTATTGTAGATGAAGCATTGACTGGATGGACTGGTCGGACCTGGACAGGATTTATTTATTGTAGTTTAAGCATTGACTGGATGGACTGGTCGAACCTGGGACAGGGTTTATTCATTGTAGGGGAAGCATTGACTGGATGGACGGGTCGGGCCAGGGCAGGGTTTATTTATTGTAGATGAAGCATAGACTGGTCGGGCCAGGGCAGGGTTTATTTATTGTAGATGAAGCATTGACTGGATGGACTGGTCAGGCCTGGGGCAGGGTTTATTTATTGTAGATGAAGCATTGACTGGATAGACGTGAAGCATTGACTGAATGGACTGGTCGGGCCTTTACAGGGTTTATTTATTGTAGATGAAGCATTGACTGAATGGACTGGTCGGGCCTTTACAGGGTTTATTTATTGTAGATGAAGCATTGACTGAATGGACTGGTCAGGCCTGGGGCAGGGTTTATTTATTGTAGATGAAGCATTGACTGGATAGACGTGAAGCATTGACTGAATGGACTGGTCGGGCCTTTACAGGGTTTATTTATTGTAGATGAAGCATTGACTGAATGGACTGGTCGAGCCTGGACAGGGTTTATTTATTGTAGATGAAGCATTGACTGAATGGACTGGTCAGGCCTGGACAGGGTTTATTTATTGTAGATGAAGGATTGACTGGATGGACTGGTCGAGCCTGGACAGGGTTTATTTATTGTAGATGAAGCATAGACTGGTCGGGCCAGGGCAGGGTTTATTTATTGTAGATGAAGCATAGACTGGTCGGGCCAGGGCAGGGTTTATTTATTGTAGATGAAGCATAGACTGGTCGGGCCAGGGCAGGGTTTATTTATTGTAGATGAAGCATTGACTGGATGGACTGGTCGAACCTGGTACAGGGTTTATTTATGGTAGATGAAGCATTGACTGGATGGACTGGTCGAACCTGGGACAGGGTTTATTTATGGTAGATGAAGCATTGACTGGATGGACTGGTCGAACCTGGGACAGGGTTTATTTATGGTAGATGAAGCATTGACTGGATGGACTGGTCGAACCTGGGACAGGGTTTATTTATGGTAGATGAAGAATAGACTGGTCGGGCCAGGGCAGGGTTTATTTATTGTAGATGAAGCATAGACTGGTCGAGCCTGGGACAGGGTTTTTTTATTGTAGATGAAGCATTGACTGGATGGACGTGAAGCATTGAGTGGATGGAGTGGTCGGGCCTGTACAGCGTTTATTTATGGTAGATGAAGCATTGACTGAATGGACTGGTCGGGCCTGGGCAGGGTTTATTTATTGTAGATGAAGCAATGACTGGATGGACTGGTCGGGCCTGGACAGGGTTTATTTATGGTAGATGAAGAATAGACTGGTCTGGCCTGGACAGGGTTTATTTATTGTAGATGAAGCATTGACTGGATGGACTGGTCGGGCCTGGACAGGGTTTATTTATTGTAGATGAAGCATTGACTGCATGGACTGGTCGAACCTGGTACAGGGTGTATTTATGGTAGATGAAGCATTGACTGGATGGACTGGTCGAACCTGGGACAGAGTTTATTTATGGTAGATGAAGAATAGACTGGTCGGGCCAGGGCAGGGTTTATTTATTGTAGATGAAGCATAGACTGGTCGGGCCTGGACAGGGTTTATTTATTGTAGATGAAGCATTGACTGGATGGACTGGTCGAACCTGGGACAGGGTTTATTTATGGTAGATGAAGCATTTACTGGATGGGCTGGTCGAACCTGATACAGGGTTTATTTATGGTAGATGAAGCATTGACTGGATGGTCTGGTCGGGCCAGGGCAGGGTTTATTTATTGTAGATGAAGCATTGACTGGATGGACTGGTCGGGCCAGGGCAGGGTTTATTTATTGTAGATGAAGCGTAGAGTGGATGGTCTGGTCGGGCCAGGGCAGGGTTTATTTATTGTAGATGAAGCATTGACTGGATGGACTGGTCAGTCCTGGAGCAGGGTTTATTTATTGTAGATGAAGCATTGACTGGATGGACTGGTCGGGCCTGGGACAGGGTTTGTTTATTGTAGATGAAGCATTGACTGGATGGACTGGTGAGTCCTGGGGCAGGGTTTATATATTTTAGATCAAGCATTGACTGGATGGACTGGTCGGACCTGGACAGTATTTATTTATTGTAGTTTAAGCATTGACTGGATGGACTGGTCGAACCTGGGACAGGGTTTATTCATTGTAGGTGAAGCATTGACTGGATGGACTGGTCGGGCCAGGGCAGGGTTTATTTATTGTAGATGAAGCATTGACTGGATCGTCTGGTCAGGCCTGGACAGGGTTTATTTATTGTAGATGAAGCATAAACTGGATGGTCTGGTCGGGCCTAGACAGGGTTTATTTATTGTAGATGAAGCATAGACTGGTCGGGCCAGGGCAGGGTTTATTTATTGTAGATGAAGCATAGACTGGATGGTCTGGTCAGGCCTGGACAGGGTTTATTTATTGTAGATGAAGCATAGACTGGTCGGACCAGGGCAGGGTTTATTTATTGTAGATGAAGCATTGACTGAATGGACTGGTCAGGCCTGGGGAAGGGTTTATTTATTGTAGATGAAGCATAGACTGGTCAGTCCTGGGGCAGGGTTTATTTATTGTAGATGAAGCATTGACTGAATGGACTGGTCGGGCCTGGACAGGGTTTATTTATTGTAGATGAAGCATTGACTGAATGGACTGGTCAGGCCTGGGGAAGGGTTTATTTATTGTAGATGAAGCATAGACTGGTCAGTCCTGGGGCAGAGTTTATATATGGTAGATGAAGCATTGACTGGATGGACTGGTCGGGCCAGGACAGGGTTTATTTAGTGTAGATGAAGCATAGACTGGTCGATCCTGGGACAGGGTTTATTTATTGTAGATGAAGCATTGACTGGATGGACTGGTCGAGCCTTGGACAGGGTTTATTTATGGTAGATGAAGCATAGACTGGATGGACTAGTCGGGCCTGGGACAGGATTTATTTATTGTAGATGAAGCATTGACTGGTCGAGCCTGGGACAGGGTTTATTTATTGTAGATGAAGCATTGACTGGTCGAGCCTGGGACAGGATTATTTATTTATTGTAGATGAAGCATAGACTGGTCGGGCCAGGGCAGGGTTTATTTATTGTAGATGAAGCATTGACTGGTCGAACCTGGGACAGGGTTTATTCATGGTAGATGAAGCATAGACTGGTCGGGCCAGGGCAGGGTTTATTTACTGTAGAAGAAGCATAGACTGGACGGACTGGTCGGGCCTGGGACAGGGTTTATTTATTGTAGATGAAGCATAGACTGGATGGTCTGGTCGTGTCTGGACAGGGTTTATTTATTGTAGATGAAGCATAGACTGGTCGGGCCTGGGACAGGGTTTATCTATTGTAGATGAAGCATAGACTGGATGGACTGGTCAGGCCTGGACCAGGGTTTATTTATTGTAGATGAAGCATAGACTGGTCGCTCCTTGGAATGGGTTTATTTATTGCAGATGAAGCATTGACTGGATGGACTGGTTGGGCCTGTACAGGGTTTATTTATTGTAGATTAAGCATTGTCTAGAAGGACTGGTCGATCCTGGGACAGGGTTTATTTATTGTAGATGAAGCATTGACTGGATGGACTGGTCAGGCCTGGACCAGGGTTTATTTATTGTAGATGAAGCATAGACTGGTCGCTCCTTGGAATGGGTTTATTTATTGCAGATGAAGCATTGACTGGATGGACTGGTTGGGCCTGTACAGGGTTTATTTATTGTAGATTAAGCATTGTCTAGAAGGACTGGTCGATCCTGGGACAGGGTTTATTTATTGTAGATGAAGCATTGACTGGATGGACTGGTCAGTCCTGGGGCAGGGTTTATTTATTGTACTTGAAGCATTGACTGGATGGACTGGTCAGTCCTAGGGCAGGGTTTATTTATTGCAGAGCATTGACTGGAAGAACTGGTTGGACCTGGACAGGGTTAATTTTTGTAAGTGGAGAATGAATTGGACAGATTCTTAATGGATATTGCACTGAGTGTTGATCTTTGTGGTACAAGGAGTGAACAGGTTATAAATAGAACTGGGACTCAATGAGATATAAATAAGACAGTAGATATGTTGATCCAGGAGTAGGTCAGATGCAAGTAGGGCATGGATTTGGTGGGATATAGACATGGCAAGCACTGGTTGGGTTTTAGATGGGGCATGGATGGGACATTACGTAGCTGAAGGAAGGGCTTAACTGGGTGCGATGGGACTTGAGGTGGTGAACATGCAGACTGGAAAGAGACTGGAACGTGACTGACTCTAATATCGAACATGCAGAAATAGAATTCAAATCTCTGAAAAAACATGTGAGTAATGCCCTGTAGAGTGTGTCTAACTGGTATCTACTCTTCCATGTGTCTAATGCTGCACCTTGGAGTTTCATATCACAAAAATATCCCTCTCACTGTAGATGAATCAACATTCTGGTACCAGATTAAACTGGTGCTTTGATGGCATTTTGTTGGCCAGTGAGAGTAGCAAGCTTGTAAGTTCCTGTAGTTTTCCAATAGGACCTTTACATCCTAAATGTAGGCACTTGCATTATTTGAGAGCACTGAGAGTTTGCTTGTGACAGCCTTTGTGAGTTGCCATGACGCCGAAGCCTCAGCCCGATGATGTCACAGTGGCCACAAGGATGCTGCCCCTCTCCTCCCCTTCTACTCTCAGTCTCATTTTTCTGGCTCGATACACAGACCCTGGGAGGCCGCTCGACATTACACTGGCCATAGGGCTTGTTTCTGGTAATCATTTTTAGGGTTTGGATTTTCAAGGCAGTTCCTGCAGTTGACCTCAGTGGCGAAGGACGTACTAAGGTATGCCCCTTCCTCGTCGGCCCAGGCGGCTCACGTTCATCTGGGAGTCTCCTGGTGGCACTACATCCTAGATCATGTCTTTCACATGTGACAGTTGTGATGATGGATCCAGCTCTGAATGCATGTCAAGGTAGGTTTCAGTCATGTGTTTAATGTGTCAGGGGAGGCATGCTTTACATCTGCTTTTCCTTGGACTCAGTTGTAATGCAAAGTCTTATGAGGCAGTTTGTTTGTTTTACTTGCATTGTACTCATTGAGAGCTTTTAGAGGGCTAATAATCCTCTTCCAGAGAGAGACAGGGCTGGCTCATTCAATTATGCAGTTAGCTTTATACCAAATCAAATCAAATATATGCTTTATCCGATCGCTAGTATCATAAAAGCGCCAGGATACCCGTCGGGTGATAGAGAGCTATATAAGCACCTCATTACATTACATTACAAAAGCAATGTGCAACAAACATGCGGAAGCAATAAGATTATACAATGATTCACATCAAGTTAAAACAAGATTAAGCTAGGTTTTTGAATTGCTAAGTTCATAAGAAATTGTATATAGAACAGAGGATACTAGTGAAGGAAATAAGTCCTAAGTGAGTTTTAAAAATGATAAAAAACAGGGATGCATAAAACAATGGAGGGAGAAGCAGTAAAACACCACTAAGCAGTATTATGTAAAATATGGGTATATAAAGACTTTACATAAACCACTCCCATACTAGGAGAATGCATCTCAAAATAGGAGACAGTATACAAGAATAAAAAGCTCTTCAACATATTGCAATAAATATAAGGTTGGGGAGGAACTGCCATTATTACTTGTCACTCAGCATATGAGAGCCCTTCAAAGCTTTGTGTCTAACAATCCAGGCGTGACTCAAAAACTTAGCCACCCCACAAGTAAAAAGCATACTTGGATCAGTTTTGAGGATACGCAGGGCAACCCTACGGTCACGTGTGCCCATGGATTTGCAAATTGGTTTTATCCATTTGAAGCTGGTGATAGAGTAAGCTGTGCAGGCAAACAAAACATGGGACACGCTCTCCAGCGGTGCTTCGTTCTGATGTTTGTGCGTGCGCCATTTGGATGTTATTGCATGAACTGGGAGTGTGCTTAACCTGAATTTGGTGTATAGCAGCCCATCGCGTGGGACCTGGATAATATCCATGTAAGGCTCTAGGCCTGTGGACTGCTTATGACTGAAAAACTCACCTGTCAATCTCCCCAAATGTGGTTTGCTCAGCTCATTAGAGTCCAGCCAGTTCCAATAAATCTACTTGAGCTCTACCTTGTTGGGTGGGACTTGAGTGTCCCATGTTTACGAAAGACCCAGCTGTGTCGGCGTCTTTCTAACATTAGATATCCACTTGACCCGGTGCCCCACATCGAGATTAATCACCTCAGTCAGGGCAGCGGCATCATTTGTGAGCTCAGGTGTGCGCATTAAGCGCGTCCAAAAAAGCAATGGGCGCAACTTGGCAATATCCCTGCACGGCCGTCTACCCATATCAAACATTAAGGGGGTTAGTGGGGTGTTACAATAGAGCATCACTAGATCCCTCAAAAACTTGTGCTTGGATCTGCAGATATCATCAATATTGTCAGAACCCCATAGCTCCGACCCATACAGGGCGGAACTAACTGCTTTAGCTTTGTAAATTGTGAGAGCTGGAGCGACCGGCCTGCTGTCCAAGGACCGGTGTTCTTTACTTAATGCCCCAACTACGTGCTTGTGGTTCATGAGCATCTTGGCTAAATGGGGCTACCAATGCATTTTGTCAGAAAGCCAGATGCCCAGATAGTCAAACATGCTTACTCTCTCCAAAAAGGTATCATTCAAAATTAAATTATTTTTAAAAGACTTGTGAGGAATAAAAACCACAAGTTTTGTTTTAGTGGTATTTATAACTAATCCCCGAGAGTCACAAAATAATTAGTATCTATTTAGCAGTTTTTGCAACCTGGATGGAGTTTTTGACACCAGCAGGACGTCATCAGCAAACAAAAGTGTTGGAACTTTGTCGCCCGCCAGGATTGGCGCGTCAGCCGAGTCTTCCTGAAGAAATCTCACCACCCCATTGACATATAAGGAAAACAGGGTGGGGGCCAAGACGCAGCCCTGGTGGGCTCCTCTGCTAACGCGTACAGTTTTATACCATTTCTTATCACCTTATCTTAATTAAAAAAAACAATGGCGTTCAACGATGAAAATTGTGGTTCTACATCCATGTGAAAACCCAAGGGGCAACACAGATAGGAGAGAAAGTTTATCCCTCTTCCGGCTGTAAAAATGTATTCCACTTTGTGTTCCATTCTTACCATTTCTTCATCTCAGTTGAAGAACCAAACTATCCCACTTCATAACTTTATCAACCACCGTCTGAGTGCAGTTAATAAACTAGTCCTTCAAAATTGTAAATCGTGCACTTACAACTAAATGATAAATACATTGTGCTTCCACTGATTCTGTTGTACCTCACCTAAGTGCCATGTTATAAGGGAATGTTTCACCTTTAAGTCACTTTTCATACGGTACCTTGCCTACTTCTCACTAGTAATTATACTGAGATGCAGAAGACCAGCATTCTTGGGTGAGCTGCAGGAAGTAAGCCCACTCTTCAGTACAGTTTCTTTCTTTTGTAGAAAGGAAGTAAGTGTCTTCAGTAGATTTTTCCTCTCATAGAAAAATTAATTGTATTCAGAGAGTAGTAAATGTCGTATAGATCCTTCTTCCAGTTTTTGTGGTATTGGTAATCTCCTTATCCATAAGTGATATGGAGTAAACATCTAAATTCCTTTTCTAAAGTGCTTCAACTTGGTCAAAGGCCCGGGCAGGCATGTCATGAGTTTGTGTAATGAAGGCACCTGGAGACAACAAGCCTGTGATCTCAAACACATCTCTCAGTTGGCCTTCTTACTGGTAGAATTTGTTTGAGTCCAATCCTGCTGTTATAGCACATTTGTTATAAGAAGTAACTGCTCCCTTTATTTTTTGTTCCGGAGTCCTCAGAAGCTTCAGTTTCCAGTCCAGCCAGAACTGTAATAAATAGTGCCCACGCTCTCCTTGTGTGGCTGTTAAAATAGGTGCACCATTTGCAAACTATCAATCAATCAATCAATCTATTTGTAAAGCGCGCTACTCACCCGGAGGGTCTCAAGGCGCTAGGGGAAGGGGGGACCGCTACTGCTCGAATAGCCAGGTCTTGAGATGCTTCCTGAAGGAGAAGTGATCTTGGGTAAGACGGAGGTGGATGGGGAGGGAGTTCCATGTCTTGGCTGCCAGGTTGGAGAAGGATCTTCCTCCCATGGTGGCTCTTCGAATGCGTGGAACAGCGGCGAGGGCGTGGCTGGATGAACATAGCTGGCGGGTGGGAGTGTAGAAGGTCAGACGGTTGTTGAGGTACCTGGGGCCCAGGTCGTGGAGGGCTTTGTGTGCGTGGGTGAGGAGTCAGAACGTGATTCTCTTGCTGACGGGGAGCCAGTGCAGGTCTTTCAGGTGTCCGGAGATGTGGCTGTGACGGGGGATGTCCAGGATGAGTCGTGCGGAGGCGTTCTGGATGCATTGGAGTTTTTTCTGTAGTCTGACTGTGGTCCCGGTGTAGAGGGTGTTACCGTAGTCCAAACGGCTGGTGACGAGTGCCTGGGTGACCGTTTTCCTGGTTTCGGTGGGGATCCATCGGAAGATCTTTCGGAGCATGCGTAGGATGTTGAAGCATGATGATGAGACGGCGTTGACTTGTCTGGTCATTGAAAGGGAGGAGTCCAGGATGAAGCCCAGGTTGCGTGCGTGGTCTGTTGGTTTGGGCGCGCTGCCCAGGGCAGGGGGCCACCAGGAGTCGTCCCAAGCAGAGGGAGATGGTCCAAGGATGAGGACTTCCGTCTTGTCTGAGTTCAGTTTCAGGCGGCTGTTCATCATCCACTCGGCTACGTCTTTCATCCCTTCGTGGAGGTTGGTTCTGGCGGTGGCTGGGTCGTTGGTGAGGGAGAGGATCAGCTGGGTGTCATCGGCGTAGATGATGTTGAGGTTGTGTTGGCGTGCGATGGCTGCGAGGGGGCTCATGTAGACGTTGAAGAGGGTGGGGCTGAGTGATGATCCTTGTGGTACGCCGCAGATGACTCCAGTGGCCTCGGATCTGAACGGGGGGAGGCGGACTCTCTGGGTTCTTCCGGCGAGGAATGAAATGATCCAATCTAGGGCCTTCTCTTGGATTCCAATGTTGCTGAGGCGCTGTACTAGGGTGTGGTGGCAGACCGTGTCGAACGCTGCGGAGAGGTCTAGGAGGATGAGGGTCGCTGTTTCCCCGTTGTCGAGCAAGGCTCGGATGTCGTCAGTGACTGCGATGAGGGCGGTCTCGGTGCTGTGGTTGGCTCGGAAGCCGGATTGCGAGTGGTCGAGGGATCCATTCGTCTCGAGGAAGGCGGCGAGCTGTCTGTTGACAGTCTTCTCGATGACTTTGGCAGGAAACGGGAGGAGAGAGATGGGGCGGTAGTTCTTGAGGTCGGTGGGGTCTGCTGATGGTTTCTTCAGGAGGGCGCTGAGTTCGGCATGCTTCCAGCTCTCCGGGAAGGTAGCGGTGTTGAAGGAGCAGTTAATGATGTCCCGGAGTTGGGGTGCGATGACGGAGTCGGCCTTGTTGAAGACGTAGTGAGGGCATGGATCGGATGGTGATCCGGAGTGGATGGTGTTCATCGTGTGGGTGGTGTCTTCGGTGCTGACTGGGGTCCAGGCGCGGAGGGTGGTGGTGGTGGGCGTCTGTTCGGTGGTTGGGTGCGTGGTCTGTGCGCCGAAGCTGTTGTGTATGTCGGCTATCTTGCGGTGAAAGAACGAGGCGAGTGAGTCGCAGAGGTCTTGTGAGGGAGTGATGTCGTTGTTTCCGGCGCTGGGGTTGGAGAGCTCTTTGACGATGCTGAAGAGTTCCTTGCTGTTGTGTGCGTTGTTGTCTAGTCGTTCCTTGAATGCTGTCCTCTTGGTGGTGTGGATCAGCTGGTGGTGTTTGCGGGAGGCGTGTTTGAGGGCGTTCATGTTGTCTGTTGTCAGGTTTTTTCGCCAGGCTTTCTCGAGGGTGTGGCAGTTCTTCTTGGAGTTCTTGAGGTCGTCGTTGAACCAGGGGGCTGTATTGCTTTTGGGCCTGTTGGGATGGTTTTTCAGGGGTGCGAGGTCGTTGGCGCAGTTGGTGATCCACTGTGTGAGGTTGTTGGCTGCTTGGTTGGGGTCCGTTGAGTTGGCGGGAGGGTTCTGGCGCAGTGCTGTCGAAAGCTGGTCGGTGGTTACCTTATTTCAGCTCCTGCGGGGAACCTGTTGCTGGTGGTGGTGAGTTGTGGTTTTTCTGAAGCTGAAGTGGACGCAGCTGTGGTCTGTCCAGTAGAGTCCTGTGGAGTGGCTGAAGGAGATGTGCTTGCTGGAGGAGAAGACTGGGTCAAGCGTGTGTCCGGCGTAGTGGGTGGGGGTGTTCACCAGTTGCTTGAGACCGAGGTTGGCGAGGGTGGTGGTGTTGATATCTCTGTTGCTCTCCAGGTGGAAGTTGAGGTCCCCTAGGAGGATGTACTCAGCGGAGGGGAGGGCGTGTGGGCTGATGAAGTCTGCGATGTCTTCGCTGAATTGTTTGCGGGGTCCCGGGGGTCTGTAGATGAGGGTGCCTCTGAGTGTGGTCTTGGGGTCTGTGTGGATCTGGAAATGAAGATGTTCGGCGGCTGTGAGGGTGTCATCAGAGTTGGTCGTGATGCAGATGGTGTTCTTGTGGACGATGGCGATGCCTCCTCCTGTCTGGTTGGCGCGGTCCCTCCGGGTAATCTTGTATCCGTCCGGGATGGCGATGGCGATGTCGGGCGCTGAGGAGGCGTTCATCCAAGTTTCCGTGAGGAAGGCGACGTCTGGGGATGTGGTGTCGAGCAGGTTCCAGAGTTCCACTGCGTGTCGGTGGACAAAGCGGGTGTTGAGCAGGATGCACTTCAGGTGGTTGCTGCTGGTGCTTGGCTTGGCGTGTGCGGTACGGGTCCGGACGCAGGAGAACTTGCAGGATTGGCAGGTGAAGGGCCCGTGGGTGCGTCTAGGGGTGGCTCTGCAGCAGCCGGGGATCCGGCCGGTGTTGAGTGCGATGAGAGTGGCGGCGTTGTAGGTCTTGTGGGTGGGCTGGCATCTGCGAAGGCCAGGGGGTCTGGCGCTGGACGCGGGCCAGGCGCAGACGGGCTTGCCTTAGGTGCGCCTTCGGCGTGCCTGCGGCGCGCCCGCTGCGCGCGGCCGCTGCGCGGCCTCCATATGAGTGGGAGAGGGAGGGAGGAGCAGCTGGGAGGTGGGAGCGGGGCAGCCAATGGGGTGCGAGGGGGGGCGGAGCTACGGGACGCGGCGGCGGGAAACGGGCGGCGAGGGGGAGACGCAGTGCGCAGGGAAACAGAAAATAAAGGATCACAATCTGGGCAAAAAAAAGGTGAGGGGAACAATTCAAGGCAGCAAAAGACACAGGTATAATGGGGGCGAAATACAGGCACTCACTCGTCGGAACAGAAGAGAAGGAGGTACAATCCAGGCAGCAAACAGACACAGGTACACTGGGGGCGAATCTAGGCACTCACTCGTGGGAACAGAAGAGAAGGAGGGCACTGGCACTCGAACGCAGGCAGAAGAATACAGCAGCGGTCAGCGGTCACACAGGGGGCTGCGTGGCGGTGAGGGGAGCGACCTGCCTGGTAAACAGGGTCAGAGGTCGCTCCACCTAAAAAGGTGGGAATAATTAAGTAAGAATCTTTGATGAACTTCCATCTGAAGTTTCCTGAAATACGTTGGTTTACTTTTAACTTAATTGAAGAGAGGGGAGTGGAAATATTTGTGTCTATATCCTGCTGGATCAAATAGAGATGTTTGAGCCTTGTCCTCTGGTGTCCCATCTAGACTACTCAATGCACCTTTAAGGAAGGCTTGCATTTCTGTCAGTTCTGCTGCCTGGTTTATGGTGAGGGCCAGCAGCCACCTTTCTTGAAAACGTCCTTGTTTTCGACCACTGACTGGTTTCCCTGACCCAGAGAAGAAAGCCAAAAATGATGATGTGATTAAATGGAAAGAGTTTCCTATTTTGGTTGTTTGTTCCTCCACTAATCGACAATTGGAAGTTGGAACGGGCACTGATTTCTTTTTTTTTTTTTTCTCAGACTGTTTTCTCTCAACATTACTGACACGTTGTCAGTCTAATTTCTGAGTAACATACATGGTTCTTGCTTGGAAGTGGTGATTCATTATCCTCAGTCCATATTAGCCCGTGCTTAGAATCGATCCATTATCCAGAGTGCGCCAAGATCTGTCATAATGTTATAACTATTTATGCAAAATTATGGATGTCAGTTAGAAATATCCTGACCTCCACGTACAGCATTACAGGCTGAAACATTCGTATGAATACAGTAAAAGCACCTTCAAGACTCTTAAATGTGAAGTCAATGAGACAAGGTGTGGAGTGGTTTGTAGGGGACAAGACTCAACTTAATATTGTACCTTGAAAAGTTTTCAAAAGATGAATGTAGACCATTCACATTGATCTTCCGGCTCCTTAGTGGAGTTTTTAGGACCTTTAATGTTTTTTTTTGTAGTGCTGAACCTACCCCTATATTCATTAGGGTAGCCCAAAGATATTCTCAATCTACCCTTTAGATTGCCTTTCCAGTGTTAATAATGACTGACAAAGCCTGGTTTGTATGTTAAATTTTTGATTATGGTGTGCATGTTTGTTTACAAATGCCACCTTTCTAAAAAGCCTAGCCAAGCCCTGTCAGTGTTGAAAGCAAACCTGCCTAATCTAAAATCTAATATTCTTAACATGTCTTGGAAGTCACATTTGATTATTAGACAAGTTTTACCAGTTGAACTCTTTTCTGGTGTGACATTCTCTAAATTGGGAGCCCTCTTCCATGACTGAGGTGTTTTGCCTGAGTTTATTACGTCATTGAAAACCATCGCCAAATATAGAGATTTAGAATCCCCTAATCTCCCTCCAGATTTCTGATGGGATTCTACCGGGTCTTTGTGCCTTCTCCCCAGGCGAACGTTTGATACTCTTCTTTCTTCCTTCCTGTAAAGCGAAGTGCTGCAGTAGCTCGTGTTCGGAGTCTTGCTGTCTGGTTACTGTAGTGTCCCTATAAACGTACAGTGTTGCAACTTATGTTGCATGCCTGTATAAAAGCCAATAAACACAACTAATGATCAACGACGCTCTCCTCTGATGGCGTTTGTGTTTCGTGCATCGTCTTCAATGTATTTTAGTCCTGATTCCTCCCAAACTGCCTTGTTACCACAGCAGGCTCTTTTCCGAGCTTCTGTAATCATGGTTTGAGTGTTTCTTTTGCCGCAATTCTCTCCTACATTACAGTTGTAATTATTCTGTGTTCTGAAAAGACAGCTGGTGCTTGATGGGCCCTTCTGCTCCAGCTCTTAATCTTGATAGTCACCTCTTTTTATAGAAATATTTTTCTTAGTTTTAATATGTTAACAACAGTACAGGGATAACTGGCAGGATGCACGCAGTAATATGCTACGGCTGAACATGGTAGCTATATTGTGACACTTTCCAAACATCAATTCTTATCTGTTTGAAAAAACAGCTGTAATATTGAGTCCGTGGACCCCAAAGTTTCTTAGTAAGTAGTCCATAAATCGTAAAAGAGCTGTCATTATATAAGACAGGGTGGCCTAACCCCCCCCCCCCCCCCCCCCATTCTACAGAAGCAGTATGATTAAATATCAGAAGATCTCTGGGTGTTGGCAGCAGACCCTGTACCTTAGCATACACAGAGGAAAGCTCTACATCTCAAGTGCTGTCACACTCTCTTCCCTGGAAAGATCCCTCTCCAAGTGTCTTGTTACCTGTCCATGCATACGTATATGACAAAGGTATGTGTTCCCAAACAACAACTGCGTTGGTGTGTTTTGTCTATGTGCTAGGGCCTGACCAGAACAAAATAATAAGGGGTATTTGTTGTTCGACCTTGTCTACAGTGTTCAGACTAAATCCCAGGAAAGATCAGAAAGCGAAAACAACAGCAGGTTCTGTGTGAAAGTACAGCGTGGCACAAAGCAAAATAAGTTTGTATAGTAACGTGCGCAAAGCAGAGGGCAGTCTGCAGCGTGCTCATGCTAACATAAGGGAAACGCCAATGGGCCGGCACGTGACCTATGACCGGTTCAAGTGGATTCAATTTGGGGATTAGAGTATGGACCACTTATATGGGTCTCTAAGGTATGTACAAATTATAAATGCCTAGAAAATTGTGCTTTTTGCAGTATGTATTCTTGAGTGAGCAGTTCATATGATTGATGTGATCCACCATCCCATGTGGCTCTCAATTTTGAGGTGCTGCTATGATTCTAGGATGTAAAGCCATTTAGTTTAGCTACTTGGTCCAACCAGCTTCCTTGTCAAAGTGGAGTTTCTTGGGTGATCTTCCTCTCGCAATCTATTCATCTGAGCGCCTGTCACTGGCATTATTTTGGGATTTTAATACCTTTAGGCAATACACTCGATATAAGGGGTTTATGGAGTAAATTTAGGTACTCCAGTAAATGAACCTCCAATCTGTTTGCAGGGTTATACCCCTGTCCAAAGATCCAGTCATTGGGTAACTCAGAAGAATTAAATGTGTGCTGTCCCCAGTCCACTAAGATTGGGTGATATGTGTGCATTTGTGGGAGAAATCCCTGGAGACCCCATCCCATAGAAGGTTGGCCAGGGAGAGGGGGAGCCTTAATAAGAAACTTGGGAGGGGGGAGATGTTCTATCAGTACTTTTGCAGGATATATCTTGAAAGGTGTAGGGAATTAATCTTAAAAAGTTCTCTTCTTTCCATTATGATTGGTGGAGACTTTGTCCATGCTGCCAATGTCTTGAGTGCACAGCCTTTTCGAAGTTGAACGATATCAAAACGGTATCTCCCTGTAGTTAATCCACTTGGGCAAATGCTACTTGTAAGTGTCAAATGCAGGGTGGTATTGGGTTCAACCATGTATAAAGCTGTTTTGATATCTGTGGATGAGTTTTGGTATAATCTCAATCTATTGGGCAGTATTTTTGTTTTGCTATTTATAAGTGATATGAAGTGGACTCATCCAGAGACTTTCTGTGCTTTGGCATCACTGAATGATTGTGACCTGTAGGTCATATGAAAGCTGCCTTATTTGTGTGACCTCCTTGTACAATGCCATCTGGTGGTGCGCTATGACTGACACATTATTCGGGAGAAATTCCAGAGAGTGACTTGTGTTGATTGTTCGGAGGGTGGTGCTTGGTAGATTTCTTTTTTTTATAGGATTTTCAAGGGAGGACTTCAATCAATCAGGGGTTTGTGAAGTGTAGCTACTCGCCCTCGAGAGTCTTGAGGTGAGGGGGGCGGCTCTGTTGGGTGCTAAGACCATCGGAAGAGCCAGGTCTTGAGGTCCTTCCTGAACTGTAGCATTGTAGGGCTCTGCTGAAGGTGGAGGGTTAGGTCGTTCCAGGTCTTGGCTGCGAGGTAAGAGAAGGACTTTACACCCGTTCTGGTCTCGTAGATGCATGGGATGGTGGCCAGGGAGAGGTCGGCTGATCAGAGGTTTCTCTTGTGGGCATGGATGGAGAAGCGGTTGTTTAGGCATGCCAGTCTGATGTTGTGGAGGGCCTTGTATGTGAGGCGCTTGAAGGTTATTCTTTCGATGGGGAGCCAGTGGAGATCGCGAAGGTGCTGGGTGATGTGGTTGCGACAAGTGAAGTCTAGGATTAGTGAGGGTTCCTTGGTGAGGGAGAGGATGAGCTGTGTGTCGTCGGCGCAGGACACAATGTTGAGTCAGTGGCGAGGAGGGCCAAGTAGATGTTGAAGAGGGTGGGGCTGAGGGAGGATCCCGGGCCAAGTAGATGTTGAAGAGGGTGGGGCTGAGGGAGGATCCCTGGGGTACTCCGCATCTGGTCTCTGTCGGTTCTGAGAGGTTGGGCAGGAGTTTTGACTCTGTTCTTCCTGTGAGGAATGAGCGTATCCAGTCTAGGGCCTTTTCTCAGATCCCGGCGTCGTGGAGTCTGGTGGCTAGTGTGTGGTGGGAGACTGTTGAAGGCTGCTGATATGTCCAGGAGTATGAGGGCTGCCGTTTGGCCCTGGTCGAGGAGGGCGCAGTTGTCATCAGTGGCGGCGAGGAGGGCGGTCTCAATGCTGTAGTTGCTGCAGAACCTGGATTGGGAGATGTCTAGGATGATAGCTTCGATGAAGTGTGCTAGCTGGGTGACATTGGCTCTGAATGGGAGCAGCGAGATGGGCCTGAAGTTCTTGAGGTCCGTCGGGTCTGTGGAGGGTTTCTTCAGGAGGGGGTTGACTTTGATATGCTTACAGTCGTCTGAAAATGTGACGGTCTCAAGGGAGCAGTTGATCATTCGATGTAGCTGTGGTGGCCCTATGAAAGATATGGGGCGGATAGGGGTCTGAGGGTGCTCTGGAAGGGATGCTCTTCATGGTTTTTTAGGTGTCTTCTGTTGTGAACGGGGTCCAAGTGAGTAGGGTCTGTTGGGTGGTGTCGCTAGGGGTGGGGCGGTGCAGAGTTCTTGGTTGTCAAAGTTGTGGAAGAGCGTCTTAATCTTGAGGTGAAAGAAGGAGCAGAGTCTGTTGCAGAGGTCTTGGGAGGGTGGGACATCTGTAGTTTCGCTGCAGTGTTTGGCAAATTCCTGTATGAAGGGGAACAGTTCCTTGGAGTTGTGGGCTTTGGTGAGGATTGTGTCTTGGAGGAAGTTCTTCCTTGTGGATTTGGAGAGTTGGTGGTGTGCTATTATGGCTGTTCTGTAGGCGGTGCTTGTTTCAGGGGTTTTGCTGTTTCTCCATGTCTTTTCAAGTCTTTGGCAGGAGCGCTTGAATTATTGGAGTGCAGTGGTAAACCAGCTTGCTTTCTTGTTGTGTCGTCCTGTAGCTTTCTTGAGGGGGGCGAGTGTGTCCGTGCATTTGGTGATCCAGTGGTGGAGGTTGCTTGCCATGATGTTGGCGTCATCGGAAGGTGGAGTGCCGGTGAGGGCGGAGGTGAGCTGTTCTTCGGAGACTTTGTTCCAGTTCTGCGGGGGGAGGCGGAGCGCGTGCTTGTGTAGGGTGGGTTTTCTAAAGGAGAAATGGATGCAGTGGTGGTCTGTCTGGAGAAGTTCTGTGGTGTAGCTGTTGGAGACACTGTTTCCTCCTGCGAAGACGGGAAAGAGTGTGTCCCCTGCTGTGTGCTTGGGGGTGGTTACAAGTTGCTTCAGAACTATGTTGGCGAGGTAGGAGGGCGGTGGTGTTGGAGTCATCGTGGTTGTCCAGGTGGAAATTTAGGTCTCCGAGTAGGATGTAGTCTGTGGAGGCGAGGGTGTGGGGTGCGATGAGGTCGGTGATGGTGGCGGTGAAAGGAGCGCAGAGCCGGTAGATGAGTGTTCTGCCAAGAGTCGTTTTGGGTTTGGTCTGGAACTGGAAGTGGAGATGTTCCATGGGGGTCGTGGTGACGTCCGGGTCAGTGGTTGTCATGCCATGGGAGCTTTTGTGGACAATGGCGATGCCTCCCCATGGGCAAGTGGGGAGGCCTTTTGTTAGGATCTTTTATCCGTCGGGAATGACGGTTGCGATGTCGAGCGCGGAGTTGGAGTTAGTCCAGGTCTCTGTGAAGAAGGTGACGTCTGGCGTGTGTGTGTTTAGGAGATCCCAAATTTCTATGGCATGCCTGTGTGGGGAGCTCACTTTGAGGAGGATGCATATTCAGTGGTTTGTGTGCTGTGGTGTCTGGTAGGCTGGAGCAGCTGCTGGGGTCCAAAAGTGGGTGAAGGTGCAGCGGCAGTGTCAGATCGGGCCTTGGGTGTTGCTCAGCATCAAGAGCAGGCAGTTGTTCCTGCGTCCGGGCTTGAGAGTGTGGAGGGTGCTTGAGTCGTAGCGGAGGTGGGTCGGGGACCAAGTTCTCTAGCGCTGGTCTCGGACGGGCTCAGGCCGGCTTGGCGCCAAATGCACGGCCGCATAGCGGATGCCATTAATGGGGATCGGGGCGAGGGCGGTCAGCTGGGAGGCAGGGGAGGAAGCATAAAGGACACCCTGGAGAGGGGAGGGGCCGCGGGGGCAGCAGTGGCGGGAAGCACGGGAGAGAAAGAGCAAAAAGGATTGCAGGAGGCTGGCTTGGTATATGGTGCTCACTTATATATAAGTGTATCACCCTGCACTAATCTAGGTGACCGTAATGGTGATTGTAGTGGTCTTGGACAACCTTAGGAAGCATTCTTAAGTGGTAGATGTGGAGTTCAGGCTTAGTCCAGAAGGAGTGTTAAGCAGTTTGTTTTACCAGATCTTAATCTTATTGGTAGAGGTTAAATGAAAAAGAACCACAGTGTATTTATAAAATTAGGTATTTATTATAAGACACTCACTAACGCATAACCATATCTCCTGCCTGGGAATATAACACAATGCTCAAATATTTAGCAATAAAAACAGGTAAGTAGCACAAATACATAGTGGTCGCCAGGGGGAGACCAAACCATATACTAAAATAGACTGATGCGAATCGCGACTTGAGTCAAGACTGTACCCAGAGGACGTAGAAATGCTGGGGACCCACGGAACCACCCGAGGTAAGTACCCAGGAACCCCACAGAGGCCGTGTGCAGAGTGGGAACATGACCACATGCTCAATTCAAGTAAATGGGTAAGTCGCATTGCAATTTTAAAGAAGGACCCTTCCCAGTGGACCCTGAAGAAACCCAGTGAAAGACAAAGTTAGAGAGCTACCCCACCCGTGAATACCCTAGGAACCAGGATACCTACAAAAAGGAAGCCGGGTGGATGGGCGTGAAGTTACGTTGTAAACTGCCGTCAAACTAAATGGAGGACTTCAGGAAGATACCGCTGTTGCTGAATGTGAAAGTGTTCGGTGGAATCAAAAGGTGGATTTAAGTTGAGAAGTACCTGCAAGCAGAGAGGACATAGTCTATGCCACTCAGGAGTGACCAAGGGGCACGGGAGATGAAAGCCCACCAATGTCTGGAGATGCAGGAGAGCTGACGATAACCTTGGAGCTATAGCGGTGTTGACCAGGCGATGCTGTGGAAGACCAGGAGCTGTCGCATGCCGGATGACGAGAGCTGAAGGGCTGCTGTCCGTCTGGAACACCAACAAATCTTGGCAACCGCAAACAATGTGGCAAGCAAAAATATGCAGAAGTAGGACCAGCAAGGTCCAAGTAACTCACCACAAGCAGGGAAGTCAGAGCATGCCCGAACAATCAGGGGAGCCCACTGGAGCCAAAGAAGTCCATCGAGAGGGCCCACAGGCCGGAGGCACAGGAGTTGCAAGAGGACCTTGAGCAGCTCACAAAAGATGCAGGCCCACGGTGCAAGAGATGCGGTGAGGACGAAGATCTTGGTCATGGGGGAGATGCTTGAGACTGGAGCTTCTTGGAGTCCGAAGATCTTTGGTGAAGAGCCAACAAGCCTTGGCAACAGCTAGTCAATGCACTGTACAGGGGTTTGGTTCTTGCGGTTCCGACGGGGGATACTGTCCTCAAATTCGGTGAGAAGACAGTGCAGGCCTCGGGGGAGTTGTAGAACCACCACCTGTGTTGCTGGGCCTTTGGGAGTCCGTGGGTGTCCAGGATCAGCAGACTGGTCAGCTTTGTTGCTGTGCCTGCAGATGCAAGTTAGTGACTCCTTCACTCCAAGGGAGATTCCATTCAGGTGTCTTGGATGTCCACAGGCCTTGGAAGGATCCTTTATGGAGCTCAGGCACAGATGTTGCAGCAGACGACAAGACCAAGAGCCGCAGGAGTCTTCCCCAGTTCCAGTCTCGGTGCCCAGAGCAAAGTCTAGCGAAGTCCAGAGTGCCCAGACGGTCGAAGATGAAGTGGTGTCTTGATCAGAATCTTGTCCCACGATGAATCTATAGACCCACCCACAGGTAAGCCCTTAAGAACCCTAAGGAAAGGGTTGGGGCGATTCAGGGGTCCCTCCCAGAGTAGGGGCCAGACAATGGGGAGGATACTCTCATGTCCTTTGTCCAGTTTCGCGCCAGAGCGGGAGCCAACAGCTCCATGAACTGTTTTGAACTGGAGTAGGCAAGGAGGGCACCAAATGTGCCCTTCAAGCGGTCACAGTGGCGACGGCAAGCACCTCCACCCTGCCCCAATACACTAAACTCTGTCTGGGAGGTGGTCACACCTCCCTGTGACAGGATATCTATTGTTTTGCCTTCCCCTGCTCGAGCTTGACTCAGCAGCAGGAGGGCAGAAACATTTCTCTGTTCCGCAGTAGCCCTAGCTTGCTGTCTTGTTCTGGAAGACTTTTACCAAGAGCACTGAGTGCCTTCCGGAGGAGCTTTACAGTACATTAAAACATACCTCCCACAGTGTGGGGGTATGAGTCCAACATGTTTGATACCAAACATGATAGGGTCGTTACAGCCGGTTTAGAGATGGTCATCGGTAATGACGCATGGCCACTCTATGTATCGTAATGGCTGATGCACTTAGAACCCGGGAGAATGGACTCCGAAGGTTGTAGGGGTGATTTGCTCGTACAGGAGCACCCTCACACTTGGAACCGAGCACCCTGGCTTCAGGATAGAAAGGCCTGCCTTAGGGGTGACTTATAGGTTTTAAGTGCTGTGACCTCAGATATGGGAAACCTATGTCTGTCGTAAGTGGTGCTAGCACCAGCTTACACACAGTCAGAATTTGAGTGGTCTCTCATGGGTGGCATAATACATGCTTGAGCCCATGGGAGACCCCTGGTGTACCTATGCCCTGGGTACCTTGGTACTATATACTAGTGACTTATAAGGGTACACCAGTAGCCAATCTGGGGTGTACCTAAGTACTTACCATACCAATTTAGTGGAGAAAGCACCCTGACTGGGGTCCTGAATAGACAGACTAGTCAGAAACAGCATAGCACCAAAAAGTGGGGGTAACCATAAAAGCAGATCCTACTTTACTACGTGGATCAAAATAGATAAGGGGCAAGAAGAAAAAAAGGGAGAGCAAAAAGAGAAAAAGGAAGAGCAACAAGAGAAAAAGGGAGAGCAAAAAGAGAAAAAGAGAGAGCAAAAAGGGAGAGCAAAAAGAGAAAAAAGGGCCCAGAAGGCACAGAACATAGCAGACCAGCAGAAGAGCAGAGTGCTCACCCACTGGACCACCAGGGATGAGGCGCAGGCAGGAGCCTGAGGGTAGAGGAGGACCTGGCACGGAGGCTCCGGGTTCAGAGGGCAGTCCCTCAACGGTGAAGCTGCGCGGGGGAGAGCAGTCACACTGACTAGGTCAATGGTCTTGAACTTGGGGGTTCCTGACCATAGAGCAGTTTGATATTGCAATCTTTGAAGATCATTGGCCTTTAACTTGACAAAGTTCAAACAAGTAAAACGTAGGTCTCGCCTTAATGAGATTATTCATGAGATTACTTACCTTCCAAATATTCATTGTAATAATTGAACTGTGTTGTAAGCCGACCAATCACATTTCACCTCATGCTTTCATTAGTTGTGGGATTTACATGTAAATTAAATTTAATGCAAGAATTCTCCTTTGTCAAGCTAATAACTACAGTAACTTCAATAATAGCAGAGTTGTCTAAATTATATTGATAAAAATAAGGTTTTAAAAAACTTGTCATCGGGTGTATGAAACTGACCTGCTGCAGCTAGTTTGCTCTCTGGGCCAACGAGTGCAACCATATCGCACGAACGCTGATTTTCCGGAATTGTTTTTGTGTTGGTGTAATTTCTATAGCACTTCACCATCTCTTATGGTGGTCTGAGGGGATTTTGCAGGTCAGTGATTTGGATTTTGAGGTGTGTGAATGGGAGAAACATGTTTAGTGTCTGTCTCATCTATTGGTTGTGAGTCTTGTTGTCCTGACGGTGCTTCAGACTCGACAGGGAAGTGCAAGGTGTGCGGATAGGTTTGTAAGCAGCATGTCCAGAGGGTCTGGAGTCTTGATTATGTGAAGAGATGGGACTTTGCTTCTCGTCTGCTTTGCAAGTGATTGTTGAAGGATCTGATTTTGTTGGCAGTTGATCCCATAGTTTGCAAGGCTGTATGACGAAGCAGCTCCCTTTCTATGCGAAAGCCAGGACTAGCTTGCGGATCGCACGATGTGCAATGCTTAGTGCGTTGATAGATATCCTACTGACCAATGGTAGTCATTGGAGTGCTTTGAGGGAGGGGGTAATGTGGTCTGTCTGTTTAGTTGGGGACTTGTCTTGCTGCTGTGTTCTTTATTCACTCTAGTTGATATAGTCTTGTCTTGCTATGACTAGACCTACAGATGCTGTGTCCTGTGTGAGAGCCTTAATTAGGTGAAATGTGACAGAGGATTCCCTAGCATCAATAGTTCCACGGTTAGTAAGCATTCCACTAAGTCTTGAAAGGTTGACCTTTGAAGGTTGTTGCAGTTTTGAAATCATTTGAGTATCAGCCATGTAGTAGTAGCAGGTGGGGCTGAAAGACGTTACTGGTTCGAGAATAGAGGCAAGGTAAGCGTTGAACATTAAAGGCCAATAGTTGAGCTCTGCAAGGCAATTTGAGGCCTGTCCTTAAGGGGGAATTTAATGCAGCTGAGTACCGTGCCTTGTATCCCAATGTAAAGTAGCTTGTATTCTGACGGATACTTCTAATTGCAGGTGCCTCACCGTAAATGCTCCTCATGTGCCAGACCGGATCCGGAAAGCTTTTGCTAGCAATGTTCCTGTGTGCCTCTGAGTGGCGCTGTGTGGCTCTGCGTTGACTCCACAGTGCTCTGGAAGTGATGGAGCAAAGCCGCCCAGAAGTGCCACACTTGCCGACTGACATCAGTTCCTTTCTTTCTGCACCTACTGATGCAGATCTGGAGCTCTCCTACAAATCTCTTTAGTCTTCCAATGACTCCTAAAGGAGGAATCTAGTGTGCTACCAAATGATGTCCCCTCCATGCTGTGAGTGTAGAAAACAGATCTTGATCACAGATTCGCACTGTGTGTGTGTTCTGTTGTTTTGGCTCAGGACAGAACTAAAAGTTATGCGGCAAATGTGCCACATGCACCAGAGGTGATCCAGGGCCAAGAAGCAGATCTGATTGTCTCTAAATACAAGAAGCTGCTGGCTTGCTAACGGTCCTTTCCAAGTCAAGGCTGCAAATGCGCCCGTGCTCCCAGAGTTGCTTCTGCAAGAGGTCAACTGTGCTGTCAGAGTCCTCCAGTAAGTCCAACTCAAAGTCCAAATACTAGCACCAAAAGGACAAAAGGGACTTGTCCTCATCCCGCCAATCTGAATCCAAAGAGAAGGTGTGAGAGCGTCACAATTTAGATCTCTAGTTGCGGAGCCGATTCCATCGTTAATCCCTAATTGCCGTGAATTTCCTGAGCCATTGACACTGCCGCAACAAATTGATGCCATTAAAGAGACCACGCTGCAGATATGTGGTGTATTGCTTACTCCCTCTGACGCGCCTTCAGGCCACAAGGGTCCACGGGACCCTCAGTTGAATTATGATTGGTGGTTCTGTTCTCTGTGCTAATGGACTCCCTTGACCCATTACGGGCTCCATGCCAGCTCTGGTGCAGACGTCCACACCGGCTCCATAACCTATGTAGGCCTCTCCCTTGTCAATGCCAGTAGCAATGGCACAAGAGTGGGATCTGGTCAAGGTTTCCATACCTGACCCGAGCCAACATCAGCCCGATTTCGAGTGACAAAATGGCTAAAGTGCATACATCCTCACCTGATCCTGTACCTCTACTAGGAAAAACAGGCCATCAGATGCTCCATTATTATTATGGCTTTGATTCTAACCATAGCTTGCCACCACTTGGAGATGGGGATGATTTTGCCCCTTGTTACGATGGTGATGGTTTTTGAGGGGACTTAAAAGAATTTGGTGGGCTAGATACTTTCCTTGAATCCGGTTTGAACTTGTCATTTAGACCTCTAGTCAAAGAGAGTGCATTGTTTGCAATGGTAATCCGATGGGCATGAGGTCTTGAAACTACAACTGCCTTCTAAAGAAATTATGACAAATGTCTGTACGGAACTCTTACAGCCTGGGCTAGCCACGTGAGCTGGAGGAGGTAGTGCCATCACTGACATCTTAATGAGCACCTGTTCTTGCCCACCAGTGAATAGGCAGCTGTCCAGACGTTTCCGACCTGTGTCTGGCGACCCTGATTTTCTCACTAAATATCATACCCCAAAGAGCCTAATTCTTCAGGTCTCCACCAGCAAGGTGAACCAGTTTCATTCCCCACAACTCCTCCAGATATGGAGTCTAAGAGGATGAGGCTTTTGGAAAAGAAATGCCAACTTTTGGGTTTTTTCTTCACAATTCTTAACTGAATTTTAGGAACAACCTTTTCATTTGACGTCTTTGGTCTCTCCCTGGCTGTTTTTTGTCTTTTTCTGACAGAAATTAGAGGCAATGTGACAGAAAAATGCCATCTCATTTTGGCAAATGCCCAGCCTGTGGGAGAAGAAAGGCCAAGACAGATCCTCATGAGATGTGTATACTCTGCCTCCCAGAAGAGCATGTTACTGAGTCTTGCCATTACCGCAGTAGCTTTTCACGATGGACCCTGAGAGACCAAGAGAAGATTCGCCTTCATGGGACCGAGGAGCGAAAAAGACTACTGACTGAGTCTGAAGGTGGGACTTCTACTAGGGCTCTGTCATCTGTCTCTGGAGGGCGTGCCTCGAAGAAAACTGCACAAAAACTCTATCAGTCCCGATCAACTGCGAGAGCATCGACATCGAGGATAGATACACTGACGTTTTCACTATCCATGGTTCGACGTCAATCAATCGCCGCAGATCAGCATCGAGGCCAGGACTATCCATGTCTAGAACTGCTGCATCGATCCACAGGCCTTGTTCGACGTCGAGATCCAGGTCGAAGTAGAGGCACTGGCGAAGATTGACATTGAGGTGCTGTTGACCCTCCCCCTCGACAAGCAGGTTGACGTCGATGCATCGAGGTTCATCAACGTCGAGCACTCTTTCGACACCGTCCAGGCTACAGGAGGCTAGAAAAAAGAAGACTAACCTACACCGCCCCAGATTTAGAGAACTCTCGAGCATATTCCCCATCTTCAGGGATCCAACCATCTTCTCCACCACTTCCGCCTCCTCCTCTGTCACCGCCTCCTCCACTACCTCCTCCAGCTGCACTGGCCAATGCAAGACACAGATCTCATTCCAGGTCGTGCTGTCATTGTAGACAGCATTGTAACAGCTCAAGGTGCAGTTCTACCTCTTCTAGGCGCTCCCACCATCATCTTTGTCATCATTCACGTTCTCGGTCAAGGCACACGTCCTCCACGTCTACTGGGCGTTAATTCTCCAACACTTTGACACTTCACCTCTGCATATATCACCGGTAAATGGCGTCACCACATTTCTAGAAGTCCTCGTGAGGGGAGCAACAAAAATTAATATCCCTATGTCGACTCCAACACCAATTACATTAGTCATTTTCAAGACTCTACAGCACAAATCGGCATCAAGAGCTTTGCTGCAACTAGTACCAGCTCTCCTTGAACCTGCTATGGATCTTTTCCTGACACCGGCCTCTCTTAAGTCAACACCATCCAGACTTCAAAAGAAATACTGCCCTCCGGAGCAGGATCCAGCTTTCCTCCATACGGATCCTACACCAGACTCTGTGATTGTTTTAGCGGCAAAGAAACAAGATGCCACTACACCCGCTTCGACAGTACCTCCCGATAAGGAGAGACGGAAGTTAAACTGTGGGGGACGGAAAGTGTGCGGCATGGCAGCAACCACCATTAAAGCAGCCAGCGCCACTGCCCTATTAGTCAGATTCCACGTGGCACTGTGGAAATTCATGAACCAGTTTGCTGAACATCTCCCTAGAGATAAAAGGGATGACTTCATGGAGGGATTAATTGTCTCAAATCCGGTCGTTAGTGCTGCAGCAGACTCTTCCCTATTAGCAGCGCACAGGTACTGCCTCGGTGTCGTTCTTCGAAATGCACTTCTGTCTTCTCCTCACATTCCTCAAGCCAGATTATCAGCAAAGAATATTGAATCTGCCATTCTCTGGTACCACTCTATTAGGAACCTATGCCGATGAGGAGATGGCACGGATGAAGACAGAAATAGACACTCTGAAAGCACTCTGCTTAGAGAGACCCAGGGAACAGAGGAAATAATCAGTGCCACTTCTATTCCCAATTGGGGTTGTCAGCAAAGCGGTGCACAACAGCACCAATGTCCCTACCAATCACACCAACGAAGAAAGCCTAGAGGGAGATCTACCCAGCAGGCCGGCTGAAGGGAGCAGGCAACCTTCCGGGTCAAAACCCTGAATCATTACTTCCCCCTCTCCTGTTATCCACTCTGGTGGGGGGAAGCATCTAACATGATCTGGCATATTAGCAAAACCTAACGCAAGACGCCTGGGTACTGAATATTGTTTGCAATGAACACTGTCCGTGGTTGAGCTGGAAGTAGAAATCACTGAGGCACAATGAGCACACGGTTTCGCAAATACAAAGTCCATTTCACAGAATGGGAGACACAGTTTGTTAAACTACAAATACCTCCATAGGGTTTACTACTACCCCAGCCTGTCTGCACAAATATGGTCTGTGGGACGATGATAGATGCATGCATTGTGGGGCCGGAGAGGCCGCATTCACCCACCTAGTGTGGATATGTCCAGGCATTCGTGCATTCTGGAGGGAAGTGTTTCACATTATAACAGAAATGTTGGAGATACAAATACCGGAGACCCCCTGGTAGCATTGCTGTGCTACGATAAGGATATACCAAAGCCAGGCTGCAAATTGGCAGCAATTGGCCTACTGCTAGAAAAGCATAGAGTTGCTATGCGATGGATGCGGGGGCCACTACCTAAAATATCAGAATGGCACTCTGACTTAGCGTATTGCTCCACGTAATCTGATAATTATAATGCTTTAATCCCGACCCGCAGCAGGCCCAAGAATATTTGGGGGCCATACCAGGAATACCTAGCGCGTCTGCCAGCTACAGGGAGCGAACTGGAGGGACAAAACAGAACAGGAGTAGGTTAGCCACAAAGGGACGCTGGGAGTGGCGTAAAAGGGCTTGGTGCGTAGGGTGTCACAGAGAAACAGACAACTCAGTACACGGGGGCTGGTATGCAGAAGGCCCTTTCACATCCACAAGGGGACATATTGATGTTGGATACCAAGATGTAACCTACAGAGTTGTTTTTAAAGTGTATATCAACCGCTTGTAAACAGTATTGCACATTTAGAAATGCATGTTATATATTGCTTGTCTGATTGTAAGTTTGAAAAACTTAAATAAAGTTAGAAATATCAATAACAAAAAAATATTCACTTTTGCAAATAAGTTACATGCACAAAAAATAAAACATTTCTGTGGTTCAGCAGTCCTTCACTGTCCACACCTCTGAAACCATCCAGTTTCCAGTTCCCACTGTTGCAAGCGGAGGTTAAAAAAACGATGGAACCTGTTCCTCACCAACAACAAGGTGCAGGCATGTATTTGAGAGACTTTCTCATCAAGAGGAAAGACCAGAACAAATTCAGACCCAGTCTAGACCTCAAAACAGCTAAGTGGATGCGGCGAGAAAAGTTCCGGATGCTGGCATTACACCAAGTTTCTCCCCAATTACACCCGGGGGATTGGCTGTGCTCCATCGGCCTTCAAGATGCGTATTTTCATATACCAATCGTCAGAAAGCATTGAAAGTTCTTGAGGTTCGTAGTGGGGCAGGGCCATTTTCAATACCAAGTACTTCCATTTGGCCTCAAGTCAGCATCCAGGACGTTCTCAAAATGCATGGCAGTGGTGGCTGTCCCATCTCAGGAGACAGTAGATATTTGTATACTCATACCTAGGGATTGGCTAATCAAGGTGTCCACGTCACCAGAAGCTCAGCACAGTTGGACTTTCGATCTCCTGCAGAGGCTAGGCCTTCAGGTCAGCCACAGCCAGGAAGATGTCATTCTTCCATACTTACTCCTTTTGGCAAAATCCGGCTTGCAATTTCCTTCTATAAAGGTTCACCTGGCAACGCTTACTGCCTACAGAAAATGTCCTTCACAAACCTCATTTTTCAGAATCCCCATCATCTAGGATTTCCTAGAGGGTTTGAAGAAGGTTATTCCTTCCTTCAGGCTGCCTTCCCTGATGCAGGACCCCTTCAAGCCCATACACAAGGCATCTCCCCAATACTTGTCTTGAAACACTCAATGACATCTTCCCACAGGGTTAGCGAGATCCAGTAGCCTAGGTACATAATCCATGGCGCTATATCCTGGGGGGTCTGAGTAGCCTAGGTACATAATCCATGGCGCTATATCCTGGGGGGTCTGAATTAGCTCATGTATGTGTGTATGCTGAAGAGCACAAGCCTTTGCTGTGCCTAGATAACAATCCCTCATATTGAGTTTTCAACAAACTGAGATTCATTTGACAATGGATGGGAAGCAACAAACTTAGGCTGATTGTGGTTGTCAAAGATCCACAGGGATTTGTGGCGTGATGCTTCAGTATTGATAGCCAGCTATCCTTGCCAGCCCATGGTCTCGTCTTGAACGAACCGCCTTGGACTACTGAGAAAGATTCTTCCATTCTTCTCTTCAGACGGTAAACGTATTGCTTGATCATTATAAGCTTAGATTGTGGAAATTTGTTAAACCTTGAATTTCAACAGTTTTTGTGGCAGAAACTGCAAGTTGTCCAAAATTCTGCAGTACGACTACTCTGGAGCACTTTCTTCATAAATGGCACTGCTGCCAATTACACATGGATCTATTCTGTCTGTGCATTGATTACAGGGCACTTTCAGGCAATGCGCCAACATCGCTAGCAGGTTTCAAGATTCTGCCAGACTTGAGCTCTCCGATCTGCCAGTTCACTGGCCATTTCATAGTTTGACGAGCATAGAATTGGTGGACACAGATTTCTTACTTGCTCTGCTAAACGTCAGAATTACCTTCTAGATTCCGTCATGAAAAGTCACTTCCTGCTTTAAGGTCTGCTAAGATTTGGCTCATTAATCAGGGTTTTTATTATTCGCGGACGCACCCCTTGTTTAATTTGTTATCCCACTTCATCGCCAAGAGACCTAGGGTGTTTGTGTGATTTATAAATTATCACAACTGAGCATCACAATGGAAATCTAGTGTCCAACAGGAAAACCTTAATTCAAGGATGGTCAAAAGTTAAACAAACTACAGCAAATTGTGTTCTAGGTGGTGTATTCATCCTCAGACACTGCTGAAGATGAGTCCAGAGTGTCTAATAGAAGATTTGGGGGCTTGCGGGGAAGGCTGGTGTTCAAAGTGTCCATTCTGTGCCTGTTGGAGCTGTCCGTAGCCCGAGGACTATTGTAAAAATGTTTTCTCAACAGACACTTTCTTGATCCTTTTGAACCCAGAGTCTGAGTCCCTTTTTACATTCTCAGCATTCGCTCCTTGGTCACCTCAGGACACACATGTAGATGCCAAGGGTGACTCTAGATTTGGTGGCCACAAAACCCTTGTGCCGAGAAGTCTGCTGGTGTGAGATTTGGAGGTTGATCCCGATGAGAGGATCTCCACCTTACTAGGGAAGGTTGGTGGTTTTACATGGACTTGGACCGCTCTTTGGGCTCTGTTTAAACTGATCAACAGAGACCATTGTCCAGGCTTGATGTTTGCGGAACATACAGTGCTCCTCGTGTACGGCTGCATGTGCCGGGGGTCAGTGTCCATGGTCCCTTCTGTGCCACCTGTCCCTGGGGCCTGGCTTTCTTACTGCCTCTTTTACTGCACTAGATGCTTGGGCTCACCAAGGCTTTTGACTGGAGCTGGTGTTTTATCCCCGTTGACAAAGTTCGATACAATCGCTTAGTCTCAGTGGATCTTATTGTTCCCACATATGTGTATATGGCACACCAACCTCTCATTTACTGATCTGTCTATAGCGACACTTCTGTTCCTGTGTGTGTGTGTGTGTGTGTGTGTGTGTGTGTACAGCACAGCAGCATTTCATTTACTGATCTATAGGGACCCTTCTGTTCCCGTGTGTGTGTGTGTGTGTGTGTGCGCGCAGCACAGCACAGCAGCATTTCATTTACTGATCCATCTATAGGGGCACTAATGTTCCTGTGTGTGTATACAGCACAGCAGCATTTCATTTACTGATCCATCTATAGGTGCACTACTGTTCCTGTGTGTGTATACAGCATAGCATCATTTCATTTACTGATGACGACTGGGATGACTCCTGGTGGCCGACGGCACTAGAAGCACCCCCTACACCCACCAACCACACACGAAACCTAGGGGTCATCCTCGACTCCACACTCTCCATGACAAAGCAGGTCACCGCCGTCACCTCCTCCTGCTTCAACACCCTCCGCATGCTTCGCACGATGTTCAAGTGGATCCCCACCGAAACTAGAAGGACGGTCACCCAGGCCCTTGTCAGACTGGACTACGGAAACGCCCTCTACTCAGGAGCCCCGGCCAAGCTCCTGAAACGGCTCCAACGCATCCAGAACGCCTCTGCACGCCTGATCCTCGACATACCTCGCCGCAGCCACATCACACCCCACCTGAGAGACCTGCACTGGCTCCCCGTCAACAAGAGGATCACCTTCAAGCTCCTCACCCACGCACACAAGGCACTCCATGACACCAGACCAGTGTACCTCAACAGACGACTCGGCCTCTACACCCCCGCCTGCCAGCTCCGCTTCGCAGACCACGCCCTTGCTGCCGTCCCCCGCATCCGAAGAGTGACCGCCGGCGGCAGATCATTCTCCCTCCTCGCCGCCAAGACGTGGAACACCCTCCCCATCCGCCAACGGCAGACCGAAGACCTTCTAACCTTCAGGAGACTCCTCAAGACCTGGCTCTTCGAACAGTAGCAGCATCCCCCCCCCCCCCCCCCCCCCCAGCGCCTTGAGGCCCTCACGGGTATGTAGTGCGCTTTACAAATGCCATGATTGATTGTTTGATAGGGGCCCTTCTGTTCCTCTGTGTGTGTGTGTGTGTGTGTGTATGTGTACAGCACAGCAGCATTTTATGTACTAATCCATCTATAGGGGCACTTCTGTTCCTGTGTGTGTGTATACGGCACAGCAGCATTTCATTTTCTAATCCATCCATCTATAGGGGCACTAATGTTCCTGTGTGTGAATACACCGCAGCAGCATTTCATTTACTGATCCATCTATAGGGGCACTTCGGTTCCTATGTGTGTGTGTATATACAGCACAGCATTTCATTTACTGATCATCTATATGAGCCCTGCTGTTCCTGTGTGTGTGTATACAGCGCAGTTTAATTTCATTTACTGATCCGTCTATAGGGGCACTTCTGTTCCTATGTGTGTATACAGCACAGAAGCATTTCATTTACTGATCATCTATAGGGGCCCTGCTGTTCCTGTGTGTGTATACAGCGCAGTTTAATTTCATTTACTGATCCGTCTATAGGGGCACTTCTGTTCCTATGTGTGTGTATAAACAACACAGCAGCATTTCATTTACTGGTCATCTATAGGGGCCTGGCTGTTCCTGTGTGTGTATACAGCAGTTACATTTCCTTTACTGATCCATCTATAGGGGCCCTGCTGTTCCTGTGTGTGTGCGTGTATATATACAGCCCAGCAGCATTTCATTTACTGATCCATCTATAGGGGCACTACTGTTCCTATGTGTGTGTATATACAGCAGCATTTAATTTGCTGATCGATCTATAGGGGCCCTGCTGTTTCTGTGTGTGAATACAGCACAGAAGTATTTCATTTACTGATCAATCTATAGGGGCCCTGCTGTTCCTGTGTGTGTATACAGCACAGTTTAATTTCATTTACTGATCCGTCTATAGGGGCACTTCTGTTCCTATGTGTGTATACAGCACAGAAGCATTTCATTTACTGAATCATCTACAGGGGCCTTGCTGTTCCTGTGTGTGTATACAGCACAGTTACATTTCATTTACTGATCCATCTATAGGGGCCCTGCTGTTCCTGTGTGTGTATACAGCACAGTTTAATTTCATTTACTGATCCATCTATAGGGGCACTAATGTTCCTGTGTGTGAATACAGCACAGCAGCATTTCATTTACTGATCCAATTATAGGGGCACTAATGTTCCTGTGTGTGTGTATATAGCACAGCAGTATTTTAATTACTGATCCATCTATAGCGGCACTTATGTTCCTGTGGCTGTATACAGCACAACAACATTTCATTTACTGATCCATCTATAGGGGCCCTGCTGTTCCTGTGTGTGTATACAGCACAGCTTAATTTCATTTACCGATCCATCTATAGGGGCACTAATGTTCCTGTGTGTGAATACAGCACAGCAGCATTTCATTTACTGATCCATCTATAGGGGCACTAATGTTCCTGTTGGTGTATACAGCACAACAGCATTTCATTTACTGATCCATCTATAGGGGCCCTGCGGTTCCTGTGTGTGTGTATACAGCACAGTTTAATTTAATTTACTGATCCGTCTATAGGGGCACTTCTGTTCCTATGTGTGTGTATAAACAACACAGCAGCATTTCCTGATCATCTATAAGGGCCTTGCTGTCCCTGTGTGTGTATACAGCACAGTTACATTTCATTTACTGATCCGTCTATAGGGGCCTTGCTGTTCCTGTGTGTGTGTATACAACACAGTTAAATTTCATTTACTGATCCATCTATACGAGCCCTGCTGTTCCTGTGTGTGTATACAGCACAGTTTCATTTGATTTACTGATCCATCTATAGGGGCACTACTGTTCCTGTGTGTGAATACAGCACAGCAGCATTTTTTACTGATCCATCTATAGGGGCACTAATGTTCCTGTGTGTGAATACAGCACAGCAGCATTTCATTTTCTAATCCATCCATCTATAGGCGTGATCCAGCGTAAGGGACAAAATTGACATATTCTCCTTATGTCACAGATTCTTATTCACAAAGGTTCATTCATACATTCATTGGTGGGGCCCATAACACCAACACACTTCACGTCCACACAAAACTCACTCGAATCTGTTCACAGGAGAAGGGGCTGCTGGACATGTGGGTACCTTATTATCTATCAGGATACCTTTTCTTACTACTTTATATATACATTCTATATACACTTTTCGGAATCCTGACTTTATCATCCAGGCACGCCACTGTTTGGTCGATGGACCAACTAGTTGGACTGGTTGATGGTGAATTAGAACCAGCTAACACTCAATTAAAGTCTGGAAAACATTTGATATCTTCAGTGATTAATTAAGAACCACATAACTCGTTCCTTGTTATTTCAATTTGGTTTATCTAAAATTATGAATCATTCCATATAAACTAACATTTATGTTCGAGGCATATGAGCTGCAGATTACACTCTTGTGCATAGATCGCCATCTGGTGTTGGGCCCGGATGTTTGCAGTTTGTTTTTCCTCTTGGAAAGTCTTTGGAAGTTACGAGGTCGGTGACTCCTCCTTTGGATCGTATTGCGCATGGGCTTCGGCTCCATCCTCAGATTGTTTTTTTCCGCCATCAGGCTCGGATGTGATCTTCGCGCTCCGGTTCCGAACAGCTTCCAGTTCGACGGTCGACACGCAATCCTCACCTTAAACCGCGGTATTGTTTCGATCGCGATCTCCCACACTCGACGCGCCTTCTCATCAGCAGGGACCTTCAGTTCCAGTCGTCGACGGCGGCCTTCGGGCCTCTCCAAGCTTCGGTCCTGGCTAATGGAAAGGACTCCATTTAAAAAGTGCCCTCGATGTGGGTCCAAATTCCCCTACACCGATCTCCACGAGGTATGCAATCTCTGCCTCTCCCCTGAACACGAGGCTCGAGACTGTCCGGCGTGTAAGTCCTTCTGGTCCAAAAAGACTATTCGGGACCGAAGAGCCAGAAGAACTATGGCGCACTCCTCGACGACGATTCCGGGCTACATCTTCGGAGAAGGCATCGACGCTCCAGAGCAGTACACCGAAGAGGGCCTCATCAGCGCTTCCGAGGCCGACGACTCCGATGTGGAGGACATCTCCCCGGCGCAGAGGGTTGTGAGTACTGATCCTCCCCCCCCCCCCCCCCCCCCCACACCCCTGCCGGCACCGAAAAAGGCTCCGGTCACGCCTTCGCCTCCAGGCCTAGGCAAGACCAAGGACACTGCTTCCAACACCCCACCTTCGGGCCTGGTGAAGAAGCCAAGCAAGCCTTCCGGCGGCTCGGGCTCGAGCCAGCCTACTCCCGGTACCGAGAAACACGCTTCGGTGCCGAAAAAAAAGCCGGTCCCCAAATCGGCACTGAGCTCCGCACCGAAGCACTCGAGGTCGAAACCCAGCTCTTCGGCACCGACAACACCTTCGGTGCCGACCAAAGCACACAAGGCCACCGACACTTCGAGGCCGGAATCCATCTCGGCGCCGACCAAGCGTCCGGAGGTTCCCAAACCAGGTTCCAAACAAAGAACCGGCACGGAAAAAGCCTAAAAAGCCAACGGCCCCAATTCCTTCGGCGCCGACGGACAGACCAGCCTCACCGGACTTGTTTACACCGGATCCCTTGCAGAAAACACTCACCAAGGATCCAAAAACTGGACATTTGACACTTACTTCCAAAAAGAGACCAAAAAGAGAAGCCTGCTCCACCTCCGCCTCCAAAAAGGAAGGACTCTGTTACCTCCCCGTTCAGAGTACCTTCCCCACCTCCTCCTCCACCTCCACCCCCCGCCTTCTCCACCCCAACCTCATCGTTCTCCCACCCCTTCTCCACAAGATGATGATCACGGGGACCCATATGGTGACATAGGGGATGTCCCCCAGGACCTACCCACGGGGGACCCCACTCCTACAGGATCCCCAGACCCATGGGACGACTACAATATCCTGATATCCCCAACGTCCCACAAGATGACTTTTACCCCTCCAGGCCATCTCCACCAGAGGACTCATTGGGGTTCCACCACCTACTACAAAGGGCGGCACACTATCACGGGGTAGACTTACATACCGACCCCGTGGAGGAAGATTTCCTCCTCGACACGTTCGACACCGCACATAGGTCTACCTCCATATTACCTTTGCTTAAAGGAGTGGTAAAGCATGCGCCAGAGGTTTTTAAGGACCCAGTTAGAGCCAGGGTCATTAACCCGCGCATCGAGAAAAAATACAAAGCTGCCCCTGCAGATCCCTCCTACATCAGAGGGCCAGCGCCACTAGACTCTCTAGTTGTATCCACTGCACGTAAAAGGGCAAATTCCCAGGCGTCAGGCGAAGCACCACCACCTGACAAAGAGTCAAAGCTACTGGATGCATCAGGGAAACGCACTGCGTCACAAGCAGCCAATATGTGGCGTATCGCCAATACTCAAGCCCTATTGGCCAGATATGACAGGGCACATTATGAGTTAGAGAGCATAATGCACCACCTCCCTGAGAAATATAAAGCTAGGGCCAATGAACTAATTCAAGAGGGTAAGACTATCACAAACACCTCTATACGCTGTGCCTTAGATGCAGCAGACACAGCCTCCAGGGCCATTAATACTAGCGTCCTCCGTATCAGGGTTTAAACCGGAGGTACAAGCCTCCATCCTTAACCATCCCTTTGACCAGGAACATCTATTTGGCCCAAAGGTAGATGAGGCCCTAGAAAAAATGAAGAAAGATACGGATACGGCGAAGTCCATGGGAGCCTTACAGTCACGCCCTCCTAGACGCTCCTTTTGCCGCTCTTCCTTTCGAAGTACATCTAGAGGCTACTCCTCAGACACCGCGTCCACTTCGTACAAATCCCCCACTCAGTCCACCTTCACAAGGGGTTATTAAAGAGGCGGCTATAGGGGTAACAATAATAAAGGGAAAGACAAAACAGACAACGCCCGCTCTGCCACAACGCCTACCCAATGACTTCCTCCCCCCAGACCATTCCACTCCGATCGGGGGCAGACTCCAACATTTCCTTCCCGTCTGGGCTACCATCACCTCAGACAAATGGGTGACACAAATAATTCAATCAGGCTACTGCCTAGAACTAATATCTACCCCCCCAAACATTCCACCCAGGCAGCACCCAATGTCACAAGAACATTTAACACTCCTAAAGCAGGAGGTAGTCTCCCTCCTACAAAAACAGGCAATAGAACCCTTTCCTACCAACCAACAAAACATGGGAGTCTACTCCCTATATTTTCTCATACCAAAAAGGGACGAGACTCTGCGGCCCGTCCTAGATCTCCGGCCCCTAAACACGTACATACACTCCGACCATTTTCATATGGTAACGCTTCAGCAAGTACTTCCGCTTCTCTCCCAAAACGACTTTTTGACCACCCTAGATCTAAAAGACGCGTATTTTCACATTCCGGTGCACAAAGCTCACAGCAAGTACCTTAGATTTGTAGTGGACGGACAACACTTCCAATTCAAGGTGCTCCCGTTCGGAGTCACAACAGCGCCAAGGGTATTCACCAAGTGCCTAGCAGTGGTAGCAGCACATTTACGAAGACAACACATCCACGTCTTCCCATACTTATACGACTGGCTGATAAAAGCCGGGGTCGTACAATCGGTGTGTTCAACACACATATACCACCATTCAATTGCTCCATCAGCTGGGCTTCACAGTAAACCACCAAAAGTCCCATCTCCAACCATCCCACATAAAACAATACCTCGGTGCCACCATAGACACCTCAAGAGCAGTAGCCTACCCCAATCCGGCCAGGATTGCAAGCATTCAGGCTCTACGTGCAAAATTCGCACTACAACACTCCCTTCCAGCTCGAGTGTTTATGCAACTAATAGGGATGATGGCCTCTTGCATTTTCATAGTGCCTCACGCAAGACTCCAGATGCGTCCTCTCCAAGAGTGCTTAGCGCGCCAATGGAACCAGGCCCAGGGTCAATTAACAGATCTGGTGTTGGTAGACGGTCGCACCCATCGCTCTCTGCAGTGGTGGAACACCACAAACCTTTCGAAAGGTCGACCGTTCCTGGACCCGGTTCCTCAAATAGTACTGACAACGGACGCATCGCTCTCCGGCTGGGGAGCTCATCTATTACATCTCACCACACAGGGCAAGTGGACACCTCAACAAAAGTTACTCCATATCAACCATCTGGAGTTACTAGCAATGTTCTTAGCCCTAAAATCTTTCCAAACTCAAATTTCAGGCAAGGCAGTCCTGATCCGAACAGACAACATGACAGCCATGTATTATATCCAAAAACAAGGCGGCACACACTCTCCACAGCTCTCTCACCTAGCACAGAGCATATGGAGATGGGCCATACCCCGGAAAATCTTTCTCCTAGCTAAGCATGTCCCAGGAGTCCAAAACACAGTGGCAGATCTGCTCAGCAGACAAACTCAACAGATCCACGAGTGGGAGCTTCACCCGCAAGTTCTTCACCCATACTTTCAAATGTGGGGGCATCCACAGATAGACCTCTTCGCCACCCACGAAAACGCCAAATGCCCAAGCTTCGCCGCCAGATACCCACACCCATTGTCCAAAGGAAATGCGATATGGATGAACTGGTCAGGCAAATTTGCAAACGCTTTTCCGCCTCTCCCACTCATACCACTAGTGGTGCGCAAACTACAACAACACTCCCTCAAACTAATCCTAGTAGCTCCAACGTGGGCCAGACAACCGTGGTACACCACACTGCTGGAACTATCTGTGGTGCCGCACCAAAAACTACACCTCTCTCCACACCTCTTAACCCAGAACCATGGAGAGATCAGGCACCCGGACCCAGCGCAGCTCAACCTTGCGTTCTGGCTGCTGAAATCTTAGAATTCGGGTACCTAAATCTTCCCCCTGACTGTATGAACGTCATCAAAGAAGCTAGAAGACCCACCACTAGAGCGTGCTACGCCACCAAGTGGAAACGTTTTGTTGTTTATTGCCATAACAACACCATCAATCCACTGGACATGTCCATTCAATACATAATAGGCTACTTATTCCACCTACAAAGGTGCAATCTAGCCTATACGTCCATTAGACTACACCTCACAGCTATTGCAGCTTACCTACAAAACAGGCAACATCTCTCACTCTTCAGAGTACCTGCCATTAAAGCCTTCATGGAAGGCCTTAAAAGAATAATTCCCCCCAGAGTGCCACCCTCACCTGTGTGGAACTTAAACATCGTTCTCACAAGACTAATGGGGCCTCCCTTCGAACCTCTCCATACATGCGAACTACAGTTCCTAACATGGAAAAACCAAATTTCTTGTTGCCATCACTTCCCTTAGAAGGGTCAGTGAGATACAAGCACTTACCATCCAAGAACCCTTTCTCCAAATGCACCATAACAAAGTTGTTCTCCGTACCAACCCAAAAATCCTCCCTAATGTCATTTCTCCCTTTCACCTAAACCAAACAGTCGAACTACCAGTATTTTTATAGGGGCCCTGCTGTTCATGTGTGTGTGAGAAGGTGCCCTCTTTCTTGCATGGTATGCCCCCACTTTTTGCTGAATTCCTAATGTTCTTTGACTGAGCGTGCCCTGGGCTCCTGCTAATAAGGTACCCAGGACCTGTGTTCCTTCCCTAAAACTGCTTTGAAGCATAACCCCAATTGGCATCTCTGGCCACAGGTCAGCCCCTGGTAAATGGTACCACAGGTACCCAGGGTACTGTGACCAGAGAAGACCTCTAAGGGCTGCAGCACTTATTGTGCCACCCTCAGAGGCCCTGTACCCTGACACTCACACACTGCCTTTGCAGACTGAGTGCCTTGGTGCAGAACAAAGTGAAGAGTCGACATGGCACACATCCGTGTGTGCCATGCCCACAAACCACTGCCCTGGCATACATCAGTCACCCCTCTAGCTCGGTGCCTTATGCCAGTGGTGAGGGTACAGGAGCATGAGCCCTTTACCCCTACAGTGCCCAAGTCCATTCCTGGGCCCTCTAAGTGCAGTGCTGCCATTAAGAGTATATGGTGCTGGGAGTTTGTCATTACAAACTCCACAGCACCATAATGGCTACACTGAAGACTGGGAAGTTTGGTATCAAACGTCTCAGCACATTAAACCCACACTGATGCCAATGTGGGATTTAATGTAAAATGCACGACAGAGGGCATCTTAGAGCTGCCCCCTGAAAAACGAGCAACTGCCAGTGACCTGACTGAGTGGCTGCGCAGGCTGCCACCACCAGAAATGTTTCTGGACCCCTGGGTCGAGAGCTTGCTGCTCTCGGGGGCCTGAAACAATGCACATCCTGGGGCGAGGTGCCAAGCCTCCTCCCCTAGGATGGGCAGGGTTCATGAAGGAGAAGCTTCATAGGCATGCCACCTTTGTGAGCTTCTCCAGATCACTTGCTGCTCTCAGCAACTGGTCCCCACTGGTTCTACCCCCCACTTTAGGCGGGAGAACTGGCAGGAAAAACAAGTGAGGAAGAGAGGTGTGCCCACCTCTGCCAACTCCACCCCTAAGGTGGGGGAGTCGAGGTGAATGAAGCACAACCTCGAGTCCCCGCCATCTTGAGGATGGGGGGACCCAGCCAACCAGGGACAGGCTCCTGCCCCCTCCCACTGGAGAGTGGCAGAATAGGGGGTGCCCCCACCCCAGGGAAGGGACCCATTGGTCCCTGCCCTTTACCTACCTGTAACACCCCTAAATTTAGTATTTAGGGGCTCCCTGAACCTTCCTTCCTCAGATCCAGCAACCACAAGAAAAAGAAGATGAGAAGATGGACGAGAAGCTGTGCAGAGCTAACAAGAGGACGACGCCCACTGACTTGGCCTCAGCCCTACAGGCCTGTTTCCCCTCAAACCTGCTCCTGCAAAACCCCGGCGTGTCCAGCGGACAGCAACCTCAAAAACCCCGGAGGACCTGCCTGCCTTCACTTTCCAAGCTGTTTCTCCCGTGAACACCGGACGTGTTTGAACTGCAGCTTCTGGTGCCAGCCAGGAACCACGAATCCCGCACACTCTGCATCCGCCGAATCCAGCCCGAGCACGAGTGGACAAATAGCACGAGGAGGTTCCCCCGGCAATTCTGACCCGAGATCCGGCGACCCCTGACCTGCCTCAAGTCTCTTAAGGACACCTGCAGCCTCAATTCAGAGGACCCCCCCCACCGCGACCAGAGCAGGAAAGAAAATCCGACATCCCAAGGCACCCCTGCAACCGACGCCCCACGGCCTTGTGTGCCCAACCCAGCGGTGCCTAACCAGCCCTCTACATCCCAACTTACCCCTCGAAGTGGTGGTCACTCCTGGAAGATCCTCGTCCCCGAGCTTACAGTGTTGCTTTGTCCCAGAGAATCTCCATTGAAATCAACAGGGCACCCAACCTCAAAACAGCACCCTGCACCCGGCCGCCCTAGTGCCGCTGAGGGTGCCCCTTTGGTGCTAACTTGGTCCTCAATTTGCCCTGAGTTTAAACCCTTGCTCCCACAACCCTGTGGCCTGCTTGCCAGCGACCACCAACCGGAACCCCCCTATCCTCCATAGGATAACATTGGGCATCAACACTCTGCAACCGGCCACTTTAGTGCCACTGGGGGTGCAACAACAGTGCATCGCTGACCCTGGGAGACCCCTGAGTCCTACCCCAGAACCCTAACTCAAAAGACCGATTACCTACCTGGAAACCGATAACCTCTTTTTCCTTATAGAATAACATTGACACTTTTTCTCCCAAAAAGTTTCTAAGTGTCGACTTTTGAAAACAGAATATTCCTTAAAAATCACCGATTAACCAAAACGCATTTTCTCAACTGTTTTCAGCAAATGTCCCAGTGCTGAATCTAGGTATCGAGCACTGAGTAAGAAAAGTAACGTTAAAGTAACTTACCTGCTAAGTGAATTTTCTCCCATAGGATAACATTGGTGATTCTACGTGAAAAAGTTTCTAAGTGTCAACTTTTTAAATACAATAATATTCTTTAAAATCGTACCTCTAACTAAAATGCATTTACTCAACTGTTTTCGGGAAATGTCCCAGGGCTCAATCTAGGATCCAGCACTGTGTTAGAAAAAGTAATCCGAAAAGTAATTAACTGCATTTTTACTGAAAAAGCCTATTGATTTCTATGTACGGAGTCTACTAAGGTTGTGCATTGCATTGCAACCCCTGTAAACTCGAATTGGTACAAAGTCCTACTATCTTTTGAAAGTATTCAACAACAGCATCATGTAGCTGAAAAGTATTACATGCTTACCTGTACCAGGCTTGCTTGGTTCTAGAAATAAAACAACAGTATATTTTTTTATACAAAAACAATTGGCCTCGAGTTCAGTTCTTGAGTGTGTGAGACCATTTGCTGACTGAGTGTGTACAACAAATGCTTTACACTGTCCTCTGATACTGCCTTACTGCTCGACCAAGCTACCACTTTAGAGAGTAAGGTTACATCTAACTTTAGCCTCTGCCAAACCTCTGGGGACTGTGGACTCTGTACACCCTGTACCTCACTTTGGTGTAGTATATATAGAGCCAGTTTCTTACAGTGTATACAGCACAGCAGCATGTCATTTACTGATCCATCTATAGATGCACTAATGTTCCTGTGTGTGAATACAGCACAGCAGAATTTCATTTACTGATCCAATTATAGGGGCACTTCTGTTCCTGTGTGTGTATACAGCACAGCAGCATGTCATTTACTGATCCATCTATAGGGGCCCTGCTGTTCCTGTGTGTGTATACAGCACAGCAGCATGTCATTTACTGATCCATCTATAGGGGCCCTGCTGTTCCTGTGTGTGTATACAGCACAGCAGCATGTCATTTACTGATCCATCTATAGGGGCCCTGCTGTTCCTGTGTGTGTGTGTATACAGCACAGCAGCATGTCATTTACTGATCCATCTATAGGGGCCCTGCTGTTCCTGTGTGTGTATACAGCACAGCAGCATGTCATTTACTGATCCATCTATAGGGGCCCTGCTGTTCCTGTGTGTGTATACAGCACAGCAGCATGTCATTTACTGATCCATCTATAGGGGCCCTGCTGTTCCTGTGTGTGTGTGTGCGCACAGCAGCATTTCATTTACTGATCCATCTATAGGGGCCCTGCTGTTCCTGTGTGTGTGTATACAGCACAGCAGCATTTCATTTACTGATCCATCTATAGGGGCCCTGCTGTTCCTGTGTGTGTGTATACAGCACAGCAGCATGTCATTTACTGATCCATCTATAGGGGCACTAATGTTCCTGTGTGTGTGTGCGCACAGCAGCATTTCATTTACTGATCCATCTATAGGGGCACTTCTGTTCCTGTGTGTGTATACAGCACAGCAGCATGTCATTTACTGATCCATCTATAGGGGCCCTGCTGTTCCTGTGTGTATACAGCACAGCAGCATGTCATTTACTGATCCATCTATAGGGGCCCTGCTGTTCCTGTGTGTGTGTGTATACAGCACAGCAGCATGTCATTTACTGATCCATCTATAGGGGCCCTGCTGTTCCTGTGTGTGTATACAGCACAGCAGCATGTCATTTACTGATCCATCTATAGGGGCCCTGCTGTTCCTGTGTGTGTATACAGCACAGCAGCATGTCATTTACTGATCCATCTATAGGGGCCCTGCTGTTCCTGTGTGTGTGTGTGCGCACAGCAGCATTTCATTTACTGATCCATCTATAGGGGCCCTGCTGTTCCTGTGTGTGTGTATACAGCACAGCAGCATTTCATTTACTGATCCATCTATAGGGGCCCTGCTGTTCCTGTGTGTGTGTATACAGCACAGCAGCATGTCATTTACTGATCCATCTATAGGGGCACTAATGTTCCTGTGTGTGTGTGCGCACAGCAGCATTTCATTTACTGATCCATCTATAGGGGCACTTCTGTTCCTGTGTGTGTATACAGCACAGCAGCATGTCATTTACTGATCCATCTATAGGGGCCCTGCTGTTCCTGTGTGTATACAGCACAGCAGCATGTCATTTACTGATCCATCTATAGGGGCCCTGCTGTTCCTGTGTGTGTGTATACAGCACAGCAGCATTTCATTTACTAATCCATCTATAGGGGCACTAATGTTTCTGTGTGTGTAAACAGCACAGCAGCATTTATTTACTGATCCATCTATAGGGGTCCTGCTGTTCCTGTACCGTTTTGTTTTTGTTTTGGTTGCCGAGAGATATGACAAATTTCTCCCAGCATTTTAGCAGCTGATTTGAATTATCCTGTGCTTGATTGATTAGGTCTTTGGCCGTAGTTGATACTGCTTCTATATTTGTTGAGTTGCACCTTATTCGTTTGAGGTTTGTTGTTCCTACCGTGACAATGGTTTTATTGACCTCCAGAAGTAAAGTTGAGTTCGCTTGAAGTTTCATTTCTTGCGGCATGTGATCACTTAATTCATTATTGCCTATTTGGAAAGAGGCTATTTTATTAAACAAAGTTAAAGACACAAATGTGAAATCTAAGTGAGAGGATATTTTGGCTGGGTGGTATGTAGGTGCTGGTGGGTTATCCCCCTTTAGACGGCCATTGACTGCTCTCAAGTTTAGGTGCTGTAGTTCCGAAAGAAGGTCATTCGAGCACCTTGCTGTTTTGACTTTTGTTGAACGGCCTTGAGTCGGAATCCCCCATGCACTGGTAAGATCTTGTGTAGACTCGTCGTCCTGGTCGGACCCTAGGAGGTACATATTAAAATCTCCAGCCAAGATGATGTTGTCTGTGTCCTCTTCTTCAATTACTCTTGTTAGTTCTTTGATCAGCTCCTTGGCCGCCTTTAATTTGTTTTTGGGGTGTATGTAGACGTTTATTATTGCTACCTTCTGAACGGTCTTATTTAGAATCAGCTTAACTGTTGAAGCCTGAATGCAGCTTGGAGGGGCAATGTGAATCTTTAGAGTAAGAACTTCACCAGTTTGTGTTATTGAGGATAAAAAAAGTAGGCCCCCTGATCGGCGACCAAAGTCAGAACCCTTGGTGGCTGGGATGAAACTAGAGATGTGGCCTTGTAGCTCAAAGGGTTTATCCTCCCAGGTCTCCTGGAGTGGTATCTTGTCAAATCTTTTTAGGTAATTTAAGACTTCGTGGTCACTTGATTTGGAGCTTAAGCCGTTGATGTTCCAAATACATATTTTTATATCGTTGTAACCCGATGGAAGATTTAATGGACAGGGTGTCCGATGTCAATTTGGTTGTGCTGGCAATATTGTGCGTTGTATACTCTGCCAGTTGTTCTTGTGTTAGTTCAGTCAAGAGGGATTGGCCATCTATTGGGGAGCGGCCCCTTGGTCCTCTTAGCACTGAGGTGGACTTTCTATGAAATGGTGCTGGGTATAGTGGTTTTGGCACTCTTTTCAAAGTGATCCCCCAGCTTTTGGAGTATCTTTCTTTCTTGAACGGTTCTGCTTACTATCTCTGGCGTTTTCCATCTGGTTTTGGACACTTCGGAGCTTGGCAAGCCGTTGTTTGGCACAAACTCTATAGAGAGTAGGTCAGAGGTGTTGATGGTGGCTTGCAGGAGTCGTAGCAAGTTCCCTCTGTTTAGGATATCTGCTTGACCTCACGACTTATAAGGGGGGGGGGGAAATATAATGGTGTCTGTTCCCTCATCCTTCATGAGTTCCTGTGTCGAAGGCTGGAAGCCGTCACTGGTCATGGCTGTGTGCGAATAAGGCCTAAAGTTGTTAATCATTAGCTTTACTGACCGTACTGTTTTGAGAAGTTGACAGTGGCTCATGTGCTGTCCTCATTATATCTTGCACGTCAGTGCTGTGCACGAGTATTTTCTTTAATGGTTGATGAGACGCTTTATGAGTGTCCTGCAGACGGCTGCCTGGCGCCAATATTTCCGATTGGTCATCTTCCGTAGGAGCACTGCAGGCACTTCTGTTCCTGTGTGTGAATACAGCACAGCAGCATTTCATTTACTGATCCATCTATAGGGGCACTTCTGTCCCTGTGTGTGAATACAGCACAGCAGCATTTCATTTACTGATCCATCTATAGGGGCACTAATGTTCCTGTGTGTGAATACAGCACAGCAGCATTTCATTTACTGATTATCTATAGGGGTGCTAATGTTGCTGTGTGTGTGTGTGTGTGTACAGCAAAGCAGCACTTCATTTACTGATCCATATATAGGGGCCCTACTGTTCCTGTGTGTGTATACAGCACAGAAGCACTTCATTTACTGATCCATCTATAGGGGCCCTACTGTTCCTGTGTGTGTGTGAATACAGCACTGCAACATTTCATTTACTGATCCATCTATAGGGGCACTAATGTTCCTGTGTGTGAATACAGCACAGCAGCATTTCATTTACTTATTATCTATAGGGGCCCTGCTGTTCCCGTGTGTGTGTGTGTGTGTACAGCAAAGCAGCACTTCATTTACTGATCCATATATAGGGGCCCTACTGTTCCTGTGTGTGTATACAGCACAGAAGCACTTCATTTACTGATCCATCTATAGGGGCCCTACTGTTCCTGTGTGTGAATACAGCCCAGCAGCATTTCATTTACTGATCCATCTATAGGGGCACTAATGTTCCTGTGTGTGTGTGTGTGTGTGTGTGTGTGTGTGTGTGTGTGTGTGTGTGTGTACAGCAAAGCAGCACTTCATTTACTGATCCATATATAGGGGCCCTACTGTTCCTGTGTGTGTATAGAGCACAGAAGCACTTCATTTACTGATCCATCTATAGGGGCCCTACTGTTCCTATGTGTGTGTATACAGCACAGCAGCATTTCATTTACTGATCCTTCTATAGGGGCCCTGCTGTTCCTGTATGTGTGTGTGTGTGTATACAGCACAGCAGCATTTCATTTACTGATCCATCTATAGGGGCCCTACTGTTCCTGTGTGTGTATACAGCACAGCACCATTTGATTTTGTGATCCATCTATAGGGTCACTAATGTTCCTGTGTGTGTGTATACAGAAACCCAACATTTCCTATACTTCTCTATTTAGGCACAGTACTCTTTGTAAGCGTATATACAGCACATCAAATTTTCCTGTGCTCCATCCAGAGGGGGAGCACTGTTCTTGTTCTTGTACTTGTGTATACAGTACCCCCAACATTTCATATGCAGATTAATCTGTTGGGGTGTTATTGTTCCAGTATGTGTTATCAACATCCCAACAGTTCATAAATGTATACATCTATAGGGGTTGTACTGTTCCTGTATGTGTGTGCATCAGTGCTCTCACTTGATATGCGTGTCTCCTTCATGGATCTTGGCCCCTCCCTCTTGGTGTCAGATCTTTTTAGGACACACATCTCTTCCTGATGTGTTGGTATGTTATTGCAGTATTTGATTCTGTAAGCGACAAGTGCCTGGATGGCATGATTCTGGGTCGCCCTTTCATCCACCTCTGCGCATAGGATGGTATGTTGGTCACCTGTGATGTAGGCACAGCTGTCTGTCGGCGTCTGTGAGGTCTCGGGGGACAGGAGCTGCTTTGAGGGTCTGCACAGGCGCACTGTGCTTGGTATTTTCCAGTGTTGTGTATGAGGTGGGGTGTCCTGTGTGCACAATGAATTTAATTTATTATTGTGTTGTGCTTCAATGGCAGAGGCCCTCTGGGATGCTGCTAAGACTTTTCATTCTTTGTAGGTCAGCGAAGCAACAATGCCCAACGGACAAGGATGCCCTTCTCTGCAAGCTGGTGGAAGCCGAGATGGACGGCAATGCAGCTGCCAAGCAAGTGTTGCTACTCAAGGAGTCCATGTGCAAACTGAAAAATGTAAGTAGGAGAGGCCAACGTACTCTGCACCAGGCAGAGGCCAACCTATACCCTCACTAGGCAGAGGCCAACCTATGCCCCATGCCAGGCAGAGGCCAACCTATGCCAGGCAGAGGCCAACCTGTGCCCCACACCAGGCGGAGTCCAACCTGTGCCCAACGCCAGGCGGAGTCCGACCTGTGCCCCGCGCCAGGCGGAGTCCGACCTGTGCCCCGCGCCTGGCGGAGTCCGACCTGTGCCCCGCGCCTGGCGGAGTCCGACCTGTGCCCCGCGCCTGGCGGAGTCCAACCTGTGCCCCGCGCCTGGCAGAGTCCAACCTGTGCCCCGCGCCTGGCAGAGTCCAACCTGTGCCCCGCGCCTGGCAGAGTCCAACCTGTGCCCCGCGCCTGGCAGAGTCCAACCTGTGCCCCGCGCCTGGCAGAGTCCAACCTGTGCCCCGCGCCTGGCAGAGTCCAACCTGTGCCCCGCGCCTGGCAGAGTCCAACCTGTGCCCCGCGCCTGGCAGAGTCCAACCTGTGCCCCGCGCCTGGCAGAGTCCAACCTGTGCCCCGCGCCTGGCAGAGTCCAACCTGTGCCCCGCGCCAGGCAGAGTCCAACCTATGCCCCACACCAGTTAGAGAAGCCAATAAGCTGTCCGACAGGCAAAGGCTATCATGGCAGAGAGGCCAGCATACCCTACACCAGGGAGATAGGCCAGCTTGCCCTATTCCTGGGGGTTACCCACCATATCAGTGAGAGACCAACACATATCACATTTCACATGAGTGAAGCCACCTCTTATCAGTACGCTAGTAAGATGCCAAAACATGGTTTACTAGTAAGAAGCGACCAACCCTTTGCTAGTGAGATATCAGCTTGCACCACACCACCCTCCAACGACAGTCCAACGTGTACCAATCACTGGTGAAACCATCATCCCGTGCATTACTACATGAGGCACAGACTTCAACAATTTTTGGGGCGATCTTTTTCTATGCCGCTTGCCTCCAACTTGGAGAAATTTACTCTAGCATACGGTTTCCTTCCAATGTTTCCTCAATCAGGACCTCTTCTCTTATTGCTGTGGGAGCCGTCTCTCCATGCTCGGTGGTAAGGGCACCTCTATCCTGAGCTCCTTAAGTGTGACCATGCCATTCTCTCTTAAACAGGAGAAACACTCGAGCTGTGGGTCTAACACCGTAAACCAAGTTGAACAACAGAAAGAGAAACTGCTTGAAAAACTGGAAACCTTTGAAGAAACTAACCGCTGTCTGCGACAACTGCTGAGAGAGCAGCAGTCCAGAGAGGTGAGTGGGGAATGACGCAGTGGTACCCAGATCTTAGTGCTTGGTACGCTTAGAAGTTTTGTTTCAGGAACGGCAGCCTGCTGCCTTCTGGGTACTGGATCATAATGCATGGTACATAGGGTTTTAGTAACGTCTCCGTTTGCTGCCTTCTTTTCCCTACCCCAGTGAGCACTGTGTGGTTATGTCAACATGGAGCAACACTAGTTGGGCTAACCAGACCTCCAACCTGTACACTAACAGGGACCCAAAGGCAGGAGACTGGAGAAAACACAAATGTAAAATGTAAACTAAGAGGCGTGGCAAGAGTGACATGGTGGTCCTTCTTACATGTGTGTTCTTACCCCGAGGTGTCTTTTCTACCTATCTCATTGTGGACTCCACCCCATTGTACCCTGCCGCCCTCACCATGCCCTCCGATCATCAAGTCTGCTATATAGTGTGAGGTTAAGACACTAACAAGGTTAAGGGGCTTGCCTTCTGTTCAGTGCATCTTAGATTGTGACGGGCATACAGTGTGCAAATTTAATTTCAGAATGAGTATTTAGTGTTCAGGAGCTATTTCAGAATGGAAAATGGAGTGATGTGTTGGAGTAATTTCAGAATGGAGTGTAGTATGTAGGAGTCATTTCAGAATGGAGCGTAGTATGTGTGAGTCATTTCCGAATGGAATGAAATATGTAGGAGTCAATTCAGAATGGAGTGTGGTATGTAAGAGTCATTTCAGAGTAGTATGTAGGAGTCATTTCAGAATGGAGTATAGTATGTAGGAGTCATTTCAGAGTAGTATGTAGGAGTCATTTCAGAATGGAGCGTAGTATGTAGGAGTCATTTCAGACTGGAGCGTAGTATGTAGGAGTCATTTCAGAATGGAGCGTAGTATGTAGGAGTAATTTTCGAATGGAGTAAAATATGTAGGAGTCATTTCAGATTGGAGCACAGTATATAGGAGTCATTTCCGAATGGACTATACTATGTAGGAGTCATTTCCGAATGGACTATACTATGTAGGAGTCATTTCCGAATGGAGCACAGTATGTGGGAGTCATTTCAGAATAGAGCGTAGTATGTGGGAGTCATTTCGGAATGGAGCGTAGTATGTAGGACTCATTTCAGAATAGAGCGTAGTATGTAGGAGTCATTTCAGAATAGAGCGTAGTATGTGGGAGTCATTTCGGAATGGAGCGTAGTATGTGGGAGTCATTTCGGAATGGAGTGTAGTATGTGGGAGTCATTTCAGATTGGAGCACATTATGTAGGAGTCTGTAATGCTCCGATCTCCCCTGGACCAAGGTATGTACCGTCCCTTTCCCAGGGAGAGAATATCCGTTCCAAACTTATGGAATATAACATATACACAGCACTTCCTAAGGTGGGCAAACTTTCAACACTCCCCCAAAGGCAAGGCAAGAAAACAATATATACACAGACTTTGCACATCACTTGCCAGGAGTAGAACAAGTTCCTATAACACAATTACCTGCTAGAAGGGAATTCACCCATCCTTCTACAACAGAATACTTGGCCAAAAAGAGTCCACACCTCCTGCTACAAGGAAAAGACAAATTGGTATATCTGGGATGTATTTATTAGTAAATAGCACCACACGGTAAGCCAAATGCACCTATCATAGCAGACTCTAACATATCAATAGTATGATTGAAACACAATCAAGGCAAATATATATGTAGAAATGTATATATATGTATGGATATAAGAATCAGAAAATAAGAAGGAAAGGAAAGAATTTAGAAAAGAATCAAGAGACAGTTAGTAGCAGAGACACCTCACCTACTGCTCCATCATTTCACCCCACTTCGCTCAAGGGGAGTCCATTGCATTAACCCGGTGAAAGCTCAGAGGTGACACCACTCTTCCGTGACAACACGTCTGCTCCACTGCGTGAACTTCCACCAGGCCAGTGTAGGCTCCCCTTTTTAATACAAATTCAAACACAACGAAGCTTCTAGCAAGCCTCGCCCCCTCGTTCTCATGAGAACCCGTACCAGCTTGCTCCAAGGCCACTGCAACGGTTGATCAGGCCTTTGCTATGGCTCCGAGACAGACCATGTACATTCATCTGATAAGAACCAGTTCTCTCTAGTCAGTACAGTGTGAAAAACAGGAGGATAGCAAAACATGCCCTCTTCTTCGTGCAGGCACAGAAAATGGCTTCAGCATGAAAATGGAGTTAGTTAAGCCATGCACACAGAAAGGCCCAAAGCAAGATGAAATTGAAAAGCAAGATGACATGAGATCATGTCAAAGGCAAAAGTCAGCACTGCCATAAAGCAAGGTAAAGTCAGAAAACAGAATGACATTAGACCACGTCAAAGCCAATAGGTCAAAGGCATAATTCACTTAATCCCTCAGTATCCAACATTGAGCACATGTGTGCACCATCACCCACAACACTGCACCTCGACATCCCACACCTCCTATTCTTGGCAAGACTATTCTACTAAAAGACAGCAAGATTACAGGACAGAATAGAAGCAGACATATGCAAACCCATCCTACATTAAGGCTAGGGTAACATAACACACTTAAGTCAGTACAAAATGGTGGTGGTTAAGGGTCATCATAGGGTGTCAGACCACAAAAGTGGCTCATCCACTACAGAGTCATTTCCGAATGGACTATACTATGTAGGAGTCATTTCCGAATGGAGCACAGTATGTAGGAGTCATTTCAGAATGGAGTGTAGTATGTAGGAGTCATTTCAGTATGGAACGTAGTATGCATTTCGGAATGGAGTGTAGTATGTAGGAGTCGTTTCAGAATGGAGCGTAGTATGTAGGAGTCGTTTCAGAATGGAGCTCAGTATGTAGGAGTCGTTTCAGAATGGAGCGCAGTATGTAGGAGTCGTTTCAGAATGGAGCGTAGTATGTAGGAGTCGTTTCAGAATGGAGCTCAGTATGTAGGAGTCGTTTCAGAATGGAGCGCAGTATGTAGGAGTCATTTCGGAATTGAGTGTAGTATGTGGGAGTCATTTCAGATTGGAGCACAGTATGTAGGAGTCAGTTCTGAATGGACTATACTATGTAGGAGTCATTTTCGAATGGAGCACAATATGTAGGAGTCATTTCAGAATGGAGTGTAGTATGTAGGAGTCATTTCAGTATGGAGCGTAGTATGTAGGAGATATTTCGGAATGGAGTGTAGTATGTGGGAGTCATTTCAGAATGGAGTGTAGTATGTAGGAGCCGTTTCAGAATGGAGCACAATATGTAGGAGTCATTTCAGAATGGAGTGTAGTATGTAGGAGTCATTTCAGAATGGAGTGTAGTATGTAAGATTCATTTCCGAATGGAGCGTAGTATGTAGGAGTCATTTCAGAATGGAGTGAAATATGTAGGAGTCATTTCAGAGTAGTATGTAGGAGTCATTTCAGAATGGAGTGTAGTATGTAGGAGTCGTTTCAGAATGGAGCGCAGTATGTAGGAGTCGTTTCAGAATGGAGGGTAGTATGTAGGAGTCATTTCAGAATGGAGCGTAGTATGTAAGATTCATTTCAGAATGGAGCGCGGTATGTAGGAGTCGTTTCAGAATGGAGTGCAATATGTAGGAGTTGTTTCAGAATGGAGCGTAGTGTGTAGGAGTCATTTCGGAATGGAGCGTAGTATATGGGAGTCATTTCGGAATGGAGCGTAGTATGTGGGAGTCATTTCAGAATGGATTGTGGTATGTGGGAGTCATTTCAGAATGGAGCGTAGTATGTAGGAGTCATTTCTGAATGGAGCGTAGTATGTAGGAGTAATTTCAGAATGGGGCGCGGTATGTAGGAGTCGTTTCAGAATGGAGTGCAGTATGTAGGAGTTGTTTCAGAATGGAGTGCAGTATGTAGGAGTTGTTTCAGAATGGAGCGCAGTATGTAGGAGTTTCCGAATGGAGCGCAGTATGTAGGAGTTTCAGAATGGAGCATAGTATGTGGGAGTCATTTCAGAGTAGTATGTAGTGATTTCAGAATGGAGTGAAATATGTAGGAGTCATTTCAGAATGGAGTGAAATATGTAGGAGTCATTTCAGAATGGAGTGAAATATGTAGGAGTCATTTCAGAATTGAGTGTAGTATGTAGGAGTCGTTTCAGAATGGAGCGTAGTATGGAGGAGTCGTTTCAGAATGGAGCACAATATGTAGGAGTCATTTCAGAATGGAGTGTAGTATGTAGGAGTCATTTCAGAATGGAGTGTAGTATGTAAGATTCATTTCCGAATGGAGTGTAGTATTTAGGAGTCATTTCCGTATGGAATGTAATATGTAGGAGTTATTTCAGAATGGGAAAAAAAGGGAGGTAGTGGTTTGGAGTATAGGACAATGGCGCCACTTTAGGAGAATACCATCTAAAGAATATTTGGAGTAATCTATATTAGTAACGGTGCTGAAAGGTGAGGAACACCACTAATCTCCCCAGGTAATCGGCATGTGCCAATTGGCTGAACAATGTCCCCAGCACACGTAAACAATAAGTATATTGGTAAGAATTGCACCTTATGGGCATCAAGTAAAACAAAGTGAGATGATTCTTGAGATTTTCTTTCTTTTATTCCTTTGTTCATCCAACAGCCAACACGTGTTTCGTCGCACAGGGTAATGCACCCGCGACTTTATCAAGGCTATGTTCTCCTTTAAACAAATTTGATTTGCGGTGATAATTCCAACCCGCAAATAAGGGGTTCTTAGTGAAGACGACGTTTGTAGTTATCCAGTATCAGGGATCCAATTGTGTCCCAAAATTCTCAGTAACCCTTCCGATATGTTGTGTTTCGTAGGTCCAACCGTCGCCTTCCGTGCCTATGGAGAACATAGCCTTGATAAAGTCGCGGGTGCATTATCCTGTGCGACGAAACACGTGTCGGCTGTTGGATGAACAAAGGAATAAAAGAAAGAAATCATCGCACTTTGTTTTACTTGATGCTCACAACGTGCAATTCTAACCAATATACTTATTGTTTACGTGTGCTGGGGACATTGTTTATTTCAGAATGGAGCACAGTATGTAGGAGCCATTTCAGAATGGACTGTACCATGTAGGAGTAATTTCAGAATGGAGTGTAGTAGGTAGGAGTCATTTCAGGGTAGTATGTAGGAGTCGTTTCGGAATGGAGCGTAGTATGTAGGAGTCATTTTGGAATGGACCGTACTATGTAGGTCATTTCGGACTGGAGTGTAGTATGTAGGGGTCATTTCAGAAAAGAGGGCAGTATGTAGGAGTCATTTCAGAATGGAGCAAAGTATGTAGGAGTCATTTCTGAATGTAGCGTGGTATGAAGGTGTCGTTTCAGAATGGAGCGTAGTATGTATGAGTCATTTCAGAATGGAGTGAAATATGTAGGAGTAATTTCAAAATGGAGTGTAGTATGTAGGAGCCGTTTCAGAATGGAGCGTAGTATGTAGGAGTCGTTTCAGAATGGAGCGCGGCATGTAGGAGTCATTTCAAAATGGAGCGCGGTATGTAGGAGTCATTTCAGAATGGAGCGCAGAATGTAGGAGTCGTATCAGAATGGAGCATAGTATGTAGGAGTCGTTTCAGAATGGAGTGTAGTATCTAGGAGTCATTTCAGAATAGAGCTTCGTATGCAGTAGTCGTTTCTGAATGGTGTGTCATGTAGGAGTCGTTTCAGAATGGAGTGTCATGCAGGAGTTGTTTCAGAATGGAGCTTGGTATGTAGGAGGCGTTTCAGAATGGAGCGTAGTATGTAGAAGTCATTTCAGAATGGAGCGCGGCATGTAGGAGGCATTTCAAAATGGAGCACAGTATGTCGTTTCAGAATGGAGCGTTGTAAATAGGAATCATTTCAGAGTAGTATGTAGGAGTCATTTCAGAATGAAGTGTAGTGTGTGTAGGAGTCATTTTAGAATGGAGCGTAGTATGTAGGAGTCATTTCCGAATGGAGTGAAATATGTAGGAGTAATTTCAAAATGGAGTGTGGTATGTTGGAGTCATTTCAGAATGGAGTGTGGTATGTTGGAGTCATTTCAGAATGGAGTGTGGTATGTTGGAGTCATTTCAGAATGGAGTGTGGTATGTTGGAGTCATTTCAGAATGGAGTGTGGTATGTTGGAGTCATTTCAGAATGGAGTGTGGTATGTTGGAGTCATTTCAGAATGGAGTGTGGTATGTTGGAGTCATTTCAGAATGGAGTGTGGTATGTTGGAGTCATTTCAGAATGGAGTGCCGTATCTAGGAGTCTTTTCAGAATGGAGTGCCGTATGTGGGAGTCTTTTCAGAATGGAGTGTCGTATGTGGGAGTCTTTTCAGAATGAAGTGTCGTATGTGGGAGTCTTTTCAGAATGAAGTGTCGTATGTGGGAGTCTTTTCAGAATGGAGTGTCGTATGTGGGAGTCTTTTCAGAATGGAGTGTCGTATGTGGGAGTCATTTCAGAATCGGCGTTTGGACTTGGCCATGTCTTGGTCCCGTTTATCGGTAGTTTCACACCTTGTGCCTCGTGTTATCAAGTGTTTATAGTGCTGTAATGCTCACTGTGTTTCTGCCACAAGTTATCTTTGTACTGTGGCACTTCTTTATCTGGTGCACTTTCACACACATTGTATCAAGTATGCACAAGTCATGCTCCTCATAGACTTGTTCACTTGTAGGATCATCCACTTCCTCTCCGTTAGACAAGTTTTGTTGTAACATGCATGCAAGGCCTGGAATGACCCTTCTTTCTAAGCCAGGGCATGCCAGGATAACAGAATAGCCCGAAGGACATTCCAGCCTGGTAACCTTCCTATGGCTTTTACACATATAGTAGCAGTAGCCTTATGACTCCTGTGTCTTTGGATTTTAGTAGTTTTTTTTTTTTTGTGGGAGCATCTGTTTTCACTAAACAGATTGGCTATTGATGACTTGCCCTGTTCTTGGGCCTGGGCCATGTTTTGAGGTGAACAACTTTTAGGTCTGCTTGACGGTGCAGTTGACACCTTATCCTATCCTTATGTGAGTGTCAGAAAAAATCCTTTAAGAATCACTGCCTAAAGAAGGGCTTACTCTCGCCTCACTTGTTGATCTGCTCTATAAGCTTTTCAGTGCCTGGGCAGGATCTGGGTCTTGCCTTGCCTCCCAAACCTGGGTCTAGACAGCGTCTTGTCTAAGTGGCACCTTTTCCCACAGAGAGCCTGGGAGTCTGAAAGGTTCCTTGGTCCCCAGAAAGACTGGGGGTCTGGGAAGTGTCCAAGCCCCCAGAGGGACTGGGAATCTCCGTGCTATCTTGGCCCCCAGAGAAGACCATTGGATTGGGCATTACCTTGGCCCCTAGAGAGGCCGGGGGTCTGGGCGGTGCCTTGCGCCAGAGAGCGGCTGAGAGGTATCTTTCCCCGATATAGAGCGTGTCGGCTCTGTTTTCTTCTAGTGGCCATTCTGCAGTGTCTTACGGCTGAAAAGAGGTGGGTTTGGGCTGTGCCTTTTCCCCCAAAGATGCTTTGTAGGCAGTGTCTTTTTCTCCTCCGAGATTAGTTCTGAGAATTGAAAGGGGCTAATCACCTCCCCTTCTCCCAGATACTGGGTCTGGTCAGTGCTCTCTTCCCCGGCGGATGAGGCCTGCCGTTGGGTTCCACAGGAGATAGAGTCTGGGCTGTTTCCTACCTTGGGACGGATTTAGATCTCGGTGGATGGGTTACTCCATCACAAAGGTGACGGATTTTCCGTCCGCTGAAATATAAATCCCATAGGATGTTATGGGATTTATATTTCGTCCGACGGAATATCGGTCACTGTTGTGACGCAGTAGCCCGTCTGTCGAGATCTAAATCAGGCCCCTAGTCTTAGTGTGGGTTATGGTTTGTTCCTCAAGCCAGGATATGTGGTTCCGGTTCTGAGAAACTGGGCAGGGCTCTCGTTGCTTCTAAAGAAGGGTCTGTGTTGTATTCGCTCTGAATTCTGCAGTGTGACTGCTCTCTCAGACAGACTGGACTTTGTCCAAGGGCATCCCCTGGTCTCAAAGAATGGGTTGTCTCTGCTCTCGTTGACAGAACTGGTGACCTGTCGCTCTGTTCTGCCATGGTCCGCTTCTCTGATGGTCTGGATTAGCATCGTCTTCTCTACAGTTCTGTCTGACTGGACCTCCCCATAGTTTAGTGACTGCCTGTGTAGGACCTTCTGTGCTCTTTATTTGATTGATAGCGGCCACTTCATGGTCGGAGAGTTCTTGCTGCCTGTTAAAGTTTTCAGCTACTCGATGTTGTCCTCTTGACGCTTCTCTCCTACAGTAATATTGTCCTGGTCGAAGCAGAAGTAATGGCTTATTGGACTGGGACACTGTCCTCTGTTGTGATTGGCAAGCTCCTGGGATGTAGTGGTTTCTGAGAGATCCGCTAGTGCAGGGGACAGTGAGCTCAACGGATCATTTCTTATTGTTCCATTCCCGGGGTGCAGCCTTGTAGCTGGAATCTCAGGACTATTGTAGGAGAGTAGGATCTGCACTTATGTTGCCCCCACTTTTTTTCTGATGTTAACACTGGTTTCTGGCTGGGTCCCTGCTAATCAGGGCCCCAGTCTCTCTGTTCTCTCTAAACGACTTGGAGTGCATATTAGATGCACTAGTGATTGGATACTGTGGTACCTTATGTGCACCTAGTATATGGTACCCTAGGTACCAAGGGCATAGGTACTTCACAGGCCTACCAGGGGCTGAAGCATGTATTATGCCACCCCTGGGAAGCAGACTAAATCTGACACCACAGGCCTGCTACTGCAGCCTGGGTGAGGTAGTGTTAGCACTCCTCACTGAGGTATAGGTTCCTATATCTCACCATACACACACATATAAACCTATCAGTCACCCCTAAGGCAGGCCCTATCAATCCTGAGGGCAGGGTGCTTGGTTTACAATTTGAGGGGGTGCCTCTGCATGAGCAGGACCCCTCTGCAGCTGGCAGAGTCTATTCTCTGTGGCTGTTTGTGGATGCGGTTAAACCATATACTCTTAAGTGCATTATAACCCAACGGTAAATGCTAACTTTGGAATGACTGCATCAAAGCATGTCGTGTTTGGTGTCAAACAACTTGGAATCATACCCCCACACCAGTAACTGGTGTGGGAGTATGATCCCACCCTTCTAGAGGGATAGACATGTACCCACTGTGGAAACACGGTAGAAATCTGAAAGAGCCCTGGCATCACAAAATGGATGCCACCAGCACAGACACTGGACTGCCCTCCTGCTGCTCACTGAAACTCGCAGTGGAGGAGTCCCAACAATAGGCATCCGGTCACAGGGAGGTGTCACCACCTTCCAGACAGGATTTAGTGTATTGGGGCTGGGTGGGTGCACTCACTAGAGTGCTTTGAAGTCCTGCACTGGGGGAGCAGTAGGCTCCTCTGTGCATATGCCAGCTCAAACCGGTTCAGGGGCTACCTGTCTCTGCTCTGGCGCGAAACTGGACAAAGGGAAGTGGGTTTAACCACCCCCGACCCTGGCCCTCCCAGAGGAGTGGTCATAAAGCTAGTCCCTCCCTTTCTTTTAGTATAAGATGGGGAACCGTTGCCATTGCAAACTAGATATCCCTGGACGACACGTTACAAGAAGAATCCTGGCCCTTCGATGTTCCACTACCTTTGGAAGACTGAAGAATCTCCCTTGGAGTCAAGGAGTGACTCCCCTGCTTGGCAGGCACCAAAAACTCTAATCAACGGTCGCAAGCTTTACCGCTCCCGCTGGAGTCCAAAGTCCCTGAAGCCCTGTAAGTGGATTTCCTGACTTCTCGACGGCCATTGTGAGTCCCCAGCAGAGCTGAGACGAGTGGACCCCACGAGTGACGAGGAACAGCAATACCCGGGTACCATGCACTATTGTCGAGTGCAACCCCTTCACGACATTCTACGAACTTGTGTTTTGGACCATTGGTGGCCCAAGCCTCCAGCAGGTTGTGCACCGAAAATCAGAGGCCTACCCCGTCCCGAGTGACCGTGGGCTCTTGTAAAGCATTTCCTCACAAGGCGTCTTTGCGATCCCTTGCCCGTTGGCTTGTGGGTCCCCTGAAGACTTTCTGATCGATCCAAAGGGCTCCCCTTGTTGCTCCAGGCCTGCCCTCGCTGGGTGAGTTCCTCAGACCTTGCTGGTCTGCACCGCTGACTTTCTTCAATTTCCACGAGACTTGCTGTTGCCAAGGCTTGTTGGCTCAAATCCGGTTGCCGACACCTCAGTAAGCTGCAGGCGTCGTGGGACAGTCCGAATCCAGCTGCTGGTCATCATCGATGCCTCCTGGTCCTCGTGAGCGAAGAGTCAAAACACCCTTGATCACCTGAAATCACCCGACTTCCGTGGGCATCCATCTTCCTGGCCCCGGGTCACTGGCCAGTGACTGTGAACACTGTCTTCTCTGCTTTCAGGTCATATTCATCATGAATCCAGTCTTGGATTCCACCGGACACTTCTTCAGTCTTCGCTAGCAGCAAATCTTCTTTGGCTTCCATAGAAAACAGCGACGCGACCAGATGCCAAAAGACACCTATGCACCCGGCTTCCCTGGGTGAGGTAACTCGTGCACTCCGGTGCCCTAGTGTGTGTTGGCCCTCAAATTACTTACCTTGTAAGTGGCTTGCTTGTAGACTTCCTCGAAGTACCCTAAAACTTTAAAAATCCAACCGCGACTTGCTCCATTGAAATCAATAGGGAACCCACGGCTGTGTTCTCACACTGCACGCGTCTCCCGTGGGTCTTTTACTTACCTGCCTTGGGTGGATTAGTAAAGCCCCAGAGATTCTACAGGCCCTAGGCCTTGTCCCTCTGCAAGTCGACTTTCCTAAACCTCTTTTTTAGTATATGGTGTGGTATGCCCCTAGGGCCCCAGCCATATTTGTGCTTAACTTATTGTGAAACGTTGATATTTGAATGTGTTCCTGACTTCTAATCTCATAAAGAGATTAGTAGAATGTGTCTAGAAATAAATACATATATATTTGATATATATACCTGTGTGGTGTCCTTTCATTTGGTAATTCAAGAGATTATAAGGTACAAACAAGCTGCTTTACATTCCTCAGAGACTTAGCCTGAAGGCTGCTCTCCGCAGCTACCACTAGGATAGCTTTCTTTAAAAGGTTGTCTTAAACCTATCTACCATAAGAGTCGAATTGGACTGGTGCAAGGTGGCCACTATAACTAGTGACCAGCATATGCCAGGCCAACTTCTCACAACTATTTTTTCATTGGTCAGTTTTAGGATCCAGTATTGTAAGTAGTTTTCTGTTTGGTTAGTTGTAAAGAGGTTTTGTGGGTGGGATCTTTGCTGTGGTCAGAGAAGTGCTCTCGGAGTTACGGTCTTGTCTGATTGGTTTGGCTGGTGTATTCCTGCTCTTGTCTGATTGGTCAGTGTGCAGAATAGTCTATTTAAGACTCCTCAGCTTCTGTTTATTTTTTCAGGAAGAGACACAGCGCCTGGTGGAACAAAAGGATGCATTGCTGAAGAAGCTTTCATGCTGCGACTCTGAAAAAACGGTGAGCTGCTTATTGCTTCTTTCGCCGTTAAAGAGGATGCCAGAAAGGAGATGCTGCTGGAGCTCCTTCCTAGTCCTAAGGGGAAAAAACGTACAAGGAAATTACTCCAGCTGGGGCTGGTACTGGCCAAACGGAGAATAGCAATCGGGTGGATGAGCTCGACGCCCCCCACGGTGGAGAGTTGGGCCAAAGACTTACGGGAATGGCCGACAGTAGAGCTAATCCGCATGAAACGAGTTAGGAGGGATGACCAGTTGGAAGAGGACACAAGGTCCTGGTATGCCCGGATTACAGAGGTCCCCACTAGAGGGGTCCCCACCTCACAGGAGATGGAGGGGACGCAAGCTGACCATACGGAGTCTGATATGCTGGTATCACATGGGAATAGAAAGAGTCCAAGAATGTAGTAGACTTGCAACGATAGGAAGGTGTAGTCCGGCACATGGTGTGGGGGGGATTTTCCTTTAGACGACCCTGGGGCGGAGGAGGTGGGGCTTGTTAAGAGTTTTGTGTTGTGATTTATATCCATGAGACACTGATGTTGTGTCCGGATACGGTAATATGTATCATTAATGCAAAGTTGATGCTGTGAATGTTTTCCACCTTTCAAAGGAATGTCCTCGCATGTTTGTCATATTCTCCTGTGAAGTATACCTACTGCCATCATTTTATTGTGATTCTGGACGACCAATAAAACAAATCTTTCCTTTGCCCCTAAACCGTCTTAGTTTGAACGAGTATTTCTCTTTATGCCCAAGGGTTTTTGTGCTTCTCTCTACCCTCTTGGTGTCTCCGGCACTTGAGTGGGCTGGTCAGCTCTGTGTCTTGTGTCCCGTTTGCTGCTTTCTTTGCCTCAAAGTCTCTGTGGCTTGGACTCCTCCTGTGTCTCCCCGGTTATGGGGTCTGTCTGGTTGTGCTTGTCTAGTACCTCTCAGTTTATTGTATGTTCTCTCATTGCTTGTGTCTTTTCTGCTTCTTTCTCTTTGGTTTGAGCCATTCACTGCAAATCTCTCTCTATCCTGGAGCCTTTATGTGGTTTGATCTTGTGTATGTCTCTCCCTGTCCCATAGTCTCTCACTGTGCCTTGCGTCTCTTTTGCGCCTCTCTTCCTCAGAATCTCTTTGTGGTTTGGACCCTTTATATGTTTCTTCGCGTCTTGGAGTGTCCATGGTTTAGACCTCTCAAGTCCCGTCACTGCTCTTGGCTCCCCCTCACACCCACCCGTTGCCATCCTGAGCATTGTTTTCTAACAAACACCTAATTCCTCATCAACTAATAACCTTTCCTCCAGAATTTCAGATTGTCCTTTCCAATGTGTGCTTTAGTTTTCTTCTGCCTCGATATGGATAGATACTGCCTCCCAATGTGCCCCTGCTGTGACACTACTCAGATACTACTGTTCTGAGCTCATATTTTGCCTCATCAGCCCATGTTTACATTTAAATTGTAATTCATACAATTGCCAGGTTGACCACTGCATGCCAGGGTTGGCACTTTGGGATAGTCGCAAGCTGAGGTTGAGCAAGCTTATAATTACAAACTACAGTGTTTATCCCATAGCCTTCCTTGGTGTTGGACTTAGTGTGAGGTTCAGTCGTGACTAATGTAAAAGAGTCAGCAGCAAAGAGACATTGCATAACAGCCACTAGGTCAGGAAATATCCAAATAATGCCACGATCGTTGTGTTGTGCAGTCGTTGTGCCCTGGCCTTATGTCAGACCTACACAGGTCGTCGGTGCCCCAAGATTCACACTGCTGGAGCACCGAACCACCACAGAGCAAAGGACAGATGCAAATCTTCCTGCTCTTTCCATGCTGGAGTGTAGACCTCACCCCGTTCAGTTACTTTAATTCTGATTCTTGTAGTTCCACATTTATAATAAGAAAACCAAACCCTCGAGTAGCATTATGTGGGAAAGAAACCTGCAGTAGATGAGATGTTCAAACTGTTCTTGTTAACGCAAGTCTTCTGGCGATGTTACTTAATTAAATGTGAATGTTCAGTAAATAAAGACTCCCTCATAGTTTGACAAGTTTGGAACTGGAAAGGCTGATCTGTGGCTAAGTATTTCTAAGGCTCTTACGGTCTGTTTAGGCATCTGTGCATCACTGTGACTTGCTCCAGGCTCTCTAAGAAGGAGGCATAGTGCATATTTACTATCCACTCTTGCTGCCGCCCCTGATGTACAATACCGAAAATCATGCCCTAATGTCGGAATCTTGGTAGCCAACAAACTGCAGCACTAAAAACTCCATTCACACATAACCAACTCACCGCAACCATCAGCACAGAAAGCTCCATGCACAAATAACCAACACACCTCAGCCATCAGCACTCCATGCACACATAACTAATACACCGCACCCATCATCACAGAAATCCCCATGGACTCATAACCAACACACAGCACCCATCAGCACTGAAACCAAGATTCACACATAACCGTCCCACCGCAGCCATCTGCGCTGAAAGCTCCATGCGCACACAACCAACACACAGCACCCATCAGCACTCAAAACTCCATATACAAATAACCGTCCCACCGTCCTCATCTACGCTGAAAGCTCCATTCACACATAACCAGTCTGAACTAACCCTGAGGCGCTGAAAGCTCAATGCCACATAACCAGTCTGAGCTAACCCTCAGGCGCTGAAAGCTCTGTTCACACACAACCAGTCTGAGCTAACCCTGAGGCGCTGAAAGCTCAATGCCACATAACCAGTCTGAACTAACCCTGAGGCGCTGAAAGCTCAATGCCACATAACCAGTCCCAGCTAACCCTGAGGCGCTGAAAGCTCTGTTAACACATAACCAGTCTGAGCTAACCCTGAGGAGCTGAAAGCTCCGTTCACACATAACCAGTCTGAGCTAACCCATCTGTGCTGAAAGCTCCGTTCATACATAACCAGTCTGAGCTAACCCTGAGCCGCTGAAAGCTCTGTTCACACATAACCAGTCTGAGCTAACCCTGAGGCGCTGAAACCTCCGTTCATACATAACCAGTCTGAGCTAACCCTGAGGCGCTGAAAGCTCCGTTCATACATAACCAGTCTGAGCTAACCCTGAGGCACTGAAAGCTCTGTTCACACATAACCAGTCTGAGCTAACCCTGAGGCGCTGAAAGCTCCATTCATACATAACCAGTCTGAGCTAACCCATCTGTGCTGAAAGCTCAATGCCACATAACCAGTCTGAGCTAACCCTGAGGCGCTGAAAGCTCCGTTCATACATAACCAGTCTGAGCTAACCCTGAGGCGCTGAAACCTCCGTTCATACATAACCAGTCTGAGCTAACCCTGAGGCACTGAAAGCTCTGTTCACACATAACCAGTCTGAGCTAACCCATCTGTGCTGAAAGCTCAATGCCACATAACCAGTCGGAGCTAACCCTGAGGCGCTGAAACCTCCGTTCATACATAACCAGTCTGAGCTAACCCTGAGGCGCTGAAAGCTCCATTCATACATAACCAGTCTGAGCTAACCCATCTGTGCTGAAAGCTCAATGCCACATAACCAGTCTGAGCTAACCCTGAGGCGCTGAAAGCTCCGTTCATACATAACCAGTCTGAGCTAACCCTGAGGCGCTGAAACCTCCGTTCATACATAACCAGTCTGAGCTAACCCTGAGGCACTGAAAGCTCTGTTCACACATAACCAGTCTGAGCTAACCCATCTGTGCTGAAAGCTGAATGCCACATAACCAGTCTGAGCTAACCCTGAGGCGCTGAAAGCTCCGTTCATACATAACCAGTCTGAGCTACCCATCTGTGCTGAAAGCTCAATGCCACATAACCAGTCTGAGCTAACCCTGAGGCGCTGAAAGCTCCGTTCATACATAACCAGTCTGAGCTAACCCTGAGGCGCTGAAAGCTCCGTTCATACATAACCAGTCTGAGCTAACCCTGAGGCGCTGAAAGCTCCGTTCATACATAACCAGTCTGAGCTAACCCTGAGGCGCTGAAAGCTCAATGCCACATAACCAGTCGGAGCTAACTCATCTGCGCTGAAAGCTCAATGCCACATAACCAGTCGGAGCTAACCCTGAGGCACTAGCAGTGCACTGGCTGCCTCCTGCTGCTCTGTGCAGTCCATAGTACACGGGTTCAGGACTGATGAGCTCAGCAGGATCTGTTTTTATATCCTAGCCTCCAAGGGATGGCAGGGGTTCGCCATGAGCTGCATCTGACAGCGCACCATTAGAATAGCCCAGTCGAACGGTTAAATTCATATAAATATTTTAGTTCAAAGGGGCCATATACCCTGAAATCGGGTACATCATCCTGATCAAGCAGCAGACACCCTACTTTGATGAAGTTCTTCATTCTCCCCGAACATAAAACAACGTTTTTTAAGAGACCCTGATTCATGTAAATGCAGCCCCTCCCACGTGGCATGAGATTGAATTTGAAAATTGCATATAAGGCAATGCTTCCCTTTCCTGTGATCGCTAGGTCTCTCTCCTCCTATGCTTCCCTTGCCTGTGATCTATAGGTCTCTCCTACCATGCTTCCCTTTCCTGTGATCGCTAGGTCTCTCTCCTATCATGCTTCCCTTGCCTGTGATCTCTAGGTCTCTCCTACCATGCTTCAATTGCCTGTGATCTCTAGGTCCCTCTCCTCCCATGCTTCCCTTGCCTGTGATCTCTAGGACTCTCTCCTCACATGCTTCCCTCGCCTGTGATCTCTTGGTCTCTTGCCTCCCATGCTTCCCTTGCCTGTGATCTCTGGGTTTCTCGCCTCCCATGCTTTCCTCGCCTGCGATCTCTAGTCCTCTCTCCTCCTTTGCTTCCCTTGCCTGTGGTCTCTTGGGCTCTCTCCTTCCAAGCCTCCGTCACCTATGATCTCTCCCTTGCTTCCCTCGCTTGTGACCTGTCTTAATATTCCCATTTTACACTTCACCTGCGATGTACTCCTTCTATGCTTGCCTGTTACCTCTCTCCTCCCTGGCTTCCTTCGCCTGTGATCTCTAGGTCTTATTCCTCACATGCTTCCCTCGCCTGTGATCTCTAGGTTTCTCTCCTCCCATGCTTCCTTCACCTGTAATCTCTAGATGTATCTCCTCCCTTGCTCCCCCGCCTGTGATCTCTAGATTCCTCTCCTGCCATTCTTCCCTCGTCTGTGATCTCTAGGTCTCCCCTCCCATGCTCCCACCCGCCTGTGAGCTCTAGTTCTTATTCCTCCCATGCTCCCCTTGCCTGTGATCTCTAAGATTTCTCCCTTACCATGTTTCCTTCGCCCTTGATCTCAAGGGCTTATTCCTCACATGCTTCCCTTGCCTGTGATCTCTAGGTCTCGCTTTGCACTCGATTACCTCGCCTGTGATCTCTGGGTCTTATTCCCCACATGCTCGCCTCGCTTATGAGCCCTAGGTCTTATTCCTCCCATGCTTCCCTTGCTTGTGACATGTCTCACTATTCCCACGATACCCTACACCTGTGATCAGTGTCGTGCTCCTTCTATGCTTGCTTGTTACCACTCTACTCCCTGGCTTTCTTGGCCTTTAATCTCTTGGTCTCTCTCCTCCCATGCTTCCCTCGCCTGTGATCTCTAGGTCTCTTGCCTCCCATGCTTCCCTTGCCTGTGATCTCTAGGTCTCTCTCATCCCATGCTTCCCTAGTCTGTTACCTCTTACTATGCCCATGATACCCTTCACCTCTGATCCGTGTTGTACTCATCCTATGCTTGCTTGTTATTGGTCTCTCCTCCCATGCTTCCCTCACCAGTGATCTCTAGGTTTTCTCCTCTCACGCTTCCCTTGCCTGTGATCTCTAGGTATCTCTCCTTCCATGCTTTCCTTGCCTGTGATCTCTAGGTCTTATTCCTCCCTTGCTTCTCTCACCTGTGAGCTCTGGGTCTTGCTCCTCCCATGCCTTCCTTGACTGTGTTCTCTAGGTCTTTCTCCTCCCATTCTTCTCTTGCCTCTGATCTCTAGGTCTTATTCCTCCCTTGCTTCCCTCGCCTGTGATCTCTAGGTCTCTCTCTTCCCATGCTTCCGTCGTCTGCTTTCTCTTTCCTCTCTTTATTCCATTGCGTGTGTTCTCTAGGCCTCCTCTCTTGCTTCCCTCACCCATGAGCTCTGGGTCTTATTGCTCCCATGCTTCCCTCACCTGTGGTCTGTAGGTCTTATTCGTCCAATGCTTCCCCCGCCTCTGATCTCTAGTTCTGTCTCCTCCCTTGCTTCTCACACATGTGACCTGTTTAACTATTCCCATGATACCCTAGACCTGTGATCTGTGTTGTACTCCTCGTATAAGCTGTATGTCTTATTCCTCCCATGCTTCCCCTAACTTTGATCTCTAGGTCTCTCTCCTTCATTCCTTCCCCCGCCTGTAATCTCTAGGTCTTATTTCTCACATGGCTTCTCTTGCCCGTGATCTCTAGGTTTCCCTCCTGCCATGCTTCCCTCGCCTGTGATCTCTAGTTCTCTCTTCCCTCCTATGCTTCCCTCGCCTGTGATCTCTAGTTTTCTCTCCCCCCATGCTTTCCTCACCTGTGATCTAGAGGTCTTATTCCTCCTATGTTTCCGTCGCCTCTGCTCTCTACTTCTCTCTTCTCGCATACGTCTCTTGCCTGTGATCTCTAGGTATCTCTCCTGCCATGCTTCCCTCGCCTGTGATCTCTAGGTCTCTCCCCTCCCATGCTTCCCCCGCCTGTGATCTCTAGGTCTCTCTCCTTTCATGCTTCCCTCACCTGTGATTTATAGGTCTTATTCCTCCAATGCCTCCCTCGCCTCTGCTCTCCAAGTCTCTCCCCTAGCTTCTCTTGCCTGTGATATCTAGGTCTCCCTCCCATGCTTCCATCACCTGTGATTTGTGTCTCTCTCCTTCCTTGCTTCCCTCACCTGTGACCTGTCTTACTATTACCATGATACCCTTCACCTCTGATCTGTGTCGTACTCCTTCTATGCTTGCCCGTTATATGTCTCCTCCCTGGATTCCCTTGCCTGTGATCTATGTTTTACTCTTTCAGTGATGCTTCCCCAGCATGTTGTCCATGCTGTCTTTGGGCTTGGTCTTGCCTTTTATCTGTACCTTACTCCATACGTTCTCGTGCTGTGACATGAAGCTCTTATGCCAGCCTCTGTTCTCAGAACTCTGCCTTATTACTCTCTTATTGCTTATGTTTCTTGTGCATCTCTTCATTCTGTCTTACTACTCTCATGCATCTCTTTATTCTGTCTTCTCCTGTGCAGCTCTTTATTTCGTCTTACTCCTCTCGTGCAGCCCTTTATTCCATCTTACTCATCTCGTGCAGCTCTTTATTTTGTCTTACTCCTCTTGTGCAGCTCTTTATTCCATCTTACTCTTCTCATGAATCTTTGTTCCGACAGTACTCCTCTCGTGCATCTCTCTATTCCATCTTACTTGTCTCATGAATCTCTATTCCATCTTACTCCTCTCATGCATCTCTCTATTTCGTCTTACTTCTCTCTTGCATCTCTTTATTCTGTCTTACTCCTCTCATGCATCTCTTTATTCTGTCTTACTCATCTCATGCATCTCTTTATTCTGTCTTACTCTTCTTGTACATCTCTTTATTCAATTTTACTCCACGTGCACCTTTCTAGTCTGTCTTATTCCTCTTGTGTGGATCTTTATTCCGTCTTACTCCTCTTGTGCATTTCTTTTTCATCTTATTCCTCTCGTGCACCTTTTTATACTGTATCACTCCACTTGCACCTTTCTAGTCTCTTACTCCTCTCGTGCATCTCTTCATCCCGTCTTACTCCTCTCGTGCATCTCTTTATTCTGACCTCCTCTCGTGCATCTCTTTATTTCATGTTACTCCACTTGAGCATCTCTTTATTCCGTTTTACTCCTCCCATGCATCTCTTTATTCTGTCTTACTCCCCTTGTGCATCTCTATTCCATCTTACTCCTCTGATTCATGCATCTTTGTTCTGTCTTACTCCTCTCATTCATGCATTGCTCTATTCTGTCTTAATCATCTCGTGCATCTCTTCATTCCATCTTACTCCACTTTCACCTTTCTAGTCTCTTACTCCTCTCATGCATCTAATCTCTCTAGTCTGTATCTTTCTCTCATACATCTCTTGTGTCCGTTGTACTCCTGTCATGCTCCTCTCTAGTTTGCATCTTACACCTGTCATGCCACTGTTGTGTCTGTCTTGCTCCTCTCATGCATCTCTCTATTCCGTCTTACTCCTCTCATGCATCCCTTTATCCCATCTTACTCCTCTCATGCATCTCTTTATTCTGTGTTAATCCACTTGCACCTTTTTTAGTCTGTCCCACTCCTCTTGTGCATCCATTTATTCCGTCTTGCTTCTCTCATGCATCTTTCTTCCATCTTACTCTCCCTTTCATCTCTATTCTGTCGTACTCCTCTCATGCATCTCCTTATTCTGTCTTACACCTCTTGTGCATCTTTACATGCACCTTTCTAGTCTCTTACTCCTCTCATGCATCTCTTTATTCTATTTTACTCCTCTCATGCATCTCCTAATTCAATTTTACTCATCTCGTGCTTCTCTTTATTCCGTCTTACTCTTCTCGTGCATCTCTTTATTGCGTCTTACTCCACTTGCACCTCTCTAGTCTGTCGTGCTCCTCTCATGCATCCCTTTATTCCGTCTTACTCCTCTCGTGCATCTCTTTATTCTGTCTTACTCCTCTCGTGCATCTCTTCATTCCGTCTTACTCCTCTCATTCATGCATCTCTTTATTACGTCTTTCTCATCTCATGCATCTCTTTGCACCTTGTGCATCTCTTCATTCCATCTTACTCGACTTTCACCTTTCTAGTCTGTGACTTACTCCTCTCATGCATCTCATCTGTCTACTCCGCATCTATTTCTCTCATACATCTCTCTTGTTCTCTTACACCTATGATGCCACAGACTTGTCTGTCTTACTCCTCTCATGCAACTCTTTATTTCGTCTTGCTCCTCTCATGCATCTCTTTAATCTGTCTTACTCCACTTGCACCTTTCTAGTCTGTCCTACTCCTCTTGTGCATCTCTGTATTCTGTCTTAATTCTCTCATGCATCTTTTCATTCCGTCTTATTTCTCTCATGCATCACTATTCCGTGTTACTCATCTTGTGCATCTCTTTTTTCCCTGTTACTCATCTTGTGCAGCTCCATATTCTCTTACTCATCCCATGCATCTCTTTATTCTGTCTTACTCCTCTTGTGCAGCTCTTTATTCCATCTTACTACTCATCTCATGCATCTCTTTATTCCGTCTTCCTCCACTTGCACCTTTCTAGTCTGTTGTACTCCCCTCGTGCATCTCTTTATTCCGAACTACTCATTTCATACATCTCTTTATTCTCTTACTCCTCTCATGCATCATTCTTCCGTCTTACTCCTCTCATGCATCTCTTTATTCCGTCTTACTCCTCTCATGTATCTCTATTTCGTCCTACTACTCCTATGCATCTCTTTATTCCGTCTTACTCCTCTCATGCATCTTTTCATCCCGTCTCACTCCTCTCGTGCATCTCTTTATTCTGACGTACTCCTCACGTGCATCTCTTTATTCCGTCTTACTCCTCCCATGCATCTCTTTATTCTGTCTTACTCCTCTCATGCATCTCTTTATTCTGTCTTACTCCCCTTGTGCATCTCTATTCCATCTTATTCCTCAGATTCCTGCATCTTTGTTCTGTCTTACTCCTCTCATTCATGCATTGCTCTATTCTGTCTTAATCATCTCGTGCATCTCTTCATTCCATCTTACTCCCCTTTCACCTTTCTAGTCTCTTACTCCTCTCATGCATCTCATCTCTCTAGTCCGTATCTATTTCTCATACCATACATCTCTTGTGGTTGTACTCCTGTCATGCTCCTCTCTAGTTTGCATCTTACACCTGTCACGCCACTGTCTTGTCTGTCTTACTCCTCTCATGCATCTCTCTATTCCGTCTTGCTCCTCTCATGCATCTTTCTTCCATCTTACTCTCCCTTTCATCTCTATTCTGTCGTGCTCCTCTCATGCATCTCCTTATTCTGTCTTACACCTCTTGTGCATCTTTACTTGCACCTTTCTTGTCTTACTCCTCTCGTGCATCTCTTTATTCTATTTTACTCCTCTCATGCAATTCCATCTTAATCATCTCATGCATCTCTATTCGTCTTACTCCTCTCGTGCATCTCTTTATTCCATCTTACTCCTCACATTTATGCATCTCTTTATTCCGTGTTACTCCTCTCATGCATCTCTTTATTCCGTGTTACTCCTCTCATGCATCTCTTTATTCCATATTACTCCTCTTGTGCGTCTCTTAATTCCATCCTACTCATCTTGTGTATCTCTTTATTCTGTCTTCTCACATGCATCTCTTTATTCTGTCTTACTCCTCTCATGCTGCTCTTTATTCCATCTTACTTACCTCCTGCATCTCTTTATTCCATTTTACTCATCTCATACATCTCTTTATTCTGTCTTACTCCTCTCATGCATCTCTTTATTCTGTCTTACTCCACTTGCACCTTTCTAGTCTCTTACTCCTCTCACGCAACTCTTTATTCTGTCATACTCCACTTGCACTAGTCTTTCTCGTCTCCTGCATCTCATTATTCCATGTTACTCCTCTCATGCATCACTTTATTCCATCTTACTCTTCTCTTGCATCTCTTTATTTTGCCTTACTCGTCTCGTGCATCTTTTTATTCTACCTTACTCCTCTCTTGCATCTCCACTTGCACCTTTCTAGTCTGTCTTATTCCTCTCGTGCATCTCTTTATTCTGCCTGGCTCGTCTCATGCATCTCTTTGTTCAGTTTTACTCCTCTCATGCATCTCTATTCTGTCTTACTCCTCTGATTCATGCATCTCTTTATTCTGTCTTTCTCCTCTCATGCATCTCTTTGCACCTCGTGCATCTCTGCATTCCGTCTTACTCCACTTTCACCTTTCTAGTCTGTGTCTTAGTCATCTCGCGCATCTCATCTCTCTGATCCGTATCTATTTATCTCATAGATCTCTTGTGTGCGTCGTAGTCCTGTCATGCTCCTCTCTAGTTTGCATCTTTGACCTGTCATGCCACTGTCTTGTCCGTCTTGCTCCTCTCATGCATATCTTTTTTCTTCTCTTGCACCTCACTGGTCTGGGATTTTCTCCTCTCGTGCACTTCTTTAGTCCTCAACTTACTCTCATCATGCTGCTCTATCGTTTGTCTTACTCCTTTCTAGCATCTCTTTAATGTCTTACTCCTCTCATCCACCTCTCTAGTCTGTCTTACTCCTCTCATGGATCTCTCTAGTCTAGTACTCCTTTCATCCACCTCTCTAGTATGCATCTTATTTCTCTCATCCATCTATGTAGTCTTTCCCCTCTCATACATTTCTCTTGTCTTTGTCTTACTCCTCTCATGCACCTCTGTAGTACATGTCTTGCTCCTCTCATACACATCTTTAATCCAAGTCTTACTCCTTCCATGAAGCTCTCTAGTCTGCTTCTTACTCCTGGTGTTCCCCACTGCCTTTGTCTTGATGTTGAAGCTGTTCTTGTTTTCTGCAGCGTCTCCAGTTGCAGTTATGCGAAAGAGAAAAAGAGATGGAGGACCTTCTTAACCAGCTGGCGTCGGAGAAGGTAAACAATGCTGCCTCTTTCTCCATCTATTTCCTTCCCCCATACCTTGTAAAGTTCACATATGTCCTCTTTTCATGGTGGGAAGAGGCGCTCATCTCCATTCACTTCCCAACAGTTCCATCTTTAATGAAGGGACTGGAGCGTGGATCTCTCCCATTCCCTCGGAGCTCACCTCATCTTCCTCGTACTCTCTTCCTCCCACCTCATGTTCTTCCACACGTTCTTGGGTAGGAGGGAACACTCCTCAATCTCTCCCTACCAGTTCTTTTTCTCGCCTCCAGTTTCTCTGCATATCCTCTTCACACAGTGGGTGGGAGGGTGCGCTCCTCGCTCTCCCCTACCTAATTTTTCTCTCACTTCCAGTCTGTCCAAGTCACCTCCTCTTCACACAGTGGGTGAGAGAGGAGGCTTCTCATGCTTTCTGTATCTCATCTTCCTGTCGCCTACGGTTTCTCCCATGTCCTCCTTGGGTCTCAAGGTGCACTGCTCATCTCTCCCCTACCTCCTTTTCCTCCTGCCTCTAGTCTCTCCACCTGACGTCCTCTTCACAGACTGGGTGTGAGGGAATGCTCGTCATTCTTCCCCTCTTCTCCAGTTTTTTCATGTCTCATTATCATACAGTGGGTGGGAGGGAGCTCTCCTTATCTCTCCCTACCTCCCTTTTCCCTCTCCTCTAGTTTCTGCATGTCTTCTCATCATACAGTGGGTGGGAGGGAGCTCTCCTTATCTCTCCCTACCTCCCTTTTCCCTCTCCTCTAGGTTCTGCATGTCTTCTCATCACACAGTGAGTGGGAGGGAGCTCTCCTCATCGCTCCCCTACCTCCTCACCCTCTCGCCTACAGTTTCTCCACATCTCCTTCTCTCTTGTAAGGAAGATATCTTTCTCCTTCCACCTACCCCACATGGCCTCTCGTGGTGGGAAGCATCTCTCTTCTTCTCTTCACCTTCCTCACATTGCCTCCTTTCATAGCAGAGAGAGCTCTTTCTTTCCTCTGTTTTGCATTTCCACCTCAGGGCAGAAGCTCTCCTACAGTTCTAAATGTTACTTTTTTCTGTCTCAGGATCTAGCCCAAACAGCAACAGAGTTCACCAAGTCCATTGAGTGTTCCAAGACCCATTTACAGGCGCAGCTGAAGAAATGTGAGGGTGAGAACAACTGCCTGAGGGCTAAGATCCAGGTGAGAAACACCCCCCGATCAAACACTCACTCTGTTGACACCACCTCACGGAGCCACGCCTACCAGCACCAACGCTTGCACCCCGTCCTCCACTGCCAATCGGAGCAGAACACCTATAACTGTATAGTTTGCTTTGTGTCTCTTTTACCTCTGGCTTCTCTGCTTGAGTTTTATTTCAAATTTTGACCCAAGCTTACATGCCTGTCTAATCCTCGGGGTGCAGCTGTCATGTAAGGGGCAGAGCAGCATGGGTCACAGCGGAAGCTGATCTGCCCAATGAGCACCGGAAGGCATATAGTGCCTCAGTGCAACTTCCTGGTGGACACGAGGCTGGAGTAGTATAAATGTGTTCTGTACGATGAGGCAGCGAGAAATAATGTTTAGCAGTTCAACTGGTCAGTGAGGTTTTCCATTGTTGAGCAGCAGGGGCATCTCTACGAGGCATGCCGTACTTAAGAAAGATGGGAAAAGTTGGTTTAGGGGGCCACAGTTTAGAATGATGGATGGCTTGTTTGAGAAAGAACACCATATACACACAGGCACTTTGACCTTTTGTACATAGTGTATCTTTGTGCTCATATTGGGATTACGGTGAGGATGTGGCAGATGCCCGATGGGTGTGGAGACAAAGAAGGGCTGTCAACAGTTTGATTTCCAGTTAGAGCAAATCGTTTTAATGGCGGCAGTGAAAGTCCTGAGCTTAGTGCAAACTCTCAGACGAGGGAAAACTTAGTTCCTGTGTGTGGAGCATCGCAGGTCAACACTACAGAATGTGTAGGCAGCACAAGGTCATTTTCAGATGGAGGTTTATGAGATCGGCAAAACTTGGATTCTGCAAAGTTCTATATTGTTGCTTAAGGTTTGAGAGAGGTATGTTGGAAAGGTGTAGGCTGTCTTGTTTTCAGTGTTTTATTTTTTGTGGATTTCAGTGTTTTTTATCCGAGTCATTTTCCAAATCTTTTGAAATCAGTGCTTATCTCTGTTTATTCTGCTGCCTAACTATACTAAATTAGACAAAACTGCTTTTTTAGTGTTTACAAAATCTTTTTTGCAGTGATTTTTTTGAAACACATTTAATTTATAGAAGTAATGCAGGGCATGTAGTGCCTTAGGGCATGTAGTGCCTTCCCATTGGAAGTGGGCGCAGTGGACTTACGTCAGACTGCTTTAAGCACCAAGAGTCTGTGTATCGCACTCTCTATCGTACTCGCATCGCGTTACCTTTCTCACTCACACTGTCAGGATCTGTCTGGTTTGCAGGACTGTTCATTAAAAGTATAAATGCTGTTTTCAACTGGTTTAATAAATTAATTCCCAGGCACAGTTGGGGGTCATTCATTTATTCCTTACTGAATATTATCACATTGTAGGGGTGATCAACCCTGCCAACAACATAGTACCTTGTGAGACCTTGAAAACTGTTCTAGCAGATTCATGTGCAGCCCTCCGTTCTAAGGCGCCTGGAACATCATGCTTTAGGCATGCCTGCCTCTGCTGTCCTGCGCTCTTTCCCGAACTAACGGAAGGTGGTGCTGCTCTTACCAAGAGTTTTCACAGCAAATATCTCGCTATAAGTTAGTCCTGACCGTGAACAGACATCACATTTTATTCTGGGACTTAATTTTAGTGTTAATTTTGTAACTATGGGGTACAAACCCCAGCAGTAGAGTACAGTTGGATAATAAAGCAGGGTTAGCTGAAGGGATCATCCGTAACAATAGGAGCCTTTGTAGCTATACGTTTTGTTGGTGTGTGGAAAGTCTATCCCATGTGAATAGTACCGCCGTCGTTTCACAGGTGGCTACCGCTACACCTTGCATTGCACTTTTAAAGCCTGGGCCATTGGCAGTTAACCTGTTATCAATACTAATTTGTTAGAAAAGGGGGCTGATGTATCAAAGTGTTTTACCTAGTCTGTCTCTGTTGGTAAATGGGATGGTATGTATTGGCCAAGCTTCTTACGAGCCAGCCATTTCGCCAATCAATGAAATAATTAAATGCTGCCAAACAATCAAGTCTTTCTTGCTGCTGCAACGTTACAATGTGTGGCCCCTTCAGAAATAAATTACTTCTCTCACTTTCTTTACTTTTATTGGCATTTCAGTTTGTTGCTTTTCAGGTGTTTATCACTGTTTATATTCAAGAAAAGAGACCGGTAGTAGTGTTACCTATAAGGGAAATAACCACACATCCAATCAGTTGACGTATCTCTAGATACCAGTAATGGGCGTGTACAATGTTAATAATGTTGCTTTATTTGCAACATGGTGCTATGTTAGCTTCGAACACCTACTACCTAGAGTTGCTATCTGCACATTATGAAATAACATGCATGTCACTATACACAAAAAAGAAGCTATTACAGCACACCCCTGCCAACTAAATAGATTTTTGGGAAATAAATAAAAAAGACCATTAATTACTTACTGATGTCCTTATTGGATTATTTTGAATGCCATATTTATTACGTGTCTCATTGTATCACCCTCATGTTGTAGAGATTAACTTGACCACGGAACCTATTTAATACTTGTCCAGTACTGTTTTTGGATAATAGAAATCTATTTAGTTGGTAGGGGTGTGCTGTAATAGTTTCTTTTTTTGTGATCAGTGTTTATATGTTTACACTGATCTAGACTGTTTCACTTGTGGTGGGATTTTATTAGTTATTATAGGTTTACATTGAAACAGGATAACCTAGAAGGCAGAAGTGAGTTTATATGGCGAAGCTTGGCTTTTACCAACAGGGAGAAAGTATTTAGGGAGTGGCAAAGTTTAGGGGGTGGGTCTGGACCATGGAGGCAGGAGTAAGGTTGGGTCCCTAGTGCACAGGAACCAGTATCCTTTGTAAGTTGGGGCATTGAGCAGTTCAGTATGAAATGTCTGAGAGCCCTCCACGGGCAGATAGATGTAAAGTAATCTGAATACGAAATAGGAGATGAGAAGTGAACGATGGAAATGATAAAAGGTTTCTTTCATCTGAATTTAGATGGTTGGAAATTCAAAATGAGGAGATAATATAGTCAATGAAAAAAAGGTAACCAGGGATAGAGCTTTGGGAATGTTGGTGGGTAGAAACCTGGTGGGGAGAGCGAGGACTAAGGCAGATGAAGTAGGTAGAGGTAGGATTATTACCATTCCAGACCTGGGCCACGGTGGGCTCCGACTGCAAGGGTAACATAATGTGTTGAATACCACAAAAAAGAATAATCATGAGAAAATAAAAGTCTTCAAGAGGGCCCAATGTCAAGGAATGGATCGAAGAGAAATAGATCTAGGTTAAGTGGCGAGCAGGATTTCTGCAAAGCTAATTGGTGAACACTTCTTAAAATAAATGCTGATTGGCTGAGAGATGTAATTTACTGGTCCACTGAAACCAACCCCTCTGAGAGTCTTACTTCCTGCATTTCAGAACATCAGATTGGTAAGAGAAGGATTGGGGTATCCCGGGATTCCGTACAATCTTGGCCGCAGGGTGTAGCTGAATACATCAGGGTGCTAAAGTTGAAAGCTACGGTTTTGGCCTTTAAAGCTTTTCGCTGGAAAAGGCAGGAGAGTTCTGATTTAAACAGGGTACACATCTACAGTGTTTCCCATTAACCATGTTGACATCTGTTGGTGAAGTCCTGCACGGTCTGGAATGGAGCTTAGATCATTGACAATGAGTAACCATCTGACTTCAGACCTTAACCAGGATGTAGAAGGGCTGAGCAAGGAATGGAAGCGACTTGCTAAAGGTCTGTACGTCTTAAGGTAGCAGGAGCGAAGCATCATAGGTTTGTCATTGCCACAGCACTTAAGTACATTCCAAAGGTGAGGTTCACTCTGGTACCAACATTTTCATTACAAGGGAACCTGCAATGCCCCATATTGGCATCGAGGAAGGGGGAGGACCTGTCCTATATGGACTACTCACTGTAAGAAAGTGGCCCTGTATATACTGCACCAAAGTAAGGTTCAGTGTGCACCGATTCCACAGTCCCCAGAGGTTTGGCAGAGGCTAAAGTTAGATAGAACCTTACTCTCTAAAGTGGTAGCTTGGTCGAACAGTAAGGCAGTATCAGAGGACAGTGTAAAGCATTTGTTGTACACACTCAGTCAGCAAATGAATTCACACACTCCAGAACTGGACTCTAGGCCAATTGTGTTTGAATAAAAATATACTGTTGTTTATTTTAGAACCACACGTAGGTATCAAAATACTTTCTCAGAATGAAATGCTGTAGTTGTATACTTCCAATAAGTAATAGACTTTCAAATGCAATAGTTACAGTTGTTGCAATAGGCAACACAATTCAAACACAATTATAACATTGAGCTCAATGGGAATTTTTAAGTAAATGCAATTTCAATTACTTGTGTGTTATTTTCTTACTCGGGGTTGGATCCTGGATTCAACCCTGGTGCATTTCCTGTAAACAGTTGAAAGAAATTGTTTTCGTTACACAGGCGATTTTTAAGGAATATTTGTAGGTTTCAAAAATCGTCACTTAAAAGAATTTCTGGCAAAAACCAGGCAATGTTATCCTATGGAGGAAAATCAAGTTATCGGTAAGTACAGTTGTAATTACTTTACAGGGTCAGTGCTGGGCACCAAGATCCAGCCCTGGGATCTCTCCTGATAACAGGTGAGTAATTTCGTTTTCGTTGTTCGTCTGATTTTTAGTGAATATTTTAAAGTTTCAAAACTTGACAGTTAAAAGAATTTCCAAGTGAAACTAGTCAATGTTACCCTATGGAAGAAAAGTGAGTTATCGGCTTTTGGGTAAGTACTCGACTGGCAGAGTTAAGGTTCTGGGCATAGACTCAGGGGTCTCCCAGGGTCAGGTAGGTACAGTTGTTACACCCTCAGCGGCACAGGGGCAGCCGGGTGCAGAGAGAGTTAGGCCCATTGTTAGCCTATGGGGGGCAGGGGGCTTTTGGTTGGTGGCTGCTTGCAGGCAGGCCACGCGGCTGTGGAAGCTGGGCTCCTGGTCACTCACACAGGGCAAGTGGGGAAGTAAGATAGGATAGAGGTTGCACTTCCAGGGGTACTCGGGCGGTTGGGTGCAGAGTACTTTTGAGCCGTCGGGCGCTCAATGTATTTCAGTGGAGAAGCTACCAGATGAACAAAGGCTGCAAGCTCAGGGACGGAGATTCTTCAGGTGCGACCACCACTTTCGAGAGTTAAGTTGGGAAGCTGTAGGTTAGGTAGGCACCCAGGAGTTGGGCACAGGGGGCCTCAGGGCGCCGGGTGGAGGGGTGTCTTTTCGCGTCAGGAAATCTTACCCTCTGCTGGTCGCGGTTGGAGGGGTCCCTGGTTCTGAGGCTGCAGGTGTCGTCAGGAGCGTCGAGGAGAGTCCTTGGGTGCTGGATTCTTGGTCACAGTCTCCAGGGGGACGTCCTCGTGGTCTTTGTCCACTCAGGCACAGACCGGGCTCGGCGGGTGCAGAGTGTGCAGGAGTCGCGGTTCCTGGCTGGCACCAGGGGTTTGTTGCTTGCTTTGAGCACAACCACTGCTCGTGGGAGTCCCAGTCTTTTAGATGAGCACTGGAGACGCCGGGTTTTAGCAGGAGCAGGTTCGAGGGTCGACGGGCCTGTAGGGCTGGGGCCAAGTCAGTTGGTGTCGTCCTCTTGTTAGCAGCTGCAAGGCAGGTCTTCTTGTTCTTCTTTCTTGTTTTTGATTCGGGATCTGAGGAAGGAAGGTTCAGGGAGCCCCTAAATACTAAATTTAGGGGCGTTACAGGTAGGTAGAGGTCAGGGACCAATGGGTCCCTTCCCTGGGGTGGGTACACGCCCTAGCCTGCCACTCTCCTGTGGGAGGGGGCAGGAGCCTAGTCCTGATTGAGTAGGGATCCCCATCCTCAAGATGGCCTGAGCCCGGAGTTGTGCTTCACCTCATCTCCCCCACCTGAGGGGTGGGGTTGGCAGAGGCTGGCACTCCCCCTTTCCTCACTTAGGTTTTCCCGCCGATCTTCCCGCCAGAGTGGGGGTCAGAACTGCTAGGGGCCAGTTGATGAGTACAGCAAGTGGCCTGGAGAAGCTCACAAAGGCGGTATGCCTTTGAAGCTTCCCCTGCCCATCCTGGGGAGGAGACCTAGCACCTTGCCCAGGACGTGCATTGTTGCAGACCCACAAGAACGGATGGCTCTCTACCCAGGGGTCCAGCAACATGTCTGCTGGGTGGCAGCCTCTCGGTCAGGACGCTGGTTGTTGGTTAGGTTCAGGGGGCATCTCTAAGATGCCCTCTGTTGTGCATTCTTCATTAAATCCCACACTGGCATCAGTGTGGGTTTATTGTGCTGGGAAGTTTGATACCAAACTTCTCAGTTTTCAGTGTAGCCATCATGGTGCTGTGGAGTTCGCGATGACAACCTCCCAGCACCATATACTCTTAATTGCAGCACTGCACTTACAGGGCCCAGGAATGGACCTGGGTACTGTAGGGGTACAGGGCTCATGCACTTGTACCCACACCACTGGCATAGGGCACCCAGCTAGAGGGGTGACTGAGGTATGAAAGGGCAGTGTGTTTTGTGGGCATGGCACACAGGAATGTGTGCCATGTCGACTCTGTTTTGTTCTGCACCCAGACACTCAGCCTGCAAAGGCAGTGTGTGTGTGTGTCACGGAACAGGGCCTCTAAGGGTGGCACAATAAGTGCTGCAGCCCTTAGGGGCCTTGTCTGGTCACAGGGCCCTGGGTACTTAGGATAGCATTTACCAGGGGCTGACTTGTGGCCAGAGATGCCAATTGGGTTTAGGCTTCATGCAGTTTTAGGGAAGGAACACAGGCCCTGGGCACCTGATTGGCAGGAGCCCAGGGCACACTCAAAGTACATCAGCAATTCAGCAAAAAGTGGGGGCATACCATGCAAGAGAGATGGCACTTACTCACACTCACTCCTTCAGCAGATTTTTCTATTGTTTCCTCCTCTCTATCTCCACTACAAAGTGGTCATTTAGACTCTGCAGATGATAGAGAGAGAAACACAGTTCTACCTCTGAATAATCTTAGAGACTGTTTTGGCCTAATCTGGTCGCGCCATTAAGCTTGTGACAGTGGAAAGGCTATTTCTGCCTCTACTTCCCAGGGCGCACAGCTGCCATTCGACTACACCTATATTCCACTCTCAGTAACTGAAAGATGTCTTGGATCTGGTAGCTGGCCTCATTCTCACCCTGCTCAGGGCTACTCATGTTATCAGTGGTGGAAGGATAAATATGCAGGTAGATCGCCAGGATTATCACATTCAGTTTAATCACAGACTCCTGGAGGAAATGTTAGTCCACCAATCATTGCCATATAGGCACCGCATCCGTCAATAGGCGATCATGAGTGACTGATCTAAGAGCTCAAGTTGTCATTGCCTCATTCTTTCAAGGAGAATCGGCCATCTTGGAAGCAGTCAGGAACCCGTACAACAGTAAAGTTCACACTCTGCCTGTTCATATGTAATTGGAGACTAGGGGTGCCTCTCAGATTTGTTCCATGTGAAAGCAAGCTTTTGCGTGACGTTTTGAACTTTCCCCATAAGGAAGCCTCTTCTGACACCAGCCTTCAGTGTTCTGAATCTTGACACTTATATCTTTTGAAACAAGGACCTCTGGTGACATTAAAGCAGTGACCGCACAAACATCTTTTTGCTGTTGGTTTCTGGCACACTTAGATGAAAGGAGCTCTGCAAACTCAGTCATCAGAGGAGCTCACGTTGTCTTCGATGAAGATGAGCTTGTTTAGAGCCCACTGTTAATTTTCCCAAAATTCTTTGCATTTGTTGCTTGAATCCGGATGTTTTTCATCGAGCTTTTCTTTCCCAATCATTCATCAAAAGCTGGAAGGACTTAGTCTGTAGAGCTCCCCTATTTTTGATCTGGGTGCGTCCAAACTGTTTCTCCGGTGTAGATGTTACTTGTTACTCTTCGATCCTGCAACAGTCAAAGACCTGGCCAACTCTTCTGGCGCACGTTGTATTGTACCTTTAGCTGAAGAGAGCAGTGCTCTTCGAAGTATAAATGATCAAGCAGAAATGCACACTCAGGCTCTCTGATGTAAGCAGCCTTGAGTTTTCAAGTCTTCAAGAAGGCCCAATGTAACACAGCCAGCTGGGCTAATCCTTCACCCTTTTTGGAAACCTGTGCATTGCTTGGTAGCGCCAGGGCTCCCCCCATTTGAGCAGATTATGTTGGAAAATTGTTTTGCCCAGATTGTATACTCAAATTTGTGTTCCTGTTCAAATTTTGGGATATTTCTTTACAACGAAGCGGTCTTATTGAGGTAATAATGAGTAAATGTTCCCAAGAATGTTTTTCCGTGCTCTCTGTCTCCTTGGCGGCATTCTGGCCATGATTTACTTCTACTTAAAAAAAGAGGGTCACTTTTGAAAGAGCTTGGGGCAGAGGAGGGGTGTGGCTGATGTGGGGTGCTCCGGCACATCTGTTGTTAAAGTTGTGAGGCACTGTTTCTAGTACTGTCTAGCTGGCTGATGGAATTCATGAGTTCCTTTGGTGAGTAAAGTTTTCTTGAAATTAATCTGCTTTTAATGTTCTTGCAGTGCTTTGAAAGTGACAAATCAGACTTGTCATTTGGTCTGTTTTCCTCTCTGGTAACTGCCTCTCCCCCTCCTGCTTCACAGGCTCTAGACGGCAACGAAGCAATGCACAAGGAGGAACTCTGCAAGGTGCTGAAAGAGATGCAAGATCTTAAGGCGAGGGCTGACCGGGACAAAGAAGACCTGAAGAAGGCCACACGTGCCCAGAGGCAGCGAGCAGAACGCTGCGAGGAATCCCTGGCACAGTTAGCATGCCAGCTTAAAGGAAAGGTATACGTTTTCTCAAACTGCGCCACGGCTTTTCAGAGCCTGTAGAGCTTGAGCATTCCAGTCCTATAGCTACAGATCAAGGCTTATGCACACCATTGCCATCATTCTTTCTTCTCCCGGCCCTGACATGTTACTCCACCGCAATCCCTAGTGTGATGTTTAACAGCATGACTTTAGATCTAGCTTCAGGGCCAGGAGCTTGTACCCCACCTTGAACTATCTTCTCGCTTACCTGCCTTGTTGCACAGATCTTGTACAAACATCGGAGTTGTGCTTCCCTTGGCAGTTGTACCTCGTGCAAATGACTTCTGTATACATGTCATAAGAGCTTATGTAGTGCAGATTGTTATGATTTATATGTGCATCAATTAGGCAGCCGAGGAGTTAAAGCGCCTCCTCCAGGGTACTGCATCTGATCCTGTTTTCTTGGCTCACTCTCATGGCTACAGGAAACTCAACTGGAAGAAGCCTTGGCCTGTGTGGAGACCTGGAGGGCCAAAGTCAACAAACTGCAATGTGAGAAGAAGCAGCTAGAAGATGAGGTCACCTGTCTCAGCATGTACGTATTCTCTGCAGAGCCTGGGGGGCACGATTGGGGCTCTGGCCAGAGAAGAAGGATGTGGGGGACCATATCAGGATGGGGGTTGTAGAGAATAACTGTTGACTTATATTGAGGGGGAGTTGTAGAGCTTCATTTTTAATGTGTGGATTCTTATTAGACGGTGAAGGCGTTGCATAGAGGATGGAGGCTGAAAACACAAGAGTGGAGCTTCTTCTAGAGAAGCAGATGTTATTAAAAGGCTAGGGTTGGGACTTTGTTTCAGAAGGTGGAGCGTTGCGTACAGGATGGAGACCGAAGACACAAGAGTGGAGCTTCTTCTAGAGAAGCAGATGCTATTAAAAGGCTAGGGTTGGGACTTTGTTTCAGAAGGTAGAGCATTGCCTAGAGTGGAGACCGAAGACACAAGAGTGGAGTTTCTACTAGAGAAGCAGATGTTATTAAAAGGCTAGGGTTGGGACTTTGTTTCAGAAGGTGGAGCGTTGCGTACAGGATGGAGACCGAGGACACAAGAGTGAAGTTTCTACTAGAGAAGCAGATGTTATTAAAAGGCTAGGGTTGGGACTTTGTTTCAGAAGGTGGAGCGTTGCGTACAGGATGGAGACCGAAGACACAAGAGTGGAGCTTCTACTAGAGAAGCAGATGTTATTAAAAGGCTAGGGTTGGGACTTTGTTTCAGAAGGTAGAGCATTGCCTAGAGTGGAGACCGAAGACACAAGAGTGGAGTTTCTACTAGAGAAGCAGATGTTATTAAAAGGCTAGGGTTGGGACTTTGTTTCAGAAGCTGGAGCGTTGCGTACAGGATGGAGACCGAGGACACAAGAGTGAAGTTTCTACTAGAGAAGCAGATGTTATTAAAAGGCTAGGGTCGGGACTTTGTTTCAGAAGGTGGAGCGTTGCGTAGAGGATGGAGATCGAAGACACAAGAGTGGAGCTTCTACTAGAGAAGCAGATGTTATTAAAAGGCTAGGGTTGGGACTTTGTTTCAAGGTGAAGCGTTGCGTAGAGGATGGAGATCGAAGACACAAGAGTGGAACTTCTAGTAGAGAAGCAGATGTTATTAAAAGGCTAGGGTCGGGACTTTGTTTCAGAAGGTGGAGCGTTGCGTAGAGGATGGAGATCGAAGACACAAGAGTGGAGCTTCTACTAGAGAAGCAGATGTTATTAAAAGGCTAGGGTTGGGACTTTGTTTCAAGGTGAAGCGTTGCGTAGAGGATGGAGATCGAAGACACAAGAGTGGAACTTCTAGTAGAGAAGCAGATGTTATTAAAAGGCTAGGGTCGGGACTTTGTTTCAGAAGGTGGAGCGTTGCGTAGAGGATGGAGATCGAAGACACAAGAGTGGAGCTTCTACTAGAGAAGCAGATGTTATTAAAAGGCTAGGGTTGGGACTTTGTTTCAAGGTGAAGCGTTGCGTAGAGGATGGAGATCGAAGACACAAGAGTGGAACTTCTAGTAGAGAAGCAGATGTTATTAAAAGGCTAGGGTCGGGACTTTGTTTCAGAAGGTGAAGCGTTGCGTAGAGGATGGAGATCGAAGACACAAGAGTAGAGCTTCTACTAGAGAAGCAGATGTTATTAAAAGGCTAGGGTTGGGACTTTGTTTCAGAAGGTGGAGCGTTGCGTACAGGATGGAGACCGAGGACACAAGAGTGAAGTTTCTACTAGAGAAGCAGATGTTATTAAAAGGCTAGGGTTGGGACTTTGTTTCAGTAGGAAGATTTATACTAGGAAAGGAAGATGGAACTTTGTTTCCAGCACTTGAGTGGAAGAAGGGTTGTGCCTTAGTCCTAAGAGGTGTTGTCGTATTAGGGGGGGGGGGGGGGGGGGGGGGTGAATTAGATGCATCAAAGGAAACTTGTGATACTGATGCTCCTTATTTGAGTAGGAATGATGGTTGAGGAACCCTCACTGTCCCACCAGGGCAGTTTCCACACTGTAGACTCCTTTGAGCCCAAACAGATTAAGACACCCCTCTTGCTCTAAAATCTGTTGTCTCCTATTTTTTTGTTGTCATAACCCAGAGACTTGGAGAACCCTGAGCGTGCGAGGTCAGAGTTAGTTTGAGATGAAGAATTCAGCTCTGAAAATGTTTTTTCACTAGTCCTCTCAGATAATTCCCTCACCTTCACTCGCACCTCCCCCAGCCCACCTACACAGTAACTAACCCCTTTTATCTTCATTACAGATGCACTCTCCTGCTCTGCACTGCGGGCCAGTACTTTACTTTCTGCTCACAATCTCATTTGTCCACCCTTTTGGCTCCTCCACCTCTACCTTGCAGCACCCGCTCTCACTTTTCCACCACGTAAAACATAAATAACTTCTGACTGCAGTAGAGCCTGTTAGAGCTGACAGCGTGGGCTATGTGTTGGGTATGGGTTGATTTAAATGTTTGAGGGACATGCATTAGTGAGAGAGAATTAATTGTGTTCTGCTGGTGGAGTGGAGGGTTGGGGGGGGACTTGTTGACTGACTTGAGTAGCATTGCTCCCCATTCTTAATTGGGGGTGCTTTTGGATTCTGGTAGACGTTTGAGACTCTGATTTCTTTGGACAGCCGTGTTCAGGAGCTGATAGAGGAACGGCAGTGCATCGAGGAAAAGGCGCGGCAAGAGAAGGAGTGTCTTTTAGAAAAAATGCACCGACTGACTCAGGAAAACCAGTGCATAAAACTAGAATACGATCGATTGAAGGTCAGTATTGCTCTTCCACCCATTCTGCCCTCTGTGCTGGGTTTCCGCTAGATGGGGAGAAGCTTGAAATATGTAAGCCACATCCCACCCAATCTTTATCTTGGACTTGGTAGGTGGAGGGTCGGGGATGTAGCTTTTTGGCACCTAAGGTCCTTAAGTGTACAGTAGTAAGTGCTAATGTCAATTGTTTATTTGATGCTGTTTTGAATCACTCAGATTTGTGGAAGACAATGCTAAAATATAAAATAAATAAGAAAATGTAAAACGCATAACTGCAGTAAGAGCAAAGACCCCATCCCTGATGTTAAGTGCTCTTAGCTCAACAAGCAGAGAAAGCAGAAAAAGCCAACTTTCAAGATGAGAGTTTCATAACCTAGTAGAGGTAAAGTTGTTCTAGAGCAATGGTCGGATTGTGTCATGCCACTGTGCAGGTAACGGAGAAGGCCAAGGACTTGATTTCACCTCTTTGAGGCCTCTTGGATCACCAGGAGACTCCGTGCGCTTGAGGGATGTAAAACTCACAACTTTTACCCAATTGACAAGGAAGCAGTATTCCTGTCATCGCTAGTGAACCGATCCCAGTTCTCTGTGCAGGAAGCTAAATGGAAGCCTCCCAGTATTTCTTAAGATGGTTCCACTCCCTCGTAGCAGGCATTAAGTGGTGGGGTGCTGCGTGTTAGTGTTGAGGGTTCAGCCTCTGTTTTTCTATTTTCCTTTTTCCTGTCCCTTCGGTTCTTAACATTGTTTTTTTAAATCTGCTTTGTTTGTATTTGCATCTCCCACTGAACTGCCCTTGTAACAACCTGTGACAAAGCAGAGTGCCTCATGCATGTGTTCGCAGCAGGTTCATGCTCCACAGGCCTCAGGGTTCTTCCTCCTCCTGTGTCGGGGGCAGGGAGCTACAGCTACCTTCACCATCATCAACCATGATGGACCCTTGCTTTGAATTGGCCTGATGTTGCCGAGCCCACCCTTGCATAACTACGCCCCCCCCTCCTCCCTGCAGCAGCCATAGAGAAGTGGACAAAGACCTGAGCATGGATTAGCTTCTAGATGTGATAGTAAGTTCCTTCACACCCAGCGCTGGCGGTAACCAGGTAAGCTTCCTTCACACAACAAATAGCGTATGTTGCAACAGGAGCTTCTCACGCACAGCCATTGCGTGCTAGCGCCCAGAAACGGGCACTGCACGGGCAGCAGCAGATTACCTGACAAATGGAACCACAGCAGCACCAGTGCCAGAGTCCTTTCCGCACAGTGACAGTGTCCAGGCACATAGAGCAGCAGGGCTGTGCACTGCATGACACCCGTGTGTTTTTTTATCCCTTGCAGGAAGCAGATTGTGAGTGCATGAGAATATAAAGTAACACCAGCCTCCCCCTTAACCCCCACCTTTAATTATGTTAACACACGCTGAACAGCAGTAAGAAAACACGACATGTGATTGTTCCGCTGTGGTTGGGTGACCATTTGCGAGAAGTAGCTGCTTTAACTGGCTTCAAGGGGTGGAAACTGATGGGCATCGATTACTTAGGGAATGTATGGAAAGGGGATTCCCCCCACACATTCGAGTATCTCCACGGGGAATTTAACCTTCACCAGTCACAGAGGTACCATCATACTCGAATCTTGCATGCCTTACGAACACATATACATAGTGGTACGCCTATTCAGGAATACTCCCCGCTGGAGGATAGGTTGTTACTTGATCCCATCACAGAGAAACCATCATCCACGATCTATCGCAAACTAATAAACAACGTACCTGACCCCCTAATCACCCTCCGAGAAGCTTGGGCCAAAGACCTTGGAAGCATAGACGATGAGGACTGGCAGGAATCATTGCAGAGCCCTAGAGAGATCGCAATCCGCGCTAGATTTAGACTAGTGCAACTAAAGATCCTACACCACACTTACTATCCCCGCACGCACCCCTACACACGGGGCAGGATTCCGTCAGCGTAGTGTGTTAGGGGATGTCAGCAAGAGGGCACCTTCCTCCATATCCTATAGGAATGGCCCGAGATAATTCACTTCTGGAAGAAAGTCACCGATACCATGTCTAGGGTGGTGGGGGAGACAGTCCCGATGGAGCCGAAGTGGCTCTTGCTGATGATTAAAGGCAACACTGATTGGTCTAGGTATATGGAAATATGGTTTGTCCTGGCTGTGGCAATTGCGCAACATAATATTGCTACGGGATGGGGGGCGCTGACACCCCTGCAACTGGAGAAATGGAAGCTACACCTCGAATGGTGCCAAAGGGCCGTAGAAAGTGCGCACAAAAGCAGGGGGTGTGCTAAAAAAATGGAAGAGAGTGTGGGCGCCCCTGCGGAAATACAGAGAATCTGGGGTGGACATATAGAGGTTGGCTGGATGGGGGGTTACTGATTGTCTTTGTTGTTCGCTCATGATTGTTTTACTGCTGATCTCTGTAGTATGCCCAAGTATGGACTTTTGGCACTATTTTGTACTGTATGGTCTCACGAGCATTGTTAATAAAAAAGATTTGTAAAAAACAAAAAGTGAATGTGTTCTGTAGGGATGTTGCCTCCTTGGAGAAAAAAAAATATCTTGAGCAAGCCTCCTGCACGCTCGTCGGCCAGTGTGGCTCCTCCAGATTCACCACCCTCTTCGGGATTGCTACCGAAGGATGGCTCTCTGATTCCAAAAATCAATACTGGCTCTGGACCCAGGACTCGGAGTCGGTTGTCAAGATCATCCACCTGCAGATCGATTCTTCTGTAGGAGGAAGCCAACGCTCCACATCTAGATCTGCGTTTTCAGTGGTGTAACCTGCAACCTTATTTGGTGACTATTGCGGCAGTCGGCAGAAGTTATTGATTGGCTCAGAAGTAAGCCAAAGACGTGGACTCGATGGGTCTCAAAATCGAATACGCTGACATCAGTGAGGCTGGCCAGTAGGTGGTGAGCCCCGATATTAAAGTCTGTTTATTCATAATCTGTATAAAATAGACTATGGTGATCCCATTGCATCTTGAGAAGTGGAGCTTGCCATTTGATTCAGTCCTTACGAATAGCATTACCAATCCCCTGAAAGAGCAGGAAAGCAATGACCTGGTGAAAGAGAGAGACCGATGGGGTGAGGACCCATCACGCCACCTCGGTCATAAAGCAGTAACCTATTCATTTTAGACTCCGATCGGAGTTCACAAGTATATTTTGCTTCTCTAGCACTGTATCTTTCCTGGATTCAGGTGCTTCTTTTGCGTTCCCGTCTGATATTTGAGGGACATTCCAAGCAGGTGTTTAGTGCTGGTCGACAAGTGTTCCAGGTGAGTAACTTTGTCCTTCTTCTTCTAGTTGGAGCTGATTATTCACTTCCTCACTCCTCGAGGCAAGCCCTCGTTCACACTTAGACCTTCAGAGAGTATTTCAAAGATTCCTCTCAAGAACAGATGTATTTTGGTTTTTGGTGCAGTGCTCAGGAGTTTTTGTGCTGCTCTGCAGCGTCTTGATTTGGAATGCTGAGGGAAGCGTAGACTCTGAAGTCAATGTATTTCTGTTTAGGCGACTACCTGTGCCGTGGAGGAGAAGCTGAACCAGGCCCAGGCAGAGGTGCAACAACTAAAGGCCACAGTGCGGCAATATGAGAGTCTGGTGGAAAGCTACAAGTGCCAGGTACAGCTGCCCTTCAGAGTCTGCTTTGATGGCTGGTGTATATTGCTTTCCTGTACTCCTCTGCATGCTCTCTACAAATCTCCTCTTCCATTCTTCCTGCCCAACCTCACTTGTATCTCACTACCCATTCTTTGTCTCTCTCCGACTTCTACAGACGTATGTATGATTTGAAATTTCTAATGGCTGAACCAAGGTTGCTATCAATGAAGCATTGTACAGGGGGGAAGCCGTTTCTCCCTAATTTGGAGGAGGGTTGGGATGATCTGATGTCAGAGAGTATGATGCTCCAGATCCTGGGGGGCGGGGTATTATGAGAAGGCTCACTTTCTCTTTCCTGCAGTGTTTAGTTTGTAATCTGGCAGTGTCGAGCTCTTCCAGCCATTGACCCCGCATATTAGTTGGCTTGGTAATCAGTCCTGGTGCACAGGTTGTAGTAAGGGATGCAGCTGATCTTGAGGATGATCCCGGCTTGCAAGGAGAGCCAGTGTAGGTCCTTGAGTGTGATGTGATGTGCTCGGATTTCTTCAGCCTTTGGTGAGCCGTGCTGCTGCTTGAAGGATGCCTTTCAGAGGAGCAAGGGTAGTCCCTGGGATTCTGTTTAGTAGAATGTCGCTTCATCAAGATGAGAGATCAAATGACACTCTGAAGTCTTCCACTGAGAGAAAAGGTTTTCCTTTTTTCAGGCAAGACCATTCAAACCAGGCTGTTTTCCTAGGCAATGTGTATTCTTTTTACAGTGGAGCCTGTGAGAACCCTTCTGGTGACAGTCTGGCATCTGGTTGTTACTATGTGAACGAGTTGCTGTCAGTTGGTGAGGTAGGGTCTAAGGCATTCTAGGTTTGTGCAAGCAAAGTCCATGTAAGTTTCCAGAGTGTGGCTCAGTGCTCTGTGACCAACAGTGTCGAAAGCTGCATAAAGATTGAGCAGCATCAGGCAGCAAGGATTCTTTTGGACGTTTGGGAAAGAGGGCATCTTCCACTACTTGGAGCATGTCTGTTTCACTACTGCAGTGTTGTCTGAACTAATTAACGGTTGTGATGTAGGATTTTCTTGCCGAGGTGCATCTGTAGCTAGGTGGTGACGGCCTTCATGATGATTTTCCCAACAAACGAGAGATGGATTAAAGAACGGAAGTTGGCAAAGTCTGTTGGATCTAGTGCAGGCTTTTGCAGCAGGGGAGGATCTGTCCAGCTTTGAGGCTGCCAGGCAAGTGAGAGCATCTCCTTGTAGGGACTAGATAGATGGTGGGCAGCATGTCATTTGTGTAGGAGGTGGCTTTGAGTGAATTCAGAATGTTGGGGAGGTCAATGCGGTAGATAGCGTGGATAACAAGTTAGTGTTGTGAACAAAAAACTTTGAACCGTGGCTACGTTACATTTGCGCAAAATCAACATTGGTGAACGTGAAAAGTAAGTAAACAAAATGCTCCAGGGAACAGAAGGGAAAACAGCCACTTGAATCCCAAGATCCTTGGTTACAAACAGTAACCAAAGATAAGTACAAAGACAATGAGTTCTTCCCGAGCAAAAGGGCATCAATATCCAAAATGAGAATAGTGATTATGCACAGATAGAGTCCAATCCAGGGGTATCAGAAGTGTTCTTCTTTATTATCTCTGTTGTCAGGATCTCCCCTCAGGGGTTTTGCATAGAAAATCGGATTTTACACACAGACCAAGGATGTTTGCAGCCAACACGTGTTTCGTCTGAGGGCAAATGGCCCAAACGACTTCCTCAGGGCAAAAAGAAATGTATATTTAGCTCAGTAGTATGTGATAAAAAGAGAATTCGTCACAAGCAGAAAAAGTAATTCAGTCATTATTCATCGAATTCTCAAATGTAATTCCAAGGATATGTCCCAGTCGGCGTATATTTTCAATTAAATAGTAAATAATCTGATGAAAGGAGAGTACTCCTGTAAAGTTCTAAAGTCAGGTACGAGTAAGTTAGTGTTGTGACGACTGGGTAGAGGTGATGTGTGGATGACCGTGATGAACTGGCGATGTTAAATCGGATTTTCTCTGTGAAGAAACAGTTGACCGCATTGCATCTGTCGGAGTGAGTTCGGCATGGGGTTGGTTGGACTTTGCTTCTGGTGATTGCATGTCATTGTGTTCTTGTAGTAGGTGGCTTTAGCTGTGGAAATGATGACGCTTGGAGCAGAGTGCTTACAGTAGGTTGAGGTACTCCTGGTATTTTGATCTTCTCTATTTCTTCTCCTGTGTTTGTTTGACACACTTGTTTTTAGTAAGTTCCTGTGTGTACCAAGGTAGTTACAGCTTAGGATCGGAGGAGAACCTACCCACATCTCAGTACACTACATATGGTCGCCCCGCCTCCCCTTCACCCAGATGCATTTCATAGTCTTTCAAAACACCCCTTTCTTTTTCCCTGCCCCTATTGCCTTTAGTAATGACCATGACCATTTCTTCTTTCCTACTCTGTCTGACCCTCTTCTTGCCATCCTTTAGCTCTCCCCAGTCTGTCTGCCTTCTTTCGATAAGCCTTTTCGCTTCATGCTCCCTTCCTGCGGTTTTCCTTCCAAGATCTCGCACTTTTCCCTTCTCTTGTTTCGTTTTCCTGTAGCTTCCTTTTTCTGTAATTGTTTATTTTCCATTCAGGTGACCTTAGATCATATGAGGCCTGTTCTCTGGGCGCTGGCAGTGTCCTCTGTGGATGCTGCTACCTACCACTGGTGTCCCAGGGCCACAATACTATTGCACCTCCACTGGATGACCAACTTACTATATCTAGATGATGCTTAATCTAGGTGTCCGTAGGGGATGGAAGCTCAAAATCAGTAAGACTCCTTAGATAACCCACATCAACTCAATGCTCAAACAGGGCTATAACGTCACAGAAGGAGATCCAAGCACACTTTTAATCCAGGACATGCCGGGGAACGCTTATCCACGGCAAATGTTTCTGACCGTTCTGTACTGAGGCAGGTCAGCTGAAGCAGAACCACAACTTGAAGCCCTGGGCTGAAAAAGACAAGCCTGTGTCCTTATGGGGGTGGATGGAGCAGAAAGGGTCACCCTGAGGTACAGCACTGTATGTCACCACGTCACATCAATGAGGAGAAGGCAAAGATTTCAGTTATCGGATGTTAGCGAGGGACTAAAAGGGAAAGCACAATAGGCCACCTCTTCTAACGGGGTGAATCCACTGGCATTTACCTCTTATAGTGGTTAGTGGTATGTGGGTGCATTTGCCACATTCTCTGTGGTTGAAGGGTATATTTTTTGTGTACCAGCTTATCAAAGCAGTACAGAAGTTTCTATTTCAGATGTCAGGTTCCATTTCTTTTATTTTATAGCGTTTCAGTTTTGCTTTCTCTGACCCAACCTTGTTCCGCAATCTTAGCCTTTTCACCCCCTCATTATGTGCCTGCTGTCTGTCCCACCATTTATATTTCGCTGTGTGGCCACAATGGCAGTGAAGTAATATACAGTGGCACAGGAACCGCATTGTATGAAACCAAATCACTGCCGTAAAATGCCTTTCTTATCACTGCCCAAAAGCATCCTGCTTGATTCACTCACTCTCTTCCTGCTTGATTCACTCACTCTCTTCCTGCTTGATTCACTCACTCTCGTCCTGCCTGATTCACTCTCTCTTCCTGCGTGATTCACTCACTCTCTTCCTGCCTGATTCACTCTCTCTTCCTGCTTGATTCACTCTCTCTTCCTGCCTGATTCACTCTCTCTTCCTGCTTGATTCACTCACTCTCTTCCTGCTTGATTCACTCACTCTCTTCCTGCTTGATTCACTCACTCTCTTCCTGCTTGATTCACTCACTCTCTTCCTGCTTGATTCACTCACTCTCTTCCTGCTTGATTCACTCACTCTCGTCCTGCTTGATTCACTCACTCTCTTCCTGCTTGATTCACTCAATCCCTCTTCCTGCTTGATTCACTCTCTCTTCCTGCTTGATTCACTCTCTCTTCCTGCCTGATTCACTCTCTCTTCCTGCTTGATTCACTCTCTCTTCCTGCCTGATTCACTCTCTCTTCCTGCTTGATTCACTCACTCTCTTCCTGCTTGATTCACTCACTCTCTTCCTGCTTGATTCACTCACTCTCTTCCTGCTTGATTCACTCACTCTCTTCCTGCTTGATTCACTCACTCTCTTCCTGCTTGATTCACTCACTCTCGTCCTGCTTGATTCACTCACTCTCTTCCTGCTTGATTCACTCAATCCCTCTTCCTGCTTGATTCACTCTCTCTTCCTGCTTGATTCACTCACTCTCTTCCTGCTTGATTCACTCACTCTTCCTGCTTGATTCACTCACTCTCTTCCTGCTTGATTCACTCACTCTCTTCCTGCTTGATTCACTCACTCTTCCTGCTTGATTCACTCACTCTCTTCCTGCCTGATGCACTCACTCTCTTCCTGCTTGATTCACTCACTCTCGTCCTGCCTGATTCACTCTCTTCCTGCGTGATTCACTCACTCTCTTCCTGCCTGATTCACTCTCTCTTCCTGCTTGATTCACTCACTCTCTTCCTGCCTGATTCACTCTCTCTTCCTGCCTGATTCACTCTCTCTTCCTGCTTGATTCACTCACTCTTTTCCTGCTTGATTCACTCACTCTCTTCCTGCTTGATTCACTCACTCTCGTCCTGCCTGATTCACTCTCTCTTCCTGCCTGATTCACTCACTCTCTTCCTGCTTGATTCACTCTCTCTTCCTGCTTGATTCACTCACTCTCTTCCTGCTTGATTAACTCACTCTTCCTGCTTGATTCACTCACTCTCTTCCTGCCTGATGCACTCACTCTCTTCCTGCTTGATTCACTCACTCTCTTCCTGCTTGATTCACTCTCTCTTCCTGCTTGATTCACTCACTCTCTTCCTGCTTGATTCACTCTCTCTTCCTGCTTGATTCACTCACTCTCTTCCAGCCTGATGCACCCACTCTCTTCCAGCCTGATGCACCCACTCTCTTCCAGCCTGATTCACCCACTCTCTTCCAGCCTGATTCACCCACTCTCTGCATGCGTTCTTCACTCATTCCCTCTTCCTGCTTGATTCACTCACTCTCTTCCTGCCTGATTCACTCACTCTCTTCTTGCTAGATTCACTCACTCTCTTCCTGCTTGATTCACTCACTCTCTTCCTGCTTGATTCACTCAATCCCTCTTCCTGCTTGATTCACTCACTCTCCTCCTGCCTGATTCACTCAATCCCTCTTCCTGCTTCCTTCACTCAATCCCTCTTCCTGCTTTATTCAATCCCGCTTCCTACTTGATTCACTCACTCTCTTCCTACTTGATTCACTCACTCTCTTCCTACTTGATTCACTCACTCTCTTCCTACTTGATTCACTCACTCTCGTCCTGCTTGATTCACTCACTCTCTTCCTGCTTGATTCACTCACTCTCTTCCTGCTTCCTTCACTCAATTCCTCTTCCTGCTTGATTCACCCACTCTCTTCATGCTTTCTTCACTCATTCCCTCTTCCTGCTTTATTCACTCACTCTCTTCTTGCTTGATTCACTCACTCTCTTCCTGCTTCCTTCACTCAATCCCTCTTCCTGCTTTATTCAATCCCTCTTCCTGCTTTATTCAATCCCTCTTCCTGCTTTATTCACTCACTCTCTTCCTGCTTGATTGACTCACTCTCTTCCTGCTTGATTCACTCACTCTCTTCCTGCCTGATTCACTCACTCTCTTCCTGCCTGATTCACTCACTCTCTTCCTGCCTGATTCACTCACTCTCTTCCTGCCTGATGCACTCACTCTCTTCCTGCCTGATTCACTCACTCTCTTCCTGCTTGATGCACCCACTCTCTTCCTGCTTGATTCACCCACTCTCTTCCAGCCTGATGCACCCACTCTCTTCCTGCTTGATTCACTCACTCTCTTCCTGCCTGATGCACTCACTCTTCCTGCTTGAGTCACTCACTCTCTTCCTGCTTGATTCACTCACTCTCTTCCTGCCTGATTCACTCACTCTCTTCCTGCCTGATGCACTCACTCTCTTCCTGCCTGATTCACTCACTCTCTTCCTGCTTGATGCACCCACTCTCTTCCTGCTTGATTCACCCACTCTCTTCCAGCCTGATGCACCCACTCTCTTCCTGCTTGATTCACTCACTCTCTTCCTGCTTGATTCACTCACTCTCTTCCTGCCTGATTCACCCACTCTCTTCCTGCCTGATTCACTCACTCTCTTCCTGCCTGATTCACTCACTCTCTTCTTGCTAGATTCACTCACTCTCTTCCTGCTTTATTCACTCTCTCTCTTCATGCTTTCTTCACTCATTCCCTCTTCCTGCTTTATTCACTCACTCTCTTCCTTCCTGATTCACTCACTCTCTTCCTGCTTGATTCACCCACTCTCTCTTCCAGCCTGATTCACCCACTCTCTCTTCCAGCCTGATTCACCCACTCTCTTCCAGCCTGATTCACCCACTCTCTTCCAGCCTGATTCACCCACTCTCTCTTCCAGCCTGATTCACCCACTCTCTTCCAGCCTGATTCACCCACTCTCTTCCTGCCTGATTCACCCACTCTCTTTATGCTTTCTTCACTCATTCCCTCTTCCTGCTTCCCTTCATTCTCTCCGCAAATCTTCCATCTCGTTCAAATATTTTTCCCTGGTTCATTTTTGTCTGCGATCCCATTTTTGTGATACCTGATGTTTTGCCCGCTTCACCCTCCGCCTCTCTTCCTGCACATTTCTCTGCATTTATGCTCTTGGCCTTTCTAGTCTTAATGTCTTTCTTTCTCCTTGACTCTCACTACTCTTTACATAAATGTCTCCTCTCCCCTCGCATACCTGTCCTGTTGCCCTTGTCTCCCATTTGTTGACCAATTTATCTGATTCTTTGTTCCCAGGTGCAAAAGACTAGAATGGAAGCTGATGAGATTTGCCAGAAACTTGAGGAATGTGACAAAGAGAACAAACAGGCGAAGGAGGGCATGAACCGGGAGGTTGAGGCGGTAAGGACCCTTGCTAATTTCTGCAGAGTGGGTAGTTGGCACTTTTGGAATGGGTGCCGTGAAGACACTGGGTTGGTGTTCATCCTAATTCAGATATGGCTATGGTCATGCCTGCACGTTCACCCACTACCTTCGTTTCCACAGCTCTGACCTTGCATGGTTTCTACCGTGCACAGATGTTCATGCATAAATATAAAGGTAGGACGTTAGACCAATTCTCCTGGGATCAAGCCTTTGACACATGCTTCCGGGATCTGGCCTGTGACCCCTTCTACTGGGAGCATTCTCCCTAACCCATCCTATGCCTACTCATGGTTTCCTACTGAATTCCAAGAGAAGTGAGCTTGGAGGCTTTGTAAAGGGACTTTACTACCTTTCGAAACCAGGCTGTAGTTTCAGAAGCTTGTAGAGAAGCATTCATGTAAGGCATTCAGGTTTTTTGCATGCTTGTGAGAAAGTGCCATCTTTCTTGCATTGTATGCCCCCACTTTTTTCTGAATTGCTGAATGTACTTTGACTGAGTGTGCCCTGGACTCCTGCCAATCAGGTGCCCAGGGCCTATGTTCCTTCCCTAAAACACAAAACACAAATTGGCAAACCCTGGCCACATGTCAGCCCCTGGTAAATGGTACCCTGAAGACTGAGAAGTTTGGTATCAAACATCTCAGCACATTAAACCCACACTGATGCCAGTGTGGGATTTAATGTACCAAGCACCCCAGAGGGCATCTTAGAGATGCCCCCTGAAACCTAACCTACAATCCACGTCTGTTCTGAGGCTGCCTAGGCTGCCACACAGCAGACATGTTGCTGGACCCCTGGGTAGGAGAGCCCCTGCTCTCCTGGGTCTGAAACAATGCACATCCTGGGCGAGGTGCTAAATCTCCTCCCCCAGGATGAGCAGGGGGAAGCTTCAAAGGCATGCCGCCTCTGTGAGCTTCCCCAGGCCACTGCAACCCCCCACTCTGGCGGGAAGCTTGGCCGGAAACCCCAAATAAGGACAGGGGATGTGCCAGCCTGCCAACCCCACCCCTCAGGTGGGGGAGGCGAGGTGAAGCACATTCCCGGGCTCTTGCCATCTTGAAGATGGGAAGCCCTACCCAATCAGGACTAGGCTACTGCCCCCCTCCCACAGGAGAGAGGCAGGATAGGGGGTGTACCCACCCCAGGACAAGTACCCATTGGTCCCTGCCCTTCACCTACCTGTAACGCCCCTAAATCTAGTATTTAGGGGCACCATGAACCTTCCTTCCCCAGATTGCAAAATCCGCAGTAGAGCTAGAAGAAAGAAGACCTGCCCTGCAGCTGCTAAGAAGAGGAAGACACCAACTGCTTTGGCCCCAGCCCTACCGGCCTGTCGACCCTCGAACCTGCTCCTGCTCCAACCCGGCATCTCTTGTGGCCAGCAACCACACAAACGCTGGAGGACCTGGCTACCTTTTGACTCTAAACCCCTGGGACTCCCATGAGTAGAGGTTCTACTCAAAATCTACTTTTAATCCCTGGCAGCAGCCCGGAACCGCGAACCCTTCCCACTCTACACCCGCCAAGCCTGGCATGTGCCGGAGTGAACAAAGACCACGAGGACGACCCCACGGCGACTGTGACCCCAAGTCCGGCACCCAAGGACCTCCCTCGACACTCCTGAAGAAGCCTTGCAGCCTTAGAACCAGGTGCCCCCCCAACCGCGATCAACAGAGGGTAAGATTTCCCGACACCAAAAGGCACCCCTGCACCCGGTGGCCCCCTGTGCCCCGCCCGGGGTACCTACCTATCCTCCAACTACCCAACTTACCTCTCAAAGTGGTGGTGGCACCTGAAGAATCTTCGTCCCCGAGCTTGCAGTCTTTTTCTAAACAGGAGATTTCCCATTGAAATCAATTGAGCGCCCGAAGGCTCAAAAGCACCCTGCACCCAGCCTCCCGAGTGGCCCTGGCAGTGTAACCTCTACACCTATCTACTTCCCCACTTGCCCTGAGTAAGTGACCAGAGCCCAGCTCCCACAGCCGCGTGGCCTGCTAGTCAGCAGCCACCAAGCAAGGCCCCCCAACCTCTCGTAGGATAACATTGGGCCTAACTCTCTCTGCACCCGGCCGCCCTTGTGCCGCTGAGGGTGAACCAACTGTACCTACCTGACCCTGAGAGACCCCTGAGTCTATGCCCAGAACCTTAACTCTGCCAGTCGAGTACTTACTTTTAAACTGATAACTCAATTTTCTCCATGATAACTCAATTTTCTCCATAGGGTAACATTGACTGGCTTTTCCTGAAATTTCTTCTAAGTGTGGACTTTTAAAAACTTACAATAATCACCAAAAATCAGCCGAGTAACGAAAACTAAAATACTCACCTGCTCTTGGGTGAGCTCCCAGTGCTGGATCTTGGTGCCCAGCACTGACTCTGAAAAATACTTACAACTGTACTTACCAGTAACCCAATTTTCTCCCATAGGAAATCATTGACTGTTTTTCTGTGAAATGTCTTCTAAGTGTCAATTTCTGCAATCTTTAAATATTCTTTAAAAATCGTATAATTTCTGAAAATGTAATTACTTACCTGTTTTGGATAAAGGTCCCAGTACTGAGTCTATTCACCCAGTACTGGATTACAAAAGTAACGAGAACATACTATACCTGCAACTTGAATTTTCTGGCATAGGGAATCATTGACTGTTTTCTATGAAATATTTTCTGTCAACTTTTAAAATAGCAAAATATTGTCTAAAAATCATCACAGTAATTAAGTCGACTTTCATCACTTGATTCCAAGTACTGACCCAGGACTGAATCTAGGATCCAGTCCTGGAATTCCAAAAGTAATCCTAAAAGTAATCTATTGCAAATAACTTGAAACTTCCATTGAACTCAATGCATTATTGAGTTTAAAATTGTTCTGCCTATTGCAACCACTTGTAACTTTCTACAAAAGTCACTTGCATATTGCAAAAGTATTTATATAAAGCATCTCATACTGAGAAAGTATATTTTAATACCTATTGTTGGTTCTAAAATAAAACAAGCATATATTTTTTTTATATAAACCACTGGCCTAGAGTTCAGTTCTTGAGTGTGTGAGACCATTTGCTGACTGAGTGTGTGCAACAAATGCTTTACACTGTCCTCTGATACTGCCTTACTGCTCGACCAAGCTACCACTTTAGAGAGTAAGGTTATATCTAACTTTAGCCTCTGCCAAACCTCTGCGGACTGTGGACTCTGTACACCCTGTACCTCTCTGGGAACAGTATATACCGAGCCACTTTCTCACAATGCTTCCTCCCTCGGTCCCTTTTGTTTATTTTCTCTTAAATGAGGTTTTTTTCCTCATGCCGTATGAGTTCAGACTCTTGTCAGTAGTTTATAGCAAGATGCTCAGGTGCCATCTTACATTCCTGGATCTAGTCCGTGTTTGCGTTCATGTCTTTGTAGGATGGTGAGGTGCTTTCCCTTTAGGGACTCCATTAGGCCAACTTTGAGATGTAAAGTGGTAGAATTAACTTTTGTCATATTTTTCCTTTGCTTCTTGTCCTATAACTCGATTAATAGGAAATTCTGGATCTCCTATAAACCCTTCACGCACTTATGTGATCGTCTTGAATGATGTATTGCAGAGTTCTTTGTGGCACGTGATCACATCTTGCTGGTGATAATGGTCCCAGCTTAGATGATTCAGATGGATTGGGTGCATGTCCTTGTGTAGGAAAGTGGGATTCTGTTGCAGTAACCCCCCCCACTTTTTGCCAGACTACTAATGCACTTTGACTTGATGTGCTCTGGGGCCCTGCCAATCAGGTTCCCAGGGCCTGTGTTCTTTCCCCAAAACTAACCCAATTGGCATCTCTGGCCACAGGCCAGCCCCTGGTAAATGGTACTACATGTACCCAGGGCGCTGTGACCAGGGAATACCTCTAAGGGCTGCAGCACTTATTGTGCCACTCTTAGAGGCCCTGTACCTTTTCACACACACACTACCTTTACAGGCTGCATGTTTTGGTTCAGAACAAAGTGAAGGGTCGACATGGCACACATCCCTGTGTGCCATGCCTACAACCCACTGCCCTGGCATAGACCAGTCACCCCTCTAGCTGGGTGCCCTATGCCAGTGGTGAGGGTACAGGTGCAAGAGCCCTGTACCCCTGCAGTGTCTAAATCAATTCTTAGACATTGTAAGTGCAGTGCTGCCATTAAGAGTATATGGTGCTGGGAGCTTGTCATTACGAACTCCACAGCACCATAATGGCTACACTGAAAACTGAGAAGTTTAGTATCAAACTTTTCAGCACATTAAACCCACACTCATGCCAGTGTGGGATTTAATGAAAAATGCACACAGAGGGCATCTTTGAAATGCCCCTGGAAAAACCACCAGCCTCTGGTGGGTTCCCTGACTGGTGCACACCAGCCTGCCACCACGAGACATGTTTCTGGACCCCTAGAGTGGGAGCCTATGCTTCCTGAACCCCTGAAACAAAGCCTTTCCTGGGCGAAGGTGTTCACACCTCCCCCAGGTCAGGAAGAGCCATGTGTAGCAGGGGAGCTTCAAAGGCCTGGCAGCCTTTGTAATGCAGCCCCCAGCCTCTCCTGCTATCAGGACCAGGCCCCCTTCCTGTTCCCCTCCCTTTCGGCGGGAAGAGAGGCAGGAAAAACTAGCCAGCCCAGGAGGTGTGCCCACCTTTGCCAACTCCACCCCTCCGGTGGGGGGCGAGGTGTAGCCCACTTTCCAGTGCTCGCCATCTTGCAGATGGCAGGCACTCCCCAATCAGGACTAGGGATTGTGCTCAATCCCCCACGTGGGGTGAGCACAGCAAAGGTGTAGTCACCCTAAGGTCAGTAGGCCATTGGCTACTGACCTCAAGACCCCTAAAACTCCCCCTAAATACAGTATTCAGGGGGCAGCCCTGTACAAAGAAGACAGATCCAGCCTGACCAGAAGAAGAAAAGAAGGACCAAACAGCTGTGCAGCCAGCTAACAAGAGGACAACGCCCACTGACTAGGCCCCAGCCCTACCAGCCTGTCACCCCTCGAACCTGCTCCTGCAAAATCCCAGTGTGTCCTGCAGCCAGCAACCTCGAAAACTCCGGAGGACCTGCCTGCCTACACTTCCAAGACTGCTTCTCCCGTGAACACCGGATTTGTTCAAACTGCAGCTTCTGGCTCCGGCCGGACACCGCGAATCCAGCCCACTCTGCACCCGCCTAACCCGGCCTGAGCTCGAGTGGAAAAAATACAACGCAAAGGTCCCCCCGGCGATCCTAACCCGAGATGTGGCGACCCCTGACCGGTCTCAAGCCTCCAGCCGACGCCTGCAGCCTAAATCCAGAAGGCCCCCCTGACCTCCACCCGGAGCTGGTAAGAAGATCCGACCCCAAAAGGCACCCCTGCACCCGACTCCCCACGGCCTTGTGTGCCCAAACCAACGGTGCCTAGCCAACCCTTAACTTCCCAACTTACCTCTCGAAGTGGTGGTCACACCCAGAAGTCCTTCGTGCTTTTGCAAACCGGAGGTTCTCCTTTGAAAACAACAGGGCACCCGACCTCAAAACAGCACCCTGCACCCGGCCGCCCTAGTGCCGCTGAGGGTGCACCTTTGGTGCTAATTTGGTTCCCTATTTGCCCTGCCCTAAACCCTAGGAGCTTTGCTCCCACAGCCGTGTGGCCTGCTTGCCAGCAGCCACCAACCGGAGCCCCCCTATCCTCCATAGGATAACATTGGGCCTCAACACTGTGCACCCAGCCGTCATAGTGCTGCTGAAGGTGAAACAAAAGTGCATCACTGACCCTGGGGTACCCTGAGTCTAACCCCAGAACCTTAATTCCCACAGGCGATTACTTACCTGTGAACCGATAACCTGTTTTTCCTCCATAGGATAACATTGACAATTTTCTTCCAAAAAGTGTGGAGTTTTGAAATCTAAAAATATTCTTTAAAAATCGCACAAATAACCAAAACGTATTTACTCACCTGTTTCCAGGAAATGTCCCAGTGCTGAATCCAGGCATCCAGCACTGAGTTAGAAAAGTAACGTGAAAAGTAACTTACCTGCAATTTACTGAAAAAGCCTATTCATTCCAATGTACTGTTTTTGCCAAGTGTTGCATACTACTGCTTCCCTGTAAATCAAACAAAGTACAATTTCTATTGCATTTTCAAACTGTTCTATATCCAGTAACGTATTACTGAATGAATGAATTTAGACTTGTAAAAGTGCAAACTTAGCCCAAGGGCGTCAAGGCGCTGGATGCAAAACATCAGGGGACGAGAGTAAAAAGGATCATGCTCCTACTGAAGGACCACGAAAGTGCCCGGTCTTTAAGGCCTTACAAACTAAAGGTAGCGAAGCCTCACTAGAAATGTTCAATGGAAGAGACTTCCACAATTTGGGCGCCATAATGGAAAAGGCTCTGCCACCCCATTTAGCCTTCTTAAACCTGGGAACAATAAGAAGGTTTTTGTCCGAGGCCCGAAGAGATCTGGAGGGAACATAATGACAAACGATCGACTTAATGCCCTCCGGACCAGAGTCATAAAAGGCGTCATGAGTCAGGCATAGGATCTTAAAAATTATCCTATCATTCATCGGGAGCCAGTGCAGAAGCTTAATCGAGGCTGTAGCTGAGTGAAATCTAGAAAGGTTCAAGACCAGTCTGGCCGCTGCGTTCTGCACCATCTGCAACCGATGGATGAGACCTTTATTAATGCCCAAATAAAGGGCATTACAATAATCCAGTCTTGACGTTACCAAGGCCACAACGGCCTGCTTGCATGCTTCAAAAGAAAGTTAGTGAGAGATCTTTCTAAGAATCCTGATGATACCAAAACAGGTGGAAGCGGTCCTGTTTACCTGCAGCCTCAGAGAGAGCATTGTCCATGATCACCCCTAGGTTCTTCCCTTGAGAAACTGGACGCGGACAGTCCCCCAGCGTGGCCGGCCACCAATCACTGGACCAGATTTCCTGATCCCTCCCAAAGATCAAGACCTCGGTCTTCTCTCCATTCAGCTTCAGGAAATTTTGAACCATCTAGAGGGAAACTGCCTCCATGCAGCTCCTAAAATTAAGGGCCGAGTCTTTTACAGTATGTGTTATAGATTATTTGGGTGTCGTCCGCATAGGACAACACCTCCAGCCCAAAAGATCTTACCACTTTTGCAAGTGGGGCCACAAAAATATTAAAGAGTGTAGGGCTCAAAGAAGAGCCCTGGGGGATACCACACTGCAGAGCTTATGGGGCTGAAAAATACTGGCCTAATGTCACCCTCTGTTCACGTTCACCAAGGAAGGAGGCAAGGAGACTCAAAGCTGTACCCCCGACACCCATCTCTCGAAGGCGAGCCACCAGCCTATGAGGAGATAAGGTGTCGAAGGCCGCGGTGAGATCCAAGAGCACCAGAAGAGTAGTACGGCCAGCATCGACCTGAGTCCGGATATTATTAAAGACTGCCGTCAAGGCTGTCTCCGTACTACGATATCTCCTGAAACCATGTTGAGAGCCATCCAGGAGATGATGGTCTTTTAAGTATGTGCTGAGATGGAGATTTAAATAGGCCTCCAAGATCTTGGCAGGGACGGGAAGCAGGGAGATCGTCCGGAATTTTTTTAATTCACCAGGGTCTAAAGAAGGTTTCTTCAATAGCGGTTTTAACTACCGCTATCTTCCATAATGACAGGTAAACTCCTTCAGAGATGGCGACATTCATGACCTTCATGAAAAAAGGAATCCCGATCTCCCGGCAGTTTTTTAACACCTTGAGCGGGAAAGGATCTAAAAGGGAGCCTGAGTTGACATGGTCCAGGAGCCTATCCGTCACCTCCAAGGACATGGGGGGGGGGGGGGGAGTAAGGAGCCTAGTGGTCTCCCCCAAGGGGAGGCCCTCACAAGAGGGGATAGACGTCTCCATTCCAGACCTAATACTGGAGTTCGCTATTTCCAACAGAGCATAAATATCAGAGATTTTAGCTTGAAAGAAATCTGATATTTAGTCACAGAGTTCCTGTGAAGGCTCTGAGGGATTAGATACCTGCGGGGAGATGAGGGAATTAATGACCTTAAAAAGATCCCTAGAGGATTTCAGGGAGGTGGTAACCCTGGAAAAGTATAATCTCTTTTCTTTCTTATACTCTTTCAGGCATTGCTTATGTTGTTCCCTCTCCGAGGGTTCTAAGTGAGCACGCCACAACCTCTCCTGTTTACGACAGCCCTGTCTAAGTATTCTAAGTCTTTCTGTAAACCAGGGAGCCGAAGGCCTTATTCTTGCCGAATAATGCTTTTTGACCGGAGCCAGGAAATCCATTGCTGCTGTCAGAGTTTGAATTGGCGTCCAGCTGCTTGGCGGGCTCCAACTTATCAAGGAAATGCAGAAGTGCATCCTTGTTTATATGGTTAAAATTCCTTCTTTCGTCTAGTTTCTTATCACTCGAGGCAGGTGATAATGAGGCCTGAAAGTACAAATCAAACGGGACAGCACAATGATCAGACCAGGCCAGGGGGATAGGCTGCCCCACCTTTAGCCTAGGATCATTAGAGAAAACCCCAACGAGGATATGCCCCGCATTATGCGTGGAACTTCCGACCAGATGAGCAAGACCACAGCAGCCCAGAGTTTCCAAGAGGCCTTGAGCATCCCTACAGGAGGTGTTTTCTAAATGAAAATTGAAATCCCCCAAGATCGTGATGTTGGATCTATCCAGATAAGGTTCTACCAATTTGCCAAAGTCCTGACTGAAGGATGTCCTTGGGCCCGGTTGTCTGTAGCATAAAATGCCCGAGAAGCTTTCCGTGGGGTGAAGATTGATCGAAAAATAGTAAGCCTGATAAGGGTGAGAGGGAGTGGTCAGAGCCTGTGTGCGACCGTACTGAAATGTATTTAATGCTTACCTGTGCCAGGCTTGCTTGGTTCTAAAAAGTAAACAACCGTATATATTTTTACACAAGCACAATTGGCCTAGAGTTCAGTTCTTGAGTGTGTGAATTTATTTGCTGACTGAGTGTGTACATCAAATGCTTAACACTGTCCTCTGATACTGCCTTACTGCTTGACCACTCTACCACAAATAGAGAGTAAGGTTCTATCTAACGTTAACCTCTGCTTACCTTTGGGGACTCTTGGACACTATACACACTGTACCTCACTTTGGTGTAGTATATATAGAGCCAGTTTCCTACACCTTGGGAGTAACACAGACTGCCACACGTGCAAACAACTCTTTTTGGCTTATTCATCTTGTATTTTGTTGTCTCTAAGGAACCTCATGTGATCGAGCTTTGTATTCAGAAAGATTATTGGAAACATCCTCTCCAGGGACTGTCGTAAACCTTTCAATATCATGATTTAAACGTTTTTGTTCATGAGCTTGTTAGATCTAGCTTTTTTTCCACTTCTTGAGACATGAACCGGTCTGATGTGGCTGTATTGCGATTCTTTGTAGTCTGGCTGTGTGCGATTGTTAGGTGTGAGTCTGTATGGCCGGGCTGCTCTTTGAGTGTGACTCTGTAATCGGACCTTATTGATCTCAGAGTTGAGCACCTTTATGACCTATGGTATTGCACATTCTTTGAGCCTTCATCGGCGTGAGTTGTCTATGTAGCTGTTTTTAGTGCATGCCTTTATGATTTGGATTTATGATCTATGTGTAGCTGCAGTTCTCTTAGGTGTGAGTACGTATGATTTGCGTGTAGCTGCGGTACTTCGGGTGCGAGTATGTATGATCTGTGTGTAGCTTCAGTTCTTCAGGCATGAGTATGTATGATCTGCGTGTAGCTGCAGAATTCTATTGCGAGTATGTATGATCTGCATGTAGAATGTATGATGTGTGTAGCTTCAGTTCCTCAGGGCGAGTATGTATGATCTGCGTGTAGCTGCAGTTCTTCAGACATGAGTATGTATGATGTGTGTGTAGCTTCAGTTCCTCAGGGGTGAGTATGTATGATCTACATGTAGCTGCAGTTCTCCAGACACTAGTATTTATGATGTGTGTGCAGCTTCAGTTCCTCAGCGGCAAGTATGGAAATCTACTTGCTGCTCTTCAGACACAAATATGTATGATGTGTATCATTTTAGTTCCATCATGGGCAAGTATATATGATCTGCACGTAGCAGCAGTTCTTCAGGCGTGAGTAAGTATGACCTACGTGTAGCTGAGGATCTTCAGACACAAGTATGTATGATACGTGTGTAGCTTCAGCACCTCAGGTCTGAGTATATATGATCTGCGTGTGAGCAGCCGATAACTCTTAAGCTGACTGCAGTATTTCTTAGTTTTACTGGCGGTGCCTCTTTGAGCTGCCGATTACGTTTAAGCTGACTCCAGTATTTCTTAGCTTCACTGGCGGTGCCTCTTTGAGCTGCCGATTACTCTTAAGCTGACTCCAGTATTTCTTAGTTTTACTGGCGGTGCCTCGGTGCTTCTTTGAGCAGCCAATTACTCTTAAGCTGCCTCCAGTATTTCTTAGTTTCACTGGCGGTGCCTCATTGAGCATCCGATAACTCTTAAGCTGCCTCCAGTATTTCTTAATTTCACTGGCGGTGCCTCTTTATGCAGCCGATTAGTCTTAAGCTGCCTCCAGTATTTCTTAGTTTTACTGGTGGTGCATCTTTGAGCAGCCGATTACTCTTAAGCTGCCTCCAGTATTTCTTAGTTTTACTGGTGGTGCCTATTTGAGCAGCCGATTACTATTATGCTGACTCCAGTATTTCTTAGTTTCACTGGTGGTGCCTTTTTGAGCAGCCGATTACTCTTAATCTGCCTCCAGTATTTCTTAGTTTCACTGGCGGTGAACCCTTTGAGCAACCGATTACTCATAAGCTGCCTCCAGTATTTCTTAGTTTCACTGGTGGTGCCTCTTTGAGCAGCCGATTACTCTTAAGCTGCCTCCAGTATTTTTTAGTTTCACTGGCGGTGCCTCTTTGAGCAGCCGATTGCTCTTAAGCTGCCTCCAGTATTTCTTAGTTTCACTGGCGGTGCCTCTGAGATTGGGTGCTGCATTAGTACAGGTCGCGCTGTCATTGTGCAGTGTTTTTAAAAGTACCAGTTTTTGTATTTTCGTTTTTTTCTTGGATTCCCCCTGTTTTTATTGTTCTTCTGCCTGGGTACTCGTCCCCTCACTTGCATTTAAAATCTGGAAAGCGCACCGCCGTTTGGCGGGTCCGGGTCCCGGGGTTGGACTCTTGTGGGCGCCATTTTGGCTTGGGGTGGTGGAGATTTAGGCGGGCGCCATCTTGGAGCGTCCCCACGCTCGAGCTCTTTATTGCGACGCCTACTTAAGGCGGACTCGCTGGTCTTTCATTTAGATTGGGTGCTGCATTAGTGCAGGTCGCGCTGTCATTGTGCAGTGTTTTTAAAAGTACCAGTTTTTGTATTTTAGTTTTTTTCTTGGATTCCCCCTGTTTTTATTGTTCTTCTGCCTGGGTACTCGTCCCCTCACTTGCATTTAAAATCTGGAAAGCGCACCGCCGTTTGGCGGGTCCGGGTCCCGGGGTTGGACTCTTGTGGGCGCCATTTTGGCTTGGGGTGGTGGAGATTTAGGCGGGCGCCATCTTGGAGCGTCCCCACGCTCGAGCTCTTTATTGCGACGCCTACTTAAGGCGGACTCGCTGGTCTTTCATTTAGATTGGGTGCTGCATTAGTGCAGGTCGCGCTGTCATTGTGCAGTGTTTTTAAAAGTACCAGTTTTTGTATTTTCGTTTTTTTCTTGGATTCCCCCTGTTTTTATTGTTCTTCTGCCTGGGTACTCGTCCCCTCACTTGCATTTAAAATCTGGAAAGCGCACCGCCGTTTGGCGGGTCCGGGTCCCGGGGTTGGATTCTTGTGGGCGCCATTTTGGCTTGGGGTGGTGGAGATTTAGGCGGGCGCCATCTTGGAGCGTCCCCACGCTCGAGCTCTTTATTGCGACGCCTACTTAAGGCGGACTCGCTGGTCTTTCATTTAGATTGGGTGCTGCATTAGTGCAGGTCGCGCTGTCATTGTGCAGTGTTTTTAAAAGTACCAGTTTTTGTATTTTCGTTTTTTTCTTGGATTCCCCCTGTTTTTATTGTTCTTCTGCCTGGGTACTCGTCCCCTCACTTGCATTTAAAATCTGGAAAGCGCACCGCCGTTTGGCGGGTCCGGGTCCCGGGGTTGGATTCTTGTGGGCGCCATTTTGGCTTGGGGTGGTGGAGATTTAGGCGGGCGCCATCTTGGAGCGTCCCCACGCTCGAGCTCTTTATTGCGACGCCTACTTAAGGCGGACTCGCTGGTCTTTCATTTAGATTGGGTGCTGCATTAGTGCAGGTCACGCTGTCATTGTGCAGTGTTTTTAAAAGTACCAGTTTTTGTATTTTCGTTTTTTTCTTGGATTCCCCCTGTTTTTATTGTTCTTCTGCCTGGGTACTCGTCCCCTCACTTGCATTTAAAATCTGGAAAGCGCACCGCGTGTACTTCGCATCTGGAGTCTGAACGTGAGATCGTTGGTCAAGCACCATCAGTGCTTACGTGACATCATCGAAAAGGACTCTCCTGACCTTATCTTCCTCACTGAGACTTGGCTTCAGGATGCGGATACTGCAATACTCAATCTGGCATTCCCTTCTAATTATACAGTGTTCACTCTTAATCGCACTTCTAGAGGGGGTGGCATAGCTATGGTGATAAAATCCTGCTTCCCGGCTGATTGGAAAGCTCTTGATTTACCAGCGTGTGAGAGCGCCTCCTTTAAGGTAGCTTTCAGTCATCAGTTTACACTTAGTGGTATGCTTATATATCGTCCGTCAGGAAATGACACTGTCTTCAAGGCCGCTCTTACTGACGTGGTCAGCTCTTTAGCCCCGAGATGTGCCAATTTTAACATCGTAGGTGACCTTAATATCCATTTTGATCAGAGGTCATCAACACCTATTAATACCTTGTTAGCGGATCTTGAAGCCATGCAAATGACCCAGCTAGTTACCTCCCCTACCCACATTGGAGGTCATATCCTTGACCCCCTCTTTACCACACTGGAGCGGGTTAGGGTCTCTGACCCGATGGCGGTAGGTTGGTCGGACCATCTGCTGGTTAAAGTTTCATGCCCTATAGACGATCCTCAATTTATACCTGTGGATAGACTGCTCCTTAAAAGAAATTGGCACAAGCTCAAACTGGAGGAGTTTTATAAGATCTTGGAGGCACAGCCCCTGGGCAATCTGCTGAACGTGGAACAAGGATATGAGCAGTTTTGTAACTGGGTCCTAGCCGCCCTTGATTCTCTTATACCGATGCGCTGGTCGAAATGCCATGCTAAAGTTCCCAGCCCATGGTATAATGATACTCTTGCCGAGCTTAAGAGAACGTGCCGGCAAGCTGAGAGGGCGTGGCGGAAATCCTTTGATCCCACCGTGAAATCTTCGTATTTTGCCCAGCTTAAGATTTATCATAGGGCAATCTGTCAAACCCGGGCCGCATACTATGCTTTTGAGTTTCAGAATAGCCCCAACCCGTCTAAATTAATTTTTAAGGTTCTTAAAGACCTTATGGGGAAACGGGCCACCTCGGTGGAAATCTGCACGGACTCTCACTGTGAAAGTTTGGCATCCTTTTTCGTGGAGAAAGTGCAGGCGATCTACCGAGGATTTACGTCATCTGTGCCCAGAGCTGAGCAAACTGGTGTGATGGCTACTGTTCACGAAACCTTGTCCTTCCTGCCAGTAATGTCTGACGAGGTTTTCGACACTCTGAGCCTAAAAATTAAATCCGGTTCTTCATTAGATCCGCTGAAGCCAGAGCTATTCAGACTTCTTGCTCCCCTATGTCGTGAGCCTTTACTGGATTTGATCAATCTATCACTCACATCGGGCGTGGTCCCTTCTCACTGGAAGCAGGCAGTGGTCAGCCCTATTTTAAAGAAGCCTAACCTTGACCCCCTATTGCCAGAAAACTACCGTCCCATCTCCCTCCTGCCCTGGACCACCAAGGTTACTGAGGCACACGTGAACTCCATCTTGTCTGCCCACCTTTCTCGAAATAACATTCTTGACCAGAGCCAGAATGGTTTTCGTGCACAACACAGCACCGAAACTGCACTGCTCTTTATGACCGAGCACTTGCGAACGGTGCTGGATGCTGGGCAGACAGCGGCGCTCCTCCTGTTAGATCTGAGCGCCGCGTTTGACACGGTGTCTCACGACATTCTGATCCGGCATTTGGAGGGAGTGGGAATTGAGGGGACTGCTCTCCAATGGTTTCGCTCTTTCCTTTCGGACCGGTTTTTTAAAGTGGCTATTCCACCTTGTCAGTCCTCTTTCCATCCACTGGGGCTGGGGGTTCCGCAGGGCTCTGCGTTGAGCCCCACTTTATTCAACCTATATGTGATGCCGCTGGCTGCTGTCGTCAGACAATGTGGCCTAACCATGACATCGTATGCTGACGACACGCAGCTGGCGGTGACACTCAGCGGTGCCCCCGAGGTGAACGCTCCCAGATTTCGTGCAGGACTCATAGCCGTGGCAAATTGGATGCGAACCAACTGTTTGCAGTTAAATGCCAATAAAAACGAGGTCCTGATCTTAGGTAAGCAAGCGGAGCTTTGGGGAGACCAGTGGTGGCCTCCAGAATTGGGGGTGACTCCCATCCCAGCTGCCGAAGTTAAGAACTTGGGGGTTTGGCTGGATCCTAAACTCTCTTTTACCAGCCACACGAAGAAGGTTGCAGCTACCTGTTATGGTATTCTGCGAGGACTGAGACCGGTCCTCAAATTCTTCGACCCCCCTACTCGGCAACTGGTGGTCCAAGCCTCCATTCTTTCTCGGTTGGACTATGGGAGTGCGCTGCTGCTCGGAGTGAATCAGGCGGAGGCTACTAGATTGCAAAGGGTGCAGAATGCCGCGGCGCGTGCCATTGTTGGCCTCCCTAGACAGTGTTCTGTCTCTGTAGTTTTGACCTCCCTTCACTGGCTGCCAGTCAGACAGAGAATTAAATTTAAGGCTCTCTGCCTGACATTTAAAATCTTGAAGCTTTCCTCTCCTCCAGCCCTTGCTAAGCTTGTTTCCTCCTATGTTCCTACGCGGTCTCTTAGATCAGAATCTCTCCATCTGGCGGTCAATACACGGTTTAGACTGAGTAGGATGGGAGGGCGCTCCTTTCGAGTATTAACAGCAGGATTATGGAATTCTCTTCCTGTCCATATACGAGCCCTGAACAGTCTTACTTCCTTTAGGCGCGCCATAAAAACTTTTCTGTTTCCAATCGCTGACTGATTCCCTCCTTTTCCCTTACTAGTATCGATTTGTTGTGTTGTGGCACCTGATCAGGCGCCGGGACGCCCCTTGGCTGGGGCAGCTGTGCGCCTTATAAATACTATTAACATAACATAACAATTACTCTTAAGCTGCCTCCAGTATTTCTTAGTTTCACTGGCGGTGCCTTGGTCTTTCTTTGAGCAGCCGATTAATCTTAAACTGACTCCAATATTTCTTAGTTTTACTGGTGGTGCCTCTTTGAGCAGCTGATTACTCTTAAGCTGCCTCCAGTATTTCTTAGTTTCACTGGCGGTGTCTTGGTGCTTCTTTGAGCAGCCGATTACTCTTAAGCTGCCTCCAATATTTATTAGTTTCACTGGCGGTGCCTCTTAGCAACCGATTACTCTTAAGCTGCCTCCAGTATTTCCTAATTTCACTGGTGGTGCCTCATTGAGCAGCCGATTACTCTTAAGCTGCCTCCAGTATTTTAGTTTCACTGGCGGTGCCTCTTTGAGCAGCCGATTACTCTTTAGCGGGGAACAACCTTTACAACGCAACTTTTACAACGCACTACCTTTACAACGCATTTTTTACAACGCATAATCCATTACAACGCATGACATTACAACGCATGACACTACAACGCATTTTTAAAAACTACCTTTACAACGCATTCCATTACAACGCATACTACCATTACAACGCATACCATTACAACGCATAATATTACACTACACTATCCAACACTTACCCTACTGTTGCACCCCCTGGAGTTAGAATAGTAATTTTTACCCCTATACTATCCAACACTTACCCTACTGTTGCACCCCCTGGAGTTAGAATAGTAATTTTTACCCCTATACTATCCAACACTTACCCTACTGTTGCACCCCCTGGAGTTAGAATAGTAATTTTTACCCCTATACTATCCAACACTTACCCTACTGTTGCACCCCCTGGAGTTAGAATAGTAATTTTTACCCCTATACTATCCAACACTTACCCTACTGTTGCACCCCCTGGAGTTAGAATAGTAATTTTTACCCCTATACTATCCAACACTTACCCTACTGTTGCACCCCCTGGAGTTAGAATAGTAATTTTTACCCCTATACTATCCAACACTTACCCTACTGTTGCACCCCCTGGAGTTAGAATAGTAATTTTTACCCCTATACTATCCAACACTTACCCCACTGTTGCACCCCCTGGAGTTAGAATAGTAATTTTTACCCCTATACTATCCAACACTTACCCTACTGTTGCAACCCCTGGAGTTAGAAAAGTAACTTTTACCCCTATACTATCTAATACTTACCTTAAATGTAATTTAATATTATGCGTTGTAATGGTATGCGTTGTAAAGGTAGTATGCGTTGTAATGGAAATGCGTTGTAAAGGTATTTTTAAAAAATGCGTTGTAGTGTCATGCGTTGTAATGTCATGCGTTGTAATGGATTATGCGTTGTAAAAAATGCGTTGTAAGTGCATGCGTTGTAAAAGTGTGCGTTGTAACGTCATACATCCCTCTTTAGCTGCCTCCAGTATTTCTTCGTTTTACTGGTGGTGCTTCTTTGAGCAGCCGATTACTCTTAAATTGCCTCCAGTATTTCTTAGCTTCACTGGTGGTGCCTCTGTGAGCAGCCGATTACGCTTAAGCTGCCTCAGTATTTCTTAGTTTTACTGGCGGTGCCTCTTTGAGAAGCGGATTACTCTTATGCGGACTCTAGTATTTCTTAGTTTCACTGGCGGTGCCTCTTTGAGCAGCCGATTACTCTTAAGCTGCCTCCAGTATTCCTTAGTTTCACTGGCGGTGCCCCTTTAAGCAGCCGATTACTCTTAAACTGGCTGCAGTATTTCTTAGTTTCACTGGTGGTGCCTCTTTGAGCAGCCGATTACTCTTAAATTGCCTCCAGTATTTCTTAGCTTCACTGGTCGTGCCTCTGTGAGCAGCCGATTACTCTTTAGCTGCCTCCAGTATTTCTTAGTTTTACTGGCGGTGCTTCTTTGAGCAGTCTATTACTTTTAAGCTGACTCCAGTATTTCTTAGTTTTACTGGTGGTGCCTTGGTGCTTCTTTGAGCATCCGATTACTCTTAAGCTGCCTCCAGTATTTCTTAGTTTTACTGGCGGTGCCCCTTTGAGCAGCCGATTACTCTCATGCTGACTCCAGTATTTCTTAGTTTCACTGGCGGTGCCTGTTTGAGCAGCCGATTACTCTTAAGCTTCCTCCAGTATTTCTTAGTTTTACTGGCGGTGCTTCTTTGAGCAGCCAATTACTTTTAAGCTGACTCCAGTATTTCTTTGTTTCACTGGTGGTGCCTTGGTGCTTCTTTGAGCAGCAGATTACTGTTAAGCTGCCTCCAGTATTTCTTAGTTTCACTGGCGGAGCTTCTGTGAGCAGCCGATTACTCTGAAGCTGCCTCAGTGTTTCTTAGTTTCACTGGCGGTGCTTCTTTGAGCAGCCGATTGCTCTTAAGCAGCCTCCAGTATTTCTTAGTTTTACTGGCGTTGCCTTGGTGCTTCTTTGAGCAGCCGATTACTTTTAAGCTGACTCCAGTAGTTCTTAGTTTCACTGGCAGTGCCTCTGAGCAACAGATTACTCTTAAGCTGACTTCAGTATTTCTTAGTTTTACTGGCGGTGCCTCTTTGAGCAGCCGATTACTCTTAAGCTGCCTCCAGTATGTCTTAGTTTTACTGGCGGCGCCTTGGTGCTTCTTTGAGCAGCCGATTACTTTTAAGCTGACTCCAGTATTTCTTAGTTTCACTGACGGAGCCTCTGTGAGCAGCCGATTACTCTTAAGCAGCCTCCAGTATTTCTTAGTTTTACTGGCGGTGCCTTGGTGCTTCTTTGAGCAGCTGATTACTTTTAAGCTGACTCCAGTATTTCTTAAAGTCCTGTTTTTGTATGTTTAAGTAGATCGTCTGTGACTCTGTATATTTAAAAAAAAATATTTAGAGGCCCTTTATATCGAAGTGATTAAGCAGTCAACGATTGTTGTGGTATGCCTCAATGAATTCTGGCTCTCTTGGAGTGTAGGTTAAGAGTAGCAAACGACAACTGTAGAGTTTACGTGATGTCTTTGGGTACGTCGCTCACATACCCTGGATGTGCTTAGAGGCACATTACATTGTAACATGTCTGTAGGCTTCAACTGCGGTATATAACTGTATCACTGCTGCTTCCAGTTGGGCTTGGCTACCATTTCCCAGTGGTTACTGACTGTTCTTTCCACTGCTTGCATTGGTGTCTTTAATATATATTCACCTACAGGAAAGTCCTTGACACATTTTAGCATGTGCTTTATTCCAGTGCCAACAGGTGCACAAATCCTCTACCAACCTGATGTGTCCGACAATTTACCTCCTAGTTGAAGTATATGCTGCGTGTCTCCACCATTTGATGAATCTTCACTTTGATATTTTCTCACTGGTGTTCTGAAGTAGTCTTGTGTACTTTAGGATAAACTGGTAGTTTAAGTGAACTTCTTAGTTTGAGAATAGACTTTGCAGAGAAGCACAGGTGCAAGTTGGAAGATGCCGGACGTCAAGGACTTTGCTAGAGGTCAAGGGTAGGTTCCACACCTGATTGTTGGTTTCAGCTGTCTGGAATTGTTTGGGCCTCTGTATGGAACCATGGAACTGAACTTTTTGGGTGTAGTATGTTAAATCTTGTGCTTTGGAAATGGTTGGGTGGTAACCAGACACTGCTTAATGCACTCTGTCTCTTCAACAGTTACGCCGCAAGTTCAAGAACCGAATTGATGAACTGGAGCAGCTTCCTGAGATGCTCAAGTCCACCGAGTGCAAGCTTCAAGAGTGCCAGGAGCAGCTGATGTGCTACGAAAAGAAGAACAACGAGCTCTCCTGTATGATTTCCGATTTGCGGATGCGGGTAAGAAATTGGAAGAACGCAGGCTCCACCACCAAGCTTTGTGAACCTCCAGAGAGGCGCAGTATGTGCGATAAAGGTTGTGAGGGAAGGTCTCACCGCTGCTGAACACCAGGAGCTCGGTCATCGCTCCACAGATCCTGTCCTGCTATTGCCGGCTCAACCAGCTCAGTGCATCTTGTGTTGGATTACATTAAACAACACTCATTGCAGAAATAAACTCCGTTGCCGTTTTGTCCTTCTTGTTTGTTCTATAAACATTTCTCTGCGATGCTTATTGCTGCCAGTGGATCACCAAGGTAGGTGCTCAGGATGACTGGTGAAGTAAGTGGATCTCTGTTGATCCCTCCTCTTTCCATGAGGGACTGGAGGCTGCATTAGTTTGGTGCACTGATACATCTGTGCTCATACTGTTCACTCCTGTATCTTTGTGACGTTGCATAACTGGGGATAGCAGTTTTTGTGTGCTTGCTGATCACTAACCTTCCTATCTGTCTGGCTGCTGGTTATTGGTGTATCAGCAATCACTGCATCTTTGGAATAGTACATTATTGGACACCAATATATTTGTGCAAGTACTGGGTAATGATGTTTCAGTGAGATTGCTTGTCACTGTCATTTGTGTTAATGTTCTGCAAATGTTGGTCCCAGACCTATCTGTGCAACTGCTGGGCCTGGATGTACCTGTACGATGGCTGGACACAAATCTATGTGCCACTGCTTAGCACAAGTGCATCTGTCCTACCGCTGAGCATGAGCGTATCATAGTAACTGTGATTTATCACATCTCTATTTTGGGAATGTCAGTGGGCTAAAGAAAGTGTTGGAGTATACGTAACGGAATCCAAGGAGCACAGGCAGTACATTGGTGGACCAAGAGAGGACGAGTGTACGTAGACAGAAACTTGAAGGGCCAGAGGTATATGCAGTTGAGCCCACAGGTGAGCAGAGGAGTTTTCGGCATGACTCTGAGGAGGGCAGGGGGTGTATGATGCTGGGTCCTAGGATGGTGACGAGGCACTGTCTATGCTAGTGTTGCCCCTGTGGTTGTGATGTCACAAGGTGGTATCTATGTTTCTGATCTCATATGCCATTGTATGTGTGTTATGATAGCACAAGGTGAGCTCTATGTTTGCACTGTGATGGCGTGTTGTCCTCTTTCAGTCTTACACTGTGTGGTGTCTGTTTGGAGGAGCAGAGGGCAGTATTTGATTTATGTTCACATCATGGTGTATGTGATCGCATTGGTGTGTGCCCATGTGCGTCTAGAACTACATTTGTGGTGCCTCTGCCTCAGTGAAGGGCAGGTGGTCTGGAAACCCCTAAACACATTCTCTTGGGCTCTTGCTCTAAACTTACAGAGGATGCTGAGGATCAGAAGAGAAGAATCTGGAGGATTTCGACTCTGGGAATGACAAAAACAGGAAAGCAGTGTCTCCTGGAGCACGCAATCAGCAAAAATCCAAATTGCAACACACCACAAAGTTACCCACCCAACCGGTTTATAGTCTGCAAGACTTGACCTCCAAAAGAGAACACAGGAAGTGGGGTTAGGATCTATAGGATGTACCCCTAACAAGGAATTACTAGAGTGGACTATTGGAAAGTTCTAGAATCTTTTGGCATCTGCCAGATGTGCGGAAGAAACGGACTGCAGCAAAATGTGTCAGTAAGAAAACTCAGTGTCTCTGAGGAACTCCAGTCCACTGCAGTGTAAGCTCACCTGAGAGTTTGACACTCGACACAAACACAAGCAGAACTGTTGCTGCGCAGAGAAGACTGCAACCATGACCGGGCGAATCAGGCGTGCCAGCGCCTGAGCACAACAAAGCGAGATCTTCCTTCTTGTGTAGGGTCTTGGGGAGCAGTCTTTGTGCGTTAATACTTTGCACCCACAAAACCCCAAGAAAGCCTAGTTTCTCAGGATGTTTGTAAATGCACCTTTTGACCAGAAGTAGGGCCTAAACAGATATGGCAGGTTCCCAAGACCTAGTAGAAGGCGGATTTCCTTTCTAATCAATAAATACTGCAGTTTCCCCTCAACAGAATTTTAAATATTTCCTTTACTGTGGACTCTTCCTGATCATTCCCTAAAGTACATGACGGGAGTATACCTCTCTTTATGGGAGAGGAATTGTGTATGACTAGTTTTAAGAACAATGAATTTAACCCAGATCTCTTGACTGGGGGTGAATGTTTGGTTTGCTCTGCTTTCCGTCCATCATTGTGTGTCTTTTGCTTTCTCGCCCTAAGTGCACCAGGGATGGCCAGCCGTGGGTCCCGGGCTCAGTGTGCAATTGGATTCAAGCTAACTTGGCTGATGAGGGGTGATAACCGGTCCCAGTTTGCTTGTTTCTGGTCCAGGGAGGACCTGGCTTGGCAGTTCGGGCTATACTGTTCCCATGAGGAGATGGGTCAAGACTGATTTGCATACTCCGGTGTGATGAGAGAGGGGTGGGGGTGGAGGGTGGGCGAGGTGGGGGTGGTGCTCAATACTGACCTGACTGTTCGGTTGTTTAACTTTGTGTATAGCTGTACACCAAAAATGCCAATAAACATATTTTTTAAAAAATAAATAAATAAATAAATAAAATAAAAAAGACTGATTTGCATATGGCTGGGTCTAAACTGGGGTGGCATGTTGAGCAAAAGAGCAATGGATTTAACCCAGATCTGTTGAATGGGGGGTGAATGTTTTATTTGTTCCACATTCTGTCCATCATTTGTGTCTCTATTGGTTTTAAGATGCCTACAAGAAAAGTAGGGTGAATCTTCCTTAAGGGACAACCACCGGGCCTGAAATCTATGGAATTTCGAAGTGCCCAAAATATCTAATCCCAGACTTGATCTTTTAAGGATATTAGGAAGATTGGAAGAAGAAAACAAACTATCTCCAGTTTTGTAAGTAGGTGCTGAATTGTGTTTATTGACCTGCTTACTCTTGAGTTCTTTTAAATTAGATCTTAAACTTTTCTAGTTGTTATAGAATTTTTTGGACTGCTTTTACAGAGTCCTCCATTGGAAGATTGAGAGTATCTTGAGGATGATATCCAAAGTAGCAAAGAATGGGCTGAATACAGTAGAAGAATTTGTATGTGTATATTCCCCAGTTAGAAGTAACTTCTTCCAGTTATACTGACTTGCTTTAACAAAGCATCGCAAATAGGTTTTCAATGTTTGGTTAATCTCTCAGTCTACACACTTGTCTCCCGATGAAACCCAGATAATATTATAAGGAATTCTGACTCCTTAAACAATGGCCCCCATAACTTGGAGACATATTGTGTTCCTCACCCAAGATTATATTGCAAATCAGCAGAAGAGATTTTAGCGAATGGAGACAAATGAGCCAACTCTGTAAAAAAAAAAGTCTGTTGTCACGGTACGTTACTTGCTTCTGAAGGTGATAGATTTTGCAGGAATAATAAGCAACAGGTTCTTCCATCTTAAGAGCTGACTTGACTTGTTACTTCAACGATTCTGTCTGAAGCATCTGTTTTTAGACTATATGTTTTTAAAGGATTAGAGTTTTAACCATTTTTCTTATTATTTTTAAAAGCCATAGATGCTTATAGAGTCCAATTGTATATATTTATATTCTTTAATAAACTTTTAAGAGATAAGACAGGGCTAAATAGTTCTCAATTAACTTTAGTAATTTACTAGTCCTAATAAAATTTGGAATTGACAGTTCCCATATGAATGTTACCTTCCTCTGATCCATGTCTAATCCATCACCAGTTATTACATTCCGTAGATATTCCATAGTTGTCTTGTCAATGGCATTTTTCTCTGGTGTTGCTCATAACAGACAAGAGTAATTTGACATGTATTTCATGCTCATCTGGGCCGTTTAAAAAAAACTAGTACATCATCAAAAACAGTAGTTATGAAGGAGTACATCAGAGAAGTTGATGTCCATGAAGTGTTGCAAAACAGCTGGGGCACTGCATAAGCCTTTTGCCAATACTTGGCATGCATACTTCCTGAAATGTGTTTGAAAGGCAATTTTCCACATACTCCTTCCTTGATACAGAGCAGATGATACGCTCCCCTTAAATCCGACTTAGTAAATATCTTCCCTCCGCTTCTAAATAGCCTCTAAGATATTAGATATCAATGGTAAAGGATATCTAACCATTATGATTACCTGGATTTGGCCACGGAAATCAACACAAGGACAAAGTTCCGTCCTATTCTTTATTGCTACAAAAAATGAGTACCACTCCTGGAGACTTTGAAGTTGTTAATAGCCTATTCTTAACAGTGTTATCCAGATACTATTGTGAGACCCAACTTTCTGATGGAAACATTGCAGTATAAAATAGCATTAGGTTAGTAATCAATTGCACAGTCATGAGGTTTTGAACTTGAGTTAAGTTGTTCAAAGCAGTTAATGATTCTTGTACCAGACCCATTGGAGTTATAAAAACGTGAGTGAGGACTGTATACGTGCCCTAGTGCTTATTCCTCCTAACCAGATTGACATTAAAGACAAGTACAAGTAAGAAGCAGAATTTGCAGAAACTGAACACTCGGAAATTCCTTCAGGACCATAAACAGGCCAATAAGTTGGAAGATGCTGAGAATCAGAAGAGAAGAATCTAGAGCACTCCGACTCAAGGAGTGATGAATACAGGACAGCAGGGTCTCCTGGAGAAAGCAATCGCTAACAATCCTAAATACAACATACTAGAAACCTGTCCAACCAACCTTTTTATAGTCTCCAAGACCTACCTTGAAAGAGACACAGGAAGTGGAAGATAGCTATACTGATAAGATTTGTAGGGTCTATCCCCAAAAAGGACTCTCTAGAGTGTACGTGCAGAAGTTTCAACTGCGAGAACACCAAGGTTTTCAAAGGCAACTTGCACACATGCAGTGTAAAAGACTGCAACAAAGACCTTGCTCTTCAATCAAAAGACTGCAGGCCTCAACAAAAACAAAACAACTGCAGCACAAGTGTGCCTGAGCATTTAGCATCAAACACTGAGGCAACAGAACAGAAACCCCATTGCAGAAGAGACAACCACACCCATGACTGTGTTCAGCAGTCGGCACCTGACCCCAGCACCGCCTCTGCGCTGGCCCTCGGGGCATGGACTCTTCATACCTTAACAGTTGTCATTTTGAGATATCACTGGGTGTGGCCTATTCTATCTAAACTCGGTGAGGTTTGTTTGAGCAATAGCATAGGGCAGTGCAAATATGTCTTTAATAGCCTAGGACAGTGCTCATGTTGGCTCTATGATCGCACATGGTGATGTTTTATTTTTGTTTTATATTTTCACAGGATGTGATCATGTCTCTCTAAATGCACAGTGATGTCTGTTAGTAAAAACATTGGGCAGGACCAAGGTTTCTGTAACAGCACATGGTCAGTCTGTGTCTTTGATTGCTTGCATAGAACAAGACCTGTATGGATCTGGGATCACAAATTGTGCTGCCTGTTCTTGCGATATAATCGAGTGGCCCCTCCTGTCCCTTTTCTCCTATCGTGGTATTTGTGCTTGCAATAGCATCGGACAGTGGGCACGTGACAGACTGCACACAATGGTGTCTGTAATAGCATATGGCGGTGCATTTGAGTCTGACAACACAAGGTGGTTGGGATAGTGTAGGGTAGTGTGTGCTTGTCTCGTTGACTGCACATGGCATTGTCTGTGTTTACAGTAGCATAGGGCAGTGCATGTTTAGCACAGTATGGCCTTTGCTTTTTTGATAGCACTGAAAGGTGCACTTTACTATGATCACACGGTGCCAGTGTTTGAGCTGTCATAGAATGGTCCTTGCCGGTCTCTGTTAGCACAACATGTTTGTGGTAGCATACAATAACGACAAAATGTCTCTGACCACACAGTGTTGTCTGTGCAGCTAGTGTATGTATTATGTCTTTGATGGCACACAATGTTGTCTTTGTTCAGAGTTTTATACGGTGGTACCAGTGTATCTCTGATAGAATATGCTGGTGTTTGTGTTTGGGGTAACAGATGCCTGCTTTGTATCTGAGATACTGCACCAGCTGGCCCTAATCTTCCTTCTTCCTTTACTGTGGTTAATCTGTTATCCTATTATTTTTTGTTATCATAGATGGAACAGCAAGGTGATAAAATGGAGAGTACACGGGAGAGATTCCAGTTTGCAGTGGAGGAGAACAAGCAGCTAAACCTGAAGTTGGAGGAGCTGGAGAGGTGAGGGGTCTCTTGCTCATTCTCTGTAGCTTGAAAGGTCAGTGGTCCATGTCTAGTTCTGTTCTAACTAAAACTGTATGTGGTTTGTAGCCTATTCTGTCTGAAGGATACCTTTAACCGCAGATTCCTCATTTTTAACATTGCTTTCTCAGGCCGGTATATGGCGTTGTGCGGCTCTGTATCTACTTCATTCTACCCGGGAAGTGACAGACAGAGAAAGCATAGAAATCAATTCCTGCACGCCGACTTCAATGCCGTTCTTTCTATGCCTTCTTGCACGGCTCAAGCGTGCTCCAAACTTTTATTTTTCGTCGTTTGAGTTTTTTTCTCCAAATTCTTTTCTAGTGTGCAAGACCTACGTCCCCTCCTAAACCTACAGGGTTTAAACCTTGTTGAACTGTCTCAAACAAATCTCTGGGACGGATCACTACAAGGCCATCCTCTGGTGTTTGGGTTCGGCGCTCAACTCCAAGCCCTGCAAGCAGTGTTCCCTTATGAGCCCTAAGGTGTTCCAGGACCACGAAGTGAAGCTGTAAGTCAACGAACACCAAAAGAATTCTCGTAAGTCCCACTCGAAGCCAAGGGCGTGGACCCACTCCCTCTCTTGAACATCCCTGCAACCAGTCGTTGTTTAGATCAAGGTCTTCCGAAATGTCTAAGAGGAAACACAAAAATTACCAAACGGGATTCATCTGAGTCCCACAACTCTCATCCTGGGAAGTCGCAAGGATGTCATGGTACCTCTTGGAATTTTGGTCTTGTAATTGCCCACTATAGACTTCAAAATCAATTATCTAACACAGGTTTTACAACTTGGACAAACTTCATCGCAGCCTTTACTCCCATTTACTGAGGCCCTGACTGATGCACGATGGGGCAGCTGGTCTAAACCCTGTTCCTGCTCTCCGGTAAACCAGTAGGTTGCCAGAACCCATAGGTCAGTGCCGGGCGACCCTTTTTTTTGTTGACACAGCACACTGCACCAGTGAGTTTGGTGGTTCATGCTTTCACCGGTAGGATGAACTTTCCCAGAACTACTCCTGACACAGTCAAAACACATTGAGACCTTTGGGAAGCAGATGTTTTCTTCAGCCAGCCTTGGCTCTGGTCAGTTGGTGCCAGCTGCCTGCTTGGACAACATACCCATGCTTTAAGGGACATGGTTGGTGAGATCTTTCCAGTGGTCCCTGAAGAAGTTCTGGTCAATGTGGCTCAAACCATCCAGCATGGTCAGGAAACCACAAAGTGAATGATCATCTGTGGGCTGGACACTACTGACTACTCGGTCAAAGCAGGTGGCACTAGCATGGTGCTTTGGCGACACGCTTGGATTTGTTCCACATGTTCTCTAGAGATATGGAAGACATTTATTGGACATGTCGTTTGATGGGTCTGGCCTGTTTTGCAAGAAGGCCAGTACAGCATTAGTGTGCTTTAAAGAAAGTCTGGCCACAACACGTTCCCTAGGCCTTTTTACCTTCGCAAGATAGTACCCTCACTAGTTTCACCCCTTTCAAGATACCCCAGAGGATCAGCATACTGCCGACGACATGGCTCACTGCCCATTCAACAAGCAACCCAGTCGTGTTGGGGGTGGGAATCAAGCAGACAGCGCCAAGGCCATCAAGGGCAGTGAACCTCCCAATACCCTTTCCCTCTGGCATCCACATCCATGATGCTTTATTTTGCCATTAGCAGCACACAACCATCCTATTGAAGGCAGTGTCAGATACTTCCTCCTGGGGTAGCAAAATATAACATCTGACAGGTGCATCGTCCAATGAGACGAGGCCCTGTCATTCATTTTCCACCTGCCACACCTCCCTCCAACATGGGAACCTTTCAGATGAGATCTTGTCCATCTTGCTTCAAGAAGGTCGGGCTCTTTGGCCAAGGGAGCCATAGCGAGCATTCTGCCCAGGAAAGAGGGGCTGTATGTTACTCTTCAGGGGTCCCTTTTCTCCTACCTCAACAACGGGCTGTTGAAAGTGTGGTCATCACATTTAGTCGCAGACCACCTTCAAACGTTGGTAACCCTTCTAACATTGTTGCGGTTCACTATCAATGTGCCAGACTCACATCTGACTCCTTCACCGAGGCTTCCCTTCATTGGAGCCATCCTCGACAGTGCATTTTCCTGGCTTCCTTCCACCATGACGAGCCCAGAGCACTGGGGCTATGATCACAATGTTTCAGCCTCGGATCTGGCTCCGAGGCTTCTGGGCCGCCTGACATCCTGCTAGCTGACTATGCCAGGGGGCATATATGGGCTCTGCAGCTGAAACTGAAGTCTCAGTGACCCAGCATAACAGTCGCAGAAATCTGTCCAAATACTGCCAATGCTCAAAGGGGTCATTAAACATGCCCCAGACATATTCAAAGACCCAGTGAGAGCTAGAATTCTCAAACCTAGGATTGACGAGTAATACAAACCTGCCCCCGATGATCCCGCCTACATCAAAGGGCAGCTACCCCTAGACTCACTAGTAGTGTCTAACACTAGAAAACGCGCCAATTCCCAAACCTCCGGTGACGCACCACCTCCGGATAAGGAATCTAAGTTGCTAGATGCCTCTAGCAAGAGGGTTTCTGCCCAAGCAGCGAATCACTGGCGCATAACTAACACCCAAGCATTTCTTGCTAGGTATGACAGGGCTCACTACGACAGACCAGACACCCTATTGCAACATTTACCTGATCAGTACAAGACTCAGCAAATGACCTAATTCAGGAAGGCAAATTAATAACCGACGCCTCAATCAAGTGTGCCCTTGATACAGCCGACACAGCCTCTAGGTCCATTAACACTAGTGTGCTACTCAGACGACATGCCTGGCTACGCATTTCAGCCTTTAAACAGGAGGTACAAACCGCCATCCTCAACCAGCCGTTCAATCCGGAACAGCTTTTTGGACTGGCTGTAGACGCCACTCAGGAGAAAATGAAAAAGGACACGGAGACAGCTAAATCCATGCGAGCCTTACTGTCTCCATCCACACATGGTTCCTTTCGCCACTCCTTTTATAGAGGAGCATCCAAAAACATGGTAACAGACACTGCCTCTTCTTCTTTCAAAAACACAACACAAACATCCCCCAACAGAGGATATTTTTAGAGGAGGATCCAGGGGAAATAACAACAAAGGGAGAGGCCGGGGTAATAACAACACTCGCACCTCCCCCGCTAATAAACAGTGACTTCTCTCCACTCCCCCCAGACCATTCCACCGTGGTCGGGGGAAGGCTTTCACAGTACCTGCCTGTCTGGAACTCCATCACAACAGACAAGTGGGTAAGACAGATTATCCAGTATGGTTACTGCCTGGAACTTACAGCGACCCCACCCACCATACCACCCAAACAGCGTCCAATGTCCACAGAACATCTCACGCTCTTAAAACAGGAAGTTCTCGCACTGCTTCAAAAGCAGGCAATAGAACCAGTTCCCTTACAGCATCAAGGAACAGGGGTTTACTCGCTGTATTTCCTAATCCCCAAAAAGGACGGTACCCTAAGGCCAATACTCGACCTCAGACCTCTCAATCTTTACATACAGTCAAATCATTTCCACATGATCACTCTTCAACAGGTCCTTCCACTACTTCAACAGGGCGACTTCCTTGCACACTAGATCTCAAAGACGCCTAATTTAATATTCCCATTCACCCCGCTCACAGAAAATACCTAAGATTTATGGTGGACGGACAACACTACTAGTTCAAAGTCCTTCCTCTCGGGGTGACCACCGCACCCAGGGTGTTCACAAAGTGTCTGGCGGTAGTAGCAGCCCACTTGAGAAGACAACAAATCCATGTCTTCCCATACCTCGACGACTGGCTGACAAAAGCCAAGTCTCACAAACAGTGTGTTCATCACACTCATCAAACCATCCAGCTACTACACAACTTGGGATTCACATTAAACTACACCAAGTCACAGATTCAGCCCTCCCACATACCTCAGTATATAGGGGCCACAATAAACCCCTCCAGAGCTCTTGCATATCCAACTCCAACCAGGATAGCCAGCATGCAAGCCCTAATCACCAAATTTCAACCACAGCACTCCCTCCCTGCAAGGGTATTCATGCAGCTCATAGAATGATGGCCTCTTGCATCTTTATCGTACCTCATGCAAGACTTCAAATGCACCCCTTACAGGAAGGCCTAGCACGTCCGTGGAACCAGGCCCAAGGGCAACTTACGGATCTGGTGTTTGTAGACAGCCGCATACATCGCTCTCTGCAGTGGTGGAACACACAAAACCTGTCCAGAGGGCGGCCGTTCCTAGAGCCGGTTCCACAGATAGTGCTAACAGGAGACGCATCAGTCACCGGCTGGGGAGCCCATCTCCTAAAATATACAATTCAAGGCAAATGGACCACTCAACAGAAAGTGCTCCATATCAATCACCTGGAATTACTCGCAGTATTCCTAGCACTAAAATCATTCCAAGTACATCTACAGACTGTCCTAGTCCGGACGGACTGTCATGACAACATGACAGCCATGTATTACATACAAAAACAGGGGGGCATGCATTCTTTGCAGCTGTCCCAGCTGGCACAAAGCATTTGGAGATGGGCCATTCCACAAAACATATACCTGCTTGCAGAACACCTTCCAGGAGTTCACAATCAGATTGCGGATCTGCTAAGTTGGCAGACACAAGAATGGGAACTCCATCCACAAGTTCTTTAACACTTTTTTCAAATGTGGGGCCAACCAGAAATAGATCTGTTCGCCACACACGCAAACTCAAAATGCCAAACCTTTGCCGCCATGTTTCCACACCCGTTGTCCAAAGGCAATGCGATATGGATGAATTGGTCATGCAGTTTTGCGTACGCTTTTCCGCCACTCCCACTAATTCCCCTAGTGGTACGCAAGCTCAGAAAACAGCCTCTCAAGATGATCATGATGGCTCCCACATGGGCACGCCAACCGTGGTTCACAACACTACTGGAACTCTCAGTAGTTCCACACCAAAAACTACGCCTCTCCCCAACATTGCTAACGCAGAACCGTGAGGAATAAGACACCCAGACCCAGGTCGGTTGAATCTAGCAATCTGGCTCCTGAAGTCCTAGAGTTCGGTTATCTTAACCTTCCGCCGGACTGTATGAACATTAAAGAAGCCAGAAGCCCTACTACTAGAGCTTGTTATGCAGCAAAATGGAAAAGATTTGTCATCTGCTGCAACAACAGTCATATTGATCCGTTGGATGCTTCCATCCAGGATATCATTTGCTACTTGCTACATTTGCAAAAATGTAATCTAGCATATTCATCCATACGATTACATCTAGCAGCACTCGCTGCTTATTTACAAAATAGACAACACTTAAAGCCTTTATGGAGGGCCTTAAAAGAATACTTCCTCCAAGATTACCACCCTCTCCAGTGTGGAATTTAAATATTATTCTTACCAGGCTCATGGGTCCCCCATTTGAACCTCTACATAAATGTTAACTTCAGTTCCTCACATGGAAAGTAGCCTTCCTTGTCACAATTACCTCTCTCAGAAGAGTAGGTGAGATCCAGGCTTTAACCATACAAGAACCATTCTTACAAATATATTGTAGCAAAGTGGTTCTTAGAACAAATCCAAAATTCCTTCCCAAAGTCATCTCGGCTTTCCATTTTAACCAATCAGTTGAGTTACCCGTGTTTTTCCAAAACCCTGACTCAGTAGCAGAGAGAGCCCTTCATACACTAGACGTGAAAAGGGCACTACTTTATTATATCGACAGGACTAAACCCTTTCGAAAAACAAACCAACTGTTTGTGGCCTTCTCCCCACCTCATAAGGGTAATCCCAACTCCAAAGCTGGGATTGCCAGGTGGATAGTAAAATGCATTCAAATCTGCTATCAAAAGGCTAAACGCACATTAACAATTCCCCCTAGAGCTCATTCAACATGCAAACTAGGGGCTTCCATGGCATGCTTAGGGAACATCCCCTTAGATGACATATGTAAATGAGCAACATGGTCTACACAACACACCTTCACCAAACACTATTGTGTTGACGTGAAGGCCAAACAACGAGCTTCCGTAAGCCAAGCTGTTCTTAAAACACTTTTTCAAACTACTGCAACGGATACAGGTGACCACCGCTAAGGGAGACACTGCTGTACAGTCTATGCACAGTGTACGATCTGCAGCTCATATACCTCAAACGGAATATGCTACTTACCAGTATGCATCTGTTCTTGGCATGTAGAGCTGCAGATCCGTACACGTCTGCCCGCCTCCCCGGGACCTGTATCCGTTCCAGTATTATCTTAGATACATTCACATGGACATCTCTTCTACTTCTTACTGACTCCATCATTTCCCATCATGGCGAAAAACAATCTGAGGATGGAGTCGATGCCCATGCGCACTATCGTCCAAGGGAGGAGTCACCTATCTTGTGACTACAAAAGACTTCTTCCAAGACAACAACAAGGTGCCAGCATCCGAGCCCAACACCAGATGGCGATCTAATGAACAGTGTACGGATCTGCAGCTCCACATGCCAAGAACAGATGCATACTGGTAAGTAGCATTTTCCTTTTGTTTGTCTTGCTTTTTCTCCAGGTGAGAATAGGCAAGATCCCTCAGTTTTCCTATTTTTGCTTTAAAGCTCCTGGTATACTCCAAAAATCCTCCGGCTTCATCTGCCTCCTCCTTTTCCCAGGTCTCCTTAGTCATTTCCAGGAGCGATCTCGGTTGTCTCCCGTACAGCATCTCGAAGGAAGAACAACCGAGACTGCTCTGGACCTGGCTCCTGATCACGTATAGAGCTAAAGGGAGAAGCCTGTCCCAATCCTTCCCCTCGCTGCCTAACATCTTTTTAAGAATCAATTTCAAGGTCCCGTTATACCTCTCAACCAGACCATCGGTTTGAGAGTGATAAACAGAGGTTTTGATGTGCTTAAGGTTTAGGGTTTTACACACCTCTTTCATCGGCCGTGAGACGAAAGGTGTGCCCTGATCTGTTAAGATCTCTCGTGGGAATCCTATTCTAGAGAAGAGCTTGATTAGTTTATCAGCAATGTTGTGGGTGGTAGGTGCTGTGAGAGGAAAAGCTTCCAATAGCAAGTTGTATAGTCTACCAACACTAGAGCATACTGATGTCCCTTCTGTGTCTTTGAAAGGAGACCTATAAGGTCCATACCCACTCTTTCGAAGGGCACCCCTAGTATCGGTAGAGGCTGGAGGAGAACCGGGGGAGGGCGATATGGATTCTTTTTTTGACACGTCTCACATTCCTGGCAATGTTTCTTAATATCTCTATACACCCCAGGCCAATAAAAATACCTTAAATCGTTCTGTGTGACTTTTTCAACCCCTATGTGTATTGCGTGAGATGTGAGTGAGAAAAGGACAATATCTGGTCCCTGAAGGCTTTGGGAACAATCAACTGTGGTTCTCCCCTGTGTCCCGTTACGATATAATAGTCCGTTTTTGATACAGAAATGGGGATAGGTTGCAGGAGGCGTGATGTCATTGTCCTGGGCGTTTTGCCAGGCATGCTGGAGAGTGGGGTCATTGGACTGAGCGAACTTAAAGTTCCTATCTAAGAGCCATGGTTCAGATGTGACAAGAGCTGGGAGGCGTTTTTCCCTAGGGTCTCCCCCCTTCTCCCTCCTGGCTTGCTTAAGCACTATGGAAAGGAACACGTTAATGAACTCCGGGTTGTTAGTCCCGATAATAAGCTCCTCTGGGAGTTCTGTCAAGACTCCAACCCGGACTCTACAGGGGGACTTGCCCGTTGGTGTGATGTCAGCAGTGGTGACATCTGATGTGTACTAAAGCTTCTGGTTGAATCTGAGAAGATCGTATCAGCACTCCCTTTACAAAGGACTGCCCACGCCCGGAGTCTAATCGGGCCTTTAGCACCTTCCCATTCACCTCTACACTTACGTAGAAGGCAGTTCCCATCTCTGCTGTTTACAGAATGGAACGTGGTATGTATCCAACTTCCATGGGTTCCTCTGTTCTTTTTTGGGGACACATTTGGGCTATATGCCCCCACTCGCCACAATCAAAACATTGGGGCCCTTTGTATGGCGGGATGTCCGGTTTTGGTAGATGCAGCTTTGGCATGTCTGGTGGGGGTCTACTGTTTTGTTTCTCAAACTTTCCTTGGGGAAGGCAGGTAGGTTTCTCAGGTTCCCACATCAAAGTATGGGGTTGGGCCTGTGAAAAGTTGTAGCCATTTCGATAGCTTGTTCGGTGGTCAAGCGAGAATGTTGCTTCAACCACCACAGGGTGTTGTAGGGAAGCTCCTCCAGGTACTGCTCCAGGTATATACGGTCCATTATTTCCTCCTTCATACTTTCTGCAGGCGTCAGCCATTTGTCCGCGGCTGCTCTGAGGCGGAAAAACAGTGTTTTGGGATTCTCTCCTGGGTGACCCTTTTCCTTCCGGAAGTGAACTCGGAATGCCTCAGCGTTCAGACCAAGATGGTCAAGGCTGATGGTCTTGATCTCACCTTAAGGCGCGCTGCCTGTGCTGTTGGCCACCTGGTAGGCAGCTTGGGCTTCACCGGTCAATAACGGTGCCAGGAAGAAGGGCCAATTCTCCAAGGGCCACCCGCAGGCCCTTGCTGCTCTCTCAAAAGTGAGAAGGAAGACGTCTGGATCCTCCCCGGCTACATACTTCTGGAGGGACACACCCGTGGGTCCAGGGGTAGAAATACCTTGGGTTTCCCTGGTCCGAGCTGCAGTCTGTTCAGTGGCCAGCTTTGGTAACTCCCCCATCTAGGCGGCTAAGCTGTCCTTAAAGATGTCCCTGTCGGCTTGGGCTGCGCTCATTTGCCGTTCTACGGCCCATCCTAACTTCTCTTGTCCCACTATCAAGTGCTGATTTATGGCGTCCATTATATCCTTGTCAATGGACGGGTTGCCCGCATTCTCCACCAAATATGACAGTTGGCAAGGATCAGGCTGAACACGAGCGCCAGCAAGACTTGGTTTTGTTGCAAACACTCTTTTCTTGCGGGATGCCAGAGATACCAACACTCTTCTTAGGGTTAACAACGCTCTTCTTATTCAGTCCTGTTGTACTCAACAGCTAGTGGTTCTAATCAGGTTACATTTCACAGGTGTTGGGTTCAGCCCTTCGCGTCCTTTTTCTCACAGCTCCCCGGTCTTCAGGTATCCCCGGTCACTGAGGAGGAAAAGAGAAATGGAAGGGACTGTGAGGGCTGATACGATATAACAAAGTAGGGAGGGAGGGAGTGAGGGAGCACCAGTGCCACAAATGAAATCCCTAAGTCCGGGCGTGGCCGTGCTGGGAACCGGGTAACGTGAGGGGAGAACGGGAGGTGTCCAGCAGTTGGCGTGCACCCTCCTCCCCATCCACCCTAACAAGCGTTCCCATACCTGTTGAAGCCACACTCCTCCAGGGGCGTGGCGGGGCGCTGCACCTTTTCGCTGGCCTCCTGGCTCTCGCAGTTCCACTTCCCTCCTGGTTGTTGAGAGCAACACCGCTTGTTCCTCCTCTGGACGCTTGGCTCGGGACTCCAGGAACTTCTCTCATCTTCCAATGGCGTCTTCCTTTTCTGTTAAAATCTTTCCAATCGAGTCTTGCACCTGGGTATATTCTTAAGGTGAGGAATCTGTGGTTAGATAGATTGTCCATCTGAAAGAACTTTCCTGAAGACAAGTAACTTGTTCATTGTAGCTGGAGAGGTCTGGAGTGCTGTCACTTACTGATGTACCCTGAGAGATATGGGGCCGTTAGTTGTTTACTTAATAATTTAGATAGATCTAGAATATACCAGATATATCAAGAGGGTCCAAGGGAGCATATTTATTGACCACTAAGTTCCTTTTCCCCTGATACTCAATGTATTATAACCACAAACCGGGAAACCTAGGGTCAGACCAACAAAATAGGGATAAAGTAGGTAGATACTACAACAAGTGAAAATAAATCCCATCAGCCACTTAGGTAGCCACCCACATCCTTTGGGATTTAGTAGCCTTTCGGGTGCCCTTTGTTAGAACAGGGCCACAAAATGAAAGGACGAACGTGAACCATATCTTCACTTTGAGATGTTGTATCAACCAAGGTTCTTATTCATGTGGGTAGTAGCGAGGGAAGCAGTGCAACAACAAAAAAGTGAATATTAACGTCATCTACCGGAACAGAAATGATACTTTATTGGTTCTGTTCAGATGACGAAACTAAAACCAGTGCAGGAGCAGTTTTGAAAGAATAACCGCTCAAGTCCAGCTCAAAAAGGGTCTACATGTTTCAGCCACATGATTATATGCTAATCTGGCTTTCGTCAGGACCTATGAATTTATGCTACTGCTATATATGTGTGTAATCCAAAAGTAAAAACACAAATAGAAAGGAAAATATACAACCTACTTGGGTTGCTGACTTTTTCACACACCGCTCTGACAATTTTATCAGTAGTGTTAGTCCATTCCCCGTCAATGTACGGGAGCTCTCCTCACCTCACCCAGCATCCGCTCGGAGGAAATGAGGCCCCGCTCTGTCCGTCGGTACCTCGGTATTAAACTCGGCAGGATGGGGAGGCCGTTAGTTGTTCTCTTACAGCTCGAGGGTTCAGGGATCCCTGTCCTGTTGTACCCTGAGAGATATGGGGCCGTTAGTTGTTCTCTTACAGCTCGAGGGTTCAGGGATCCCTGTCCTGTTGTACCCTGAGAGATATGGGGCCATTAGTTGTTTTCTTACAGCTCGAGGGATCAGGGATCCCTGTCCTGTTCTGTTGTACCCTGAGAGACAGGAGGTCTTTGGCGCGTTCCTTAATAGCTGGAGCAGTCTCCATCCCATTTTCTCGCAGCTGTACGGGTCCAAGATGTTTGGCTTTTTCTGTTGTAACTGGTGACGTTATGGGGTCCCTGTCCCATTCTGATGTTACTAGAGGGGTGAAGGGTGAGGTCAGCGGTTCCTGTCCTATTCTGATGTTACTAGAGGGGTGTAGGGAGAGGCCAGATGCCCCTGTCCCATTCTGATGTCACTGGAGGGGTGAAGGGTGAGGTTAGGGGCCCCAGTCCCATTACGATGTTACTGGAGGGGTGATGGCTGAGGTCAGGGTTCCTGTCCTATTCCGATGTTACTGAAGGGGTGATGGCTGAGGTCAGGGTTCCTGTCCCATTCCGATGTTACTGGAAGGGTGATGGCTGAGGTCAGGGTTCCTGTCCCATTCCGATGTTACTGGAAGGGTGATGGCTGAGGTCAGGGTTCCTGTCCCATTGTGATGTTACTGGAGGGGTGATGTGTCTCTTACTCCTTCTGTTATAGCTGGTGAGGTCAGTGCCGCCTGTCCCATTCTGATGTTACTGGAGGGGGGAAGGGAGAGGCCAGTGGCCCCTGTCCCATTCTGATGTTACTGGAGGGGTGAAGGGAAGGTCAGGTGCCCCTGTCCTATTCTAATGTTGCTGGACAGGACTATGGAAAGATTTGTTATATTCCGACACAGCCCTACTTTGTTCCACAATGCTAACTTGCCCATTTTATAAAGTTCCCCCGCACTACGTGAATTGCATTTGATATCCATTTTGCTAGTCCACTTAAACATTTTCAACCATCCGGTAGGATGTGCGGGCACAGGATCTATCCAGTGTTTACATATTTATCGTCTGGCCATAAGCAATAGATGGAATATCAAACCCTTTTGCTTACTGTTCAAGGTAATATGTAAATTATTATCTACCACTAGGAGTACTAAAGCCACTGTCAAGATTATGGGTTCCCCTAAGATGTCTCTTATAGTAGTTTCTACAACCTTTCACTATTCTTTTATTGCGGGGCATGTAAAAAAGATATGTACATCATTGGCTCTTGGAAGATTACATCTGGTAACAGGCTGTAACACGAACTTAGCCACTCTTTGAGGAGTCCAATACAACCTATTTATTTAAAAAATGTGATGTCTTTTAAGATTTGCAGGTGTAACTGTAGGAAAGTGGCTCTATATATACTGCACCAAAGTGAGGTACAGTGTGTATAGAGTCCAAGAGTCTCCAGAGGTTTGGCAGAGGTTAAAGTTAGATAGAACCTTACTCTCTAAAGTGGTAGCTTGGTCGAGCAGTAAGGCAGTATCAGAGGACAGTGTAAAGCATTTGTTGCACACACTCAGTCAGCAAATGGTCTCACACACTCAAGAACTGAACTCTAGGCCAATGGTTTATATATAAAAAATATATGCTTGTTTTATTTTAGAACCAACAATTGGAATTAAAATATACTTTCTCAGAATGAGATGTTTAGTTAAATACTTTGCAATAGGCAATTGACTTTTAAATGCAATAGTTACAGTTTGTTGCAATAGGCAACACAATTTCAAACACAATAATACTTTGAGCTCAATGGGTATTTTAAGTTAAATGCAATTGATTACTTTCAGGATTACTTTTCTAACTCCAGGACTGGATCCTAGATTCAGTCCTGGGACAGTTCTTGGAAACAACTGAGTAAATTCGTTTTGGTTACTGTTGTGATTTTTAAGCAATATTTTGCTATTTTAAAAGTTGACACTTAGAAACATTTTCTGATCAAATTACCAATGTTATCCTATGGAAGGAAATTCACTTAGCAGGTAAGTGGGGTTATGGTTACTTTTTCTAGGTGAGGGTTGGATCCTGGATCCAGCACTAGTGTACCACCTGTAAGCAGTTGAGAAACTGCATTTAAGTTATACAGGCGATTTTTAAGGAATATTTATAAGTTTGCAAAATCGACACAGAAGAAATTTCTCAGACAAACAGTCCATGGTTTCCTATGGAAGAAAATCAGAGTTACGGGTAAAGTATGTTCTTATTACTTTTGTAATCCAGTGCTGGGCTCCTAGGCTCAGTACTGGGACATCTATCTAAAAATGGTAAGTAATTACGTTTTCACAGTTGGTACGATTTTTTAAGAATCTTTTGTAGTTTGCAAAAATCGACACTTAGAAGAAATTTCACAGAAAAACAGTCAATGGTCAAGGATGAACAAAGGCTGCAAGCTCGGGGACAAAGATTCTTCAGGTGTGCCCACCACTTCGAGAGGTAAAGTTGGGCAGTTGGACGATAGGTAGATACCCAAGAGTTGGACACAGGGGTCCGCAAGGCGCTGGGTGTAGGGGTGCCTTTTGGTGTCGGGAAATCTTACCCTCTGTTGATCGCGGTGGGGGGGGGGTCCCTGGTTCTGAGGCTGAAGGCGTAGTCAGGAGCGTCGAGGTGGGTCCTTGGGTGCCGGATTCGGGGTCCCAGTCGCTGGGGGGACGTCCTTGGGGTCTTTATCCACTCCAGCAAAGGCCAGGCTAGGCGGGTGCAGAGTGTGCAGGGTTCGCGGTTTCGGGCTGGTGCCAGGGGTTATATACTTGCTTTGAGCAGAGCCACTGCTCGTGAGAGTCCCAGGTGCTCAGAGTCACAAGGTAGGTTTGTGAGGTTGCTGGCCACAGGATTTAGCAGGAGCAGGTTCGGGGGTCGACAGGCCGGTAGGGCTGGGGCCAAAGCAGTTGGTGTCTTCCTCTTCTTAGCAGCTGCACGACAGGTCTTCTTTCTTCTTGATCTTCTTAGCTGTTTTAGATTCTGGAATCTGAGGATGGAAGGTTCAGGGTGCCCCAAAATACTAAATTTAGGGGCGTTACAGGTAGGTTAAGGGCAGGGACCACTGGGTCCCTGTCCTGGGGTGGGTACACCCCCTATCCTGCCACTCTCCTGTGGGAAGGGGGCACTGGCCTAGTCCTGATTGGGTAGGGCTCCCCATCTTCAAGATGGCAAGGGCCTGGAGATGTGCTTCACCTCGCCTCCCCCACCTGAGGGGTGGGGATGGCAGGGCTGACACATCCCCTGTCCTTACTTGGAGTTTCCGGACAGTTTTCCCGCCAGAGTGGGGGTCAGAACCGGTGGGGGCCAGTTGCTGAGTACAGCAAGTGGCCTGCAGAAGCTCACAAAGGCGGCATGCCTTTGAAGCTTCCTCCTGCCCCTCCTGGGGGAGGAGACCTAGCACCTCGCCCAGGATGAGCATTGTTGCAGGCCCAGGAGAGTGGGGGCTCTCCACCCAGGGGTCCAGCAACATGTCTGCTGTGTGGCAGCCTAGGCAGCCTCTCAGACAAGACGTGGATTGTAGGTTAGGTTTCAGGGGGCATCTGTAAGATGCCCTCTGTAGTGCATTGTACATTAAATCCCATACTGGCATCAGTGCGGGTTTAATGTGCTGAGAAGTTTGATACCAAACTTCTCAGTCTTCAGTGTTGCCATCATGGTGCTGTGGAGTTCGTGTTTGACGAGCTCCCAGTACCATATACTCTTAAATGGCAGCACTGCACTTACAGTGCCCAGGAATGGACCTGGGTACTGTAGGGGCACAGGGCTCATGCCCACACCACTGGCATAGGGCACCCAGCTAGAGGGATGGCTGATGTATGCCAGGGCTGTGTAGGTTGTGGGCATGGCACACACGGATGTGTGCCATGTCGACTCTGTTTTGTCTTTTACCCAGACACTCAGCCTGCAAGGGCAGTGTGTTTGTGTTAGGGTACAGGGCCTCTACGGGTGGCACAATGAGTGCTGCAGCCCTTAGAGGCCTTCCATGGTCACAAGGCCCTGGGTACCTAGGGTATCATTTACCAGGGGCTGACATGTGGCCAGGGTTTGCCAATTTGGGTTGTAGGGAAGGAACATAGGCCCTGGGCACCTGTTTGGCAGAAGTCCAGGGCACACTCAGTCAAAGTACATTCAGCAATTCAGCAAAAAGTGGGGGCATACCATGCAAGAAAGATGGCACTTTCTCACAGTAACTATTGAGTATAATAATTTTAATGAGTCCGTCCAAAGTAGGTGTAGATTTTCTTCCTTGAATGTGCCCCGCCAGATCCCATGAGGAGTCTCCAGCTTCTTTTCCTCTGCTTCCAGAAATTGCCGTACCACTTCTTTACTTCTTTACTTTTTACACTAACATCATGGAGGGTAATCTCAAAGTCCCATAACCCACCCGTCTCCTGGAAGGTTGTTGAAAGCCATGACGTGAGATGGACATATTTAAATCTAGACAGTCTATTGGTAGTTTTTATGCTCAGCACCTCCCAAGGCAGCAATTCATCTACTGATCTCAGGTCCCCCACTTGGACAGCCCTGCTTGCTTCAAAGGAAGAGTCAATCCATCCTTCAGACATTCCGGTGTCCCCGGGGAATCCCAGATCGGTGCGAATTCTGAATAGTACCCTATATTAAACATCCTCCTCACTGCACTCTAAAGAGTTAATGCTGCTTTTAGGACCTTCAACCATACTTTTTTTAAGTACTTTTGGGCACCAAACTTGTATAGAAAGGCTGCTGTCCCAAACTCATTAGTCATTTACCCTTATAAAACTCCCCAAGTGGAAGAATCTGGCTCCCCTATAAGCATTCAAAGGTTTTTAAATTGAAATGCCATACAGTATAGATGGAGGTCTGGCAAGGCCAAGCCGCCCTTCTGAAGACGACGCCTTAGCTTTTTTCAGGCGAGCCGTACTCCGCGGGAAGCCCAAATAAAACAAGTTATTTTTCCCTGTATGTTATTGATTATTTCCTAGGGGAATTTGAGTGGGATGCAATTAAATAAATGTCAGCTTAGGGAGAATAGACCTATTTACTAAATGAACCCTCCCGTAGATAGTTAATGGAAGGTTCTTCCAGCTGGCCACCCTCTTTAAATCCTGTCCTATTCTGATGTTACTGGAGGGGTGAAAGGAGAGGTCAGGGGCCCCTGTCCCATTCTGATATTACTGGAGGAGTCTCTTGGTCTTCTTACTTGGCTAGTGAGGTCAGGGGTTCCTGTCCCATTCCGATGTTACTAGAGGGGTGAAGGGAGTGGCCAGGGGCCCCTGTCCTATTCTGATGTTGCTGGAGGGGTGAAGGGTGAGGTCAGGGGTTTCTGTCCCAATCTGATGTTGCTGGAGGAGTGAAGGGAGAAGTCCGGGCCCCTGTCCTATTCTGATGTTGCTAGAGAAGTGAAGGATGAGGTCAGGGGTTCCTGTCCTATTCTGATAATACGGGACAGGTGAAGGGTGAGGTCAGGGGGTCCCCGTCCCACTCTGGGGCCGCAATATACATGCGGTGCACTTTTTAAAAGGTGCGCCCAGCGCAATGAAGGAATATGCAGTGCACATTGATGAATGCCCTGCCCCCAGGGCAGCTGCTAACTTGCGCTTCCCCCGGGGCAGCGCATTCATGTGAATAACAGAGCGGCTGCTTTGAAGCCTGCACTTTTAGAGGGGATTAGCAATCCCCCTGCAGGTGGAGCAGTCAGTGACTGCACCTGCCTGCAAGGGGATGTCTGGGGGGGGTCCATACGAACCCCTTTCCACCCTCCAAAGGGCTGCTCTCAGGGGCACGCACTGTCAGTTGTAGCTTGTGGCCTGTCTGTCAGTAAATCTTCTCTACCTGAGGAAAGCTCTAGCAGCAGGGTTGGGCCCCAACTTTACCCCTCATAGACAACCATCAGCGGAGGAATGCTCTAGCAGCAGGGCTGGACCCCGGCTTTACCCCTCATAGAGAACCATCAGCTGATGAAAGCGCTAGCAGGAGGGTTGGACCCCAGCTTTACCCCTCATAGACCACCATCAGCTGAGGAAAGCTGTAGCAGCAGGGTTGGACCCTGGCTTTACCCCTCGTAGACCACCATCAGCTGAGGAAAGCGCTAGCAGGACGGATGGACCCCAGCTTTACCCCTCATAGACCACCATCAGCTGAGGAAAGCTGTAGCAGCAGGGTTGGACCCTGGCTTTACCCCTCGTAGACCACCATCAGCTGAGGAAAGCTCCAGTGCAGGGCTGGACCCCGGCTTTACCCCTCATAGAGAACCATCAGTTGAGGAAAGCTCAAGCAGCAGGGTTGGGCCCTGACTTTACCCCTCATAGACCATGATCAGCTGAGGAAAGCTCTAGCACCAGGGTTGGACCCTGGCTTTACCCCTCGTAGACCACCATCAGCGGAGGAAAGCTCTAGTGCAGGGTTGGACCCCGGCTTTACCCCTCGTAGACCACCATCAGCGGAGGAATGCTCTAGTGCAGGGTTGGACCCTGGCTTTACCCCTCGTAGACCACCATCAGCGGAGGAATGCTCTAGTGCAGGGATGGACCCCGGCTTTACCCCTCGTAGACCACCATCAGCGGAGGAATGCTCTAGCAGCAGGGTTGGACCCCGGCTTTACCCCTCGTAGACCACCATCAGCTGAGGAAAGCTGTAGCAGCAGGGTTGGACCCCGGCTTTACCCCTCATAGAGAACCATCAGCTGATGAAAGCGCTAGCAGGAGGGTTGGACCCCGGCTTTACCCCTCATAGACTCCCATCAGCTGAGGAAAGCTCCAGTGTAGGGTTGGACCCCGGCTTTACCCCTCATAGACCACCATCAGCTGAGGAAAGCTCTAGTGCAGGGCTGGACAACGGCTTTACCCCTAATAGAGAACCATCAGTTGAGGAAAGCTCAAGCAGCAGGGTTGGGCCCTGACTTTACCCCTCATAGACCATGATCAGCTGAGGAAAGCTCTAGCACCAGGGTTGGACCTGGCATTACCCCTCATAGACCACCATCAGCTGAGGAAAGCTCCAGTGCAGGGTTGGACCCCGGCTTTACCCCTCGTAGACCACCATCAGCGGAGGAATGCTCTAGTGCAGGGATGGACCCCGGCTTTACCCCTCGTAGACCACCATCAGCGGAGGAATGCTCTAGTGCAGGGATGGACCCCGGCTTTACCCCTCGTAGACAACCATCAGCGGAGGAATGCTCTAGTGCAGGGATGGACCCCGGCTTTACCCCTCGTAGACCACCATCAGCGGAGGAATGCTCTAGTGCAGGGATGGACCCCGGCTTTACCCCTCGTAGACCACCATCAGCGGAGGAATGCTCTAGTGCAGGAATGGACCCCGGCTTTACCCCTCATAGACCACCATCAGCGGAGGAAAGCTCTAGTACAGGGTTGGACCCCAGCTTTACCCCTCATAGATCACCATCAGCGGAGGAATGCTCTAGTGCAGGGTTGGACCCCGGCTTTACCCCTCGTAGACCACCATCAGCGGAGGAATGCTCTAGTGCAGGGTTGGACCCCGGCTTTACCCCTCGTAGATAACCATCAGCTGAGGAAAGCTCTAGTGCAGGGATGGACCCCGGCTTTACCCCTCATAGATCACCATCAGCGGAGGAAAGCTCTAGTGCAGGGTTGGACCCCAGCTTTACCCCTCGTAGACCACCATCAGCGGAGGAATGCTCTAGTGCAGGGTTGGACCCCGGCTTTACCCCTCGTAGACCACCATCAGCGGAGGAATGCTCTAGTGCAGGGTTGGACCCCAGCTTTACCCCTCGTAGACCACCATCAGCGGAGGAATGCTCTAGTGCAGGTTTGGACCCCAGCTTTACCCCTCGTAGACCACCATCAGCGGAGGAAAGCTCTAGTGCAGGGATGGACCCCGGCTTTACCCCTCATAGACCACCATCAGCGGAGGAAAGCTCTAGAACCAGGGTTGGACCTGGCATTACCCCTCGTAGACCACCATCAGCGGAAGAAAGCTCTAGAACCAGGGTTGGACCTGGCATTACCCCTCGTAGACCACCATCAGCGGAGGAAAGCTCTAGTGCAGGGATGGACCCCGGCTTTACCCCTCGTAGACCACCATCAGCGGAGGAATGCTCTAGTGCAGGGTTGGACCCTGGCTTTACCCCTCGTAGACCACCATCAGCGGAGGAATGCTCTAGTGCAGGGATGGACCCCGGCTTTACCCCTCGTAGACCACCATCAGCGGAGGAATGCTCTAGTGCAGGTTTGGACCCCAGCTTTACCCCTCGTAGACCACCATCAGCGGAGGAATGCTCTAGCAGCAGGGTTGGACCCCGGCTTTACCCCTCGTAAACCACCATCAGCTGAGGAAAGCTGTAGCAGCAGGGTTGGACCCCGGCTTTACCCCTCATAGAGAACCATCAGCTGATGAAAGCGCTAGCAGGAGGGTTGGACCCCGGCTTTACCCCTCATAGACTCCCATCAGCTGAGGAAAGCTCCAGTGTAGGGTTGGACCCCGGCTTTACCCCTCATAGACCACCATCAGCTGAGGAAAGCTCTAGTGCAGGGCTGGACAACGGCTTTACCCCTAATAGAGAACCATCAGTTGAGGAAAGCTCAAGCAGCAGGGTTGGGCCCTGACTTTACCCCTCATAGACCATGATCAGCTGAGGAAAGCTCTAGCACCAGGGTTGGACCTGGCATTACCCCTCATAGACCACCATCAGCTGAGGAAAGCTCCAGTGCAGGGTTGGACCCCGGCTTTACCCCTCGTAGACCACCATCAGCGGAGGAATGCTCTAGTGCAGGGATGGACCCCGGCTTTACCCCTCGTAGACCACCATCAGCGGAGGAATGCTCTAGTGCAGGGATGGACCCCGGCTTTACCCCTCGTAGACAACCATCAGCGGAGGAATGCTCTAGTGCAGGGATGGACCCCGGCTTTACCCCTCGTAGACCACCATCAGCGGAGGAATGCTCTAGTGCAGGAATGGACCCCGGCTTTACCCCTCATAGACCACCATCAGCGGAGGAAAGCTCTAGTACAGGGTTGGACCCCAGCTTTACCCCTCATAGATCACCATCAGCGGAGGAATGCTCTAGTGCAGGGTTGGACCCCGGCTTTACCCCTCGTAGACCACCATCAGCGGAGGAATGCTCTAGTGCAGGGTTGGACCCCGGCTTTACCCCTCGTAGATAACCATCAGCTGAGGAAAGCTCTAGTGCAGGGATGGACCCCGGCTTTACCCCTCATAGATCACCATCAGCGGAGGAAAGCTCTAGTGCAGGGTTGGACCCCAGCTTTACCCCTCGTAGACCACCATCAGCGGAGGAATGCTCTAGTGCAGGGTTGGACCCCGGCTTTACCCCTCGTAGACCACCATCAGCGGAGGAATGCTCTAGTGCAGGGTTGGACCCCAGCTTTACCCCTCGTAGACCACCATCAGCGGAGGAATGCTCTAGTGCAGGTTTGGACCCCAGCTTTACCCCTCGTAGACCACCATCAGCGGAGGAAAGCTCTAGTGCAGGGATGGACCCCGGCTTTACCCCTCATAGACCACCATCAGCGGAGGAAAGCTCTAGAACCAGGGTTGGACCTGGCATTACCCCTCGTAGACCACCATCAGCGGAAGAAAGCTCTAGAACCAGGGTTGGACCTGGCATTACCCCTCGTAGACCACCATCAGCGGAGGAAAGCTCTAGTGCAGGGATGGACCCCGGCTTTACCCCTCGTAGACCACCATCAGCGGAGGAATGCTCTAGTGCAGGGTTGGACCCTGGCTTTACCCCTCGTAGACCACCATCAGCGGAGGAATGCTCTAGTGCAGGGATGGACCCCGGCTTTACCCCTCGTAGACCACCATCAGCGGAGGAATGCTCTAGTGCAGGGATGGACCCCGGCTTTACCCCTCGTAGACCACCATCAGCTGAGGAAAGCTCTAGTGCAGGGATGGACCCCGGCTTTACCCCTCGTAGACCACCATCAGCGGAGGAATGCTCTAGTGCAGGGTTGGACCCCGGCTTTACCCCTCATAGACCACCATCAGCGGAGGAAAGCTCTAGTGCAGGGTTGGACCCCAGCTTTACCCCTCGTAGACCACCATCAGCGGAGGAATGCTCTAGTGCAGGGATGGACCCCGGTTTTACCCCTCATAGACCACCATCAGCTGAGGAAAGCCCTAGCACCAGGGTTGGACCCCGGCTTTACCCCTCGTAGACCACCATCAGCTGAGGAAAGCTCTAGCAGCAGGATTGGGCCCTGACTTTACCCCTCATAGACCACCATCAGCTGAGGAAAGCCCTAGCACCAGGGTTGGACCCCGGCTCCACCCCTCATAGACCACCATCAGCGGAGGAATGCTCTAGTGCAGGGATGGACCCCGGCTTTACCCCTCGTAGACAACCATCAGCGGAGGAAAGCTCTAGTGCAGGTTTGGACCCCAGCTTTACCCCTCGTAGACCACCATCAGCGGAGGAATGCTCTAGCAGCAGGGTTGGACCCCGGCTTTACCCCTCGTAGACCACCATCAGCTGAGGAAAGCTCTAGCAGCAGGATTGGGCCCTGACTTTACCCCTCATAGACCACCATCAGCGGAGGAAAGCTCTAGTGCAGGGATGGACCCCGGATTTACAGCTCGTAGACCACCATCAGCGGAGGAATGCTCTAGTGCAGGGATGGACCCCGGCTTTACCCCTCATAGACCACCATCAGCGGAGGAAAGCTCTAGAACCAGGGTTGGACCCCGGCTTTACCCCTCGTAGACCACCATCAGCTGAGGAAAGCTCTAGTGCAGGGATGGACCCCGGCTTTACCCCTCGTAGACCACCATCAGCGGAGGAATGCTCTAGTGCAGGGATGGACCCCGGCTTTACCCCTCGTAGACCACCATCAGCGGAGGAAAGCTCTAGTGCAGGGATGGACCCCGGCTTTACCCCTCGTAGACCACCATCAGCGGAGGAATGCTCTAGTGCAGGGTTGGACCCCGGCTTTACCCCTCATAGACCACCATCAGCGGAGGAAAGCTCTAGTGCAGGGCTGGACCCCGGCTTTAACCCTCGTAGATAACCATCAGCTGAGGAAAGCTCTAGCAGCAGGGTTGGACCCCAGCTTTACCCCTCGTAGACCACCATCAGCGGAGTAAAGCTCTAGTGCAGGGATGGACCCCGGCTTTACCCCTCATAGACCACCATCAGCCTAGGAATGCTCTAGTGCAGGGTTGGACCCCGGCTTTACCCCTCGTAGACCACCATCAGCGGAGGAATGCTCTAGTGCAGGGTTGGACCCCGGCTTTACCCCTCGTAGACCACCATCAGCGGAGGAATGCTCTAGTGCAGGGTTGGACCCCAGCTTTACCCCTCGTAGACCACCATCAGCGGAGGAATGCTCTAGTGCAGGGATGGACCCCGGCTTTACCCCTCATAGACCACCATCAGCGGAGGAAAGCTCTAGAACCAGGGTTGGACCTGGCATTACCCCTCGTAGACCACCATCAGCGGAAGAAAGCTCTAGAACCAGGGTTGGACCCTGGCTTTACCCCTCGTAGACCACCATCAGCGGAGGAAAGCTCTAGTGTAGGGATGGACCCCGGCTTTACCGTTCACAGCAGCCTGCGGTGTTAAAGCTGCAAGAGGATAACTGCTGACATATATATATATCTTATGCGTTGTTTGACCAATCTTCACAAATGTTTCCCAAAACATAGTGTCCTAGGCAATGTTCCCTCTAATTTTTTTCCTCTATGTGCGGCAGAGTAAGGTTTCTGTGCGCTTCAGCCAAGGCTATGTGCGCCAAGAACCCGACCGCGCGTGTAGACCCAGGCTTTAAGTTGAATGAAAAATCTAGGGGGGGGGGGGTTTATCAAAGCAATTAAGCGAAAAATCTGTGCTTCGAATAGTTGCCCCCGACTGATATTTTGCTTCTTCTGTCATTGCACCCAGATCAGTGGTCGAAGTGGGGAAAAAAGAGTAGGGGAACTGTGGGCGGAGACTCAGGGGGCGGGAATAACCTGAGGATTGGATCAGTGGGCGGAGTTAGAGGTGTGGCCAGGATCTTTAGTATTTGTTTGGCATTTCACTGACCAGTTACAGCTTATTATGTTATGTAATTCAACCAATGGATACACGTGATTATTTAACGATTAATATGAGTTATTGACATTAAAATAAATTCACAAAGTGGGATATGTTTCCAATCACAGAATGTCCCAAATATGCTTAAAAGTGGAAGCACAAGCCATTTGTTTCCGAGCCATGGATTTTCTGTCGTCCGCAATATACACAGAGACAATCAATTTTACGTGTGTAAATCACTGTATAGGAAATGTTACGTAAGACAAAGGACTACAAGGTGTAGGAGTCACATGACAACCATACTAGTAGGCAGTATAGTTTAATAGTGATTGATCCGGAGAAACACAAACTCAGAATTTAAAACTTAATACCATGATTGGGGGTTACTTTAATAATCGTTAATGATTTCTATCCAAATGAACACTTTTTGCAACATTAGGATAATCAAAGGCTTAGGGAAAAAATCCATAAAGCTCTAGTTTATACCTTGCAGTCTGTATGCAGCTCTAAGATGAAAGTTAATAGCTCCCTGTTCTTTGTTAGGATTTTAACTTATAAACTTCAAGTAGCAAAAGAATCTTACTGACAAAAGCAGTAACCCACTGACCTATTTACAATATGTGCACTTTGTGATGGGCATGGTACATGTTCCTAGCAGCAGGCACATTAACCCTCTGCGCTATCTATGCTGAGGAATTGCCTAGTACTTCCAAACCTCGTGATATTTGGGGCCCACTAACTGCATACCTGTTGACTGTCACTGATGTCTGAGTGCTCATGTCATTAATGTACTGTAATCCTCCACTGCCACATTGTATACCTGATTGATTACTATCAAGTGTTTGTGTGTCTACGATTGTCATCTAATTCATTCTCGATATCTCCTGCCACCCCGAGTTTACGAACTGTTAATGTGTCATCAATTGCTACAGCATAACCATCTGTATGTGCTCTTTTTGAATCTGAAATTGAAATAAACTAATAAAAAAATAAAAAAAAACCTCTGCGCTATCTTTCCATGAGTCAAAACTTCCACTAGACAAAACTCCAAACTCGCTCTAGGAAGACTTTTATTCACCGGAGTTATCATGACATTTTTATTATTGCCGAAAATTGCTGTAGGCCAGGAAGGAGGCAGCAAGTGCTTTTAAAACCACAATATACAACGCCCCCACTCAAAGTCAGCACCCGTTGCGGTATCACCGGTCGCACTGCCCCAGAGCCAGCTCTTCTCTGGGGATCCTGTGACCTCAGTGACAGTCACTGTTGCTCTAGGGTCCGCTACTTCGTAGGCCTGCCTGCAGGACTAGAGGTGAACTTTAGTATGGATTGTGGTGGGCAAGCCTTCAAGGTGAACCCACACTTGCCACTGCTAGGGTCCACCTGCTGGTGTTAAGACACAGGGCGTTTCCGGATTTGCAGGGCCTTCTAAGGTCTAGCATGGCAATGTGCTCACTCAGGAGAGTGGTCTGGGGGACTGCTCATGAAGGCTGAAACTGGTTCCCCAGTTCTAAATTCGGCAGCTCTGCCCCCAGTACTACATCCGCTCCCCCGCTGAACAACATACTGCCCCACTGAGAGAAATTCACACTGCCTTCAACTACAATCCAATTTGACCTGCTATAAACAACTGGATGCTTAACTTAACGCTTTTACACTCACTATTCAGAAATCAGTGAGTGCTTTTGCCTGAAAACTACAGGGCCCAGAAAGGACCCATTTCAATGCCCACTGCTTATATGCTCACAAAGCGTAAGCAGTATGGTTTAAAAAGACCACATTTGTGAACACAAAGCCGCCGTGCACATTTTGTTTTCCAATCCACCCATCAACCAGGTATTGCAGTATCTCTAGGTTTGGCGCACGTCCCCACCGGGGGAAAACAGCGCTTGACTGGCAAACTCAATAAAGTGACGCTGATATTTTTGGGTTTTGAATAAAACCGATCTGGCCACTTTAAGAACACCACGTCTTGCTTTGTTTAGTTATTGATTTTTCATATTTTGAACCTTTTATTTCCCAGGCTGCGCTTTGGAATAGAAAAATGTCAAAACGGCATTTCCAGCAAAAGTGTTTTTCTTTTTTGCATCCATTTCACAGGGGAACAAATGAACGACAGGAAGAAAGAGGGTGAGAACCATTTCTTGAGTCACGGTTTTCGGTAAGTGAGGAGGAGCTAGACAGACAGAGAGGGAATAAGAGTAAGAAAGAGGTGGCGCAGCTGCCAGCGGCAGAGCAGAAGTGGACACCTTCCTTGTCTCGTCTGGGCAGGAAGCAAGAGACCTTCACAATGGCCTACAATCAGCCCGCAGTCGTGTTTCATTAAGACAAGACATGCATCAAGTCCAAAAGCACGACGTGTAACGCACACGTCGTGCTTTTGAACTTGTTGCATTTCTTCTCTTAATAGATGCGCGGCTGGGGGCTGATTGTGGGCCATTCTGAAAATATGTGTTAATTGCAGCGCATGCCGGTGTTGCAATTAACAAATATTTTCACAAAGGCCCACAAAGAGCCCTCAGCAGCGCTCCATTATTAAAGAAATGCGGCAAGTGCCGGAGCCCCTGCAGGCATAGGCTCCCCGCAATCAGCAAATTACCGTTTTTCGCGCCGCTCGCGATTTAAAAGCGTGCGGCGCGAATGCTTACCCAGGATGTGCGCGCTTCAGACCGGACACTGCGCGCTTGGCGGCACAGAGGTGCGCGCGTGCAGCTTTCGGGGTACACTGGTCCTAGGAGTCTTGTTGTGCATGGAAAGTTTTGGGGTGATCTGTGAACCAATGGGTCAAGAGAAAGGGGGCTAAAAAATATATGATTTCCCATAGGAGTTTTGAGCACAACTACAGCCCAAACCACGGGACAAAATTTGTCAGGAAGGTAGATTTAGGTTTGCAGATCACACTTTCAGTTATTAGGTGTAAATCCGTTCAGTAGTTGTTGAGACATTTAAGGGACTGCAAATAAAGATATCTGGGGGAAGCCTAAATCATTAAAATATTCTGACATGTAGGCTTCAGCATGCGCTTTCAACACCAGCAGCAGACTGCCAGTTGCCTGATGATCAGCAGTTTACTACAGTGTTCTGATGAACAACTACTGTGCTAATAATCTGACTTTATTCCAAAAGTGTTGCACATCTTGGTGGAATTGAAGTCGAAAACTGAAAGCATTTTCTACTGAGGATACTGCAGTAAATGAGGAGATTAGGGAGCTTCATAACAAACAAGCCTCCCTAGATGGCCGCCAGAGAGAAAAGAGCCTGAATGTGGCCCAAGTATATCCCAGTGTCAGAAGTGAGAAAGAAGAGACTATATTTAACTGTAGGTCGTTATTTGTCGCGCACACCGAGTGCTCCTGCTCCAACAGTGCTTGGACGGAGCTCTCTGCCTGCAACAGCCCCAGGTGCATCTGTTCTGACTAGGGAAAGAAGCTAGATTCCCAAGGTCAAGGACACACTGAAGAAGTCAGCATCGACACCTGCACCTCAGCCCAGTTCTCGCCTGACCTCAGCCCATCTCCGTGTTATCGGTACAGTCCCCGGCTGCCTCTAGGAGAATATCTCGTAAAGGCTCTTTTAGAAGCCCAGCCTCTCCCAGACTCGTCTAATCTCTCTTATACACCATGAGCTCCCAGGTGAGGCAAAACTACCACCAGGACTGTGACGCACCATCAACCGCCAGATCAACCTCGAGCTTTACGCCTCCTATGTTTACTTGTCTATGTGCTACTACTTTGATCATGATGACGTTGCCCTGAAGAACTTTGCCGAGTTCTTCTTGCACCAGTCTCACGAGGAGCGTGAGCATGCTGAGAAACTGATGAAGCTGCAGAACCAGCGGGGAGGCCATATCTTCCTTCAGGATGTCAAGAAGCCGGAACTGGACGAGTGGGTCAGTGGTCTGGAGGCCATGGAGGGTGCCCTGCAGCTGGAAAAGAGTGTGAACCAGTCACTTCTGGATCTGCACAAGGTGTCCACTGATCGCAACGATCCTCATTTGTGCGACTTTCTGGAGACCCGTTATCTGGAGGAGCAAGTGAAGTCCATTAAGGATTTGGGTGACCATGTGACAAACCTGCGCAGAATGAGTGCTCCTAGCAATGGAATGGCAGAGTACCTGTTCGATAAGCACACCCTTGCTGAAGAGTCCAACTAGGCTCAGTTTGGTGCCCATTCCTGACTCTAAGGTTCTTTCCTATCTTTCCCTGTGTTGATTTTTTTTTTTGTCGTCCCCATTGAGAGAGATTGTGTGATAAACACCTTTTTGCTGTAATGCTTTTGCATCCAATAAAAGTTAATTGTTTTGTGTTTTTGCAGTTTTACATAGTACAGACTTAACCCGAAGTTATTGGAGTGCTTTACATGAGTGTCAGTCACATTACACAAGGACACATTCTTTTTGGGCTTTAGGCATGGGGAGCGGACCACACAGGGCAGGTGGGAGGGGCTGTGGCAGCACAGTAGGCATGCATGGCAAGCGTGGGGGGGGGTAGTGGCAGCACAATGGTCATGGTGGGCTAGAGGCGGGGAGGGGGCAGGGGCATGCACAAAGGACCAAAGAGAACAGACTGGATGGGAAGGGGCTGGATACAGGTGAGAGAGTGCAGGGAAAGTGGCTTCACAACAGACCATGTGAGGTTGACAGGAGGAGAAGTTACAGCACAACAGAGCGTGAAGAGCAGAAGACAGTGGCACCACAATGAACCATGAAGGGGCAGGAGGGAGGGGATAGGGGCATGACACTCGCACAAGCAGGTTGGAGGTAGCCGGGACAGGTGGCAGTCATATGACCATGTTAGGCAGGAGGGAGGGGCAGTTGCAACTCCACAGAACACTCAAAGTAGGAGGGGCAGTGGCAGGTCCATGGAACATGGTGAGCAAAAAGGAGGGAGCAGGGGCAAGCACACAGACGTCAAGGGGAAGGAGAGTAGGGGCGGAAAGCTAAGCACAGAGGCTAAGCAGCAGGGCAATGATGGGGCATAGAAATGGGCAACGGAGGGCAGGAAGAGTGGGCAGGGATATCAACCTAAATGGAAGGGAATGGCAGCACATTGGACCATGCAGGGGCAGGAGGGATGGGGCCGGTGCATAGAGACTCAGACCACAGACGGTATGGAGGAAGTGCATGGGGCAGCAAGCTAACTGTTTATGGCAGACAGGAAGGACAGTGGCAGAACAACAACCACACAGGGCTGTAATGATGGAGCAGTGGAGGGACGTGGACAGTGAATAGCAAGGGGGGGAGGGGGGAAGGAGCGGTGCGCTTGGGTGGGGGCAGCACAATGCCAGGCCCTGCATCCAAATCCTCCCGTGCATTGTGAGGGGCATTTTACTTAACATTAAAAAAAATAACAAAATACTAGAAATTCACTGAAAATAACAAAGGTTACAGAAACGTTATAATTAGGAAATGAAATTAACGAAAACCTTAGCATTTCACACAAAAAAAACGAAGGTTACGGGAACTTTATAGTTAGGTTCAGATTTTACACGCACAAAACCATAGAAATTCAGCTGTTAGAGTTATTTCAAGTAACTATAACTCATTCCCTAAGGTAACTTGGGGAGAGGATGTGGTCTAACGGCTAGGGCGGTCGATCTCAAATCTGGGGAACCGGGTTCGAGTCTCGGCAACGACGTTCAGTATCCTGTGATTCTGGGCAAATCACGTAATCTCCCCGTGCCTAACAAAAATCAATGCGTCCGTGTGGAACACTACTTGTGCTCATGTACAGCGCTCTGATACCCGATACTTTCGGGTTAAGCTTGCGCTATATGAAACTTTGAAGAAGAAAAAACTATAGCTCGTGCCCTCACCATGCACTGCTAATTATCAAAGATATTACATCACTTATGACATCTTCTATTAGTGAGTTAACTCACTAACTATACATACGCCGCCACCATGCAATGCTCATGACTTCACGTATTACATCACTCATGACATCATTAATGACCTCATTCAGTGAGAGTTTGCTTTACACTTTTCATACTGAAAGGTATTCAATAGGCTTCAACTTCAATTTTTCCATACCTTGCGTACTGCTAACAAGTGTAATTTGTGCAACCTGCTTGGCCTCCTGAAAAGGCATGGGTGTTTGAGCAGAGCTCTTAACAGAGTCGCCACACTCTTCAGAGTGAAAGCTGTGTGTAGAAGGGGTTTAGTCCCCTAATGGGCCTCGGGTGTCTGCTGGGAGCAGCCTCTCTGTAGAGAGCTGTGTAGAGGTCGTAGGCTGTGTGTATAAGGGGTTTGGTCCCTTAATGGGCCTCGGGTGTCTGCTGGGAGCAGGCTCTCTGTAAAGAGCTGTGTAGAGGGTGTAGGCTGTGCGTAGAAGGGATTTAGTCCCCTAATGGGCCTCGGGTGTCTGCTGGGAGCAGCCTCTCTGTAAAGAGCTGTGTAGAGGGCGTAGGCTGTGCGTAGAAGGGATTTAGTCCCCTAATGGGCCTCGGGTGTCTGCTGGGAGCAGCCTCTCTGTAGAGAGCTGTGTAGAGGGCGTAGGCTGTGTGTAGAAGGGGTTTGTCCCCTAATGGGCCTCGGGTGTCTGCTGGGAGCAGTCTCTCTGTAAAGAGCTGTGTAGAGGGCGTAGGCTGTGTGTAGAAGGGATTTAGTCCCCTAATGGGCCTCGGGCCTCGGGTGTCTACTGGGAGCAGCCTCTCTGTAGAGAGCTGTGTAGAGGTCGTAGGCTGTGTGTATAAGGGGTTTGGTCCCTTAATGGGCCTCGGGTGTCTGCTGGGAGCAGGCTCTCTGTAAAGAGCTGTGTAGAGGGTGTAGGCTGTGCGTAGAAGGGATTTAGTCCCCTAATGGGCCTCGGGTGTCTGCTGGGAGCAGGCTCTTTGTAGAGAGCTGTGTAGAGGGTGTAGGCTGTGTGTAGAAGGGATTTAGTCCCCTAATGGGCCTCGGGTGTCTGCTGGGAGCAGCCTCTCTGTAGAGAGATGTGTAGAGGGCATAGGCTGTGTGTAGAAGGGATTTAGTCCCCTTATGGGCCTCGGGTGTCTGCTGGGAGCAGGCTCTCTGTAAAGAGCTGTGTAGAGGGTGTAGGCTGTGCGTAGAAGGAATTTAGTCCCCTAATGGGCCTCGGGTGTCTGCTGGGAGCAGCCTCTCTGTAGAGAGCTGTGTAGAGGGCATAGGCTGTGCGTAGAAGGGATTTAGTCCCCTAATGGGCCTCGGGTGTCTGCTGGGAGCAGCCTCTCTGTAGAGAGCTGTGTAGAGGGCGTAGGCTGTGTGTAGTAGGGGTTTAGGTACCTAATGGGGCTCGAGTGTCTGCTGGGAGCGAGCTATCTGTAAAGAGCTGTGTAGAGGGCGTAGGCTGTGTGTAGTAGGGGTTTAGTCCCCTAATGGGGCTGGTAGTGGCCTCTCTGTAGAGAGCTGTGTAGAGGGCGTAGGCTGTGCGTAGAAGGGGTTTGGTCCCCTAATGGAGCTCGGGTGTCTGCGGGAGCAGGCTCTCTGTAAAGAGCTGTGTAGAGGGCATAGGCTGTGCGTAGAAGGGATTTAGTCCCCTAATGGGCCTCGGGTGTCTGCTGGGAGCAGCCTCTCTGTAGAGAGCTGTGTAGAGGGCGTAGGCTGTGTGTAGAAGGGGTTTGTCCCCTAATGGGCCTCGGGTGTCTGCTGGGAGCAGTCTCTCTGTAAAGAGCTGTGTAGAGGGCGTAGGCTGTGTGTAGAAGGGATTTAGTCCCCTAATGGGCCTCGGGTGTCTACTGGGAGCAGCCTCTCTGTAGAGAGCTGTGTAGAGGTCGTAGGCTGTGTGTATAAGGGGTTTGGTCCCTTAATGGGCCTCGGGTGTCTGCTGGGAGCAGGCTCTCTGTAAAGAGCTGTGTAGAGGGTGTAGGCTGTGCGTAGAAGGGATTTAGTCCCCTAATGGGCCTCGGGTGTCTGCTGGGAGCAGGCTCTTTGTAGAGAGCTGTGTAGAGGGTGTAGGCTGTGTGTAGAAGGGATTTAGTCCCCTAATGGGCCTCGGGTGTCTGCTGGGAGCAGCCTCTCTGTAGAGAGATGTGTAGAGGGCATAGGCTGTGTGTAGAAGGGATTTAGTCCCCTTATGGGCCTCGGGTGTCTGCTGGGAGCAGCCTCTCTGTAGAGAGCTGTGTAGAGGGCATAGGCTGTGCGTAGAAGGGATTTAGTCCCCTAATGGGCCTCGGGTGTCTGCTGGGAGCAGCCTCTCTGTAGAGAGCTGTGTAGAGGGCGTAGGCTGTGTGTAGTAGGGGTTTAGGTACCTAATGGGGCTCGAGTGTCTGCTGGGAGCGAGCTATCTGTAAAGAGCTGTGTAGAGGGCGTAGGCTGTGTGTAGTAGGGGTTTAGTCCCCTAATGGGGCTGGTAGTGGCCTCTCTGTAGAGAGCTGTGTAGAGGGCGTAGGCTGTGCGTAGAAGGGGTTTGGTCCCCTAATGGAGCTCGGGTGTCTGCGGGAGCAGGCTCTCTGTAAAGAGCTGTGTAGAGGGCATAGGCTGTGCGTAGTAGGAGTTTAGTCCTCTAATGGGGCTCACGTGTCTGCTGGGAGCGAGCTCTCTGCAAGGAGCTGTGTAGAGGGTGTGGGCTGTGCGTAGTAGGGGTATAGTACCCTAATGGGGCTTGGGTGTCTGCTGGTAGTGGCCTCTCTGTAGAGAGCTGTGTAGAGGGCGTAGGCTGTGCGTAGTAGAGGTGTAGTCCCCCGAATGGGACTCGGGTGTCTGCTGGGAGCGAGCGCTCTGTAAAGAGTTGTGTAGAGGGCGTAGGCTGTGCGTAGTAGGGGTTTAGTCCTCTAATGGGGCTCACGTGTTTGCTGGGAGCGAGCTCTCTGCAAGGAGCTGTGTAGAGGGTGTGGGCTGTGCGTAGTAGGGGTGTAGTACCCTAATGGGGCTTGGGTGTCTGCTGGTAGTGGCCTCTCTGTAGAGAGCTGTGTAGAGGGCGTAGGCTGTGCGTAGAAGGGGTTTAGTCCTCTAATGGGGCTTGGGTGTCTGCTGGGAGTGAGCTCTCAGTGAAGAGCTGTGTAGAGGGCGAAGGCGGTGCGTAGTAGAGGTTTAGTCCCCGAATGGGGCTCTGGTGTCTGCTGGGAGCGAGCTCTCTGTAAAGAGCTGTGTAGGGGGCGTAGGCTGTGCGTAGTAGAGGTGTGGTCTCCGAATGGGGCTCGGGTGTCTGCTGGGAGCGAGCTCTCTGCAAAGAGCTGTGTAGAGGGCGTGGGCTGTGCGTAGTAGGGGTGTAGTACCCTAATGGGGCTCGGGTGTCTGCTCGGAGCGAGCTCTCTGTAAAGAGCTGTGTAGAGGGCGTAGGCTGTGCGTAGTAGAGGTGTAGTCCCCCGAATGGGACTCGGGTGTCTGCTGGGAGCGAGCTCTCTGTAAAGAGTTGTGTAGAGGGCGTAGGCTGTGCGTAGTAGGAGTTTAGTCCTCTAATGGGGCTCACGTGTCTGCTGGGAGCGAGCTCTCTGCAAGGAGCTGTGTAGAGGGTGTGGGCTGTGCGTAGTAGGGGTATAGTACCCTAATGGGGCTTGGGTGTCTGCTGGTAGTGGCCTCTCTGTAGAGAGCTGTGTAGAGGGCGTAGGCTGTGCGTAGAAGGGGTTTAGTCCTCTAATGGGGCTTGGGTGTCTGCTGGTAGCGGGCTCTTTGTAGAGGGCATAGGTTTTGTGTAGCAGCTAATGCGGCATGTGTGTGGCGGTAGTGACATCTCTGTTAAGAGCGGTACACAGGGCTAAGGCTTTGCATAGCAGGTACTTGGCCATCTAATGATGCTTTAGTGGACAGAGAGTGGACTCTTGGTGAAGAACTGTGCACAAAGTGAAGGGTGTGCATACTGGGGACTTTCTAGTTAATGGTGCTTATGTGGAGAGGGAGTGGGTTACAGGATAACTATTTTATACAAGCACTTATCTTCATGTACTTTATGCTTTTCATGATTTTGTGCCAGGTAGCAGGAATGTACATATCTGAAAAGCAGTACTGGTTTGTGAAACACAGAAATATCATTAAGCTGGATGATGCCATCAATGATGTCATTTGAGAAGTCATCAATTATGTCATTCAACATGTCAAGAGTAATGTAATATTTAAGGTCATAAGCCGTGCATGACAGGGCTGCAAGTTTTAGTCACCGCGCTAAACTGTAACTTGGTTTGTTTTATGCGTTAATTTTGAACTCATTTCAGTACCTAACTTTAATGTTACTTTAACCTTTGTGTTTTTTCAGTGGATTTCTAGGGGTGTGGTTTTTAGCATAAGTTAAGATCCTATTACCTTACCTAACCAGAACAGCACTTTCTTCAGTGCTTTTTTTCTGGGAATTTTAAATGTTATGGAAGACCATACCGGACTATACTTTACATCTATCTAACGTTTGGCTTTTCTAATGAATTTGTTGGATTTATGAATATTTTCTGCCAACACCTTCATTGCACACAGCCTTTGGCCGTTCGCAACAGGAGGTTGGCACAGTCCAACCCCTTCTGGAGGACCACCCACCGTAGCCATCCCTCTGTGGTGAGCTTGCTGCCCCTGCTCACCTTTGTTCTCCATTTGCGTGCCCGTGACCCCACCTCCTGCCCTCCGTGGTCAGCTGCTGCCCCTTTCACCTCCTGCCTGCCCAACTTTCTACGTGTGCCTGCCCCTCCCTCCTGCCTTCTATGGTCCATTGTGCTGGCCTGCTTGCTGTGGTTAGATTGCTGCCCTTGCCCCCTTTCTGCCTGGTGTCCATTCACCATCTGCATGCTCCTGACCCGCCCTGCCAGCACTATGTGGACAGCTTACTGCACCTGCCGGCCTGCCCTACGCGGTCAGTTTACTGTCCCTGCTGTACATTCTCCGTGTGCATGCCCCTTCCCACTCCCTTCCACCCTGCATGTTCTGTTGTGGTACCTCTGGCCTTGTAGGCCTATCCACCTTTGTTAGAAATGGGATTTTTGGCAGGCTAGGGCATGTGCCAAAGCCAGGCAGAAACTACCACTCTAGTCAGGATGAGGGAGTTACACTTCTAAAATAACCCCTGCTCACCCCCTTGGTAGCTTGGCACGAGCAGTCAGGTTTATCTTAGAGGCAGTGTGTAAAGCATTTGCACATAACCAACAGTAATACAGTGTAAGCACTACAAAAGGACACCAAACCAGTTTAGAAAGATATCCAATATTATTATATATTTAAGAAAAGACCAAAAACGATAAAAATCCACAATACAGTACTTAAAAATCCACAGTTATAAAAATACGCTTTAAAAACAGTTCCTTGATTTCGATAGCTCTATCCAGGGCTATCACGGCGTCGTGAGCAAACAAATCCAAACAGTTCTGGCTGACTGTGGCGTTGCGGGCCAGCTACAGTGTTGGGAAGACCCGCAAACAGTACCTTTTAGAAATGCAGGGTGTCGGCGACTTTGTTGAGCTTCCGAAAGCACGGTGTCCGCAGGCGTTGGTTCCAGAGGTCGGTGCAGGAGTCGTCGGGGCACTTGAAGTCACACGTGTTGCAGGTGGATCTCCTCTCTGTTGGCGTCATGTGCTGCGGTGCGAAGTGCAGTGGTGCGGCGTGCGGTGCCATCAGGTTGCGGTGCGAACAGCGGCTCAGTGGCAGCGTCAGATGGCGTCGTCGGTGAAACCAGGGTCTCTGGACGGACCACCGCTGCGTTCATTTCACTTTTACGTCCAGTGCCGCTCCCAAACAAGCCCCTTGCCCCCCACGATGCAACTGGAACAAGATCACCGCTGACCTTCTCAACTCCACCCTCCTTCAAGACCCCCCCGCAGCCACCACCGACACAGAACACGCCGCCATGGAACTCCACAGCTGGATTACCAGATGCGCAGACAAACTTGCCTCCCTAGGGCACGCCACCACCAGACGCCCCCCTAAAGCAGCCTGGTTCACTACCGAGCTCCTTGAGGCCAGACACACATGCAGACGACTCGAGAAGGTCTGGAGAAACCAGAAGACCCCATCATCACTCTGCGACCACAGAAGCGCCATGAGAGTCTACCACCAACAGATAAAGGTCACCAAAAGAACTTTCATCAACGAAAAGATAAACGCCAACGCCGCCAACAGCACCCTCCCTAGACCTCTGCAACAAGCTGAGCACGTTCTTCCACCAGAAGATCATGACCCTCTACCACAATTTCAACGAACCAACGAACGCCCTCTCCCTCACCGCCACTACCTCCACCATCCCGAACATCACCACTTGGTCCGCCGCCTCCGTCGACCTCATCGCCGCCACCATGAAGAAGACTCACTCCGGGCCCCCCACGGACCCCTGCCCTCCTCACATCTTCCACAGAGCCGCAGATGCCATCGCTGCAGAACTAACCCGCACCATCAACTCCTCCCTGACCTCGGGCACTTGCCCCCTGGAATGGAAACGTGCAGAAGTAAAACCCCTCCTGAAAAAGCCTTCGGCCGATCCAACAGATCTAAAGTACTTCCGACCCATCTCCCTCCTGCCCTTCGCCGCCAAAGTCTCGGAAAGAATCACCAACACCCAGCTGACCACGTTCATCGAAGAAAACTGCATCCTGGACCCGTCCCAATCCGGTTTCCGGAGCAACCACAGCACCGAGACGGCCCTGATCGCCGCCACTGACGACATCCGCATGCTACTAGACCAGGGCCACACCGCAGCCCTCATCCTCCTGGACCTTTTAGCAGCTTTCGACACCGTTTCACACCGCACACTAACCACCAGACTCCACACCGCCGGGATCCAGGGAAACGCCCTCAAATGGATCCGCTCCTTCCTCTCCGGAAGAACTCAGAATATCGGACCCCCCCCCCCCCCCCCCCCCCCCCCCCCCGCCCCATCTCTCCGACCCAACAGACATCATCTGCGGAGTTCCCCCGGGTTCCTCGCTGAGCCCCACCCTCTTCAACATCTACATGGCACCGCTCGCCAACATAGTCAGGAAACACGGACTTAACATCATATCCTATGTTGACGACACTCAACTCATCCTCTCCCTCACCAGGCACTCAGAAGACACTAGACTCAGTTTCCAGGAGGGAATGAAGGACGTCGCATCATGGATGAAGGACAGCTGCCTCAAACTCAACTCTGACAAAACCGAAGTCCTCATCTTCGGCACCCGCCCCTCCGCCTGGAGTAACACATGATGGCCATCAGCCCTCGGTCCGTCCCCCACCCCTACGGACCACGCAAGAAACCTTGGCATAATCCTGGACTCATCCCTCTCCATGAATCGCCAAATCAACGCCGTCTCCTCCACCAGTTTCAATTGCCTCCGGATCCTGCGTAAGACTTTCAAATGGATCACCCCCAACTGCAGAAAGACGGTCACCCACGCCCTCATCACTAGCAGGTTTGACTACGGAAATACCCTCTACGCAGGAATCAACAAATCCCTGCTATACAAACTCCAAACCATCTAGAACGCTGCCGCAAGGCTCATTTTAGGAACACCACGCCACAAGCACATGACCCCACACCTGCGCAGACTCCACTGGCTCCCCGTCAAGAAGAGAGTCACTTACAAACTACTCACACACGCCTACAAATCACTCAACAACATCGGGCCCAAGTACCTCAACGACAGATTGAGTTTCCACTCACCAGTGAGGAACCTTCGCTCGGCCGACCTCGCCCTGGCAGAAGTCCCCTGCATCCGCCGTAGCAGATCCGGAGGCAGGGCCTTCTCCTACACCGCAGCCACGGCCTGGAACTCTCTCCCGGTGGAAATACGACGCACACCAACCCTGCTGGCTTTCAGGAGTGGACTCAAGACTTGGCTTTTCAACTGGCCTGAGCTGCCCTAACCCACCCCCCCCCCCCCCCACCCCTCAGCGCCTTGAGACCCTCACGGGTGAGAAGTGCGCTTTACCAACCCCTGATTGATTGATTGAGGGTCGCGGTGCTCGTCACAGTGCTGTCAGGTCACGGTGCAGGGAGTGTCGTCGTCGCTGCTGAAGCTCTGTCCTCGGCTGACAAACTGAAGTCGATGGCCCCGGCATCGGTAGGCCAATGCTGCGGTGTGGGATGAGGGCGGTGCGCCGTGTAACTTTACGAGCGGTGCCCTCGAACCGCGGTGCAAGCAGCGGTGTCGATTTCCGTGTGGAGCGGCGTCGTCGGGTAGGCCAAGGCGTCTTCCTGAAGCGAGGCGGTGCGGTGCCCACAGGTTGTGGTGTGAGCAGCGGCTCGGTGGCGGTGTCAGCAGGCAGCAACGGTGAGACCAGGGTCGGGGTCGCGGTGCGGCATTATGGCAGTGCCCCCTGCAGTGTCTCAGGACACTGAGTCTGCAGCGGCATCGTAGACGTCGTCGAGTTGCTTTTCTTCTGTTGCAGCACAAAACACACAGTCCCCAGTGCTGGGGGCAGAAGAGCTTGAAGTCTTTGCTGTTCCTGAGACTTCATGAACAGGGGGCAAGCTCTATCTCAAGCCCTTGGAGAAACTCACAAAAGTAGATTGCAGAGAGTTCAGTTCAGTCCTTTCACTGCCGAAGACAGAAGCAGCCACTGCAGGCCAACACAGCAAAGCACACAGCAAAGTGGTAGTTCCTCCTCACAGCTTCTCCAGCTCTTCTTCTTGGCAGTCTTCTTGATCCCAAAAAGTTCTAAAGTTCAGGGGTCTGGGCCCCAATATTTACATCCCAAAATCCTTTGATCTCTTAGGCAGAGAGTGTCTGTGCCCAGCCAGAACCAGTTCTGCCTTCGCTGGTGTGATTTCCTGGCAGGAGGTGGAGACTGCATTGTCAGAGGCAGACCAGGCCCTTGAGGTGCAAGGAAATCTCACCACCCCTTCCCCCATTGCAGCCCAGGTCTATTCAGCCCTTTCCTGACCCTACCTAGACTATCTGGAGCCACTCCTGCTCCCCAGCCTTCTGTCATCCAAAACCCAGACAGGCCATCCACATTCCAGCAGAGACTCACGGGATGACTGAGCAAGAAAATACCTACTTTCTAAAAGTTTTTATTTTCAAACACAGAATGTAAAAATCACCTTCACTAAAAGATGCATCTTTAGATTCTGAGTTCAGGCATACTAAACTTTATTTTCCTACCTAGTTCCCAGGGCCAGTTATGTTTATAAGATATTATAAACAAACTTCCCATTCTGTCCTATGGGGAACAGGTAGCCTTGCAATAGTGAAAAACGAAATTGGCTGTAATTCACTATTAGGACATGCCACACACACCAGGGCATGTCCTACCTTTCACATACACTGCACCCTGCCCACAGGGCTACCTTGGGCTTACCTTAGGGGTGCCTGACATGTAAGAAAAGGGAATGTTGGGGACTGGCAAGTGTGTGCACTGGCCAAGTCGACATGGCAGTTACAAACTGCGCGCAGATTCTGCAATGGCAGGTCTGAGGTACTTTTACAGGGCTACTCACGTGGGTGGCACAATCAGTGCTGCAGGCCCACGAGTAGCATTTGGTTTACAGGCCCTGACACACTCGGTGCACTTTACTAGGAACTAACAAGTAAATCAAATATCCAATCATGGAAACACCAATCCATAACACAAGTTACACAGAGCATATACACTTTTGCACTGATTAGCAGTGGTAAAGTGCCCAGAGTCCTAAAACCAACACAAACAAGTCAGGAAAAAATAGTTTGGGGACAACCCTGCAAAAAGGGCCATTTCCAACAACCTTGGTAAACGTGCTGCCTCCCTGTCCTCTAATGTCCAACCATGTGCCCTGTCCCCTCCCTCAGGCATGGTGTTTTGTGGTGCCACTGCCCTTCCCACATGCCCTCTGTGCTCATCTTCAGCTCCTACCCACCTCCTCCCTGCCCTCTGTTGTCTATGCCACTGCCCCCCTCCTTCCCTGCATGATCCAATGCTCTGCCTCTGCTGCTCCCACCTGTGCTGTGTGGTTAGCTTGCTGCCCCTGCCCTGCACCCACATACCATTGTCCATTGACTTGCCTCTGCCGCCTGCCCTGTACGATCTGTTTTGCTGCCTCTGCCCTCCATCCAGCCCAACATTGTCAGCTTGCTACCCCTGTCACTTGTCCCCCGCCTTCCTTTGTCCTTATCCTTGCCTCTATCCCCTTGCATGCCCTCCATGGTCCATTCTGCTGACCTTCCTTTCTGCCCTCAATGGTTCCTTGTGCTGCCACTGTCCCTCTTGCCTGACCTGTGTGGTCAGTTGCCACCCTCCCTTTATTTTTTCTTATTTATTTGAGTTTGATATAGCGCTGGCTAGACCCGGAGGTTTCTGAACGCTTTACACGAGGTTACACATTGTGACAAAGTTACATCAGTTACTAGAAACATTTAAAGATCATAGAAGACGAGATAAGTGGAGAGTAGAAGGGTAAGGAAGAAGGGTAAGAGGGAGATTAGGCAGAGTGATGAAGGAAAGTCTGCCCAAATTCCGGCTGGGTTGGTGACAGCCGAGGGGGAATTCAACAGCCCATCTCCTCTATAGCTAGTAAGGTTGCTCCAACGGGCATTGGCCAAAATGCTAGGTCTCAACGGTCGGTGGCAAGATCACAGGTTCAGTGTCCTGAAGGGTGAGCTGGAGGGGGGATATGCCTGAGGTCTGGACGATGTCCAATTTTTGTCCAAGAGTAGTAGATCATCGTGGTAAAGGACTACTGCGACGACCATCTTGGGGTCTGGCAAGAGGTTCTGCCCCTGGTGTTCCATTCGGCCGGACCCCATTTTTATCTTTCCCCTTTGTATTCTTAGGGGCCTCAAGGGTAATTTGCACCGTTCTTTAGGTGTCTCCTGGGCTAAGAGTACTTATGGTGCCTTCAGTAAGAGGTTGCCTCACCGCTTTTAGGAGGTTTGTCTGGGTGCCTGAGACCATACAGGCAGAATCTCCAGGGTCCGGGACTTAAAAGGAGGCCCCAGACACACGCGGGCATCGAGCACTTTGGAGCAGATGGGTGAGGGGCCCGACCGTATGCTCCATAAGGAACAAAGTTTGCTACACACTTTCACTGGCGGGGGCCGGGCCTCCTTCCCTCTCTCACCTGATTGTTCTTTGGGGACCCTCAATGGTTCAGAAGGGGGAGCCTCACTCACACTGGACCCGAGGGTGCCAGAGCAGGCCGTCTCAGCCCGCAGGAGGCTTGTCTGCTCTCGTTTGTCCAGAGCTCCGTGGTCCTTTGGGCTGCCGCTGGCCCTCTCCTCTGACCTTTGTTGTCATCTTGCTGCCCCCTTGCCCTCTGTTGTCCTTGTGCATGCCCCTGCCCCTCCCTCCTTCTCTCCATGGTCCTTTGGGCTGCCACTGCCCCTCTCATCTGACCTGCGTTGTCAGCTTGCTGCCCCCCCGCCCTCCATTGTCATGTGGATGCCCATGCCCCTCCCCCTTGTCTTCCATTGTCATGTGGATGCCCCTGCCCCTCCCCCTTGTCTTCCATTGTCATGTGGATGCCCCTGCCCCTCCCCATTGTCTTCCATTGTCATGTGGATGCCCCTGCCCCCCCCGCCCTCCATTGTCATGTGGATGCCCCTGCCCCCCCCCCCCCCCGCCCTCCATTGTCATGTGGATACCTCTGCCCCCTTCTCTCCATGGTCCTATGGGCTGCTACTCTCACATGACCTGCGTTGTCAGCTTGCTGCCCCCCCGCCTTCCATTGTCATGTGGATGCCCCTGCCCCTCCCCCTTGTCTTCCATTGTCATGTGGATGCCCCTGCCCCTCTCTATTGTCTTCCATTGTCATGTGGATGCCCCTGCCCCCCCGCCCCCATTGTCATGTGGATGCCCCTGCCCCCCCCCCCGCCCTCCATTGTCATGTGGATGCCCCTGCCCCCCCCCCGCCCTCCATTGTCATGTGGATGCCCCTGACCCCCCCCCCCCCGCCCTCCATTGTCATGTGGATACCTCTGCCCCCTTCTCTCCATGGTCCTATGCGCTGCCACTCTCACATGACCTGCGTTGCCAGCTTGCTGCCCCCTTGACCTCCATTGTCATGTGGATGGCCCTGCCCCTCGCCTTCCATTGTCATGTGGATGCCCCTCCCTCCTTCTCTCCATGGTCCTTTGGGCTGCCCCTACCCCTCTCATCTGACCTGCGTTGTCACCTTGCTGCCCCCTTGCCCTCTGTTGTCCTTGTGCATGCCCCTGCCCTCCCTCTTGCCCTACATGGTCCGTTTCTCTCACACCTGCCCTGTGTGGTCAGTTGTGCTGCCATTACCCCTGCTGCCTACATTATGTGGTCATGCGCTACAAACAGTCCTGTCGGGTGAATGAAATCTCGTCAAGGGGAATTGTAAAATAATGTTTTTGATTAAACATTAAATACTAGAAGGACCCATAAATGATCCATTGAACATGTGTGAAAGTTCTTCTGACTCAAATTACATAAATCTTTCAAGAAAATGATATCTAAAAACCACTGACACAACACAACCCTTAACTTGTTTTAAATATATTATTTTTCAAATATCAAAACCTGTATATCTATCTCTTTTCATATTTCTTTTTTCAACGGCTGACCAAAGAACAAAAAGAACAATACATCACATTAACATATACATAGTAAAATCAAGAATCTCCCGGCCTCGAGCTAACTTAAACTGAAAAAGATTCCTGCCCCTTCAGTGATGCCCTAATTACAATGCTATTAGTGAAGTAAGAAGCAGTCAGTTGTCATGTGTATCCTAAGTGTGGCCTAAAATCTGATTATAAAGTGTACAGAGCAGATCCTGAACTCCTATATCTGAACGTGTTCTCATATGTGACGATGATCTACAAGGAAGCTCAGGCAAATAAGTTGGCTAGGATCACACAATTAGGAGTGATGCCCGGTCTTGCGGTTTCGCAGTGTGTAAAGCACCCGCTAGAGGGGTGGCACGGTCTCACATCCAAGGTTAATATTTTGTTTTTAATATTATTGTTGTTTTATAATTCGAGCATGGGTGGCAGGTAGAATCCACATTTTTGTGACTGGTTTACATAGGGCAAAACTTTCCCCCGGACAAAAGATCGCTTCGTAACTACTACAGCCTTTATTACACTTTTATTTTTGAGGAGTTTGTGTAAAAACCTAGTGGATGATGATTTTAAAAAGTCAGGTGGTAAACCCCATTAAAAGATACACAATCTGGGGTTTAGCAGAGGCATATTTGGCAGAGATACAGGGTATTTTCCTGCCGGGGGTAGGTGGAACATTTTTACTCAGGAGGCTCTTGGCCCATCCGATAGCCAAGCGCTACACACACATCTGGAATTCTGCCAGAAAATCCACCTTCAAAGTCCACATGGTCAAACAAAACTGAGGTGATTAGTATGGCACAAAAACACAACAGGGTATAGTATTTGTACCCTTATGTTGACAACCCGGAAAGTACATCAACACCTTCCTTTAAATGCATTTGATTTTGAACATATTTGTAACATTTACATTTGTGATTGTATGTTTTTGAACTTTAATTTAGCGTTTTTGTCTTTCACTTTTTATTCCTCGCACCAGATTTGAGTCTTTCCAAGGATGTGCTGCTTGGTGCTCACCTACCTTACACCATCCTGGAGCTCATCCCGACTATTCAGCTGTCCACAGGTCAGGGCCACCTTTCCCACCAGCCTGAGGAAGTTGAGCGAATCTGTTAGAAAAAGAAGAGAGGCACCCATCGAGGCTTTGGCAGGCATGGGAGTGGGTAGGGTAGCAGATACGGGCAGAGCAGGTGGGGGTGTCAAGGCATGCTGCAACACCAGTACTGGCACATACTCTGTTTTAGGAGGTGCGACTGCCACTCACTGGATCTTCCGCAACTTCCTTTGCTGGAGCTGCTGTTAACACATTTTCCCTCCACAACCCATGTCAGTGAGCATAAGGTCAGTGACCACTGTTGTTCCAAGTGAGTGTCTTATAATGAACTTCACTACCCCGCTGCACTCTCTGCTTTTAGCAGCCTCACCCCTCTGACTGGTCCCATCTGCTGCTGGAACAGAAAGGACCACCCCCCTGACCAGGTTGGCACCGGGTTCAGCAGTGGCATAAGCCCCCAGCACTGTAGAACTGCCAAAGACTACATTACACATTTTCAGCATGTTATGCACAGGGACAAAATCATGTTTCTTTTTCAGCAGCTTGCCTGCCTCCACAAGTAAGAGCGCTCAGTTAGGCGAGCAGAAGGTGGATCTCTGTGAACCTTGGGATTCCTCCACACTGGTACATGTGGCACTGATGGTCGTGTCATGAAGCACGTCGGGTGCTAGTTCTGGAAGCAGCGTGTGGACCAACCATAGCTGTGCACCATCCTCCACCTTGTCTGGGCACTGCGGAAGGAAATACCCATGGTTTAACAACACTGCGCCGTGCAGCCGAAGGTCAGGTGCCACATGGTAGCCGTGAGCGAGGCAAAGGAAACAAGCCAGGCCCAGGCTCAAATGGCTGTGTATCCATGACAGCCACAGTCCTCTATCTTCGACCCTAGACCTGACTCACTATCAGCTGCCTGTACCACGCAAAGCATAGCTATTCAGAGTTCAGACACCAGAGCTGCTGTGCCTTTAGCAGTGATAGTAAGGCATGACATTTCATGCCAGTGCAGTGATGCGGGGATAGGCATTAAAATGCATTGGCATCGATGCCGGGAACGCAGCACTGTCTCCAGAGGCGGATATTGCTCGTGCTTTCAGGGATTTCTACGCTTATCTTTATTCGGCACAGCAACTACCGGAGCAGAGCTCCTCCGCATATTTTCAGGTTCTAACACACACTCGTCTGTCACCGGATAAGGCCGCCTCTGTTGATGGCCCGATTCGAGTGAAGGAGGCAATATCAGCCATTGCTAGGCTTAAGCTCCTCAAGTCTCCTGGCCCGGATGGGTTCACAGCCATTTTTTACAAAACATTTTGCTTGATTCTGGACCCAATATGAACACTGCTCTTCAACGCGATTGGTGAATCTGCGGCTATGCCGCCTACGATGCTTATGGCATCGGTGGTATTCCTGCCTAAACCCGTCAAGGACGGCGGATTCTGTGCCTCATATATGCCTATTTCCCTGCTAAATGTCAATCTTAAGATCTTTACTGGGATTTTAGCGGCCAGGTTGGGCCCGCTGATGCCTGGACTAATTGAGCCAGACAAGGTCGGATTTATGGTGACGAGACAGTGCAGCGATAATAGTAGGAGGTTACTTCACCTCCTAGACAAGGCACGTCACCAATCAGTGGAACGAGTTGTGCTGTCTGTAGACGCCGAGAAGGCATTTGACAGGGTACACTGGCCCTTTTTAGAGACCACTCTGGAGCGGTTCAGGATTGGGAGTCATTTTCGCAGGTAGGTGCTCAGCGGGTATAGCCATCCCTTGGCCACTGTCTGAGTTCATTGTTTCACGTCTAATTCTTTTCCGATCACCAGAGGCACTCGCCAGGGCTTCCCGCTCTCCCCGCTCCTGTTCTCCATCTATATGGAGCTGATGGCCCAGAGGGTCTGGTAAAACCAGCGGATTAGAGGGGTACTTTTTGGAGTGGAGAGGCATACCATCAGCTTGTATGCGGATTATATTATCGCTACGTTAGAGACTCCTGAGTTGTCTATTCCGGCTTTCCTCGACAAACTGGAGGAGTTCTCCACCGTCTCTGGTTTCCGAGTGAACGTGACCAAGTCCACCACAGCTGCCCTCATCCAGGCATGCCCCATTAACTGGGACCTAAAAAACATCCCCTATCTAGGTATTCAGTTGGCGGTTTCAACCGCTGAGACAGTCTCCCTATACTATTCTTGTTTATTGACGCAGATCCGGCGGGATCTACGGCGCTGGCGCCTGTTTGGCCTCTTGTGGCTAGGCCGAGTAGCAGCCCTTAAAATGAATATACTCCCTAAAACCTAATGCCTCTTTCAGACCTTGCCTGTGGTGCCGGCACCAGGGTTGTTGAAGCAGCTCCAGAAGGAGTTCTCTTCCTTCGTCTGGGCGGACAAGACACCGCGAATGAGCAGGGATATGAGTTTCAGATCTCCAGGAGAGGGGGGTTTGGGGATGCCCAATTTAGACCATTATTATAAGACCACTCCGATTCGCTGCTTGTTGGAGTGGGTTCAACCCGAGTCCGAGAAGCACTGCCTTTTCATGGAGCGAGCTCCGGCTGGCCAGCCTTTGTGGAGGATTCCTTTTCTCTGCAAAGCCTCTAGACCTTCAGGTTTATATGGCTCTCCGATAGTGCGGGCCACTCTAAATACATGGGATGCCACGGCCACGCGTAACTGCCTCGCCACCTTCCTATCACCTCTTTTTTTATTTGTTTATTGGGATTTTGCATTTCATGTTACAAGTTGATACTTCATCATTAACATATTTTAACATACATTTGCAGGTGTTTGAATGATATCTTTAATGAAGAATTCCACAATCCCATCGCGCATCAAACGCATTGGATAGGACATCTTACAATAGTCCGGGAGTTACCCTTCTAGCTTAACTCTCCGTACATTGGTATGTTTCGTGGTGTCTGGTTGGGTGGGTGTCCCGGGGGTGTAGGTTGGTAGTTCGCCCTCACCTCTCCCTGGTATGTCTTCTCGGATAGGATTGGTGATTGCATTCCCTGTCGGAATAATTCGGTTTCGGAAATACCGAGGGGGAGAACAAAACTGTTAACTGTGGGGGGAAACCGGGTGTGGGGGAAGGTGGGGAGCGGTCGGAATGTACATCGGTGTTGGTCGGTGATGTGGCTGGCTGTGGTTCAGTCTTACTGTACTGCTGTGTGTGAGAGGGGGGAGAGACCGTCTGTGTGAGAGGGGGGATCCTGACTGGCATGTCCTGGATATGTCATTGGCTTTGTGTGTCCTGATGTTGTGTAGTGTTGACTATTAACTGTTCCGCAGGGGATAGGAGCGGAGTTTGGGGTTGAGATTATGAGGCCTCGGGTGTTACCGCCATTGCCGTCTCCTGTGTGAATTGGAAAAGTAACTGTGCCGATTCCATAGATATGGGATGTATTCGTGTCCCTTTTACCTCCTCATCCCTTAGCACCTCTTCCTCTGCTGCGCCCCATTTTTTCATAGCGCCTACCCAAGCTGCTTCTGGGGGTCCCGCTTCTGGGGGTCCTGCTGGGGCCCGCCAGTGCATGCCTATCCCCCTTTGTGCTAAGAGAATGGCTAGGGATGCAAAGTGCCAGTGTAGTTTTTCAGGGTTTTTTTTGCGTAAAATTCCCAGGGCACATGCCTCCCATGTGGATATGGTCGAAAGATTGACCGTCGCTCGGAGTGTCCGGTGTACCTTATCCCAATACTGTTGGATGGTGGAGCAATCCCAGAACTTATGCTTAAAGCTCGTCTCCGGGGTCTGACAGCAGGGACACGCAAAGTGTGTGTTAGGATAAAAACGGTGCAGTCGATCTGGCGTGAGGTATGCTCGGTGTAGGATATTGAACTGGATGTTTTTGAAGCGCGCATTCCTAGAGACCTTTTTCGGATACTCCAGTGCCTTTTCCCATTCTTTATCGTGAAATGCCTGTCCTACCACGTCCTCCCATTTCTGGCCACCTTCCGATCACCTCTTACCCCATCACTAACAATCCTGACTTCACTCCCGGCCTCGACCAGGTAACATTTAGCCATTGGGATAAGGAGGGCCGCAGATCCATATGGCACTTTTTTAATGAACAGGGACCCATGTACTTCGAAGATTTTCGATCTGATTTTTCTATGCCTGAAACTGAGCGGTATCACTATCCGCAGATACAGCATTGGGTGATACAACCCCAGGTGCGTCAGGGAGCTGAAAGAAGGCTTACCCCCTATGAACGGTGGCTGCTCTCTAAGCATTCTACCAAACGACTCATCACAGAGCGCTCTCACATCCTACGTCCCCCAGAACAAGCAACTAAATCTACTGGTCAGAAAAGATGGGAGGTAGAGCTAGGGCGAACACTGACCCAGAAAGAGTGGACGATATCCATTACAGGGCCCGACACTCAAAGCGCAGCACCTCCAGCGTAGAGTCTGCTACCAAGATAGCTACATACTGGTACCTTACCCCACCCAAGCTACATAAGAGGGACCCTAGCCGCTCGCCGAGCTGTTGGAGGGGACGTGGAGCCACAGGCACACTTTTGCACTTACTATGGGAACGTCCCACTCTCAAGACTTACTGGACACAGGTTCTGGATGAGATAGACCAACATTTTGATACTACTATCTTGCGCTTCCCCAAATTCATTTTCCTGGGTGTCTCTGACAGACTCACATTCCCCCTCAAATCATGCAAAGGGAGGCAAATGGGCATAGCTATAGGGGCGGCAATACAGAGCAAATTGTCAGCTTGGGGCTCTGATAAGACACCTTCGATTCAGGGATGGCGTCATAGTTGGTGGTACATGCTGGTTATGGAACGTATTTCCTTTTCTCTCCAAGGAGATGGGGCCTCCTTTGCAGATCTGTGGCGCCCCTTTATCGCTCTCCTATGTTCCGAATTTCATGAGCTTACTTGCCATAGGTACATGCGCATCCTGCGCCTTTATGCATTAGCGCAGCATCCCAGCCAACCACATGACCACTAATTTGTTTTTTGTCACAATCAGCCACTTCTTATGTAGTTTCTAGTGCGGGGGGGGTTAGGGGGAGGGACTAAGGGAGGGGGTGGTCGGGATGTTTGTTGATTGTTTTCGATGCACTTTGTAGCATTTTGACTGCCTATGGCCCAAGTGTTGGGCGCGTATTGCTGGATGCATCTTGCGTTGTCCTTCCTTTTCTCAAATCAATAAAAAGATTTAAACTAAAAATGCATTGGCCTAGCCCGTGGTTCATGGCACTTAGCATGGCTGTACAAAAGTCGGGCACACCTAAAGAGATCTTGGTGGAATCGGACTGTAAAATCGAAATAATTACCCTTAAAATCAACAAAATAAGAGTTCTTGTTCTTGTAGGGCTCTAGAAATCTAAAATGAGGGCACCTTTTCTGGGTTCTCAAATAGCGACCAGGGGCTTTTAAATTAGTTGCTACTAATGTTTTATCCAATTGTTCACTTGATTTTGTTGTACTTAAGCATGTTGCACACTTGTGTTATTGAGCTACATCTGGGTGCTATTTGGGCCAGGTTTTATCCAAAGGTGACCATCTTGGGAGACTTTTCTGTTATCAACTCCCTCGTTTACTTCAGTATCCTGTGTAGGAAATTCTTTTCAGTGTTACAGCTTTTATTCCATCACAATGGCGTTCATGTGTGCCACATTTTGTCATAAATACAGAATGCGAACGCTGTGGTTGCTCATTAGATTAGCTGCAGTTCATCACCAAGAAGTTGACTGCCAAGCTGATGTTGGTGTGGAAAGTACGTTTCACGCTGCAAACTTAAACGAATGAGGAAGGTATTTGAGAACACATCCATAATGTGTCCACATTTTCCTTTTTACAGCTCTAATCATAATTCCTATGAAAAAACCGCCCCCACATTTTGTTTATTACTAAAGGATTTTTTTTTTTAGATTTACAGCTTTTATTCAATCAAGAGGGCTTCCTGTGTGCCACACATTTGACATTAGTAAGACTGTCCACGCTCTCATTCATCAGAACACTCCGGGAAGCTGCAGTAGAGCCCTGGGCTTCAGCTGACCGGCGGCTGCTGCTCTTAGAAGTGCATGCTTTACGCAGTATGACAGAGTTTATTCTCACATGGGTGAGAAGGATCGTGTGAATTGGCAGAAACCTTGCTCTCATTTCAGCTTCTCCGGCACTTTCCATACTCTACATGAGAAAACCATCAGAGAAAAGGTTTCTCTCAAACATGGCTCATGAAATCCCAGCAGATGGTCAGAATTATTTTCAGGGTAAAATCACCCTAGAATACACCACAATTTCCAAAATTAGTTTGATACCACTAACAACCAATTGACATTGTGACTAACATGTATTATCACCCTTGATATGTGCTCTTTACACAGGCTTTCTCTGCATTGCATTTCAATGGAGACCATGACTCTGGGTCCTGCAGTGTCACTGTGCAGAACATCACTCCAAACTTTGTTTTTTTTCAGTCAATATGTATTTATATATATATATATATCTCCAAATAGTGATCATTGTCTTAGAACTGATTGCCAAAGCCAATCCTTAGGCCCAAGAAGCAGCTCTGTCTTTGATCCCAAAACAATACCAACTCTTTCACTCTTTGCATCTCTCCAGCTGTCATTTCATTGTGTCCTCTCGTACCGCCTCGAGGCCACTGGTCAATGTCTCTTGTGTCGGGTGGAGAGCTGCATCATACCACACCCCAATAATGCTTTTGGTGTCAGGAGCTGAGGAGAGGAAGAAAAATGCACACATGCACACAGAGCTCTCTGGAGCTGGCAGATGAGATCAGACATCGACCCGAGTGTCCATCAACTACGGAAAACAGATGAAATGTCACCCACACTCCAATGCTGCTGCAGTCAAGGGGAGAGATTACATATCCCACTAACACAAATGTAAGGTGACGAGGTTAAGCATCTCAAAGACTGCAAAAACTGGAGGAGAGGTTAAACATCACACGGAGACCTCTGTGCCTCTGAAGTAAGGTGAAGAGGTTAAACATCACAAACAGATCCTAAAGCCTGGAGGAGAAGGGAAAGTTAAACATCACACAGAGACCCTAAAACCTGGAGGAGAGGGGAAAGTTAAACATCACACAGAGACCCTAAAACCTGGAGGAGAGGGGAGAGGTTAAACCGCTCACAGAGACCCTAAAACCTGGAGGAGAGGGGAAAGTTAAACATCACACAGAAACCCTATAGCCTGGTGGAGAGGAAAGAGGTTAAACATCACACAGAGACCCTAAAACCTGGAGGAGAGGGGAGAGGTTAAACAGCTCACAGAGACCCTAAAACCTGGAGGAGAGGGGAAAGTTAAACATCACACAGAGACCCTACATCCTGGAGGAGAGGGGAAAAGTTAAACATCACACAGAGACCTTGGTGACTGAAGTAAGGTGAAGAGATTAAACATACATAGACTGCAAAAACTAGGGAATAGGTTAAACCTCACAAACAGACCTTAGTGCCTCTGAAGTAAGGTAAGTTAAACATCACACAGACCCTACATACTGGAGCAAAGGGGAAAAGTAAAGTGCATGGACTTCAACGCTTCAAGTGTATGGAGACAATGTTAAATATCACACACCTCTGTACCTCTGCGTATGGTGAAGAAATTCTAAATTGCACACATATCTCATTGGTTTTGGAGGAGAGGTTGTATTTTACTCACATATCATAATGACCCATGAGGGGAAGGTTAAACATCACACAGACCCAAAATCTTTCAAATAAAATGTTAGCGTTTGAAATCCGGAACCCCAAAGGGGGTTTAAATATCATACTTGGACCCCAATATCTCTAGGGTTTGAAGGAGAAGTTTGATGTCTCACAGACACTCCAGTGCTTTTTCCGTAGCTGGGAGAGGTGACGCATTAATCTGGTGGCAGGGGATCAAGGGTTGATCCATGAACTTCCAAATGTCTTTTCCAATTTTAGGAAACTGGATGAAGCTGGTGCCCAGAACAGAGATCTGGTTCAAATAGTAGCCAAACGCGAGGAGTCAATCCACCAGAACCAGGTGCGGCTGGAAGAGAAGACGCGAGAGTGTGCTTCCTTGGCTCGGCAGCTGGAAGCTGCCATCCAGGACGCCAAGAGACAGGTGAGCGACATGTTGTGGGTGATGACCTTTCATAAAGGCCTATCATGAATGATCGAATGCAGCTTGTTAAACTTCAACCTGCGTCTTCTCTGTGACAAGCTGTTCTACACCAAGAAAGAGGTGGCAGAAGCTTGCTTGGCACCTAAAACTGGGTGGTGGGAAGAATGTGCCTTTTACCCACAAGAATAAAAGAGATGCATATCCTGCCTGACACGGGCACCTCACATAACTCCTGCAGTGGCAGCATGTATTGCACCATGACACAATGAGAGAGTCTTAAGCTCACCCAGAGCCCTCAGTACCTTGAATGTGTGACCAGAGCACACCAACACACACACACACTCACACTCTCACTCACTCACTCACTCTGAAGGTGAATAGTTTTCCCATCCTGCTCTGTAAGAGGGACCAATGGTGAAGCACTCATGTTGTGTAATAGCTTGTGCCGTGCACACTAGAAGCACCTATGCGACTGTCATAACCCACAGTGGGGGGAATGTATAGGAAGATACTGCTCACCAATGGAGGTGCAGGGGATTCACATCCAGTTTCTTGGGCACCGACAGAAGGTGAAGCACTTGTCATGTAACAGCATGCACAATACCTGGACACAGTGATAGTGTCTATATGAAGCCCATATCCAACACTGAGTACTTCATGGCCAGAGACCATCCTTCCAGCTGGGTCAGAGGATGCGTAGCTTACTCCTGAAGGGGCTGTGCTCCTGCTATCTGACCAGGCGAAGCCCATATTCGACACGGAAGTGGAAGGAATGTTTTGGTGTGAGCCATTCCTAAAGTGACCACAAGGTTCAGACCAGTTCCTCTAAACGAGTCTACCAAAAAGGCAGACCACCATTCCAATCCGAATCAGCTGATATTGCACTGCGAGGTCATGTGGACAGCGGTTTGCGAACTTGTTTCATACTGGCAGAGTGTGCATGTGGGTGTCATAAGCAGCCAGGCACATGTTCATGTTACCGGCTGCCATATGTGTACCTTGAGGGGTAGTGCAGGCCTGTTCCGGGTGGTGAGTCTTTCATTGCCGGGTTACATGTAGGTCTGCACTTGCGCACACCTTGTTCTGGCAGGTCAGGGAATTGAAGCACAGGGAGTTGGTCGTTTTCCCGGGATGACATACATTACTTGAGTTCAGCCACTAGGAACATGCAAAGTATTTGTTTCCGAGGTCTGTAGCTTGTTTCCATGCTTGTGGCATGATAGTTTCATTTTCTTGTGTCCTCAGGTAGAGCAAACCAGGGAGCGAGCATCGTCCAAAGAGCGAACGACCACATCCAAAGTGCTTGATCTGGAGACCCAACTGAGCAGAACGAAGACTGAGCTGAATCAGCTGCGGCGCAGCAAAGAGGATGTGAGTTTGAAAGCATGAGTGGGGGCCCCTATGGAGGAATGTATGAGGGGGACCATGTGAGAGTGTGAACCCTGGAAGGGATCACATGAGGATGTGACAGAAGACAGTCTGTGAGCAGGGTCATGGGAAAAGGGCTGTGAGAGGGTTTTTAAGTGCAAGAGGTAGGGTCAAGGCCGGGTTTGATGACCACTGCGCAAGAAAGGGCATTGTGAGGGTGTGGCAAAAGCAGTCTTTTGGTACCAGGGGCCAGATGTACAACATGATTTTGCATGCGCAAAAGGGTTTGCGAACCTGTTTGTGCATGCAAAATCACTGCTGGCATGTACAATTCCTAAATAGCGAGTCACAATTTATTTGCGACCCTCTATTTACAAATTGCAAGTCGCAATTAGGAAGGGGCCTCCTAATTGCATCCGCAATTCAATGTACGAATGTTTTGTGACCGCAATTGCGGTCGCGAAAGACTTGCAAATTACCACCCTAGGGTGGTAATGGGGTCGTAAAAGGGAAGGGGCACCCAGGGGGCAAACGCAGGACCACTGCCTGGCCTTAAAAAATTAAACAAAAACATGTATTTTTTTTATTTTTTAAATGCATCCCGTTTTTCTTAAAGGAAAACTGGCTGCATTGAAGAAAAAAAACTGCTTTATTGACAAGCAGCCCCAGACATGGAGGACTGCTGAGCCCAGCAGGCCACCATCCCTGAGAGGGCCAGCCGTTCCGAATGAGGTCGCAAATTGTGAGAGGCTCATTAATATTCATGAGCCTCTTAATTTGCGACTCCATTGGGAATTGCAAAACCGTGTAATGACACTGTTGTACATGCATAATAGCGCTTCGCAAATTGCGAGTCGTAATAGACTCGCATTTGCAAAGCGCTATTTTGTGCGTCGTACATCTGGCCCCTGATCTCTTATTCTCAAGATCCTAGTAAATATCCCCCCATTAATTTGCTGCAAAAGACTGACCACATGTAAATTAGCATTCCGAAGCATGGACTCAAGAAGAGATTAGGTTCAGTTGGGTGTATGTTGGAGAAATGCCATTAGGTTTAGCTGGTTGAGCCATTTGCGGCTGAGGCAGACCTTGTAGAGCAGTCAGGAGTCTCTTGGGGCCTTGACTTCAGTAATGTTCAAAGTATTGGCATTGTCCTGGTCAGGAACTGGGTGGAGGGCTGCTAGTCCTCAATGACACGCTATCATTCTGTGATGGCCCCCGCCCCCCGGGATCATCCAGCCTGAAGCCCTCCTACACTGTTCCCCCACCCCCTGCCCCAAGGATCATCCAGCCTGAAGCTTGACTTGTTGCCTGACCCTTTTTTCTACACACACTCTCTTGCATTGTGATTGTTTGGGAGGGTTTAAGGGGCAAACTTGTTAAACATAAACCATTTCATTTACTTTGCAGTAAAGATAATGTGAAGACTAGCACATCTACCCAACCTTCCACTGAACAGACACCATCCTCAACATACCAGGGCTCTGCTGCACACCAGTTCTTTCTTGGTGACTTTCGATTGTTGTCTGAGCAGCACCTGACATATTTATGTGGTCATTCTCTTATAAACCCCAAACCTGCTAGTGTTGCACACGCTAACGTAAAGAGGATGGGTGATCTGTCTTTTTTCACTGTAGCCCCACAGGATTTCCCTGCTCCTTTGTGTCATCATCCCGACAGATAACCATAAAAAAAGGCATGTCCTCTGTCGGACATCGCTTGGATGCTTGTGCTATTTCAGGATTTTAGTTATAAGTTTCCTGCTTACCTCTACTTGCTCCCATACTCGTTGCAGCGAGCCTCCCTGTGCACCTCCCTCCTTACTGGAGGCGTGATCATGGGAGGTGCTTTCGTACTTCTTTCTACCGGCGGGAGCAGTGCAAGGATATAGTTGTAGTTGTCCTGTCCCTACCTCTGTTGCATGCTTTCGTACTCCTAGCTGGTGGCGTGAACGTACAGTTGTACTTCTGCCCCTATGTCCATCGCATGCTCTCATACTCCTAGCTGGTGGCGTGAGCAGTGTGAGGGTACAGTTGTAGTTCTATCCAAACCTCCATTGCGTGCTTTTCACACTCCTTGCTGGTGGCTTGAGCAGTGTGAGGTTACAGTGTATTTTTGCCACTTCTTCTGTTGCATGCTTTCATACTCTTTGCTGGTCGCTTGAGCAGTGTGAGGGTACAGTTGTAGTTCTGCCCCTACCTCTGTTGCATGCTTTCGTACTCCTTGCTGGAGGCGTGAGCAGTGTGAGGGTACATTTGTAGTTCTCCTGCCCCTACCTCCGTTGCATGCTTTCGTACTCCTTGCTGGAGGCGTGAGCAGTGTGAGGATACAGTTGTAGTTCTGCCCCTACCTCCGTTGTATGCTTTCGTACTCCTAGCTGGTGGCGTGAGCAGTGTGAAGGGTACATTTGTAGTTCTCCTGCCCCTACCTCCGTTGTATGCTTTCGTACTCCTTGCTGGAGGCGTGAGCGGTGTGAGGGTACAGTTGTAGTTCTGCCCCTACCTCTGTTGCATGCTCTCGTACTCCTTGCTGGTAACCTGAGCAGTTTGAGGGTACAGTTGTAGTTCTGCCCCTACCTCCCTTGCATGCTCTCGTACTCCTAGCTGGTGGCGTGAGCAGTGTGAGGATACAGTTGTAGTTCTGCCCCTACCTCCGTTGCATGCTTTCATGCTCCTAGCTGGTGGCGTGAGCAGTGTGAGGGTACAGTTATAGTTCTGCCCCTACCTCCGTTGCATGCTCTCGTATACCTAGCTGGTGGCCTTAGCAGTGTGAGGATAAAGCGGTAGTTCTTCTGCCCCTACCTCTGTTGCATGCTTTTGTACTCCTTGCTGGTAGCCTGAGCAGTGTGAGGGTACAGTTATAGTTCTGCCCCTACCTCCGTTGCATGCTCTCGTATACCTAGCTGGTGGCCCGAGCAGTGTGAGGATAAAGCGGTAGTTCTTCTGCCCCTACCTCCGTTGCATGCTCTCATATACCTAGCTGGTGGCCTGAGCAGTGTGAGGATAAAGTGGTAGTTCTTCTGCCCCTACCTCCGTTGCATGCTTTCTTACTCCTTGCTGGTAGCTTGAGCAGTGTGAGGGTACAGTTGTAGTTCTGCCCCTACCTCCCTTGCATGCTCTCGTACTCCTAGCTGGTGGCGTGAGCAGTGTGAGGATACAGTTGTAGTTCTGCCCCTACCTCCGTTGCATGCTTTCGTACTCCTTGCTGGTAGCCTGAGCAGTGTGAGGGTACAGTTATAGTTCTGCCCCTACCTCCGTTGCATGCTCTCGTATACCTAGCTGGTGGCCCGAGCAGTGTGAGGATAAAGCGGTAGTTCTTCTGCCCCTACCTCCGTTGCATGCTCTCGTATACCTAGCTGGTGGCCTGAGCAGTGTGAGGATAAAGTGGTAGTTCTTCTGCCCCTACCTCCGTTGCATGCTTTCGTACTCCTTGCTGGTAGCCTGAGCAGTGTGAGGGTACAGTTGTAGTTCTGCCCCTACCTCCCTTGCATGCTCTCGTACTCCTAGCTTGTGGCGTGAGCAGTGTGAGGGAACAGTTGTAGTTCTGCCCCTACCTCCCTTGCATGCTCTCGTACTCCTAGCTGGTGGCGTGAGCAGTGTGAGGGTACAGTTGTAGTTCCGCCCCTACCTCCGTTGCATGCTTTCTTACTCCTTGCTGGTGGCCTGAGCAGTGTGAGGGTACATTTGTAGTTCCCCTGCCCCTACCTCCGCATGCTTTCTTACTCCTTGCTGGTGGCGTGAGCAGTGGAAGGATACAGTTGTAGTTCTGGCCCTACCTCCGTTGCATGCTTTCCTACTCCTAGCTGGAGGCGTGAGCAGTGTGAGGGTACAGTTGTAGTTCTGCCCCTACCTCCGTTGCATGCTTTCGTACTCCTTGCTGGTAGCCTGAGCAGTGTGAGGATACAGTTGTAGTTCTGCCCCTACCTCCGTTGCATGCTTTCATGCTCCTAGCTGGTGGCGTGAGCAGTGTGAGGGTACAGTTATAGTTCTGCCCCTACCTCCGTTGCATGCTCTCGTACTCCTTGCTGGTGGCCTGAGCAGTTTGAGGATAAAGCGGTAGTTCTCCTGCCCCTACCTCTGTTGCATGCTTTCTTACTCCTTGCTGGTGGCGTGAGCAGTGTGAGGGTACAGTTGTAGTTCTCCTGCCCCTACCTCCGTTGTATGCTTTAGTACTCCTTGCTGGTGGTGTGAGCAGTGTGAGGGAACATTTATAGTTCTGCCCCTACCTCCGTTGCATGCTCTCGTATACCTAGCTGGTGGCCCGAGCAGTGTGAGGATAAAGCGGTAGTTCTTCTGCCCCTACCTCCATTGCATGCTTTCGTACTCCTTGCTGGTAGCCTGAGCAGTGTAAGGATACAGTTGTAATTCTGTCGCTACCTCTGTTGCATGCGCTCACACACCTTGTTGGTGGCTTGAGCAGTGTGAGGATAAAGTGGTAGTTCCCACCTCCATTGCATGCTTTCGTACTCCTTGCTGGTGGTGTGAGCAGTGTGAGGGTACAGTTGTAGTTCTGCCCCTACCTCCGTTGTATGCTCTCGTACTCCTTGCTGGAGGCGTGAGCAGTGTGAGGGTACAGTTGTAGTTCTGCCCCTACCTCCCTTGCATGCTCTCGTACTCCTTGCTGGAGGCGTGAGCAGTGTGAGGGTACAGTTGTAGTTCGGCCCCTACCTCCCTTGCATGCTCTCGTACTTCTTGCTGGAGGCGTGAGCAGTGTGAGGGTACACTTGTAGTTCTGCCCCTACCTCCCTTGCATGCTCTTGCACACTTTGCTGGTGGCGTCAACAGTGTGAGGGTACAGTTGTAGTTCTGCCCCTACCTCCGTTGCATGCTCTCGTACTCCTAGCTGGTGGCGTGAGCAGTGTGAGGGTACATTTGTAGTTCTCCTGCCCCTACCTCTGTTGCATGCTCTCGTACTCCTTGCTGGTAACCTGAGCAGTTTGAGGGTACAGTTGTAGTTCTGCCCCTACCTCCCTTGCATGCTCTCACACACCTTGCTGGTGGCTTGTGAAGTGGTCAGAGGTAGTTGTAGTTTCACCCCTACTTCTGTTGCATTCTCTCCTACTCCCTGCTGGCTGTGTGAGCAGTGCCAGGGCGTGGTTCTTCTTTGGTTGCGCTGTCCTGTCTGCCTTCCAGACTGCCCATTCTTTTCTGGAATATTCTGCTGTTCCACAGCACCCCCTTTCTTTGCCAATTCTGTTTTCACATTAGGTCAAGCCTTCTTGCCCTCTCACAACATGTATTCCTCCAATCCTTTAGACCAGTGGTTCTTAATATAGGATTTCTGTGGACCCCACTGACTCATTACTGGAACCTGGGACCCCCCACTGAGGTAGTACTGGGAGCAGGAGGGCCCCAACCTCAGCAATTGCTATGATTTTAACCTCAAAACAGTATACAAAAATATAGAACCTATAAAATACTAAAATATTTTACTTATTTTCCAAATACAATTTTATTTAGACTTTATTATTCAGCTAATATTATTTGATTTTATAAAACGTCATGGAAGACCCCTAGGTAGTGGTCACTGAGTCCAGGGGTACATGGATCACAGCGTAAGAACCACTGCTTTAAGCCAATTTTTAAAACGATGTTCTTCACCTAAGCTCAGGCCCATCTTCTGCGAATTCTCACTTTCCTCTGCACAGTCTTGTTAAAGGAGAGCTTCTGGTTGGCTTCTCTTTCTGGTGGTGTGAGCACCCTAGGTTGCTTCATGTTCAGCGTTCGTATTTCATAGGGATGTTCCTTAGTGTGCTACATGTTTTCCCACTCTGTGGGTTGGAAACTTGGGATGAAAGATTCTACTCTTTCACTGGCTCAGCTCTCTGCTCCTTTCTTCCTCTAGACCGAGCGCCGGTTCCAGAGCCGCTTGCAGGACATGAAGGACCGCTTAGAGCAGTCGGAGAGCACCAACCGCAGTATGCAGAACTACGTCCAGTTCCTCAAATCTTCCTACGCAAATGTCTTTGGAGATACCACACTGTCCAGCTCTCCAGTTCGGCCCCGAACCCCACTATAGGAATTTATGAGCCGCATTTCTATGCTCAGACATGGTGCATTGTGGACATTCTGTACAATGGCTGGTCAAACATGGGCTTCCGCCACTTGACCGTTCAGAAATCAAAGCATCCATTGGTGACCAACTTGTGGTTCTGTACCGGGATATAATGCTGGAATGGCAGCAGGACAGGTCTACAGCCTGGCGGTATTCTCTTGTGCCCAGGTACAAAAGGTTTGTGTTTTATCTCCAGGACTGCAGGTTTTTATTTTTTTAAAGACAGCACATGTGGCTTCTCGTTTTCAAGGGTCTTCCACCATGCAGCCTACAGGTTCATTTCTGGTGTCTACACTCCAGGGTACTTCTCATCCACTGCTCTTCTGGTATGGTCTCTTTGTCCTCGGCACTTTTGGTCTTTTGTTTTTACACCATCTTGCATCTTCTGACCTCTGCTCTTCGTCTGGTATCTGCTTGCAAGCGAAGGTGGTCATTTCATATCTCCTTTGCTGGATTCCCATGGCTGGTCTGGCCAGCTTCAGGTAAGAACCATTACAGAGACATGCAGACTGGTAACTAGAAAGCATGTGAATCCAGTGTCCATGGAATAAACTGGCTTAAGGAAACGGACACGTGAACCCTTGGGCATGCTCTGGCTCTTGAGGTGCATCAATGCTTGGCCACTGGAGGAGACGCCAAGTTCAGATGCAGGTGACCACCTCTTAGTCTCTCTGCTGCTCTCTCTGCCATAGCCTGAGTCCTTCAGTCCCACCGTTGACCCCACCTGAAACGTCACTGCAGGTTCATGTGTTGACGACTTCCATGTTGGTAGAATTGATATGTATCTAAAGGTACATTGGTCAGTCACTGCACTCTGGCGAAGAAGCGGCCACATACAACACCCTATTTCATCCACGAAAAGAATACACAACATCACGTGACACATCTTCTGACTTTGGTAAAGAACACAGCACAGCATATGGAGCAGTATGGTCACATCTCCTCAGAAGAACATATGAATCGATCTCATTCCTACAAGGAACTTGCAGAAACATAGTAACGCCCTTTCCCATTAAGATAACATAGGTCCACGTAAGATGTTCTCTGTTCCCCATGAAAAACAGTCAGAATATCAGAGGCCTGTCCCCTCCCAGCTCCAAATCGCCTCCTCACAGCAAGAAACTAGCCTCTCCACAGACCCAAGTTGAGCACATCTGAGCACCCGAGGCAGCCTCCTCACTCCCCTGCTATCCCCTAAACTCAACTTGCAGTTGTCCCTTCCTTGCCCCATGATGAACACAGCGAGAGGTAAAACACCATCTTTTCCACGTCGAGAGTGTGGAGCAGTATACAAAATTTTGCATTTCAGTACTTCGCAGACATATTCACTTTTATGCATTTTGTATGGTTTTCTATTGATGATCTCCACAGCCCTCGATGAAGGGTTGATCACGAGTACATTTCCTATGGTTGAATGTTTGAATCAGTATTTATGAGTTGCGTTTGTATGAATTGAATATGAAAGGTGCTAATAAAGTATTTCAGTTTTGAAATCTGTTTTTCGTTTCTCTGTGCTTTTGCTGCAGTACCAATACGCTTGGTTTCTCTGTTTCCAGACTGCTGAGATATCCTGGCCACAAACCAGTGGTTGAGAAGCTGTCTTGTGCAACAACGATGAACTAAAATGTCTGTAAGCTCTGTAAGTAACACAGCCCTGTGAAAGGCCGCCAGTCCCAAATCTGCAAACGTTTGCTTCCGCTGTTCATAGTCGGACCTCTGTAGAGCTGTGCCTCCGTGCAGTTACACTGCCTTCCACACGCCTGTTTCTCTCCCAGTACTTCTTCATGTCAGTCTCCGTGTTCAAGGATCATCCACACGGCATTGCCTGCGCCTGCATCCCCCTTCTCCTGGGTGCAACTGCTGCACCCAACTTTCTTTCCAGTCCTTAAGTAATCGGCTTGTTTGGTGCCCCCAGGTTCATTGTTTGCTGCCCCTGCAGTGGTGTTCACTCAGAATGTAGGTAGATGTGGTTGTGTTGCATGGAGCTAGCTTGAGAACAGCAGAGCTCTGAAGCACGAGCGCCTTGTGAGCCCCGGGCAAGAGCATCTTTTTTTCACCCGCTTGATGGGGTTATCTGTTCGTCCCAAGTATTTTGTCCTAGTAGTCTGTGAAAGGCATTGACAATTGGTCGATACCTGGTCGACCCCAGAGAGTCTCACTCGCCTAATACCAGAGCTTGCGGCGGTGTACCCTCAAAGCCTACCAGTACTAAAGCATACTCTTAAGTGCTCAGAGCATAGTCCGTGTGTCCTCCAGGTGTACCTCTCGCATAGTGTGCTCTGGGGTGCTCCTCGAACTTCAGTCTACTAAAAGCCAATGGCTCTGCTTCGACATTGTTCCCCACCAGGTATGACTTTCTCTGTCCTACATATGTGCCCCCTATGTGTGCTGCCATAAATTCCTTTCTTTCCTCGCCAACAAACACAGATCTGGAGCTACCCCTCGTCTCATTTAGACACTTACACAAAAAAGTCTTCTAAAATATGGTGTTCAGAAAGTCACCTCACAAATCTATAGTGTTTAAACCTGCATGTCATATCAGGTGTGGAACCACCTCAACACAGGGCTGGGGTACTGCAAAAATATTTCCAGATCCAGTCTGGCACCTGGAACAGTACGCAAATGGTGAGGAATCTGCGGTAAGAAGTTTCTAACAGAAAAGCCCACTAAGTTTTGCAGCTCTACATGGTAGCTGATGCCCATGTAGTAATAAATGTCTGTGACTGACCCACTTATGGTTTGCCTGAGGTGCCTGGTGTCGGACCAGGATTCCAAAGCCTGTACTGATTGTACCTTGATACGCCCCAAGACCATTCAAGACTGGGAATCAAAGTGAAGCTCTTCGCAGTGAAGCGCCGCAAGGCCCTCACTCTGGGATCGGTCGAGGTCTGAAGGTAGGCCCCGTGACAGGTTGTCTTCATGATTTCAGTCCTCGGGCAAAACCAAGAAGGAAGCCTGGGACGTCCAAGTGAAACTCAGCCCTGTCCACCACTCTCTATCTCTAAGAAGCACACGGGTGTCATTGTGCCTCCAGACTACGCTCCCTAAGTCACTCTCTTTGAGTCTGTTCTGACCTTGCTCCGCAGCAACTGGATTAACTGGAGCCATCAGCAACACCGCAGCAAATCGTGAACTTCTGTGAAGCCATGCTGCGACTTTTTTGGCACATTACCGGTTCCCTCTGGTGTGCCTGCGGGTCACAAGGAGCCGAGCTGCCTCCCAACTGGCCTTCCACCACCAGGTCCGCTTTCTGCACCAGTCTGGCCCTCTAGATCCACTCAGGGCTCCGGTACCAATCTCCCCTCCCTCAACTGGACAACATCGGCCAACCCATAGTGCTGTCTGACACTGAGACGGCACCACTCCAACCCAGGCTGCACACTCCTTTCTCTGCGCCGCAGCCTCTTTACCAACCTTCTGATCATGACACAGTGCCTCTACCTTCGGGAAGGGCTCATGTCCTTCATGGGTTATTCAGCACAGACTCCAACGATGGGACAATAATGCTGGGCACGAGCCTTACCTAGACGACAAGTGGTACGAGCACCTCCAAGATGCCAATGATCTGGATACCTTTTTAGATAATGTACTAGTATGTGTATGTGTATATATATATATATATATATATATATATATATATATATATATATATTACCTACTGGCGGTCGCCAGTAGGTAGTTATAGTTAGGACCACGTTTCCATAGGAAATCCGCAACATTCTATTTTGAATAACTTTGGCGCCGGTTGACGAATCCTCGCGAATTTTTCAAAATAGGTGGGGCGCTACGCTCCGCTCCTACCCTGAAAGTCTCGGGGGGGATTCGTCAAGCGGGGGCTGAGATAAAAGGGGGGTCCCAAAACGCGTTTTTCCCATGCATTTTTCCATAGGACCTTTAGACACAGCTACAGCCCGAACGGCTGAACAGAATTACTTGAAATTTGGCAGAGAGGTAGTCCTCGGGTCAAGGAAGTGCCTTTTGTAGGTTTGGTGTAAATCTGTTCAGTAGATTCTGAGAAAATAGCCTTTAAATCAATATATATATCTGTGGCAGCTTACGGTGCGCTTACCGTACGCGTACGGTGACGTGCGCGAGCGCGATTCTGATTGGCCCTTAGATCTTAGTAAACATTCGAATCGGTCGAAACCAGGAAGCGGCGGCCGCCATTTTCTCTCTCGCACTCTGACAGGGGGTTGAAAAACAAAGGGCAAAAACATGTAAAGGGGCTGTTTACACAGCTCCCAAGCACCTAGCCATGTCGACGGAGTCCCCAACGATCCCCCAAGTGAAAAAAGGCAATTTTAATTTTTTTGAAAATGTCGCCGATTACGCTTCTCGTACGCGTACGGTAATAAATAATTAAAAAAAAAAAAACAATATCCATATTCTCCCCAGCCCGTTTGCAAAAGGTGCCCGAAGGGCACCTTTTGTGCATGGATTATTTGCTCAAAACCCAACATATATTTTACCTGTCACAACGATGCTCATCATATGTCCTCCATGTGCGCACGGTGCGCGAAGCGCATCGTGCGTTCATGGCCCATCTAGCGTAACGTGGGCACGCGGTGCGCAAAGCGCACCGCGTTCGCGCACTGTGCGCGCACGGAACGAACTGCGTTAAGTGGGCGCGCACGCCACAAATTGCGTAAAGTAACTTAGCATTTAAAAAAACGTACAAATTCACTGAAAAAACCATAGGTTTCACACACGTTATAGTTAGGAATTAGCATTTAAAAAACCTTGCAAATTCACTGAAAAAACCATAGGTTTCACACATGTTATAGTTAGCTGGACATTTTACTGATAAAAAACCAATGAAATTCCCCCGTTATAGTTACTGTAGGCAACTATAACTCACGCGACCGTAATCCTCTGCTGATGGCATATGTGTCTTTATGAAAAAAAAATATTTGTAATATATGTATAGCTAAAATTTAATGGAAGAAGACATGGGCAAATAAGTGTCTAAATACAGTATTAGCATCAGCAGAGGATTACGGTCGCATGAGTTATAGTTGCCTACAGTAACTATAACGGGGGAATATATATATATATATATATACATTACCTACTGGCGGTCGCCAGTAGGTAGTTATAGTTAGGACCCTGTTTCCATAGGAAAACCCCAACATTCTATTTGGAATAACTTTGGCGCCGGTCGACGAATCCTCGCGAAATTTTCAAAACTAATGGGGCGCTACGCTCCGCTCCTACCCTGAAAGTCTCGGGGGGGATTCGTCAAGCAGGGGCTGAGAAAAAAGGGGGGTCCCAAAACGCGTTTTTCCCATGCATTTTTCCATAGGACCTTTAGACACAGCTACAGCCCGAACGGCTGAACAGAGTTACTTGAAATTTGGCAGAGAGGTAGTCTACAGGTCAAGAAAGTGCCTTTTGTAGGTCTGGTGTAAATCTGTTCAGTAGTTCCTGAGAAAATAGCATTTAAATCAATATATATATCTGTGGCAGCTTACGGTGCGCTTACCGTGCGCTTACGGTAAGCTTACCGTACGCGTACGGTGCCGTGCGCGAGCGCGATTCTGATTGGCTGTTACAGCTTAGTAAACATTCGAATCGGTCGAAACCAGGAAGCGTCGGCCGCCATTTTCTCTCTCGCACTCTGAGGGGGGGAGGAAAAACAAAGGTTGAAAACATGTAAAGCGGCATGTTAGACAGCTCCTAACCACCTAGCCTTAAGCAAGGTGACCTAATAGAATCACCAAGGCAAAATATTCAATGTAAATTTTTTTCGAAAAAACGCCGATTACGCTTACCGTACGCGTACGGTAAAAATTTAATATAAAAAAAAAACTATCCACAACTTCCCATCCCCGTGCGCAAAAGGAGCCCGCAGGGCACCTTTTGTGCATGTCATATAACTTATAGGGAACAATTAATAGATTACCTTTCACAACGAAGCGCATAATATGTCCTCCGTGTGCGGACGGTGCGCGAAACGCATCGTGCGCACATGGCCCATCCAGCGTAACGTGGGCACGTGGTGCGCGTAGCGCACCGCGTGCCCACCGTGCGTGCACGGCACTAACTGCGTAAAGTGGGCGCGCGGTGCGCGAAGCGCACCGTGCGCGCACGGAACGAACTGCGTTAAGTGGGCGCGCACGCCACGAACGGCGTAAAGTAACTTGGCATTTAAAAAACCGTACAAATTCACTGAAAAAAACCATAGGTTTCACATACGTTATAGTTAGGAATTAGTATTTAAAAAACCTTGCAAATTCACTGAAAAAACATAGGTTTTACACATGTTATAGTTAGCTGGACATCTTACTGATAAAAAACCATTGAAATTCCCCCGTTATAGTTAGTGCAGGCAACTATAACTCACGTGACCGCAATCCTCTGCTGATGCTAATACTGTATTTAGACACTTATTTGCCCATGTCTTCTTCCATTAAATTTGAGCTATACATATATTACAATTTTTTTTTTCCATAAAGACACATATGTCATCAGCAGAGGATTGCGGTCACGTGAGTTATAGTTGCCTGCACTAACTATAACGGGGGAATTTCAATGGTTTTTTATCAGTAAAATGTCCAGCTAACTATAACATGTGTAAAACCTATGGTTTTTTCAGTGAATATATATATATATATACGTATCATAAACACGGGGGTTGCCAAAATATGGAGTCGCACTCGTACCAAGAGAAGCTTTCCCCAAAGCTTTAATCAAATTCAGGTAGCAGCAGCTTACACCAGTTAATCACAGCATGCGCCCGCTGCCTTGACGCGTTTCGAGTAATCTCTTCTTCAGAAGGCTGCGCGGACTGAGAGCGTAGTTTGTGGCTTCTACTTCCGTTATAAGCAGCTGCATCACATGTCCATAATTGAACGCCCTGGATGGGGCTCTGTGTTGCATCATGGGAGTTGAAGTCCATAATCTCACCCAAATGGCAACGTTCTCAATATCAATGCAATAAGGCCCAGAGTGAGCCCCCGGTAGCTGTTGTTACTTTAATCCATGCTCCTGGTCCCACAGAATGAGCCCCGTGTATCAGGACTCTGTGGCCCCCACTGTAAGGGGTGGTGCTACTCCGCGACCGGACAGCCGCAAAACATCATAAACACGGGGGTTGCCAAAATATGGAGTCGCACTCGTACCAAGAGAAGCTTTCCCCAAAGCTTTAATCAAATTCAGGTAGCAGCAGCTTACACCAGTTAATCACAGCATGCGCCCGCTGCCTTGACGCGTTTCGAGTAATCTCTTCTTCAGAAGGCTGCGCGGACTGAGAGCGTAGTTTGTGGCTTCTACTTCCGTTATAAGCAGCTGCATCACATGTCCATAATTGAACGCCCTGGATGGGGCTCTGTGTTGCATCATGGGAGTTGAAGTCCATAATCTCACCCAAATGGCAACGTTCTCAATATCAATGCAATAAGGCCCTGAGTGAGCCCCCGGTAGCTGTTGTTACTTTAATCCATGCTCCTGGTCCCACAGAATGAGCCCCGTGTATCAGGACTCTGTGGCCCCCACTGTAAGGGGTGGTGCTACTCCGCGACCGGACAGCCGCAAAACATCATAAACACGGGGGTTGCCAAAATATGGAGTCGCACTCGTACCAAGAGAAGCTTTCCCCAAAGCTTTAATCAAATTCAGGTAGCAGCAGCTTACACCAATTAATCACAGCATGCGCCCGCTGCCTTGACGCGTTTCGAGTAATCTCTTCTTCAGAAGGCTGCGCGGACTGAGAGCGTAGTTTGTGGCTTCTACTTCCGTTATAAGCAGCTGCATCACATGTCCCTAATTGAACGCCCTGGATGGGGCTCTGTGTTGCATCATGGGAGTTGAAGTCCATAATCTCACCCAAATGGCAACGTTCTCAATATCAATGCAATAAGGCCCTGAGTGAGCCCCCGGTAGCTGTTGTTACTTTAATCCATGCTCCTGGTCCCACAGAATGAGCCCCGTGTATCAGGACTCTGTGGCCCCCACTGTAAGGGGTGGTGCTACTCCGCGACCGGACAGCCGCAAAACATCATAAACACGGGGGTTGCCAAAATATGGAGTCGCACTCGTACCAAGAGAAGCTTTCCCCAAAGCTTTAATCAAATTCAGGTAGCAGCAGCTTACACCAGTTAATCACAGCATGCGCCCGCTGCCTTGACGCGTTTCGAGTAATCTCTTCTTCAGAAGGCTGCGCGGACTGAGAGCGTAGTTTGTGGCTTCTACTTCCGTTATAAGCAGCTGCATCACATGTCCATAATTGAACGCCCTGGATGGGGCTCTGTGTTGCATCATGGGAGTTGAAGTCCATAATCTCACCCAAATGGCAACGTTCTCAATATCAATGCAATAAGGCCCTGAGTGAGCCCCCGGTAGCTGTTGTTACTTTAATCCATGCTCCTGGTCCCACAGAATGAGCCCCGTGTATCAGGACTCTGTGGCCCCCACTGTAAGGGGTGGTGCTACTCCGCGACCGGACAGCCGCAAAACATCATAAACACGGGGGTTGCCAAAATATGGAGTCGCACTCGTACCAAGAGAAGCTTTCCCCAAAGCTTTAATCAAATTCAGGTAGCAGCAGCTTACACCAGTTAATCACAGCATGCGCCCGCTGCCTTGACGGGTTTCGAGTAATCTCTTCTTCAGAAGGCTGCGCGGACTGAGAGCGTAGTTTGTGGCTTCTACTTCCGTTATAAGCAGCTGCATCACATGTCCATAATTGAACGCCCTGGATGGGGCTCTGTGTTGCATCATGGGAGTTGAAGTCCATAATCTCACCCAAATGGCAACGTTCTCAATATCAATGCAATAAGGCCCTGAGTGAGCCCCCGGTAGCTGTTGTTACTTTAATCCATGCTCCTGGTCCCACAGAATGAGCCCCGTGTATCAGGACTCCGCGCAGCCTTCTGAAGAAGAGATTACTCGAAACGCGTCAAGGCAGCGGGCGCATGCTGTGATTAACTGGTGTAAGCTGCTGCTACCTGAATTTGATTAAAGCTTTGGGGAAAGCTTCTCTTGGTACGAGTGCGATTCCATATTTTGGCAACCCCCGTGTTTATGATATATATACATATATATACACACACACACACATACACACCCTCCCCCCTCCCCCCCCCCCCTCTTTTGCTTTGATTATGCGAAGGGCGGTGAAGGTTCTTGAGCCTCGTCTTCTCAGGAAATGAAAGCCCGTGCTCTGGCGGAGGGGTTGCAGGCTGGCTAGTCGATTTCTGAGTCTCTACTCCCATTTAATGAGGCTCTTACTGACACACCTTTGGTACCTGGGCCAAACCACTTGCACATCTCCAGACGTCAGCACTCTGTGCTGAGCGGATCTGCTTTCCGCACGCAGCACCCTACTTCCGAGAGCCTTTTACTGCAGGTTTCGGCCACTAGAGTAACCCTCCTGACAGGGAATCGAAGAGGATAGAGACTTTTCATAAGCGGGTTTGTTCCATTACAAGGTTGACCCTTCGGTCAGTAAATGCCAGCTGCCTGTTAGGTCGCTAGTCTCATGCCTTTTGAGACTCTCTGACCCAAGTGTTGCCCATCGTCCCACAAGAAGCCCAGGCCATACATTCCCAGCCCATGCAAGATGTTGGCCAAGTTCACCATCTTCTGCGGACTGAATACCACTGTTTCCCTCAGCAGGGCTATTGGCACTAGTGTGGCAATTCACAGGCACGCTTGGATGTGGTCCACTGGCTTTCAGGAGATATTCAGGCCAGTCTCCTGGTTATGCCGTTTGATGGATCTTGACTTTTTGGTGATAGACGGACTCTGCCCTGGCGCGGTTCAACGATAGCAGGGTCACGGAGCGCTCCCTGGGTCTTTGTGCACCAGCTGCGCCAGCAATTTCATCCCCTCTGTGACTGTGATGGGGGCTTCCAGTATTGCCAACTGCCCCATCCGGTGCAACAATCACCCCAGCCTTTTCAGTGCAGCAGTACCCACAGGAGAGGGCAACAGGGACAGAGTGTAGTCCAGTCTTCTGACCTCCCCCATCCCAAGCCTCTTTACTGTGTCCTTTACGTCACACAGCCACCCTGTCGGAGGCAGGTTCCACCACTTTCTGTCCAAGTGGCAGGCAATAACCTCAGAGAATTTGGTCCTGCAAATGTTTCAAAAGGGTTACTCTTTCCATTTCTCAAGTCCCCTGTTACACCGTCCACTGTCCACGGATCAGCTAATGAAGGACCACTAGTTACCCTTGCAGCAGGAAGTGCAGGCTCTTTTGTCCAAAGAAGCATAGAGAGGGTACCTGCACCAGAAGTTGGTTTTGTTTGTTATTTCCATTACTTTCTGTTGCCGAAAAAAGACAGGGCACTCTGATCTAATTTAGACCTTCTCTCTCCCCCCATGACTTTCTGTGAAAGACAGGTTGCAGATGCTCACCCTGGCCCAGTTCTTTTCTGCTCTCGACTCCTGTAGGCTGGGTGATAGCACTGGACCTGCAGGTCGCTTATTTCCACTTTCCTGTCCTGTGGGCCCTCTAATATTACCAGCAGTTCCTGGTAGGCCACGAGCATGTTCAGTTTTACTATTCTCCCTTTTGGCCTTACCAGCGCCCCTCCGGTATTCACAAAAGTGATGGCAGTGGTAGCAGCACGTATTTAGAGGTTGGGAATTCCAGTCTGCCCCTACCTTGAAGACTGACTCTTGAAGATGGGCTTGCCCAGGCAGTCTTCATCAACGTCCAGACTACGACAAACTTCCCGACATCCTTGGGGTTCAATATAAATGTGCCGAAGTCACTCCTGCCTCCTTCAGAGACTCTCCCCTTCATCTGGGCCATTAAGGACACTGTGCAGTTTCGCACCTGTCCCCAGGAAAAGAGTCCAGGCTATCATCCTGATGTCAGTCTTTGTCCTGGATCTCAGTGAAGAAGACTGAGGCTGGTGGGACTGATGGCCTCCTGCATCCTGCTGGTCGAGCACAACATATGGCATATGCGGGTTCTGCAGTAGGATGTGAAGTCCCACTGTGCAGCAGGGGGATCTTTCTGAACTGATCCAGATTTTGTAGGAGACTACCGAAGATCTGCAGTGATGGCTTCAGGACCGCGATTGAGTCAGCGGCAGACCCCTCTCCTTACCCCGCCCATAGCTCACAGTGGTGACAGATGCATCACTGCTGGGTTGAGGAGGCCATCTAGGAGAGGTGGAGACCAGAGATGTCCGGTCTCTGACAGAGACCTGGCTTCAGATCAACCTTCTGGAGCAGAGGGCCATCTGTTTGGCGTTGAAAGCCTTCCTGCTCTCTATCAAAGGGAAGCTAGTGCAGGTGCTCACGGACAACACCACTGCCATGTGGTACAGTAACAGGGAGGGCAAGCGGGGTGGAATTGTTGACCCTATTTATTCATTTATTTCAAGAGTTTTCTATAGCGCTAGCCAGACCCGAAAGTATCGGAGCGCTTCACAACATATGCCAGAATGCCTTGCGTCTCTGGACGCGGCTAGACCACGGAGGAATTTTTGTGTTGACACACAAATGGGTAGGTTCAATGAACACCAGAATGGATGAACTAAGCCACCAGCACCTTGCAGAGCGTGAATGGCGGTTACATACGGAAGTGGCGCAGAATCTTTTCAATGAATGGGAAGAGCTCTAGCTCGATCTCTTCGCCACCATGGAGAACATGCATTGCCAAGACTTTTGCACATTGGAGTTACCAAAGCGTTTCTTGCTTGGAGACTCATTCCATTTAGAGTGAGACAATAGATGAAAATACGCATTCCCACCGATATCTCTCCTGCTCTGCTTTCTGAAGAAAATCAGGACCAACCGGGCCCAAGTCATCCTAGTGGCTTCGGATTGGGTGCAAAGAGTATCGTATCCCAAACTCCTGTGCATGCATATCTGTAATCCGATCAGGCTACTTCTTCGGGAGAATCTCCTGTTGCAGCAGTAGAGCAGGGTTGTGCATCTGAATGCTTGGAGATAGAGTGGTGACAGTTGAGTGCCTTTGACCTTCCTCCGGACTCATGAAGGGGATCTTGGTAGCCAAGCATCCCTCAATGTCTCCCGTTGGGATAAGTTTGTGACCTGTTGCGCAGCTAAACAGATCAACCCATGTCATGCCAAAATGTCTGAAGTTCTGTTTGTGTTGTACCTCGCCCAGCGAGGCCTTGCTTTGGGCACTGTTAATGGGTACCTGTCGCTCTTTCAGCCTTCTTACAGTTGCCAGACCAGCCATCATTAGTTAGATCACTCATTGTGATGTGCTTCCTCAGTGGATTACGACTTACCCCTTCTCTGTTTGTTATACACCAATGGGACTTAAATGTACTCCTCCGTTCCTCATGTGTGCTATTTGAACCCCTTCACAGTTGCTCTCTTAGGCTACTTGCCTTAAGATAGCATTTCTTGTCGCTGTAACATTGGTGCAACGGGTCAGTGGGTTTCAGGCTCTCCGTTAACCTGCCCTACACCATGTTCTACCCGGGTAAAGCTTGTTCTGCGGGCTCGAGCCTCGTCCTTCTGAAGGTTGTGACTCCCTTTCATGTTAGTCAGAACATCATTCTTCTGGTATTCTTTGCTCCATCTCACCCCTCTAAGGTAGAGAAACTTCACAAGTTGGATCTAAAAAGGGCTCTCCGCTTCTACGTCAATCGTACCAAAGAACCCCGGGGGGACGATCAGCTCTTTATCGGGTTAAATGGTGCAAAGAAAGGCAAGGTTGTGCAGAAACAGATCATCTTCTGCTGGATCATACTTTGCATTAAGATTTGCTACTCGCTGGACTGGTCATAAAGTAGCCCCCTGAGGGTTTACAAGCACATTCTACAAGGACAAAGCTGCTACCACTGCGTTGGCATCCAGGGTGCTGGTTCTTGACGTTTGTCTGACTGCTGCAGGCTCAGTACATATATTCATGAAACATGTTGCCTAGACACTCAGTTCTGCTGGGAAGGGCCCTTTGCCTGTTCGGTCCTTCAAGATTTTTTGGTTTGAGTCAGTTCATGGACCCACCACTTGGGAGGTATTGCTTGGGTATCTATTCAAAAGGTGAGGAATCTGCAGTTAGAAGTCTCTGAAGAACAAGTTACTTACCTTCGGTAATGCTCTTTCGGGTAGAGACTGTATCCAGCCGCAGAATCCTCACCAACACTCTCACCTCCCCGTTCTGTGATCTTGTCTCTTAACAAACAAAAGGTTCCAATATAGGAATCTGCACATTGTTCATGATTAATCTGATTGGCTTTACGTCTGCGAGCGCGGAAGTACAAAGAAAGCAACTGATATCCGCACACATGGGTGGAGCATATATCGGCAGCATACATCACATCCGGTATGGAATGATGTTGACGCGAAGCCGCCATCACCACCTGCAGATACTTAGAGATGCCGCCTAAGATTTTCCAGATCCAGTCTGACGCCTAGGGAAGTATTTAAAAGGTGAGGAACCTGCGGTTAGATAGGTTCTCTACACGGGGCAACTGGTGGTAATGGGCCCGTGGGGCATTGCCCTGCTACCCTTGCGGGAGAGGCAAGAAAAGGGTAAAAAAAAAAACCAGAGCAGCTGGAAACAAATTACTGTTCCCAGACAGAGTGTCGATTCTCGTGGGTGAACTGTAATGAACTTTGCGGATGTCCTACTGCACAAGTGTCAGCCTGGCGAGGTTTTCTTCGACCTGCAGGCACAAGCTACTGCAGTAACACCATATAAGTGTTATTGTTGAGTTAGAATGCAATTGATCCCGTTGTGTTCATATTGATGTCGATGTGCACAATTATACATGTCTGCATAAAAACGAAATCTATCAACCCTGAGTCAGAAATACAAGATCAGCGGCCGAGGCAACTGATTGACAGATCACAGGTGGGGTGAAACGTAACCAGCAGAACAAATGCACGAACAGGAAAAACCAGGATTAATCCCACAGGCAGCGACACCTCAATGGTCCAGGGAGATTGGCCCCGATAAAGCGCACATGGCTGGAGGGGGTGTGTGTTTCCAAAACACCATAACGGTAGATGCTACATGAAGTTAGAAACATTCAGCCAAATCATGACACCGCACATGCAGTGATCATGCGCTTCCCATGCTGGACATCTGTACACTTTACCCACTGGCCCTCATTGTGTCCACGCGAGATGGAGACCCACCTTCATTTTTTATCAGGTGGGAGTAATTTATGACTCCATGACTAGGCCCACATTACTCTTCCTAAAAAGGATCAATAAATTGTTTTATGATGCTCCAAGAAATGTATATAATGGCGCTCAATCGGTTGTTCTTTGTCAGTCTTCAGACCCGTTTCTTTATGCTGTACTCCTGGCCACCGTGTTTAATTAAAGCAACTGTTCCTGTTTTGGCAAACGCCTCTTGTTTTTTCAAGGTAAATTCATATTTGATCAACATTTTGACGAGTCAACCAGGAGCGGTTGGTGCGGCCAACCCGACTGTAGCCGAAGGAAAGGACCTCGCCTTACGGATTCACATCTGAGCAGCAAGAAAGGTGAGCAGACGCCACAATTGATTGAAAGTTCTAATGAATCTGCGGGGCTGAGGTTCGTCCTAAAGCTGCCGTCAAGTGATTTATAGACTACATCTGATCCTTAGTCCCAGCATTTAGCATAAGGCAAACTAGGAAAAGCACAAAAATATACCCTGAGCGCCTGGCCACTGACAGAAATCTGACATTGCCTATTTTAGGTGTTCATACTGAGTAGTGGTAAGGCAGCCTTTGAGGCCATCCTACGGAGGTCACCTCTTTTCGAGTCAGCCCGCTAGGAAAAGTGAAGGTTGCTAGTCTCTTAGAACGCTGGGCGTGACACAGATAGTGCGCTTGTCCTCTGGGTGTAATACAGTGATGAGGCCTCACCGCTTTGGCCATGGGTTGTGACACAGGAGGTAACCATAGGCACTGGGTGTGATATAGGTCCAGCACCTTGATCTTTTTAGTCCAAAAGGCTTTTCACAGCACTGCTGGTTCCTTAACACTGTTGCTATCTGAAAGAAGTGAGAGGTGTTCGCTTGGACCGCTGGAGGTGATACAGATGGTACGCATGACCCCTGGGTGTGATGTAGGGTGTAATTCAGACAATAGGGAAAGTTTGGACCTTGGAGATTAGGTGTAGCTTGTGCTTGGCCAAGAAGGGTCTGTGGTTGTCAAGTTGTTGCTCGTTTCTGCATACATTGTTGTCGCCTTTGTCCCGGGGCTGATAGTGACAGACTGTCGGGCTCCCTTAGTCCTGTCTGCCGCGCAGAGCCTCCCTTGTCATCGGGCAGCACGTGCTGCAGAGTGGGCTAAGGGATTTTTTGGGCAAAGTAATCATTTTTTCTTTGTCAAGTTTCTTCTTCATTGTAGTTGTATATTGCTGCATTTTTTATGTTGTGGTGCTAATAAATTGTTGCAACTTCATTTTTGTCTGAGTGTCTATTTTGTTAATTACTCAATGTGTTTATGACGGAGTTGTCAATTCTTACGATCATTATTCCATATCTAAATAAGAGTCTACTATTTGTATACTGAATTCACACATTCTGAACTAGCAATTGCACTTTTTTGTAGCTTGTGACCCCTAATATGCATTTTTGTTTGTTTTTGTGAAATGTCTATTCTAATGGATCTGTATATAGCATTGAGCTCGTAGAAGTAGTTGAAACCAGTAGTTCCAGTGTATTTATTTCCCCATGATCAGAGTAGAACTTACATTTGCTTATTCCTGAAAAGCTAGCGTGCATCAGTCCCCTAAAAACATTCCCAGCTTAACACTGGGTCGCCACCAAAGCAGATGCAAACTTAAGTTCCCCACCCAGGTGAAACAACTGAGCAAGTATTGTCACGAATGGCACGCACACACTAAGACACACGCGTTCCTCTTGCCAGAGGGGGAAAACCTTCAACACTAACATAATCAAACACACATTCGGATCGAATATGTAGAGCAAAAGAAGAACAAAAGAGAGGCAGTGTTAGAACTATGGGCCACCTTCGAGGAGGCCTTGACCAGCAATCCTATCCCAGAACCAGCAAGTAAGGTGTATGTGCCACACCCACCATATGTAGGAATGGAAGTGCTCTCCCCAGTGCGTGCTATACCCACACTAGGTTATACCAATCCGCTGGTCGAAGGAGCCAGAAGCCCCCTACCGAACAACAAACTAGTAGATCTAAACAGGCCAGCAGGCCCAGGCATTCCCAGCATCACCCCAGTCCAGTTAGAGCCCCCGAAGATCAAATCTTTTACACCCCCGCCCACCTCCGTCTGTCGCGTTAAACCCATTGAACCCCAGAGGCGCAGACAACATGCGCACCCACCCATTCGGGTGAATGCACTTGGGTGACCGAGAGATTCATAGCAGTCCTCCGGGATCCAATGACGAGAGGGAGAGCCACAGGGTATGTTCAGGCAGTCCAAGGGACAACAGAAAGCGAGTCTGAGGGCAAATTCCTACCCAGAAGAACAGCACCCAACTCTGAACGAACGAGGCGGGTGGGAGTTAGAGGAGTGACGTAAATTAAGGATGGAGAGAGGGCTTTCACCCTGGGAACGCAATAAGAAAATAGAGCAGCACGCCCTCTACCTGGGGGGAAAGTGAAGGTAGCTATAGCGCACCGCTCGGAGTAGAGTCTGAGGCAGAACTAAAAGGGAGGTTTCTGCCTGGAGCCCAAGCCTCACCGGATCATCAGCTAAGGCTAGGGGCTGACCAGGTGATAAGGGATCAAGACAGCCTAGTACATACTCAAGGCGCAGGAAAAGCAACATGACACCCTTGCGCAGGCACAAGGAGATCAGCGATGAAGGCGGACGCTACGCCCGGCGAACGCGTGGGATAGACAAACTGACCCCGAGGGAGATATTGGCCAGAGAGGAAGGTGAGACCTTCACGCAACCATATGGCCACCTGCTAGCCCACTGGACCGAAACGGAAGGCCAGTATGATAGACCCTGACCGAATGAGGGCTCCTCCAAACCAGAGGACATGGCTGTTTCGGAACACTGTGTCCCTCACGAAGGGGGAGATCCCAAGTGGAAATTCCTCTTCATGTAGAATTGCCTAGGAAGATGGGAGCACAACGTTATAGAGAAACCAGCGGCGCTACCCCAAGCCCAAATTTGCCGACTATTGCAGAAGCACACGTCAGGGACCATCTGTGTGCCATGGGCTCAGATGGATAAAGAAGGGCTTAGAACCAGACTGCCGCCATTGTCAGATGGCGGGAAATGGATCTCCTGTTTTTAGAAGAACACCGCTGGAATAAACCTAGCGATAAGCAGTGTCAAAAGTCTGATAAGCAGTCTCATCGGAGAGCAGGCTAACACGGCGTTCACCCAAGCCCACATCCCAGCAGGCACGCTGACGAACACAGAGCTTGATGGGGCAGCATTCCATTCATACAGGCACCCAATATGGACGCCCCTGAGAGAACTATTCCCTGACTGCCCGATGTAGGTGTTATGTTTCACAGGGTACCGCAATATAGGCCTGAGTAGTATCCTGGCCCCCCTCTACATTTACCGTACTATTACACTACATAACGGGTTTTGGTATTGACCTTTTACCTGCATAAAATGTCTGGTTTTCCCCGAAAACTAGCCTCATTAATTATACATGAAGATTCTCAGAATGACAGCAGGATTACCATCTTCTGTATATTAACTATGTATGAGGGTCATCCCTTCCGTCATCCTCGACCGACCTGACACAGCAAAGTAGAATCTAAGGGTACCTTTTGGGTATATATACATATCTTTGCCCAGCAGGCAGAGGAGAAAGACTTCCTGCACGCAGACAGTCGAGCTCGCAGTGGTTTGATATCCCTCGTGGGGTGTCCATCTCTAAACCAAAATGGGGTCCCACAGTCTCTCACTTCAGGTAATGGGGTTGGGTTCAGCCTAGGGGGATTCTTGGCTCTACACCTGCATACATGCTAGATACACTTAGGTACATCTAGTTAGAGTTGCATCGTAGGAGTACGCATTGTTACTGTCATGTATTCATATGCTTGCATATATTCATTGTTTTTAGCACTGTGGTAGAAATCTACCATCAATTTACTCTGTTGGTGCTTATAATCATTTATATCAGTTTCTATCTTATGGTTGTTTTAGCACACCTATTTTACAGTAGAATGACCTTGGTTCAATAAATACTTATTGAAAACGTCCCCACCGTTTATTTCTGTCCATCTCTCTGAGACAAAGTGAGCAGGAGTGACTGAGCAAAAAGTACTGCACTGTTTCCACGATTCCTGATGGGACAGAGTTGTCCTGTTCAATAGTTACCAATAATTATTCTCTCTTTGGTAAGAGGAGTTTACAGTGGCACTGTGAGCTAGCTGGTATACAGGCGAACATACCTGGTGGGGGTGTCTGGAATCAGTCTGGACACCAATCCCACAGTCCATGATGTTTAAACGTGCAGATCCTATATAGGTTTATAGGAACAACACAGGAGGATTGATGGCAGAAAGTAGGAAACCTGGGGAAAACATGACTTGACTTTCTTGACAGAAAGAAGGAGCAATAGGGACAAGATACAGGGCAGCCATGGACAGATACGGACCCCAGCTCTCATTCTTCTATAACATCCTCAAAAAGGGGCTGCCCACAGAAAAAAGTGGATTGGAGTGGCGTTGTAGGCTTGGACACCAATCCCTGGTGTGAGATATAGACCCACATATTACATTATTACAGAAAGAAACACGAAAAGGAAAGGGAAAAACAAGAGCAATCCCAGAGAGACCTCGCCAAGTTGGTCCAATGCAAATTGAAAAAGACAGCCCTTGAGGGGGCTGCGTTGGCTGCAAACATACAAATAGCACCTATCTTGAAGGGGGCTCCACTGCAAAACCCCAGAGGGTTTCAATCCAGTTATAATGGCAGAGATCAAGGAGGCTGACAGCAGCCTGACCGCAGAAAATGTTATTGCCACCGAATAGGTCACGTGGCTGACCGATGCTGCTTAAATGCATATCCTGAACAGAGATCGATAAATCTGTGCTAGTCCCTGCAAAATCCCCATCCTCAAAACCAAGCCCAAGGCAACCCAAATGCGCCTTGCAGTCAGCTGCAGGGAGATCAGACATCCACTACACCGCCGCTATAAGGATCAAGTGGTTAGTCAAATACGTGGCAACAGCAGCAGACCACAGCAGAGAGGGGTAACTGTCTGGGGAGGCATTGCCATTACACAACCGCAAATCCCTCTTACGCAGTAAGCACAAACACCCAATGAGAAACATCCACTTCACGCGCACGTCAAAACTTATTTTAAAAATAAAGACTAGTAAGGCAACATTAGGAATTCAAGCCTTTAATTGCGTTCAGGAAACTCAGGGTTGCTGTACATTTTGTCGGTCGGGAATCTGCCATTCGGGTGCCTGCAGGGTTGTAGGCCCCACTGTTGCTGGTCCCCTAGGGCGGGGTTGACTGGCCACACCTCAGGGGGAGGGCAGTCTGATGAGGGGGCAGGGCGGCTCCCCATCCATTGCATAAAAGCAGGCACCCAGGTCCCCTCACCCAAGTCCAATGAGGATGGGTTCCAATAACCAGATCAAATGGAACCTACTCCCGGACCAGGATTCCCTTATGGCGTGTGGTCCCAAATGCAGCCAGCAGCTTCCAGGCCAATTGAGGCCCCTTTTCAGTTCCAAAACAAAACAATGTTGCAGTGTCAGGAGGCAGGCTTCCCTCCGGGTGATGAAGACCCTATAACGTCCATAGCACACGCACAAACTCCAACCGATCGCAAAGCACCGCATGGTGCAGAGTCAATAGGAAAGTTCACCAGAACAATTGCTAGTCCCAGTCCATTACCATCATTAGGTGAATTTCATGAGCTCCGGTCTTGCACCGGACTCTCCGTTCAGCAACAGTCTACCTCCTCCTTTCCCTCAGTGTTTTAAACATCCTAACCCTGCTTGTTGGGACATGCCCCTCCAAAACAAAGGAAAGTAGTGTTACCGGGGAGAAGTCCCTAGCCACAGACGGGGACAGTAGGCCCAAATATCCTGGTTAGGACATTGCCGGAGGGAAAGGGGGTGCCTGGAAGGAGAATGTCAGCAAAATTCCATCACAGCTGTGTGCGAGGTACTCAGAAATATGCTCACCGCCGTATCCAGCCTAGCGATCAGCTGACGCACACAAGGCCTTACACACACTGTCTAGGGGAGTAAATAGCCTTATCACAGACACCTCCACATAGGAAAAACATTGGCGACCCGAGACAGCTTTCCAACCCTCTATGGTACACGACAATAGAAACAAGCAAATCACATGGAAACCTAGGAGAACACCCAAAAGATCAGTAAAAGGAAGCCCAAAGCTAACCCTAAAAGAACCCTCTAGAAAAAGGATGTAGTCAAGACACCTGGTGCCGTTAGGGAGTGTCCCACTGCACGCTTTGTGCTAGGACTGGGGGGGGGGGGGGTATACACATGACCCCAGAGCACGTTGCAATCAGCAACAACACCTAATTACGGCACGGCCCCTCTTATACATCGCCCCGGACACGTGTAGGTCAAAAAGCACCACCCGCACACACACTAAGGAAGGTAGGATGTTGGAAGTCTAGTGGGACCCATAAAAAATAGTTAAAGCAGCCTAGATCATCCAAACGCTCATGAAGACCACCCCTTAACGAACATTCTTTTCTGTCATGGTGAGGGGGGAAGAATTGATGACCTGTAAGACTAGAATTAAGACGACCCGTGAATAAACAGCCACGTTTTTTTTTGTTTTGTTTTTTAAAGTAGACGCTCCAAATGGGGACACCTTCAGGTGCCTCCCTAAAATTAGCTCATATGAATATAAAAGGACACTCTAAAAAAGAAAGGCACTGCAATACCCAAGAATAATTGATGATGATATAGGTAAGGATGTAAATGTTTTCTGATCCTAACCAACAAACAGCTCTTATCCAGCTGGTCCACAATCGAGCCCAAAGTGCACCACCTTTAAAGCCGTCCACCATCTCTTCGGTGACCATTTCTGTAATCCTACCAAGACCCAAGGTTGGAAGTCAAAGACCACGAACGTGTTCCACAAACTTTTTGAACTCTTCCAAAAGTAAAGAAACCCCAATCACCAGAGGACTAGACATCATCCCTGGATCCATTCCCAAGACCTACACTGTTCAATAAGTTATGAATTATTGTACAATTGTATACCCTCTGTTTACTGTGGGCATGGCCGCATACATATGTTGCCAAAGATCTGCCTAGTCAAATGGAGTCCACCCCTTCATTTGCACAGCGCTTGCGTAGGGACCTCTCCCACATCACTTATAATTACACTGAATCCAGCACTAGCATCCCACACACACTACACAGCGCAATCCTGCACAACACATGGTATCAGCACATGACTGCCGTCGGGGACCAGATACTGCAGCATAAGCCACAAGATGGAGGGGGAAATGGTAAGACCTGAGAAGGACCCTGGAGGATCAGAATGGTTTTCTTTCACTTATTGGGGTCTAGCCGACCTGCTGTTCTCTAATTTTAATGAGTAGGCGCAGACAGGCTTTACTTGTCCCAAGAGATAGGCCCTGAAAATCAAAATGCCTCCTCCACCTCTACCTATTTAGAATTAGGACCAAGATATAACCCAGCAGAGTAGAACCTCATAGAGTAGTGGTAAATCTAACCCATTACGAGGGAATCCAACAGCACTGTACCGTTTCACCAAGCCTAGCCATATTCAAACAGAGCTACATTGATGCGCAGGATGGTCATCAAAGGGGAGGACACTGTTTGACCCAAGACTTTTCAGAAAAGAAATTCTTGGAGGTAGCAAAGCCTCCGCACCAGTGCACAACATGTCCGCTCCTGCTTCTGTCTCTAGTCCCAGGTGGCCCTTTGCGCATCTGGGGTAGTCTCCTTTAATACTAGATGCACATCAGACATGGAATTCCAGTGAAAGGCCATCCGCCTTGATGATACAAACGGAAATGAGTCTCATAAGGGAGGGTTAAACACCAGCATAGATTATCCATGTAAGGAAATATGGGACACTGAGATAGATAGGTACATGTGGTTAGAAGGGAAGGCGAAACCCCCAATTGGATGGAAACTTACACTGTATTCCTTGTGTTCTAGATATAAATGAACAATTCCACTCGGCACAAATGAGAATAAAGGTGCAATACTTAACATACCAGACATGCGAGGGGGCACCTACACACTAATGAATGCCTACTGGCAGTGCTGTGAATGCTCCTACACCCAGCTTGTCCCCGGATAGCGGGGTCTAGGCTCCCTCATCACCATACACACCCTGATCCTGGTCATTCCTGAAGAAAATCTGTCAGAGTTGTATCAACACCCGCTAAAGAAGAAGACAACTCTTTTGCATCAAGCTTGAGAGAAAAGAACCGCTGAGTATTTTGGCTATGCTCAGTTCAAGGACATTCCAGAAGAACTGAGACCGTGTTCTAGCACACAAGTAAATAGGGGATGGTCTGTCCGGTTTTAGGTTTAAACCTATAATAACTGATAAAACACCACCGGAAGGGAAATAGCTCTCACCAGTGTAGACATATAAACAATGAAAGAAACCTTACACAACCACAGACTAAATGCCATTCAAAGAAAGGAAAAGGAGAGTGGAAGAGTCATTTTTATTTCTTCCTGAAGGGGCCAATACAATGTAAACAATGTGTTATATGAGGTAGCAGTAAGAATGACTGGGCTAACATTAACCTGCATGAGTTTTGTTGTTTAGGGATGTCACTAAAATATTGTTTCTTCTTTTTTCAGTTTTGTGGTCTTTGGTCTAAAGATACAGGGGTTAGAAGCATGTTTCAGTTGCTGTTTGTTTATTTTATAAACTTTAGAGAATCAGGAAATATCAAAATCATATTTGATTTTTTGGCTACGTTTCAGTCTTTCACTGATAGGAAAAATTTAGGTTTCATAAGAATCTTTCCCGATATGTACCATCACATTTACCCACAGAGAATGGGTAAAGACCCTTGATACTTCAGCCCCCTTTTCTAGTGAGTCAGTATTGAAGGTAGGCGAGTTGCCAAACAACCCAGGCTTTAAACATTCAATGTAAGGTATAGTGACAGGTATATGTGAAAAGAGTCCAGTCACAAAGATTCTGGGATACTGGTGAAAACACGACACCAGACTTTTGGAAAACATGGAGCACAGTGTCACTTGGAATGCTGCTGCAAAAAGTTCTTACCAAGTTCAACAAAGATTGGAGTGATTTTGTGTGTATTTGCAGTGATTCAGCTACATATATGAAAAAGTTGAGTGATAACCTGTCAGAATCGAAACCTGAGCTGAAGTGCTTCCCTGTAAGAGATCCTTGCCACTTGTTAAATGGTGTGCTGAAAGCATCTTTACAATCTTCAGAGTTAATGAAGATTGCTATTGACTTTTTAGTCATTCTGGTGCACTGTTTTGTTATGCACAGAAACTAAAATGCAAATGTTTCTCATTTTGTGCTTTTATGTGGCATCAACGAAAGAGTCATCCCAACTGTGTCACTTAGCTAGTGGTTCTCAGTTCTAGAGGTCATGAATGCTATATTATCCATGTGGCAACCGTTAACAGAACTTTTACAGAGTGATGATGCCAAAGGCTAGAAATGTGAGGATCTTTGGTCACATATTGATAGTGATTTGAAAAAAAGTACACACTACTGAATTCTTAGATTTTTAATGGAAAGCATGACTGCTGTAGTGGACATAATAAAAATCACTAGAGTTTGAAAACACCCTTGTGTACCAAGTGTTCAGCGTAATTGGTGTAGATGTGAAACATCTCCTTGAGAGTGGGCTGGGCGACACTTTTAGTGACTTTGGCACTGCAACATATTCCATGTTAGAGCTCTTACCACTTGGTAAGCAAAGAAATGTTGAGGAGCAATTCAGCAACTTTTATTTTAAAATGTATGAGAAATAGCCCTTCCCCTACCATGGCATTTGATGTCAATGAAGCATCACTGAGGTACTCTGCACAAGTTATAGATCCCTTCCGTAAAGGGAAATTTTCTCCAGTTTCAAAAGTGCTGCCTCATTTCTGACCGCTTCAATAACTCTGAGAGCATATGCGCCCAGTTCAACGCATATGTTGCAGAACCTGTAGCAGAGAATCACAATCTTCAGGTGCACCAGTATTGGCATGGAAAGCTATGTCAGTAGCAGGAGTTAGCCAATTGTATACTGGCTATTTTAGCAAATGTGTAGCCACTGATAACCACTGTTTTTTATGGTATTGAAATCACTTGAAAACACTGAAAAACCCCACCAGAATTTACATGAAATAGAAACTGAGAACAGGAAAGTCTATCTATACCCTTCCTCACCGTGCAGACGAAAGCAAACGTCCGCTGGTTGCAAATGACCAGATGGGAAATATTGAAAATGTACGGAGCTCGGTCTTAATGCAATCAAGGTAGAACTAAGAGCTGTTTGCCTCATGGTGATGCAACATCGATTCAGGTTGGATTTGAAGATCACAATGGAATGAGAGGTATGTGTCAAGATTGGTGCATCTTGTTGCATGTTTATCTAATGCAATGACATCAACAATGGGACTTTGACTCTTGCCATCCAAGCACTGCACAGTTTAGACATTTGCAAACAGACATGTATGAGGAGGGATGTGACCCTGAGCAGCAATGGCATAGCAATTGGTTTTCCTGGCTCCACCTGTGGTTGACTGGTTTGTGTACATCATTGCTGCCCAGTCTCATATTTATATTGTTTTTGTGTGGTCTCCTGCTGTAAAAACGCAGTCTTCAAATATGTCGCACTCATCCCACCTATGCCTTGTGCTCCAGTCGGCTTTTATCGAATGTAATTCATCTTCATAATGTGCTTGATTTGCTACCGATGAATTTTGTTTTGAAAAACATTAATAAAAATGTGATTTTAAAAAAAAAAAGCAGTCTTCAAAATGGGTAGAATGCAAGTAACTAGAGAAGTAGTAATAGTTAAAACCAAAGCACAAGAAGCCCCTTATAATGTGACTGTCATGAAGTATGGGGTAAATGGTGTAGTTGAATATTCAATTAGAGGGGGGATGTTAATATTGATGTACGCAATTATACCACTGTGCCTAATAACAAAATCAAATCACTGTTGTAGAAATCACCCGATATGCCCTCTCAGAGTCAGAAATACGTTGTCAGGGAAGTCCGGCGACCTAGGCGTGAGGCAAATGATTGACAGATCCGTTGGGGAGACACATTACCAGCAGAACAAACGCACAAAAATGAAAAACCCAGATTAATCCCATAGATAGGCAGCGACACCACAATGGTCCGAGGAGATTGGCCCCGATAAAGAGCACATGCCGGAGGGGCGTGGGTTCCCAGAACACCATAAAGTTAGATGCCACATGAAGTTAGGAACACTCAGCCAATCAGGACACAGCACATGCAGTGTATCATGCTGTTACCCACTGGCCCTCATTGTGTCTGTGCAAGATCGATACCCAACTGCTTTTGTTATCAGGTGGGAGTAATTTATGACTCCATGACTAGGTCCACATTACTCTTCCTAAAAAGAATCAATGAATTGTTTTATGATGCGCCAAGAAATATAATGGCACTCAATCGGTTGTACTTTGAGTCAGTCGTCAGACCCGTTTCTGTATGCTGTACTCCCGGATGCAGCGTTAAATGAAACCAACTGTTTTACCATATCCCTCTTTTCTTTGTTTTTTCAAGGTATATCAATATTCGAGCAACAGTTGCTTTTGGCCATGGAAGGAGTTAGCAAAACTCCATTTACTTCAATGGCTGGGAGAGTGGCAGGCCGATGAGGACAACGGTGTAGTGGGTGGCAACAGTCTGTTGATCATCACAGAGAGGCAGGCTGTTGGAGGGTTGCTTGGGGCTGTTCTCCTTGCAGTAGGACATGTTTAGTGCTGCATTTGGTTTTACCTTGAAAATAAAACCTTATGGAGCTGAGCCCGAGTCTATTCCTTCAGTGCTCCTCATCTCGACTCGTTTGCTTCAGCAGGGGCCCAAGAGACAGAAGGAACCAGCAGCGGACAGCAATGACACTAGTGGACTAAGATGTAAGTGTGCAGTTAAACTTCTGCCTTTTGCTGATAGGAGGCATTCTTGAAGAGGAAACGTGGTGAAGCATTGAATGCCTCTGCTAAACGTCATCATAAGCCCTGACCTGTGCATGATGGGGATTGAGTTAGCCCTCTCTTGCCAAGCATACCCATCCCTTTCCCTGCAGGAAAAGAGAGGTATGGAAGATATTAAGCAAGTGGCTGACTAGCTGTCCTTTCACTCACCCTGGCACTGACCAGTGTGTGTGTTGAGTTCCTCTCAACCAAGACCCTTGCCTCCACTCTTGTGCTCTGTTGCCTGTGCTAATGCTCTTTCCTCTTTCTTGGACTCCAACCCCCCCTGCAGCCTACTTTTAATTGTTCAGTAGTCTTTTCCTAACAAGCACTCCCTTTTGTCTATCTCGTTCTTCAATCTGCTGGCTTCTATTACTTTCATTTGTCTCTTTTTGTTTTTTATGTATTACTGTACAGACTTTTTCGGAGGCACAGGCAAAATCCCACTTTATCATTTGGGTGCCTCCCACTCCCACTCCTTCTCCCTTCACTCACTTTTGCTTTCTTCCCTTCTCAGGCCTTGGCCATGAACGCTCCCTCGTCTGTCTGTTTTGTTTCTTCTTTACATTCCGTTGCCTCTTTCTCGCAAGCTGGAATGTACCTACCATTGGTGCAGCGACCCTAGGTCCCTGAGGGCCGCGTTGAACCCTGAACGTCGCTGTATTTTACGACCGCAGCAGCCATCAAAGGGGCCATTCCTTCTTTGCACCAGGGCCCCTGGCATTGTTGCTGCACTCGTGCTAAGAGGCACCCCCTCGCTTCTGATTCCCATTTATGGTAATCCTGGCGCGGCTTTCTTTTGCCTTTGTGTCATATCGCACACAGTGGTTTCACACGGCGCTTTCACACACGCGTTCCGGAAACACAGTTCTGTGCTGCTCTACTGTCTTTTTTTGAGATGTTCTACTGTTGTGACATAAATCACTCAAGAATGTCATCGATACGACGGTCGAAAAGGAAACACACCAATCGCTGGCCTCATTCACCAGATACAAAAGAGCGAGGGTGTTGGTGATGCAGCCAGTGCCAGTATCAAACATATAAAACAGTAACAAACAGAACACTAAGCCAGAAACATGCCAAAGAATGAAGGCGAGTTAGGTGTGGTAAAGAGCCTTCACACGTGTGAATCACAAATGTGAATTTTAGTCTTATCTGTGGTCTCAAACTGCTCCATCCTCCATTCAGTGCCACTCCTCGGGCTCACTGGCTCCATCCTCCATTCAGTGCCACTCCTCGGGCTCACTGGCTCCATCCTCCATTCAGTGCCACTCCTCGGGCTCACTGGCTCCATCCTCCATTCATTGCCACTCCTCGGGCTCACTGGCTCCATCCTCCATTCAGTGCCACTCCTCGGGCTCACTGGCTCCATCCTCCATTCAGTGCCACTCCTCGGGCTCACTGGCTCCATCCTCCATTCAGTGCCACTCCTCGGGCTCACTGGCTCCATCCTCCATTCAGTGCCACTCCTCGGGCTCACTGGCTCCATCCTCCATTCAGTGCCACTCCTCGGGCTCACTGGCTCCATCCTCCATTCAGTGCCACTCCTCGGGCTCTTTAGCTCCATCCTCCATTCAGTGCCACTCCTCGGGCTCACTGGCTCCATCCTCCATTCAGTGCCACTCCTCGGGCTCACTGGCTCCATTCTCCATTCAGTGCCACTCCTCGGGCTCACTGGCTCCATTCTCCATTTAGTGCCACTCCTCGGGCTCACTGGCTCCATCCTCCATTCAGTGCTACTCCTCGAGCTCACTGGCTCCATCCTCCATTCAGTGCCACTGCTTAGGCTCACTGGCTCCATTCTCCATTCAGTGCCACTCCTCGGGCTCACTGGCTCCATTCTCCATTCAGTGCCACTCCTCGGGCTCACTGGCTCCATCCTCCATTCAGTGCTACTCCTCGAGCTCACTGGCTCCATCCTCCATTCAGTGCCACTGCTCAGGCTCACTGGCTCCATCCTCCATTCAGTGCCACTCCTCGGGCTCACTGGCTCCATCCTCCATTCAGTGCCACTCCTCAGGCTCACCGGCTCCATCCTCCATTCAGTGCCACTCCTCAGGCTCACTGGCTCCATCCTCCATTCAGTGCCACTCCTCAGGCTCACTGGCTCCATCCTCCATTCAGTGCCACTCCTCGGGCTCACTGGCTCCATCCTCCATTCAGTGCCACTGCTCAGGCTCACTGGCTCCATTCTCCATTCAGTGCCACTCCTCGGGCTCACTGGCTCCATCCTCCATTCAGTGCCACTCCTCAGGCTCACCGGCTCCATCCTCCATTCAGTGCCACTCCTCGGGCTCACTGGCTCCATCCTCCATTCAGTGCCACTCCTCGGGCTCACTGGCTCCATTCTCCATTCAGTGCCACTCCTTGGGCTCACTGGCTCCATCCTCCATTCAGTGCTACTCCTCGAGCTCACTGGCTCCATCCTCCATTCAGTGCCACTGCTCAGGCTCACTGGCTCCATCCTCCATTCAGTGCCACTCCTCGGGCTCACTGGCTCCATTCTCCATTCAGTGCCACTCCTCGGGCTCACTGGCTCCCTCCTCCATTCAGTGCTACTCCTCGAGCTCACTGGCTCCATCCTCCATTCAGTGCCACTGCTCAGGCTCACTGGCTCCATCCTCCATTCAGTGCCACTCCTCAGGCTCACCGGCTCCATCCTCCATTCAGTGCCACTCCTCAGGCTCACTGGCTCCATCCTCCATTCAGTGCCACTCCTCAGGCTCACTGGCTTGCAGGCAGGACTCAGCAGGAGATGGCTGGTCCAGGGAGGCTCCGGCAATCCCTGGTATTCACAAGATGTCATGGGACATGGCCACCCTGGCTGCTCATTTAAAGGTCGTTTGTTGTTGCCTGTGGACTGCAGAGTGATCAAACAGCTGCACTCTCTCTCAGGTCTCAAGCTGTTTGCTGGGGACAGCCGACTGGCAGTCAGGCCTCCTCTGTTTTCTGTATCCAGCAGTTGGATTTCGTCAGTGCTGTCTCCTCTCCTTGCTCGAACCTCGTACAGAGCCACTTCGGTGGATTGTCTCCGTTAGATGGGTGAGTACCAGTGTTTCAGTGCCCATCCCTCTCTTCGTTACTGGCTCACGAGCTGTACCACTCGCAGCACAGCATCCTACAGCCGACCCTTTGCGCTGCACATGCCGCAGGCTAATGAAAAGCTAAAGAATCCCTTAATCACCAGCTTGTGCCCTATGGGCAGTGTGATCCTGTGCAGTTAGAGATCTGCCTGACAACCTCAGTGCAGTTGGTGTCAAGTAATCTTTAAGTAAAAATAACAGTGAATGACCTTGCGTAAATACATTTATCGAGATGTATTTTTGGGTCTCATGTTTGAGGACAACATATTGTTCATTCTGTTTCCAGGCAGTTTACGCTGTGTAAGTAAGGGCTATTTTATCATATCCTGTAGAGGTGGGTAGGGAGTGGGAATACACTGACTCACTAAAATGAGATCCATTGAATGATTGGTAAACAAAACATTCACCACCTGCTGCTGGATGGGCGAGCACAAACATTCCTCACCTGCTGCTGGATGGGCGAGCACAAACATTCCTCACCTGCTGCTGGATGGGCGAGCACAAACATTCCTCACCTGCTGCTGGATGGGCGAGCACAAACATTCCTCTCCTGCTGCTGGATGGGCGAGCACAAACATTCCTCTCCTGCTGCTGGATGGGCGAGCACAAACATTCCTCACCTTGCTGCTGGATGGGCGAGCACACACATTTCTCACCTGCTGCTGGATGGGCGAGCACAAACATTCCTCACCCTGCTGCTGGATGGGCGAGCACAAACATTCCTCTCCTTGCTGCTGGATGGGCGAGCACAAACATTCCTCACCTTGCTGCTGGATGGGCGAGCACAAACATTCCTCACCTGCTGCTGGATGGGCGAGCACAAACATTCCTCAGCCTGCTGCTGGATGGGCGAGCACAAACATTCCTCACCTGCTGCTGGATGGGCGAGCACAAACATTCCTCACCTGCTGCTGGATGGGCGAGCACAAACATTCCTCTCCTGCTGCTGGATGGGCGAGCACAAACATTCCTCACCTTGCTGCTGGATGGGCGAGCACAAACATTTCTCACCTGCTGCTGGATGGGCGAGCACAAACATTCCTCACCCTGCTGCTGGATGGGCGAGCACAAACATTCCTCTCCTTGCTGCTGGATGGGCGAGCACAAACACTCCTCACCTTGCTGCTGGATGGGCGAGCACAAACATTCCTCACCTGCTGCTGGATGGGCGAGCACAAACATTCCTCAGCCTGCTGCTGGATGGGCGAGCACAAACATTCCTCACCTTGCTGCTGGATGGGCGAGCACAAACATTCCTCATCTGCTGCTGGATGGGCGAGCACAAACATTCCTCACCTGCTGGTGGATGGGCGAGCACAAACATTCCTCACCTTGCTGCTGGATGGGCGAGCACAAACATTCCTCACCTGCTGCTGGATGGGCGAGCATAAACATTCCTCACCTGCTGCTGGATGGGCGAGCACAAACATTCTTCACCTTGCTGCTGGATGGGCGAGCACAAACATTCCTCACCTGCTGCTGGATGGGCAAGCACAAACATTCCACACCTGCTGCTGGATGGGCGAGCACAAACATTCCTCACCTGCTGCTGGATGGGCGAGCACAAACATTCCTCACCTTGCTGCTGGATGGGCGAGAACAAACATTCCTCACCTTGCTGCTGGATGGGTGAGCACAAACATTCCTCACCTTGCTGTTGGATGGGTGAGCACAAACATTCCTCACCATACTGCTGGATGGGCGAGAACAAACATTCCTCACCTAGCTGCATGAAGGTGCCTGCGCCAGCCATCAGAGATTGTTCCGGGATGGTTAAATCTCGGCACTGTGCGCATGTCTGTGTGACTGTGTGTGAGTTAAAATGAGAGAGGGTCAGTGAAGTAGTGAGTCAGAGTGAATGAGAATGAGTGACAGTAAGGGCGAGTATGTGTGAGAATCAATTCGAGAGAGGGCAAATGACAGTGAGTGTAACTGAGGGTTTCTGTGTGTGTGACTGAGTGAGTCATACTAAGACTGAATAATTCAGAATGTGTGGGACTCAGTGTGACAGAGTGGATCAGAGTAGAATGCGTGAATTAGTGAGACTGAGTGAGTCAGAGTGAGAGAGTCAATTTAGTACAAGCAAGCATGAGAGAACCCTTCAAGAAGAAGCTCATTGGAATTTGAGCCATGAATTATGCCTCGCCAGTTTTAAAGGTGACCAGCCATCACTGGTCTCTACCAGAAAGAGAGTTACCGAAGGTAGGTAACCTGTTTGTGCTCTTGCTCAGTTACATTCTTAGGTTTCATTTAAGTGCATAATGGTTGTCTAACCTTGCGAGATCAACCGAAAAAAGCTTTAAGAAACACTACTGTTGGCCAACATGGGGATCTCCTAGAGCTGTGGTTCTCAAGCTCTTGACTTGTGGGGATTCCCACTTTAATCATAACTGGAACTCGGGGACCCGCACTGAATCATTATTGGAAATCCGGGGACCCTGCACTAAGTCACTACTGGAGCACAGTGACCCACACTGAATCATTACTGGAACCTTGGGAACCACACAGAATCATTACTGGAATCCAGTGACTCCCACTGAGTCATTACTGGATGCTGGGGACCCCCACTGTATCACTGAAATCTGGGGACCCCCCACTGAGTCATTACTGGAATCCGGGCATCCCCAACCCCCCCCCCCCCCCCCCCCCCCAACTGAGTCATTACTGGAAGATGTAGACCCTCAAAAACGCTGCACAGACATACAGAAAAAAAGCATTCATCATACAAATACACAAATGGCACATTTTATTTCATTTGCAAACACACAAAAAATCACAATTTTTATTTTAATAGAAGGCTGAAGCTTTTCTAAATTCAATTGAGGCCGCTCGTCATTCATACTATATTCTGTTTGATTGACTTCTTTATTTTTTTACACTTTATTAATCTGTTAATATTTAACTTTCTAAGTAGTTGAGGAGCCCCTGAAGAGGCTCTCCGGGCCCCCAGGGGTCCCTGGACCACAGTTTGGGAATCACTGCCGTCGGCCTCATCTGTTAACTGCAAACAGTTATGGCACACAGTCGGTCCGCTTTACTTTACAATGAAAAGCATGTGACAGCCAATAACCTTTAATGGTGACCTGGTATTCTCAGTTTCCTCTGTGTTAAAGACTAAAGATAGGAGCTTCACAAATGGTGGTCGTAGGCAAGGATTGTGGTTTTGGTGTCCCCTCTGACAAACCATTGGGGTGGAGGGTTTGCACTGCAATCCTTTTTTAGACCCTTAACAGAGGTTGTATATTGTTTTGGCCACTGTAACGTTGTGCATTTGTGTAACTTTGACTGCATACACTCCCCGTGGGTTTAAATGAGAGTGTAGAAGGGGGTTCACTCTGAAAGATGACGGCAGGCTTCATGTCCTGGTGAGTCCGCGTCATTTGCTAAAGATCATGCTATGGAATGTGGCTGGTCTTAGAACAAACCTGTTGAGGCAGACTAGGTTGCATCTATTGAGGAATTCCCTATCCTTTTTCTTCAGGAGTCTTGGTCTATTTTAACGGGTGTGTGATCTACCACACCCCAGCAGAACCCTCCAGCAGGACGGGCGCGAAGGGGGTTTGCGCAATTCTATTCCCACCAGGCTGCAGGGGGATGTAGCTTCTAATCATCTTTCCTCTCCATATTTTCAAATAATTGGGACATCGCCTGCAAGGGGCTCCTTAGTTGGGAGAGTCGATTACTATAACGATCTCTTTAACAAGACAGCAGCGTGGTGGTTGAAGCTGTAAAGGGAGTTGGAGAAAGTGTGTCAACAAAGAACACTCTGGCACATGGTATTTTGGGTGGGGATTTCAACTCTCACCTCTGTCCCTTACAGGCAAACAAGGTTTGTGGCTATGTCGAGTCAAACGAGGGTTTGCAAGCCCATTTTGGGCATGACGATTATAAGGAGACAATACACAAGTGTCTCATGAACAACAGACAAAATATGTGACTCTCCTCTCCTTTTCATTTCCACGTTTACAGGTGGGGGCCAATTATAGACTACATTTTGGCAGTGGAGAATCTCAGTCCATTCCTGATAAAGTAAAATCTGTGAAAAGTGATCACAATCCACTAAGTATTCGGGTCGAGGAGGTTAGCTCCGATTCCTTGAAGCGAGCGGAAGAGATCTTGAAGTGTTAATGAACAAGGGTCCTCTGCTAGGATGGAGTAGGGGCTAGCCCTGAGGGTTCTCTGATCATTTGATAAAGTCTAATATAGGGAACTGTTCAACATTTGTTTAGATGAGTTAAACATCAAGAGTGCAGATGTAGAGCCAACCCAGAACAAAAAGAGGAGGCGAACAGGGCAAACGGTGACCAGCAACACAAAACATCAATGCTGGGGTGGAAAAAAAATGATTCCTGGCTGGTCGAAACCTAAAGAGTACTTTGAATGACCGTGTTAGGGACAAAGCCGTGGTCAGTGAATGTAGGTGTGCGTAGAAGACTGCACAGGTGGTCAGGAAGGAAGAGATCAAGGAGAAGGCTGAGATACCCTCATGGAGGCCAGTGAATTAAGGGAAAATATGGCTTTCTGGTGGGTAATTAATTAACCCTATTTTAAGATCTTGGAGGTAGTGGGAATAGATGCTATTGTCATTGCAGGATTGGGTTGATCATTTTAGCAATAAGTACAACTTTGAGGACCTTGTTAACAGCGCTCTGCCACTTGTATTTACATTGGCAGGGGCCAGGCTTGCTGTCCGTATTGGCCGCAGTCGTTCACCGTCGTGTTACTACCACAGATGCCACGTAATGGCTTATAATAGTGTTAGTTAAATGTAGACCCTGTGGTCCAGACTGCCGCTCTCATGATATCTTCTATACGAGAGCCGAGAGCATATGACTTGGATGCCATGGCTCCTCTGGCAAAATCTCGATGCCTGCTTCTGCCAGTAGCCATTTCGTCCACCTGGCTAAGGTGGCTGCAGACACTGGCTTGTAGGGTTTTTGTAAGGCAATGAGTAGTTGCCCTCCAGCCTCTTGTCTCATATCGCAAGTAGCAATCTCATAATCTTTTAAACATTGCACCAGACATAATTTACTATTATCTGGGTAACTCGGATAGGTTACCAACCTGGAATTAGATTTGGTCCGGTGTGTGAATGTAAAGGAAACGCCTTCTGGAGAGAAAACACTACCTGACAGATCCACTGCTCGTACGTATGATACCCTCTTATAGGAAATCATAATAACATTGTGAGCTTGGCTGAAAGCCGTTTGCGGGACAAGTATCTGTTCACCAGAATTTGAGAACAACATTCACATCGCAAATGGTAGTATACTTGGGTCTCAGAGGGTTGACCATTCGAGCACCTTTCATCAATTTGCAGACTAAAGGGTGCTCACCCACTGATTTTCCCTCTACTGGGAGGTGTCCAGCAAAGATAGCCGTTCGACAGTTATTTACTGTTCGATATACTAAACCGGAAGCCGCTAGTTCTGAGAGAAAGTTTATTACGATACAAGGTTGTGCCCCCCACTGGATCAACACTCCGTGTGTTACATGAAGCACGCCATCTCCTCCAAGCTGATGTATATCTTTTATGGGTGCTATTTGTCCAGGCTTGCTAGATGAAGGTTGCACCTTGATGCAAAATGCCTGGGTTATGCCATCTTTCCCTAAAACCATCCAAGCCATCAGCATTAGTTGACCTGATAGAATCAGTGGGTGATAAATATCCTCTGGGTCTAGGAGGTGGTCCGGTCGAACTGGGAATAGAATCAGAGGTGCGCTTGCTAGAGTTAGGGCTACCAGGAAACAAGGTTGAGCCCTCCAGTAAGGGTTCACCAGAATGATTTCTGCTGCTTGTCGTCTGATCTGTGACAGGACTCAGGGAATCATCAGGAACGGAGGAAAGGCATAACCCCATAACTGAGCCCAGTCCTGTAGAAACTGTCGCTTGGGCTTCCGGATCCGGATGCCAGCTGAAAAAATGTGTCAGTTGCCAATTGTGTCGTGATGCGAACAGATCCATTTTGCACGGCCCCCAAAATCTGTCCAGAGCTTGGAATACTGAGTAATTCAGTTTCCAATCGCTGAAACCTCGCAAGTGGCGAGAGTTCCAGTCGGCTATGGCGTTCCTCTTGCCCGGTAGATATTCTGCTGTGACGGAAATGCGATGATCAAGGCAGAAGTGCCAGAAGTCCTTGGCAATCTCTGCTAGTAGATGGGACTTCGTCACCCCGAGCTTGTTGACATAGCAAACTCTTGATATGTTGTCCGCTCTCAGCAAGATGCAACAGTCCGCCTGTATCGGGGAGAAACTCCTGATGGCGAAAAAGCCCGCCAGGAGTTCCAGGCAATTTATATGGAGACTCAGCTCCACCTCCGACCATCGACCCCTGTAGACACCGTCCCACACCTCGCTCCTCAACCCCAATGGCTGGCATCCAATTTGATCACTATTTCCAGGGAGGTGCTGAAAATGGCTCGACCATTCCAGGATTCCTTGTGGTCCAACCACCATGTGATCTTTGTCCTGACCGCCTAACAGTGGGACTTGTTCTGTGTAAGAGAGACCCTTCCGTAAGCATTGAATTTTTAATCTCTGAAAGTCTCTGTAATTGAGGGGGCCTGGAAATATGACTTGTGCCGATGAGGCCAGGAGTCCCACCATTCTGACAATCGACCTCAATGATACAGTACGCAGACCTCAATTCCCTCTTGATATTGTGAATCTTTTGGGCTGGATGGAGCAAATGTGTTCAGACTATATCTATCTGGAAAACCAGAAACTCCATTTGTTGAGCTGGATACAGGACAGACTTCTGGGGGTTGATCAGAAATCCCAGGCTCCGAAGCAGCTGTGCGGTCTATGATAGATGGGTCCTGAGGGTCCAGGGCCATCAACAGGAGGTCGTTTAGGTACACGATTAGACGTACTCCGCGAGCCCTCAGTGCTTCTACCACTGGTCTCATCAATTTGGTAAAACACTACAGGCAGATGAGAAACCGAATGGAAGGGATTTGAATTCCATGCACTGTCCTCTCCATATGAACTGTAGAAACCGTCTGTGAATCGGGAATATGGGGACGGAGAGGTAGGCATCCTTCAAGTCCAGCCGGACCATCCAGTCGCCTTCCTGTAGAATATTTCTTAGCGAGGGAATGCCTTCCATTTTTAAATGTCTGTACATTATCTAGACATTGAAGTCTTTGAGGTTTAGGACTAGCCGGTGACCTCCGCCCTTCTTTTCGACCAGGAAGATGGGGCTCACAAACCCTTTGCGCTGTGGAGTTGACAGGCATATTGCTCCTTTGTCCAGGAGAGTTTGAATTTCTGAGTCTATAAAAACTTGTTCTGTTTGGGAAAAATACATTTGTCTTGGAGGGCCAGACTTAATTGGAGATTCGTGAAATTCCAGTTCGAAGCCCTGAATGGTCTCCAGTATCCATGGATATAAGTTTCCAGTTGTCCGTGAACAAAATCACTCTTCCACCCAGAATCACTTCTGAAAAGGGAATAATTCTTACCGGCATTTCCTGTGTCCTGGATTGCATTCGGCTGTCCACATATGTATCTACGGTGGAATCAGGGGCGGCCACCCCTGGGTCGCGTGGCGTAAAAGGTTGGTTCTGATTGGTATCCATACCAACCCACTTTGCCGCGGACATAGAATCCTTGGTGAAAGCCTTGGTAGTTTTCACTGCCTGGTGCACACCCTCCATAGTGCCTGGCCATGACAAAAAGGCCTCTTTGGAACACACTTTTTAGCGACATTTGGGCCTTATCAATAGTTGAGTAGGTGGCTTAAAATCTGCACAGTTCCTTAACAAAGGAACCCCTGAATAAGAGACCGTCTGCCTCTGGGCTGGCTTCTGATGTGGAGAGGTATTTGAGTTTATGGTCTATTCTCATAAGGATCGATCTCCGGTGCTCTCTAGAGATGGCGCAGTTGGTGTTACCTAGCATGCAGATGGCTCGCTGCGCCCAGCCAATCAGGTCATCAGCATTCACTGGGGAGTTGGACTCTTTGGCGTAGTACGCTAACTGTAAAATCTTAGTCAAGGGTCCTGTCATGTCTGGTAATTTGTCTTGGCAATTCTGCCATGAGCGATCCAGGCCCTATTTTGGGTCCTTCGCATACTTCTTCATAAAAGTGACCATGGTAGGGTCTACCTCTAGAGTGTCCGCAACCTTGCCTGCCAGATCTGGGCCGGGGCACTCTCTGCAGAGCCGCGCTCATACCTCTTTATCAAAGCTTCCTAAATAGATGGGTTTAAAGGTATTCAGCAACCTCTGGAGGGGGCACCCAGGTGGACGCCCTGGGGTGAATTATTTTGTTGGCTCGAACTGGAGTACCTGAGGGGCTTGGGTCGAAGCCAGTTTCTTTTTTGACTGGGTCTTGCCTTCTCACCCTCATCGCTGTCCTCAGTGTGGGAAGAGTATGAGTCTAGGATATTGGAATATTGTGTGCTGTGTGATTGAGAGGACTCTCCCTGTGCAGGGGCGCTATAATCGTGTTAAGTCTCTCTCTTGCGTCTAAGCTTTTCAAAAGCCTCTGTGTACGTCTGCCTGCGATTTGCTCTTGGCTTTGCCCTTTTTGGTTTTTTTTAAGTGGCCGAGTCTGTGCTGGCTGGAGGAAGCTGGAAAAAACCACTTCCAGGCCAGAGAGTATGCCTCGATTTGGACGTGGAGGGAGCTGCCTGGATAAAACCCACTGTAGTCAGAGCCTCTGCGGATTTATCCAGCCCTGTACACTTGTGAAACAGGTCGTAGGGGCAGCATTTACAGTTTGCCATCACACTTTGTCCAGGTCGCGCTATGTGCAGAAAATGCCCGCAAGAGCGTCTTATTCAAATTCTGCACATGCGCATAGTGGGTCTCTGGCAATAATCAAAATAGGACTGTGCGCGTTCGCGAGATGCGCGCTGTCTGCGCGCGCTCCCGCGATGCCGAAAGCAGCAGTAGAGCCCGACCTCTGTAAGCGTTTAAAAGTGAAGGCGGAGTTCTAGGCGTTAGTTCATACCGCCGAGTGTTAAAAACAAGCATTGGAAATGCAATAGGTCTCGCATTGACATTAGTCTGAGTTATTGACATTATAAATGACAATGTTTTTTTTTTTTCCTTTTTCTTTTTTAAAACATGAATAAAAGGCATTCTTCTTTACAACGGGAATAGAAACTTCAAACAGATGCACTTGCTGTTTTTAAAGTTTTAAAGAGGAAACTGCTGGAATCATTGTTCTTGGCCGGTGGAGCTAACGCTGTGAGGGGCAATAAACCATGTTGGACCAACCTGCAGTTGACATGCAGAGCCACCCGTGCGCCATGGAGAAGGAAACAACAGCGCGCGGCCGCCCTGGTAAATTGAAGAGTTGGCTCGAAGAACAAATAAACACCCAGGGCCAGTGCCGGCTTTGGCATCGTGTCCGTGAAATTCTGTGGAGGAAGAGCGCAAAGGTTGGTGCAGAACGAGGAAAAGCAAAGTGTACCCTACTCGCCGCAATTGTGGGGGTGCCCTAGGCGATCCACAGTAATGACCCCAATACCCCGCTGGTGCCTAATAAAGATAAAGGAGAGCATTTACAATCACGTTATAAAATATGCAATGTGATATTAAAGGCCATTGGTCCATCCAGTCAAGACTGAGTTCCACACCTTCCCAACTGGACACAACTATTAACGTCAAACAGCAGAGTGACAGACATCATGGGCTCACTCTTTCAGAGCCAGCATTAGCACCGGTGGTTCCCGGTGCAACATTCTTTTTTGGCTCCCCCAGGACCCCCTTTTTCATGGGTTCCCTTACTACCACCCTCCATGAGTAGCCCTCATATCCTCAAAGGTCCTTTCTCACATGCATTTAAGTTGTTTTATAGCACTGCTCATGCCAATGCAGAGAGTCAGAGCACTTTACAACACACCCACATTACACAGAGAGAATGAATCGTTTGTGGGTAATTCATTCTAGGAAATGGTATATAAAACAATGAGGATTACAAGGTGTAGGAATGAGCCTCACGTGTCATTCATACCACTAGGCAGTATATTTCAAGAGTGCCTGGTGTGGAGAAGGACAAACTCAGGATCTAAAATGCACCACAGTGGTTGGAGTTGGCTTTACTAATAAGATTGCATTTCTACCCAAACTAACCCCTTTTAACAAAATTAGGATAATGAAAGACTGGGGGTAAAACATTCCGGTATAACCTGTAAAGCTGCTCCGTCTTTACCCTTTCAAATTATTTCAGGAATGCTGCCGTGTGCTGCTACAGCCACCAAAATAAGAGGGATGCCTGAGAAGTTTAAAAAGGGCTTTTCTGTCCACTCTTAGGGTTCCCGTGCACACCAGACAGACGCACACAAGCAAAGAAGAGATCCTTGTTCAGTGTGGTACGGAAGTGCACGTAGGACACAAGGAATTTTAAACTCAATAGAACGTAATGCATTTCCAGATTGGTTTTAGTTTGCTGCTGAAATGCTCTGGGAAGGATCGCACAGTTTGTTAAAAAGGGATGTGCACGGTTTGTTGAATAATTAAAATAAATGCACTGGTTTTGCTCATGATAATAAATGAAAGTGAAATATTTAAATCAGTAATGTGTCTTAGTAATGTGAATACCCTGCCGTCTTTCAAATCCTGGGGCTCACGTACACTGGCACTTGAGAACCCAAATTTAAATGTGTTTCTCTAAAAATGAAAGTTAACATCAACAAGAACCTAACAGATGAAAACAAACCAATGTAAAGCAAAACTGAAACGGACTATTCTGACAGGCAAGCCCCAGCCGGAACCAGGGCACCATGCGAATGCACTAACATAAGTAGAATACTTGCTGCAGGTCCATCCGGCGTGTGTGAGCCATTATTGAAAGAGCAATGCCGGTTACCTTTCTATTGTAAACACTCTTTACTAGGAACTCATGGCGCTTCATCAGTAACAAGTGGACTTTTATTTACAAACTCGCTTCTCTTTATATGCTGTCACATTGCAGGATAACATTATACAAATCAGCCTCACATATTCTCCAAATGCAAACGTTTGCTCGCCTTACAGGAATGCTGTCATCCTTGTCCGCACTGCTCTGACATGCGGGTTTGGGGTTTTTGGTGGGGTTGCTTGCAGTGTAAGCCTGATGACCCAAGATAAGGTACAGCTGCCCGGCCAGGCTTGCATGCATCCCCCACACCAGAAACATGTGAGAAGGCTCCGAAATACATAGGAATCTGGAATTAACGTGCTTGCAGTTTCTTTATTAAAGGCACCACTAGTCTCAGTGGATTCACGTGGCCAAGGAGGCATGAGCACAGCTTACATTTTATTTTAGGAACAGGACATCTGCGCTGGTGACCGCACCAGGGGTAAGTTGCTTTTTATTCACTATGTCAACAAGTTCATTGTGACCATAGCAAAACAAAGTCCCAGGCACGGCCGGTCAAGCATTTTGGCTTTATTCTGTTCGGTATTAGGTTGGCATGAGAAAGCTAAAATACTCAAGGACTATTAAAACACGATGGTGGGGGACCCCTCCACAATGGACTACTGCTGTGTTCCACTGACTGGAAACCGAAACAGCGGATTGTTGCCCCCTCCCAGCCGAGAGTTAGAATCCCTGTGGTGAAAATTTAAAGGAGCAGCAGAGCCAATGAATGGCCATGTCTGCAAAAATATGTAGAAAGGACACCAAATTAGCTGTGCGCTCGGGGCAACTGCGGGTGCGAGAGAAGGAAGCTCAGTCAGGAATACGTATATCAGTCAAAGGAATTAGAAATGTAAAAATAACTAAAACGTCCAATGAAGCGTTGAATTAAACTCCATCATAGAGTTAATTATCTCTGTGTTTACCGTTGCTGTTTTTAGGTCATTTAGAAGTTTAAACCAGAGATCTTGCAATGCATCGTGAAATAAAAATATATATTCGGAGGAGGGGGCTTCCTCAGGAGAGTTCCAGTGTCTTGACTGTTTGCCTTTCTAAAGCCAGTCATTTATTGTCCTGAGGGTGCCGCGAAAGTGAAAGAGACCGCGCTAAGGCCATGCTAATTAGAAACAGAAGGCCCCCCTAAAGATAAGAAATTGCTTCACGACAGCTGTGAAGCAGACGACCCAGTCTGGATGGGCCGTCCAAAAGGGAGAAAGGGCAGTGACCAAAAAGCATCCTTTTCAATGGGAAGCCAGCGTTTACCATAAACGCTGACGTGACCCAATGAAAATGATGGACGGGGCTTCAAGTCCCCTTCTAAAATCTCCTTCCTTTCTCACAATATGTCTCGCCGAGCGAGCAGCGCATGCGCTGCAACGCTAGGCGAGACCTAATGAAAGGTGGCGCTCATACACATTCCCTGATGCGCAGCGTGTGATCCGGAGATCAGTCACCCCAACACATGGCCCCATAAGGATAAGAAACCAGTCATGCGAGGCAGTCCAACTGGAACGCTCTGAAAGAGAGTTGTTGTTGGCGTTGCAGCGCGCGCCTGCAGTGTCGGGGACCCGGGCTCACTCCTCCCGGTCAGGCGCTGCAGCAGTTGAATTCAGGGCCTTATTTGGAGGGTGCTAACTGAGGATAAGTGTCCCGGCCGACATGCATGGAATCCGTACAGCCGCCATTCATTTGCTCGGCGAGATGCGAGCCGCCATGTTAAGGTCAGCAAGGTTCGGTGTGGAGCTAATGTGCAGTGCGTTCTCACCCGTGCGACCACTTAGTCAAATCCCCCGAAGTCCTGCCGATGCCCATTCCCTCCAGGTTGACTCGTGTCGCTCCTACCTTCGCGGTCTCATGGGAGTCCTCCACACGGGTGCCTCTTCCGTGGAGTTCGCGTCTCCTGCTGCGCCCCGCTATTGTTTCGTACTGCCTGGCACGGCTTGCCTCAGTCCCAACAATACGCTTCAGGGTGTTGATGAGGGCGCCGGTGACTTGGTTGCTCCTTCCGTGAGGGAGAGCCTGTGTTTAGGAGCTGTTACGGTTCGTAGTCATAGAGCCCTTGTGCAGTCACCAGCAGTTCCGGAGCAGGTGTTGAGCTGCTGGGAAAATGTTGGCGAGGTCAGTAAGCAGCTAACCACTCAAGTTGCCAGCATGGATCGGGCGCCCCAAATTCACCGGCTCCTCTTCCTGGGGGTTACTGATCAAGGCAGACACATTCTTAACAAGCATTGAAAATGCAATAGGCCTCGCCTTTTATTAAGTTAAAGCCATTTGCTTTGCTATATAATACCATAAGCAAAGCAAATGGCTTTAACTTAATAAAAGGCGAGGCCTATTGCATTTTCAATGCTTGTTGTGATTGGCTGCTGAAATTTTTGTTGTAGTAGTAGTAAAGAAATGAGAAGCATAATCAGAGCCTCCGATCCTGACCCTGAAACTTTTCACATACGGCCAGAGCCCTCTCATTACAGAAACCGTTGAGCGCTACGGTTCTGCCCCATCAGAAACAAAGGCACAGTTCAGACGGCAGGCATAAGGCAAGAGGGAAAACACCGCCAGTGAGAGGGGAGCCTGTTTTTTGCAGCACCAACATCAGGGAGACCACAAGCCCCAGCAAGCAACGTGCTGCAACGTGCCGCCAACGACGCCGACAACACTGACCTTTGGCGCCTGGAGGCGCATTTAAGCATCTCGGGTCTCCCGCAGCAAGGGACGCACGCGGGCGTGCCCGGGCCAAGGGCAGGCCCGTCTGCATCCGTCAGTGCCAGGAGGAGACCGGGCAGGGCAACCCCCCCTTGGCTTTGGTGTCCTATAATATACATCTTAGGTAAGACATTACAAATTCCTATTTGCTGCATTGGTAACAGTGACACTGCAACAGTGTCACTGAACTCTTTCCTGGGAGTATATCTCCAACAATCTAGAGGAGTGGCCCATAAAAAACATTAGCATTTATCATCTATGGGTAACGCTGGAGGGGCAAACGACGAACTGTAGTTTTTGTGTACCTCGGACCATTGGTCAGTAGTCTCTCTGTTTTCTTCGCTGCTTTAGAGTGAATTGCTCTTCTTGTACTTAGTGGAGTTTTTTTCAGCTCACTGTCAACAACAAGGAAAGGGGGATCCACAAGGGTATTTTGTGTGGGTGTATGCTTCTCCGAGCCCTAATTAATACAAATTACTCACACAAAATTGGAAAACGCAAGGCCCTTGATGGCCAGGATAAGGGTAAATCCTCGAAAATAAGAAAGAGCGCAGCTGAAAATTGCTCTATCGTGGAGATAGATAATCTAATTGAGGAAGTGGAGTCAATATTAAACACTAAGGGGCCGATTCCGATCCTGTATTAATTTTTCCCGCCCGACTCGTATCGGTAAATTTTTCCATACAAATCGTACAAGTCCCGTCCGACCCGTGAAGTACGATTCGTACGGGAAAAATACAACTTTTCCCGATCTGATTTGTACGGATCGGCCCGATCCTTACAAATCGGATCGGGAAAAGTTGTACCAGACGGACCCGGACACTTTTCCATACAAATTGTAAAAATGCAGTCCAACCGTACTAGTACGATCCGGACCGGCTTTCCGATTTACAATTTGTACGGAAAACGTCCCGTACACGGGGAATGCCATTACCCACTACGAAGCGAACTTTGTACGACTCGTATCCCGGAAAAATGTGTTCCTGGGGTGTGTCGTACAGGGGTACGAGTCGTACAGGCATACACCCCTGTGCGTTGTGTATGTACGGTGCATACCCCAACATCGCGTACCCCAACATCACGTACCCCAACATCGCATATTCCCAACATCGCATATGTACGGTACGTACATACGCGATGTTGGGGTATGCGATGTTGGGGTACGCGATGTTGGGGGTACGCACAGTACATACGCGATGTTGGGGTATGCGATGTTGGGGTACACGATGTTGGGGGTATGCACAGTACATACGCGATGTTGGGGTATGCGATGTTGGGTTACGCGATGTTGGGGGTACGCACAGTACATACGCGATGTTGGGGTATGCGATGTTAGGGTACGCGATGTTGGGGGTACGCACAGTACATACGCGATGTTGGGGGTACGCACAGTACATACACAATGCACGGGGTGTATGCCTGTACGACTCGTACCCCTGGGGACTCTGCTTTTACAGCTGTTTTTGGCTCCCGTAAGAAAAGAGCCGTACGGAGTGCCGTAAGGACGAATCGTACTTGCTGGGCTGGAAACCGCTGCTTAAATACATACAGATGTCCGTGCAAGCTGTTCCGGATCAGAATCGTCGGTTTATTTTAGCTGTATGGTCTTTTGTACGATTTGTATGGAAAGAGGCTTTCTGTACGAATCGTACTTCATAGGTTGTAAGAAAAGTTTACCGGGTACGAGTTGTACGGGAAAACGCTCCATACAACGATTTGTACAGCCTTTCTCCAGGATTGGAATCGGCCCCTTTATGTAATACATTCAGTAAGAGTAAAGCAAAAATCACTGCCTTTTATACTAGACGCCACCTAAGCTCTCAAATAGAGAGCTCTATAGTAACGGATTTGCCAACTGCAACAATTGAGACCCCGTGTAGAACCCGAAGCACTACTTCTCCCCAACACATTTCCAACAGCTAACACCATCCCCCTGTTTAGCAGTTGTACACCAGGGACACCAAAGAGAGTAGCGAGAGAAGGGGATCCAGCTACACTAATAGTTTGCACCAATAGGTATTCCGCTCTAGCTCCAGAAATAGGGACGGATATCCCCGATATGGTAACACATGTGCAGCCATCCAACCTGCAGGAACTGCAACAATATGTTATTCTACAAAAGAAAGATAGCAAAATCTATAAGCCAGCAGAATAACTAGTTATACAGGCTAGTAGTTTACAAACTAGCGAAAGTATGTATCTGATAGACAACCTTGTTCAGAGACTAGACATACTGACTAAAGAGCTCGTCGACCTAAAGGTAATAATAGGTAACCTAAGTACTAATAAAGGGCTAGTTGGGGAACCCGCTCCGAATGAACACTGTGTATGCCGTAAAAGGAGTCAGACTGATCGCCAAACTCCATTAAAAAACAACTCGAGTATACAAGCTCTAGCAAAGGGAGATAAAACATTGGAGGACCAATTAGTTGCTATGGAACCAGAGGGCTCAAGACCTGAAGTACGTCACAAAACCCCGAAAACAGGCACGATTGGGAACACAGGATGTTCATTGGTCAGGGAAGACCTAGACCTGTGATTAGGGATGGGTGGACCAGGGGAGTGCAGAGGAACGTTACCCATACAAAAACAATCTAATGCACATAGGGGGGACTATACCCATTGGCATAGCATAGCATGGGAGCAGGCTCAACACGTGGCACAGTCTAAGGGATACCAGTCTGCTGGCCACAAAGAAAATGGGCAGACTTTTAAAACCCGTAGGGAAACGGTTACCCTGAAGCAAATGGGCTGGAAAGTGGCTATGACGAACATTCCCAAACTCAGTCTCTCCTCTCCATATAGGGAGGATAAGGAGTCCTTGAAAAATAAAGTAATACATTGGATCAGACACACGCGTGACTGTAGATCTATAATACGATCTGATCGACTTGAGGTGGAACATCTTACCGACAAAAGTCTAGCTTTCAACACCATAATCCTAATATTAAAAACAAAATATATAGCTCATGGACTAGTAGCCCTTGATCTGAGAACAGGCCCACTCTCTAGTCCAGTGAGATTTATGTCACACAATACCCGTGACACTACAGGCCGGAGTAATGAAGAATCTGCTAATTCTAGACAACAATCAAATTCTGACACCCTAGGGGATCATTTGGAGGCTGTTGACTGACAGCCAACTCTACCCCCAATACTTGAACAACGTGTGAGGTCCCAAACGGCTCCTAACATAGAGTTAGTTCCATCTGACCTCATCGTTAAACATCATATCAATCAAGTAGAAAGGGGAGAAATAGCAGCGGATTGATGTTCCAGACAATCCACATTCTAGCAGTAAACAAACTGAGCAGTCAGAATTGCGTTTGATATCTTGGAACATAGCAGGGTTATAAGATGGCGAATGGCAGGAGCATATAAATCATAGTGAAATCTGCTTACTACAGGAAACATGGACATTAGAAACTCCCTATAAGCTTGGGTACAAAAGTGTTAACGCTGCCCCCTCAGTAAGAGGTTGCCCGTCGGGTGGCCTTGTTCTCTAAGTAAAAATCACCCTAAGTGTGAATATAACTCGGCTGGAATTTCCGGCACTTGACATAATGGGGATAAAGACACCTGACAAAACAGAAATCTTTGTAATAAACGTCTATAATAGACCAAGACCTTCTACTAAGGTATCCTCTGTTATAGAGTCGTTAGATAAACATTTGAGAACAATTGACCCTAGGACAATGGTAATCGTAGGAGGGGACTTCAATTGTAAATTTGAACCTACAGTCGGATTGGAAAACCTATTTGAAGAGGAGGACTTGGCTAAAAAGTATCCCCTTTTTGGAAGCTGGTCCTGCAGTACCCTGCGCAGTCACAGCTTCACAACTGATTCAGCTAGTCTCAGGGCAGGGGCTTAGGGCCTGCAATGGTGGATTGCCGCCGGACAGACCGAGTGCCCCCACATTTAGTAGGGGCACTACTATGAGTAGCATCGACTATATACTGGTATCGGCCAATTTCTGGTCTTACACCCACAATTTTAAAGTGGAAACTAGAGGTGATAGTGACCACTACCCCTAATGTTTCACACTGGTAGGTTCCCTTTTCCAACTTATAAATAGGAGGAATAACGATAGTTCCCCACTTCAAATCCAACGTACAGTTACCAACAACCGTAGAGCCCTGAAATGGCCATCAATAGTGGGCAAAGATGAGGCCATGACAAAGATGTACGATACCTTCACAGAGGTCATCTCATTATACGCCGACCGGCCTAGTTCAGAGGTTCTTATAGTGTTGATACTCCATAAAATGATCGATAAGCTGAAACCGATTTTGAGTAAGATCCCTAAAGAGAATGGGGTGGGGAAAGCAGCTACACATACCTCAGTGAACCTGTGGTACAACAGCGCGTGTCGTAAAGCAAAGAATGAGCTTATAGTGGCAGCAAAATCAAATGATGTTATAGCATTAAGAGACAAAAGGGCACAATACAAAAGATTACTATTGCAAACAAAGAGAGAGTGGGAAGACAGAATCTGGACAGAATTGACAACTGCAGCCAAAATGAAGGATCATGCGGGATTTCGGAGATTGATCGCCAAGGGTAATAAAGTGGGGAGAAATAGCAGGGCCTCTTCTGTGGACGAATAATTGTACTCAGACACGTCTATTAAATCAACAAATACCGAGCAATGTGATGTAACAAATCATGTAGCAATTATCAACACGGAACAAACCTATACCCCTTATTTTAGTATAGAGGAAACCTTGGCAGCAATCGACGCAATTGAGCCCGTAACAGCTCCAGGCCCTGATAAAACACCAGGGGACCTGCTGAAGCATGACAAAGCTGTCTGGGGTCCATGTATGAAGCTTCTCTGTAATGCTGCGGCAGCAGGTGCCCTAGTACCAGAATCGTGGAAAGGGGCAGAAATAACTAAAAACATTTTTTAAAGGAGACCGTTTAGACCCTGTAACTTACCGGCCAAGAAGCCTTATTGATACTCTGCAAAAGATCTATGCTAAGCAGATTTTATCAAAATTAAATGAGTGGGCAGAAGAAAACAATGCTTTATCACAGTACTAAGCAGGGTTCAGAGCAAAGACCAGCCCAATCGATCAGGCTTTTAGACTTCTTTGCATGGGGTGGAAATATACGATTTTAAAGAAAGGTCATCTGTATATAGCATTCATAGACTTGAAGGCCGCTTTTGATCTCATACCAAGAGATTTGCTCTGGTGCTCCCTAAAAATTCAGGGCTTACAAGAGGAACCCCTTACATAGATGGTGAGGCTTTATGAAGACAACTCTGCGAAAGTCAGATGGGGGCCTAGGGGAGAACTTACTGAAGCAATCCCCATTAAGAGGGGTGTAAGACAAGGATGTGTACTGGCACCCACCCTTTTTTCTCTATACGTTAACAACGCCCCAAAATATCTTTTGGGGTGTAGGCATGATTCGCCGAAGCTAGGGGGGTTGCCAGTACCAGCCCTTTTATTTTCAGATGACACTATTTTAATATCTCAAACCCTGAAGGGCCTCCAAAATAATTTAAACTCATTTAGCGAATACTGCGATATGAAAAGCCTTGAAATAAATGAGTCCAAAACAAAATATATGGCAGTCAAACCGCACAAATTATTCAAGAAGAACATTTCCGTTCAAAAACAGAAGTCAGAATACGTATCGAATTTTAGCTACCTAGGTATCACACTTGATAACAAATTGACATGGTATTCGCATTTGCAAAAAAGCAAGACCATTCTGCTTCAAAATTCAGCACCCATATTAAAAAAACATCAGCATAGTATAACTAAGGCAGTGTCAGCTGCATTAGAAGTATATAAATATAGGGCACAATGATCAACGCTCTATGGAGCTGAACTCTGGGGGGCCACCTGCAGAAATACATTTGCGGTAGAAGAAAACACGTTTTTAGAACACTACTACCTCTGCCCGCACGCACACCAGTCTTTCCCATTGTTATGGATTTGAACATAAAACGTATTGACCATCAGGCCATATTGAGACCAATGTTGTTTGGGTGCGATTATGGACCACTGCAGAACTTGTAAGTTACACAGAAGGGCTAAAGCGATACTAAGAGTCGACCACTGTGAAAGTCTCCTGTGGGTTAAGCATGTGCGTACATGGTTCTACAAACTTGGGTTGAGCCATGTTTTGGGAAACGCCTGTACTATTGACACCGTCCTTTAAGAAAATCTTGAAAACAAAATTCTGGGCTTAAATGCAAAACAGTGTCTCACACAACTCAGACAATGGTAGATTGACATCCCAGTTCCTTCTTATAAAATCCCTTCCGTTCTTTGAGCAATTCTTGGATGAAATCCAAGATAGTTGGCAAAATCATTCTATAGGAAGGTTCGCTACGGTGTTTTGCAAGTCAAATGCAATGCCGTGAAATGGGGTTGGAAAAGCAGTGATGATAATGATGATTCCTGCCCTTTATGCCAATATCATGAAGAAGAAAATGACTATCTTACACTATTCTTTTGGCCAGCATATGCCATCCCAAGGCGTAAATGGATTAAACCCATCCGTCGCAACTTGGGGATCAGGTCTTGTACTGATGCAACTAGAATACTAAAAAACGATTATTATAATTCAAATGACACCAGAAAGGAAGATGAACAGTCACTTTATTCAGGTCATCCGCTCTCTAAACACCGAGGCTCACACCAACATTCTAAGGTGAGCTCCCGGACATTCCAAAGGTGAGAAAAGGGAAGGGGTGGACGGAAGGTACCAAGGGGAGGAGCCAGAGGGAAAATACAACACGTCTCCTTACCCAACATGACAGAGAACATATTTCAAAACAAAAGAGGAGACTTTACGTAGCTAATCTGTCCCCACTCCAGATTTGACCGTCCTCCAACTTCACCACATTTTTCCCAATGTTTTTAACTTTTTGCGGAGGGAAAAATTTACTCTGTCCCGCCTGTACCCGGGTGGGTTTCCTTACCACCACGGGATCATTAACATTGAGATTTAAATTCTTCACTCCATGTTTTCTGTCGTACCAAGCTTTTTAGCGGGATTGATGTTGCTGGACTTTAAGATGACTCTCCATCCTGTTATAGATAACAGTTTTACCCCTGTCTAGCCAGAGAGGGTTCAGTTTGGTGCCAGGCTCTCTCCCTCTTAAGGCAACAAAAGGAGAGATACCGCTTACAAGGTTGGGTGCTGTGTGGTAGGCCCACAAACAGTCTCTCAGAGAATCATCTAAGTTGAGCCCATTGGACATTGCCAGTTGAATGTGATCCTTAATCATACGATTCATCCGTTCTACTAACCCATTTGCTTTGGGACAGTAAAGTGCAGTTCTTTCATGCTTGATGTTAAGGTTCTTCAGAAAAGTCATAATTTCCTCAGAGGTAAATTTCACCCCATTGTCGGTTACTAAGATCAATGGGATTCCTTCGAATGAGAACACCGACTTCAAGAAGGTGACGAGGTTCTTGGTCGTGGTGGAAGAGGTGAATTTAGCATTTACCCAGTGAGAGGTGTAGTCCACCAGAACAAACATAAACCTTTTTGTGGACCTAAGGCATCCATTGGGCCAATTATGTCCATGGCAAGTTTTGTCCAAGGAATTACAGGTACCTCCACTGGGAATAGAGGAACCTTATGTAATGTCTTTGTCTTGTCGCTTTTAGCGCAATTAAAGCAATCCTTTACTTTCAATTCTACCCTGGAATCCAATTTGGGGAACCAAAAGCTGTTCCTTACTTTACTTTTAGTGATACTTCTCCCTAAGTGACCCTCATGGGCGAGATCTATGATTTTGTCTCTTAGGGCCTCAGGTGGAACAATTTTGGTGTTGCGGTAGATTTTGTTTTAAAAAATGGTCAGCTCATTTCTAACTTCCCAAAACTCTTTTAAATCATCCGTGACATTGCAACTTTTATCTGGCCAACCATTTATTATTAGATTTTTCAGAGCAATCATTTTAGAATCCTTCTTCATTTCATCATCCCATTCCTCCCTAGTAAAAGACGGAAGATGGATAGATAGGATGGGGGTATCTAAGGGATCTTCATTGATGTTGACTGCCAGAGGAGATCTAGATAAAAAATCTGCCACGACATTATCCTGACCCGGCAGATACTCGATCCTAAAGCAAAATTTCTCCAGCCCTAAAACCCATTTAGCTATTCTAGGGGACTCACAGTGTACTTTCCTAGATGAAAAGATGTATGTCAACGGCTTGTGGTCTGTGCGGACTGTAAATTTACTCCCCCAAAGGAAGAATTTGAAATGATTAATGGCCCAGTAGCATGCCAGGGCTTCCCTTTCAATTACGGAGTAGTTCCGTTCAGGTTGACTTAGAGTGCGGGAGGCAAAGGCAATAATAGTTTCACCCCATCCCCTCTCTGTGATAGGGTGGCCCCGAGACCTTTGTTGGAGGCATCGGTGCTTAAAATGGTTCTCTTTTTATGGTCAAAAAGTCCGAGAGCACGAGAGCCAATGATTTCCTTCTTTAAACTGATTACAGGCTCAGAGTGTTTCTCTTCCCATTTAAATTCTTGTTTTGTCTTTAAAAGTTCTCGCTAATCCAATGTGCTTTGCACGCGTGGGTTCGTATCCCATCCTCGTCGCCAGTATTATAATTCAAATGACACCAGAAAGGAAGATGAACAGTCACTTTATTCAGGTCATCCGCTATCTAAACACCGAGGCTCACACCAACATTCTAAGGTGAGCTCCCGGACATTCCAAAGGTGAGACAAGGGAAGGGGTGGACGGAAGGTACCAAGGGGAGGAGCCAGAGGGAAAATACAACACCGATACTTCACAGAAAATAGTTTTTAGTGTTTGTAGATATCTGTGTGCTGTCAACTTAATGAAGAAAAAAAAGGCATGAAATTTTAAAATGTTATCTTTTAAACTTGCTGTTTCAAATGTATTCCTATGCATTTGCACTTTATTTTTGTCAGCACTTTAGAAGAAATTCCTCTTATCTAGTTGTTTTAGAAAAGTTTTATATGTACTTTCACGTACTTGCACTTTATACCCGCCAGCACTTTAGAAGAAAGTCTTTTATATCTATATGTAGACCTTTTGGGATAAGTCATGTGCTGTTTTAAGTTCGCAAATCCACTACCATAGCATTTGCACTTTATTTTCTAAATTGTGCTGTTCCAAATGTTAATATGCATTTGCAATATATTTATAGACCGCAGCCTATTTAGAAAGTTTTAAAGTATTTACTAATTCTTTTACATTTTAACCGTACTGAATGACAAGTATAGTATTTTTTTATGATACTAGATTTGACCCCTTGATCGGCTGGTAGTTTTGCTATTTCTGCTATTTTTAATACAAATGTAAAAAATTGAAGATTTCTGCAAAATGCTTAAAGATGTAATTAGAGATTGGCCCCTACTTAGACTGTTTTAAGGTGTGTTTTCTTAGTGTGTACGAATTGTTTTTATCTTGTATCTTTAATGTTTATTTTTCTTAAACTGAATAAAGATTATTGAATTGTACTGAGAGGGCTGCCCAATAGACATACGGTGGCTTTTCTATACAGTGTGTAGACATTCACAGTGCCTATGCAGGTGGTGCTCACATCCTCTAAAGCATGTAAGCATTTAATGGTCGTACGTATTTCCAATGTCTGGAAGGGGAGGAGGAAGAAGGACTCCTGAGGACCTCGCTATTCCAGAAGGCCTAGAATGCTCATGCGTGATGCGGTTCACCTTAAAGGATTCAAGAAACTGGGCAAAACCTCTAAGAGTGTGCTCGCCCTTTCGGGAGGCATTATTCCCCGGAATATCTAGTGATCCAGTCACACCAAATTTGGACCCTTTTGTGAGGTTCCACAAAAGAACGTGTTGGCGGCATAGATGACAATGATCAATCCTGTATGTAGAAAAGTGTCTCCTTTGACATGATTAGCCCCCACTTTTTGCCTGTTGTACGGTGTCATTTCGAACTGTAAGTGCACTGGGTCCCTGCCAATCAGTTTCCCAGTGCCACTTCTGTAACCCTTGTAAGTCCCTAATAAATGGTACCCCTGGTACCTAGGGCATTGGACCTGAAGAGAGTCCATTAGGGCTGCAGCACAAAGTGTGCCACCCTCAGGACCCCTCACCAAGACTATGCCAGCTGCCATTGTAACCTGCATGTCTTGGTGCAGAGAAACTGAAGAGTTGACATGGCACACATCCCTGTGTGCCATGTCCATAGACACTGCATGAGGTATATTTAAGTCACTCCTGCTGAAGGTCTTATAGCCCTATGGCGCAGTGCACTATATCCCATGTGAGGACATATCTGTATGAGCAGATATGACCCTTTAATATCTAAATCCATTCTTGGATATTGTAAGTGCACAGGGAGCCATGGAGAGTGCATTGCAAGTCATTACGAGTTTCCTGGCTCCGTGATGGTTTCACTTTACCCAGAGATATTTTGTACCTAAAATCTTGTATTAATAAGTCCTCACTGATGCCAGTGTTTGATATATCAATAAATGCACACAGGAGACCCTTTAGAGGGTCCCCTGAAAACCTATCAAGCAATGATGTGGTCTCAGACTTGTTTTAGCCAGCCTGCCACCACCAGACATTTCTGTCCTTATGGGGTGAGAGCCAGCGCTCTCAGAGGACAGAGACAAAGCCTGCTCTGGGCGGAGGTGCTTCACTCCTCCCCAGAATAGGATGGCCTTCCTGAGCGGGAAGCTACAAAGGCAATGCTGCTTGTGAAATGCGACCCCAGGCATCTCCAGATAGTGGAGGATGCCAACCCCCTTTCCTGCCCTACATTTGGCATGAGGAAAGGTGGGAACATTAGTTAGATGAGGATGACTGCCCACACTCAGCCTGCACTACTTCTAAGGCAGGGCAGGCGATGTGGACACTACTTTTGCGATTCCACCATCTTGAGATGGTAGGAATTAGACCTATCAGGGCTAGAGTAGTGCCCCTTCCCACAGGTAGGTAGCACTTTGGCTACTACCTGTTTCCCCTGTAATGCCCCTAAATTCAGTATTTAAGTGGAATCCCTGGATCTTGAACCTTAGATTCAATTGACACAAAGAAGATATGGACACAGAAGAGCTGCTGCCCAACAACTGAAGCCCTGCTGCAGAGAAATTGGTGCCAAACCCTGCCTGCTGCCTTAAGTATTCGACAATCATGGTGTGCTGTCTCGTCCTACATCTTTGAGGCTTTTAAGAACCCTGGAACTCCACCAGCCATCTGCAAATCACCAAGAAACTCCTTTTGATTGAAGGTATCACTCCCCAGCATGGCGCAGGCACCAAACCCTCGAAGTCCGCTTTGTCGACTTGCTGCTTCCTTGCGACTCCGAAGCAGCACTCGAACCAAAAAAGTGGTACATCAGCTCCAGAGGATCAGATTTCTCTCTCCACCAAGTTTGGAGACACCAGGACCTACCGGAGCCGCACCGTACCAATACCCGGGGTACTGGACCCCCTTCAGCAAACAGCTGATGAAGAGTCCATTCCAGACTCTAACTGCTCATGATACAAGCACCTTTCGAGGGATGTCTAGACCCCTGAGACCCTCCTTGTGAGTGACCCAGCTGTCCCCGAATCGCTTCTCCAAGTTGCCTGTTCCTGACTACTAGGACATCTCGATGGACGACCCCTGGCTGCCCTTTCTGCTCTGCATCATGCTCCCCCGCCCCTGGTAACGACAATCCAGCTGTGCTCCCATGGTCCTGAGGCCCTTGCGACCTTCTCTCTTGAGTGGGACCTTACCTTTAAGTCCATTTGTGCCGTCTATTTTCAATGTTCCCCTTTCTTTGTAGCGCACCCGATACCAACAACCTCATTCCCCTGCTCCTGGCTGAATTCGGGAAGCTCCTGAGAATCCGCTGGTGGAACATTGGTCCTGGCTTTGCTGCTAACTTAAATTGTGGAAGTAAATCTTGAGAGTTAACTGTGTGATTTTGTAGGCATTTTTCTGTTTTCTCCCATTGATTTCAATGGAGCGTAATTGCACACAAAAGTAATACATTTTGCGAACTTTAAAAATTGCTATCTTAAAAAGTACTCACTGTAGATCGAAGTTCTTGGTCTCTAGCATATAAAAATAGATGCTATTCTTGTACATTAGTCTCCGATTTATTCTTAAGTGTGTGTCATATTTATTGTCTCTGTGAGTACAAATGCTTAGCACTACCCTATGATTAGCGTAACTGCTCGGCGACACTACCACAAATAAGCATTAGTATTATCTATTTTTGCCTCTGTATACCAATCTGGGTCTCACTGGACTCTCTACACACTGTATTTCATTGTAGTGCACTATATAGAAAGCCAGCGTCCTACACTCTAATAAAAGTGCAGCAGACCCTGATGACCGATCCCAGTTGGAACAAGGTCAACGGGAGAAGGGGAATCCCAATCTGACATGTTCGAACCAGATCAGATTTACCACCGCGGACTTTGGAGTGGCTCCCATGCTGCCAGATGGTGAGCGAATACGTCGCCAAGAAAATCAGACAGCCTCTAGACAAAAAGGTAGGGCAAAATTGAGAGCAGATGGTGAGAAGACAGCCCTGGGGAACTTATTTGGGAAATCGTTAGTTAAGGAACTTGTGAAATTTGTGGTCACCTTTTCAGTCATAGGCAATGTACAATCTATCATAAAGAAGATTTTTACGGGAAAGGTTTTCCCTATGGTCAGAAGAGGAAGGGGATGCTCCTCTGGCTGAGCATGGCAGCGAGGCTCCTCTCAAGGTGTACTTCCAGGGCAGGGAAGGAGAAACAATGTCTAGCAAGGTTACTGGCATCAAGGAACCTTCATCCCACCAGGGGTGCTGGCGGGCGCAATAGAGGTGGTTTCTGAGGAGGAGCGAGCACCCCAGGAGGAGTTTCCAGTAAGGATTATTCATTCTTCCCAAGTAAAAATCAGGGGAAAGCTGAGGTAGTTTGTAGAAAATTGAATGGAGATCTCCGACGATCTGTGGATATTTGAGGCAATACAGGGCTTCCACATAGTTTTATGGCACCCGAAAACAGACACTTCCCAAACCTCTATATTGCTCTTCAATGGAAATGGATTTCATAGACAACAAAGTGAAGGACTTGGAGTGCAAATAATCCACCCGAGGGACTTCCTAAGCCCTCTGTTCCTGGTGCAAAAGAAAGACTAGGGATTCAAGCACGCGATAAAACTGAAAGAGTTCAACAAGTCGCTAATTTATCACCATTTCAAAATGGAGGAAATTTACCTTCTCCCAGGGGGACTTGATGGTTCAACTCAACTTGAAAGATGCCTATCTAATGGTCTCTTTTTTTCAATCCCCACAGGAGAGTTGGGAAAGAACAGGTTTATGAGGTTTTAGCACTGCCGTTTGACCTCTCTCCAGCGCTGTGGTGTTTTACAAAACTCATTCGTCTAGTTGTAGACAATGTGTGGACAAGGGGGCATCCAGCTAGTCATATATCTTGACGACATCTTGACAATGTCGAGATCATCTGACCACAACTATTGCCTTGTTACAGGATCTGAGCTTTGTAATAAATAGAAGCAAGTCAGAGTTGGTCCTAAACCAGTCCATGTACTTCCTTGGATTGCATGCAGCCATGGAGAAATGATGTGAACAAGCACAGAGCAAGCGCGGTGCAGGCAAAACTAAAAATAAGACCGTGCAAGCGCTGATCTTCTTTACCTAATCTCCCTGTGACTGCACGCATTTCAAGCGTGATTAAACATGCGTAGGTAAATGTGATAAATGATACCACATTAATCAGAAGGGGGCCACCATGTTCTAGATGCCAGAGTCTCAGCCTTTATTGTGCGGGTAAACGGGGAGCAACTCAGAGGCTTTCAGAAAAAAAATAAGCATGCACCAAGTGCATGCAGCCACTGGCAGAATATGTAAACAAGCAGTAGGTTAAACATAAAAATAAGCAGCAAAGATAACAAAAGTTCCACAAAAGCAGATGAAAACAGTACTTGCGCCACAGGACACACGAGGAACAACAGGAAATAGTATGCTACAGCCAATTGAAACGGAGGAAAAGTATGTGGCTACCACACGAACCAATAATAAAGTAAGGGCAGGATGTAAGCCGCTTTTAAGATTTATATTAAATACAATAGATTTCAAAAGCAGCAAGCAAAACCTAAAAATTTGGGAAAGGAAGGAGAAAGCAGTAGAAAACGTGGTACAAGCAGGAGAAAGCACTTAGAAAATCAGAGGGAAAGGAAGTAGAAAGAGGTAAAAAAAAAGTGGCAAAAACACTCAAAACGGGGGTAAAAGATGGAGAAAACAGTAAAATTAGGCGAAAGCAGGTGATTGCACTCAGAGAAACGGGGAGGAAGCAGAGCAGTGCAGTAGCACGGGAGAGCTGGGTTTGCGCTGCAGCTTCCATTAAGTAGGTCCTGAGAGGAGGGAGAGTTTCTGGGAGGCAGTGCTGGGCAGGAGGCATGAAAACGGACGTCAGGCAGGAATGGCAAATGAGGAAAAACAAAAAGAAGTTGTTAGAATGCGGGGTCTCTGGTTGGCGCAGGTATGCACTTGCGACAAGCAGGGACCCTTTCCTCTAAGTCAGGGCAAAGGATTACTCCTAGAAAATAACCCCTGCTCACCCTCTAGGTAACGTGGCGCGAGCAGTCAGGCTAAACTCCAGAGTACATAAGGTTAAGCATTTAGGATGTCCCACAGCAATCACCACCCCACCACACAGAGACACAAGACTGTATTTTGTAAAAATAAAGCTCTTTATATAAAAGACTCTTCAAGCAGGCTTTGAGAATACAGTTCTTCACTTCAAAAGGGGGGTTCCAGTTACTTAGATCAATGTTTCATGAGGCCACAGTTCTTAAAAGGCAATTTTAGCAATAATGCAGATTTCTTGTGGTCTGTGCGCACCGTAGCGCTGAAGGTACGCTTCGTACCGGCGTAATTACGCGTCGTACCTACTTCGGTACGCTTCGTACACCACCAGTACGGTTCTTTCATCGTCGTACGCTTCGTACACCACCAGTACGGTTCTTTTCTCGTCTCACGCTTCCCGCGTGAGCAAGCGGCTATATATTCGCACTGTATGGGCCGTACAGGTGCAGGTGCTGCAGATCAGAGCTTATAAATTCTCCCTACTTCCACGGACAGAGTAATTTCACAGTCATGCGCACATACACTCATCATACGCTGGTGGGGCCCATTACACCAACATTCATTCTATTACTCTATCCACACTGAATATAAAGAGAACTCTTTAATCAATCTGCACCTAATTTGAGGTCAATGCAACCAAATTGAATTATCTTGAGTCTTGATAAAAACAATTTAAACACATTTGAGATCTCAATAACATGACAAAGAAATAACCACCCGACACTGTGATTCAAACAGAAATTATTTATCTAAATTAGTTCATATGAAAAGCCATTCAATTGCAAGATCATTATTCTCATATTTACCTATTCTGGCTAAATGTCGTTCTCTAAGTCAGGACAGGTCTCTCAGCAAAGAATTAAAGTCTCTCGAGCTGTAATGTAGAGTCACCGTCCTCTCAGTCAGCATCGGTCTTCTGAGCATAAGTTCAGGAAGAAGTGGCCTTAGACCCTCACTAGTCTAGTAATATTTATACTAAAATCTACATACTAAAAGTTACAAACAAACTCTAAAACGTCCATCGAGCAGGAAAGGATGTTAGCTTGCAACATTAGAAAAATCTCCACTCTTGGATATCTTGAAATTCAAAACAAGGAAATAGGAAGTCCAAAACTAATTTGTAACATCCATGGATGCTCTTCTCCGGAATTGTATCACTCGCAGTGAAGCCACCACAAGTTTATCAAAATGTTCATTTGTGACAAATGTTCTCCACCAAGGATAACTGGCGGTCATCCCAGAGTTGTCATCTTTTTTCATAACTTTTAGTTCAGGCAGAGGCCGAGGTCACAAACAGCGAAGCCTCTCTTCATATTTCATCTACTCAAATGCAGGCTGTAGATGTCGGCCATTTTCTTAGCAGGCCAAAATGAACAACTTAATTAAAAAGAAACACAAAACAACGTTACTACATTGTATTGATTATACAGTGTTAATTCCCACTAATACCCTTATGTGTATGTATTTATCTAGCCATTTGCGACATAAAAAAGCATTAAAGCATATTATTTTAAAGCGCAATCACATAACAAATATCACATAAGCCACACTTATTTAATTAATTTGCTCACCAACTTAGTTCACTTATTAATTTAGCCATGCAATTGCATTCCCACGTATAGTTCTTTCATTAGTAAGGTTGGTTAATAAAAAACTCGACAAAACTTAGAACTTAATAATTAATCATTAGTAATTTTAATTATGACATACAAAAATATAAACTGATGTTTGGGTTTTAGTAGAAAACCCTGCTCCAGCAATCCCCCCTTTGGTGATATATCATCACCACTAAAATCCAACCCAAAAAATGTAGTTCCCCCTTTTTAGGAAAAATCCAAATGTCTTTTTGTTCATTCGTTAAACTCCAGTTTCTCTTTCATCATCTCTTTTTGTTTCTAAGTACATGCTCTCCCTAAATTCTTCCAATTCTATTTCTTGTTGGTCTCTTTTTAACCTCTTTTGTCTCTTTTCAACATTTTATTTTATTATTTTCTTTTTATTCCTCCTATATCTACAACATAAACATCCTAATCTAAGAATCAATAAAGCAACAATCACACATGTCAATGGAAATAATATCTTACCAAAAATGGTACTACCTATCTTAGCAATAAAATTCTTAACAGCAATCATCTTATTAGCCATTTTAGTCCAGATACTCTCAGCTTCCAGTGGTACTAATTCTTCATGTAAATCAGTAATATTTTTGATATAGACTTTTAGATCTTTGCTTTCATCAGGAATGTGAGAAGTTGGCCTGGTATATGATGTTCACTAGTTAAAGTGACCACCTTGTACCATGCCAAGCAACCCTTATGGTGTGGTTGTAAGTCAACCTTTTCGGACTAGCTGCCCTAGTGGTAGCGTAGGCTAAGCAGTCTTTGAGGCTAAACTCATGAAGCGTGTTAAGCCAGCTGTTTTACCAAATGCAACCCCCTTTTATACCAATGAAAGGACACCACACAGATATATATTCAAAATATATATGTATTTATTTCTCAAAGTAACCCCTAGTCTCTTTATGAGCACAGGAGCACAAATCGTCAAACAAGATTACAGTAGAATACACAGAAGTTGCACTTTATATGGATAGGCCCTGGTGGCCGCTCAAACCATATACTAAAAAAGTAGTATAAGTACCACGAACAGAAAAGGGAAAAGGCCTAGGGCCTCTAGAATCGCTGGGCCTACAAGGAGCTAACTTCAGTTAGTGACCAGGAGGTCCACGGGTGGCGTGTGCAGAGCAAATAGTCACACGCGTGCTCCCATAGGTTTCAATGGGTGCGTAAAAAGTACAAAGTTACTGCAAAGAGGATCTTCCGGATGGACTAGGAACTCAAGATTTGGAACACAGGCACTAGAGATGTAATACTACACTTGGGCACAGGAGTGCCAGCTTTACCTCACCCACAGGAAGCGGGTGCATAGGCCTCAAAGTGCGTCGGGTTTCTTCGATCTGTTCCGTGGAGCCTGAAGGCAAAGATGCTGCAGGCGGTCGGTCCAGGAGAGATGCAGTGGATCCAAGGGTGGATCGGAAATGTTGAAGACCTGTAAGCAGAGGGGACAGTGTTCACAGTCACTAGCCAGTGACCCGCGTGACACCAGGTGGGTACCAGGCAATGTCGGGTGCAAACAGGAAGAAAGGTGTAGCTTGTCTCTGCAGCCACGTGGTCCCTGGAGGTCGACGACGTCCAGGAGTCGGTTCACGAGCTGTCCCACGCAGGCTCTCGCTGTCGGCGGTGTCGACGACTTGATCGAAGCAAACAAGCCTTGGCAAAAGCAATTGTTGTGGAGAACAAGATAAGCTGATGGCTCTGACCAGCAAGGTCAGAGGGACTGCTCCTTTGGAGGGGAGCAAGGGCCAGTCTGGAGCAACCAGACCAGTGGTGTATTTCTTGAGGTTCATCGCCAAGATGGCCACTAGCCAGCGGGCCAGCAACCGGTTAGGCGCGTCGAGTGGCAAAATGCAGAAGGGCCCCACGCAGATCGTGGAGATGCTGGAGGGCTCACCTTTGGTGCAGATGCTGCTCGAGGGTTGGGCTTCTCAGATCCCAAAGCACAACTTGGAGGGAGCCTCGGTTGTTGCACTTGCAGCTTGTCGTAGTCGTTTCAAGATGGCTGGCTCCACGTGTCTCGTTGCCTCCACGGGTCTCCTCTTTTCAGGGACTGTGGATCGGGCGGTGAGAGGTCTGGAGGTCCAGGTCTTGTCAGTCTCTGGGCTCCGGCTCCGGCGGGAGGCGGCGGCAAAGCAGACGTTGATTCGCTGGATGGTGCTTGCGTTAGCAAGGTGGTCACTCCCTGACCACAGGAGAGATTTCCTTCAGTCTTCTGTGCAGCAGAATGTCGAAGTTCCCGTCTTCTTCTTAGTTTCAAGTTGATTCCAGGATGTCTGAAGTCTTAGGACACAGCTCCTACCTTTAAGCGGATTCTAGGGGCCGGACTACCTGCTAGGTCCCTCCCTAAGGGTGGGACCAGGAAGGGGGGTGGTTACACCCCCAATCCTTTGTCCAGCTCGCCCCAGGCCCGGGACTGGTGTGCCCCAGGACCGGTTTGAACTGGCATATGCACCAAGGCTCCTTGTGAGCCACAGGCATGTCTGGTTTCTATTCAGCCCTACCTGACCAATACACAAAATCCTGTCTGGGGTGGTGCATGCACCTCCCCTGGCAGGAAACCCTTTGTCCACACCTCCCAAGCTGGAAGGACTCCCAGCAACAGGAGGGCAGACTTGTGTCTGTGGTGGCAGCATCCATTTTGTGGAGCTGAGGCTATGTCTGATTTTACCCGGGTTTCAGGTACTGTACATGTCGTGTCCCTCTAGAAGGGTGGAATGCTAACCCCGTCGCCAGAATTGGCGAGGGGTTAGTATTCCAATTCGTATGACACCTTACTCGACATGTTTTGATAAAGCCAAACCAAAGATAGCATTTAACCGCGAGCTTCATAATGCACTTAAGAGTATATGGTATGACGATATCTGGAAACAGTAGAAGGAAGTTGTTCCGACCACTGCAGACAGGCTCAGCTCATGCCAGAGCACCATCTCACATGGAACCAAGCACTCTGCCTTCAGGATTGTTAAGGCCTGCCATAGGAGTGACTTATAGGTTATCATGTGTCCCATTTAAGGTTAGGTATAGGTATACTACACCTAAGTAAGAGGTGGTTACACCAACTTACCCCAGCTGAGTGATCAGCCAGTTGTGTCAAATTGTTAGGCCAAGCCTGGGGTGGCATAATACATGCTTCAGCCCCTGGCAGGCCTTGGGTACACCAATGCCCTGGGTACCTAGTGTACACTGGTACAGGGGCTCACAGGGTGATCCAACCAATTGGGTATGTACCTAGGGTACATGGAGTCCATTTTAAAGAGAGAACAGCCAGGCTGAGATCCTGAATGGCAGGATCTCAGGCCAACTAAGTCGAAAAACCAGCTAGACACTAGGCACAAATTTGGGGGTAACCATAGTCAGATATCCACCTTCCTACAAGGAATATAAGTGCAACAATGTTGAACTTTCAGCATTCCACAGACTCCACTCTCTTTTGCCAATAGAATATCAAGGGCAAGTCGATTTTGCATAGACATAGCGAGTAAGGCAACCATCTCTGTATTTACCAATAGAAACCCTCCAGCGGTGCTTGTCGATAAGCGATTCACCACTGTTGACAACTTCTGAATTCCATATGCATTTAGTGAAATTTCCACTACTGGTATCAAAGCTCCAAAAATATCTCCTACAATTTCTGTCCAAGTTTCTCTTTTAAAGCGTGTTAGTAGATTAATTTCTTCTGCATCTTCTATTCTATCCATATGAAAAATCTTTGGAAAGACCAGGCCCACATAACATGTGCCATACCAATGGTCAGGCAACCTGTAATAAGCCTTATTCCCACAAATATAATACACTCCCGGGAAAACTGGATCTTCTCCTCCCTTGAATCCCCATCCCGTTGCAATGAAGTATGTATCATGGCACTCACTAGTCCCAACAAAATAACAATCATATTGGGATTTCCTTCTGGTAATGCATATTTTACCCTTCTGTGGTGCATCTAAAGCCAAAGTTGGACTGGCCCCATTCCTCAATTCCTTTCCCATCTCAATGTCCCACATTGTCTCACTCATTTTATATCCTCCTGCCTTTTCATGCATGCTCATTCTCCTTTTCTCTACCATGTCTAGGAAAGCTTCTTCTTCTTCCTTCAAACTGCAAGTTAAATTGTTTCTAAAAATGTAATCTAGTGTTAATTCTTCTGTTTCAATAAAAATCTCACCAAAAATGTTAGCTTCTTTAGCAGGATTCAGTTTTTTATTCATAGGCAATTGCCCAAAAATGTTATCCTTATTAGACATATCATAATCTATTTTCCCTAATAAATAAAAAATACTAATCAACACACTACATGAAATTCCATACGTAGCTAGAAGATGATGATAAGTAACTCCCTTTGAAACGGATGCAGGTAATTGCATACAGACGTAGCAATCCCTTACCTCCATTGCCTTTACGTATTCATACAACAATTTTGAAAAAACATTGCTCGAAAAATCATTAATTGACCTATCCTTGTGTATGTATATATTACTAATTCTAGTTGGTACTACTTTTTGCGAACTCTTCTCTATGTTAGTCATATTCTCGGTATGTATTCCCAAAGTGTCTACTGTAACTCTAAAAGTAACTAATAAAGCAAGCACACTCCATAGTAGCATTAATAGTCCTGTACAGCAGCAGCACATTTTGCACCATCTTTTCAGGAAGGTACATCTACTTTGATTATTTTCTGTGTTAGCCATCTTATTACGTTGACTGTGTCTTTTGACTTAGCCTCTACTACTCCACTACTGAATCTCTAGGACAGATCGTTACAATCTGTTAATTTTTCTTTTAGATTTCTTTTTCTTCACTCTTCTCGAAGTGACTCCTTTAGTTCACTCAATTTGGGTTTTCATCACTTTTCACTTCTTCTTCATCAACATCAAATTGTATCAGATCCTGAACATCTGTCTCTTCTCCAATGTCAGACAAGATAACTTTCAGGATTCCGACAGTTTCCTCCTCCTCAACCACTTTCAGTAAGGTCCCCTCTGGATTTCCTTGACTCTCTGCCTCTTCTTCTTCTTCACACAGTGCCACATACGTCCATTCTGGTGACCTATACTTCTGATTCTTTTGATCGCCTCTCGTTCTTTTGGTTCTTCTTCTTTCGCTTGATTTTGGCTTGACACCTCGTTCACCTGTTCAGCTTTCGATGAGTTAACTCGTGTCAGTCGATATCTCAGCCTCTTTATCTTGTTAGGCCAAAGATCTCCTTTTACACTTCTTTTCTGTTTTACTTCTTTATTGTTCCTTTCTCCAATCCAAGTTCTCTTTCTCAGAACTCGACCCTCTGGTATCTCATTCTCACTCTCATCCGATTCTGTCTCATTTGCCTCTTGTTCATCAACAATTCTCTCTTTTTCCACAGTCTTCTTCTCCACCGATTGAGATTTCCCTACTACTGTCCCTCCTCGGGTCTCCGACACGCAATCTTCTTGCTGTCTACTTGTCCCTTCACCTAACTTATCATGAATGTTCCTACACCTCCTCGGGGGTCTTCCGCAATCTGTCCCTCTCTATCTTCTTCTGACCCTACTTCTTCAGAAATTATCTCAGATGGATTCCTCTCAACTTCCTCATTTGATCCAGGTATAGTCCCTGTGGACTTGCTCCTTTCTTTTCTTTCTTTCTCTTTATTTTCTCCACTGCTAGTTAGAACTTCAGGCACTTTTCCAGAATCTGAACTCTCTTCTGAGGTTCGCAATGTTCCTCTTGAAACTCTTGAAACTTCTTCTGGTAAGAAAAAAGAATCACCTGACTCTCTTTCTGACTCTTTCCCCCCTTTCAGGATTCTTTTTTCTTCTCACTGTTTCAGTGTCTGCATCATCACTGGAATCTGACTCTTCAAAGTATTCCTTCCCAATCCCATCCTTTGGGTTTGGAACTCTCAGAGTATGACTTGCATGAATCCAGTTCTTCACTCCAGCACACTTCACAGCAGTTGTCGTAGTCAGAATAACTTGTCTTGGCCTTCCCCACCTTGGAACCAAGCAATTTCTTCTTCTGTGCACTTTTATTCTCACCCAGTCCCCTGGACTCAGATCATGGGCTGCCTTCTTTTCAAGTGTGGTGGCGTATTCTCCAACCTGGTGAAACACAGAATGAACTGCGTCAGCCAGGCCTTTACAGTAATCCAAAATCATGTCATCAGTTATAGTCATCAGCTTGTTGACGGGCACGAATGCATGTCTCATTGCTCGTCCCATTATTATTTCATGTGGACTCAACCCCGTAGTTCTGTCTGGAGTAGATCTAATAGTCATCAGCACTAGAGGCAAAACATCAGGCCATTTCATTCCAGTGGCTAAACACATCTTGCCAATTCTGTTTTTGATTGTACCGTTCATCTGCTCAACAACACCAGAAGCCTCTGGTCGGTATGCACAATGTAGCTTCTGCTGTATACTCAATGCTTCACAAATTAAACTCATGAGTTCATTATAGAAGTGTCCTCCTCTGTCTGACTCAATTGTCACTGGGAACCCGTACCTAGGAATCAACTCTCTTAACAGCAACTTGGCCACTGTTATTCCATCATTTCTCCTAGTTGGATATGCCTCCACCCACCTTGAGAACAAACAGACTACCACTAGAACATACCTCAATCTATTGACTTGGGGCATTTCAATGAAATCTATTTGCATTCTGGTAAAGGGACCTCCCTCCCTGCCTATTGTTCCTAGGCTCACCACTGTTTTCTTTCCAGTATTGAATTGCTGACAAATCAAACCTCTTTGACAGATGCTCTCTGCTATCAGCCTGAACTTTACATTGTACCAGGTCTGTTTAAAGGATCTAATCATAGCATCCCTCCCCAGGTGTCCCTGGCCATGATACATTCTTGCCATTGTTGACAACATAGCATTTGGCATGACTGGTCTTCCATCCCTATAGATCCATACATGATCTTGTTCTCTTGGTGCACAACCTGTCTCTCATTTCCTCATCTCCTGCTTCATTCTGCAACTGCCTCACCTCTTCCCATGTTTCCATCACAGTAGTAAACATCACAGAACAAAAAGACATTTCTTTCTCTTTTCCCCTGTTAATCGAATGATTGTTCTTTGCACAATACTGTGCTATGTCATTTGCAAACCTGTTTCCAAGAGTAACAAAATCATCACCCTGTCCATGAGCAGCACATTTTACAACTGCCAGTTCTTTAGGCAGCTGTATCGCCTCAAGCAATTTCCCAATCACTTCAGCATTGTTTATAGGAGTTCCACTTGAGGTCAGGAAACCTCTCTGTAGCCAAAGTTGGCCAAAATCATGAACAACTCCGAATCCGTACTGACTATCAGTCATTACAGTCACTCTCACATTTCTTCCAATCTTGCAAGCTTTCGTCAATGCCACCAATTCCGCTACCTGAGCAGATTTAACTCCTTTCAAAGGTGAAGCTTCCATAACTTCTGAAACTTTACACACCGCATATGCAGCACTCAGCACACCTTCTTCTGTTCTCAGACATGATCCATCCACAAACAACACATGATCACTCTCAGGTAGTGGCAGATCTCTTATGTCTTGTCTCGGTTTTGTACAGTAATCAAGCACATCCAAGCAATCATGATCAACATCATCCCTCACACTCACATTTTCAGCATCTGGCAACAGTGTTGCTGGATTCACATTCACACATCTCTCAAGAGTCACATTTGATGCTCCCAGAATGATTTTCTCATATTTAGTCAGCCGACTATGTGACATATATTGAGTTCTGCTTCTTGTTAAAAGAATTGCCACATCATGAGGTACGAACACCCGTACAGGATATCCCATTATTATACCCTCACTCTGTTCCAAGCTTCTGCATGTAGCAGCTACTGCTTTCAGGCAACCTGGTAAACCCACAGCTACTGGGTCAAGTGTAGATGAGAAGTACGCAATTGGCCTCCTCAGACGTCCATGTTTCTGGATTAACACTGAAAGTGCACATCCATTCCTCTCACTACAGTACAGCTCAAACTCCTTCTCATAGTCTGGCATTCCTAGAGCAGGAGCTTCACATAATCTGTTCTTCAATTCTTCGAATGCTGCCATTTGTTCTGCATTCAATTCCAATGGGTCTTTTACTTCACTTTTGGTCAATTTAATCAGTGGCTTTGCTATCAGGGAAAAGTTACTTATCCACTGACGACAATAACCCACCATTCCCAGAAACATTCTCACTTCTCTCTGGGTCATTGGGGCTCTCATTCCTCTGATAATTTTGATCCTGTCAATGGTCACTTTTCTTAGACCTTTTTCAATATTGTGACCAAGATAATGTACTTCTTTCTTGCAAAATTGCAATTTGGCTGGAGATACCTTTAATCCTCCATCAGCCAGATGATTCAATAAAGCTATGGTATCCACTTCACATGCTTCACGTGTCTTCGATGCCACAAGTAGGTCATTGATATATTGTACTAGTACTGAGCTTTCAGGCATGATCAGACTTTCCAAAGATTTCTTCAGCAACTGATTGAATATTGAAGGACTCTCTGTATACCCCTGTGGGATTCGGCACCATGCCAAAATACGCTGTCCAAACCGGCTGGCTGTCATGATGCAATGGAATTGAAAAGAAAGCATGGCACAAATCAATTACTGTGTACCATTCAGCATCATGAGGAATCTGATACAAAATCACTGATGGATTTGGCACAATGGGACAGCATGATACCACAATTTTGTTAACTTTTCTCAAATCTTGTACTATTCTGAACTTCCCATTTGGTTTCTTCAGTCCCATTATAGGTGAATTACATGGGCTACTCAGTAACTCTCTCAAGACACCTTGCTGAATCATTTTGTCAATTATAGGTGTTATTCCTTCAATTGTCTCTGGTGTCAATCTGTATTGTGGGATATTGAGATAAGAGATTCCCTCTTTCACTGTAATCTTTACTGGATCTACATTATTCATCAATCCCACATCCTCTCCAGTAAAATCCCAAACTGCTGCTTTTACTGTGTGTCTCAATCAATTCTTGAGGCAAGTCATCTGGATTAAATACAGCATATGTTCCAACAATCTCATTTTCTCTATTATCTAGAGTTACTCTGTATAAGACATCCTCATCCGGTGTCTCAAAGGCTATTCCATCCGGAGTACAAAAAATTGTGCAATTCATTTTACACAACAAATCCCTACCTAACAAGTTCACTGGACTAGTGTCACACACTACGAACCTGTGCATGTCTGAAAATTTCCCTATCCTTACGCTTACTGGTTCAGTAAGACGAGTCTTAATCTGTGTATTAGACACACCAACCACTTGGATTGCTTCATCCGAGAGAGGAAGATTTCTTATATCTGCTGACCTGGCAGTTGATCTCGTTGCTCCTGTGTCTACTAAAAAAGTAACACTTTCTCCATTTATTTTCCCATCTACAAATGGTCCTGCCTGGTCTATTTCTAGAGTTGCTCCAAGTATGCACTCTTCCTCCTCTCTTCGGCACCGTCAGAAGTCCCCTTCAGACTCACTCCCCTCATTCTTTAACCAGTATTGTTGTACTGGATTTGTACGTCTCGGTTTGTTTACCTGTTCCTCATTGTAGAATCCCGAGTCTTGATTGTATTTCTGGGATCCTCTGTTCTGTGGCAAAGGCGGTTTTGGCTCTTGATTCTGCTGCTTGACAACCTTCTGCTGTTGCTGCGAATGATTACACCCCTCGTTCTGCACCTGTTGATTCAAGGATTGATTGTCATTATTCACTAATGGTGGATTCGTACACTCGGATCTCCAGTGCCCTAATTTTCCGCAGTTGTGGCACGGAAATTTTTTCTTCGCCTCCTCAATGTTCCCCTTTCCTTTTCCTGTACCATATCTGGGCCTATTTCCTGGATTATTTGCTTGTTCAACCAGCTGTGCTTCCTGTCTTTCTGCAACCTTCACCTGTGCCCACATCGCTTTTTCCTTCAGCTTTCTTTGTTTCGCCTCAATTTCATCACTTAAGTACTTCGCATGTCTCAAGATCTCATCAATCTTCTTACTCTGCCAATCAACTGTGTGCTCACGTATCATTTCACTGATTTCGGGTTGCAAACCATATACAAATCTGTATACAAAATGACTCAAATCCTTATCACCCAGATGTTCATCTCCACTGAACTGTTTAAAAGCCAGTATCAACCTTTCATAAAAGGCATGAACTGATTCTTTTACTTCCTGATGTGTTCGATCTATCTTAACCCGATCTGTCTCTTTAGGAGGTACCTTATTCTTCAAGAACACTATGACCTGTTCATATTTCTTCATAACCTCCGGGTCTGGAGCTCCTGTTCTCTAATCTCTCGGGTATTCTTTAGTTGGCCAATCTATGACTATTTTACACTCTGCCCACAAGTCTGCTGGAACAATTATATCAAACAGACTATTCAGGTCAATCCACAGCACTTTTGACAATTTCACAAACCTATCTGCCTGCCTATACCACTCGAGAGGCTTCTCTCTCAGTTGAGGGAAATCATTTGTAAATGACAAAATATTCTGCCTAGTCCATGGGACATGTACATATCCTCCTCCAGGAATCTCTCTCATAGGATAAGCATCCACTGTTTTTTCCTTTTCTCTCATGGGAAATGCTGAGTAAGTCCTGTCCACTGTATCTTCTCTTTTCTTATAGCACCTATCCTTCCACTTTTCCACATCACCCCATTTTCACAATAATCCAATCATTTCCTTAATCTGCCCTGTTAGGCCAACATCATTTAGATTCTCAATATCCTTATCCGTAAAATCCACTCGGTAAGGCTTCTGTAAAGCTTTCACCTTATTCATGTCAACTTCCATTTCACTCGCTATTCCTTTTAACCTGTCATGTGTATTCTTAGCCCTCCATGTAATGCTTTTGCACATGAATAACAACTCTCCATCATGATGATTTTTTAACGTTTCTGTAGGAATTGTTCCTGCTATAAGCTCCTCCAGTTCTATACGCAACCTGGCTACATCAATTGCCTGAGAATCAATTGCCTGAGAATCTTTGTCCTTCCTTTGGAGAGCTTTCAACCAATCATTCAAATCCTCAGCCGTTATTTCTGTAGATTTTTTTCCTGTATTCACTTGTTCTGCCATCCTCTGTGGTTCCAAAATTGATTCTCCCATCATAACATTTCTTTCCACACAACCAGTATTCAATCCTGAGTTAGGCTGTACATTTAACTCTCCACCACATGTGGCATGTCTCAACTGTCTCAACTGATTCTCTCCCGTCCTCATTCCTGACTGTTCTGGAGAACTAACTAGTCCATTTCCTACATATGGAACTGTTAAACCACTTTCACCCGTTCTTTGCTTATCAAAAATAGGCATAACCGGACCTATGGTTACAGGCACTGTAACAGCTTCTAGATTCTTGGTTAATTCCCTGATTTTCTCTGTCAACTCAAATGTGGTTCTTGCTAATTCTCTTGTTTTTTCATCCTCGATTTCATTCTCTCTTTTTCTCTCTCGCTCTCTCTCTCTTTCCCTTTCCGCGAAAGAGCTACCACTTTTCAGATCAGGTGTCACAACTTCTGTTTTTATGATTTGCAAAGTATCTCTCATTGGGGTAACAACTGGTGTTCTCACTTCTGGTTCTTGTCTATATGGAGGTGGTCTCTTATAGATCATGTCATCCAAGACTTCATCCTCATATTCATTAGCCCCATACCTTCTCAATTCTGCATCATGTACCTTTTCCGTACCGTTCCTCCCTTCTGCTTCCTCAACAGTTCTCACAGGATATAGTCCCTCAGTCATACTAGCATCTCGCCATCTCCTCATTCGATCATGATGAGTTTCACGATCATATTTCCTCCCGAACATATACCTATAATTACCTCCACTCCTCTGCTTTTCTCACTCATGCACCTCATCTTCCCATTCTACCAATGCCTCGAACTGTGTCGGCCTTGGTCTGGGCTCTAGACTCATCATTCTCTCCCGTAAATTTCTCAACACGGCCAGATTAAATGAACCATGTTCCGGGAATGCTAAAACACCATCTTATCTAGCATACTTAGCCCAATTGTCTAACCAAATACAGGTATGATACCCATATTTCGCAACCATGAAGGATGCAGGGGTTCTTGTCGGAGGTAGTAACTCACCTTCTCTAGTTACTATATCCTTATCCTTGTCAAACCATTTTTTTAATTTTACTGAACAAGGATTTCTTTTTCTTTTCCTCTGTTTGGTAATACATTTTTGCGTTTACCACAACTCTCTAGTCCTTTCTACAACTGTACGATCTTTTGTCCAATAACAGCGCGACTTACACTAACGCACCAATCCCGGAGCGTCTACGTCACCCTGTACTTCTTCCAATCCCTGCGCGGCTCACACCAACGCACCAATCACAGTGCTTTCACTGTTCTAACCCACTGTCCAATCACAGCGCGGTCTTTCTGACGTCAGTAGTCGCTGCAGTCGCTTTTACTCCTGTCTCCTGTCACTCATCTACCCCTCCTTTACAAAACCTTCTCGGTAGACTTTGTTTCAGATTCTACAAATCTATTAGTTACAGCATATAAACATCTCCATTGTCTGCTCCGCTAACCACAGAATAGTAAAGACCTTTCCCACGAGAATCCCGCTTCTCTCTAGAACAGCGCTTACCTCTGCTCTACCACGGAATTATTACTTTCGTTGACACAGTAGCACATCCCTCTACTCTGCCCTTCTAACATGCATCCATTAACTGTTTCCTCCTGGAATGTCCCTAAGAGTTTCACAATCAACTAAATGCCCATACATTCACGCACTTTCACACCAGAAACGGTAGCACATTTATACAGAATCCTGTCTTTCCCGAGAACAGCGAACAATCTGCCCTACTACAGAATCATAACATACGTTAACCAAGCAGCGCTTACCTCTGCTCTGTCCTTCAAACAAGCTCAGAGAATACCTATTACCTTCCCAGTGATAAGTGTTAACGGCAATCCTAAAAAAGGATCCCTGATACCTAAAACCAGAACTTCACAGATAACCTTCGCAACCATACACACTTCTCTTATACAGAAAATATGTCTCTAGTAGTAACACATGACGATGTCACTGAATCGAACCCAGACAATGCGACGCGCAACTTCAATTGTCACACGCTTTTCCCTGCATTCGTACAGGGCCAACAATCCCGCCTTTCCCGAGAGCAGCACTCACTTCCCTCTGCCCTACTACGGAACTGTCACCGACTCCCTACGTCCCAGAAGCCGTACACACTACATATAACTCAATACAACTTCAACATTTAGTGTTAGTACATGTATCAACATCAATCAATAAATCCAAAAGCCTATGTACAAGCAATCTATCAGATCAAGATAATAATCAAAACCATCATACTGCTACCAGGAAACTGCTGCAGATCAGAGCTTATAAATTCTCCCTACTTCCACGGACAGAGTAATTTCACAGTCATGCGCACATACACTCATCATACGCTGGTGGGGCCCATTACACCAACATTCATTCTATTACTCTATCCACACTGAATATAAAGAGAACTCTTTAATCAATCTGCACCTAATTTGAGGTCAATGCAACCAAATTGAATTATCTTGAGTCTTGATAAAAACAATTTAAACACATTTGAGATCTCAATAACATGACAAAGAAATAACCACCCGACACTGTGATTCAAACAGAAATTATTTATCTAAATTAGTTCATATGAAAAGCCATTCAATTGCAAGATCATTATTCTCATATTTACCTATTCTGGCTAAATGTTGTTCTCTAAGTCAGGACAGGTCTCTCAGCAAAGAATTAAAGTCTCTCGAGCTGTAATGTAGAGTCACCGTCCTCTCAGTCAGCATCGGTCTTCTGAGCATAAGTTCAGGAAGAAGTGGCCTTAGACCCTCACTAGTCTAGTAATATTTATACTAAAATCTACATACTAAAAGTTACAAACAAACTCTAAAACGTCCATCGAGCAGGAAAGGATGTTAGCTTGCAACATTAGAAAAATCTCCGCTCTTGGATATCTTGAAATTCAAAACAAGGAAATAGGAAGTCCAAAACTAATTTGTAACATCCATGGATGCTCTTCTCCGGAATTGTATCACTCGCAGTGAAGCCACCACAAGTTTATCAAAATGTTCATTTGTGACAAATGTTCTCCACCAAGGATAACTGGCGGTCATCCCAGAGTTGTCATCTTTTTTCATAACTTTTAGTTCAGGCAGAGGCCGAGGTCACAAACAGCGAAGCCTCTCTTCATATTTCATCTACTCAAATGCAGGCTGTAGATGTCGGCCATTTTCTTAGCAGGCCAAAATGGACAACTTAATTAAAAAGAAACACAAAACAACGTTACTACATTGTATTGATTATACAGTGTTAATTCCCACTAATACCCTTATGTGTATGTATTTATCTAGCCATTTGCGACATAAAGAAGCATTAAAGCATATTATTTTAGAGCGCAATGACATAACAAATATCACATAAGCCACACTTATTTAATTAATTTGCTCACCAACTTAGTTCACTTATTAATTTAGCCATGCAATTGCATTCCCACGTATAGTTCTTTCATTAGTAAGGTTGGTTAATAAAAAACTCGACAAAACTTAGAACTTAATAATTAATCATTAGTAATTTTAATTATGACATACAAAAATATAAACTGATGTTTGGGTTTAAGTAGAAAACCCTGCTCCAGCACAGGGACGCGCCGTACGGGCTTGGTGCGAACCGCGCAACGCCTCATGCTTCCCGCATGAGTAGCGTAGCGGGACGACAGCGCAGTACGGACCGTACAAAGGAAAGTACGCGTCGTACAGGGGCGCTTGGGGCTCACAGTACCTTATTCTTGGGGGCAAAGTTTGTGGCGGCCTCAGCAGTCTGTAGAAGGGCGCCCCGCGTCGCGTTGCAGTCCCACTTGGTCAGTGGATGGCGATGCTTTGTGGAGCGCCTCAGGACGGCACAGCACACCTCGAGGTGGGAAGCAGAAGGGGCGGCTCGGGGGTGATTTTCAGCACGCAGGGCTGTCGGCATCGGCCAGAATCGGCGAACCAGTGTGTCGTCGGTCCTCGCAGTGGTCTCTACGGCCTGGGGTCGCAGAGGCTCGGCGCTTGGAGCCGGATAGTCTTTCCTTACGTTGCGAGCCCCGGCTCGAGGGGGCAGCAGTTTACTTTGCTCAGGCCAGGCAGGGCAGGCCTTCACGGTGCTCACAGCAGCACAGTCGATCAGAGGTCACGTTGCTCGGCGAGATGCGGGCACACAGGTTCTCTGGGGTCAGCGTTTGCAATCCACCCACAGCAGCTTCCTTTCTTCCAGGGAGGGGTAGCGCCCACTGTTCCTGGGCCGCAGTTCAGGGGGCAAGTGCACAAGCAAGCCCTTGGAGATTGTTCTTAAAGCACAAGTTGAAATAAAAGTCTTTCTCAGTCTTTTCCTCTCCTTCTGGCAGCAAGGCACCCACCACAGGCCAGTCTCTCAGGCTTAGAGACAGTACTCCTCCATGCAGCTTTCCCAGGTCCTTCTCTTCGGGCAGAGGTTCTTCTTGGCGTAAACAGAATCTGATTTCTTAGGAGCAGGGCTCCTTCTTTTATACACAGTTTCTTTTGTTCTTTGTCGCCAGGGGGCCTGTGCCTGGCTCAGTCCGGTTTTGGAGCACTTTGTTGTGGTGACTCTGCTCTTTCCTTTCAGTGCACAGGGCAGAGACATCAGCCGCTCCACAGGGGGCGGAGCCAGCATTGTGGTGGCAGAGCACAGGTCTATTCAGAGTCAAGGTGTACTCCTCCCACCCATCCTGGTGTAATCTCTGTACCCACCACCTGGCAGCCAGCCTGTCTCCTGGAATTCCCCAGCCCTGCCCCTCACTGAAACTAGGCAGCACACACACACAGCAGAGGCGGACTGAAATGGCTAAGCAAGTAAATACTAACTTTCTAAAAGTAGTATTTACAAACACAGGATATTAAAATAAACTTTACTAAAAGAAGTATTTTATTATTCTGAGTTCAGGCATACTAAACTTGACTTTCTACCATGCTCTCTGAGTCCGCTGGGATTACAGCGTGTAGTAATTCCAGCAGCCCATTCTGGCCTATGGAGAGCAGGTAGCCTTCAATAGTGAAAAACGAAAATGGCTGTAATTCACTATTAGGACATGCCACACACACCAGGGCATGTCCTACCTTATGCCTACAATGCACCCTGCCCTTGGGCCTACCAGAGGGGTGACTAATATGTAGTTAAGGGAAGGTTTAGGGACTGGCAAGTAGGTGCACTTGCGCAGTCAGCGCGACAGTACCAGACTGCACGCAGGTTCTGCAGTGGCAGACCTTAGACACATTTTACTAGGCCGCTTGTGTGGGTGGCACAACCAGTGCTGCAAGCCCACCAGCGGCATTTGTATTTACAAGCCCTGGCACTCCTGGAGCACTTTACAGGGGGCTGAGAGTAAACCAAATAAGCCAAACATGGAATCCAATGAACATCAACATTTTACCATAGGGAGAGCATATGCACCTTAATGTAAAATGTATTTCTATAGCGCCATTATCACTCGGAAGAGTATCATGGCGCTCACCCAACCCAGATGAAAGGGGTTGGTGGGAGAGAACACACTTCACGCTAAACATTACATACTTAAACCATTGCCATACATGCAGCGTCAGTCATTGAAAAAAGCCAAGTTTTTAATGCCTTCCTGTATTGGGTTTCATAAGACATAGAGCGTATAGCAAAGGGAAGCTTATTCCACGCTTTGGTCCCCAGTACAAAAAGGGATTTACCGCCTCTAGTCACCAGCTTAAATCTGGGGGTTAAAAGCAGGTTCTGCCCTGCAGATCTTAAGCAACGTGCCGGATGGTAACGTTTAAAACCACTCTGTAGGTATTTAGGTCCTTGGTGGTGAAAGGCCCTAAAAGTAATTAGGAGGATCTTAAAAAGGATCCTCTTAACAACGGGAAGCCAGTGAAGCGCATTCAATGCTGCTGAGGCTGACGACTTACGCGGCAGACGTAAAACTAGACGAGCTGCTGCGTGCTGGACTATTTGCAATCTATGGAGAACCGATTTATTTGCTCCAGCATATAGGCTGTTGCAATAGTCGAGCCTTAGCACTGATCAGCAGTGGTAAGGTGACCAGAGTCATAAAACAGCCAACAACAGGTCAGAAAAAATACAGGAGGAAGGCAAAAAGTTTAGGGATGACCCTGCAAAAAGGGCCAGGTCCAACAGAAGTGAAAAAACGAGAGAAAAGCAGGAGAAAGCACTCGGAATCAAGAGCTTTGTGTGCGTCTGTAGACGCTACACAGCGCCTGAAGCGGAGTCAAGAGCTTTGTGTGCGTCTGTAGACACTACACAGCGCCTAAAGCGGAGTCAAGAGCTTCGTGTGCGTCTGTAGACATTACACAGCGCCTGAAGCGGAGTCAAGAGCTTCGTGTGCGTCTGTAGACACTACACAGCGCCTAAAGCGGAGTCAAGAGCTTCGTGTGCGTCTGTAGACATTACACAGCGCCTGAAGCGGAGTCGAGCTTTGTCTGCGTCTGTAGACACTACACAGCGCCTGAAGCGGAGTCAAGAGCTTTGTGTGCATCTGTAGACACTACACAGCGCCTAAAGCGGAGTCAAGAGCTTCGTGTGCGTCTGTAGACATTACAAAGCGCCTGAAGCGGAGTTAAGAGCTTCGTGTGCGTCTGTAGACACTACACAGCGCCTGAAGCGAAGTCAAGAGCTTTGTGTGCGTCTGTAGACACTACACAGCGCCTGAAGCGGAGTCAAGAGCTTCGTGTGCGTCTGTAGACATTACACAGCGCCTAAGGCTGAGTCGAGAGCTTCGTGTGCGTCTGTAGACACTACACAGCGCCTGAAGCGGAGTCAAAAAGTTTGTGTGCGTCTGTAGACATTACACAGCGCCTGAAGCGGAGTCAAGAGCTTCGTGTGCGTCTGTAGACACTACACAGCGCCTGAAGCAGAGTCAAGAGCTTTGTGTGCGTCTGTAGACACTACACAGCGCCAGGAATATTGAAGTATAGACCTCTTAACCAACCTATCTTATTTTACTAGGTAGAAAAATCTCTAAATTAATATAACAGAACCCCACAATGTTCCCCATAAATATACTGTCTTCACAACATAGATGCTTTTTCTTTTGTTTTTATTATTTAGTCAAAAGCAGTACATGATTTTTTTGTATCAAAAATATATATTCATATAACATTTTCAATTTTTCTTTTTTGTTTTGTGGTTTACATAAATTATCAAAAAACATACATATACATAATCAATAGATATAAACAACAGTTAGATCCTTGCCCAATGCAAAAGCAGTGATTGAAAAGTTGACAGTGCCCCTCACAGAACAACAAAAAATATGTACATAGAAATTTAGCTGCCTAATCTCACATACCAACATCCATACCACATACCACAGAATATACACACAAAAAGGATTGTAAAACATATATTTTCCAACTGGAAAGATCTTCTTTTAATTATTATCTATCAACATATTATTCTGCTGACATTTTTTCTCAGATTGAATATTTCTTTTTTTCTTCGGTTTTAAGTTGATCCAAAGGGGTTTATTTTCCAGTTGTGAAAATAGTTGGTCTGGTCTACGTACGTTTCGGTGATAAAAAGATTAAGATCACCTTCCTCAGGACCATCAAAGAGTTAAAAACCGTAGAGGGGCTACTTTTATTCTGAAAATACAAAACCACTATATGTCAGATATGGGGAACATGAAGGTGCTTAATGTATTATTTAAGACAAATTATATTAAATATTTCTTCTAATGAGCTGGTACATGCAAGTCTCAGGTAAGCAGAAAAGAGGGAGCCGTTAAAGTGAGAAATGGAAAATTCTATATAGCCCTTCTCCAGAGTCACAGAGAGTGCAATTAATTATAAAGATGACCTAGGAGAAAGCTTGTGATGTGCCTATGGATTGGAACAAACAGAGAACCCATCTCCTTGTGCTCAAAACTGAAAAGCAAGAATGAATCTAGAATACCTGTTTCGGGGAGGAGCCTAGCGCGCAACCAAGATGGCCGCGTAGGTGCGAAGCTCCCGAGGACCTCCGCGACCTCCTGAATTAATCCTGATTATATCCTGTCTTTGACGAGGGGACTGTGTCTGTGTACCCGAGCTGAGGCGGCACCCGTTTTCCGTTTTCGAATCGGACCCCGGACACTGGTGGGAGCACCGATCGAAGATTGCGGCCCTCTCCGCGCCGGCCCCCCGGATTGGAGTTGTGGGGCGATCCGGGGACAAAGCGAACAACAACGGCGGGCAGGGCTGGGCGACTCGCGTACCCCGCGCTTTCACTTTCACTTTTGCGCCCTCCTTGCCCTCAAGCGAGGTAGGGTTGCGGAGCGGGGTGCGGTGGTGTGGCCTTGCCCCTGTGCCCGGCTGACCCGCCGGCTGTGAGTTGTCCTGCGGTGCAGTGGTCAACCCCCCCCCGGAACCCGTGAACTGGTTTATCGGCCCTTTCGAGGAGATTGGCACGACTTTGGGAGTGCGACATGTCCACAAAGCAAGATGGCGACCGGGCCAAGGTGAAATCGACCCGCCGCGGCCCGGCACATCAGTCAAACAGTATGGACCGCTACACCCTCCAGAAGGGATCCCCAGAGGCACAGCGTACATCCCCCGCGGGCCCGGCTGAGGCGTCTACTCAGCCCGCGGATCTGACCCTCCGGGACGTCATGGGCGATATTGCCGAAATGAAGGCCTCGGTGGACCAGCGCTTTGATACTCTGGCGCAGAAGATAGACTCGGCCCTGGTGGAGGTGGGCCTAGTGAGAGCCGACTTGTCTAAAACAAATGACCGGGTCGATTCCCTGGCCCACACCACCTTAAGTCTCACTACAGACGTGGCGGCCCTTCAAAAGGAGGTGCACCGGCTTGGCCAGGCGAGCCTCATGATGGACCGTCGATTGGAGGACGCCGAGGGTTGGGCCCGGAGGAACAACGTTCGTATTGTCGGGGTGCCGGAGGGACGGGAGGAGGAGGCGGCAGATTTGTTTGTGGAAGACCTGATCCTCACCCATCTCCAGCCCCGGGGGCTGAGTAAACTTTTTGCGGTGGAACGTGCTCACAGGGTCCCCGGAGGAAGACCTAAGGTCGGAGCTCCGCCGCGGCCTCACATTGCCCGGATTTTTAACTTTCGGGACAGAGACGCTATCTTGCAGACTTCCAGACTACAGGGACCGGTCAAGCTTGATAATATGGACGTGAATTTCTACCCTGACTTTACTCCGACGGTCCAAAAGCAGAGACTGAGTTTTCTCGGAGTTAAACGTCGCCTACGGGACATGAACCTTAAGTACTCAATGCTTTTTCCAGCTAAGCTGAGGGTGGAGGTGGATGGTCGCACGCATTTTTTTGACCGTCCCGAGGCGGCTGGGGACTGGTTGGATACTCTGCCTGGGGATCGGGGCCGGGGGGGTGGGGGGGGTGCGGTTGGCGGGGAGGGCGCACCGGATCAGAACTGAGGGGTGAATAGTAGGCCTTGCTCTGGACAACATTTTGGTTACTATTCACTGATCGTGTATGTTCCCCTCCTATGGAGGTCGTACGGGGTCCGTTGGGGGCTTTCCCTCCTCCTCTGGGGGACTAGTTAGTTTTTCATCTATGGGGCGACAGGCACACTGCACTTTGGGGGGGCTGTCTGGGCTCATGCAGGGGTGCAGGGAGGGGGGAGTTCTGTTGGGATGGGTGGGCGGGGGTGGAGTGTTGTTTGTTTGCACCGCAAGGCGAACCCTTTACTGTATTGTTGTTTTTGAGATGCTCTTTGGGGGACGATTGATGGCTTTCATGTATGATGGGGGGTAGGGACCTGACTGTGTTATCATGGAACGTTAATGGACTGGGGGATAGGATTAAGCGTGGTGTGGTCCTGCAGTATCTGAAACGAATTTCACCAGATGTGATCTTCCTGCAGGAGACACACCTTATAGGTAATTCCTTTCATGCCATGAATCGGAGAGGCTATCGCTTGGTGGCCCATTCGGGCTTCACCTCGGGCTCGCGGGGGGTGGGCATCATGATTAAGAACTCGCTCCCATTGGAGATTGATGAGGTGCGCCATGATGAGAGGGGACGTTACACTTGCTTGGTGGGTAGAATGGAGGGCAGAGTGGTCGTTTTTGTATCAGTGTACGTTCCGCCGGGGTTGCAATCTACCACGTTTGCGGACCTGGGGCGCCTCCTCCTTGACCTCCCGGATGGGCTTCTGGTAGTTGGGGGGGACTTTAATGCGGTGGCTTCAGGGTCTATGGATCGTCATCCCCCCAGGGACCTCCCCCGGGCACAGGCGTGGCTGTCCGGCCTCTTAGATACACTAGGATTGGTAGATTGCTGGCGACTAAAGCATCCCGCTCAGCTGCAATACACCTTCCACTCGGGTGCCCATGGTAGCCTCTCGCGGCTTGATTATATCCTTGTTCCTGCGGCCTATGCTGGGAGGGTGGGAGAGGTGCGCCATTTGGCGCGGGGTATTTCAGATCACTCCCCACTACTGCTGCATCTGGATGTCTTCCCGAGGGGGGAGGGCAGGGTGGCCCCAATTAATGCCTGGTACCTGCGCGACCCCACTATTCGAGCCGAATTGATCAAATCCTTGCAGCGGTACTTTGAGGAGAATGTGGGGTCTGTCCCTTCTGCCATCTCCCTTTGGGAGGCTTTTAAGGTAGTTCTTAGGGGGGAGGCCCTCTCCTTTATCTCCCATGCCCGGAGGCGCGAGCGGGAGGAGGTAACCCGGGTGGAGGCCGAAATTACTGAACTAGAGGGTGCCCTGGGGAGCGGGGTGACGGATGCCACATTGCATGTTTTACACCTCAAGCAGGCGGCCTATAGGGCCCTCGTCACGGAGGCGGCCAGGGGCCTCAGTAGAGAGCAACAGGGGCGACTGTATGATGTGGGTGATAAGGCTGGTAAATTGATAGCGTGGTTGGATAAAAAGGAGAGAGCGAGTCGTGTGGTTCCGTTGATCGAGAGGATGGATGGTGTATGTGTCACCGAGCCGGACGCCATTGTCTCCTGCTTCGCGGATTATTTCCGCGAGGTATATTCCCCGGTTTCTCCCTGCTCGGAGGAGGATTCCCATGCCCTGCTTCGGGACATCGCGCTGCCCTCCCTTTCGGTGGAGGACAGGGATTCGCTGGACGCTCCTCCCACCTCGGACGAAATTGCCCTTGCTATCCGCTCGGTCGCATCTGGCAAGGCCATGGGCCCCAATGGCATTCCTATTGAGCTGTACAAGCTGCGACCGGATGTGCTGGCGCCCCACCTGCGCGCGATGTTCCTGGCGGCCTGCTCGCGGGGTTCCCTTCCGCCGGACCAGCGTCTGGCCACGATCGTGGTGATCCACAAGGAGGGGAGACCCCGTGAGCGGGTCACATCCTATAGGCCTATCTCGCTCTTGAATGCGGAGCCCAAAATCCTCGCCAAGGTGCTGGCCAACCGGCTGGTCGGCGTGGTGGGCGACTTGGTCCACCAAGACCAGTCCGGCTTCATACCCCATCGTAACACGGCCCTTAATCTGCGACGCTTGCACGGGGTGCTCGCGCGTGTCCCGTTCGTGCGGGAACCGGCCATCTTGGCGTCCTTGGATGCCACCATGGCGTTTGATACGCTTGAGTGGCCATACATTTGGGCGATGCTGGCGAAGTTTGGCTTCGGACCGGGCTTCATCAGCTGGGTCAAATTGTTGTATTCCGGCCCATTGGCGCAGGTGGTGGTGAATGGACGAGTTTCGGCCCCATTCGCACTGGGACGGGGTACGCGACAGGGCTGCCCCCTGTCGCCTCTCCTGTTTGCACTGGCCCTGGAGCCCCTGGCGGAGTGGCTGCGGTGGCACCCTTCCATCCGTGGTCTCCGTTGGACCCCCGAGCGTGAGGACCGTGTGTCCCTCTACGCTGATGATATCCTTCTATATCTCGCCTCCCCGCGTAAATCACTGATCGTCCTAGTTGATGTTTTGCGCTCATTCAGTCGCCACTCAGGCCTCGTCATCAACTGGGCGAAATCCTGTGTATATGTGCTTGCCGGGGAGGCTCCGGTCCTACCACGGGACTGTCCGATCCAGATCGCCTCCCAGGGGTTTCGGTACCTGGGTATATATATTACTCTGGACCCGGAGGCCCGCTACGAGCGGAATTTGCTGCCCCCCCTCCAGCGCTTGAAAGAGGACGTGGTGCGTTGGCGGCGTCTGCCGCTTTCGCCGCTTGGCCGAGCGGCCTTGTTTAAAATGATGTCGTTGCCGCGCTTTCTGTACGCTCTCCAGAACACTATGGATTTGGTTCCGGCGCGCTACTTCCGAGAGGTGGAGAGTTTGCAGCGTCGCCTGTTCTGGGACGGGAGGCCACGTATCGCCTTGGCTAAATTGACGCTCCCGTGGTACGATGGGGGGGTTGCCCTCCCGGATATTAAACGGTATTACTGGGCCTCCCAGCTAGCTGCGATTAATCATGGCCTTTACGGGCCCGCCCTGAACCCGGCATTTGAAATGGACAAGATGCTCCTGCCCGGTGGCGACTACAATCGGGCGCTTTACTCTGGCGCGCCGGACCCTCGCCTGACGGGACCGACGCATGTCATGGTGCGTGTATGGCACGCGGCTAACGCAGCTATGGGGTGGAAGGACCGTTTGACCCGGGCGTCACCGCTATATGCATCGGCGAGGTTGGGCTCCTTGTGGACCTCGAAGGGCTTCGAGAAATGGGACACGATCGGCATCAGCACAGTGGGAGATCTCTGGACGAGGGGGGGATTCAAAACTTTCGAGATGCTGCAGACGGAGTTTCAGTTGCAAGGCAGTGAGTACTTCCGGTACTTACAAGTCCGCCACGCGCTGGGCTCCGTCTTCCCGGATGTCGCGTCCATTCCGGAGTCTTCCCCCCTGGAGGACAGAGTGCTGGATGGCCATGTCCCAGACAGCACGATCTCCCTTATATACAAAAAACTGATTAACGACCGATCGGGCCTGCTGACTGGCCTCCGCGAGGCCTGGGTTGCCGATGGGCTGGAGTTGGACGACGAGGACTGGATGTCCGCGGTGGCTTCTCCGAAGGAGGTGGCCATCCCGGCTCGCCTTCGCTTCGTCCAGCTTAAGATCCTCCACCGGGTCTATGTGACGGGGCCAAGGCTTCTACGTATGGGCCTAGCTGAGGATGGACTGTGTAGGCGTGGCTGTGGTGCTTTGGCAACTTTCTTGCATATTCTGTGGGAATGCCCAAAGGTGGAGCGATTCTGGCGTGGTGTGCATGAGGTCCTGCGAGTGGTTACGCGTGTCGTGCTGTTGCCTGAAGCGAGGAGATGCTTGCTGAATGTGTGGGAGCCAACTGACTACTCGGTTCCGCAGACGCGGTGGGTGACTCTGGGATACATGATCGCTAAGCGTGACATTGCTCAATTGTGGGGATCCCAGAGGCCTCCGGCGGTGTCGGCCTGGAAAGAACACATGGATTGGTGTATGTTTCGTGAAAAGGTGGTGTATGTTGCGAGGGGTAAGCCTGGGGCGTGGGTGAAAATCTGGGGCCCCTGGAACGCCTATCGCGGGGGTATTTGCGAGCCGCCGCTGCTGCCAGCTGCTTCACCAGCTCCGTCTCCCTAGCCGACCCCCTCCCCCAGCCATGGGCACGTGGTTCCCCAGTCCCTGATCTGTTCTCATTCCCCTCTTCAGAGTTTGGCGATTGGTTGGGGTTCCCCACTTAAGGAGCGCGTGCTGTCACTTGGGATTGCGGGTTGCCTTGCGGGTGTGGTTGTTTTTGTGTTGTTGTGTTTTGACAAAAGGAAACCGTATTGTTGGTTTGGAGTTATGTGGCCTGCACTACTGATATCTCCTGATTTACCCTTTTTGCACCGCCAAGAGATTTTTCTGTATGTATGTCATATGCTACTGCTACTCTAGCGGCCAGCCAGACGGTTGTAGGCCCATACTTGTAACTATTTGAGATTGTAATAAACGGTTTCAAAAAAAAAATAAAAAAAAAAAAAAAAAAATAGAATACCTGTTTCAACACAGATTGTATAGTTGAATCGCTATGTTGGGACCTCTGTGATGGCTGTATAATAGAATTTAAATCCGTAGTTCGTACACTCAGCACGAAACTGGAAGAGGGAATGAAAAAACACTAGTTGAAAAGAGGATCTATTGAAACACACAAATGTGGCCCAAGTAGGAGTAAGTAATGTTTCTTACACTGTCTACTTGAATATATGCAGGGACAGAAGTTCTTCTAGTGGGTAAATGTTGTTCTATATGACCCGTATTAGCCTTACGTCATAAGTGTCTTCTTGCGTGAGAATGTATCTATAGATTAGAAACATATAGAGAAAATTTAATGTGTACCTTAACATATAACATGGTTATGTACAGACAAATCTATTGTTGGTCTTACCTCTTAGTGAAATGCAAAACGCCAAACAGGAGGGTTGTCTATTTTGCATCGGGATGCCCGTTGTCCGTGTTTACCTTATACATAATGTTCAAGGTATAAATTCTGGAAGGTAGATATAATAGAATTAAGAAAAATTTAGGTTTTCTGCCTTATTGCCACAGTAACAACACTCTATATTGGATAATAAATTTTTCCGAATATTCTTTCAAAAGTTTTGTGAACCGGCAAAGCTCTTTGTCTTTTTATGTTAGTTGTTTAATTCTCAGCTTGCCTGACTATTAGTCATTTTTTCGCGCAGTAGTTCAATTGAACCATCGTCGATTTTCTGTTAAGAGAACATGTATCTAGCGGTAACTCAGACAGACAGAGTGACATGGCTCGTCTATATTATGACATAAGAGAAGACCAGATCAGTATTAAAAGCTAAAGCTATTTACGACATACGGGCATGTTACGCATAAGGACTGACCTTTATAAAGTTTCAATTGGGGCCAAACGTTGACCACAATATGCAAGCACTCTAATAGATCCTTACAAATAGATTTAAGTCAAAGCAGGTAGATAATCTGCTTATATTGTGGTTACATGTAGGATTAGGTAAACACAGTGAGACTATAGTTAGTGAACCTAAACGAACGGTGTAATTATAGATGATCTCGTCTTGTCTTTCAAGGTTCTAGAGTATATAACCTCCTTTAACCTGATGCTTGGTTAGTTACGGGAGCTTGCAAACTTGTTAGTCTGTATGGTGATTATAATATAGTCTCGCGATGGTATATGCGTGACCAGTCTATTACTATTGAAAGCCTGATGACTGAAGCGACCTGTTGGGATAGATCTGGTGTGGACAAAATTACGAACGAGCTCCTGGGTCCAATTGGTTTATAACGTTTTAAAAGATCGAACGTTAGAGCAAAAGCATTCTAAACCTAAAGTGAGCTTTGATGATTGTACAAAAAAAGAAAACAGAAAGCGGGTGCTCGCTAGTTATGAAAAGCTGATTCAAAGCGTGCAGAAAGTCTGAGTTGTTTTAACTAGACGTACAAAAACAGACTAATATGGTTAAGAATCTGGCAAACGGTATCGGCGTCGTTGGTATCCTCTTACCTCTCGTGCTTCAATACAGCGTGTCCCTCTTGTTGCTCGATGTCATGTTTATGGTAAGTGAAAACAGACACCTTTAAATGTCTGCCAATTATCACGTAATCTCGCGATATTATCAGCCTAGTTGGTGTCGTAGTTCTAAGCAATGGTTTAGTTTGGGCGACATATTGGAGAAGGTCGAAGTCTACAAGTATAGATGTAAGGGAGGGTATTATACTGCAGCGTGTGCTGTGTCTGATATATTAAGGAATTCCCACATAAAAGATCTGTATTTAGTGTTGCATCATTTATAAGGACAAGTAGGGCGTAACTAATAGGGAGAGTATTTTATTAGTACATGTTATAATTATTGAAATGTGTCCGTAAAGAAAGTAAAGTGGTTTAATACCGATTTTGAATCTATAGAATCAGGGGTAGGCGACAGGACATAGAATATAAGAGTTCGTAATATTTGCGAAAATAATCCCACGAAAAAGTGTGGATATACATATCAGAGATGAGATTAGACAAAGCGGGCGCCATCTTGGAATAGTGAAATATGTTGGTTTATTATCCTGAGAGGTTTGTAATGTGAACTCTAAAGCAGAGATTCGTAAGATCTGTAGAGATTAGCTAGATCTGTGGATACTAGAGATCTAGTTGTGCTTCTAGATATAGCTAAGTATAGGGTTGTTTCTATTAGCCTAGACGTAAATCCAAGGAGTCACGGTCCATGAGGGAGACTATTTGCGGTCTTCTAAAATGACTCAAAACGGATGTTATGGCCCATTAATTCAGAGGGAAAGCGTATATAGTGTGCTGTTTATAAGTACCACACTGATATTGCTACTGTTAGGCCTAGCAGGGCATTTAACTGAGTGACCAGCTGTTAGTATGGGCAGTAATGTCAAGGATTCAAGGGGTCACTAGCCATGTGATGTCTTCGTTCAGGCCTTGGTCTACTGTATCCAATGAGAAAATCCAAAATGTTTCGCGTTGTTTGCGAATTTTAATTGGATCTTTCCCTGGTGTTGGTCTCACTTTCTCTAAAATAAGCCAACGAAGGTCTGTTTCAGTATGTTTATTTTCCATGAAATGTCTGACTAGTGGTGCTTGTAGTTTGCCTGTTCTTATGGCAGATTTGTGTTCTGACAAACGTATACGGAATTCTCTGGATGTTTCCCCTACATAGGCTAAGTCGCAGGGACATATTATCATATAGATTATGTTGGAACTCCTGCAGTTGGTCATGGTTTTGAGATTCCCTTTTCTTGTTCTGTAGGACCAGGTCTTGGTGGTGATCGCTGATGCGCATGCATGACAATTACCACAACTGTAATTGCCTATCGGTGGAGGTAGACCATCAATAGTGGTTTGTATCGTTTTTGCCTGAGGATGTTCTCTGCTATGTACTAATTTATCTCTCAAGTTAGGGTTTCTTCTGAATGCTACCAGTGGTTTCTGTGTGGGTTCTTCATCACTAGTATTGAGGATTTTCCAGTTTTTATCTAGGACCTGTTTGATCTTATAGTTAAGGTTGGAGTGGTCTATGACACAGACTAACTTATCCTGTGCTGTTTTAGGTTCCTTATTGAAGAGAGTATCTCTGTTGTAATACTTGGCTCTCTTAAGTGATTGTTTGATAAGTCTTTTTGGGTAGCCACGAAGGAGGAGACGCTCTTTTAGCTGCTCCGCATGAGTCATGTAATCCTTCATGTTGGTACAGTTCCTCCTAATTCTCAGGAATTCTCCGAATGGGATCGAATCTTTTTGGCATGGTGGATGGTAGCTGCTATGATCTAAAACCTAGGAGAAAGCTTGTGATGTGCCTATGGATTGGAACAAACAGAGAACCCATCTCCTTGTGCTCAAAACTGAAAAGCCTCTGCAGACACTACACAGCGCCTAAGGCTGCGTCGAGAGCTTCGTGTGCGTCTGTAGACACTACACAGCGCCTGAAGCGGAGTCAAGAGCTTCGTGTGCCTCTGCAGACACTACACAGCGCCTAAGGCGGAGTCGAGAGCTTCGTGTGCGTCTGTAGACACTACACAGCGCCTGAAGCGGAGTCAAAAGGTTCGTGTGCGTCTGTAGACATTACACAGCGCCTGAAGCGGAGTCAAGAGCTTCGTGTGCGTCTGTAGACACTACACAGCGCCTGAAGCAGAGTCAAGAGCTTGGTGTGCGTCTGTAGACACTACACAGCGCCTAAAGCGGAGTCAAGAGCTTCGTGTGCGTCTGTAGACACTACACAGCGCCTGAAGCGGAGTCAAGAGCTTCGTGTGCATCTCTAGACACTACACAGCGCCTGAAGTGGAGGCAAGAGCTTTGTGTGCGTCTGTAGACACTACACAGCGCCTGAAGCGGAGTCAAGAGCTTCGTGTGCATCTCTAGACACTACACAGTGCCTGAAGTGGAGTCAAGAGCTTTGTGTGCGTCTGTAGACACTACACAGGGCCTGAAGTGGAGTTAAGAGCTTTGTGTGCATCTGTAGACGCTACACAGCGCCTGAAGCTGAGCAAGAGCTTTGTGTGCGTCTGTAGACACTACACAGCGCCTGAAGCCGAGTAAGAGCTTTGTGTGCGTCTGTAGACAATACACAGCGCCTGAAGCGGAGTCAAGAGCTTCGTGTGCATCTGTAGACATTACACAGTGCCTGAAGCGGAGTCAAAAGCTTTGTGTGCGTCTGTAGACACTACACAGCACCTGAAGCCGAGTAAGAGCTTCGTGTGCATCTGTGGACATTACACAGCGCCTGAAGCGGAGTCAAGAGCTTCGTGTGCGTCTGTAGACATTACACAGTGCCTGAAGCGGAGTCAAGAGCTTTGTGTGCGTCTGTAGACACTACACAGCGCCTGAAGCGGAGTCAAGAGCTTGTGTGCGTCTGTAGACATTACACAGCGCCTGAAGCGGAGTCAAGAGCTTCGTGTGCGTCTGTAGACACTACACAGCGCCTGAAGCGGAGTCAAGAGCTTTGTGTGCATCTGTAGACACTACACAGCGCCTGAAGCGGAGTCAAGAGCTTTGTGTCTGTAGACACTACACAGTGCCTGAAGCGAAGTCAAGAGCTTTGTGTGCGTCTGTAGACGCTACACATCACCTGAAGCGGTGTAAGAGCTTTGTGTGCGTCTATAGACACTACACAGCGCCTGAAGCGGAGTCAAGAGCTTCGTGTGCCTCTGCAGACACTACACAGCGCCTGAAGCGGAGTCAAGAGCTTTGTGTGCGTCTGTAGACGCTACACAGCGCCTGAAGCGGAGTCAAGAGCTTTGTGTGCATCTGTAGACACTACACAGCGCCTAAAGCGAAGTCAAGAGCTTCGTGTGCGTCTGTAGACATTACACAGCGCCTGAAGCGGAGTCAAGAGCTTTGTCTGCGTCTGTAGACACTACACAGCGCCTAAAGCGGAGTCAAGAGCTTCGTGTGCGTCTGTAGACATTACACAGCGCCTGAAGCGGAGTCGAGCTTTGTCTGCGTCTGTAGACACTACACAGCGCCTGAAGCGGAGTCAAGAGCTTTGTGTGCATCTGTAGACACTACACAGTGCCTAAAGCGGAGTCAAGAGCTTCGTGTGCGTCTGTAGACATTACAAAGCGCTTGAAGCGGAGTCAAGAGCTTCGTGTGCGTCTGTAGACACTACACAGCGCCTGAAGCGGAGTCAAGAGCTTTGTGTGCGTCTGTAGACACTACACAGCGCCTGAAGCGGAGTCAAGAGCTTCGTGTGCGTCTGTAGACATTACACAGCGCCTAAGGCTGAGTCGAGAGCTTCGTGTGCGTCTGTAGACACTACACAGTGCCTGAAGCGGAGTCAAAAAGTTCGTGTGCGTCTGTAGACATTACACAGCGCCTGAAGCGGAGTCAAGAGCTTCGTGTGCGTCTGTAGACACTACACAGCGCCTGAAGCAGAGTCAAGAGCTTTGTGTGCGTCTGTAGACACTACACAGCGCCTAAAGCGGAGTCAAGAGCTTCGTGTGCCTCTGCAGACACTACACAGCGCCTAAGGCTGAGTCGAGAGCTTCGTGTGCGTCTGTAGACACTACACAGCGCCTGAAGCGGAGTCAAAAGGTTTGTGTGCGTCTGTAGACATTACACAGCGCCTGAAGCGGAGTCAAGAGCTTCGTGTGCGTCTGTAGACACTACACAGCGCCTGAAGCAGAGTCAAGAGCTTGGTGTGCGTCTGTAGACACTACACAGCGCCTAAAGCGGAGTCAAGAGCTTCGTGTGCGTCTGTAGACACTACACAGCGCCTGAAGTGGAGGCAAGAGCTTTGTGTGCGTCTGTAGACACTACACAGCGCCTGAAGCGGAGTCAAGAGCTTCGTGTGCATCTCTAGACACTACACAGTGCCTGAAGCGGAGTCAAGAGCTTTGTGTGCGTCTGTAGACACTACACAGGGCCTGAAGTGGAGTTAAGAGCTTTGTGTGCATCTGTAGACGCTACACAGCGCCTGAAGCTGAGCAAGAGCTTTGTGTGCGTCTGTAGACACTACACAGCGCCTGAAGCCGAGTAAGAGCTTTGTGTGCGTCTGTAGACAATACACAGCGCCTGAAGCGGAGTCAAGAGCTTCGTGTGCATCTGTAGACATTACACAGTGCCTGAAGCGGAGTCAAGAGCTTTGTGTGCGTCTGTAGACACTACACAGCACCTGAAGCCGAGTAAGAGCTTCGTGTGCATCTGTAGACATTACACAGCGCCTGAAGCGGAGTCAAGAGCTTTGTGTGCGTCTGTAGACATTACACAGTGCCTGAAGCGGAGTCAAGAGCTTTGTGTGCGTCTGTAGACACTACACAGCGCCTGAAGCGGAGTCAAGAGCTTGTGTGCGTCTGTAGACACTACACAGAGCCTGAAGCGGAGTCAAGAGCTTTGTGTCTGCAGACACTACACAGTGCCTGAAGCGGAGTCAAGAGCTTTGTGTGCGTCTGTAGACACTACACAGCGCCTGAAGCGGAGTCAAGAGCTTTGTGTCTGTAGACACTACACAGTGCCTGAAGCGGAGTCAAGAGCTTCGTGTGCGTCTGTAGACGCTACACAGCGCCTGAAGCGCTGTAAGAGCTTTGTGTGCGTCTATAGACACTACACAGCGCCTGAAGCGGAGTCAAGAGCTTTGTGTGCCTCTGCAGACACTACACAGCGCCTGAAGCGGAGTCAAGAGCTGTGTGTCTGTAGACACTACACAGTGCCTGAAGCGGAGTCAAGAGCTTCGTGTGCGTCTGTAGACACTACACAGCGCCTAAAGCGGAGTCAAGAGCTTCGTGTGCGTCTGTAGACACTACACAGCGCCTGAAGCGGAGTCAAGAGCTTCGTGTGCGTCTGTAGACACTACACAGCGCCTAAGGCTGAGTCAAGAGCTTCGTGTGCGTCTGTAGACACTACACATCGCCTGAAGCGGAGTCAAGAGCTTTGTGTGCGTCTGTACACACTACACAGCGCCTGAAGCGGAGTCAAGAGCTTTGTGTCTCTAGACACTACACAGCACCTGAAGCGTAGTCAAGAGCTTTGTGTCTCTAGACACTACACAGCACCTGAAGCCGAGTAAGAGCTTCGTGTGCGTCTGTAGACACTACACATCGCCTGAAGCGGAGTCAAGAGCTTTGTGTGCGTCTGTACACACTACACAGCGCCTGAAGCGGAGTCAAGAGCTTTGTGTCTCTAGACACTACACAGCGCCTGAAGCAGAGTCAAGAGCTTCGTGTGCGTCTGTAGACACTACACAGCGCCTGAAGCGGAGTCAAGAGCTTCGTGTGCGTCTGTAGACACTACACAGCGCCTAAAGCGGAGTCAAGAGCTTTGTGTGCATCTGCAGACACTACACAGCGCCTGAAGCAGAGTCGAGAGCTTTGTGTGGGTCTGTAGACACTACACAGCGCCTGAAGCGGAGTCAAGAGATTTGTGTGCATCTGTAGACGCTACACAGCGCCTGAAGCTGAGTAAGAGCTTTGTGTGTGTCTGTAGACACTACACAGCACCTGAAGCGGAGTCAAGAGCTTTGTGTGCGTCTGTAGACACTAAACAGCGCCTAAGGCTGAGTCAAGAGCTTCGTGTGCGTCTGTAGACACTACACAGCGCCTGAAGCGGAGTCAAAAAGTTCGTGTGCGTCTGTAGACATTACACAGCGCCTGAAGCGGAGTCAAGAGCTTCGTGTGCGTCTGTAGACACTACACAGCGCCTGAAGCAGAGTCAAGAGCTTTGTGTGCGTCTGTAGACACTACACAGCGCCTAAAGCGGAGTCAAGAGCTTCGTGTGCCTCTGCAGACACTACACAGCGCCTAAGGCTGAGTCGAGAGCTTCGTGTGCGTCTGTAGACACTACACAGCGCCTGAAGCGGAGTCAAAAGGTTTGTGTGCGTCTGTAGACATTACACAGCGCCTGAAGCGGAGTCAAGAGCTTCGTGTGCGTCTGTAGACACTACACAGCGCCTGAAGCAGAGTCAAGAGCTTGGTGTGCGTCTGTAGACACTACACAGCGCCTAAAGCGGAGTCAAGAGCTTCGTGTGCGTCTGTAGACACTACACAGCGCCTGAAGTGGAGGCAAGAGCTTTGTGTGCGTCTGTAGACACTACACAGCGCCTGAAGCGGAGTCAAGAGCTTCGTGTGCATCTCTAGACACTACACAGTGCCTGAAGCGGAGTCAAGAGCTTTGTGTGCGTCTGTAGACACTACACAGGGCCTGAAGTGGAGTTAAGAGCTTTGTGTGCATCTGTAGACGCTACACAGCGCCTGAAGCTGAGCAAGAGCTTTGTGTGCGTCTGTAGACACTACACAGCGCCTGAAGCCGAGTGAGAGCTTTGTGTGCGTCTGTAGACAATACACAGCGCCTGAAGCGGAGTCAAGAGCTTCGTGTGCATCTGTAGACATTACACAGTGCCTGAAGCGGAGTCAAGAGCTTTGTGTGCGTCTGTAGACACTACACAGCACCTGAAGCCGAGTAAGAGCTTCGTGTGCATCTGTAGACATTACACAGCGCCTGAAGCGGAGTCAAGAGCTTCGTGTGCGTCTGTAGACATTACACAGTGCCTGAAGCGGAGTCAAGAGCTTTGTGTGCGTCTGTAGACACTACACAGCGCCTGAAGCGGAGTCAAGAGCTTGTGTGCGTCTGTAGACACTACACAGAGCCTGAAGCGGAGTCAAGAGCTTTGTGTCTGTAGACACTACACAGTGCCAGAAGCGGAGTCAAGAGCTTTGTGTGCGTCTGTAGACACTACACAGCGCCTGAAGCGGAGTCAAGAGCTTTGTGTCTGTAGACACTACACAGTGCCTGAAGCGGAGTCAAGAGCTTCGTGTGCGTCTGTAGACGCTACACAGCGCCTGAAGCGGTGTAAGAGCTTTGTGTGCGTCTATAGACACTACACAGCGCCTGAAGCGGAGTCAAGAGCTTTGTGTGCCTCTGCAGACACTACACAGCGCCTGAAGCGGAGTCAAGAGCTTTGTGTCTGTAGACACTACACAGTGCCTGAAGCGGAGTCAGGAGCTTCGTGTGCGTCTGTAGACACTACACAGCGCCTAAAGCGGAGTCAAGAGCTTCGTGTGCGTCTGTAGACACTACACAGCGCCTGAAGCGGAGTCAAGAGCTTCGTGTGCGTCTGTAGACACTACACAGCGCCTAAGGCTGAGTCAAGAGCTTCGTGTGCGTCTGTAGACACTACACATCGCCTGAAGCGGAGTCAAGAGCTTTGTGTGTGTCTGTACACACTACACAGCGCCTGAAGCGGAGTCAAGAGCTTTGTGTCTCTAGACACTACACAGCACCTGAAGCCGAGTAAGAGCTTTGTGTGCGTCTGTAGACACTACACATCGCCTGAAGCGGAGTCAAGAGCTTTGTGTGCGTCTGTAGACACTACACAGCGCCTGAAGCCGAGTAAGAGCTTTGTGTGCGTCTGTAGACAATACACAGCGCCTGAAGCGGAGTCAAGAGCTTCGTGTGCATCTGTAGACATTACACAGTGCCTGAAGCGGAGTCAAGAGCTTTGTGTGCGTCTGTAGACACTACACAGCACCTGAAGCCGAGTAAGAGCTTTGTGTGCATCTGTAGACATTACACAGCGCCTGAAGCGGAGTCAAGAGCTTCGTGTGCGTCTGTAGACATTACACAGTGCCTGAAGCGGAGTCAAGAGCTTTGTGTGCGTCTGTAGACACTACACAGCGCCTGAAGCGGAGTCAAGAGCTTGTGTGCGTCTGTAGACACTACACAGAGCCTGAAGCGGAGTCAAGAGCTTTGTGTCTGTAGACACTACACAGTGCCTGAAGCGGAGTCAAGAGCTTTGTGTGCGTCTGTAGACACTACACAGCGCCTGAAGCGGAGTCAAGAGCTTTGTGTCTGTAGACACTACACAGTGCCTGAAGCGGAGTCAAGAGCTTCGTGTGCGTCTGTAGACGCTACACAGCGCCTGAAGCGGTGTAAGAGCTTTGTGTGCGTCTATAGACACTACACAGCGCCTGAAGCGGAGTCAAGAGCTTTGTGTGCCTCTGCAGACACTACACAGCGCCTGAAGCGGAGTCAAGAGCTTTGTGTCTGTAGACACTACACAGTGCCTGAAGCGGAGTCAGGAGCTTCGTGTGCGTCTGTAGACACTACACAGCGCCTAAAGCGGAGTCAAGAGCTTCGTGTGCGTCTGTAGACACTACACAGCGCCTGAAGCGGAGTCAAGAGCTTCGTGTGCGTCTGTAGACACTACACAGCGCCTAAGGCTGAGTCAAGAGCTTCGTGTGCGTCTGTAGACACTACACATCGCCTGAAGCGGAGTCAAGAGCTTTGTGTGTGTCTGTACACACTACACAGCGCCTGAAGCGGAGTCAAGAGCTTTGTGTCTCTAGACACTACACAGCGCCTGAAGCAGAGTCAAGAGCTTCGTGTGCGTCTGTAGACACTACACAGCGCCTGAAGCGGAGTCAAGAGCTTCGTGTGCGTCTGTTGACACTACACAGCGCCTAAAGCGGAGTCAAGAGCTTTGTGTGCATCTGCAGACACTACACAGCGCCTGAAGCAGATTCGAGAGCTTTGTGTGGGTCTGTAGACACTACACAGCGCCTGAAGCGGAGTCAAGAGATTTGTGTGCATCTGTAGACGCTACACAGCGCCTGAAGCTGAGTAAGAGCTTTGTGTGTGTGTGTGTCTGTAGACACTACACAGCACCTGAAGCGGAGTCAAGAGCTTTGTGTGCGTCTGTAGACACTAAACAGCGCCTAAGGCTGAGTCAAGAGCTTTGTTTGCGTCTGTAGGCACTACACAGCGCCTGAAGCTGAGTCAAGAGCTTCGTATGCCTCTGCAGACACTACACAGCGCCTGAAGCGGAGTCAAGCGCTGCATGTGGGTCTGCAGACACTACACAGCGACAGAAGCGGAGTCAAGAGCTTTGTGTGCGTCTGTAGACACTACACAGCGCCTGAAGCGGAGTCAAGAGCTTTGTGTGCGTCTGTAGACACTACACAGCACCTGAAGCGGAGTTAGGAGCTTTGTGTGTGTCTGTAGACACTACACAGCGCCTGAAGCGGAGTCAAGAGCTTTGTGTCTGTAGACACTACACAGCGCCTGAAGCGGAGTCAAGAGCTTTGTGTGCGTTTGTAGACATTACACAGAGCTCCCGGCTGATAGTGCCTCGATTTATTCTCTGGCTGTTCTTTTATGAGTATTTCAGGAGTAGATGGCTGTTGGACTTGGCCCTTCTTGCAGGTTCACCCCTGAAACTTTTTGCTTTTTATTGTGACCTGGTGTTAGTGGTTTTTGGCTTCGGCGCACTTTACCGCTGTGTCCCAGGGTAAAGTGCGTGTGTGTAGTGAGGTTGGCCTGCCCTCCCATAGGAATGCATGGGGTAATGTATGTGTCCCTGGTAGTTCCTGATGCGTGGGGAGTGCAGGTGCGAGTTTGGTATGTGCGGACTCGTGTGATTAAATGCTGCGCGATGATGTGTGCGGCGTTACTGTAGCTAGTATGGACGTGCCACTTCTAGACGCTGGCATAAATGTGCAGTGACTGCCTGGCGCGTGATTGGCTGGCTGAGGTCATGTGATGGGCTAGGGAATCCCCAGTCTCAGGAGGAGTCACCCAGTGGTGAATGGGGAGATCAGCAGCCAGATGGGTGGGAGGAGTACACCTAGGACCTGAATAGGGCTGGGCTTTCCCCACACAATGCTGGCTCCGCCCCCTGTGGTGCGACTGATGACCCTGGCCTGCTCTGTGAATAGGGAGAGGGGCTGAGCAAAACAAAGTGCTCAGGAACCAGTTGTAACTGGTTCGCCCCTTCCCTGCACCTTGAGACAAAGGAAACCTGTGTATAAGAAGGGGCTGTGACCCCATGTAAAATGTTCTCTTTCTGATCCTAACTTGAGGGGGGCCTGCTGCTGCTGGGCGCCAGGAGAGACCGCCACTGGGGACTGCCTCCCTGCTGGAGGGCCCTGTGAGCTGGCCCCTGGGCCCAGTCTTTGCCCCCCTGCATCTGAAGACTCTCCCTGGACCTTGCCTGCAAGCGCCTGGGAAGCGCTGCACCTTTACTGCTGAGAAGCGCCTTCACTTGTGGCCAGCAGCGCTGAGCTGCGAGGATTTGCAGGAGAACCCCGACGTAGGGATTCCCCCGCTGTTGCCGGGATTTAGAGCGGGTGCCCAACCCGCATTGTAGCGCTCGTTGGCAGGTGCCTACCCCGCTTATTTTACTTATTTAGTTATCGGGTGCCCACCCTGTTTATCAATCTCAAGTAAGAGGGAGCCTACCCCTCATTTGTCCCCGCTTCACCGCCGCCGGCCCGAGCCACGAACGCGGGCGAACCAGGAAGTCAGGCAATCCTTGAGGGACTGAGTGCGTGGTCTAAACAGGAAGCGGACGGGAGCCCACCCCGCGCTCCTGTGACGGAGACCAGGAAAAGAAGAGTAAGCCGGGAGTCCGGACGGAGGGCGGGAGCCTACCCCGCCTCCGTCGGTGAAGAAGGGCCCGGAAGAGAAGCGCCGCGTCCTCCACCCAGGCGGGAGCCCACCCCGCACTGGGATGTGCTGTCTTCGGGTTTGGAGCCGGTAGGCTCCGCATTCAAATCCCGGGTCCCAGGAGGGGGCCCGGGTGAAGTCCGCGAGGGAGGAGTCCCCGCAGACCGAGTCCTGCCTCTGACATCCCTCCCCCAGCCGGTGAGTGTACACGGGAGTCCGGGTGGGGAGAGGCGGAATCAGAGCGACCCGCCTGGCAGCGGTGGGAATTAATTTAATTGTAAATAATTAATTCTTGAAATAATTTTTGTATATTGCTAATTAATTTATTCTTAATTAACTATTAATTGGTATAAATTTTATTTATTCATTTTTGGTATTGAAAATTAATTAGTTGTTAATTATTAATAGGTTATTAATAAAAACAATATTGGTATTTATAATAAATTAATTATTAAATATTGTGTGGTTGGTAATTAATTTTAATATTTTATTTGGTATTAATAATTTATTTACTTTTAATAAAATATTAAATTATTATTTTCCCTACTATTTATTGCAATCACTGGAGTGGGAATAGTAATTTTTACCCCTACGCTATCCAACGCTTTCCCTACTATTGCACTCACCGGAGTGGGAATAATCATTTTTACCCCTACGGTATCCAACGCTTACCCTACAGTTGCACTCACTGGAGTGGGAATAGTAAATTTTACCCTCCCGCTATCCAACGCTTTCCCTACTGTTGCACTCTCTGGAGTGGGAATAGTAATTTTTACCCCTACGCTATCCAACGCTTTCCCTACTGTTGCACTCTTTGGAGTGGGAATAGTAATTTTTACCCCTACGCTATCCAACGCTTTCCCTACTGTTGCACTCTGTGGAGTGGGAATAGTAATTTTTACCCCTACGCTATCCAACGCTTTCCCTACTGTTGCACTCTCTGGAGTGGGAATAGTAATTTTTACCCCTACGCTATCCAACACCTTCCCTACTGTTGCACTCTCTGGAGTGGGAATATTACTTTTTACCCCTACGCTATCCAAAGCTTTCCCTACTGTTGCACTCTGTGGAGTGGGAATAGTAATTTTTACCCCTACGCTACCCAACGCTTTCCCTACTGTTGCACTCACTGGAGTGGGAATAGTAATTTTTACCTCTACTCTATCCAATGCTTTCCCTACTGTTGCACTCACTGGAGTGGGAATAGTACATTTTACCCTCCCGCTATCCAACGCTTTCCCTACTGTTGCACTCACTGGAGTGGGAATAGTACATTTTACCCTCCCACTATCCAATGCTTTCCCTACTGTTGCACTCTCTGGAGTGGGAATAGTAATTTTTACCCCTACGCTATCCAACGCTTTCCCTACTGTTGCACTCACTGGAGTGGGAATAGTACATTTTACCCTCCCGCTATCCAATGCTTTCCCTACTGTTGCACTCTCTGGAGTGGGAATAGTAATTTTTACCCCTACGCTATCCAACGCTTTCCCTACTGTTGCACTCTTTGGAGTGGGAATAGTAATTTTTACCCCTACGCTATCCAACGCTTTTCCTACTGTTGCACTCTCTGGAGTGGGAATAGTAATTTTTACCCTCCCGCTATCCAACGCTTTCCCTACTGTTGCACTCACTGGAGTGGGAATAGTAATTTTTACCCCTACGCTACCCAACGCTTTCCCTACTGTTGCACTCACTGGAGTGGGAATAGTAATTTTTACCCCTACTCTATCCAATGCTTTCCCTACTGTTGCACTCTTTGGAGTGGGAATAGTAATTTTTACCCCTACGCTATCCAACGCTTTCCCTACTATTGCACTCTCTGGAGTGGGAATTGTCATGATTGCCGTCTTCGCTATCCAGCTGACGGTAGTGTAGTACGCATGCGCGAGGAAGTCAGGCAAGTGATAAAATCCTGACTTCCGCGGGAACCTGCGCTTTGCGTCATTTCCGTTTCCTGAGCCCTCGAGTACTGTGGTATCTTTGCAATTCCAAAGGAAGCTTCCATCCTTTGGAACCCTGAGTTTCCCGTTTCTTTGTCGGACCGCCTCCGGATTCAAGGACGAGAGGTTTCCTGGTGCCCCTAATCTCGCTATTGGTTGCCTTTCGTTAGCGGTTCATTCAGGCGGTAACTGTGCTGTTCAGTGGAGCGGACGGCAGGGTGCAAGCGGTTCTGGAGACAGGTGTGGGGCGCGTTGCGTATCTCGAACGTCGACCGGACTGGTGTTCCGGTGGCCGTTCGGACTGCGCAGGGGTTGCTCTCATTTTCTCTGGAGCTACGAAGCACGTTGTGGTTTGCTGCGTGGCAGTTACAGGATTCCGTATAATTCAGCACCATCTATTCCCGGAATCCTTTTGTTCTAAGACTATTGGAGGTCATTTCCCAGTCAAGCAGCTTCCAATATCTGTGACGGAAGAGTTACGAAACAGTGGACTATTCTTTTCCGTATGGGACTACGGGAACAGCGAGGATTCGCTGTCTTCTTTTGTTTTTTCTCCTTTATGTACTATTGTGTCTCATATTGACTTTTGGCATAGCCTCAGCAAGCCTTGCTCCAATGGCAGAGTAGCCTAACTTCAATTATTATTTATATTTGGATGTACAATGTCAAGACAAACCCTGCCGGAATATCCCAGTAAGCATAAGCGAGTCTAGATATCCTTTTGAGGTCTAAAGAGATAGTGGGGTTACTCACCTCTCCATTACCTCCCCTTGCAGTTTAAAGTCCCGGAGTGGTGGAACGTCTCCTGGTATACATAGAAGAAGGGTGGATTTAAGGTACTTACCGCGACAGGGAGGGGGGTTTGTATAGACTAGTACTTGTAAACAAAAGGCAGAGTTATTTATTGTTTGTTTTCTCCTTTTAGTTTTCCTGGTGCAAAGAAGTCCTGGTGGGTGCCATAAGCTGAGAGATTCTTCCCCTACTTTCCTTGTTTTGTTTCCCTTCTTCCCCAGACCTTACATGGTGGCTTAGAGTTTGATAGGCTCTGTGTAGGTTGGGGAAGTAGTGGACCTTGTCGTCCGTTCCAGGGCGCTTCTGCAGAAACAACAGGTGAGCACCTGAAGGATCTTGACAGAACGCAAGCCCAATATAATAGATACATATTCTGCCCGAGCGTCATGGAACTGAGTCAAGTTACATTAGCCGATCTGGCTAATATGATTGGGAACTTACAAGCTGAAACCCAGTCTTTAGCTTCCCGAGTTGACGCATTACAGAGAGAAAGGAGAGCGGATACTGATACCATTAGACCAGGTGCTAGTGCTTCATCATCTGTAATACATGTTTCTACTCCCCAGACAGTTCCCCTGGCCCCTCCTGAAAGGTTTTTAGGTGACACTGCTAAATTTGCCGCATTCATCAGCCAATGTCAGCTACACTTTATGTGTAAGGCCGCCTGTTTTCCTACCGAACAAGCCAAGGTGGCTTTTGTTATATCGTATTTGGGTGGCTCAGCAGCCAATTGGACCATTCCTCTCATTGAACGAAACAATCCACTTTTACATGATTATAGTGCCTTTCGTAGAGAGCTTAAAAAGCTGTTCGATAAGCATACATTCACTCATTCGGTAGACACTGAACTATTGAATTTAAAACAAGGAACTAAAGATCTCACGGCCTACATCACCACGTTTCACAGATTGGTAGCAGAATCGGGATGGCCGGAAGAGAAAAGAAGCGCCCTGTTTTATAAAGGATTGAGGGAGGAATTAAAAGATGCCTTGTCCCAGGTAGTAGATCCTCCAGAGTCTTGTCCTGCCTTAATAGACTTAGTTGTTAAACTAGACCATTGACTCAGTGAAAGGCGACGTGAAAGGGGTAAAAGCGACAATAGGCTGGTCATGTATAAGGAGCGAAAGGCAGAGTCAGAAAAGAATAGCGAAGATCCAGAACCTATGCAGATTGGCATATTGAAAGGACCTTTGAGTGCAGAGGAAAGACAGAGAAGAAGAGACAACAAGCTGTGTTTGTATTGTGGCAAACAAGGGCATTTTCTTCGAGAATGTCCGGTGAAGCCCAAGCAAATCAAGAAATCGGAAAACGAATGGACCCGAGGCCTAGGGAGACAGGGTCCTCGGGTACTTCAGGGTTATTCGTCTCATCCAACGACACATTTGCGGGTCGTACCCATCATTTCTTTATTACGGCCTTGCTCTCCTAGAAAGACATAGGACAAGAGGTGCAAATTATGATAGATTCTGGAGCATCAGGTAACTTTATGGACATACTATGGGCCCAGAATAAAAGGATTCCTCATGTAGAGAAGAAAGAGTGGGAAGAAGATACGACAATAGATGGGAGCATCTTAAAATCAGGCCCAATAACTCACAATACAGTTCCCTTGGTGCTTGATATAAAACCTGGCCACCAAGAACTTCTGGGATTTGATTTAATAAGCTCACCCCAGTTTCCTGTCATACTAGGACTACCCTGGTTACGTCTACACAATCCCTTAATTGATTGGGATAAGATGACACTGGAATTTCGTGCAGATCCCTGCGGTTCTCATATGCCGGCCTTGGAGAACGGGATAACTCCTCAGGTGGCCTCTACTGTCCCTACTGTCACAGAGGAGGTACTCTTACCTTTACAGTACCAGGATCTCAAATCTATTTTTGATGAAACCGAAGCCACGACTCTCCCTCCCCATAGGGAGTACGATTGTCGCATTGATTTGCAGGTAGGGGCACGTATTCCGTGTAGCAGAGTTTATTCACTAACAGAACAGGAAACACTCTATCTGCGTGAATACCTGGACAAGATGCTTCAGATTGGATTTATTCGACCTTCACGGTCTCCTGCTTCTTCATCTTTGTTTTTTATTCCTAAGCGGGAAGGAGGTCTGAGATGCTGTATTGATTATAGGGCATTAAACAATGTGACCATAAAAAATAAATATCCTTTACCGTTGATTTCCTCCCTTCTTGACCGCATAAAAGACGCCACCATCTTCACTAAATTAGACCTACGTGGAGCATATCATTTAGTGCGCGTCAGGGAGGGGGATGAATGGAAGACTGCCTTTTGCACCAAATACGGCTTGTACGTGTATTTGGTGATGCCTTTTGGGCTTTGTAATGCCCCTTCAGCCTTTCAATTTTTCATCAATGAAACACTGAAAGAGATGATAGACGAATATGTTGTGGCTTACATCGATGGTTTGTTAATCCATTCTTCCTCCCTTCAAGAACACCAAACGCATGTGAGAAACGTATTAGAAAGGCTGAGAGACACTAGGTTGTTTTGCAAACTAGAAAAGTGTCTATTTCATGTACAACAAGTAGCCTTTTTGGGATTCATCATTTCTCCACAGGGATTAAGTATGGACCCCCAAAAGGTGGAAGCAATACACCGATGGCTTGCTCCACGGTCAGTCAAAGAAACACAGAGTTTCATTGGATTCGCCAATTTTTATAGGCGGTTTATTTGCAATTTCTCTGGGCTGGTAGCCCCTATTACTAAATTACTGAGAAAAGGAGTAAAATTCACCTGGACCCCTTTCAGTCATTAAAAAAGGCGTTCACTCAGGCTCCGGTTTTATGCCATCCGAATCCTGCTTATGCATTTGTGGTGGAGGCCGATGCATCCCAAGTGGCAGTGGGTGGAGTCCTTTCACAAACAGACCCCAGCACTGGACAATTACACCCAGTGGCTTTTTTTTCATGAAAACTCACTCCTGCGGAAGCAAACTATACTATAGGAGATAAGGAACTGCTTGCCATAAAGAAGGTATTTGAAGCATGGAGGCAGTACTTGTTGGGGGCTAATCATACGGTAACGGTATTAACCGACCACAGAAACCTGCAATTTCTAAAGTCGGCACGAGCTCTTTCCATGAGACAGTTAAGATGGTCCCAATTTTTCAGTGATTATGATTTTGAAATACGCTTCCAAGCAGGTAGAAAGAATGGAAAGGCGGATGCATTGTCCCGTCTTAGTTTTGATCCCGAAGAAACAATAACAGAGCCACCTCTGATTATCCCTAGGAACCAAGTGATAGGAGGGATGATTTCTGAGGATGAGTTTTTAGCCAAGGTAAAACAGGAGCAAGATACAACCGACATTGACGAGTTAAGAGGGACACATATGCCCTGTTCCCAATCTGGTTACCTTTACATACAAGGGGGTTTAGTTCTTCTGACTGCAGAGTTACAACAACAAGCGTTAGAATGGTGTCATTCTCACCCAATAGCAGGTCATCCTGGTTACAAAAAGACCTTAGAATATCTACACAGACATTTTTGGTGGCCAACCATGGGACAGGATGCTAGACGCTTTTTACAACAATGTCATGTATGCGCTCAAAGCAAGGTCTCACATCAAAAACCTGTGGGGTTGTTACAACCCCTCCCTACTCCTGATCATCCTTGGCACACAGTGTCTTTAGATTTTATAGTAGAGCTCCCTCACACCGCACAAGGACATAACACCCTGTTAGTGGTAGTGGATTTATTCACTAAAATGGCCCATTTCATACCGTTACGTGGTCTTCCTACAGCAAATAAGTTGGCTACAGTGTTTTTGCAACAGATAGTTCGCTTACATGGCCTTCCATCAGTTCTAGTTTCAGACAGAGGCGCTCAGTTTATTTCACAATTTTGGAAAGGGATGTGTACACTGTTACAAGTAGATGTCAGATTGTCGTCTAGTCACCATCCTCAGACTGATGGGCAAACGGAAAGAGTAAATCAGTGTTTTGAGCAATACATCAGAAGTCAAGTTTTACAAGCCTCCAAAGATTGGGATGAATTGGTTTGGATAGCTGAACTCTCTTATAATAATGGGTACCATGCATCCATCAAATCCACTCCTTTCTTTTGCAATTTTGGCTATCATCCACGTACGGTCCTATACCCCAAATTCTCCTCTTGCGCATCTCCAGCAGCCATAGAGTTAGTACAAGAACTGCAAACAATACGCCAAAACACTCAGTTAGCCCTAGACCAGGCCAAGGCTATGTATAAACAAGGGGCTCATGCACACAGAAGACCAGAACCTAAATATACACCAAGAGATCAGGTTTGGTTATCTACGAAGAATCTAAAATTAAGAGGGGCTTGCAAATTCAAACCAAAATACATAGGCCCTTTCGAAATTGTCAAAGTGATCAACCCTGTAGCCATGAAGTTAGTCCTACCTCAAACCCTGAAGATTCATCCTGTCTTTCATGTGTCTTTGTTCCAACCTGTGGAGCCAGGTACCCAACTGCCAACTACCCCTGCTCCAGTGGCTGTGGAGGGTGAACTTGAATTCGAAGTGGAGAAGATCATAGATTCCCGAAGAGTTCGACGTAAACTCTAATATTTGATACATTGGAAGGGGTATGTGTGAGAAAGTGGCTCTGTATATACCGTTCCCTAATAGGTACAGGGTGTACAGAGTCCACAGTCCCCCAGGGGCTGATAGAGGTTAAAGTTAGGTATGACCTTACTCTCTAAAGTGGTAGCTTAGTCGAGCAGTAAGGCAGTACCAGAGGACAGTGTAAAGCATTTGTTGTACACACTCAGTCAGCAAATGGTCTCACACACTCAATAACTGAACTCTAGGCCAATGGTTTATATATATAAAATATATGCTTGTTTTATTTTTAGAACCACAAAGGGAATAAAAATATACTTTCTCAGAATGAGAGGTTGAATATAAATACTTTTGCAATAAGCAATGGATTTTTGTAAATAGTCACAGTTGGTTGCAATAAACAATCCTATTTCCTAAACATAAAAATGCATTGAGCTCAATGGTAAATTCAGGTTATTTGTAATAAATTACTTTTCAGATTACTTTTGGAATTCCAGGTCTGGTTCCTAGATCCAGCCCTGGGACAATCTTCAGAATCAAGTGGTGAAAGGCAACTTAATTACTGTACTGATTTTTAAATAATATTTAGCTATTTCAAAAGTTGACACTTAGAAAATATTTCAAAGAAAACATTCAATGGATCTCTATGGCAAGAAATTCAAGTTGCAGGTAGAGTACTTTATCGTTACTTTTGTAATCCAGGTCTGGGTACCTAGACTCAGCACTGGGGTCTTTATCAGAAACAGGTAAGCAATTACGTTTGCAGAAATTGTACGATTTTTAAAAGAATATTTCAAGATTGCAGAAATCAACACTTAGACGAAATTTCACAGAAAAGCAGTCAATGGTTTCCTATGGAAGAAAAAGGAGTTACAGGTAAGTGTAGTTGTGGGTACTTTTCAGAGTCAGTGCTGGGCACCAAGATCCAGCGCTGGGAGTTCACCTAAGAGCAGGTGAGTAAATTCGTTTTTGGTACTCGGCTGATTTTTGGTGAATATTTTGAGTTTTGAAAAGTTCACACTTAGAAGAATTTCCAAGAAAAAGCCAGCCAATGTTACCCTACGAGAAAAATGAAGATCGAGGTTTAAGGGTAAGTTCTCGACTGGCAGAGTTGAAGTTCTGGGCATAGACTCAGGGGTCTCCCAGTGTCAGGTAGGTACAGTTAGTTCACCCTCAGCGGTTTCAGGACGGCCGGGTGCAGAGAGAGTTAGGCCCAATGTTATCCTATGAGGGATAGGGGGGCCTTGGTTGGTGGCTGCTGTCTGGCAAGCCACGTGGCTGTGGGAGCTGGGCTCCTGGTCACTTACTCCGGGCAAGTGGGGAAGTAGGTTAGAGTAGCGTTTTCACTGCCAGGCCCACTCGGGCGGCTGGCTGCAGGGTGCTTTTGAGCCGTCGGGCGCTCAATTGATTTCTATGGGAAATCTCCAGTTTGGAAAAAAACTGCAGGCCTGGGGACGAGGACTCTTCGGGTGCCACCACCACTTCGAGGGGTAAGTTGGGTAGTTGAAGGATAGGTAGGTACCCCGGGATTGGGCACAGAGGGCCGTGGGGCGCTGGGTGCAGGGGGGCCTTTTGATGTCGGAAATCTTACCCTCTTGTTGATCGCGGTTGGGGTGGCACTCTGTTCTGAGGCTGCAAGCTTCTTCAGGATAGTCGAGGGGGGACCTTGGGTGCCGGACTCGGGGTCACAGTCGCCGTGGGGTCGTCCTCGTGGGTTTAGTTCACTCCGGCACCGGCCAGGCTTGGCGGGTGCAGAGTGGGCTGGGATCACAGTTCCGGGCTGCTGCCAGGGGTGAAAGGTAGGTTTTGAGTAGAGCCTCTACTCATGGGAGTCCCAGGGAATCAGAGTTTAAAGGTAGCCAGGTCCTCCGGGGTTTCTGAGGTTGCTGGCCACAAGAGATGCCGCGCTGGAGCAGGAGCAGGTTCGAGGGTCGACAGGCCGGTAGGGCTGGGGCCAAAGCAGTTGGTGTCTTCCTCTTTTTAGCAGCTGCAGGGCAGGTCTTTGTTCTTCTTGCTCTTCTTGTAGTTTCGAATCTGGGATCTGGGGAAGGAAGGTTCAGGGTGCCCCTAAATACTAGATTTAGGGGCGTTATAGGTAGGTGCTGGGCAGGGACCAATGGGTCCCTGTCCTGGGGTGGGTACACCCCATATCCTGCCTCTCTCCTGTGGGAGGGGGGCAGTAGCCTAATCCTGATTGGGTAGGGCTTCCCATCTTCAAGATGGCGAGAGCCCGGGGATGTGCTTCACCTCGCCTCCCCCACCTGAGGGGTGGGGTTGGCAGGCTGGCACATTCCTTGTCCTTGTATGGGGTTTCCGGCCAAGCTTCCTGCCAGAGTGGGGGGTTGCAGTGGCCTGGGGAAACTCCTAGAGGCGGCAGGCCTTTGAAGCTTCCCTTTGCTCATCCTGGGGGAGGAGATTTATCACCTCACCCAGGATGTGCATTGTTGCAGGCCCGGGAGAGCAGGGGCTCTCCCACCCAGGGGTCCAGCAACGTGTCTGCTGTGTGGCAGCCTGGGCAGCCTCAGAGCAGACGTGGATTGTAGGTTAGTTGTAAGATGGCATCTCTAAGATGCCCTCTGGGGTGCTTGGTACATTAAATCTCACACTGGCATCAGTGTGGGTTTAATGTGCTGAGAAGTTTGATACCAAACTTCCCAGTCTTTAGTGTTGCCATTATGGTGCTGTGGAGCTCATGTTTGACGAGCTCTCAGCACCATGTACTCTTAAATGGCAGCACTGCACTTACAGTGCCCAGGAATGGACCTGGGTACTGTAGGGGCACAGGGCTCCTGCTCCTGTGCCCACACCATGGGCATAAGGCACCCAGCCAGAGGGGTGGCTGACATATGCCTTGGCAGTGTGGGTGTTGGGCATGGCACACAGAGATGTGTGCCATGTCGACTCTTCATTTTGTCCTGCACCCAGACACTCAGCCTGCAAAGGCAGTGTGTGTGTAAGGGTACAGGGCCCCTAAGGGTGGCACAATGAGTGCTGCAGCCCTGAGGGGCCTACCCTGGTCACAAGGCCCTGGGTACCTAGGGTACCATTTACTAGGGGCTGACAAGTGGCCAGGGTTTGCCAATTTGGAGTTTGTGTGTTTTAAGGAAGGAACATAGGCCCTGGGCGCCTGATTGGCAGGAGTCCAGGGTACACTCAGTCAAAGTACATTCAGCAATTTAGCAAAAAGTGGGGGCATACCATGCAAGAAAGATGGCACTTTCTCACAGTATGGCATTGAAGAGCGCACTTGGGAGCCCGCCAGCAACGTACATGCCCCTCGCCTGGTACGCCTGTTTCACAGAAGACATCCTGACACACCGAGGCCGGTGGGGGGCTCTTTGGGAGGGGTGTACTGTCATGATTGCCGTCTTCGCTATCCAGCTGACGATAGTGTAGTACGCAGGCGCGAGGAAGTCAGGCAAGCGATAAAAGCCTGACTTCCGCGGGAACCTGCGCTTTGCGTCATTTCCGTTTCCTGAGCCCTCGAGTACTGTGGTATCTTGGCAATTCCAAAGGAAGCTTCCATCCTTTGGAACCCTGAGTTTCCCGTTTCTTTGTCGGACCGCCTCCGGATTCAAGGACGAGAGGTTTCCTGGTGCCCCTAATCTCGCTATTGGTTGCCTTTCGTTAGCGGTTCATTCAGGTGGTAACTGTGCTGTTCAGTGGAGCGGATGGCAGGGTGCAAGCGGTTCTGGAGACAGGTGTGGGGCGCGTTGCGTATCTCGAACGTCGACCGGACTGGTGTTCCGGTGGCCGTTCGGACTGCGCAGGGGTTGCTCTCATTTTCTCTGGAGCTACGAAGCACGTTGTGGTTTGCTGCGTGGCAGTTACAGGATTCCGTATAATTCAGCACCATCTATTCCCGGAATCCTTTTGTTCTAAGACTATTGGAGGTCATTTCCCAGTCAAGCAGCTTCCAATATCTGTGACGGAAGAGTCACGAAACAGTGGACTATTCTTTTCCGTATGGGACTACGGGAACAGCGAGGATTCGCTGTCTTCTTTTGTTTTTTCTCCTTTATGTACTATTGTGTCTCATATTGACTTTTGGAATAGCCTCAGCAAGCCTTGCTCCAATGGCAGAGTAGCCTAACTTCAATTATTATTTATATTTGGATGTACAATGTCAAGACAAACCCTGCCGGAATATCCCAGTAAGCATAAGCGAGTCTAGATATCCTTTTGAGGTCTAAAGAGATAGTGGGGTTACTCACCTTTCCATTACCTCCCCTTGCAGTTTAAAGTCCCGGAGTGGTGGAACGTCTCCTGGTTATTTATTGTTTGTTTTCTCCTTTTAGTTTTCCTGGTGCAAAGAAGTCCTGGTGGGTGCCATAAGCTGAGAGATTCTTCCCCTACTTTCCTTGTTTTGTTTCCCTTCTTCCCCAGACCTTACATGGTGGCTTAGAGTTTGATAGGCTCTGTGTAGGTTGGGGAAGTAGTGGACCTTGTCGTCAGTTCCAGGGCGCTTCTGCAGAAACAACAGGTGAGCACCTGAAGGATCTTGACAGGAATAGTAATTTTTACCCCTACGTTATCCAACGCTTTCCCTACTGTTGCACTCTGTGGAGTGGGAATAGTAATTTGTACCCCTACGCTATCCAACGCTTTCCCTACTGTTGCACTCTCTGGAGTGGGAATAGTAATTTTTACCCCTACGCTATCCAACACCTTCCCTACTGTTGCACTCTCTGGAGTGGGAATATTAATTTTTACCCCTACGCTATCCAACGCTTTCCCTACAGTTGCACTCACTGGAGTGGGAATAGTAAATTTTACCCTCCCGCTATCCAACGCTTTCCCTACTGTTGCACTCTCTGGAGTGGGAATAGTCATTTTTACCCCTACGCTATCCAACGCTTTCCCTACTATTGCACTCACTGGAGTGGGAATAATAATTTTTACCCCTACGGTATCCAACGCTTTCCCTACTATTGCACTTACTGGAGTGGTAATAGTAAATTTTACCCGCCCGCTATCCTACGCAACAAATATTGAATATTTGTAATTAATATTACGTTAATATATATGTATTAATTATTTTTTTTTACTTACATTAATTATTTATAAATTTTTAAGGTTTTTAAGTATTTTTAAGTATGTTTTAGTTTATTATATGTATTATTTCATTATTTTTACATTACTTTTAAGACATTTACAAAATGTGATATTTTGACCAACTATATTTTTTACAACGATATTTTGGATTCTCTATTTTTGTACTTACCTGTTTGGAGATAGGGGTTCGATATTTTGGCATTCTATATTTTTCCCTCGATATTTTGGTAGGTCGATATTCTCCTTCTCGATATTTTGTCAGTGATCCACCCATACATAGGGGTGGGCGGAATTTGCGGAATTAACCTTCGCAAATTATCGCGAGAATGTTTAAAATTATCGCAAACAAGCAGAAATATCGCGAAGATGCGGAAGTTTTTTTCCGGCAGGTTCGCGCGATTTTCTGCATGGTTGCGGGTCGCCAACTTACCCATGTGGCTGCTTGCGGGCGCGGCCATCTTGTTTTGAGTTGTTCTCGCGGTGCATGATCGCGAGAAGAAAGACGTGATCGCGCGACGCATGACGTCACTGCGGGCGCGAACTGTCGCGAGACAGCGCAAATGGCTAAAAACAATACAACATCTCATGGAGAACGCGACCGGATCAAGAAAACTTGTCGGCGAACGCAGGGATTCAGGTAAGGCGATCGCGCGCGCGCGAGAATGTATCATTTTACAGCGCGAGCAAGAAACAAATTATCGCCAAGCTGCGGAAACCGGAATTTTTGACATTTTCGCGCTCTCCGCGGAACGCAAAAATGTCAAATTATCGCAATTTCCGCGACCGGAACGAAATTTTTGCCCAGGCCTACCCATACATATGGTCATCGTGAGTTAGGGAAACCTACAAACTATGCCCCAAATACCTATACGCGGTAAGAATGAATTGCTAGTCTGTTTTGTGTGAGAGAGGTCATTAATTTGCTGCGCTACCTGAATTTGTTTGTAAATGAGCAAGTCGAGTGAATACAAAACTCGCTAGGCAAAAGCATTTGAGATGCAGAATAAACACAAATGTTCCCGAAGTGGTTTTCCCCTCTCAGGGCAGTTGCGCTTTCTTATGACTAAAAATCCCTCGCATCAGCTGCCATCGTAGGTGAAGAATGCAGCTCTGAAGGGGGCTGGAGAAGAATGAAGCGGCGCTGAGCACTGCTCCCTCAGAAGGCCACAGCAGTCACAGGAGGCAGGCGCAATGCATGTCCCCTCGATGACGCACCTGTGCAGGGGCACTGCCCGGCCAGCTGCTAACATTGCACACACACAGCAGGCACGTGAATACTGTATGGACAAAGACCACTTGTGCTCTGAGATCCTTTTATTTATAGCCTCTGGCGGCACCCAGCCAGAGAATGTAGTGCATACACATCCGGGACAGAGGGGGAACCCTGAAGTGTCCGGGTGGCTCACTACAGTACCAAGCCTAGGTCATGAAACAAAGCAAGAGGCCTGTTAAACTTTAAGAAACCATGAATGTGTGTTATATCTTTACTCTTGGTACCTTCACATCCCCCCTACTCTATTGTTCCTTTTGGTCTCACCTTAGAATTCTCAGGTGAAGGCTGCCGTGGAATGTTGACAGGCAGCACTTCTGTAGGAGATAGCCTCGCACTGGCAAGCTGAGGGTACAGGTTTTTCTTAATGCAAATAAAGTACTTACTTATTCAACCACAGCATGGAATCTTACTTCATTTTGGCGACGAAGAACTGGGATGCTGTGGCAGGGACAGCGCTGTACCTTCCCCTGCTGAATTTCGTCTTGCCGGTTGCCTGGTTTTTGTCAGCTGGTCCCCTTCAAGCCTTCGGAGGTGTTTGTGATTGGACCATTTCTATTTCATAATTCATCCTGGTGTTGAGTTTCCTATTCAGCCTTCCGCCACTATATTGAGGATTTTCGGATTAATTTATAAAGTAGGTTGGGACTTTGACACTGCGTGTGAGAGTCGGACATGCTGCTCGTCTAGCTTCTCATAGTTTAAGGTGGGAATATCCATAGCGTATGTCCTCATTTCTTCTCCATGAAGCATCGCATTCCCCAACCTACCTTTAGCGGCATTTCAAGGCATCTTACCTCCATTAAAGTTCAAGGGGGAGTATTGGAGCCGCTGCCTGGTTGCCGAGGTGTACTTCAGCTCTGCGTACTGTATTTTATGAGTAGTTCCTCCGTGATTTGTGGCCGTTTTAATAAGGCTGAGGATTGGTGGCATCACTGCTTGTTCTCTGCTGTTAGCGGGCACTGGACGGAGAGTCTACCGGAGGGGTTTAGCTCTGGAGGTGTGCGGTATGCGCTGACTGGAAGGTTTGTTTTCAGCGCATTAGCAACGGTCCGCACCTAATGAAGTTAACGTTCCTCATTCTTTCCGCATTACGATATGCTGCACAGCGGAATCCTCTTCACAATGCAGTTTTGCCAGGTAAGTATGTGCACTGAGGAGAGCAACGTTTGAGTAATTCTGAAGATTTGATTCTAGTATTCGTTATCATTTCGTCACGAGCTTGAACGGGGCAAACAGAGAAAGTTTTCAAGTCTTCTATTTTAGCCCCTCACAGGAAGTTCCCGCCTCCTGCCTTGGACATCACATGTTCTAGGAGGTATTCAAGGAAACAAAAAGAGGACTTTTGAAAAGTCCTTTGGGGACCTTTTTTTTGTGTGGTTTTTTTAGGAAGTCTGTTTTTTCTCACATTTTAAAGTTTTTATTTATTTGTATCTACACTTAAAGGAAAATTTAAGGATAAATGTTCCCCTTTTGATTGTATAAATATATGTAATACCATTATTTATTTTTCAGGTTAGAAGAAGTCATTGAACATATTTTATTGTTACGATTTTCAATTGTGAACGCATTTACAAATATTTAGGCGGTCATGGCAGGTGCGGGCATGAGTCAGCCACCCCCCTTTTTGAACGAAGTAGGAGAACCTGACATACCTTGGAGAAGATGGGAAGGAATCTTCAAGCCTTACCTTATTGCAATAGGGGGTGGTAACTTTTCAAGTATTAGAAAGCAACATATTCTTCTGCACAATCTGGGCATTCAAGGGAGAAAAGTTTTTGAGGACATCACTGGAAGACTAGTTGATGATGAACCTAACGGGGAGGAAGAAGGTGTTGACGTTTATGAATATACTTTGAGGAAACTGGAGGCACACTTTAGGGTAAGAATAAATGTGGTGCTAGAAAGGCACAAATTCTTCAAAAGAGGTCAAAGGAAGGATGAGAAAGTGTCCTCCTATATAGCAGTATTGAGGGGGATGTCTGCCACTTGTGAGTTCGGGGCCCTAACAGACTCTCTTATTAGGGATCAACTAGTTAGGTGCACAAATGATGTGAGAGTACAAGAAGAATTACTTACGAGAAATCCAGATCTTGAGGAAGCTATTAGTATAGCCAAATGGTTGGAACACACAGCACAGTGTATGAAAGAGATCAAGAGTTCAGAAGTGGTGTCCAAAGAGAAGGACGAAACAAAGGTGACTGGTAGTGAGGAAGCTGTATGTAAGGTTGGGGAAAAGCTTAAAGAAGTAACACGTAATAAATCTGAGGGCCTTCTATGTTTCAGATGTGGTAGTCCTAATCACTTGGCGAACAATTGGAAATGTCCTGCAAGGACTGTAGTATGCAGGAAGTGTAGTAAGAAGGGACATTTTTCAAAGGTTTGCAAGATTTTCACTCCCAAAGTCAATGTAATGGAATATCCTGAGGCGGAGAAAAATGAGGGAAAACATTTGTTTTTCAGATAGAAGAGGCGAATATGTAAGAAAAGATAGATTATCCCACTGGTGAGATCTTTCTAGATGGTGAAAAATTCAAGGTGCATGAAGACTCATGCTCCCCGTTTACCCTGGTTGAGAAGAACATGTTTGATGATAGATTTGCCAAACACAATGTCAAATTAGAAAGTGCTGACATATGTCCCTTGGGATACAATAGAGAACCCATCCCTTTAGAAGGAATGGCAAGAATGAGGATTTCATTTAAAGACAGGAACACTGTCGGAAAAGTTTATATAACCAAACAAGGGTCAAGTTTGTTGGGGTGGAAACATCAAAAAGAAATAGGTATTAAACTAGACCCCAATAATGCAGAGCAAGTTTTACTTGTTGAACCCCCGCTGGTTGGTGCTAATCTCAGCAAAGATTTTCCTGATGTTTTCAATGATAAGTTGGGTCTTTTGAAGAATTACATGCATAAGATTGTTTTAAAAGATGATGCTGTCCCAGTGGTGCATAAAACTCGATCCATTCCCCTGCTTATGAGAGAACCTCTTAGATTGGAACTAGAAAAGCTAGTCAACCAAGGCGTCATCCAAGAAATTGAAAGTTCAGCATGGTTGGCACCCATTGTTATCACAACCAAGGACAATGGGCAGAACATTCGCCTATGTGTGGACTTGAGGGATTTAAATGCTAACATATTGGTGGACAGGCATCCCTTACCTAAGATTCATGAGATGCTGAGCACAATTCATGGGGCTAAGTTTTTTAGCGTGCTAGATCTTTCATCGGCCTACCATCAGGTCAAGCTTCACCCTGAGTCTCAGCTTTTGACAGCTTTCACCACCCCATTTGGCAATTACAAGTTCTTGAGAATGCCTTTTGGGTTGGCGTCGGCTGCCTCAGCTTTTCAAAGAATAATGCAACACATTTTAAAGGACTGTTCAAAAACGATGTGTTTTCAGGATGATATTCTAATTTATGGGTCAAGTGAATCTGAACACAATTCTAATGTGGTTTTGGTTCTCAAGAAACGTAGAGATGTGGGGTTCACAACGAAAGAAAGCAAGTGTAAATTAGGTGTTACTTCAGTTGACTATTTAGGGCACACGATCTCAGAGGAGGGCATCAAACCCAGGTTTGACTTGGTTAAAGCCGTGAGGAGAGCTCCCATTCCCACAAGCAAAGAGGAAATCGAGTCATTTTTGGGTTTAGCAGAATATATGGAAAAATATATCAAGAATTTTTCGTTATTATCACAACCGGTTAGAGATCTGCTAAAGAAGGACACTGCATTTGTTTGGGGAAAGGAACAGGATAAAGCGTTAGAGTGCATGAAAGAAGCTATCGTTTCTGCCCCATTCATTGGAAATGTCAATGTGGACAGGGACACTATAATTTCCACTGATGCTAGTAGCAGAGGTATCGGAGCCACCCTCTCACAAAGAATTGACAAAAAAATGAAAGTGGTGGCCTTTGCCTCCAGGACTCTAACTGCAGCAGAATTCAATTATTCTACAGTTGAAAAGGAGGCGTTGGCTGTTTTTTGGGCAATAAAACACTGCAGGTTCTACGTTTGGGGTTTGCCTTTCGAGGTGTGCACTGATCACAAACCTCTTTTGTCTTTGTTCACTAAAAAGGACATGGAGAACATGACCCCACACATAGCTAAATGGGTTCTGGGCCTGCAAGGTTTCAATTTCAAGATGGTTTATTTTCCTGGGCAAGAGAACAAGGTAGCTGATTTTTTATCAAGAGCTCCACTTGAGTGTGAAGAAGTTATAAGCTCATGCAATGACACTGTTCTCGAGGTAACATTACCTGCCATAACGAAAGAGCAATGGGACTCCCACATGGAACAAGACAATGTCATTAAGAGTGTCAAAGTGTATGTTATCAAGGGTTGGCCAAGCAAATGCAAGGACCTCCCTGGGGGCATACAACCATATTGGAATGCAAGAAATGATTTGTCTGTTGAAGGGGGGTTACTTCTCAAATCAGGGAAGATAGTTCCGCCTGAGGGTCTGAGAAACCACATAATTGAACTTACACATGGAGGGCATTTTGGGCGCAGTCTCAGCAAGGCAAGGTTAAGATCCGGATACTGGTTTCCCTATATGGATCAGTTAATGGAGGAAAAGGTGCGTGACTGCTATGCTTGTAACTTAAGTGACAAATCTAAAACTACTAGGCACACACCCCTAATCCCTGTTGAGGTCCCCAGAGTTCCTTGGGACATTGCCGGTCCCATACATGCAAGAGGACCTCAGGAATGGTACCTGTTGATTCTCCTTGGTTATTATTCTAATCGGATCACACACAAATTTGTGAATAGCGTTAACACGAAGTCCCTCATTACTTTCTTAAATGAGGTGTTTTTGAAAGAAGGTATTCCCTCTACCATTATCACAGATAATGGGGTACAATTTGTGTCGGAGGAAATGAAGGAGTTTCTTAAAGACATGTCCATTTCACACATACGAACACCATTGTACTGTCCCAAGGCTAATGGGAAAGTTGAAAGGGCAAATCGTATCTTAAAAGAGTGCATTCAACTAGCTGTCAAATCAGGTAAACCTATGGAGTCAGCTATCAGAGACATGCTATGGTCGTACCATACCACACCAAATCTTAGCACTGGTCTAACCCCTTTTGAATTGTTGAGGGGGAGGAGGGCTGGCTCTTAGTTGTCTCCCAACTGGTTGAGCCCCAAGGATGTGGTGGTTGTTAATCCGGAAGAGTACAGCAAGAAGGTAGAATCCAAACAAAAGAGTTACAAGGAGTGGTATGACAAGAAGAGGGGTACAAAGTGCAGGTCATTCAAGCAAGGGCAAAGAATTTACATCAGGAAACCTTTTGGGGTAAGTGGTAAAGGTGACAAATACTATGCTCCAGAGAAAATCAGAGAGGTAAAGAAGAATGTGGTTATTTTGGAAGATGGTAAAATGTGGAGCATGGATCGGGTTGCCTTAGGTTCGAACAGAGTGGATCATAGGGAGGATTATAATGCACACATACAGGGTACCCTTTCGGAGGAGGTTCATGTGAGAAGAGGGATAAAATCCAAAAGCTCTCCGGACTGGAATAAAGATTACTGTATGGTGTGATCATCTCTGTAGTTACTGATATTCTAATGTATTTTGGTCTTCTGCGCAGGACCACCTTTTATACTCTTTGGTTTTCCGTTCCACTGTCCCTGCTCCCTGTCCTTTGTTTCCACCTTCATCCTCTCTTCTCCTTCCCTCTCTTCGGTCTTTTTGGGGGAAGATGTGTTATATCTTTACTCTTGGTACCTTCACATCCCCCCTACTCTATTGTTCCTTTTGGTCTCACCTTAGTATTCTCAGGTGAAGGCTGCCGTGGAATGTTGACAGGCAGCACTTCTGTAGGAGAGAGCCTCGCACTGGCAAGCTGACGGTACAGGTTTTTCTTAATGCAAATAAAGTATTTACTTATTCAACCACAGCGTGGAATCTTACTTCAGTGTGCCATAAACATTTTATCTTTCCTGAGTAATGAACCCTGTTGTATACTCTTAGGACATTGTTATAGGTTGAAGGAATCACATGATATGGTTTCACATGGTTGACATGGGAAATGTAGTTTTTTTTAACATGGCTGCTATGACAAAAGTAAAGGAAGTTCTAGCATAATCGAGCCTCCAGGTCTTGAGATGGATGATAAATGTCCCACGTTGATATGATGGAAAGTTTTAATTCTATTAAGGACACGGAAGTGAGGATTATGCATAACTTTCTTCACTTTTTATTGTATAGCAGACACTTTTAAAGAAGTTCTTTAATAAAAAATAACACCATCAAAACTACAACTCCCATCAACCAATGGATCATGCGTGCCCTGTCAGGGAACACAGGAACACCCAGATGGGAGCCCCCCTCACTTACCTCATTCTCTGACGTCCCTTCCTGTCTCTGACAACCCCAGCAGGACCAGGAAGAAACAAGAACCGATAGTTACGACACTGAAGAAGGACTACCCTTCTTTCGTGCAGGCGGAGCCGTATGACGTCAAGACGGGGAGCCGAGCGTAGGAAGACATATATACTTACCGTCACTTTCTTCTTTAACCATCGAGCCGCCCAGGGGCCCCTCCAGACGAAGCAGAAGATCTGGAGGGACAAAGAAGGAGGAGGAGATTGAAGAATCTCCTCTGCGTGACCTGTGAATAAATTTGCATCAACATTAAACATATGCAGCCGCCTCACTTCTTCTTCTGCCAGTCCCTCCCACATGCCCACAACAGTCCTCCAGTCGTATATATAACCATGAGGTCCTTTCCTGCACCTCTTCTTCACGCGAGGAGGTTAACCCTTGCAAGTGGCTTTGTTCAGTCTTCGGGTCATTCCCTCTAGCCAGACCTCCTAACAGGCGCGCAGCATACACCGTGCTATCTTACGTGAGTGTGAGGAAGGGCTCCCCGACACCCTCGACTTACCATAGATGCATCCGTCAGCACTCTGAGTTGATTCCCGAATCCACTGCAATGCCTGTAAGAAAAACAGAGAAAGGACAAATATTACAAAAAAACTGCCAAAACTATTGAGGGACTATCATTGTCTTGGACAGAGAAGCGGAGTCCCTGGGTGTAGGCCTCTAAGGGCTGCAGCACTTACTGTGCCACCCTTAGTGGCCCTGTACCTTTACACACACATACAATGCCTTTGCAGGCTGCGTGTCTTGGTGCACAACAAAGGGAAGAGTTGACATGGCACACATCCCTGTGTGCCATGCCTACAACCCACTGACCTGGCATAGATCAGTCACCCCTCTAGCTAGGTACACTATAGCAGAGGTGAGGGAACAGGTGCATGAGCCCTGTACCCCTACAGCGTCTACATTAATTCTTAGACATTGTAAGTGCAGTGCTGCCATTAAGAGTATATGGTGCTGGGAATTTGTCATTACGAACTCCATAATGGCTGCACTGAAAACTGAGAAGTTTGGTATCGAACTTCTCAGCACATTAAACCCACACTGATGCCAGTGTGGGAATTAATCAAAAATGCACTCAGAGGGCATCTTAGAGATGCCCCCTGTGAGAAAGTGCCATCTTTCTTGCATGGTATGCCCCTACTTTTTGCTGAATTGCTGTTGTACTTTGACTGAGTGTGCCCTGGGCTCCTGCCAATCAGGTACCCAGGGCCTGTGTTCCTTCCCTAAAACTGCATGAAGCCTAAACCCAATTGGCATCTCTGGTCACATGTCAGCCCCTGGTAAACGGTACCCTAGGTACCCAGGGCCCTGTGACCAGAGAAGGCCCCTAAGGACTGCAGCACTTATTGTGCCACCCTTAGAGGCCCTGTACCCTGACACACACACACTGCCTTTGCAGGCTGAGTGTCTTGGTGCAGAACAAAACAGAGAGTCGACATGGCACACATCCCTGTGTGCCATGCCCACACCACACACTGCCTTGGCATACCTCAGTCACCCCTCTAGCTGAGTGCCCTATGCCAGTGGTGTAGGTACAGGTGCATGAGCCCTGTACCCCTACAGTACCCAGGTCCATTCCTGGGCACTGTAAGTGGAGTGCTGCCATTAAGAGTATATGGTGCTGGGAGGTCGTCATCACGAACTCCACAGCACCATGATGGCTGCACTGAAGACTGAGAAGTTTGATATCAAACTTCTCAGCACATTAAACCCACACTGTTGCCAGTGTGGGATTTAATGTAAGATGCACGACAGAGGGCAACTTAGAGTTGCACCCTGAAGCTAACCTACAATCCACGTCCTGTCTGAGGGGCTGCCTAGGCTGCCACACAGCAGACATGTTGCTGGACCCCTGGGTAGAGAGCCATCCGCTCTCCTGGGCCTGCAACAATGCACATCCTGGGCGAGGTGCTAGGTCTCCTCCCCCAGGATGGGCAGGGGAAGCTTCAAAGGCCTGCCGCCTTTGTGAACTTCTCCAGGCCACTTGCTGTACTCAGCAACTGGCCCCCACCGGTTCTGACCCCCACTTTGGCGGGAAGACTGGCGGGAAACCCCAAGGGAGGAAAGGGGGTGTGCCAGCCTCTGCCAACCCCACCCCTCAGGTGCGGGAGGCGAGGTGAAGCACATCTCGGGGCTCTCGACATCTTGAAGATGGGGAGCCCTGCCCAATCAGGACTAGGCCCCTGCCCCCCTCCCACTGGAGAGTGGCAGGATAGGGGGTGTACCCACCCCAGGGAAGGGACCCATTGGTCCCTGCCCTTTACCTACCTGTAACGCCCCTAAATTCAGTATTTAGGGGCACCCTGAACCTTCCTTCCTCAGATCCCGAATCCAAAACAAGCAAGAAGATCAAGAAACAAGAAGACCTGCCGTGCAGCTGCTAACAAGAGAAAGACACCAACTGACTTTGCCCCAGCCCTACAGGCCTGTCAACCCTCGAACTTGCTCCTGCTAAAACCCAGCGTCTCCAGTGGTCAGCAACCTCAAAAACCCCGGAGGACCTGACTGCCTTGTGACTCTACAAAGACTGGGACTCCCACGAGCAGTGGTTCTGCTCAAAGCAAGTAACAAGCCCCTGGTGACAACCAGGAACCGCGACTCCTGCACACTTTGCACCCGCCGAGCCCGGCCTGTGCCGGAGTGAACAAAGATCACGAGGACGTCCCCCCCGGCGACTGTGACCCCGAATCCAGCACCCAAGGACCCACCTCGACGCTCCTGACTACGCCTGCAGCCTCAGAACCAGGGACCCCTCCATCCACGACCAGCAGAGGGTAATATTTCCTGACGCAAAAAGACAGCCCTGCACCCGGCGCCCTGCGGCCCCCTGTGCCCAGCTCCTGGGTGCCTACCTAACCTACAGCTTCCCAACTTACCTCTCGAATTGGTGGTCGCACCTGAAGAATCTTCGTCGCCGAGCTTGTTCGTCTTAGAGCTTCTCCATTGAAATCCATTGAGCGCCCAACGGCTCAAAAGCACCCAGCACCCAGCCGCCCGAGTGCCCCTGGGAGTGCAACCTCTATCCTATTTTTCTTCCCCACTTGCCCTGAGTGAGTGACCAGGAGCCCAGCTCCCACAGCCGTGTGGCCTGCTTGCCAGCAGCCACCAACCAAAGGCCCCCTGCCTGCCATAGGATAACGCTGGGCCTAACTCTCTCTGCACCCAGCTGACCCTGAGCCGCTGTGGGTGTAACAACTGTACCTACCTCTCCCTGGGAGACCCCTGAGTCTATGCCCAGAACCTTAACTTTGCCAGTTGAGTACTTACCCAAAAGCCGATAACTCACTTTTCCTACATAGGGTAACATTGACTGGTTTCACTTGGAAATTCTTCTAAGTGTCGAGTTTTGAAACTTTAAAATATTCATTTAAAATTAGCCGAATAACGAACACAAATTTACTCACCTGCTATCAGGATAGATCCCAGTGCTGGATCTTGGTGCCCAGCACTGACCCTGAAAAGGAATCACAACCGTACTTACCGATAACTTAATTTTCCTCCATAGGATAACATTGCCTGGTTTTTGCCAGAAATTCTTCTAAAGTGTCGATTTTTGAAACTTACAAATATTCCTTAAAAATCGCCTGTGTAAAAAAAATTATATCTTTCAACTGTTTACAGGAAATTCACCAGGGTTGAATCCAGGATCCAACCCTGAGTAAGAAAATCATACATAAAGTAACTGAAATTGCATTTACTTAAAAAGTCCCATTGAGCTCAATGTTCTAATTGTGTTTGAATTGTGTTGTCTATTGCAACAACTGTAACTATTGCATTTAAAAGTCTACTGCCTATTGAAAGTATTTAACTAAAGCATCTCATTCCGAGAAAGTATATTTTGATACCTATTGTTGGTTCTAAAATAAAACAACCATATATTTTTATATACAATCCATTGGCCTAGAGTTCAGTTCTTGAGTGTGCGAGACCATTTGCTGACTGAGTGTGTACAACAAATGCTTTACACTGTCCTCTGATACTGCCTTACTGCTCGACCAAGCTACCACTTTAGAGAGTAAGGTTATATCTAACTTTAGCCTCTGCCAAACCTCTGGGGACTGTGGACTCTGTGCACACTGTACCTATTTGGGAACAGTATATACAGAGCCACTTTCTTACACCCCCTGAAAAGCGACCAGCCTCTGGTGGGTTCCCTGACTGGAACACACCAGCCTGCCACCACGAGACATGTTTCTGGACCCCTGGGGTGGGAGCCTTCGCTCCCCGAGCCCAGAAACAAAGCCTTTCCTGGGCGGAGGTGTTCACACCTCCCCGAGGCCAGGAAGAGCCATCTGTGAAAGGGGAGCTTCAAAGGCCTGGCCGCCTTTGTAATGCGACCCCCAGCCTCTCCTGCTATCAGGAGCAGGCCCCCTTCCTGTCTCCCCTCCTTTTCGGTGAGAAGACAGGCGGGAAATTTAACCAACCCAGAAGGTGTGCCCACTGTGAGAAAGTGCCATCTTTCTTGCATGGTATGCCCCCACTTTTTGCTAAATTGCTGAATGAACTTCGATTGAGTGTACCCTGGGTTCCTGCCAATCAGGTGCCCAGGGCCTATGTTCCTTCCCTAAAAGCACAAAACCCAAATTGGCAAACCCTGGCCACATGTCAGCCCCTGGTAAATGGTACAATAGGTACCCAGGGCCTTGTGGCCAGGGAAGGCCTCTAAGGGCTGCAGCACTCATTGTGCCACCCTCAGAGGCCCTGTACCCTTACACACACACTGCCCTTGCAGGCTGAGTGTCTGGGTGCAGGACAAAACAAAGAGTCGACATGGCACACATCACTGTGTACCATGCCCATCACCTACACTGCCAAGGCATATGTCAGCCACCCCTCTAGCTGGGTGCATTACGCCTATGGTGTGGGCACAGGAGCAGGAGCCCTGTGCCCCTACAGTACCCGGGTCCATTCCTGAGCACTGTAAGTGCAGTGCTGTCATTTAAGAGTACATGGTGCTGAGAGCTTGTCAAACACGAGCTCCACAGCACCATATTGGCACCACTAAAGCCTGGGAAGTTTGGTATCAAACGTCTCAGCACATTGAACCCACACTGATGCCAGTGTAGGATTTAATGTACTAAGCACCCCAGAGGGCATCTTAGAGATGCCCCCTTACAGCTAACTTACAATCCACGTCTGCTCTGAGGCTGCCCAGGCTGCCACACAGCAGACACGTTGCTGGACCCCTGGGTGGGAGAGCCCCTGCTCTCCCGGGCCTGCAACAATGCACATCCTGGGTGAGGTGAGAAATCTCCTCCCCCAGGATGAGCAAAGGGAAGCTTCAAAGGCAGGCCGCCATTTGGAGTTTCCCCAGGCCACTGCAACCCCCCACTCTGGCGGGAAGCTTGGCCGGAAACCCCATACAAGGACAGGGGATGTGCCAGCCTGCCCACCCCACCCCTCAGGTGAGGGAGGCGAGGTGAAGCACATCTCCGGGCTCTCGCCATCTTGAAGATGGGAGGCCCTACCCTATCAGGATTAGGCTACTGCCCCCCTCCCACAGGAGAGAGGCAGGATAGGGGGTGTACCCACCCCAGGACAAGGACCCATTGGTCCCTGGCCTTCACCTACCTGTAACGCCCCTAAATCTAGTATTTAGGGGCACCCTGAACCTTCCTTCCTCAGATTCCAGATAGAAAACTACAAGAAGAGCAAGAAGAACAAAGACCTGCCCTGCAGCTGCTAAAAAGAGAAGAAGACACCAACTGCTTTGGCCCCAGCCCTACCGGCCTGTCGACTCTCGAACCTGCACCAGCGCGGCATCCCTCGTGGCCAGCAACCTCACCAACCCCGGAGGACCTGGCTACCTTTTAGCTCTAAGCCCCTGGGACTCCCACGAGTAGAGGCTCTACTCAAGAAACCTATTTGCTATCCCTGGCACCAGCCCGGGACCGCGGACCCAACACACTCTGCACCAGCCAAGCCTGGCCAGTGCCGGAGTGGACAAAGACCCAGAGGACGACCCCACGGCGACTGTGACCCAGAGTCCGGCACCCAAGGACCCCCCTCGACATCCCGGAGGAAGCCTGCAGCCTCAGAACCAAGTGCCACCCCAGCCGCGATCAACCAGAGGGTAAGATTCCCGACGTCAAAAGGCACCCCTGCACCCGGCGCCCTGCGACCCCCTGTGCCCAATCCCGGGGTACCCACCTAACCTACAACTACCCAACTTACCTCTCGAAGTGGTGGTGGCACCTGAAACATCCTCGTCCCCGAGCCTGCAGCCTTTTTCCAAACCGGAACATTCCCATTGATTTCCATTGAGCGCCCTAAGGCTCAAAAGCACCCTGCACCCAGCCGCCCGAGTGGCCCTGGCAGTGCCCTCTCTACACTAACCTACTTCCCCACTTGCCCTGAGTAAGTGACCAGGAGCCCAGCTCCCACAGCCGCGTGGCTTGCCAGACAGCAGCCACCAACCAAGACCCCCTATCCCTCATAGGATAACATTGGGCCCAACTCTCTCTGCACCCGGCCGTCCTGAAACCGCTGAGGGTGAACCAACTGTACCTACCTGACACTGGGGGACCCCTGAGTCCATGCCCGGAATTTCAACACTGCCAGTCGAGTACTTACCCTTAAACCGCTAACTTCATTTTCCTCATAGGGTAACATTGACTGGCTTTTTCTTCAAAAATCTTCTAAGTGTGAACTTTTCAAAACTGCAAAAATTCACCAAAAATCAGCCAAGTGACAAAAACGAATTTACTCACCTGCTCCTAGGTGAGCTCCCAGTGCTGGATCTTGGTGCCCAGCCCTGACTCTGAAAAGTGTTCACAACTATACTTACCTCTAACTCATTTTTCTCCCATAGGAAACCATTGTCTGCTTTTCTGTGAAATTTCTTCTAAGTGTCTATTTTTGCAAATTTGAAATATTCTTTTAAAATCGTACCAATTCTGCAAACGAAATTACTTACCTGCTTTTGATAAGGACCCCAGTCCTGGGTCTAGGCACCCAGTCCTGGATTACTAAAGTAACGATAAAGTACTCTACCTGCAATGTGAATTTCTTGCCATAGAGATCCATTGAATGTTTTCTTTGAAATATTTTCGAAGTGCTTACTTTTGAAATAGCTAAATATTATTTAAAAATCATTACAGTTATTAAGTCGACTTTCATCACTTGATTCTGAATACTGACCCAAGGCTGGTTCTAGGAGCCAGACCTGGAATTCCAAAAGTAATCTGAAAAGTAATTTATTACAAATAACCTGAATTTACCATTGAGCTCAATGCATTGTTATGTTTAGGAAATAGGATTGTTTATTGCAACCAACTGTGACTGTTTACACAAATTTATTGCTTAAGACAAAAGTATTTATATTCAACCTCTCATTCTGAGAAAGTATATTTTTACCCCCTTTGTGGTTCTAAAAATAAAACAAGCATATATTTTATATATATAAACCATTGGCCTAGAGTTCAGTTATTGAGTGTGTGAAATCATTTGCTGACTGAGTGTGTACAATAAATGCTTTACACTGTCCTCTGGTACTGCCTTACTGCTCGACCAAGCTACCACTTTTGAGAGTAAGGTCATACCTAACTTTGACCTCTATCAGCCTCTGGGGGACTGTGGACTCTGTACACCCTGTACCTATTAGGGAACAGTATATACAGAGCCACTTTCTCACACCCACCTCTTCCAACCCCACCCCTCAGGTGGGGGAAGTGTGGTGAAGCCTACTCTCCAGTGCCCGCCATCTTTCAGATGGCAGGCACTCCCCAATCAGGATTAGGGATTGTGTTCACTCCCCCACTCGCCATAAGACCAGTAGCCCATTGGCTACTGACCTCAAGACTCGTGAAACACCTCCTAAATACAGTATTTAGGGGCACCCCTGAACCTTGCTTCCTCAGACAAGAAACTACAACAAGAAAAGAAGAAGAAGGACCGAAGAGCCATGCCGAAGCTAACAAGAGGAGGACGCCCACTGACTTGGCCCCAGCCCTACCGGCCTGTCTCCACCTCAAACCTGCGGAAGTGAAACTCTGGTGTGTCCTGCAGCCAGCAACCTCGAGAACCCCAAGGACCTGCCCTGCCTTCCAACCCAAAGACTTTGACTCCCGTGAACACCGTATGTGTTCACCAACAGACTTCAGCTCCGGCGAAATCGGCAAGTCTGCACCACTCTGCACCCGACACCCACGGCCTGAGTTCGAGTGGCCCAACACCACGAGGAGGTCTCCCCAGGGATCCAGACCCAAGATCCAGTGATCCCTGACCTCCCTCAAGCCTCCAGCCTAAGGTCCCCCAAACCGTGACCAGGAATGGGTAAGAAGGTCCGACCCTAAAAGGTGCCCCTGCACCCGACGCCCCACGGCCTTGGGTGGCCCAACCGATTGTGCCTAACCAGCCCCCAGCACCCCAACGTACCTCTCCCAGTGGTGGTCGCACCCAGAAGACCTTCACCCCCGAGCCTGCAGTGTGTTTGCAAACCAGAGAAACCCCATTGAAAGCTACAGGGCGCACAATGCCAAAACAGCACTCTGCACCCGGCCGTCCCAGTGCCGCTGAGGGTGTACCGTTTGTGCTGGCTTAAACCCCCATTTGGACTGAGCTTAAGTCCAGGAGCTTCGCTCCCACAACCTTGTGGCCTGATCGTAAGCAGCCATCAACCGGAGGCCACCTATCCCCCATTAGATAACATTGGGCCTCAGCACCCTGCACCCGGCTGCCCTAGTGCCGCTAAGGGTGTAACGAGAGTTCATCCTTGACCCTGGGGGACCCCTGAGTCTACCCCCAGAATACCAACTCCCACAACGAAATACTTACCTTTGAACCGATAACCCTATTTTCCTCCATAGGATAACATTGACTGTTTTTCTGTGAAATGTTTCTTAGTGTGGAGTTGGAAAATCTAGGAAACAAAAACGCTTTTACTTACCTGTTTACATGGAAAAGTCCCAGTACAGTATCCAGGTATCCTGCACTATGTAAGAAAAGTAATCTGTAAAGTAATCTACTTGACATTCTACTAAAAAGCCAACACAAAGTGTACGTACAGTATATCAAAAGCATTGCATTACTAGTAGCTCTACTGTAATCAAATCAAAGTGCATATACAATTGAAATTCAAACTGTTTACGAACTGCATTAGTACTGTAAAGTATTTATTGTTTACCTTTGCCAGGCTTGCTTGTTTCTAGAAAACAAAATAACTAAAAGAATATTTTTATACAAAACCAATTGGTCTGAAGTTCAGTCTTTGAGTGTGTGATATCATTTGCTGACTAGGTGTGCACAACAAATGCTTAACACTACCCTCTGATAAAGCCTTACTGTTCGACCACACTATCACAAATAGAGAGTAAGCTGCTATCTAACTTTAGCTCTGCCTACCTTTGGGGTTCCACTGGAGTTTGTGCACCCTATATACGTACAGTATATACAGAGCCAGCTTCCTACAGTGGGGGCATCAGCTAATCCCTGGATCCCGGAGGTGGTGAAAAGGACATCGAGGCTGGAAGGAGGCAGAGCGAGGAGAAGATGGAAGTTGCAGCCGAAGGATGTGAGGAGCAAGACGCCAGCCAGGACTAACGACCAGACTGAGGAAGACGCCAATCCTGGCGAGGCACCCGACTCGTGGAGTGAAGAGTGGTGGACACCCTCGGAGGAACCAGATGAGCGGACGCAACTCAGGAGAGTTGGGGCGTAGCGGGTACTTTACAGTGGGTGGGGAACATATTTAGGGTGGTTGGGGAGGACGTGGGGTCACGGTGTGGGGGAGCACAATATTGGTTTTACTATGTGGCGTGTCACTGGGAAAATCTCTCAACAGTCCCGCGTTTGCCTAAACTGCTATTGCCCGACAGAGCCTGATAGCGGGTGGGGCCGCATATACATGAAATGCTGACACCAGTCACGACCACAGGCCATTAAAAAAAGGGAGCTGGGAACCTTGCGTCTGGGTGAGGGCTACCTGTTGAATATCCTAAACTCTGAAAGGAAGAGTTAGGACAAAGGATACCTGATTAGGGGTAAATCCGGAGAAAAAGCCCAAGTGGTAAAAGACTGCATGGTATATTTTCCCAGGTACATTAATTCCTTTACCAGTTGTTTCCAATCCCCCCCAAAAATAAAAAGAGAAAACCCCTCTCACACAAAAGAGCACTAAACATAGGGTGTGGTGAACGTTCAGGAAAGAGGTACTTACAGAAATCATCTCACTGATACGTTTGCTTCGTTTTTAGCCTCCTTGTGGCGCCATCTTGACGGACGGACTGACAGTCTGGAACAAGAAAAGAAAGTCCATTGGAATCAAACTGAGTCATTCTAGACCCAGAGGGTCACATTGCAGAAATCTCTGGATGAAGACAATAATAAAATATCATCATTAAGAAATGCATACAGCCTCCTCACCTATGCATCCGGCTCTCCCACAGTGAGACATTGTAAGCCAACATAATATACCATCCCCGGAGGATGGAAAGAACCATAAACAATAGTGTACATTATATTATCAAGACATACCTACCTTTAACCCGTTAAATCCGGATGGAAAAAAGGCCTGTGAATTGCAGATCTCTTGGAGGGATAATTGTCGCCCCTGTGTCCTTAATAGAATTTTAAGTTTCTGTCGTATGAATTAGGAAGTTTATCATTCTATGTCCGGACCGGAGGCACGGATTATGCATGATCAAAGCTTACTCGCCACTATGGCCACTGCATCCGAAATTGGTTAGAAATTGAATTTCTTAAAAAGTATATTCCGATGACCAGTCTGCGGTACTCATAATGCCTTCCAATGTGCTACCTACCTGAATGTCTTTGGATGTGCCATAGACCCCCTAGTAGAATGGGCACCAAACTCCTACATCGTCATGATCCATCTTACCCACCTGGCGATAGGCGAAGAGGATACTGCCCTAAATGTTTTCTTCACTGACAATGAGAAGGTGTCTCTCCCAGGACAGCTTTACCTCTGGCGGCTGTTGCTCATATGCTTTAATACATCTGACCACACAAAGTTTGGGTGTATCGGGGTGTTCCTCCACCGGAAAATCATTGAGAGGGGGGGGTGGCCCACCAAAATAGCTGATCTGAAAGAATTCACTGTGCAGTATGCTGGCCCAGCCTGAGCCAGCCTCGCCAAAACATTTAAGATCTCTGTAACGTCTGCCCCCACGGGATCCAAATGTCTCTCCAAACACCAACGATTCCATCTGTTCCATGCGGAGCATACCTCTTGATGTTTCCTGAGGCCCAAGCCTGTTGGATGAATCGCGCAGCCTCTGCTGAAATCTGGTTGCTCTCCCAGTTTCGCCTGAAATCCTCCACGACATGAGGTTGAGATGACCCTGCAGAAGCCGGGGGCGTGGGCCTCCTGGGTGACTCCGCAGCATCATATGGAAAAGCGGCAGTGTTTTTGGCAGGGCCCACTCTAGCTCCATCAACATCGGAAACCAAGCCTATGATCTCCAGGTCGAAGTCACCAGCACCGAAGATGCTTTCTGACGCCCGACTTGCCCCGCCATTCTGGAAATGATCCGGAATCGGGGAAAGGCATACGTCAGTCCTGATGCCCAATCCTGCATGAAGGCGTCCACTGCTGCCGCCCCTGGATCCGGTTTCCAACTGACGTTTCTGGTCAGTTGATAATTCAGTCTGGAGACAAAGAGGTCATGTGGCAAGGACTCCATCTGTCCAAGAGCGCTGTGAAAATCCTGCAAGACAGTCTCCAATTGCTGTAGTCTGTGAAACACCTGGAGTTCCAGCCCGCCACTTTGTTCTGCATCCCCGGGAGGTATTCCGCTGTCAAAGAGATTTTGTGCTGCTGGCAGTAATTTCAGAAGTCTTTTGCCAGGTCTGACAGGACCTTTGACCTTATGCCCCCCAAGCGGTTGATATATTGCACCACCGACACGTTGTCCATTATCAAGAGGATGCCGCAGGAGATATTCGGGCACATGCATAAACATTGTAAATTGCAAATACCTAATTGCGAATTCCTGAGAATCCCAATTGGGTAATCGCAATTTACAATGCATGAAACAAAGAGTTTCAGATTGCGATTCCTAGGGGGTCTCAATCGCTCTACCTCATTAAAAATAATGAGGTAGATCGCAATTTGCGCACCCCTAGGAATCGCACAAATTACGAGGATTGTGGCCTGCTGAGGTCAGCAGACCACCATGTCCGTGATTGCTGTTAAGTAAAACAATCTTTTTTTTGTAAAACAGCCCGTTTTCCTTAAAGGAAAATGAGATGCTTTGGTTTTAAGACCAGGCAGTGGTCCGTGGGACCACTGCCTGCTCTTAAAAATGCTTTTACAACCATTCACAAGGGGAAAGCCTTCCCATTTGCGAATGGGTTACCACCTACTTGAAGTAGGTGATAATATGCGAATGTTTTGCGACCACATTCACGGTCACAAAACATTCATGCATACCGTTAGAATTCGGTATTTGGAAGGGATGCCCTAAACACGCCCTTTCCAAATACCAAATCGCAAACCCCAACGTGGGTTTGATCGCTGTAGTGTTCTTGATCCCACTCAGCGAACTTTGGCGGAGTGTCGGTCGGGCTTCCCGCATAGAGCCGCGGGTTCAGATGGGGGGCAGAGGCACAAGGGGTCCGAAACCAAAGTCCTCGGCAGCAGCGGCGGCTGGCTCACTCTCAGCTGCCAATTCCAAGACGACTGTACACGTCGAGCCTCCCCGTGCGAACATTGCAGAAGGGAGGGGCATGAAGAGAGCCGAGGACACGACGGGCTCAGACACAAGACCCGCTCAGCATACTGCTCGAGGGAACAGTTCCATCGTTCCTGCTGAACGATAACTGGCAATCTCCAAACTGTTTCCACTCACCCGGAAAAAAGGTACTGTGACTTCTTTATCAGATGCTGTAGCCGTTCCTGCTCAAGAGCTTACTGCCGTGGCTGAGGAATCGCTTCCCACCGAAGTGAATAGAGTAAGTGGGGACCAAACGCAAGTGCTGTCAGGGACCTTGCGATAGCCTCAAGTTTGGCCTCAGGGGGCAAACCTTTCATCGGACAGTTGGCAGCTAAAATCGTGAATAGTGAGAAGCCAGAACCAGGGATGAGTGAAGATGTTTCTGGCAAAGTTAAAGCGATCTCTACTCCGTTAAGCCATTGCCCTCTTGTGGCTTTGAACCTGAAAGCTTCCCCTGATCCTGTAGGGGGTGCCAAGAAGTTTTTCTCATTAACTGATGACTCGGATTCCTCAATGCCAGAACTAGAATCTTCATCCCCCACTTTGTCTGGTGCAACCAGCAGTAGTAAGAGTACGGGCTCACGACAGGAATGTTCCCCCTCTAAGAGGCTCCCAGGTTGAGATGGGATTACTTATCAATACAACTTTCAGACGAGCAAGGGGTGAGAATCAAAGGACTAAATACTGGGGAACTCTCACATCCAACAGAAGGTTTATATCTAGTTGTTCGAGCGATCCCTAACGCACTCTCATCCTGGCTACCATCAAGCAGATGCAAGAGGAGGTTTGGAATGACAATTTTCGGGCTCGCCAAGCTTCAAAGGAATTACAGGGTGAAGTCAGAAAGAGCAACAAAACCTGTTCTGAGATCTCAGAGAGAATGACTATGGTGAAGGCATGCACAGAAACTCTCGAATCCAAGGTCGCAGAATTGAAAGCTGCATGCTCATCTCAGGACCCCAAAATCTCAAGCCTGGCATGGAAGCTTGAGGAGCACGAGAACAGGCCGAGGAGAAACAACCTGAGAATATTGGGAATCCCCGAAGGCGCCGAAGGAACAGACTCCAGAGGCTATATAATCAAAATATTGAAGGGTGCGTTTCCCAAACTTGTAGGATGGGAGTGGGAAAAAGAAATCCAGAGGGCACACTGACTTCCCTTAACCCCCAAGAAGCAACAGTCGGACAATGTTGCTCACCCTTGGGTGGTACTAATGTACTTTGGTAATTTTTATTAAGGCAGAACATTTACGACCTGGCCCACCCGAACTCAAAGAGAGAGTTCGAGAGAGTCTCTTTTTTTGCTCGTCCTGATTTTGCCCACCCGACAGTGGAGAGGAGATGGCGACTGAGACAACTGTTCTCTCCATTTCAGAAACTTGGTACCGAAGTGTATCTCCTGAATCCTGCCAAATTGAAAGTGGTGTTCAACGGCCGCACTCCAAGCTTTTTTTCAGAGGTCCAGGCCCAGAATTATCTAGATGAGATCCGGGCCGGGTCATGAATTACAAGTTATAATTCTAGGTAATAATCTGCTGCTTCGGGGAGTGGGTTTTACCAGTCTGAGAAGGGCCACAGTAAAAGGAGGGGGGAGAATACGGAAAAAGAGGGAGGGGCATGGAAAATATGTATATAGGCGAGAAGCTGATTCAATTTTAAAAAAACTAACGCCTACTTTATAAAAAAAATAAGAGTGAGTTGAAGGGTGGAAAAAGTGGGAATCGACAAAAAAGTGTGGGGGGGGGAAATGAGGGTGAATGTAATATAGTTTACCCTCACGGATGTTTGGGTATTAGGAATTATCAGGAAATACTGAGTAAGGAGGAAGGGGAGGCGGGTCGGGGCTGGAGTTTCTATTTCCTAGATGCCATCACGCTGGCTTGGCCTGATTGACCATTGGTTGGGAAAGGAGCCCAGGGTAGGGGGTTGGTCTCAGAGGAAGGGGTGTGAGTGTGGGATCCTCCACCCGGCCGGGTGTAGGATGTGGGGAGGGGGAAGGGAGGTAGGTCACGGGGTGGGAAAGGGGTCCCCACTCGCATAAGAGTACTTTTTTAAGTACGAGGAGCTGGATTAAAAAGGAGTACAAGCTTCAATTTGTTGCAAGCTGTTTTCATAATGCCAAAGAACCTTTTTAAATCAAGATAATTGGGGATAGTTAGAATATACGCATTGCCTCTATTAACATTTGTGGACATAACGATATTAAAAAAAAGGGCTAGAGTCTCATTAGGGTTACAGGTGTTGAGTGCAGATATTGTGTGTCTGCAAGAAACACATATTGAGGCATCTCAAAGGAATGCCTTAGACACGCTGGGTTACAGGCTTATAGGTGGGACCTCAGAAGGCACACGTATAAGGGGGGTCGCTGTTTTGGCATGAGGCAATTGGTTAAACTTTTCGCAAGTAGGGGTAGACACTCAGGGTTGCTAGGTTGCAGTAGTTTGTCATACTCCTAGCGGGGATAAATGTACATTACGCACAATATAGAATAGTACTTATGATGACCCCGTGGCAATAAATCAGATATCCTAGGAGTTGACTCATCAACCATTGCCTGTAGTGCTTTGTGGGGATCTCAACATTAATCTTCTGGGCAACTGGGACTTGGGAGGTCACCAAAAATATCTTGTCAGAAAGCACAAAGTCTACCAAGCATTAGTAGGGATCTGTGAAGACCATGATGTAATTGATGTTTGGGGCAGAGCGAATCCGACAGAGCATGGCTATACTTACTTTTCAGCTCCACACTCTACACATGCCCGTCTGGATTATTTCCTGGTGTCAAATAGCTTCATATCAACCTGTAAAATTGAACGATATGCACGGTATCTATCAGATCATAATCCGTTGTTGTTAGAAATTGGAGGCATGGAGGGGAAAACTCGCAGTATGTGGAGCTATAAGCGTGCGCTACTCGCTAATGAAGAATATCCCAGGCACATCAGTGAGTGGATCCCAATATTTTTTAGCAAAAATAGTGGTAGTACCATGATAAACACGGTCTGGGATGCAGTCAAGGCCTTCCTGCGGGGAGAGAGGCTTAGGTTTTCTCTGAACAGGGGGAAAAAGGAGACAAGTTATATTAGCTAAACAAGATAGCTTAGCGGCACCTGAGGAAAATGTGATAAAGGTTTCGCAGCATGGAGGGGATGTAAAAGAAGCCCAACTTGGGGTAATAACACCAAGGGCAGCAATTGACTCGATTTTCATAAAAAGGGCAGCAGAAAAATATACAGCCTGAAAAGAAAATGCGTATGAATACAGAGAGCAAGTTGGGCATCACCTTGCAGTGAGGGCGAGACAAAAGAGCGTGAGCGATGAAATAAGAGAAGTGCGGGATCCAGTTCATGGGCGGGTCTCAGATTCAAACGAAATCAGGGATGCGTTTAAAACTTATTATCAAACTTTATATACCAAGGATGTCAACGAGAGACCTATGCAGACCGCAGAGTTTCTTAAAACAACACTTGCAAACTTGTTATCTACCGAGGAGCCAGATTCCTTGGAAGGAGATTTATGCTGGTATGAGATATACCTCGCAATCTCTAATCTTCCCTCTGGTAGAGCGGCGGGAGTGGACTTAATCCCCTCAGAATTTATAACATTTTTGCTCCGCAACTACGAGGCACGATGACTGTGCCGTTTAATCAAATATTTAATGGAGTTCCCCCCCCCCCCACCCTCCGGGTTCATGGTCCATAGCTAAAATCGTAGTATTCCGAAAAATGAAATAAGCCCTCGGCAGAACTAGGATCATATTCTCCAATTACCTTAATAAATAGAGATTCCAAAATATACTCTAAAGTATTGGCTGTACAACTTGCCCGGATTATTTCAAAATTGGTAGTTAATCAACAACATGGGTTAATCGAGGGCAGGGATACTACTGATCACATTAGAAGAGTCATCACATTGTTTGATGCAGTACAAGTGTCAGGAGACCCTATGGCCCTGATATTATTAAATGCAGAAAAAGCCTTTGATAGGGTCTCCTGGCACCTTCTCTGGCAGTTAATGCAAGCAAGGGGCATGGGCCCAAGGTACATCCAGGGTATTAAAGCTCTCTATTATAAACCAATAGCCAACATCTGTATCTCTGGGGGGATGTCAGAGCCAGTCTCAATTACTCGTGGCACACCTCAGGGTTCCCCATGCGCTCCGCTCTTGTTCGCGATATATATCGATCTGTTTATTTGAAATTTAGTCCAAAATATCGCAATACCTCAAAGAGTTTCGCAGCTTATGCGGATGACCTTACAGTAGCGATGCCTAATCCAGAAAGCGCTCTTAACGCGATCGAAGAGGAAGCCTTGTGTTTTGAAAAGATCATTTGTTTTTCCTTAAATAAGGGAAAAAAACGAATTATCACCAATGATAAGATCTTTGTCGCAGATAAATGTGTAGTTGATAAAGTGGTATATCTGGGTGTATCTATATCTGCTGATGTAGACGTAATTGTAAAACAAAATTTAGAGCCTTTGCTATTAAAGACTGGTAAGGAATTATTAAGGCTGAACAACCTCCATCTTACAATGATTGGTCGATGTAATTTGATAAAAATTATCTTTTTTCCCAAAATATTATATTTTTCAGATCTATCCCTTTGGAGTTCCCGAGTGAATTGATAAAAGCCTTCGATAGGATGCTCATTAGATTTTTTGTGGGCCTAGTCTAAACCCAAAGACTTTTTATATGTTATACTAGACACCAGCTAGAATTGCAAAATGGAGTTCGGGTCAGGGAACTAAGTGTCCTCAATGTGCTACTCCCCGCACTGATATAGTTCACATGTTTGCCACGTTCACCTCCCTAATTTCTATTAAGAATGAAATTCAAGATTTTTTATATAATAAATTAAACATTGAAGTAATACTTACCCCAAAATTGATTATCGTAGGGATACTTGATGAGGAAGGTATGCAAGATATAAAATGTTTATTGGCAGTCGCAATGGCGATATTTAGAATGGTAATCGCCACTGACTGGCTCGACCCTCAACCCTCTCCTTTCCAACAGTGGTTGAGTCACTTTATATCTGTCGCTAATTTAGAGAAAGCGGTACACGCCATGAAGGGCCATAAAGCAAGGAAAAAAGGGCAGGCAATATGGGCACCCATGCTTGGATGGCAGAACTAATATTTGTTGTAAATGTTTTCAATATTGTTGGGTTAGCCCAGGTACTCCCTGCATTATATTACAATCTATTGTGAATTATGTCCGAAGTCTTTGTGTGTCATATACAAATTAGCTGAATAGATACATTGTGACGTTTAGAGAACTTTTTGATGAAATGTTTTAAAGCCTTAGAATAATGTGTCTAACTATTGTGACATCTGATTCTGCCATTCCACTTACTCCTATCTTGTAGCACAATGCGCTTTAATTTGTCTTTTTTACTACATGTTCTATAAATTCGTTTTTTAGATGTATAACGACTGACAGAGTATTTTTATGATAACATCTTGGGAACTGAATGGCAATTTGTATGTTTATTGGCCTATATAATTATCTGATTGGTTCTGTCTTTCCTTTGTACTTTTAGCCGAAGATGTTGGGCGTGGGTGGGGGATCGGGTGGTATGGAGTGAAAGAAAATGCTTAATAAAGATATCTGGCCCCTCAGCCTCGAAGGCTAGAGTCTGATTCTATGATCAGATCCGGTGTGGACACGAAGATCACCCGGCAATTCCAGGCCTCCATGTGTTCTATCCATCACCGCAGCTCCAGCTTGGCTTCCTGGTTGAGCGGATCCAGCTCGGAGCATGCTACCCCCTCCCTAAAGTGAGCTGCCTTGAGTCGTTGCCGAGCCTCGTAATGCAGGGCCACTGGGAAGAAGGCCTGGATCAAGGAAGACCGTCATCCCACTATCCTGGCAAGCTGTCCCAATAAAAAGCCGTCTCTTCTAAAGACTTTAAGTTCCTTCTTTATTTTTAAAATGTTTGTCTAGGAGGTTCAGGTTAGCCAGATTGGAGTCTATCGTGAACCCTAGGAAGGACATCGTTTGAGCCGGGGTTCAATTTCTTGTTGTTGATCACTAACCATGTTCAGATACTCAACTAATCGAGTCCGAGACTGATCCATCAAGAGGATAATCTCCAGGTAGATGATCACCCCAACTACGCTCCTCAATTTGACCACCGGACGTAGGAGTTTGGTGAAGCACCATGGTGCCGAGGAAAGACTGAAAGGGAGAGCTTGGAACTCGCACACTTGATCCCTCCAAGTAACCTGGAGGACGTGTCTTTGAGGAGATAATATTAACACTGCAAGATATGCGTCCTCTAAATGCAGCCTTCCCATCCATCCTCTGCCTAGAGGATATCCCTCAGGAGGTCAATGCCCTCCATGTTGAAGTGGTTGTAAACCAATCACTTATTGAACTCCCTTTAGTTGATGACCAGGCAAAAACCCTTGCTGGTGTAATAATGACCTGCAAATGGTGCCTTTGGCCAAAAGGTCCTCAGCCTCGATGTCGATACACATCCTGAGCTGAGAACATCAAAGGCCTCGGGCATGCTACCTGCTAGGGGGAGCGCAGGAAATTGATATGGAACCTGTGTACAGTTTCCAGAACCCAGGGAAAGAAGAGATGTCCTTACTGGAGAATCCACCTGGGGTGTTTGCTGCGCCTCTGTTCGCCCTGCTGCCTCCGCTTCTGCCGGAGCCTCTATTGGGGAAGGTCTCTGACTGTCCTCCATTTCGCCAGCTGTCGTTTCCCTTACAGAGCCCTCAAAAGGAGCCTTGTTGAGGGGAGGGGCCAGAGGAGTGTCCCCAGCCTCGTCTTGCCCCAGCGAAAACCTTCCCTGGAAAGACCTTTTTGATGAACGATTGTGCCTTGTCCAGGGTGGAGAACTTGCCAGAAATTTCCCAAAAACTTCCACAAAGGCTTCTCGGAAGAGTTTGCCCTGCCCAATGGCGCCCACCTCCGAAGTAGCCAACTCCCCAGCTTGGGGTTGATTTTAATCAGAAGTGACCTGAGCCGTTCCGCTGACAGGGCGCAGTTGGCGTTCCCTAAAAGGCGCATGGCCCTCTAGGCCCAGTCTGCTGCAGTGCCCGTGGGCATGGGCGACCCCGTCGTTTGAGCCTGCTCCGCCAGCTCGATAATCTTTGTCAGAGGGCCGTTCACATCCAGGAGCCTATCCTGGCGCTCGCCGAGGTCTGTTGATGCCCTTCTCGGTACCTTCATGTATTCCCCAAAGAACCTGAACATCTTCCCATCGATCCCCGAGGCCAGGGCTTCTTTGACACTGGATGGAGGTCTGGGATACTCCGCCTAAAGGCGGGTCCTTATTTCTTCATCTAAGGGTTGCTGAATTTTCTTTGCGACCGAGTCTGACACCTTCTGCTCCAGGATCCCTTCCGATGAGCAGGGATGGTAGATTCCCTCGGGCTCAAACATGCCTGCCTGACCAGGGCTCCGATCCGGAGAGTCAGATGCACTAGAGCTGGGCCACCCAGGCCTACTGCTGCCAAGTTCGACCACAGACTGATCGTCGTCGTCCGAATCCCTCTCTCCTTTATCGAGGAACCCAGACTGGACTCTTCAGTGGGGGCGACGAAGTGGCCAGATTTTCAGGGTAAATATCCTCCTGGGAGGGGACATTTCTAAGCGCGTGCGAGCTCTTCTGGAATGCCTCGCATAACCTGTCGAAGCCTTCCAGGTGCCCCGCATCACACTTGTGGGCCTTTTTGGTCATGAAGGATGAGAGTCCGCAAGGCCTCGCCACCGCCTGATTGTGGTCACCAAACACCTTGGGGTTTGCTCCACAATCCTATTAATTTGATACTGGAGGGGGGACCAGGCCCTACATGTAGCTTAAGAAGGGGCTGCAGGAGGTCACTCCTCCTCCCCTCATACAGCGAGTGCTCGTGGCCTCTAAAAGATTCCATGTTTCTTAGGGTTAGAGCACGCAAAGATTGACCCCTATCAGGTCGAATATCCGCCCGCTGTATTTGGGCAGCCCCCTCACTGGTGCTTCAGTTTATGGCTGCAGCATCAACACGTGCCACTGGGTGGCGCCCGAGCCTAACATGAGCTCGGTCTGAGTCCAAGATCAACCCCCGAAGCGGCGCCAAGAGAGTGCTGGTGGGTGGTCCTGGGGGAAGCCCAGGGGAATTCTCAGCAGGGAACCCCCAGCATGCAACGCGCGCGTGAGGGTGTGCAATGCAAGGTTTCTGTCGTGACGGGGCACAGTAATAATCACACGGGACGCTGCCAGACTTTACAAGGCCAAAAGACCCCGAGCGGCCTCGACCCCCTTTATTTAACCCCTCGGGCGCGCCCGCCCTCGGGATGCGTGGATGTGCGTGTGTGTGTGGACGGGCCGGGTGGCTCCGTCACTACATCCCTCCATTGTTTCAGATACAGCCATCTTTCACAGGAGGGACAGATCGACCTTCCTTGGCACACCACGCAAAGTCTTTGAGTCTCTGACTGGCAGTCGGATTCGGCCGGAGGCCATACCTCTGGCTCCGGGAGCTGTTTCCTGATTCCGACCCTTCGCCTTCTCCTTCCAGCGCAGGGGCAGCCTCCTCCGAGTCCCTGGGGTCTTCCACTGCCCCTGGTCCTCTGTTGCCTCCTCCGAGACCCCGGGGTCTTCCACTGCCCCTGGTCCTCTGTTGAGTTGTGGGGGTGCTACCTCCGCTTGACTCGTCGACTCTTCAGCGAGACAAGGTCCTTCCCCACCTTCCAGATCTTCCAGCGGTTGATCAGTCTCTTCTCCGTCCCTGGGGACTAACTTGAACCACAAAACATTTCTGGTGACCACCCGGGTACCTCGCATGGCCGAAACCATGGTCCCCTGCATGATGACCACTTCCCACACTTCAGGTTCAAATGGAGTGCGATATTTCCAGCTTGGGTGGCGATCTTTTGCTACAACCTTGTCTCCGACTTGAATGTCTCTGGGCTGCGCCCTTTGCGCTCGACTCGCCTTCTCATTGGATAGTCTCCTCCTTGCCTGCGCCGCCCCTTGATCCAACTCGGGTGGAGCCCATGATCGGTCTGCTGGCATGTTGTCTCTTGGGGCTCGTCGAAACAGCAGGTGTGCAGGCTCACATCGTGTGGTGCAGTGTGGAGTTTGGCGATAAGCGAAGAGGAATTGTGACAAACACTGCTTCGCATCCTCCCCCTTTTCTACTCCAATCCTGAGTGCTCGGTTCAGCGTGCGCATGAACCGTTCCACCTCTCCGTTGGCCTGGGGCCACTGCGGGGTGATCTTCCGGTGCTGAATGCCACGAGAGGCCAGGTACTCTTGGAAGTCTCTGCCTTGGAATGGCGGACCATTATCCGACTTGACCTCGTCCGGTAGACCCAGCATGGCAAATGTGCGGTCCAGAACTGTTTTCACATGTGGGAATGCCGTTGATGGTACTATCTCTACCACCGGAAACTTGGAGTGGGCATCAATCAGTACCAGTGTGTTCCGTCCGTCCGGGAATGATCTGAAGTCTATGCTTATCTTAGACCATGGTTCGCAGCACGGATCTTCGGTGATCACAGGGTGCGGCGCCGGCTCCCCACCTGTGATATAGCAGGAGTGACAGGTACGTACGGCTTCCTCTACCATGGCGTCCATACCTGGGAACCAGACTTTACTCCTGAGCCTGGCCTTGGTTTTGGATACTCCTTGATGGCCTTGATGCGCGATTCGGACTACTTCTTTCTGCATGCTCCTGGGAATGACGAGGGAGGCGCCCCTCAGGATGGCCCCGTGAGGACCTTCACTGAGTTCACTTTGTACTCTCCACACTTGTTGCCGGAACGCCTGCTCCTCCACCGTGAGCGAGCTGACCCCGTCCAGAAAATGCTTCCAGTTCCTGTCCATCAGCGTTTTTTTGACTTTGGCTAGGCAGTCGTCGGACTTCGTCGCACTCCCCACATTAACTTAAAGAGCCCTTGGAGATCTTCAGCACAAGTCAAATAAAAGTCTTTGGGGTCTTTTCTTCCTCTTCTTCAGCAGCAAGGCAACCACTGCAGGCCAATCCCCCAGGTCAGGGACAGTACTCCTCCATGCAGCTTTTCCAGTTCCTTCAGGTCGGACAGAGGTTTCTTCTTGGCAGGACAGGATCTAATTTCTTGGGAACAGGGCTCCTACATTTATACAGCAATTGTTTTGTTCTGCCAGGCCAGGGGGGCCCTTGCCTAGTCCAGTCCGGTTTCTGAGCACTTTGTTTACGCGATGCAGGCTGCTTCTTTCAGGGTGCAGGGCAGAGTCATCAGACGCTCCACAGGGGGCGGAGCCAGCATTGTGGTGGCAGAGCACAGCCCTATTCAGAGTCCAGGTGCACTCCTCCCACCCATCTATCTGTCAATCTCTCTATTCACCACCAGGCGACCTAGCCCTGCCCCTCTGGGTTTCCCCAGCCCTGTCACTCACACAAGCCAGACAGCAGATACACATCACGCAGAGGCGGGCTGAAATGGTTAGGCAAGGAAAGGCCAACTTTCTAAAAGTGGCATTTGCAAACGCAGAATATTAAAATAAACCTTACTAAAAGATGTACCTTATTATTCTGAGTTCAGGCATACTAAACTCGATTTTCTACCATGTTCCCTGGGCCTGCTAGGATCATAGGATGTAACAATCTGAACAGCCCATTCTGGCCTATGAGAACAGGTAGCCTTACAATAGTGAAAAACAAAAATGGCTGTAATTCACTATTAGGACATGCCACACACATCAGGGCTTGTCCTACCTTATGCTACAATGCACCCTGCCCTTGGGCCTACCATAGGGGTGACTAATATGAAGTTGAGGGAAGGTTTAGGGACTGGCAAGTGGGTGCACTTTGCCCAGTCAGCGCGACAGTACCAGACTGCACGCAGGTTCTGCAATGGCAGACCTTAGACATATTTTACCAGGCCGCTTCTGTGGGTGGCACAACCAGTGCTGCGAGCCCACCAGCAGCATTTGTATTTACAAGCCCTGGGCACTCCTGGTGCACTTTACTGGGGTCTGACAGTAAACCAAATAAGCCAATCATGGAATCCAACCAACATATACATTTTCCATAGGGAGCACTTGTGGTGCAGATTGGGGTGTACAAATTCTCCCTACTTCCACAGATAGAGTAAATTCACAGATACACGCACATACACTCATCATACGCTTGGGCCCATTTCACTAACATACACTCAGATTACTCTATTAACACTAAACCTGTGGAAAGAAACCTTCTAAACACCCTGCATCTACACACATGGTCGATAAGACCTAATTGTGACTGTCCTGAGTCATGATCTAAATAATCTATACAACAATAATCAAAATAGAGTACTCAATAATTGACAAGAAATAATAACCAACACTGTATTTTAAAATTATGATTCTTTATCTAAATTAGTTCAAATGAAAATCAATCAAAGTAAATCATTATTCTCATAATTACCTATTCTAGCTAAATGTCAGAATGGGTCAGGACAGGTCTCTCAGTAGAAGTCTCCCGAGTCGCCGTCCTCACAGCATAAGTCCTCACCAACGCAGGTTTGGGAAGAAGTGGCAAAGTGACCAAAAACCCTCTCTAGGCTAGCAATATTTATAATGTGTTTAACAATAGAAGGCAACATAAAATGTTTTCGATATCCGCTGAACCGCTGAGCAGAGCGAGCAGGAAAGGATGTAGCATCGCTACATTTGGAAAATCTCCACTCAGGAAAAATCACAAAAATAAAAAGACAGAACACGGAACTGGAAATTAAAAAGTAACTCTTCATATTCATCTTTCCTCGGAACCAACATCATGATCTCAGAGTTCATTCATTATGGCTCCTTTGTCCTCCAAGGTTACTCGGATGTATCTGGATGCTTGCCCAGAACTGCTACTGTCCTCACGGAAAATTTTAACCAGGCGAAGACTGTGGTCAGATGACTCTCGACCATGTTCAGCAAGGCCTTCTCATCACAAAATTCACTCGAATACAGGCTTTAAACGGTACCCATTTTCCCACCAGGCCAAAATGTACCATCTTAATTAAAAGAGACAAAACAACGTTACCACAGCATAGTGATTAAACAGTGTTAACCCCACTAATACCCTTATGTGTATGTAATTATCTAGCCTTTGCAACACAAGAAAAACATTAGTACATAACATTTAAAAAGCGTTTTTCCGTGCTTTAAATAAACAGCACTCAGCAACATTTATTAATAAAACATGCACATTTATTAAATAGCAACGCAAAAGCATTCCCACGTGTCGTTTTTCTCTCATTAGTACGTATTGGTTAGTTAAAACATGTACACAAAACAAATAATTAATAGTTAAAATTAATATTTTATTAATCGACAAATAGACAAACCAGAGCTTTAAAAACCCAATAGATTTTCAACAGAAAACTCTGCTCCAGCACTTGCACTGTGGCACTGGTTGGCAGTGGCACAGTGCTCTGAGCGGCCAACACCATAAAAACACATGAGGCACAGCGACCAAAAAGTGGAAGGGAGACTCACGCCAAGGTGCCAGGTCTAACAGACGCCAAAACTCAGCCTTCTGTAACGACGCAAAGCCACGTGAGTGGTGAATGTGGTAATGTTCCTGCTGTCGGGGTGGAGTTCCAGCTGGTGATACCCTGCGTTGAGGTCCAACTTCGTGAACCATCTTGCGCCGTTGAGATCCGCGACGATGTCATCCATCGTAGGCGTGAGAAGACGCTCCCGTTTCACGGCTCTGTTCGGTAGGCGCATGTCAACGCACAACCGAATGGCCCCTGGTTGTTTGGGTTTTGGGGCTACGACGAGGGGAGACACCCACGGGGTGGGACCTGATACTTTTTCTATCACTCCCAGGTCTTCCAGCTTTTTTAACTCTTCTTCCACCTGTTGTCGCAGGTGGAACGGCAGCCTTCGATGTCTTAGTGCCATGGGCCGGACCGTCGGGTCCACGTGCAGCTTGAACGTCTTCCCCTTCAGACAACCTAGGCCTTGAAACAGCATGGGGAAGTCTTTCAGCATCTCTCGGGCGTGCAGGTCATGCACCTGATTAGCGAAGAACACGAGCTCCAGATCTTCCGCCGTGTGGCAGCTGAGCAGCGTGCCCCGGCTCCCTTCCGTGACGTGGAACTTTGTGTCTAAGTTCCGTCCGTCACTGGTGACCTTGACCTCGATGACTCCTCGGAGGGGAAGGGGCTCATCACTGTCGTACGTGTATATCCGTGCTTTGGATGGCATAAGCGTTGGGCGCGGCGATAACTTCTCGTGCTGGTCACTATCCATCACGTTGACTGACGCTCCCGTGTCGATCAGGGCGGTCACATGGGATCCAACCACTGTGATGTCGCACATGGGCAGTGGTCGGCGTCTCGTCCCTTCTCTGCCCACAAACGACACGAAGAACACGTCGTCTTCTTCTGTCCCGAAATCGAACTCTGGCTGGGCGTCTTCTACTAGGTCTCTTGTGATTCCCCGCGAACCTGAGGTGTTTCCTCGTCCTTTGCCACTCCTGCAGACTTTAGCGAAGTGGTTAAGTCTTCCACATTGCGAGCATATTTTTCCTCTGGCGAAACACTTTGCTCCGGGATGGTGTTCAAGGCCACCGTTGCCGCATGTGTTCTTTTGCGGCGGCTTCGTGGCTCCTCGTGATTGAGGCGGTCGCCTTTGGATGGCATCTACCCTTTCCTCCTTGATGGTGGGTGCTCGCTGAGCCGCCGCAGGCCTGTTGAGGGCTGTCTCCATTTCGTCCGCCCGCGCGTTAGACAGCTCATGTGCCCTGGCGAGTACTAGAATTTCGTCGAGGGTGATGCCTAGTTGTTGCAATATGTGGCGTCGTAACTGGACTGACCGGCAGCCTTGGATGAGCTGGGCGCGAATCTCCGCCCTCTGGTCGGGGAGAGTGCACGTGGTTGCAAGCTTCCGCAGGCGAGCGTAGAACATGTCAATTGATTCAGCCTCTCCTTGACGCGCCTGCCGGAGCTTGAACCACTCGAAGTCTGGGTTGATCTGGGGATCAAAATGACGGTTAAGTGCCGCGACAGCCCCAGCGTAGTCGCCATCGTCTCCCCTGTCCGGCAGCATTTCAAAAAGGTCGTATAATTCTGCTCCTCCGTAGTACATCAGGAGCGACCTCTTCACTCGTCCGTCTGTCTTCCGTACTCCCACAAAGTAGTGGTCTAGCCGACCAATCCAGGAGCGCCAACGCGCTGCAGCGGTGGATGGGTCTGTGAGCTCGCTGAATGGTGGCAACGGGGCGGCAGCGCCATGTCCCGTTGGGGCCGGAGCTTGTGGAGCAACATGCTGGGGGTTTTGCACTGCTTGGGGCGCGCCATCACCACGCGTTGACTGGCGTCCGGTGCGTTCGAGCTTGGTGGCCGTGCAGGAATGCTGGGTGGGCGCAGGCCTGGAGACGCAGTTCCCCTATTCAGTGGCTTTGTCCCAGGTGGGTGTGTGCAGGCCTTCTTCCTTCACACAGGGTGGGACCGTTCCCCTTGGTGGCAGTGCTGCTCATGCAGGGTGCACCCCTGTGACTTGTCTGCTGTGGTAGCTGCAGGCAGTGTGCTGGGCACCTTCCGCCCTCTCGCCTGCTCCTGGCAGCTGCAGGCTGTATGGTGGGCCCTTTTCTCCCCCGGTGAGCAAACAGGCAATTATATAAGGCGCAGGCCTTGGAGAGACACAGGATACTTTCTCTCCCTCTCAGGAGCAGCTTTCACTTGCCAGCAGCGAGTCACGTCCAGCAGGGGGCACCCTGGGACTGCGTGAGGCCTTCGCCCGCCGGCTCGATCATGTGGCGGTGGGAGCGGCTGGGCAGCAGCAGTGAGGGAGCCTAAGCAGTGAGGAGAGTGCAGCACTGGGTCGAGGCGGTGCGCACCACCACACACACGCGCAGGGCCGGCCTCACCTCCAGCGCTGCTCCTCGCGCTCACGATCCGCCTCTCTCTTCCACCAGCGATGCACGTCTTCCAGGCGGTGCACTCGGGGCAGCGGCGCTCGGACGGCACGCGGGGTGGGCACCCGCTCAGCAGCGGCTGCGCCGGGGAGATGCTTCTTCGTCCTCGCGGACAGCAGCAGCGACACAGCGATGATCGGCGAGGCGTGGGGTAGACCCGCCTCGTCGCGAGTGTTTTGACGGGGCACAGTAATAATCACACGGGACGCTGCTAGACTTTACAAGGCCAAAAGACCCAGAGCGGCCTCGACCACCTTTATTTAACCCCTCGGGCGCGGATGCGTGTTACGAGTGTGTGTGTGGACGGGCCAGGTGGCTCCGTCACTACAGCTTCCATAATCGGGTATGACCCGCGATCAGAGAGCTGGAGCGCCCGGGGCAGATAGCTCGCTGTGCTTCATTATAGCACAATTAAGTAATAGCCCTCAATATCGTGCCGAAAATGCGTCGCTAAAGACACGAGTAAAATGAGTGCGACTTAACTGACGTAGCATTGAAGAAAGAGTAACAGGAAAGGACTTAATGACATCAGCGGTATGACCGACATCGTTTAGAAGGCACCCAAAAAAAACCCTCAGTACCAAAACATAAACAATGTGTAGGAGAGTAGGATCTGCTTCACCTGGGTACCCCCACTTTTTGCAGATATTTCACTGTTTTTCGACTTTAGTCTGGCTGTGGCCCTGCTATTCAGGACCACAGCCTAGCTGCTTCCTCTCTAAATTGATTCCATGTACTTTAGGTGCACTCCAGATTGGATTCTGAGGTGCCCTTATAAGGCCCTAGGATATGGTATACTATGTACCCAGGGCATAGGTACCCCAGAGGCCTACCAGGGGCTGAAGCATGTATTATGCCACCCCTAGGAAGCACTCCAAAATGACACCACAGGTCTGCTACTGCAGCCTGGGTAAGGTGGTGCAGGCACCCCTTACTCTGATATAGGTTCACTATATCTAACCTATCACTGCACATATAAACCTATAGGTCACCCCTGTGGCAGGCCTTATCAATCCTGAAGGCAGGGTTCTTGGTTTTGTGTGAGAGGGTGCCCATGCATGGGCAGAGCCCCTATGCAGCCTCCGGAATCTCTTCTCCGGGGTTGTTTGTGATGCAGCCTGACCATATACTCTTAAGTGCATTATAACCAAACTGGAAATGCTAACTTTGGGATGGCTGCACAGAAACATGTCATGTTTGGTGTCAAACACCGTGGAATCATACCCCCACACCAACTAGTGTGAGAGTATGATCCCACCCTTCTAGATGGAGACACATGGCAGCACCGGTATACCCGGTACCAGCTAACAGAGCCCTGGCATCACAAAATGAATGCTGCCAGACACGGGTCTAGCCTCCTGCTGCTGACCGAAACTCCGGCAGGGGAGGTCTGGACAATAGGTTTCCTGTCACAGGGAGGTGTTACCACCTCCCAGACAGGCCTTAGTGGATTAGGGCTGGGTGGGGGCACTCCAGGAGTGCTTTGAAATCTGCACTGGGGGCACTTTTGGTGTCCCTGTACATAGTCCATCTCAAACCAGTTGCAGGGGCTACCAGCACCGGCTCTGGTGCAAAACTTGACAAAGGAAATGGGAGTAGCCACCCCTCTTTCCTGACCCTCCCATAGGTGGGTCCCCAGAGTATGTCCAACCCCTTCCTTGGGTATAAGAAAGGAACCCCTGGCTACAGGACTTTAGATTACACCTGGACGAAACTCTGATACAGAAATCCCGGAACTTCGACGATCTACACAACTAGATGACTGAAGAATCTCCCTTGGAGTAAAGGAGTTACTCCCCTGCTTGGCAGGCACCAAAGACGCATCTGTCTGGTCTGCATCTCCGAAGCTCCCGCTGGACGCCGAAGAATTTGCAACACAGGAGGTGGGTTTCCAGACTTCCCAGAGGCTGACCCGAGTCCCCAGCAAAGCTGAGACCCATAGCCCTCGTGGGTACCATGGAACTTGGAACCCCTGGAAACCGTGCACATTTGCAAGTGCATCAGCTTCTCAACGTCCTTTGAGGCTGTGCATTGGGTTACTTTTCCACCAAAGATTGCTTGCCTACACTCCGCGAGTGTTCCGTGAGCCCGACCTTTGTGTTTTCGCTCGAGGCTCCTTCACGATCCCTGGCCCGTTGACAGGTGGGTCCCTGTGAAGGCAACTTTAACTTTAATTGGGCTTCTCTGGTAGCTCCAGATGTGCCCTGACTCTCCATTGCTTGGGGAGTCCCCAGGACCTTGCTGGTCTGCACCGAAGCATCTTTCCTCTTCCTGTGTGGGTTGCTGTTGCCAAGGCTTGTTGTGTCAAATCCGGGCACCGACACTGCACCACTTGACATCCTTCGTGGGATAGCTTGAATCCAGCTCCTAGTCATCCTCGACGCCTCCTGGTCCTCGTGGCTGAAGAGTCAAGCTTCCCCTCCTCGCACCTGAAGCACCCGATATCGGTGGGCATTCGACTATCGTGTCCCTGGTCACTGGCAAGTGACCCAGACTCTGTCCCCTCTGCTTTCAGGTTCTTCACATCTTCTATCCAGGCTTGTATCTCTTCGGACACTTCTCATCTTCCCGGCAGCAGCACTTTTCAGCAAGCTGCCATTTAAAAACGACACCGCGACCCGATTCCATTTGACACCTATGCACCCGGCTGCCCTAAGTGAGGTAACACGAGTACTCTGGTGCTCCCGTGGGTGTTGGCCCTAGAACCATCTAAGTCCAAAAGAGTTTGTTCCTAGTCCACTCCTAAGTGTCCTTAAACTTTAAAATTCCAACCGCAACTTTCCCCATAGAAGCTAACGGAGCTCACGGCTGTGTTCACACACTGCACACGTCCCCCGTGGGTCCCCTGTGTCACTACCTTGGGTGGTTCCCAGCGATTCTACAGGCTCTAGGCCTTGTGTCTAGTCAAGTCGTGGTTCTTATACAACTTTCTTAATATATGATTTGGTTCGCCCCTAGGGCCTATCGTATATTGTGCTAATTTACTGTGATATTTGAAGTGTAACATATGTGCTTTGACCTCTAGCTTCATAAAGAGACTAGTAGGGTGTGTTTAGAAATAAATACATATATTTTATATATATACCTGGTGTGGTCTCCTTTCATTTAGCCATTCAAGAGATTATAGACTGGTAAAACAAGCTGCTTTACATTTCTTCAAGACTTAGCCTGAAGGCTGCTATCCATAGCTAGCAGTAGGATAGCTTTCAAATAAGGTTGTCATTAACCTATCATCAATAAGGGGTTGTTTGGACTGGTGCAAGGTGCCCACTATAACTAGTGGACAGCATATACCAGGCCAACTTCTCACACAATGAAAGAAGAAAATTAAGACATCTGGAACAACTTTGGAGGAAGGACCCTAACATCAGGGCTCGAGTTGGGGGTACACGAGGGCACACGGTGTCCCCCCACTCTTTTCACAGGGTGAACGCCGTCCCCCCTGACACCAGGACACGTTCAGCACATGACATCATGAGGTCATTTGCATATTGTCAGCCCCCCCACTTCTTTTTATAGGTGTTGTGCCCTGCCTAACATCACCCATCTGGAACAGGTGAGAAGGCACAGAAATGCAAATAAAAAAGCTATCTTGAATTCCAGAACATCAGTGATCAGGTCTCAACTAGACAAAGGAAGGAACAGACTGAAAAAACTTTTTGACATAATAAACCAACAATCAGGTAAACTTGAAGAACCCACAACTGCAAACAACTCAACAGAGATCTACAACACCTTCTCCACTTTCTCTAAAGAAACAATTGCAATCATAAGCAAGTCTATCTTCAGCCAAGCTAGCACTCAACCTGGAGAATCCATCAACCCCGCTCTCACAGCACGGTGCAAGACCTCGGACCAACACTCTCCAACCATCCCAGGTAAAGACTGAGCCTTCTGGAGCAGCTTCAGATCTCTATCTGAGGAGGAAATCCAGAGAACAACTCTGTTGATGAAACCTACCACACATTTTGATGACCCCATTACCTCCCACCTACGGAAAGAGGTACACCAAGCAGTCACTCTCCTGTGGACAAAAATCGTAAATGCATCTCTAAAACAAGGAACCCTCCCAAAGAGCCTGAAGATGGGCCAAGCATCCCCCTACACAAAAAACTAGGCACTGACCAGAATGACTTAAACAAATTCAGACGAGTATCCAATCTTCCCTACTTGGCCAAATTGAGAGAAAAATGCGCCCACGATCAGCTATTCGAACAGATGAAGAATTTTGACCTATTGGACAAACACCAAAGAGGTTTCAGGCCTGGTCACAATACCGAGGTCACCATTATTAACATCCTAGATGATATACAAACAGCACTGGCCCAAAACGAACCTGGCCTCCTAATACTTCTACATTTATCAGCGGCATGCGACACAGTTAGCCACAAACAAACGCCTAAGAGAAAATCTTGATTTCAGAACGGGCCTCTCATGAGCCGTCCTTAGCTGGTTCACATCCTTTTTGCAGAGCCGACAACAGAGAGTCAAAATCGGCACCACCCTATCTGATGTAGCAGACAATGACAGGGGCCTTCCGCAAGGATCTGCAATTTCACCAACACTCTTCAATCTATACATAGAACCACTCACTGAAATCCTTACACAATCAGAAATCCCATACCACATGTACGCTGATGAGACTCCGTTACACATCAACCTCTCCTCACATGAGGCTATCAGGAGACTGGATTGTAGACTCCTATATAAACAAAGTACAGACTCTGTCAGCTCAAGACATGAAGAGAAATTTATTATAAGCCAATAATACGTGCAGCACGGGGACAGACAGCTAGTGTCCGAGTGCCCAGCAAGGGGAAGTCTCACAAGATCTTTTATTCTTGCAAACCACAAAGAAAAGGCGTTCCGATTTATGCAATACATGTCCAGTAAACTCACAAAAATAAGACAGTTCCTCAGAAATGATGTCATCACCAGACTTAGCAAGTTACACAATTATAGAACACTAGGCCAATCAGAAGAGGCCATCACTCAGTGATGCCTGTGTGATGTGAGGTGTTGGGGTTCTTGTTACCCACGTGTTCTTCAATTGTGACAGTAGGGGACTTTTCTGGACTAATGCAATGTACAATGTACTGGAAATGGTTTCTGTTGTAATACCTTTCTCATCAGAAACACGCGAGCCTTGCTACTTACAGGAAAGGTGTGTGCCAATACTTATTGCTAAACTAGCCTCATGTTGACGGTGTCTTTGAGCAAGCCTTGCTTTGCAATATCAGCTGCTTTCAGTAAATATTGATTAGCCAATCCCGGGCACGTCTCCTCTGCACACGTTCCACAGGGCCCTGGTAGTTATTTAGTATCATTAGGCTGGGCAGCTCATCCATGTTGAAGAACAATTATAAAATGGCTTCCACAGGATGACAGCCTGAGGTTAACACAGGACTTGCTGGCCCACAACCATCTAAAACTCAACCCAACAAAAACCGAATTCATTCTCTTCTTCACACCCTTTAGTTCTCCTCAACAGCAACTCTGGTCTCTTAACCTCAAATTGCTAATCTGCACCCCAGCCATCTGCGGCTCCATAAAATCAGTAGGCATCACACTAGTCTGTAAGTTAAACACGTAAGCTCACATACAAAGTGTAACCAAAAGCGCTAACCTACGTCTGGACCTGCTAAGAAAACAAAAAAACCTTCATACCGCTGGGTGATCTCAAAACGTTGGTTCAGTTGCTAGTGCTCTCAAGACAGGACTATGGGAATGCCAGGTCTACTGAAAGCCAGCCTCGCCCCAATGAAAGCAACAATAACAGCAGCAGCAAGACTGTTAACAGGTACGCATCGGTATGACCACATCTCCTCATCACTCAAAACCCTTGTAGGAGGCTGGCTCTGTATATACTATACCAAAGTAAGGTATAGTGTGCACAGATTATGTCAAAACTTTTTGACATAATAAACCAACAATCAGGTAAACTTGAAGAACCCACAACTGCAAACAACTCAACAGAGATCTACAACACCTTCTCCACTTTCTCTAAAGAAACAATTGCAATCATAAGCAAGTCTATCTTCAGCCAAGCTAGCACTCAACCTGGAGAATCCATCAACCCCGCTCTCACAGCACGGTGCAAGACCTCGGACCAACACTCTCCAACCATCCCAGGTAAAGACTGAGCCTTCTGGAGCAGCTTCAGATCTCTATCTGAGGAGGAAATCCAGAGAACAACTCTGTTGATGAAACCTACCACACATTTTGATGACCCCATTACCTCCCACCTACGGAAAGAGGTACACCAAGCAGTCACTCTCCTGTGGACAAAAATCGTAAATGCATCTCTAAAACAAGGAACCCTCCCAAAAAGCCTGAAGATGGGCCAAGCATCCCCCTACACAAAAAACTAGGCACTGACCAGAATGACTTAAACAAATTCAGACGAGTATCCAATCTTCCCTACTTGGCCAAATTGAGAGAAAAATGCGCCCACGATCAGCTATTCGAACAGATGAAGAATTTTGACCTATTGGACAAACACCAAAGAGGTTTCAGGCCTGGTCACAATACCGAGGTCACCATTATTAACATCCTAGATGATATACAAACAGCACTGGCCCAAAACGAACCTGGCCTCCTAATACTTCTACATTTATCAGCGGCATGCGACACAGTTAGCCACAAACAAACGCCTAAGAGAAAATCTTGATTTCAGAACGGGCCTCTCATGAGCCGTCCTTAGCTGGTTCACATCCTTTTTGCAGAGCCGACAACAGAGAGTCAAAATCGGCACCACCCTATCTGATGTAGCAGACAATGACAGGGGCCTTCCGCAAGGATCTGCAATTTCACCAACACTCTTCAATCTATACATAGAACCACTCACTGAAATCCTTACACAATCAGAAATCCCATACCACATGTACGCTGATGAGACTCCGTTACACATCAACCTCTCCTCACATGAGGCTATCAGGAGACTGGATTGTAGACTCCTATATAAACAAAGTACAGACTCTGTCAGCTCAAGACATGAAGAGAAATTTATTATAAGCCAATAATACGTGCAGCACGGGGACAGACAGCTAGTGTCCGAGTGCCCAGCAAGGGGAAGTCTCACAAGATCTTTTATTCTTGCAAACCACAAAGAAAAGGCGTTCCGATTTATGCAATACATGTCCAGTAAACTCACAAAAATAAGACAGTTCCTCAGAAATGATGTCATCACCAGACTTAGCAAGTTACACAATTATAGAACACTAGGCCAATCAGAAGAGGCCATCACTCAGTGATGCCTGTGTGATGTGAGGTGTTGGGGTTCTTGTTACCCACGTGTTCTTCAATTGTGACAGTAGGGGACTTTTCTGGACTAATGCAATGTACAATGTACTGGAAATGGTTTCTGTTGTAATACCTTTCTCATCAGAAACACGCGAGCCTTGCTACTTACAGGAAAGGTGTGTGCCAATACTTATTGCTAAACTAGCCTCATGTTGACGGTGTCTTTGAGCAAGCCTTGCTTTGCAATATCAGCTGCTTTCAGTAAATATTGATTAGCCAATCCCGGGCACGTCTCCTCTGCACACGTTCCACAGGGCCCTGGTAGTTATTTAGTATCATTAGGCTGGGCAGCTCATCCATGTTGAAGAACAATTATAAAATGGCTTCCACAGGATGACAGCCTGAGGTTAACACAGGACTTGCTGGCCCACAACCATCTAAAACTCAACCCAACAAAAACCGAATTCATTCTCTTCTTCACACCCTTTAGTTCTCCTCAACAGCAACTCTGGTCTCTTAACCTCAAATTGCTAATCTGCACCCCAGCCATCTGCGGCTCCATAAAATCAGTAGGCATCACACTAGTCTGTAAGTTAAACACGTAAGCTCACATACAAAGTGTAACCAAAAGCGCTAACCTACGTCTGGACCTGCTAAGAAAACAAAAAAACCTTCATACCGCTGGGTGATCTCAAAACGTTGGTTCAGTTGCTAGTGCTCTCAAGACAGGACTATGGGAATGCCAGGTCTACTGAAAGCCAGCCTCGCCCCAATGAAAGCAACAATAACAGCAGCAGCAAGACTGTTAACAGGTACGCATCGGTATGACCACATCTCCTCATCACTCAAAACCCTTGTAGGAGGCTGGCTCTGTATATACTATACCAAAGTAAGGTATAGTGTGCACAGAGTCCCGTGGAGACCCAGAGGCTTTACATCCCACTGCTGATCCACCAATGTAGGAAGCTGGCTCTGTATATACTGTACCAAAGTAAGGTATAGTGTGCACAGAGTCCCGTGGAGACCCAGAGGCTTTACATCCCACTGCTGATCCACCAATGTAGGAAGCTGGCTCTGTATATACTGTACCAAAGTAAGGTATAGTGTGCACAGAGTCCCGTGGAGACCCAGAGGCTTTACATCCCACTGCTGATCCACCAATGTAGGAAGCTGGCTCTGTATATACTGTACCAATGTAAGGTATAGTGTGCACAGAGTCCCGTGGAGACCCAGAGGCTTTACATCCCACCGCTGATCCACCAATGTAGGAGGCTGGCCCTGTATATAATGTACCAAAGTAAGGTATAGTGCGCACAGAGTCCCGTGGAGACCCAGAGGCTTTACATCCCACAGCTGATCCACCAATGTAGGAGGCTGGCTCTGTATATACTATACCAAAGTAAGGTATAGTGTGTAGAGTACAGGGCGTCCCCAGAGGTATAGCAAAGGCTAAATTAGACAAGTACTACCAGCTCTCTTTGTGGTAGTGTGGGCGAGGAGTTAGGCTTATCCAGAGGGTGTGTTAAGCATTTATTGTATTCACTCACTCAAAGCTCATGGCACACACTCAGAGACAGAATCCAGACCAATTAGGTAAGTATAAAAAAAGGTATACTTATGTTTAATTTCTAGAACCAATCAGGACGTGGTACAGGTAGGTAAAATGTACTTCCAATTGTAAAACTTTACAAGGAAATGCAATTGGGAATAGATTTGTAATCATCACAGGTTTGTATATGCTTTAAAAACAGTTTAAATGACAAGAAATTACTTTTGATTACTTTTGCATTACATCGACTACTCAGGTGATATGCCTAGATATCACACCGCAGATCCTACAATACAAGGTAAGTAAGACTTTTTCAGGTGTGCAATATAGATACATTTCTTTCATACAAAAGTTCAGCTCGACACAGAACATTTTTAGGGACAAAACATCACAACATTGGTTGCTATGGGAAAAAGATGGATATCGATTTGCAGGTAAGTAAATGCCCTGCAAGAATAGTTTTTGGAGGTTAGCACCAAGGTTCCCCTAGGTTCAGTTAGGCACTCATATTGCACCACCAGTGGCACTGGGGCGGCTGGATGCAGAGTGCAGGGGCCCAATGTTAGCCATAGGGGCTACGGGGGCCTTCAGTCAGGGACTGCTTGCCAGCCGGCCACTCGGGTATGGGAGCAAAGCTCCTGAGGTTACAATCAGCCCTGCAGGCACCAACAATCAGCACAGGAGCTGCACCACCAGCGGCACAGGGGCGACCGGGTGCAAAATACCGAGGTGACGGCGGGGACCCTCTGGATTCCAATGGAGATTTTTAGTTCAGAAAATATGAAGCAGGATCGGGCGGGGAGGTATCCAGAAGGCGACCACCAGCTGGAGAGGTAAGTTGGGTTCTTGGGGGATGCCCGGATACCATTGGATGGGCCACCCAAGGCCATGGGGCGTTGGGTGCAGGGGTATCTTTTGCCATTGGTATTCTATCAGCTCTGGTCACGTAAGGGGGAACCCTTCTGTTTGAGGCTGCAGGTGTCGACTTGGAACTTGAGGGAGATTGTGGATTACCAGATCCCAGTTCAGGATCGCTGGTGAGATCTCCTTGTAGTGTTGGGCCACTCGGATTCAGGATGTGGGCTTCAGATGCAGAGCGCTGCAAAATCGCAGTCATCTTGATCCAGATTCTGTTGGTGAGTCTTTGATGCAGCAAATCCGGTGCTCAAGGAGACAGAGTCTGTAAGGTGAGTGCAGGGCAGGTCCTCCGGGCTCTGGGGGACTGCTGGACATGGCAGAGTTTCTGCTGTAGGCAGGTCACAGTTGGGACAGGCCGGTAAGGCTGGGACCAAAGCAGTTGATGTCCTCCTCTACCTGGGTCAGCACGGCTCTACAGTTCTTCTTCTTTCTTCCTCGAATCTGAGGAGACAAGGTTCAGGGTCACCTCTAAAAACCACATTTAGGGGCGTTTACAGGGGTGAGCAGGCCAGGCCCAATCGGTCCCATCCTTGGGGTGGGTACACCCCTTAGTATGCCACCTTCCAGTGGGAGGGGGGCATGAGCCTTTTCCTTATTAACTGGGTCCCCTCAACCTTAAGATGGAGGGGACTGTGATATGTGCTTCACCTCACCTCCCCCACCTGGCAATGGTGGGCACACCTCTTCTCCTAACTCGGTTTTCCTGCCGATTCTCCCACACAAAGTGGGGGTCAGAACCAGTGGGAGCCAGTTGCTCAAGGCAGCAAAAGGCAAGGACAGCTTACAAAGGTGGCAGGCCTTTAAAGCTTCCCCTTTGTGGACCAAGCCCATCCTGGGGGAGGAGGCATGACACCTCTGCCCAGGATGGGCTTTGTTTCTGGATCCAGAGAGCAGGGGCTCTCTACCCAGGGGCCAGTAACCTGTCTTGTGGTGATTAAGGGCGGGCAGCCATTCAGGAACCACCCCAGGACTGGTTATTTTTCAGGGGACATTTCTAAGATGCCCTCTGAGTGCATTTTACATTAAATTCGACACTGGCATCAGTGTGGGTTTAGTGTGCTGAGAAGTTTGCTACCAAACTTCCCAGATTTCAGTAAAGCCATTATGGAGCTGTGGAGTTTGTAATGACCAACTCCCAGACCATATACTCGTTATGGCTTTACTGCACTTACAACGTCTAAGAATGGAGTTAGACATGGTAGGGGTACAGGGCTCATGTATCTGTACCCTCACCTGTAGGCTAGTGCACCCTGCTAGAGGGGTGACTTACCTAGGACTTAGTGGTTTGCAGGAATGGCACGCAGGGGTGTGTGCCATGTTGACTCTTCACTTTTCTCTGCACCAAAACACGCGGCCTGCAATGTCAGTGTGTGGGTGTTAAGGTACAGGGCCTCTAAGGGTGGCACAATAGGTGCTGCAGCCCTAGAGGCCTTCCCTGTTCACAGTGCCCTTGGTACCCATGTTACCTTTTACATGGGGCTTTCCTGTGGCTAGGGATGTGCCAATTGTGGGTATAAAGGTATTGTTTTTGTGAAAAAACACAGGCCCTGGGAACCTGATTGGCAGGGACCCAGGGCACACCAAGTCAACTCCCTACCACCCTCGACGAGAGCAATTACCTCTTCGAGGATCTTCAAGAAGGGAGAGAAAGCCGGTCTACTTGAAAAACATATGTCTTAAGAGAGCTATTCTTAAACTGTCATTCTCCCTATTTTATTTTATACTGTATTCTATTGTTCTACACCTTGCACTCTGAACTCTTCGTAGTGTTCCTTATTTTATATTGTATCCTATTGTATTTATATCTTGATCTGAGAACTCTCAGTACAAATTACCTTATTGTGTCAGGTGTTTTATTGCACTGCAACCCTCTCCAGCGCTCTCATTGTACAGTGCTGTGATACCGTGTTGCTCATGCTTCCGCTTTATGAAACACATTAAATAAATAAATAATGGGTATATATCTGGACATAGATTGTAATATGATTGTAGGACTCTTGTTACGGGCACTTATGACCCATTGGTTAATGGGAGTTGTAGTTTTGTTGGAGTATTTATTTTTTATTTATTAACAATACTCTTTGAAAGTAACTTCTCTACAATAAAAAGTGAAGAAATAGCTCTCGAAGTGTCACGCAATTGGCAGTGGAATATCACTCATGCGCTTACTGAGGCCATGGGGATGTCACACATTAGTAGACTGAAAACGCGGCTTTTCTGCTGGAAGGTTGTCTATCCTCGCTGGCAGTCTGTCGTCTCTTGTGATTCCAGTTGAGTGGGGCGGTTGTCCTTCCTCTCTTCTAGTCCTGTTTTCTTTTGATGCCAGCCGGGTAGGGCTGTCATTCTCTGACGAGCAGTGAAGAAAGAGGGTCAGCGAGGGATGTCATACATTTATATACATCGGACTGGATTATGATTCTCTTCCTAGTTGGGTTGAGAGATGGTTTTATTTCCTCTTTTGCAGTTCTTCTCTTTCGAACAAAGTTGAGTGGGGTGGTTGTCTGTCCTCTATTTCCCCTCTTTCGTTTGAATAAAACATACCCTAGTTGACGTGAAGGAAATTTTCAATTATATTAAGAAAAAAAAATCCGTATTTGTGTAGCGCGAGCTACTCACCCTTACGGGTCTCAAGGCGCTGGGGACTGTTGTGGGAATTAAGTGAGCTATTGCCCAGAGTCACATGGTGCTGAGCTAAGCTGCCGCAGAAGCCGGGGATCAAACCTCGAACCCTGTGCTCCGAAGTCAGCTGCCCCAGCCACTGCACCACACCTCTCCACATTTTTGTTTTTCTTTACAGTCCGAATGTACATATATATCCATGTGTCACAAAGTCCTTCCTCTTCTTCACTGAAGGAAGTTAAGAACAAGGAATCTCAATTCATCTTGGAATCCAAATCTATGAAAGAACAACAGCCATCTATGAAATCATGACATTGGACCAGGTATAAAAAACCTGAACTTGTTGACATGTCCTTATATATACATTATAAGAATCACTACATGAAAGCTCAAGATCTGTCATGATCGCACTCAGTACAGGCGCTGAGTGCCTCGCGCTCCTCACCCTGGGACGAAACGTTACGAAACGACCCGTGCGTCCACGGACTACATATCCCAGAAACCCTCCAGACATTCCCGAGTTTATGTAATCAGGTCACATGGCCAAAACGCATAAAAGCTCGACCCGCTAACAGGCTGGCGCCGAATATTCCCGGATGTATCCAGTGACCTTCGGTACGCGTAGACGTACACTCGGCGAAGAAACCTCTACGACCCTTGACGACCTGAAACTCTCCGCCTCGGCTCTCCCGGAAACATCACCCGCCCGGGGAACCGTGGACACCCACGGCTGTTCCTGCCTTGCAAGTGTACTCCTCCCATCCCGACTCCTCCGAGAGTGAAGAGGGGGCACTGCAAGATCCTACTCCTCCCCAGTGGCTAGCCGTTGGGCTCCTCCAGAGACCGCGCTCCCCGGCTCCCGGCTCCTCCGAGAGTTGCGAGTAGCAGCGCCGTGTCTCCACCCCAGCCCACGGATCACCAGGCTGCATCTAGGCGGGTTACGCTCCTCTGCTTCGGGCTTCATCGGGAAGCATCGAGTGGTAGCGTTCCCGCTCTGCCCCCGGATTTCCGGGCCACAGCGAATACAGGGTGTCGCGCTCCTCGGCTCGCAAAACTTAAAGGAGCCTTGCAGTAGCAGCGCCGTCTAAGACACCCCCACCAGACCGCCTCAGAATAGAGGCGCGAACGCCCAGCTGGGGGTCGGAACCTGAGGCCGTGCATGCTGCACTGCCTGATTCCCACCTCACTCCTTTGCCACAGAGAGGGAGCTACTTCCCTTCGCATACCCCAACAACAAGGCGGGAGGAGACGTCAGGTAAGCGAGTCACCCACAAAAGAAGATCAGGGGAGACAACTAGCGTAGGCATTCACTCATTGTACGCTTATCTCATTTCAGATCTCCCTCCCAGCCGTCCCTATCCTTCCTTCCCTCGCTCACCTGCCTCCTCCGTCCGAGTGTGTTATACATCCTCCGGACTAGGGGCAGATGGGAGGTGGACCCCTATTAGCATCAGCGTCATCCTGAGGAGAAGAAACCAGCGGGTACACGACAAGATCATAGTAATGCACTGTAAACCTATCGCAACATCTTCATGAATAATGTGTGACATCCGAAAAAAACAAAGCATAGTACTTCATAACCCAACATCACATGTACATCTTGTTTGTGAAAATTATACCACCTGATAGCTGTTGGAATTCGATCCCGGCGAACCACACCATCAATCCTGAGGGTCTCTGGGGGACCTCAGGAGGACACAAGTGAACTTCATCTTCCGAGCAGCAGTGCACCAGAAGCCACGTTTGCAGCGTGGTGTAAAAAGGTGCGTGGCCTAGGAACACCTCTCTGTAACGCAGCTCTGTAGCACTTACTGGAGGTACCTGGTGGGCTAGTTGGCCGCCAGGGACCCTCAGGATTCAAGGGGACTTAATAGGGATGTTATAGTTAGAAATTAGTATTTCAAAAAACGTAGCAAAACCTTTGAAATTCACTGAAAAAAACATTGGTTTCAGGGACGTTATAGTTAGAAATTAGCATTTAAAAAACCTTTGAAATTCACTGGAAAAAAATAGGTTTCAGGGACATTATAGTTAGGAATTAGCATTTAAAAAATAGAAATTCACTGAAAAAACCATAGGTTTCAGGGACGTTATAGTTAGTTGGACATTTCACTCGTACAAAACCAAAGAAATTCAGCCGTTATAGTTAGTTGAGCTAACTATAACTCGCGCCCCCGCAGTTCTTTTAGGGGGAGAGGGTGTAATCTGACTGCATAGATCCTATGTAGGGCTTGTCTCCCTACTGGCTGTGTAAGGTGTGGTTTGAGGCCAAGTAATCTATGGCGGGAACTTTGAGTCTCGTGAAAGCCTCTGGCTGCCAAAGCTTCAATGTCCAACATACAAGAGCATAAGCGTACTTTCTTTTTTATTGCTATTTTGATGGTGGTATACTTAATTATGTCGAAGTCCCAATTCTCTGTGGCTAGTTTCAAGAGTTCTTTGGCTGTAGCGAGGCCAGTGGACCAGGGATTGCCAGGTTGTTGAAAGATGTAGTTTATAGCAGCCTTCATCGAGAGCGATGGTGCCGCAGTTGTACAATAAGAGTATTTCGCTAGAGCCGCTAATTCTTCCAAAGTTTGTCGGTTGAGATCAAATTCCAGATGAATTAAAGTATTCCTAGTGCAGGGTAGTAGATGAAATAACTTTTCGTAAGCTGCACAATGTATCTTTTCAAGATCTTGTGGGAATTTACCTGGAAATGCCTGTAGCGCATAGTTAAGGAAGGTAGTAGTTTTGCTCTCAAGACTCTTTGAATAGCCGTTGTTATTGGACTTTCTAAGACGACATAGAGTTTGCAGATAGCATAGGTGACCATTTTCCTTTTCTGCTGGAGCTTGTGGCGGTGGACCGTGAGTGGCCAGTTTCACAGATCCAGACCCCAAGGTAATTGTACGATTGTGCGCAATTCAGGATTAATGGACCCAGACTCCACTTTGCCACATTTTTTTCGGATAGTGGCCAAAGATCACTATTTTGGATTTCGTTGGGTTGGCGACCAGCTTGTTTTTGGCGTTGTACTCTGAGAGGGCTGTCAAGGCTTTTTGGAGACCGATTTTGGTGTGGTCAAAAAGGACCAGCTCATCCACAGATTGCATCAGCTGGATCTTAAATTGCCCGACCCTAGGGGTCGCTAGAGTGGCTCCGTGCAGAGCACTGCCCATGTTCGCTGTGTATAAATTAAAGAGCAACGGGGCAAGAACGCAACCCTGCTTTAGCCCGTGATCTGTGGGGATTTTTTCTGTGGCGAAGTCACATGAGAGTTTAACTCTTACCCAAGATCGCGAATACAGTGATCTAACGGCTTGTAGCAACAACTGGCTGATGATAGGGCAATGATGTTATCTATGGTAGAGCCTCCTGTTCGGAACCCGGTCTGGTAGAAGGGGAGGAGATTTTCTTTGCTGACCCAATCCGCTACTTCTGCCAAAAGAGTGCTTGCATAGGCCTTGCCCTCAATGTCCAATAAGGCAATCATACGATAATTCCTGGGGTCAGTGCTGGGCCCTTTTTTAGGCATGCGTTGCCCTCGCTATTGCAAGTACCTTTTGGAATCGATTCTGCCGAGGGCTTGCATGCATGCGTCTGCATGGACAAACATGGCTGCTCTTGCCATTTGTCCATAGCAGACAGCATGCGCGTGTCCGTAGTCCGTAGGGACAGTGGACAGCCCGGCGCCATTTTGCATTTTGCTGGCCTAGCAACGAAAATGCTGTTTCCTGTACAGCGTGGAAGGTGTCTTAGCAACGAAAATGGTTGTTATTTATTTATTCTTAACCGGCACGTTTCTTAAAAATGCTGCTTACACTGAGTTTGTATTTATTTTGTTGAAACGTACACCGTGTAACTTGGTGCGCATTTTGTTGTTAAAAAGGCTGCTTTCAGTACGCAGCTTGCCGGGGTTTGAAGACTTTGAAAGTATGCAGCTTGCCGGGCTTTGAAGAGTTTGGAAGTACACAGCTTGCCACATTTTGGTGTTATAGCAATGGGAATGCCGTTTCCTGTACGGAGCTTGTGGTAGTTTGATGACTTTGTATTTATTTTGTTGAAACGCGCGCCGTGTAACTTGGCATTTGCATA